>NC_140579.1:142159766-144559766 GCF_964204655.1 Triturus cristatus | reverse complement strand
TGCCCTCTCTTACCCTCCCTTCCATCTCTGTATGCCCCTCCTTGACTGGGTCACCTCTACATTCTCGGCAGTGTGGATTGCTGGGTCCGAGCTTGGACTGGCCCTGGACTGAAGTGGCCGGAGCTGGAGGCTGCTGGGAGGGGGCCTGTGGTCCCTCTATGATGCCTCATTTCGCCCGGGTGGTCTGCTCCGCCACCTTCTCTTCCAGTGGGGTCCACATACAACATCTTGGAGCTCCCCACACTGGTTCTCCAGTGAATGGGTGGACTGCGCATCCTTTTCATGTTTGGGGGGACACCGGCAGTGATAGTGAAGATATTCTAGACCTACTGTGCCAACCACCCATACGCATTGACCTCCCCAACAGATCTCCCCTTCTAATTGTTAAGGATGGGCAAGGGTGCCCCAAAACAATGCAAGCTCCTGTTTGAGCATTCTAAACCCATGTGCTGAAGAGGGTCACACTCCGACACCGACGAACCCCCGGAAGTGACAGGAGCTCCAGGGACACAGCGAGCACAGCAGCTATCATGAAAGAGATCGGACCAGATTCCGCTCCAACGATGCCAGTCTTGATGCCCTTAGTCGCAGCATTGATTGAGTGGGTGAGAGCCTGGAGTGACAGAACACTAGGCTGGAGTTTGCTGAAGAGCGGATCTCGGGTCTCGAGTAAGGCGCTGTCTCTGCCATGAACTGACTAGACAAGATGGAGCGCTTCCTTAAAATAGTGGCTATTAAAAATTAAGAACTCGAGGCACGCTCTCGGCAGAATAATGTATGCATACTTAGTGTGGCAGAGATGACCATCATGGGACGCCCGGATGTATTTTTGGAAAATATGCTTATTGATCTCTTTGACCGCACTAACTTTACGTCCACCTTCGCAGTGGAGCTAGCCCACCTCACCCTTGGTCCTCGCCCGTCGGTTGGTTGGTGCCCCCCCATGACAACTTCTGCTTCTGGCGTGCTTGCTAAACTACAAGGATCGAGATGCAGTACTTTGGCTAGCCCGCAAGAAAGGCACAGTGCAATACCAGGGATTTTATGCTCATGTTCTTTCCAGATCTTACCCCCACTGTTCAGGAGGTAGGAGAAGTACGAAGACGCCAAGCAGCTATTGCGCAAACTGGGACTCAAATTTGCCATTCTTTATCCAGCTCGCCTTCGCTGAGAAGTTGATGGAAAATCTTAGTACTTCCACAATCCGAGGGAAGCAATCGACTTTTGCAAACGCCAAGTTCACTCTGTGTTGTAGTCATCCCAAGGGTCTACGTTGTGTAGGATGGTATGTGCATCATCATCCCTATCTGGATCTCCATTCCCACCCCCATTGTTATCATCATCCTCATCATCTTGTGGTTGAGGTGAAAAAGTGGGGAGTGTTCTGGAGAAATTAAGAGATTTGGATCAGCTGGAGGAGGAGAAGGAGTAGTGCACATTTCCTTTTGTTTCTTGGGTATTTCATATTCCTCTGAAGTGTCCAGTTTTCTCTTTTTAGGAGGCTTGGTGACAATTTTACCAGTTTCTGGGTCAATGTAAGGAGTTTTTTGTTTTGGATCCGAAAAATCTGGTTCAGGCTGTGTGGGTAGGATGTCCTTTTTCGGTGCCAAATATTTAGGGTCAGAATGTTCTTTAGACCGAGTCTCTGAGGCTTTCTGCTGGGTCTTGGACGCCTTAGGTTTTGGTATAAGAGTTTGTGGCTCCGAGACATTTTTGGGCTCTGAAGGTTTTTTCGGCTCCGAAGGCGTTTTCGGTTCTGAATGTTTATCCTTGGTGTGTTTCGACGCCGAGGGCTTCGGCGTCAAGGCTGTCTTGGGTGACGACGAAGGCTTATCTTTAGGTTTCATCTCCGGGCCCGAGGGCGGGGCGCCTGAGCCATGTTGCCGGTGTCGACCTGAGCCCGAGGGTGAAGGTGTTACTGGAGCCTTAGGTTTGGTTTATGGGAGAGGGGTTTCGGTACTCAGGGACCGCTGAGCCAGGGTGACTGTCTACTCTTCGACGTCGAAGTCATCAGCCTCGGAGACGGAGATGTCTTCATCACCTTGTTGTTCCAGCTGGACATTGGGATCTGCTCCGAAGATGTCCGCAATCGAGCTGCTTCCACGAGACATTTCATGACGTCGAACCCGACGGTCACGGATTGTTTTCTTCGACCTGAACAATGCAAAGGCCTCGCAGTTCTTGTCTTCGTGCTCCGGGGAGAGGCAGAGATTACAAACCTCGTGCAAGTTCGTGTGTGGGAACTTAGCACCACACCCGGGGCATTTTTTGAAGGGAGTCCTTTCCATTGACTGCTGGCGTGGTCGGCGCGGATAGGCCCAACGGCCTGCGTCGAAGATAGAGGAGTTTGTTTTAAAGATGCACGTCGAAAGGGAAATGCGATCGAGACAATACCGTCGAGTGGAGAGGGATTGCATATCGAAGGAAGATTCGAAACCGATATCGTCTGGAGCGCAGCAAATCACATCCGAACCCGATGGCTGAAAAAAACAATCTGGGGATGGAGTCGATGCCCATGCGCACTATCATCCTATGGAGGAGTCACTTACCTCGTGACTACAAAGACTTCTTCCAAGACAAAAACAAAATGCAAACATCCGAGCCCAACACCAGATAGCGATCTATGCACAAGTATACGATCTACAGCTCATATACCTCGAACATAGCCTTCCTACAAGAAGCTCATCTTCCACCTCAGGATTCCCACATGTTCACCTCCACATTGGGAGCATACTGTTATTTTTACCATTATAGTACATATTTGAGGAGGTCTGTATACTTCCACACAAAAGGGTCCCCTTCACATACCATTCTGTGATTCTAGACCCAGAGGGCTGCTATATCTTAATTTTTGGACAGATAGCGGGCAAACGGATACTCTTCATAAACATAAATACTCCCAATATAGACTCCCTTTAATTTTTTCAGGCAGTATACACTTACATAGGTCAATATGAGGCAGACCCGGTGATCATGGGGGGCAATTTCAATATGGTTCTAGATCTTCCAAAGGAGTCCACCAGCACGCAACTAAGTGAAAAACACAGGTCCAACGCGTTCCTACATTACATCATTGACACCTATGCTCTTAAGGACGTCTGGCGGGCTCACCACCCTAACGCCCCTGAGTACACCTTCTACTCCTCCACTCATGGGGTGGACTCGACTATTGGTTTGTTTCAGTGAATGCTTTACCCTGGACCACGCACTCTGTCAGACCACTGCTCAGTGCTCTTCACACTCAAACTCCCTGGCATGTTTGGGCTGCCTGTGCACTCGTGGCGGTTCCCAGGCGAGGCACTGCATACCACATTTTTCATACCAAACTGTGCAGGCCATAACCGAAAGCTTCACCTTGAACTCCGGTATGGTGTCCACTCAGCCCACCCTTTGGGAGGCCTTTAAGGCCAACATACGTGGTGTCTGCAGGTCTATGTAAGAAGGTATCCTCCGCAACACCCGTGCCCAGCTGCCTCAGAGAGAATCCACCCTGCGTGACATCTATCAGGACACTATTAGCTCGGGCAGCGCCACCAGCTACATGCCTATTCGGTTCTACTGTATTTTATGAGCTGGCAGTCAGGGAAGTGAAGTACATGGGGAAACACGCCACAGCCAGACGATACAAAAAGGGGTAACGGTCAGGTCATACCCTTGTGTGCCTACTTCGCCCCAATCAGTTCAGCGGCTTTATTGCAGAAATTCGCACCTCAGATGACACCATTGTCTCTGACACTGAAGGTATCCTTTCAGAATTCAAGAGGTATTATTTACATCTGTATTCCTCTCGTTCCTCTAATGCAAAGAACGAGACAGCGACGTAGCTCGCCGAGATAGCCATGGTGTGGCTTACCAATGGCCAATGCAATTTTGTAGCTGAGCCCATCACCTGCAAAGAGGTCGTCCATGCCATAGATACTATAGATGGCACCAAAGCCCCCGGCCTGCATGGTATTACTGGAGCTTTTTACAAAGACTACAAACATCTACTTGCCCCTTATTTACTTGCTTTATACATGGAGGCTCAGAGAACGGGCTCCCTCCCCCCTACACTCAGCGATGCGGTCCTTACATTACTTTTGAAACCTGGAAAAGACTCCATTCTTTGATCCTCATACAGACCCCTCTCCCTCCTAAATTTAGATAATAAAATCTTTCCCAAAATCTTGGCCACGCATCTTTCCGTACTTATGGACCAAATTATTTCTCCATTACAATCCGGATTCGTCCCACACAGATTCACCTCCTAATCTGAGAACAGCCTTCTCTGTGTTAAATAGGACTTCACGAAGAAAAAGCATTTGACTCTCTGGAATGGCCTAGCCCGAGAGCAACGCTGACAAAATTTGGAATTCCCAGCTCCTTCATATCGGTACAGTCCTCTGCCTCTGGCAAGCATGATGGCTGTGTCCTCAGATTGAGCCATTATGTATGCAGAATCTAGACCACACTTAAGGATCTGTTTGGAAGTGTAAAAACCACTATTCACCAAATCAGATAAAAATGTGGTTCACACAAGGAGTGGATATAGCAGGCCAAAAGGCACATGACATTCATAGCACAAAGAGCAAGGCTGCGGGAAGCAATCCAATTTGTCCAAATAACTTCCAGTCTCCGAGACTCTTGGTCAGAAAGAGCTGCCAAAAAGGAGTCCAACCTGAAGAGTTCCTCCAAACAGAAAAATATGTGGGCCAGGGTTGCTGTTTAAAGAGTTTGTCAGCAAAACAAATAAACATTATCTGAGTGGCAAAAGAAAAGGTTTATCTGTTTTGAGTTTTTGACGGTAATTCCAATTGCAGTAGAAGTGACAACATTAGAGGCAATGGCGTCCTAGGCAGCACCTCACATACACAGTCGACCCTTGGAAGGTAAAGGAAGGTATAAGCTTCTTCAGGAGGCATCTGGGTTGGAGCCACAGAAATCACCAAACCCGCTGGATCTGCCTCACCCTTGGCAAGTGGCCCAGGCGTTAAGGTTACGCAAAACTTGCCGAAAGATCCTGACTTGCACAGGAATGGTCTATGAAGTCAGGAATTCCAGCACATTTTCAACTTTGGAGTCAGTTTCAAAGACTAGGAAAACCCCAGCATCAGGTAACAACGCAAGGACTCTGAAAGACTTCTTCCTATGGTAATTTTTGTGTGAATATCTTTTTGGGAAATTGTTACTTTTCGAGGAACTTACCTGAAAAGGAAGGGAATGATGCGGCAAGTACCTGTATAAGGAACGCGTTACTTACCTGTAACTGCGGTTATCCAGTATTGGTATCTTTCATAGATTCACATGCCTGAATCATTCCCCGTCGTCGGGAATGGGAGTCGCCGGTAAATAACAAAGTAATGTCCAGAAGACATAAGACAGCCATAGGCCTCAGAGGCCTTAGCTTAGTAAGCTATCCACGTCCTTATGTAAAAAGGACCAAATTTTGGCCAGAGCCAATCAGCTAACACCACCCTCTAGAACCTTCCTGGTAGGAGCTCTAGTCCCTCAGATTTTCGTGAGCACAGTGCTAAGCAGCTGTATACTGAGAGATCCGAGAGAGCCCTTCCAGGGGAGGCGGGTGGGTTGCATGTGAATCTATGAAAGATACCAATACTGGATAACCGCAGTTACAGGTAAGTAACGCGTTCCTTATCCAGTATTAGGGTATCTTTCATAGATTCACATGCCTGAATCAGAGTAGCAAGCAGTGAAAAAGCACATTTCGAAAGATATGGATAACATACAGGTATTAGATAACCACATCTATCTGAGATAAATAACAGTACTACTGTAAAGCAATGAATAAGTAATGCATACATTATAGTGCGAAATGTGCATAAACTCAGGATGGTGGGATGAAAGAAAGGGCTCACCTCTATTTAAAAAGATGACGTAGTACCGCTTGGCCCACTGACGCATCCTTCATGATCTCCGCATCGAGGCAGTAATGCTTGGTGAAGGTATGCGGCGTCTTCCATGTGGCCGCTCTACAAATATCCACAATGGGCACCCCAGCAAAAAGAGCCATGGAAGTAGACATGGCCCTTGTGGAGTGGGCACGGACCGTTGTTCTCAACGGACGTCCTGCCTGTTGGTGACAGAAAGAAATGGCCGAAGAAATCCAGCGGGAAATGCTCTGTTTTGTGAGCGGAAGCCCTCTTCGAGGTCTGCTGTAGGCTATGAATAGCTGATTTGATTTACGAAAAGATTTCGTTCTCTCAATGTAAAATTTCAAGCAACGCTGAATGTCTAGTGAATGTAGAGTTCGTTCCGCCACTGTTTGTGGATTTGGGAAGAATGATTGTAAAACAATAGGTTCGTTGAGGTGGAAGTGAGATGGAACCTTGGGAATGAAAGCTGGATTTGTGCGGAGAAGGACTCTATCCTTTTTGAATTGCAGGAATGGGTCCTGGATAGAGAATGCTTGGAGCTCTCCCACTCGCCTTGCCGAGGTGAGAGCTAGTAGAAGTGCCACCTTCCAGGAAACAAATTTAAGGTCAGCTCTGTGGATGGGCTCAAACGGGTGCTTCATTAATTGAGCTAGAACTATGTTAAGGTGCCAGGCCGGTGGAACAGGCTTTACTGGAGGGAATGTGCGAAACAGTCCTTTCATGAATTGCTTTATGAGTCTATGAGACCATAAAGAGGGGCCGGAAGAAGATCTTCTGAAACGTGAGTTTGCAGCTAGGTGAACTTTAATGGAGGCATGAGCAAGACCAGATTCTGCCAGATGTAAAAGGTAGGGTAAGACTTGTTCTGGGGTGGAAGAGAAAGGATGCAACTTATTCGTCTTACACCAGATACAGAATCTTTTCCACTTGAGTGAGTAGGTCTTGTTGGTACTATCTGCTCGAGCCCGAGCTAGAATTCGTCTGCAGTCTGGAGGAATGTCTAGGCCCCGAAACTCTCTGAACTCAGGAGCCAAGCTGATAACCTGAGAGAGGCTAGATCCGGATGTTGAATCTGCTGATCGCTGAGCGTCAGAAGAGATGGAAACGTTTTCAGCCTGATCGGAGGTTCCTGGGAGAGGAGGTGAAGTTCCGAGAACCAGTGTTGGCGTGGCCAAGCTGGGGCTATCAATATCAAAGTGCAAGGTTCCGCCTTCATCTTCCGTAGTACCCTGGGGATCAGGGGAAATGGCGGAAAGGCGTATGCAAAGACGTTGCACCATGCTATCGAAAAGGCATTCCCCAGGGATCCTGGTTGGGGATGCCAGCTTGCAAAGTATTGGCATTTGGCGTTGCGTTGGGTGGCGAATAGGTCCAGCTGAGGTGTGCCCCATTGGGCGAAGATATTGTTGAGGACCTGCTGATCCAGTTCCCACTCGTGGCACGCTGCCTGTCTCCTGCTTAGATAATCTGCCAACACATTGTGGGTGCCTGGAACATAATCTGCTCGGAGAGAGATGTTGTGGCGGAGCAGCCAGTTCCAGATTTTCTGCGATTCGCGCGAAAGTGTCAGTGAACGAGTCCCTCCCTGCTTGTTCAGGTAGTGCATTGTCGTGGTGTTGTCTGTCCGGACAAGCACTACTGAGTTCTTTATCCTCGGGAGGAAAGCCACTAGAGCTAGGTAGACTGCTCGGAGCTCTAAAAGGTTGATATGAAGCATTTTCTCCGAAAGGGACCACTTTCCGCTTATCTGTAGCTCCTGAAGGAAAGCTCCCCAGCCTTCCAAGGAGGCGTCCGTGGTGATTATATGAGGAGTAGCAGGAAGCAAGAAAGGCAAGCCTTGCGAAAGGTTCTTGGGGCGAACCCACCATTGCAGAGCCTGTTTGATCGCCGGGGTTACTTGGATGACGTCGTCGAAAGACCCTGTACACTGGATCCACTGGTTCGACAGAGCCTCTTGTAGGGGTCGCATCCGTAAGCGGCAATGTGGGATTAATAGAATGCAGGAGGACATCATCCCGAGGAGGGATTTGAAGAGGCGCACCGAGAGTGTCTTTCTTGTCATTACCTGGAGTGCCAGAGATTGAAGTTTGTCCTGGCGTTCCTGTGACGGGAATGCTTTCCTGTGGATGGTGTCTAGTGTGGCTCCCAAAAATTGCATGCATTGGGATGGTTGCAGGACAGATTTGTCGTGGTTGAGAGTGAGCCCCAGTGACTCGAAGAGTGTCAGACAAGCGTTGGAAGATCTTATCACGCCTTCTTGTGATGGGGACTTGATAAGCCAGTCGTCTAAATACGGGAAGACTTGGTGGTGGGAACGGCGTAGGTACGCCGCCACTGGTGCTAGGCATGTGGTGAAAATGCGTGGCGCCGATTTGAGCCCAAAAGGCAGAACCCGAAACTGGTAATGCCTGCCCGCCACCATGAAACGCAGGAACTTCTTGTGGTTGCGGTGTATTGGGACATGAAAATAGGCGTCCTGAAGGTCCACCGACACCATGTAGTCGTTTGCGTTGAGTAAATGCAAAACCTCCTGTATGGTAATCATTCGAAACGACTGTTTTTTCAGAAATTTGTTGAGATTTCTGAGGTCCAATATGGGTCTCCATTTTTTCTCTTTCTTTCGGATGAGAAAGAAATGGGAGTAGAACCCTCTCCCTCGTTGGCTTAGGGGAACTTTCTCTATAGCTCCCTTTAGAAGCATAATCTTTATTTCTTGGAGTAATGGGCGCAGGTTTTTGTGAGCCCTTTGGCGGGGAGGAGTTTGAGGAGGAATTTGTATGAATTCCAGGGAATGGCCGAATTGTATTAATTGGAGGACCCATCGGTCCGTAGTTATCGTTTGCCAATTTTTGAGAAAATGGGAGATTTTTCCGCCAATCTTGTAGGATGGAGACAAGTTTGTGACCGGCTGCATCTGGAAGTCATTGCCGCCGCGCGGCACCCTTTTGTCTTCCTCCTCTGTTACGAAAGGAAGTTTTGTGGTAAGACGACTGTTGTCGCTGCTGAGATTGTGGACGGTACTGCTGGGAAGAGGAGAAAGAGGAACGCTGTTGAAAGTCTCCTCTGGAGGAAGTCTGACCTCTTCCTCTGGACCCACGAAAGGAAGGGTTCCGAGATTGCAGAGACCCCAGGGCTCTGGCAGTATCTGTATCTTTTTTGATACCTTGCAATGCCTCGTCAATAAGAGGACCGAATAGAAGCTGGCCATCATAAGGCATGTCCAGGACTTTTGTCTGGACCTCCGGTCTGAAAGAAGTTGCCTTGAGCCAACCCTGGCGCCGGAGAACAGCCGCACCAGCCAGCTGTCTAAAACCTGTGGAAGCAATATCCATTGCACAGTCTATCAGTTCCGTGGCAGATCGTTCACCCTCCAACAGAATCTTCCTTGCCTCTTCTTTTAAGTCAGAAGGCAAATCCGCTAGATATGGGGCAATGTCCGCCCACATTTGTCGGTTGTACCGTCCCAATAGTGCAGTAGCGTTGGAGGCACGCACTGTCAAGGCTGACATAGAGGAGAAACGTTTCCCTATGTTATCCATACGTCGCCCTTCTTTATCCGGCGGAGCTGTCAACAGCGCAGCTGGGTTGTTTGCCCTCCTCTGCGCAGCCGGAGTGATAACCGAGTCCGGCTTTGGATGGCCTGTAAGACAAACCGGAGCCGTGTCCGGAGCTTTATATTTCTTGTCCAGGCGTGGTAGAACCGGTGGCACTGATGAAGGGTTCTGCATTATCTTTATGCCCTGGTCCCAAATATAATCAATTATCGGAATTGCCCGGACGGACTTCTTGAAGGGTTCCTTAAAGTCATATAAGAAACAGTCTTGTTGATGCGAAGGCATCGGGATCTGGAAGCGCTGGGCCGCTCTTTCAATGATGTTGTGGAAACCGCCGATGTCGTCGGGCGGTGAGTCGGCTGTGGTAGGGACAGGCGAAACAGGAGCCGGAAGGATGTAATCGTCCCATTCATCTTGTTGGGATTGGACGTCCTGGAGTTCTCCTTCCTCAGGTTCCTCCTCCTCCTCCTCGTCGTCCGTGGTGGGCCGAGGCGGAGGTGCCGTCCTCTCCAAAAGCAGTGGAGGCGGTCGTGGCCGTGGAGTGGAAGGCCCCGCAGGCATCGGTGGAGGTGCCGGAGTCGGAAAACGCTGCTTATAGTCCGTTATTAAGAGCTGAAGGTCTGTGACCAAGGCTGCCGGTAGACACACCATGGAAGGTGGAGGCGGCATGTATTCTTGATGAGGAACCTCCTCATAGTCCTGGGGATTGTCTTCGAAATCCGAGACATCCTGGTACTTTACATGAAGCTGTGATGGACTAGTCGCCGCAGGAAAGAGACTAGCGTCATCCGAATCCTCCTCTTCAAAGAGGCGAGTGGGAGGCAAGGTTGAGACCTTACTGGGCGAAGTGAGGGCCGGAGTTAATGCCCGCTTGGTTATTTGTACATGCACAAATGTACCTTGGTCGTCCGTGTCCATACCCCTCAAGGGGCTCGATGGTATAGCTGTAACCGACGTTACAGGTATCAATGCAGTCGACGAGATCGTCGTCGGGGTCGTCGTCAACGACGAGGATGATGAAGACGGTCTCCTCGTCGACGATGACGTCGACGATGACGTCGACGGTGATATTCTCGTCGACGGTGTCCTCGTCGACGGTGTCCTCGTCGACGGTGTCTTCATCGACGATGTTGTCGTCGACGATGATGATGATGATGTTGATGAAGCTCTCGTCGACGGTGTCGTCGTCGACCCTTCCGTCGGCAGCTTACTCGACGACGACTTTTTTATGGCTAACGTCGACGGAATTGTCTTGCCTGCCGTCGACGATGGAGTTGTCGTCGTCGAGGACATGGAATGGGATGTCATCGTCGATAGAGTCGTCGTCGACGATGTAACTGAAATCGCTGTCGAAGGAGACTTTCTCGTCGACGCTACTGTCGACATTGTCGTCGACGAGGTGGCAATAGGCTTTTTGAAGGTGTGGGGCATCACCTTAGGAGACAAGCTCCCTGGAACAGGCGAATCCTGGACCTCTGAAGACTTTTTCTGCGTCTTCTTTTGAGGTGGCTGCGACGAAGGGCCCGGCGATGCCACCCTTGGTCTTTTAGATGAGGAGTGAGACGCAACTGAGGAACTCTCACTCTCCTCAGAGGACACCACATCCTTGTCCTTCAGCCTTTGCAGCCAGATTAAAAGGCGCCCCTCTCGGTCTTTCAAGGTCTTAGAAGAGAAAGTCCGACATACCTTGCAGTCCTTAGAACTATGACTGGGATAGAGGCAATACAAGCAGTCCTTGTGTTGGTCGTCGATATGTAGCCTCTTCTTTCCGCAAGAGGCGCAGGGCCTGAATAAACCCTTCTTAGGTGTATCAGCCATGCTGAAAATCCAGAAAGTTGTGAAGAAATACTGTCAAATCCAAAGAAATGAGCAGAGCTCAGTGGAGACTCCCTTAGCACGACGTGCGGTAGAAAATCTGAGGGACTAGAGCTCCTACCAGGAAGGTTCTAGAGGGTGGTGTTAGCTGATTGGCTCTGGCCAAAATTTGGTCCTTTTTACATAAGGACGTGGATAGCTTACTAAGCTAAGGCCTTTGAGGCCTATGGCTGTCTTATGTCTTCTGGACATTACTTTGTTATTTACCGGCGACTCCCATTCCCGACGACGGGGAATGATTCAGGCATGTGAATCTATGAAAGATACCCTAATACTGGATAACGATTAATTAGCAATTCCCTTTCTCCAGAACAATTCTAAAGTTGCAGCTGCTCGTCACATTACTTTTTTGATGTATGCCACATTTTTTTTTGCATGGTGGCAAGATCTTAATTCAATTCAATATCTGAACTTGAAATCCTTTCAGAAGGACCTTCAGGGTAATGCAAACTGACATACAATGTTCATGAGAAATGCGGTCTCTTTGAGAAGATCAAATTTGGCCTGTTTAGCTGAAGGGCCTGAAGAACAAGTTACTTACCTCCGGTAACGATATATCTGTAAGAGACAGATTAGTTATGGATTCCTTACCTTAGAATTACCCCCAGGCGTCAGACTGGATCCAGAGAATGTTTTCCTCAGCAGTACCTCTGCGTGTCAATAGGTGGCGTTGGTCGACTCCACATTCGTCGTTGGCATCGTGGTCACCGGAATGACTGCGGAATCTACTTAGACGATGCCCTCGCGCACTGACGTCAGTTCTTTACACTACATTCCACGCCAGAAGCACAGAGACATTCAAGACACTGACCACTGGTGCACGAAAACTAGGGCCCTGAAAGGGAGTCCCTTACCCTGGAAGTCAGTTAGCAGAACGGGGAAGATGGCTGGGGTGGTGAGGAATCCATAACTAATTTATGTCTCTTACAGATATATCGTTATCGAAGGTAAGTAACTTGTTCATCTGAGAAAGACAATTAGTTATGGATTCCTCACCTTAGATACCCCAGCAATACCAACCCCGGTGGTTGGTCTGCGAACTAAGTTCATACCAGAAAGTCCTGGAGAACCGAATGGCAAAAGAAGCCGTCCCACCAGACTTGGCTGTCCAGGCAGTAGTGTTTGGTAAACATGTGCAGTGAAGCCCCAGTAGCTGCCTGGCAGATGTCAAGAAGAGGGGCTCCATGTCCAAAACAATAGTGGCTGCCATCGCCATGGCGGAATGGGCACAAAACCCCAGCTGGAGGTTCTGTTTTTCGAAAAGTGTAAGAAAGTGGCTCTGTATATACTGCACCAAAGTAAGGTTCAGTGTGTACAGAGTCCACAGTCCTCAGAGGTTTAGCAGAGGCTAAAGTTAGATATAACCTTACTCTCTAAAGTGGTAGCTTGGTCGAGCACCAAGGCAGTATCAGAGGACAGTGTAAAGCATTTGCTGTACACACTCAGTCAGCAAATGGTCTCACACACTCAAGAACTGAACTCTAGGCAAATGTTTTGTATATAAAAATATATAGTTTTATTTAAGAACCATAAGTAGGTATCAAAATATACTTTCTCAGAATGAGATGCTTTAGTTAAATACTTTCAATAGGCAATAGACTTTTGAATGCAATAGTTACAGTTGTTGCAATAGTTACAGTTGTTGCAATAGGCAACACAATTCGAGCACAATCATAATAACATTGAGCTCAATGGGACTTTTTAAGTAAATGCAATATTAGTTACTTTGCGTGTGATTTTCTTACTCAGGGTTGGGATCCTGGATTCAACCCTGGTGCATTTCCTGTAAACAATTGAATGATATCGTTTTTGTTACACAGGCGACTTTTAAGGAATATTTGTAAGTTTCAAAAATCAACACTTAGAAGAATTTCTGGCAAAAACCAGGCAATGTTATCCTATGGAGGAAAATCAAGTTATCGGTAAGTATGGTTGTAATTACTTTTCAGGGTCAGTGCTGGGCACCAATATCCAGCACTTGGATCTCTCCTGATAACAATGAGTAATTTCGTTTGTTGATCGGCTGATTTGTAGTGAATATTTTAAAGTTTAAAAACTCGACACTTAAAAGAATTTTCAAGTGAAACCAGTCAATGTTACCCTATGGAGAAAAAATGAGATATCATCTTTCAGGTAAGTACTCGACTGGCAGAGTTAAGGTTCTGGGCATAGTCTCCGGGGCCTCCTAGGGTCTGGTAGGTACAGTTGTTAAACCCTCAGCGGCACAGGGGCAGCCGGGTGCAGAGAGAGTTAGGCCCAATGTTAGCCTATGGCAGGCAGGGGGCCTTTGGTTGGTTGGCTGCTAGCAGGCAGGTCACGTGGCTGTGGGAGCTGGGCTCCTGGTTACTTACTCAGCGCAAGTGGGGAAGTAGATTAGGATAGATGTTACACTCCCAGGGGCACTCGGGCGGCTGGGTGAAGGGTGCTTTTGAGACGTCGGGCGATAAATGGATTTCAATGGAGAAGCTACAAGGCAAACAAAGGCTGCAATCTCGGGTACGAAGATTCTTCAGGTGCGACCACCACTTCGAGAGGTAAGTTGGGAAGCTGTAGGTTAGGTAGGCACCCAGGAGCTGGGCACAGGGGGCCGCAGGGCGCCGGGTGCAGGGGTGTCTTTTCATGTTGGGAAATCTTACCCTCTGCTGGTCGCGGTTGGAGGGGTCCCTGGTTCTGAGGCTGCAGGCGTCGTCAGGAATGTCGAGGTGGGTCCTTGGGTGCTGGATTCTTGGTCACAGTCGCCTAGGGGACGTCCTCTAGGTCTTTGTCCACTCAGGCACAGGCCGGCTTGGCGGGTGCAGACTGTGCAGGAGTCGCGGTTCCTGTTTGGCACCAGGGGTTTGTTACTTGCTTTGAGCAGAACCACTGCTCGTGGGAGTTCCAGTCTTTGTAGATGAGCAAATCAGTCAGGTCCTCCGGGGTTTTTGAGGTTGCTGACCACTGGAGACGCCGGGTTTTAGCAGGAGCAGGTTCGACAGGCCTGTAGCCAGTTGGTGTCGTCCTCTTGTTAGCAGCTGCAAGGCAGGTCTTCTTTCTTTAGGTCTCGCTGAGCCGAGCGCATGCGCTGGCTTGGAGAGACATTTTGGAGGTGAGTTTTCAAAGTGCTGCTGGCTGGCCTAGCGCTTGCGTTCACACGCGAACCGCTAGCCTTCAGCAGCACTTTGAAAACTCGTGCTTTAGCGCGTCATCGCGATGACTTTCGCTTTTACGGCCGTGCGGCGTTACTTTTACTGCCGCGTGGCCAATGCTTGCTAGGTGAGTCTCTAAGAGGGACTCCTCCTATGTGTGCATTGTTTTTGCAATACTTTTCCTATTGGTTTAGCCACCAGCACTACAATTGTCTAAAGTGAATCTGCCTCTGCCTTGTCACCTTGCTTATGCAAATGTACATTGGCAAATGTGTGTTTTCCATGTATCATAAGGCCCCACTTCCTGTTTGTATCTCCAGCTCTGTGTTTAAAGTGTATAAATATTACTGTTCCTTAAGGATCGAGCCAACAACCCTGCACACGTTTTAAAACTGCGACCCAACTAAACGTGTCCGTTATTTGGTTACTTAGTACTCCCTTTGCGAAGCTGCTGCCCAGTTACTTCCCATAAGTAATATTAAAGACAACAAGATCTTTGCAACATACGCAACTTAAAGGCACTTCCAATCATAAGGAGTCACATTGCAGGCATCAGTGCGTGTACATATGTTCCAACACACACACTTTAGCACATGCACAGACTACACACATAGCAACCCCGCACACACCACTTCTTACACACATGCACACACCACGCACATTGACGTTAACAGACCACATACACGTTTACCCACAGAAATTTGAACATACACCTACACATGCACCCTTACCTAGGCACATATCTCAAACACACCAATCATGCGAACAGACAAAGCACACACAAAACACAGACACACACACATATGCAAACACACAGCACACATACTGACATGTATTCAGGAAGGACACAGGCTCTGATGAAAGTGACTGGCTGGTCAGACTTCTCAATTTCCTGGGTGACGCTTACCATTGTCTTTCCCTTCTGATATCCACCTACTCATGAGAAGCACTTACTTTAGGTACGTTTCCACCTCACCCTTCACAGTTTTTAGGCCCTCATAATCCACCCTCACTCACAGTTTTTGCCTTCTTCCACTTCCTTTACCACAGTTCTCCCTCAACCCTGTGTCTGCATCTCCCAGACCATATGCGTCGGTTTTGCCCTGTATCCTTGTGTGCTTTGTGTTTGGCTCAACCTTCACTTTTGTGTATCCCCTCCTCTATACTTCTCTTTCAACTCACCCAAGTTGTTCTGTCCCGAACACCTGTGCTTTGTTTCTGTGCCCACCTCACGTTTTTGTGTTCACACACCAAATGCTTTTGTTTTAAAACAGGTTTTTCTACCCTCCCTCGTATCGCATGCTTTGCAATTTCTCCATGTCAAATGTTTGTGCCTGTTCACCCTCTGTGGTATGTTGCTTAATACCCATGTCTTGTTTTTGTGGCCCCCCATGTATTGTTTTTCACTCCTTATTTTTGTGAACCTTCTAATCCATTGTATAGTTATCTCCCCACCTTTAGTTTTTGCACCCCTATTTTTTGGTGCATCAGTTTAATCCACGTCAATTCTTTTGTGACACCCCGCCCTTTCTAGGGTGTTCTTTTGTTAAGAGCATTCGAGTTAAAATAAAACCAACTTTATGTTGGGTACACCCCTGTTTGGGCTAGTTAGGTCTTTTCTGGATCCCATGTGATTTTTCCCAGCCCATCTCTACCAACAGTAAGACCTGAAGAACCACCCCAGAAGAGCAGACCCACAAGGCCAGAAAAACAACCTACATTTGTCCTCTCCTCATTTGAAAGGGCTGATAAAAGTACTACACACAGTTAATTATATGCAACAATATACTGTAACTATTATTATCTACATAGCTAGCAGGCCTAAAAATAATTATATAATTCTAACAAACAATGCCCCCTGCTCCTTTTCCTACTCATATCTACTAGCAGATAATCATCCAGGAAAGAAGGCCGCTAAATCACGTCCCTCACAATTGTCTATCAAAAAATGGAGTAATGATTAAAGTTCCTTTACATCGTTTCAGGGCCCTCCTCACAAGTATTTTATTATTATTATTATTATTCTGAGTTTTGTATAGCGCCTGGTTACCAAATAGGCATCCCAGCGCTATTCTCTACCTACCTACCTACCTAGTATATCACACAGAGGTTGAGCTCATAAAAATCCTATAGGGAACATAATAATTTTCTACATTTTTATAATTTGCAGTCTTGCAAATAAGGGTAAGTTACTTACCTGTAATCCTAGTTCTCTTCCAGGGGTATCCTCATCAAAGTCATAAGCACTCAATAGTCATAAGCACTGAATATTCCCGCCCATGTGCGGGGACCCCGGAAATAATAAAATTATATATGTAAAAAACATACATATATACAGCTCTGTATATGTATAAACATATATCATTTTTTCCAAGCAAATGCAGCTCCCATAAAAGGCTAGGCAATGTAAATATACACATCCAATAACACACATATATATATATATATAAAGGTATAACAATACACCTAAATCTCTTTTTTTTTTTTTTTTTTTTTTAATGAGGTAAACACTCATGAGAAAGCAAAAAATAAAGAGAACAAACTGTGGAAAAACACAGATGTATAACACATTGCCAGCCTGCAGGCTGCATTGCAATACAATACCATAGAGACTAAAAAGCCCTGTACAGGTAAAAACTGGCACCGTGCCTTTAAGGCAGCCCTGACTTCCATATCCCATCATGCCTCAGGGGTGACAGTTAGGTCAGTTGTTCTTTGCGGGACCGTAGTCCTAAACACAAAGATATACCCTTTCCATAATGAATAATACACCTCTTCTCATTTGCCTGGGGAGGTGGGTGGGTTGCTTATGACTTTGATGAGGATACCCCTGGAAGAGAACTAGGATTACAGGTAAGTAACTTACCCTTCTCTTCCAGGGGATCCTCATCAATAGTCATAAGCACTGAATAGAGTAGCAAGCTCCCCTTCCACCAGCAGGCAAATGAAACTAAGGTTGTATCACCCATGGAGAAAAAGAATCATGAAAATGATTATGTTTGGAACAGATTCCTCAAGGAGGCTTGTCCTACTTGAGTGTCTGCCCTGGTGTCCGAATCCAGACAATAATGCCTGGTAAAAGTGTGGACAGATCTCCAAGTGGCTGCCTTGCAGATCTCGGAGAGTGGGACATTATTGAGAAAAGCCGCGGTAGCCGCTTTTCCTCTTGTCGAATGCGCTTTAGGGCGCGCCCCCAATGGTTTCTGAGCCAGTTGGTAGGCCAAAGTAATACTAGAAACAATCCACCTAGCAATGGAACGTTTGGATGCAGCAAAGCCCATACGGACAATCCCATAGTTCACAAACAATTGGTCAGATTTCCTGATATTCTTAGTCCTATCTAGGTAGAATTTCAGGACCCTTCTGACATCTAGAGAATGCAACGCCCTCTCTGCCGGAGAGGAGGGGTTGGGAAAAAAGGTTGGTAAGGAGATGGCTTGGTTTACATGAAACTCCGATACCACCTTGGGTAGGAACGAAGGGTGAGTTCTCATCACCACCCTATTTAGATGAAAAACAGTGTAGGGTTCTTTAGAACAGAGGGCCTGTATCTCACTGACCCTCCGTGCTGAAGTGATGGCTATTAAAAATGCTGTCTTCCATGTGAGGTGCTGTAGGGTAGCCTTATGAATAGGCTCAAAAGGCGAACCCATGAGCTTTGACAGAACCAAGTTTAGCTCCCAGGAAGGAGAGGGAGGTCTAACAGGGGGATAGACTTTCTTGAGCCCTTGCAAGAAATCCTTCACTACCTGCACTTTAAAAAATGACTGCTGTGAAGGCGAACGCCTGTATGCTGTTATGGCTGCTAGGTGAACCTTTATGGATGAAAATTTCAACCCTGCCCTTGCTAAATATAGAAGATAGGGCAAAATTACATCCTCCTGGCATTTAGTGGGATCATAATGATGCTGAGCACACCATATATAAAATCTTTTCCACTTACAGAAGTAGGAGTGTCTTGTCGAAGGCCTCCTGGCTTCCTTCAGTATGGACATACACTCTTGAGGGAGGTTCAGATGGCCATACTGGAGGACTTCAGGAGCCATGCTGTTAAGCTCAGCGAGGGAAGGCTGGGATGGTAAATCTTCCCCTGCATCTTGGATAACAAGTCCGGCCTGCACGGCAGCCGCTTGTGGGGGCGGATCGACATGTGTAGGAGATCCGTGTACCACCACTGCCTCGGCCAGTCCGGTGCTATGAGTATCATCTTGGCAGATGAATTCTGTAGCTTGGTCACCACCTTGGGAATTAGTGGGAGAGGCGGAAAAGCGTACACAAATGTCATTGACCAATTGATCAAAAGGGCATTCCCTAGGGATCCTGGTCGATGGTATCTTGAGGCGAAGCCTCGGCATTTTGTGTTTTGCTCGTCCGCGAAGAGGTCCACTTGCGGGCGCCCCCATTCCCCGAAGATGTCTTCTAACACTTCGTCGTTGATTACCCAGTCCTCTGGCTCTTGAAAATGCCGACTGAGCAAGTCTGCTTGCACGTTGAGTTCTCCTGGTAGGTGCACCGCTTTCAATGAGATGTTCCTTGCTAGGATCCAGTGCCACAGGGACTGAGCCTCCAGCGAGAGCGTTCTGGATCGAGTACCCCCCTGCTTGTTCAGGTAGTACATTGTGGTGGTATTGTCCGTCTGTACTAGAATGGTACTCGTCGTTATCGCAGGTAGGAACGCTTTGAGGGCTAGGTGGACCGCCCTGAGCTCCAGCATGTTGATGTGGTACAACTGTTCGCTGCTGGACCACCGTCCTTGAGTTTGCAGAGTCCCAAAATGCGCACCCCATCCCTGAAGGGATGCGTCGGTGATTAAGGTCTGAGTTGGGGGCTCTTGATGGAAAAGAATCCCCACTTGCAGATTCCTTGGCTTCAGCCACCACTTGATTGACTGTTTGGCTGCAGAGGAGAGGCAAACCTTTTCTTCCCACAGAGAGTTCCTTTGATCCCATTTGTCCTCGAGATCTTGCTGGAGAGGACGCATCCTTAGCCTGGCATTGGGCACTAGGAAGATGCAGGATGCCATGGCCCCTAGCAGAGATGAGATTTGCCTTGCCGACGACAGATTGCTGGTCATAATCTGTCTGCCTTTTAGCATAATGGATGACTGTCTTTCCTCCGAAGGAAACACTTTTCCTACTACGGAGTCTATAGTTGCACCCAGGTAGTGGATCCTCTGCGTTGGTGAAAAATTGGACTTTTTGACATTCACTCTGAGACCCAACCTGCGACATAAGTTCAGGCATAGCGACAGCTGTGTCCGCACATTCTGTGGCGATGAGCCCTTTATTAGCCAGTCGTCTAGGTAGGGATAGACGAAGACTCCTGCGCGCCTCAGAGCAGCCGCTACTACTGCCACGCATTTTGTGAATACTCGAGGAGCTGACTTCAGGCCAAATGGGAGGACTTTGAACTGATAGTGAGCGTTGCCTACCACAAACCTGAGAAATCTTCGATGATTCCTTAGGATGGGAATATGGAAATATGCATCCTGAAGGTCCAGTGAACACATCCAATCGCCCATCCGGAGAAGAGGATATATTTGGTGGAGCGCCAGCATGCGAAATTTTTCCTTTCTTATGTGCTTGTTCAGTATCCTTAGGTCTAAAATGGGTCTGAACTCCGCCTTCACACTCCTCTTTTGGATGAGAAAATATCTGGAGTAAACTCCCTTTCCTCTCTGGTTTATGGGCACTTTCTCTATTGCAGATTTGAGTAGTAGCGTCGCTACCTCTTCCCTGAGCTGCTTTAGATGCTGGGATGACCTGACAGGAGGAATCGATGGGGGGTGACTTCTGAAACGAAGCGAGTACCCATGACGCAGTATATTGAGTACCCACTTGTCCTTTGTGATTGTCTGCCACTCTGGAAGATGATGCGCAACACTTCCTCCCACCGGAGCGGTGGACAGCATCGGAGGAAGCGGTTTCTCATTGCTTCCCCGGTGCTTTGTTTCCAGCATTAGACTGCCTGTTGTTACCTCGTCCCCTGGATGGCTTGCGGGACTGGTATTGCTGTTTCTTTTGACCTTGCTGGTCCTGGTTCTTTTGCCAATGAGGGGTTTGAACCCTCTGTTGGTAATTGCGCCTGTCATTTCCCTTGCGGCGTCGAAACTCTTTCCTCTTTTCAAGCCCGACTGCTTTCATGGTCTCCAGCTCTGCTTTCATACGGGCCATTTCCTCGTCTGCATGGGACCCAAAAAGAGAACTACCGGAGAAAGGCAGATTTAAAATTCTTGCCTGCGCTTCCGGTTTCAGGGCCGTCAATCTAAGCCAGGATGATCTTCTGGCTGTGACTCCATGTGCATATTCATGCGCTGCCAGTGTTGCCCCATCCGCCGCTGCACTTATGATCTGGTTAGAAACCAGACTCCCCTCATGCAAAATCTCTTCAAAGTCCCGTCTGTCCTCTGATGGAACTTTTTCAACGAACCTCTGAAGAGAGTCCCATAGTGACCTATCATAGCGCCCCAGAAGCGCCGAGGCACTTGCCACCTTCAAGCTTGAGGATGCTGAGCCGCAAACTTTCCTCCCCCAGGAGTCTTGCGTTTTACTGTCCTTATCTGGTGGCACCGTTGAAGAGCCAGCTACTGCATGCGTCTTTCTGGCAGCGGCGGTGATGACAGAGTCCGGTGGAGGATCTGTTTTAAGGAATATTATTATTATTATTATTATTATTTATTTTTGTAAAGCGCGATAGTCACCCGGAGGTATCCCAGCGCTGAAGAACCCTGAATTCACCAGGTCAAACGGAGCCAGAGACTAAGAAGGGCAAGGAACGAAGGCGGAAACTGAAGCAACAGGAGGGGAAGGGGGGGTACAGGATTAGGGAAAAAGATGAGTTTTTAACAGTTTCCTGAAGCGCAGGTATTGGGGTTCAAAACGTAGGTTACGGGGGAGTGCGTTCCAAAGGCGGGAGGCTTGAACCGAGAAGCGTCTTCCTCCTGCTCGAGTTTTTCTGAATCTAGGGATGTTCGTGAAGTTTTCTGCATTGGAGCGGAGGGGCCTAGAGTTCCTATAGGGAGTGACCATTTTACTGAGAACAGGAGGGCCTTGGTTCTGTAGTGTTTTATGAACGAGACATAAGGCTTTAAACTTGACTCTCTCCCTTATGGGGAGCCAATGGAGGAGTTTAAGGGCGGGCTTGGCAGATGATCTGGCCGGGGCGTTGGTGATGATCCGGGCGGCCGCATTCTGAATCATCTGTAGTTTAGTAAGGGTAGCTTCAGGAGCACCCAGATAAATCACATTGCTATAGTCCAGTCTCGATATTATGAGACCTTGGACTAAAAGTTTTTGGGATTTAGGGGGGAGAAGGGGCAGGACTTTCCTCAGAGATTTTAAGAGGCCGAAGCAGGTCCCCGCCACCTTCTTGGCTTGTGAGATGAAGGAGAGATCGGAATCGATCCACACCCCCAGGCTTTTAACCTCTTTCTTAGGGTCAGGGGGCGGGCCCAGACAGACTGGCCAGCAGTCCAGAGGAAGTGAGGCTCCTTTCGGGCCCAGTATAAGGACCTCGGTTTTTGTCCCGTTAAGTTTGAGGGCTGATCTGTTCATCCAGTGATGAACCTGGGTAAGGCAGTTGAGCAGATCAGCTTTCTGTTGTTTGGGGTGGGACAAGGACACCACTAGTTGAGTGTCGTCGGCGTAGCTGACGACGCTCACTCCGAAAGGGATAATAACCTCCTCCAATGTGGACATATAGATATTAAATAAAGTGGGGCTCAGGGAGGAGCCCTGAGGAACACCACATTGGAGGGGCATTTCGGAGGAGCGGGCGTTCTTTTCCCAGATCTGGTAAGAGCGTTGGGCCAGGAAAGATGAGAGCCAGGATAAGGCTGTTCCTTTCACTCCCACCCTAGCCAGTCTTTCGATAAGAAGTTGGTGGTCAACTGTATCGAACGCTGCACTGAGGTCGAGGAGGATCACTGCCACTGATCCTCCCCCATCCAATAGTGCTCTTGCCTCCTCTACAGCAGCCAGGAGGGCGATATCCGTGCCCTGTCCAGGTCGAAAACCTGTCTGGGAGCTTTTTAATTTATTATTGGCCTCTAGGAACTGAGAGAGTCTCCTATTGACCAATTTTTCTGCGACCTTGCTTACTCCCGGCAATAGGGAGATGGGTCGGTAGTTAGCCAGATTCTCGGGGTCCAACGTAGGTTTCTTCAGCAGAGCTTTTACCACCGCCTTCTTCCAGCTTGGGGGTACAGCTCCTTGTTGGAGAGAGGTATTAATCAGGTGGGTCAGGGAAGGGATGATAGTGGGGGCTACCTCTTTAAGGTTACGGATAGGAGCAGGGTCACTAGGGGAGCCGCTCTTCATAGAGTTGAGCACATTTGATACCTCATCCACCGTGACCTGGCCCCATGTGGACAGGTAGGTGGAGGTGTGTGGGCAAACGATGTTTTCCTCGGGGCTGGAGGGGGGGATAGTTTCCAGAATAAGTCTGATTTTATCGTGGAAGAAATTGGCCAGTTCCTGGCATTTCTTCAGGTCTGCTTCAGGGTCGGCAATGGGTCTTAATCCTTGTCCTTGGGGTTTAGACAGCTCTTTAAGGATGGCGTAAGCTTCCTTACTGGAGCAACCTGCATTCTCTATTCTCTCCTGAAAAAACATACTTTTGGTTTTATGAATAGTAGTTTTATAAGTCAGGAGAGAAGTAGAATAGCGGATCCTCCGGAGCTGGACGGTACTTTTTTAGAATTCTCGCCGGCGCCGTTTTGGTGGTTGCTGGCGTGAGAAAGATATCCATTACCGGTTGTAGCAAACCGGGGACTAATGGCAACAACGGGCGTGTCACTGTGCGCTCATGAAGAGTTTCAAAAATTATGGATGTGGTGGTCTCCTGAACCGGCATAGGGATACTTAATTTTGTAGCTCCTCTACACAACACTTCTTGAAATGTAGAAATGTCATCTACCGGAGATACCCGAGTGGGTGGCGTCTCCGAGAGTGTCGGTGAATAATCCCTTTTGGATGATCTGGAAGAAGGGGAGGTAGAAGGGGTCCTACGGCGCCTTCTCTCTGATCTGGTCGACTCTCTTCTGAGGGAGGCAGACCTGGATCGCCTTCTTGATGCTCGAGAGCGACTTCGGGATTCTCTTTCTCGAGATCTTGGTCTGATCGGTGTCGCTGGGAATACCACGCCCCTTATTCTTGTTAGCGATGCCTTTATTGTGTCTGTCATAGCAGGGTCCTGAGGCATCTCCCTTACGGGACTTTGAGGCACAGCATTGTCCTCCTCCTGCGAACTTTCTCTTGCAGGAACTGGAGATTGATGTACAGGCTCTGGTGATGCTGACCTTGAACCTGAGCCCTCTGATCCTGAAGGCGAGATAGAAATGATACGCGGTGACTCCGGAGCTGTATATATCAGTCTATGAGGAGATTTTCGCCTTGAGACTGGTCGAATCGTGAGGCGAATATGTGAAACCTCCTGCGTACCCTCAACAGAGGGCTGCCTCGACGGTGATAGGCCTATCACCGGAGATCTTTGACTCGAATCTTCGAGGCTCCGAGCTTCCTGTCTCGACGTCGAGATTGTCTTCGACGGAGGCTTCATGTACCTCACCAAAGCTTTGGAGACCTGTGAGGACGGAGGCACCTGCCTCGACGTCGACTCCGACGGAGGCACCTGCCTCGACGTCGACTCCGACGGAGGCCTCTGCCTCGACGTCGACTCCGACGGAGGCTCCTGCCTCGACGTCGGCCCTGACGGAGGCGTCTGCCTCGACGTCACTCCTGACGGAGACTTTTGTCTCGACGTCGAATGCTCCGACGACGACGAAAGTCTCTTCGCCGTCGAACGATGTTTCCTCGACGGCGATCTTGATCTTGACGGCGATCTTGGTCTCGACGTCGACTGTGGAGATCGCCTACGTACTTCTCGCGACGTCGAAAGATGTCTCGCCGACCTCGACGTCGAACGATGTCTTTCTTTCGACGACGAACGATATCTATGTGCAGACGTCGATCGATCTTCTCTTGACGTCGACAGATGCTTTTTCGACGTTGAACTGTGGCGCCGAGACCTCGACGCCGAGCTTTTAGACGCCGTCGACGTCGAACGCCTCCGTTTCGACGCTGAATCTAAAGTCGACGACGATTTTCTCTTTGCAGCATGACTTCCCCTTGACTCCTCACCTCTCCGCGACGATCCCGCCGCTGGAGTCTTCGACGCCGAGCCCGACGTCGATGGGGAGCAAACAGGGACCAACTGCTTCGACGTCGACCGTTCTGCTAGGCCATACAGCCTAATCCTCTCCCTCTCCTTTAAAGTCCTTTTGGAAAGGTCTTCACAATGACGACATGTTGCTGGAGAGTGAGAGTCCGGCAGACAGATGATACACACCTCATGTGTGTCTGACGCAGCCTTCTTTTTTCCACAAGATGGGCATGGAACAAATAAAGAAGGCATTTTTCTGACAAAATGCTTGAAAAATCAGTCAGAAAAACACAGGATACTGACTTCCTCACAGAAATTGTAAGAAGAAGTCCAAAAAAAATCTTAAAGTTGTTATAATTCTTGACTAAAGAGTCAAAAAAGAAGAGAGCTGAATTCCAGGGTCCTGACTGAAGGAGCCGGAAAGAACAACTGACCTAACTGTCACCCCTGAGGCATGATGGGATATGGAAGTCAGGGCTGCCTTAAAGGCACGGTGCCAGTTTTTACCTGTACAGGGCTTTTTAGTCTCTATGGTATTGTATTGCAATGCAGCCTGCAGGCTGGCAATGTGTTATACATCTGTGTTTTTCCACAGTTTGTTCTCTTTATTTTTTGCTTTCTCATGAGTGTTTACCTCATTAAAAAAAAAAAAAAAAAAAAAAGAGATTTAGGTGTATTGTTATACCTTTATATATATATATATATGTGTGTTATTGGATGTGTATATTTACATTGCCTAGCCTTTTATGGGAGCTGCATTTGCTTGGAAAAAATGATATATGTTTATACATATACAGAGCTGTATATATGTATGTTTTTTACATATATAATTTTATTATTTCCGGGGTCCCCGCACATGGGCGGGAATATTCAGTGCTTATGACTATTGAGTGCTTATGACTATTGATGAGGATCCCCTGGAAGAGAATGGTAAGTACTACATAATACAATTACAAATGAACAACCCCCAAAACACACATCTCTTGTAGAGACTGACTGATGCTCTATTTGCTTGACAATACCTTCGAGATTGACCTAAAATTAACTAATCAAAAACAAATAACTTTGTACTTCCCTGTAAATCAGATCTTTATGTAACTTGCATACGCTTCACAGAAACTGAGGCACTCACTACTTTCTTGTAAAATGCAACCATATTTTTCTGTGTTTTGCACTTTGCTCGGCTTTTAGGTCTCGCCTACGCAGCATGCATGCGCCGCTTAGGAGGACCTTTAGCCGTCGTTAAGCTGTTTTTCAAAGCACATACTCGTGCTTGTGGCGGCATACAGCTTGCGGGAGTGCGCAGCGGCGCGCCACAAACACGCTTTGAAAAAGAGCTCTCCCCAGCGCGCGCACCACTCGTGGGTGCACCCCTCTGCCTCTCTCCCCCGCGGCAGCCTGCATGCCTGTTTTTTCTTTTTTTTTTTTTTACTTTTAGCGCGAGGTGCGCGCACTTGTTCCTTCTTGCTTGCATTCTCTCTTTCCTTCCTTCTTCCATTTCCTTTAATTGCTGCAGTATCACCTTTGTTCCTTCTCTTCTCTGGTGTTTCTTTCCTTTCCTCCTTTTATTTTTCGGTCCCTTTTTCCTTCCATCCTTCGTTCCTCCTTTTCTTGGCCCTCCTTCATTACTTATTTCCTGGCCTTATTGCCTTTGGTTCTCCAATCCTCTCCCTCTCGTTACTGATTTCTGTCCCTCTCCACCTTTCTGTCTCTTCTTTTTCTCTGTTTCTGTCTTCCTTTTCTCATCTCCTGTCTTCTTTCTCTTCTTCCTTTCTTTAAGAGCATTTAAGTTACTATTAGGTTGTTGCTCTGGATGGATTTAATTGGTTAGATGTAGCTCTTAGTGGATCTCGTATGCGTTTTAAGACCCTTGTAGGAATATTCTAGTGTGCTACACATTGCCAAATACATCAGCAATGAAGCAGATGACCCCGGCCTTCTTTCCTCGCTCACAGCATCCAGACCGTCCTATAGTACCCTCCATCCAATTGAGACCAGGGTGTGCTAATTCTCAGTTCAACAAGTAAGCCCAATCTGTGCACCCCAGCACACTCAGAACACTGTCTTGAATGTTTTTTAATGACAGTTTGTCTCCTGGAGCTGTGCTGCAACTTGTATATGCGTGGTGTCCCCTCTGTGCACAGGACAGGAATATGAAAATCTCAATAAACAGCAATTTAAACAAACATCGCTCTCTGTGGTAGCTGCTCATATGGTACAGTCTTCTGTTAGAATCATCTGATGTAACAGAGACGTCATTATATGTGATGAGTTGTGTAGACAGTTGCTGAAGGAAGGCTGGAGTGAGGAAGCGGGCAGTTGATGGCTGATGATTATCTACAGATGGCTGATCCATGTTTACTGCACTGGTAGCGAGCTTAAGGACAAGGATCTGGTGTGTTCCTGACTTACGGGTCCCTTGTCATCCCACAATTCTCAACCTCTCTATCCACCTCTTTCTCTACCTCACCTACATCTTGCTCTATCATCCATTTCCCGGTTTTGCTAAACCTTCTTTACCTCTCTACTTGCTGTCTGCCTCCCATTAACTTACTCTTAGCTCCTGTTTGTTTTGCCTCTTTACCTCCACCTCTACTCACATTTCCCTCCTTCATCTCTCCCTCTTCCTCTCTTGTTGTAAGTTAAATCTCTTTATCCGACCAGAGACTAAATCCCTGCCCTTCTCTCTAACTTACTTCTCTACATACCACACTCTGTGACTAGCTGTCACTTCTCTATACCACCCAATACATTTCTTTCTCTGTCACACTTTTCTGTCCCTGGTCTCATTCCTTTACCTAAACACCCCCCTTTTATCTGTCTATTTATACATGGCTATGCACTTAACACACTATTGCTCTACCTTTAAACTCTCTCTGTACGTCACACCTCTCTTTTCAATAAACCTCAGTGCCCCCCAGCACTTACCTCTCATGACCTCAAATTGCCACCTTTCTCTGATCCTACCGCTAGATCTCTAGCTCTCTGCCCCCCTCTTCTCCTCAAGTGCCTCTCTCTCTTTCTCTTCTTTCTGCATCTTGCTGCCCTGTTTGCATCTCATCCCCCTTCATTTCTCTTCCATTTACTTCACCTCCCTCTTAATTTCATCTCTCTTTATCTTACCCTTTCTATCATTTTTGTCATCTATACCTTACCTTTCTCTACCTCTCGCATGCCTCTTTCTACCTCACCATTCTCTCTTTCATTTCTCTCTCTGCCTCACAACTCACTGCCACCTCTCTCTCTTCCCCACCTCTCATACACTATCTAGCCTCTCAATTTAACTCACCTATTGGCCTTCTATGTCTCTCTTTCTATTGACGTCCTCTTTCCCTCACCTTTCCCATTATTGTATTTCTTTCTCTCTACAATGCTCTCTCTACCTCTTCCACTCCATCTATCACTCCCATTGCTTCATCTCTCTTTCTATCTCCTTCACTGTTTCCGTTCACTCTCTCTGCTTCCAATGTCTCGCTCGTTTAATACATCTGTCTTACCTCTGTTTCTCTCTCCCTATTTCACCATTCTCTACTTCTCCCTCACACTTCCTCTGTATTAGCCTCATCTCTCTACCTCATCTGCACCTCTTTTCTCTTTACTTCTCATATATTTCTATTTTTCATCCCACTGGCTCTACCGGCCTCTCTACTTTGTTTACCTGACCGGTTATTCTGTGCTTCACCTTTCTATTTGTGCTATCTCATTATAACTCACCTCTCTTCCTATCTTATTTCTCTTGAGACCTTTCCCCTCGGGTTGGCACCTTTCTTACCAGCCTACATTTAAAACTGCATGCCAGGCCTCAAAAAACAATCATTGGCATAGCCAATAGGTCTCGCCTTTGGGACCTTATACGTTTTTAGCCATGCAACAGTTGATGTTATTGCACCAAGGATATTGTGCTGCATAACTAAATATTTATAAGGTCCCAAAAGCGAGACCTATTGGCTATGCCAATGCTTGTCTTGTTCTTCTTTCGGATTCGGGATCTGAGGAAGGAAGGTTCACGGTACCCCTATATACTAAATTTAGGGGCGTTCAAGGTAGGTAGATGTCAGGGACCAATGGGTCCCTTCCCTGGGGTGGGTACACTCCCTATCCTGCCACTCTCCAGTGGGAGGGGGGCGGGAGCCTAACCCTGATTGGGCAGGGCTCCCCATCCCTAAGATGGCGAGAGCCCAGAGATGTGCTTCACTTCGCCTCCCCCACCTGAGGGCAGAGGCTGGCACGCCCCCTTTCCACACTTGGGCTTTCCCACCAGTCTTCCCGCCAGAGTGGTGGTCAGAACCGGTGGGGGCCAGTTGCTGAGTACAGCAAGTGGCCTGGAGAAGCTCACAAAGGCGGCTTGCCCTAGGCAGCCTCTCAGACAGGACGTGGATTGTGGGTTAGGTTGCCCTCTGTCGTGCATCTTACATTAAATCCCACACTGGCATCAGTGTGGGTTTAATGTGCTGAGAAGTTTGATATCAAACATCTCAGTCTTCAGTGCAGCCATCATGGTGCTGTGGAGTTCATGATGACGACCTCCCAGCACCATATAGTCTAAATGACAGCACTGCACTTATAGTGCCCAGGAATGGACCTGGGTACTGTAGGGGCACAGAGCTCATGCACCTGTACCCACACCATTGGCATAGGGCACCCAGCTAGAGGGGTGACTGAGGTATGCCCGGGCAGTGTGTTTTGTGGGCATGGCACACAGGGATGTGTGCCATGTCGACTCTCTGTTTTGTTCTGCACCAAGACACTCAGCCTGCAAAGGCAGTGTGTGTGTGTCAGGGTACAGGGCCCCTAAGGGTGGCACAATACGTGCTGCAGCCCTTAGGGGCCTTCTCTGGTCACAGGGCCCTGGGTACCATTTACTAGGGGCGGACATGTGGCCAGAGATGCCAATTGGGTTTAGGCTTCATGCAGTTTTAGGGAAGGAACACAGGCCCTGGGCACCTGATTAGCAGGAGCCCAGGGCACACTCAGTCAAAGTACATCAGCAATGCAGCAAAACGTGGGGGCATACCATGCCAGAAAGATGGCACTTTCTCACACTAAGGAATAGCAGATTTTAATGCAAAGAACGACCCATCGAGAGATGGTTCGTTTTTGCATGGCCCGACCTTTCTTGGCGCCCACATTACTGACAAAGAGCCAGTTATCCACCCGGAATTGTTTTGTGTGATCCACATAGAACGAAAGCGTACGTTTTGGATCCAGACGGTGGAGCCTCTCTTCCTCTTTAGAAGGATGCGGAAAGAAGGTGGGCAAAGTGATGGTCTGTCCTGCATGGAAAGAGGTAACCACTTTGAGAAGGGAAGAAGGCCTAGTGCGGATACAACCTTTTCTGGATGAACGGTCAGCAAAGGAGGCTTAGAAGAAAGGACCTGTTGCTCACACAGAGGTGATGGCAACCAGAAAGGCAGGCTTAAGTGATGAGATTCTGAGAGGACAGTTATGTAGCAGCTCGAAAGGAGCACACATCAGATAAGTAAGAACCAGGTTCAAGTTCCACTGGGATATCACAAAAGGAGTTGGAGGAAACAAATGAATAATGCCCTTAAGGAAGCGATTTACAATAGGGGACTTGAAAAGAGAAGGCTAGTCAGGCAGCCGAAGGAAGGCCGAAATGGCCGAATGATAGCCTTTGAGAGTGCCAAGAGCACAGCCCTGCTGGGCCAAATAAAGAATGAAGAGGAGAACTTCTGAAAGGGGGGCAGAAGGGGGATCCACAGCCTTTGCTGTGCTCCATGCCACAAATTTGTTCCATCTACAGGCGTATACCATTTTAGTGGAGGGACGCCTGGCTGCCAAGATAACAATACAGACTTCGGGAGGAAGGTCGAAAGCTGTCAACTGTCGCTGCTCAATCTCAAGGAGGTGGATGCTGGACAGGTTCAGGTGGAGGACCATCCCCTGCTGCTGCGGCAGAAGATCCTCGCGAAGAGGCAGTCTAATCGGAGGATCGATGACCATGTGTAGTAGTTTGGGATACCAGACTCTCTGTGTCCACTCTGGGGCCACAAGAATGATTTGGGCCCAGCCCCGCTTGATCTTCTTCAGCACTCTGGGCAGAAGTGGTGTAGGCATCATGTACCAGCGGCTGAGTTCGTCTGCCCTGGCATTCAGAGGACTTGCCAGGTGTTGAACCACTAGAGAATCGCCCTGATGTTTGAGCCATGTCCAAAGGCGGACAGCCTCTTGACATAGGGTCCACGACCCCACCCCGCCCAGTTTGTTGCAGTACCACATGGCAGTGGCGTTTTCCGTGAACACCTGCACCACTCTTCCATGAAAAGAGGGAAGGAATGCTTTTAGTGCAATACTGTAAGAAACTGGCTCTACATATACTGCACCAAAGTGAGGTACAGTGTGTCCAAGAGTCCCCAGAGGTTTGGCAGAGGTTAAAGTTAGATAGAACCTTACTGTCTAAAGTGGTAGCTTGGTCGAGCAGTAAGGCAGTATCAGAGGACAGTGTAAAGCATTTGATGTACACACTCAGTCAGCAAATGGTCTTACACACTCAAGAACCAAACTCTAGGCCAATTGTTTTGTATAAAAAATATACTGTTGTTTTATTTCTAGAACCAAGCAAGCCTGGTACAGGTAAGCATATAAATACTTTGCAGTAGTGATTGTCTTGTTTGAACACAGTTCAAAATTGCAGTATAACTGGTACTGGTTTTGATTACAGGTTCAAGAAAGCAGATTGCAACACATTTGCAGGTATAGTACATTCATTGAATGGGCTTTTTAAGTAAAATCCAGTTAATTACTTTTCAGATTACTTTTCTAACCACAGGACTGGATCCTAGATTCAGCCCTGGGACATTTCCTGAAAACAGGTGAGTAAATGCGTTTTGGTTAAAGGTATAATATGTGAAGAATATTATTGCATTTCAAAAGTTGACACTTAGAAACTTTTTCAGATAGAATCACCAATGTTATCCTATGGGAGGAAATTCACTTAGCAGGTAAGTTACTTTTGTAATCCAGTGCTGGACTCCTAGATTCAGCACTGGGACATCTACTTAAAACAGGCAAGTAATTAGTTTTTGTAGTTTGTACGATTTTTAAAGAATATTCTTGTATTTCAAAAGTTGACACTTAGAAACTTTTTCACAAAGAACTCCCAATGTTATCCTACGGAAGGAAATTCAATTCACAGTTAAGTTACTTTTTAGTTACTTTTCTTACTCAATGCTGGACACCTGGGTTCAGCACTGGGACCTTTCCTGCAAACAGTTGAGAAAGTTTGGTTAGGTTATTTGTGCGATTTTTAAGGAATATTCTTAGTTTTCAAACGTCGACACTTAGAAACGTAGACACTTTTGGGAGAAAAAGTGTCAATGTTATCCTATGAGGAAAAATGAGTTATCGGTTTCAAGGTAAGTAATCGGTCTTTTGAGTTAGGGTTCTGGGGTTAGACTCAGGGGTCTCCCAGTGTCAGTGATGCACTGTTGTTGCACCTTCAGCAGCACTCGGGCGGTCGGGTGTAGTGTGTTGAGGCCCAATGTTATCCTATGGGAGATAGGGGGACTCCGGTTGGTGGCTGCTGGCAAACAGGCCACAGGGTTGTGGGAGCAAAGCTCCTAGGGTTAAGCTCAGGGCAAGTTGGGGACCAAGTTAGCACCAAAGGGGCACCCTCAGCGGCACTAGGGCAGCCGGGTGCAGGGTGCTGTTTTGAGGTCAGGTGCCCTGTTGATTTCAAAGGAGATTTTCGGTTTTGGTTTTCACCTGCAGGCTCGATCCAGGAAGACTTCCGGGAGGAACCAACAGCTGGGCAGGTAAGTTTGAGGGCTCAGGGACGTAGGTGCACCTCGGGTTCTTTTCTCCAGGGCGCAGGGCGGCTGGATGCAGGGGTGTCTTTTGAGGTCGGATTTCACCTTACCGGTCCACTCGTGTTTGGGGGGGTCTCTGTGCAGAGGCTGCAAGCGACGTCGAGGAGTCCTGGAGGGGTCAACCCACGGTGGACTCGGACTCTGGAGCACTGGGGGACCTCGCTGGGACCAGTGAGCAATTCTAACTCGGGACGTTGGCGACGGGTGCGGTGGAAGTTCCAGGCGTCGGGTTTCTTTGTTCTCCGCAGGCTCAGAGTCTGTTTTCGGAGTTTCTTTTGAACAGGGCTGCTGTTCACAGGAGATCGGTCTTTGTTGAAGGCAGTCAGTCCTCCCAGGGGTTCTGGAGGTCCCTAGCTGCAGGACAAGACTATTGTTGGCGCAGGATCTCTGGAAACTGCAGACGGGCCGGTAGGGCTGGGGCCAAGTCAGTTGTTCTCTGCCATCTCCTCTGATGGGCGTCTTCTTTCGTCCTTTTTCTTCTTAGGTTGCGGGAATCTGAGGAAGGAAGGTTCAGGGTGCCCCTAAATACAAAATTTAGGGGCGTTACAGGTAGGTAAAGGGCAGGGACCAACGGGTCCCTTCCCTGGGGTGGGTACAGCCCCCTATTCTGCCACTCTCCAGTGGGAGGGGGGCAGGAGCCTGTCCCTGGTTGGCTGGGTCCCCCCATCCTCAAGATGGCGGGGACTCATGGTTGTGCTTCACCTCGCCTCCCCCACCTTAGGGGTGGAATTGGCAGAGGTGGGCACACCTCTCTTCCTCACTTGTTTTTCCCGCCAGTTCTCCTGCACAAAGTGGGGGGTAGAACCAGTGGGGACAAGTTGCTGAAAGCAGCAAATGGTCTGGAGAGGCTCACAAAGGCAGCATGCCTTTGAAGCTTCTCCTTCGTGAACCCTGCCCATCTTGGGGTGGGAGGCTTGGCACCTCGTCCCAGGATGTGCATTGTTTCAGGCCCCAGAGAGCAGCAGGCTCCTGACCCAGGGGTCCAGAAACAGGTCTGGTGGTGGCAGCCTGCGCAGCCACTCAGTCAGGTCACTGGTAGTTGGTAGTTTTTCAGGGGGCATCTCTAAGATGCCCTCTGTGGTGCATTTTACATTAAATCCCACACTGGCATCAGTGTGGGTTTAATGTGCTGAGAAGGATAAGTTACTTACCTGTAATCCTAGTTCTCTTCCAGGGGTATCCTCATCAAAGTAATAATCAACCCACCCGCCTCCCCGGGCAAATGAACAAGATACCTATCAACTCTTTGTGCTATGGTCTGCGGAACTCCGCAAAGAACATCTGACCTAACTGTCACCCCTAAGGCATGATGGGAAGCTAGGGGTCATAGCTGCCTTAAAGGCACAGTGCCAGTTTGTGTGTTTCTGTGGGTTAGCTTTTGAGCTTTCTACTACAGTAAGGTTTGTATGCAATGCAGCCTATGTGCTGAAAATGTTTTCTCATTCTTCCTTGTAAGATGGTGATTTCTGCTGTTTTATTAAAGCAGTTTTTCAAATGTGCATTTTCTCCCTGCTTTTATTGCAGTGTATTTATATACAGGGGAATTTCTTACAACATTGTTCAGCATTGCTATGGAAGGCTGCATTGTGTTTTTTATATATATATATATATAGATATATATATATATATTACCTACTGGCAGTCGCCAGTAGGTAGTTATAGTTAGGACCTATTTTCCATAGGAAATCCGCAACATTCTATTTGGAATAACGTTGGCGCCGATTGACGAATCTTCGTGAAATTTTCCAAACTTTTGGCCAGCTCCGGTACGCTCCTATCCTGAAAATTTCACGGTGATTCGTCAAGCGGGGGCCGAGAAAAAAGGGGGGTCCCAAAACGCGTTTTCCCCATATATATATATATATATATATATATATATATATATAGCTACATATATGTTTCCACATATATGTTGTATGTTTCCGGGGTCCCGCACATGGGCGGGAATATTCATGTGCTTATGACTTTGATGAGGATACCCCTGGAAGAGAACTAGGATTACAGGTAAGTAACTTATCCTTCTCTTCCAGGGGATCCTCATCAATAGTCATAAGCAAATGAATAGAATAGCAAGCCCAACCCCTCTTCCTGTGGGCAAAAACAATAGTACAATCAAGATACATAGTAAACAGAAAAGCATATAAAGACTCCAAAACCAGTTAACATTGGAACAGATTCCTCAAGGAGGCCTGGCCTACTTGGGTATCCGCTCTGGAGTCAGAATCCAGACAGTAATGCCTGGTAAATGTATGGACCGATTTCCAAGTTGCAGCCTTGCAAATCTCGGCGATCGGTACATTGTGTAAGAATGCAACCGTAGCAGCCTTACCCCTAGTAGAATGAGCTTTAGGAGAGGCCAACAGAGGCTTGTTCGCTATTTGGTAGTCCAACTTTACACAAGACACTATCCATCTTGAAATGGATCTTTTAGAAGCTGGAAAGCCTGTTCTAACAGAGCCGTAGTTTACAAACAATTGCTCAGCTTTTCTTATGGACTTTGTTCCCTCCAAGTAGAATTTGAGAACCCTCTTGAGGTCTAATGAATGAAGAGACCTTTTTGCTGGTGTAGCAGGATTGGGAAAGAAAGAGGGAAGAGAACTCGTCTGATTTACATGGAAATCAGACACTACTTTGGGCAGGAAGGAAAGGTGAGTTTGCATAACCACTCTATTATGATGGAAAACCGTATACGGTTCCTTAGAACAGAGTGCTTGGATTTCACTCACTCTGCGTGCTGATGTAATAGCCACTAGAAAAGTTACTTTCCATGTAAGGTGTTGTAATGTGGCCTTATGAATGGGTTCTAAAGGAGGACCCATCAATTTGGACAAGACTAGATTCAACTCCCAAGGTGGAGAAGGAGGTCGGACAGGAGGATAAACCTTCTTCAACCCCTGTAGGAAATCCTTGACCACCTGAAGTTGAAAAAAAGAAGGCTGGTTAGGCGATTTTCTATATGCCGTGATGGCAGCCGAATGCACTTTTATGGATGTATACTTCAAACCAGATTTGGCCAAGTAGAGCAGATAGGGCAAGATTACCTCTTCTTGACCGTGAATTGGATTCCACCCAATACGGACACACCACAAGTAAAACATTTTCCATTTAAAGGAGTATGAGGTCCTCGTGGATGGTCTTTTTGACTCCCGCAAAATGTCCATGCAATCTTGAGGGAGGTTCAAATGTCCGTACTACAGGACTTCAGGAGCCATGCTGTCAAGCTGAGCGAGGGAAGGCTGGGGTGCAGGATCTTCCCTCCCATTTTGGTCAGGAGGTCCGGCCTGCATGGGAGTCTCCGATGCGGGCACACTGAGAGGTGCAACAGGTCCGGATACCACCATTGTCGAGGCCAGTCTGGTGCGATGAGGATCATTGTCATGCTGGATCGGATCAGTTTGGCCACAACCTTCAGAATGAGAGGGAGGGGTGGAAAGGCGTATGCAAACGTCCCTGACCAGTCTATCAAAAGAGCATGCCCCCTCGTTCCTGGTCGGTAGAACCTGGATGCGAAGACATGGCATTTTTTGATTTGATTGTCCGCAAAGAGGTCGATGAAGGGATGACCCCATTGATGAAAAATTTCTGCCATCACCTCGTCGTTGAGCACCCAGTCTTCTTGTTCGTCGAAGTGACGACTGAGGATGTCTGCCCGCACATTCTGCTCTCCCGTTAGGTGCACTGCTGTGATAGATAGGATTCTGGCTAGCAGCCAGTGCCAGATCGCCTGGGATTCTAGAGACAGAGGGCGAGAGCGTGTTCCACCTGGTTTGTTCAAGTAATACATGGTGGTTGTATTGTCCGTTTGTATTAGGATCGATTCGGACTGAATCGACGGTTGAAGTGCCTTGAGGGCTAAATGAACCACCCGCAGTTCCAGCATGTTGATATGATAGGTCCGTTCCCTGCTGGTCCACCTGCCCTGAGTTTGCAGACGACCCAGATGTGCTCTCCATCCCTGAATGGACGCATCCGTGATCAGGGATTGTGTTGGCAGAGTTTGATGGAATGGGACTCCCACCAGAAGATTTTTTGGTTGTAACCACCAGAGAATGGACATCTTCGCGGATGGCGAGAGGAGAATCCGGTCGGTCCACTGACCCGAGGATTGGTCCCACTTCTCCTCCAGATCTTGTTGTAACGGTCTCATCCTCAATCTGGCGTTGGGTATGAGAAAAATACAAGATGCCATCGACCCCAGCAGAGAAGCCACTTGTCTTACTGATGGCTGATGAGTTTGGAGGATGACGCTGCTTTTGACTCTCATTGATGACGATCTCTCCTCCTAAGGAAACACTTTTGCGAGGTCGGAGTTTAGGGTGGCGCCTAGATAGTGGAGTGATTGGGTCGGTTGAAGAACTGATTTTTCCACGTTGACATGAAGGCCTAAGCGTTGCAGGAGGTCCAGGCAGATGTGAAGGTGTTCCTGCACCATGTGGGGGGATGATCCCTTCACCAGCCAGTCGTCCAGGTATGGATACACGAACAAACCTTGGCGATGTAATGCTGCCGCTACCACTGCCATGCATTTCGTGAAAACCCTCGGGGCAGACTTTAGACCGAAGGGTAAGACTTTGAACTGGTAATCTTTTGTGCCCACCATGAAACACAGGAACTTGCGATGCCGCGGTGTGATTGGGATGTGAAAATCCGCATCTTGGAGATCCACCGAACACATCCAATCGCCTTTTCTCAGATGTGGAAATATTTGATGGAGCGCCAACATTCAAAACTTTTCTTTTTTGATGAACTTATTCAGAGAACGTGGGTCTAGAATTGGTCTGAACTTGTTCGGTTGGTCCTTTTTCTGAACAAGGAAGTATCTTGAGTAGACCCCTTGTCCTCTCTGTGCAGGAGAAACCCATTCTATGGCCAGTTTCCTGAGAAGGGTCGACACTTCTTGACGTAGGAGATCTAGATGTAGCTGACGGGATTTCACCGGAGGAACTTGTCTTGGGGATGCGCAAAAACGTAGTGCGTAACCATTATCTAGTATATTCAACACCCACTGGTCTTTTGTGATGTTGCGCCACTCTTGACTGTAGTTTGAGATACCTCCTCCCACTGGAGTGTGCAATGGTGCTAGAGGAAGCAGAGACTCATTGCTTCCCTTGAGTTTTTGTTGCGGAAGAGGACTGCTGTTGGTGTCCTCTTCCTCTCGAGAAACGACGGCCCTGGAACTGGGACTTGTTCTGTTCGTTTCGCGACCATTGAGGGGTTTGAACCCTCTGTTGGTAATTTTCACGATTGTAGGACCTGTAGCGTCGTCTAAATTCCTTTTTTTTTTTTCAAGTCCTACGGCCTTTAAGGTGTCCAACTCAGCCTTCATTCTAGCCATTTCCTCATCTGCATGTGATCCAAATAGTGAGGTGCCAGAAAATGGGAGATTTAAGATGCGTTGTTGCGCCTCTGGTTTCAACAGTCAGACGCAACCAGGAAGATCTTCGTGCACACATGCCATGTGCATAAGAGTGAGCCGACAAAAGACACCCCATCCTCCACAGTGCTGATTATTTGGTTGGCCACCAGCGCACCCTCCTGGAGAATTTCAGAGAAATCCTGCTGGTCCTCCTTCGAGAGTTTGTCTTTGAAGCGCTCCAGTGAATCCCATAAGGACCTGTCAGAACGGCCCAGCATAGCCGCAGTGTTAGAAACTTGAAGAGAAGACGCTGCAGAGCCGCAAGCCTTCCTCCCCCAAGAGTCTTGTGCTCTACTTTCCTTATCCGGAGGAGCTGAGGAGGAAGAAGCAACTGTGTGTGTCTTCTTTGCCGCTGCCAAAATGACCGAGTCCGGTGGCGGATCCGATTTGAGGAAAAGAGGATCTGAGGCAGCAGGTCTATATTTTTTTAAGATTCGTGCAGGAGCTGCTTTCACCGATGATGGAGTAAGGAAAATGTCCATTACCGGCTCAATGATACCAGGGACCAAGGGTAGTAATGGTCTAGTCGCAGACCTCTGATGGATGGTCTCGAAAATGATAGACGTGGTGGTCTGATGATTCCCAGCTTTTGTGCTCCTCTGGAGAGAACATCATGAAAAGTGTTCACAACGTCGATGGGTGACACCCTACAAGGAGGACTATCCATGAGGGTGGGTGAGTAGTCCCTTTTGGATGAGTGTGTCGAAGAGGAGGACCACAATGGTGTTCGCCGCCTCTTGCACCGACTGAGTCGATCTGCGCTCAGGAGATCTGCCTCTGTATTCTCTGGTCCGAGTAGTGAGGGAGCTGTCCACTTCCTGCACAAGACGTTGTAAGGGTGATCTGTGCAGAGGACTGGAATAGTCCATAGGTCGTTGGGCGTGACCCGTTGGTACTGTTTGCCAATGATGGAGAGGTTGGAGCCATCTGGGCGAAAGATGAATTGAAGGAGATCGCCGTCTTCTTGGGGAGCCTCCAGGTGACCTTGGAGGCTCAGGTGAGTGAACAGAAGAATTGCATGACGTCGCAATTGTCCGGGATGAGCTCCGGATAGAATGAGAGGAATCTCTGTGACTTCTGGAGCGAGATCAGCGTCTTTATGAGCGATGTGACATCGATGGGGAATGCCTCGACGTTGACCGGCTCTGTGAGACCATCACTGGTGAGTCTCTTGATCGATATCGTCTCCTCGACGCCGATCTCACCTTCGACGTTGTATGATGGGACGGCGAACCCTTGGAGCATACAGATTGCACCTTCGACATTAAGCGTGTAGGAGACCTCAACGAAGAATGGATGGACGGAGAAATCCTTCTCGACTTCTCTTACTGGTGCCTGTTCGATCCCTCTCTCGACGCTGACCGTCTGCTTGTAGCCGACAGAGACCGTCGTATCGACGTCGAACGACGTCTGCTGTATTTCACTTTGGACCTCGACGATTAAGGTTTCTTCGACGACGGCGAAGATCTGGCCTTCGACGTCGAAGGTGATGATTGCCTTGCCTCTGGTGAGGAGGCCTGTCTCGACGTCGACCGTCGCCTGGTTGACGTCGATGGAGACGCTTGCTTCGATGCCAATTGCTGGTGACCCTGCGACGGCGGAACATATATCGACGTCGACCGCCGCCTGGTTGACGTCGACTGAGATGCCTGCTTCGACGCTGATCGCTGGTGACCCCTGCGACGGCAGAACATGTCTGGACGTCGAATGCCGCCTCGCCGGCGACGACGGAAAACCATGCCTCGATGTTGGGCGAGCCTGCACCAACGGAGATCTACTCCTCGACGCTAGGTTGACGTACCTGTTGTCTTCGTTAACGACCGGTGTTCTCGCGATGGCGATCCAGACGTCGATGGTCTTCTTGTCGACGTTTTCGTTGCCGAGGAAGGAATTTGTGGTGCAGAGCCCGACGCCGATGGAGAGCAGATTGGAACCTTACTTGTAGATGGAGTAGTGGCTCTCTCTTTCCTCTTCTTCATCAGAGACCTGCCTCTTGAAGGAGATTTCTTCTTCTCAGCCAGCCCATAGAGGCGAAGCCCCTCCCTGTCCTTAAGAGTTCTTTTGCACAGTAGCTGGCAATGCGGACAGGTCTTTGGATTATGATCAGAAGGAAGGCAGAGAATACAGACAGGAGGAGAGTCTGTTTTAGCCTTCTTCTTACCACAGGCAGGGCAAGAGTCAAATAGAGAGGGCATTTTTGACTGGAAAATAATGCTCAACTCTCTAAAAAATAACAGAGATATACCCCAACAACAAAAAGACGTTGAAGTAAAAAGCTTTTGACAAAAAAAGAGAAGTATTTTCTGAAAGAAATCAAAAAAAAGTTAGAGCTGAAGTAACCAGGGTCCTGACAGAAGGAGCCGGAAAGAACAACTGACCTAACTGTCACCCCTGAGGCATGATGTGAAGCTAGGGGTCATGGCTGCCTTAAAGGCACGGTGCCAGTTTATCTGTGTGTTAGCTTTTCAGCTTTCTACAGTAAGGTTTTTATGCAATGCATCCTATGTGCTGACAATGTTTTCTCATTCTTCCTTGTAAGATGGTGATTTCTGCTGTTTCATTAAAGCAGTTTTTCAAATGTGCATTTTCTCCCATCTTTTATTGGAGTGTATTTATATACAGGGGAATTTCTTACAACATTGTTCAGCATTGCTATGGAAGGCTGCATTGTGTGTGTATATATATATATATGTATATATATATATATCTCGACCATGTCCCCTCAACCAGAAGGAACGGGCACACACACAGGCTTGCAGGGAAACGGCAATTTTTAATGAACAGGCATAATGCATTTCGGAGTAAGTTCCTTCGTCGGATGCCTTTTAAAACAACTAGTGTTGTCGGTGTCCAGATCTTTGTAGCGCCAGCTTCGCTCCGATAGGCGAAAACAGCATGGTGGGAGTGACATGGATTAAGTACCTTCCCTGTGTGGGTGGCGACCTCGTTCCCGCCATTAACACCACTGCTTAGCGCACAATATTGCTCTTCCCATAAGTCTTCATCCTGCCGCCATTCACCTCGGGAAATCCCGGCATGGATTAGCAATCAAAGTCCGTCGCAACTAGTGTTACTGATTGCAGGATTGGCGGCGGTACAGCAGCATTTTCAAGAACGTTGAAAGTCACCAAAGTTGCCACTTTACCTGCTGTACTTCTTTTAGGATGGGGTACCAAGGTGCTAAGTGGCCATGCACCAAAATCTCTCGACCATGTCCCCTCAACCAGAAGGAACGGGCACACACACAGGCTTGCAGGGAAACGGCAATTTTTAATGAACAGGCATAATGCATGTCGGAGTAAGTTCCTTCGTCGGATGCCTTTTAAAACAACTAGTGTTGTCGGTGTCCAGATCTTTGTAGCGCCAGCTTCGCTCCGATAGGCGAAAACAGCATGGTGGGAGTGACATGGATTAAGTACCTTCCCTGTGTGGGTGGCGACCTCGTTCCCGCCATTAACACCACTGCTTAGCGCACAATATTGCTCTTCCCATAAGTCTTCATCCTGCCGCCATTCACCTCGGGAAATCCCGGCATGGATTAGCAATCAAAGTCCGTCGCAACTAGTGTTACTGATTGCAGGATTGGCGGCGGTACAGCAGCATTTTCAAGAACGTTGAAAGTCACCAAAGTTGCCACTTTACCTGCTGTACTTCTTTTAGGATGGGGTACCAAGGTGCTAAGTGGCCATGCACCAAAATCTCTCGACCATGTCCCCTCAACCAGAAGGAACGGGCACACACACAGGCTTGCAGGGAAACGGCAATTTTTAATGAACAGGCATAATGCATTTCGGAGTAAGTTCCTTCGTCGGATGCCTTTTAAAACTAGTGTTGTCGGTGTCCAGATCTTTGTAGCGCCAGCTTCGCTCCGATAGGCGAAAACAGCATGGTGGGAGTGACATGGATTAAGTACCTTCCCTGTGTGGGTGGCGACCTCGTTCCCGCCATTAACACCACTGCTTAGCGCACAATATTGCTCTTCCCATAAGTCTTCATCCTGCCGCCATATATATATATATGTATATATGTGGGTGTATATATATATATATGTATATATGTGTGTATGTATATATATATATATATATATATATATATATATATATATATATATATATCAAACGCCAAGGTTGCCCAAAAGAGGAGGTCACACACCCTGAGATATCCGCACACTCTCCGCAGGCGGCAACAGTGGTAGCAGGCTGCACACGTTTTAAGCCATACGCGTTTTGAGCTCCCTCGAGCTCTTGATCACTGGCAGGAATGAGGCTGGAAACAGACGTTGAAGAACGAACTTTATTTAAGTAGAGAGTCCCGCCCCAGTGGGCGCAATGGCTTGTGGTCCTGGTAGTCCAATTATGCTGCCACAACGAACTCAAAGAATGTTCTCTCACCAAGTGGCCTGTCGTTTCAGCCTCAAAGTTAAATTTTCATTCAATTAAAATGCATAACAGCACCGCTTGCATGCTGCCAAGTCTTCCTGCGGTTCAGGCTCCCAAGGTCCTTAACGGCGCTTGTGATACAAGCACCAAGGAACGCTTCAGCGGCATCGGGACCTCCTCGCGGCCGGACTAGCCGCTTAACATCAAACGCCAAGGTTGCCCAAAAGAGGAGGTCACACACCCTGAGATATCCGCACACTCTCCGCAGGCGGCAACAGTGGTAGCAGACTGCACACGTTTTAAGCCATACGCGTTTCGAGCTCCCTCGAGCTCTTGATCACTGGCTATATATATATATATATATATATATATATATATATATATATATATATATATATATATATATATATATATATATATATAGCTACATATATGTTTCCACATATATGTTGTATGTTTCCGGGGTCCCGCACATGGGTGGGGATATTCATGTGCTTATGACTATTAATGAGGATCCCTTGGAAGAGAATATACTCTTCATGGCACTGCACTTACAGGGCCCAGGAATGGACCTGGGTACTGTAGGGGTACAGGGCTCATGCACCTGTACCCTCACCACTGGCATAGGGCACCCAGCTAGAGGGGTGACTGATGTATGCCAGGGCAGTGGTTTGTGGGCATGGCACAAAGGGATGTGTGCCATGTCGACTCTTTGTTTGGTTCTGCACCTAGACACCCAGCCTGCAAAGGCAGTGTGTGTGTGTCAGGGTACAGGGCCCTTAAGGGTGGCACAATAAGTGCTGCAGTCCTTAGGGGCCTTCTCTGGTCACAGTGCCCTGGGTACCTATGGTACCATTTACCAGGGGCTGACATGTGGCCAGAGATGCCAATTGGGTTTTGTTTTGGCGAAAGAACACAGACCCTGGGGTCCTGATTGGCAGGGCCTCAGAGCACATCAAGTCAAAGAGCATCAGTATTCTGGCAACAAAACAAAACAAGCATTGGCATAGCCAATAGGTCTCGCTTTTGGGACCTTATAAGTGTTTAGCCATGCAACAGTTGCATGACTGAATACTTATAAGGTCCCAAAAGTGAGACCTATTGGCTATGCCAATGCTTGTTTCTGTTTACTACTGCTCTGTAGTAATGGCTTCGCACGGGTGCCACCATTACTACATAGAAGTAATAAACAGGAGAAAAAAAAACTGGCTCACGGAGAACATCAAAGTGGCCGTGCGGCCACGAAAGTGATCGCAATCGCGATCAAACATCAAAGCGGCTGTGCGGCTCTATGCAACAGTTGTAGCACTTTTTTGAGCCCTCACAATAAGTCTCGCAAGACCAGCGCATGCGCTGGGTCAGGCGAGACCTAAAAAAAGGGGGGGGGATTTACTGCAACAGAAACCTACTTTCTCACAAAAACGAATCGCCCAAAGCTCCAGAAGGTTGATATGGAGCCCGGACTCCGCCGGAGACCAGAGGCCTCTGATCTACGTCTCTCCCATGTGGCCGCCCCACCCCAGCAGTGATGCATTTGTCACCACTGTGAACTCTGGTTAGGGAAGGGAGAGGGATCTGCGTTGCCCTAATCCCGGTTCGTTAGCCACCACTGCAATTGGTGTGCAGTGCCCTCCATCTGGACGCAATCGGAAAGATTCCCCATATGCTGTGCCCACTAGAACTTCAGTTCCCACTGCAGAGCCCGCACCTGGCATAGTCCACCAGCAGGATGCAGGAGGCCATGAGGCCCAGTAGCCTCAGGGTCATTCTGACCGAAACCCGGGATAGAGGCTGAAAGATCGGAATCATAGCCCAAATATACCAGACTTGCTGCTCGGGAGGATAAGACCGAAACTGCGCTGTGTCCAGAACCGCTCCGATGAAAAGGAGCTTCTGAGAGGGGATCAGGTGTGACTTTGGCACATTGATGGTGAACCCCAGCGAATGCAAGAGGTCGGCCATAGTCTGGAGGAGAAAGACGACAGCCTGGGGCGAAACCGCCTTTAACAGCCAGCCGTCGAGATAGGGGAAAACTGGAACACCTGATCTACGCAGTTGAGCTGGGACCACCGCCATCACTTTCGTGAACACCCGAGGGGCGCTGATAAGGCTGAAGGGGAGCACGGTAAACTGGAAGTGCTCGTGGCCTACCGTAAACCGTAGTTAACGCCGATGGGCTGGCAGGACGGGGATGTAAAAAATAAGCGTCCTGCAAGTTCAACGCTACCATCCAGTCTCCAGAGTCAGGAGCAGACAGGACCTGAGCCCATGTCAACATTTTGAACTTCTACCGGAGGAAGCAGTTGACGTTCCGGAGATCCAAGATAGGAAGCAGGCCCTTGTCCTTTTTGGGCACCAGAAAGTAGTGGGAATAACAACCACAACCTACTTCTGGTAGCAGGAACTCGCTCAATGGTTCCCATGGCCAAGAGAGCCGTAACTTCCTGTTGGAGAAGGGCCAAGTGATCCTCCGACATGCAATGACTCTTAGGTGGCATGGATGGAGGGGTAGTCTCGAAGGGGAGGGAGTAGCCCCTTCAGACTATCTGCAAAGCCCACCTGTCCGACGTGATGTTGAGCCAGTGGAGGAGGTGATGGCGAATCCTGCCGCCCACTGGCAAATGGTGGCCCTCAAAGGTCGGACTAGGAAGCCGCTGCAGAGGGGGCACTGGTGGACTGGCCCGCCCGCTGGCCCCCAGACCCACGACGGTGAGTCCCACGTCCTCTGCCGCGCAGAGGCTGGACAGCTTGCGCAGGCCTGTGGCCCTGGGCAGAACGTGGTGGGGCACCCCTTCCGTAGCCACAAAAGGCAGACGGCGCTGGGCGGGAGGTGGATGCGAGGCCCAAGGACCTGGCCGTAGCCCTGGAGTGCTTAAAGCGCTCAAGCGCATTGTTCGCCATGTCACCAACCAAGCGACGGTCATCAAAGGGCATGTCCAAAAGCGTAGCTTCGACATCACCCAAAAAGACAGTAGACCTCAACCAGGCGTAGCGTCTAAGGGCTACCGACATGGAAATCTTCCTGCCTAGGGAGTCGGCGGTGTCCAGCCCACATCGAATGGTGAACTTTGCTGCGTCTCGCCCTTCGGCAATTGCACGGGAAAGCAGGGGCCGGGCCTCCTCCGGGCACTGTGGTAGCACCTGCACAACCATGTCCCACACCGAGTGTGAATAACAGGCCAATAGACATGCGGTGTTCACCGACCGCAGTGCCAAGCTGGAGGAAGAAAACATCATCTTCTCAAATGTGGTCCAGCTTCTTGGATTCCCTATCAGGTGGTGCGTTAGGGAATGCACCTTTGGACATTGAGGCTTGGACTACCAAGCTCTCAGGGGTGGGATGAGAAGAGAGGAAAATGGGGTCGCCCGGGGCTGGGCAGTGGAATCGGGCAATCGTCCTGTCCACAGGAGACCCTGGTTTTGGCTTGGACCAAGTGCCAAAAGGATGTCTGCAAGGGCCTCATTGAACGGCAGCAAGGGCTCTGAAGAGGCCGCTGCCGGGTGAAGCACCTCAGTCAGAAGGTTAGTCCTGACCGCCTTAGGAAGCTCGAGGTTTAAGGCCTCGGCTGCCCTACGCAACACCACTGCATAAGATGCACCCTCCTCCGTAGTCACGGTAGGGGGAGAAAGCATGCCAAGGTCTGGGGAGGTGTCCAGACCACTGGCGTCACCCAACTCCTCTCTCCAGTCCTGTTCCTCTAACTGGTCTGCAAGAGGGTCCGCAGACCCCTCGCAGTCCTCCTCACCCTCTCCTGATAGCCACTCAGGGCGGTAGGAAACATAAGGGGAGAACAGGGGTACAAAAGTACCGGTCGGTGTCGGTCCCAACATCGGGCCGGCTCTGTGTCCTCAATGAGGGGGAGGCCGGGGCCTACGCCGGCTGGGGACACAACCGGCGTTGAAAGCGGCAGGGGTGTCGTCACTGGATGTGCCACCGGAGGAGGAATCACAAGCTCGACCCGCGCCGATCCGGATCCAGGCCTGGATCCTTGGGGACCCTGCGGCGCTGGAGCCGAAGCTGCCGACATAGAAGGCCTAGAGCCCCCAACCGAGTAAGCAGGGCCCAAGGCCACGCCGGCTGAGTCGGGCTGTCCGAAGATGGAATGCAAGGCTTCATTAAATATGCGAAGCTGGGCAAGGGTCGCTTTGACTCTCGGAAAAGGAGGGAGGGCCGGAGTCGACCCAACAGGCTCCGCGGGCGGAGCCGGACGACTACCTACCGCATCCCAGGTCGCATCGGCCGACGGACGGGGAGAAAGCCAAGAGCGATGATGCTTCTTCTTGTGCTTTGACTTACCCGAAGACGAAGACTTCGATGACGAGTGGTGGTGGTGGCTGCACGACAGGTCCCGCGACCTCCCTTCTCGACTGGGACCTCGAACGGCGCGGAGCGGACTGCCAGCCCTCGAGAAGCTTTCGGGACCGCTCCTGCAAAGACTACGTGTTCATGGCCAAGCAGTTGGAGCACAACTTCGGCTCATGGCCGTGCTCCAGGCACCAAAGGCGCACGAGGTGCGGGTCCGTGACAGACATCAATTTGCGACAGGAGTGGCAAGCCTTGAAGCCGGTCCGATGTGACATACCTCTGTGCACCAGAAGTCGATCGACAAAAAGTTGCCGACAAAAGTTGCAAATACGGAGTCAAAAAGTAACCCGAGGTACCGCTCTCTCCAGATCTGCGCTAGCTGGCACAGTAAAAGAAACTGACGTCAGTGCGCAACAGCAGCGTCTAGTAGATACCGCAACGTCATCCCAGTGACCACGACGCCAAAGACGAACGCGGAGTCACCAACGCCACCGATCGATGCGCAGAGGTACTGTTGAGGAAAACAATCTCCAGATCCAGTGTGATGCCTGGGGGTAATTCTAAGGTGAGGAATCCATAACTAAATGTCTCTTTCAGATCAAAGGCTCTCCAAGTCAAATGGGCAGATAGAAGTGCAGGGTCAGACGGGAGTGGCCTGTGCTAAAGAGTTCAGAGAAAGGTCGAATGGTCTCCCTTGACCATGTTCCAGTGTCACTTTCTGTCTTGACATCAATGGGAGGACAATAAAGTGATCTGCACATGCACTTCGAATCCTCTTTGCACAAAGTCACAAAGCTCTTGTCCTAACTTTTAAAACACACTTCTAGTGCAAGATGGGACATCATTTTCATGTGATTTACTCATTGTCAGCTCCTGGGCACAACATGGAGCAGGGATGGAAGTCAGTCAGACATCTACGTGAAACAAAAGGAAAGGGTTTGATAACAAAAGTCACCAGAGGAGACACTGAGAAAAAAAATTAAAATTAATCATCTCTGAATCCCAGTGACTGTGAAGGGGAAAAAGAAATGAACGCTACTGGTATTGGTTGGCACTTTTATGCAACCACTTTGTCAAGGTATTTAATTAGTAAACATATTAAGCATATCGCCAAAGGACACTCTGCAGCCACTGAGTTAACAGAGAGAGGATCAAGGTAATTCCACAAGAGGGTGTGGATTAAAGATGATCAAATCAGATTTCATCAGAAAATATTCAGTACATCTTCAATGTCTGGAGGGAAATGGTCCGTTTAACATGGGGGTTCGGAGGTGATCCAATCAGAGTCTGATCTTCAGTTGAATGTTTCTCTGCAGAAGTTGGTTTTAAGTACTTCTGTGAATGATGTAAATGTGAAGATTTTTCTCAGGTGAGGATCCAACAAATTCCAAAAGGTGGAATCGCTGGAGTGGTGTGGAATTACCAACATGTTTTGCCACCATGTTTTTACTTTTACATTTGGCTGAGCTGACCAAACGTACTATGCTGGATCTGAATTTCCAACCAATGACTTAAGAGTAAGGGTGTGGAGGTATTTGGATAGGTTAACTCATCAAAACACATTTATTGAATCTATAACAGCTAGTAATCCCAGCTTCCTGGTCAGCAGTAGCCAATCAGATCTTTCAGTGCTAAGAGTCACTGCACTCAGAAAATAGTATTATTGTAACATATTATCATAACAAAGGAAATGAAAACAGCATGTAAAATTAATTTCTACTAGGAGACAGAACAGAATATATTTTAGACCTGAAATAATATATTCATTTTTCTTGCAGCTTGAGTTTGTAAACTCTGAAGTTTCAAGATAGCCTTCTTTGGACCACTGCTGTAGGCTATGTTGCCTGTGGTCCAGGAATGAAAGCACTAGAGTTCATCATGAGTTGACAATTGGTGCTCCTTGCACTGTAGTAGTCTACTGACTAACGCATCCTGCTAATGTATGGGTAGTTCAATGTTAATAGCATATCAAATGGTAACAAATTGCCGGTCTGATTTTCTATAATCATGACTTCAGTGTTGCTGCAACTTAGCCATGCAATAATGTCTCATCTAAAACTACGCATTCAAGACGATGTGAAATCTAAGAACAATGGCCTTGGTTGTTCTCAAGTCCAATGTCGATCTGTGGGTAATCCATGTTCATTAGGGAATGTAGAGGATTATACGCGATAACCTCAGTCACTGGGTGTGTGTATATGTTAAGCAATACCAGTTACAGGTTTAAACCTTGAAGAACTTAGCACAACATGCTTGGTCAAAGAAGCACTGATAATTCTAGTGTTTTTTGATCTGAAAAGAAGGGTGGGATGAGTTGCAGTGCAGAGTTAAAAAACCCGGCTGTTTCAGTCAATGCAGCAAACGCCTAACTTTTACGAAGATAAACTGTTTACGTGTTCCTTCCACATCTTACCTCTGATTATTGATCAGGATGTCATGAGCTTCCATAAACTTGCGAAATTGAACCATAGTGTTCCAGAACTGTGCTATGTAGGATGGAGATTGGCCAGTAGTTAGTAAGTTCCCTGGGATTTTCAAAGCTTTAGGGACGAAGCAGAGAACAACAGAAAGCAACTAGTCATGGGCTAATCTGCTTATACCTTCTTGTATACGGTGTTTCTGGGCAGAGGTCCGGTAGTATATTTGATAAAGTGCTGTAGTCTCTCGAGTGTAAGAATGCAAATAGGTAGCGGATTTGGGGTAAGCTGATTTTCAAATGGGTTGTATTGAATTTGACAGGATCTTTTCAAAACTTGGCGCTGCCATTACAATGGTTTTGGTAGACACTGGTTTTCTCATCTCGCAAAATATTTCAGCGGTTTGATTAGGTGCCTCCAGGAGGCTCGCGGAGCATGATGTATCAAAAGTCTGAGGCATTGCAGAAGAGAACTCGAATTGCTGTAAATATTTCCTGATCTAGTCTGAAGAAAGGAGGAATTTTCATAAAGGTCATCCAAACAAAATGCATTTTTATCCAGAGCAATCTTCCACTTTGATGGCAGTCCTGACTGCTTTTACTCGAACACATTTTGCACATCAGTGGAAAGGAACAATCTTCAGCTGTCTGCCTTGCAGTGTCGGAAATATACCACAGGACTGAGATAAGACTTCTTGCTGCTGCGCCTTATAGGAAGAAAAGGAGCTGAAGAACAACAGCAATGCCTGCCTGATAAGACTGTTGCAACAAGTGGCACTTACAAGAGTGCCAGGGCCCAACTGCCTTCACAACCACATGGTTCTGTGGTTCCCCCAGTGAAACGGACGGTAAGTTTACGAACCAATGTCCAACAGAGGCCACTGGATAATCAAGACCCTGAAAGCCAACATAAACCTAAAGTTAGAACACCACTGCACCCCTGCATGCTGCAGCCTTTACCTACACTTCTTTGTACTGAAGCAGACTGACAATGCCATCCGGTCCCCTGTGCCTCTGACCTGCCGGTCTCCACCTTTTGAATCCCTAACCTTGATAGGAACCACTGTCGAAGGCTCCTTCAATAAATCAGTCTAACACCTCCCAGATATTCCTTGCTAGATGCCATAACCACTTCCTCCTGCCTTTTTATCACATAGGTACAATTGTATGCTGCCTTGACAACCTACTGGCTAGTAGAACTCCGTGACTAAGTTACATAATCTCTGCGATACTTACCTGCAACAAGAGTTTTTGGCAATAAGACTCTGTAAAACTATCAAGCATAATATGTTAATGGAAATCAAGGCCTTAAAATAAATGCTTATATCTTTTTATAAAACAATTACACTTCTTGAACAATATATTTATTAATAGTAGCAGCTGTGCTAGTTGACCTATGTGTTCTAACCACACCACCTTCCAAGATCAGACCGGACATTTGGACTTCGCTAACCCATAAGTCAAATGCTTTGGCAATTCAGTGAGCTCGTAGTAGTATCCGGTTCTTATGTTTCCAAAGACAGAGTCAATGCCCATCAAAGGTTGGCTTTGCTGTCATTGATTCACATAGTGCCCTGGGAATATTTGATTGTCATCCTGGTAAAGTTAACCATATTTTTCTAATATATGTGTTGCGGCAGGCACTTTTTATGGGTGCTACTTGGTTAGACAAATAAAGGAAAAATGGGTAGAGCTTTCACTTTATCCCCTCTGCAAGCAATTTGAACTGTACATTTCAGCACTCCTCCGAAGAGACCGTTTACCAACCTGACATAAAAAAGGTGAAAAACAAACCCAAACATGGAGAGCACTTATTGTATCAACTGGAGCTATAAAACAGATATACTCACTTTGCATAGCTACAAAACAACACACCACGCTTCTAAAAAGCTACAACAGCTGGAGATGGTCTGTTCATTACTAAATAAGGATTACCTGTCCCCGTACAGAAGAGGTTTACTCAGACACTGGGTGCAGGCCTCGTGAAACCACTGACTACATTTGCAGCACTGCAGCATTTTCATGTTCCATCTGGTGAAAGAACAAACAACAATGAGAACATCATCACCCCGAAGGATTAGAGCCACAGGGTATAGTGGTAGCAGAACCGATAGATGAAAAAAATTATAAAGAGAGAGAGGTTCCAAAACCTTTAGATTTGAGCAACTAGCAAATACTATTTGATACAGGGTGCAGAGAGAACAAATCCAAACTAAAACAGAACTATTCCAAAAGAACAAAAACTCAAGGCAAAAGAGATCCGATTACCTTAATGCTTTCTATATGGGTCTTACAACCTTGCTGGTAATGAAACTCGAAAAGATTAAGATTCTTACAGTGCTGATCTATGAGGCTAAACTCTGTTTCTAGCAACATATAACAAGTGTGGGGAATTGGATGCTGTGAGAAGGTGGCCTGATATATGCTGTCCACTAGTTCTAGTGGGCACCCTGTATCAGTCCAAACAACCCCTTATGGTGAATGGTTAAAGACAACCTTTATTGAAAGCTATCCTTGTGGTAGCTATGGAGAGCAGCCTTCAGGCTAAGTCTTGAAGGAATGTAAAGCAGCTTGTTTTACCAGTCTATAATCTCTTGAATGATCAAATGAAAAGACAACCACACCAGGTATATGTTCAAAATATATGTATTTAAGGTTAAACCCACCCCTCTCTTCTCTTTATGAGACTGGAGTTCGAAGTACTAAAGTTACAACTGATCAAGCATCAGTAAAAGCACAAATACACGTTTGGGCCCTAGGGGCGTACCAAACCATATACTAAAAAAATGGTATAAGAACCACGACTGGAATAGGCACTAGGCCTATTGTCTCTAGAATCGCTGGGACCCCAAGGAACCACCCAAGGTGGTGACACAGGGGACCCACGGGAGCTGTATGCAGTGTTGAAACACAACCGCGGGTTCCTATTATCTTCTATGGGCAATGTCGCGGTTGGAATTTTAAATATTAGGGACACTTCTAATCGAGTCAGGACAAAACCCTTTTGGACTTAAGAAGTTCTAGGACTAGCACCCACGAGAGCACCGGAGTACTCGAGTTACCTCACCCAGGGAAGCCGGGTGCAAAGGTGTCTTTTGGTGTCGGGTCGCGTCGTCTATTTCAATGGAAGCCTGCAAAGAACTGCTGCTGCCGTGAAGAGGAGAAGTGTCCGGAGAGATCCAAGCCTGGATCTAGGATGTAAGGAACCTGAAAGCAGAGGGGACAGAGACTGGGTCACTTGCCAGTGACCTAGGGCAGGATGGACCAATGCCCACAGATGTCGGGTGCATCAGGTGAGTTGATGGGCGTCTTGACTCTTCAGCCACGAGGTCCAGGAGGCGTCGACAAATTCCACGAGCCGGGTTCGAGCTGTCCCACGAAGTCTGTCGAGTGCTGCGGTGTCGGCGACCAGAAAGGACCCAACAAGCCTTGGCAACGGCAAGTTACAGGAATGCAGAGAAAGGACTGCGATGCAGACCAGCAAGGTCTGAGGGACTCACCCAGCGAGGGTAAGTCAGGGCACTTCTGGAGCAACCAGGAACGCCCAATTAGAAAAGGAGTTGCCTTCGTGGGGACCTGCTAGCCAATGGGCTAGTGATCGCGAAGGAGCCTTGAGCTGTCGCACTTGGAGCTGGCCCACGGATCACTCGTGGAGTGGAGGCCAACAATCTTCGGTGCAGGAGGTGCTCAAGGCTGGGGCTACTCGGAGCCCAAAACACAACTTCGAGGATGACCAGGAAGATAGTGTTGCTGCAAAAGTTCAAGGTGTCCAGGGGTCACAGTTGCACGTCAGCCACGGGTCTCAGCTTTGCTGTGGACTCAGGGTAGCCTTGGGGAAGTCTGGAAATCCACCTCTGGGGATGCAGAGACTTCGGCGTCCGGCGGGAGCTTCAGAATTGCAGATCGGTCAGTAGCTTCTTTGGTGCCTGCTAAGCAGGGGAGTCACTCCTTGACCCCAAGAGAGATTTCTTCCATCTTCTAGTCGTGATAGTAAGTCAAAGGTCCAGGATATATGTTGAAGAGTTTCGTCCAGGGTAATCTAAAGTCCTAGGGATTGGATTCCTATACTTATACTAAGTTTAGGGGATGGACTAACTCCAAGGCCCCACCTATGGGTGGACCTGGGGTGGGGGTGGTTACACCCCTTCCCCTATGTCCAGTTTCGCGCCAGAGCAGGGGCTGAGTGCCCCTGCAACCTGTTTGAACTGGGCTATGCACAGGGACACCGTGTGTGCCCAAAGCAGTGTCTCAAAAGCATTGTCTGAATGCACCCACCCTGACCCAGTACACATCTGCCTGTCTGGGGAGGTGGTTACACCTCCCTGTGACAGGAAACCTATTGTCCAGGCCTCCCCTACCGGAGTTTCCCTCAGCAGCAGGAGGCCAGACCCGTGTCTGTGGCAGTGGCATCCATTTTGTGATGCCAGGGCTCTGGAAAAAATTACCCGGGTTTAGCCAGTGTGAACATGTCTCTCCCTCTAGAAGGGTGGAATGCTACCCCCGCCGCCAGGACTGGCGGGGGGTAGTATTCCAAAGCGTTTGACACCAAACACGACATGTTTTGATGCACCCATTCCAAAGTTAGCATTTAACGCGAGGTTATAATGCACTTAAGAGTATATGGTGTGGCTGTAAAACAGAACAGCCATTAGGAAGTATTTCCGAAAGCTGCAGAGGGGCTCAGCTCATGCTTGGGCACCCTCTCACCTAAAACCAAGCACTCTGCCTTCAGGATTGTCAAGTCCTGCCATAGGAGTGGCTTATAGGTTTATATGTGTCTGTATAGGGTAGTGATATAGGTAGCCTATACCACAGTAAGGGGTGCAAGCACACCCTTACCCAGGCTGCAGTAGCAGACCTGTGGTGTCACTTTGGAGTGCTTCACAGGGGTGGCATAATATATGCTGCAGCCCCTGGTAGGACTCTGAGGTACCTATGCCCTAGGTACATAGTATACCATATACTAGGGGCTTATAAGGCACTCCAGAATCCAATTAGATATGTACCTAATGTACATGGAAACCATTCTAGAGAGCAAGCAGCTAGGCTGTGGACCTGATTAGCAGGGCCACAGCCAGACTAAGGTCGAAAAACAGTGAAACACCAGCAAAAAGTGGGGGTACCCATGTGAAGCAGATCCTACTCTCCTACAGATGCGGTGTGCACTGTTCAATGTAAACCAAATATAAGGATTTGTTCAATCACAATATAGAACACAGTCTACTTTTTACTTCATTCTAAGTCATTAACTTATTCATTTAGTACTGTTGTTTCATTGCGTTTAGTACCATATTGCTAGTACTTTATACTTATTCCAAACAAAAAAATCTTCATGTCATAAATTTCTTTGATACATAATTCAACATAAATGAAAAATCAAAACATTTTATGCACTACACAAAATATTTATGTCCTGTTCATTTTCAAGCCAGATGCATTTCCGGACATCAAGGTCCCTTCCTCAGGTGCATATCTGAAAACCTAAACAAAATGTCATTGTTTAAACAATTGTAGAAAACATGGATTTTCTCAAACGACCAAACACCCTTCGTGTACTGATGGTTCACATGAACCTTTATTGGTTATCACGCCACATCATGGTACATGCTACACCTGATCAATGCAAACCTTCAAGTATGAAAATTGAGTTATGTGTGTGGTATTCGTGCGTAATACCGATCATGCCTTAGTGTCCAAAGTTAAGCTAGCGTTATTTTAATTCACACAGTGTTTGTCACACTCATGATACTGGTGTTGCTAGTCCTCTGACCATTCCTACATTGTGAGATCCCACTCGGTAGTGGATCCTTGATGATTGCGATGCCCTAGGGTGCAAAAGGACCATTTGAGGAATCAGCTCCATGATCGAGCATGGAGAGCAAGATCAGTTGTGCCTAATGTGCTCCAAATTTGTCTTTGGGAAGAGTGTGTCAGGGTGGGTTCAAGTTCCGTTTCTACTTCTTCCTGACAAAGAGGGTGTGATGTGGGGGGTGGCCTCGAGAGTTGGAAAGAATTGGTGCCTTCGGCTTGAAAAAGGATTTTGTTTTAGATCTGTTCCTTCTTTCAGAGTTCAGCAACATACAGCTTTGCTTGACAGTCCCATATCGCCTTCAGGTGCATGAGGACACATTCTTCGCTCAACTTGGAGTCATGCCCCAAGCCCAAATATCAGAGGCACATCTTCTGCGGGTCCTTCACCGATATCAGTTTACGACAATCTCAGCACAATTTGAAGAGTTTTAGAAAGAATCTGTCAACCATTGAAAAGGGAGTGGCATTAAGGACCCACACACACATAGGCACAAAAAGAAAGGAACTGATGTCAGCGATTAGGTTTGAAGTCTGTATGCAGCTCTGCTCCATCACTTCTGGGCTGCAAGATGTACCTAACAACACACAGGAGTACTTGTGTAAAGATTTCCAGAGTCAGTCTGGTGCCTGTGGTATATTATAAAGGTGAGGAATCTGTAGTTAGAAGTATCCATTAGAAAATATCTTGTAAAGTAATCTTTATGGCTCTATCTGTTGTTCCAAGGCCACCTATGGTGCAGAAGTATGGGGCTTTGTAAACATCCAGCAATTACAGCGGGAGGAAAACTAATTTTTACGCTCAATCCTGAAAATACCGCAGAGTACCCCAGCTGTAATAGCCCATAGAGAATTAGAGAGGCCATACTTAAAAGACTTGGTTGAACTTAGACCTATTCTGGCATGGCTTAAAATCTGGTCAAATCCCGAGGCTACTTTAAGCAGACAAATTCTAAGTGACTGCATGGGAAGGGACAAAAGTATGAGCATACTATGGCTGAAATATGTGTTGACCAGTTTGGAAAGCCTTGGCCGCAAGGATCTTTTTTCAAATCCTATAACGATTGTATCTCAAGATAAGTTGTCTATCAAGAGATCCTTTTTGGCCCAGAGAACCACAAACAGAGCAGAGGTTGAAGGGATCAAATGTACTGTGAGTGCCTATAGCTTTGTAAAAAATACCGAGGGAATGGAGCCGTATCTTTATCTCATGCATAATGCCCAGGATAGATTTTTAATGTCTCGTTTTAGGCTCAATCTTTTACCTTATTTACTGGCTGATCCCCCAGGTTTTAAATTCCCAATTGAGCAGAAGGGCGCCTGCGGCTGCGACAAAAGATCTCTGCAGGACACCCTTCATTTTGTACTCCTATGTTCCTTTTACTCAATGCCTAGGCGCAGATTTTTGGTAGGAATTTTAAAGCAAGCTAAATTTAAACATGCTAAAGAGGCTCTAATTTTTTTGCAAAAAGCGGTTGACCCCTTGACATTATGTTGTATTATGAACTTTATTAAAGTTGCGGTGCGATTGACGGCAACTAGAGAGTAAGCCGGATTGTCATCATCATAATGAATTATTTTTCTAGTCTCTCTTTTAACTTTGTATGTAATAGCAGTCAGGGTCTTGACAAAGATTTAATTGTATTTTAACTGTTTGTGTATATGTGCTTTTATGGTGTTTTTTAATCATCGAATAAAGAATGACTGACAGATCTTGTAAAGGTATGTACAAGTGGCCACTGTACACATTTCAGTAATGCATGAGTAGATAATTTCCCTCGTTGCAGAGAGACTCTGGGCTTACCAGACACAATTTATGTTACCATTAGGATAACAGAATAATGAAATAATTCATGTGGAAACAGACGGTTTCTGGGATATGTTTGATAGCATCTGGCAGTTCTACATACCATTTATTGACGTGCATACCATCAGGAATGCCACTGCTGTTATGAAAAAATCATTAAAATACAAAAATATGAAACTGATTGCTTCAAAGTGCTTAAACCTGTACCACGGGACCCATAACTGACTGGAACAAGCTCCCACTTAGTCTTCGCCCTTGCTCAGACTTCGCCTCCTTTAAGAAGGATTTGAAGACTTGGCTGTTTTGGAATGTTTTATCCTTTTATGAGCAGCGCCAAGATACTTCGGCAGGAGTGAGATGTGTGCGATAGGAAATGCCCGAATACCTAACTAAATAAATAAATAATGTCTAGTTGTCTTAAGTACTTAGTTTTATCTAGGTAAAACGTCAATACCAAATTAAACATCAAAAGACTGTAAAGACGTCTCTGCAGGAGAAGAGGAATTTGGAAAAACGATTGATTGGAAATCGTCTGACATGAAACCCTTTAGTAGGAAGCTCAGATTTCTCGTAATAGCTTGAACTTAAGGAAGCTCTATGAATTGTCTCGAAACAGGGCCACATCAGTTTTGGTAGCACTTCAGTTAGTTCCACTGTAGGCATGGTTCTATAAACAAAAGAGGCTTCTGAAGGGCTTTTTCGAAAGGCAATGGCTACAAGATGTGACTGTATAAGAGAAAATTGCTGTCCAGCTTTCACCATATCGGAGTACTGCTTCCTAGCATTTGGATTAGGTCGATATTTTCAGCTACAACAAATGTAGAATCTCTTTCATTTAAAACCATAGGGCATCCTCATAGATGGACAACTGGCCTCCTTCCAGAAGCCTATACATTCTTGCTGATGATTATAGTGTCCATATTGCAAGTTTAGGATCCAAGCTGTGTGGTTCTGTAATGGAAGGCTGGTATGCAGGATGATTCCTCTAAAACTGAACAGTAGATCTCGTCTGCACTGCAGCCTCTTAAATGAATGCTCTTAGAGATTAAGAAAGTTGATGAACTACCATCGAAATGGCATTTCTGGGGGTACTTCTCTAATCTAAGTCTTGTCTCTTGTTAATTTGATAATGACAGCTGTTGTCAAGCGTATCGGTGGAAACGCGAGGCAAACTTTCTCGACCAGTTTATAAAAAGATTCTCCAATGTGTCTGATTGGTAACGTCTGGACATAAAATTGAGCAGAATTTTAGGGATGCACCTTTCCCTTGAACCAGACAGCAAAAATGAGGTGGCGGTAGAGAGCCCGCTTCAAGATGGGCTCACTTTAGTAGCGCCCTGCCAGCCAGGGAACAATAGCCATCAAAATATTATGCAAAACAGCCCAATGTCACAGAAGAGGGAAATTTACTGTGGAATCCAACAGAACTTGGAATAACCCACTGTTGCTGCAAATCACAAGAACTGGAGCAGATTGAGCGTTCCTGGAGTTCTGGCACGAAAGCCACTGATTGCGGTCAGAGAGCACGATGCTCTAGGCCGCTGTTGAGGTGTGCTCATATGCGCACCTGTCCTGTGACTCAACCTCCAGGATCGGCAGACTGCAAGACCCCAGAGGAGCAGCTATCTACACTGAACGGAATCCCTGGGCAGGCTCCAGTTGGTGGCCTGGCACTTGAACGGGAAGAATTGAGAGTGCAGAGGTTGTCGGATTCTGCGACAATCTCTATTCAAGTCTGTAAGAAACTGTCTGCCGGGACAACCTTTGCTAGTCATTGGGCAATGTTTGGAAAATGGTGTGAAGAGCGTGATTGTAGGCCTTTGCATGCTCCTCTTGCTAAGATTCTAAAGTTCCTTCAGGATGGGTTTAAGTGTTTCCACCTTAAAGGTTTAATGGGCTGCCATTCTTGCTTTCCGTGGTCCCTGGGAAAATCTGTCCAACTCGTTGGGGATGGTTAAACTCTTTAAGGGGTTTGGGAATTTGCAGGTTACTCCTGTACGGATTTGTCCTTCCAAGGATCTCCTCATTGTGCTGCAGGCTTTGAAATATGCTCCCTTTGAGTCTCTGGAGGCGGTGGATCTCCAGATCTTGACTCTGAAGGTTTTTTACCTTTGCTAGGCGCCTGGGGAAGTTGGGTTCTTTATCTTGCAAGGCTCCTTTTCTTCAGATTTTTGAGGATCCAGTGGTTCTGTGGTCAGAGACTGGGTTTAAGAACACTCCACTTTTCATTTGCAGAAAGAAGTCATCCTCAGAGTTCTTTCCTAATACTCAGTCTCCAGAGAAGGTTGAGTGGCATGCACTGGATGTTCGGTGCGCTGTTCTGTTTTATCTGTGCAGAGTTTGGGAGTTCCTGCTGGTGTTCTCGCGGTTTGTTGATTTTGGTCTAGCTAAAAAGGGTTTGAAGCCTTATTTGCGCACACTGTCTAGATGGATAAAGTCTTTATGGACTTTGGCCAACAAGCAGTTTGGTCTCCCGTCTCCTCTGGGGATCCAGGCAAAGTCCACCAGAGGGAAGTCAGCTTCAATGGCAGAGATTAAGGGTGCGTCTTTATCTGAGAATTGCAGGGCTGCCACTGGGGCCACACCTAACCCCTTTATTTTTCACTGTAGGGGGGGGTTCAGGGTCTGGAATTGGGAAGGTTTTTGGCTCGAAAGTTCTGTCCTCTGTAGTATAACTGAGCTATCTTTGCTTGTTTGTTTTACAATAAAATGTGCAATTGTTTGGTTCTGGCTGAGCAGAAACTTGATCAGTTGTCCTGGTTTTTGTATTGGCTTGGTATGTCTCACTGTGTAATGAAAATAAGGGCGAGGGACGAGGAGGTAATGCTTCTGTTACTTACCGGTAATTGTATTACTCCGAGTCCTACTCTTGATTGTTTCCATTACTGCTCTTCCTCCTAGTTGTCAGGCCAACCAGGCTACGAGGCACAAGGACCGTGCCGCCCCATACCACCCAGCCACCCCAACCTAGGGTGGGTGCTGCGCTTAAGCCCTGCCGCAGCACTCTCCTGTGAGTGCGGTGATCTGGAATGGGTGAGTTGCAGGCTGCAGCGCATCCAAGATGAGAGCTGGCCGTGGCCCTGCCGCTTGTAGAATACTGCTACAACCCGTTCCTGTCAGCACGGTGACAGACTGCTGCTACGGTGGCACCAATGGCCTGTGATTCAGATCCGGCACCAGATGTACAGTAGCTGCTGATCACAGGCATTACAGACTGAGGAAACAACTCAGGACACAAACTGATCTACAAATTGGGCCAGATTATCTGAAAACACTCTTTAAACGACAGGACAACATGCAGGACTCCAAAACAGATGAAGACAAACACCGACTTGTGGACCCTACTGAATAGCCCCGCACTTGGAAACTATACTAGGCTGCACATACAATTCATGGACCAAAGATGACCTGGGCGACTATACCTACAATTCAGACTTTGATCATTTTTGCACCCCCAACTGCAACTAACACTAAAGTCACATGGCCAGACTGTCACTTACACTCTGGCCGCCTCTACAAATTTGAAGGTAGAGACTATAGGGCCAGATGTACGGCCATTTTACTTTATGCCTCGCAATTTGCTACCAATTGCACGGTGAAAATTGCGAGGCGCATAATAAAATGTACAACAGTGTGTTTAACACTGTTTGCAATTCCCAATGGGGTTGCAAATTGCGAGGCTCATTAATCTTAATAAGCCTCTCGCAATTTGCGAGCCCATTGGGAATGCCAGGCTCTCCCAGGGATGGTGGCCTGCTGGGCTCAGCAGACCACCATGTCTGGGACTGCTTTGAAATAAAGCAGTTTTTTTTTTTTTTTTTTTTAATGCATCCAGTTTTCTTTCTTAAAGGAAAATGGGATGCATTTAAAAAAGAAAAAAAAGAAAACGTTTTCATTTCATTTTTTAAGGGAAGGCAGTGGTCCGAATGCATTACCACCTACTTGAAGTAGGTGGCAATTGCGAGTGTTTTGCGACCGCAATTGCGGTCACAAAACATTAGTTGGTTTTGTGACTCGCTATTTGGAAGGGAACGCCCCTTCCAAATAGCGAGTCGAAATACCTATTTATCAAGTTGCAAATAAATTGCAACTCGCTAAATAGGCTTTGTAGATGGCCAATTATGTTTTTGCCTGCGCAAACGGGTTCGTAAAACTGTTTGCGCATGCAAAAACAGGTCGTGCATCCAGCCCTGGGATTCTAGTGGCCTTCTATGGGAATACCACAATTGATGACATGTTGGGGAATTGAAAGATCGAGCTGAACACGTCATTGTATCCTTCCAATATGGTACTTTTGGGAAAAGGGATTGTCCTTGTCATGACTGGGATGCTGATGCGAGAGGGTGGGAGGGCAGGGAAAAAGCTGTGTGTTGAACTACAGCATTGCTGTAGACCACTTAACAGTAATTGTAGAAGATTGACCACAGGCACCTCAGTGCACACATCAAGTAGTGACAGAGTACGATGATAGACATACCCAGGAGTAATATATTGCTACTAGACTGGAAAGTCAATGTAGGAAGGTGGATATCTGACTATGGTTACCCCCAACTTTTTGCCTAGTGTCTAGCTGGTTTTTCGACTTAGTTGGCCTGAGATCCTGCCATTCAGGGTCTCAGGCTGTCTGCTCTCTCTTTAAAATGGACTCCATGTACCCTAGGTACATACCCAATTGGTAAGGGTCACCTTATTGGACCCTGTACAGTGTACACTAGGTTCCCAGGGCATAGGTGTACCCTAGGCCTCCCAGGGGCTGCAGCATGTATTATGCCAACCCTGGTCTGGCCTTCCAATCAGACACAACTGGCTGATCACTCAGCTGGGGCAAGGTTGTGTAATCACCCCTTGCTTAGATATAGTATACCTATATCTACCCTTAAAATAGACACATGTGTACCTGTGAGCCACTCCTATGGCAGGCCTTAACAATCCTGGAGGCAGAGTGCTTGGTAACATGTGAGATGGTTCTCTAGCATGAGCTGAGCCTGTTTGCAGCTTTCGGAACCATGTCCTTATAGCTGTTCTATGAAATAGCCTACCATATACTCTTAGAGTACCTTATAATCTTAAACGGTTATGGTAACTATGGTTTGGCTTTATCAAAACATGTCGTGTAAGGTGTCTAACACTTTGGAATAATACCCCCATACCATTTCTGGTGATGAGGATATTATTCCTCCCTTCTAGAGGGAGAGACATGTTAAAATCCTACTTTGCTGTTTAACTCTCACCAAAGCCTCAGCATCACAAAATGGATGCTGCTGCCACAGACACGAGTCTGACCTCCTGCAGCTGGGAGCCCTCCCAGCCAGGGAGGCCTGGACAATAGGTTTCCTGCTTGGGGAGGTGCTAGCACCTCCCCAGACAGGCTTTAGTGTATTGGGGCAGGGAGGGCTGAAAGGAATGAGACATGCCTGGGGCACACAAGGTGTCCCATGCATAGTCCAGTTCAAACCGGCGCTGGCGCACTCCAGCCCCAGCTCTGGCGCGATACTGGACAAAGGAAAGGGGGTGTAACCACTCCCCTTCCTGGTCCCACCCATAGGAGGGACCTTGCAGGTAGCCCAGCCCACTAGCCCAGTATACCAGTAGGTAGCTGAGCCCTGCTAAATTAGATTAACCTGAATCTGCAACTTGAACAGAAACTCTGGACCTTCGACTTTCGACCTCAGGAAGAAGACTGAAGAAATCTCCCTTGTGGCCAAGGAGTGACCACCCTGGGCAACCAGGCACCATCCAGCGACCGCTGCTTGCTTTGCGACTGAACCTACGAGGGACGACTGCAGAGACTGACCAGCGCCGAGACTTCCAGACACCTCTGACCCAGATCCACATCTGCAGCGAAGCTGAGACCCGTGGAGGCGACGAGGGACGTGGGACCGGCGACGAGGGAAAAGTGGCTAGTAACTGACTAGCGTGACTTCTGAGGCTTCCTCGAGGCTGTGCTTGGGGACTTGAGAAGCCCCAATCCCGAGCACCATCTGCAAAGAAGATCAGCTCCCCACACTTCACGTGTTCTGCGTGGGGCCCTTCTGCACCTGAGTTGCTCGACGTGTTGTCCGGTTGCTGGCCCGTTGGCTAGTAGCCTCTGCGACGACGAACCTTTGTTTTCATCTTGCTGGTCCGGCTCCTCCAGACTGGCACCCGCTCCTCTGTGAAAGAGAAGCACCCCAGACCTTCCTGGTCTGCACCAGAAGCAAGTCCTCCATTCTGCATGGGTTCCGCTTGCCAAGGCTTGTTGGGTCTTGACTCGACATCGACGCCGCCGACAGCAAGAGCCTTCGTGGGACAGCTCGTCTCCTGGTCATCCTCGACGCCTCCTGGTACCCGTGGCTGCTGCGACAAGCTTCACCTCTTCACCTGCATCTGCACAACATCGCCTGGTTCCTTCCTGGTTCCTTCCCGGCTCCTGGCTGGTGACCTAGACTCTGACCCTTCTGCTTGCAGGTATCCTTCCTTCTTGATCCCATCCTTGGGATCCACCGGACACTCTTCACTGACTGCCTGTCAGCAAATTTCCTTCAGGCATCCATAGAAGTCAACGACGAAACCCGACCCAAGTTCACACCTATGCACCCGCAGCCCGTGGGCTAGGCAACTTGAGTACTCCGGTGCTCACAAGGGTATTGACTATCCTAGGGTCTAGTTTCCGAGTCTCGACTTTCTAGGTATTCCAGAAGTGTCCTAAAACTGTTAAATTCTAATAACTACTATTTCTATCGACTTTTACGCATTACGCGGGAGTGTTTCCACTCTGCACCTGAATCCCGTGGGCCTCCCACTTCCTAACCTTTGGTAGTATAGTGTAGTCCCAGCGATTCCCTAGGCCTAGGCCTATCCTGTGTTCGTGACAGTGGTTCTTATACCACTTACTTAGTATATGGTTTGCGTGGCCCCTAGGGCCTAACTGTATTACTTACCTGTGTGACTTAATGTATGCTTAAATAAGACTGTGTTGTACTCACCTCGAATCTCATAAAGAGTGCTGAGGGTTTGACTAGAATAAATAAATTCTATTTTTATATATATCTGTTGTGGTGTCCTTTCATTTGGTATTCAAGGGATTACAAATGGTATAACAGCTGGCTTCACATGCCATACAGAGTTTAGCCTAAGACTGCTCTTGTCCATGCTACCACTAGGATAGCTGGTCTATAAGGTTGACTTTACAACCAATCACCATAAGGGTTGTTTGGACTGATACAAGGTGTACACTAGAATTAGTGACATCATATATCAGGCCAACTTCTCACAGTCAAGGCCTAAATAACTCATGGAAAACACAACAGGTGATAACCTTCTTAGCTCGCCACAACAAAAATATCACCTTTTTGCAGGAGACTCATTTAACACGCAGTACCGAGAATAAGATAGACACTAGACGGGCCATAACAGGTCTACATCCTCCTACTCAAGGGATGTTATGATTCTTATCAAAAAGGGTGTCCACCTTCAACTTACCCACACACAATCGGATGAACAGAAGTGATATGTGAGTGTACAGGGCATGTTATGTGGTATCCATGTCACCCTAGTCAACGTGTGTGGCTTGAAAATGGACAACCCAAAGTATTACATATTATTCTGCAATAATCGCCCCACACTGACGACCACAACCATACTATGGAGAGGTTGCCTTAACATGTATTTAGATCCAATTCTAGACAGAGGCGACAACAGAATGGCATAGTAAACAATCCACTAAAGCCCTTAGGACTAGCATGGTAGATCTTTGGAGACTTAAAAACCCCACTAAACGGGAGGGCACATTCTGACCCTCCGTACATAGCTCTTGGTACTGTCAAGACTATTAGTTAGTAATCCAGGACGCCAGCGCTCAGGCACACAACATTATACACGTGCCTAAGACCTTATCGGATCATGCACTAGTCCGACTTGAGATGAGAATTTCTACTCATACCCCAAATGACAAAACAATCAGTGGCATGGGCGTATGAGGAAAGAGGATGACCAGGAAGGGACTTAGCTCACAAACTAAAGACAGCCTGTGCTCAAACACATATTGTAAAAACAATATCCTGAGATGGCATGGAGCATTAGGACACTGCTTCTATACTAGCGAACTTCATAGATGTCTCTGCTAAGCTCTATAATGCCCATAACACCAACTCTAACAAACAGAACACAGAATATTTAGATATATTGCCTTAGCATGGTTATCAAATGGCCAATTGGAATATCTATCACAGCCCATCTTGATAAGATATAGTCAAAGAAGCACACATATACTCTCCCAAATGGCAAGGCTCCTGGATTGGACAGCATGACGGGTGAATTTTATAAAGAATTTGCTTCTATACTCGCCCCACACTTGCACACACAATATAAATAAGCATACAGCAAACTTATATTACCTCCAACTCTCAGGGAGGCACTCTTTTTTGCCTTATTAAAACCCGATAAAGAAACGCAACACTGCGAGTAATATCGACCATTATCTCTTATAAACACAGACGTAAAGATCAAACGTAAAATATTATCAACTCGCCTGCAGCCTCTCTTCCCAACCTGGTTTTACCAGATCAATCTGTATTTGTGCCAACATGATCAACAGCACATAACCTGAGCACTGTGTTTGTACTTCTTTATCAGCTCAACCCCAGCTTGGAAGCGATGGCGGTATTACTAGATGCTGCTGAACATTTGATTCCATAGAATGGGAGTATATGTTCACAATCCTGCAAAGAACGGAAATGGCCACAAGTTTCACACAAAGGATCAACTTGCCATACACTAACCGAACCACTCGATTATGAGTAAATGGGGCCACCTTTGCGATAATACACATACATGGGGTACCAGGCAAGGCTGCTCCCTTTCCCCATTGCACTCACACTGAAGCCACTAGCAGGTGTACTTTGTCAACGATACTCTATCTCGCCTCAGCATTTTACACTGGGACAGCTGGGCATATCGATCTATGTAGATGATATGGACCTCAATGTGAAAGACCCAGCCACCTATTTAGCACCAAAAAATATGATAATATGTAAGAGGTGGGCAATACCCACGATCGGATATTAATTGGAATACATTTATAATCCTCCCAATGAGCCTGACCACCAACTACAGCAGAGCCATATCACAACTACAGGATCAAGTACAATGATGGTCCAGATTGCCACGGTCTATGACCGATAGAATAGCCTTAATGGAAATGGTGATCTTCCCTAAGTTCCTCTACCTCTTTGTCAACATTCCAATTACTCTGCCACAACAGTTTTTTTAGAATGCTTAAAACACACCTAATCAAATTAGCATGGGCTGGGAAACAACCCAGGATAAATTGGAAAACGGTCACTCTAGCATATGCGCAGGGCAGTTCTGGAGCTCTGGAACTGTATTATCTGTGTGCACAAGCACACTTTGCACACTACTAGTATCTCCCGCACACCTACATTCCAGGACATAGCAATAAAAAGTGATGACCCTAACCCAATCCCACTGAATGCTATCCTACCGCATAAAAGAGAACACTGCGAGGACAGAATTTACCACAATAAATTGCACCACGAAGGCCTGGCTCCTAACGGGTGCACAAGCTAGTAAGGAGCCCAAATACTACCTAGAACTCCCTCTACTATACTAGTCAGCAATATCGGTAACACAAGTACCAAAAGCGCTGAAAGACATCCATCCAGGAGGAAAATCTGTTGTGCTAGAGGACATACCCTGAACACATATCCCACTACTGACTTTCACATACTACCAACTCTGCGTTGCAGTGAGAGAAATATTCACCCAGTTCTCGAATGAACCCCCAACTCTGAATGCACTACATGCACTACTGACCACCACCATACAGACAGGATTTATCACTAAATTATAGAATTCTGTGCAGAATGAAAGGTCAACTATTCCGGACAGAGCACTAGCGTAAGAAAGTAGGAACTGCTTTCATGGTTACCCCCACTTTTTGCTGGTGGTCTTCTGTTTTATGACTAGTTTGACTAGGATCCTGCTACACAGGACCCCAGTCACTGTGCTTTCTCCCTTAATTGTCCATGGTAACTACTTGTGCAGATTTACAATTGGCTACTGGTGTACCCTTGTAAGTCCCCAGTATATGCTACTAAGGTACCCAGGGCAGAGGTACACCAGGGGTCTCCCATGGGATACAGCAATAATTGTGCCACCCATGTGTCCACCAAAACTGTGACTACAGGCCTGCCATTGCAGCCTGTGTGAGTTGGTGCTTGCACCTCTCCTGACAGATACAAGTTTCCTTATATCTGAGGTCACTGCACTTCAAACCTATAAGTCACCCCTCTGGCAGGCTCTTCAGTCCTGAGGGCAGGGTGCTTCGTTTTAAGTGTGAGGGTGCCCCCTGCATGAGCAGGACACCCCTACAAACCCCAGAGTTGATTTTACAGGCTTTGTAAGTGCGGTCAGCCATTTTAATACATATAGTGGACATCAGTCATTACGAGATGCCCGACTATATAGTGGCTGCATCAAACCCAGTCATGTATGGTATCAAACACTTTAGAATCATACCCCAACACTGATTCCAGTGTTGGAAATATGATCCCATGTACTGGGGGGCTCCCTTTGGGGTACTCCAGGTAACAGCCTTTCAGGGTATGACAGCAAACTAGTGCTGCTGCAGACCACAGACTCGATTATGCCCTCCTCCTGATGAGTCAAGCTTGAGCAGGTGCAGGTAGAATAATAGGTTTACTGTCACAGGGAGGTGAGACCACCTCCCAGACAGAACTTAATGTGTTGGGTTGTGGCGGGGGTGCGTGCCAGTACCACCGGACTGCTTTGAAGGGAACATTTTGTGCCCTCCTTGCATTCTCCACTTTGAGCCAGTTCAGAGAGCCCCTAGCTCCCGCTCCAGCACGAAACTGAACGAAGGACATGGGAGTATCCTGCCCTCTGTCCGCCCCCCCTCTGGAAGGCCCTCCCACTCCACCCTTCTCCCCCCAATCTCCCTCCCCGAGTCGTTCCAACCCTTTCCCTGGGGTACTTAAGGGCTTACCTGTGGGTGGGTCCTCTGATTCATTGATGGACAAGCCTCAAGCCTCAACCCACGTCTCTCTTTGACCGCCTGGACACTTGGACTTCGCCTTGAACCGAGACTGCATCAAGGAAGACTCCTGCTGTTCCTGGTCTCGCTGTTCTGCAAGTCTTCTTCGTCACCTGTGTCTGTGTTTCTTATTGGACCTTCACCAAACCTGTGGGCATCAAGAACACCCAAAGTAATCTCCCTTGGAGTGAAGGAGTCACTCGCCTACATCTGCAGGCATCGCAACGAAGCGCACCAGTCTGCTGCTCCCGACGTCCCATGGATCTTGAAAGGTTCAGCATCACAGGAAGTATTTTCGCAACTCGCTCGAGGCCTGAGCTGTCCTCTCTGCAACTTCTGGGACCAAACCCCTGTGCACCGCTCGGACTTGCCGTTGCTAAGGCTTGTTGGCTCAGCACTCCTGAGATCTTCCAGTTACAAAAAGCTCCAGCCTCCAGCATCTGTTCCTCCCAAGTACAACACCCTCACCACATCCTCTGCACCAAGGGCCTTCCTTCTTGGTGATATGCTCAAGATCCTGTTGCGACTACTGTGCCTTCGGCCTGTGGGTCCTTCTGAGGGTCTTCTTCTGCTTCAGTTGGCTCCCCTGCTTGCTCGAGGCCTGTTCTGACTCTCCTGGTTGTAGTGAGTCCCATGGACCTTGTTGGTTCCATTGTTGCTCCCTTTTCATTCTCCATACCAGTTGCGGCTACCAAGGCTGGTTTGTGCTCCCGCGGGACACCGAAACACCTGGTCACCGACATGGGACAGCTCGCAGTTGCAGCGACAAGGTCAACGTCCGACATCGGTGAGCATTGCTATTCCATGCCACTTGGTCACTCCTGAGTGGCATAGACTCTGTTCCCTCTGCTTGCAGGTTCTTTACTTCCAGAATCCACCCCTGGATTCCACTGGACTTCTTCACCGTTTTCTCCAGAGGCACTTTTCTCCAAGTCTTCCATTGTCGTCTACTGAGGTTTCCGACGTCTCTTCACCCCTATGCATCTGGCTTCACTGGTGTAGGTAACCTGGTCTCCGGGGCATCCAAGGGTGGGGTGGCTCTCCAGCCTTCCGTCCTCCAAGGGAATTCTTCTGGGTCCTCTGAGAAGGGTCCTTCTTCTGCAAAGCTGCAACCCCAACTTCTCCATTGACTTCAACTGGGCATGCGCCTGTGTTCCAACTCTGCACATAGACTCCATAGGGTTCCTAGGTACTTCGCTTGGGTGGTTCCTTGTGTCCCCGGCTCCTCTGGGTCTTCTGGTCCAAGTCCTGTCATCTCCTGTAGTTTGCGTTCCACTTTCTTAATATATGGTTTGGTCTCCCCCTGGAGACCAATGCATTTTGTGAAACTTACCTTATTTCAATTGAAGTATTGTTGTGTATTTGTGTTGACATCTCCAGGTAGGAGACATACCAATGTGTTAGTGATGTAAAATGACCAAAAGGGTTGCCTGGATTAGTGCAAGGTGCATCACTTAAATAATTGTGCACCCACTAAGCCAGCCTCCTACAACTAGTTAGATGGAATAAAGTGTTGGACCAGTAGCTAACACCAGCTCAATGGGCATTCTGTTGCTCCCAAACAAATATACGGAGCCCTAACTGCAATCCACGTATAATTTTATTCATTTATCTCATTTATTTGTAAAGGTTTCTATAGCGCGATCATGACCAGTGAGGCTATCAGAGAGCTTTACATTAGGGGACGAACAAGATAAGTAGGCGACAAGAGAAAACGGTCAACAAATAAGAAAACGGTGCAAACAAAGATTAACAGGTTGATAAGGTTGACCTCCATAAGAAGTTAGTAATAAAGTGGTCATGGACAACAAAAGAGCCCTAGTTCTCAATAAGGTCATGAAAGCAACATGAGTGATCTTAAGGCAAAAAAAGATCATAAGAAGTGTTTTCATTTCTTTTTTGAAGGAGGCGCTAGACTGAATCAAACAGATTTCCGGAAGCAGAGAATTCAAAACTTTTGAGGCGATACCCAAGAAGGCTCTGTCGCATGTTTTCTTTTTATAGAAAATCTGTGATTTGAGCAGCAGGGAGCGGAGCTGGAACTGCGCAATGTTCTGCATCTGCTGATACTATAGTTTTTGTGCCAAATACCTAGGGGTATTGAAATGTAAGGATTTAGGAGTCAAGCAAGCAATTTGTAGTTGAATTCTTGCCTCATAAGGGAGCCTGTTCAAGGATTTTAAGTTCAGGGAGATGTGCTCATTTCTTTTTGTTCCGGTAGGGAGTCTGGCAGCAGAATTAAGGGAGTCCCTGATAAGGGCCAGCTTATATCTAGGCAAGCCTGCAACTGTAACACTTCTGTAGTCCAGTTTAGGCAAGACAAGAGCTTGGACCACAGATTTAACATTGTCCTGGGGAAGGAAGGGTTTTAATGTCCTTAAAATGCTTATCTGATAATTCACTCTTTTGGTGGCAGAACTGATGCAATTCTGAATGTCCAGGTATTTGTCTAGGGTAATTCCCAGAGATCTCGCTGAAATCTATGATGTAAGGAGAGCAGTTGATGGCCATTAGATGCTTCACCCATGGGTTGATCTTGAGATTGTGGTTGAGAGGAGTATCGAGGAGGAATTCCATTTTGGCAGCATTGAGTTTGAGGTGGTTGCAACTAAGTCACTTCTGAGTATTTTGTATAACAGAGTTGAGGGACATGAAGATTTTCACATAAAATTGAGTGTTGTCTGCATACATGTGATAAAGAATGTTCGGAGATGTCTTCAAGAATAGGTTGAAGAGAATGGGTGACAGCTGATCCTTGTGGGGCCCCATTTGTGACCGCAGAGGGCTTGGACAGGGATTGAATGGCCTTGACTCTTTGGGTTCTGTTGTGGAGGAATGAGGTAAACCAGTGAAGGACGGGCCCCCTATTCACTGCTCGACCTTCTTTTTAAAAAGAACTGGCTGAAACCATAGAAACATTTTTCCCCCTTAATGAGGGCTCAGTGGACAGTTTTCAAGTGGTTTGGGAAACCTTTAAGGTTTATATTCGGGGGTCCTCCACTCGATTCGGAGCAGATTATCTGCCCTGCAAAAGGAACTGGGTGCTTTAGAACAACGTCAGCTAGTGAGTCAGGATGAAGACACCGCGCAGCCCATTAAAGATCGGTTGGCAGAATATCATGAGGCAGCAGACAGTGAACTGAAAAACATGGGCAAATATGCGACGGCACGCACCTATGGGGAGGGCGACAAGCCTGTGTCGGTCCTAGCACAGATTCTTAAAGCCAAGTGCAACAGAGTGCTGATCACAGAGATCGAGTCAGAGGAGGGAGAACTGTTAACTGAAGAAGCGAAAATAGCAGATAGGTTTAATAGATTTTATGGGGACTTATACAAATCCCGCTCTTCCGGCACAAAGGAACAAATACTAGAATATCTTGAGCACATCAAATTGCCATACCTTACGAATACGCACCGTGAGGTTCTCATGCGGCCAATTGAAAAAAACAAAATAGTATTAGCCCTGTCAGGAATGCGAGCAACTAGTGCCCCGTGGCTGGATGGCCTAACCGTCCGGTTCTATAGGACCTTTTTTGATTTACTACTTCCTAACCTCGCTACGCTTTTTGATGACATGTGCGTGTCAGACACAATGCCACCATCAATGAGGGAGGCGGTGATTGTCGCCATCCCTAAATCAGATAAGCCGCCTAGTGAGTGTGGGTCCTACCGACCGCTCTCCTTGCTCAATGTTGATACTAAACTTTTAGCAAAGGTGTTAGCTAACTGTCTTTCCCCCATGGTGCCGGTGCTGGTGACTCCCGAACAGGCAGGGTTTGGCCCTGATGGGAATCTTACGTATAACCTCCGTACGGTGTTCGGAACCCTTCAGCATGTTCGGCAGGATACTAAGGCTGTTGCGGTCTTCCTCGACATGGAAAAGGTCTTCGATTCGGTCTAGTGGCCCTTCCTGCGTCACGTTCTCACAAGGATGGGACTGGGTCCCGTCTTTCTCCAGTTGATCGGAATTCTGTACAGCTCCCCCAGAGCACGAATAAAAATAGGTAATTTGGTAACGGATCCTATCGCCATCACTCGGGGTACAAGACAGGGCTGTCCGTTATTTCCAGTCTTGTACGCTCTGGTCGCAGAGCCGTTGGCATGTGTGCTGAGAGAATATCATAGCCACGAGAGTATCAGTTTTCCGAAATATAAGATAGTTGTATCCACGTACACGGATGATACGTTGTTGTACGTCCGTGACCCAGAGAACAATCTGTCCTCTATCCTTAGAGAAGTAGTACATTTTGGAGCGCTGTCGGGACTACGTGTTAATTGGTCCAAGTCCATAATCTTCCCGCTCACCTCAGCTACGGAGCGTTTTGAACCAGATTTCCCGTTACGCTGATCTACTGATGCGAGTCGTTACCTGGGCATACGTCTCCATACAGATTCAGAGACTGTATTTAGGGAAAACTATGGTGTAGCGGTCAGTAAGCTGGAAGACGACGTAGAGGCCTGGATTAAGTTACCACTGTCATTACTTGGAAGGGTGTCCATCATGAAGATGGTGATCCTGCCCAGTTTACTGTTTCTATTCACAAATCTTCCCATTCTTTTACCAGCTTCCTTTTTTCAGAGGGTCACTACATTATTGATAAAGTTAGCCTGGGCGGGCAAACAAGCGAGGGTGCGCTGGCAGATACTAACTCTCCCATATCACATGGGTGGGCTGGGTGCGCCGGATTTGAATTTGTATTACAGGGCGGCACAGGGAGCTCAGGCTTATTATTGGATGCACGGCTCACCAGATGTCCCGTTCCTCCGCATGGAAAGACACTTTGCTGATCCGCTACCCCTCCCAGCCACGATCTTTGAACCCCCCGACCGCAGGATGGGTATACTGAACTCACTTAATTCGACACGCCGTGCCTGGCATACTTTACTGAACTGGCAGGCGGGAGCCCTGTTGTACTCTCCGGTTATGCCAATAGAATGGGCTCTTTGGCTGGCTCCTTGTAGGGATAAAGGGGTGATTCACGCGTTGAAAGACCTTGAACATCCTAACTGTGGGGGACTTGTTCTGTGATGGTGCGGTAAAGTCGTGGGAGGATGTGTAGGGTACAGCCGGGGTTTGCACATTACTACAGAGATTCCAGTTTCACAGGGTACAGAGAGCTCTACAGGAGGTACTGGGGGTTTGACCTACAAGAACGGCCTGAGATGCTGTAACTGTCTTATATTATTAAAGCTAAAACGCCGCGTAAGGTAGTTTCCGACGTTTACAAATTGGCAATGTCTCAGAGTGCATCGCTACACGAAAGCTAGGCTAGCCTGGCAACGAGACTTGCAACTGGAGATTGATGACTCTATGTGGTCCTATTGCTGTATCAACACTCTGCGAATCTCGCTGCACGGCAGGCATAGACTTGTTCAATTCAAGTATTTGAACAGAACGTATTACACCCCAGAGAAACTATGCAGGTATGGCCTACGAGAGGACTCATCTTGTGAAAGGTGCCATGAGCAGCTAGCAAACTTTCTACATCTGGCTTGGCAGTGCCCTGCGGTGTATCGATATTGGGAGTCGATCTTTCAGGAACTGGGAAGAGTGGTGGGCACGAAACTCACACCGGACCCGGCCCTGGCCCTGGCTCTCCTGGGGTACTCTAAACGGCTACCTAAGGCGGTCCGCAGATTGGTGGACTTGGGCCTGCTTGTGGTGAAGAGACGGTGGCAATATGCTGGCTGAAGGGCCCGGTGCCCACATTGGCCCAATGGTCACTTGACATGCTTTACTGCAGTACCCAAACTGAGAACTTTAGTGAGTTGCTCCCCCCCCCAGGAGTAGACCCAAGAACTTCTGGGGATTATACAATTCCTATCTGTGAGAAAGTGCCAACTTTCTTGCATGGTATGCCCCCACTTTTTGCTGAATTGCTGAATGTACTTTGACTGAGTGTGCCCTGGACTCCTGCCAATCAGGTGCCCAGGGCCTATGTTCCTTCCCTAAAACAAACCAAACCAAAATTGGCAAACCCTGGCCACATGTCAGCCCCTGGTAAATGGTACCCTAGGTACCCAGGGCCTTGTGACCAGGGAAGGCCTCTAAGGGCTGCAGCCCTCCTTGTGCCACCCTTAGAGGTCCTGTACCCTTACACACACACACTGCCTTTGCAGGCTGAGTGTTTGGGTGCAAGACAAAAACAAAGTTGACATGACACACATCCCTGTGTGCCATGCCCATCACCTACACTGCCATGGCATACATCAGCCACCCCTCTAGCTGGGTGCCTTATGCCAATGGTGTGGGCACAGGAGCAGGAGCCCTGTGCCCCTACAGTGCCCAGGTCCATTCCTGAGCACTGTAAGTGCAGTGCTGCCATGTAAGAGTACATGGTGCTGAGAGCTCGTCAAACACGAGCTCCACAGCACCATAATGGCAACACTAAAGACTGAGAAGTTTGGTATCAAACTTCTCAGCACATTAAACCCACACTGATGCCAGTGTGGGATTTAATGTACCAAGCACCCCAGAGGGCATCTTAGAGGTGCCCCCTTAAACCTAACCTACAATCCACGTCTGCTCTGAGGCTGCCTAGGCTGCCACCCAGCAGACATGTTGCTGGACCCCTGGGTAGGAGAGCCCCTGCTCTCTAGGGCCTGCAACAATGCACATCCTGGGCGAGGTGCTAAATCTCCTCCCCCAGAATGGGCAGGGGGAAGCTTCAAAGGCATGCCGCCTCTGTGAGCTCCCCCAGGCCACTGCAACCCCCCACTCTGGCGGGAAGCTTTGGCCGGAAACCCCAAATAAGGACAGGGGATGTGCCAGCCTGCCAACCCCACCCCTCAGGTGGGGAAGGCGAGGTGAAGCACATCTCCGGGCTCTCGCCATCTTGAAGATGGGGAGCCCTACCCTATCAGGACTAGGCTACTGCCCCCCTCCCACAGGAGAGAGGCAGGATAGGGGGTGTACCCACCCCAGGACAGGGACCCATTGGTCCCTGCCCTTCACCTACCTGTAACGCCCCTAAATCTAGTATTTAGGGGCACCCTGAACCTTCCTTCCCCAGATTCCAGATTCAAAACTACAAAGAAGAGCAAGAAGAAAGAAGACCTGCCCTGCAGCTGCTAAAAAGAGGAAGACACCAACTGCTTTGGCCCCAGCCCTACCAGCCTGTCGACCCTCGAACCTGCTCCTGCTCCAAGCCGGCATCTCTTGTGGCCAGCAACCTCACAAACCCCGGAGGACCTGGCTACCTTTTGGCTCTAAGCCCCTGGGACTCCCATGAGTAGAGGCTCTACTCAAAACCTACCTCTAATCCCTGGCAGCAGCCCGGAACCGCAAACTCAGCACACTCTGCACCAGCCAAGCCTGGCCAGTGCCGGAGTGAACAAAGACCCCGAGGACGATCCCACGGCGACTGTGACCCCGAGTCCGGCACCCAAGGACCTCCCTCGACACCCCTGAAGAAGCCTGCAGCCTCAGAACAAGGTGCCCCCCCTACCGCGACCAACAGAGGGTAAGATTTCCCGACACCAAAAGGCACCCCTGCACGCGGCTCCCCGCGGCCCCCTGTGCCCAATCCCGGGGTACCTACCTATCCTCCAACTACCCAACTTACCTCTCGAAGTGGTGGTGGCACCTGAAGAGTCCTCGTCCCCGAGCTTGCAGTCTTTTTCTAAACCGGAGATTTCCCATTGAAATCAATTGAGCGCCCGAATGCTCAAAAGCACCCTGCACCCAGCCGCCCGAGTGGCCCTGGCAGTGAAAACTCTACACCTACCTACTTCCCCACTTGCCCTGAGTAAGTGACCAGGAGCCCAGCTCCCACAGCCACGTGGCTTGCCAGTCAGCAGCCACCAACCAAGGCCCCCCTATCCCTCATAGGATAACATTGGGCCTAACTCTCTCTGCACCCGGCCGCCCTAGAGTCGCTGAGGGTGAACCAACTGTACCTACCTGACCCTGGGGGACCCCTGAGCCCAGAACCTCAACTCTGCCAGTCGAGTACTTACCCTTAAACCGATAACTCTATTTTCCTCATAGGGTAACATTGACTGGCTTTTTCTTGAAATTTCTTCTAAGTGTGAACTTTTCAAATCTTAAAATATTCACCAAAAATCAGCCGAGTAACGAAAACGAAAATACTCACCTGCTCTTAGGTGAGCTCCCAGTGCTGGATGTTGGTGCCCAGCACTGACTCTGAAAACTACTTACAACTGTACTTGCCTGTAACCCAATTTTCTTCCATAGGAAATCATTGACTGTTTTTCTGTGAAATTTCTTCTAAGTGTCAATTTCTGCAATCTTTAAATATTCTTCAAAAATCGTATATCTGAAAACGTAATTACTTACCTGTTTTGGATAAAGGTCCCAGTTCTGAGTCTAGGCACCCAGTACTGGATTACAAAAGTAACGAGAACATACTGTACCTGCAACTTGAATTTTCTTCCATAGGGAATCATTGACTGTTTTCTTTGAAATATTTTCTGTCAACTTTTAAAATAGCTAAATATTGTTTAAAAATCATTACAGTTATTAAGTCGACTTTCATCACTTGATTTTGAGTACTGACCCAGGACTGAATCTAGGATCCAGTCCTGGAATTCCAAGAGTAATCTAAAAAGTAATCTGTTGCAAATAACTTGAATTTTCCATTGAGCTCAATGCATTGTTGTGTTTAAAATAGAGTTGCCTATTGCAACCACTTGTAACTGTTTACAAAAGTAAATTGCATATTGCAAAACTATTTATATGAAACATCTCATTCTGAGAAAGTATATTTTAAATCCAAGTGTTGGTTCTAAAATAAAACAAGCATATATTTTTTATATATAAACCATTGGCCTAGAGTTCAGTTATTGAGTGTGTGAGACCATTTGCTGACTGAGTGTGTACAACAAATGCTTTACACTGTCCTCTGATACTGCCTTACTGCTCGACCAAGCTACCACTTTAGAGAGTAAGGTTATATCTAACTTTAGCCTCTGTCAAACCCTGGGGGACTGTGGACTCTGTACACCCTGTACCTATTAAGGGACAGTATATACAGAGCCACTTTCTCACACTATCTGCTCGCCAAAGAGGTCTCCACGGATGAGACAACCCAGTCTACTACTGACACTGACGCTCCTGGACCCTAATTTACTGCACTTGGGACAAATACTGAGTCACTCACCTGGCCAATCAGCTGAACGGAACACTACGCACCTGGTGCGTTGGGCGGGAAATGCAGGAAGAGAGGCTTGGTTTAGCTTCACACGAGCTGAAGGGTTTTCCATCTACTGGATATCAGCGCATACCTTCGTCATTAGGGCGCTGCTCGCGAGTATTGTGTTACGAGGATTTCTGTACACAGTGTAAGTTACCTATGACCAGGGGTTTGGTGCACCATGACTATTAAGAGCGAATGTCTTACAGTTCACTGTGATCACACTACGCTGCCTGCCCTTTGAGTTGTTGGCTGAAAAGCTGTGTGCACAATTGTGGATTAGTGGTCTGCCGGCCCTATGGGTTGTAGGCGAAAGGCTGTGTTGTATTGAGACTTATTTTTCTTTCTTTGCAATAATAAAATAAATAATAAGAAAATGTAACAAAGAAAAAAAACAGTGAAGGACGGACCCCGATAACCCCATCCTCTGTTCAATGAAGGAACTACTCCTGCGTATGGAGAAGGTCCTGGAACTTATCAAGCTCAAGAATGAAGACCCGGTCGTGACGAAACAAGGTCCGCATCGTGGGGGTGCAGGAAAGCACGGTGATCGCCAAAATGGAGGATTTCGTGGACTCCATGCACAAGAATCTCTTTGGTGATAACGTGTCATCGGTCTTCATCGCAGAAAGGACCCACAGATCCCTTGGCCCCAGGCCCCCCCGGTGCAGCCCTGCGGCCCATTGCGGCTCACTTGCTGAACTTTAAGTAATGCGACATGGTGCTTAGGCTGGCCATGGAAAGAGGTCAGATCCAGTACAGAGGTGATAAACCGTCCTTTCATCCTGATTGTACGGTGGCTGTGCAGTCTGCCCGGAGGGACTTTCTACCTGCTAAGCGCCTACTTCAGCGGGCGGGTGAGCAATAGGCCCTCCTCTATCCAGCCAAGCTCAAGATTACGCACGATGGCAAGACTCATTATTACACAAACGCAAAAAAGACCCTCAAGTACGCCAAGCAGAAAATAAAGCCAGCGAGATTTCTGGCAGGCTTACCACACTCCTCAATGGAGACACGTTTGAGTGACAATGACTAGTATCGAAGTTCTGAATCCACTAGTACCCGATACAAAAATAGCTAACATATTTTCACAGCTATGTCGCTTTACTGACTGCTCTGTTCTAAGAAGTTCATGCAGAATAAATTTAGGCTTTTGGATGCATCGGCTCGGGCAAGTGCATGCCCCTGGGCTCTCGTTCTCCCCAGGACAGTGGCCACGTCTCTTGATTCTTGACATAATTAAGATGCTCCAATATACACAAACTCGGCCACCCAGCAATCACCGTGGGTAGTTAGTTTGGCAGCACCATTCTCCCAAGGAATTATTCCCGGTTAAAGTTGTTGGGATGGGGGTATCACAACCTGATTAGCGGGTCGGTGTGGGAGGGGGGGATTGTGTCTATACTGTTGCTAATTTGTTGGGGTGGGTGGGGGGTAGATAGGCTTGTTTTTTGTTGTTGGCATATATTAACAGGTAGATGCCTAGACATTGACTCCCATTACAGATCGGTATTGTATGCAACACCCACATATATTAGAACATGATCTCACTAGCGCAGTGGTACCCTTTCAACTACCCAGAGCTGAAATAAATGACCACGGTTAAGTTCCTCACGTGGAATATACACGGGCTAAACGACGGCAGGAAGGTATGGCTTGCACATGCATATTTGATCAGGCACCACATAGACATATGTGTACTTCAGAAACACATTTATCTAGGGCGGGTCTCCCTAACTTGTTGACACGGGGTGGGGGATGACGTACACCGCTACCTATTCCAACTACGCAAGAGGGATCTGTATCCTCATACGCAAGGGAATTGCCTGGAAAACGTCTCAATGTATCAGCGATACTGAGGGCATCTAACAGGCACATTGCACAACCACCACATAGCGTTGGCCACAGTTTACGGACCAAATATAGAAGACACCGAGTTTTTCACCAAGGTATGGCACTTGATCACTGATACAGGCTCTGGGACAGTGATTTGGGGAGGAGATTTCAATATCCCACTAGATGACATGTTGGACAGGCAGGGTTGCACTAGGCGCCCACACCCAGCAGCAGCATCCACTTAACAAGTAATCATCACGGATAATAAGCTAGTTGGCACCTGGCGGGCAACACACAGGGAGAACAGGGAGGGCACCTGCTTAGCTCTACAACATAAAACCTGGTCCAGGATAGATTACTGGTTAGCTACCCAAGACGTACAACAATGGACGCAATCTGTCACACATCTTTCACATACACTCTCAGATCACACCCCCATGTTGCTGACCATAAAGCCCCCACTTGCCCTACCACGCGCCTTTGCGTGGCGCCTACCTACAGGTGCCTTACGCGATACAGCCTTCAGAGCAGAAATACATGCAGCTATATGTGAATATTTCGAGCTAAACATAAGAACAGTAGACTCTCCCTCCGTGTTATGGGACGCATTTAAATCTGTCATACATGGCGTCTGCATAGCTAACAGCACAGCATATTAAAATCCATTTGGGGTATGCTGTCAAAACTAGAAAATGACATTACAGTCTTGAAATCTGACTTCTTCCATACTGACGATCGGGACTTGATGGCCATTATCCGGGAAAAAATGTCTACATATCAGGAAGAAGCCCTTTGTGAAACACATTTTTTTAGATAAGCACATCCAGGCCGGAAATTATGGGTAAAGAGACAAGCCCGGCAGAACCCTAGCTCGCCTCCTTCAGAAGCTGCACGCTTCTACTTAGATCCCAGCCCTTTCAGACTCCGAGGGTCAATGCCATTCATCTCTTGCTGATATCTTGCTGACTATGGTCACTTTTTATGAACAGCTATACTCCACCACTCGCGTGGCGGATGCTGCGGATCTCCAGGAGTATCTAGAGTCGCTGCAGCTGGTTTGGCTATCTGACGCACATAGGGAATTTTTGAACTGCCCAATCACGATAGAAGAAGTGCACCAAGCAATCGCGGGCCTAGCCCCTGATAAGGCCCCTGGCTTCGATGGCCTGCTTGTCGGCTTTTATAAAGAATTTTCCCAACTTCTCGCGGCCAAGTTACTAGACATGTATCAAGACTCTATAGATTTGAGAGCCCTGCCCCCCTCCTTGAGGGAAGCAGTCATAATCAGGATACTTAAGCCAGGTAAACCAGCAGGCCAATGCGATTCATACCAGCCACTCTCATTAATAAACACGGAAAATAAAATATTTGCCAAAGTATTGGCTAACCGCCTCCCAACTACTGCTGCCTGTAATGGTCAGACCGATCAATCCGGCTTTATCCCTGGCAGGTCAACAGCTCACAATCTCTGTATGTTATTTGCAGCTTTACACTATTTACACCCAGACATATATATCTGCAGCAGTCGCACTTTTAGACGCCAACTAAAGCCTTTGATTCTTTAGCATGGACTTATCTATTACATAGCACAAATACGTTTATTATACACATTACCTACTGCATGGATATGCCTCAACAGCCTATTATCAGACCCCTTCCCAGTGGCAAGAGGGACGCGGCAGGGCTGCCCACTTTCGCTCATACTTTTTGCCATCACCATGGAGCCATTGGCAGCCGTCTACAGCAGCACCACGCCAATAGGAAGTTGGGATTTATGTCCCGAGGACTACTTGTATCCCTCTATGCTGATGATATCGCCCTATACATTAATGACCCGGTGACCAACTTGAGTCCTATGATTCGGGAGGTGGTCCGCTTTGGCGGCATCTCCAGAATGGATTAGTTACTTACCTGTAACTCAAAGTCATAATCTATGAATAATCTCCGCGGGATCCCGGAGCATATAGAAAATATATATATATATATATATATATATATATATATATATATATATATATACGCAAAACACAGTGATAAATCTTACCAATATGGATCTTACACAAAACGAAGAAAATATCCTTTCCCTTGGACTCACTTTTTGTGCAAAAAACAACTTTGACTATGCCCAAACCAGAATAGATGTGTTTCAATTTGTAAGAAAACTAAAACTTCAGAAATATTTTATTTCAGGATCAAACCAACTGAACAATACAGATGAAACTCCCACTGACTTCAATACCTTGACAGTTAAGGACATGGCTCTACTACAAGACCTAGTACACATGGACAATACACAAAACCCAGAATCACTCACTGATTTTGCAACCACCTCAGGACTACCAATATCCAGCACCACAAAAACACCATTCAAACCTAAGTCCACTTTCATACCCATGATGCCGAAGGATGGCATTGACGTCTTTGCTGAAAACGTCACCAAAGATCTTAAAGATTTGGCGCTTACAAGTAGTAAAACATTTGCAAGCTGTAACCGCAACAAAATGAAAAAATATGATGAACTAATCAACAAAATCAGGCAAAGAAATGATGTAGTGGTACGCTGGTCGGACAAAGGAGGCAATGTTGTTCTGTGGCCCCTAGAGCAATACAACAAAGAGGCTTTCAAACAACTTAACGACAAGGAGTGTTACATTCGAGTGAGCCCTAATATCATAGTGGGCATAAAAGAAAAACTCCACAAAGATCTTTACAACTGGAAAAGTATCGGACTCATTTCGAAACAAGAATTTGAATACCTGAAATGTGACTACCCAGTAACACCCTTGCTCTACCTAATTCCGAAGATACACAAGAACCCCACGGACCCTCCGGGAAGGCCCATCATCGCCGCAATAGGAGGATTGTTCGAAAATACTTCTAGATATATCGACTACTTTTTACAACCCTTTGTGTGTAACCTTCCGGCATACATAAAAGACACTGGAGACTTTCTCAGAAAAATTTATGATGTCCAATGGGAGAGTGACTTACTTATGATGACGCTCGATGTGAATTCACTGTATACGAGCATTAGGCACACAGATGGACTCAATGCACTTCACCACTATCTGGGCAGAAGACCTATGTCTATGTTCCAACACACTGAGATGCTTGTGAAAATGGCTGAAATGTGTTTGGGTAACAATGTATTTATATTTGATGGCCTTATGTACAAGCAATTGCAGGGCACAGCCATGGGTACCTGCTTCGCCCCCAGCTATGCTAATTTGCATATGGGCTGGTGGGAGGAGCAGGTACTCAGGGTGGAGCAGCAGGCTACATTCACAGAACATGTAAGAATATACGTCAGATACATCGACGATATATTCATACTGTGGAAGGGTTCAGAAGAGAGTACTACCCAATTCTCTAAAAAAATTAATAACAACACCTTGAACCTCAGCTTCACATGCAATATGAGCAGGGAAACTATCCACTTTTTGGATCTGGAGCTTTTCGTAGAAGGAGATAGCCTTCAATCTAAGGTAGCCACCAAAACCCGCCAGGAACTCCTTACTACTAAGACCACTACTGCTGTAGGTAGTAAAGAAAGTTCCACTACCAACACCCCGAGACTGGTCACGGGATTCAATGCCTATCATGCCCAAGTCCGTAAAATCATCTATAGGCATTGGAATGCAGTAAGGAATGATCCAGTTCTAGGCACATCCATTAGCAACAAACCCCAAATCACATTCAGAAAAGCTAAATCTCTGAGACAAGAAATAGTGAATAATGCCCCAAGCAGAACCAAAGCTGAAGGCTCTTGGCTTAGATTGCCTACAGGTTTCTTTAAATGTGCCAAATGTAAGGCATGCAAACATGGTAAAAATACCAAAGATATTGTCTTACCATTTAGACAATCACCTTATGTAATCAGAAGGCATTTCACATGCAAAACAGACTTTGCTGTTTACGTATTGACCTGCACATGTGACAAAAAATATGTGGGAAGCACTATACACCCCGTACACGTGCGCATTCTACAGCATTCTACAGCACCTGAGAGCCATTACGCACAATGACGTCACATACCCAGTTGCCAGACACATAAACACTCACCACAACGGCAAAGCGGAAGATCTCACTTTCTATGTGGTAGACAGCATCCCCAAAAACCCTAGGGGAGGTAACCGACTTCTAGCTCTTAGGAGATTGGAATCCCGTTACATTATTTTGTATAATTCAAAAATTCCTAATGGTATGAACGCAGATGAAGCGCTAAATGTTCACCTTTAGTTTAGCGGGTCTCTGGCTGCTATTCCCGATCTCTCTCTAATATTTTGCTACAGTCTGTTCACATTTTTAAATTCCTTATTATGTGTGTTTGACACCTTAGCAACCCACTTTTTACATGTACACTAAAAGTTATTTTTTCCTTGCTTTTCTATCTGTCCTATTTAATCTGATTTCATCTGTGCCCCAGGGAACGCTTCCGCACACTCCCTTGTATTTAATTACACTTCTTTACACCTTTTTCCTCAGACTTGGCCCACTTGGGCGGTACCCTCCTTTTTATTCCCCTACCCACTAGTCGCTGTATTAGGACCACCAAAGACCCTTTCTGCTTTTAATAGGCCGACACTTTGTCTAGGTATCCTATTTCCTCCCAGGCTGCTCCTGTCTCTGTTGCGAATGTTCACTTGAACTCTTCACTTACTGACGGACACCCAGGAGAGACACGTTATACTGAAAGCTTCTTCCTTTAGGACTTTAAAATGTATCAAGTAATTTCATTTGGGTATTTTTCCTGACAGCTGCATCATGCATTCACTGTGTGTATTTAGAATATTTTAAGTTGGTATTTTACCCTGCGGGCTTCTTTTCATGTCTTCTATGTCCATATATGTTCACAGGACAGAGAGACACACGAGGCACTTTAGTTTCTATTTTAGTTAAGCTTGATTAATTGTCGTTTTCGTATATATATGCTTAATAATATATGTATGTGTTATAATTTCTACATGTATGTACGTTTATCAGATTGCTCGTGTTTTTGTCAAGTCATGCCGATTAGCTCGGTCATGATTCTTTATGTCTATGATGACAGAGTGGTGGTTGCCATGACAACTGCACATTAACATATGTAAGTGTCACTGGAATGTTTAACAGACAAGTGAACAAGGCGGTTCGCCGTCGAAACGCGTCTTGCTGTTGTTGGATTAAACTTCTTTTTGCCAGTATTTCACGGAGTCTGTGCCTGTCTGCTCTTCGTCTGCCAGGATTGGATTATATTTATATATATATATATATATATATATATATATATATATATATATATATATATATATATATATATATATATATATATATATATATATATATATATATATATATATATATATATATACATACATACATACATATGTGAAAACATATACATGCAGCCTAAAATGTTTCCAACATGGCAAAAATGCTGAAATTACATAGGTTTGCATTGTTGTACCCCTACCTTCCTAATCAATAAGGAAACAAGGAAGCAGTAAACAATTGTCATACAATAATGCTTTATTGCCATAAAGCAAACTTGTAATTGCAGGCATTTGCCTGTAGGCTGCAGCAGAGTACTAAGAAACAAAGAAAACTGACACCTTGCCTTTAAGGCATTAGAGTAGGGGTATCGTGCCTTTAAGACCTGCAGGAGACCCCTTGCTCCCATGATGCACCACAGGTGGCAGTTAGGTCCGTTCTTTTTGACGGTGCACATGCACCTGAGTAGATCTGCAAACAATAACTTGAAGAGAATGCTTGTCCGGGGAGATGGGTGGGTCGCTTATAACTTTGATGAGTATACCCCTGGATGAGAACTAGGATTACAGGTAAGTAACTAATCCTTCTCATCCAGGGGATACTCATCAATAGTCATAATCTATGAATAGAGTAGCAAGCCCATACCCAAAGTCTCGCGGACAAGCGACAGAGCATATAGAACATGAAGTAACATCACATTCAAACAGCAGTTATGCAAACAAATCCTCAAAGAGGCCTGCCCCACCTGGGCATCGGCCTGTGCATCTGAATCCAAGCAGTAATGGCGTGTAAAGGTATGTATTGAGCACCATGTAGCCGCCTTGTAAATCTCAGATATAGGAATGTTGCGAAGGAGAGCTGTAGTAGAAGCTTTCCCTCTGGTAGAGTGTGCTCGTGGTCTGCCCTGCAGAAACTTGTTGGCTAGTTGGTAGGACAAGGCTATACAGGAGACGATCCATCTAGAAATAGATCTTTTGGAAGCAGCCAGCCCGGTATTTGTTGAACCATACTTGACAAAGAGCCAGTCAGACTTCCTAAGTGGAAGGGTTTTATCAAGGTAAAACTTCAATACCCTCCGGAGGTCTAGAGAATTTAAAGCTCTCTCCGGTGGAGTGGTTGGCTGAGGAAAGAAAGTGGGTAACGTGATAATCTGATTGATGTGGAAATCCAAGACCACCTTGGGCAGGAAACTCGGATGAGTCCGCAGCACCACTCTATTGGCGTGGAAAACAGTGTAAGGCTCCTTGCAGCACAGGGCTTGAATCTCACTCACACTGCGGGCTGAAATGATGGCTACTAAGAAAGCAGCCTTCCAGGTCAATTGCTGCAAAGATGCCTTATGAATAGGCTCGGAAGGAGCACCCATCAATTTGGTGAGGACAATGTTAAGCTCCCAGGGAGGCGAAGGGGACCTCACTGGTGGAAACACTTTAAGCCCCTCTAGGAAATCCTTGACTACAGGCATTTGAAAGAATAAGGTCTGGGTAGGAGACTTTCTATAAGATGTGATAGCAGCTAAGTGGACCCTGATGGAGGGGTACTTCAGGCCTAACCTTGCCAAACGCAACAAGTATGGAAGAATCACTTGCTCTTGACCTTGAGTCGGATCAAGAGCGTTGTCCCTACACCAAAGGTAAAATCTGTTCCACTTGAAAGCATAAGACTTTCTGGTGGAGGTCCTCTTTGCTTCTCTAAGAATGTCCATACAGTCATCCGAAAGGTCTAGATGTCCGTACTGGATGACTTCAGGAGCCATGCAGTCAACCGTAGGGAGGGGAGGTTGGGATGAAACACTCTCCCCTCGTTCTTGGTCTGTAAGTCCGGGTGGTAGGACAGCCTCCGGTGTGGAACCTCTGACAGTTGGAGGAGATCCGGGTACCACCACTGGCGTGGCCACTCCGGCGCTATCAGGATCATTCTGGTGTTGGTACTGTAGAACTTCTGTATGACTGCCGGGATTAGAGGGAGCGGAGGAAAAGCGTACAGCAATGTCTGCGACCAGCTGATCAAAAGTGCATTACCCCGTGATCCCTGCTGGGGGAATCTGGACGCGAAGACGGGGCATTTTGTGTTTGCCGCGTCTGCGAACAGATCGATGTCCGGCACTCCCCATTGCCGAAAGACTTCCTGAGCGACGTCTTTGTTGAGCACCCAGTCGTGCGCTTCTACGAAGTTTCTGCTGAGGACGTCTGCCTGCACGTTCAGGGTTCCTGGAAGGTGGACTGCAACGATTGAGAGACCTCTCGCCAGTAGCCACTGCCATATGGATTGGGCTTCCAGAGACAGGACTCGTGACCTGGTGCCTCCATGCTTGTTCAGATAGAACATCGTTGTTGTGTTGTCTGTCTGAATCTGGCTGGATTGAAGAGACGGACACAGGGATTTGAGCGCCAGATGGACCGCCCGTAGCTCCAAGAAGTTGATGTGATAACTTCCTTCTGTCTCGGACCAGAGACCTTGTACCTGAAGCTGGCCCATATGAGCTCCCCAGCCTTGAATTGAGGCATCTGTGACCACTGTCTGTTTTGGAGGTGTCTGATGATAAGGGACCCCTTGCAGCAGGTGAGAACGTTTCATCCACCATCTGATGGGAGTCCCTGGCAGCTTGGTGGAGAGAGATACAATCTTCCCAGCGACCTGACCTCTGAGACCATTGATCTTCGAGTGCCTGTTGTAGAGGCCGCATGTGAAGGCGTGCATTGGGCACAATGTAGATGCACGAGTCCATCGATCCCAGTAGTGAGGACACTTGCCTGGCTGTGGGAAGTGCAGTGTCGAGAAGAGTGTGGCACTTGAGAAGCATTGATGACAACCTCTCCTCCGAAGGACACACGCTTGCCTCTGCGGAGTCCAGGGAGGCGCCCAGATACTGTATCCGTTGAGTGGGGTTGAGGACCGACTTCTTGTAGTTGACTTGCAACCCCAAGGAATGCAGCAGGTTCAGGCAGTATGAGAGATGGCTCTGGAGTAGCACAGGTGTGGAGCTTTTCAGGAGCCAGTCGTCTAGGTATGGATAGACTAAGATCTTCCGCCTGCAGAGGAAGGCAGCCACCACCGCCATGCACTTGGAGAATGTCCGTGGGGAGGATCTGAGGTCGAATGGAAGCACTCGATACTGGTAGTGGTGACGAGAGACCTGAAACCTGAGAAATTTGCGATGTTTCACTGAGACAGGAATGTGAAAGTAGGCGTCCTGCAGGTCGATGGCACACATCCAGTCTCCCTGGTGAAGGTGCGGAAAGATTTGATGCAGGGCTAGCATTCGGAATTTTTCCTTTGTGATAAACCTGTTCAGCAGGCGCAGGTCGAGGATAGCTCTGTGCTCTTTGGCTACTCCCTGCTTTTGGACTAGGAAGTAGGGAGAGTATACCCCCTGGTTTCTTTGGAGAGGTGGGACCTCCTCTATGGCCCTCTTGGAGAGGAGGATAGATACTTCGTCATGTAAAAGCCAACTTTGAAGATGAGGAAGGCGCTTCAATTGCGGGGGCACTTGCGGAGGGGGAGACTTGAACCTTAGCAAGTAACCATGCTGCACAATATTCAGCACCCATTTGTCTCGTTATGGTTTCCGACTCTTCCAGGTGAAAAACGATACTCCCTCCTACCGGAGTGGTGAACCGGTATGGAGGAGGCAATGCCTCACTGTTTGGAAGGCTGCTTAGTGGTGGACTGTTGCTGCTTGGGAGTTCCCACTTCCTCTGCCACGACCCCTCTGCTGCAATTGAGACCTCTGCTGGTTCTGGGAGGACCATTGAGGGGTTTGAACCCTCTGCTGGAAGGAACGTTTGTCGCCATGACAAAAGCGCTTCCGGTATTCTTTGCGCTTCTCCAGACCTACAGCCTTGACAGTGTCCAGCTCTGCCTTCATCTTGTTCATCTCCTCGTCGGCGTGAGCCCCGAACAAGGAAGAGCCGTTAAATGGAAGATTCAGAATCTTCTTCTGTGCATCAGGCTTGAGGCCTGTGAGGCGCAGCCAGGTTGAGCGCCATGAACAGACGCCATGGGAGTAACCATGAGCGGTGAGATCTGAGGCGTCCACTGCCGCACTTATAACTTGATTGGCTTCTAGCCCACCTTCTAGCAGAATTTCGCTCAAGTCCTGCCGGTCTTCTTTGGGGAGCTTTTCGGTGAACCTTGACAGGGAGTCCCCAAAGAGACCTGTCATATCGCCCGAGAAGGGCTGAGGCACTTACGACCTTCATGGAAGAAGCCGACGTATTGCACATTTTCCTGCCATCGAAGTCCATCTGCTTACTGTCCTTCTCTGTGGGGACAGAAGATGACGCAGACGCCGAATGAGACCTCATGGCTGCCGCCACAATGACGGAGTCCACTGGTGGATCAGCTCTGAGAAATAAGGGTTCCTTGGCTGGGGCCTTATACTTTTTGGCAATCCTTGATGGTACGGAGCCCACCGTAGCAGGGGTAAGGAATGTGGCCATAGCTGGTTCCACGAATCCTGGCACCAAAGGAAGCAGCGGTCTAGGAGCTGTGCGATGGTGTAAGGTGTCGAAGATGACAGATGTGGGAACTACAAGGGTATGCAAAGTGGTGTTCAGTTTCTTTGCACCCCTACCCAGGACATCTGAGAAAGTCGCGATGTCATCGATGGGAGACACCCGCGATGGAGGAGTCGAGGAGAAGGTCGGAGAATAGTCCCGGACCGAGGACCTCGTGGAGGAAGACCATGTGGGCGATCTCGTGCGTCTTCTCTTATGGGGACGGTCATGATGAGAGCTGCGACGACCCCTGGACCATGATCGGTGCATGGACGGTGATTTTGGTCTTCTGAGGGGAGACTTGCTTCTCTGAGGTGATTTGTCCATCGACGTTGAAGAGTGTCTGGGTCTTTTCGACGGCGAATCTCCTGTTACCTTCTTCTTTCTGGACTCAGGAGAGGTGGTATGTCGCCGTTTTCGGTGTTGTTGGCTTTAAGAAGGTGGTTTGAAGACTCCATGGTCACCTCCATGATGGCTTCTGTCCTTCTCCAGCTGGGCATGAAGTTTTATGCGTTCTCTGTCACGCAGAGTCCGCCTGGAATATTTCTGGCAGTGGTAACACTGGGTCAGGATTGTGTGAGGATGGAAGACACACAATACACACAGAGTGTGGATCTGCCAGTGCCATCTTCCTTTCACAGGAAGGGCATTTCCTGAATAATGCAGGCATTCTGACTGGGAAAAATTATGGTAAGACCAAAAAAACAGTAGAATAAGCCTTTAGGAGTCAGTAAATGTCGAGTATTCTGAGAAAAATATCAATCAAATCACTTTCAGTGAAAAACCTGAAGATCTCAAGCTCCAGGATCCTCATAGAAGGAGCTGGAAAAAAGAACTGACCTAACTGCCACCTGTGGTGCATCATTGGAGCAAGGGGTCTCCTGCAGGTCTTAAAGGCACGGTACCCCTACTCTAATGCCTTAAAGGCAAGGTGTCAGTTTTCTTTGTTTCTTAGTACTCTGCTGCAGCCTACAGGCAAATGCCTGCAATTACAAGTTTGCTTTATGGCAATAAAGCATTATTGTATGACAATTGTTTACTGCTTCCTTGTTTCCTTATGGGTTAGGAAGGTAGGGGTACTACAATGCAAACCTATGTGATTTCAGCATTTTTGCCATGTTGGAAACATTTTAGGCTGCATGTATATGTTTTCACATATGTATATATATATATATATGTATATATGTGTATTTTCTATATGCTCCGGGATCCCGCACATGGGCGGGGATTATTCATAAATTATGACTATTGATGAGTATCCCCTGGATGAGAACCAGCTGAACTGGTCAAAATGTATACTCTTTCCAGTCACAGAAACGACTACCCCTTTACTCATTATAGTGGGCTATGCGTCCAGTTAAATACCTAGGTGTACTGATAAGTAGGGACATCGAGGAGTTGTGGTGGTGCAACCGTAGCAGGGCTATGCATTGGCTGGATGAACACATTCCAATCTGGTCTAAACTTCTCTTATCTATGGCAGGACGAATTGCCATTACTAAAATAGTAGTGTTAACCAAATTTATCTATCTGTTTGTGAATGTTCCACTCCAACGCTTTTTTTAAGCGGCTCTGTTCTAACTTAATTACACTAATATGGGCTGGTAGGCAGCCACGGGTGAAGTATGAACTTTTAACATTACCGCAGTCGCAGGGCGGACTAGGCACCCCGGACTTTTATCTCTACGCATTATGCTCCCAAGCGCATTTCCTACATTACTGGGCACACCCTTCCAGCCACACGTCGCGATTGAGACAGAGCCTCCCCTTGGTCTCTTACCACAGCGCTGTTCCTCCCATATAAATCGCCTCTTCCAGACATCGACATTACACAATGCAGGCATTGGGCATGAGGGGACTTGGGAGGCGCGCTAGCATTAAGCATCTCTATGCCCCATCAGTCACTGTGGCTAATCACCCTGCGCTACCCCCTTTGCAGGACAAAGGCGCAATTAACCGCACACAACCATTAGGCATAATCACCTCTGCAAATTTATATCCAGGCAACTGTTTTGTCAACCTTGCTGGGAAACAGCTGGCCCCACTGCATGCTCTTCTCTATTACCAGTTACGAGCCACATGCCGTGCGCTACACAATTCCTTTCCAGGCACCCCAAAGACTCTACAAGCCCTAGAGCACAGATATACCCCCTCCTCGCAACACAAGTTGATAACGTCCATATACAGACACATGCAGCAGAACGTACCCATGACCTCTCCGACGACACGCAAGGCCTGGAACGCAGACCTAGCAATTATCTTGACAGACGAACAATGGTCGTTTTGCTGTGGTCAGCTGGAGATGTCTCCCAATTACTGATTGTGAGAAAGTGGCTCTGTATGTACTGTTCCTTAATAGGTACAGGGTGTACAGAGTCCATATTCCCCCAGGGTTTGACAGAGGTTAAAGTTAGATATAACCTTACTCTCTAAAGTGGTAGCTTGGTCGAGCAGTAAGGCAGTATCAGAGGACAGTGTAAAGCATGTGTTGTACACACTCAGTCAGCAAATGGTCTCACACACTCAATAACTGAACTCTAGGCCAATGGTTTATATATAAAAAATATATGCTTGTTTTATTTTAGAACCAAAACTTGGATTTAAAATATACTTTCTCAGAATGAGACGTTTCATATAAATACTTTTGCAATATGCAATTGACTTTTGTAAACAGTAACAAGTGGTTGCAATAGGCAACTCTATTTTAAACAACAATGCATGGAGCTCAATGGAAAATTCAAGTTATTTGCAACAGATTACTTTTTAGATTACTTTTCGAATTCCAGGACTCGATCCTAGATTCAGTCCTGGGTCAGTACTCAGAATCAAGTGATGAAAGTTGACTTAATTACTGTAATGATTTTTAAACAATATTTAGCTATTTTAAAAGTTGACAGAAAATATTTCAAAGAAAACAGTCAATGATTCCTTATGGAAGAAAATTCAAGTTGCAGGTACAGTATGTTCTCGTTACTTTTGTAATCCAGTACTGGGTACCTAGACTCAGTGCTGGGACCTTTATCCAAAACAGGTAAGTAATTATGTTTTCAGATATTATACGATTTTTGAAGAATATTTAAAGATTGCAGAAATCGACACATAGAAGAAATTTCACAGCAAAACAGTCAATGATTGCCTATGGAAGAAAATTGGGTTACGGGTAAGTACAGTGGTAAGTATTTTTCAGAGTCAGTGCTGGGCACCAAGATCCAGCACTGGGAGCTCACCTAAGAGCAGGTGAGTAATTTCGTTTTCATTACTCGGCTGATTTTTGGTGAATATTTTAAGATTTGAAAAGTCCACACTTAGAAGAAATTTCAGGAAAAAGCCAGTCAATGTTACCCTATGAGGAAAATAGAGTTATCTGTTTAAGGGTAAGTACTCGACTGGCAGAGTTGAGGTTCTGGGCATAGACTCAGGGGTCCCCCAGGGTCAGCGACTCTAGGGCGGCCGGGTGCAGAGAGAGTTAGGCCCAATGTTATCCTATGAGGGATAGGGGGGCCTTGGTTGGTGGCTGCTGACTGGCAAGCCACGCGGCTGTGGGAGCTGGGCTCCTGGTCACTTACTCAGGGCAAGTGGGGAAGTAGGTAGGTGTAGAGTTTTCACTGCCAGGGCCACTCGGGCGGCTGGGTGCAGGGTGCTTTTGAGCCTTCGGGCGCTGAATTGATTTCAATGGGAAATCTCCGGTTTAGAAAAAGACTGCAAGCTCGGGGCGAGGACACTTCAGGTGCCACCACCACTTCGAGAGGTAAGTTGGGTAGTTGGAGGATAGGTAGGTACCCCGGGATTGGGCACAGGGGGCCGCGGGGCGCCGCGTGCAGGGGTGCCTTTTGGTGTTGGGAAATCTTACCCTCTGTTGATCGCGGTAAGGGGGGCACCTTGTTCTGAGGCTGCAGGCTTCTTCAGGAGTGTCGAGGGAGGTCCTTGGGTGCCGGACTCTGGATCACAGTCGCCGCGGGGTCGTCCTCGGGGTCTTTGTTCACTCCAGCACTGGCCAGGCTTGGCTGGTGCAGAGTGTGCTGGGTTCGCGGTTCCGGGCTGCTGCCAGGGATTAGAGGTAGGTTTTGAGTAGAGCCTCTACTCATGGGAGTCCCAGGGGCTTAGAGCCAAAAGGTAGCCAGGTCCTCCGGGGTTGGTGAGGTTGCTGGCCACAAGAGATGCCGGGTTGGAGCAGGAGCAGGTTCGAGGGTCGACAGGCCGGTAGGGCTGGGGTCAAAGCAGTTGGTGTCTTCCTCTTTTTAGGAGCTGCAGGGCAGGTCTTCTTTCTTCTTGCTCTTTTTTGTAGTTTTGAATCTGGAATCTGGGGAAGGTAGGTTCAGGGTGCCCCTAAATACTAGATTTAGGGGCGTTACAGGGAGGTGAAGGGCAGGGACCAATGGGTCCCTGTCCTGGGGTGGGTACACTCCCTATCCTGCCTCTCTCCTGTGGGAGGGGGGCAGTAGCCTAGTTCTGATAGGGTAGGGCTCCCCATCTTCAAGATGGCGAGAGCCCGGAGATGTGCTTCACCTCGCCTCCCCGACCTGAGGGGTGGGGTTGGCAGGCTGGCACATCCCCTGTCCTTATTTGGGGTTTCCGGCCAAAGCTTCCCGCCAGAGTGGGGGGTTGCAGTGGTCTGGGGAAGCTCACAGAGGCGGCATGCCTTGGAAGCTTCCCCCTGCCCATCCGGGGGAGGAGATTTAGCACCTCTCCCAGGATGTGCATTGTTGCAGGCCCAGGAGAGCAGGGGCTCTCCTACCCAGGGGTCCAGCCACATGTCTGCTGGGTGGCAGCCTAAGCAGCCTCATAGCAGACGTGGATTGTAGGTTATGTTTAAGGGGGCACCTCTATGATGCCCTCTGGGGTGCTGGGTACATTAAATCCCACACTGGCATCAGTGTGGGTTTAATGTGCTGAGAAGTTTGATACCAAACTTCTCAGTCTTTAGTGTTGCCATTATGGTGCAGTGGAGCTCGTGTTTGACGAGCTCTCAGCACCATGTACTCTTAAATGGCAGCACTGCACTTACAGTGCTCAGGAATGGACCTGGGCACTGTAGGGGCACAGGGCTCCTGCTCCTGTGCCCACACCATTGGCATAAGGCACCCAACTAGAGGGGTGGCTCATGTATGCCATGGCAGTGTAGGTGATGGGCATGGCACACAGGGATGTGTGTCATGTCGACTTTGTTTTTGTCTTGCACCCAAACACTCAGCCTGCAAAGGCAGTGTGTGTGTGTGTGTATGGGTACAGGGCCTCTAAGGGTGGCACAAGGAGTTCTGCAGCCCTTAGAGGCCTTCCCTGGTCACAAGGCCCTGGGTACCTAGGGTACCATTTACCAGGGGCTGACATGTGGCCAGGGTTTGCCAATTTGGGTTTGGTTTGTTTTAGGGAAGGAACATAGGCCCTGGGCACCTGATTGGCAGGAGTCCAGGGCACACTCAGTCAAAGTACATTCAGCAATTCAGCAGAAAGTGGGGTCATACCATGCAAGAAAGATGGCACTTTCTCACACTGATTGCGCTTGATTCATTAACATTTTTACACAGACTATATCGTACACCGGCGCAGATATGCCGAATGGGGTTGATTTCTGATTCCCTGTGCCAACACTGCTCTGCACCACATTCAGACTTTATCCAACTTGCATGGCACTGTCCTGCCATTACGGCCTACTGGGGCGAGGTCTTTCGCATAATAGAAGAGATTACAGGGATGCCTGCGGATTTACTCCACTGCTGGGGTATGTGGGTGAGGTGGTCCAGGAGGTTCGGAAATCGGTCGCGATAATGCTCCTTCTAGCAAAAGGTCCGGTGGCTATGCACTGGGGAAGATCGCGGGCTCCCACATCTCAAGACTGGCTAACAGACATTGCATATTGCCAACAACAATTGACTGCATATCGGGAACTGCAGCCACAAGGTAGTCACCCTCATGATATATGGAAACCATTTATAACTTATCACAGAAGCCGTGACTATGGACCAGCCACAACACCCATAGATACAACACTCCCTGGCGCAATTAGGCATAGGTTACACAACTGTACCCGGACATTGACCACTGCACATGATAATGTGCAGACTTCCGAGTTCAGAGAAAGAATTCTTCCGGGATGTGGAAGGTGGTGGGATACTGGGAGGTGTAAACAGTCAGGTGGGAGAATATGCCTTTTGAGACCGTTTTATTGTACAATGTGAATGCATTGGAGAACTTTGGCACTGTATTATTACCGATCGTCGATTATTGAACAATTGCATGTAAAAAGCCATGTTATGTAAAACTAAATAAAATTTAATAAACCTACAAAGAAGGATAATGGTATTGACTCCCCGAGCAGTGGTGTCTGTTGCATCCAAGGAACATCTAATGTTGGTACTGGAGCGAACTTTCTCCTCGGCTACCAACTACTGATCTCTCTTCCTGTACTGGCCTGGGAGGTGTTGCAGCAACTCCTCCATCTTGTCCCATTGGGCACGGTTGTAGCAGGAGAGTAACCCAACAAAACAGGAATATGCCAATGTGCAGCAGATTGGGCCGCTACGTTCTTCCCTGCTGAGTCTAGTTTCTTACTCTCTCGGTTCGGAGGGAGGGGCATATCCCGTGCCCTGTGAATTAGCACGTTTCCCTGCATTATGCATCACTAGGAAATGAGGTGTCAGTTGTTTCCCGATATAAGGATAGTCAGAGGGAGAAGCCTTATACTTTGTGTCCACCCTAGGTGTGATGACTAGCACTTTAAATGGCTCCTTGAAGATGTCAGAGGCTAGTTTGAGATTTACCTTAGGCATCGGGAAGTACTGCATGGACCTCTGTGTGGTAGAGAGTGTCTCCATGAGGAAATCATCCTCAGCCTGCTCGTCCATGTCACCTTTGTGGCCCCCTGCAGTACCTCATGGTATGCAGTAGTATCGTCCAGAGGGGAAGGCTTTGGAGGATATAGGTCTGGATGCGTGTCACCTGGTGGGTTCATGTTCTAACCATCCCATGGGTTATCGTGGGGTTGGGTGTTAGTCATAAGGTGCGTCACTGGGAGACCTAGGATGTCTCCCCCCCCCCCCCCCGAAAGCCCTGAAATAGGGGATTCTGGAGAAGGGTCCACAGCACGGATACACCTCAACGGCCTATTATCAGACCCCTTCCCAGTGGCAAGAGGGACGTGGCAGGGCTGCCCACTTTCGCCCATACTTTTTGCCATCACCATGGAGCCTTTGGCAGCAAGTCTACGGCAGCACCATGCAGGGAGTTGGAATTTATGTCCCGAGGACTACTTATATCCCTCTATGCTGATGATATTGCCCATACATTAATGACCCGGTGATCAATTTGAGTCCTCTGATTCGGGAGGTGGTCCGCTTTGGCGGCATCTCCGGAGAGGATGGTCATGGTGATGGAGAAGGCAAAGGAGGAGGGGGTGAAATTTGAGGTGGAGGCAGATGTGGCACAAGAAGTGCTCAAGATGTGCTCTTATCAAGGCGCCAAGACTTTTTAAGCGTCGACAAGGATGGATTTATGGGCGATTTCCTCTTAGGAGGGACAGTCTTTTGCATGAAGGGCATGCTTAGCCACAATTCGTACAGTCCCAGACTTGTTGGCTGGCATCAAGCTCTTCTTGGAGGGCACTGGAGGATGGGTTGATCCTGCTTCTTGGAAGCGATTGAGGATGCTGCTCTGGAAGTTGGCTTTCTGAGCAGAGGACGGCCGTTGGTCTGCTGGTACCTTGCCTGACTCCAGCTCTGAAGGCTTCGATGAAGTCTTCAACGTCAGAGCTGAAGAGCCTCCCAAAATTGAAGGGCATGGCATGGAGGGAGGCTTTGACGCCTAATGATGTACAGCATCAGCTCCACCTCAGTGTCGCCCATGGCATTGCAGCAGTGGCGGACCGGAGGCCTCCTGGCTAGCTGTGAGAGCAAGGCTTGGTGATGTTGAGGGATGGGCTGTGGGGTATCGGTACTCACTGGAGCCGCTTTTGTAGCTGAACACTGTGCGGGTGGAGATTCGTCCACATCGAAGTCCAAGTCCTCCTCCAACTCAGATACCCGAGCGTCTGAGCCAAAAGCCTTCAGTTGCTGCTTGCCATCGGTCTCCTGTTCACCGAATAGGTCCGAGGTATCTTCCAATTGGGGGAGCATCATCTATGCTGATGAGATGCGACAATTCTGATGGTACTTGCAAATCTTTTTGTTTGGGAAGGCGAGGCACACTTGCAGAACGACTCCTGATGTTCTGGGGATAGACAGAGGTTGCCCACTTGATGTAGGTCTGTCCTCAGGTACTTCGTTCCACACTTCCAGCAGTGACTGAATGGAGTCCTTTCCATTACGGGTGCATTCTCCGGTGATGAGTGGATGAAGGCCTGTATGAAGCGTTGAAGCATTCAACAGTGATACCGAAGCGGAGGCGACTCGATGGCTGGAACAAACATTAGATACACTGTTTATTAAACCAAAAAAGTAGCGGGATCCAACCTGGCCCATCACAAACACCATGCGCTGTTAAACTGGTGCTCAAAGGAACACATTTGAATCAGATGTCGGAGATAAACCAATTTAACAATGGAGCCCATGCACATTACCAATCATTGGTGAAGTCACTATACCACGTGCCTTGAAAGCCTTCTTTGAAGAAAAACAACTTGCACACGTTCAAGCCCGACACTAGAAGACAGGAGGAGGCACAGCATGTGTATCTACAGCTACACATGCCCCAAAAGGAATATGCTACTTACCAGTATGCATCTGTTCTTGGCATGTAGAGCTGCAGATCTATACACTGCATAGATCGCCATCTGGTGTTGGGCCCGGATGTTTGCAGTTTGTTTTTCTTCTTGGACAATGTTTGGAAGTCACGAGTTCGGTGACTCCTCCTTCGGTCCGTACTGCGCATGGGCTTCGGCTCCATCCTCAGATTGTTTTTCGCCAGCAGGGAAAAGATGGAGCGTAGTGATAATAGTAAAGAAACCCATGTGTGTTGTATCTAAATAAGATAGACTGGAACGGATACAGGTAGCCGGGGAGGCGGGTGGGCGTGTATAGATCTGCAGCTCTACATGCCAATAACAGATGCATACTGGTAAGTAGCATATTCCGTTCGAGGCATATGAGCTGCAGATTATACAATGTGCATAGATTATATAGCAGTACCCAACCCTAGCGGCGACCACCGGTATCCGTTGCAGTGGTTTGAAACAGTGTCTTTAGTACAGCCTGGCCCACACTAGCTTGTTGTTTGGAGTGCACATCTACACAGTAATGTTTTGTGAAGGTGTGCGGTGTTGACCATGTGGCTGCTTTGCAGATGTCATCTAAGGGTATATTCCCTAGAAAAGCCATAGAAGCCCCTATCTTTCTTGTAGAGTGGGCTTTAGGTGGAACAGATAATGTTCTTTTTGCTTTATGATAGCAAATTTGTATGCACTTTACAATCCACCTAGCTATCCCTGATTTTGAGATGGGGTTGCCTTTATGTGGTGGAGAGAACGAGACAAACAACTGTTTAGTCTTTCTGAAAGATTGCGTTCTTTGGATGTAGTAAAGTAAAGCCCTTTTAACATCAAGTGTATGTAGAGCCCTTTCCGCAACAGATTGAGGTTGCGAGAAAAAAACGGTAACTCCACCGATTGATTGAGATGGAAGAGGGAACTGACCTTAGGCAGAAATGTTGGATTTGTGCGAAGTATCACCTTACTGTGATGTATCTGTAGAAAGGGTTCTTGTATAGTGAACGCTTGTATTTCACTAACCCTTCTAAGGGAAGTGATAGCTACGAGAAAAGCTGTTTTCCAAGTAAGGAACTGCAGCTCACATTTATGCATTGGTTCGAAAGGCGGTACCATCAGCCTTGTAAGAACTACGTTTAGATTCCACACAGGTGAGGGTGGTGCCCTGGGCGGAATTACTCTTTTAAGGCCTTCCATGAAAGCTTTAATAGCAGGCACTCTGAAAAGTGATAAATGCTGTCTGTTTTGCAGGTAAGCAGCAATTGCTGCTAGGTGTAAACGGATGGATGAGTATGCCAGGTTACACCTTTGTAGATGGAGCAGGTAGCATATGATGTGCTGTATGGATACATCTAAAGGGTTGATTGTATTGTTACGGCAGTAAACAACAAATCTCTTCCACTTTGCGGCATAGCATGCTCGAGTGATAGGACGTCTGGCTTCCCTGATAATGTTCATGCAATCAGGGGGAAGGTTAAGGTATCCAAATTCTAAGATTTCAGGAGCCAGATCGCAAGGTTGAGCTGAGCTGGGTCCGGGTGCCTGATTTCTCCATGGTTCTGGGTTAGGAGGCATGGGGACAGGTGCAGTTTTTGGTGTAGTACCACTGAGAGCTGTAGTAGTGTGGTGTACCACGGCTGCCTGGCCCATGTTGGAGCTACCAGAATGAGTGTGAGGGAGTGCTGTTGTAGCTTCCTTACCACTAATGGAATTAGCGGGAGAGGTGGAAAGGCGTATGCAAATTTGCCTGACCAGTTCATCCATATCGCATTGCCTTTGGACAATGGGTGTGGGTATCTGGCGGCGAAGCTTGGGCATTTTTTATTTTCGTGGGTGTGGAAGAGGTCTATCTGAGGATGCCCCCACTTGTGAAAGAATGAAAGAATCTCCATATGCTCTGTGCTAACCGAGAGAGCTGTGGAGAGTGTGTGCCCCCCTGTTTTTGAATGTAGTACATTGCAGTCATATTGTCTGAGCGAATGAGGACTGCTTTGGCTGAGATCTGTTTCTGAAATGATTTCAGGACTAGAAAGATCGCCAATAACTCCAGATGGTTGATGTGGAGTAACTTTTGTTGTGGCGTCCATATACCTTGCACTGTGAGGTGTAATAGGTGCGCTCCCCAGCCGGAGAGCGATGCGTCCGTTGTTAGAATTACCTGAGGAACCGGGTCCAGGAACGGTCGCCCTTTGGAAAGGTTTGTGGTGTTCCACCACTGCAGAGAGCGATGGGTGCGACCGTCCACCAACACCAGATCCATCAGTTGCCCCTGGGCCTGGTTCCACTGGCGTGCTAGGCACTCTTGGAGTGGACGCATGTGGAGTCTTGCATGAGGCACTATGAAGATTCAAGATGCAATCATCCCTATTAGCTTCATAAGCACTCTTGCTGCGAGAGAGTGCTGAAGAATGAATATTTGCCGCAAGGCTTGTATGCTTGCGATTCTGGCTGAATTGGGATAGGCTATAGCTTTTGAGGTGTCTATAGTGGCACCGAGGTATTGCTTTGTGTGAGACGGTATCAGCTGGGACTTTGGGTGGTTCACCGTGAAACCTAGCTGGTGGAGTAGTTGGATGGTAGTGTTTGTATGTTGCATACACTGGTTGTAGGACGTGGCTTTTATTAGCCAGTCGTCCAAGTAAGGGAAGATGTGAATGTGTGGTCTTCTGAGGTGTGCCGCCACTACTGCTAGGCATTTGGTAAACACTCTTCGTGCGGTTGTGACCCCGAAGGGGAGAACTCTGAACTGATAATGTTGGCCGTCTACTACAAATCTGAGGTACTTTCTGTGAGAAGGGTGTATTGGAATATGAAAGTATGCGTCTTTCAAGTCCAGTGTAGTGAGAAAGTCGTTCTGGCAGAGGAGTGGGAGAACTTGTTGGAGAGTCACCATGTGAAAATGGTCTGAATGTATGTATGCATTTAGAGGACGGAGGTCTCGTCTCTTTTTGGTATCAGAAAGTACAGAGAGTAGACCCCTAAATTTTGTTGATTGATGGGGACCTGCTCTATAGCTTGTTTTTGCAGGAGGGAGATTACCTCTTGTTTCAGCAGTGTGGTATGTTCATGTGACATTGTACGGTGCCTGGGTGGAATATTTGGTGGGTTAGATGTTAGTTCGAGACAGTACCCTGACCGAATAATTTGGGTCACCCATTTGTCTGATGTTATGGTCTCCCAGGTTTGAAAAAAGTCTTGTAGTCTGCCCCCGACTGGAGTGGAATGGTCTGGGGGGAGCGGGGGAAAGTCACTGTGTGGGCGGTGTGGCATAACGGGCGGTGTTGGTTTTGCCCCTGCCTTTATTATTGTTTCCTCTATATCCACCTCTTTGTGAAGGTAGTCTGAGGAGGGGACTTGTAGGACGTAGAGGCGTTATCGGCAGAGTAACCCCTGCCAGTGCCTCGAAAGGAGGAACGGCGAAAGGAGCGTCTAGGAGTGTGGGATTGTAATGCTCCCATAGACTTTGCCATATCTGTATCCTTCTTAATTTTTTCCAGGGCTTCGTCTACTTTTGGGCCAAATAAGTGTTGTTGGTCAAAAGGGTGGTTCAATATAGATGCCTGGACTTCCGGTTTAAAGCCTGAGATTCTGACCCAGGCGTGGCGGCGAAGCAGAACACTGGTGTTTATAGCCCTGGAAGCTGTGTCTGCTGCGTCAAGTGCACATTTAATAGAGGTGTTGGTAATGATCTTTCCCTCTTGAATTAGTTCATGAGCCTTATTTTTATATTTTTCTGGGAGATGTTGCATGATAGTCTCCAGCTCATCATAGTGCGCTCTGTCGTACCGTGCCAGCAGCACCTGCGTGTTGGCGATGCGCCACATATTGGCAGCTTGCGAGGCAGTGCGTTTGCCTGACGCATCTAAGAGCTTGGACTCCTTATCGGGTGGTGGAGCCTCACCCGATGACTGTGAATTGGATCGCTTCCTAGCTGTGGATACCACTAATGAGTCTAAGGGCGCAGGTCCTTTAATATAGGCAGGATCTGTGGGGGCTGCCTTATATTTCTTCTCTATTCTGGGGTTTAAGACCCTAGCCCTGACTGGGTCTTTGAAAACCTCTGCCGCATGTTTGGTCACCCCTTTAAGCATGGGTAATATGGCAGTAGATTTATCTGCGATGTCAAAAGTGTCAAGTAGGAAGTCTTCCTCAACTGGATCACTGTGTAACTCCACCCCATGATAATGTGCCGCCCGTTGTAACAAGTGGTGGAACCCCAGGGAGTCCTCTGGTGGAGATGGCCTGGATGGATAAAGATCATCCTGAGGCACATCTGGGACATCTGGATTATGATAATCCTCCCATGGGTCTGGTGTTCCCGGAGGAGTGGGGTCCTGTGGGGCATCTGTTGGATCATAGTATGGATCCCCTTGGTCATCAGGGTCTGGAGACGGGGTTGGAGAGCGATGAGGCAAGGGTGGAGAAGGTGGAAGCGGAGATGGGGGAGTTGGAGGAGGTGGAGGAGGTGGAGGCGGTGGGGAGGGTACTCTGAAAGGGGATGTGGCAGAGTCCTTCCGTTTTGGCGGTGGAGGAGGAGCTGGCTTGTCTAAATGTCTTTTCTTTGAAGACAAAGTCAAATGTCCAGTCTTTGGATGCTTTGTTAAAGTCTTTTGTCGAGGATCTGGCGTGAATAGCTCCTCCGGCACCGATTCATCTGTCGGTGCCGATGTGTTCGGGGCCGACGGCTTCTTCGGTTTATCTGTGCCATGCTTTTTCGGGGCCTCCGATTTTTTTGTTACGTGCCGAGGCAGGCTTCGGCACGGGAGCGTCGGTGCCGAGGGGTTTATGTTTGGTCGGCACCGAGAGGCCAGATTTCGACACCGATGGCTTCGGAACGGAGCTTGGTGTGGTTTTCTTTGGTGCCGAAGGGTGTTTTTCGGCGCCACTAGTAGGCTGTCTCGAGCCCGAGCCGCCGGTAGACTTATGATGCCTCTTCACCGGGCCCGAAGCTGGTGTGATGGAAGCGGTATGTTTGGTTTTGCCTAGGCCCGGAGGCAAAGGTGTAACCGGAGTCTCTTTCGGTATGGGCGCGGGAGTGGGAGGGGGTAGAGTACTCACGACCCTCTGCGCCGGTGTGATCTCCTCCACGTCGGAGTCGTTGGCCTAGGAAGCGCTGACGAGGTCGTCTTCCTGTGCGGTGTGCTGCTGTCCCAAAGCTCCGATGTCTTCTCCGAAGAGGTCAGGTGGAGCCGAGGTCGATGAGTGCGCCATGGTGCGTCGAGCTCGTCGATCCCGAGTAGTCTTTTTCGATCGAAAAGACTTGCAGGCGGGGCAGTCTCGGGCCTCGTGTTCGGGAGAGAGGCAGAGGTTGCACACCGGTGTGGGGAAATTTAGACCCACATTTTGGGGACTTCTTAAAGGGAGTCCTTTCCATCGGCCGAGACCGGAGTCGAGATAGGCCCGAAGGCCGCTGCCGATGCCTGGAATCGAGGAAGTGCCGAAGAGAGAGATAAAGAAGATGATTTTGTCTGAAGAATCTCGATGGACGAGGATTTTTCGTCGAAGGTCGAACTGGAAAGGTTCGAAGTCGGAGCACGAAGTATTACATCCAAGCCCGATGGCGGAAAAAAACAATCTGAGGATGGAGCCGAAGCCCATGCGCAGTACGGACCGAAGGAGGAGTCACCGAACTCGTGACTTCCAAACATTGTCCAAGAAGAAAAACAAACTGCAAGCATCCGGGCCCAACACCAGATGGCGATCTATGCACAGTGTATAATCTGCAGCTCATATGCCTCGAACATAAATATATATATATTCACTGAAAAAACCATGGGTTTCACACACGTTATAGTTAGGAATTAGCATTTAAAAAACCTTAGAAATTCAGTGAAAAAACCATAGGTTTCACACACGTTATAGTTAGGAATTCGCATTTAAAAAACCTTAGAAATTCAGTGAAAAAACCATAGGTTTCACACATGTTATAGTTAGCTGGACATTTTACTCGTAAAAAACCAATGAAATTCCCCCGTTATAGTTAGTTCAGCTAACTATAACTCGCGCGCCCGCAATGCACTGCTGATGACGTCACATATTACATCACTCATGACATGGCCAGTGACATCACTCATGACATCACTGATGACATCTCAAATGACATCACTGATGACATCATCCAGTGAATGTGTGTTTTTCTGAAAATTAAATATGTTTTATATATGTATATCTCAAGGTCGATGGAAGAATAAATGGGTATATTACTGTCTAAATGGATGATTTCTTTTTGAAAAATTGATTGTGTAACTGACTGATTAAGAGTATCATAGTGAATACATGGCTTAGTGAGTAATGTTTAAATATATAAATATCTGTATCATTTTTTCACTTTGTGTATAAGTGGCTGCATGGGTTGGTGAGTAGCTACATGGGTGTCTATATAGGTTATTAGTTGGTTTTTTGAGTATCAGTATGAGTGTCTGCATGGTTTGGTGGGGGGTATTACGTAGTGCATAGGTGCATGAATGAGTGACTCACTGTTTGCATGTGTTGAACAGAGCATGTGTGCAGGACTGCATGGGTGGATGTGTGTGTGTATGGGTGTGTTAGTGAGTGAATGACTGTCTCAATAGTGTCTTTATGAGTAACTACATATGTTTAAAACTAGTATATGTGACTATTGGTTTATATATGTGAGTATATGTGAGAGTGAGAGATTGAAAGAGTTCCTGTATGAATAAGTATGTATTGCTATAAGTGATTGTTCAAAAGACTAAGTATGTGTAAGTTTCCGTAGAAGTAAGTGTGGTGGTGTGTGTATAACTGTATATGCAAGTAAATGTATGTTTGATTCTTTATTAGCATGAGTGACTATGTGTGTGAGTAGCTCTATGGATGAGTGGCATTGTGTAACAGGATGTATAGGTGTATGAGTACATATGATAAGTGAGTACATGTATGAGTGACTGTATTGGACTGTTGGTGAATGAGTGGATGTGTATGTGGATCTTAGAATTACTGAAGAGGTTGTTGTAACTGTTATTGGTATGTCCATTCTTTTGTAAATTTTAGTCTCTATTTTTGAATGTGTGTATCAAAGGTTTTATTAGGGGAAGAGGAGGTCTGCCACTCTATCACAAGGATGATGTCATCAGTGAGGTCATCAGTGATGTCATTTGAGATGTCATCAGTGATGTCATGAGTGATGTCACTGACCATGTCATGAGTGATGTAATATGTGACGTCATCAGCAGTGCATTGCGGGCGCGCGAGTTATAGTTAGCTGAACTAACTATAACGGGGGAATTTCATTGGTTTTTTACGAGTAAAATGTCCAGCTAACTATAACATGTGTGAAACCTATGGTTTTTTCACTGAATTTCTAAGGTTTTTTAAATGCTAATTCCTAACTATAACGTGTGTGAAACCTATGGTTTTTTCACTGAATTTCTAAGGTTTTTTAAATGCTAATTCCTAACTATAACGTGTGTGAAACCCATGGTTTTTTCAGTGAATTTGCAAGGTTTTTTAAATGCTAAGTCCTAACTATAACGTGTGTGAAACCCATGGTTTTTTCAGTGAATTTGCAAGGTTTTTTAAATGCTAATTTTGTTTTTTTTCTTCTATTTTTTTAAACATTTTTATTTTAATTTTCTATCCTTTTTTAAAGACTATGGTTAAATTTTTAAAATTCTATAATATGTTTTTTTTAATATATTTTATAAAATAAACATGTAAAATTTATTAGCAATACATTTTTTCCTTTTTTTTTAATTTTTTTTTAGTACGCGTACCGTAAGCTTACGGTAAGCGTACGGTTTACGCAACGTTCGTAATTTATCTACGCTGTTTGCGTATAGTTACGCAATTTGCGTAGCCGCGCGTCCTCCGCGTGGGACGCGTACGCGTGTACGCTACACGCGCACGTTACGCGGAAGTGTCGGGTAGTGACTTATGCGCATGCGCGCAAGCGCGTGTCTTTTTTACGCGCATGCGCACTTTTGCCGTAAGCGTACCGTAAGCGTACCGTAAGCGTACGGTAGGTCATGTGATCATGAAACACAACTTTTGATTGGTTGAAACTACTTTCAGTTCTAGAACTCTCCTACACCACACCCATTCCCCTCATTTCTGCTTGTGATCCCTTGGGAGAAGGAGCTGGTTTGTCTTTGGGATACGATGGCAGAACAGCAGAGCTCTTCTGAGAGTGAGGCTAGCACTAGCAGCACTGTCTTGAGGCAGAGATCGAGGAAACAAAAGCCCTCTTATGTATGGGATTATTTTACTTTTCCTGAAGGCCAGCAAAAGGTAAATGCACCCTTAGTGACTTGTAAGCTGTGTAAGCGTGTACTTTCTAGAGGTAATCCTAACAGGAAGTATTCCTTTGGGAATCACACCATGAAGAGACACCTCCAGGATGTACACAGAAGGACACATGGTCATCTTTTTGGAGGTAACTCTTCAGAAAGACAAGCCAGTACATCCACAGCAGCTCAGCCTGGACCATCATCTGCAGGGCTGACTCCTTCTTCTGCAGGTCAGGTGAGCCCTTCATCTGTGGGGGGAGAATCTCCTTTTGCTGGCCCTCTGGAAATCAACCCTCGATTTCGGAAGGTTGATATTCGATGCACATTTTGTCAAGATCTAATTTGCTATAGGGAGACCAGTGTTTCCCTAGTGAACAACAAAATAGATCAGCACATTTGTCGCTTTGAATAATTTTCCCATGCTTCCTTTCCTCTGTCCCTGCATGAACACAACGGTTCTTTTAAGAGCCAACCTTATCTTTCATCTTTTTTTTACATATGTTTTTAAAAACTATTTTTTTTTTTTTTACCGTACGCGTACGGTGCGCGTACTTTTTTTTTTTTTTTTTTTAAAAACACTAAAAATCAATTATCACATTACAAGGTCCTTGAGAGACTACAATTATTATTATTGACTTACCATACTCACTCAAAAAAATATTTATTCATTTGTTTTTAAAAAAAATAGTTTTAAAAATGGTTCTAGTTTTCGAAATTTTTCTATATCTATCTGGAAAAAAAGAAAAAAGTATTAATATTTTTAAAACATTTTATAATACAGTACACATATTTACATTTTTTTCCCAAAAATATTTTTGCCTTATTTTTGCTGTTTTCAGAATATATTGCATTTCACTATAAATTGTGAAAGCAATTGCATTCATCATTTTACAGCGGGCAAAAAAAAATAACAATCACAAAGATTGTATTAAAAAAGCCCTGATTCTTTTTTTACTTAAACTTAACATTATAGAAATGCATAATATTCTAAAAAAATATCATCTAATACCAATACTTATTTCTTTAAAATACCGTCTGATATGTTTGTTTCAGAAGTATAATCACAATATTATATCTCAAATAACTCCAAAATACATCTGATTTCATTTCCTTTAGACCAAATAGTAATTTTAAATTTTTTTTTGGTATAGATTTCCAACGGTAATCCAATAAAATTCTAAAGTTTAATTTGTCCAGATCTCACCGATTCTCTGTAACATTTTGGTTCACGAAAATTTTTTGAATAATTTATTAAGTCCACAATAGAATTGGTTACTTTTCCGCATGGCCAAATAGTAATTTTTTAAATCATTTTTGAAAAAATTTCCAATTGCAGTCCAATAACATTCCAAAATTTAAAATGTGCAGAAGTTACCGATAATCTCTAAATTATTGGTTTTTCAAAGTTTCATTAAAAATTTAAAAAGTCCACATTACAATTGGTTATCTTTCCATTAGGCCAAATGATAATTTAAAAAATCTTTTTTCTACAAAATTGCAATGGTAATCCAGTAAAATGGTAAAATTATTTTGTCGAGATCTTGCCAAATCTGTCTAAAATTTAGGTTTCAGGAAGATTAGATAGGAATTTGCTAAATCAAAAGGCAAACGTTGTTTGAAAATCAATTGGGAATCATTACACAGTGTCCAGCCTTTTTCACATTTAAGATAAACTGTGTAATGTCCAGAAGTAACAGTAGGTCCATCATGGAAAATTATTGCAACAGTTACAAAAGTTTTTCCTGAAATTGATAATTGCTGTCCTGTAAACTTCTTTATTAAAGTATCCAATTTTGAACCATCAGCTCTACATCGTTGCATCATTAAAATTACATACTGTCCGTATTCCTTTAAAATTAATGTAGAAAACATGTCAGATTGACACTCACTACATTTCATGCTATGATTAGCATCTTTAACTAATTTTGCAAAAGTGACTGTTTTACTCTCTGGCAATGTCAAATAAATAAATCTTTCATTATCAACAATAGAGCCACATATATTATAACAATTATCACAACTATGTTCCCATTTATAAGAGAGACCAAAAAAAATGTCAATGGGAACTCCTTCTTCCACTACCTGAAGAAAATACATCAAAAATTCATGTGCATCTTGCTGTTCATTTTGAGAAAACTGTGTTCGTCCTGAACATACATCTAAACGTTTTCTAATTTCAGTAGCACTTTCTATTTGAGTTTTATCTTTACTCAGCTTTTGAAAAAGGAGACTCAGCTCTGAACAGAATCTTTTTCCCTGATTTACTATTATCTGCTCTTGCAAACTTTTCAGATAAAATGCAACATTCAGCACTACATTTGCATAGCAGTTGACACCAGAGCTATTTTCAAAATGACATCCTACAACCTGTTCTTCATTTTCCTTTTTCTTTTTGCTTGCAATTACATCACTCCTCTTTTTTTTCCTCTTCTCTACATCTTCATTACAGATATTCTCATTTTTTCTTTTACGAGAAACTACACGTTTCTCCAACACAGGATACTGACCTAAATGAGGAGCATAGCTTCTTCTTAATCTATTATACTCCTTTACACAGTTTGTATCAGCACTAACTTTTGAGTCATCAAAGTCTATCATGAATAAACCTGATAATGTTTTCACTCGTGACAAAGCTACATATGCCATACCTTCTTTGAACACAGTTGAACCAATGTTCACAAATGCACAATCTACAGTCAATCCTTGAGACTTGTGAATAGTTACAGCATATGCTAGAGAAAACGGAAACTGCTTCCTACGTACATATAAGTCTTTCACAAGCATAAAACGTACTGTACAACGACAAATATCTTTAACTTCTTCTATCTGATCAAATTTTATTTTTAAACATTCAACTCCTTCTTTTTTCTGGTAATTAATAAAACCCACAACTCTTCCCATCGCTCCATTAACTAAACCTTTTTCAACATCCAAATTTCTCCTTAAAAATACTCTACAGTTCATGCAAACATATAGATTTTTTTCTAATACAGCTGTTTTGGAGATGTTCTTCTCTAGTGAGTCCAATTTATTTTTCAGTTTGCCTGTTACTGTGACAGTAATTCTTCCATCCTCAATTTTGTCCACTGCTTCCAATTTCCTGATCTCTTCCTTTTCCAATTTCAAAAGCTCCTCATTGAATATTGAGCATTCACGTAGAGTTGGCATTAAGCAGATGACACTTTTGTTTTCTGCAATGTTCTTGTATATCTTCTCTGCAACTATTTCTTCCTTTGGAAATAAATTATGTAGCAGCCGACTCTGTAATGTTTTTTTGCCAACTTCTGTGAGTAGTCCAATCCTGATATCTTTCAGAATACTTCCATATTCTTCATCGTTTGCTTGCCTCATATTAGTAGTAAGTTCCTTGTACTCAAAGAAGGACCAAATATTTGTATTTCCGATGCTTCCCAATGACTTCTTCGTGTCTTCATGTGTGACAGTATTAAACACTGGTTGTCCTTTAACTGGAGTAAGTTGCAAAAGATCTCCAAAAACTATGACGTGTTTTCCACCAAATAACATGTCATAGTCTGTCTTCAAAATTTGCTGCATTCTTAAATGCACAAAGGCAAGCATTAAGTTTGATACCATGCTCACCTCATCAATAATGAGAACTTGCATCTTCTTCAATACTCTTGAAACTTCCAAGGATGCTTCTCCAGTTAGCTTGTTGAATTGTATTTTGTTCTCATGCTCCACTGGTAACATTAGCAAACGATGTAAAGTGATTCCTTTTATGTTATATGCTGCTAACCCAGTTGGAGCAGTAACCACACAAGACAAAGTAGAATCCGTTTTTTGCTTTAGGTAGCTTCTGATGACTTTTATTAGGAAACTTTTTCCAGTTCCAGCTTGTCCGCTTACATACATCCTGATTGGATGAAATGATGTGCATGAGCACTCTTTTTTTTCATGTAGAAATCCGTGATCAATTTTGTTTTTGATCTCTTCATAAATTTGTTGCTGCTCTTGATTCAGTTGTCTTTCCAAATTTTCTAAGTCTATAAATTCTTCTTGAGCTTGATTCATAGCCGTTTCCACTTCATTCATGGCTATTGATGCTTCATTTTCAATGATTGGTTGTCCTAGGGGATCTTGACTGAGTGTTCCTGAACTTTGGCTGTCCTGAGAACTATCTCTAGCGATTTCTGCTGCAATTGTAGTTTCCTGATCAATTTCTTCATTTAACATTTGCAGATAAGTTGAGAATGTACTGCATTGTATGCTGTCTTTGCAAGCATTAAAAGAATCTTCATAGCTCTGGAATTCTCCCAGTAGTTCATCCTCTGTACGCCATGGTTTAAACAACTGTAAAAGAGCCAAGTAGTAAAATTCCTTCTTGTCAGTAGTGTCGCAACTCAGCTTCCGGTGATTTATCAAACTTCCTTTTGTTTGCTTCACCAAACATCCTTCCTCACCAACGACTTTATATTTTCCATTATTGATGTCTTCTGTGGCTTTCCGTGAATAAATGTAGTTCTGCAGCACTTCATAGAGACACATGTTCTCCAGATGTTGACTTCTCTTGGGATAATATGTGTCCAACATGTTTGTTTTCAAAATATCTGTACTTTCTGGGTCATTCTCGGCCAAATATTCAATTTCTCCTACAGATTTCAGTACCCGATTTCTCATTGCTGCAAGGCCTAAACTTGCCCAAATTATTCTTCTTGACTTCGAGTAGAGACTTGCAGAAGATAACCTATCTGAACATTCGTAGGATCCAATTTCTCGATGCGATAACATCTTCAAACTGAAACTGTACAGCTTCTTACTGACAGTCTTCTCGTGAGAAATCTCTTCCCACATTTCTTTCAATTCTGTTTTTTCTGATTTCGTAATGTAAGACGTTACATATCGAGCAACAGCAATGGAATTGTCAACTACATACTGTATATCCATGTTAGCGTTCCACATGGATAAAATGACTGGGTTGTAGTCATTTATATTTTTTGATTCTTCTTTTCTTTTTAGGTTGTAGGTATTCTTAGGTGATTTTCTTGTGATAGTATGTCTCACAGCTGACATAAAACTGTTGACTCTTCCATTTGAAAGAACAGGTCTAGGAAATCCAAATCGACATTTAGTGTAGTATTTTTCTTTGCTCTTGTATTTCCGTCGACAGTATTTTCCACACCGATGACTTTGGAAACGTAAAACTTGCTCCTTTAACTTGTTCTCTTCTGTGCTTTTTGGTATAGCACATGTTGCATATTCTTCAATGTAAGATAACACTGCTTCATCAGCATCTGTTCCAAACTTTGGGGCATCCTTGATCCACAACAGCATATGAATATGAGGAGCACCTCTTGCCTGGTACTCTTTTCTCCAAAAGAAATCCACTACTTCTCCAAGGGGTGGATTTTTTTTATTGCAGATGAAGGACATCATAGCCTTAAATCTATGATTGAAATATCTGCAAACATTAACCGGATCCAATGAGCACAGTTCTCCTGCTGTCTTGTATTCGATGTTTTTAATGTTTGAATTGGCCTCTCGTAGAAAATCCAGTAAATCATCCCAAGCGTACTCGGCACAGCTTAGGGTAAGGAACCATGTTGGTGTTCCTAAATTCCGTAACATGCATTTTAGTTCACCATGGCGTCGGTACCAATATTCATTTGTCCCACGCTGACAAGCCATCAGATTGATCAGTTGTGTTTCCAAATGATCATCTCGGTGCTGCACTTTCTCCATAAAATCCTTAGCAGACACATTTTGTAAATGTACTCCACTTTTTAAAATGTGATTTACTGCATAAGACAGTGCAGACAAGTCGCTTTCAAATAAAAGATGGAACAAATAAGGAATACTTTGTCGAAATCTGGGATCTTCAGCATATAGTCTTGTAGTCCGATACTCAGAAGCTGGAATCTGTTCTGGACGTTCATCGTATCGTCCTCCTTTTCCTTTAGGAAACAGCTGGGGAAAACATCGAGCTTCCAAGCTCTCCTCCCATACACTCACGGGAGTTCCTTTTGCTTTCTTCATCTGAAAGAGATCAATATTGTCTCCCATAACTTCTTTCGAATGAAGAGGATGTATGCTAAAATGTTCATAAATTTCTTCTTCCTTTGACTTGTCCACTTTTTCAATTTGTCCAGTTGGTATTTCTGTGTCTTCTTGTAAATCTTCTTCTTCTTCTTCTTCTTCTATATAAATTGATTCATACCATTTGTTATTTTTTTTCAAATACAAATTTGCTCTTTGTACTTTCCGCACATCTACCAGCTCCTGCCAAATCTTCTTATTCTTTGTAGGTACACCATTAACCAGAATAATTAATGGTTCAGTTTCCAAAGTATCCGCATCAATAGTTTCCATATTTTTTTTCAAATCCAAGGGCAAATACACCACTCTACCTTTTAAACCTCTCAGTAAATCTGAAGGAGGTAATTTACCAGTTTTGGGCTCCATACGTACTATGGTCTGGAACGGATGAACACATTGAATGAGTATAGACTCATATGTATTTAATTCAGAAAGTTCAGCAGGAATAGCATCCAATTCTAAATTATTATGTACAGCTCTGGTCGGCATTCTATTTTCCTCTAACTTGTTGTAACAGTATTTACAAATACGCTGATCTTCACCCAATTCAAAACAATTTTCTAGAAATATATATGTGGCAAAATCCTTCCACTTATAATTATCTTCATTTTCACTCTTTCTGTAGAGATCAACATTCCTAGTTTGTTTTCTATAATGAGTTCTGCGGCAACAAATACAAGTAAAATTTGGTCTTTCATTAGAGACTATTGCAAATTTTGTTATGTGATCATTAAATGTGTTACTTACAGAGGGTTCTACATTCTCTTCCACTTCTTCCTCATTTACTGTGTCCTTCTCTGCACTGTTTTGTTCAGGACCAAAGTAACAAAACTGAATTTCATCAACAACCTTCTCTACATCTGATACTGTTCCTCGGAACAGAGCCCTATTCAATTCATTTAACTTTATTGCTGGACTTTTGGCAAAATACAACCGTCTCACAAACTTTCTCATTTCAGTATGATGAACAGCCAGCATCCTAAAATGATGGAAAACACTATTGCACACTTTTCTAGATAGACAAGCCAGAGAATGACCCTGCAAACCAGTATTCTCTCTCACTCTGCATGGATCCAGACTTTGAAGCACCTTAATCTTCTGTTTTACACTTTTTTTACTATATTCTCTTAGAAACTCTCGAAATTTGTCAATAGATTCCTGACGCACAGTGCAAATACTACTACAATTCCAAGTGTACACTGGGGCTTTAGGACGTCTCCCCATTGCCTCATCTGCCATCACTTGTACCTCATCTCTTGGAACCATTATCTCCTTCTCCATTATGCAACCATTTGTTACTTCGTATGAACGACCTCTGGTGTCAACTGCATGCAGCAAACTATTACTTTGAAAATAGCTCTCTTCATTAAAAAAAGGTTCACTACTTGAACTATGCATCCACTTTCCTAAAAACACTTTACAAAAGTTTGTTCTGTTCACTACTCTTTTCCTTTTGCTATGTGATTTCAGTACATTAACCATTTTGTCTAATGTACGCATCCTATTCAAAATTAATATGAATAGTTTCCTTTTTAATTCTAATGCCTTTGCTGCAATGGCTTCAATTTCTTTTTTTCTCTTGTAATATTTTGCCTTTTGCTTATATTTCTTCACATCCTTTATCAAATTGGACATAACTCTTCTCTGAAACATTTTTCTACGTATCTCTTTAAACGCTGTTTTTCTGTTTATGTAAATCTTTTCAGTTGCAGAAGGTATATTTGCATTAACTAAATTCTCAATTTTTTCCTGTTCTGTTCGTTTCGTAACATTCTTTCCAGTACAGACATTTTGTACATTTTTCCTTGTTTTGAATATATTTTTAAGAAATTGTTTTTTCTGCTTACCAGAAGATTTTTTCTTTTTCCCAACATGAGCATCATCTACTAACTTTGGTCCTCCAGTTGTCTTCAAATATAGTTTTTTTTTAGCGTTTTTTGAACTCTGGATTTTGTAGGCATCTTAAATTTTGTTCACTGCTCTTCAGCAATACCTGAAAAAAACTAAAAAAAAATTCCTTTATTGTATTTAAATATATTACTACATTTCTTTTCACAATAGTCACAAAACGAAATTTCTATGCCAATTTGAATGCACACTAACTGCTCTTTTTTTTGGGCAAGTGAAAATCACTTTTACAAACTGTCACATTATGAAACCACTTTTCAGATTTTTTAAAAAGCCCATGTCCAGACTGCTACACTACAGCAAGGGCAACCAGCCTTAGTGATGCTGAATGTATTTGCATTACAGACTGAAACCTGAAAACCCCACTCGCTTGTAAATACTGTGCATGATTATACATGGCAAGCACATGGGTGTGTGCTAAGAGTCTGCTTCTTCCCCCAAAAATTCGCTCCCCCTTTCCATCTAATGCAACTGTGAAATCACCAGAGCAATACGCAATAAATCTCTGCCTATAATTCCTCTCTGCACACAGAGTCATGTTTTCACATTAGTCCCAAAACGAAATTTCTTTGCCAATTTGAAAGCACACTTACTGCTCTTTTTTTTTCGGGGCAAGTGAAAATCACTTTTACAGACTGACACATTATGAAACCACTTTTTTTGATTTAATTAAATGCACATGTCCAAACTGTTTTTTCAGACCACCACCATATGTATTCTCGGTGACTGCCTACACTCCAGCAAGGGCAACCAGCCTTAGTGATGCTGAATGTATTTGCATTACAGACTGTAACCTGAAAACCCCACTCGCTTGTAAATACTGTGCATGATTATACATGGCAAGCACATGGGTGTGTGCTAAGAGTCTGCTTCTTCCCCCAAAAATTCGCTCCCCCTTTCCATCTAATGCAACTGTGAAATCACCAGAGCAATACGCAATAAATCTCTGCCTATAATTCCTCTCTGCACACAGAGTCATGTTTTCACATTAGTCCCAAAACGAAATTTCTTTGCCAATTTGAAAGCACACTTACTGCTCTTTTTTTTTTCGGGGCAAGTGAAAATCACTTTTACAGACTGACACATTATGAAACCACTTTTTTTGATTTATTTAAATGCACATGTCCAAACTGTTTTTTCAGACCACCACCATGTGTATTCTCGGTGACTGCCTACACTCCAGCAAGGGCAACCAGCCTTAGTGATGCTGAATGTATTTGCATTACAGACTGAAACCTGAAAACCCCACTCGCTTGTAAATACTGTGCATGATTATACATGGCAAGCACATGGGTGTGTGCTAAGAGTCTGCTTCTTCCCCCAAAAATTCGCTCCCCCTTTCCATCTAATGCAACTGTGAAATCACCAGAGCAATACGCAATAAATCTCTGCCTATAATTCCTCTCTGCACACAGAGTCATGTTTTCACATTAGTCCCAAAACGAAATTTCTTTGCCAATTTGAAAGCACACTTACTGCTCTTTTTTTTTTCGGGGCAAGTGAAAATCACTTTTACAGACTGACACATTATGAAACCACTTTTTTTGATTTATTTAAATGCACATGTCCAAACTGTTTTTTCAGACCACCACCATGTGTATTCTCGGTGACTGCCTACACTCCAGCAAGGGCAACCAGCCTTAGTGATGCTGAATGTATTTGCATTACAGACTGAAACCTGAAAACCCCACTCGCTTGTAAATACTGTGCATGATTATACATGGCAAGCACATGGGTGTGTGCTAAGAGTCTGCCTCTTCCCCCAAAAATTCGCTCCCCCTTTCCATCTAATGCAACTGTGAAATCACCAGAGCAATACGCAATAAATCTCTGCGCACATGGGTGTGTGCTAAGAGTCTGCTTCTTCCCCCAAAAATTCGCTCCCCCTTTCCATCTAATGCAACTGTGAAATCACCAGAGCAATACGCAATAAATCTCTGTTTTTTCAGACCACCACCATGTGTATTCTCGGTGACTGCCTACACTCCAGCAAAGGCAACCAGCCTTAGTGATGCTGAATGTATTTGCATTACAGACTGAAACCTGAAAACCCCACTCGCTTGTAAATACTGTGCATGATTATACATGGCAAGCACATGGGTGTGTGCTAAGAGTCTGCTTCTTCCCCCAAACATTCGCTCCCCCTTTCCATCTAATGCAACTGTGAAATCACCAGAGCAATATGCAATAAATCTCTGCCTATAAATCCTCTCTGCACACAGAGTCATGTTTTCACATTAGTCCCAAAACGAAATTTCTTTGCCAATTTGAAAGCACACTTACTGCTCTTTTTTTTTTCGGGGCAAGTGAAAATCACTTTTACAGACTGACACATTATGAAACCACTTTTTTTGATTTATTTAAATGCACATGTCCAAACTGTTTTTTCAGACCACCACCATGTGTATTCTCGGTGACTGCCTACACTCCAGCAAGGGCAACCAGCCTTAGTGATGCTGAATGTATTTGCATTACAGACTGAAACCTGAAAACCCCACTCGCTTGTAAATACTGTGCATGATTATACATGGCAAGCACATGGGTGTGTGCTAAGAGTCTGCTTCTTCCCCCAAAAATTCGCTCCCCCTTTCCATCTAATGCAACTGTGAAATCACCAGAGCAATACGCAATAAATCTCTGCCTATAATTCCTCTCTGCACACAGAGTCATGTTTTCACATTAGTCCCAAAACGAAATTTCTTTGCCAATTTGAAAGCACACTTACTGCTCTTTTTTTTTCGGGGCAAGTGAAAATCACTTTTACAGACTGACACATTATGAAACCACTTTTTTTGATTTATTTAAATGCACATGTCCAAACTGTTTTTTCAGACCACCACCATGTGTATTCTCGGTGACTGCCTACACTCCAGCAAGGGCAACCAGCCTTAGTGATGCTGAATGTATTTGCATTACTGAGTCCAACCTCAAACCCTTAAACTATTCTTTTTTTTTCCAGTACACCTTAATTTATTGTGAAAACATACTCCATATTATTTTACATGTTCCTCACATTTAAATTTCTCCCAAAACAGAAAATGATAAACGCAACTACAACAAAAACAATTTCCATTTCTATTATTCATTTCTTAAGTTACCACATACATCCCCTCTCAAACTGTAAACTCACCTTTAAAATTAGTTAGTTGTGAAAGAAATGTGACACTCAAACAGCAGATTATCAGAGCCAGGATCTCTGTTGTGTTCACCTCTCTCCTCTCAGCAGAACCAGATAATGGCAAACTTTCCCTCTATTTTTCCACACATATACATGTAAGTTTCAAATCTCAGTGCTTCCCCCTTTTTTTCAAATGTAATCACACATTTCTATTGGTTGAAAACCAACCCTTTTCCAAAAGTACCCTTCCCCCAACTTGACTTCTGCCTAGTACCCTTCCCCCAACTTGACTTCTGCCTGCTACCATAGCAACAGCTCATGGAACACTGCTGTGTTGAGTTAGGTCAGAAGTTCGCCAAACAATGTTTCAATTCCACAGAGCAAGAGTGCTTGACTTTTCAAACCTAACAGCAAATCCATAGTACTGTTCTTTGGTTACACATTTTTTTGTACCAATACAAAACATGCTTCTATTAATTTACACATACAGCCTAGTTTTTATTCTAGAATGGTATGAAACAGCCAATCAGTTCTTTTTGTTTTGAAAAAAATATGTATGCCTCCATTTCCAAACTGTCTTTCTTTTCATATTGCCATTCTACTGAAAGACACCTCCTGAGTGCATCCAGATCTCCTTTGAAGATGTTCACAGTGTGGATTGTAGGGCACAGCTATGTCTTCTGGAGTGAAAAGTTTGCAGAGAAAACAGATATGGTGAGAGACCTTGCTTTGCCAAATGTAGACATTAAATGGATTGGTCAGAGAGGGTTAAAGTGGCACCAATTGATGCCATTGGTGAAATCCTTCATGCAAATCCAACACCCTGACCTCATAATAGTGCACTGTGGTGGCAATGACCTAGGCACTTTGACTGGGGTAGGTCTGGAAATGCTTATGAAGGACACCTTTGCACAACTGTTTTCTCTTTTCCCTAAAACTGCCTTTGTGTTTTCCAACATATGCCAAAGGCAAAAATGGAACTGGTCCAATCATTTCTGTCCACAGATTGACAAAGCAAGAAAGCACGTCAACAAATCTGTTTCTGCTTTCCTCCGTGACTATGGTATGGGTGCCATTTACCACAACAACTTGCGTTATGACATGCAAGACATTTATAGAGGAGATGGTGTACACTTCAATGATGAAGGGAACAGAGTCTTCCTTTTGAACCTTAGACTCTGCATCGGTACTTACTTGTAGGTACCACTAAAAAAATGACTTCATAAACACAACAGCTCTTTTTAGAGCTCCCTAATATCTAAACTCTTAAATCTGCTTTTCATTTATTTTTTTTTATTTTTTTTCCGTACGCTTACCGTAAGCTTACCGTACGCGTACCCCGTGATTTTTTTAAAAATCATTAAATGTTTTTTTGTACTTTTCTGTGCTTCTTTGACCCCCTTACAAATGTTAGGGGGTCTGTAACTCTCCTCTTTGCCCCCTTTTCTTGTTTTCACTCTTTTTTTTCCAGAGTGAAATACACAAAATGGCGGCCGCCGCTTCCTGGTTTCGGCCGATTCGAATGTTTACTAAGATCTAAGAGCCAATCAGAATCGCGCTCGCGCACGCCACCGTACGCTTACGGTAAGCGTACGGTAAGCGTACCGTAAGCGGGCTCAGATATATATATTGATTTAAAGGCTATTTTCTCAGAATCTACTGAACAGATTTACACCAAACCTACAAAAGGCACTTCCTTGACCTAGGGACTACCTCTCTGCCAAATTTCGAGTAATTCTGTTCAGCCGTTCGGGCTGTAGCTCGTTCTAAAGGTCCTATGGAAAAATGCATGGGAAAAACGCGTTTTGGGACCCCCCTTTTATCTCAGCCCCCGCTTGACGGATCCCCCCCGAGACTTTCAGGGTAGGAGCGGAGCGTAGCGCCCCACCTATTTTGAGAAATTCGCGAGGATTCGTCAACCGGCGCCAAAGTTATTCAAAATAGAATGTTGCGGATTTCCTATGGAAAAGGGGTCCTAACTATAACTACCTACTGGCGACCGCCAGTAGGTAATATATACACATATATATATACATACATACATACATACATACACACCCAATGCTAATCTTCATAAAAATTAGCGAGACACTTGCTCCGGGCAAAACAAAGGATTTAATGAGCAAATTCAGCGCTGTCCTTGCAGTCCGTGAAATGCTTGGGCAGACGCGTTTCTAGCCGGAAATGGCCGTCATCAGTGCCGGTCTCACAGGCTGGTTCGTAGTCCTGGAACGCAAAGACCACTCCCTTTAAAATGGTTTCTCGACTCCCATAGACAGGTGTGTTGAATGCGCTAAAGGCTCCAGGCATAATGCATGATGGTACATGCAGTCTTTCGTGGTTCCTCATTACAGTGAAGTGGAACTCTAAACATTAATGATGCTCCCAAATATATGGCGTTGGACTGCATACCACCACAGAATTCCTGGATATGATAGTCCCGCTCACACCTTTGTTTAAACCCTTATCAGGCAGCTCACTGCTGCCTCCTCTCTCCCCTTGCGAAAATAATCACCCAATGGTAATGTCTCTGCTCGGGGGGGCACCGCGATGTACTCAACATACTCCAACCAACGTTTGCCAATATTCGCGGGGCTCCAGAACGAGAGGGCGTGTCCCAATGCCGGTATTAACCAAAACCGGCTATATATACACACCCAATGCTAATCTTCATAAAAATTTGCGATATATATATATATATATATATATATATATAGAAAGGCGATGATTTCCCTGCACCTCCACAGGAATGGCGAACAGAGACGCGAACCCAGCGAAATGAGGTTAGATGGAGTTCTTTATATTTCTTGAACCTCGAACCTGACGCGTTTCGGGCTTCGAAAGCCCTTGCTCACAAGTCAGTTTGAAACACGTTCGTCATTATTTTTAAATACTTCACAGTGATTAGAGTGCTGACACCACGTGGTGCGTAGACATAGAAGAAACACTGCAGAACGTTAATGTTGTGATGAGTCTGTTTTCTCAACATGTTGTTACTCATAACTGCTTAAATGGTAATCAATTTATTACCTGTCACGACCAAACAATGCTAATAATACATAAATAAAATTGTCCTAAAAGCCTATAAATATACCAATATAGAATTTTTATAAAATTTATATATAAAAAACGTTTTTTAATTATTGTATATATAGTTAACTGAGCAAAAGATTTATAAAATCCATGCAAAGATTCAATTGGTCAGAGATAAATTGCTCTTATGATGATATATCCGTTAATACATGTTGCCTATCTCAGCCTAAATGCTGTTTTTTTGCTACTCATCCGAATCTTATATTGACAGACAAATCTATGCAGTGTTTCATACCTGAATAAACGTGCTAATTATTTGATCCTTATTTGGATCGCCATAAAGTGCTAGTGCAATAAGAAAATACATAATAAATAATACATTATTTGTATATACACAACTAAAAACATCAAGGTAAAAGACGGTTAAAACCCTTATTCAACAAAGTTAAAATCCGGGCTAAAATCTGACTAAAACCAACTGATGTTTCCATGTGTGCATAGGAAGTGGAAAAGAGATCACATTTGCCTATGTTGAAAGATCAAAAGAGCTATATACCGACACTACAAACAATTAAATAATTAGATAATTAAATAACAGTTGTTCCCAAGGCATCCTGTAACATGAGTTAGACCAAATGTTTGTTATTATGTTAATTACAGAAAATGATACATCTCAACTGTATTATTTAAACCATTGGGGGTCTTACTATCTAATTCTACAATCATTTTGGATTCCAGTTGTCTTAATCTTTTCTCCCTATTCCCCCCACGTCGTAATTTAGGTACATTCGCCACTACAAAGTATTTTAAACAATTCAAGTCATTGTTATGCACCAACTTAAAGTGCCTAGCCACTGGGTAAGAGGAATCATTGTTGACTATGGCACGTAGGTGTTGCAGAATTCTGACGTGCACCTGCAGCTTGGTGCTTCCCACAGATCTGAGGCCACAGGTGCACGTCAGAACATACACTGCGAATTCTGTTTTGCAGTTGAATCTACCCTGAATTTTGATCGCGTAGGGGCTAAAGGGAGTAGAGTATGTGTCAGTGTTCACTCCGAATTTGCAGGCTCTGCAGGAGGAACATTTAACAAACCCCTGCTTGGGTTGTAACCATTGTTTTGCAGCCGCTAGCTCTGGAAAAGGTTTCACGATCTGAGTTTTCATGGAAGGGCCCTTCCTATGAGTAATCGTGGGTTGTGATGGTAACATGGGAGCTAAAACACCATCTGTCAAAACGATTGGCCAATTGCGCTTAACAATCGACCTAATCTGTCTGTCTTGTCCGTTATACGCCGTAATGAGTCTAGGAGTGTTGTTCAAATTATCATTGGCTATCAATCGGTTGTTGGAGGATAAAAGTGTTGTCCTGGATTTTAAATCCACTTTGGAAATTGCTTCGTTGAGGATAGATTCTTTATAACCTCTGATACGAAATCTGGTTAGTGCCTCTTGTTTACAAATTTTGTAATCCTCTGTTGTATTACAGATGCGTTTTAGGCGTGTTAGCTCACCTAAGGGTATACTTCTGATGGTGTGGTGGGGATGTGCGCTGCTGGCGTGTAAAGTGGTATTCCCTGCTGTTGTTTTTCTATGAAGGGAGGTGGCCAGCTGATTGTTTTTGACATAGATTTTAACGTCTAAGAAGTCTATTTGCGTCGTGCTCAAATGAGATGTAAATTTGAGATTGTAGCTGTTACTGTTAATCTTGTCAATAAAATTCTTTGCGCTTAATTCATCCCCTCTCCAAATAATGAGAACATCATCAATATACCGCCACCACTGAATTACATGGGTGCGGTATTCCTCTTGAAATGAGCATTTGAGGACCTGCTCCTCCCACCAGCCTACATGCAAGCATGCATAGCTGGGGGAAAAGCAGGCCCCCATAGCTACGCCTCTCTTCTGTACATACACTTCATTTCCAAACACAAAAAGGTTGTTAAACAGACACCATGTTACTAGATCTACTAACATCTTACTGTGATTATACATTTCTAATGGTCTTGTTCCCAGAAAATGTGACAGGGCATTTAGCCCTGTTTTGTGTTCGATACTAGTATAAAGTGATTCAATATCTAACGAAATGAGCAGTAAATCATCTGTCCATTGAATGTTAGTCAGTTTATTTAATAAATCACCGGTGTCTCTAATGTACGTCGGGAGTTCTTTGACCAGATCTTGTAGGAAGAAATCCACATACTGTGTAATGTGTTCTCCCATACTGCCAATGGCTGATATTATTGGTCTTCCTGGCACTGGATTAGTGAGTTTATGAACTTTGGGAATAAAGTATAACCTTGGTAGGATTGGGTGTTCCACAAATAAAATAATTGAATTCATCAGCAGAGATACACCCATCTCTCTTCCATTGTAGCAGTTTGCCTTTTAACCCATTTCTTGCTACATTATATGTTCTGTGGTCAACTTTTTCATAGCATGTTTTGTCGTCCAGATGCCTTTGTGCTTCTATTTTATAGTCCTTTTGAGGCCAGAGTACAACATTGCCTCCTTTATCCGATTTTGTTACCAATATTTCATGATTAGACTCGAGTTTTTTCATAAGCTCACAATATTTAATTTCCTGATAGCTCTTATGACGCTTTTTGTGTTTAGTTTGATAGTGTAGTTTTTTGATATCCTCAACTACCACCTCATGAAAAATGTCAATATATATATATTATCTACTGGCGGTCAGTTATAGTTAGGACCGTGTTTCCATAGGAAATCAGAAAATTCTATTTTGAATAACTTTGGCGCCGGTTGACGAATCTTCGCGAAATTTTCAAAACTAATGGGGCGCTCCGCTCAGCTCCTACCCTGAAAGTCTCGGGGGGATTCGTCAAGCGGGGGCCGAGAAAAAAGGGGGGTCCCAAAACGCGTTTTCCCCATGCATTTTCCCATAGGACCTTTAGTCGAAGGTACAGCCCGAATGGCTGAACAGAATTACTTGAAATTTGGCAGAGAGGTAGTCCTCAGGTCAGGGATGTGCCTTTTGCATATATGGAGTCAATCTGTTCAGTAGTTCCTGAGAAGATTGCAGTTAAAACCACATATATATCTATAGCCGCGCACCGTGCGCGCACCGTGCGAGCACCCTAACGTGCGCGAGCGTAATTCTGATCGGTCGAAATCAGTAAGTGTCGGCCGCCATTTTGTTTGTTTTCAGTGCGAGAGTGAAAAAGGAAGGTGGCGAACGTGAAAAGGGGGCAGGGTAGAGAGTTCCTGACCTCCTAGCCTTTGTCAGGGGGTCCCTGAATGACCCCGAAGGCAGAAAAAAACATTTACTTTTTTTTTTTTTTTTTAATCGCGGCTCCCATCCTGCCATAGCAAACTGCTTTGGTATTTGGAAGAGAGAGCAGGAAACCTGCTCTCTTTCTTCCTAATACCAAAGACAATTGCTTTTCCACACAGGGAGCAGCATGTTAGCTGCTCCCCATGTGGAAAAGCAATGCCGGCTCCCGCAGGACGCGGGGAGCCAGCGGGGCCGTGGGGGGATTGGGGACCCCCCCACGGCCCCCAACGGAGGCCAGGCCCCGGGGGATGGGGTCCCCAGGGCCATCCATAAAAAAACAAAATAATAATTTAAAAGGGCCATGCCCCGGGGGATGGGGTCCCCGAGGCAAATTACGGCCTGGGGAGGGGGGCTACGCGGCCCCCTTCCTGTTTAAAAAAAAAAAACCCCAGGGCCAAAACAATAAAGAAAAAGAAGGGGGGCTACACAGCCCCCCTTCTTAAAAAAAAAAAAAAAACTGGCTCGGGAGGAGGCCACGCCCCCTCCTTTCATCACTCTGCAAACGCGCCCCCTGGCGCGTTTGCGGAGGGGGAACGAATTCCCCTTCAATACTGGGGGTCCCTGGGAGCCAACTAGCCCACCAGGAACATCCAGTATGCGCCAGGGGGCTGCGTTGCAGAGAGGTGTAATGAGGCCACGCCCCTTACACCTCTCTGCAACGCAGCTCCCTGGCGCTTACTGGAGGTACCTGGTGGGCTAGTTGGCCGCCAGGGGACCTCAGGATTCAAGGGGACTTAATCTCCCAACTTAAAACGTGCCACGGGGCGCGTTTGCACAGTGGTGAAGGTAAGGGGCAGGGCCTGAGGTGATACTGTGCAAACACGCCCTGTGGCGCGTTTTAAGTTGGGCTATTCATTCCTCTTCAATCCAGGTCCCCTAGGGGACAATTAGCCCATCAGGTACCTCCACTAAGCGCCACGGAGCTGCGTTGCAGAGTGTGGTAAAAAGGGGTGTGGCCTCTGAACACCTCTCTGCAAGGCAGCTCCCTGGCGCATACTGGAGGTACCTGGTGGGCTAGTTGGCCGCCAGGGGACCTCAGGAATCAAGGGGACTTAATCTCCCAACTTAAAACGCGCCACGGGGTCGGTTTGCACAGTGGTGAAGGTAGGGGGCGGGGCCTGAGGTGAGATCTGTGCAAACACGCACTATGGCGCTTTTTAAGTTGGGGAATTAATTCCTCTTCAATTCTGAGGGTCCCTGGGGACCGACTAGCCCTCCACCTCCACACCTCCAGTAAGCGCCACGGAGCTGTGTTACTGAGTGTTGTAAAAAGGGGCATGGCCTCTGAATACCTCTCTGCAATGCAGCTCCCTGGCGCATACTGGAGGTACCTGGTGGGCTAGTTGGCCCCCAGGGGACCTCAGGATTGAAGAGGAATTAATTCCCCAACTTAAAACGCGCCACAGGGCCCTCCCCCTTCCTTCACCATTGTACAAATATTCCTCTAAAATCAGCCGAACTACGAATTCCGATTTACTCACCTGTAATCAGGAGAGAACCCAGTGCTGCATCTTTTAGCCCAGCACTGACCCTGAAAAGTAATTCTAAGTGTACTTACCAGTAACTTGTATTTCCTTCCATAGGAATCCATTGTGTGGTTTTCACCAGAACATTTTCTAAGTGTCCATTTTTAAAATGTACAAATATTCCTCTAAAATCAGCCGAACTACAAATTCCGATTTACTCACCTGTTATCAGGAGAGAACCCAGGGCTGCATCTTTTAGCCCAGCACTGACCCTGAAAAGTAATTCTAAGCGTACTTATCAGTAACTTGTATTTCCTTCCATAAGAATTCAATGTGTGGTTTTCACCAGAAAATTTTCAGTGTCCATTTTTGAAACGTACAAATATTCCTCAGGGGCGCGTTTGCACACGTCACCTCAGGCCCCTCCCCCTTCCTTCACCATTGTACAAATATTCCTCTAAAATCAGCCGAACTACGAATTCCGATTTACTCACCTGTAATCAGGAGAGAACCCAGTGCTGCATCTTTTAGCCCAGCACTGACCCTGAAAAGTAATTCTAAGTGTACTTACCAGTAACTTGTATTTCCTTCCATAGGAATCCATTGTGTGGTTTTCACCAGAACATTTTCTAAGTGTCCATTTTTAAAATGTACAAATATTCCTCTAAAATCAGCCGAACTACAAATTCCGATTTACTCACCTGTTATCAGGAGAGAACCCAGGGCTGCATCTTTTAGCCCAGCACTGACCCTGAAAAGTAATTCTAAGCGTACTTATCAGTAACTTGTATTTCCTTCCATAGGAATCCATTGTGTGGTTTTCAACACAAGTGTCTATTTTCACAAACTAAAAATATTCCTATAAAATAGTCTGTATGACTTAAACACATTCTTTCAACTGTTTACAGGAGGTTGGCCAGTGCTGGATCCAGGATCCACCACTGAGTAAGAAAAAGTAACGATAACACTACTTACCTGCTAAGTGAATTTTCTGCCATAGCTTAACATTGGTGATTCTATGGGAAAAAGTTTCTAAGTGTCAACTTTTAAAATACAATAATATTCCTTAAAAATCACTACTGTAACCAAACCGCTTTTACTCAACTGTTTACAGGAGATGTCCAAGGACTGAATCTAGGATCCAGTCTTGTGGTTAGAAAAGTAATCCATAAAGTAACTAATTGCATTTAACTAGAAGTTCACATTGAGCTCAATGTTGCTTTGTGTTTGAAATTGTGTTGCCCATTGCAACAACTGTAACTATTGTATTTAAAAGTCTGTTGCCTATTTGCCAAGTATTTAAACTAAAGAAATTCATTCTGAGAAAGTATATTTTGTATTGTATAATGTAATTATAATGTAATTAAAAACAATATATCTAAAAATAAATAGTTTAAAAAATGTAGTAAATCAGTATAAAAAAAAAATCAGTATAACAATTAATACATTCAAAATTGTCATTTAGAAAACCTTTGAAATTCACTGAAAAAACCATAGGTTTCAGGGGCGTTAATAGTTAGGAATTGGCATTTAAAAAAACCTTAGAAATTCACTGAAAAAACCATAGGTTTCAGGGCTGTTATAGTTAGCTGGACATTTCACTCGTACAAAACCATTGAAATTCCTCCGTTATAGTTAGTTGTACTCACTATAACTCGCGCGCCCGCAATCCACTGCTAATGATGTCACATATTACATCATTCATGACATGGTCAGTGACATAACTGATGACATCACTGATGACATCTCAAATGACACCACTGATGACATCATCCAGTGAATGTGGTTTGGTTCGTTAGTTAAATATGTATTATATATATAGCAATCTGCATTGAATAATGAGTGGATATTATATAAATATCTGGATGGAGGATTTAGTAGCACTGTGATTGACTGTCTAGTGACTCATTTAAAGTGTCTCACTAAATATATTGGATAGTGACTAAACTGTGTGAATATCTGTATCACTTTGTCAGTTGTTGTGTAAACTGCTGCACCAGTTGGTTACTAGCTATGTGAAAGTCTATATTAGTTATCGATTAGTTAACTGAGTATTTGTATGGGAGAGTGAATGTGTGTGTGGTTCGGTGTGTGACTGCCGAAAGATGTGTGAAAAGTTGATTCAGTAGGTATATGAGGTTTAGACTACATGTTATAAAAGTTGTTTGGGTGAGTGAATATCTTTATGGGTGTGGTGATGAGCAAATATATCTCTCAATGGTACATGTCCAACAAACTAGAAAAATAAAAGGCAGTGTATGTGACAGTTGTTGTATATAAGTAAGTATACATAAGACTCAGTGATTGTATGAGTGACTGTATGGATAACTGTATACTTGTAAAACTGATTTTATAACACACTAAGTATGAGTTACTATCTATATGAATAAATGAAGTGGTGTTTGTATAAGTGTGTAGCTGAGTAAATGTAAGTAAGATTAATTGTTTGCATAAATGAGTAGAATGACTGCACAAGTGAATAGGATGTGTGCTGGTGTGTAATGTCGATATAGGTGTACAAGTATATTTGATAGTGTTCTATTGATCATTGACAGCATGTATGAGTGAATCTATAGGTAAATGATTAGATGTGTGTGTAGATCTAGGAATCACTGAGTGGGTTTTTAGAAACTTGTATTGGTGTGTCAATGGATTCAAATATGGTACTCTGTATTTTACAGTGAGTGATGAAAGGTTATACTAGTGCATGATAAGGTGTATCTCATTGTTACGTGGATGATGTCATCAATGATGTCACTGACCAGGTCATGAATGATGTAATATGTGACATCATCAGCAGTGGATTGCGGGCGCGCGAGTTATAGTGAGTACAACTAACTAGAACGGAGGCATTTCAACGGTTTTGTACGAATGAAATGTCCAGCTAACTATATCAGCCCTGAAACCTACGGTTTTTCAGTGAATTTCTAAGGTTTTTTAAATGCTAATTCCTAACTATAACATGTCTGAAACCTATGGTTTTTTCAGTGAATTTTGAATGTTTTTTAAATGATAATTTTTAAATGTAATAATAGTTATATGTATTTTTTTGATACTGATTTTCTACAGTTTAACTGTTTGTTTTAACATATTTTATTTTTTAAATTACATTATATATTTTTAATATAAATGGAAATAAAAATGTTTTTTAAAAAATTGAAACTGAAATATTGTTTTTTTTGTTGAATGTACAAGTGCAGAACTAGAAGTGTGTTGGTTAGTTAGAGGACTGCATGCATAGTGGATAGGGGTTTGAGGCAGTCCATGTGCTAATGCCTGGCTCACTGTATGAGTACTTGGATACTGACTGAATGATTAGAGTACTGCAAGGAGAGTGCCTGGGTGAATTTATAAGTGTTAGAATTACTTTACAGGATCAGTACTGGGCTCAAAGATGCAGCACTGAGGTCTCTCCTGATACCAGGTGAGTAAATCGGAATTTGTAGTCCGGCTGATTTTAGAGGAATGTTTTAAAGTTCCATAACTCCACACTTAGAAGAATTTCCATGTGAAACCAGTCAATGTTAGCCTATGGAAGGAAATTCAAGTTACTGGTAAGTACGGTTAGAATTACTTTTCAGGATCAGTACTGGGCTCAAAGATGCAGCACTGAGGTCTATCCATGTTCACGGGAGTACTATTAAACAGGAACAGGGGTAGGAGCACACCGCTTCACCTCCCAGCAAGGTTCGCCCCTGGCATCGTGGTAAATACAGTTTCGGTTACTTGCTTGCTTCAAGAGTGTTTCGCCAAAGTTGGCGCAGATAGTGCTGATCTCTAGACACATGTTTATGGTTCTTTAACCGTCATCAGTAGAGATTACAGTCTTTGAAATTTGGAGTTTGCTGAGTAGGCTGCCAACATCATTCTCAGGTCAGGTACCTCTCACAGGCATGCAGGTGCTTCATCCGCCAGCTCGTCAGCTCAATGACTAACAGGAGTACTATTAAACTATTAAACAGGAACAGGGGTGGGAGGCAATGATATCCTATGGAAGGAAATTCAAGTTACGGGTAAGTGCGGTTAGAATTACTTTTCAGAATCAGTACTGGGCTAAAAGGAGCAGCAGGTCTCTCCTGATAACAGGTGAGTAAATCGGAATTCGTAGTTCGGCTGATTTTACTTCGGTCCAGTATATATAGAGCCACTTTCCTACACCATCCCCTCCCTTCACCACTGTGCAAACACGCCCTGTGGCGCGTTTTAAGTTGGGGAAGTAATTCCCCTTCAATCCTGTGGGTCCGTAGAGTCCAACTAGCCCATTAGGTACATCCAGTAAGCGCCACAGAGCTGCGTAGCAGAGAGATGTAAAAAGGCGCACGGCCTGCACCACCTCTCTGCAACGCAGAGCAGTGGCACTTCCTGGAAGACCCTGGTGGGCTACTTAGCCCCCAGGGTCCCTCAGGATTGAAGAGGCATTTTTTCCCCAACTTAAAACGTGCCATAGGGTGTGTTTGCACACGTCACCTCAGGCCCCGTCCCCTCTCTTCACCAGTGTGTAAACGCGCCCCATGGCACGTTTTAAGTTGGGAGATTAAGTCCCCTTGAATCCTGAGGGTCCCTAGGGTCAAACTAGCCCACTAGGTTCCTCCAGTAAGCGCCACAGATCTGCGTTGCAGACAGGTGTAAAAAGGGGCGTGGCCACTGAACACCTCTCTGCAACGCAGCTCCCTGGCTCATACTGGAGGTACCTGATGGGCTAGTTGGCCCCCAGGGACCCTCAAGATTGAAGAGGAATTAATTCCTCAACTTAAAACGCACCACAGGGCGCGTTTGCACAATGGTGAAGGAAGGGGGCGGGGTCTGAAGTGACATGTCTGCAAACACGACATACGCAGCCCACCAGAGGGCGATATAACAGCTAATTGCAGGACTGTGTCTTTTTGCATCTGCACATCAACGCGCTGGCCCGTGATCAAGGAGCAGGAGCTCCGAAACGCGTAGGGCAAGGCCACAGAAATTTTCAAGCGATGTTGCCAGTTCTGCTAAATAAAAGGATTCTGCTATGAGGCTGGATTCGCCTTTCATTGTGTGCGTCCTCAATGTGTGGCAACCTTTTTGTATGAAAAAAAAATATATAGAGAGATATATATATATATATATATATTTCCACAGTTTTACTCCCTTGCTTGGAGGCGCACTCAGGAATCAAGCAGGACCCCATTCTTTTGGTACAGAGTCCTTTAATTTCAGCAAACCGGCATTCTTTTAAAACCAATACAGATGCCCTACGCGTTTCAGTGCTGCTTGCACCTTGTTCACGGGCTGGTGTGCTATTTACTGGCAGATTCTCGAGGGCGCCAGGTCAGCTCCTTTAAATATCTGTTGCCCGCCCCCTGGTGGGCTTGCTTCGGTGCAAAACAATTAAGAGGCATTATGGAGCTTGAAGTCTTCCTTCGTGTACCGACGCCCTGCAGTGATTGCTGTCATCAATAGTCCTTCATTTCAATCCTTTTTATTTCCCTCCAGTGGGTTGTTTGTGAAGAATCCAGTTTTCATTCACGCTGTTTGAACTTGACCCTCTGCTACATGCTGAGACTCCGGTGCCTCGCAGCAGTCCAGGTCTCTTTAATGGCGGTGCAGTCTCCACGACCGAGAACTGGCCGTAATATGTATTTCCACAGTTTTACTCCCTTGCTTGGAGGCGCACTCAGGAATCAAGCAGGACCCCATTCTTTTGGTACAGAGTCCTTTAATTTCAGCAAACCGGCATTCTTTTAAAACCAATACAGATGCCCTACGCGTTTCAGTGCTGCTTGCACCTTGTTCACGGGCTGGTGTGCTATTTACTGGCAGATTCTCGAGGGCGCCAGGTCAGCTCCTTTAAATATCTGTTGCCCGCCCCCTGGTGGGCTTGCTTCGGTGCAAAACAATTAAGAGGCATTATGGAGCTTGAAGTCTTCCTTCGTGTACCGACGCCCTGCAGTGATTGCTGTCATCAATAGTCCTTCATTTCAATCCTTTTTATTTCCCTCCAGTGGGTTGTTTCTGAAGAATCCAGTTTTCCATTCACGCTGTTTGAACTTGACCCTCTGCTACATGCTGAGACTCCGGTGCCTCGCAGCAGTCCATGTCTCTTTAATGGCGGTGCAGTCTCCACGACCGAGAACTGGCCGTAATATGTATTTCCACAGTTTTACTCCCTTGCTTGGAGGCGCACTCAGGAATCAAGCAGGACCCCATTCTTTTGGTACAGAGTCCTTTAATTTCAGCAAACCGGCATTCTTTTAAAACCAATACAGATGCCCTACGCGTTTCAGTGCTGCTTGCACCTTGTTCACGGGCTGGTGTGCTATTTACTGGCTGAAATTAAAGGACTCTGTACCAAAAGAATGGGGTCCTGCTTGATTCCTGAGTGCGCCTCCAAGCAAGGGAGTAAAACTGTGGAAATATATATATATGTATATATATCCAAACATACCTGGTCCTCAGCTAGTGAGTAACGTCCGTTACACCCACCTCCACACCAAGGAACCACGAACCACCGATTGGAAGCAACAAGATGTTTATTGAAGCTGTAAGTCCTCTAGAAGACGCGTTTCGGGCGCCACTCGCCCTTGTTCACATCAACGAGGCAAGGTAACTCAATAATTTTTAAATAGTGATGCAAAATAGACATAGAAGAAATATATACATATAATCAACCGTTACTATACGTGATTGTTTTTAGGTGTATATACAAATTTCACAACATCCATCATAACATTGGCTAAACATTTTTTTGTTGTTTTTTAGCTTAGTTTTTTTGTTATTTTGTTGTTTGATCTCTCCTTTTGAATCCGTCTATAGAAAATGTCATATTTGTGCCCGTATGTTGTCCTTGTAATTTCATGTTCTATCATTCCGTGGAGACACATCAATAAAAATGTCCCGAGTTAAATCTCATGACATAGTGCGGTGATATATTTCATGAATCCAAATTTCTATCTGTAATAAGGCAAATGGTAAAATGTATAAATATATATAAATATATTAAAAACATTAAAAGAACTGTTTCATGTAAATGATACAACTCTTATTACAAATTTTGCTATCACGCCTATCACCTACATCTGTAAAAAAACCCTTGACTATGTCCACCGATGTGCTCCGAAATGGTGTGAACTTATAGAGGAAAAATAATGCTCTACCATAGGACTTAAAAGATTGAAAATGGGTCATTCTTTTGACATAACTATAGAGCTGATTTCTAGATTTCAAGGAGCCACCTAAAAGCAAAATAATATGTGCAAATTACGCTGTGGTGTGATTGTGCAAAAAGAGGAAAATATATAAAAAAATTAATAGATGTGCCTGTATATCTAAAAGCAGCAAAAATCGAATTTTCACATACACTTGGACCATGTTATAGACACCTTGGGTCATAATATACATAATCCACCATGTGTGACAATTGTAAATATACAAACTACATATAGACACAAGTATTAATCCTCTCCCCCTCCTCTCAAATAGAGCGGAATTTTGAATATGTATACACAAAATGTGAAAGAGAATATAAAACAATCTATATACAATGCTGAAACGAATGCAAGGAGCTATAAAAATTCATTCAAAGATACTGGTTCATAGGAAATTATGTAAATCCTCAGTGTTATTCAGGCCGGAAGGAAACTTAGTATCTAATTCCAAAATGAGTTTGGATTCCAACTGTCTCAGGGCCTTTTCACGATCACCGCCCCGGCGTTGTTTTGGAATTGCAGCTGCCACAAAATAGTTTAAACAACTGAGATCATTTTTATGTGTTGATTTAAAATGGCGGGCCACTGGATATGAAGTATCGTTGTTAACAATGGCACGTAGGTGCTGTAATATCCTGACATGGTACTACCCACATACCTAAGTCCACAGGTGCATGTCAGGACATACACCGCAAACTCAGTTTTACAAGTAAGATTACCTCTAATAGCTATTTGTCAGGACTGAAGGGGGAAAGATAATGTGTCGTATTAATGCCAAACTTGCAAGCCCTGCAGGTAGAGCACTTGGTAAACCCATTTTTAGGCTGGAGCCACATTTTGGCTGTGGTTAGTTCTGGGCAGGCTTTCCCTATTTGGGTTCGCATGGAAATACTCTTCCTATATGTGACAGTTGGTTGGGGTGGTAACCTAGTTGATAATACTCCATCCGTAAGAATAATAGGCCAATGACGTTTCATAATGGCACGGATGTTCCTCTCTTGTTTGTTAAAGGCTGTGATTAATCTGGGGGCAGAGTTGTCATCAGGTATCGGGTCTGCTTTCTTATTAAAAAGAGATTCCCTAGGTCTATCCTTGGTTTTATTTAGGGCAGTTTTTAAGATCTTATCACTATACCCTCTGTCTTTGAATCTCCTGTAAGCTTCTTTTGTACATCTATCGAAGTCTTCAGTGTTATTGCAAATCCTTTTTAAACGTAAAAATTCCCCATATGGGATATTATCAATCATATGTTTAGGATGTGAGCTGCTGGCATGTAAAGTCAGATTGCCTGCTGTTTCTTTCCTATATAGTGTTGTTGCTAATACTCCATCCTTTACATATACTTTCACATCCAAAAAGTCAACACTTTTGCTGTTTATATTAGCTGTAAATTTAAGATTTGCAGAGTTAGTATTCATTTCTTCAATAAAATGTGAAGCTTCCATTTCGCTACCCTTCCAGATTAAAAAAATATCATCGATGTATCTCATCCAGTATAAAACATTTTCCTTAAACACCTTAGCATGGCTAAGTTTGAGGACCTGCTCCTCCCACCAGCCAACATGCAAGCATGCATAGCTAGGAGAGAAGCAGGCCCCCATCGCCACGCCTCTTTTCTGGAGATACAAATCGTTACCAAACATAAAGAAATTATTATGTAAGCACCAGGAAATCAAATTTAAGAGCGTCTTATTGTGGTGATACATTTCAATTGGTCTTTGGTCCAGAAAGAATTTGGTCGCCCTTAGACCTGTTGAGTGCTCAATACTAGTGTATAGGGACTCTATGTCTAATGTAATAAGAAGCAAATCCTCTGACAACATGATATTTTCTATTTTAGACAGAAAGTCCCCAGTGTCCTTGATGTAGCTCGGTAGTGCTTTAACATAGTCTTGTAGGAAATAATCCACATATTGCGTTATTGTTTCCCCTATGCTGTTAATGGCCGATATGATCGGTCTCCCAGGAACTGGCATTGTTTTTTTGTGCACTTTAGGAATAAAATAAAGCTTGGCCATTGTTGGATGTTCTATATTGAGAAACTTAAATTCATCCATAGAAATGACCCCTTCTCTTTTCCAAGACATCAGCTCCTTCTTTAAAGTCTGTTTGGCCACATTATATTTATTCAAGGAAGTTTTCTCATAGCACTCCACATCTTGCAAATGTCTCTTGGCTTCTAAAATATAATCTTTCTGGGGCCAGATCACCACATTGCCGCCTTTATCTGATTTGGTGATAATGATTTCATGCATGTTACTCAGTTTCTTGATTAGTTTGGAATATTCAACTTCATGCTGACTTTTGTGACGCTTTTTGTGCCTAGTGCGATAATGAAGTTTTTTTATATCCTCTATGACAACTTCATGATAGATGTCAATCGCATCCTTAGGCATAATGGGAATGAATTTCGATTTTGCTTTAAACGGGCTAATGCCCGCTCCCAATTGCGCTATACATTCCATGCGCAGACCTTCCTGTGTGGAGCATAGATCTATCTCCAAATCCGTCCCCGTAGTTGCTTCTCTATTGAGATGTTGCATATCTCGTAAGAGAGCAGCGTCGGAGGCAGTTAAATCCTTATTAAGCGTCATTACATTAGCCTGCCTTTGATCCTGATCCGTCTGTATTTCTTTTAACCCATCCTTGATGGCGAAAAACTTTTTAAGTTTTAATTTTCTGATAAAACAGAAGACATCAACTCTAGTCTGGGAATAATTAAAATCGCTTACCGGACAAAAAGAAAGTCCCAAGCTCAATAGCTGCTCCTCAGCTTTTGATAAAATCAATGGAGAGAGGTTGATGATGGTGTTGGATTTTATTTCCTTCGCCAATATGCTTTTCTTGTTGGCGCTTTTCCTCTTTTTGCGCCGCTCCCTTCTTCGTATGTTTTTACGTTTTCTGGTCTCTTGTTGTTTGGATTCCGAGGCCTTAGCGTTTGGCGTCTGTCGAAAGCTAAAAAATCAATCTCCTCTCCCAAATTCAGGATCTTTGTTTGTTTCGATACTTCCAGACTGGTTGTGCTTTCACATTCTGATGAAACTTCGCTGGTCAGAGAATCACTATCGGTAATTACATTTGTAGTAGAACCTGGTCCTGCCATCATCGGTTTGCTCACATTTCAGCTCGTGTGGGGGGTGTCCAACGAATTAAGCCGCACACGAGTCAAGGTCTGCTCTCCCCAAAGCTTTTAATGGTACAGACAGTGAAGCTTTTCAGTCAATGTTGACACCTGACGGCAGCCTGATGCGTTTCGTGGTTTCCCCTTCTTCAAAAGGCTTTCAGCAGTCAGAAAGAGCGCGAGGCGGGCTTTATCTCCCTCGTTCTGCCATATCGCACTCCATATATATATTCTTGTTTTGCGCGTTTCTTTTTCTCTTTTCTTGTGCCACTGTTCTACCGAGGCACAAGATGGCTGCCAACACTTCCTGGTTTGAAGTGTGGACAGCCAATCAGAATGCAGCTCGTCGTCGGGAGGGTGCGCGGATCCACCGCGCCCCTATATATCGAAACTTTTATTTTTAAATTTTTGTAGCAACTACTGAACGGATTTACACCATTTAAAAAAAGGTCTCTTTCTGTACCAAGGGCTACACTTTTTGCCAAATGTGGTGTAATTCCGTTCAGCAGTTTCAGCTGTAACTGTGTCTAAAGTTTCCTATGGGAAATTTATATTTTGACCTCTATTTTTTTTTTATTTCTCAGGAACTACGGAACAGATTCACACCATTTAAAAAAAAAGGTCTCTTTCAGAACCAAGGGCTAACCTTTTGCCAAATTTGGTGTAATTCCGTTTAACAGTTCGGGCTGTAGTCATGTCTAAAGTTTCCTATGGGAAATAACATGGAGAAAACACGTTTTAAGACCCCCCTTTTTTCTTGGCCCCCGCTTACCGAATCACCCCGAAACTTTCAAGATAGGGGCTGACTGGAGCGCCCCACGAGTTTTGAAAATTTCATGAAGGTTCGTCAACCGGCGCTAAAGTTATTGGGAAAACAAAAAAGATTTTCCTATGGAAAATAGGTCCTAACTATAACTATCTACTGGCGACCGCCAGTAGATAATATATATATATTTACGCCACACTTAAAATTAAATAGTTTAGTGCTCCAGGAACCCCAGTGCTTACGATTATCAATGGCGACCTGTTGATGGAGAAACCTATTGCACTCATCCATTATCTGCACTTACCTTGTAAAGTAGTTTTAAGGATAATGAGTGCAATGTAACTGTAGGGCGATGTATTGTAGTAGAGGTATATGATAGAAACATATTGCAGGTATTACATGCATGCGGCAGCACCATAACTGTAAAACAAAAGGGGAGAAAAAAGACCATGTATCTGCAGAAACAACGAACCAATAAAGTTTCAAAAACTGCATGTTAAGAGCTAATGAAGGAGACCGAGAACACAGGTCAGGGAACCAACAGAAAAGCGAATTACACAGGAACCAATGATCTTAAGTGAGTCAATGAATAACAAGACAAGCTATTGAGAGACCTTGTCCTATCTGATAAACGAGACAGAGACTCAGTCTAGAAACCACCTAATAAAATCTTTAGGAAACAAATCAATTAATAATGAAGACAAATATAGTGGATCTGAAACCAATCACTGTAAGCCAATGTAGGAACCAAAGGCCACATATCAGTCAGAAAACAACCAATGAGGGAAAAAGCGGTGCCATATTTGAATCCAACCAAAGGAGGAAACAAAAACACAGTAGAAAAATATTACACTGTAACACCCACAAAAGAGATTAAGCTCAGTGATCTGAAACCAATCAATGAATCAGACAAATATCACAGATCTGAAAACAAATACAAAAAGAGGTAACAAGCAAGGAGCAAACTGCCAGAGAGGTGAGCATAGAACCAACCAACATCATAACAAAGGATCCAAAAAAAAAGAGATATGAAGAGCCAATTAACACCAAGGCATATCTCGGAAACCTGAAAACCACTAATGATAGGAGACACTGGTAATAGATTAATAAAGTAATTAATTCATTAAATGAAAAACTATCAATGATCTCTACCCAATAAAACAAAAAAAAGAAATTAAACAATAAAAAAAGAACACTGACCATGGATATGAAAACAATCAATGAAGAAGATGGACACCAGATATTTGAAATCATTCAGCGGTGAGACTGACCCTATAGATTTAAAATTGAAACCCTCAGATGTTGATAAACTCTAGTGACTTGAGTATGGCAATGCTCAAAAGGTGAGCCAGTTCCTGCCTACCACGTCAAGTACTGCTGTGTTACTCTTAAGACAACCAAGTGAATTTAGAAGAAAAAAGTTACTGCGAAATATCTTTCACAGATTCAAATGTTACTCATCTTTCTACCCTTTCATGAGGCTTCAGACTGTATATCGGAAATACGGGGGGGTCATAAGCTTCTTAGCCACGGGCAAAGCGCCGGGCCCGGATGGGTATCCAGCCGAATACTATAAAGCTTACTAACAAGCCTTGGCACCGCAACTTCTTGCAATGTATCAATATACGCAGAAAGTGGGCACGCTTCCAGATACGCTCTGTGAGTCCCTTTTGGTGTCTCTGCCCAAGCCCAATAGGGACGTGGAACTGACAGGATCATATCGCCCGCTGGCGCAGCTGTCCTTTTGGAATACCTTACCGTTTGCGGTCATGAGCAGGATTGCACTGATAAAAATGGTGGTCCTGCCGCACCTCCTTTATTACTTCACAAATCTACCCCTACATCTTAGACCACCGTTCTTTACCAGCCTGGAGTCTGATCTGCGGCAGTTTATCTAGCACGAGGCTCGTAGTAGAGTATCCATGACCACAATATACCCATTCACCATACGGGGCGGCCTCTCGCTGCCTAACATGGAGCAATACTATCTGGCGGCACAGCTCCAGTGAGTGGCGAGATGGTTGGGTACATGCCAACTTGAAGATACAGCGACGAAGGTGCCCAGGCTCACTCAACCCCAGATAGTAGCACTGTTTCATCCTAAAAGGAATGGTAGTGCACCCACATAACTCCTGGTAAAAGTGGCGTATCCGTGCTACCGGTGCAGCCTTCGCATCACACGTCGAGTGACAACATATGCGCTTTTTCTTCCCATACAGGGCACGCCCAGGAGACATAAGGCAGTAACCAGCGTAGAACTTACCCGGTGGGACGTTGCAGGCATACAAACATTTGGTGACCTATACCATGACGGACAGCTTATCCCATTCGCGGAACTGGCAGAGGGCAAAGGTCTGCCAAAAGGTCAATTCGTGCTTCACCCTGCAGTGACACGTACACTAGGCGCAATATGGGGAGATGTAGCACAGGAGCCTGACACTCATCTTACTGTACAGTATTTACATGAACTGGGCTCTGGCAGCCATCTAACCAAGTGGTTTGCAGACTCCCTTAGAGCACACACTACACCGAAATTACTCTCGCTCCATACTCATTGGAATGCGGACTTGCAGAGACCCACCACGGACCGCGAGTGGGATGATATACTCGGGAGTTCCACAAGAATCCCTCGGAATCCCAGGTTCCGATTTATCCAATACTACATAACCCACAAACGCCGAAACGTATAAATACTTAAACCACGCGGATGCCAAGTGTGGAAAGTGTGGCGAAACGAATGCAGACCTACTCCATATGCTGTGGTCATGCGCTACTATTCAGACATATTGGTGTACAGTTACTGACTGCTTAGATTGGTCTTGGGAACTGTGTATACTGGGACTGTACCGCAGACCCAAAAAGTACAAGGTAACTTCCAGATATAGGCCTGATCGTGGCTAAGCGCCTCCTCACGCGTCGCTGGAAATCTCCTATCCCTCCAACAGCGCAGGCCTGGTATCAGTCCCTGGTGTGCTGGGCGTAGGCTAAAAGCATAGCTCTTCATCGTGAAGACGCGGTGGGCTTGCGCAAGCAACCAATAGCAGAAGCATGGGATGCAATACTAACGGACTTCCGCACGGCCTGGCATGAGCGCTCGGGGGCAACAACGGATGCTCCTGAGAGCGAGGAGGGGTAATTAATGGGAGACACCATGCGATACATGGAGAGGTGTGTGGAGATCAACACTCAGCGTGTAGTTACTGGGCGTAGTTGTGGATCCCCTTCTTTCTCTCCAGTCTTTATAATTTCCCCCCTACCTGTGATCCCTCGCACTTTGCCCTGTCCCCCCCATGCTCCGCTATGCATTCAATTCCCATAACACCAGGGACACACATGCAGGTTACAAGCTACGGAAACTGGCAGGCATGTGAAACTGAATACATATCATACACAGAGAGGAAGGGTGGCTGGGACACCGTGACGAAGTGAAGGTCGGGCAGAGTGATGAGTGATGCATATGGCAATGTGCAGATATTCTGCAACACGACTCGAAGGGATGGGTGAAATATTGTTATGTTATATACAAGTTACGATGGTTATAGCTGATGTTTAACAATTGCAGCATTACTCCTCTCACAGATGTGTTCGACCTGTAACAGGTTATTATTGACTGTACTACATAATGTCATAATTGTGTCATTTATATAAAGTTTTTATGTATCTTATATTGACTTGCAAATGTCCCAGATGTAATGAAACCTGACGAATTACATTGAAAGGAAAAAAACAAAAAACAGAAAAAAGCAAAAGAGGATGCCTGAACTGAAAAATGAATAAAAACTAATTTAAACAAAAAATGAGGCTTCAGACTCTTATGTAAAGGTGGAGCTAAGAAAATCTGATAGTTTGTGCCTCTGGGGGAGTGGGTCACTCTGTCTTGCCACCGCAAAAGCCAGAGTAACATAATAAGGTGGACAGTCTCCATTAACGTACAATACTCGACTAACAATGGCTACAGAGTATTCCCAGGCAGTCAACAGGGAATAACTGAGGCATGTTAATCTATGAAATATACAAAGCTGGAGAACCCCCTCATTCAAAGTGCATAAGACGCACAGCGCTCAGATGGGTAACAAAACCAGCAAGCAAACACCCAACAATGATCACATGTATGATGGATGATCAGGAGTATTCCAATACCACGTCATCACCATCAAAACTGTTTATTTCGGGTACTAGCTCATAAAACAAGAGAGACGTATTCCAATACCACATATTTCAGTGCCTGGGAAAAGCCACAGTATAATCTTATTCTGATTTGTCTCTACTACTGATCTCATTCCAATTGCGTTTTCAAAATGTGTCCAAATTCAATGTCTATCCACTGTTACTGTCAAAGACGTCTTCTTCTCTCCTTACTCAATTCAGTTGTAAAGGACACTATCTCTCCTTCTCTTGCTTCTAAAGTACGAAGGGCAAGGGTTTGCTCTTATTTCACTTCATGATACCTTTAATCCTAATCTGGAGCCCTTTCAGCATTTAGTATGCATCCCATGCTTTTAGTGAAGTCCTTTATGGAAGATTATTGCAGAAAATGTCAAATGGATCAGAAAAAGAAGCAAGGAAGTCCAAGACTACAAAGTATTTAAAGTTTAACTTCCAGGTTTGGAGCCTTGTGGCTATTTTTCAACTGATAACCGTTCTGTGATTTTTCAGTTCAGATCAATCCTGAAGCATTCTTGCAATCGGTTTGCTCATGTTCAGACTCCAAATATACAATTTGCTACTATAGCTTGAGTTTTGACTGCAGAGTTGGGAGAACTAAATTAATCAGATGCTGCAGAGCACCTTATTTACCTGGTACTTCAATTTTGTTCTTGTCCACAAAATGAATTTGCAAAATATAAAAATGCAATTTTAAGACTTCTTACACAAAGTTAAATGAAACTCTAGGTACACTCAATACCACAAACTCTTAACTCCTGCCACCTTCGTAATTTGGGTTACCTACAGTACCTTCACTTTTAGGCATGTGCCCCAATCATAATTTGCTATATATTAGGTACCTGCAGGGCTTGCATTTTGGCATCTTCATAATTTAGGATACCAGCAGTACCTCCACACTTCATCTCCTGCCACATTTAGAATTTAGGCAATCTCAAGCTTTACCCTTGTGCTGCCTTTATAATTTAGAACACATCCAGCTTCGTAATTGAAGACAGATCCATTGTCCCCTGATCATACCTTCTACATCTTCATTATCTAGTCCTAAACCCATACCGACTACACAATTTACCATACCACCTGCCATAAGCTCAAGCCATTTAAGATCCCATCTGCTTAACATTATTTAGGATAACTACAACACCTATGTACTTAGTCTTCCTTTTACAGTCGAGGACACCACATTACACTTAATTTGTCTTCCAGACTGCACTTACTCTCCAGGGCCCCCGCAGTAGCAGTAACACTTCTGTTGATTGCTCTGATGCAACGGATCCCAATCTAGTGCTTTTAGCTGGTAAGGTAGTACAAGCTTCATGTGCTGCATGGCCCTGGCATAGGGTCCTTTCTTCAGTGCGCCACCCCTCTGTGCAAAAATACAAATACAGGGTTTAACATGAATTCAGATTGACAGCAAGAGTTGAACATAACAAAGAACTGATAGCTCCATAATGTCTGAAGACTACATTTTAGTGTGGGTGAAGAGCAGGAGTAAACATAACCACATGAAAAGAGGGATACACGAAGAATAAATGATGGCTATGAGGGATGGAGAGGAGAGAAAGACACAAAAGAGAATAGCAGAGAAAGAATTGGTAGACAAGGGGCAACATAGAAAAATACAGAGATAGGGAAATTGTATGAATGGGAGGGATGGAGAGATGGAAAGACAGGGAAAATAGAAAGGTACAGAAGAGAGAGTGTGTATGTGACAGAGAGAGAAAATGAGCAAGTGAGGTCGAGCGAAAGCAAGACCAAGAAAGAAAGTATTCAGATAATGGGGAAATTGTTTGCACTGCGCTCCAATGTCTAGCTCTGTCCATACACTCAGACAATGAACAAAACGTTGGAAAACCTGTAAACCACTTAAAGAAGACTTTGATAACACAGCTGAAATTGTCTTTGAAACCAAAGTTGACATATGAGCAAGTTGGCTATTTATTTTCGTACCCATGAATGGCAAAATATTTATAAATGGACAGCTCTCTTGATGATTCACAAATTTCAAAATGTTCTTAGCCACATGTAGTGTGGCGCTGCAGTAAACTAGGGATCGCCAATCAGTAGATCTAGATTGGATACATGAAAATCCTAGGGAGTACTTAAAGGAATGGGAGTTTAGGTAGTTGAAAAACACCAATGTAGAACTGCAGCATTGCATGTCCCATTCTGAAAGCACAGCAGGTTTTTAAGAATACTTTTGTGTACATAGTATACCGGTCCTGGTCCATGGGCATACAACTATATATTCGTCAGTATGTGGTGGTATCTGCATACCACGTACCTAACTCAAGAGTAACAAAGCGTTCAACAGGTCAGCATGGCCCACGGAATATCGAGTTATTAGGGAAGGGTCAAGGGTAGACTGTGTGGTCAGGGGTAATGTTCTCTGAAGAGGTGTGACTTCAGCATTTCTTCTGAATTGTAGGGGAGTTGGTGCTGATGTGATGTCAATAGGTTTTCTGTTCCACATCCTGCGAGCATGAACAGAAATGGCCTGCCTTCTGTTTTGTCTCTTTCTTGCAATGTTTTGTCTCCAATCTGGTGATATGCAGGCACTTAAAATGGTGCTGCCCCCCAGGTGTAACTAGTTTGTCAGGTAAACGGGGGTCTTGTTGCTGAGAACTTTATAAGCGATGCAGCTCGTCTTGAAGGTGATCCACTGTATGTCTATTAAAGTTGGTGGCTGAATTTTTTCGAACCCTTAATGAGCCATACACAATTGTATTCTCTTCCGGACTAATAGTGCGGTATTGGAGAGACAAATGAGCAGAACTTTGCCTCTGTCCAGATGGGAGAGGATTAAGGCTTGTACAGTTTATCTTAAATCATCTTTAATAGGAATCAACAGTTAGGAATGTGCGGTTAGATCGAGTGTCCACAACCAAGAGTATTATCAAAGTTAAGTAACTTGTTCTTCTGATGGATACTTCTAACCGCTGATTCCTCACCTTACAATAGATACCAAAGCAGAACCTTCCCAGGTGAAGATACTGTAGAGTGGGCTCATACCTAAAAGTCTTGCAGGACCAAGCGGGAGAAATGTCCCTTCCCATGGCCTTGGATGTCAAGGCAATAATCTTTCATGAAAACAAGCAGGGACGTCCAGGTCGCAGCCTAGCAGATGTCAAGCATAGGCACTCCCCATGCCAAAGGAGTGGTAGCAGCGTTAGCCCTGAGGAAATGGACTCTCAGACCTTCAGGGCCTGCTTCTTGGCCAATACATAGCAGAGCTTAATGTAGAGGACTATCTACTTCAACAAGGTCGTATCCTACATGCCTTCCCTTTCTTTGATCCAGAGAACCCCACAAAAAGCTGATCGTTCATTCTATGGTCCTAAGAACTGTCCATAGAAAATCTAAAAGCCTATTTGTGATCTCTTTTTTCGAGAGGTGAGGGGAGAAAAGAACAGTACTCAATGTGTATTGTTATGTTAATGAGTTTTCCAAAGGGCTTGATTACCCAAGGGATCCTTGACGCTGGCTTTGATTCAGGAGAAAAATAGCAGGGACATGGAGTAAAGAGCTAGCAGGTGTTGAAAAGCCAGGTCTTCAAAAGCTTCCTAAAGGTCAAGAGACATGGTACACTCTTGATGTTCAGTGGTAAAGCATTCCAGGTTTTTGTCATTCCCAGAAAGAAACTTCTACCACCGCAGATGGGTTATTTGAATCTGGGGACAACAATATGTTTGGTCGAGGCAGAACAGCCAGGGGTGTACCAGTTAAAACGTTGTTGAAAAAAAGTCGGGGCCTAAGCCATGGAGTGCCTTGTTGGTGATACAAAGTGCTTTGAAAGTGATGCTCAGTCTGATAGGGAGCCAATTCAAGTGTTTGATGGCCTTTGGCTACTGAGTGATGTTTTGGAATCTTTAAGAGAAGCCCTGCCGCAGCATTCTGCAGTTTGTTAAGGATATACTGGTGTGCGGTGAGTAGTAGACCATTACAGTAATCCAGTTTAATTCAACAGAGGGTGACCGAGTGCACACCAGGTTTCCTCTATTTCATCAACGTTTATCCAGTTTTTAGATTGTTCGCGTGCAGGCCCAGAATCGGGGTCTGCCTTAAAACCACGTGCTTGTACAAACAATTGAAAAAATGGGGCGACTTCTCACCCGACGTTAATTATGTAAATTTATGTTGATGAGTCATGTGGCAAGGGTTCGCAATGTTTGAAACAGAGACAAACAAGTATAATCGGTTATTATGTATGGTTTTACAATAATGATTTTTTAAATTGTAGAGTACCCCTGACAAAGGGCCATAAAACAGGCCCGAAATGCATTGGGTTATCGGGATGAACTGATGAGGATTATTTCATGTACACTCCGAGCTACTGAATTGAGCCTGAATTGGCATTTCCGCAGCTTTTAAGGTTACAGTGTCAAATGTAATATGCCTCTCGTGTGACATTGGATGAACTATTAAATTGTTAAAGACGGGATGAAATTGGAATAAATTTTGATGAAATCTGGACTAACTTGTGGCATCATTGGCATGCACATATCATCGCAGTGCGTCCGGCAATGGGGTGAGAAGTCGTCCCATTTTTTCAATAGTAATACAGTTTAGCCATTTCTAATGATTAAGGCTCCCCGTTTTCACAGTTTTTTACAGATAAATACAGGCAGAAAACCATTTCTTTTCTTGTCTGTATTTATTTTTAAATGTGGATAAAAACAGAAATTGTGTGCTTTTTGAGCAATTCTAAATACACCTTGCCATTACTACCAGGCCAATAACTGTGTGGATTGATGGGTAAGGGGGTAAAAAAAGAAAGGAATTTCAGTAAAGAAGCTTAAACAGCAGTAAATATACACAAGGCTAATACTGAAGTGTGCATATTTTCATATAAGTGCATTGATTTATCTTCTGCGGGTGTTCATATCACTGAAACCTGGCAGGCATTCAAGCATGACTGCATATTTATTGGTCAAATAAATGTAAATATAGCAGTTTTAGCTTTCTTTTTTCTTTTTTACAAAACCCATAATAAACAAATACAGATTAAGTTGACAAAAAATAAATATGGATAAATACAGGCGGAAATACCAAATAAATAAATAACATAAAACTGGGAGCTCTACTAATGATATAACAAAAGAGTTTTCTGGAGGTAGACATGAATAAACAGGAGAATCTTTTTTAGCATTCTCCGAGTGAAGAAAGTAGAAGAGGACAGGGCGCTGATGTGATTAGTGTAGCTAAATTTGTTGTCGATCAGAACTCCTAAGGTCTGGGTATTCGTGACAGGAGTTTGCAGAGGACCCATATGAAAACATAAATATATATACAGATATATATATATATATATATATATATATTACCTACTGGCGGTCGCCAGTAGGTAGTTATAGTTAGGACCACGTTTCCATAGGAAATCTGCAACATTCTATGTTGAATAACTTTGGCACCGGTCGACGAATCCTCGCGAATTTTTCAAAATAGGTGGGGCGCTACGCTCCGCTCCTACCCTGAAAGTCTCGGGGGGATTCGTCAAGCGGGGGCTGAGATAAAAGGGGGGTCCCAAAACACGTTTTTCCCATGCATTTTTCCATAGGACCTTTAGACACAGCTACAGCCCGAACGGCTGAACAGAATTACTTGAAATTTGGCAGAGAGGGATTTAAAATCGCGGGGGTGCGCGCACAGTGCGCGCACCCTGAAAAACACAAAAAAAAAAAAAATTCGCAGGGTGAAAACCAAAAAAAAAAAAAATAATAATTTTTAATACGTAGTTTATTGTAAAATAAATATATAAAAAAATAATACATAAATAAATTAGCATTTAAAAAACCGTACAAATTCACTGAAAAAACCATAGGTTTCACACACGTTATAGTTAGGAATTAGCATTTAAAAAACCTTGCAAATTCACTTAAAAAACCATAGGTTTCACACATGTTATAGTTAGCTGGACATTTCACTCATAAAAAACCAATGAAATTCCCCCGTTATAGTTACTGCAGGCAACTATAACTCACGCGACCGCAATCCTCTGCTGATGACGTCAGATATTACATCACTGATGACATATGTGTCTTTCTGAAAAATAAATATTTGTAATATATGTATAGCTAAAGATTAATGGAAGAAGACATGGGTAAATAAGTGTCTAAATACAGTATTAGCATCAGCAGAGGATTACGGTCGCGTGAGTTATAGTTGCCTGCAGTAACTATAACGGGGGAATTTCATTGGTTTTTTATGAGTGAAATGTCCAGCTAACTATAACATGTGTGAAACCTATGGTTTTTTAAGTGAATATATATATATATATATATATATACACACACACACACACAGCTCTATATATAAATACAGGCTGCATTGAAAACCAATAGCATAGAAAATGAAAGCAATTGTAACACAAAAACTGGCACAGTACCTTTAAGGCAGCCATGACCCCTAGCTTCCCATCATGCCTCAGGGGGGACAGTTAGGTCAGTTGTTCTTTGCGGAGACCAGAAGGTCAGGGCACAAAGATATAGCTTAACATAGATCTCATTTGCCTGGGGAGGCGGGTGGGTTGCTTATGACTTTGATGAGGATACGTCATGAGCACACGGCGCCCGTGGCTCATGACGGAGTGGTTCAGTCATGAGCACGGAACGGGTTAATACCCATTGGTCTCTTGTGATATCGTGCCACACTTCCAGACTGTTGGGTATACTTCCCCCCCACTGTAGCGGGAAACGGTGATGGGGGGGAAGTGAGCATTCATTGCTTCGAAAGAGTTTTAGCTGAGGCCGCAGATTGATGAGGGGCTCCTCTCCCTCTGGGAGCACGACATCCCTGATAGTGGGATTTTGATCGGCTCTGCTGATGTTGGTGCCTCTGCCAATGAGGGGTTTGAACCCTCTAATGGAAGGGCCACCGATCGTATGGCCTGTCTCGGTACCTGAACTCCTCCATTTTCTCAAGCCCTACTATCTTTAGGGTATCTAATTCTGTCTTCATTCTCGACATCTCCTCATCTGTGTGAGTGCCAAACAAGGAGGATCCTGAGAAAGGGAGTTTGAGAATTCGTGACTCAGCGTCAGGTTTTAGGGCAGTTAGTCGGAGTCAGGATGATCGTCTGGCACAGATTTCGTACGCATAAGCATGCACAGACAGTGTCGCTCCATCAGCTGTGGCGCTGATACCTTGATTTGCCACCAAGCTTCTTTCCTGCAATACCTCCTCAAAGTCCCTGCGGTCTTCTTTGGGTAGTTTTTCTATGAACCTTTGAAGGGAGTCCCACAAGGACCTATCATAACACCCTAATAACGCCGAGGCGCTGGAGACCTTCAACATGGAGGCAGACGTGCCGCAGACACACCTTCCCCACGAGTCCTGCGCTCTGCTTTCCTTATCAGGTGGAATTGTTGATGATGATGCTGCTACTGCGTGTGTCTTTTTCGCAGCTGCAATTATTACAGAGTCAGGAGGTGGGTCGGATCTAAGACATAATAGATCCTATTCCGGAGGCCTATACTTTTTTAAGATCCTCGCTGGTGCGGTCTTGAGCATTGCCAGTGTAAGAAAGGTTTCCATAACCGGCTGGAGGAGACCGGGTACCAAGGGTGGCAATGGCCTGGCAGCTGATCTTTGATGTAGAGTCTAAAAAAAAAAAAAAAAATCGCTGAAGATGAACTCTGAGGGGTAGGCATGACAATGTTCAACTTCGCCGCCCCTCTGGCCAGGACGTCCTGAAAAGTACTGACATTGTCCACCGGGGAGATTCTCGAAGGAGGACTGTCTGTAAGGGTCGGAGAGTAGTCCCTCTTTGAAGATTGGGTAGAAGAGGTAGAACGAGTCGGTGACCTGCGCCTTCTCCGATGAACCCTAGATGTAGATGTCCTTCTTGGAGAGGCTGCTGGGGTACGTGTATGAGCTCTACCCTTCAATGGAGTAGTAGGAGAGAGATCTACTGCCTGTATCAGCCGGGCCAGTGGAGACCTGTGTAGAGGACTTGAATAGTCTTGAGGGCCTCTGGCTGATGTTTCAGACTTCTGCCAGTGACGCAGAGGTAACATCCACCTAGGAGAGAGGTGTACTGATGGAGTTTTCTGCCTTTCTTCTTGTGCAAAGGCCTCAGAGTGTGAGCGTACAGGTTAAGACACCAGGCTACTCGACGCCAAAATATTCACCTCCGGTGACCTTGAGGTTGATAAAGACGTGCTTGTATGACGGGTCGACGCTGACCGATGAGAATGCCTCGATGTTGAAGGCGGAGTGACTATGTCCTGAACCCCCACTGGTGATTTCACTCTCAACGTCGGTGAAGGTGGCGGAGGAATGCTTACTGGACGTGGTGACGGCGGAGACCGATGTCGAGCTGTGTGTCCCTGACGTCGACCGTCCTCTGGAGAGAGATCTGTGCCTCGACGTCGATCGTCGCCGGGTTGATGACGAAGGAAGTGTTCATCTCGGCGTCAAGCGTCATTGAGTTGACGCCGACGGAGTCCTTAGTCTCGACGTCGTGCGCCCATGACGTAGCGGCAACGGAGTCTTTTGTCTCGACGTCGAACGACTGTGTGATGCCGTTGATGGAATCTTGTGCCTCGACATCCAGCGCCTGTAGGACGACGCCGACGGAGGCCTGGGTCTCGACGTCGATCGTCTATGGGAAGATGACGATGGAGTTTTCTGTTTCGACACCGCAAGCCCGAGAGAGGACGCCGTCGGAGTCTTATGCCTCTACGTCGAATGTTGACCCAACGCTGACAGAGACTTGTTCCTCGATGTTGAGCGTCGCCTGGTTGATGCCAACGGAAGGTTCATTACCTGTTGACCTGGTGTCGAAACTGTCGTCTTCGGTCTTGTTGTCAATTGGTGCACCGGCACCGTCGACTGCAGAGGTCTCGACGACGGCATTCGTTTCTTCACTGCTGGTAAATTCGACGCCGATCCCAACGCCGACGGTGAACAGATTGGGATTTTACTTCTCAACGTCGATCTAGACCTCTTTTTTATCTGTCTCATTGGAGACCTACCTCTGGATGTAGATTTCTTCCTCTCAGAGAGCCCATTAAGAAGTATTCTTTCTCTCTCCTTGAGAGTTCATCAGGACAGCTTTTAACAATGCTGGCAGGTCTCTGAGGACTGAGAGTCGGGAAGACACAGGATGCAAACAGAATGTGTGTCATATCTGGCCTTTTTCTTGCCACAAGAGGGGCAAGGGTCAAAAAGAGAAAGCATTATGACAGAAAATAAAACACTTTGTCAAAAAAATGGTTGTACCTCCCTATAAGACCAAAATGACGTCGAGTGAAAAGTAGAAAACCACAATTAATGAAGGAATATTTGACAAAAAAGTCAGAGCTGTGAATTCTAGGGTCCTGACTGAAGGAGCTGGAAAGAACAACTGACCTTGCTGTCACCCCTAAGGCATGATGGGAAGCTAGGGGTCATGGTTGCCTTAAAGGCACAGTGCCAATTTTTGTGTTACAATTGCTTTCATTTTCTATGCTATTGGTTTTTAATGCAGTTCAAGTTATGCTTGCTCTCTTGTGGTCTATATTATATAGTATGTGAATGCAAAAGCAGTTATTTATTGGTACATTGATTAGCCTCCTTTATAGGGGCTGCATTGAAGTGTGAAAAAGTATTTTATATACATATATACATATATATATATATATACACACACATATATACATATACATATATACATACATACATACATACATACACACACATACATATACCAAAAACCCACTCTGCATTCGAGGGCCACACACTTTGTGAAAACGATTTCCCATCTTGTTGGCAGAAAGAAAGGATTGCAAGCAGTGTCCTTTCAAGCATATTTATTCAGCATGCCTCATATCCAAACATGTTTCGGGCAGCATTGCCCTTGGTCACTGGCGTAGGCAAATTCACGAAGCAGCAATAGTTCAAAGCGCACCTGCACCTTCTTAAATACACGCCCCTCTTGGCTTTCGATCGCTTTGCATCATTGTAGATGTAGTATCCACGATGTAAATTGCATAGTGCATGCTGCCAGATGAATACACTGTTAATCCCTTAGTGGGTTAGCATGTTAGTCCGCTGCTTGCAAGCCTTTCTTTCTGCCAACAAGATGGGAAATCGTTTTCACAACGTGTGTGGCCCTCGAATGCAGAGTGGGTTTTTGGTTGATTTATGACGATCTGACTCAAATCGGGAGGGCCCCACTGCGGAAGAGCAGGTGCCTGGCGCTAGAAACTTGAAGCGCTGATGGGTACGTTGTGCTTCCAGTTGGTGGAAATTGGATATTGTGAAGGTGAGTAGCAGCGGACTAACATGCTAACCCACTAAGGGATTAACAGAGTATTCATCTGGCAGCATGCACTATGCAATTTACATCGTAGATACTACATCTACAATAATGCAAAGCGAGCTAAAGCCAAGAGGGGCGTGTATTTAAGAAGGCGCAAGTGCGCTTTGAACTATTGCTGCTTCGTGAATTTGCCTACGCCAGTGACCAAGGGCAATGCTGCCCGAAACATGTTTGGATATGGGGCATGCTGAATAAATATGCTTGAAAGGACACTGCTTGCAAGCCTTTCTTTCTGCCAACAAGATGAGAAATCGTTTTCACAACGTGTGTGGGCTCGAATGCAGAGTGGGTTTTTGGTTGATATATATATATGTTTTCATATATTTTTTTTATTATTTCCGGGGACCCCGCGCATGGACGGGAATATTCAGTGCTCAGGACTATTGATGAGGAACCCCTGGAAGAGAAAAATCAAAACTTTTAATTACACCGGCCAGAGGTGTAATGTACACATTAAATAAAGTTGGACTTAGTGAGGGCTCCTGAGGGACCCCGCACGGGAAAGAGAAAGGGTGAGAGGCAAACTTATCCAGCCGGACCAACTGTTCTCTATTCGAAAGGAAAGATTTTAGTAAGTCCATGACCGCATCAGTGACACTGATTACCGTCAGATGTTCCAACAGCAATCCATGATTTACTGTATCAAAAGCCACTGAGAGATCAAGCAGGATGAAGGATGCCCCTCTGCCCTGATCACGCACCTGCCGGATCTCCTCAGAAGCATTGATCAGAGCTGGTTCCGTGCTGTGGCTGCTGCAGAAACCATACTGGATGGTATCTAGGTGATCATTAGACTAAATATGGTACACCAGCTGAATATTCATGATTTTTTCAATGATCTTTGATGGCAGGAGAAGACAGGGAAAAGGGCAATAACTACTGAGATCTTCAGGATCTAGAGTTGCTTTTTTATTAGTGGAAGTATGGAAGTTTTCTTCCAAATGGAAGGGAACCTACCAGTCGAAATCATGAGCAGGAAAATAGCTTTAAGCTGAAGGGCAATGGTCCCCACTACTAGTTTGGCCACCTTTGGTGGGCGAGTGTCGTGGGGAGATCCAGGAGATGTGGCTTTCCGTATTTGGTGACCTGTTCTAGAGTGCGCAGTGTGAACCCATTGAAGGTTGGCCTGTTTTCATGTGAGACAGTGGGGACACTAATGTTGTCCGAGTGAGTGATAGAGGAGGAGAATAAATTGTAGACTGCTTCCACTTTATGCAAAAAGAAATTGGCCAAGATGCTGCAGAAAGATTGGCTGCTTGGGCTGATCTTATTGGAGGAGTCAGAGGTTACCTTGGTCATTGTTTGAAAAAGTCATTTTGAGGAGGTTTTTACTTACTCTTTATCATTCTGGTGAAATAAGAGTTATTTTCTCTGATAATGAGAGACTTGTAGGTAGCTAGTCAGAGCTTGTAATTAGCCTTCTCAGACTCGCTGTAGTTTTGCCTCTATATTGTCTCCTGTCTGCGACAGCTTTATTTCAGTGCCCTCACCTCAGATGTGAACCAGGGGGGCTGATAGATTAATCCGTTTAGGTTTACTCAGTTTAGGTGGGGGCCAGCAGATGGGCCACGTTATCGGCCCAGGTTGTGTACTGAGAAGCCGCTGTATGAATGTTGCTGGAGAGAATAGGAAGCAAGACATTTAGTTTTTCAGAGAAAAGATCCGGCTGAAAATTGTGCCAAGCTTGAGAGGTGAAAGTGCCTGATCTGGTTATAGGCCTATGGTTAGGGGGGCTGTATGTAAGACTGAAAAAGATAGCACTATAGTCAGACCATGCTAAAGGAAGAGTGTTAGTAACAGTTAGAAAAATATTATTTGCAAAGATCCCATCTAGGGTATGTCTGACGTGTAGGGCCAACTACGGTATGGGGGATGCCAAGACTAGACATGGTCTGAAGAAGAGCCGATGTATCCGTATCATGGAGTGCTTCTAGGTGAACATTAAAGTTACCCGTAACTGTGAAATTGGTCCTTCCAGAATATTAATGATTTCTAGTGAGAAAATGTGTCTGGGGCCAGGCAGTCGATAAAAGCATGGGTATTAGTAAGTGCAATTTTAAAAGAATTTTAAAAGAAAGCATTTCACTATATTGTGAAGGCGCCAGGTTACAGGTGATTTTACGTTCGGCCTTGTGGACATTCGCTAAGTCGCCACCTTGTGTGTACAGCCTATCCGGTCTAGAAATTGTATAGCCTGGGGGTAGTGCCGCTAACAGTTCTGGAATGCATGAAGGGTCGCCCACATTTCAGTAATGAAAGTCAGGGCTGACCAGTGAGTGTCCATAAAAAAATGCAATTCCAAACTATGCTTAATTAAGGATCTGGCATTAAGCAATACACAAAGCAAAGTGTTCTTGGGAGAGGTGCTGTTCGTATGCAGGCTAAGGGATCTGGCGCACGTATCAATAACTGTGTTATGTATCATTAGTAAGTCACAACAGCTGAGGCAACTAGGTTTCATATTTGCAGAGATTTCAAGACCGTCAAGTTTAGGACAATCGCGTTCTTACCTGGATGCAAGTTAACCAAAACATCCCGCAAATGTCTTTGCATCGTTAAGTCTGCTCAGGTAGACCATGGGGGGCATGTGCTAGGCGCGGTCCAGGCACAGACGGGTGCAGACGAGGCTTGCTTTTGGCGCACCCGTGACGGGACCACTGAGCGGACGCATTTTGGTGGTGAGAATGTATCCCGTCATGTCAAGGGACGTGGCTGGTGTGTGAATAGTGCGCTTGACAGCACTTTGGCAGTAACACATAGGTGAAACCTGGGTCCAGCAACCCCTGAAATTAGTTGCAGGCTCCCGTACAAACTAATAAATACTGGTAAATTAAAAACAGAACAACAATGCTCTTTTTGGGTCAAGCCAATGGAGTCTCTCCTTGTCTTTTGAAAGGAATAGCAGAGCATAAATGCTAGGTAGGGTGATGGATTGGCCTACATGAAAGGGAGTTACCACGTTCGGTAGGAAGAATGATCTAGTACGAAGGACCAGTTTGTCTGGGTAGATGGTAAGGTACAGAGGCTGAGATGATGGTGCTTGCAGCTCACTGTCCCTCCAAGCAGATGTTATCGCCACTAGGAAGGGCGTTTTTATGGTAAGGACTCTGATAGGGCAGTTGTGGGGGTTGGCCACAAAGAGGAGGGAGTAGACCCTTTGGACGAGCTGTAAAACTTAACGGTCAGATGTCATTGACCTCCAGTGGTGCAGGTTTTAGTGTATCCTGTCACCCACCTGGATGCCCATGAAGAACAGAGGGCATACTAAAGGGGTTTGCAGCAGTGCTTAATTTGCAAAACAAAATACGTCCGGGGCCCAACGTTTTCGGATATGCTATGTGCGTGTGTAGGAACACATCCTGCGCGCACCATACCCAGCTGCCAGGGCTTCGGTCTCTCGCTGCATACATAGCTAAGCGTGTTCGAGGAGTGGTTGACTGGCTCAACTTCTGGCTGTCTGCCCGACGTAGTCTGTGCGAACCGCGTCCCCAGCCACGAAAAGATTGTGTAGTTTCTTGGCCTGGCTGGTTTGCCTTAAAGACACGGTTGGAAGCCCCTCCTGTCGCTACCAAAGGGGCCAAAGGCGGACTGGAGTTGGCGAGGGGCCACGGAAAGGCCAAAAGACCTGGTTCTAGCTCTGCCGTCCTTAAAGCGCTGTAGAGCGGAGTCTGCATTCTCTCCTAACAACAACCTGGTAGAGCCTACATCAATCCAGGGCTGCTCTTACTCAAAGAGCTGTGGAGGCAGTGTTCTCATTTACGAAAAGACTGGGACACAAACCAGTCAAAGAACTAAAGGCGATTTATAGGAGCAAAGGTGTCTCTGTGACAACATATAGTGCAGGGGTCTGGAGCTATAGAGGTCCCGGGACAATTTAGCAGGTAGAAAATAAATTTGTGTGCAGGCTGCTGGCCTCTACCTTACTATACCCTGCTTTTAAGTGCCTTTAAGAGCTGGGCCTAACACCCGTAGGGGAGAAGATAAAGATGGTACCACTACTCTTGCTGCTGAGGATTTGGGGAACCCTGACGCCCAACGCTCAAAGTACGTACTGGAGGATTGTCTTTCTCTGAACAATGCTCTCACCATACCATGGCTCAAACATTCAAAAAAGAATTCCTAGAACTAGGTCTGCAGGATTACACCAACAATCCAGCAAGTGGTGACTCCAGGGCTATATCCCGGATAAAGGAGGCTTATCAGTACGGTAAAGGCAGAGCTCACAAGGAGGCCTTTGATAATCTGCTTGTAAGCCGCTCTTACAATCCAATCAACTTGACACAGGTGTGAGCCTTACCTCTCCTGGTTTCCAAATGGAACCTCAGGCTTTATTTAACAAGATTGCAATTGATCCTATTGCACCTGATAGTTGCTTTTCCTCTGAAAATAGTCTGGGGAGAATCACTGCCTAGATGCCCGTGCAAGAACACAGCCACTCAAAGCACATTGCACTTTATTCTATTTTGCGCTCTATATGCTCATGCTAGGAAGAGATTTTTGTGCCTCATTTTTTGCTCTTTAAACAAAACTCCTATAAGGAGGGTTTTGAGAGACTGCAGAGGCTGAAGAATGAGAAAAATTGCATGGCAGTGGGACACGTCAGCTTTTCACTGGGGGGTAGAAACAAATATGGCTTAATGTAACATCTCCATCCTTTCATATCAGTATTTTATGATTTGATCCAGTTTTTATTTTTAAATGTTTAAATTGTTAATTTATGTATTTTATTATTGGCATGTCTTCTATGTAGTGTGTTTTTCATGAAACATGCATTTTATCCCCCAAAATATTTTGAACTGTCTAATGCTGCTATATTTATGAAACGTTTTTATCATGTGTACTTTTATGGCCATGTTTGGCCAAATAAAGTTTTGTGACTGACTGACAACTTGCTTCTTTGGAGTCCCAACCTAACCACCTCATAGCTTTTTTCTTCATGCTGACTCAGAGAACACAAACTGTGTATAAAAAGACGCTAAATTTATATAAAACAAAGCCTTGAAATTGTAGGGTGTGGCATGAATTACCTTTGTTGCCACAGCAAACACACACTGCCGGCACATCCAAGAGTTTCCCGGCCATTCGGCTTCGCAGGCGATTCTCGGGAGGTGACATTCTTGGTGGTATGCTGAGCACAGAGACAAAAAGGCATGTCAGCTGCTGGCATTAATTGTGCAACACATATAAGAGATTTTGGGATGGATCATACTCACCGTGCTTGCACTTTCCACAGTGGACCAGTTTATTCTGAGGGGATACTGCCTGTTCATTACAGGCGCAGCATACTTGTTCCTTCCCAGGCACAGCCGCTGGAGATGACAAACGGAAATCAGCATTTGCGTATGGGATACATCCAGCCACGCAGCAGATAAATAAGGAATGCAAACAGCACACAAATGTTTGCTTTCACACAAGAAAGTATGCAGACACAAAATGCTAACAAATATTTGTGAAGCATGACCATGGCATTAAACACATATATAGACTAAGAAGCCCTAAATCCATATTTTCAAAAGACAAAAGACAAGTTGTAAGAGATAGCCCATGCTTTTGGGTTTATGAGCCTGCCTCCGAACACAAACATTTTGCAATTGTTTGCCACCAAGAGATTGAAAGAACTCTGTGTAACCAGGTTCTTTTGTAAGCAACATACCTGAAATGAGAGGGTTTAGCCGGTCTAAAATGGACTTGGGATTATTCAAGTTCTGATTCTCAGGCACAAAGTGCCACAGAACACACTGAGAACATTTGCAAAGGTATCGAGTATACAGCCTTCAGAGGAAGTTGCATGTGATTCCGCATCCAGATTTAAAGATGCGCTGCAATGCTATGCTCAGTAGGATTTAAGGCTTCTTAAGTAGAGGGATATTACAAAGACCCCAAAAGGAAGTGCAGTTGACAAGATTGGGGTGCTTAGCGAATGGGTCTGCAACAGAGAGGATTTGCTTGATTTTTAAAATAATAATTTAGAGTGAAGTTGCCAGAGCTCACATTTTTGATGTGGACATTAAAGGAGAGGGATTGACCAGTGCAATATCAATACTATTTGCTTTTTTAAGATGGTATGATTGATGATGACTACTTTAGAGAAGGAGATGTAAAGGTTAACTGAAGGTACTATGAAGCCCAAGCCAATGCAGCATAGATGTTCATAAAAGTGAAGGAGACCTGTTTCGGTAAGGACTTGCCCTGGCTTGAACCTCCCAGAGGTTATATGCATACTTTAAAAAGATGTGATGAAAGAAGGGAGCTTTAATGGACTCTGCAGTCAATCAGGATAAAGAGGGGACAGAGAAAATCTCTTGGCAGGTGCAGGATTTTATTTTGTACTGGAGAGGCACTCACTGTTTTCTGCCTCCTTCTATTGCTGTTCTTTTCTCCGTATTCACCCTCTGTGTGGGATATATAAATATATACACATACACACGCGCACACACACATCGTAGCTAGAGAGAGCTACTCTTTATGATCCAATCTTTCCCGCTGAAATAAACATTTCAGTTGCAATTGAAGAAAATCCCTGGTCCTTAATGGGCTTTGTATAGAATTTCTTAAGAAAAATTCCACAGCCAATACACTGCATCTGGTTGCAATGCAGAATACTAGCTTGGACGAGGGAGATTAGAGGCCTTGGGTTTGTTTACTTGCAGAAAATGAATAATTAAGTACGGTCAAAGCTAAAGCATCCAGCTGACAAATGGACGTCTTATAGTCCTTTCTTTTCGATACAAAATACAAGAACTTTGCAAAGATGCTCTCCCATCGCCTTTTCGGGGTTAACTCATTGAGTCATTCACGGTACACCACAGCAGTTGTTCGCAAGGTAGGTCCACATGTCACAACATAAGACATCCACATAATGCTTTGGCAGATAAACTGCAATGGAATCTAGCGGAACCGCTATTAGGCTTTTGATTACCTGGAATAGAATTCTTTTTTTGCAGTCCACAAGAGGATGAACCTGCGTCCGGTGAATCTGGAGTGGAGTCCCTCAGGGTTCCATGCTGGCCCCACCACTGTTCAAGCCTAACTGGCATCTCTTATCTACATAACCCACTCCATCATGTCACGCTACAACTATGCCTATAATGTGTCCAAGCCCCTACTTTGATTTAGGAACCACTTATTCCATGGCTGTCTCCATGAGATTAACTGCTAAATGTTCAGAAAGTACCTCAAACTAGACCCGTACATAAGTGGCAGACTAGTTGGTGGCAAGATAAACAATGGCCTTACGCTGCTGCCCTTGCCGAACACCATGGAACATTTCCCCAAACGCACAAAATATTTAGAAAATCTAGGTGTACTCATTGACTTAGGTCGTCCACATATACTACTTCCACTTCCACAAATTAGGGCATACCACCAAAAGCTGCAGGAAGTGATAGCAGTAATACGTTGAAACCTTCACTACATCAAAGCCAGTTTTCTTGGTCTTCCTGCATACCTGACAAATAGATTACTACGGTTACAAAATGCAACACTCTGAAGTCTGTTAGACATCAACCCCAAAGAACATACATATCCAGCACAACACACGCTAAACTGGCTACTAAACAACTTGTGAGGTTCGCAACACCGCATCATGTATCGAGAGGCCTCCAAGGCCCAGCCCCAAAATTCTTTAAAAAGTCTAATTTCTCAAACACAAGCTTCTATGGGTCTTAAGATATAGTAGCTCCCTTATAATCACAAAATCGCCATTAAAAAATAAACAAACAAGAGGCACAGGTTCTCCCATCCTGTCTGCTTACCTATGGAACTATGTGCAAAGATTACGAACAACAAAAAAACGCTTGTCTTTCAGGAGAGGATTAAAAACTTGGCTTTTTAACCTCCCTTCCTAATGTCACTGTGGCTAGCCCATCAGCTGAAATTCATCACCACCCAGACAATAGACATCATTTAGTTAATACACACCTTTGTGATCCTCTCTTTTCACACTCACGAAGTCCAAGATAAATTGAAATACACTATTCCCTCTATTCAAACGCATCTATGTACAACAACATGCAACACACAAATACATGAGATTACAAACAGAAGCACATCTACTCAAGGGGCGTCTCAAACTCCTAGACGTTCCCCAGAGCACCCCCTATTTTCCATTACTTTCATACCCATCACTCTAGCCGACTCTCTTACAGATGCAATAAAGACTGGACATATAAATGCCCCATGACATAAACACACTGGTCAACACTCACAATACATGCATTAATCACAGACCGCTTGCTACACAACCCTCCACCTGCTTATTGCAGTTACTCCAATCCCTCATACCATCCGCCTCCACTCTACAGTCTACCTACTTGGACATTCTACCTACTTGTCTATTAGATACCTATGAATATCCCAGGCATGACTAGATCTGGAAACTTATGACATAGCTTTTCAGCGCCGGTAGGGGGCTCTGACTTCATGTCGACACCAGAAGTGGATTCGTAACGACATCACTGAAGCCATAAAGTGCTCGCCCCCACATAGTGACGTCAGTTCTTATCTATTTTGGTGCTGTACCTTTCAAGACGAGAGAAGAAGAATTTCATGCAGAGATAGGTGCTATCCACCAACTAACTTGAAATCTGCAGGTATCCAACGGAAAGAAAGTTACTGAAGATAAGCACCTAGTTCTTCTGATGGATACCTCTACCAGCAGATTTCTCACATCTGAATAGGGGGTTAAAAGGTGGACAGAGCAAAGGATAGGCCCAAATCAGGGAGGAAAAAACGCTTGCGTTTGTAGGATGAGATTGTCAGGAAAGAAGCATTGTGTATGGAGGGCAGACGCTTACATATTACGCCGATGTAAACAACCAAAAAACACTGTCATGGTGGTCAACAACTGCAATTGGCAACTATGCAGAGGCTCAAAAGGAGCACCTATCAAAAAGGTTAAAACCAAATTCCAAACTTATTGGGGCATGATAAACAGTGTTGGAAGAAACATGTTTGACTCACCTTTAAAAATCTAACAAATACCAGAACTATTTGAATAAAGACTTCCGATCCAGCAGAAAGAGGAAAGCCAATAAGCAAGCTCTGTACCCCTTGACCATGGCCACGGAAAAACACTGCCAGACCAGGAAAAGTGCAAAATGGCAGTTATGATTTACAGAACAGCCTGCCATAAATTTGTGCTCTCTTAAGACTGAACCGATTTAAGAACATAGACGCCCCTACTCAATCTTCATGCAAGAAGGTGTAAGCTATAGACACCGGGGTGTAGAATGTGTCCACCCAACTGGGAGAGAAGGTCTACCCTGAGAGGAAAATGGAGCACAGCAAACACAAAGAGGTGTATAAGATTTCTGTACAATTACCTTCTCGGCCAAACCCGGGCAATAAGAATGACCCAGCCATAGCAAATTTCCGTCAGAACCTGAGAAATCAAGGGTATGTGAGGAAACCACATAGTGAAGCTGAATCCTCCACTTGAACTACAACAGATGCTAGAGGGCACCAAACATCTGGCAATGGGTTTTGGCTTATGCAGCAAAAAGAGCTCAGGGAGGTGACCAGTTGGAAAAAGATGTCCACCTCCAGATAGAAACTTGTGGTCGGCAAGGGGATGCATACATGGACCCTTGTGTTCAGCGAACCAGGCAGATGATTGGTCACCATTCACAACCCCTGTTAATGTGCCCATGCCCAAAACCTCACACCTCCTTTTGATTGATGATTTATCACATTGCAGTAGTATTGTCAGTTTACAATGAAGGGAAGAGAGGAATGCCTTGAGCGCCATCTCTGCTCCTCTGGCAACCAGAGGCTTCTGATATCCATGTCCCCCAGATATGCGCCCCACTCAAAGGTGGGCATCTGTCATCACCGTGGTCACTGTCAGAGGGGGACAGAAGAACTTCCCCTGTGGTAGGTTCTCCTGGCACCCACCAGCGCTATTCTGCTACAACGTTCCTGGAGATCACAATGGAGTCTGGCAGTTTAATGTGTGGACCACTGACCGCTGAGGCACCACTGGAAGGCTTTCATGTCCCAGTGTGCATGCATGACCACAAGGAAGCAAGAAGCCAACATACTAAGCAGGTGCTGGAATCCATGCTCCCAAGTGAAACATCTGAATTGTATCCTGGATGTACAGGATCCTCTTTGGAAGAGTAAAGTTTCAGAGTAATGTATCCAGTACCAACCCTATGAACAGGAGGTGCTGCGAGGGCTCCATGCAAGACTGACTTGCCAAACAGCAGGAACAGTGTCATTTGAAGGTGGTGCGAAACCATCTGCGGAGACCTTTGCTTCGAACTACAAGACGGCCAGGTACGGATATATCAAGATTGCCAAACTTCATGAAGTCTTGAGGTGCTGATGCCAACCTAAAATAAATAACCATGAACTGGAAGCGCGAGGATCCCACCATGAATTGCAGAGACTTCCTGTATTACTGCAGGATCAGTATATGGAAATACGCGTCCTACAAGTTAAGGGACACCATCCAGTCTTCTGCACCTGGCACCAGAAGGAGCTAAACCAGGGACAGCACCTTGAACTTTTCCTTGCACTGATGCAAGTTCAGAAGCTTGAGGTTCAGGATCAGACAAAGACCACTATCCTTCTTGGGATGCAGGAAGTACAGAGAATAGCAGCCCTGTCCATTTCCCTGCCCCAACTCCAATTCACCCTTCTGCAGCAATGCTGCCACCTTATGTGGAAGTAGCCAGAGATGGTCATCAAATGGAAGGGATTGCTGGTGTGGTAAATGGATGGGTTGCTGCGCGAAGAGTAGAGTATACTCGATTCCACAATTTGTAAGACCCATTGGTCTGAAGTTATGGCCTTCCGGCATGCAGAAAGGAGTATATCCATTCCCCCACCACCTATATTTGCTCCTTTCTGGATAAACTACTGTGACTTCACTGGTGGGGTAGAGTAAGAAAGGGAAGAAAGCTATTTCTGTTGACCACATCCTTTTCCCCTGCCCTTATATTGGTGGACAAACGGATTCTGCAGTTGTTGCTGGGCGGCTGGGACTAATGGCCGCCACCTATAATGAAAGCTCTTAAAGAAGCCCTATACCTTTGCTGGAAGACTGTAATCGCCAATTATGTAGCTGTGGCGCCACCCTCCTCGAATCGTTCCAATGTGGCATCTGCCTTCTGCCATCAAGTGGCATATCCATAAAAGCGGTCTGGGCCTCGCCAGAAAATCGTGACAAGCTCAATGAGGCGTGCCATGGCTCTGGCTTTGCAATAAGCTGTATCCTGACCTGTATTTAGTTGGGATGAGATGCACGTGAGAAATGGCCCTGCACGTACTGTGGGAAATTAGCGAGGATGATTGCGTTTATATCCCAGGGGGCATGGGAGTAACATCCAACAAGTCAAGCAGCATTAAGTGAAGCGTAATACCAGATTGTCTGCTGAGATCACAATCTTACCCATTTCCTGAAGCGTTTTAGATTCCATACCACCAGGATGAGTAGGAAATGCATAGAGGCCCGAACCTCTAAGCTGTCCAGTGATACATGAACAGACAGAATGGCCAGATCTACAAGCACCAGCCTATAGAGCCTCACCAATGTACAGCTTACTGTGAGACATGTCATAGGCCAAGGCTCCTTAACAGCCTCCAAGAGGGCCTCATTAAAAGGAAGCAATGGCTCCACTGATGCTGTTCGTGAGAACGACCGAATGAAGAGGCAGCATCAAACCACTGCCTTTTAAAGGACAGCGTGGAAGAATGCGATTATAAGGAACAAGGAGACCCTAGGAGTCAGAAGGGACCAAGGGTGTAAACATTATTATAAAGGAACAGTGGTCCCATTCAATTCGAGTAAATTAAGGTGCCACAATTAGTACAATGAAAAATTGGGTTTTATGTTGGAAGACAATGCAGAAATAACTAGAAAATTACAGTGAATAGTGAGAAAAGTAAAACAGTGAGTGAGTTGGTGGCAGGGTAATAGGAAATCAGCCGATTTCCGGTACCCAGGCAAGTGATTTAAGAGGTGACTTTTTGGTGCTCAAAGGTAATTGTTAACAAAAAGTCAGTAAAACATTTCATACTCCGACATTTCAATTTGCAATACACTGGAGTTTAGAAATGGTTGTCGACGACGTTTCGATCCCTTAACGAGTGGTGGGATCTCTTCAGGACAAGAGAATGACAATTAATTGCCTGGGAGGTAGCCTAGTGGGGAGGGGGAGAAAAATAACAATATGCAAAGTTAGGAAGAGAGCATAGGAAGAGTAAAAGAAGGCGAAGGGAGAGTGGATTAAATTAGTAATATGCGGGAAGAGAGGAGTGTCAAAAAGGTGGTGCAGAGAATTAATTCATCAAGGTGGAGGAGACTTACAGTGCCTGGAATTATCCATTTGAGTTCCTCTTTGTTGAGGACAGATGCAATATTCATGTTCCTTGAGGACTGTGTGATAACGCTGATCACCTGCCATGTCAAGTCGTCCTCGGTATGATTAAGTTGTGTGAAATGTTCAACAAGAGGAGCGTTAGCCGTCTTGCAGCGGATTCTGCTTCTATGTTGACAAATGCGAATCCTGATTTTCTGCGTAGTTTGTCCCACATAGATCAGACAAACGACGAACATGAATATTGCATCTGTCCTCAACAAAGAGGAACTCAAATGGATAATTCGCTGTGATAGCCATCACTCTGGACTGAACCGACTTGAGGACTGGTCTAATCTACTCTAACCCTTGAATATCTCCAAAGTGTACATTTAGCCCTGCGCAATTTGACTGAAATGTTCTCTGTAATTTTATGTACCAAGAACTGAGCATGTTTCCGGCCTTTCCATGCCCTATACCCCTTTTCTTTCCACTCCTAATTTTTATAACTGAATAATTGTAACACTATACTAACAAATCCCCCCTGTCTTCCTTTTCTCAACTGTTCCTCGACCCTCATCCTGAGGCGCCACTCTTCGTACAACTTTTTCCTTCCTTACATCTTCCCTATCTGTTCTTCCTTCCCATTGACATATCTCCATGGGCGACCTTGACCATTCCATCATGGCCGCCTTCATATCCTACCCCACCGTGGCCCTCTTCACTTTCGATCACTGGGCGGTTCTATTTCCTAGTGCACTTCCGTCCCATTGAGGCTCCGTTCACACAGCCCGCACCTTGACGCTTAGCCGGATCCTCGCAAGCTCCTCAGGTGAGACACACTTGCTCGGTTCCTTCCTCTTCCCTTATATTACTCGCCCATCCTCACTCAATTCCCTCCCTCCACCCCACAGGTTTATCGCGGTATTATACGGGTTGCAACGGAACTATCGACTATCTTCCGTGCTTACATTATCCGGGCTACCGCCCCACGGTGAGTTTATTTCCTCGTGTCCCGTTACCATCACTCCACCCCCCACCCCCTCCTTGCTCACTATCCCTCCCTTCTCCCCACAGGCTGTAATTTTCCGAACGCTTCGACACGTTCGGTCGGGCTGCCTCGGAACTCCCTTCGTAATTCAGCATAGACCTGGCTCGCATCTGAAGGACCATTTTTACTTCTCCCATTGATCCACCGTTACCTTGGTAAGCCCTAGCCCGCCGTTTTCTCCCCCTAACCATGCATTCAGGCACTTCCTCACCTCCTCCTAACCCTCCATTTCCCCTGCAGGCTCACTTCTCCGCCCACACGGAACTGCAACATCCTTCGAGCCCCGGTCTGAGACAATTTCTGACGGGCCAATTTTTCTATTCAAGTGTCTCACCTTAATTCTGGTAAGCCTCAGCCCGATTCTCTTCTACTTGCACCCTGCGCTCCCGCACTCCTCGAACTAACCCAACCAACCCCTCCCCCCCCCCCCCCCCCCGCCCCCGCCTTGATTCTCCCTCTCTCCTACAGGCTCCATTTCCCGCCTACACCTAATTCTACGGATTCCGGACTTCAACACTAACATTCTCTAGTGTTGGTTTTGACGCGTTTGCGCATCACACACTACCAATTGTGGTTCATCTTCTTCCCGTTCCGGGCACTGTAAGTCTCCTCCACCTTGATGAATTAATTCTCTGCACCACCTTTTTGACACTCCTCTCTTCCCGCATATTACTAATTTAATCCACTCTCCCTTCGCCTTCTTTTACTCTTCCTATGCTCTCTTCCTAACTTTGCATGTTGTTATTTTTCTCCCCCTCCCCACTAGGCTACCTCCCAGGCAATTAATTGTCATTCTCTTGTCCTGAAGAGATCCCACCACTCGTTAAGGGATCGAAACGTCGTCGACAACCATTTCTAAACTCCAGTGTATTGCAAATTGAAATGTCGGAGTATGAAATGTTTTACTGACTTTTTGTTAACAATTACCTTTGAGCACCAAAAAGTCACCTCTTAAATCACTTGCCTGGGTACCGGAAATCGGCTGATTTCCTATTACCCTGCCACCAACTCACTCACTGTTTTACTTTTCTCACTATTTACTGTAATTTTCTAGTTATTTCTGCATTGTCTTCCAACATAAAACCCAATTTTTCATTGTACTAATTGTGGCACCTTAATTTACTCGAATTGAATGGGACCACTGTTCCTTTATAATAGCGTGGAAGAATGCGCCAGGCGCTTTATGGTTTCAGTGATGTCACTAATTGTACTTCCAGCGTCACCATGGAGCTGTCTGACGTAACAGCGCAACAGAGTGGTGTAAAAGTTTCCAGATCCAGTATGGTGCCTCAGATATTGAAAGGTGACGAATCTGCAGCTAAGGTTTTATGAGAATATCCTCTATTCCTCACACAACACAGTCACAACCATCCCTTGGACTCCTTCAGTCCACATATAACTTCCACCTCAATGTAGTCTCACTAATCTACTCAAACCACTCCTGCTCTATGTCCATACTTCCACCCCTTAACCCATTCACTCTTCTTCATTCCCAGCCATCTCCCCTTCAGCTCCTGCACTACCCGTTTAACCCCCGTTCCTCACTCTCCTGTCTCAACCTGCCTCATCCACTATTTCTCTGTACAATCTCTTGTTTTTTCGTACTCAGGCTGCTTCTCTGCCCTCCAAACAAATACTCTTCTTGCTCACCCACAGTACCTATGTTCTTTCTCCTCCTCATCCCCATTTATCTACTGACACTGCACGTACAAATAAGCCACATACAGATGAACCCCACAAGTGCAAAACATTAAATAACACACCATATCAATAAGAAAGCACACCACACACATAATGCAAACCAATTTCACAAGCACCGCACAAAAGAAATCTGCACCTTACATAAAATCATAATGAAAGAGTAATAGGTGTACTTACGAGGGTTAATGTCCTTCCAGAGAACAAGGAACTGTGAGTTATCTTCGAATCTTACTAAACACGTTTCCTGCTCGCTGTCCACCTGCATGCAGGGTGAGAAATAGATCAGATGTGTGAGATGTGAGCAGCCAGGTATTCGCTCTGGCAAAAACCAACTGATTCAAAAGGCAAGGGTGCTTGGGCTCTTGAAAGCACAATACGGGATTGGAGTGAGATGCAACACATGCAAGTTTTTGCCCAGTATTTTGTGCTTGTCAACATCACATCAAGAGCATTTGAGAGCATATTTTATTGCACTGTACAGGCAGCACACACCACAAACAAAGCTGTCCTAGATTTCAAGGTTGAACTGTGACACTAGAGCTGTGATACATGCTGCACTAACTAAGCTAGAGACTCAAGTCTTCCACAGCTGTGGAAGCATGTTCCCACTGTCTTGGAACCGAGAGGGGCACTTAGCCCCTCGGATGAGACTGCCAACACAAGCAAAGGATTTGTGCAAGCCATCATGTGATTATGTGGGAGGTACTGCAGGATTTTACTAATCCAAATCCCTTCAGCCTAAGAATTGAAAGTCCTTCAATAAGAAGACACCAAAGAGCTGGTTCCCAAGAACTCGAAGACCTCTGATGTATAGCAAGGAGAGTCCTTTGAGTGGATTTGTCAGGATTGTTTAGTAATGGTAAAGTCTAGAACAATTGCTCCGAATGGAATAAACACAGCAAATTCTGCAAGTAACTGCTTTCAAGCATCTGAAAAATGCTTTCAGGACATTGCCAAGGTTCGATTCTAAAAGCAATTCAAAAATTCCAGTACTTTATAGATTGGTTGTAGGAATTGCAGTTATAATTTTTTTTAAAGAATAAACTGGTGGCAGTGGTTTTTAGGGGGAGATAACAGTGAGGCAAAATGCTTTTCGGGGTCATAAATTTTGGAAGATGTAGAGCATCCACCAAAAAGCAACAGATGCCCTTTAAACCAGACTTGCTGTTCTACCATTCTAGTTAGGGGAAGCACTAGGTTTTTGATGGCAGAGTCTTAATAGTCTGCACTTGTGGAAACCTTTGACAGACGCCACATCTACCAAAGAACTGTCACTCAATGTATGTCAGAACATCTACTCTAGTTAGGGTTGGTTGCCTTACATACTTTTTCTGTTTGGGACCCCCCTTTCCACAAAACTCTCAGCACATCAAGGCCATTATTCTTTTAACTTTTCATTGACACCACAACAGGAAACGCTGTAAAAAGACTACCAGAATGTCCAGCTTTGAAGTTGACATCAAGGCCACTATTTCTGTGCCACCTCCATGCGCTGACGTCTTCTTTCTAACCTCTGTCCACGTCGTCGGACGTAGAGTGCATAGAAACCAGAATGAGCTAGGGATCTTATGAATAGATCATTTGAGTCCATCCCACAGAATAGAGCTGAGGGTAGTTAGGGAATCTGAAGTTAGATGGAGTCTCTACTAGAAAAGGTGTTACCGAAAGTAAGAGACTTATTATTCTGATGGAACTTCTAACCATAGTTCCCTCACCATGTAAATAGATACCAAAGCAGTACTTCCCAAGGTGGGGGGTCTGTATAAAGGCTCAGACCTGGAAATCCTGCAGGACAGACCATGTTAAGTTCCCATCCCGCCAGACCTGCTAACCAGGCGACTGAGCTTCGTGAATGTGTGGAGAATCGCCCACATAGCAGCCAGGCAGACATCCAAGACTGGCACACCGCATGCCAGCCCAGTGGTAACAGCATTCATTCTGGTGCAGTGAGTGTGTAAGCCTTCTGAGGGCTGCTTCTGGACTAGTTCATAGCGGATCTTGAAGCGTAAAGCAATCCACTGGGAGATGGACCTCTTTTGTACCACTTTCCCCTTCTTTGCTCCAGAGAATGCCTCAAAAGGTTTATTGTCCAATTGATGGTCTCTAGTCCAATCAATGTAAATACTGAGGCTCCTAGGATTAAGACAGTGAAGCCAATATTCCTCCTTAGAAGGGTGAGGCAGAGCGCAGAAGGCCAGCAAGGTGATGGACTGCCCACTGAGGATTGGCGTAACCACCTACGACAGGAATGCCGCTTTTGACCAGAGGACCAATCTGTCACGGTAGAACGATGTGTATGGCTGTTGGACTGACGGGACCTAGAGTTTACTCATTTGCCACCTGCTGTTGTGAGGCGTAGAGGACTAACGTGCATTGGTTCAAAAGGAGTACACATTAGGTCAGAACCAAATTAAGGTCCCCCTAAGACCTCACAAAAGGTGTTAGCTAGAACATGTGGATTAGCCCTTTCAAGAAACGGATTACTACATGTGTTTAAAAACAGATGGATGAACTGGCAAATGTAAAAAGGCTAAAAGGGCCACAAGATAACCGTTAACTGTTGCCACAGCAAGACCTTGCAGATAAACAAAACAACAAGATGTCAGACAACTTTGTATCTAACAGTTGGGTGTTACGTTGGGAACGTCAGACACCTAACTTCTCCCAGCATCTTGCGTATAGAGTTTTGGTGGATGGACCCCAGGCTGCCAAAATGATTCCAACTACTTTGGGAGCGGTGAAGGGCCAGATGCAGGACCAGGCCCTACTGCTACCATAGGACATCTCACTGAAGGAGCAGCCGCATCAGAAGATCAATATCTCAGGAAAAATCCAAAAGAGTGGGAAGAGGGGCGCATGAAGGTCCAGCAAACACACCCTAATAAGGCTATGTGGGTCAAAGGAGTATGCAGTTCCTAAAGAGAAACAAAAAAGGAAGGAACTGAATAGGTTGGCGGTAACCTGAGACACCAGATCCGGGGATACGATTGCTCAGGAGCAAGAGCCCTCGCAAACCCAGTAGGGTGTCATGCTTCATCAGCAGACAGCAACTCGTTGGGCCGGAGCTGCAATGTCCAACAGGCCCCACGAGACAGCCCTTTGCCAGAGTTCTTTTGTTTTATTTTTGCAGATGTGAAGAGTGAGATGAAGTGTAAAGTGTGAGACTGTGAGTAAACTGCAGTAATATGTGGTTAAAAAATAACTAAGGGATACCCAAATTTATTTAATATTTAGATCCAACCTAGCTCAGGAAGTGACATTTAAGAGAAGGTCGACATGTTTCTTGCTTATTTATTGTCAAATCTGATCATGGCAACTCATCAGGACCGGGATCCTAATCTACTTCCTAAGATTCACTAAGAATATCTCTGCTGAGAGACTCCCCTTCCTTGAACTACTGATCTGCCTTGAAGAAGGACGGCTACATATCACCCCCTACAGGAAGCCGACGGACTGTAACAGTCTGTTCCGGTATGACAGCCATCACCCTAAACATTTGAGAGACAACATGCCCTTCGGGCACACATACTTTGGCAGAGAAGTCACATGCTAATTGCAATTCCAAAAACTGCATCTACATTATCACCTGCCCTTGTAACAAATGCTATGTAGGCATGACCACCCATGGAGTGAGGCTCAGAATCATGGAACACCGCAGCGGCATAAGCTGTAAACAGACTACTACCAGAATAAGCACTCATTTTATTGACACACAGCGTGCTCCTGACGATTTGCGAAGGACAGCCTTGGAGGCACACATTCAGATGAACAAAAACACCCTTTTTCGTAGGAAACAAAAATTGAATTTTCGATTGGCTACACATAAAACAGGGCTCAGCGATGATATCCCCAGAGTTGAGTCAATTGCTTAAAGATGCAATCAGGACTCTCCATATACTTCTCTCCACATTTGACACTGAGCTTTGATAAGAGCTCTTCTGTATGCCCTTACACTACCCCCTGATGAACATACACCTAGACAGAGTTTTCTAGGACACTGTCACTAGATGACCATATACTTAGACATGGTCACGTAGGACACTCTCCCTGTGTAGGACCTTTGTTGGTATTATGGTTGTAGTTTGCAGTGCGCATTTTAGAGACCAGTGCCGTGGTACTTCATTGGTCCTTAATGGCAGACCATTCCTCATGCTACCATATTGCACCATGACTCCGCTTCCAATATGTCGCTTACAGACAGATGGACACACCGTCACACGTCTTAGTATTGTGCAGCATTACGATGGCCATGGGAAAATACCCACCTGTTCTCTGTGAATATTTGCTCCCTTTTAGGTGATTATTAAATCTATAGATGCCATAATCACTCGTGGATTACTTATTTGCTATAAGCCTCGGACTGCACCATTTCTTTATTATTTTTCACTTTTCCTAAGAAACGTGCTACTTCTATGATGGTTCTTGCACTGGAACCATTGCTTCTGCGAAGTCCCACAGTCTCCAGCATCCTAACACCTGTCCCTAATAAGCACTCTCATGTTTGCTACTAAACGCCGCCCTGCTCTGTCTACCAGTTACCTTCGTGATGGCAGAGGTCAGGGTAGGTCTTTTGCAAAGTGAGCTCCTGATCACCATGAGTACTGGACCAGTTGCATACTCTCCCTTTGATGCGCCAAGAGCCTGACTCGGCCCTTGAGTAGTCGCTGTCCATTTTGTGTACTCTTTCTCTCAGGTTGCTTATACGCCAGTGAACATCTTTCCTGCCACTTACTGTTGTGGTACAGCAACCCTCCTTATATGGTAAGCCTCACTGTTTGTGACACAGGCCTTTCACCTGCATTACTGTCCCTGAAATGTGCACTGTGGTTTAGTCACCAATATGTGTGTCTGTTTTCTGTACGTGTGTTTATATCTTTACGCAAGATCCTGACATTGGGTCAGTTCATACCTGCACTATTAGGGTGTGTAGGAGAGTAGGGTCTGCTTTCTATGTTCACTCCCACTTTTTGCTTTTGCTTCACTGGTTTTCGACTTAGATGTGGCTGTGGGCCTGCTAAACAGACCCACAGCCCAGCTGTTCTCTCTCTAAACTGATACTATGTACTTTAGGTGCATAACCCAATTGGATAGGAGCACCTTATTGGCCCCTGTACAGTGTACCTTAGGTACCCAGGGCATAGGTGTACCCTAGGCCTACCAGGGGCTGCAGCATGTATTATGCCACCCCTGGCCTGGCCTTCCATTATGACACAACTGGCTGATCACTCAGCTGGGGCAAGGTCGTGTAATCACCCCTTGCTTAGGTGTAGTATTCCTATACCTACCTTATATATAGACACATGTGTACCTATCAGCCACTCCTATGGCAGGCCTCAACAATCCTGGAGGCAGAGTGCTTGGTAACATGTGAGATGGTGCTCTAGCATGAGCTGAGCCTGTCTGCAGCTTTCGGAACCATGTCCTTATAGCTGTTCTATGATATAGCCTACCATATACTCTTAAAGTACCTTATAATCTTAAACGGTTATGGTAACTATGGTTTGGCTTTATCGAAACATGTCGTGTAAGGTGTCTAACACTTTGGAATAATACCCCCATCCCATTTCTGGCAATGAGGATATTATTCCTCCCTTCTAGAGGGAGAAGACATGTTGAAACCTACTTACCCGGTTAAAGTTAACCAGAGCCCCAGCATCACAAAATGGATGCTGCTGCCACAGACACAAGTCTGACCTCCTGCTGCTGGGAGTCCTTCCAGCGAGGGAGGCTTGGACAATAAGTTTCCTGCCTTGGGAGGTGCGAGCACCACCCCAGACAGGAGTTAGTGTATTGGGGCAGGGAGGGATGAAAGAAACTAGACACCTCCTGGGGCACACAAGGTGTCCCATGCATAGTCGAGTTCAAACCGGTGCTGGGGCACTCCAGCCCCAGCTCTGGCGCGAAACTGGACAAAGGAAAGGGGGTGTAGCCACTCCCCTTCCTGGTCCCACCCATAGGAGGGACCTTGCAGGTAGCCCAGCCCACTAGCCCAGTATATCAGTAGCTAGCTGAGCCCTGCTAAATTAGATTATCCTGAATCTGCAACTTGAACAGAAACTCTGGACCTTCGACATTCGACCTCAGGAAGAAGACTGAAGAAATCTCCCTTGTGGCCAAGGAGTGACCACCCTGGGCAACCAGGCACTATCCAGCGACCGCTGCTTGCTTTGCGACTGAATCCTACGAGGGACGACTGCAGAGACTGACCAGCGCCGAGACTTCCAGACACCTCTGAACCAGATCCACATCTCCAGCGAAGCTGAGACCCGTGGAGGCGACGAGGGACATGGGACCGGCGACTTGGGAAAAGTGGCTAGTAACTGACTAGCGCGACTTCCGAGGCTCCCTCGAGGCTGTGCTTGGGGAATTGAGAAGCCCCACTCCCGAGCACCATCTGCAAAGAAGACCAGCCCCCCCACACTTCACGTGTTCTGCGTGGGGCCCTTCTGCATCTGAGTTGCTCGACGTGTTGTCCGGTTGCTGGCCCGTTGGCTAGTAACCTCTGCGACGACGAACCTTTGTTTTCACCTTGCTGGTCCGGCTCCTCCAGACTGGCACCCGCTCCTCTGTGAAAGAGAAGCACCCCAGACCTTCCTGATCTGCACCAGAAGCAAGTCCTCCATCCTGCGTGGGTTCCGCTTGCCAAGGCTTGTTGGGTCCTGACTCGACTTCGACGACGCCGACAGCAAGAGCCTTCGTGGGACAGCTCACCTCCTGGTCCTGGTCGTCCTCCTCGACGTCTCCTGGTACCCGTGGCTGCTGCGACAAGCTTCACCTCTTCACCTGCATCTTCACGACATCGCCCGGTTCCTTCCCGGCTCCTGGCTGGTGACCTAGACTCTGTCCCTTCTGCTTGCAGGTTCCTTCCTTCTTGATCCCCACCTTGGGATCCACCGGACACTCTTCACTGACTGCCTGTCAGCAACTTTCCTTCAGGCATCCATAGAAGTCAACGACGAAACCAGACGCAAGTTCACACCTATGCACCCGCAGCCCGTGGGCAAGGTAACTTGGGTACTTCGGTGCTCACAAGGGTATTGACTATCCTAGGGTCTAGTTTCCGAGTCTCGACTCTCTAGCTGCATCAGAAGTGTCCTTAAACTGTTAATTTCTAACTGCTAGTAATTCTATCGACTTTTACGCATTACGCGTGAGTGTTTCCACTGTGCACCTGAATCCCGTGGGCCTCCCACTTCCTAACCTTTGGTAGTATAGTGTAGCCCCAGCGATTCCCTAGGCCTATCCTGTGTTCGTGACAGTGGTCCTTATACCACTTACTTCGTATATGGTTTGCGTGGCCCCTAGGGCCTAACTGTATTACTTACCTGTGTGACTTAATGTATGCTTAAATAAGACTGTGTTTTACTTACCTCAAATCTCATAAAGAGTGCTGAGGGTTTGACTAGAATAAATACATTCTATTTTTATATATATCTGTTGTGGTGTCCTTTCCTTTGGTATTCAAGGGATTACATAAGGTATAACAGCTGGCTTCACATGCCATTCAGAGTTTAGCCTAAGACTGCTCTTGTCCATGCTACCACTAGGATAGCTGGTCTATAAGGTTGACTTTACAACCAATCCCCATAAGGGTTGTTTGGACTGATACAAGGTGCACACTAGAATTAGTGACATCATATATCAGGCCAACTTCTCACAGGGTGGACCTGACCCCGGCATGCACATTCTTATACTGTACAGTATGCTACTGTCTGTCAAGACCTTTACTTGATTTATTTGTTGTTACTTTCTCCTTCGTTTTTTAATCCTGAAGGTATACTATATACTTATGTGAATGCCTTTGGGTAAGATTAATATATTGTGCATGCTTTGGCAACCCACATCAGGAGTAGATTTGAATCCCGGTCCAGATGAATTGCCATGATCAGTTTTAACAATAAATAGGCAAGAAACATGGCGATCTTTTAAATATCACTTTTTAAGCTGGTTTGGACATTGTATCTATTCCTAGCCAATCATTATTTTTGAATGATAACAAGAGAACCTATATATTAAATAAATGTGGGTATCCCTTAGTTATTTTTAACCACACATTAGACCAGTTTACTCAGTCTCACACCTGGCACTGCACCTCACTCTTCACATCTGCCAAAACAAAAGAAATCCGGCAAAGAGCCCCCTCGCGGGGCCCGTTGGGCATTGCAGCGCCAGCCCAACGAGGAGCTGCCCGATAATGAAGCATGGCACCCATCTGGGTGTGTGAGGACTCTAGTTCCTAAGCAATTAGATCCCTGGATTTGGTGTCTCAGTTTACCCCAACCTATTCCGTCCCTTCCTTTTTTACTATCTCTTCAGGAACTGCATGCTCATTTGACCTACACAACAAATGCTCAGGAACAGACATTCCACACCATCCTTGCCCAGTAAAGAACATCTAAGATGACTTGGGTCCAGTCTTTTTAAATACTCTGGACAGGAGAGGTAGAAGGAGAAAGGTATACACGAGTCCCGAGCACTAGTCCAGATCAAAGTCCTCTCTAAGGGAGAACTGCCTTGTGAACCCCAAGGTACAAAAGCTTAGGCACTGCGCGTTCTCTGCGGTAACTACTAGATCGAGCCAAGGTTCTCCCCACTGCTGGAAGATTCACTGTGCTACCTCAAAGTGTGACCACCGTTCATGGTGCGTTATGCAAAGTCAACTGAGTTTATCCACCTTGGCATTTAAAGATCCTACCAGATGCTGGGCATTCCAAAGAAAGATCTTGAGCATTCAGCCACCTCCAGAGACATAGATCTTCCTGGCTCTGAACCCCGACCCCACTCTGCAATGTTTGTTACAATGCCAAGTGGAGGTTTTGTTGTTTGTGAGAACCTGTACCCATTTCCCCTTGATGGTCTAGAGGAACGCTTACAGTGCAAAGCAAATCACTCACAACTTCAGCAGGTTGATGTGGAGGAGGAGGAGGCAAGTCCATGACGACACCAGAGTCCTTTTATCTCCACCTCTCACAGGTGGATTCCCCAACCCAGCAACAATGCATTCGTCATGACAGGTAGCTTTGGGTGGGGCAGAAAAAGGTGACTGCCACTGGTTGAGCAGCCATGACAGCAGGTCTTTCACAGACTCCTCTGACACCTGGATGGACTCAAATTGGTCCCTTGGTGCTGAGCCATTGAGACGTCAGATACCACTGCAGAACCCGCATGTTCCACCTGCCATGGTCCACGTGCAGGATACTGGAGGACAAGAGGCCAAGAAGCAGCTCTCACTGAGACCCAGGTCAAGGGCTGAAACATAAGGCTCATAGCTCAAATGTCCTGAGCTTGTTGGGGCAGGGGGAAGGCTCAGAAAAGCACGGTGTTCAGAATGGTTCCAATGAAGGGGATCCGTTGTGAGGAGTTGGGTGTCACTTTGGCTTGTTGATAGAAAAGAACAGCAATGTCAACAGGTCGGCCATCGTCTGGACTGACTGGGGCAAGTCAACCTTTAATAATAGCCAGTCGCTGAGGTATGGGTAGACTGGTATTCCCGGCTGCAACCACTACCATCACCTTCATGAACAACCGAGGGACACTGGTGAGACCAAAATGGAGCACGGAAAACTAAAATTGCTCATGGCAAAAGACAATATCCCTCACCTACCGTAACATCCCTCATAATTCCCCTGAACTTCTGACTACACTCGGGTAACACTGGGAGAGAGACACGGAACACTTGGATAACGACCAATGGCAGCAGGCTCTTGCTTACCCCAGGGAGGTGGCTATTAGACCCCGTTTTAAAGTAATACAACTCAAAATGCTGCACAAAACATACTTTGCCTGCACTACACTAGTCATAATGGAGGAGGTTGAATCAGCGATGTGCCGTAAGGGATGTTAGCCAGAGGCTCACATCCCTTTTTCCACATGTTATGGGAGTGTCCGGCGTTGCAATACTACTGTAAAAGGGTGATGTACATTATTCGGAATGTATGAACCATTACGATATCCGAATCGCCAAAATAGTGTCTTCCGAATATATGGGACGACATAGATCTAAATAAAGCAGAATGCCTCTGGGTAACACTAGGATTTATGGTTGCTAAGAGAAACATTGCCAAACTATGGAGGGATGCACTGACCCCTGCACTTAATAAATGGGTAATGGAAATGGACTTGTGCATGCTAGCGTAGAGAGGGGGCAGTTTATGAGAGCCGAGGCTGTCCCTATAAGTGGACTAAGGTGTGGGGAAATGGAATGCATACCGTGGGATGATCTGTGCACCAGTGGAGAAACGGGGTCTTATGGGTCGCTCTCGAGATGTGCAACTGGAGGAAGAAGACCTTGAGGAGGGCGGGAGAGGATAGGAATAATATTGATTGTATTTGTTGTCCTATTTAATTGAGATCGGACCATGGATTTCAATCTATGTCCTATGTTGTATTGTCACTAAACTACTCTGTTTATTTTTGCAATAAAAAGAGTTATATTTAAAAAAAAGAAAACGCTTGCGGCCCTCCTTGAAATCGAGGCCTACAGGACGGGAACATGAACCTGGGAGTCCAGCATGTCCAACACCAACATCCAGTCTCCTGGATTCAGTGCCTCAGTAGTGCATGATAACTCTGTAGTGATTAGGGGGAGAGAAAGAGAGGTCAGAATTGGCTGAATTAGTAGACTGACTGGTCATCAACATCTATCGGACTAATACTTCTAGAACGTTTGAGTATGAGGACAAAAAAGGAAAAATACTTACACAGCAATTAAAAATGTTGCAGGTTAAAAAACATCATGTTTTTGGTTTAACAGAAGTAGAAGATACAGCGGGCAAAGGATTGATACATCATATTTCAAATTAAGTATTTCATTTTCTATGGTATTGTAACAATGCTGATGGTTTTAATTATAATCGTTTGTCTGCTTATGTTAGCCAAAGTACTGCATCTTAGGACACGTAGTTTATAAAATAAACCTTTTAAACTTCACCGTGTCTCTGATTACTTTGTTGTGGATTGATATATGTATAATAGCGAACAGGTATTTCTGATTCCCACCATTCCTGAGAATACTCTAAGTCGCTTGTTCTGGGTTGTCTATACATTGGGACCTCCGAGATAATACGGATAACGAATGGGACACTGATGCTGGTCGGATAAGGGTTCTGGGTACTGAGGTGAGTTTTTGGTACACCACAATTCACTGAGGTCCTGGTTTCCTGCACATAGTTCTGTGCATGAGCAGAATCCCTGCAACATGGCGCACCTAACGTTTAGTCTATTGATGTGAAACGCCTTAGTAGCGCTTATATTAGTCCACAACACCCTCACTCTTGTTTCCGGATAACGGGAGTGACGGATTTCACCTACCTGTTAGTAACATAATAGGTTCATACAAGCTTGTAAATTAAAAAGGTTTTTTATATTTCTGAACCCGTGTGCTACGGTAAAATCCATTGTTGTTCTTCTCTGTGTCCTTATGGTGGTCGAAATTGCAGCGCATAGTCGTACGCCTTTGCGGCATTGTAGGAAGGTGGATATCTGACTATGGTTACCCCCAACTTTTATGCCTAGTGTCTAGCTGGTTTTTTCGACTTAGTTGGCCTGAGATCCTGCCATTCAGGGTCTCAGGCTGTCTGCTCTCTCTGTAAAATGGACTCCATGTACCCTAGGTACATACCCAATTGGTAAGGATCACCTTATTGGACCCTGTATAGTGTACCCTAGGTACCCAGGGCATAGGTGTACCCTAGGCCTCCCAGGGGCTGCAGCATGTATTATGCCACCCCTGGTCTGGCCTTCCAATCAGACACAACTGGCTGATCACTCAGCTGGGGCAAGGTCGTGTAATCACCCCTTGCTTAGATATAGTATGCCTATATCTGCCCTTATATATAGACACATGTGTACCTATCAGTCACTCCTATGGCAGGCCTTAACAATCCTGGAGGCAGAGTGCTTGGTAACATGTGAGATGGTGCTCTAGCATGAGCTGAGCCTGTCTGCAGCTTTCGGAACCATGTCCTTATAGCTGTTCTATGATATAGCCTACCATATACTCTTAAAGTGCCTTATAATCTTAAACGGTTATGGTAACTATGGTTTGGCTTTATCAAAACATGTCGTGTAAGGTGTCTAACACTAGGGAATAATACCCCCATGCCATTTCTGGACATGAGAATATTATTCCCCCCTTCTAGAGGGAAAGACATGTTAAAATCATACTTCAACTGTTAGCCTCTGACCAAAGCCTCAGCATCACAAAATGGATGCTGCTGCCACGACACAAGTCTGACCTCCTGCAGCTGGGAGTGATCCCAGCCAGGGAGGCCTGGACAATAGGTTTCCTGCTTGGGGAGGTGCTAGCACCTCTCCAGACAGCCTTTAGTGTATTGGGGCAGGGTGGGCTGAAAGGAATGAGACATGCCTGGGGCACACAAGGTGTTCCTTGCATAGTCCAGTTCAAACCGGCGCTGGGGCACTCCAGCCCCAGCTCTGGCGCGAAACTGGACAAAGGGAAGTGGGTGTAACCACCCCCCTCCCAGGTCCCACCCATAAGGCGTGACCTAGCAGGTATCCCAGCCCCCCAGATTAGTATAAGAGTGGGAGTTGGGCCTCAAGACTTTAGATTATCCTGAACCTGCAAAACTGAACAGAAACTCTGGACCTTCGACATTCGACGAAAGAAGAAGACTGAAGAATCTCCCTTGTAGCCAAGGAGTGGCTACCCTGTGCAAACAGGCACCATCAAGAGACTACCCTTTGCTTTGTGAAACGTTCGACGAGGAACCGACTACAGAGCCCGACCAGAGCCTTGATTTCCAGACTTCTCCGACCCTCATCCACATCTGCAGCAGAGCTGAGATCCGTGGAGGCGACGAGCGACGTGGGACCGGCTACCTGGGAAAAGTGGCTAGTAACTTACAGCGCAGCTTCTGAGGTACCCTCGAAGTTGTGCACCGGGGATTGAGAAGCCCCAACCCCAAGCACCAACTGCACCGAAGACCAGCCCCCCACACTCCACGAGTCCTGCGTGGGGCCCTTCAGCATTTTCCTGCTTGCCGCGTCTGTCCGGTTGCTTGCCCGCTGGCTAGTGGCCTTTGTGACGACGCTCCCTGAAATCTTCTGCGCTGGTTTGGCTCCTCCAGACTGGCTCCCGCTTCTCTGCAAAGAAGAAGCACCCCAGACCTTCCTGGTCTGCACCAGAAGCAAGTCCCTTGTTCTTCGTGGGTTCCGCTTGCCAAGGCTTGGTGAGTCCTAGTCCAACTTCGACGCCGCCGACAGCAAGAGCCTTCGTGGGACAGCTCGCCTCCTGGTCCTGGTCGTCCTCGACGCTTCCTGGTCCTCCTGGCTGCAGCGACCAGCTTCACCTTCACCTGCAACTCTTCACGACATCGCCTGGTTCCTTCCTGGTTCCACGTGGTCACTGGCTAGTGACCTTGACTCTGTCCCTTCTGCTTGCAGGTTTCTTCTCTTCTTGATCCCAGCCTTGGGATCCACCGGACACTCTCCCCTGACTGCCTGTCAGCATCTTTCTTCAGGCATCCATAGGAGTCGACGACGAAAACGACGCATCTTCACCCCTATGCACCCGCAGCCTGTGGGCTAGGTAACTTGGGTACTCCGGTGCTCATCAGGATAGGGACTATCCTAGTGTCTAGTTTTCAAGTCTCAACTTCCTAGCTACTCCGGAAGTGTCCTAAATCTATCTATTTCTAAACTGTAACATTGCTATTGACTTTTACGCATTACGCGTGAGTGTTTCCACTCTGCACACGAATCCCGTGGGCCTCCCACTTCCTAACTAACGCTAGTGTAGTGTAGCCCCAGCGATTGCCTAGGCCTAGGCCTATTCTATTTCCGTGACAGTGGTTCTTATACCACTTATTTAGTATATGGTTTGCGTTGCCCCTAGGGCCTAACTGTATTACTTACCTGTGTGACTTACTGTATGCATTATTAAGACTGTGTTGTACTTACCTCTAAACTCATAAAGAGTGCTGAGGGTTTGCTTAGAATAAATACACTTTATTTTATATATATATCTGTTGTGGTGTCCTTTCATTTGGTATTCAAGGGATTATATATGGTATCACAGCTGGCTTCACATGCCATTCAGAGTTTAGCCTAAGACTGCTCTTGTCCATGCTACCACTAGGATAGCTGGTCTATAAGGTTGACTTTACAACCAATCACCATAAGGGTATTTGGACTGATATAAGGTGTACACTATAACTAGTGACATCATACATCAGGCCAACTTCTCACAGGCATCATTTGACGCAGTATGGGGTACCGGACGATGGGATGGCCGTTATTTTTGTGGTGAGTGCTGATGGCTCCCACCCTTATGAGTTGTTTTGGGTGACGCTCCCGGCAGTGAATGCGGATGATAAAACGTTTCACTCGTATACTCCCACACGGGTCCCAGCAAATTATACGCCATATAGGACACTGGAGATTCCACTTTCAGCCTGGCAGCATAGCATTTGGTTTAATGGCGCCCTTCCCCATGCGGTTGCACCGGCTAGACTCGGCCCTTTGTCAATTCCAGGAGCCACATGGCCGGTGCTGGCCGGATTTACGCCTCACCCCCGCTATTTGACTATTGCGGTGGATGAATTGCGTACACTCCATACAGCCCTCATTAGGTTATATAGGGCTTTGGTTGCTTACGTTTCGCGCAATGTGCAGGTGGGGCAACTGCTGTTGCGGGTCTACCAGCTGGTCATCCTGCGGTTGTTATTAGCCCAGTCATAGTTAATTCGGTGATGGGTAAGCGCCCCCAGAATAAGGACGATTTGTCTTATTGGCTTGCCGAGAAATTTGACCAACTGGAAGCAGTGTTTCCACACTCTATGACGGTGGAGAAACACAGAATCCTCACCATAAGTTTACCGAAAGACTTGGTCCCGGAAGTGTCAGATTGTGACACCTGGGGTAAGGTTTTTGCCGCGGTCTATTCGAAGTGTTTTGGCACTCCGTCTATGGCCGTGCTCCCCTCCGTTATTAAACGTGTTCAAGATAATCACGGTCCGGAGGCGGCAGTTGAGTTGGGAATGTAAATTGTCGGAGTGTTCGACGTAGTTGCCTCTCTCGTCCTTGGAAACCTCAAAGGAGATGCGGTACAATTCCAAGTGGCTAATGGCCAAGCCCGCGTCGATGAACTCGATAAGCCGAAAGAGTTGCCTAAAATTATTGCGGAGGCGTATAGAACTATTGGCCGCAGTAGTTTAGGGGTTAAACCAACTATAGTCATTCCTGACCTGATACAACAAACTAAGGTGAGCTCGTCTGCTAAAGACGATCGTCCTAATTTTCCAAAGCAAAATTGGCGACAAAAGAAACAGGGAAAGCAGCAGCAGAAGCAGGGGTCTCGTCCTGCGTCTCCCACTCAGCCACCTAGTGAGCGCACATACGATTTGCGCGATCGCACTAGTATTAAGTCACCTGATAGATTTCAGGTTACTGAACGTTCTCCTCGTTCTTCACAGGAAACATTGGCCTCGCAGTCCGGTGGAGGAGAATGTGGCAAAGGTCGGGGTGCCCAGCAAGGTCGTGAGCAACCCCGTCAGGCTGAAGGTAGAGGCAAGCAAGATGAGTTTGCACGTCAACGTCCCCCGTTTCAAAAGAAGAAGGTTGCTGCATTAACAGCAAGGTATGCCACAGATAGTACGGACGCAGCTTCAGAACCTGACATGGGCGATAACGCTGCTCGACAGCGCGGCGGAGGTTACAGTAGTGCGGGAAGCACTACGTCCATATCTGGACGCGACAGCAACTGACACGTTCATTACTGTAGAAACTGCGGATACTAGAGTGGCTCCCCCTGACAGACTATATGACATAGTCCTCTTAATAGAAGGGGACATACAACGCACAATACAAGGGATTTTTTTGGATAATCTGACCTCTTCCTACGACATTCTCTTGGCGGAGGCGGACTGGCCCCGACTTTCATTTTAGATGCTCCTAGAGGGGAGGAGGTTATCCTCCCGTCCTTTACGCATACTGTGCCAAAGGAGCATGCTGAAAGGTTTGCCGCGGAATGGGCTCAGGTGCTTGCACCGGCTTTGTATCGTACTCAGGTAGGCTGGGATAAATTGTCCCCCAGCCATGAGATTCCCTTGCGGTCTATGCCTCAACCACAACCCCAATATCCCATGCGCCGCGAAGCTAGATCTCACGTCACGGAAATCCTTGATCAATTGGAATATCAGGGTGTTATTGAAACATGTGTGTCACCAATGAATAATCCTTTATTCACTGTAACGAAGCCTGATGGGTCGTACTGCCTAGTTTTGGATTACCGGCACCTAAACTCCCATTGTCGGACATGCGCAGTACAGAATACTCACAGTTCTGCCCTGGTGGATAGTCTTGTGCTTAAACGGTTTAAAACCACACTTGACATATCCAATGGCTTTTACAGACATAACCTGTCCTCACTTAGTAGTCAGTGGACAGCATTTACATCTGGCGGCAAGCAAAAACAATTTAAAAGATTAGCCATGGGCTATAAAAACAGCCCTGGCATCTTTGCCGCAAGTGTAGTCTCTCTATTGGAGAGCATTGCCCCAGATGCGTACTCGTATGTTGATGATATCTATCTCACAGACGACGAGTTGTGGCCGCATCTGTGTCGCGTTGATCGCATTATTGTAATGTTTGCAGACTTCGGTTACAAATTCAACTTTGTGAAGTCTCACATTGCAGAGTATACAGTGTTATTTTTGGGCTACGAGCTCAACAATGAAGGTCGAAGACTGGCTCCTCACTTTCTGGAAATGTGCGCATGTTTGCGTGCTCCGACAACATTGAAAAAATTACAGTCTTTGCTGGGCTTTCTGAATTTCGGTCGTACGTACATTCCTGATTATGCCCAGCGTATCAAGCCGCTTTATGCCTTGGTACAACCTACTTTTTCCAAATAGAGCTGGCTGCCAGAGCACTCAGCAATTTTGCAATCGTTGCAAGCTGATCTTCTTGCTTCAAAATACTTACTGACACGTGATAACCACACTAACCTGGTAATAAAAATTGTACCAGGCGCCGTGGGTTTCACGTACTTGACGTTCAATGAGGGTGACACCGTCCCCATTGCATACAAATCACACCTGTACACTTCGGCTGAACTGCGTTTTTCCTCAGTCGAGAAAGTTTCGACGGTGGTACAGATGGCAAATCTGAAAGAAAGAGCACTGTCGCAAGAAAAACGCATGTTGGTGGTCACACCATATCCTGCCCTGGAGGCAGTGACGAAAGCAAGTGTACCTAATTCTAAAGCTTTGCATCAACCGTTGGATACAATAGGCCACTTCCTTGACATCGCCCGATGTCACCTATATCTTTGATGCCTCATTACAGACTCAGGAGTATTTACAGTATGAGTTTGTTCATCCTGCTCCTCTGTCTTTGCGCCCGCTCGAAGATTACCATTGTGTCATTTATACTGACGGTTCGGCGCAACCGGTGACTGGATCGAAGCATGCCTATTCTGCAGCCTGCGCAATTGTGGCAGGTACTTTCATAAATGGTGAATTCCAATCTGATGTCGTGCATACGCATTCATTGGGCGATTGTACCGCACAGTTAGCAGAGCTACGTGCTCTGGTGCTTGCACTGGAGTTTGCCGATCCTCGAGTCACTACTCTTATAGTAAGTGACTCATTTTACTGTGTTCAGTCATTCAACGACAATCTTTTCTTTTGGTCTCAAAATGAATATCGTGATTCCAAAGGTAGCACAATTAAGCATAAAATGCTTTGGGTTCGAGTGGCAGAACTTAAAGAACATCTGCCTCTCGTGAATGTAATTCACACTCTTGGGCACCAACGAGTTGGTGTCCACGCTGTCGGAAACAGCTTAGCTGACGAAGCAGCGAAAACAGCAGTGGCGACATATTTAGTAACGGCAGTTACAAGGTCCAAATGTAAGATCGATGATGACATCTTGGCAGCTATTGCTGCTACAGAGAAGGGAGGTAATTACCCGAGAGGGTTCCCTTCTCGTTACCATTATCACTTAAGTCCTGATAAAGTCCCATTAGTGAGAATAAACGACGTTGGTGACAGATTGATTCCCAACGCGGACTGCAGACCATCTCTGATATCAGCAGCTCACGAGGCTTTGGCGTCTGCCCATGCCGGCGTTGCAGCAACTGTTTCTCTGTTACAACAACGTTACTGGTGGCGCAGGTTATATAAACAGGCTCGCACTTATGTTCTTGATTGCGACATTTGCCAGCAGATTAAACCTTCAACTGCTGCGCGTTCACCACAAACTCAGTTGTACATATCCAATAAACCACTTGGGTGTGTTTATCTGGATCACTGCGGTTCTTCCTCCTCTGATACTGCATACAAGTATATCTTAGTTGCAGTGGATTCGTGCACACGTTTTCTGTGGGTATGGCCACAAAGGAGTGCTGATGCCCGTACTGTCATCAGGGATTTGCGTGTCTTTGTGGGAAGTTTTGCGTGTGGTACCTTTCATTCTGATCAGGGCCCTGCGTTTGCCTCTAAGGCGTACAAAGAAGACATGAAAAATTTGGGGGTCCAAGTCAAATTTTCGTCTCCATACCGACCTGAGGGTAATAGTGTAGTGGAGCGGATGAACCGTGTCTTAAAGAAATCCTTGACAGCTAGGGTTTTAGGCACTGGTCGGAACTGGCTAGCCCATTTGTATAACGTCCAAAGTGCACTTAATAATTTCCCTAGAAGGTCTCTGGGTGGGAGGACCCCATACATGATGCTCTTTGGCATAAATGTTTGTCCCTGACCTTGATGGTCTAGACATGGCGGCGTCTGCCGCACCCTTTGACGTAGATGATCACTGTGCTGTATTGCAGACTCTACAAGAAGCCAGAGACAGTCTCGCGAAGGAACATATGCCCTCCACATCTGATGCTGCACTTCAGATTCCGGTAGTCGGCTGGCTACCTCGAGTTGGTGACCTGGTCCGTGAGAAGGTGGAGAACAAGAAGGAGTTCGGCCCCTCTTATCGTGCCCCGGTTCCAGTGCTCGGCGTGCAGGGTACAAGAACAGTCATTTTACCTCCACTTCCTGGTCGCAAGGATAACGGGTACATCTCCATTGACAATGTCAAACTACAGCGAGTGGCCGATTCTTCTTAGTATGACTCCAGCGGTCTCTTGCCCTGCGATGCTGAGAAATTCTGTGTTGGCTCCAGCTCCTGACACCATGCCTGATGTTGCCATCGAGATGCATACAGTTACTGATCCTTTATTGCTACCACCGACTGGTGGTCCACCTGAAGATACTGAGCATGCTTATCCTGCAGATGTAACATTACCTGTTTTACAATCAACCGCAGTTACACAGTTACGTTACTCCTTTGATACTAACTCTATGACTACCAGGGCCCCATCAAAAGTTTCTATTTTTGCTATTTGGTTTAAAAGACATTTTTTGATTCCTCCTTGGACTTACATTTGGCTGATGCTCATATGTTTTTTTTTATTTATGTCCATCTGATTTGTAGTGGTATTTTTTCGTCTAGTGAACGGACACTACCTAAAAGAAAGATCTACAATTAGACTAATTGATGGAACTTTGGCCCCTCACTCTCATCACACGTCATGAAAAGAGACCAGACTTTTGTGAATATTACTGCCCGGCCTGTGTTAGATGGGATTGCGTGGGATGCGGTTAAATTTCAGATTCATGGTCCAACTGAGGTTATCAATGTACCAAATGTATTTCGTGTTTCTATGGGTGATGTAGTTAAACAAAACATCCGTTCTGATGATTGGGACGTTCAGGCCATAGAGGCACTGTTTTCTGATTTGAAATATTATGCCGCATTTAATGCTGAGGATTTGTATTTAGATACTGCTAATTATGGAGAGCAGTTTTGCTATCAACATTATGGCAATCATTTCCTACATAAAGCCAATACATTTCGTAATTTTGTAAATTATACACAATGGGAACATTGTCCAACACCAATGTTAGGCAGCTCAAGCACATTGGTGAACAAATTTGCCTATTTTACTGATTTCAGTATTTGCGAACCTGCCACCTTTTATTTTAAAATGGTAGCAGAGTCTGCCTCGAAGGTTAGGCTGACACACACTAAATTATTATAGTCCAAATCCTTTTTGGATGATTTAGCGGTCAGGGGTTATGATCTGTGGAAAGATACTATTGATCTTAAGTCTGTCTGGGGTTCTAAACCATGGCAGGTACAAGGAACAGAAGCTTTGCATCGTGCCTGCCTCATCCCGAACCACATGTTTTTGAATTCGACTATTTTTCAGACCTGCTTTGGATTGGCTACTTCTAAAAACTGAATTCCCCGTCTATTCCGGATCTGGGTGCTTACCCGAATTGGGATAATCATACAGATCTGTCCCTTGATGCGTTGCAGTCGTACGTTACTAATTCATCCTTCAATATTTCTAAGTTCGATTCTGAAGGATGGTTGAGTTGGCAGACGAGTTGAGATTCCTGTCAACGTCGTTTTTTGGGTCTGAAGCCTGGGTATACGCAGGATCGTGTGGACCCCCGCTTTGAATCTTCTCATTCTGTTACTACCTACTCCGTTGGGAAGTTATGCCAGTCTTTGTCAGGATTTAGCCTAGGCGCCTGCCTGGACTACAATTCCCACGTAAAAATGGGTTTTAACTACATTTCCCGGAAGCCCTTGCTAATGACCGGATATAGCGAGGCACGGCCGTTAGGGGAGTGTTCGTGATTTTGATGGACTCAGCGGGAGCGTCTGCTCTCGGTTCTGGAGTATCTTGAGGCAGCGTAACCAGAGGAGCGTTTTGCAGGTTCCCAGCGCCCGGCACTGGTATCGTCATTTGTTTTTGCTGACCTAGTGCGCTAGGTTGTTCGAAGAGTGGATCGCTCGTGTATGTACCTGGGAGCCAGGCTGGTATGCTGGGGAGTAGTGCGGCTTTCCTGGCCATTGTGTTTCTAGGCATTAAGCTTGATAAGAAACTTACGATGCAAACCCATGTTAATATCACTATTGGGTCCTGCTATCACATCTTAAGTTTACTCAGAAGAGTTTTTCCATTGCTTCCACTTTCCACCAGGAAGACTCTAATTCAAGCATTGCTCATGAGCAAGATTGATTATTGTAATGCTCTACTTCTTTCTCCTCATGCTACCTCATTGGACAAATTGCAGGTTATACAAAATACGGCTGCTCGTCTGGTAACCAATTCTCCCGCTAGGACCCCCTCGCTGCCTTTATTGCATGAACTACATTGGCTGTCAATTAGGAAAAGAGAGCAATTCAAAACAGGCTGCATGATTTTTAAGGCTCTAAACGAACTTAGTCCTCTCTATCTTACTAGGAAACTGGGAATGTATCATCCTATATCCTCTCTTAGATCAGGATCTAAAAAACTTCTCTCTGTTCCTAGAATAAAGAAAGCCCGTTCTGGTGGTAAGGCCTTTTTCGTACTTGGCTCCTATGTTTTGGAACAGTCTTCCCCTCTACCTCCACATGGAAATGCCCCTTTTCCGTTTCAAAAAGCTTATGAAGACATATCTTTTCTAGTTTAAGACAGCTCGCTGTTGCTAGCGCAGAGATACCCCTTGGGGTGATTCAGCGCTATATAAAATTATAAAATCAATCAAATCGAATCAAATCAAACGGGTTTGTTTCCTTATTTCCGGGATTCTAGTTGCTTGATGCAAGTGACGGAGTGCTGGGGGAATCCTCCGCATTACCGTCACTAAGGCCTGATGTATTGAGTAGTGGATTACAAATACAAAGCGGACGGCAGTAGTATAGGCACTACGCCCTACCGTGTTTGGTTGACCCTTGAGCCTTGGAGGAGTGTTTGTTGATTCTGTCGGTGGATATGCCGAAATATGCACCGGTAGCCTTGTGACAATATCTGGGGCTCTCATTACGTTTCATTTATAGTATTGCTTTTGGTGGACTAAGACCAGGATATTAGTCAGAACTTTGACTCTACGGATGATTCCATAGACTTTGGTAGTTCCACATTAGGGGGTACGTTACTTACGTTAGTAATACATGCGTTGAACAGGAGTGCGATGAGTGCAGTGTCAACTAACTGGTTTTCTTGTGTTGTGTAGGGAAAGGAAGGCGCAAGGAGAGAATCGCCGCTGTGAAGCCACTAAGCAGAGTTAGCTCAGGTGACACACCATTCTTTAGCGAGACATTACTGAGAGTAGGATGAAGGCAATGTATTAACCTATGTGTTTTGTTTTACAGCTTCCCTTCCCTGCCGTCCCTTCCTTTCCCTCCCTGAGGTTTTTTCCCCTTTGGGGTTTTTTCCCCTCGCCGTATCGTTCGAATACCTTGTATACATATATACTTCAGGGTGTTTGGAAGGTCCGGAGGTGGAGTTTATTACTGCAAATGGATCCTGCAGAGTGACAACCTGACAGTCTTGGCTGCAACACTCCACCATGGCATCTGTTATAGTTCATTTATCTAAATTACATGACAAAATAGATTTGGATGATTTCGTTAAAGGTCCTGTGGGTGGCAGGTCCAAGAGAGGGGTGTATGCTATTTATAACGAGGTTTGGAAAATATCACAAATTGAAGCTGCTTCCAGATTGAGAGCTATTGATCAAGCTAATATGGAAAAAGTGCTAGCTGTTCTAGATAATAGCATGAACACCCTTTCTTCCAGAATTTACACATTAGATAATATTGTTTCATCTGTTGTAGATATCGTGCAGCATGATGTGTCTGTTTTATATCATGGTCAGAATCAATTGCGTTCTATAATTCAGTTTGCATGGACATTGCAAACGTTAAAAGCTGGGAAAGTCCCCTGGGACTATATGAATACTTCACCGTTATTCCTTCCTTTTAATTTAACTGCGAAACAACAATTCATGTCCATGAAAGATGCAACATATTCATTACTGCATATTGAAAAGTTAGAACCTTTACCTTTCACAGTGGCCGAATTGAACTCAGCTGTGTGGCTTATCCATGGGTTTATCACATTGCCATTTCCATTGTTTAAGTTCAGTTCGTGCATGAAACATTATGCCCTAGGCAGATATGAACCATTGGGTACTGCTTTCCTGCATGAAGTCTGGTCACTCCCATTTACATACAGGTGCATGAGAGACGGTAAAGAGGTCTATTTGAAAGGTGAGGAATGCACTTCCACACCTGATCACTCTGTAGTATGTAGGCACATCCAATTGCATGGCGCGTGCAATGTGCAAGCGTCTAATTTAGCATGCGTCCTGAAAGGGATTCCAGTGCCAGCTATTACACCTTCTTTTACGTTGCTAGCAAACGGTAGTTATCTGCTTTTGAATAACGAGGCTTGCTGCGGAATGCTAGTGGGAATTCCCTACATTGTGACTGTATCACAGAGAGTAGACTGCTGCAAAAATGTCCTTTTCCCACCCCCGCATGGGCGGCTGGATGTATCCTTCTGGCCTTCCATTTCAACCTTGAAAGCAGAGTTCAACAAGATGAGCAGAATAAGGGCTCTATTGTCTCAAAAGGAGGTCGCTCTGACTTCGTCCTGTGAAACATTTGTACTTCACGCAGCTAACACCCGTACCGAGGTGCAGGCTCTTTTAAATACTGATCTCCCACTTCATTTTGGGGCCCTGATTCAAACTATATTCAACGCCTCGTCAACAACTGGCTTGTGCATTTTTTCAAAATTGTGGGCTCCGGCCTCGTGACCTCCTTCCAAACTATTTTTGGTGAGATACCGGCCTTTTTTCATTCTATTTTTTCCAGCGTCTTTGGAGGGCTCCCATTGATTCTCGCGGCTGGCGTGCTGCTGTTGGTCTGCGTACTGCACAATGGCTGCACACTGTGTGTCACGCAACAGCCTGGCCCGGCTCCTCCATCTTCGTAACCGGATGCTTGAATACTATGGAACTTTACCACTGGCAACCCTGAGCATAGCCTATGGATTATCTTTCCGGTTTGCCTACTTTACATGCGTACAACCTGTTTTTCATTGCCTAGATTGTCCTTTCGAATGGGCTCTGGATCTGTGCTTGTCAAACTCGGTGTCTCCTGCCCCGCATTATGATCGACTAATGAGTCCATTAGTGGCTCATGAGTTGGACTGTTCTAGTGTCAGGATTATGGCCTGTGGAGCGGCACATGGAGTCCTTGGGAACTGGGACATCGGAACGGCAGCGTATGACTTCTTGGCACGAAGTTATTTAGAAGAACACACCAGTTGTCCTCTGAACGTGCTAGAGGCTCCAGTGGTCGAAGAACATGTATGTTCGTTTACCTTGCTAAACTGGATGGCGGAATCTTTTGCATCTCGTTCCAATGACTTCCTTTTGGAAGCTGTTGCTACGTACTGTGTTTACACATTTATGGATTAACTTGATTATCGTCCAGCTTCACTAGCACAAACCAAACTTTTTTTTTCTCCCCTTCATTTTGGTTTTTTTACGGTTTTTTCGAACTTTCACTGCTCTTTTGGATATCCAATACATGCACTTGGTTCTGCTCTGTCGAACTTGAACTCTGCGTTCCCTTTTGTATTCCTGCTTGCTCGTGGTCCGATCAAGGGTGGGTGTAGTGAAGGTAGCTGCATACATTGCTATGTTAGCATAAGCGCGTTAGCTTTTAGAAAGTCATCTTGCCACTTTTGCTGCTTTTGCACGCGACACTGCAGATACAGGTTAATATTTGAGAACTGCTTGCTTGCCTTTTCTTCACATGAGAACTGTCTGTTGTTCACCTCCCTCGACGTGCACTGCGACCTTGGTCTGAACATTGTGTGCAAAACACTTTGAGCAGCCAGACAATGTATGTTTTTGAATCCAGGTTGATCGGCCCACTCTCTAGGCATAATATGCACACAGCTGCAAATACCTGAATGTCGAGAGCCTTTAATATTACAGTTTGCATGCGTTTGAAACGCATTCTGGAGAAGAACATTTCCAGGCGCAGAGCAAAGCTGATCCTGTGATGTGATCCACATAAAGCTGATCTTTACGGTATGGGGTTCCCCATTCAAGCCTAGAGACCTTCTACTAGTCTAATAATATTAGTTTACTAGCGAAAGGATGGTGGCTGTATTCCACTGTCATTTATACTATGATTTCTCCTTTCATTTTCTATGGTATTGTAACAATGCTGATGGTTTTAATTATAATCATTTGTCTGCTTATGTTAGCCAAAGTACTGCATCTTAGGACACGTAGTTTATAAAATAAACCTTTTAAACTTTACCGTGTCTCTGATTACTTTGCTGTGGATTGATATATGTATAATAGCGAACAGGTATTTCTGATTCCCACCATTCCTGAGAATACTCTAAGTCGCTTGTTCTGGGTTGTCTATACATTGGGACCTCCGAGATAATACGGATAACGAATGGGACACTGATGCTGGTCGGATAGGGGTTCTGGGTACTGAGGTGAGTTTTTGGTACACCACAATTCACTGAGGTCCTGGTTTCCTGCACATAGTTCTGTGCATGAGCAGAATCCCTGCAACAGTATGTGGAAATACAAGCCGACAAGTTGACTATGGTGGTGGATATCTTGGTTGAGAAGATCAGCAGCGAATATGAACAAATGTTACTTACCTGTAAACTGTGGTTCTCCAGTATTGGTGTCTTTCATAGATTCACATACTTGAATATTCCCCGTCGAAGTGGGAGTCCCACGGTACATAAAAAGCAATAAGTCTCATGTATCTAGATACATACATAAACCATATAAGAATAAAATACATATGTAAATAAACTTTAGATAGTTCAAAATAACATATCAAGTCAAAAGTACCATAGGATAACATTGACACATAGGAAAGCATTGAGAACAAAGAATCACTTTACTGACATATCCATGTCGTTTTTATAGCCCAAACTCTAGCCAATCAGGCGCAAGCACCCTCTAGAACCTTCTCCTCAGAGGCTCAGGCCCTCAGATTTTCGAAGCACAAGAGTGACAAAAGAGTCTAATGAGGAGAAGAGAGCCTCTGAGGGGAGGAGGGTGGGTCGCATGTGAATCTATGAAAGACACCAATACTGGAGAACCACAGTTTACAGGTAAGTAACATTTGTTCTTCTCCAGTATTGAGGTGTCTTTCATAGATTCACATGCTTGAAAAGAATAGTGAGCAGTACTCTGCAGCCTGAGGAGGCCGTATCAACGTTGCATGAAATACAATGACAAAGCATGATAAAAATACGCAACTGATAACAACCCAAGGAGGAGGGAAGTAACAGAGGCTCACCTTATTTGAAGAGATTCCGAAGAACTGCTTGGCCCACAGCCGTATCCGTCTCATTGATTGCATCCAGGCATTAGTGCCTCGTGAAAGTGTGCCTGCTGGACCATGTAGCTGCCTGGCAAATCTGATGGATGGGCACACCAGCGAATAAAGCAGTGGAGGAGGACATTGCTCTCATAGAATGCGCCCTCACTCCAGAAGAAAGAGGCTTGCCAGCCTTCTGATGGCAGAAAGATATCGCTGAAGAAATCCAACGTGCAATTGTTGGTTTGGTAACAGAATGTCCCTTACAGGTTCGTCCGTAGGCAACGAACAGTTGATCAGACTTGCGAAAGGGTGCCGTTCTGCTGATGTAAAAGTCCAAAGAGTCCAAAGAGTGTAGACTCTGTTCCGCTGGAGATTGCGGATAAGGAAAAAATTTCTTTAAAATTATGGGTTCATTAAGATGAAAATCGAACGGCACTTTTGGCATGAAAGCTGGGTTAGTGCGGAGGATAACACAGTCTGATTTAAATTGATGAAAAGGAGGTTGGATTGTAAACGCGTAACGAGTAAGTCAGTGCAAGCAGGAGAGCGACCTTCCATGTTAAAAATTTGAAATCGGCTGAATGGATTGGCTCAAAGGGCACCTTCATAAGCTGCGCCAATACAATGTTAAGACGCCACGTGGGCAGAGGACGCCGAATGGGCGGGAACATCCGGAACAGAATGCTGAATTACTCTAGATGAATAGAGAGAGGAAGAGCTGTCCTGACGAAAGCGAGAAATTGCCGCTAGAAAGACTTTTAAGGTGGAGTGAGACAGTCCTGACTGTGCCAACTGCAGAAAGAAAGGCAAAATCTGTGCCGGGGAGGCGTGCACTGGGTGGATGTGAACAGACGAACACCAGTGACAGAAGCGCTTCCACTTTAGCTTGTAGGTCTTCACCGTGGAAGGCGCCTGCGCCCTGGCCAGAACTTCCCTGCAGGCAGGTGGAATGTTCAAGTGAGCAAATTCAAGGTGCTCAGGTTCCAAGCAGACAATTTGAGTGAACTGGGATTTGGATGGCAGATCCGACCGTTGTTCATTGTCAGAAGGTCCGGCCGAGGGCGAAGAAGGATGGGCTCGCACTGAGAGAGGAGCAGCAGCTCCGAAAACCATGCCTGCCGAGGCCACCGTGGAGCAATTAGGAGAATGTGGCACGGTTGTCTCCGCATTTTCCACAACACTCGAGGAATCAGAGGGATCGGCGGAAAAGCGTAGGCAAACATCTTGCACCAGTCCATCGAAAGGGCATTTCCGCGCGACCCTCTGTGGGGAAGCCAACTTGCGTAAGACTGGCATTTGCTGTTCTGTGGAGTTGCAAAGAGATCGAGGTTCGGCAAACCCCAAAGGCTGAAGACACAGTCTAGAGTCGGCTGGTACAGCTCCCACTCGTGGGTCGATGACGTTGACCGACTGAGTGCGATAGGGAGAATGTTGGAAATGCCAGGCAGGTGGACTGCAGATGGAGTATGGCCCAATCCCAGATCTTCTGAGCCAGCTGGGAAAGCAGTGGAGATCTTGTCCCACCCTGCTTGTTCAGATAGTGCATGCTGGTGGTGTTGTCCGTCTGAATGAGCACTGACTCCCCTTGAAGCTGGAGCCGGAAGGATTGCAGCGCAAGGAAAATTGCCATCAGTTCCAATCTGTTGATGTGCCAAGAACGTTGAGACAGAGTCCATTTGCCCTTGATGGACAGATCTTGAAGGTGCCCGCACCACCCTTCCAGGGAGGCATCCGTGGTAAGTACGAGTTCCGGGGCTGTTGCCAGAAAAGAAGTTCCACCTGCGATGTTGCGAGGATGTGTCCACCAGTGCAGAGCTTGAGCCATGCGAGCGGTCACGAAGATCCGGTCGTTGAAAGAACCGGAGACCTGACGCCATTGCTTGTCTAGTTCCTCTTGAATGGGACGACTCTTCAGTCTGCAACGTGGGATCAAAGAAATGCAGGAGGACGCCATCCCCAGAAAAGACTTCAATATGCGGACTGAAACGGACCGCTTTGATCTGATGGAAGCTGCGAGCTGCAGGATCCGTGTTTGCCGATCGGCGGAGGCGAAAGCCATGGAGGTATTGATGGTAGCGCCGAGGAAAGTTCTGTGCAGAGCTGGCGTGAGCTGAGATTTCTGTATGTTGACCGACAGGCCCAGAGAGTGGAATAGAGTCCGACAATACTGAGTGTAGGAGAGTGGGGTCTGCTTTCTATGTTCACCCCCACTTTTTGCTTTTGCTTTACTGGTTTTCGACTTGGATGTGGCTGTGGGCCTGCTAATCAGACCCACAGCCCTGCTGTTCTCTCTCTAAATTGATACTATGTACTTTAGGTGCATAACCCATTTGGATAGGATCACCTTATTGGCCCCTGTACAGTGTACCTTAGGTACCCAGGGCATAGGTGTACCCTAGGCCTACCAGGGGCTGCAGCATGTATTATGCCACCCCTGGCCTGGCCTTCCATTATGACACAACTGGCTGATCGCTCAGCTGGGGCAAGGTCGTGTAATCACTCCTTGCTTAGGTGTAGTAGTCCTATACCTAACTTACATATAGACATGTGTACCTATCAGCCACTCCTATGGCAGGCCTTAACAATCCTGGAGGCAGAGTGCTTGGTAACATGTGAGATGGTGCTCTAGCATGAGCTGAGCCTGTCTGCAGCTTTCGGAACCATGTCCTTATAGCTGTTCTATGATATAGCCTACCATATACTCTTAAAGTACCTTATAATCTTAAACGGTTATGGTAACTATGGTTTGGCTTTATCAAAACATGTCATGTAAGGTGTCTAACACTTTGGAATAACACCCCCATCCCATTTCTGGGGATGAGGATATTATCCCTCCCTTCTAGAGGGAGAAGACATGTTGTAACCTACTTACCCGGTTAAAGTTAACCAGAGCCCCAGCATCACAAAATGGATGCTGCTGCCACAGACACGAGTCTGACCTCCTGCTGCTGGGAGTGATCCCGGCAAGGGAGGCTTGGACAATAGGTTTCCTGCCTTGGGAGGTGCGAGCACCACCCCAGACAGGCCTTAGTGTATTGGGGCAGGGAGGGATGAAAAGAATGAGACATGCCTGGGGAACACAAGGTGTCCCGTGCATAGTCCAGTTCAAACCGGTGCTGGGGCACTCCAGCCCCAGTCCTGGCGCGAAACTGGACAAAGGGAAGGGGGTGTAACCACCCCCCTCCCAGGTCCCACCCATAAGGCGTGACCTAGCAGGCAACCCAGCCCCCCAGATTAGTATAAGAGTGGTAGCTGGGCCCCAGGAGATTAGATTATCCTAAACCTGCAACCTGAACAGAAATTCTGGACCTTCGACATTCGACGAAAGAAGAAGACTGAAGAATCTCCCTTGTGGCCAAGGAGTGGCTACCCTGTGCAAACAGGCACCATCAAGAGACTACCCTTTGCTTTGCTGAAGTTCTACGAGGGACCGACTGCAGAGCCCGACCAGAGCCTTGACTTCCAGACTTCTCCGACCCTGATCCACATCCACAGCCGAGCTGAGATCCGTGGAGGCGACGAGAGACGTGGGACCGGCTACCTGGGAAAAGTGGCTAGTATCTTCCAGCGCAGCTTCTGAGGCACCCTCGAAGTTGTGCACCGGGGATTGAGAAGCCCCAACCCCAAGCACCATCTGCACCGAAGATCAGCCCCCCACACTCCACGAGTCCTGCGTGGGGCCCTTCTGCATTTTCCTGCTTGCCGCGTCTGTCCGGTTGCTTGCCCGTTGGCTAGCGGCCTTTGTGACGACACACCTTGAAATCTTCACTGCTGGTTTGGCTCCTCCAGACTGGCTTCTGCTTCTTTGCAAAAGAGAAGCACCCCAGACCTTCCTGGTCTGCACCAGAAGCAAGTCCTCCGTTCTTCGTGGGTTCCGCTTGCCAAGGTTTGGTGAGTCCTAGTTCAACTTCGACGCCGCCGACAGCAAGAGCCTTCGTGGGACAGCTCGCCTCCTGGTCCTGGTCGTCCTCGACGTCTCCTGGTACCCGTGGCTGCAGCGACAAGCTTCACCTTTTCACCTGCAATCTTCACAACATCGCCTGGTTCCTTCCTGGTTCCACGTGGTCACTGGCTAGTGACCTTGACTCTGTCCCTTCTGCTTGCAGGTATCCTCTCTTCTTGATCCCAGCCTTGGGATCCACCGGACACTCTTCACTGACTGCCTGTCAGCAACTTTCCTTCAGGCATCCATAGAAGTCCACGACGAAACCCGACGCAAGTTCACACCTATGCACCCGCAGCCCGTGGGCTAGGTAACTTGGGTACTTCAGTGCTCACAAGGGTAGTGACTATCCTAGGGTCTAGTTTCCGAGTCTCGACTCTCTAGCTGCTTCAGAAGTGTCCTTAAACTGTTAATTTCTAACTGCTAGTAATTCTATCGACTTTTACGCATTACGCGTGAGTGTTTCCACTCTGCACCTGAATCCCGTGGGCCTCCCACTTCCTAACTATGGCTAGTGTAGTGTAGCCCCAGCGATTCCCTAGGCCTACGCCTATTCTATTTCCGTGACAGGGGTCCTTATACCACTTCTTTAGTATATGGTTTGCGTGGCCCCTAGGGCCTAACTGTATTACTTACCTGTGTGACTTAATGTATGCTTGAATAAGACTGTGTTGTACTTACCTCTAATCTCATAAAGAGTGCCGAGGGTTTGACTAGAAGAACAAGTTACTTACCTTCGGCAACGATGTATCTGTAAGAAACATTAGTTAGATTCCTCACCTTAGAATATCCCCAGGCGTCAGACTGGATCCGGAAGATTTTTCGTCAGCAATACCCCTTGTGCGTCGCTAGGCGTCGTCTGCGGCTCCGCGTCCGTCGTCGGCGTCGTGCGCCGGAATGACGTCGGAGTACTTAGACGCCGCCCTCGCGCGCTGACGTCAGTTCTTGTACATAGCTTTCCGCGCTAGGAACGCAGAGCCATGCAAAGACCGACACTGGTGCCAAAAATAAAATCTAGGGGCCCGAAAAGGATAACCTTAACCCTAGATGTCAGTTCGCAGAACGGGGAGGATGGGTGGGTCGGTGAGGAATCTAACTAACTAATGTTTCTTACAGATACATCGTTACCGAAGGTAAGTAACTTGTTCATCTGAAAGAAACACGTTAGTTAGATTCCTCACCTTAGAATAGATACCCAAGCAATACCATCCCCGGTGGTGGGTCTGCGAACCAAGATCACACCAGAAAGTCCTGGAGGACAGAACGGCCAAAGAAGCCATCCCTCCGGACTTGGCTGTCAAGGCAATAATGCCTGGCAAACCTGTGTAGCGAAGCCCACGTTGCCGCCTGACAGATGTCCTGCAAAGGGACACCTCGTCCCAAAGCAGTAGTACCCGCCGTGGCCCGAGTAGAATGGGCGCGCAGCCCAACAGGAGGGTCCTTTTTTGCCAAGGAATAACAAATTTTGATGCACAAAACGACCCACCGAGAGATGGTCCGTTTGTGCACAGCTTTCCCCTTCTTAGCACCCACGTATCCAACGAAAAGTTGGTCGTCCACCCGGAACTGCTTCGTGCGGTCCAGATAAAAGGAGAGCGCACGTTTTGGGTCCAGCCGGTGGAGCCTCTCTTCCTCTTTGGAAGGATGCGGAGGCGAAAAGAAGGTGGGCAAGTTGACAGACTGCCCAAGATGAAAGGGGGTCACCACTTTCGGAAGAAAGGAGGGACGAGGCCGAAGGACAACCTTGTCCGGATGAACAGAGAGAAAGGGAGGCTTTGAAGATAAAGCCTGGAGCTCACTCACCCGTCTAGCCGAGGTGATGGCCACCAGAAAAACAGTCTTAAGCGTCAGCAGACGAAGAGGACAATTATGAAGAGGCTCAAAGGGAGCGCACATTAGAAATGTGAGAACAAGATTCAAGTCCCACTGAGGCATTACAAAAGGGACAGGAGGGAACGTGCGAGTAATGCCTTTTAGAAAGCGTGTAACTACAGGGGACTTGAAAAGAGAAGGCTGATCAGGAAGCCTTAAGAAGGCAGAGATGGCAGCAAGATAACCTTTCAAGGTGCCCAGGGCAGAGCCCTGCCGCGCCAAAGAAAGAAGGAGGAGAACCTCAGAAAGAGGGACGGAAAGGGGATCCACAGCCTTTGCTGTGCACCATGCCACAAATTTGTTCCACCGGCAGGCGTATACCGTCTTTGTGGAGGGACGCCTGGCTGCCAGAATGATATCACAGACTTCAGGAGGCAAGTCAAATGGCATCAACTGCCGCCACTCAATCTCCACGCATGGAGGTGGAGGCTGGACAGGTTCGGGTGGAGGACCGTCCCCTGCTGCTGCGACAGAAGATCCTCCCGAAGGGGCAGACGTATCGGAGGATCGGTCAATATACTGAGTAGCTCGGGATACCAGTACCTTCGTGCCCAATCCGGAGCCACCAAGATGACTTGGGCCCGGTCGTGCCTGATCTTCTTCAGCACTCTGGGCAGAAGTGGTATAGGCGGAAAGCCGTACAACAGACCGCAACGCCACTCGTGACGAAAAGCGTCGCCGAGCGAGTGCCGCCTTGGAAATTCCAACGCGCAGAACTGCTGACATTGCGCGTTCTCTTCGGTGGCGAATAGATCTAACCAAGGCTCTCCCCACTGCTGAAAGAGACCTTGTGCCACTTCGGAGTTCAGACGCCATTCGTGATCCATCATGCACCGGCGGCTGAGTTCGTCTGCTCTGGCGTTCAGAGAGCCCGCCAGATGTTGAACCACTAGGGTGACGCCCTGGTGTTCCAGCCATGTCCAGAAGCGCAGAGCCTCCTGACAAAGGGTCCACGACCCCACCCCGCCTTGTTTGTTGCAATACCACATGACGGTGGTGTTGTCCGTAAACACCTGCACGACACTTCCCCTGACAGAGGGAAGGAAGGCTTTCAGTGCAAGTCGGATCGCTCTCAACTCCAACAGGTTGATGTGGAGACGAGACTCCGCCGGAGACCAGAGGCCTCTGATCTCCGCCTCTCCCATATGGCCACCCCATCCCAGGAGGGACGCATCCGTCACTACGACATGCTCCGGTTGGGGAAGGGAGAGGCTCTTGCCCGTGACCCAATCGCGGTCCGTGAGCCACCACTGCAACTGCTGTGCAGTGCCCTCCGAGATCAAGACATGGTCGGACAGGTTGCCGTGATGCTGGGCCCACTGAAACTTCAGGTCCCACTGCAGAGCCCGCACGCGACGCCTGGCGTGATGCACTAGTAGGATGCAGGAGGCCATCAGCCCCAGAAGCTGCAACACTAGCCTGACCGAAACCCAGGATAGAGGCCGAAAGATGGGAATCAGGGCCTGAATATCCCGGACCCGCTGTTCCGGTGGATAGACCCGGAACTGCGCCGAATCGAGAACCGCTCCGATGAAGAGGAGCTTCTGAGAGGGACTCAGGTGTGACTTCGGCACGTTGAAGGAAAACCCCAGCAAATGCAGGAGATCCGCCGTAGTCTGGAGGTGGGAGGTGGGAGACGACTGCCTGGGGCGAGCCCGCCTTCAACAACCAGTCGTCGAGATAGGGGAAGACTGGAACCCCTGATCTGCGCAGATGAGCTGCGACCACCGCCATCACTTTCGTGAACACCCGAGGGGCACTGGTAAGGCCGAAGGGGAGCACGGTAAACTGAAAGTGCTCTTGACCCACCGTGAACCGCAGGTAACGCCGGTGGGCCGGCAGGACAGGGATGTGGAAATATGCGTCCTGCAAGTTCAACGCTACCATCCAGTCTCCAGGGTCTAGGGCAGCTAGAACCTGAGCCAAAGTTAACATCTTGAACCTTTCCTTCCGGAGGAAGGCATTGACGTTCCGGAGGTCCAAGATAGGGCGTAGGCCCCCTTTGCCCTTCTAGGGAACCAGAAAGTAGTGGGAATAACAACCACGACCTACTTCTGGGCTCGGAACGCGCTCGACGGCCCCCTTGGCCAAGAGGGCCGAAACTTCCTCGTGGAGAAGATTCAAATGATCCCCCGAGATACGGTGGTGCTGCGGTGGCATGGCTGGAGGGGACGTCTCGAAGGGGAGGGAGTAGCCCCTTCGGACGATTTGCAGCACCCACCTGTCCGATGTGATGGACCGCCAGTGGAGCAGGTGATGGCGAACTGCCGCCCACTGGCTTGGAATCGGCCTGAAAGCTCGGACTAGGAAGGCTTTGAGGCGGATGCTGCCGGGGTGGATGTGGGCTGACCGCGTCGTCCTCCAGAACCACGTCTGCGACCGCGCGCAGGTTGGTTCTGCGGTTGGTGGCTAGGCGGACGTGAGGAGGCACCCCTTCCTTGGCCACGAAAGGGGCGAAAGGCGGAAGTTTGCGACCGCGGGGCCGAGAGGCCCAAGGACTTGGCCGTAGCCCGGGAGTCCTTAAAGCGATTCAGCGCACTGTCCGCTTTCTCACCAAAAAGGCGAGTGCCATCAAAGGGCATGTCCATGAGAGTGCTCTGGACATCTCCCGAAAAGGACGTGGACCGCAGCCAGGCGTGACGTCTAAGCGCCACCGTGGTAGAAATCGCACTACCCAGCGAGTCCGTAGTGTCAAGCCCACATCTGATAGCATGTCGCGCTGCATCCCTCCCATCGGCCAGAGCCTGGGTAAGTCGTGTCTGGACCTCCTCCGGACACAGGGGCAGCACGTCCTCCACCATATCCCACAGAGAGTGGGAATAACAGGCCAATAGACAGGCGATGTTCAAGGACCGCAGGCCCAAACTAAGGGAGGAGAACAGCTTTTTGCAAAACTGTTCCAGTCTCTTGGAATCCCGGTCCGGGGGAGCGGTCGGGAAGGAGGATTGGGAGGTAGAAGCCTGGATAACCAGGCTCTCGGGGGTGGGGTGTTGGGACAGAAAACTGGGGTCGCCCGGAGCAGGGCGGTGGCGCCTGGCGACGTTCCTGTCCACAGGAGGAACTGTGGAGGGCTTGGACCAGGTGCCCTGCAGAACGTCAATGAGGGCCTCATTGAATTGCAGCAGAGGCTCAGTGGAGCTTGCTGCAGACTGAAGCACCTCAGTGAGGACGTTAGTTCTCACAGCCACGGCAGGCAGCTCGAGCCCAAGGGCTGCGGCCGCCTTGCGCAGCACCACAGAGAAAGCAGCACCCTCCTCCGAAGCCACAGTCGGAGGAGAGATGAATCCAGTGTCTGGTGAGGTATCCAGACCACTGGCCTCCCCCAGTTCATCTGCCCAGTCCTGTGAGAGCTGAGCCTGAACGGCCATAGGATCCTCGGACCCCTCCCATTCACCCCAGTCATCCGATTCCTGGTAAACAGGAGGAAGGATCGGAGCCGGACGATAGACATAATGGGTCTCCAGCGGCGCCGTACGCTGCGTCCATTGACGCCGTAACGGCGCCGGGTCCGGAGCGGGGCTGAACTGGGGCACGACGCCGAGCGGAGCCGGTGTCGACGCTGGCGGAGGAGGCGTGACGAGGTCGACTGGCGTCGGCGGGGACTCGGGGACGAGTACCTCGGGTACTTGCGGCGTCGAGGCCGGAGCCGTCGACGGCGCCGGGGCCGGAGCCGCCTGCATGCAAGGTTGCCCAGTCGGGTCCGCGGGGCCCGAAGGCGCGCCTGCGGGCGTCGACGGCGGAGCCAGGTTCCTCATGGCCGAGAGGAAGGCACTGACTTCCGCCGGCGTCGCGTCAGTCCCAGGGACCTGCGGGTATGGGGACTTGCGCGGCGCCTGCGGCTCCGCTGGAGCCGCGGGGGTGCAACCACCCTGACCCTCGGCCGAGTCGCGCGACCGGCGAGGGGAGTCCGAAGAGCGGTGTCGCTTCTTGGAGTGCTTCGACTTACCCGAAGACTTGGAGCCAGACGATCGATGATGACGTCGGCTGCGGCTCCGCGACCGATCCTTGGACCTCCTCCTGGACCGGGATCGAGAGGGGCGCGGAGCCGAGTGGCGAAGCTCGAGAAGCTTACAGGACCGCTTCCATCTAGCCTTCGAGGTCAGGGCCTTGCGGTCCGAACACGACTCCGCGTCGTGGTCGAGGCCCAAACAGTAAAGGCACCGGCGGTGATGATCCGTAACCGACATCAAGCGGTTGCAGTCAGCACTGGCTTTAAAACCAGGCATCCTACCGGCACCGGAGTCGAGACAAGATCAAAAAGGATCAAAAAACTAAGTCAAAAAAGACTAAAAGGGGTAGCTCTCCCGGATCTGCGCTCACTGGCGCGGAAAAAAGAAGAACTGACGTCAGCGCGCGAGGGCGGCGTCTAAGTACTCCGACGACGTCATTCCGGCGCACGACGCCGACGACAGACGTGGAGCGGCAGACGACGCCTAGCGACGCGCAAGGGGGATCCAGTCTGACGCCTGGGGATATTCTAAGGTGAGGAATCTAACTAACGTGTTTCTTTCAGATAGACAGAGACACTCTCTCTCTCTTGGGCCCTGTAAGTGCAGTGTTGCCATTAAGAGTACATGGTGCTGGGAGGTCGACATTACGAACTCCACAGCACCATGATGGCGGCACTGAAGACTGAGAAGTTTGGTATCAAACTTCTCAGCACATTACACCCACACTGATGCCAGACTGGGATTTAATGTAAAAAGCACGACAGAGGGCATCTTAGACATGCCCCCTGAAACTAACCAACAACCAGCGTCCTGACTGAGAGGCTGTCTAGGTTGCCACACAGCAGACATGTTGCTGGACCCCTGGGTAGAGAGCCATCCGCTCTCGTGGGTCTGCAACAATGCACATCCTGGGCAAGGTGCTAGGTCTCTTCCCGAGGGAAGGGCAGGGGAAGCTTCAAAGGCATGCCACCTTTGTGAGCTTCTCCAGGCCACTTGCTGTACTCAGCAACTGGCCTCACCGGTTCTGACCCCCACTCTGGCGGGAAGATCGACAGGAAAACCAAAGTGAGGAAAGGGGGTGTGCCAGCCTCTGCCAACCCCACCCCTCAGGTCAGGTGAAGCACAACTCCGGGCTCTCGCCATCTTGAGGATGAGGAGCCCTACCCAATCAGGACTAGGCTCCTGCCCCCCTCCCACTGGAGTGGCAGGATAGGTGGTGTACCCACCCCAGGGAAGGGACCCATTGGACCCTGACCTTTACCTACCTGTAACGCCCCTAAATTTAGAATTTTAGGGCACCCTGAACCTTCCTTCCTCAGATCCTGAATCCAAAACAGGAAGAAGAACTAGAAGAAAGAAGACCTGCCATGCAGCGGCTAACCAGAGGACGACACCAACTGACTTGACCCCAGCCCCATCGACCCTTTAACCTGCTCCTGCTAAATCCCGGCGTCTCCAGTGGTCAGCAACCTCGAAAACCCCAGAGGACCTGACTGCCTTGCTCCTCTAAAAAGACTGGGACTCCTACGAGCAGTGGTCCTGCTCAAAACAAGCAACAACCCCTGGTGCCAGCCAGGAAGGAGTAGTTTATTTTCTGTAACTCCAGTTCTGTAGTAGGGGTATCTCTGTGATAGTCATAATCTAGTGAATAGTCCCGCCCATGTGCGGGGACCCCGGAGCAATAAAAAATAATCTCTTAAGGTGTCAAATCATGCAGACCTGCATCCACCTTTAAGAGAGAATTTAATTCAAAGACAGATAATGCAGCCTATACCCACAGGCTACACTGTCCAGTACTTCAACTAGAAAATTCCACCAACATCCACAAACAGCACTGCCTGTCCAGCTTTTCTCCACAAGGGAAAAAACCCTGCCTCTACCAGCAAAAGCCTCTGGAATGATAGAGAGGAAGGAATGGACAGACAAGCCCCATAGGCTGCCATTATGTGGCTCAGAACAGGATACTGTGCCTTTAAGAAAACTTTCCAGAACTTTCCCAGTATCCCAGAACGCACAGCAGGTCCCTTTTACTTTCAGTTCTTTTTGAAGGCGTAGCACGCCAGACCTGTAGCATTCCTTACATGAATAATCATCTCTCCACCGGGGAGGAGGGCGGGCGCTTATGACTATCACAGAGATACCCCTACTACAGAACTGGAGTTACAGAAAAGAAACTACTCCTTCTGTAGTAGGGGATCTCTGTGTATAGTCATAATCTAGTGAATAGAATGGCAAGCCCATCCCCACACAAAAACGGCGGTGGAGAAGATACAAAACAATACCACTACTGTGCGAACAGATTTCGCAGCGAAGCCTGCCCAACCTGAGCATCTGCCCTGGCATCCGCGTCCAGACAGTAATGCGCAGCAAGGTATGGACCGACTTCCAAGTGGCCGCCTTGCAGATTTCTGCAATCAGAACATTACGCAGCAAAGCAGTCGTGGCAGCTTTGCCCCTGGTGGAATGAGCCTTAGGTTTACCCCCTAAGGTCTTATTAGCCTTTTGATAACACAATTGTATGCAGGACACAATCCACCGAGAGATGGACTGCTTAGAGGTCGCGAGACCGGTCCTGACTGATCCATAATTAATAAACAATTGGTCTGACCTACGAATATCCTGGGTCTTATCAAGATAAAATTTCAACACCCTCCGAACATCCAGGGAATGGAGAGACCTTTCCGCTGGCGAAGAGGGATTCTGAAAGAACGTAGGTAAAGTTATGGTCTGGTTGACATGAAAATCAGAGATAACCTTAGGAAGAAATTTAGGGTGAGTACGCATAACAACCTTAGCAGCGTGAAATACAGTATAAGGTTCTTGACAACATAATGCCTGAAGTTCACTCACCCTGCGGGCCGATGTAATGGCCACTAGGAACGCCGCCAGCCAGGATAGGTGCTGCAACGAAGCCTTGTGAATGGGTTCAAAAGGCTCCTTCATCAGTCTGGACAGCACCACATTCAAGTCCCAGGAAGGCGAGGGAAGTCTGACAGGAGGAAACACTTTCTTCAAGCCTTCCAAAAAATCCTTGACCACAGGGATCTGAAAGAAGGAAGTCTGTGAAGGGCATTTCCTGTAAGCAGTCAAAGCAGCCAGATGACCCTTAATGGAATGGAAATGAAGGCCGGACAGCGCCAAATGTAAAAGATATGGAAGGATGACATCTTCCTTACATGTCGTAGGGTCAAAGCTCTTGGACTTGCACCAGATACAGAACCTCTTCCACTTGTAGGCATAGGACGTCCTAGTGGAAGGCCGTTTAGACTCCTTCAGTATGTCCATACAATCTTCTGGTAGATTCAAATGGCCATGTTGCACTATCTCAGGAGCCATGCCGCCAAACTCAAAGACGAGAGGTTGGGGTGCACCATCTGCCCCCCGAACTTCATGAGAAGGTCCGGCCTGCACGGCAGCCGTATGTGAGGAAGGAGCGCCCGGTGAAGTAGGTCCGTGAACAACCACTGTCTGGGCCATTCTGGAGCAATCAGGATCATCCGAGCCCCTGACTGGGACAGTTTGATAAGCACCGCCGGAATCAGGGGAATGGGTAGAAAAGCGTACAGAAAGCTGTTCGACCAGTCGATCCATAGCGCATTCCCCAGCGTCCCCCGAGTACCTGGATGCGAAGTCTCGGCATTTGCTGTTTTCGGCGGTGGCGAACAGATCTACGTCTGGAGTCGCCCACCTTGCGAAGACTTCTCCTAGTACTTCGTCGTTTATGACCCATTCGTGGTTTTCCTGAATCAGTCTGCTCAGTACGTCCGCCTGAATATTCTGCACCCCTGGCAGATGCGTGGCCGTAATCGTCAGTCCTCGGGCCAGAAGCCAGTGCCAGATCGCCTGCGCCTCCTGCGACAGAGTGCGCGATCTCGACCCCCCCTGCTTGTTGAGGTAATACATAGTGGTTGTATTGTCCGTCTGTATCAGCAGCGAGTTGGTCTGGAAGGACGGAAGGAAGGCCTTCAACGCCAGGAAGACAGCTCTGAGTTCCAGGAAATTGATGTGGTACGTCGACTCCAACGGTGACCACTTTCCTTGAATCTGCAATTCCCCGGAATGCGCTCCCCAGCCTTGGAGAGACGCATCCGTCACGACACTCTTCGTGGGAATGTCCTTGTGGAAGGGAACCCCCCTGAGGAGGTTCCCCGCCGAACACCACCACTTCAGAGACTGAAGAGCATGTAGAGACAGCCGTATCTTGTCATCCCAAGAACCTGTCTTCTGATCCCACTGATCCTCCAAGCACTCCTGCAGTGGTCTCATGTGCAGCCGTGCGTGAGGAAGATACAGGAGGCCATCGATCCCAGCAGTGAAGACACCTTCCTCACTCTCGTCGATGGAGCGGTCCTGAGCCTTCCGAAGGAGTGATAACCGTCTCTCCTCCGAAGGAGACACGCTTGCTGACCGCGTATCGATGGAGGCTCCCAAGTACTGTATGCACTGTGTAGGAGAGTAGGGTCTGCTTTCTATGTTCACCCCCACTTTTGCTTTTGCTTTACTGGTTTTCGACTTAGATGTGGCTGTGGGCCTGCTAATCAGACCCACAGCCTTGCTGTTCTCTCTCTAAATTGATACTATGTACTTTAGGTGCATAACCCATTTGGATAGGATCACCTTATTGGCCCCTGTACAGTGTACCTTAGCTACCCAGGGCATAGGTGTACCCTAGGCCTACCAGGGGCTGCAGCATGTATTATGCCACCCCTGGCCTGGCCTTCCATTATGACACAACTGGCTGATCACTCAGCTGGGGCAAGGTCGTGTAATCACTCCTTGCTTAGGTGTAGTATTCCTATACCTAACTTACATATAGACACATGTGTGCCTATCAGCCACTCCTATGGCAGGCCTTAACAATCCTGGAGGCAGAGTGCTTGGTAACATGTGAGATGGTGCTCTAGCATGAGCTGAGCCTGTCTGCAGCTTTCGGAACCATGTCCTTATAGCTGTTCCATGATATAGCCTACCATATACTCTTAAAGTGCCTTATAATCTTAAACGGTTATGGTAACTATGGTTTGGCTTTATCAAAACATGTCGTGTAAGGTGTCTAACACTTTGGAATAATACCCCCATCCCATTTCTGGGGATGAGGATATTATCCCTCCCTTCTAGAGGGAGAAGACATGTTGTATCCTACTTACCCGGTTAAAGTTAACCAGAGCCCCAGCATCACAAAATGGATGCTGCTGCCACAGACACGAGTCTGACCTCCTGCTGCTGGGAGTGATCCCGGCAAGGGAGGCTTGGACAATAGGTTTCCTGCCTTGGGAGGTGCGAGCACCACCCCAGACAAGCCTTAGTGTATTGGGGCAGGGAGGGCTGAAAGGAATGAGACATGCCTGGGGCACACAAGGTGTCCCATGCATAGTCCAGTTCAAACCGGTGCTGGGGCACTCCAGCCCCAGTCCTGGCGCGAAACTGGAAAAAGGGAAGGGGGTGTAACCACCCCCCTCCCAGGTCCCACCCATAAGGCGTGACCTAGCAGGTAACCCAGCCCCTCAGATTAGTATAAGAGTGGTAGCTGGGCCCCAGGAGATTAGATTATCCTGAACCTGCAACTTGAACAGAAACTCTGGACCTTCGACATTCGACGAAAGAAGAAGACTGAAGAATCTCCCTTGTGGCCAAGGAATGGCTACCCTGTGCAAACAGGCACCATCAAGAGACTACCCTTTGCTTTGCTGAAGTTCTACGAGGGACCGACTGCAGAGCCCGACCAGAGCCTTGACTTCCAGACTTCTCCGACCCTGATCCACATCCACAGCCGAGCTGAGATCCGTGGAGGCGACGAGAGACGTGGGACCGGCTACCTGGGAAAAGTGGCGAGTATCTTCCAGCGCAGCTTCTGAGGCACCCTCAAAGTTGTGCACCGGGGATTGAGAAGCCCCAACCCCAAGCACCATCTGCACCGAAGATCAGCCCCCCACACTCCACGAGTCCTGCGTGGGGCCCTTCTGCATTTTCCTGCTTGCCGCGTCTGTCCGGTTGCTTGCCCGTTGGCTAGCGGCCTTTGTGACGACACACCTTGAAATCTTCACTGCTGGTTTGGCTCCTCCAGACTGGCTCCCGCTTCTTTGCAAAAGAGAAGCACCCCAGACCTTCCTGGTCTGCACCAGAAGCAAGTCCTCCGTTCTTCGTGGGTTCCTCTTGCCAAGGCTTGGTCAGTCCTAGTTCGACTTCGACGCCGCCGACAGCAAGAGCCTTCGTGGGACAGCTCGCCTCCTGGTCCTGGTCGTCCTCGACGTCTCCTGGTACCCGTGGCTGCATCGACAAGCTTCACCTTTCACCTGCAATCTTCACGACATCGCCTGGTTCCTTCCTGGTTCCACGTGGTCACTGGCTAGTGACCTTGACTCTGTCTCTTCTGCTTGCAGGTATCCTCTCTTCTTGATCCCAGCCTTGGGATCCACCGGACACTCTGCACTGACTGCCTGTCAGCAACTTACCTTCAGGCATCCATAGAAGTCCACGACGAAACCCGACGCAAGTTCACACCTATGCACCCGCAGCCCGTGGGCTAGGTAACTTGGGTACTTCGGTGCTCACAAGGGTAGTGACTATCCTAGGGTCTAGTTTCCGAGTCTCGACTCTCTAGCTGCTTCAGAAGTGTCCTTAAACTGTTAATTTCTAACTGCTAGTAATTCTATCGACTTTTACGCATTACGCGTGAGTGTTTCCACTCTGCACCTGAATCCCGTGGGCCTCCCACTTCCTAACTGTTGCTAGTGTAGTGTAGCCCCAGCGATTCCCTAGGCCTAGGCCTATCCTATTTCTGTGACAGTGGTCCTTATACCACTTCCTTAGTATATGGTTTGCGTGGCCCCTAGGGCCTAACTGTATTACTTACCTGTGTGACTTAATGTATGCTTAAATAATACTGTGTTGTACTTACCTCTAATCTCATAAAGAGTGCTGAGGGTTTGTCTAGAATAAATACACTTTATTTTATATATATATCTGTTGTGGTGTCCTTTCATTTGGTATTCAAGGGATTATATATGGTATCACAGCTGGCTTCACATGCCATTCAGAGTTTAGCCTAAGACTGCTCTTGTCCATGCTACCACTAGGATAGCTGGTCTATAAGGTTGACTTTACAACCAATCACCATAAGGGTTGTTTGGACTGATATAAGGTGTACACTAGAACTAGTGACATCATACATAAGGCCAACTTCTCACATGTCTGACTACCAGTCTGAATCTCTCCTCCTTGTAGGAACTTGGTTCACGGCTAATTCAGTCACCAATGCCATGGATGTCGGCCCAAAGGTCTATGCCATCTGGAGACTAAATAGATACAACCAAAAAGTGAGGGGGGAGGGGGCTGTCATCTTAAAACACCACCTGTGATGCAGCTTTTAGGAACTAAAAATCGTCGGCTGTGAAGCTGCCTGTTTCTCCTTAGTGTTATCCAACAATTTCACTCTAGAAGGCTTTTTGATTTATCGTCCGCCAGTCCTGGTTCTCAGTTTGTAACCTTCCTGATGGATTCAGTACCTGCCTATGCCCAACGCTATTTTAATTTTTTTAATCTGGGCGATCTCAATCTACATTTTAAAGACACCACTTGCCGCACTGCATCCTCTCTTATAAAAGACCTTGTGCTGTTATATCTCAATAAGCTGGTTCAGGCTCCTACCCACATACGAGGGCACATTCTTGACTCCATCTTTGCAAACTCTCCCTGAGTCAGCTTTGCTGTTCCCATACCTGCCGTATATCGGACCGTTTTCTTATCCCTTTCCAAGTAACTACAAGCGTCCCTGTCAGTATCCAGAGCACATTGCATTAAAACTCGCAAAAGGTCTTTGCTCACCCCTTCTGCTTTTACATCTGCTCTTAACTTAAACCCTCCATCATTGATTAACTCCCCCGAGGTAGCCAATCTCAAGGTAGAAGCCTGGATAAAGGAGACCTTAGATAATATAGCACCCCTGAAAACCTGGAATACCACAAACGCCAAACCATCAGCAGAGTGGTTTAATGGCGATCGCCGGCTGTTGAAAAAGTCATGTAAACATTTGGAATCTTATGGCGCAGGGAATACAACCCCTTGGCCAAAATGACTTCTCTGTGCCCTTAAGACCAACCACAGAAGCACACTGAATTGGTTTATGCTTGGAAGATTGAGTTGGTAAATAACTCCTCAAGGGAGCTTATTCACATTGATAAATCCCTTACCTCACTGAAACGGGTGTCTGCTTCTAGAACACCTTCGATTCACAAATGCATTAAGATTGCACATTCTTTCTCAGATAATATTGCTAAAATACTACACTTAGTTCACGGACGAAGCCTAAACCTACTCGCCCCAACTGTGTTGCCCTTAACCCAAACTCCTCAAAGGGATTAAATGAATATAATTACTTTATCAGTAGCGGAGACGCGCAAGCTTGCTAATCTGGCTCTCCTCTAGACCCTGCCTCACCTGCCATGTTAGGATGAGGATTGGAAGCTATGCTTACTATTCTCTGTGATCTGCTCAACCTGTCTTTCAGCACAAGTCAGGTCCCTACTAATTGGAAGCACGCGACTGTTGTTCCTCTCCTGAAGAAGCCCTCCTTAGATGCCTCCAAACAGAGAACGTTAGACCTATGTCCCGGTTACCTTTTTTTGCTGAAGCTGCAGAAAAAAATGACAGGCAGCAGCTGATGATATATTGACGAGATAGAGATCCTGCCTGAAACAGTCAGGATTCAGATCACATTTAGTACAGAATCCGCACTTCTGTTGGCTTCAGAGTCTCTGAGACGTATTGCTGATGAGGGCAGGACAGCAGCCCTGATCTTGTTGAGCCTAAGTGCGGCCTTCAATACCGTGTACCCGTGGTCATGCTATTGAGGGGCTGGCAGATTATCTCCAGAACCAAACTTTTTAAGTGCTACAATAGCCATGCACCTCGGAGATTCTTTCTCTACAGCAGGGACTACCACAGGGTTTGGCCCTGAGCCCAACCCTATTCACCCTCTATATGTGCCCTCTTGTTGAGGTGACTGAGCATCTTGGGGTCAAAATGGTGTCAATGCAGCAGCCAGCTTTTATCCTACAAGGTGGATCGAGCTGAATGGATGCATCTCAGCTGCCTTAGACTCAATGCTGAAAAAACACAAAGTCATGGTGGTGGGGAAACAGCCCTTAATATGGTCTTCAGCCTGGTGGCCAGAGGATCTAGGCCCAACACCAACCCCCAAACCAAAAGTCAAAAATTTAGGTACGCCATTTGACTGCACCTTATATTTTGATAGCAAGATCTGTGTCCTGCTCTGTACCTGCTTTGGCATTCTAAAAATGATTAGGAAGATACTGGGTTTCTGATCTTAGTCGGTGAAAAAGACAGTTGTCCAGACTGGACTATTGCAATGTGCTTCATCTTGGGCTTTCCCAGCGTAGACTGAAAATGCTTCAGAGAGAGTTCAGAATGCAGCTGCACGGCTGCTTTTGAACATTCCCCGGTACTCATGTACTGGCTCAGCTCTCTCCAAGCTCCACTGGCTATCTATAAAGGAAAGAGTTTCATTCTAAGCGCTTTCCTTTTGCCAGAAAATCCAGATTCAGAAAGTTCTGCGTTATCTTTATCCCTTCATTAAACAATACATTCCCAGTAGGTGCCTCAGATCCTCTGGGACAGCACTGGTTGAGGTCCCCAAGGGAAACACAGAATGCTTGGGTGGTAGCTCCTTTAGATAATTGACTACTAAACTTTGGAACTCTATCCCGTTGGAGCTGAGACTGGAACATTCAGATGTCGTTTTTCGAAAAAAAATATAACCGGGTTGTTTAAACAAGTTGTGTGAATAGAGCTAGATATGGTTGACCTGTAGGTTTTCTGGAAGTCTAGCGCTGGGACACTCCGACTGGAGTAACAATGCGCTTTCCAAAATTTCCTAACATAGCCTTCAGCATGATTCAGAGTTTATAATTTACCACTTTGTTTTCTAAGTCTTAAAGTTACAATCAAAATGTTAGTGGTGGATTTGACTTTATACTATAGATGGCAAGATTATGCTACCAGTCTCTGCTCCAGTGTTTGAGGAGCCTGGTGCACTCATGGGGCATTAAATATGTGCTAATGCAAAGTAATAGTATATTCCTAGCAATCTCAACTGTTAAGGGTGAGAAAATTGCTACATCTTGCAATCCGATGCTCACTGCTAATTAAAAAAACTGTCCGGATATACAGTTAGGATGGTCATTTTGCGGGGATTTGATTTCCCTTTTCAAACTCTCCCTCAACATATTGATCCAAAATTGTTCTAAAAAATTCAGAATGAGGCCTCAAAATTGATCTGGGTCTCTAAGTCACCCAGGTAAGCATGGACAAATCTGTGTAGATCATTTTTCAAGGTGAGAGGGGGTTTCTAGACATAAAGGAATATGCTACTTACCAGTATGCATCTGTTCTTGGCATGTAGAGCTGCAGATCCACACACTAGCATAGTAGATCGCCATTTGGTGTTGGGCTCGGATGCGTGCACCTTGTTGTTGTCTTGGAAGAAGTCTTTGTAGTCACGAGGTATGTGACTCCTCCCTTGGACGATAGTGCGCTTGGGCATCAACTCCATCCTTATTGTTTTTCACCATAATGGGAAATGGAGCTAGTTGAAGAAAAAGAGATGTCCATGTGTGATATCCAAGTAAGATAGAACTGGAACAGAAACAGGTCCCGGGGAGGTGGGTGGGTGTGTGTGGATCTGCAGCTCTACATGCCAAGAACAGATGCATACTGGTAAGTAGCATATTACGTTTGAGGCATATGAGCTGCAGATCACACACTAGCATAGACAATACAGCAGTATCTCCCCTAGCGGTGGTCCCCTGTATCGGTTGCAGTAGTTTGAAATAAAGTTTTTAAGTATAGCTTGGCCCACAGAAGCTTTTTGCTTTGCTTGTACGTCAACACAATAGTGTTTAGTGAAGGTGTGTGATGTAGACCATGTGGCTGCCTTACAAATGTCTCCTAAGGGAATGTTCCCTAAGAATGCCATGGAAGCCCCTAGTTTGCATGTGGAATGCGCTCTAGGGGGAACTGTTAATGTGCATTTAGCTTTTTGGTAGCATATTTGGATACATTTAACTATCCACCTAGCAATCACAGATTTGGAGATGGCGTTACCCTTATGTGGTGGAGAGAAAACTACAAACAATTGTTTTGCGGAAAGATTTAGTTCTGTCAATGTAATAAAGAAGGGCTCTTTTAACATCTAAGGTGTGAAGAGCTCTCTTCGCTACAGAGTCTGGGTTTGGAAAAAACACTGGTAACTCCACTGACTGGTTAAGATGAAAAGGAGATATGACTTTTGGAAGGAATTTTGGATTTGTCCTAAGAACCACTTTGTTACGATGTAATTGTAAGAATGGTTCTTGTATGGTTAAAGCCTGGATTTCACTCACTCGTCTAAGAGATGTGATTGCGATAAGGAAAGCTACTTTCCATGTGAGGAACTGTAGTTCGCATTTATGTAGAGGTTCAAAGGGGGGTCCCATGAGCCTAGTAAGAACAATGTTTAGATTCCACACCGGAGAGGGTGGTAATCTGGGAGGAATAATTCTTTTAAGTCCTTCCATGAAGGCTTTGATCGCAGGGACTCTAAAGAGTGACAAGTGCTGTCGATTTTGTAAGTAAGCTGCTAGTGCTGCTAGGTGCAGACGTATGGATGAGTATGTTAAATTACATCTTTGCAAATGTAGTAAATAGCAAATGATGTTCTGGATGGAGGCATCTAGTGGGTGTATATTATTGTTAGTACAGTAAATGGCAAATCTTTTCCATTTTGCAGCATAGCAAGCTCTAGTAGTAGGTCTTCTGGCTTCTTTGATAATATTCATGCAGTCCGGTGGAAGGTTAAGGTAACCGAACTCTAGGACTTCAGGAGCGAGATCGCCAGATTCAGTTGACCTGTTGTCTGATCTCTCCATTGTTCTGGGTTATTAAGGACGGGGAGAGACGCAGTTTTTGGTGTGGAACTAGTGAGAGTGCCAGTAGTGTTGTGAACCACGGCTGGCGTGCCCATGTGGGAGCTACTAGGATCAGTTTGAGAGATTGCTGCCTGAGCTTGCGTACCACTAGTGGAATGAGTGGGAGAGGCAGAAAAGCGTACGCAAATCTGCCTGACCAGTTCATCCATATGGCTTTTGACTCCAGGTGCGGAAACTTGGTGGCGAAGGTTGGGCATTCAGCGTTTTTGTGTGTGGCGAACAAATCTATGTCTGGTTGGCCCCATGTTTGGAAAAAGGGCAGTAGAAATTGGGGATGTAGTTCCCACTCGTAGATCTGCTGTGTCTGTCGACTTAACAGATCGTCAATCTGATTGTGAACCCCTGGAAGGTGTTCTGCAAGTAGGTATATGTTCTGAGGAATGGCCCATCTCCAAATGTTCTGTGCGAGCTGGGACAGCTGCAGAGAACGTGTGCCTCCTTGTTTTTGTATGTAATACATCGCTGTCATGTTGTCCGTCGGGATAAGGACAGCCTTGTTCTGTACATGTATTTGGAAGGATTTTAGTGCCAGGAATACTGCTAGCAGTTCTAGGTGATTGATATGGAGCACTTTCTGTTGAGTGGTCCATTTGCCCCGAGTTGTGTGTCCGAGGAGATGGGCTCCCCATCCTGTGAGTGATGCGTCTGTTGTTAGCACTATCTGTGGAAGAGACTCGAGGAACGGCCGTCCTTTGGACAAGTTTGTTATGTTCCACCACTGTAGAAAGCGATGTGTGCAGCTGTCCACCAACACCAGATCTGTAAGTTGTTCTTGAGCCTGGTTCCACTGACGCGCTAGACATTCCTGTAAGGAACACATTTGAAGTCTTCAATAATGCACAATGAAGATGCAAGATGCCATCATGCCTATGAGCTGTATGAACACTCTGGCTGGAAGAGAGTGTTGGTTTTGAAATTTTGTGATAAGAGCTTGTATACTGGCTATCCTGGCTGGACTGGGATATGCTAGGGCTGTGGAGGTGTTTATGGTAGCTCCTAGATATTGGTGTATATGAGAGGGCTGGAGATGCGATAGGTAGTTGGGGTAGTTGATCGTGAACCCCAAGTTGTGTAATATTTGGATGGTTTGGTGAGTGTGTAGAACACATTGGTCTAATGATTTGGCTTTTATTAGCCAGTCATCTAGATACGGGAAGACATGAATTTGTTGTCTTCTGAGATGTGCTGCTACTACTGCAAGACATTTTGTGAATACTCTGGGTGCGGTTGTGACCCCGAATGGAAGGACTGTGAACTGGTAGTGTTGTCCATCCACCACAAACCTTAGGTACTTCCTGTGAGCAGGATGTATGGGAATGTGGAAGTAGGCGTCCTTGAGATCTAGTGCTGTAAGGAAATCGCCTTGTTGCAGCAGTGGGAGCACTTTTGAAGAGTGATCATATGGAAATGATCTGAGTGTATATTCAGATTTAGGGGTCTGAGGTCGAGTATTGGTCTCAGAGTCCCGTTCTTTTTGGGTATTAGGAAGTACAGTGAGTATACCCCTGTTCCTTGATGCTCTAAGGGAACTGGCTCTATCGCGTGCTTTTGAAGCAGTGAGAGAACCTCTTGTTTGAGGAGCGTAAGATGGTCTGCGGACATTGGACGCTGTTTGGGTGGTATGTTTGGGGGTGTAGCTGTAAGTTCCAGGCAGTAACCATACTGGTTAATTTGTCTTACCCACCTGTCTGCTGTGATGGAGTTCCAGACAGGTAGGAACTGTGTTAGTCTGCCCCCGACTGGAGTGGAATGGTCCGGGGGGAGCGGAGGAAAGTCACTGTTTTGTGGCAGGGGAGGTGCGAGTGTTGTTATTACCTCGACCTCGTCCCTTGTTGTTGTTTCCTCTGTATCTGCCTCTAAAATACCCCCTACTGGGGGATGTTTGTGTAGTGGCTTTGAATGTAGATGAGGTGTCTGCGTCCATATTTTCGGAGGCTCCTCTGTAGAAGGAGCGCCGAAAGGAGCCACACGTTTGTGGAGACTGTAATGCTCCCATGGATTTAGCAGTCTCGGTGTCCTTTTTTTATTTTTTCAAGGGCAGTTTCTACAGCTGGCCCAAATAGCTGTTCTTGGTTGAATGGCTGACTGAGTATGGTAGTGTGGACCTCTTGCATGTCGTCTAAGGAGTACACTGGTGTCGATTGATCTAGAGGCAGTGTCTGCGTCATTTGAAATTAGCTTGGCCTCTTGGATAAGGTCATTTGCCTGGGTTTTATACTGGTCAGGCAGATGTTGTAAGAGATTTTCTAACTGGTCGTAGTGTGCTTTGTCATATCGTGCCAGTAGTGCTTGAGTGTTGGCAATGCGCCAGTGATTAGCTGCTTGTGCTGCTACCCTTTTGCCAGAAGCTTCTAGCAGTTTGGACTCTTTATCCGGGGGTGGTGCATCTCCGGAGGTCTGGGAGTTGGCGCGTTTTCTAGCATTGGAAACGACTTGAGAATCCAAAGGCAACTGTCCTTTGATGTAAGTAGGATCTTCAGGGGCAGGCCTATATTTCTTTTCTATTCTAGGGTTAAGAACCCTGGCACGGACGGGATCTCTAAATACTTCAGGGGCATGCTTAATGACTCCTTTGATCATAGGTAATATTTGCACTGACTTTTGGGATTTTTCAAAAGTATCTTAGAGGAAATCTTCCTCTCGTGCGTCGGAGTGCATTGTAACACCATGATAAAGTGCAGCTTTTAATAATTGGCGAAACCCAAGGTGATCATCTGGGAGAGATGGTTTTGAGGGATATGGCTGTGGGTCTGGGAGGTCTGTTGGGATAGGGAATGCCCAATCATCTAGTGGTGAGGTATCTGGATCCGTGAACGGGTCATTAGGATTCCCCCACAAGGTCATCATCATCATCATCTGGAGGTGGTGTATGTGGTGGAGAAGTTACAGGTAAGGGTGGTGTAGGCAGAGGAGGTGGGTTAGAAGGCAGTGTAGGAGAAGAAGGGGGCATAGGCGAGATTGCAGAGTCCTTCTTGTGTACAGGAACTGGAGCAGATGGTGTGTCCAGTTTTTTGGGTTTATATAAATCTTTTTCTGCCTTGGATCGATAGGATCTGGGTGAAAAAGTGTTTGTTCCTCGGTAACAGTTTTCGGTGCCAATTTTTTCGGTTCCGAGCGAGGTTGTGGTTGATCCTTATAGGTTTTGGCCTTAGGAGGCGTATCAGAGTCCTTAGCCGCTTGTTTCGGTGCCGAGGATGTTAGTTTCGGAGCCGAAGCTGGATCTTTAGGCTTGGGAACCTTCGAAGCCGGCTTCTCTATGGGCCTTGGCGTTTCCGGGGCCGATTTGGAGGTGGAAGGCGTCTGAGCCGATTTCGGCGCCGAGTGTTCTTTTGGCTTCGGTGCCGAAGGGGCCGGCAGGACAATGACATGCGGTTTGCTCGGTCCCGAGCTACCGGAAGGCGTTTCTTTTTTCTTCGGAGCCGAGCCCGGAGGCGGGGCTTCTGAAGGATGTTTTCGGTCTCGAATGGGGCCAACAGGCTAAGTCTTGACTACTGCCTTTGGTTTTGGAGGGGTTGGGGCAGGGGCAGTAGTACTCACACATTGCCCAGGAGTGATGAGGTCCTCTGAGTCTTCTGCCTCTGAGATGATTTAGAGATACTCGGAATCTTCCTCTGGGACAATGGGGCCCTCATCAAAGATGTCCTCTGGTTCCGGAGCTGGTCTCTGTGCCATTACGTCTCGTCTTGCACTTCGATCTCGAATCGTCTTTTTCGATCGAAAGGATGCACAGGCTGGACAGCTGGACTCGTAGTATTCAGGTGATAGGCACAGGTTGCAGACTTTGTGATGGTCACTGTGCGGAAATTTTGCTCCACACTGGGGGCATTTTTTAAAAGGCATCCTTTCCATGAGCCGTAGGCCTTACGGCGTGGATAGGCCCAGCAGCCCGCGTCGACGTCCGGAATCGAGCAGATAAAATCGATGTCGAAGATGAAAGTGATTTGATGGTTTTTCTGGAAGTTTTGCGCTTAGAAAAGTTTGAAATTGAGATTTCCAACCAGAGCGGAAAAGTTGTATCCGAACCCAATGGCGGAAAAAAACAATCTAAGGATGGAGTTGATGCCCATGCGCACTATCGTCCAAGGGAGGAGTCACATACCTCGTGAATACAAAGACTTCTTCCAAGACAACAACAAGGTGCAAGCATCCGAGCCCAACACCAGAAGACGATCTACTATGCTAGTGTGTGATCTGCAGCTCATATGCCTCGAACATTATATTACTGGCCAACTTGAATTAAGCAAATTATATATTTTTTAAGTAGAATAGAATACGGAAGGCCCTTTTTGTACTGTTTATAGAGTAAGAACATCCCCTTTAAGCAGATAGCTTTCTATATTTGTTTAATGATTCCTAATGTTCCAGATGAATTGTGTTACTTACTTCTGTAGGCACCTGTTCATCGCATGTAGTGCTGTAAATTCACAAGCTCTGCATACTCCTGCCACCTAGTGTTGGTCTCATACTGCTGCAACCTTTTTTGCTTCGCAGATATCTTTCGAGTCACAAGTTATCAGTGACTACTCGTCTTGTGATGAACTTACAAGGGTAGTGACTTCAAATATTGTTTTCCGCAAAGGGGGTGAGAGTAGGTATGGACTAGCGTATTTAGTATAGTGACGATGCATCTAATGTAGAGGAATTATAGAGAATTATGTAGGTTGAAGATATCTGTAGCAAACACTGACTTCCAAGACAGGGAACTCAATTGTTTTGTTAATGTGAAAAGGGGGCACATCACTGGGTAAGAATTTTGGGTTAGTTTTAAGGACAACCGTAACATTGTGGACCTGGATGAAAAGCTCTTGCACTAATAGACCTAAGGGAAGTAGTTGGTCCCTAGAAAGGCTGCCTTTCAGGAGAGGAACTGTAAGGGGCAAGAGTGTAGTGGTTTTAAAGGAGGGCCCAGAATCCTGGTGAAGACAACACTGAGGTTCAAAACTGGGGTGGGTGGCACACTGAATGGGATGACACGTTAAAAGGCATTCCATGAAGGCTTTAATGACAGGGATCTTGCACAGTGAGGAGTGTTCCCTGTTCTGCATACAAGCGGTGATGGCAGCTAGGTGTAGCCATATTGAGATGTAGGCTAGTCTTGGCGTCTGCAAATGTAAGAGTTAGCAAATGATGTTTTGGACCACTGGAATATGAGAGTTTAAGCGGTTTAGGGTACAGTAGTGGAACTTTTTGCACTTTGCAAATTGGCGTAAGGATGTTTGCCTGCTCTCTTATTAAGTTGGAGCCGGACTAAGAGAGGTGGAGAAACTCGGGCTGTTGTCGTAACCTGAAGAAGACAGACAGCCCTTGTATTTTCAGCCAGTGAGGAAAAGACAGCCGACAAGTGTTTCGTCACACTAGTGACTTCTTCAAGGCTGAAATCGGCAGTTCAGTACAGCTGGTCCTGTATGGCAGTCAAGTAGAAAGGCCACAATGTAATAAAAGAAGAAAGGAAAGGACCCAGGGAAATACAGACAGTAATAGAAAAAACCCGCCCAGCCTCCCTTCACCCAACTCCTCCGCACCAAGGCGCCATTGTCACAATTCACTAGGATGAAAGATGAAAGCTAAATGAGGGGCTGGAGCAATCGACCTCTCAGGCATTGGTCTGGATACCCTCCTTAACATCCCCCTGCAGCAGTCGCAAATATTTCTAGCAGGCCACTTCCCGGAACTCCTTCAACAGTATTTTAATGAACGGGGCCCATAACTCTGGATATTTGGCTGCCCTGTTGTTCGCCATCAGTGCAAGCGAGACCCCTAATCTATGAAGCAAAGCCACATGGTCTGAGATCTCCTCCGTGCCCCATCGTGCCAGGAGGACTTGTCGTGCGGCACTTAAAGCAAGCGCCATTTGTCTGCCTCTAATTGACTGTAGGATAAAAGTCAGGAGGTTAGATAGGCCCAGAATCGTGTATGCAGGGAAGTGGGGTACAGTCGTTTCGAATGCTCGGTCGATGTCATTCAAGACCCGATCCCAATACCTGGCCAGCTTGGGGCAGTGTCACAGCAGGTGTAGGAAGGAGCCCATCTGTCCACAGCCCCGCCTACACTTTTCAGAATGCCCTCTATTCCAGCCATGCATTTGTACGGGGGTTAAGTACCAGTAGGTGGCAAGTTTAAAAGATACCTCTGTGCCAGACATGTCATGAGCTTTGTGGTGTATCCTATAGTATGTTTCCCATCATTCTTTGCCAGAAAGCGGGCACCCCAGTACCTCCTCCCAGCGGAGCTGGCCCTTGGTCTTGGAAAGCGTTGGCCTCGTCAGTGAGGAAAGCAAAGAGTTCAGAAACAAGATGTTTATCTCTGTGTTTGCATACCAGCCGTTTTTCAAAGCGAATCAGAGGACGAGAAGATTCGATTCATAGCTCGGAGAGGTTACCCAGTGCCTCACCTGTGCGTAGTGAAACAAGTCTGTTGCCTGTAGTCAGTAGCGGTGGGCGGAATGACCCCAGAGGGGACAAAGAGATACCCCACCCATTTACAGCCATACTTGCACCAGCGCTGGAAAACCTCTGAGATCATTCTTGGGCGAAGTCTGGTTTGCCAATAATCAGCGTCATCAGAGAGGGGAAGGAAAATGCTCCTTACCAGTATGCATCTGTTCTTGGCATGTAGAGCTGCAGATCCATACACTTAGCATAGATCGCCATCTGGTGTTGGGCCCGGATGTTTGCACTTGTTTTTGTCCTGGAAAAGTCTTCGGAAGTCACGGGATAGGTGACTCCTCCTTCGGACTATAGTGCGCATGAGCATCGGCTCCATTCTCAGATTGTTTTTCGCCAGCAGGGAAATGATGGAGTTTTGTGAGAAACAGGAAAGGTGCTCATGTATGCTGTATCTAAATAAGATAGTGCTGGAACAGATAAAGGTAGGCGGGTGGGCGTGTGTGGATCTGCAGCTCTACATGCTAAGAACAGATGCATACTGGTAAGTAGCATTTTCCGTTTGAGGCATATGAGCTGCAGATCACACACTTAGCATAGATTGTATAGCAGTACCCATCCCTAGCGGCGACCACCAGTACCTGTTGCAGTAGTTTGAAATAGTGTTTTGAGTACAGCCTGGCCCACACTAGCTTGTTGTTTTGTTTGCACATCCACAGAATAGTGTTTTGTGAATGTGTGCGGTGTAGACCATGTAGCTGCTTTGCAGATGTCATCTAAGGGAATGTTCCCTAAAAATGCCATTGAAGCCCCTATCTTTCATGAAGAGTGGGCTTTAGGAGGAACAGATAAAGTACGTTTTGCTTTGTGATAGCAAATCTGTATGCATTTAACAATCCATCTAGCTATCCCAGACTTTGATATGGGGTTGCCTTTGTGTGGTGGTGAGAATGACACAAAAAGTGGTTTGGTCTTACGAAACGTGTGTGTCCTTTCAATGTAATAAAGCAACGCTCTTTTGACATCTAGGGTATGAAGAGCTCTTTCTGTCACTGTCTGTGGCTGCGAAAAGAACGCTGGCAACTCTAGACTGATTGAGGTAGAAAGGAGAAATGACTTTAGGGAGGAATTTTGGATTGGTTCTGAGAACAACCTTATTGTGATGGATTTGTAGGAACGGTTCCTGAATAGTTAGCGCTTGCAGTTCACTAACTCTTCTAAGAGAAATGATAGCTACTAGGAATGCAACTTTCCATGTTAGAAACTGGAGCTCACATTTATGTAGAGGTTCAAAAGGAGGACCCATTAGTCTTGTGAGAACGATGTTTAAATTCCCCTGGGGCGAATTATCCTTTTGAGGACTTCCATAAAGGCTTTGATGGCAGGCACTCTGAAAAGTGATAGGTGTTGTCGATTTTGTAAATAGGCTGCTATGGCAGCGAGGTGCAGCCTAATAGATGTGTAGGCTAAGTTGCACCTTTGGAGATGTAGTAGGTAACCTATGATGTGCTGGATAGACACGTCTAGGGGATTGATGTTGTTATGACAGTATATTACAAATCTCTTCCACTTGGCTGCATAGCAGGCTCTAGTGGTGGGACGTCTAGCTTCTTTAATGACGTTCATGCATTCAGGAGGAATGTTAAGGTAACCAAATTCTAAGACCTCAGGAGCCAGATCGCAAGGTTGAGCTGAGCTGGGCCCGGGTGTTGGATCTCTCCATGGTTCTGGGTTAGGAGGCGTGGGGAGAGGTGCAGTTTTTGGTGCGGAACTATTGACAGTTCAAGTAATGTGGACCACGGCTGTCTGGCCCAAGTTGGAGCAACTAGGATGAGAGTTAGTGCATGTTGCTGTAGTTTGCGCACGACCACTGGAATGAGTGGGAGAGGTAGAAAGGCGTACGCAAATCTGCCTGACCAATTCATCCATATTGCATTGCCTTTGGACAATGGGTGTGGATACCTGGCAGCGAAGCTTGGGCATTTGGCGTTTTCGTGCGTGGCGAAGAGGTCTATCTCTGGTTGCCCCCACATTTGAAAGAATGGCTGAAGAACTTGTGGATGAAGTTCCCACTCGTGAATCTGTTGTGTTTGACGGCTTAACCGATCAGCTATGGTGTTTTGGACTCCTGGGACATGTTGAGCTAGGAGAAAGATGTTCTGGGGTAAAGCCCATCTCCATATGCTCTGTGCCAGTTGAGAGAGCTGCAGAGTGTGTGTGTCGCCATGTTTCTGTATGTAGTACATGGCTGTCATGTTGTCTGTGCGGACTAAGACAGCTTTGCCTGATATTTGTTATTGGAAAACCTTGAAAGCTAGGAAAATGACAAGTAGCTCCAGGTGGTTGATAAGGAGTAACTTTTGTTGAGGAGTCCACCTGCCTTGCATGGTGTGATGTAATAGGTGCGCTCCCCAGCCGGAGAGCAATGCGTTCGCTGTCATGACTATCTGTGGAACTAGCTCTGGGAACGGTCGCCCTTTGGAAAGGTTCTTGGTGTTCCACCATTGCAGAGATCGATAAGTGCGACCGTCTACCAACACCAGATCTGTTAGCTGACCTTGAGCCTGGTTCCATTGGCGTGCTAAGCACTCTTGGAGAGGACGCATTTGGGGTCTTGCATGAGGTACTATAAGTATGCAAGAAGCCATCATCCCTATTAGCTGCATGAACACTCGTGCTGGGAGAGAGTGTTGAGGCTGTAATTTGGTTATGAGAGCTTGCATCCTTGTTATCCTGGCCGGGTTGGGATAGGCTAATGCTTTTGAGGTGTCGATTGTGGCACCAAAGTATTGTTGTATGTGGGATGGTTGTAAATGAGACTTTGCGTAGTTTACTGTGAACCCCAAGATGTGGAGTAGTTGGATAGTGGTGTGAGTGTGATGTACACACTGACTATATGAGCTGGCTTTTATGAGCCAGTCGTCCAGATATGGGAAGACGTGAATGTGTTGTCTTCTTAAGTGGGCTGCCACTACCGCTAGGCACTTGGTGAATACCCGTGGTGCTGTCGTGACTCCGAAAGGGAGTACTTTGAATTAATAGTGTTGGCCGTCCACTACAAATCTTAGATACTTCCTGTGAGCTGCGTGAATGGGAATATGGAAATGGGCGTCCTTGAGATGTAGAGTAGCAAGGAATTCGCCTTGTGAAAGAAGAGGAAGGACCTGCTGGATGTTAACCATGTGAAAGTGGTGTGATTGTATGTACAGGTTTAGAGTTCTGAGGTCTAGAATAGGCCTGAGAGAGTCGTCCTTCTTTGGTATGAGAAAATACAGGGAGTAAACTCCTGTTTTTTGTTGGTGCATGGCAACTGCTTTTATTGCACCCTTTTGTAGGAGGGAGATCACCTCCTGCTTTATAAGAGATAGTTGTTCTGACGACATTGGGCGTTGTGCGGGTGGTATGTGTGGGGGGGGGGTAGAAGTAAGTTCCAGACAGTAACCTGATTGAACTATTTGTCGCACCCACCTGTCTGTAGTGATGTTGGTCCAGACAGGCAGGAACTGTTGTAGTCTTCCCCCGACCGGAGTGGAATGGTCTGGGGAAAGTGGAGGAAAGTCGTTGGGTAGGGGTGGAGGCAGAGCAGGCATTGTTGGTCTTGCCTCTGCCTTTATTATTGTTGCCTATGTAGCCTTCTCTCTGGTAACCGTAGACTGGGAGGGAGCCTTGTAAAAAGTGGAGGGGTTGTCTGAGGAGTAGCCTCTGGGGGTGCCCTTGTAAGGTGAGCGACGAAAGGAGCATCTGGGAGCTTGCAACTGCAAGGCTCCCATTGATTTACCAGTGTCCGTATCCTTTTTCATCTTTTCAAGGGTTGAATCTACATTTGGCCCAAATAGGTGCTCCTGATCAAATGGCTGGTTGAGTATGGAACTTTGAACCTCAGGTTTAAAACCGGAAATGCGTAGCCAAGCATGCCTACGCAAAAGGACACTTGTGTTTACCGCTCTTGAGGCGGTGTCTGCCACGTCAAGAGCGCAACGGATGGAAGTGTTGGTAATAAGCTTACCCTCCTGTATGAGTTCATTGGTCCTGTTTTTGTATTTATCTGGGAGGTGCTGCATTATGGACTCTAGTTCATCATAATGTGCCCGATCATACCTGGCTAACAGCGCCTGAGTGTTAGCGATGCGCCATATGTTAGCCGCCTGTGAGGCTGTTCTTTTGCCGGAGGCCTCCAAGAGTTTAGACTTTTTGTCGGGTGGTGGAGCGTCACCTGATGTCTGGGAATTGGCCCTCTTCCTAGCATTAGAAACTACCAGGGAGTCTAAGGATACTGGACCTTTAATGTAAGATGGGTCAGCAGGCGCCGCTTTATAATTTTTCTCGATCCTGGGGTTAATAACTCGAGCCCTAACAGGATCTTTAAAGACTTCAGGTGCATGCGTAATAAGCCCTTTAAGCATAGGTAGTATTGAGGTGGACCTTTGACTGGTGTCAAATGTATCCATTAGGAAATCCTGCTCTATGGGGTCTGTGTGCAAGTCAATCCTGTGGTAATGGTCATCTCTGTGGACGAGCTGATTAAAGCCCATGGTGTCCTCTGGAGGGGAAGGCCTGGAAGGGTAGATGTCATCCTGTGGAACATTAGGGACATCTGGCGTGTTATAATCATCCCAGGGGTCTGGGGAAGAAGGTGGACTAGGATCCCCTAGTGGCACATCGTCCGGACCCTCCCCTATGTCATCCAAGGTGTCATCATCGTCTACTGGTGTAGGAGATGGTATAGGGGAACGGTGTGGTGGGGGAGGTGGAGGTGGTGGAGGAGGAGTTGGAGAAGGGACTCGTAGAGGAGATGTGGCAAAGTCCCTCTTTTTAGGTGGTGGAGCTGGTGCAGGTGCATCTAGTGGTCTTTTCCTAGAACTAAGAGTCAATTGACCAGTTTTAGGATCCCTTGTTAGAGTCTTTTAAGCAGGGTTTGGTGTGAACAGCTCTTCTGCTGGAGGTTGGTCTTTTGGTGCCGAGCGTTTCGGTTCCGTAGACTTCTTCGGCACCGACTCTGTAGTGGTTTCTTTGGCTCCAAATCCGAACCCTTCGGGAGTGGTTTTTTGTTCGGTTCCGAATGTTTTGTCGGTGTCGACGAATTGGTGCTTGTGGGTTTTGGTGCCGTGTGCTTGGATGTGGAAGCAGCTGTCGGCATGGAGGAGGAGGGCTGTTTCTTTTTCGGTGCCGGTGATTGTGTTTCGGTACCGACGGCAGGCTGACTCGAGCCCGAGCTGCCTGAAGGATTAGTAGGCTTCTTTGCCGGGCCAGAGGGCGGGGCATGGGAAGCAGTCTCTCGGTGTGCACCTGGGCCTGAAGGCGAAGGTGTGACCGAAGCCTTTTTCGATGGCACAGGGAGGGGGTCGGAGTCGACGTTCTTACTTACGACCCTCTGCGCCGGAGTGATTTCTTTGACATCGGAGTCATCGACTTCTGAGGCGCTGACGAGGCTTTCTTCGACCCGCTCTGGCTCCGGCACGTCGACGCCCTCTTGGAAGATGTCGGGAATTGATGTCGACGAGCGAGCCATGGTTCTTCGAGCACGACGGTCTCGAATGGTCTTTTTGGGGCGGAAAGAGACACAAGCTGGACAGTCTCTGGCCTCGTGCTCTGGTGAAAGGCAGAGGTTGCATACCTCATGCAGATCGATGTGGGGAAACTTCGACCCACATTGAGGACACTTCTTGAACGGCGTCCTTTCCATGAGCCAGAAGGCAAGGCCCAGGTAGGCCCGAAGGCCTTTGTCGACTATCGGAATCGAGGACTTTGATTTGGAGAGATGCGAGACGATTAGGGTTCGCGATCGAGACAATACCGTCGAAAGGGTGAAGGATTGCGTGTCGAAAGTGGAATCGGTAACGGTTCCGAGCTGGAGCGCGACAAACACATCCGAGCCCGATGGCGGAAAAAAACAATCTGAGGATGGAGCCGATGCTCATGCGCACTATAGTCCGAAGGAGGAGTCACCTATCCTGTGACTTCCGAAGACTTTTCCAGGACAAAAACAAGTGCAAACATCCGGGTCCAACACCAGATGGCGATCTATGCTATGTGTGTGATCTGCAGCTCATATGCCTCAAACATGTTGTTAGTTTGGGTTTGAGAGCCACCATGTCCCAGATTATCAATGTCGTGGCCGTTACTGGCGAAGAGTATAGCCCCCAGGTCCTATGTTTGCAAGGCAGCCAGATCTCCCTCCAGATGTTGGCTCCAGGAATCGCCTGTTCCATAAAGGACCAGTGCTTTTCTAATAGCGGTCGATTCCAATCCACAATAAAGTGCAACTGTATGGCCTGGAAATACAGCGGGATAAGGGGAAGCATCAGGCCTCACGCCGGTTTGGATCGGCTAAGTTTCTGTTGGCGAAGACGCGGGTTCTTGCCATTCCATATGCACCGGTTAATGGCGAGTATTGTCATTATGACGGCCACAATACGTCCGGACCATGACAATCCCCTGCGTTTCCATATAAAAAACGAACGTCTTGCTGGTCTAGGTGAGACGGGGACCGTAATTAGCTGCCAGTGTCCTCGTCCTCGTCAGCATGGGGGGCCAAAAGGATTACTAGGTAGCGTATAGTTTCCGCCACCCACACAAAGGGGAACTGTGCTTGCAGTGTGGCTACAAGGGGCAGAGCGACTGAAAGGTTCAAGATCTGAGATTTTTGGAGGTTGAATCCTGATACTTCGCTAAACACCCGCAGTTCCTCAAGTAGGGACGGGAGCGAGGTTGACGGGTTTGTCAGGGACAGGATAATATCATCAGCATATAGGCTAATTGTATGTGTGTCAGCTCTGAGACGAATCCCTGAGACACGTGGGTTGCTCATCACTCATGGGCTCCATACAGAGGGCAAAAAGGCACGGGGAAAGGAGGCAGCCCTGGCAGGTTCCCCCTGCTATTGGAAACGTTGAGGACAAAGTCCCGTTGACCTGGACAAAGGCCATGGGAGCGCTATAAATGCAGAGTATCCTTGCTATGACCGGTTCCGGCGATGTGAGGGTAGGTCCACTGTACGGAAACCACTGCAAACAAGGACACTCCATCATGTGTGTCCTTGATCAGCCGGCAACTGCTGAGGCATAAATCTTTTAAAGACTAGATTGTCCTCTATACCTGTGGGTAAATGTTTTTCCCGCAGTCTCTTCTTGTGATAGGTAGGTGTTTCCACCTGATCACAGTGTGTAGATAGTTTTCACCATGGTCCTGAAGAATTGCCACTGATCCCCCTGACAATTAGGCATGAAACATGTTGACCTCGATAGCAAGAGTAGGGCGCATACATTTTTGATCCACTATGGTCATATAGTTGCCATACACTCTCTATTTTTTAATCAGGTGGGGAGCCCCACACGGAAAAGGATTTCGCACTGGACTTCCTGACCTGTTTTAACCTCTGCACTCACTAGCACATCACATCTACACTTTATAGGTCCCTCACCCCCACGACACCATACAGCATGGAACAAAAGATCTCCGCCAAAGAGCCCCTCATTGGGTGCCCGTTGGGTATTGCAGCACCGACCCGACGAGGAGCAGGCCCAATGATGAAGCATGACACCTGCTGGCTGGGTGTGTGAGGGCCCTAGTTCCAAAGGAAACAATTTTCCTGCAGTATAACATCAGCGTGATTACCTGTATTCATAGTGGTTCTTGTACATAGCTCTTTATTCCCCTTCTGTTCTATGACCCATTTTAGGAACAACGTACCTTCTTTTGTTACATATCCTTGCTATGAATCTGTCCTTGAATCCAAAGTGGCAGAGAGTTGCAAACAAGTAAGGCCAATGTACGCAAGCAAACGCTTTTTCAGCGTCGATCGAGAGGAGGAGGGCCTCCCTCCATGATCGCTGGATAAGGTTGGAAAGATGGATGAGGCGTTTTGTATTGTCCCCACACTGTAGCGCCTGTATGAAGCCGGATTGGCCAGGGTTGATTAGGCCTGGCATGATAGGGTTGAGTCGCGCTGCTAGGATGACTACAAAAAGTAAGGCGTCAGTGTTGATTGAGCAAGGAGATGGGCCTATAGGCCCCACAGTCTCTGGGGTCATTCTTAGACTTCAGAATCACAGAGATGGACGGCTCAGTAAGGGAGCCAGAGTTTAGAAAATAATTAAACAGCCAGGTGAGCAGAGGAGCTAGCTCTCGGCAGAAAGTTTTATAAAAGAGGGGGATTAATCCATTCGGGCCCGGCACCTTGGAGCATTTGAGGCGAGTAATCGCCGCCATTAACTCAACTACTCAAATGTGTTGATCTAGCTGGAACACAAGAAACAGTGGGAGGTATTTCAGCAGGACATCTTGCAGGTAGGCCGGTCGGTCGGTGCCTCTGGACCGGCATACAGGACGCTATAGAAAGTCTTAAAAGCCTCAGATATCTCTGGGTCTGTATGGACCTCCACCCTATTCAGAGTGTGAACAGTCAAAAGACCCGGACAGTGCCTTGCCACGCAATCTAGGCTCCAGCATACGGCCGCAACGATCTCCAATTAGTAGAATTTATGCTTAAGTCGTAAGAGAGCGTATTGCGCCTGATCAAGATCAAGGCGTTTTGAGGAGAAGTCTCTGCTTCCCAAGTTCCCGCCAGACCCATGGGCCCCTGTACGTTTGTGAATCGACTAGAGCTCTGAGGCCGCTTGTTCAAGCTGTTGTTACTTTCCCTACGCAGTTTATTATTGGCCCCCACGGTAGTGATCAACTCGCCCGAAGGACGAGCTTGAGCGCCTCCCACACCGATGAGAAAAGGGCCCCTTCAGGATCATTAATACGGAGGTAGTCCCCTATGACCCAGCGGATCGCCGCTACCATATGAATGGATTGCAGCATAGCATCACGCAGTAGCCACCGTGAGGGGCGGAATTATGCGGTGTTCAATTGTAACATCAATGTGAACAGGGCATTATCTGACAGAGATCAGGGCTCTATGCTTGCCTCTCTGACAGGCTGTGAGGGCTGAGGATGTGAGAAAGTGATCGATTCATGCATATGACTTATGGGATGCAGAGTAAAATGTGTAGTCTCTAGAGGAGGGGTGGCGGGATCTCCAGATATAGCAGAGTGCGCTATCTGTCAGCCACTGGAGGCCAGCAGCTGAGGAGGCACTCGTCTTGGAGGAACCCTGACTAGTGCAGTCTATGTCAGGGTCCATCACTGGGTTAAAGTCTCCCCTATTAGAATGGCCAAGTGGGGGGGAAGTAAGGGCCGTCGCCAGGGCATTGATGATTAAGGGTTCTTTCCTGTCGCTAGGTGCGTAGATGTTAGCCAGGTTGAAAGTGGCAGCACCCTATTGCAATCTAATCACTAATACCCTCCCCTTGACTTACATGAATGTGGATATTACCTTGCCATGGAACTTCTGGGCGAGGAGAATACCTTTTCTTGTTGTCGGGCCAGAGGACCAATACTGTCGGGGAACCGGCGTGATTGCATGCGAGGGGGGGGAGGGGGTGTATCTCTGGCAAGTAAGTGCATCTCCGGTAGCAAACAGATATCGCCGCCAGACTGCTCCAGGAGGGACAGCACCGCAGCGCTCTTTACCAGGCTATTTAGGCCATGGACATTTAAACTGGCAATGCGCAGGTCATGGGGCTGGGGCCTGAGTTGCATATGTAAGTCCACCCGCCCCCCCAAAGTCCCAAAGGTAGGAACTTCAGATTTGTGGATGGGTGGGCCTGTCGAGGGGCATCTGCATAGGTCTAAGGAGTAGCAGTGGTGCGGACGAAAAATGAAAGACGACAGAAATGACCCCAAGGAAAACAATTGAGTAACATTTGGAACAACAGAAAATGACCACATTTAGGGCTGGGCATTAGAAGATGCAGTCCTGCAGTGTACCGCTCTCCCTGATGCAGCCGCTCTGTTTTCCAACAGCCCCATGACTGAAAACCGCTTCAACTGTTTCCCCCTTCGTTCCAAGTCGCTTCCCAGAGGGTGGAGTCCCCTGAGAGCGCCTGGAGCACCGATTGCCGCTTTTTGTTCATGGTGTCTGAGTCCGGCTTCATTCTGACAGGAGCACCCTTGACCCGCTTCCAGCCTTGCTGCTTCTGTCTTCCACGATCGGGGGAGCGGGCCCGTTACTGCATTCCTACAGGGTCTTCGATATGGAGCAGGGCACAGGCTTCCCTAATGGATCTTAGTAGCTGCAGAGTTCCATCGTGGCGAAAGATGATATGGAAGGGATGACCCCATGACTATTTTATGGCTGCTTTCCGCAAGTCGTCAAGGACTGGGCGAAATTCCCTGCACTTTTGCAAGGCGATCCGGGAGAGATCCTGGTAGAGTACTGGGGAGTGGCCCCAGGAACTGGAGCGGGTGTGCCTCTCTGGCTCTCTTTACGATGTCCTCCTTTGTTTGAAAATCATGTACGCACACCAGGATATCAGCCGGGTGATTATTTTCTGATCTGGGGGGGCCATTCCCTATGGACACGGTCAAGCTGCAGTTTTGTCTCTCCTGAATGACCAGTGATGTGTTGAAAGAGTTCTACAACGTAATCCCGAAGGTTAGCTCCCTAAGCATGTGTCAGCACTCCCCTGATGCAAATATTATTCCTGCAGGTACGTTTCTGTAAATCTTCACTGTGTGCCTGCAAGTCCAGATATTGCTCCTTAAGACGCAGGTCTTCTTGCTGCAGCCACTCCATCTCTTCCCCTCGGCTCCTTTCTCAGTCTTCTAGTGTGGCCACTCGGTCTCTTACTTCTTCAAGATCGGGACGAACCTACCGCAGGTCCGCCACCAACTCTGTCTTCATGGATTGGAGGTCTCCTCCAAGTGATGCAAAGAGGGATTCCAGGAAGGACTTGGTGACAGGGCCCTCCCCACCATCAGAATCTGCCAGGTGTTCTCTTCCGGTCGCTGTCTGTTTCTCATCTGGCGCTGCTTCCCCCGGTTTCATGAACATTTCTTTAAGGAGGTGGTCTTTTTTTGCTTGGTTCACGGATATGTCGCAGGCCTGCTGAAGTGCACAGCCAAGAGGTCCGCTTTAGCGCAGAGTAAAGGGCTAGCGGCCTTGATGAGTTCCCCGTCACCACCTTCCTTACAGGAGCCGGGATATGACCCACAGCAGGGCGCTCTGGCACCGGACCCAGACCCACCAACCCCATTGTAGAACTGCACTATCGCAGCGGCCGGTAGGCAGGGAGGCCCCAGTATCCCAGGCTGCTATTTCGGGGCAAGATACAGTGGCAGGATCCAGGAGCCGCCAGAAGTTGATGCGGGAGACCACAAGGGCCCCTCTTTCAGTACACTCTGTAGGGCAATCTAGTCCTGCGAGGCCGCCACAGGCTCAGCCAGGGAAAGAAGGCACTGGCCCACCGTCCACCTCCTCACTTCCTTGCCGTCTCCCCCAAGGGGTTTGTTGCGTCATTGTGAGGGGAGGTGAAGACAGATATTTCTCCCAGGCCTTCCAGCTGCCGGGGGTGGCCGTGTCCCCCCTCTGCCCAGCCGCTCTTAGTTTTCAGGGGCCCCACCAGTGCCCCAGTCTCCTTCCCACTCTCAACACAGAGCGGTAAGGGACCCCTCGTCCTATGTCCCTGCGTCAGCAACCAGAATTTCAGTCCCGCAGATGGTCGTAATAGGGGTAGGGCCCAGCCAACCGTCCTCCTTGCTGGGTCCTAACGCGTTCACAGGACCTCAGTCGTGAATCGCCCACGTGGAACTGGGAAGCTCCTGGGCCCTGATCCATGCGCGGGCCGCATGCCCAATCGCCGCGAGGATCAGTGGGGATGAGGGGGACCGGATCCAGCCGCTCCCCCGTGCAGAGCCCGGCCTCCTCACCTTCCTGCTCTTCGGCAGTCCGCAGGGCCTCCTGTCGTGGGCCTGCTCCTCATATCGGGGACTCTGGTTCCCACCGGTCCTGTCGTTCTCGGCCACTCTCCTGAGGCAGCATGGGTCAAAGGAGAGCACACGCCGTCGTCCGCCTCACCGGCGCTCATCAAAGGGCATCCGCTAGGAGCAGCTGCTTCCTTGCAGTGCAGGCTGGGTCTGTCCCCTGAAGGTTATCCTCTGCTTCACGCTGTTCTGCGCTTATGAGTCGCCACGAGCCCAGCCAGCCCACTGTAGATCAGCGTCCCAGTAGTCGACTGCCGCACAGGCTGACGACCCCCAGCAAGCTCTTCTCCCGGCATCAAAGTCGGGATCCAGGGTTATCGGCCAGCGTCTCAGCCATGATGCACGCCCCCCACCTCTGACAGCTGCACGGCCCCTCGGGGATCATCTAAGTGGGGCTGGCAGGCTAAAAAGTGGTGTTATAGTGGCAGTGGCAAGGAGAGACCAAAAACACGTCTCAGCCGTCTGCCATCTTGGACACCACCCCCCAAAGAAGAATTGCACAACTCTACTTTTAAGTCTCCTCTGCTTCAAACACCCAATGCCTCGAACACTTGCACATCATTCAGACCTGGATGTCCAGTGCATACCTAAAATTTAAAGCCATTAAGGCAGAGTTTCTGTTATTTGCCAAGAACAACAAACAAGATACAGGACAAACCTGGCTCAATGACATGAACCTTGACTGCTTCGAATCTCAACTCTCACTGAATGCTTATTCACAGGATTTCACCCAGGATAGCAGCGTCTCCCTCAGTGAACAGACTGGCAAAATAACAAAGATGACCAGGTACCACCTCACTCTTCTAAAGAAAGCCAGACTGCTTGTTTCCGGAAGCAATGTCAAAACTGCTGTTCAAGCGCCGGTACACTTATATCTGGATAAATTCACAATTGTAGGAATAAAGGGTTAAGTAGTTTACTGTGAGTAACTTTACTTTACGAGTGAAAACATGAATGCTAATCCATGTTCGGTCCTTCCCTCCATGTTAAGGGAAACTGGGTAACTCACCTTTTTGATGATACCAAGGTATAGCAGGCCATCAGTCCAGCGAGCCAGCACGTCTTGCCCCTCCCAGAAGCGCGTCAGGGTTTGAAAGCGGGGCCGCTTCACCTGGCTGCAGGATGCCTTGGGGCTGGTGTGTGAGCTACGGCACAAGGGGGATGGTGAGGTGTCCTCCATCACATTGTAACCATCCTGGAGAACAGAAAAAATAATTCAGTACAGGAGAGAGTGGGAACAGCAATAGGAAAAGTATCACACCACCAAAAAAAAGCAGCAACTCCTAGCATCCAAACAGCACAAAAGCGAAGTCAAGAGAAAGGTTCTCCTGAGTCAGCCAATAGAACCACACACAGAGCAGACATATGAAGGGCTAACAGGTCCTGCCTATTGCTTTCAAATACAGAACCACACCAAAACACCTACTACAACCTGAACAAGAGAGGGACTGAATATCCAACACCGACAGGATGGATCACACAAGAGGACACCCAAGACACCAAGGATAACCAGAGCTGCGACTGCATGGATAACACTCAGGATGTTGTGCAGAATACCAGATGCAAGAGAACGGTTTCCACAGGAATGGTACATCATGCACCAGGGACGGGATGTTAAACCAAGTCCCCCACAACTCACAGTGTGTGGCTCCTAAGGAGAAACATGCCAACAGACAATAAAAGACCAGAACAGGAGATGTATCAGTCATAACTCTGGCACTGTACTGTTACCACTCAGAAAGAGGCTATTCAAAGCTGTGACTCAATCTGATCACAAGTCTTAAAATTAGAAATGTGGTATATAATGTGGTATATGCAAAAATAAAACGTCCAGACACCTAAACACACAGAAGATAACACTCACTTACTGTGCAGGCTATACGCTAAATACCATTGGATATCTCACATAACCAAATGGAAGATAAAAATTACCACAGATGGAACGAAACAAAGACCTAACACTGATTGAATAACCTGTGGCATTCAAAGGACACTGAAAAAACATAGAAAATACCCAATCAAAAACAACCATAGATCAACAGAGAACAATATAGTCTGGCAATGACGACGTATGGCACAAGGCAGGCCATAACACCGAACAGTGCCCAGTGGAGAGCAGCAACGCCAATTCCTCACCAAGTAGAAGATACACAGATGATGGACGGAATTCAGAGCAAATCAAACATTCACCCCCAGTCAAGAGATCTGGGTTAAATCCATCGCTCTTTTGCTCACCATGCCACCCCAGTTTAGACCCAGCCATATGCAAATCAGTCTTGACCCTGTGCCTCATGGGAACAGCCCGAACTGCCAAGCCAGGTCCTCCCTAGACCGGAAACAAGCATCCTGGGAACGGTTTCCGGGCATCACCCCTCATCAGGCAGGCTAGCTAGAATCCAGTGGCACAGTGAGCCCAGAACCCACCTCTGGGCATACCCGGCATACTTAGGGCGAGAAACCAAAAGACACACGGATGATGGACAGAATGCAGAGCGAATCAAACATGTGGAGCAAAAAAACAATGGATTTAGGCCCAGATCTCTGTACTGAGGTGAAGGTACTCTGCATTCTGTCCATCAATTCTTCTTTTTGAATTCCTCACCAAGTAGCATAAGAAAGCTCAAACCACACATTAAACATCAAAAAGGAAGTGTGGCATGATCACATTTAACATGAGTCTTTACATCTACTCAATTCATTTGAGGTTGGATTTTGTCCAGGCAAAAGTACTGAGTTGGTGGACTTATTAGTAGTTTATGACCCCTGGAAGCTTGTGGACAGCAGTGGAGCTGAGGCTGCATTTGTTTTGGCTTTATGTGCGGCCTTCTACACTTTCAATCATAGCGGTCTTGCCATCAAGCTTACTAATGCAGGTATTCAGGCATCAAATGAACTGAGCTTAACTGGCCAATCTCTTTCTTGACAGACCATCAGTCAAGCTACCTTTATTCAGGTCAAAATCCAAAGCTCTCAAATTCTGGTGTCCTCAGCATCGATTCTCTCAACTCTTTTTTTAACATCTACAATCTCCTCAATCGCACTTGGGCCAGATACTCGGTGTATGCTGATGATACCCAAATGATATTGTGATTGCCCCTCACCATACAAACTTCTTCTGCCTCTGGCAGAAACGATTGCTGACCCACTGGTGGATGTCTAAAAATGTCATGATTTTGAATGTGGCTAACCCACCCTCATTATCATCGGACAGGACCAAGCAGCTCAAGAAGGTCTACAATGGTCGCTTTACATGAGCACCAGTTTTGTTACAGATGGACACATTCATTTTTGGTAGGCACGGGGATATTAAGTTCAGTTCAGTTCATAAAGCTTTATTCGATTGTTACAAATTTACTATCATAAAAGCACAATTTTAAAAAACATTTTACAATCAATCAAGCAAAATTACGGAGTAGCAGCAATCATATTGGGCAAAAACACATTCATAGATAAAAAATTATACCATGAGAATTTCAACAAATAATTATAATTCATCAGTGAGCGTTAGACTTTTCCTTGAATAAAATACTCTCTTTAACAACATAGCAAGCCTCCATACTGCATGTTCATTATCCAACAACTGAAGTTTTAAAAAAGCAGAACGACATTGTCTCAGCCCATAAGTTTTCAAAAGCGGAACAAACCACGTTTTTCTTAATTCGGAATAAAATTGACAGAAAAGAACAGAATGGATGGTAGACTGGCATGAGTGATTATCGCAAGGACAAGGTGGAAGTTTTCTCGACAAGTCATTCGTTTTGTGCCACGACACCAGTCTATGAAATATATTTAACCTGCATCTAGCCAATAAAATTCTGTCAAAGGTAACAGTTACAAATGACAAGTATGGTTCCATTCCAAATGTAGTTAAGATGGTTTGGTGTTGGTTAACGGTGGGCTTCGTAAATTCGCTAGACAGTCTGGCCTCTTCTAGCATACAGTGCCCCTCCCTTTTCAATGATTCCAGTGAAATCATCTTCAAGGAACTTGGGTTTGTAAAATATTCTAGGTGCCCCAAGTCTTTCATAAAATCATGAACAAAGCTGATTCATGGTATTTTTAAGCCTCGATCTAATTTAAGACAATCAGCGAGAATATCTCGATTTAACTGTGTCCGTTCCTTAATCCAGATACTATGCCACAGTAGTATCGGTTCTATTTTAATTAAATCAGATAAAAATGGAAGACCCAGATCTTCATAACCAACAAAAGATGATGTACTAGGGGTGGACGGATAATATAAATCTTAAAAAAGAATTCTCCACTTGTTGCAGCTGCGTGGTATTTGCTAATCCCCAAACCCGGGTTCCATACATTGTGGAGGTGATACACCTTGCTTTGTAAATTTGTATCATCTCCGCAGGGTGTTTCCGACCCAGTTTCTTAGAAAAACCCACCAAAGCATTCGAGGTCCGGATAAGCATCAGTTTTTTGGCAATTGTAGTTTGAGCCCATGATTCGTTTTGATTAAACAAAACGCCCAAATATGAAAAACTCTTAGTTGTACTTAGTTTCTGCCCCTCTACAAAGATGTCCTTTGCCCGCATAGGCCCACGGCCACATCTCATTACGTATGTCTTTGAGATGTTAATATTGAGGCCTAGATCCTTCATAAAAACATAGAAGCCATTAAGGACCCTTTGGAGAGCAATTTGGGTTCTTGCCAACAATAACTGCGTCGTCCGCATAGAGGAGTACAGGGATGGGTCGGCCTGCAACATGGGGAAGGTCATGTGTCGTTCTTACTAATGCCTCACCTAACCCATTGGTATACAAGTTAAAAGGGAAGGGGGCCAGCACGCAGCCCTGCCTCAGCCCCCTTCTTACGGGAAAGTTAGCTGTACGTTCCCCCCCTGTTCCAAAACGCACACTGGCTGACGCATTACTATAAAGGTTCCTTAAGAAAACAATAATTTGAGGGTCTACTTTCAAATCCTCAAGGACCTCCCACAGCCTTGCATGTATCACCGAATCGAAAGCCGCAGTTAAGTCTACAAAGACCATGTACAATCTGCTATTTTTTGCCCTCGTATACTTTCCTATAGTAGGGCCAGATTTAAACACTGCTCCGTGGTTCCAAGCCCCTTTTGAAAACCATTTTGTAAATCTGTTAAAATATTATTTTCTTCTGACCATTCCTGCAGACGTTCTAAAATCACACGCCCGCCACTTTCACCATTGAATCTAATAAGGAGATCGGTCTATAGCAGCCCGGATTCTGGGGGTCCCCTTTTTAGGTCTCGCCTGACCCAGCGCATGCGCTGGTCTGGCGAGACTTTTATGAGGGCTCAAAAAAGTGCTACCATGGCCAGCCTAGAGTTACAGTGCATGTGCGCGGGCGCGCCGCGCTTGTTCGCGATCACTTTCATTTTTGATGTTCTCCATGAGCCAGTTCTTTTCTGTTTATTACTTCTATGTAGTAATGGTGGCACCCATGCTTTAGCTTGAACATCTTAGGCTAAAGTTGGGTGCTGAGATTGCTTCAAAAGTAAAGAAATAGACAATTCTTTACTTTTGAAGCAATCTCGGCACCCGACTTTAGCTTAAGATGTTTAAGCTAAAGCACGGGTGCCGCCATTACTACAGAGCAGTAATAAACAGAAACAAGCATTGGCATAGCCAATAGGTGTCGCTTTTGGGACCTTATAAGTATTTAGTTATGCAACTGTTACATGGCTAAACACTTATAAGGTCCCAAAAGCGAAACCTATTGGCTATGCCAATGCTTGTTTAAAATTAGGTAGTATTATAGACTCACCCCAGGTTTCAGGTCATTTGGTTTGAAAACTAGCATTTATGACCTGCGTTATAATGGGCCCCCATAGCGCAATATTAAATTTGAACAGGTCTATGGGGATGCCATCCGGGCCAGGTGCTTTGCCGGTCTTACTCCTAAGAGCTCTGTTCACTTAATCTAAAGTGAAATTTAGATTAATATTTGAATAAACTCTCTCCAGATCATCATCAGATCTAGTACAAGAAGTGTCATTACCATTATATACCTATGTGAAATGGGTAATCCATTCCTCCTCTGAAATAGCGATTGCTATTAATGGGTCTTCCTGTGTAGTGAGGAAAGGTGTCTTCACTGCCCTCCAGAATGCTGCGCTATCCTTTAGTACTGATGCTGTGTGTAGGGCTTTCCATGCTTCATTTCTCAAGGTATTTTTCCTTTCTTTTAATGCCTGTCTATATTCCAATCTTGCAAGTCTGATGCTATCCGCTAATCTAGGTTGCCTATGTAATTCAGTTTTTAAATTGGAATAAGCTTGGGTACATCTTGAATTAAACCAGCTAGATTCCTTATTTTTCTTGCGTTGTTGAACTAGTAATAGTTTAAGAGCATTCGATATTTCAGCATAGGATGCTACGATACTTGCAGTGGGTGCTGACTCACACAGGCATATTTCAATTGCTGACTTACAATTTACCACTAGAGATCTTGTTACTTCTGCAGGATCCACCTTTGACCATTTAAGTGTGTACCCACTGATTTTATCTAATTTCAATTCTCCCGCTTCCTCTCTGTCCTTATTTATATTGGGGACCTTCTTTATGGGTAAAGCGACAACCAAGTGTAGCGGGAAATGGTCACTTAAAGAATTCTGGTTGACCTCAAAGTAACCTTAAAGCATCATTATTTGAAACTAGTATGTAAATCGATTGTAGAGACACCTCTTCCATTATAAGCGTGGGGCATCATTACTGGGGGCTCCATAAGCTCATTTACAAAGCCTAGGTCGGTAGTAGCTAAAAATTAATTAAACAGTTCTCCTGCCGGGGAGTGACAAAAATGAGTTAAGTGAGTAGCTTCTTCAAGTATATGGCCACATAATCTCTTGTCCTTAGTGGGGCACGTTGCACAATTAAAATCACCCATCATAATTACCACAGCATTTGTGGGGCTAGCATTACAAATCACATTAATTCCTCACTTAAGTTTTTTAAAACTTGACAGAGTTCTTCTGAGATCACATTGTTTTAAAAATTGTCTCTTTTTACACATTGAACCGTAGTTATTGACACCATAATTATCTGATAAAAACTGCTGCTCAAAAATGCCTGTGTTTTGATAATAGCTAACTTATTGGAAATATACAAACTCAGGCCGCCCTTAAGCCTACCCCCAAGGCCCTTCACGGCCGGTGTGTTAAAAGTTTTAAAACCATTAATATGAAATGGGTCATTAACCCAGGTTTCCTGTAGGCCTATTATGTCTCTGTCTTGAATGAATTTGCACCACACTGGGTTTTCTATTTTTGACCGCAACACCGCAATATTCCAAATGATATCGCTGGTGGGCACATCACCCTTTGATAACGGTGGCGGTTGGCAGGCCTGCAGTTGTTACTATCTCCAGAACTAATCAACTCTATTGTTTGCATGGTAGGTGTGGGGTTTGGAGGTGAAAGAACCTCCTTACTGTATTCTACACCCCTCACTGGCTCACCCCCTTCTCTTTGCTGATTACTCACTTCAAACACCTTGTTGCTTATCCCCGCTGATAGAAAATCCTCACCGATGATCCTTCCTGACTCACTATTCTCGGCCCCATGGTACGCCCCAGCAGTCAATCAATGTCACCAAAAGAGCTTAGAGCCTCAAATCGATTACTGGTCGGAATAGGGAATATTTGTTGAAACCCCCCTAGCGAATTCTCTGTCTCAATGGGGTACTGCGGGCGCCTGGAATGTTGATAAAAGAAACCCAGAGGTAAGAGGTTTATCCTCCGTGTAGTGGCAAATCTGGATCCAGCTCTCTCCAGTATAGTTTGAATCGTGTTAGGTGAACCAAATGTTAGCACTATACAATTACCAGGCATAGATTTGCTAGACCTTCCTACCCAAGCAATTCTCCTAGCCATTTTAAATTCAGCAAATAAGGTGTTAGTAAGCCCTGTCCTTGTCCCCAAGAGGTGTAGAGACTTATTTCTCAATGCTCTATTGTTCCCGTTGGAAGTGGGGGAAGGTTGGCTAGAACTACAGTAAATGGGGTTGCCTCCGGCGGAAGATGCAAGTTTGTGGCTTTTAATAAGCATTCCTGCCTCAATGTTACATTTCCTGTTATATTTATGGGCTTGTCCTTGCCTGATTGTGCTTGCCTGGCCGCAATAACGGCGGTCGGCATGAGATTATTTGCCGCTCTCCCTCTCCCTGATGATATGCCTTGTCTAACATTGGTTGCCTGCACTTGAATTTGGGGAGCATTTGGTGCGCTTACTCTCAACAACTCTGGTCTGATCAAGGAATTCGGAGTGGTTGGGTCTAATTGTATCTGCTGCTGGTGTGCAACCCCACTCTCGTTGTTAACTAAGATGGCTATCTAACCTAGCTCTTTTTAAACTGGGGTGTACCGCTTGCATACTGCAGCTGCACACCGTAATGTTAGTATTCATTAAACTCTCCAATGATGTCAGCCTGTTGACAATGTGTGTTAGCATTTGTTTTAATGGATCCAGCATAATCCCATCAGTAGATTCAAGTTTCAACCAAAATTCCTCCCGCCCATTGAGAGCCTGAAGACCTAGATCTGGACTTTCTTGGCCACTCGTGGTTGGGACCTGCTCCTGATGTGGCATCTTACCCACAGAATTAGTCTTGCTAGCCTGACCTTTTACAGTTTTTCTCTGTTTAGTTATGCCCTGCCCCTTTCTCTTTTTAGATGGAGGGGTAAGTCTTTCCCAATCAGTGGGTTTTGCCTTTTGGCCTCTAGTGGTCACGTTTGGCCTGGGCCTTTTGTTACTTGTCTCTGGATAATCTGCCAACAGCGTCCTCTGTGTCGGCCACACTCGACTGGGACGCTGAGGTTATACATGAACCCCTGTTATGAGGGCTATTTACTCCGGGGGAATTACTACAGGGCAGGCTAAGAGATTTTGTGGTTGCAGGTGAGCCTACGCTCGGTTAGCTGTATTTCATGGATTAACGCTGTCTCTGCCCTCGTTAAAAACGCCTCTAACGCTCCCACTACCCCCCGTCCACAATAGCTTAGATGTAACACTATACAATTGGTTACCACCCGTCCCAGATATCGGAGATCCTACCCAGCCCCCTCAGACCAGGTCTCAGGCAAGTTCAAACTGTCAAGTTTATTTCCACAGTATATATGACCCCAGTATGTATAGATGAGTCGCTCAGAACAGTACCTTCTTTTCTAGGCTGTATATTATATACCGTACAATCCGACAAGTAAATCACAAGGGGAGGTGGCCCAGCTCAGCCTCTTTCGGCCCCTGACGGGCGCAGCCGGTCCCGCCCTTGGCCCGGGCTTTGCCCGCGCGCGTCCCGCGCCACGGGAGCCCCTTCAGAGAATTAAAGCGCTAGGTGGCTGACACGCTGTGGGCGTAGGCGGCTGCGCGACAGCGCTCAAAACCGGTTGGGTCACTGGGAGATGTAGTTTCCAGACACCCGGTCACCATCTGCTTCCTCCTCCAGGGCCGGTAACAGCAGGTACAAAGTGCAGTGTCAGGAGATATTAAGTGATTTGCCCAGAATCACAGGATGTTGAGCACCGTTGCCGAGACTCGAACCCGGTTCCCCAGCTTTGAGGTCGACCGCTCTTAAGGCTACAGCATCTGTTCGCAATCTGTGCATTTACCTAGATTTTAATCTACCATTGGATACTAAGGAAGCTAAGATGGTCAATTCATGTTTTCCCAACTGAAGATGCAGCAATCTCTCTTCCCTTTTAAGAAAAAAAGTCTTCATGGCCCTGTAATCAGAGTGCTTATACAATCACAATTGTGCAACACCTTCTACCTTGTTGCTCATGAAACAATCTTAACACACCAACAGCTAATACAAAATGCAGCTGCCTGGCCTATTAAGGGCCCTTACAAATGTGATCTCTATTGTACATAGGCAGCTACATTGACTGTGTATAAGCAATGGGTTAATTCCTTTCCAATGCAATGATTATCAACCACATGTCTGTTCACCAGGGTCTTCCGGACCTTTTGACCTCCAAATTTCGAGATCCTTAAAATGTACAAATGAAAGGTTCGAGATCCTTAAGGTCTACACATTTGTTTTTAAGGTCTCTACCTAGAGCGAGAACAGTGGTCTTTGACGATCGGAGTTTTTTCACTATAGTGGTAAAAACATTAAATTCTCTCCCACTTTCAATCGTCTGTGAATCTTTCTTGCTCCATTTCTGAACAGCAATAATCTGTTCGATATGCAGCCTGGGCAGCTAATTAGAGGTTACTTGATCATTTTACACCAGGAAGCTTAGCTGAGCGTCTGCTTTAACAATATTTTTCAACATACCTTATCTGATGTCCTGGTGATGGACAGTCATAACTTGAAGGGAAAGGGTCGAGTAGTTGGCAAAAGCATTCCATGGAAAACTATTAAGGGTAAGACCCCCTTTCAGGATCATACAATCACGTTGGGTTCCAGTAAACCATGCACATCATTAAGTCCTAGTATGGAATGCCCAGAGTAGGTGGCCCATTTATATTTTAAAAAGAAATAATCAGAATTTCTATTTTATCTTAGTAACCATAAACATTTTAAAACCAGCTGGGTTTTGCAAGACACTCGGATCTTGTCAATGGGAGTCAAAATCTTCGACTAATGCTTAGATCTTCTTCCACTCCTGTCCATCACACATTCCAAGCAGGTCAGATGGTTCAGTAAGTTAAGTGCTCGCAACCTTTATCTGGGTACCCTGTAGACCATAAGTTCAAATCCTGTAAGGATCAAGTCAGCAATTTACACACCTTCTATTCACAAAAAAAGTGTTCCATTAAGCTCAGTGATAGCAGGACCAATTAATAATATTGTTATGGAATGGTAGCAACGGGTAAATAAAATGTAACCACTATTACCAGGAGTAGTTCTAGATCCGGAGGTTCGGACGCTTCTCAATTGAAAGTAATAGACATCATTCCACATTCCGGAGTTGAGGATTTCAGACTGCTGGTGTAAGAAGAAAAAATGTGGCCTATGGGGTTTCCATGATCGCAGATTTGATGTAAAGCCTTTAAGGTCCGACTTTATTTTATGTAGGCCCTGACACCATCGTAGATAATGGACGTCACTGTGTTCTCAATGTTAGACAATAGAAGTCACCATCTTTTAATGATTCATGCAGAATCATTATCATGTTTGCCATCTGATGCAGATGTCATCTGACCGTATCTTTCCAAGAACTGTTAGAGTGTCGTGTCCTTGAACTAATGACATAGCTATAACAACCGATAAGACATTAGTCTGGGAAAAGTGTCTACTTTTCACCATGTCAAGGTCAAACAAGAACAAATACAGACATTATCATATATGTTCAGAAGGAAATATTTGGGACACAATCAATCAATCAATCAATCAATCACTGCATTTATAAAGCACACTACTCACCCGTGAGGGTCTCAAGGCGCTGGGGAGAGGGGAATGCTGCTACTGCTCGAAAAGACAGGTCTTGAGGAGTCTTCTGAAAGTCAACAGGTCTAGGGTCTGCCGTAGGTGGATGGGGATGGTGTTCCAGGTCTTGGCGGCGAGGTGGGAGGATGATCTGCCTCCGGAGGTCGCTCTTCGGATGCGGGGGACTATGGTGAGGTCGGCAGAGCGGAGCTGGCGGGTGGGGGTGTAGAAGCTGAGTCGTCTGTTAAGGTACGCTGGTCCGGTGTTGTGGAGTGCCTTGTGTGCGTGGGTGAGGAGCTTGAAGGTTATCCTTTTGTTGACGGGGAGCCAGTGCAGGTCTCTCAGGTGGGGTGTGATGTGGCTGTGGCGGAAGATGTCGAGGATCACGTGTGCAGAGGCGTTCTGGATGCGACACACAGCTTGATGCATCAAATCTATGTCAAACATTCTTAAAGTTACATCAGAAATTACAACTTCGGATAAGATTAAGTATATAAAGACCGACACTTGACCACTTGTTAGCAAAGGCCCTTCGCCCAGATTATCCCACAAGATTCTGCCAAGACAGTCTCACCTACTGCCAGCACACATCGCAGATGCTACATTTCGCCTGAAGCCGATAAAGCCAAGTCCTGAAGGAAGACCGCTACCGCAGCGTGTGTGCCCTTCGCGGGGAACACTGTCTTTAGACCTCCGCTGATAAAGACAGCCTTCGCTGCCCACAAGGTTTGCAATGCGCCCTTTGCCCCTAAGAAACTCTAGACTGCAAGTTGCTCTGCCTTTTAAGGTGTCTTAGAGTAGCACATAAAAGTTGATTTTAGTTGCACTGTGTGGGCATGGAAGTCCCTGGCCAAAAGGGCGCAACTAGATTACCTCTACGCCCCAGCACTACTGCTCGCTGCACATCCGGACATCTACACAACACAAGAGCGGGCCGCGACACACACATTGGGAAATGCGGGGCTTGCTCGGATGGGAGAGCTCTATAAGCAGGGCCAGTTCTGATCACTGTCAGACATACAGGAAGGGCGGGATCAAGACCTGATGCTGGGGTTCACGTGTGTGCGAGTGAGAAAGGCTATTCATGATATATATCCTTACTACCCTGTCGAGCAGAAACGCTACTGGCGCTGCAGGCAGTGCTGGTCAGCAACTCACAAGGGACTGATTACGAAATTATATAATGCCTCTCTACCCCTCCTACCTTAAATGGACCGCGGTGCTGAGGGCCCCCTGTCCAGGGAAGCTTAGAAGTTCAGCTCCACACTAACAGGACGCCTAACGGCAAACTGTAATCTCCGCATCATACATTTTAAGTATCTCCATCAGCTCTACTATACTCCCCTTTAATTGCGTCGTTTCGGACTCAGGGAGAGTGCTTGCTGTGTGCGATGTGGGCAAGAAGATGAGGACTTTATGCACCTTGCATGGTACTTTGCTGGCATATATGGCTTTTGGGCTCGGGTCATAGGTGTACTTACAGATGTGGTGCTTGAAAATGTGGCATGCGAGCTGGATGTTTGCCTATTGGGGTGGGTACGGGGCCGAAGGCTGTGCAATCGGAGACTAGTGGCTATCTCCACTCTTCGCCAAGCGGGCGATTGCACAAGGTTGGGGGGCTAAAACTCTCCCTACAGTGAGAAAATAGATCCGGGACTTGCTGTATTGCAGGGACCAACAGGGGACTTATGCGGAGGAACTGCCCGAGGTCTCTAGGCCCAAAGACTTTGGGGCCCCATTACCAGGGTATCTGCTCAGTAACCCTGATCTGTCATAGACGGGCGAAATGACTGACTACCTATTCACAGGGGCGGGATTGGGCGTCCTTCCAGTAGGTTGAGCTGGGTTTACGAATCACACACAAAGTCAGATTCATGTAACTTAATCAGTGCCTGGTTTTGGTGGGGGGTAGTTAGAAGGCTTGTTTTGTAGGTGGGTAGTGTTCTGTCTATCTATTATCATCGACTTGCAAGCCCATACGGGGCTCTGCATCTTGCTATTACAAGCTATACAATGAAAATGCTTTTAAAATAAATAATTTTAAAAAGTTGATTTTAGGGTGTTAGGTTCTGGATAATATTCGAATAATGTTATAAATGTTAATTTTATTCTCTTTATTTATAGTTAAGGTCCCAGTTTTTCGTTATTACAGATAAATGTGACAGAAAACGACGTGTTTCTTGTCTGGATTTATTTGTAAAAGCAGAAAAATACTGAAAATGTTGCTTCTTGTTACTCGCCATGCTGTTTTTCGTGAATTCCAGGCCAACAACTAAGAAGATAGATAGTATAGGGAGTTAAAGAACTGCATGAGATTTCCTTAAATTAACCTATATATTAAGTATAAAGGTAATAGGTTTCCGTGGGTGTATGTTTTGTTATATTTTGCTGCTTCATTTGCTAAAACGCGTCAGCTATCAAAGTATGAGTGCATGTTCATCAGTTAAATAAATGTAGAGCTATACCATTTTACAACACTATTCTCAAAACACAAACATAAATATCGATAAATACCAATAAGATGGCCCCAAAAAAATATGGATACAGACAGAAATGCAAAAAAAAACACCATAAAACTGGGAGCCCTATTTATAACGTGCCCTTCTTGCTGTTTATATAATTATCTGTGTAGACGTTTTAGACAGGAGCAAGAGAGAAGTAGTGAGAGAGAAATAGTGCGATGGAGAGAGAGGGAGAGAGAGGGGGGGGAGAGAGAGAGAGAGAGAGAGAGAGAGAGAGAGAGAGAGAGAGAGAGTGAGAGTCCATACAATGTACTTTGAGCTCAAAACCTGCTGTATCAGTGTGACCTGCTGCTCCGACATAAGTACAAACTATTAGTCGACCGACTAGTAACACTACCATGGAAAAAGCACCAACGAAGCGTGACAAAGTGGCTTTCTGGATCGCTCGTAAGGCCAATAAGTAGAAAGCAGTTAATCCATACACTTTCCTCACCCCCACATCCCCAAAATAAACGTAGAATAAGGACTGTGTGTCTCCTTCTAACACCTAGGGATGCATCTTTGCATGCATTTAAACTAGTATGCATGGTACGCCTTAATTGGCGATTTTCCCTGATGTATTTAGACTGGTACAGAAAAAGCAGGGAGTTGCACTAGTTCTGGACTTAGAAATGAAGTTAATAGGGAACTGCTCTATAATGTCCTCCATCACCCTTAGCAATATTAAGGGAGAGCCTTCAGTTCTGACCATGCATCAGAGACTGGAAGCAGTTCCAGTTCAAGATCGTAAACGGGAACTACCAAAAAGAACTGCGGACATTTATACCTCTGTGGGGAGAGATACCTTGGGAACTCAACCAGTTAACCCACATTTAAAACCTAAAAGTGACATTGTGAGCCCCGTTAATAAATATACAACAAGCATTTGCAATGCAACGGTCTCGCCTTTAGGATCTTAAAAGTATTTTGCCATGCAGCACATTATCCTGGGTGTTATATTAACTCTTCTCCTTTAGCCTTACACAACTGCTTTAACCGGATGAAAAGAGCATTTGTTCTCAGTGGGGCTCCATGGAAAGGGGTTAAGGTAACTGTTAGTCCCAAACAAAGTTTTACAAAAACCAATATGCATTGACAAAGCTAGTGCAATGACAAAGTCAAAAGGCTGGCAGCATAAGTCGGACCAGCTAGCTTTGCAAATGCTTGTGTTGCTTTATCAAGGACGTGGAGCAGCAGAGGAATGTGGAAGTAAAGAACAATGTGGTATGAAACAGAAACTGATCATGAGCGATAGCTAGACTAAAACAGAAGCGTGTTCTGTACTCGAGAAAGACACGAGCCGAACTTGAAATATGATCTGCGAAACAAATATGATCTACGAAACTTGTTATGGTTTGAGATCGGGCTAATCTTCGCTGTAATGTCAAGGTTGAACAAGCACTGGCAACGACATTAGGTCTGGCTTTAACACCTCCAGAGTTTCCCGTTTGGATAGATTTAAGTCATCTATATGCATGAGCGGCATGAACTCCAAGCCATACAAGAAATTGTGCAGTTTAAATAAAGTTCTAGACTGTCAACGCTCTAACATTTTGCACAGTGGGGTCATGGAACCAATTCTACAAACTTCAGAATTAAAACTTGCACTGGTAGCTCTGTACAGTACAGCATCCCAAGCATTCTGAAATCTAAGCAGCTTGTTATGAGTGACGGGGTAATTGCGAGCTTATACCGCTAAATATCGCACGTGGACGTCTTTGCTGAGTGTGTTATTAAGTCACAGAATAAGTGCCAACTCAAACATGCGCGTAAATCGTCTGCCATCAATTCTGTGTTGGGTGACACCCAGAGGAATAATGTGCGATGAACACAGCATGCATGCTGTTCCAAGTTACACCAATGCGTCAGTGGGGTAACAAAATCTTAGCCTCCACCCCTTCCCCCCATGGACTGTAAGGGGGCCCTCTACAATCATCTGGCCTCTAGCAGTTTTAAAACACCTTGCCCTTGCAAGGAAGCCAACGTGTTCTGTAGGCAGGGAGACAATACCGCATATGAAAAAAAAATTCAGATGTTGATTCACAAAATTGAGGTTCCAGAAGTAAAAAGTATTGGTGATATGGAGAGATCCCAGGGCACAACCATAGCATCAGAAGCATATCGAAGATAACAGTGAGCAAAAATGCTGCTGATGTGCTATTGAAAAGTCAATTCGCAGCGCACCAATGGATGTTGTTACCGGTATTTTATCTTGCATATTTCTCAATTCCATCATATTCCTAGTCTATGTTTCAATCAATCAATCAACTTTACTCTGAGGCATAATATGCGGGGCAAGATTGCGTCCAAGTGAATCCACCACTCTAACCTCTCCCGCAGCCAGTCCTCAAGTTACTAAACATGATAGGATTTTCGGAGCAGGCGTTTTGGGTCACGGTTGCCTCAGCAGACAGGTGGCACTGGCTGATTGTTCGGAGGTCGACTCTTTTGCCTCCAGTCTCTCAGCAGGGGCATCCTTTGACTGCAATGGTGGGGCGCAGTGGCAAAGGTGCTAAACAATGGGCTGCCCTTCCGGCTCCTTCTTTATCAACGATATCTGGCCAGCCTCCCCCACGGCTTGAGACAGCGACAGGGAGTCGGACCAGTGGCACGGCGCGCTAAACGTAAACAAAGCACGTCGTGATTTACACGAGTCCTATTGAATTGAAGACACTAACAGCACCGGCTCGATTTTCCAGCTGCTTAGAAAGTGAAAGCGCGCACAGCGCGCTAAACGTAAACCAAGCAGGTCGTGATTTACACAAGTCCTATTGCATTGAAGACACAAAAAGACACGAACAGGAGTGGGCGGCGAGAAGTCAGACTGAGGGAGGGGGCAGGGAGGTGGCTGGGGGTGGGGGGAGACAGGGGAGAAAACAGTGTTAGGAGTAAAGGGGCCAGTAGCCGTGGAAGATTACAAATGATGACTGAGGAGGGATTAACACGCCTCAAACCAATCGTAAGCCCCCATTTCAGACAAAAGCCAATGGGCAGAGTGGGCGGAGCTTCCACTACAGCGTATACTGCATGCCTCGCAAAGCGATGGCAGCGCATTCGTGCTGCATCGCTAGGCGAGACCTAAAAAGAAGGGAAGCAGAAACAGAGAGTCAAAGAAAAGACTTCTCTGGAATTCAGCAGGTGTGGTTATAACTTAAGAAACCACGAAAAAACTAAAAAAAACCTGAATATTATCTGATCTTTACGTTCCTTTCAGCACACTGATGGTAAAAGAACAGTGAGGGAGAGCAGATCTGAGTAACGAAGAAAGGTAGAGTACAGTAAGAAACTGACATCAGCGTAAAGAGGGAATAGAAAGGATTGGACTAAAACCCCAGTAAAGAAGAAGGAACAGGACTTTCTAATAAATGCTGACACAGCTACAAGTCCTCCTGCGAAACAGGACTTCAGCGAGAGCGCTTTTAGACTACAGCAGAAGTCACAATAGTGCATAAAACGCCTCAGGAGGTTACTGGATGCAAATCCAACTGATGACTTTATACAGTTTGAGGCTCTACATGCGGAGGATTTAAATGTTTTTATCAAGTGTGTACAATTTAAGTATACAGATTAATGGGGATGTACCACGTATTATCAAAGCAGTTTTTTGGTCACAATTGTCTGATGATTATGACATCAGCCCAGCCGAAGAAATCTGCCCTCCAGTCTTTATTAGGAAAGCACCCCAGGGGGAGGAAGTCATAAGGGTAGACTTCTCTCCCATAGTACCTGAGGATATCAGGGAAACCTAGACCAGTGAATGGGCTGTGAGACAGGCTCCAGCCTAATACAGAAATTAAGCGGGGTGGGACAAACTTTCCCAGTTCACATGTCATTGCCCTAAGCAGCAAACTACAAGCACAATACCCTTTGAAGCAAGAAGCCAAGCATTGTATAAAAGCAATACTAGATCAGTTGCAGTACCAGAGCTTAATAGAGTCTTGTTCATCACCAATGAACATTCTCCTATAGAATAGTTTCAGACTATAGGAATCGCAATGCGCATATGCGAACCTACAGGGTACAAAACGCGCATAGCACAGGTGAAATGACCAACCTGGTGCGGAAAAATATACAAAGGGACTCTGATATTTCCAATGGGTTCTCTGACCGAAACATAGGACCTGAAAGTGAGTAGTTAACTGCTTTGAGTTTCAATGGAGTGCAGATTACATTCCGACGTTTGCCCATGGGCATACAAGAATAGTCCTGGCTTCTTTCCTGCACGTATAATGGAGATCTTACAACCCGACCCGAGGTATTGTCATACATTGAAGGTATCTATTTTAAAGATGATGGTATGGATCCACACCTAACCAGGATAGACAGAGCAGAGACCATATTACCATCACATGGTTACAAAGTTAATTTTAAAAAGTTGAAGATTGCGAACCTGAAGATCACCTTCTGGGTCTAGTGCAGGACTTCATTCAGAAAAGCGCTACCTTGCAGCCTTCCAATACACTGAAAAATCTGCAATCCCTGTTGATTTTTCTTAACTTTTCATGTACTTATTTACCTAACTGGCTGAGAGAGTTAAACCCTTGTATAACCGAATTTCTCCCACGTTTTTATCTAAATAATGGCTGAGCACTCACACTGATGTCTTGCATGCCCTAGAAGCACACATGCTTGAAGCAAAATATTTACAAACTAGGTCTAATAAAACCAACCTAATTACCAGAATCATACCCAGTCACTATGGCTATACCTACAACAAAGGACACACCTTCCCTATTGCTTACAAGTCTCACTTGTATTCCTTTTCTGAAGCATGTTTTGCTTTCATCGAAAAGATACTTACACCTGTATAAACAGCTGTTTTAGGGGAGCACCCTATGGCTCGGGGAAAACATAATTTTCTCGTACCAGCACTAGAAGAGGGCACCAAGGAAATTGTTCCTAATGTTTGCGCACTCCACCCGAATTGGGTACAGTTGGCCTCTTCTTTAAGAGCACTGGATGTAAACTTTCAGCATGATCCCACTCTTTGTACACAGGCTTTCCTCCAGTATGAACAACATATTGCTACAATGGGGGATGTGGCCTAAGCAAGATGGCCGAATAGACACTCCTCTCCGAGCTCCCATCTATTTCTTTTAAATCCTGCCGTAATCCTGCTAAACACCTAGCCATACTCTCCCCCCTGCACCTCCTGACAATCAGACGAATGGGGGGCACTGGGGAACACCTACGGGCCCTCATGTCCTGAGTCAGACACCTGATGATCCGGGCGGAGTGGAGCTGCTCGATGCCCGAGATGGCAGGATACCGCGCTCTGTGTCACAGGGGCCGGCGGGGTTGCTAAAAGCTACCGTAACCCCTCCAGAATTTGCCCCCTGTACTTGTATGGCTTGCTGGGGACCCCAGATGCTGCGATAGGCAGGAGAACAGCAGAGAGAATTGCGGCTACCGCTGCCTTTATCTTGCGAGTACCCGCGATGCACCCCGGTTGACGGCGACTTGTGGCGCGACCTTGGCCGAATGTCCCGGATGCCGGGCCTTAAGTTGCCTCTTGGTATGAGAGACTGGCACGGGCACTCTACAACCTGACCAGGGAAACAGCCAGTTGGTGCGGCCTGCTCGGAGACCAGGTCGCGGAGTCCCTTTGAAATACTGCGACAGGCCTTCCCCGAGGCCTGGGGAACTGCAGGGTGCTGAGGTGAGAGAGGGGGCCGAGACTGCTACCTCGCCCCCGGTTTCAGTTTGCTGTGCCAGAAGGCGGCGTGGGGGGCTCTGCATTCTTTGGGGCCCCAGGCTGCGCGGCTGAGGTAGAATTCAGAGGCGGCCCGTGGATGGGGTGGGACAGAGAGGTAGGCTTTGCTCCTGCGGTTTGGTTGTGCCACTGGTGGGAGTGGGGACAGTGGATTGAGACCCTTTACCTAGCATGCATTGATGAGGGGTCCCACAGCACAGTACAGTCAGCCGGGGATACAGCCAGAACTGCATATTCCTGGACAACAGGGTCCAGGGTGTGACCCATGAGGCCTACTCCTGTGTCTGCACCTGCCACCACTGAAAGGCCCCCCTATGCCTGGTGTGAAGCAGTGATCCCACTGACCGAAACCACCCTTCTGGTTACCATCCTATACCCAAGTTAGGAGCCCGAGAGCTACTTAAACGGGTGCATCTAAAGGTTGCAGCAGATGGTGGTGGACTTATGAGGGCTACACTCCCAAATGCGAAGTGAAATTAACTGGGAGTGCCCAGCTCCCCAGTTTTCACAGGAACCCAGTCGGGAGCAGGACCCCCTCGGTGAGCAAACCTTATCCAGTGCCAGGGGGGGCGGACTGAGACCACTCCACCTGTGGTTGCCGTGCTATGACCTAACTTTCAGCCCCATTGGACAGCATCACACTATTCAATCCAGTGCACGCTCTAGTCCCTGGCCACATGTACTTAAAGAGAGGCACTGCGCAGACACCGTAAGGTCGCTCTTGCTATTTTACTGAATGCTACCCTTTTTGCATGTTTTAAAATTGATTCCTGAAAACTGATTTGTTTTTTAACTAATTACCTGCATTTTGCATATCTTGTTGAATCTGAGGTGAACGCAGGGAGGAGGGAGTAGCTAAAACGCTGTGGTTCCACTTTCATTCAGCCATTTTGCCTTCAATGGGACTCGGAGAGACACCATTTTTAATCAGTGCGTGCTCTAATCCCTGGTCACATGTACTTAAAGAGAGGCGCTGCGCGGATGTGCTTAAGACAAGCCTGTCTGAGCCCGTCAGTGGCCAGCGCCAGACACTATATCAGTTTTCCGCCAGAAATCAAGCATACGTTAGCGTATGATGGTGCTACTCCATGGAAATTTGCTCCAGAGGTATCCTGCCCGGCATATTACATCACTTGGGAGGGGAAGGGCGAGCCCTATTGTAGCATTGCCATTGGGCCCCCACAACCGTAGCTGAGAATAGCAACAACCATTTCCGCAATCTCAGATCCAGGTCTGGAGAGTTCTCAGCATTGCGGTTAAATACTCGCTCTTTGCAGAAACATGACTTGCAAGTCTTCGACCTACTTCAGGACTCTCAACCTGGCCTGATGTTTTTAATCAAGACTTGGCTTAATGAGTCCTCCAATCTCACCTTAGCAATGGCCATCCCGCAAGGTTATAAAATTCTTAGAAACAACTGTTCAATAGGCAAATGGGTGGGAGAGGACAATCATTTTTAAACAGGACTTTGACTGTGTCGCCGCCATGACGCTGGGCAAACTTGATGGAGCAGAATGTTTGAGATTTTGCTGTTCCTCATCACCCCATCAATCCCAAGCAGGTGCCTTGATTTATTATTATGAAACACTTACAAAGTGCATGGCTACCAATAGGTATTCCAGCGCTAGCAGTGTCGCACACAGAACAGCAATAAAAATGTGTTATGGTTAGAGTACAATATTCTGGTAAAGCCAGGTTTTAAGTAGCTTCCAGAAGGGAAGATGTTTCACTGAGCTCAAAGGAAGAGGGAGAGCATTCCGCAGATCATGATCGCCGGTAGGAGCGATCTATTTTGAAATTCATATCCCATTCCCATCCAAGTGCTCACACCGCAAAGACTATAGTGTTATTAATGATTTTATTTTCCTTGTAGCAATTAAAGCGGGGAGGTGCCTGGCTCCCTTAAATATTTGCTATCTTTTCTTTCCTTGTAGCACTTAAGTGCTGGTGTTGCCTGGCTCTGCTTTATGCTCTCTGCTTACCTGTTCCAGCTCACGAGGGGAGGGAGTGATGAGTGCTTCCACCGCCCACCCTACTCAATCCAGGTTGGTGGGGATTGGGCCACGCCCTTGGAGGCGGACTATTTGTGTATGGCCGCAGGGCGGACGCACCGCAGGCACACCAAAGGAAAGTCCGTCTATGCCAGTCCATGTCCGGCCGTTAGACTACCCAACCTAAATTAAGGTACTCTTCAGACCAACTTAGAAGTCTAGCCCCTAAAACCACCACAGGGTGCATGCATAGTCTCATGTTGGACTCTCCTCAATGGAAATGTCTCCAGCACAACTTAAGTTTCACATACAACGAGCACCTTAGGCCTAAGGACGACAGTTACTGATTAACTATCGTTCTATGGTTAAACACAAGAAAGACATTTTTGACATCATTACGGAAAAGCAACTGGATGCCCTGTTTCTGACTGAGACTTGGCTCAATGAATCCTCTGCCCCGGACATTCTAGATGCGATCCCACAAGGCTACGGGGATTATTAGACTTGACTGGCCTCTAAAAAAAGGTGGAGGAATAGCAATCATTCATAAATTAGTAATAAAATGTACCAGGAAAACCATCATTATTGAAAACTGCAAAGCCATTTCCTTCTCTCTTTTTCTAGCAGAAAATGTTACCTTAATGGGTATGCTGATTTATCGCCCACCAGGCCCCGCAACTCAATTCATCTGGAGTCTTGCTTAGAATATTGTCCAGCCGGCTCTGACACAATTACGTGATCTGAATCTTCACTTTGATCATGATTCCGATCCCGAAGCACTAACTTTATGAAGGGAGTTGGGCAGCGTGAATTTGACTCAGAGTTTTCACTTCGACCCATCAACTAGGCCATACCCTAGACCCCATATTCGCCAACTTTACCACCACTGAAGTTGCGTCACCACTAATATATTCGCCAGATCTCTGCTACGCAGTACCCCTCAGTTAAGATAAAATGGCACTCTAGCCAACTCTCAAATTGAGAGTTGGATATCAAAAGCCCTGGATGAAGCTGCACCATGGTCTATGGTAAATAAGATTCCCAGGGCGCAGAACTCTGCTCATTGGTTCAATGATGAGCTGAGCCTAGCCACAAAAGCTTGCAAACGTCTGGAAAGCATTTGGAGGAAAGAATACTGTCCTATCAGCAAAAATAATTATAAATCGGAACTTAAAAAGTACCATGCACTTATTAGGAAAACTAGATGCAACTTTTATACAGAAAAAATAGAAACTGCCAATAATTTATTGAAGGAAATGCTCTCTATTCTTAAATAACTATCTTCGTTAGATTGTACTACAGCACCCACACCGTCATCAGTGAAGAACTGCAATAAAATTGCACAGTTCTTCTCATCCAAAGTAGCTACCATTTATACCTTTCCTTTAGAAGTGAGTAGCCACATTAATCTTTACACCCTCCAGGAAGAACCGGTTAGAGTGTACGTCCTTAAGGAATTTACTGTCCTGAACCTAAAGGAGCTGAAGAACACAGCATCAGGCATCAAGTCTGGCTCCCTTCAGACCCTGCTCCACATTTGTTCCTGATGCAGGGGAAGGATATTACGCTTCCATACATCCAACAGCTTATCATTATCCTTCCAGGAAGGCAAAGTGCCCCTGAAGTGGAAGCGGGCGATAGTCCTCCCACTCCAGAATAAACCTTCTGCAGACCATAGGGCATTGGATAACCTACGTCCTATCTCACTACTACCTCTGGTTGCCAAAATATCTGAGAAAGTGGTGAATAGACAACTAACCACAAACAAACTTTACCATCTGACCCAGTCTGGCTTCAGAGCATCCTACTCCACGGAATCTGCTCTCCTACTAGCTACCGAAACTCTGAGAAAGTGCACGGATGCCGGACAGACTGCTCTACTAGTTTCACTAGACTTAAGTGCGGCTTTTGAAACAGTACAACACAAATTACTCCCTCAGAGGCTAAATCAATGCAGTGCTAGAGGTCGTGCTTTGCGATGTCTACACTCTTTTCTTCACGAGCGGATCTTCCAGGTCTCCCAGAATCCCTTCCTATCAGACAGCAGGCCCTTAAAGCAAGGGGTTACACTGGGCTCTATCTTGAGCCCTACCTTGTTCAATCTACATATTGGTACCCTGGCAGACATTGTGGAAAGACAAAATGTGACAATAGTGTCTAATGCTGACGACGCAGCGAATTGTTACCCTTTCTCGGGACACTGAGACCCACCGCTTTTCTGGTTGTCTAGAAGATCTAGCATCTTGGATGGCCAACCACTGCCTTAAACTTTACGGCAGTAAAACGGAGGTCCTAATAGTCGGGAAAACGTTCTCTGTCTGGTCCTCAGTGTGATGGTTCAAGTCCCAGGGGCAAAGCCCTACCCCCAAACAGAAGCAAAAAATCTAGGGGTATGGTTTGACTCGAAACTATCTTTCGATAACCAAATTAGGAAAGTAGCTGGCAAGTGCTTTGGAACGCCTAAAGTTCTAAGGACACTCATCAACCTCTCACCTATAACAGCCAGGAAAACTAATGTCCATGCCTTGGTCACATCACAATTGGACTACAGTAATATTCTGTACTTCGGAGCATCCAAAGGCAGTCTTTTACGAAACTTCACCGCATTCAGAATGCAGCGGCACGTTTAGTTCTCAATCTTCCCAGAAGATCCTCTGCCTCTAAGGCTTTGACCTCCCTGAACTGGCTGCCCGTAGAGAAGAGGATCATCTTCAAGGCCATGTGATACTGCCACAGAATTTGGTGGAATTGCTATCTGCCTTTACTCCCACTCGGAATCTAAGATCAAGCAGAAGCCTTCTGGCCAAGATTCCTAAGATTCAAAAGCCAGAATGGGAGCACGGTCGTTTAGCTATCTTGCAGCTACACTTTTGCTAGCAGGGCGCTGACTCAATCATGTGACATAGTGGACTACCTGATGGGAATCCCGCTCCCCAGCCTCGCTTCGGATGACTGTGACAGTCTAGATCATGGGTACGCGCAAACATTTTCCAGGGGGCTGCAAAGTTTGGTCTATGGTGTGACCGAGGGCTGCACTGATGCCAGCAGGGGCGTATAGTGGGTGTAGGGGAAGCAAAGCATGTATTTCTAGAAGCTGTCTTTAAAAAGGAAGTTGTTCCTAAAGGTAAGGGCCTAGCTACTTCCTTTCCCTAACTGCAATTAACCTTTAAATAAGTGATAGTTGTATATTTTAATAAAAATTCCATGTTCGTGCTGAGTCGAGTAAACAGAAGCCAAGGGGGCCGCATGTAGAGGTTAGGAGGGCCGCATGGGGCCTCCGGGTCGTACTTTGAGTATCACTGGCCTAGATAGTCCCACTAAGCAGGAGGAGATTCTTGCGGCAATCCGGTCTTTAAAAATGGTGAAAACACAGGGAAGCAACAGTCACCCTGCTGTGTTTTATCACAGATACTTTATTTATTTGAAGAGTTTTATATAGCGCTGGCTAGACCCAGAGGCATCAGGGCACTTTACATGAGGATCAGCGGGTTACAGGTTATGAAAATTACATGAATTAGAGTTACAAGTATGGGCTTAGGAAAAAAACATGAGATTACACAAACATATAAGTTATTAGTGCGTAGCATTGCCAAGACACACGTCTAATGGGGAATGGAAGGTAGAGGGGGAAAGGTAAACAGGGGAGAGGACTGCAGATAGAATCAGGTAGACCGGATGGGGGAAAGAACATCAGGGGGTATAAAGCAGTCAAAGAGAAAGACAGATAAAACCGTGAAGAACCGTGAGAAACAATATCCGATGTCCGGCTGGGGAGGTGACGGCCTAAGAAGTGAACCAGAGCCAGAATCCTCTATAGCTGCATAGGACAACTCCACCGGGCAGCGGCCAAGGGTACTCGAGCTCCGCGGTAAGTACAAACAGTTTTAGTTTCCGCCCATGGGGCATCCTCATAGTTCCATAGAAGGCAACGGTCCCGGTGTAACTGGGAAACGCCGTCCGCCTCACCCCCCAGCTCGCCCCATGAGAGGAGAGGTGAAAGAGACAGCTCCGAAGTCTGCAGATCTTCCCCATTCCCCGAAGCAGTAGTGAGTGTTGGGCAATAGTCCAAGAACACAGTGGTAGGGGGAGAACAACAGCCAATCTCATCTATAGCTACCTAGGTAGCTCCACCAGGTGTCGGCCATATTGCTAGGGCGCCGCTGTCGGATTCATAGTATAACATCAATAAACATTGAATAACATCGGTTACTTAGGGAAGAGATAAAACAAAAAACAAGTCCCAAGGATCCTAGAAGGAGGAGGGGAGTTGAGCTAGAAGCTGGCAAACAGTCAAAGACAGGCCTACTGGCAATGGGGAAGGTAAAAACATCAGGGGGCCCTCCAAAGTTCAAAGGCAATGAGCCCACAGACCAGTTGGGGGTCACAGATTGCACAGCATCCGGGGTCCGGTTCGCTCTCCGCGCCGGAGCAACTTGGCTGTAGAGGGTGGCCTCTAGTGAGGAGGTATGTGGTTGGCCCGTCTCCATGGACTCCTAGCCCCTCTTGTTGGCAGTGTGGGCCTCCTTTGTGGGTCACAGCTCCACCCAGACTTCAGGTAACAGAGCTCAGCACAACCACTCGGGCTCCCTCTATGCAGGTCTCTTATCCCTGGCACCACATTCCCTCCTTCAATTTTAAAACACCTCCAATTACTGTTGCCACTCTCTGTAGGTTTGAATCCCCCCCTTGCGCCGCCATTTTAAACTCAGGTGTGCTGTTATTTGGGCTTGGAGAGTCTCTCAGATATCTTGTTTGATAGGCTCTTGGTGATGTTTGAGGAGGCCCTCAAGTAGGGTAGCCTTCCCCCACGCTACGTGAAGCCCTGATAGTAATGTCCACAAATCTGGCAAGGACCCACAATAGCCTCGGCGTACAGACCCATGACCCTTTAGATGTTGATGTCAAATTAGTTAGTGGGATATTGGCGGCCCAGCCTCTCCCGTGTATCCAGTCTTATACACACTGACTAATTAGGGTTTATCCCTGGGAGGAGCACTTTATGTAACTTAATGCAGCTCTCCCATGTCTATCATACCTCGAAATATCTTATCTCAACAACGCCTTTGCATTAGCACTCTTAGATATTGAACTGGTGTTCGATTCTTTGAGCTGGCCGTATCTATGGCACGTGATGAGGAAATTGGGGTTGATCCCTAACTTTATTGAGTGGGTTTAGGTACTGTATACTGAGCCTTGCGACTGAGAGCACTCTGGTAGAGATGTCCTGGACCGGTTTAGACTACACAAAGGTACCAGACAGGGCTGCCCTCTCTTGCCGCTCCTTTTCGAGCTTGCGATGGAGCATTTAGCTAAGAGATTCCGCAGAACACTGGTCCCTGGGGAAATTACAATAGGGGATACTGTTATGGTGATATTCACTTTGGATATAATCAAACAGACTCACATCATAACTTGTAACAAATATAGTGATTTGAGATTAAGAAGAACTCTATGTATTTGTATGAGCACTCAAGGAACCAAAATGCAATACAATCTTGAGGGACTTGCCTCTTTTCCTCATGGGAAAAATCACATCGCAAAAAAGGTATTGCTCCCCAGATGCTTATATGTACTCCAGGACACTCTCTATACTATGCCTAGATGATACATTAAAACAACTGACTGCCTCAATACCGACCTATTATGGGTGGACAGATGTTGATGGGTAGAACCCTCTCCATTTTGAAGAAACCATGGTTCCTGAGAGGCATTGAGGTCCCACACATAGAGCTCTATTATATGGCGACTCACTTGCAGCAAACGGTCGCCTGGTTGCATCCAGGGAATTCCTGGGAGAAAACCCATTTGAGAATCTCTCACGCAGAAGGTGTGCTATCCTATGTGATTTCCCAGGTGGAGGAGGGGGGGCTGACACAAGGGTAATTCATCATGCTCCATACGCCCCGGATCTACCACTTTGGATTCTGAAGCTTTTTCACATGATAGCAGTTTTGCAGGGATTCTGCACATACACAGAACGATGCGCAGGAAAACAGGACCTCAATGAATAGGGGTGTACCAGCTTAGCACATCAGTAACCAAAATCCCAAACCGACTAGCTATAGTGTCTCATTCGTTCTCCTCCAAATATCACAGAGCTACAAATGATTTGACAACCCAGAACACAACACTCCTGACTCTCTCAGGAATCGCGGGAGCAAGACGTACTCTTTCGCTCACTCACTCGTACTTGTCCACAATGAGAATGGGCAGAGTCACTGAAATAGTTCAAAATGTTTATTTACTATCATGCTCTACAATACAGTATACGTGCCACTACTAGCAGCAAATGCATAAACTCAGCACAGTTAGCATTATTACAATTCCATAGAATACAAAGGGGGAAGCCATTTTATATAAAGACCGGGGAAATAAGGGCACCACCCTCCCCTTGACTAGAAGGAGTTTATTTTATAAAAAGGACAATCTCTGGGCTTTGACAGCAGACCCCATACCTTAAAACCTGAATGTAAAGTTTACATCATAGGAACAGCAGAGCTATTCTACATGGAACGGCTTTCTCCAAGTGTGTAAAACAACATGCAACAGCGTAATATCAAAGCACAAGTCTTCAGTACTGCAGCTGTGAGTAACAGGTTATGTCTAGGTACTAGGGACTGACCAGAACAGAATAACAAGGGGTACTGTTGATCGACCTTGCACATTGTGTTCAGACTGAACTCCATGAAAGGCAGAGCACGCGTAAAGCAGCCCGTTCTCATGTGATAGGCACAAACAGATTCTTGCAAAAACAAAGTCATGTAGTAATGTGCGCAAAAGCCGCTACATAGCAGCAAAGCTCATGCTACCTTAGCAATGTTTACAATGTACCTAAGGGCCCTATAACACCCTAAGAACCATATAAAACCCTCTCCTTGTTAAGGTCATAGGACAAAGACAATGAACCAAAACAGAGTTCACAAGTCAAGCAGAGTACAAAGCTTCTGAAAAAAACCAAATTGGAAAAGAAACAACGAAATTTTCAAAAGAAAAATGTGTTTCAATAGTGTCATCATTGCTTATTTAAATAGGAGCTGTCTCCGCAATAATAAAGTCATGATGCAAGAGTTATTATGAAGGAGGTGGGAAGTCTATCAAGGTATATGAACCGAGGAATGCAATATCCTCCAAAAGACCATCCCTATCGTTGGTAGAAAAAAGGGATGCCATCCAATTAAGTAAGTCGAAGGAACAAACGCGCTCCATCAGATGCCTCTAAAAGCACGAGTGGGCAACTTGCGTGATATTCGGTGAAACTCCGTTGCAGGACGTTCTGCGCAGCCGCACAGATATCCCATTCAGCCAATACTCCGAGTGCAGCCGCACACGAATACTGGTTGCACGCAAGTAGAGTAGGCAAAGCGAAAAGTTAATCCATAACTGATGCCAAGCGTTGCTAATGGCAAGCATCCAAAAACCTGTTGAATGCGATCACGATACAGCCGCAATTGGCTTAGTCTGTGCATTACCACAAGATGAGCAGCCATTGCGCAGCATGAACACCAAGACTAAGTTAAAGAAGGTTGCAGGTTCTGTAGAGGGGGCGGGGAATAAGGCCATGGCAAAACCACAACAGGTGGAGCCACTACGGCTGGAAAACCGTTTCTCCCCATTGGCAGAAAACCAGGAAGAAATAATATCCCATACACAAGTAATTCAGAATGATATAACGGGTAAGCGCAATGAAAGTAATAGTCCCAGCCAGAGTAACGGTGAGAGCTCGGGGTCAGATCATAGCCCACTAGGAAAGTCTTCCTTAGAAAATCAACTGGCGGATCTGCTCTATACTTTGAGACAAGACATCTTGGTAAAATTTGAGACTTCTGAATATAATCAGAACGATATTCAAGAAAAATGCGGAATACTTGAACAAAAAATTGACAGAATAGCTCAACGGACCACAGCCTTGGAAGGCAAGGTGAAGTCATTGATAGCGGGGACGGCTGTGAACACTAGTGAAATTGTGGGGCTTAAAAAACAAAATAAGATGCTACAGGAGGACCTGGAGAGACTTGAATTGCAAGCCAGGCGTAACAATGTCCATGTCTTGAATATCACTGAAAATTCTGAAAAAGAGGACATCAAACATTTTGTGTGTAGGTTGTTGGGAGGTCTACTTCAGGATAGATCAGATATTGACTGGGATAGAGAGATACAAAGGGTCCATAGAGACCCATTTAGGTTACACCCTGGGAGGAAAACCCCAAGGAAGATTCTGATAAACTTCCTCTCATTCTCAGTCAAGAAGTTAGTGCTGGGGCGCGCCCTGAAGGATCGTTCTTTGAAGAACTCAGTTATCAAAGTCGATCTGCTATGGGCAAGAGAACAGCCCAGAGGTAGTGGGAGCTGGGTGCAAAAATGAATGACCTACGTTCCATGGAGTCCAAGGTACAGATGAAGTTCCCCGTAATGCTGAAGATAATGTGGCGGAATAAAATTTACACTATCAGAGATCCAGAAGAGGTGGACTCCCTGTTGACGCAGATGGAAGGTTCAGAATAAAGGCATAAATAGGGAGTTAGAGGATCAATCTTAGTATTAGTTACCCTCACACTTAGTATTTTTCGTTTGGCTTGGATTCTCCCTCCCCTAGCTCAGGGGTTTCTCGAAAGGCGATGTCGTCACCTAGGGATAGGAAGGAGGGTTCCCCAAGGTGGGTGGGTGGTGGGGTGCACTGGATGGTGGGAGCATGAGGGGAAAAAAAGAAAAAAATCGTCCTTATTCTGACATATGGTAGTGTGACACTAATCAAAATGAGTGGGCTTCTGACTTTTTTCAGAGAGGGAGTGGGTTATGAATATAGGCTAAAATTAAGGGGGTCTTTTTGGAGGCGGGTATCAAAATATAGTCATGAGTAAAAACTTGGTTTATTTCATATCCTGGAATGTGAACGGTTTGAGATCCAGGAAGAAATTGGCTCAGGTTTCGGAATTTCTTAAGAATAGCGAGGCTAGTGTTATTCTGCTCCAGGAAACTCACTTAGAAAAGGGTGAGCGTTCTGGGTCCTGGAAGTAGTGTGTTCGGACAAAAGAGATAGCACAAGAGGTGTGGCAGTTATAATACGACGTAATCTCCGCATCAAATTAGAAAACTATCAGACAGACTCCTCTGGGAGATGGTTGGTAGCCAACCTGAGGATACAGGGAATGCCAATAGCCTGTGCTCATAAATTATGGTCCAAACGAGGAGGTCCCAGACGCTTTAATTAAGCTCGAAGCATGTTTAATACTGGCTAATGCTCCAGTGATAGTCAGAGGCGATTTCAATATAGTACAGAATAAGGATTCGGACAGAACCGCCAAAGTTAAATATGTTAGTCCACCCAAAACATCTGCGGTAATTAAGACCATAATTCAGGAGCTAAATTTGGTAGACATTTGGAGAAGCAAAATGGGGGAGATAAAAGACTTCACCTTTTACAACAAGAAATATGGCCACCACTCCTGTATTGACTATTTTCTAGTAGATCGGGGGGTGCCAACAGCGGAGGAAGAGGTCAAACATTTGCCTGCTATCCTCTCAGATCACTCGGCTGTGTGTTTGTCCTTGAGGCATTACAATAAGATTTGCACAAAAAGGTGGACTTTAGACAGGACTACTCTGTTAAATCAAGGAGTGGAATGAAATATAAAGAACAAGGTTTTGGTTTTCTTTCAAGCTAATACGGGATCAGCAAAAATTCAAATTATCTGGGATTCGTTCAAAGTGTATTTAAGAGCTATTGGCACCTCTATAATGGTGGGAAAGAGGCGAAGTAAGAAACAGCAAGAGGAGGAACTCTCCAAAAAGATTAAATATAAGGAACAGGAGCTCCAAAAGACATCATTGGAGGGCTCTAGTGAAGTTTCTTTGTTGGGCAAAGAATTAGAACAATTTCAAGCAGAATATCAAGGAGCTCCCGATAAGAGACTTTTAGATAAATGGAGGGTTAGTAAATTACAACATTATGCATATGGGGAGAAGAGTGGTTCGCTTCTAGCCTGGAAAGCCACAGTAGATAAATCTAGAAATTTAATAGGTAGTCTAAGAGACGACGAAACAGGTGCCTTATTAGATACTACCACAAAAATAGGCATGGAAGCCCGTAGGTTTACGAGTCAGCTATATAAAGACGACATTTCGCCCGGAAAGCAGAACATAGAGGCCTGGCTGGGGGAAGACCGAACTCCCTAAATTAAATGAGGACCAAAGGAGGGCCCTAATGACAGAGATAACGGAGGATGAAGTCCGGGTACAGCTGAGAAGGATGGCTAGGGGGAAGGCGGCCAGCCCAGAGGGGTCTACAGGTTGAGATATATTCTTGCCTTCTTGATAGCATAGAACCAATGCTGAAATGCTTATTTAATATAATATTGCTGGAAGGGGAAACGGCCTCGTTGTCCTGGGCGGAAGCCACAGTAACAATGATCCTGAAACCCAATAAAGACCCTTTGGCAGTAGACTATTATAGGCCAATATCACTTTTGAACACCGACTATAAGGTTTTTTCGGGGCTATTGGCCGCTAGGGTCGCCAGGATTATTAAATTGGTTATTCATCAGAGAGGATTTATCCCCGGGAGGCAGCTCAATTAGCTTACTTTTAGGATGCTTGGAGTCATCGATCTGGCGGATGCCCATAATTTACCCGTAACTGTCGTAGCCGTCGACGCCGCTAAGGCGTTTGATCAGGTCCACTGGCCCTATCTCTGTGAGGTTTTAAAGATCTTTGGGTTCCCAGAGAGTATAGTAAGGGCAGTTCAACATCTGTTGGTTCAATATAACTCAGGGAACTAGGCAGTGGTGCCCCCTGTCCCCGCTTTTATTTAATCTTTATATTGAGCCGTTTGCTTCTTTAATTAGAATGGATGATACCATCGCCCCGTTTAAGTTCGCAGGTTTAGTGGCAAAACTGGCTTTATATGCGGACGATCTTATACTCTATATGGTTAACCCTGAGGTGGCTATTTCCAATTTAATGGCTAAGGCGGAATTTTTAGGGAAGATATCTGGGTACAAGGTAAACAGAGGAAAGACGGAAATTATGGAATAGAACCAGCCTAGACAAAGTATGGGGATTAAGTCACAAATGCGCTATTTGGGTATCAGTCATGCGGAAGCTAGTAGAAGTACCTAGTGTAAACTGGAAGAAGATAAGTCAGGAGATCGGGAGATTGTTGGTTGGGTGGGCAAATTTACCCCTAAATATATGGCAGGGTTAACCTCATTAAAATGATTGTCCTCCCAAAGATTACGTTTCTTTTTAACTCTGTACCCCTACCTTTTGATAAAGGAGAGATAGCCAAATTGCAAGGGAAGATAGGCAGCTTTATCTGGTCTTCAAAGGGATCACGGATATCCTGGAAAAAGCTAAGGAGGAGGTTGGAGAAGGGGGGGCTGGCTCTTCCGGATCTTATGACATATTGGTATGCATTTCATTTTAAGAACTTACGCATGTTGTTAAATATAGTGGATGGCTCACCATTAGGAACACTCTTTGGGGCTATGCTGAGTGGACTGAGGGATGGACAGGCTCAGTTTTTGTTTAAATACGGAGACCCGAAGTTTTTAAAGAAAGTGAGGTTGATGATTTTGTTGGGGGGGGGGGGGTTGAGAATTTGAGTCTTTATTCGGGAAAACTCGGAGTCCCGTACTATTCTTCCAAGGCGCCAATCTGGCATTCACCAGTGTTGGACTTTGCCCTTTTTGCAGGGTCATCCCTAAACTTTTTGCCTTCCTCCTGTATTTTTCCTGACCTGTTGTTGGCTGTTTTATGACTCTGGGCACCTTACCACTGCTGATCAGTGCTAAGGTGCATATGCTCTCCCATTGGAAAAGTGTATACATTGATTGGTGTCCATGTTTGGCTTATTTGGTTTACTATCAGCCCCTAGTAAAGTGCACCAGGAGTGTCAGGGCTTGTAAATACAAATGCTGCTCGTGGGCTTGCAGCACTGGTTGTGCCACCCACAGAAGCAACTGTCGCACTGATTGCGCAAGTGCACCTACTTGCCAGCCCCCAAACCTTCCCTTAACTACATATCAGTCACCCCTCTGGTAGGCCCAAGGGCAGGGTGCATTGTAGGCATAACTTAGGACATGCCCTGATGTGTGTGGCATGTCTTAATAGTGAATTACAGCCATTTTCGTTTTTCACTATTGAAGGCTACCTGCTCTCCATAGGCCAGAATGGGCTGCTGGAATTACTACACGCTGTAATCCCAGTGGACTCATAGAGCATGGTAGAAAGTCAAGTTTAGTATGCCTGAACTCAGAATAATAAAATACTTCTTTTAGTAAAGTTGATTTTAATATCCTGTGTTTGTAAATACTACTTTTAGAAAGTTAGGGCCATATGTAGGTAGCCTAATACCGGTCGGTAACGGCCGATTTTTGGTAAATATACCGTTACCGACCGGTATTTAGGCTTTTGCTATGTAGGGGGAACATTTCAGGATTCGGTAATTTACCGAATCGGTAATTTTACCAATTCGGTAAATACCGAATCCTGAAATGAGATGTAGGTGACACTCAAATGAGTGATGTGTAGGGAAAATAATTCGGTATTTAGCACCAAATATATGTTGGTGCTAAATACCGAATTCATTGCAAAAAGCAATATTTTGCTGGACTAACAGTGCCATGTGGTATACATACATGCCCTTAGGGCATGTATGTGCGCCACATGTGCACACATGCAGGAATCAGGGGTGCAACAGGGTGTCAATGTGACACCCTGCCACCCTTGAATGTGCTCCCCCCATTACCGAATCGGTATTTACCGATTCGGTAATGAGGCATACCTTCCCATTGATTCAATCAATGGGAAGGTATGCCTCATTACCGAATCGGTAAATACCGATTCGGTAATTACCGAATTTCTCCGATTCGGTAATATTTACCGAATGATTACCTACATACGAGTTACCACTTCTTAAATACCGAATTGGTAAAGTTCGGTATTTAAGAAGTGGTAACTTGTATGCTACCTACATATGGCCCTTAGTATTTACTGACCTGGCCATTTCAGTTCGCCTCTGCTGTGTGTGTGTGTTCTGCCTAGTAACAGTAAAGGAGTAGGGCTGGGGAATTCCAGGAGACAGGCTATCTGCCAGGTGGTGGGTAGAGAGATTACACCAGGATGGGTGGGAGGAGTACACCTTTGACTCTGAATAGACCTGTGCTCTGCCACCACAATGCCGGCTCCGCCCCCTGTGGAGCGGCTGATGTCTCTGCCCTGCTGCTGAAAGGAAAGAGCAGAGTCACCACAACAAAGTGCTCCAAAACTGGACTGAGCCAGGCCCAGGCCCCCTGGCGACAAAGAACAAAAGAATTGTGCTATAAAAGAAGGAGCCCTGCTCCTAAGAAATCAGATCCTGTTTGCGCCAAGAAGAAACTCTGCCCGAAGAGAAGGACCTGGGAAAACTACATGGAGGACTACTGTCTCTGACCTGTGAGACTGGCCTGTGGTGGGTGCCTTGCTGCAAGAAGGAGAGGAGGAAAAGACTTGAGAAGAAAAGACTTTTGATCAACTTGTGCTTTAAACAATCTCCAAGGGCTTGCTGGTGAACTTGCCCCCTGAACTGCGTCCCAGGAACAGTGGGCGCTACCTTTCTCCAAGAAGAAGAGAAGCTGCTGGAGGCGATTCTGTAACGCTGACCCCAGAGGACCTGTGTGCCCCTCATCTGAGCACCGCGACGTCTGCCACCGGGGCTACTGTAAGCACCGCAAGGGCCTGCCTGCCTGGCCCAAGCACCGCAAGCAACTGCCCCCCGAGCCGTAGCTCACACCGCAAAGAAGAAACTGACCGGGCTCCAAGCGCCGAGCCTCTGCGACCCTGCGCCGCCGAGATCACTGCAAGGACCTGTGCACCGTTCGTCCCCTGAGTGAAGCCGACAGCGCGACGCGCTGAAGAAACTGCCCCCGAGCTGCCCCTCCTTCTGAACTGGGTCGTGTGCCTGGGACCATCCGAAGCGCCCCACGAAGCATCGCCGCCCGCTGATCAGGAGGGACGACAAAGCGACGTGGGATGCCCCTCTAAGGACCCCTGTGGCTTCTGCGACCCTCTTGCCCAAGACCAAAGGTATTGTGAAATGCCCGCCTTGGTGCGACACGTACTTCACCCCGTACGAGCCGTACATGCGCTGTCGTCCATGTACGGCGCATCCCTGTCTCTGTGCGGCCCGTCCAGCATCAAATACATTGCCGGTGCTCACGCGGGATGCGTGAGGTTTGGAGAGAGGCGTACCGAACGTGTACGACACGTACCTACGAGGGTACGGTCCGTACGGTTCACGTCCCGAGTACGCGTGCTCACGCGAGAAGCGTAAGGAACGGCACGACACAACCAAACAGCGGTACGATGCGTACCGGAGGCGCTAGGAAGCGCACAATACCCCAAAGAAGCTTGTTTTGAGTAGAACATTGCCATTTTTACATCTGTGGACTGCCTAAAAGTATTGAAAGTAACTGGAACCTTATTTAAAGAGAGAAGAATGTATTTGAAGCCTGCATAAGAGAGTTATATAAAGAACTTTATTTTCATAAATACAGCCTTGTGTCTCTGTGTGGTGGGGTGGTGATTATTGTGTGGGATATCTTGAACGCTTAACCTAATGCCCTCTGGAAATCTAGCCTGACTGCTCGCGTCACATTACCTAGAGGGTGAGCAGGGGTTATTTTTAAAGAGGTAATCCTACGCCCTGACTTAGAGGAAAGGGTCCCTGCTTGTCGCAAGTGCATACCTGCGCCAACCAGAGACCCCGGATTCTAACATTGGTGGCAGCGCTGAGGATTTACGGATTTGCGTTCTTGGTGTCTGCGCAGTGATTACTAGCCATTGCACAGTGAGGACAGTCCAGTAGCTTAAGCCACAGAACTTTATATTTTTTCGCTTGCTAAGAAAGAAGATCCCTTGTGTTTGGAGTCATGCCTGGCCCAAACAGCATTGAGAAATCAATCCCTGAAACCTCTGAAACCCTAGGAATGGAATGGGATGCGTCAAAACTGGACAACTACACAAAAGTAGAACTCAAGCACTTCTGCAAGAAGCTAAAGGTTCCACATGTAGGATGCAGGAACAAAACAGAGCTCTACAAGGCGCTGAAAGCCTGGATTGAATCAAGGGGTGCAACTAAGGAAGTCACACCATTGAAACCAGCGGAAAGCGTTCGCAGTTTTGGCAGAGGCCTGTCGCCAGAGGAGCTGACAGACAGACAGGCCGCCAGGGATCATGAAATTAAGTTGGCAGAGCTGGAAGTAAAAAGCCAATTGGAGCTAGAGAGCAAGAAAATGGTTCTTGAGGAAAAGAAAATGCAAATGGAGCATGACTTCATAATGAAGAAATATGATATGGAGCTCGAGAGGCTTGAGGCCACGAGTGTCTCAGCCCAGCAGCAAGAAAGGTGCGTAGCTCAGAGATTGAGCTTTTCTGAGTGGGAAGAGGAATCCAGCTCAGATGGTGGCAGCCATATTGAATTTTCTAGTGCTGAGAGAGTAGTACGTACACCCAGAGATGTGGCGCCTGACTTGAAGCAGGGGGTTAACATACACCAGGAGGTTCAAGGGCAGGAGGTAGCTCCAGTAGTGCGCAGTATCCCTGAAGGGAATAGGGTAACTGGCGCCGGGTTTCATGGTCCTAGTGGCGGGAGGGAAACTCTACTGACTCTAGATGAGAGGCGCAGGGAGAGGGGTTCCCCCAAAATTGAAGTCCTGGTAGGTGAGTGTGAAGACCGCCCGGAAGAGTGTGGGTTGTGTGACAGAGACAGTCAGATACTGTCTTGCCAGTCTCAGGAGAGTGGTGTGGAGTACGTGTGTGAGGCACTGGATGGTAAGGTGAAGGATAGTTTGGTTAACCCTGCTAGGGGGCTGTGTGATCCAATTGTGGGAGAGCATATTGTAAGTCCCTGTTTTCCAGAGCTATGCCAACACCTGTGGGAGAGTGAGTTCTCTGACCGCAGAGAGCTCACATTGGAGGCAGACCTTCTGGTGGAGTCCAGAGGGTCTGGAAAGGCATTGGGGAGTGATCCCAAGAGGAGTGGTTCAGGAATCTTCAAACCCAGGGTGGTGGAGGTGGCTCAGAGTAGCCCAGCTAGGTTCTGTAGTAGTGAGAGGGGTGTAGGGCCTCACGTCCTGTCTTTAAGGGGAAGGAGTGAGAATGGGTTATTTCCTGGTAGTGCCCAATCTCAGTCTCAGAGCCTGGATGGTTCTTTAAGGGAATACCAGGTGGGGAGCCTAGTCTGTCCTGAGGGGCTGCCCGTTGTGCGGGATCCCCTAGTGTCTGGGGAACGGGGAGTGTCTGTAAGCAGGCCTCCCTCAGTTCTGGTGTCTGGCAGTAACGCTCCAGTTGGGAGGGTGCAGAAGTCCAGATTGAGGGGTGAGAGGGGGAAAGAGTCCCCAGTGGAAAAACCAGTGGGTCAGGGGCCAGCCAGAAGTGCTGCGTCACCAGTGAAGGACCATGATGACACCACTTCTGTCCTGGGGGATCTTCATGCACTGTCAGATGGACAGGGGTCGGGAGATCAGCGCCAGGCAGACTGTCACACGACACATAAGTTATGAGTCACCCTCAGGGGGGGCATGCGTGCTCCCCGGGAAGTCCTGGTGCGCCAGGCGAGCGTTCCACCGCATGGGTTGGTCCCAGGGTTGGGAAGCCAGGTTCAGGTGTTGTCTGACCTGGAGGGTGGGACAACTGTCCTGACCCATGTTGCTTCTGAGGGTACCACTCCAGTGGGGAGTGTGCAGTACTCTGGAAGGGGGTGCAGAGGAAGGGAGTCCTTGCCTCTGACCCCGGTGCTGCCTGAGGGTTTAGACCCTAGGCTGGAGAGCCAGGTTTAGGTGTTGTCTGACCTGGAGGGAGGGACATCTATAATCAGTGTCCCTACCAGTCTGTCTCCCTGGTGTACCACTCCAGGTGGGAGGGTACAGCCATCTGGAAGGGGGTGCAGAGGGAGGGAGTCCTCACCTCTGACCCCGGCTCAACTGAAGGGTTTAGACCCTAGGTTGGAGGGCCAGGTTCAGGGAGTCCCCCCTGACCTGGACGCCCAGTTGCAGGATAGAACCGCTGAACTGGTGGGCGAATTGCACAGGACACCTGCCCCAGGTGCCCTGGCAATTCTAGAAGGGGGTACCACTCCAGGTGGGAGGGTACAGAGCCCCAAGGAGGAGGACCGGGTGTGGGAAAGGCCACCCCAGGCTTTGGTCCAGCCGCCGGGTACAGGCCTGGGGCTGGTGGGTCAGTGCCAGGATGTCATACCTGACCTGACAAGGGGGAGAATGGACAAAGGGTGCCAAGCACCTGGGGCTACTGTCCCCGGCTCCCTGGCGCCACAGAGGATTGAGAGCCCTGAGAGGCATACGGCCTGGGTCTCATCCCTGACTACTGTCAGTGGCCACTGTAGCATTTTGCTGTCTGTCTGTTGGGACACACCTGTGGGCCAGTTAAGGTTAGGTGCTGCACAGGTGGTGTCCACAGGTGAGAAGGGTTCCCCATGGATTGGCTTGGTGGGCCCTGAGAGTATGGACAGAGGGAGTCCAAGAGGTTCAGATTGGCATAGAACTGGAGTCTGCCCCTGCAGTTGCGGGCCAGGTCCTTGTTCTATCGCCCCAACCAGGGAAAACCATCACGGTGGTGATTGGTCTACCCTGCGTTTTGGCTGGAAGGGGGTTGTGTTGGACTTGGCCCTTTTTGCAGGGTCATCCCTAAACTTTTTGCCTTCCTCCTGTATTTTTCCTGACCTGTTGTTGGCTGTTTTATGACTCTGGGCACCTTACCACTGCTGATCAGTGCTAAGGTGCATATGCTCTCCCATTGGAAAAGTGTATACATTGATTGGTGTCCATGTTTGGCTTATTTGGTTTACTATCAGCCCCTAGTAAAGTGCACCAGGAGTGTCAGGGCTTGTAAATACAAATGCTGCTGGTGGGCTTGCAGCACTGGTTGTGCCACCCACAGAAGCAACTGTCGCACTGATTGCGCAAGTGCACCTACTTGCCAGTCCCCAAACCTTCCCTTAACTACATATCAGTCACCCCTCTGGTAGGCCCAAGGGCAGGGTGCATTGTAGGCATAACTTAGGACATGCCCTGATGTGTGTGGCATGTCTTAATAGTGAATTACAGCCATTTTCGTTTTTCACTATTGAAGGCTACCTGCTCTCCATAGGCCAGAATGGGCTGCTGGAATTACTACACGCTGTAATCCCAGTGGACTCATAGAGCATGGTAGAAAGTCAAGTTTAGTATGCCTGAACTCAGAATAATAAAATACTTCTTTTAGTAAAGTTGATTTTAATATCCTGTGTTTGTAAATACTACTTTTAGAAAGTTAGGGCCATATGTAGGTAGCCTAATACCGGTCGGTAACGGCCGATTTTTGGTAAATATACCGTTACCGACCGGTATTTAGGCTTTTGCTATGTAGGGGGAACATTTCAGGATTCGGTAATTTACCGAATCGGTAAAATTACCGAATCGGTAATTTTACCGATTCGGTAAATACCGAATCCTGAAATGAGATGTAGGTGACACTCAAATGAGTGATGTGTAGGGAAAATAATTCGGTATTTAGCACCAAATATATGTTGGTGCTAAATACCGAATTCATTGCAAAAAGCAATATTTTGCTGGACTAACAGTGCCATGTGGTATACATACATGCCCTTAGGGCATGTATGTGCGCCACATGTGCACACATGCAGGAATCAGGGGTGCAACAGGGTGTCAATGTGACACCCTGCCACCCTTGAATGTGCTCCCCCCATTACCGAATCGGTATTTACCGATTCGGTAATGAGGCATACCTTCCCATTGATTCAATCAATGGGAAGGTATGCCTCATTACCGAATCGGTAAATACCGATTCGGTAATTACCGAATTTCTCCGATTCGGTAATATTTACCGAATGATTACCTACATACGAGTTACCACTTCTTAAATACCGAATTGGTAAAGTTCGGTATTTAAGAAGTGGTAACTTGTATGCTACCTACATATGGCCCTTAGTATTTACTGACCTGGCCATTTCAGTTCGCCTCTGCTGTGTGTGTGTGTTCTGCCTAGTAACAGTAAAGGAGTAGGGCTGGGGAATTCCAGGAGACAGGCTATCTGCCAGGTGGTGGGTAGAGAGATTACACCAGGATGGGTGGGAGGAGTACACCTTTGACTCTGAATAGACCTGTGCTCTGCCACCACAATGCCGGCTCCGCCCCCTGTGGAGCGGCTGATGTCTCTGCCCTGCTGCTGAAAGGAAAGAGCAGAGTCACCACAACAAAGTGCTCCAAAACTGGACTGAGCCAGGCCCAGGCCCCCTGGCGACAAAGAACAAAAGAATTGTGCTATAAAAGAAGGAGCCCTGCTCCTAAGAAATCAGATCCTGTTTGCGCCAAGAAGAAACTCTGCCCGAAGAGAAGGACCTGGGAAAACTACATGGAGGACTACTGTCTCTGACCTGTGAGACTGGCCTGTGGTGGGTGCCTTGCTGCAAGAAGGAGAGGAGGAAAAGACTTGAGAAGAAAAGACTTTTGATCAACTTGTGCTTTAAACAATCTCCAAGGGCTTGCTGGTGAACTTGCCCCCTGAACTGCGTCCCAGGAACAGTGGGCGCTACCTTTCCCCAAGAAGAAGAGAAGCTGCTGGAGGCGATTCTGTAACGCTGACCCCAGAGGACCTGTGTGCCCCTCATCTGAGCACCGCGACGTCTGCCACCGGGGCTACTGTAAGCACCGCAAGGGCTTGCCTGCCTGGCCCAAGCACCGCAAGCAACTGCCCCCCGAGCCGTAGCTCACACCGCAAAGAAGAAACTGACCGGGCTCCAAGCGCCGAGCCTCTGCGACCCTGCGCCGCCGAGATCACTGCAAGGACCTGTGCACCGTTCGTCCCCTGAGTGAAGCCGACAGCGCGACGCGCTGAAGAAACTGCCCCCGAGCTGCCCCTCCTTCTGAACTGGGTCGTGTGCCTGGGACCATCCGAAGCGCCCCACGAAGCATCGCCGCCCGCTGATCAGGAGGGACGACAAAGCGACGTGGGATGCCCCTCTAAGGACCCCTGTGGCTTCTGCGACCCTCTTGCCCAAGACCAAAGGTATTGTGAAATGCCCGCCTTGGTGCGACACGTACTTCACCCCGTACGAGCCGTACATGCGCTGTCGTCCATGTACGGCGCATCCCTGTCTCTGTGCGGCCCGTCCAGCATCAAATACATTGCCGGTGCTCACGCGGGATGCGTGAGGTTTGGAGAGAGGCGTACCGAACGTGTACGACACGTACCTACGAGGGTACGGTCCGTACGGTTCACGTCCCGAGTACGCGTGCTCACGCGAGAAGCGTGAGGAACGGCACGACACAACCAAACAGCGGTACGATGCGTACCGGAGGCGCTAGGAAGCGCACAATACCCCAAAGAAGCTTGTTTTGAGTAGAACATTGCCATTTTTACATCTGTGGACTGCCTAAAAGTATTGAAAGTAACTGGAACCTTATTTAAAGAGAGAAGAATGTATTTGAAGCCTGCATAAGAGAGTTATATAAAGAACTTTATTTTCATAAATACAGCCTTGTGTCTCTGTGTGGTGGGGTGGTGATTATTGTGTGGGATATCTTGAACGCTTAACCTAATGCCCTCTGGAAATCTAGCCTGACTGCTCGCGTCACATTACCTAGAGGGTGAGCAGGGGTTATTTTTAAAGAGGTAATCCTACGCCCTGACTTAGAGGAAAGGGTCCCTGCTTGTCGCAAGTGCATACCTGCGCCAACCAGAGACCCTGGATTCTAACATTGGTGGCAGCGCTGAGGATTTACGGATTTGCGTTCTTGGTGTCTGCGCAGTGATTACTAGCCATTGCACAGTGAGGACAGTCCAGTAGCTTAAGCCACAGAACTTTATATTTTTTCGCTTGCCAAGAAAGAAGATCCCTTGTGTTTGGAGTCATGCCTGGCCCAAACAGCATTGAGAAATCAATCCCTGAAACCTCTGAAACCCTAGGAATGGAATGGGATGCGTCAAAACTGGACAACTACACAAAAGTAGAACTCAAGCACTTCTGCAAGAAGCTAAAGGTTCCACATGTAGGATGCAGGAACAAAACAGAGCTCTACAAGGCGCTGAAAGCCTGGATTGAATCAAGGGGTGCAACTAAGGAAGTCACACCATTGAAACCAGCGGAAAGCGTTCGCAGTTTTGGCAGAGGCCTGTCGCCAGAGGAGCTGACAGACAGACAGGCCGCCAGGGATCATGAAATTAAGTTGGCAGAGCTGGAAGTAAAAAGCCAATTGGAGCTAGAGAGCAAGAAAATGGCTCTTGAGGAAAAGAAAATGCAAATGGAGCATGACTTCATAATGAAGAAATATGATATGGAGCTCGAGAGGCTTGAGGCCACGAGTGTCTCAGCCCAGCAGCAAGAAAGGTGCGTAGCTCAGAGATTGAGCTTTTCTGAGTGGGAAGAGGAATCCAGCTCAGATGGTGGCAGCCATATTGAATTTTCTAGTGCTGAGAGAGTAGTACGTACACCCAGAGATGTGGCGCCTGACTTGAAGCAGGGGGTTAACATACACCAGGAGGTTCAAGGGCAGGAGGTAGCTCCAGTAGTGCGCAGTATCCCTGAAGGGAATAGGGTAACTGGCGCCGGGTTTCATGGTCCTAGTGGCGGGAGGGAAACTCTACTGACTCTAGATGAGAGGCGCAGGGAGAGGGGTTCCCCCAAAATTGAAGTCCTGGTAGGTGAGTGTGAAGACCGCCCGGAAGAGTGTGGGTTGTGTGACAGAGACAGTCAGATACTGTCTTGCCAGTCTCAGGAGAGTGGTGTGGAGTACGTGTGTGAGGCACTGGATGGTAAGGTGAAGGATAGTTTGGTTAACCCTGCTAGGGGGCTGTGTGATCCAATTGTGGGAGAGCATATTGTAAGTCCCTGTTTTCCAGAGCTATGCCAACACCTGTGGGAGAGTGAGTTCTCTGACCGCAGAGAGCTCACATTGGAGGCAGACCTTCTGGTGGAGTCCAGAGGGTCTGGAAAGGCATTGGGGAGTGATCCCGAGAGGAGTGGTTCAGGAATCTTCAAACCCAGGGTGGTGGAGGTGGCTCAGAGTAGCCCAGCTAGGTTCTGTAGTAGTGAGAGGGGTGTAGGGCCTCACGTCCTGTCTTTAAGGGGAAGGAGTGAGAATGGGTTATTTCCTGGTAGTGCCCAATCTCAGTCTCAGAGCCTGGATGGTTCTTTAAGGGAATACCAGGTGGGGAGCCTAGTCTGTCCTGAGGGGCTGCCCGTTGTGCGGGATCCCCTAGTGTCTGGGGAACGGGGAGTGTCTGTAAGCAGGCCTCCCTCAGTTCTGGTGTCTGGCAGTAACGCTCCAGTTGGGAGGGTGCAGAAGTCCAGATTGAGGGGTGAGAGGGGGAAAGAGTCCCCAGTGGAAAAACCAGTGGGTCAGGGGCCAGCCAGAAGTGCTGCGTCACCAGTGAAGGACCATGATGACACCACTTCTGTCCTGGGGGATCTTCATGCACTGTCAGATGGACAGGGGTCGGGAGATCAGCGCCAGGCAGACTGTCACACGACACATAAGTTATGAGTCACCCTCAGGGGGGGCATGCGTGCTCCCCGGGAAGTCCTGGTGCGCCAGGCGAGCGTTCCACCGCATGGGTTGGTCCCAGGGTTGGGAAGCCAGGTTCAGGTGTTGTCTGACCTGGAGGGTGGGACAACTGTCCTGACCCATGTTGCTTCTGAGGGTACCACTCCAGTGGGGAGTGTGCAGTACTCTGGAAGGGGGTGCAGAGGAAGGGAGTCCTTGCCTCTGACCCCGGTGCTGCCTGAGGGTTTAGACCCTAGGCTGGAGAGCCAGGTTTAGGTGTTGTCTGACCTGGAGGGAGGGACATCTATAATCAGTGTCCCTACCAGTCTGTCTCCCTGGTGTACCACTCCAGGTGGGAGGGTACAGCCATCTGGAAGGGGGTGCAGAGGGAGGGAGTCCTCACCTCTGACCCCGGCTCAACTGAAGGGTTTAGACCCTAGGTTGGAGGGCCAGGTTCAGGGAGTCCCCCCTGACCTGGACGCCCAGTTGCAGGATAGAACCGCTGAACTGGTGGGCGAATTGCGCAGGACACCTGCCCCAGGTGCCCTGGCAATTCTAGAAGGGGGTACCACTCCAGGTGGGAGGGTACAGAGCCCCAAGGAGGAGGACCGGGTGTGGGAAAGGCCACCCCAGTCTTTGGTCCAGCCGCCGGGTACAGGCCTGGGGCTGGTGGGTCAGTGCCAGGATGTCATACCTGACCTGACAAGGGGGAGAATGGACAAAGGGTGCCAAGCACCTGGGGCTACTGTCCCCCGCTCCCTGGCGCCACAGAGGATTGAGAGCCCTGAGAGGCATACGGCCTGGGTCTCATCCCTGACTACTGTCAGTGGCCACTGTAGCATTTTGCGGTCTGTCTGTTGGGACACACCTGTGGGCCAGTTAAGGTTAGGTGCTGCACAGGTGGTGTCCACAGGTGAGAAGGGTTCCCCATGGATTGGCTTGGTGGGCCCTGAGAGTATGGACAGAGGGAGTCCAATAGGTTCAGATTGGCATAGAACTGAAGTCTGCCCCTGCAGTTGCGGGCCAGGTCCTTGTTCTATCGCCCCAACCAGGGAAAACCATCACGGTGGTGATTGGTCTACCCTGCGTTTTGGCTGGAAGGGGGTTGTGTTGGACTTGGCCCTTTTTGCAGGGTCATCCCTAAACTTTTTGCCTTCCTCCTGTATTTTTCCTGACCTGTTGTTGGCTGTTTTATGACTCTGGGCACCTTACCACTGCTGATCAGTGCTAGGGTGCATATGCTCTCCCTTTGGAAAAGTGTATACATTGATTGGTGTCCATGTTTGGCTTATTTGGTTTACTATCAGCCCCTAGTAAAGTGCACCAGGTGTGCCAGGGCTTGTAAATACAAATGCTGCTGGTGGGCTTGCAGCACTGGTTGTGCCACCCACAGAAGCGGCCTAGTAAAATGTGTCTAGGGTCTGCCACTGCAGAACCTGCGCGCGGTCTGGTACTGTCGCGCTGATTGCGCAAGTGCACCTACTTGCCAGTCCCCAAACCTTCCCTTAACTACATATTAGTTACCCCTCTGGTAGGCCCAAGGGCAGGGTGCATTGTAGGAATAAGGTAGGACATGCCCTGATGTGTGTGGCATGTCTTAAAAGTGAATTACAGCCATTTTCGTTTTTCACTATTGAAGGCTACCTGCTCTCCATAGGCCAGAATGGGCTGCTGGAATTACTACACGCTGTAATCCCAGTGGACTCAGAGCATGGTAGAAAGTCAAGTTTAGTATGCCTGAACTCAGAATAATAAAATACTTCTTTTAGTAAAGTTGATTTTAATATCCTGTGTTGGTAAATACTACTTTTAGAAAGTTAGTATTTACTGACCTGGCAATTTCAGTCCGCCTCTGCTGTGTGTGTGTGTTCTGCCTAGTAACAGTAAAGGAGCAGGGCTGGGGAATTCCAGGAGACAGGCTGGCTGCCAGGTGGTGGGTAGAGAGATTACACCAGGATGGGTGGGAGGAGTACACCTTTGACTCTGAATAGACCTGTGCTCTGCCACCACAATGCCGGCTCCGCCCCCTGTGGAGAGGCTGATGTCTCTGCCCTGCTGCTGAAAGGAACGATCAGTCACCACAACAAAGTGCTCCAAAACTGGACTGAGCCAGGCCCAGGCCCCCTGGCGACAAAGAACAAAAGAATTGTGCTATAAAAGAAGGAGCCCTGCTCCTAAGAAATCAGATCCTGTTTGCGCCAAGAAGAAACTCTGCCCATAGAGAAGGACCTGGGAAAGCTACATGGAGGACTACTGTCTCTGACCTGTGAGACTCGCCTGTGGTGGGTGCCCTGCTGCAAGAAGGAGAGGAGGAAAAGACTTGAGAAGAAAAGACTTTTGAACAACTTGTGCTTTAAACAATCTCCAAGGGCTTGCTGGTGAACTTGCCCCCTAAACTGCGCCCCAGGAACAGTGGGCGCTACCTTTCCCCAAGAAGAAGAGAAGCTGCTGGAGGCGATTCTGTAACGCTGACCCCAGAGGACCTGTGTGCCCCTCATCTGAGCACCGCGACGTCTGCCACCGGGGCTACTGTAAGCACCGCAAGGGCCTGCCTGCCTGGCCCAAGCACCGCAAGCAACTGCCCCCCGAGCCGTAGCTCGCACCGTAAAGAAGAAACTGACCAGGCTCCAAGTGCCGAGCCTCTGCGATCCTGCGCCGCCGAGATCACTGCAAGGACCTGTGCACCGTTCGTCCCCTGAGTGAAGCCGACAGCGCGACGCGCTGAAGAAACTGCCCCCGAGCTGCCCCTCCTTCTTCTGAACTGGGTGGTGTGCCTGGGACCATCCGAAGCGCCCCACGAAGCATCGCCGCCCGCTGATCAGGAGGGACGACAACGCGACGTGGGACGCCCCTCTAAGGACCCCTGAGGCTGCTGCGACCCTCTTGCCCAAGACCAAAGGTATTGTGAACTGCCCGCCTTGGTGCGACACGTACTTCACTCCGTACGAGCCGTACCTGCGCTGTCGTCCATGTACGGCGCATCCCCGTCTCTGTGCGGCCCGTCCAGCATCAAATACATTGCCGGTGCTCACGCGGGAAGCGTGAGGTTTGGAGATAGGCGTACCGAACGTGTACGACACGTACCTACGAGGGTACGGTCCGTACGGTTCACGCCCAGAGTACGCGTGCTCACGCGAGAAGCGTGAGGAACGGCACGACACGACCAAACAGCGGTACGAAGCGTACCGGAGGCGCTAGGAAGCGCTCAATACCCCAAAGAAGCTTGTTTTGAGTAGAACATTGCCATTTTTACATCTGTGGACTGCCTAAAAGTATTGAAAGTAACTGGAACCTTATTTAAAGAGAGAAGAATGTATTTGAAGCCTGCATAAGAGAGTTATATAAAGAACTTTATTTTCATAAATACAGCCTTGTGTCTCTGTGTGGTGGGGTGGTGATTATTGTGTGGGATATCTTGAACGCTTAACCTAATGCCCTCTGGAAATCTAGCCTGCCTGCTCGCGCCACGTTACCTAGAGGGTGAGCAGGGGTTATTTTTAAAGAGGTAATCCTACGCCCTGACTTAGAGGAAAGGGTCCCTGCTTGTCGCAAGTGCATACCTGCGCCAACCAGAGACCCCGGATTCTAACAACCAGGAACCCCTGAGTGTCTAAATATCAGCTTAGTCTTCCCTTAAAAGCTGCAGGGATGTCCCGTGGGGGGGATCTTAAATCTGAGTCATCTTTAGCTAGCTGGGAAATCCTGTGTCAATGCACTAGGGGTCAATTTAAATATTATCAAGTTTCTTCCTGGTGGGTAAGACAGGTTTTGGAGGAGGAAGAGGAGGATTCCTGGTTAGATCAGGCGATGAAAACTGGCCCCATTAAAATGGAAGTTTCTTTGTAGTATTGTACTCTGCTAGAGACGGATGACTAATTGGACACAGACATTTTAAAGCATTGGGCAGAAGATTTAGTAAATCTAAACGTCAGGGAGGGTTGGCTTGACTCCTTTGCAATGCTCTGAGCAGCGGTAAAAACCACCTTTCTTAAGCGTAATCATCTCTTCACTAGGTACAGAGTATATTGGTCCCTAGCAAAATTATCAGGAGTCACAGGAACTCAGCATGCATGCCTAAGATGTATGTAACCACTGGCAGATGATATGCATATATTTTTGACATGTCCCAGGATTACCGATTATTGGATCGAGTTTTGTGAGTTTTTGACGGAAGTAACTGGCATACAAGTCAAGGTAAGCCCTATGCTCATATTCTTTGGACTATGTCAGGACTGTTCTAATCGACCTAACACTTATCTCAAGATTCATTTTTTACACGATCTTATTGGGGAGACGGGAGATATGCAGGTCCTGGAAATCAGGAGTCCCCCCCTCCTCTTCCATCTGATTGTATTAAAAATATAATATCTACAAGTCAGTTCGACATAGCCTGTGATCCTAGTAGTAAAGAAAAAGTATGGACAATGTTGGTTGATTGGTGTCAAAGTCCCAGGGGGTCCGATGATCAAGCCAAATAATCGCTGTCGGTCCTGGTCCCTTCTTTGCTATTGGCATACTAGTGAAGGGTTGGAAGTGGAAACAGCGTTTTCTTGGATTGGATAGCCCTATGCCTGGCTATGGCTTCTAGCAAATGGGAATAGGGCATCACCAACAAGAGAATTTACAGAATGAGGACACACAAAAAAAAAAGACTAAGGTAAATCCTCCAAAGATGCTGGAAAAAATAGAATGAATAAAAGACGGTATTACTCCGAATATCGTCTGAAAAGAAGACACAAGGCCAGATCCCACATGTTTAAAAAAAATATTCAAGGCCTTTCGTGTCAGATGCATTCGATATTTGGTGTATAAGCTCCCAAAAATGTTGTGGGAGGTTTGTGTTCAAAAGGGACTGTATCTCACTAGAAGTCATAGCCACCTGTAACTCGAAGGTCTCTCAGATGCATTTGTATTTGTTTGCCACACCAACCATCCGGAAGAATCAATTTCAGAGACATTGAAAGTGTTGTTTCGCAAAACTTGCAATGCCTCAATGGTATAATTTGTGTAAGTGCGCCAATCATCATATTCCACTAAAGGCGGAATGGATGGTGTATTCAAATTTTTGACAGTTGCCAGCCCAAAACAAGTTGTTTGTTACACAGTATTATTTAAAACTAAAATTTGAGCTGGGATCAGGAAGGCAGGATGTAAAGCTTCGGTTCCCTGAACCTGCCAAGGCTTCGTGCCCCAGACTGATTTTAAATCAACAGTCTCTTTCCAATGATCATAACCCTGCGTAGCCAACTTATTGCTAAACAGATTGGCGTAAATTAATTTAGTGTGTGTCAACATAAAATCGGATTGTGAAGATGGCCGAAGTTTAAAATAATAAGAATCCGGATTAGATATGTCATAATCTTTAAAATATGTAAATTTATCTCTAAGAGTTTTAGAACTCCCATGGGAGTAGGACGATGTTCCCATTGTGTATAATTAACAACAGGTCGCATCCTGTTTGTTTTGTGTAAGAAATTATGCCCATAGTGTTGGTAACAAAATAAATCCCCATGGCAGAATTTAAACACAAATCTTCAGCATCAAAAGCAGCATAGTATTTTAAATCTGAAAACAGTGATTGTATTGCTTGCACATCCCAATCATCCGAATGTATGTCCCGTGTCACCACATCTCCTAAAAAGACGCGAAACACGTATGGTACTCTAAGGACCTCGGTCGGACCGTGGATTTCGTAAACTACTTTGTCCCAAACGATGCCATATGCAACCAGGAATGCTGAAAAGTTAACATGAGACTGATCATGTTTCATGATATGGGACGATGTGTGAGTGAAAAAGAAATTAATGATAATAAAGACTATTTGATGAGACAAAAAGTAACGAAGCTCCAGAAGGACATCACGCGGTTCAGCAAGGAAAAGATATACCCTTATTTAAAGGATGATTTTGTACCTTCAGGAGACGATTACTTATCCGATGATAGCACCAATTCACGCCGGCGAACAAATTCCTCAGGAAGCAACTCTAGTTCCGAGTCGCAAGGCACGTACCATCACAACCAACAACCTAGAAGACCAACCAATACCATGTACGGATACGGTCAACCACCTTACCAAGGACCGTTGCCCTTCCAAGGACCGTCTCCTTTCCAAGGACCAATTCCATTCCATGGACCACCGATGTGGCAATACCCACAAGGACCACCACCCCTTTTTCCCCCCTTCCAACCACAACCTTTTTTAGGCAGAGGCTGGGGCAAGGGGCGAGGCAGAAGAAGAAGAGGCGCACAGAACCAACCGAAACAAGTACAATGGTAGATCAGGCGCAACAACAACCATTGCACATGGAACTGCGAAGTCACCAGGAGAAGAGAAACTAATAGTCAATTTATCAGATCGTCCTCTCACTAACACAGAAACCAATATCCTTAAAAGAGACCTGGGATTTGTGCCCACTCCAAAAGCGGATTCCTTTCGTACGAACCTTGAAGTTCAAAACCTCTTTAGGAAAATCCGCCGTAAGGCTTACTTTGGCGACCAACTGAATTTACCTCCAACTGACACCGGTTTACGAAATCCTTCAACCTTCACACCAACAACCAGTATGGTACCACCAGAAGTCCTGACTTTCGAAAAAGCAGTACTGAAAGAAATATTTGAAAAACGCCATACTTCGAATTTCTCCAACATTACCAATACAGAAGCGATAGCCATAAAAACATTATTCAATGACGCTTCCATAACCATCAAGGAAGCAGATAAAGGCGGTGCTATAGTTATTATGGTCAGCACAGACTACCGGACGGAATGTCTACGCCAATTACAGAACACTAACTACTATACACCACTTACTATAGATCCCACGCCACGCCTCTCTACCAAAATAAGTTCAATGGTCACAGCGGCACTAAACCAAGGCTGGATCTCTAAAAACGAAGCAGAGTTTTTAGTAAATACTAACCCAAGACTACCCTACTTTTACACACTGCCAAAAATTCACAAAGGGGTCTCCCCACTCCCCGGGAGACCTATTGTTTCTGGTATAGGGTCTCTCTTGGAACCATTATCCAAATTTTGTGATCATTTCTTACGCCCACTAGTTCGGACCACCCCTACATTCCTCCAAGACACCAGAGATGTCCTGAAACTGATTGAACTAACTAACTTGGAGGGCCCACAACCAGATGTACTTCTTACACTGGATGTGGAGGCCCTATACACTAATATCCCTCAGCTCAATACTCTTGAGGTGGTGGAGACGATTTTGCTCAATACCAACTGGGACTCACCAACCCCCGTGAGCTTTATCATGGAGTGTGCCAACATCGCTCTCACTGAGAATTTCTTTCAATTCGAGGAACAGCTGTTCCATCAGACCCAAGGTACCTCGATGGGCAGTACCTTCGCCCCGAGTCTGGCATGCCTTTACATGTCAGACTTTGAGGCAAGGCATGTACTCACGGATACCAATCCCTTCTCGAGTAACGTTCTCCTATGGAGACGTTACATCGATGACATCTTAATCTTCTGGAAGGGCAGTACGGACATGATTCCAAACTTTTTATCATGGATCAATGATCTCAACCCTTTCCTAAAATTCACTGCTAACTGTTCTGAACAGGAACTACCATTTCTTGACCTGACTATCATTAAAAACACGGGATTTTTGGAGACTATCACTTACAAAAAACCCACTGACAGCCATTGTCCCTTACAATACAATAGTTTTCATCCCAAGGCACTCAAGGACAATCTCCCTTACGGACAGTTCTTACGTATTCGTAGGAACTGTAGCCAGATAGAAAACTACAAAAAACAAGCATCTGAACTCAGCATTAATCTAGCTCAGAGACAATATCCTGCTCGTATCATTAGCAATGCACAAAAACAAGCGCGCAATACTAACAGATCGATTCTTCTTGAATCACAGACTAAACCAGAATCAGACCTCATTACATGTGTGACCACTTTTACCTCAGAGTCTAATATGTTAAAAAGGGTCATCAACAAACACTGGAGAATACTAGACTCGGGCGACCTGTCCTTAAAAAAAAACGAGATTTGCTTTCAAACGCATAGCTAATATCAAGGATCTCCCCATTAACACCAGACCCAAAAAATCAGCCCCTACAGGTCCCACTACCCTATGGAATTTACCTCCGGTTAGCGGACACTAACCCTGTGGTCAATGCGTGGTTTGCCCACTAACCCGAGCAACAAAAACTGTTCAACTCACTACCAACTGGATCTGGACCCAGAAAAAACACACGAACTGCAATACACGTAACTGCATCTACCTCATTACGTGTCCCTGTTCTTTACAATACATTGGGATGACCACACGTCCAGTAAAAACAAGATTAACTGAACACAGAAGTAATGTACGTTGTAAAAAAACTAATACCAAAATGTGTTCACATTATGTGGAACATAATCACACCCCAAATGACCTAGAATGGACCATTCTAGAGGCCTTCCCTACCATCACAAAAGAAGCCCTGTTTAGGAAGGAACAATGCTGGGTTTTCAAGTTGGGGTCACACTCAAGGGGTTTGAATGATGATATACCTTGGGCTGAACTGAATCATTAAACCTAGCCCACCCATGCCATTTCAGAATGATGTTAACCTTAACTCCTGAGAGTCCCCTTTTTACACTTTTTTACACTTTCCCTCGACAGCTGACATAGGCTGCCTTCTGGTTAATGATTATTTTTGGTTTTGTCCCCATGTGGTTTTTTACTACCCACATCGTGAAACTTCACGATTTATAACATTTCTTAAAAATCACTTAATAAACCACTTAATAACATAAACATCATCTTTGGCCAGCTGTCTTCACCCCACACGTAATAAAGATGACATTTTTCTCCCTTCAAACATGATAAACATCGATACTCCTCAGTCCAAATCATTTCTTCCCCCCGTTACAACATGGCTGCCACGATCAAACTCTGGTCGCAACCTCTTCCCCGATGTCATCTGAGAGAAGCGCCAAGGTAACCCTATCCAAAATGGCCGCTACGTTTAAGGACGTTTCTAACAGCGTTACTTAAGGATATCCCCCGGAAGCATTCCCTACGGGGCCCAGAGCGAGGGTAGGACATCGGCAAGTTGCTCATCAACTTCTGTGAGTACTCATCGCTTGTCTGGATCTAGACGGTAAGCTTTGTCGCCGCTCAGGAATTGCGACCGTGTGGGTGTATTTTGACCTTTTTACCTATTTTGTCTTCGTAGATACCGGAGCAACTAATGTGCTCTGCTCTTATCCCCGTCAGCCAGGACTAGGTCACGAGGGGTGAGTCTTTGCCGTGTGCCCCTCTCAGTATACCTTTGACACTAGTGCGTTCAATTGCATGCCTTGATGTTGGTTATAAAATTCACCTTTAGTCCTTTTTCCTTTAGGCTGGCTGTTTTTCAGCCCCTTTATACCAATAGTCAGTCAATTTCTGGTTTTACCACGATCCGTTTTATTTAATAATTTTTTTGTCAATACATATGTGCATAGTGACGGTCGTTTATAGAGAATCTTGGACCAACTATTACGATTGTTAAGATGAATATAATTGGTTCTTCTATTTAGCCACATGAGAGCTCATTACCGCCTATATTCCGGTGTATTCACGATCACGCTACACTGGGTCCGCTGCCGTACAACCACCCCTGGCACCTTGTCGCTGATATAGCCACGACGTATCGACCCAGTTTACCTTCACCCACTGGCCGGACCTTTGAGACGATACAGTGAACTCACCTTTAAACATCACCTGGGTGTTTTTGACCCTATCACCCTCCAGTGCATGTAGTGTATGCCTCTAGGCTGGTCTAACCGTTGGTTGTGTTTCTCTTCCCCCATTCCTTGTTGTTTTTTATTCCCTTTATCTCCCTTCTCCCACAGGTCTCTCTATACCCCAGTACCAGTTCCTAATTAATACCCCCTACCGTTTGTAGCAACTAGTGCTAAACGGTAGTGCACTCACCTCACACTTTCAATTTGGTCCTGACGAAGTGCCATTGACCCCTTCTGGGGCAGCAGGGGCACGAAACATGTTGACCACATCCACTCTTGATTAGCCCTTATGGAACATTACTCCTATACAGGGCTTCCACATATTTTTAATTAGGCTGGAGCTACCTCAATAATTAAAACTTGAATTAAGTAGGACGGCTCTAAACCTTTTTACTTACCTCACACCTTGTGCACTACCCAGCCCTCACACCTACACGCACCCTTACGGCTTCTTCAAAAGATCCCCGATAAAGAGCCCCGGTTTCGGGAGCCCGTCAGGCATTGCAGCGCCGGCCTGACGAAGGGCAAATGCCCAAATGATGAAGCATGACATCCCTTGGGGTGTGTGAGGGCATTTTAAAGAAAGACCTGTTCTTCCCCGTCCCCCCTTCTTAGTCAGCTATCCCTAGGAACTGCTCATTTCCTCATACAGTATGATGTGTGAGTGGCCAGAATTCCATCGACCAAGTTTACAGCAGAGCGTTCTGGTAAGTAACGACCACTGATGAGCAAAAAGAACACCGTCACAAATCGAATTGAGATGCAGAGGAAAATCAGGACAAGCACCAACCAAATGTAGGTCCTTAGGAGGGACCAGGTAAGTCTTTTTGAACCAGGAGAAAAAAATACTTAATTTAGTCGGTGTGTCCGCCAAACTGGGTGCCAAGGAAGACGAGCCGGAATAGTGGCTGGCATGATCTCCATAGTACCCACTCGTAGGTTGATTGATCAGAGGTGGAAGTGCTGGGTCCACTTGATGCTCTCCAGGACTATTCTGCACCTCACTCATGGACTCATCAGGATTATATATATACACTCCACATCCATGGTAGAAGATAGAGGTCGGCCGGGTGAAAGATCAATGATAGTGTTAATCACTTTCTTAGCCCTACGAGGACCAGTGGAAGATGATGAAATCAGTAGATCCAATGAAATACCAATGCACAAAACTGCAGGTGTGACACTATTCAGAATCGGCCACATGGTGTAGCTTGACATTGTCCACTGAAATGTATATGTTGTCTTTATGACCTGGTAAAGGTGGTCAAATAACTGTACGAGTATCCTTCAGTCCAAGCACTGGAACCAGTGCACGATAAGAGGGACTAAATTATTTTTTGTTCTCCAGTTTCTCGTACCAGATCGCCAATTTTTGGAAGTCAGCTGGCCACTGGAATCAGTAGTGCTGGATCAGTGGAAGAGTGTAAATGTTCAATTGCCTAGCTGTCACGTGTCTTTTGTAGATCCTGTAACACAGTAGAATGATCATCTATGTCAAAGGTTGCAGCAGCCGCCACAACGTCTAGACCATCAAGGTCTGGCACAAACATGTTAATGCCAAAGAGCATTTTGTATGGGGTCCGCCCACCCAGAGATAGTCTAGGGAGGTTATTAAGAGCACGTTGAACCCCATTCAAGTGGGCCAGCCAGTTCCTGCCAGTACCTAAGACTCTAGCTGTAAAGGATTGCTTTAAGTCATGGTTCATTTGCTCCACAATTAAATTGCCCTCAGGCCTGTATGGTGACGAAAGCTGCACCAGCACCCCCATAGACTTCATTGCATCCTTGTATGCCTTAGAGGCGAATGCCGGACCTTGGTCTGAATGGAAGGTGCCACAGGCAAACATCCTGACAGATACATCATTTCTAACATTTTTATTTTCAGAGATTTTTCGCCCCTGAAGAAGGGCTATGGCCCAAATGCATTGGGCTCTTGACAAATTGTAACACTTTCAAAAGTGCAAGACGTTAATGAAGTGTGAACAACACAAGTATGGATTAAATGGATTGACCACAGTCAAATGGCACGATTTATTTTGGAAATACTGAAGTTCAGTTCGAAACAAATAAAACTTTATTTATAACAATCTCAAATACTAATTTGTAAGTCAATGAAATGAGCAAACTATATTTCTGTGTGCTAAAGGGGGACGCCCCTCTGCGGAGGACAGCGCTTTTACTGTTCTACATTCATCCTTGCTCTCAGAAGGATTAACCCTTAAGCACCACCGACCTTGATCAACAGTATACACAGTTTACAAATTGGAGTGCGTTTGTTATTTATTACTGTTCAAACATCCTGACAAAGACACACAAATCCCTGATGACATTTCGAGCGTCAGCACTGCGTTGTAGCCAAACCCAAAAGAATCTAGTGCACGAATCAACTACAACAAATATATATTTATACGCAGTATCAGAAGAGAGAGGCCCACAGTGATAAAGATAGATACAGCCAAAAGGTTGATTAGAAATACATAACTGTGTTTGTCTTGGGCGGGTGACCGTAAACGGCTTGATTTGCTGACCAATGTCACAAGTAAGGACATAATTACAGGTCTGTTTATATATACCACGCCACCAGTAACGTTGCTGTAAAATAGAGACTTTCACCGACACACCAGCATGTCATGTGCAGACGCTATGCCTTCGTGTGCGGCCTTGATCAAGGTAGGTCTGCAGTCCATGTTGGGAATCATCCGATCCCCAACCGAAGGAATCAAAGCGTAAGGAACATGTTCGGGAGTTATGCGATAAGAGTATTTCGAACGGAAACCCTGAGGATAAGCAGTTCCCCCCGCGTTGCAGCCACTGCTGCCAAAATCTCATCTATTTTAGTCATGGATTTTGTAACTGCTGCTATGCAACACATGGCTACTGCAGGCTTGGCCGCTTCATCAGAATAATAATTACCAAGAGCATGTGCTCCCACACGCTGATGGCCAAGAGTATGTATAACATGTGTGAGGGGCAGACGCTGTTTAAGATCTGCCACTCCAACCCAAGGCGTTTTATGCTTAATTGCGCTGCATTTAGAGTCACGGTAGTCATTCTGAGACCTAATGAATAAGTTGTCATTAAAAGACAAGACACAGTATAAGAATCGCATACAATAAGAGTATTCACATTTGGATTGGCAAATTCGAGAGCAACCATAAGAGCACGCAACTCCGCCAATTGTGCCGTACAGTCTCCAAGTGCTCGAGAATGCACAATGGGAGACTTAAACTCTCCATTAACAATTGAGCCAGCAAAAATTGCGCAAGCCGCCGAATAAGCATGTTTGGAAACCGGCTGGTTGAGCCGAGCCATCGGTGTGAATAATGCAGGTGCACTCATTTTTTTTTTTTTTTTTGGAAGACCTTTATTGTTCACAGCTGTGTCATCATACAGTATACATTCACCATCCATGGTGGCTAATCGATTAGGCATTAAGCAGAGCTTTCCAGATAATATGACACAGCCATTCAGCCGGTAACCCGGGGGTCCGGCGGCGTTGTACATGGTGGTATTGTTACAGTCATTAGGTAGTTATCTTAATAAATGACAGGTCTATGTTTTTCCTTTTTCTGAGTGTCGGTAACAGAGATAACGCAGTATTCCAGCTAGCATTGTGGCCATTGCGGTCGTCACCCAAGCCCTTATTGAGAGTTGCGCAAAGCGCCGTGGTTAATCATTAGAGTGGGGGTCCCCGGGCGGCACTGTGTCAGCGTCGTGTTCGCAATGCTTGCCGGAGCGTGGCAGTAGTGTTTCGGTATAGCTCACTGAGGCATAGAAGCTAACGCTTAAGTTCGGCGAGTCTAGTCTACAGCTTTATAGTTAGGGTCCATGTGCGGGCTGCGTGGCGCACATCTGTCCCCCCATCGCTAATAATGCAGGTGTACTCATGTAAAGGTAGCAGAGACAAGGGAGGAGGATGAACGTGTTCATACTGCAAAAACTCCTGTCTGTAAGGAAGGATCAAAGATAAACGTGACATCAGCCGTTGTCAATGAAGTAGCCCATTGTATCCAACGGGGATGTAGTGCTTTCGAGTTAGGGACACTTGCCTTAGTCAAGGCTTCCAAAGCAGGGAAGGGCGTGACCATGAGAATACGTTTGCCTTGCGCCAGTGAGCGTTTTTTCAGAATCGCCATCTGTACTTCCGTCAAGATTTTTTCAACAGTCGAAAAGCGCATTTCAGCAGCAGTGTATAAATGTGATTTGTATACAATAGGAATTGTGTCTCCCTCACTTTACATCAAGTAAGTGAAACCCACTGTCCCAGAAACGATACGTGTTACCAGGTTTGTGGTGTTATCACGCGTCAACAAGTAGTTAGTTGCAAGCAAGTCAGTTTGCAAAGAGTTTAAAATCGAAATAAGTTCTGCATGTTAGCTGGCAGAAGAAAAAGTGGGTTGTATCAACGCATAAAGCGGTTTGATAAGGTGGGCATAATCGGGAATGTAAGTCCTTCCGAAAATCAAAAATCCCAGTAAAGACTGAAGTTTCTTCAGTGTAGAAGGGGGTTGCAATTGTGCACATTTCTCCAAAAAGTGAGGGGCTAAGCCCTTTCCTTCATTATTGAGCTCGTAACCCAAAAAGAGCACCGCCAAATGGGCGATGTGAGATTTTGCAAAATTGAATTTATATCCATAGTCCGCAAATGACAAAATAAATCTGTCGACCCGGACAAGGTGCGGCATAAGCTCATCGTCCGTAAGATAAATGTCATCTACGTACGAGAACGCATCAGGGTCTAGGTCATTCAACAAAGACATAATCCGTGCCGCGGGGCTATTCTTATACCCCATAGGCAAGCCAGGTACCAGCCGTTTATACTGTAATGAATGTGTCAGTTGCTGTCACCGCCAGAAAGGGACGCAGAGCCTCCCGCACTATGGTAACCTCTGCTATGCTGTCAAGCAGTCACTGCCCATGTCCAATCCAGGAGCTGTGTTCTTACTGTCCGAGGCATATCTCACTGTTAAAGCGGCAACTTTTTTTCTTTTGAAATGGTGGTCCAAAACGAGGCAAATCCTCTTGTTTTCCCTGTACTTCAAACTGTCGAGGCTGATCACGTCCCTGTGGCGTAGGTGGACTTTTGCCACGATCTTAGCGGTCCCCACCACCGACTTGAGAGCCAGTTGTGTCCTGTGAAGAACGAGGAGAACGCTGATAAGGGACTTGAACTCTATTTTTAGCGTGCAAGTCATAAGTACGCTCAGAAGACTCGGTGTTGGTGAACTAGCACGCAAACCTTGCTTCTGTTGTCGCTGCAACTGTTTTTTATTTTTCCAGTTCTTTTTTAGGAAAGAACTGACGCCCATCTTTGTCTGTCTGGACCTTTTGTTATGTTTGTGTTTGCGTTTGAGCAAAAGGCTTAGCTCCCAGACTATTACGGTCAATGGTTTTATAAGCCTTTGCAATAATCTTTGGTAATTCCCGTGGTTTGTCCACATCAGGGACAGCCTTCAAGCGGTTCACCACTTGAAAGCTTACTGCATCGCCCTTGACGTTAGCAAGGATCATATCAGCGACCATGTCGAACACCCCCACCCGTCTCATTCCCAGCTCAACAGCCGCTTCGGCTCCATGTTCATCTTGTACACGCCTAATCACGGAGGGGAGCACGGTCATGGAGGGAGTGCCGAAAAAATGGGAATATACCGCTGCAAACACCTTGCCCCAGGTTTTACAATCAACGAACTCAGGAAGTAAGTCTTTAGGCAAACTTATAGTCAAAATCCTGTGTTTCTCCACAGGAGAAGTATTTGGAAAAACAGCCTCTAGTTGTCCAAATCTTTCAGCATGTTAATAAGGTAATTCATCCTTATTCTGTGGACACTTGCCCATTACTGAATTAACCATAATGGGACTGATAGTTACACCACCAGGTCCCGCAGGTTGCGCAGCAACGCCAGGTGGTCACACCTGGACGTTGCGCGTGATGTACTGTATAACAGCCCTATATACGCGTATTATGTAAGATGAGAAGGTCTACAATTGCAAGAGTTAAATAACGTGGGTGTGGGGTGTACCCAGCTAAAACGGGCCAAGTGGCCCCATCTATCGATAAAGGACCCAAACAGACCGGTGATACTGGGTGAGGAAGGGCGCCATTAAACCAAAGTTGGTGTTGCCAAACTGTAATCGGAACTTCAAGAGCCCTATAAGGCTGATAAGCGTGAGGAAGGGTCGTCGCAGTGTATTCATGGAACAAATCATCCGGTCCATCCACCACCGGGAAGGTGACCCAAGAATAAAACACCTCGAAGTGTTAAGCTGGGTTCGCTTCCACAACATATATAAGCTCCGCACCCGGGTCAGGCACTCCATATTGTGCCAAATAAGCCTTGAGATATAAATCCACTGACTGGTATGAAACTATGCACAATTGTTCCATTCATGGAAATTTACTTTTTTCCCCACATCTGTTTAAATGAAAATGAAGACGACTCGCTGTGTATATTAGTACTGCGAACTCCAAACATCTCCTTGGGCACTCCCTTATGTGTGATACCATATCATTACATGGAATGTGTAGCACTTTGATGCTAGGTTAAGTTGTGTTTTATCCATTTCCCCCATTGCATCCATTCTCATCAATCTTAAAGCTCTGAATAATGGTTCTCATTTATTTTTAACAAATTTTACTTGATGTGGGTTGAAACTCGGTCAGCCATACCCCATAACAGTTTCAGAAACAAAGTGTTGTGGTTCGACCTTGTGCCCACCACCTCGAAATATATATTTAGGAACATCTCTTAGGATAGTATAAACATGAAATAGATGTGTTTTGACAATTTAAACAAGCTATTGTCTATTCTATTGCAAAAAGAAGTTGCATTGACCTCTGCGGTTGAAACTTATACTCTGCAGACAGCCAAAACTGCTTAAGAGATTCAGAGGATGTTACACACAACAATAACCAACGCATTTTGCCGATATCAGACAAACAATACTTTACAACTGATGTGCACTGGATCTGGTCTGGTGACTGATTCTATTATTTTTTCATTCTGTGTTTTCCAGCCATTTTGGAGGATTTCCAATTCAGGCCTTGAAAAATCTACTCACCGCCTCACAATTGCAAGTAAACTTTTATAAGTCAGATTTATTTTTAGCACCTACTAGTCCCATCAGGCAAGTAAATTTAGGCTGGAAAGGAACAGGTGTTCTGTTCATTCAGAAAGTGGATGAGCAATAAAGGGGAAACAGCGGTTTCAACGCGGGTGATACCACATGGGTAGGTTACAACGCGGAAGTTAGATAGTCCGCGTTGTTACCACGCATGGCATTACATCGCAAGTCGTTTCAACGACTTGCGCTAGATGTCGCGCAACACCAGGGAATGTGTTGGATTTTAAATCCAACACATTCCCTGCTGCTGCGCCAACTGGAGTAGTAATAGTAATTTATACTATTCCTAAGTCCAGCGTGCCATCTAGTGCAACGCGTACGATGTAACGTCCGCGTTGTAACCTACTGCGTGGTATGTGTTCGCGAAGTAAAGAGACATTCGCAATAAAGATGCCATAAATCTTGTTTTTATCTTGACACATTTGCTGTCTGTTCAAGGAAAGAGGTCAAATGTCAATTTGTCTTTTAACTAATTGATGCTCGGAAAATGAAGTGTATTTATCTCTCTCTTACAAGAGCTAGAGTTAGAGGTTTTTGTCAAGTGAGCTGTCTGAAGATGTCAGTTATTTTTCTCTAACACATAATATTTAAATAAATAAACTGTAAATGAATACTACAAATATTACAAAATATATCAGGAATTATAAAAGCATATTTATGTAATTAAGAAGTGTGAAGCAAACAAAGAGTTAAATCGGAGCAAAACAAACCAGAACACTTTACTTGGTGATGTGCAAATGATACATATTTGCAGAAACTCTATTTCCAAACATTGTTGTTTGTACCCAATATAGTAACCAATAAGTTGCATGTCAGTGGGAACGTTTGTGGCCATTTCAATGTAAAATCTGCTGATAACAAATGACAGTGTGCCATCACTTTATGCTTTAAATATTTATTTATTAAAAGTGATAGCTTTTAAACATGATTTGAGAAACATTCCTGCCTCCGCCCTGACTAACTAAGAGGCAAGTCAGGGGTCACATGTATCCTCTATATGTGGCTAGATTTGTATTAGATATGGAAAGAAAGTTTAGTACATTAAATCAAATAAAATAGTTTTTTGTACAGCAGACATGCTGAACTCGCACAGTTGAAGGTGCTCTCACATGTGATAATGAAGAAAATGGCGGCTCAATTAATGAAATTATTTGCCCACGATCACATCTTATGAAACCAGTTTATGGATCAAGAGCATTACAAATAGTTTGAATAGATTATTTAAGTCACTAGACCTGCAGGTCTAATGATATTTTTATGATTTTTAGAGGCTTGTAATCATCATACTGCTTAAATCGGCTGTGGTATCATCATCTTTCTCCTGTTCGGATAACGAAATTCACAGCATGGAGTACACGTAACCAGTTAAAATGGGATGAAGAGAGACTCTAGCACGCTATATGGGATATGCTTGGCTACCTGAACTCTGCAAACAGTGGATGCTCACATTTTGAAAAATGTATGATACATAAGTAAAAATCTGTGTTCTGGTGCACTAACTGTCTGACTAAAATCATTTTGGAATTCTAGCTGGAACAGCCCCCAGTGGGTTATCTTGGGGTGTCACCAGAGGCACTTTTCGAGTCTTCGAGTCCCTTGGAGAGGAGCCACAATTATCAACGAGTACCTTAGATGAGCAACCGATTGCTGTTCCAACGACTACGCAGATTATTAACTATGAACATGCTTTGCACGGTTTTCTTAAAGATCACATGTATGCTGAGTGTATACCCGACAATGTCGGCATCCTCTAATGAGCTATGACCTCAAATTGTGAGTCGGCCAACGATATGTATTTATCACATATACTACAAAAGCCTTATGAACTATGCACTGGAAAAAAAACCTCTCTTTTCAATACTCTCATTTTTGCTTTATTTTTTATACATGCCACGTCTTACTCTGTCATTTCTTTGATATCATCACTGGTACATCAACATACATAAAACCCTTTATATTATGATAATTATTCATCATCTGAAACAATGCACGGCTTAAACATATTAATTCTGAGCTATACTATACATGTCATTTTTTATCATTTACATGTATAATGTATTGATGGTATTTAGTTTTAGTCCACAAGCATATTACATATTATGTCTAAATGTAGATCTTATTCGAGTTATCTAAGATACCAGTAACTCGAGAGCATGGATTTCCCTACATGTTAGCTAAATCCCCACTGGTTAGATATGGACCTATAAATTTACATTCAGACATACAAGTAGTGGATGACGTAAAGCCCCTAAGGTCCGACTCCAATTTATGTAGGCCCCATCTCCATCTTAGATGATGGAGGTCGCCATCTTTCCTGATTTTGCAGAATCATTGTCATGTCTGCCATTTGACGCAGATGTTGACTGACCTTATCTTTCTAAGAACTATGAAACGTTAACTCATTCAACTGATGACAGATATAACACCGGATGTGACATTAGTCTGGGAAAAGTGTCTACTTTGACGTGTCAAGGTCAAATAAGAACAAATACAGACATATTGCCGAAATAATGTTGTCTGAATTGACGTCCATTTACCTCATATGCTCATAAGAAAACATCTGGGAAGCACACGCTGATGCACCTAATCAATCAAACAGAAAATCTTTATTCGATTCAAGGAATCATCAAAGCGTTACCAAACAAATCTATGTACACATTACAATATTGGCCCATCTAGTACAGACATTTAAAACAGTTTTTCAATTGCAAGGAACTAAAATGCAAGACATATATACAATTTGAATTTTCTCCTTTTAGTCTTGACACTAATAACATGATTTCATTGGAGTTCTTGCCAATACAGTACAAAGATAACTATTCAATTAGCCTGTGCAGCACCAATTTGGGCTCCAATGCCGCTGAAAATATTAGATGATTCAATCTAAAACCATAGAAATTGTAAAAAGCATACAAAAATGTAGAAAGATTTTCAAAAAGTTTCAAAAAAATTAAAACTTTAAAAATTTCTGCCCATTCTTGTTTCTTATGTGATTAACAGCCAACACACATTTACTGACGCCAAATACGATGAGTTGGAAGCTGTCAGATTTTAGGATTCTGAGCGACTCTGGTAGCTCCTGACGTTCAAACTTCTACACAAGGGCTTGATCCACTTACGTCTAGGGGTAGCATATGCTGCGTAAAAGAATAGAACATGCGCAATATCCTCATTAACACCTAGTGTACACAACGAGCATTTGGGATCTCTTGTCACCAATTGAGGTTTTGCCCATTTGGCTGTGAAAACATTAACTTGTAGTATCTCATACCTGAATTTCATGTAGAGTGACTTTGCCAATTGCGGTTCGATCTGGTCTAAAAAAGGCTCAAAGCTCGGGGTCATTTTAAAAGACAGGAATTGAGTAGTCAGTCTCCGTATCTCGGGGTTTAAAGGGACTTTGTGCGTTATAAATTCCCAATACTTAGACCTGATCTCTCTCTTTGAATCAGGGATAAGCAAGCTCAGGATTAACCAGTAGCGACTCAAGCCTAAATCAGTGAGCCATTTTCGAATGTGGGCCAACCAGGGGAGAGTGACAAATAAATCGAGATACAATAGCTCCCTCAGGGTCTGCCTGTAAGTCTCTAATTGCTCGGTTGTCCAGTTGTCCAATAGCCTCCATACAACAAGGTGTTCTAGCCTTATTATCCCAATATCATATGTAAGAGGGGTCATCGGGGTATTTTAGGCAAGCGTGTGAGCATTCTCAGGATTTTGTTTTCCCCAACGATGAGAGGCTGAAGATGTTCTCCTCCCCATAGCTCAGATCCATATAGTGAGGCAGATTGAGCTCTGGATTTATATTTAATGCAGGAGTGATGGCCTTTGATAAAGTAAAGTAGAGTGCTGTTTCTTCACTATAGGACTAGAGTACTGCATTAGGATTTTATTTGACTTATTTATTTGAGACTTCCAAGTAAGTTTTGAGTCTAATGTAACGCCTAGGTATACAAAGATAGGATGCACCTAATCTATGTAAGACATTCCTATACTTATGTCAGAAATTTCAATTTCTGATAAGATTTAGTCTATAAGAACTGCCACTTGTCAGTAGAGGTCCTTCGCCCAGATTATCGCACGAGATTCTGTCAGAAATCATGCCTCAAGTCGATAAAGCAGAGTCCATGAAGAAGGCGAGAGTGAGCGTGTGAGAGTGAGCGAGAGAGTGTGTGTGTGTGTGTGTGTGTGCCTCTTCTCCCCAAGAAACTCTAGGCTGAAGGCTTCTCTGCCTTCCATGCTTGCCTGCTGCAGCGCACTGAAGTAGATATTAGGGTGTTAGGTTTTGGATAACATTTTAACCATTTTAGAAATTTTCATTTTATTATTATTATTTATAATGTGCCTTCTTGCTGTTTTTATATATATTCTGTGTGGATGTTTTAGATGTACTGAGAAACAGGTTGTTCCTACAATTACAAATACTTTTACTGTAATGTGTTCATTCTTCTTAGTGCAGTGTGTGTGATTCTGTGAAAAACGAAATAGGTGTGTTACTGTTACCATGGTGTCCCTGATACAGATTGTTAGTAACCCATAAGCCATACCTAATTCAACAATACAACGATTAGTGTTCTGTAGGGCTGCAATAACCTATCTTTCATATTCATCACTGTTGCTTTGAACTAAGTTAATCCGTGTCACCTTAAGGTTTCATGATCGGAACTTCTCTTACCAACTTTGGTGCGCTGAGATGATTCTAGATTTCGGCTTTTGAAGATGCTGGTTTGTCCGAGATAAGGATGACCCTTTCCGGTAGCCACAGTGCTGCTGATAATGTAAGTAATATATTCAAAAAAGGGGAGGGCGACAGAGTGCACACCTGTTTCTACAATTTCAACTTTTTGCCTTTATAATGAATTATGTTCAATGCGCGTGCAAGCCCGGATCGTGGTCTGCTCTTTGCCACGTGTTACTACGACATTTCCAAACTGGGGCGCCATGATGCCCCAGTGCCGGACGCACAGCTCGGTTTGATGCATCACAAAACAATGCCACAAATCAACTTCTTTTCTTTGATGTTTTATTATGTTCTTCACTTTTTACCACAGTTTCTCTTTAACCAATGTTTTCCAGTTGTCACATGAGAGACGCTTATGCTTTTTGCTTTATCCTTAATGCCACAAAAATGCCAATCCAGGCCTTATCTTGAAGCATGGAGCATACATAAGTAATCCTCCACTGTTGATTCCAATAACCCAATGCATTTCGGGCCTTTACTGGCCCTTCGTCAGGGGTACTCTACAAATTAAAACATTGACGTTAGACTTTGCATTACCATAGTTATAACATGACATAATACTTTTAGCACTTCATATTGATTGCCATAGTTATAACATGACATAATACTTTTAGCACTTCATATTGAGACTCCATACCATGGATTCTAACTCACCCCTTAATTCAATGTCCTCCCACTAATAATGTAGCTACATCACTACCGTAACTCCGATATCCAAAACGATCCCTTCCCAACCTCCTTAAAAAACCAACCTAAGCGTCTCTCATGTGACAACTGGAAAACATTGGTTAAAGAGAAACTGTGGTAAAAAGTGAAGAACATAATAAAACATCAAAGAAAAGAAGTTGATTTGTGGCATTGTTTTGTGATGCATCAAACCGAGCTGTGCGTCCGGCACTGGGGCATCACGGCGCCCCAGTTTGGAAATGCTGATAATGTAAGGCCAGAGCAGACTGTGCCTTCCAGAAGGAGATACCAAAATAGGAAAAACCCTGAAGGGACAAAAGCCTCTTACTGCAGATTGAGACGCCAGGAAAAAAAAGAAGGCGATAGAAGCAGCCACGGATGAGACCAGAATATACCAGCGAGGGAGAATCCGACCAGAAGGCAGGAGAAACAAGCATTGGCATAGCCAATAGGTCTCGCTTTTGGGACCTTCTAAGTATTTAGTTCTGCAGCACAATATTCTTGGTGCAACCACATCAACTGTTGCGTGGCTAAACACTTATAAGGTCCCAAAGGCGAGACCTATTGGCTATGCCAATGCTTGGTGTGGTTGTGTGTGTGGTTGTGTGTGTGTGTGTGTGTGTGGTTGTGTGTGTGTGGTTGTGTGTGTGTGGTTGTGTGTGTGTGGTTGTGTGTGTGTGGGTGTGTGTGTGTGTGTGTGTGTGTGTGTGTGTGTGGGTGGGTGGTTGTGTGTGGGTGGTTGTGTGTGGGTGGTTGTGTGTGGGTGGTTGTGTGTGGGTGGTTGTGTGTGGGTGGTTGTGTGTGGGTGGTTGTGTGTGGGTGGTTGTGTGTGGGTGGTTGTGTGTGGGTGGTTGTGTGTGGTATTGGTTGTGGTTGTGGTTGTGTGTGTGGTTGTGTGTGGTTGTGTGTGGTTGTGTGTGTGGTTGTGGTTGTGTGTGTGGTTGTGTGTGGTTGTGTGTGTGTGTGGTTGTGTGTGTGTGTGTGGTTGTGTGTGTGTGTGTGTGTGTGGTTGTGTGTGTGGTTGTGTGTGGTTGTGTATGTGTGGTTGTATGTGTGGTTGTGTGTGTGGTTGTGTGTGTGGTTGTGTGTGTGGTTGTGGTTGTGTGTGGCTGTGGGAGTTTGGTTGTGGGTGTGGTTGTGGGTTTGGTTGTGGGTTTGGTTGTGTGGGGGTGTGGGTGGGTGTGGGTGTGGTTGTGTGGTTGTGTGTGTGGTTGTGTGTGTGGTTGTGGGTGTGTGTGGTTGTGTTTGTATGGTGTTGTGGTTGTGCATGTGGTTGTGTGTGGGTGGGTGTGGTTGTGTGTGGGTGTGTGTGTGTGCATGGTTGTGTGTGTGGTTGTGGTTGTGTGTGTGGTTGTGTGCATGTGGTTGTGTGCATGTGGTTGTGTGTGTGTGGTTGTGTGTGTAGTTGTGTGTAGTTGTGTGTGTGGTGGTGTGTGTGGTGGTGTGTGTGGTGGTGTGTGTGGTGGTGTGTATGGCGGTGTGTATGGCGGTGTGTATGGCGGTGTGTATGGCGGTGTGTATGGCGGTGTGTGTGGTGGTGGTGGTGTGTGTGGTGGTGTGGTTGGGTGTGGGTGGTGGTGTGGTTGGGTGTGGGTGGTGGTGTGGTTGGGTGTGGGTGGTTGGGTGTGTGTGTGGCTGTGTGTGTGGTTGTGGGTGTGGTTGTGTCTAGGGGTTGTGTGTGTGGTTGTGTATGTGTGGTTGTATGTGTGGTTGTGTGTGTGGTTGTGTGTGTGGTTGTGTGTGTGGTTGTGTGTGTGGTTGTGTGTGTGGTTGTGGTTGTGTGGTTGTGGTTGTGTGTGGCTGTGGGAGTGTGGTTGTGGGTGTGGTTGTGGGTTTGGTTGTGTGGGGGTGTGGGTGGGTGTGGGTGTGGTTGTGGGCGTGGTGGTGTGGTTGTGTGTGTGGTTGTGTGTGTGGTTGTGGGTGTGGTTGCGGGTGTGTGTGGTTGTGTTTATATGGTGTTGTGGTTGTGCATGTGGTTGTGTGTGGGTGGGTGTGGGTGTGTGTGTGTGTGTGCGTGGTTGTGTGTGTGGTTGTGGTTGTGGGTGTGGTTGTGTGCGTGGTTGTGTGTGTAGTTGTGTGTGTAGTTGTGTGTGTGGTGGTGTGTGTGGTGGTGTGTGTGGCGGTGTGTGTGGCGGTGTGTGTGGCGGTGTGTGTGGCGGTGTGTGTGGCGGTGTGTGTGGCGGTGGTGTGGTTGGGTGTGGGTGGTGGTGTGGTTGGGTGTGGGTGGTGGTGTGGTTGGGTGTGGGTGGTTGGGTGTGTGTGTGGCTGTGTGTGTGGTTGTGGGTGTGGTTGTGTGTGTGGTTGTGTCTAGGGGTTGTGTGTGTGGTTGTGTGTGTGTGGTTGTGTGTGTGGTTGTATGTGTGTGCGTGTGGTTGTGTGTGGTTGTGGTTGTGTGTAGGGGTTGTGTGTGGTTGTGTGTGTGATAGGAATCACAAAATAAAGGAACACAAACATCGAGTTTGTGGAAAGAGAAAGCATGTAAGTCAAACGGGCGCAGCAAAGCATTAACACAACAACAAAACAAACAAGATCACTTAGCGAAGACTAAGTGCTGATAAAGGATACACACAGCCCATCATCTTAAGAGTTCGATTGCAGCCAATGTGCACTCAAACCTGCCCCCTCCTTGTGAGTTGCACCCCATATTTCATGAGTTGGAACTGATGCAATCACCATAGCGCTTTGAGATTTAAAGCGCTACATAGGTCTAACCGATTAACCAGTCACCAACATGCTGTGCTTTTAAAGAGAATGTGCCAAAAGATTCCAGCTTCCTCATTATGTCCTCATGAAAGCGCCAACGAAAGGACTCCCTGAATGGTGCAACGGACATGAAGCAGCCGCTGCGATCAGAAATAAACACTGTGAACGTTGTCCAGTTTCACAGTAACATTTCCTTAATATTCTTTAAGTCACAAAACAGTAATACTAAAAGCATCTCAAAATAAAGAAACACAAACATCGAGTTTGTGGAAAGAGAAAGCACATTGTAAGTCAAACGGGCGCAGCAAAGCATTAACACAACAACATGTTCTTTGATGTTTGATGTTCTTTGACCAAGAACATCAAAGGGGCGCTGTGAAAGTGATCGCGAGCGAAAGTGAAAGTGATCGCGGGCGCTTAATGAGCATGACAAGGTTTGCCAGCCTCTGCTCCTAAACGCGCTCCGGCGCACATGCACTGTAGCTCTAGGCTGGCCATGGTAGAATTTTTTTGAACCGTCACAAAAAGTTTTGCCAGACCAGCGCATGCGCTGGGTCAGGCAAGACCTAAAAAAGCACCAATGGAATCCAAATAGGGACAGGAAGAGCCAACAGGGACGAGGATATGCCAGTCAGGAGCAAGATGTGCCAACAGGATAAGGACATACAAGCAGGAGCAGGAAGTGTTGCAATGCTGAAAGATGAAAGATTCAGCTCCTTATATACCGAGAAACAAGAAGTGATGTGACAGGAATTGAACAACCACTATCTTGGATAGAGAAGTGGTAATGAAATAGATAAGAAAAGTCGCCCTCTTAGAATGGTGCAAGAAAACCATTCCCAAGGAATGGTGGGAACAAGGCTGCAGGATTATGGGATGAAGACTGCAGGAAAAATGGCTCCTCAACAAATGATGGTTGCTAGAGTTTGTAATTTTGATCTTCTTAGTGTGAGGTAAGTGCTGCCGCAGCTCCAAATCCAGGACCACAACACCTCTGAAACATCAAAGAAATAGCAACGGGTCTCCACATGGATTTGCAGTGTGCCCGATATGTGGGGAGCCGAGCCGCTGGCTAAATTGCGTCCCGCGACTGATTATGTGTAGGCGTCGCGGGAGGCACCCGTGACACGAAAACAGCAACAGCAGGCTGCCAGGTAGAACCGCAGCGTGCCCAAGGGAAGAAGGGAGGGCCGTGGGCTGAACTGCAGCTCGCAGCAGTGAAGAAAGAGGCATAAAGGGGCTGCGGTCAGGCTAGCGATGGACAGTAGGTCCCCCTCCCAAGGGCCCACGTTTAGTAGGGAAAAGCAGAAGGAGAAAAAACAAATAAATCGCCGGACAAGAACTGGAGCATGAACATTCTCCCAAGACCCGTCACTGGCTGGATAACCCTTCCAATGAATCAAAATTGTAAATTGTTCCTAAAAAACCGGGAGCCCCATAATTCCTGGACCTCATACTCGGGAACATTGTTGACTAGAACAGGAAGAGGTCAAGAAAATACCATTTTGTTGGGGTCTATGACGTAGGGTTTAAGTGAAGAAGTATGGAACACAGGGTGCACTTTCCAGGAACGAGGCAACTGCAGTTGAAAAGACATTGGGTTCACTACTTGAGTGATCTTGAGGGGACCAAAAAAGCATGGCCTAAACTTGTTAAGGGACAAGCGATGGGGTATTTTGATGAAAGCCAAATCTTATCATTCACCTAATATGATGGGTACGGATGTCGAAGGGTGTCAGCAGTATTTTTTTATTTTGCCTAACTGCTCGATTTTGGGTAAAGAAGGATCCTGCTGGAATAGAAGTAGAATCATGTAAAGCAGAGGGAAAGGCTCTGCGATTGTAGCTTACACACAGAAACAAGCATTGGCATAGCCAATAGTTCTCGCCTTTGGGACCTTACAAGTGTTTAGCCATGCAACAGTTGCCTAACTAAATACTTATAAGGTCCCAAAAACGAGACCTATTGGCTATGCAAAGCGGCCGTGTGGCCGCGAAAGTAAGTGATCGTGATCACGATCAAACATCAAAGCGGCCGCGGGGCAGTGAAAGTAATCGCGGTAAAACGCGGCGCGCGCGCCCGCGCACATGCACTGTAGCTCTAGGCTGGCCTGGTAGCACTTTTTGGAGCCCTCTCAATAAGTCTCGCCAGACCAGCGCATGCGCTGGGTCAAGCGAGACCTAAAAAGGGGTCGTTTTGGATACACTGTGAACAGCATTATTATATGAAAACTCTGCCAGTGGCTAGTAGGTAGTCCAATCACTTAGGATAGAATTACAGAAACAAAGATATTGTTCTAGACCTTGGGTATGGAAGGTGCTTGGTTTGACCGTTGGTTTAGGGATGAAACCCAGAGGAGAGGGCCACCTCTATGTGGAGAGATTTGCAGAAGTGTTTCCAGAAATGGGATATACATTGAGGACCTTTTTCGGATATAATAACCTGTGGAAGGCCTCTTCCCTCTCACCCCTAAAAGTCCACGACACGGATTTCCCACTGGGGTGGTGCAATGCAGAGGTTAAATATCTAGGAATTGTTATCACTAGTGACACGGAGGCCCTAATATGAGCTAATTATTGCACCGCGCTTGAAGCTCTGGCAGACTCCATTACTAGGTGGATTTCCATGCCACGGTCACTGGCAGGTTGCCTGGCATGGATTAAAATGTTCATCTTGCTCAAACTGCTGTATCTCTTTATTAATATTCCCTATTCCCCAAACCGCATCTTTTTTAAACTACTAAAAACACAACTCGTCCCACTAACCTGAGGATGGAAACAACCCAGGATCCGGTGGGATGTGCTGATGCGACCCTTTTTCCAAGGTTTGAAGTCTCTGATTTTGTACTGTTCTTTATCTGCGCTCAAGTGCATTACGCAGCGTACTAGTTCCATCCCCCCCCCTATATGCCACACTTGGCGATAGAGCAGAGATATAGGACTCCCGTGCGGTCTTTTTTGGGGACATGCTCGCAGGAGGAAGGCACCAATGACACCACAGCAGATCGCACCACAGCTGCTTGGCGGGGCCTGGCAGGAAGGCTAAATACCTACACGCTAGATTCCCCTCTCATACCATTATCTTATCACCCACAACTCTCAGTGACTAACGAGACGGGGTACCGGCAGATGCTCCTTAACGCCAGAATACATACATGGGGAGACATGTATAGGGAGGGAACTTTCTGGAGTCGAGAATCTTTTTTTCAAGGGCAGGGCACAATCCCTAATGGAGATATTTTTAAACATAAGGCTGAGATATAATGTCATAGTGTCTACCCCTGATTTCCCCCGAGAGCTCCGGATACTCACCCCATTACACACGCTATTGCAGACACCAAATCCTACCCATATAGTTGCATTACTATACCGATGCACTCAATCAGGACAAGATGCAGTGCCGGGGGGGGGGGGTAGGAGTTAGACCGGGAGAGGAAGCAGAGTTAGGCACTACACTTGGCGATCAGCAATGGACCTATTGCTGTCAGCAAATGGGGAAGCTTACAGGGAGCAGCCGACTTAGAATCATACATTATAAATTCATACACCGGATGTACTACACCCATGTCCGACTCAACTGCTACAGATTGCGCCCTGACGATAAGTGCGACCGGTGTGGAACGGAAGGAGCTGATTTTCTACATATAGTAGCATGGGCTTGCTCTGAAGTCACAGATATTGGATGAAAATAGAGAACGCCCTTTAACAGATGACAAGCACACAATCGCAGCCAACCCCTCTTGTGGCATTACTAGGCTATACGGAAAAGGTGGATGTCACAATCGGACAATACGTATTGATTGGTTTGCTCATGGCCAAGCAGAGGGCGGCATGCAGATGGGGTCAGGGGAGGATTCCCAAATGTAATGCAAAGAGAAGCCCGTCTGCGCCCGTCCGCGACTGGACGAGGCTAGGGGCTAGAGGACATGGCCCTTATTGGTGCTCTCCCTGCTGACCATACCAAACCTCGGGTAAGATACTCTCCAGCAGAGTTGTTACATATCCGTAAGCCTTTGCTCCAGGGCTATACGGGAGGGGAAGTGTTTTCGCCTGAGGGTCCTTTTGCTTGCCGGAAATGTCAATATCAGGCTCTCTCTGACCACTCGCAAAATTTACCGCATGAAATACCCTCTATAACTGCACCCCCACAAGACTCTTGTAAGAGCAGAAATCTGCTGTGCAACATCAGATCTCTATCTAAACATTACAGCGAAGTATGGGACATGATTGCCTCGGTCCAACCCGAACTCTGTATCTGACAGAAACATGGTTAAAACCTCACTCTGTCCCAGCTATTACATTAGGGATCCCAGAGGGCTACAAAATAGCCAGGTTAGATCGTCCTGCCAAGACAGGGAGAGGTATTGCCATTGTATATAAGAATAACTTATCAATTACCAACTTAGAGGAAATGAGTACTCCAGACTTAGAAATTCTGGTATTTAAAATCTGCATTTCCACGAAAATCAGCTATAAAGGGGCATTGGTCTATCGCCCTCCTGGCCCTTGTACCAGCTTTAACATCTTGCTGCTGGAGATACTTGCCAGACACATTGATACTGAGAACGAATTTATACTTCTAGGAGATTTCAATGTGCATAGCGATTTGAAAGATAATGTTGAGGCACAATCCTTACTAACTGATATCTCTTTGTTTGGATTAACCCTAATGAATACTGGTCCCACCCATTTAGCAGGACATACTCTGGACCTCATTTTCTCCAATAAACCTAACACCTTGCTATGCGCCCCTCCTGCTCAAGTAAATTGGACAGTTCACTTTGTCTTGGAATTCTTCACCTTCCACTCAGGTAAAGCTCCCCCTCAGGTGCAAGCCCTTCCTACCAGGCGTAGGCCATGGCACAAGATCACTCCGGAAATATTTCAGGAGCAATTTGCTGCACCCCCCATCTGCTCTGGAGAGAATGTTGACAAGGCATTAGCCAACTATAATCGGGCCATTCTTAAGGTGGTTAATACGATTGCCCTCATGAAAACCTACAAACCTCGCTTAGCTCGCAAACAGGAAGTATGGTTTTCGGAGCACTTGAGATCTCTTAAACAACAGGCGAGGAAACTAGAAAAGGTGTGGAGAACGACCCACGATGGAATTGATAAGAATCATTTCTGGGCAGCTCTAACTAAGTATCATAAAGAAATTCGTAACGCCCGTAAATCTGATATACAGGCTCTTCTTTTAGCTGCAGGTAATACTCCCAGGATCCTATATCAAACCTTACACTCATTTGTGAAACCAGCAGCTTGTGAAACCTCTGAACTAGCTTCACAACAACTTTGTGATGAAGTTGCTCAGTTTTTCACAAACAAAATAAATACGATTCATGACGACATTACTAAATCCAATCTATCTACCATTGGAGATACGTCATTACTCTTGGAAAAGGAAAAAGAGTCAGGATCTACGTCCTTGGAATCTTTTTCTCTTATCTCCCTGATGGATACTGAATGCTATCTTGGTCAGATCAAAAGCGGGAGCCCTTCAGACATTATCCCGGCCAGAATCATCCCGGTAGTAGGAAAGAGTCTGAGCCCACAGATTCAATGTCTCATTAATCTTTCACTGACAGAGGGGCAAGTTCCTGGGGAATGGAAAAAAAGCACTAGTAAGGCCCATCAGAAAAAACTCCTCCATCCCCTGGACCGACATATCTAATCTTAGGCCCATCTCTTTACTCCCTTTATTGGGCAAACTTATAGAGAAACACGTTAACAAACAGGTATCACACTACATTGAACAGTCTGGTAAACTAGATAGCTCTCAGTTTGGCTTTAGACCAAAACATAGGACTGAATCCGCCTTGCTATCTGTGACTGATGACCTTCACATGTACCAGGATAGAGGGTATTCGGTGATCTTGGTACTGTTGGATTTATCGGCGGCGTTCGATACGATATCCCATAAAATCCTAATCGAACGTCTGACCGCAATTGGGATTGAGAGCACAGCGCTAACCTGGCTAAAGAGTTTTCTATCCGACCGTACCCAAACTGTTAGCATGGGCTCATTTCGGTCGACTGAAACTTACATCACGAAGGGGGTGCCACAGGGCTCTTGTCTAAGCCCGACTTTTTAACATCTATGTGGCACCCCTGGCCAGAATATTGAGAGACTTTGGGTTTGTCCCTATCTCTTACGCTGATGATACTCAGCTCCTATTCCCCTTTAAACATCTTACCGACAAAGTGAGGGTGGCCTTTTCAGATGGCATGAAGGCGGTGGCGAAGTGGATGAAATCTAACTACCTTCAATGTAATGTAAATAAGACCGAAGTCATGCTTTTTGGGGAGGTTAGAACTCTGTGGACCCCGGATTGGTGGCCATGTGAGCTTGGTCAAGTACCTGAACCTAAACTGGTCGTAAAAAACCTAGGGGTACGTCTTGATCGGGAGCTCACTCTCAAACAACATGGCAATTGGGTGGTTGGCCAATGCTTTCATGTTATTGGACTTTTACGTAAAGTTTTTCCACTATTACCTGATTCCACCAGAAAAACCTTGGTACAGGCACTAGTACTGAGTCGCCTGGAATATTGCAACGGACTCCTGCTGTCAGCTAATGAGGGAGTCCTAGCAAAACTCCAGGTGATACAAAACACCGCGGCGAGACTTGTGCTGAATGCCCCCCCCAGAACACCTTCCAAACCCCTCCTTGACAAATTACATTGGCTCCCAGTCCGTAAGAGGATTACTTTTAAGACATGCTGTCTCATCCATAGGACCATACATGGATCTGGACCCTCTTATTGGAAACATAAATTTATTCCGTACAACCCCACTCGGCCTCTTAGGTCTAGTAGCCAACTCCTACTTAAAGTACCTACCACAAAGAAGATTAGACAAGGTGGGAAAGCCTTGTCGGTGGCCGGTCCAACTTTATGGAATAAACTTCCTCTCGAGCTCAGGCAATGCTCAGAACACCTTGTTTTTAGGAAAAAACTTAAAACGTTTTTATTTTAGAAACCTGTCAGCCGTTCCATGTATGTAACGCTGAATTGAACTGTACGATATACCTCCTGCAGCTGCTGTCCTCTTTTTCTTCTCTCCTCTTTTCTGTGCGCAGAGATACTCTTGTCAAGAGTAGATTCAAGCGCGGTATAAATCTATCAATAAATAAATAAATAAATAAATAAAGATTAGCTCAGGGACCTGATATATTACCAGCAACAGTTATCAATATATTCTGTACTGATGCCTCCATCCTCCGGACCGAGAGATATCTGGGATTCCCTCGAATCATACCTGTTGTCTTGGCGGATCGACTGAGGACATGTATTCAGGACCTGAACCACCCGGACCAGTCCGGTTTTATGCCACATCGGGCCACCTGTCAAAATATTCGTAGGGTACATTATGCCATGGCGGCGGTTTCAGAGCAGGGACGTCCCGCCGCCTTAAACCTAGCTAATATGGATAAGGCTTTCGACTCTCTCAGTTGGGAGTTTATTTTCCAACTATTGGAAGCGATTAACTTAGGTCTGCGGTTTTTGGCATATGTGCGTCTCCTTTACACTGAACCCATGGCCTCTGTGCAGATAGCTGGTCATCTCTCCCCCTTTTTCCCAATTGGCCATGGCACGTCAAGGTTGCCCCCTATCCCCTCTCCTCTTCGCCTTGGCGGTGGAGCCTCTGGTGGTGTGGGTCCTTAGTGATCCGGTGCTTAGGGGTTTTGATTGGCCACATTCCCAATCGGACCGCATCGCGCTCCATGCAGATGATATTTTGTTTTTTATGACCAACCCCTGGATCTCGGATCCCTGCATTCTGCAGACACTTCGGGTTTTTGGTCAGAATTCAGGGCTTCATGCAAACCCCACTAAATCAGTGTTGTTTCCGGTGCATGGCGGCCAGGGTAGGGGCACTTGGGCCTCCCAGTTGAGGCACGCAACAGATGGGTTCAAATATCTGGGAGCGTTTGTGTCCCCCTGTCCAAAAACCTCGTGGTCACGCAATATCAACCCGCTCCTCATGAAGCTCCGCGAGGAGTCGGCCATCTGGTCATCTCTACCACTTTCATTGTACGGGCCGTCGGCTATAATCAAGATGGTCTCGCTCCCCAGGGTCCTTTATCGTCTGCAGAAGTTCCCTTATCATATCCCACGTGCTTGGTTCGCACAAATTAACGCTGTACTAAATAAATTCCTATGGGGGGGGGGCGATTCGAGTGGGACTTCAGACCTGCACACAGTCTACCTACTGTGGAGGTATAGCAGCAGCCGACGTGTACTCCTATGTGGCGGCGCACCTGCTAATAATCAACAATTGGTGGTACAATTCACCTACGGACCTGGCGTTTGCACTGGAAAATGCGGCTATGGAACGGTCCCCTCTTCTGCAGCTCCTCTACAGTGCTCGTCTCCTAGATCATTTGCCACATGCCAGTCAAACTACGATCAGGTTGTGGCAGTACACAGTCAGTCGAATGGGTTGGGACATGCGGCTCACACAGGCGACGCCACTGTGGCATGGCACCTATTAGCGTCCGGTGGCCGCGCTAAGTGGGTTCAGTCAATAGGATCGGATTGGCATCTCTACCCTGGGGGATATTGTGCGGGGCACTGTGCTCATTCATTTCAGCAATTGCAGAAAGAGTTCCATCTTCACAAAACCCAATTTTGTAGGTATCTCCAGTTGCGTCATGCCCGGACTCCTTCACTCACCGATATTCCCCACCTCTCTGAATTTCACCCACTGGAGGGCTGACTTCCTATGGAGGATTTAGGAGCCTACAAAATAAGACAAATATACCAAACGCTGATGACGCATTCTAAAATGACATTACACAAAACAAGGAGAGCATGGCAGGATGATATCCCAGACCTATCGGACGATGATAAGGTAGAGGCGATAGCCAGCCCCCACGGTTGCTTCTAGATTCCGTCTCATACAGTTTAAATATGTGCACCGTGTGTACTATACTCGTCTCCGTCTCTGGAGGATGGGAGTAGTGGCATCCCCACAATGTTTGCGATGCGATAGGGAGGAGGGGACATTTCTGCACACGGTGTAGAGTTGAGTGGCCCCACAGCCCTTTTGGCGTAAAACATCTTCTTGCCTTCAGGAGGTGCTGTAGTGGGACATGCCTCACAATCCCCGTTTGTTTTTACTCCACAGCACGGATGATATAGGTGGGAACCGCTATAAACAGCATCTTCGCCCTCACAATTGCCAAACGGGATATTGCCCAACTATGGAAAGGCACTTCTCTGCTGACACTAGGGAAGTGGCATAGAGAACTAGACAGCTTCTCTGATGCTATGGAATTCGCCAGTTCCTCACCCTGCTGGCTTGAGAGCGAGTTAATCGCTCAATGTTGCATAGTGTGATCTGCATCACATAAGTTAGAATCCCAGCTCGGCTGACTAAGTCCGTTTGACTGATGCACTGTTACATTAGGTGGCAGTCCCCGTTATTCACTACGTTTACAAAACAGCAAAAGAGCAGTATGTCCTTTTGAAATAAACAAAGTGAAGCCGTAAATAGCGCAGGCCTCTTCCCAGCACCTATCACTCACTGTTGGCCTCTGTCTTCTACCTTGTCCTAGGCTCCTAGGCCTTTCAGCTAGGTTTGTGCAATATAAATACCACATGCTGTATTTATTGGAGAAACATAATGTGGTTATTGTGAATTCTTCCTACATCAAATGTTAAGTAAATGTGTATTAAGTACAAAAATCATAATGCCACAGACAGTAATTTGTTTATATAGGTAAGGGCGTATTTAGTGCTTGACTATACAAACCAATAAATGGCACCCTTCACTCACTATTAGAAAGGGTGAATTAGAGCAGGGCTGCTTCCACCAGTGTCCTGCTAATGGTGTATATGCAGTCCCCTCTCCTTTCGGCTACAACGCACCCCACAACAGGTAGCAAAGAGCCTGAACAATGTAGAGCCTGCAGACAGGAAGTGCCTGATCTTGAGCAGTGCATGCAAGAATGGATTTTGCAACAGGTAGTGAAAAGTATGCAGACAGTAAGTGCCTCCTGTTAACCGCCCCCACCAACCCGTTCTCCACCCCCACCCTCCCTCCCTCCCGTTATCCACCCCCACCCAGTTGCGAATTTTAAAAGCACATTGGCAATTTTAGAGTTAACTTAAAACTAATCAAAAAATGAGGCACTTTAAAGTTGTTTTAAAAATAATGCCCTTTTACAAAACCTACTCCCTATAGTAACAAGCATTGGCATAGCCAATAGGTCTCGCCTTTGGGGCCTTATAAGTGTTTAGTTACGCAGCACAATATCCTTGGTGCAACAACATCAACTGGTGCATGCCTAAACACTTATAAGGTCCTAAAGGCAAGACCTATTGGCTATGCCAATGCTTGTTTTTTTATAGATATTGCAAAACTGTCTCTTTTTCTGTTTCAGTGAGAGAATATACCCTTCCGAAAGGTACGGTGGCCCCAGATTCAAGAGAAATGAAAAAGTCAAACTCTATGGGGAGGTAATGTCAAACTCCATGGTTTCTGGAACACGTCTGCATATTTTTGATAATTATCAGGGACTCCGTGTGCCATATTTATGGAGGTACACTCATATTCCTTCAATATAGGCATCTCCTTAGGTGACCAATATTCCTCAGTAGCGTAACAAAATTGTTGGCAAAAATGTGAACACAAGGAAATGGTCCTGGTTTCCCAGTTGAGATAGGGATAGTGTCTAATCAGCCACGGAATCCCCAATATCATTACATAGTTTGAAGAGGCTGTAAGGTCGAAAGACCGTTATTCTTGATACCTTTCAAAAGTCAGCCGTAATGATGGTGTCATTTCTTTGACTGGGTCAGAGACAAGAGGGGTTCCATCCACTGTATGCACCTGTTCAGGTGTTTCCTTGGAGATGCAGAGCATTTGTTTCTCCGTGGCCCAGTTCTTGTCCGGATATAATCCACTGGAGCCGCAGTCCAACAAGGATAATACTCTTTCCTCTGTAGCACTCGGTAGCCCCAGGAGCTCAGGTAAGAGAAAAAGAGAATTAGAGGTTTCTCTTGAATAACAGATTGAAGGGATATCAAACGATCCCGCCCTCTTGCTTCTTATAGAGGGAAGGACCCAGCATTTCTCGACAGCTTTGGTGGACAAACAAGGCAGCAACGTATCAGATGGTCGGAAGATCCACAATAGAAACATAATCCATTTTTCCTCTTACATTCTTGTTCAGCTTCAAGCAAGGGTCGTCGAGCCAGACCTATCTGCATAGGTTTTTCTCTGGTTGGAGAGGTTTGAGGCAGAGATGCATCTGTTCCTGTGTATTGCTGGACACTAGCTTTTCGCTTCTCTAGCCAGTGTTCATTGAGAAGGTGTTCAACAGATAAGGCCAAGCCCATCAGGCGAGACATGGTATCAGCTTGAGGTGAATGCACCAGTTTGTGCCCGATTTCGTCCCAAGACCTCTGTGAAAGAGGGTAAATAAGGTGCGTTCCATCCAAATGGTCTCTACAGCTAGCTGTCTGAAACAAGTTATATTTTGTAAGAAATCTTGGGCCCCTTGCTGGATAGCGCATAAACCTTCTTCTGCCGAGGTTTCCAGGCCAGGTCTTTCAAACAGTTTGAAAACAGAGACAAATGTCATAATTTAATAAATGCAGATCTTCTGTGGCTATCAAAGGTGTCGCCCAGGCCAATGGTGGACCAGACAAGGCACTTATCAGATATCCGACCTTGTGTCTATCAACTGAAAACTGGGTGGGCAAAAGAAACTGTCAAAGAATCCAGGGAATTCCTTTAGTTTGTTTGGGTCGCCAGAATAATAAGGAATGGTGGCTGAGACCGTCGGAATACCAGATTTCCTGATTGCAAGAACCTGCCACTACGCTGAGTTTTCATCTCAAAATTGTTGCAAGTCCTGAGCTTGTTGCTGGACGGTCTGCATTAGGGCTTGTGCTGCTTCTGCTGATCCTTAGGGAGACAATGCTTGGGGAATATCCATGGTATCAAAACCATGACGGAGTTTAGGGCATTGCAAGCTGTTAAGATCAAAACTTCTCTTTCCAACTTTGGTGCGCCAAGATGATTTTTGATTTCGGCTCTTGAAGGTTCTAGTCTGTCCGAGCTAAGGGCGACCCTTTCCGGTAGCCACGGTGCTGTCGACAATGTAACACTAGAGTAGACTGTGCGTTCCAGAGGAAGCCCCAAAGACGAAAAAACTCAAAGGTTAAAAATCTCTTACTGCAGACTTGACACTCCAGGAATGAAAAGAAGGTAATTGAAGAAGCCACGAATGAGACCAGAATATACCAGCAAGGGAGATTCACACCAGAAGACACGCGACTCCAGGCAAGAGAAAAAAGGCACCAATGGAATCCAAAAAAGAACAGAACTCACCAACAGGAGCAGGAAGTGTTGCAACACAGAGTAATGAAAGATTCAGCCCCTTATATACCCCAAAACAGGGAATGATTTGACAGGAAGTGAAAAGCCACCATCTTGGATAGGGAAGTGGTAATGGTAAAGATAAGATAAGTCACCATCTTAGAATGGTGTAAAAAAACCATTCCCAAGGAATGCTGGGAACAAAGCTGCAGGATTATGGGGATGAAGACTGCAGGAAAATTGCTCTTCAATTAATGATGGCTGCTAAAGTTTGTACATTTTATCTCTTAAATGTGAGGTAAGTGCTGCACAGGGAGGCGCAGTTCCGAAATCAGGACCGGAGCGCCCCCGACACATCAAAAGAACAGCAACATACCGTCGCCTGATGGATCCACGGTGTGCCTGATATGTGGAGGGACGAGCCGCAGGCTCCAGAGAAGGAGGGATGGGCTGCGGGCTGAACTGCAGCGGGGAAGATAGTGACGTCGCAGGTCGCAATCCGGCCCACAGTGTTTAACAGTGGGTGGGAAAGCACACCTTGTGGAACTACGCCAAAATCGTAGTTTATGCAACAGATATCTTCCAACTGAATGAGTATATCTGTGTGAAGCACTTCAAGATGTTCATGTCCAACCCTATACAGAAGTATCTGCTACAGGTAGACAGATAGGCTGCCTGTGACAGATCAGAAGGAAGCCTACTTTGATGCCCACCACTGAACTACCAGAAGGAATAACTCCAGAGTAGTAGCGGATGGATTCCTGTTGCCTGCACATACAGCTCCTTCTAACCTTGTCACCTGGGTTGTGGTGGAAATAACTGTTCCATGCAGTCTTGGTGTGTGGCTAATAAAGGGCTAATAAAATGCTAAATCAAATCTTCACCTCATCACAGTGCTACTCACCTTTTTCTATCCGGGTCAATAAATCATCCCTGAATATAAGGCATATTGAGAATCCATATGTATGTTTCTAGATAGAACAGGCAGAACACTTTCGCTACCAGTACTCATCATGCACTGAAAGAGATTGTGTATACATTTCAGATCAGATCAAGTATATTGTGGTTCCGGAAATATCTGGGTATCAGAGTACCATGTACTCAGGTTAGACAGTTTGCGCGTGGCCTATAGATTAATCTGGCCAGTCTGACAGCCCACAGTAAAAATACCCACAGATTCCAGAACATTCCATCCAGGTGTGTGCGGAAAATATTTGGATTTATCTAGTTTGAGGTTTGCAGGGCATTCTGGGTAAGAAAAAGCAGTGGGATTCACTCCCAGTCACACCACGCTAGATTCACTGCGTCTCAAGTTTTCAGAAATATCCAGGTTTAGGAGGTTTTCCTGATTGACAACTGAACTTGGGCCCAAATGCCTTTGCTACTCACCGCCAAAATGGGTCAATTTTGATGGCGAAAATTGAATTTCTCCATGCTGTGATTTTGGGCCTTTCCTATTGCGGGCACTAGGTCCATCCACATAAGTAGGATGCCATTTTTATCAGGAGAATGTAAGGGAACACAGAATAGTTATAAATTGAATTTCTGACCATTTATAGCTTCCAATTGCAATTACAAACAAAAGGCCCTGGGTGTAGCTGGGTAGGGGCCATCCTACCAGGATGGGCGGGACGGAGCTGTTTCCTACCCCACATTTCAAAGGGTTGCCTCAAGCACATTCACAAAGGAACTTGACACCAGCTTATTGTCACCCTAGACCACTTGGAACCTTGGTGGGGAAGAAAGAAGGAACTTTTCAGAACCAGATGCAGTCCACTCTAAACATTTTCCCCACTTCAAAGGGTGGTACTAGGCATAAATATTGGAGCTGCGGAGCCACTCATCATTTCAATCCTGGACCTGCGGAGTACCCACAGGAGGAGGACTACCTTGCGCCTCATTGGACTGCACTGCTGCTACCAGAAGGCTGCCCTGCTGCTTGAAGCCTGCCTTGTATCCTGAGAGGACTGCCCTGTTCCTTGAGGCCTGCTTTGCTGCTTGATCCAAAGACTATCAGAGTGACTTCAATGGTGAGCTGGCTGGCCTCCTGTTCTGAGCTCCAGAGACACAGCAAACGCCAGAGACCCCCCTGCAACTGCTCTGCTAACCTGCTGAAACTGGACCTGCAAATGGACCTCCCCGAGCCCTGCTGAACTCTGCTGGATTGTGTTCCTCATCCCCGAGGGGTCACTTCCCCGGGTCCTGGACCCTTGGCTGGCATCAGTTTAGCGCTCCTGTTAAATCCTGAGGTTTAGAACGCTGCAGGCAGATTTTAAGATGACACCTTTTTGAATAGGACTAACCTAGCCCCTCTATCCGGCCTACACTCCATCGAGGTCGGCCTAAACTTTGACTTTGTCTGGGTCAAGCGCAATCAGATACACACAATTAGAGATTTCTGTTTCTTGACGCAATTTTTACTTAAACTTTAAACCTTTAAAATAGCTTCTCTCTCCTTGAGTGGCCAAGCCGTCGACCAAGATGGCCGTACGGCATTGAAGCTCCGGCGCCCTATGCCCTAATGAAGATGGAAATGGCATGATCCGGACGCCCCCGCTGCTCAAAATGTAGCAGAAACAATCTGCGCTGTGGTATAGATGGCCCGAGGGTGAGAATCCCCAACGCGAACGACAATCAGCTGATGCGGGCTATCTGAAAATAGCGACAACGCACATCCATGGGCTCCTGGCGAGTGACGATGGCGAAGCCACAATGTGACACCGATAATGCCTGCATAAACCATCCTCTGCGCCACGACAGTGCACACACGCCTTTCCGCCCTGTAGAAGAAACAAAGACCACATAAAAAAGGTAAATACTTATACCTGCGCAGCACCCCCAATCACACCACACGGGCTTGGAACCAGCACCTGAGCAGCATTAAAATAGACAAAATATTGCTGGGGATTAGAGAGAAACGACACCGCCGATCAGACCACCGCTGAAGTACTAGCAAGCAGCACACCCGCCCGGAATCCGGGGGAGCCCTCAAGAGGGCTTAAGAGCAGACATCTGGCGCTGAGGCTGGGCACATCAGCTAGATCTTAATTGACCAACATTACTGATCCTTTATAAACTGTCTCGACGACGGTCACGTGGACCCCTGGGCTAATCTGCCGAAGTGCATATATTTAAGAGGGCGGGGAGAAACGCCCCGCGGAAACAAAAACCTTGGGCACTAACTGGCACGACTGGCTAAAACGGGATGGGGTAACTAAACACCCCCGCTCCCGTTGCCAGCAGGGGGACCTTTCAATCGCCTCACTCAGTGGGCTCCCAATACAACGCTGCAGTCATGGGTCGAGGAGATCCCAAGCAACGAAAACTGAATTTTGGTGGGCAGAGTGTGGCAGAAAGAGCAGAACAGGGCACTGAGGGGGATGGAGGACCAGAGCAACTTGAACAGCCTATAGCTCCAGAGGGTGCAGCAGCTATAACGGCAGAACTCTGCGACGGATTCCGTGCCACAAACTCCAGATTTCACTCCCTGACCTCCAGGATGGACAGAATGGGAGAACGCCTGGATGGCCATAACACCAGGCTGGATGAGGCGGAGCAGCGTATCTCATCTCATGAAGACATAGCGAAGGATACAACACGACAACTAGAACGAGTGGAGCGCCTACTTAAGACTGTAGCCATAAAGAATAAGGACTTAGAGGCAAGGTCCCAGAGAAATAACGTCTGAATCTTGGGCCTTGCATAATCCACGAAGATTGGACGGCCAGAGCCATTCGTTGAAGCAATGCTGGCGGACATATTTGGGGCCAATAAATTCTCCAAAACCTTTATCGTGGAAAGAGAGCACAGGTCGCTCGACCTCCGCCACCACCCCTCCGGGCACTCCGCCGCGCCCCATTATTGCCTGCTTGCTCAACTATAGGGACCGAGATACGATTCTTCGGCTGGCACAGGAGAACGCACCGGTACAATACCAAGGCGCCGTGCTCTCCTTTTATCCGGATCACACAGCTGCAGTGCAAGAAGCATGCCACAAGTTTGTAAAGGCCAAGCAACAGCCACGCACGATGGGCTTGAAATATGCCATGCTATATCCGGCTAAACTGCGAGTAATGGTGAAGGACAAAGCCCGATTCTTCAACAATCCAGCTGATGTACTGACATTCTGCAAGCCACATCAAAAGCCAAACGCGCAGAAGCCCTGATCGATCCCCTGGCCACTCCTCCCCAGATCGCCAACTGGCCGCAAATGCTGAACTCATTACCTAAGAATGATGGCTGCTCTGACATTCGAACCCTTCTATCCCCTGATCGTCACAGCGATTGAAAAATATTCAGAACTGAAATGAATAGAAAAGAGTATGAATTCTACCCATATTCCATTTGTCACTTTTGATGTTAAGCCAGCGATATTCCAAAACATAAAGCTACAATTCCCAGCTCCTTTATCACTATCACTACCATTCAACGTTGCTCCAATACTTGTACCCAAAGTATTATCGCTTATTTGAGGCGTCGATATAGGGTCAGATGTTATCAGTAAAGGAGTCAAATTTACTTCACCAACAATAATTATATTTCCCTCTTGGGTATCTTCGCCGTTAAATGGTGTGGTCATTGGGAGATCAATTGTGTGTCTGACAGAATCCTCCACCACCCGCATAGCATCGGTAAACTGTCAATCTACACTCACTCTCTACTACTCACTCTCTACTACTCTCTATCTCTACTCTCTACTACTCACTCTCTACTACTCTCTCTACTACTCACTCTACTCACTCGCTACTACTCACTCTACTCTACTCACTCACTACTACTCTCGCTACTACTCTACTACTCATGCTACTACTCTACTACTCACTCTCTACTACTCTACTGCTCACTCTCTACTAATCACTACTACTCACTCTACTACGCTCTACTACTCACTCTACTCTCTACTCACTCTACTACTCTCTATATACTACTCACTCTAATGCTCTCTATTACTCTCTCTACTACTCTCTACTACTCACTCTCTACTACTCACTCTCTACTGCTCTACTACTCACCCTTCTACTTTCTACTACTCTCTACTCCTCTCTACTACCAACTCTCTACTACTCTCTCTCTACTCCTCTCTACTACTACTCTCTCTACTGCTCTCAACTACTCACTCTCTACTACTCGCTAATACTCTCTACCTCTCACTCTCTCCTACTCAATCTCTATACTCTACTACTCACGCTCTACTACTCACTCTACTACTCTACTCTCTACTACTCACTTTCTAATACTCACTCTCTACTACTCACTCTACTACTCTCTACTACTCTCTCTCTACTACCACTCACTACTACTACACTCTACTACTCTCTTACTACTACTCTACTACTCACTCTTACTACTCACTCTACTACTCTCTACTACTCACTACTACTCTCTGCTACTCACTCTACTACTCTCTACTACCTACTACTACATCTCTACTCTCTACTACTAACTCACTACTACTCACTCTACTACTCTCTACTACTCACTCTCTACTACTCACTCTCTACTACTAACTCTACTACTAACTCTCTACTACTCTACTCTCTACTACTCACTCTCTACTCACTCTACTATTAACTCTCTACTACTCTATACTATTACTCTACTCTCTACTACTCACTCTCTACTACTCACTCTCTACTACCCTCTACTACTCACTCTACCTCTCTCTACGCGCACACATATGTGTGTATATATATATATATATATATATATATATATACCAACAAAACAATCCACCTCCCACGGCGACACCATGGAAGGAAGCACGGACACAAGTGGTTTCAGGATTCGGCATCACTTTATTTCATTGTGGTCGCCCTCAATCCCAAGCATCAGGAGAGACGCGTTTCAGCCTTCAAAAGGCCTTTGTCAATCTAATTTGGTGTTTCTGTAATGCTTCATTTATACAGCCCTTCCCACCTGACTAAAGTATAGACAGAGAAAACATACTGTGATGTATATGTTCCACTAACGGCCCAAATTCCTTAAGTAAATGCTGTCACCATCCGAAAATCGGCACTAACACAGGTAAGGCATAACACCAAGAATGAATATTACACGCAATTCTTACATATACGTTTGCTGAAAATACAAAAAAAAAATACAGACATCATGAATAAATCAATCATAGAAAACGTTATGAAACATTTGTCACGATGGGATTAATGCGGGCATTTAAAGGTATATCACCAAACTCTTGATCCTGTATTATCATTTTGAACCTTCAACATGATAAAAAATTACTTGTTAAAAAGAAAGGAATGTCAGTAGTTAAAATTTGTGTCTAGTGGTTACTGCCGATGTTGTTTGGAGTTCGCCCAAGTAAATGCCATGTCTGTGCATGCGTCACCTCAGATTTCAGCTGCACAATCGAGCTAATTTTCTGCCAAAATTTAAATAGCCCAAACGTTATTGTTCACCGGGCTCCGGGACCAGATGGTTATAGTCTAAAGCGGGATTAAGCTTGCAGACCAAGAGGATGCTTGCAGCTCCGAGTCTGTAAAGCGCTAGAAACTCCATGTCCCATAATGCAGCTATATGGTAGGATAATTGGCAGAACAACAAGCTGCAGCTGTATATTGCGGGGTCACAAAAATAATTCATTTCAAAACACAGGCAAATGTCAATATAACTACTCACTCTCTACTACTCACTCTCTACTACTCTCTAATACTTTCTACCTCTCTCTCTCTCCTACTCACGCTCTACTACTCACGCTCTACTACTCACTCTACTCTCTACTACTAACTTTCTACTACTCACTCTCTACTACTCTCTCTCTACTACGACTCACTACTACTACACTCTACTACTCTCTACTACTCTCTACTACATCTCTACTCTACTACTCACTCACTACTACTCACTCTACTACTCTCTACTACTCACTCTCTACTCACTCTCTACTACTCTTTTCTACTCTACTCTCTACTACTCACTCTACTCTACTACTCACTCTACTCTCTACTACTCACTTGCTACTACTCTCTACTCTCTACTACTCACTCTCTACCACTCTACCTCTCTCTACGCGCACACATATGTGTATATATATATATATATATATATATATATATATATATATATATTCACTTAAAAAAAACATAGGTTTCACACAGGTTATAGTTAGGTGGATATTTCACTCCTAAAAAACCAATGAAATTCCCCCGTTATAGTTACTTCAGATAACTATAACTCGCGCGCCCGCAATCCTGTGCTCATGACGTCACATTACATCACTCATGACATGGTCAGTGACATCACTCTTGACATCACTGATGACATCATCCTTGTGATAGAGTGGCGGTCGTGCGAGTTATAGTTATCTGAAGTAACTATAACGGGGGAATTTCATTGGTTTTTTAGGAGTAAAATATCCACCTAACTATAACACGTGTGAAACCTATGGTTTTTTAAGTGAATTTGCTAGGTTTTTTAAATGCTAATTCCTAACTATAACGTGTGTGAAACCTATGGTTTTTTCAGTGAATTTGTACGTTTTTTTAAATGCTAAGTTATGTATGTATTATTATTCTTTTATATATTTATTTTACAATAAACTACGTATAAAAAATGTTGTTTTTTTTTAATGGTTTTTCACCGTGCGCGCACCCCCGCGATTTTTTTTTTAAAAAAAATGTTTAAAAAAAAATTCTGCCTTCGGGGTCCTTCAGGGACCCCCTGACAAAGGCTAGGGGGTCAGGAACTCTCTAGCCTGCCCCCTTTTCACGTTCGCCACCTTCCTTTTCCACTCTCGCACTGATAACAAACAAAATGGCGGCCGACACTTCCTGATTTCGACCGATACGAACGTTGACTGACATGTAACCACCAATCAGAATTACGCTCGCGCACGTTAGGGTGCGCGCACGGTGCGCGGTTATAGATATGTATGTGCTTTTAAATGCAATTTTCTCAGGAACTACTGAACAGATTGACTCCATATATGCAAAAGGCACTTCCCTGACCTGAGGACTACCTCTTTGCCAAATTTCAAGTAATTCTGTTCAGCCGTTCGGGCTGTACCTTCGACTAAAGGTCCTATGGAAAAATGCATGGGGAAAACGTGTTTTGGGACCCCCCTTTTTTCTCGGCCCCCGTTTGACGAATCACCCCGAGACTTTCAGGGTAGGAGCTGAGCGGAGCGCCCCATTAGTTTTGAAAATTTCGCGAAGATTCGTCAACCGGCGCCAAAGTTATTCAAAATAGAATTTTCAGATTTCCTATGGAAACACGGTCCTAACTATAACTATCTACTGGCGACCGCCAGTAGATAATATATATACACATATATATGCATATTATGTACATGAAAGTTTAAAAAACACTAATAAAAGCAAAGCTAAAAAACCACCTAATTACAAACAGAATTGCTTTAACTTAAACGAGGGCGAGGCCTATTGCATTTTCAATGCTTGTTTTAATTATCGCCTTGTTGTTTTTCTCACTCTACCTTCCCAATCACGTGAGTTGTGCCGCTTCCTCTAGACGGTTAGCTTCTTACCCTGCTATTTCTTTCAGTCTCTCTGCCTTCCTATTGTGCCCTCTCCCTGCTGTTTCCCCCACTCTCTGTTCCCCTTGCTTTTCTTAGTTGTTTTTAATCACCCTACTATTTGTTTTGTAACCTTGCTGTTTCTTTTAGTCCTTCTGTTGTCTTCCAGTGGACTGTCTCTCCCATCTCTGACAGGCTGTTTTCTTACCCCGCTGTTTCTTGTAGTACCTCTGTCTCTACCAATAGAAAGTTTCTCCCATCTCTGCCTGGCTTTTATCTTACCCTGCTGTTTCTTTTAGTCCCTCCCTCAGCTGTCTTCCAATGGACTGGACTGTCTCTCCTATCTCTGCGTCGGTTTTCTTACCCTATTGTCTCTTTCAGTCTCACTGCTTCGTCTTCCTGGGGATTGTCTTCCTCTAACTTTCAGTTTGTTGCCATACCCTTGCGTTTGTCTCAATATATCTGCCTCCTCGGGGCTGCCCCCCTTCCTTTCCTCTACCTTACTCGGTCTCCTTATCCTGGTGTTTCTGTCAGTATGCCTTCTCTCTTGGAGCTGTCTCCCCCATCTCCCTATCCAGGGTTTCTCTCGGTCTGCCTGCTCTCTGGCAGCTGACTCCCTATCCAGGGTTTCTCTCGGTCTGCCTGCTCTCTTGGAGCTGTCTTCCCCCATCTCCCTATCCAGTGTTTCTATCAGGGGCCTGCTCTCTTGGAGCGGACTCCCTATCCAGTGTTTCTATCAGGGGCCTGCTCTTTTGGAGCTGTCTCCCCCATCTCCCTATCCAGTGTTTCTCTCAGTCGGCCTGCTCTCTTGGAGCTGTCTCCCTATCCAGTGTTTCTCTCGGCGTGCCTGCTCTCTTGGAGCTGTCTCCCCCATCCAGTGTTTCTCTCGGTGTGCCTGCTCTCTTGGAGCTGTCTCCCCCATCTCCTTATCCAGTGTTTCTCTCAGTGGGCTGCTCTCTTGGAGCTATCTCCCTAGCCAGTGTTTCTCTCAGTCGGCCTGCTCTCTTGGAGCTGTCTCCCTATCCAGTGTTTCTCTCGGTCTGCCTGCTCACTTGGAGCTGTCTCCCCCTTTTCTCCCTATCCAATGTTTCTCTCGGTCTGCCAGCTCTCTTGGAGCTGTCTCCTCCTTTTCTCCCTATCCAGTGTGTGAGAAGTTGGCCTGGTATATGATGTTCACTAGTTAAAGTGACCACCTTGTACCATGCCAAGCAACCCTTATGGTGTGGTTGTAAGTCAACCTTTTCGGACTAGCTGCCCTAGTGGTAGCGTAGGCTAAGCAGTCTTTGAGGCTAAACTCGTTTAAGCGTGTTAAGCAAGCTGTTTTACCATATGTAACCCCCCTTTATACCAATGAAAGGACACCACACAGATATATATTCAAAATATATATGTATTTATTACTCAAAGTATCCCCTAGACTCTTTATGAGCACAGGAGCACAAATCGTTAAACAAGAAAGTATCACAATATACAGAAGTTGCACTTTATATGGATAGGCCCTGGTGGCCGCTCGAACCATATACTAAAATAGTGGTATAAGTACCACGACTAGGAAAAGGCCTAGGGCCTCTAGAATCGCTGGGCCTACAAGGAGCTAACTTCAGTTAGTGACCAGGAGGTCCACGGGTCGCGTGTGCAGTGAGGAAAGTTACACGCGGGCTCCCATAGGTTTTCAATGGGTGCGTAAAAGTTCAAAAGTTACTGCTAGAAGGGTCTTCTGGTTGGACTACAAATTCAAGACTTCAAACCTAGACACTAGAGATGTTACTCTACACTTGTGCACCGGAGTGCCAGCTTTACCTCACCCACAGGAAGCGGGTGCATAGGTCTCGAAGTGCGTCGGGTTTCGTCTATCTGTTCAATGGAGCCCGATGACAAAGATGCTGCAGGCGGTCGGTCCAGAAGAGATGCGGTGGATCCAAGGATGGATCGGAGTTGTAGAAGACCTGTAAGCAGAGGGGACAGTGTTCACAGTCACTAGCCAGTGACCGGCGTGGCACCAGGTAGGTACCACGCGATGTCGGGTGCAAACAGGTGAAGAGGTGTAGCTTGTCTCTGCAGCCACGTGGTCCCTGAAGGTCGACGACGTCCAGGAGTCGGTTCACGAGCTGTCCCACGCAGGCTCTCGGTGTCGGCGACTCAAAGGAAGCAAACAAGCCTTGGCAAAAGCAGGAGTCGCAGGAAATGAAGAAAGCTGGTGGTTCTGACCAGCAAGGTCAGAGGGGCTGCTCCTTTGGAGGGCAGCAGGGGCCAGTCTGGGGCAACCAGACCAGCGTCGTAGTTTTCAAGATAGTTCGCCAAAATGGCCACTAGCCAACGGGCCAGGCACGTCGAGTTGCAAAGTGCAGAGGGGCCCCACGCAGATCGTGGAGATGCTGGAGGGCTCACCTTTGGTGCAGATGCTGCTCGGGTGTTGGGCTTCTCAGGACCCAAAGCACAACTTGGAGGGAGCCTCTGTTGTCGCGCTTGCAGCTTGTCGAGTGTCTTCCAAAATGGCTGGCTCCACGTGTCTCGGTGCCTCCACGGGTTCCTTCTTTGCAGGGACTGTGGATCGGGCTGTGAGAGGTCTGGAGGTCCAGTTCTTGTCGGTCTCTGGGCTCGGGCTCTGGCAGGAGGCGGCGGCAAAGCAGACGTCGATTCGCTGGTTGGTGCTTGCGTTAGCAAGATGGTCACTCCCTGACCATAGGGGAGAATTCCTTCAGTCTTCTGTGCAGCAGAACGTCGAAGTTCCCGTCTTCTTCTTTGTGTTAAGTTGATTCCAGGATGTCTGAAGTCTTAGGACACAGCTCCTACCTTTAAGCGGATTCTAGGGGCCGGACTACCTGCTAGGTCCCTCCCTAAGGGTGGGACCAGGAAGGGGGGTGGTTACACCCCCAATCCTTTGTCCAGCTCGCCCCAGGTCCGGGGCTGGTGTGCCCCAGGACCGGTTTGAACTGGCATATGCACCGAGGCTCCTTGTGAGCCTCAGGCATGTCTGATTCTATTCAAGCCCTACCTGACCAATACACAAAATCCTGTCTGGGGTGGTGCTCGCACCTCCACTGGCAGGAAACTCTTTGTCCACGTCTCCCAAGCTGGGAGGACTCCCAGCAGCAGGAGGGCAGACTTGTGTCGGTGGTGGCAGCGTCCATTTTGTGGAGCTGAGGCTATGTCTGATTTTACCCGGGTTTCAGGTTCTGTACATGTTGTGTCCCTCTAGAAGGGTGGAATGCTAATCCCGTCGCCAGAATTGGCGAGGGGTTAGTATTCCAATTCGTATGACACCTTACTCGACATGTTTTGATAAAGCCAAACCAAAGATAGCATTTAACCGCGAGGTTCATAATGCACTTAGGAGTATATGGTATGACGATATCTGGAAACAGTAGAAGGAAGTTGTTCCGACCACTGCAGACAGGCTCAGCTCATGCCAGAGCACCATCTCACATGAAACCAAGCACTCTGCCTTCAGGATTGTTAAGGCCTGCCATAGGAGTGACTTATAGGTTAACATGTGTCCCATTTAAGGTTAGGTATAGGTATACTACACCTAAGTAAGAGGTGGATACACCAACTTACCCCAGCTGAGTGATCAGCCAGTTGTGTCAAATTGTTAGGCCAGGCCAGGGGTGGTACAATACATGCTTCAGCCCCTGGTAGGCCTTAGATACACCAATGCCCTGGGTACCTAGTGTACAATGGTACAGGGGCTCACAGGGTGATCCAATTCCAATTGGTTATGCACCTAAATTGCATAGTGTCAATTTAGTAGAGAGAACAGCAGGCGCACAGCCTCAGTATGTCAAAAACCAGTGAAGCAAAAAGCAAAAATTTGGGGTGACCATAGGATAGCAGACCCTACTCTCCTACACAACCCCCCCCCAAACGCAGGGACATTAAACTAGCCTTGACCAGTCTCGTCTTCATGTCCTAAGTGGTAGTACCTGGAGAGACCATCTGCATTCCCATGGTCTGTACCTGGCCGGTGCTCCACTGTAAAGTCCATCCCCTGTAGGGAAATGGACCACCTAAGCAGTTTGGGGTTTTCACCCTTCATCTGATTTAGCCACAAGAGGGGCTTATGGTCGGTCTGAATCTTGAAGTGAGTGCCAAACAAGTATGGCCTCAGCTTCTTCAGGGCCCACACCACAGCAAAGGCCTCCCTCTCAATAGCTGACCAATTCTTCTCTCTGGGGGTCAACCTTCTGCTAATAAAAGCAATGGGTTGGTCTTGACCATCTACATTAAGTTGTGACAGCACAGCTCCCACACCCAACTCAGACGCATCTGTTTGGACAATAAACTCTTTGGAGTAGTCAGGACTTTTCAGGATAGGTGCAGCGCACATGGCCTTCTTCAGGTCATCAAATGCCTTTTGACAGCTTACTGTCCACTGAACCTTTTTGGGCATCTTCTTGGATGTCAGATCATTAAGAGGAGTCACAATGGACCCATAGTTCTTAACAAACTTCCTGTAGTACCCAGTCAAGCCCAAGAAAGCTCGAACTTGAGTCTGGGTGGTTGGAGGAGACCAGTCCTTGATGGATTGTATCTTACTCTCCAGTGGTTGAACTTGGCCTCCACCTACAAGGTGGCCCAAATACACAACCTTACTCTGCCCTATCTGGCACTTAGTAGCCTTGATAGTGAGGCCTGCCTTTTGCAGAGCCTCAAGTTCCTTCTTCAGGTGGATCAGGTGATCCTCCCAGGTGGAGCTAAAGACAGCAATGTCATCAAGATATGCTGCACAAAAGTCATCCAACCCAGTAAGGACTTGATTCACCAACCTTTGGAAGGTGGCAGGTGCATTCTTCAGACCAAAGGGCATCACCAAAAATTGGTAGTGTCCTCCTGGGGGTTGAAAATGCTGTTTTGGCCTTAGACTCCTCAGCTAACCTGATTTGCCAATAGCCAGCTGTCAAATCAAATGTGCTCAAAAACTTAGCAGAAGCCAGTTTATCTATGAGCTCATCTGCCCTTGGAATAGGATGTGCATCTGTCCTAGTGACAGCATTGAGTCCTCTGTAATCCACACAGAACCTCATCTCTCTCTTGCCATCTTTGGTGTGAGGTTTGGGGACCAGAACCACTGGGCTAGCCCAGGGGCTCTCTGAGGGCTCAATGACACCCAGTTGCAGCATTTTGTGTACCTCAGCCTTTATACAGTCCTTGACATGGTCAGGTTGTCTGTAAAGTTTATTCTTTACAGGGAGACTGTCACCGGTGTCCACCACATGGGTACACCAATCAGTTTGACTAGGTATCAGTGAGATCATATGCTGAAATGATTGTAGAACCTGTCTACATTCAATCTGCTGATGTTCAGTGAGGTTGCCTCCAAGGGTCACTCCTTCAACTGAACCATCTTCAGGGTTCTGAGAGTACAGGTCTGGGAGAGGGTCACTCTCTTCCTCCTGTCCCTCATCTGTAGCCATGAGCAAGTCCATGTCTGCCCTTTCAACATATGCTTTTAACCTGTTAACATGGAGTACCCTGTGGGGATTCCTGGGAGTGCCTAGGTCCACCAAGTAGGTAACCTCTCCCTTCTTTTCCAGGATTGTATGGGGTCCAGACCATTTGTCTTGGAGTGCTGCTGGGGCCACTGGCTCCAACACCCATACCTTCTGTCCTGGCTGAAACTCAACCAAGACAGCCTTTTGGTCATGCCAAGCTTTCTGTAAGGCCTGGCTTGCCTCAAGGTTTGTGGATGCCTTCTCCATATACTCAGCCATCCTGGAGCGGAGACCACGTACATAGTCCACTATGTCTTGTTTAGGCTTTTTGAGAGGTAACTCCCATCCTTCCCTCACCAGACATAGGGGGCCTCTTACAGGGTGCCCAAACAACAATTCAAAGGGGCTGTAGCCAACTCCTTTTTGTGGGACCTCTCTGTAAGCAAACAGAAGGCAGGGTAGAAGGATGTCCCATCTTCGCCTGAGCTTTTCAGGTAATCCTTTGATCATACCCTTTAGGGTTTTGTTGAGTCTCTCAACAAGCCCATTGCATTGTGGGTGATAAGGGGTGGTGAACTTGTAGTTGACACCACATTCCTTCCACATAGCTGTCAAGTATGCTGACATGAAGTTGGTACCTCTGTCAGAAACCACCTCCTTAGGAAACCCCACTCTGGAGAATACTCCCAGCAGGGCCCTGGCCACCACAGGAGCTGTTGTGGTCCTAAGGGGAATTGCCTCTGGATACCTGGTGGCATGATCCACTACCACCAGTTTAAATCTGTGCCCAGATGCAGTGGGGGGATCCATGGGACCCACTATATCTATTCCCACTCTTTCAAAGGGAACCCCCACCACAGGTAGTGGTATTAGGGGGGCCTTTGTTGTGCCACCTGATTTGCCACTGGCTTGGCAGGTCACACAGGAGCGACAAAACTCCTTGGTATCTTCATTCATGTGAGGCCAGTGAAAGTGAGGGACAAGCCTGTCCCAAGTCTTGTTCTGGCCTAAGTGTCCTGCTAGAGGAATATCATGGGCCAAGGTAAGAAGGAAGCCCCTAAATTGCAGAGGTATAACCAACCTCCTGGCTGCACCAGGTTTTGGGTCTCTAGCCTCTGAATAAAGAAGCCCATCATCCCAATACACTTTATGGGTACCTTGAGCATTCCCAGCAGCCTCAGCAGCAGCCAGCTGTCTGAGGGGTTCAAGAGATGGACAGGATAACTGAGCCTGCCCCAAGTCAGCCCTGGAAGGTCCCCCTGTCCCCAGAAACTCAACCTGGTCAGGTTCAAGCTCTTCAGGGACAGTTCCTTCAGGGTCCTCTAGATCATCCTCCTGGGAAGACTGATCATCACTTGGAGGCAGGGGGGAAGGCACAGCCTTAACCCTCCTGTTCTTCTTCTTGGTAGGTGCTTGGTCCATTGTTCCAGGATCCAAGACCTGTGGTTCAGTAAGGCACTTTTTGGCCTGTGACCTGGTCACAGCAAGGACATGTGGTGATATACCTAATATCAACAGGTTCCTATTATCAAAGACCCTATCTTTGTCCCTAGGGACAATGCTGCCACCAGTGGGTATAGACCCACCCTCTCTAGGTTGCCTAGCCTTGCTCAGTTTCTCTTCCATCAGGGCTACTTCTAGCTCCTGCTTCCTGATCCTCAGCTGGGCTTCCTGCATTCTGGCCTCATGCTCCCTCCTCTGAGGGCTGGTCATCCTTCTTCTGGAGTGACCCTGAGAGCCTCTAGAGGCATGAGAGGCATTAGAGTCACCTGAGTGATTCCTCTGTCTCCCAAACCCCTGGTTAAGACCAATAGGGAGATTCAATGGGGGGGAACCCATTGTCAGTCCCAAGTAGTCTTAAGTTAGCTGTGCCAGGTATAGCACCTGGCACTGGGCTATTTCTCCCATCAGAACTACTACTACTATCAGACTCACCCCCTTTGTCATCCCTGTCCCTATGCTGATCCTCATCATCTGTAGTCTGATTCTCAACTAAGGGGCGACTGTTAGAAAGGGGTACTTCAGTAGCATCTTCAGAAGGAGGGCCTCCTGTTCCAGTCCCTGAGGGGTCTAACTGGGAGGCTTTCTTGAGAGCTCTCTGATCTTCATCAGTTTGTAAGAGTTCTCTGAGTTCAGCAGAGGTAGGGTTCCTGGGCTGTTTAAGGCCCCTGATATTTGCCAACTGCCTGAGCTCATTCTGGTTTAGGGTAGCAAAGATGGTTGGTGCCCTCTGGGGGTCACTCTAGACAGAGATGGGTACATTGGACCCCTCTGCCCCAGCCATTGCTCTTAAGTGTGGTTTTCCTACTAAACCTATCTAGTAGTTGTAGTCAGGGTGTGCTACTCCCTTTGCTGTACAACAACTAAGTTCAGTAGAACATAAGTATATAACTAATCTTGTTTTATATGTACCTACAGGTACCTGTGTGATCTTTCAATTGGTAACAAAGAGATTACAACGGTAAAACACAGCAAGCTCAAATCCAACCGCTGCTCACCAATGTGAGAAGTTGGCCTGGTATATGATGTTCACTAGTTAAAGTGACCACCTTGTACCATGCCAAGCAACCTTTATGGTGTGGTTGTAAGTCAACCTTTTCGGACTAGCTGCCCTAGTGGTAGCGTAGGCTAAGCAGTCTTTGAGGCTAAACTCGTTTAAGCGTGTTAAGCAAGCTGTTTTACCATATGTAACCCCCCTTTATACCAATGAAAGGACACCACACAGATATATATTCAAAATATATATGTATTTATTACTCAAAGTATCCCCTAGACTCTTTATGAGCACAGGAGCACAAATCGTTAAACAAGAAAGTATCACAATATACAGAAGTTGCACTTTATATGGATAGGCCCTGGTGGCCGCTCGAACCATATACTAAAATAGTGGTATAAGTACCACGACTAGGAAAGGGAAAAGGCCTAGGGCCTCTAGAATCGCTGGGCCTACAAGGAGCTAACTTCAGTTAGTGACCAGGAGGTCCACGGGTCGCGTGTGCAGTGAGGAAAGTTACACGCGGGCTCCCATAGGTTTTCAATGGGTGCGTAAAAGTTCAAAAGTTACTGCTAGAAGGGTCTTCTGGTTGGACTACAAATTCAAGACTTCAAACCTAGACACTAGAGATGTTACTCTACACTTGTGCACCGGAGTGCCAGCTTTACCTCACCCACAGGAAGCGGGTGCATAGGTCTCGAAGTGCGTCGGGTTTCGTCTATCTGTTCAATGGAGCCCGATGACAAAGATGCTGCAGGCGGTCGGTCCAGAAGAGATGCGGTGGATCCAAGGATGGATCCGAGTTGTAGAAGACCTGTAAGCAGAGGGGACAGTGTTCACAGTCACTAGCCAGTGACCGGCGTGGCACCAGGTAGGTACCAGGCGATGTCGGGTGCAAACAGGTGAAGAGGTGTAGCTTGTCTCTGCAGCCACGTGGTCCCTGAAGGTCGACGACGTCCAGGAGTCGGTTCACGAGCTGTCCCACGCAGGCTCTCGCTGTCGGCGGTGTCGGCGACTCAAAGGAAGCAAACAAGCCTTGGCAAAAGCAGGAGTCGCAGGAAATGAAGAAAGCTGGTGGTTCTAACCAGCAAGGTCAGAGGGGCTGCTCCTTTGGAGGGCAGATGGGGCCAGTCTGGGGCAACCAGACCAGCGTCGTAGTTTTCAAGATAGTTCGCCAAAATGGCCACTAGCCAACGGGCCAGGCACGTCGAGTTGCAAAGTGCAGAGGGGCCCCACGCAGATCGTGGAGATGCTGGAGGGCTCACCTTTGGTGCAGATGCTGCTCGGGTGTTGGGCTTCTCAGGACCCAAAGCACAACTTGGAGGGAGCCTCTGTTGTCGCACTTGCAGCTTGTCGAGTGTCTTCCAAATTGGCTGGCTCCACGTGTCTCGGTGCCTCCACGGGTTCCTTCTCTGCAGGGACTGTGGATCGGGCTGTGAGAGGTCTGGAGGTCCAGTTCTTGTCGGTCTCTGGGCTCGGGCTCCGGCAGGAGGCGGCGGCAAAGCAGACGTCGATTCGCTGGTTGGTGCTTGCGTTAGCAAGATGGTCACTCCCTGACCATAGGGGAGAATTCCTTCAGTCTTCTGTGCAGCAGAACGTCGAAGTTCCCGTCTTCTTCTTAGTGTTAAGTTGATTTCAGGATGTCTGAAGTCTTAGGACACAGCTCCTACCTTTAAGCGGATTCTAGGGGCCGGACTACCTGCTAGGTCCCTCCCTAAGGGTGGGACCAGGAAGGGGGGTGATTACACCCCCAATCCTTTGTCCAGCTCGCCCCAGGTCCGGGGCTGGTGTGCCCCAGGACCTGTTTGAACTGGCATATGCACCGAGGCTCCTTGTGAGCCTCAGGCATGTCTGATTCTATTCAAGCCCTACCTGACCAATACACAAAATCCTGTCTGGGGTGGTGCTCGCACCTCCCCTGGCAGGAAACCCTTTGTCTACGTCTCCCAAGCTGGAAGGACTCCCAGCAGCAGGAGGGCAGACTTGTGTCGGTGGTGGCAGCGTCCATTTTGTGGAGCTGAGGCTATGTCTGATTTTACCCGGGTTTCAGGTTCTGTACATGTCGTGTCCCTCTAGAAGGGTGGAATGCTAACCCCGTCGCCAGAATTGGCGAGGGGTTAGTATTCCAATTTGTATGACACCTTACTCGACATGTTTTGATAAAGCCAAACCAAAGATAGCATTTAACCGCGAGGTTCATAATGCACTTAAGAGTATATGGTATGGCGATATCTGGAAACAGTAGAAGGAAGTTGTTCCGACCACTGCAGACAGGCCCAGCTCATGCCAGAGCACCATCTCACATGAAACCAAGCACTCTGCCTTCAGGATTGTTAAGGCCTGCCATAGGAGTGACTTATAGGTTAACATGTGTCCCATTTAAGGTTAGGTATAGGTATACTACACCTAAGTAAGAGGTGGATACACCAACTTACCCCAGCTGAGTGATCAGCCAGTTGTGTCAAATTGTTAGGCCAGGCCAGGGGTGGCACAATACATGCTTCAGCCCCTGGTAGGCCTTAGATACACCAATGCCCTGGGTACCTAGTGTACACTGGTACAGGGGCTCACAGGGTGATCCAATTCCAATTGGTTATGCACCTAAAGTGCATAGTGTCAATTTAGTAGAGAGAACAGCAGGCTGGGGGTCTGATTAGCAGGCCCACAGCCTCAGTATGTCAAAAACCAGTGAAGCAAAAAGCAAAAATTTGGGGTGACCATAGGATAGCAGACCCTACTCTCCTACACAGTGTTTCTCTCAGTCGGCCAGCTCTGTGGCAGCTATCTCCCCCATCTCCCTACCTAATGTTTCTCTCGGTCTGATTGCTCCCTTGGAGCTGACTCTCCCCACCTCTCAATCCAGTGTTTCTCTCGATCTGCCTGCTCTCTTGGAGCTGTCTGCCTAGCTAGTGTTTCCCTCCGTCTACCTGCTGTCTTGGAGCTGTCTCCCCCCATGGTTTTATACGCCTTTCATTGCTGAGACTTGTGACTAATGTTATGAAGGCAACAAACTCCACAAGTCTGAGTGCAAAGCAGAAAGGCCTGGTGTGGTCTGACCCAGTCAGCGGGACCCATGGCACCTGAGAGAGGCGGCCGCAGTCCCTCACCCCGGCCCTCTTACCTGCAGGGGTCCGAGGCTGGTTGTCTCCGGGGATCGGGTCACAGGTCCTGGCTCCCTCGGGCTGTTGGGGGCTAGGAAGGCATCCTTTCGCTCGATGGTCGATCTCTGGCTGCCCTTTACACACTTGGTCTTCGCGGTCACTAGTCTCTGCCTGAGGTCTAGGAGGTCCACCCGCCTGCCTCTCTGCGCCCCCCGGGTCTGTAGGGAGGAGGGGCGGGGGAGGTGTTACCCTCCAAGGGTCGCAGCCGCCCCTGGCGAGCGCAGGGTCTCCGAGAGGCCTACCGGGGGCTCGGTGGGGCCGCGCCGCCTCTCCTTGGGGTCTCTGCGCTCCGGGGGAATCTCTCTGACAGGCCGGCGTCTCTACCTGTCTCCGGGAGCCTCTACCCGATCTCCTGGGGCCCAGGGGGTCTCTGTCTGATTCTGAACCCCGGGGCTCGGCTCTTCCTGTCTCGGGGGTCCCCGGGCTCGGCTCTCCCTCTCTCTGGGGTCCTTGGGCTCGGCTTTCTGGGGCCCCCGGGCTCGGCTTTCCTTCAATCGGGGGGCCCAGGCTCGGCTCTCCCTCTCTCTGGGGCCCGGGGGTCAGCGCTCTCCCGCGGCCCGGGCGTGTGACGCAGCAGAGGCGGGGGGGGGGGGTGTCTCCCGCTGGAGGTTGGGGGGGGCTCCGGTGACTGACACGGCCGCGCTCCAGAGGCAGCCCCCGAGTGACGCAGGCCGGAGCCCCGCCGGAGGGGGCCGAGGAGGATCACCGGTGCCCGACCCCCCCGAGAGCGCTGACGGCCTGGAGACAGCGGCCGGCGGGGGCCGTGTGACGCAGCACCGAGTCCGGGGGCAGAGGCGGCTCGAGAGCGGCTGTGGCGCACCAATCGTCACCGGGGAGAGAGGCGAGAGACGGCCGGGGGCACGGGACAGACGGCCGGAAACTGGCCGGGAGACAGCCGTGGGCACGGAACGAGAGACAGCCGGAGCCTGAGGAGACGGCCAGGGGCTGCACACTGCCGAGGGGGAGGGCCTGCCCGGGAAGAGTGAGAAACAGACTGAGGGGGGGGCGGGTCAGGAGAGAGAGAGTGCCCTGAGGGGAGGTGTGTACGAGACTACCTGAGGGAGAGGGATGGAGAGTGCCCTGAGGGGAGGTGTGTGCGAGACTACCTGAGGGAGAGGGATGGAGAGTGCCCTGAGGGGAGGTGGGTGTGAGAGTACCTGAGGGAGAGTACACCACAGGATCAGAGAGAACCTGGAGGGGGCGACGTGGGAGAGAGCACAGGGGGGCGTGACGAGAGTTCACGAGGGAGAGTACCAGGGGGAGGTGGGAGACAACCTGAGGGAGGGAGAGTACCAGAGGGAGGTGGGAGAGAGCCTGAGGGAGGAAGAGTATCAGAGGGAGGTGGAAGACAGCCTCAGAGAGGGAGAGTACCAGAGGGAGGTGGGAGACAGCTGGAGGGAGGGAGAGTACGAGAGGGAGGTGGGAGACAGCCGGATGGAGGGAGAGTACCAGGAGGAGGTGGAAGACAGCCTGAGGGAGGGAGAGTATCCGAGGGAGATGGGAGACAGCCTGAGGGAGGAAAAGTTCCAGAGGGAGGTGGGAGACAGCCAGAGGGAGGGAGAGCACCCGAGAGAGGTGTGATACAACCTGAGGGAGGGAGAGTACCAGAGGGAGGTGGGAGGCAGCCTCAGATAGGGAGAGTACAAGGGGGAGGTGGGGGACAACCTCAGGAAAGGAAGAGTACCAGAGGGAGGTGGGAGAGAGCCTGAGGGAGGAAGAGTACCAGAGGGAGGTGGGAGACAGCCAGAGGGAGGGAGAGCACCCAAGAAAGGTGGGAGACAACCTGAGGGAGGGAGAATACCAGAGGGAGGTGGAAGGGAGCCTCATAGAGGGAGAGTAACAGGGGGAAGTTGGAGACAACCTCAGAGAGGGAGAGTAGCAGAGGGAGGTGGGAGACAGCCAGAGGGAGGGAGATCACCCGAGAGAGGCGGGAGAAAACCTGAAGGAGGGAGAGTTCCAGAGGGAGGTGGGAGACAGCCTCAGAGAGGGAGAGTACCAGGGGGAGGTTGGAGACAACCTCAGGGAGGGAGAGTACCAGAGGGAGGTGAGAGAGAGCCTGAGGGAGGATTAGTACCAGGGGAGGAGGGAGACAGCCTGAGAGAGGGAGAGTATCAGAGGGAGATGGGAGACAGCCTGAGGGAGGGATAGTACCAGGGGGAGGTGGGAGACAACCTGAGGGAAGAAGAGTCCCAGAGGGAGGTGGTAGACAACCTGAGGGAAGAAGAGTACCGGTGGGAGACAGCCTGGGGGAGGGAGAGTACCATTGGTAGGTGGGAGACAGCCAGAGGGAGGGAGAGCACCTGAGAGAATTGGGAGACAACCTGAGGGAGGGGGAGTACCAGAGGGAGGAGGGAGGCAACCCAAGGGAGGGAGAGTACCAGAGGGAGGTGGGAGAGAGTCTGAGGGAGGAAGAGTACCATAGGGAGGTGGGAGGCAGCTGGAGGGAGGGAGAGTACCGGGGGGGGGGGGAGACAGCCAGAGATAGGGAGAGCACCCAAGAGAGGTGGGAGACAGCTTGAGATAGGGAGAGCACACAAGAGAGGTGGGAGACAGCCTGAGGAAGGGAGAGTACCAGGGGCAGGTGGGACACAGCCTGAGGAAGCGTACCAGAGGGAGAAGGAGACAGCCTGAGGGAGCAAGGGTACCAGAAGGTGGTGGAAAACAGCCTGAGGGATAGGGACTACCAGAGGGAGGTGGGAGACAGCCTGAGGGAGCAAGGGTACCAGAAGGTGGTGGAAAACAGCCTGTGGGATAGGGACTACCAGAGGGAGGTGGGAGACAGCCTGAGGGAGGAAGAGTACCAGAGGGAGGTGGGAGACAGCCTTAGGGAGCAAGAGTACCAGAAGGGAATAGGAGAGAGTCTGAGGGAGCAAGAGTACCAGAGGGAGATGAGAGACATATGTAAACAACTAGAGAGAAAGGAACAAGTTAACTTGTCCTTTTCCCTGAGTAGCATATGAATAAACAAAATGGACAAGTCCTTTTATGAGGTAACTGGGGTCAAAAGATCCTTGCCACTACCTTCAAAAGAAAGGAGTGCAAACAACTGTATGTAGTTTTTAGGAAACCCCTCACCCACCTACCTGGTAGGTGGCATGCTTCATCGTCGGGGCCCAGCTGGATCATCTAATGCAATCCAGCTGTGCTTCAACGCCTGAGTTACAGCGGAGCAGGTTGTTTGTGAAGGGAAGTGAAGTGATATGTGAAGTGCAGTTATGAGTTAAAAATGTCTCTAGGAATAACCCTTATAAAAGTTTTAATGAAAGGGTCCAAGGACATATGTAAAAACAACATCGGGATCTGTATGAGGTATAGTATGTACCTCGGTATCCCTTTAATATTAGGTCTACTAGTTTCAACCTATACTGTTTTAAGGTAGCTTTTAAACCCTGATTTTTATGTCACGTTTTAAGCGCTTTTGCTGCTTTTAAAGAATTATTCTTTTAAAAAACATTGTCACTGGCATTGTATCCGGTACCCACCTCTCGTGGCATCCTAGTTCCTCGCTCCCCAGGCACATTTACTTCTATCACACGCCCGGCCGCCGTCTTGAAGGTAGTGCAGGGAGCAGTCTAGCGTTTGCTCCCTTCACACTACAAAGAGGGGCATGGTGCGAGCGCGCAGCGGCGTAAACTCCTGAGGCTTGAGCCGGGAGACAGTCGCTTTAGCGTTCTGAGTGTCTAAGTGTTGCGTGAGGGGCTGGAGCTAAACCTATACCGTTTTAAGGTAGCTTTTAAACAGGTAGCTTTTAAACCCTGATTTTTATGTCACGTTTTAAGCGCTTTTGCTGCTTTTAAAGAATTATTCTTTTAAAAAACATTGTCACTGGCATTGTATCCGGTACCCACCTCTCGTGGCATCCTAGTTCCTCGCTCCCCAGGCACATTTACTTCTATCACACGCCCGGCCGCCATCTTGAAGGTAGTGCAGGGAGCAGTCTAGCGTCTGCTCCCTTCACACTACAAAGAGGGGCATGGTGCGAGCGCGCAGCGGCGTAAACTCCTTAGGCTTGAGCCGGGAGACAGTCGCTTTAGCGTTCTGAGTGTCTAAGTGTTGCGTGAGGGGCTGGAGCGAAACCTATACCGTTTTAAGGTAGCTTTTAAACCCTGATTTTTATGTCACGTTTTAAGCACTTTTGCTGCTTTTAAAGAATTATTCTTTTAAAAAACATTGTCACTGGCATTGTATCCGGTACCCACCTCTCGTGGCATCCTAGTTCCTCGCTCCCCAGGCACATTTACTTCTATCACATGCCCGGCCGCCATCTTGAAGGTAGTGCAGGGAGCAGTCTAGCATCTGCTCTCTTCACACTACAAAGAGGGGCATGGTGCGAGCGCGCCGAAGGCACGCCAAAGGCAAGCCCGTCTGCGCCCGTCCGCGGCCGACCGGGGCACGGGGCCAGGTACCCTGCTCCTTCATCCCCAACTATACGGAGGTACAGTTCCCAGACCCTCTTCTCACTCAGAGGGAAGGTCTCTCCTTTGTGCGTTCCCTCTTGCAATCCTATTGATCAGGGAACAACTTGTACATACTGCGGCTTTCAATTCCTTAGTGCTCCCACTGACACAACCACTTTGGTCCGTATGTACGTACTGAACTGCAGATCACTCTCTAAACACTGCACTGATATTTCAATATTCCTAGAGGCAAGTAAACCTGATGTTTTATTTTTGACGGAAACTTGGCTCCACTCTGAGTCCGACCCTGATGTTATTAATGCCCTTCCCGAGGGCTATTTGATCTTGCGGGTAGATCGTCCCACCAGGAGAGGAGGCTGACTGGCTATTATCTTCAAGGATTGCTATAACTGTCGGAGCCTGCCCAACTCTCTACCTAATTGTGAAAGCTTAACCTTCGCTCTAGATCTTTCTGCCACTAACACCTTCTCAGGGACACTCATTTACCGCCCACCGGGACCCATAGGACAATTTCTCAACGCCTTCCCCCCCCTTGTTAGCCAACTCAGTATGTAATTCGGCAAATTATACTCTTCTAGGAGATTTCAACATTCATTTTGATAATCCTAATGACCATAATGCCCTAGATCTGTCAGAGAACCTTGCTGCATTACAACTTCTACAGTTAGTAACAAAACCTACTCACTGTAAAGGGCATTTGTTGGATCCTATTTTCAGTAATTGCTCTGATCTTCTGGTGGAAAACCCCGTACCATTACCCTGAACAGATCACCTCCTGGTCCCTTTTAAGCTATCTATTGTACACAGTCCCCCCTCCCCAGCTACCGCAATTCGGATAGAACGGAATTGGTCTAAACTATCCCGAGCAGACTGGGCCCTGGCCCTTGAGTCATCTAGGCCCCCCTTTACCTCTAACCCCACCCTGGCCAATTTTAATTTTAACAACTGGATTCGGAACTCCCTAGACGCTATACTTCCTTTAGAAAGCACCAAGCCTAAACGTGGCACAAAAACTGCCCCTTGGTATTCCCAAGACTTTCAAGAAAATAAGCACTACTGCAAAAAACTGGAGAGGAAATGGAGTCTAGATTTCTCACCCTCTAGGAAAAAGGCTTATAGAGCTGCCATAAAATCCTATAAGGAAAAAATTATAGCAGCGCAAGCTGCCTTCTATGAAACTAAAATTAACGCAGCTGCCTCCAAGCCCAAAGAAATTTATAACATTGCAAAATCTCTCCTTAAACTACCAGAAACAATTCCCAACCCTGCCAACGCACAACTTCGTGCAACGATCTGGCGGAGTTTTTCCATGAAAAAATCCAAGCGATTTATACCACTTTCTCTACCACCCAGATTGTTTCAACACTTATTGAAGATACTCGGCCAGAGGTGCCGCCTTGTGCTACTCTGGAAAAGCTCCCCCCCATCTGTTCATCCTACAATCTCTGATGCTCCAGATCAAGTCGGGCTCGCCCAATGACCCCGCGCCCCCGCAATCTCTGATCTCGGTTAGCCCTCTCATTCTGCCGACTATCATGGATACGCTTAATGCCTCCTTAACCACTGGTATAGTTCTGCTTCCTTGGAAACAGGCCATGGTAAAAGCCCTGCTAAAAAAAAAAACGTAGATAGTAACAATCCAGCTAACTATTGCCCTATTTCTCTTCTGCCTTGGATCAGTAAGATTTTGGAGAAACATGTCAATAAGTCTTTGACAGAGTTTCTCGACTTCCCTTTAAAGCCAGACAGATTGACACAAGGCTTGGTTCTCTCTCGCCTGGACTATGGAAACGCCCTCTATCGGGGGGCCCCTCAGTCTACCACCAATAAACTTCAGGTCATCCAAAATTGTGCTGCACGAATGCTCCTGCAAGCCCCTCGCTTCGTCTCAATAAAATCTGGTTTAAAGAAACTGCACTGGCTCCCAATTAGAGAAAGAATCTTCTTTAAAAGCCTATGCATTGCTCATCGCGCTTTCTGGAAGACTGGCGCCACCATAAACCACTCACTGATTTCCCCCTACATTCCTACCAGACATCTCAGGTCAGCATCCTTGTTCTTGACCACAGTCCCTAAAATTAAGAAAACCAGAGCGTGCGGACGATTGTTCTCCTATAACTCCTCAAAACTCTGGAACTCTCTCCCCTTTCATTTACGCTCTGAACCCAATCATCTTTCTTAGCCATCTGAGAGGTCTGTGGTCAGTTTGAACTAGGAAGTGAGTATCAAACAAGTATGGTCTCAGCTTCTTCAGGGACCAGACCACTGCAAAGGCATTCCTCTCAATGGTACTCCAATGCTGCTCCCTGGGGAGTAGCCTTCTGCTAATGAAAGTAACAGGTTGGTCTTGTCCATCATCATCGGTCTGGGATAGGACTGCTCCTATCCCTAGCTCAGAGGCATTAGTCTGCACAATGAACTACATGGAGTAATCTGGAGCCTTGAGAATAGGCCCTGAGCACATTGCCTTTTTTAGGGCGTCAAAGGCCTTTTGGCAGCCTACTGGCAAGTTCACTTTCTTGGGAATCTTGTTGGAGGCAAGTTCTGTGAGAAGTGTCACAATGGATCCATACCCCTTCACAAACATCTTGTAATACCCAGTCAAGCCATGGAATTCCCTGACTTGGGTCTGGGTGGTTGGAGCTTTCGAATCCAGAATTGTCTGGATTTTGGGCTGTAGTGGTTGAACTTGGCCTCCACCTACAAGGTGGTCCAAGTATAGCACAGTTCCCTGCCCTATCTGGCATTTAGATGCCTTGATAGTTAGGCCTGCAGTTTGCAAGGCCTGTAAATTCTCCCCCAGGTGGACCAGGAGATCCTGCCAGGAAGAAATGAATACAGCAATATGATCAAGAAAAGCTGCACTAAAGCCTTCCAACCCAGCAAGGACTTGATTCACTAATCTTTTGTCACGTGGCCGATAGGGACATTGTCGACATCGCTAAGTTAGCATGAGCCCAGCAGCCATGATGTGGCTTTTGCACACGTGACTACATGGCTTTGTTTTTGCAAGACTCTGTTTATGCCTCTCACATGAGAACCGTCTGCTTGGTTCGTTTTATGCTTATTCCTGGAGTTTAGTCTGAGCACTGTGAGCAAGGTCGATAAACAATGCCCCTTGTTATTCTGTTCTGGTCAGTCCCTAGCACCTAGACAAAACATGCTAAAACTCGTGCTTTGATATTATGGGCATGCATGTTTAGGTAACACACACTTGGAGAGGGAGCTTTCCTGGGAGAAGAGCCATGCAGTTCCTATGATGTAGATATACCATCCAGACACTAAGGTATGGGGTCTGCAGACAAAGCCAGAGATCTTCTATTATATAATAATACTTCTTCTTGCCAAGGGGAGGGTGGTTAGGCCTTATAGTCCTTCATCCACTGTCTTTATATGATGACATCTCCCTTTATGATATATGGCTGTGCTGCAATGCTAACTGTATTGATTTTATGCATTTTGCTGCTGGTTGTGGCTCGAATACTGCGCTTTAGAGCACTATAGTTGAAATAAACATTTAAAACGATATTTGTGTTTCAGTAAGTTCTTATTGTTGACTGGTATGAGAGTGTGAGCAAATTGTTACTGCGATTCCTGAGAGATCCAAGAGAGTTGTGGTCTGGGGTGTCTAATCATTTGCTTCTTCATGAGTGTGTAGGAGAGCGAGTGAGACACTATAGCTAGTCGTTCCTGGGATTGTGGGCACTAAGGCGGTGGGAAGGCTTAGCCCCTATACACCGTGGTTCCATTTTCCTTCACATGGTTCTGTGTATGTGCAGAATCCCTGCAACATGGCGCCACTCACATTTGGTCTGGTACTTATTCGTGAGACCTCTGAGTAGTACTTGTGCTTGTCCACAATACCCTCTCACCAGTTTCAGGAGACGTCCGTGGTGTGAGGGCTTAGCCTCCTATATTTGATATTTATAGGTTTTTCAAGCTAGAATTTTAAAAGGTTCTTCTTTCTATTTTGACCCACTTGTGCACTACCGTTCCTTTGATACTTTTCTTCTAATGGCAGTCAGTATTACGGTATGGAACTGCTCTGCGGTCACAGCTTATTTGTTACAGCATGGAGTCCCTAATGGAGGGGCTGCATTAATTTTTGTGGTAGAAGTGGATGCAGCTTACTGCTTCGAAGTTTTCTATTCTTGGGTTACCTTTCGGGCACTGTATGGGAACGACTATTTGTTTCACGAATATACTGCCTCCACGGTTCCGTGGTAATATCGCCCGTATTGAGTACTTGAAGTTCCTTTAAAAGCTTGGCAGCATACAATCTGGTTTAATGGTGCCCTTCCTCACCCTGTTTCTGTGGTCCGTTTAGGCCCCTTATCAGTCGATGGGGCCACGTGGCCCGTTTTGGCTGGGGTTACACCATATCCAAATTACCATAATGTTCCTATCGCAGAGCTGAGACAATTGCATACATCATTGATACATATACATAGAGCTGTAATACAGTTTATGTCACGTAATATTCATGTGGCTCTGCCTGAGCTGTTGCTCAACCACCGGACGTGGTGGTGGTCTTGTTATTAGTTCCATCATGATTAATTCTGTGATGGGTAAATGTCCCAAGAATAGGGATGATTTCCCTTACTGGCTTGCAGAAAAATTTGAGGAATTCGAAGCTGTCTTTCCACGTACGTCTCCTATGGAGAAACACAGGATCCTTACCATGAGTTTATCTAAAAGACTTATTCCTAACCTGGCTGATTGCACCACCTAGGGGAAAGTTTTGCAGCAGTATATTTGCTGTGCTTTGGCATCCCCTCCATTACCGTTCTTCCATCAGTACTTAAAAAGGTTCACGATGAACATGGGGCAGAGGCTGCCCCGGAGTTGGGCATGAGATTGGTGGGGGTGTTCCCAATTGTTTCCGATATGACACTTGCTAATGTAAATGGAGACGTCGATAAGCAACGTGGGTTGCTGAAGATTATTACTAAAGTATATAAATCCTTAGGGCGCAACAATCTAGGGATAAAGCGTTTTACACAGACGCAACAAAAGACCCAGTCTGAGAAGACGTGAAATAGAAATCAGCGGCAGCAACAACAGAAGCAAGGGTTGCGTGCTGGTTCATGGACACCTGAAGCTTCTGAGAGTAGATATGATTTACGTGACCGCTCTAAAATTAAGACACCGGAGAGGTTTCAGGTTCCTGATCCGCGCTCTCCGCATTCTTTACAGGACTCATCAGATTCACAGTTCGGTGATGGAGAACGCCAGGATCGCAGACGAGGCGAGACCGCTCAGCAGAGATGTGATCCACCACGCCAGTTTGACGTTAAGGCCAAACCGGAGGGACTACCTCCTTTTCGAGCCCCGTTTCAAAAGAAGAAGGTTGCCGCTTTGCCAGCAAAGTATGCCTCAGATGGTGAGAACCCTGCTCCTCGATTTGAGATGGGCAGTGACACTCCTCAACAGCGCGGCGGAAGTTACCTTAGTGCGGGAGGCACTTGATCCTTGTCTGGAGGCTGGAGCAACTGATGCTTTCATTACAGTGGAAACAGCTGATACACGAGTTGCACCCCCGATAGGCTTTATAGGATAGACCTCCAAATTGAGGGTGATATTAAACGTACCATTAAGGGAGTCTTTTAGGACAACCTTACGTCCTCATATGACATTTTGTTTGCGGAGACAGATTGGCCTCCTCCATTTGTTTTGTCTTCTTCCCGAGGAAAGACGTGATACTCCCGAGTTTTTCCCGTTATGTCCCTGAAGAGACTAAACTTGCATATGCTGCCGAATGGGCTTTGGCGTTAGCGCCAGCTGTGTATCGTAATCAGGTGGGCTAGGATAATGATTCGCCGGCACATGAAATACCTTTACGGTTTATGCCACAGCTGCAGACTCTATATCCGATCAGGCATGAAGCGAAGGCTTCCCAAAGTGAAATTTTGACCCAATTGGAATATCAGGGTGTCATTGAACCTTGTGTTTCATCCATGAATAATCCTCTTTTTCCGATATCGAAACCGGATGGTTCCTACTGTATTGTTTTGAATTGAAGACATTTAAACAGTCACGTCCGTACATTTGCAATACAAAACACACACAGCTCTGCGTTAGTGAATAATATTGTTCGCAAAAAATACAAAACAACTCTGGATATTTCCAATGGTTTTTATAGCCACAATTTGGCTCCTGGTAGTCTTGACTTGATAGCATTTACCGCGGTCAGCAATCAGAAGCGCTTTACGCGTTTGCCAATGGGCTATAAGAACAGTCCCAGCGCTTTTGCTGCACGTGTTGGGTCTGTTACATGACATTGACCCTGATGCGTTCTCATACATCGATGATATTTGTTTGACAGACGACGAATCCCGCATCTTGTGCGAGTGGATCGTGTCATTCTTTCTTTTGCTGACTTGGGTTACAAATTTAATTTTGCTAAGTCACACATCGCTTGTTTAGCTGTTCTCTTTTTGGGCTATGAGCTCAAGAATGAAGGTAGGGGTTGGCCCCCCACTTTCTGGAGAAATTTGCATAATGGAGAGGTCACAACGACTGGACTCTGCGCACACGCAATTGAAGGGAGATTCTCACTCGAGTCATAAAAGCTTGCCGGATGGGGCAGCAGACTGTAATACCGTTTACACTAATCACAAAGCAGGAGCTATCACAATGAGTGACGACATCTCAGAAAACTACTCTAAATATACAAAGATTAACAGAAATCCTTTCCAGTTGGAAATATCACCGAAATCAAGAATCATCAAGTTAATGATCATAGCCCTGAAGAAGTCGCAGGGTAATCCCATGTAACAGCGACAAAACACGTGGTGGCTAAGAAACAGAGCTAGGTGAAGTGCAGAACGGACTTCACTCACAGAAGGACTGAAATAAATCACCTTGAGATACACAAGAAAGACAAATTATGATTTGTTTACGAACTTGTATATGCAATGTGTAATGTGTGCAGAGGACTTTTACTTAGAAATGTGCATATTTGCAGCCTCTTTCTTCATTGAAAAAATTACAATCTTTGCTGGGATTTTTGAATCTCGGGAGGACCTACGTTCCTGATTATGCCCAGCGTATCAAACCGCCATTTGCGTTGATACAACCCTCTTTTTCGTCTGCCAGCTGGCTTCCGGAACATACCATGATTCTTCGGTCTTTGCATGCTTAATACAAATCGAGGCTTACATTCTAGGACACCGGTGACAAAATAATATCTACACAGATATATAAACATGTCTCTCATCTAAATGTCTATGTCCTAGACATATGGTGTAATTCAATTGTCACATGAATATACACAAACAAAACAATATATATCTAAACATCAATACACTGTGATTGACTGTACAGAGTGGTTAAAAACAGAACAAGAAATATACAGATATATATACACATAGTTCTGGGTATCTAAATCCTCTCAACAGCGCACCATAGTCAATACACAATAGTCCCTACATCCATATAAGAAATTAGATTAGTGCCAAGATTTCATCCCGGTCATTTAGACCTTCTGTCGCGGTATGATACCCTTCAATCATCCGAGCTTCAAGGCGATTTAGACTCATTTGAAGCATTGTTTTATTTACAGATTTCACAACTAGCAATACTGACCAACTTAAGTCATTCTCACTATGTCCGTGTTGCTCATAATGCTGGACCAGTGGGGCTCCCTGTGTTTTACATTGTATGCGTGATTTATGTTGCATTATTCTCATTTTAATCACCGGAGTTGTCTGGCCAATGTATGCTTTTCCGCAGGGGCATATTACATAGTGAACCACATTTTTAGTATTGCAATTAGAGTGACCTAGTTGTGTGTGTTTTTTGTTGTTAATCATGATGGATTTCGAGTCACAGGTCTGTGGGTATACCGAACAGTTGTTACATCTTTAATGTCCTATTATAGCTGGAAGGCCCAATAGAACTCTCAGGTCCTTTTTTTCTGGGGGGCAGCGTGCAGCTCTCACAAGATGTTGCCTTAAATTTTTGCCACGTCTAAAAGCGAACATGGGTTTAGGAATGTTCAGATGTTCTACTAGTCGCCAATTACGGGTAATAATTAGTTTCACCTTATTCACTTTTGGGTTAAAAGTGAGAACACAGGTCAACTGTTCCGAGTCCTGTTTTATTTTTGGTGTGAGGAGGCACTCATGTGGAGAAAACCACGCCCTTTTCAATGCCCCTCATACCAACATCTTTGGATACCCTCTCTCGCATAGTTTGTTTTGCAACATTTCTACATTGTTAAGGTAGTCATTTTTATTGGAACAATTTCGACGTACTCTCAAAAACTGTCCGTATGGTAAGTTGTCTTTGAGATTCCTAGGGTGTCCTGAGGTGTTCTCTAATAAGGTGTTCCGCTCAGTTGGCTTAATATATGGGCTAACCTCAAGTTTGCCATCATTCTCCATTATCCAGACATCTAAAAAGTTGATTTTCACGTTACTAGATGATTTGGTGAATTTCAAATTAGGGGTACAAGAATTGAGACACATGTGGAACCGTTCCAACTCTTCCTGGTTCTCCTTCCATATCAGAAAGATATCATCAATAAAGCGCACCCATTCAATGATGTGCGCTTTAAAGGGGGTGGTCTCATGAAAAATGTAGTTCGTCTCAAAACAGTCCATCACAAGGTTGGCTATTTCGGCGGCTGCCGCTGCATTTGACGTGGATAACCATTCTTCTACGTAGCAGGAACTATAAAATACCCGTGACACATAGGCTAAAGATCATTCACCCTCATCCACCGAAGCAGCAATGTTGATTCCTGTTGCTGGCTGGCTTCTTAAAGTTGTTGATCTAGTACGATAGATGTTGGAGAACAAAAATGAATTTGGTCCCTCTTATCATGCACCCTTCCCAGTCCTTGGATTGAAGGGTACCCGTACAGCAATTTTTACCTCCTTCGCCTGGTCGCAAGGAAAACAGATTAATTTCAATTGACAATGTTAAGCTACACCATATGACCAATACTGAATAGTGTGACTCCCAGTATTCCAAGCCGAGCTGTTTAGCTGAATCTGATGGCTCCAACTTCTTCGACTAGTACCCGCATTGTGGATGGGGAGATGGAAACTTCTAGCGACTTCTTGCCCGTTGTCCCTTCAACTTCCACCAATGCAGATGTTGAGTATGATTCTCCCCCTATTTAGGTCTTCGTTGACGTTCCTGACAGTACTGTCCATCCTCTATCTGATGCTTCCCAGCTGCAAATGCTGCTCTTGGGAGCTAGCGGTTATTACATGAATCGTACAAGTTTCTTATACGACTTCTCATCTTTGTCCTTATCTGTGAGAGCTCAACCGACGCAAACCAGTCTTTTTATCACCTGGTTCAAAAAGACTTACCTGGTCCCTCTCTGGACATACATCTGGATAATGCTCACACTTATCTTCCTTTTCGTGTGGTTTGGGTTTGTGACAGTCTCCTTCTTGTTGATCAGTGGTCAATATTTGCCTGAACGCTCTGCAGTAAAGTTGGTTTATGGAGTTCTGGCTCCCCATACATTGTCCCATATCATGAAACGTGATCAAGCCCTCGTGAACATTTTGGCTTTCCCTGTCGCTGATGGCATCGTTTGGGATAAAGTTGCATTCGATATTCATGGTCCGACGGAGGTCCTGAACATTCCATACGTGTTCCGCATTTTGCTAGGAGATGTGGTATCACAGGACATACATTCAGATAACTGGGATGTTCAGGCAGTTTATTCTTTGTTTTCTGATTACAAATATTATGCTGCTTTTGATGCTGAAGAATTGTATTTGAATTCGGCAAATTATGCGGATTTATTCTGTTACCAACATCATGGCCATCATTTTTTGCATAAAGCAAACACGTTAAGGCCGATTTTTAATATTACCCAGTGGGAGCATTGTCCGACTTCCTTACTGGGGAGTTCTGCTACTCTCCATACTTTTCGGATTACAAATGCGTCCAAGATAGAGTCCTATTTCTACAAGTTAAAATTGCCATCTCAATCTAAATTTATGTTAACTCACACCAAATTGATTTATTCAAATTCCTTTAGGACTGATTTAGCCTTACATGGTTTCGAACAGTGGAAAGATAACATTGATTTGAAATCCATTTGGGGCACTAAAGATTGGCAGGTCCAAGGTACTGAAGCTGTGCATCGTGCGTGTCTAATTCCCACTCAAATTTTGTTTTTAAATGACACAGTGCAGCAGACTACTTGTTTTGGTTTGGCTGCGGCCAAAAATATGAATGTTCCTTCCATTCCGTCGTTGGCTGAGTACGATACATGGCGTAAACACACCAATCATACTATTGATGTATTGCTTGCCCTGTTCAGAAATGTTAGTATAAATGTTTCTGATGTCGACCCTTTGGGATGGTTGTTATGGCCCATAAGTTCCTATGCATGTCAACTACGTTTTCCTAATACTTCTGGTTTCACACAAAGTAGACCTGATCCGGGGGCAGAGCTTGCCTGGCTTGAAGATGGCCGTTCCGTGATTGTGCTCCGCCAGTCATCAATCGTATCTTCTCTCATGTTGTTCCTGGTCGGAGATACCGGGCATATGAAGCCCTTCAACCGCTGATCCCACCACTGTGCCCGCAAGACGATTCGCCCTGACACATCCGGAGTTCTGGCCCAAAATAATTTCAAAGGCGCGCGGCGTGCCTACGTGGTGATTTTCCACCGTTTGCTGGAGTGCGGAGGCTGTGGTGTGCGGGGTCTCTTCTTGGCGGACCTCCTGCTTGAGACCTGGTGCGCTGTGGATTGCTGCAAGAGGTGCGCTGGTGACTCGGCACGCAGGGTGAGTCCCGTGACCCGCTAGAGCAGGGGTACTCCTAGTACGGCCCGCGGGCCGCCAGCGGCCCAGCAAGCCTTTCTTGGCGGCCCGCGGACCTTGGAGACATCGTACCGGTGTTTTTTAATTTTTTTTTCAGTGTCAGCAAACTCAGACTCTGCTCTGTGGGGGCCCGGGGATTCAAGCGATAGTCCGAGTGGAGCTGCTGGGGCGCTAAGAGGTAAAATACAACAAAGCTTCGTTATCATGCAAATGGTCTCTTAAAGACCTGTGAAGTACTTGGGTGGGGCTGTGTGTGTGCACTGGAAGGGAAGCTGCCTCAGCTGCCACACAAGCGGAGGTGTGGGGGGTGGGGGGGTGAGAGGTGACAAAGAATGACAAGAGAACAGCAGGGTGTGAGAGTCTGGTAAGGGGACAGAGGGTGACAGAGGGCACTAGGGAGAGACAGACAGATAGAGATAGAGACTAACAGAGACAGGGACAGACAGGCAGAGACAGGGACAGACAGATAGAGGCAGAGACAGACAGAGAGGCAAAGAGACAGACGGAGAAGGAGACGGAGAGGGAGGGCGACAGATAGAGAGGGTGACAGAGAGAGAGGGAGACGGAGAGGGAGGGAGACGGAGAGGGAGGGAGACTGAGAGGGAGGGAGACTGAGAGGGAGGGAGACGGGGAGAGGGAGGGAGACGGAGAGGGAGGGAGAGAGGGGAAGAGGGGGAGGGAGGGAGGGAGACAGAGAGGGAGGGAGACGGAGAGGGAGAAAGAGAGAGAGAGGGGGAGAGAGGGAGAGAGAGAGGGAGGGAGACAGGGAGGGGGAGACAGGGAGACAGAGAGGGAGGGAGACGGAGAGGGAGGGAGACGGAGAGGGAGGGAGAGAGACAGAGAGGGAGGGAGAGAGACAAAGAGAGAAAGGGAGACGGAGGAGGGAGGGAGACTGAGAGGGAGGGAGGGAGACGGGGAGAGAGAGGGAGACGGAGAGGGAGGGAGAGAGGGGAAGAAGGGGAGAGGGGGAGGGAGAGAGGGAGACGGAGAGGGAGGGAGAGGGAGAGAGAGAGGGGGAGAGAGGGAGGGAGGGAGACAGAGGGGGGAGGGAGACAGAGAGGGGGAGACAGAGAGGGGGAGACAGAGAGGGAGGGAAACGGAGAGGGAGGGAGAGCGAGAGGGAGGGAGAGAGACAGAGAGAGGGAGGGAGATGGAGGAGGGAGGGAGACGGAGGACGGAGGGAGATGGAGGACGGAGGGAGCCGGAGAGGGAAGGAGAGGGAGAGAGTGGGAGGGAGACAGAGAGAGTGGGAGACAGAGAGGGGGAGACGGAGAGAGACGGATAGAAGGATAGAGGGAGGGAGACAGAGGAGGGAGGGAGATGGGAGACGGAGGGAGAGGGAGGGAGACGGAGGGAGAGGGAGACGAAGGGAGAGGGAGGGAGACGGAGGAGGGAGGGAGATAGAGAGAGGGAGAGAGAGAGATATGTGTATGCCGGGTCCGGTGGCTCAGTGGACGAAGGCGTCCGCTGCAGGGACCTGTGTTCCACCTCATGGTCACAGTTTTTTTTTGTTGCTCTAGCCCCGCCCCCTCCCCCAATGACCCCACCCCCAAGGTGCGGCCCTCGGCCACAAACCACACTGTAAATTTGGCCCCCAAGAGAACGTTTGTGAGTACCCCTGCGCTAGAGCGTGGGCTGCTTTGGGGGCTGGATCGCGCTGCTCGGCCTCTGCCCTTGACGACTTGCAGCTCTGGCCTTGTGTCCCTGCCCAGGTGTCCCTGCACCGGGAGAACTGTTTTGTTGGCGCTAACTCGCTGCGGTGCCTTGAACTCGGCCTGCTTTGCGCCGCCTGTTCTACGTGGGGCCCGTCCTGCTTCAGAGGGAAGGAGCAGTGTCTATATTCGATCCATGGAGGGAACCGGAGGTAACCCCCTTACCTCGCAATCCACTACTGTTGTTGCCTGCGTTGGTGAACTGAGTCCCTGGCCTGGCACCCTTGGTGAGAGTGAGCTGCGCACACTGGGCCTGGAGCCTCTGGTTGCCAGTGCTTGTTCACAAGAGTCGGGGAGTCCCGCGCGCCTATGGTGCTGAGATGGGCAAACCAGATATGACTCTGCCCAAATAAATTTTGAGCAGAGGAAATCCAGGCGCTGCGAGGACACAGCGAAAGCGACGATATCTGAGCTTGTTAACCCTGCGGAGGATCCTGTTGGCGATATTAAGCAAATTGTAGCGTCCATGCAACAGGGGCTGGCGGCTATTGATGCAAAAATCGACACCTTGGCCTATAGAATGGACAGAATATCGGAGCGGGTCGACAAACATTCAGAACGCCTAGACATGGCGGAACGTCGTATCACGGAGACGGAGGAGACCCAATCTGACGTCAGCAGTGCCCAGAAGCGAGTTGAGAAGGCTTTGTGGCCTTGCAGGAAAGAGGTGAAGACTTGGAAGCAAGATCGCGCCGTAGTAATCTCCGCATTATGGGCCTGGCTGAATCGACTGCGACAGGCAATATGGAAACCTTTGTGGAGAAATTGCTCACGACGATCCTGGGTGCTGATACCTTCTCTCCTATGTTCGTGGTTGAGAGGGCGCACCGTTCGTTAGGCCCCACTGCGGCCCATCATTGGCAAACATTTGAATTATCGGGACAGGGATGATGCGCTGCGGAGGGCAAGGGAACTGGGCAGTCTGCAGTATGAGGGGTCTTCTCTCTCCCTCTTCCCTGACTTTACTTTTAAAGTCCAAGAGGCCAAGAGGCAATTCACTCCCCTGAAACGTAAGCTGCGCGATCAGAAACTTGAGTACGGTATGCTGTACACTGCGCGACTCAAGGTGCTGTTTGACGGAAAAGCCAGGATATTCACGGACCCACTGTTCCTTTCAGAAAGCTCTTAAAGACTGGATCAAAGCTGGCAAGCGCAGGAAGGGACAGAATAGTGGCCCCAGCTCCGTTGGGGCTAATGGCAGTCTTGATGATAATGATTGAGGGGTGGATCTTGGAGCTCGACACGTTCTGGTCTCCCCTAGTTCTCGAGTATATGTGATGCTCAGTGGGGATTTTGTTTTCTTGCTGTGTCAACTGAGGTAAATCATCTACAGTCCTATTGAATGACTTTGACTTGTCTATGCTGCGCAAGGTTACGCTGTGCGGGGTGCCCCGCTTGGCGCTCTAATACTGATGGGACAACTACGATTTTCTTTCAGGTCTGTAATTACTACAGAAGGTTCTTGTGAGTGGCTCACGTAGGGCACATTTGGGTTGGGGGGCAGACTTAGATTTCCCGAACTGAGGTCGTGAATGGTAGCCTGAATTATGCTGTTTTAGCGGCAGATGGGAGGCTGGTCTGTCCCAGTCCCTCCGGGCTCTCTGTTCCAGCTGTCATTGTTGAGGGATTAGTGTTCAGACACTTTGCTGAGGGAGTAGTTGTTCTTTTGAGCTGATTAATAAGTACATTCCAGCCTTGTGATATTTATTTGTGAATGTTTTCTCACCTTTGTTTTTTTTCTTAGGGCTAAAATGTGCAGGGTGCCCTGTTTGGCTCCCTGGCACTGGAGGGTTAAATGCTTTGGGAACCCTAGGTATCTCTTATTTGTTGCTGGTTGCTACGACAGAAGCTTTTTATGTTCAGTGCTTGGTGGCAGGCGGTGGGTAAGCTAGTGTGACACTGCTGGGTAACATCCGCCCCAATGCGTTACACGCTGTTTATTGGTGTATATTTAATATTTAATGTCATCTTAGAGACAGGGGGTGGATATTCGCCTTTGCTTAGTTGGGGTATGCAAGGCACGAGTGAGGGGAGGGACCGGGGCTCTTCTTGTTGTTTCTTTTTGCTACAGATCACATGTCTTTGTTGGATTTTGATGAGCAGGGTAGACTTCAATGTATTACTAGATGGCAACACAACTTACGCAAACTCACTGAATGACATGTCAGCATCTCTGAATGGGGCATATTAAGCAACTGAGCCTTAATGACCTGGAATGTCAGAGGCCTAAATGATCATAGAAAGGTGCGTAAAGTACTAGCATACTTAAAGTGGAGAGAAGTTGATATGGCTCTACTTCAGGAGACACACCTTCATCCTGGATGTACATTACTCAAAGGCAGTAGATTATCTGGTCCCTTTCATGCTGCGTGTTTCACCTCCCACTCTAGAGGTGTGTTGACTTGGGTGAATCATAAATCGGGGCTCCAATTAGAACACTGTGAGACCGACCTGGCTGGCAGATATGTTATATCCAAATGTTATAGTAAAGATCTGAACTTCCTTATTGTTAACTCCTATGGCCCGAACTATGATAACCCTAAGCTCTACCAGTCCATCTTCAAGCTTCTCAAAGGCCGTTCTCCCTTGCTATTGTTTTGGGGGGGTGATTTCAATTGTGTCTTTGATCCTGCCCTTGACCATTCGAGATACCTACCTAGACCCCCGTTGGCTGCTGCTAGGGCCATTGCTGATATTGATTTACAACTACAACTGGTAGACGTATGGAGGGCTAGATCCACTTATAGGGGTGGTTTCACACACTACTCAGTGCACCATGATATTCACACACGTATAGACTACTGGCTCATTTCACAAATGCTGTTGTCCAAGGTTCAGGACTGCTCTGTGCTGGCTCGCTCCTTCTTGGACCATTCACCCATCTTGCTGGCCATTACTGTGCCTTCGCAAAGTCCTCCTTTCTTGTAGCGTTTCCCACCATATTCGCTACTAGACACTGTTTTTAAATCTGAGCTGCATGGTGCGATCTCTGAGTTCTTTGCCATTAATGTTGGCTCCGTTGACTCCTTCGCCACAGTTTGGGAGTCGTTTAAGGTCTATATCCGAGGTGTTGCCATCAGTAAGCATGCAGGGGTTCTTTGCTCTATTAGAGACAGGTTTGCTTTATTAGAATACCGCATGGCTCGACTTGAGGCCGATTTGGCCCTCAGTAACACTCCTGAGATACGAGAGCAGCTTAAGGCCACGATTGAGGACTACCATAATGAGGCTGATAGTGAAGTCAAACACATGGGTAAATATGCTATAGCTAGATTTTATGGAGAGGCCGATAGGCCGGATTTGGTGCTGGCAGCACTGGCTCGCCGTAGATCAGAGAAAGGAGGCCTAGCCGAGGTGGTAGACGATGAGGGCTCCATACTGACAGAGCAGGCAGATATTAACAACCAGTTTCTTCGATATTATCAGGAGTTGTACAGCTCTAAGATAAACCCCAGTGACGCTGATATCTTGCAGTATCTTGAATATATTGACCTCCCCTGGTTACAGAATTGGCACCGTGAATTTTTTAATGCGTCCTATTGAAATCGCGGAGATATGACTGGCCTTAAATTCTATGCGGGAAGGTAGTGCCCCTGGCCAGGATAGATTAACGGTATCTTTTTACTAAGGATTTAGCGATCTTTTGATTCCCCATCTGGCCACCCTGTTTCAAGAGATGGGAGCGGCTGGGATCATGCCCTTTTCCATGCGTGAGGCCCTGATTATAACATTGTTGAAACCTGATAAGGATCCCCGAAAATGTTCTTCCTATCGCCCACTCTCCTTGCTTAATGGGGAAACAGAAATCTTTGCTAAAATACTAGATAACCGCCTGTCTCCGTTGTTACCCCAACTGATAGGCCCCGAACCGGCCGGGTTTATCGCAGGCAGAACATTCTCATACAATCTTCGGACTGTGTTTGGTGCCCTCCAACATGTCCGACTAGAGGTTAAGGCGGCAGCGGTCTTCTTAGACGCAAAGAAGGCGTTTGGTTCGATTCAATGGTCGTTTATGCTCCTAGTGCTGCGTTGCATGGGTTTTGGCGAGGTTTTCATACAATTGGTGTCGGTTCCTTATAACTTACCGGTGGCCCGGGTGCGCACCGGTGACGCGGCTTCTGCCCCAATTCAAATATCGCGGGGCACTCGTCAGGGATGCCCCTCCCTTGTCTCCACTACTGTATGCGGTAGCTGCTGAGCCACTGCTGAGGGCACTACGGGAATATCACGGACACAGGAGACTTAGATTCCCACAATACAACCTAATTGTCTCAGCCTACATTGATGACATGCTCTTGTATATCCATGACCCAGAGGTCTAGCTGGCCCCTGTGATTTGCGAGGTGTTGCGCTTTGGTGGTCTTTTTGGGCCTTGCGATCAACTGGGAGAAGTCCCTCATTTTTCCGCTGACTCCGTCCACGGCGCCGACCCCTCTTGATTTCCTGCTCCAATGGATGAGGAACCCGGTTCGGTACCTGGGCATCCAAGTTCATTCTGACGCAGACCAAATGCTTAAGGCGAATTACGGCAGGGCAATTGACAGGCTGAGCGATGACATTGACAGTTGGATTCGGCTCCCGCTTTCACTGTTTGGGAGGGTTTCTTTAATGAAAATGGTTATGCTCCCTCGCTTTCTCTTTCTCATCATCAATATACCAATAGTGGTGCCTAAGCATATGTTTAGGGAGTTGTGCACTCTGATGAATAAGCTGGCGTGGGTGGGTAAGACTTTGCGCGTTGCATTAGACACTCTTATGTTGCCATATACTGCGGGGGGACTAGGCGCGCCAGATTTAGAGCTTTATTACAGGATTGCGCAGGCCTCGCACACCCATTCATGGGTTCATGGCCCACATGACCTACCTCACCTCCAGATCCAAAAAGTGGCAGCTGCCCCGGATCCCCTACATCGCTTCTTGACTAAAGCGCCAATCAGGCGATGTGGGGTTCTAGATTTGGTGAACTCTACAGTTCATGCTTGGCATGCAATCCTCAGAATGCGTTCTGGTGCTCTCCTTTATTCGCCTTAGCTGCGAGTGGAATGGTGTCAATGGTTCACTCTCAGCTCGGAACGCAGGGCTCTTAGCTCATTGAATAGCCTGCACATAAATGAGATGGGTGATCTATTTAAAAACGGCCGGGTGGGTACCTGGGAGGAGGTTGCTGCTGGATTTGCAGAGCCCTCCGCACTAACGCAATTCCATTTCTTGAGAACTCACCATGCTATGCGCGCTATATTGGGTAATGAGCTCTTAGAGCCAATGGAAGTCCCACCCTTGTCCATACTATTGCGTTCACAGTTGCCTGTTAAGCTAGTTTCCTGTCTTTACACCTCGACACTACTTGCTAAGATGACTTCTTTCACGAAGGCTCGGCTGGATTGGCAGACGGACATTGGGGTTCCACTCACAGACGATATCTGGCATTTTTGTTGCGAAGTCACACGCAAGGTCTACCTCAATAGCCGTCATGGGTTAGCCCATTTTATATTTTTAAACAGGGTCCACTACACTCCACAGCGCCTCCATCAGTATGGGCTACGAGACTCCGATGACTGTGACAGCTGTGACATGCCAGGTGCCGGTTCTTTTCATCTAGCTTGGCAATGCCCCCCAGTGGAGGAGTTTTGGACAAATATTTTTAAGGTCTTAAACAATATTGTGGGGCATTCCCTTGAACCGGACCCTCTTTTGGCGTTGCTGGGCTATACTAAGCCCCTCAAGAAAAATGTTCGCAAATTAATTGCTATAGGTCTCCTCCTTGCAAAGCGTAGATTAGCAATGAGGTGGATGCGGGGCCCTGTACTTACAATTGCAGAGTGGGAAGAAGATATGGTGTATTGTAACACCCAATCGGAAGTTTATAACAAATTGCTTTCCCCCCGCAGCTGGCCGAGGGGATTCTGGGGCCTCTTTACACAATATCAAATGTCAAGACAATACAACAATGAGGAGCAGTACTGATTTTGTAAGTGCTGTTAATGTTGTTCACTGTGTACACCTCCCTGAAGGATTATAGATATCCCGGCAATGCCATGTGTTTGCAGGGATTTACCTTTCTGTATACTCATATGCTAATGCATACAAGATGAAAAGATGTGGTGCATTGGGTCAATTCTCTGGGTTATTTTCTCTGCCTCTGTTACCTTATGATTGTCATAATAATGATGGATGTGGAATATGTGATCTGTTTTCTTTCTGTTATGATGTAGCTGATTTCATTTTGTTTTAAAAATCAATAAAAACATTTTTTTAAAAGGTAGTCTTGATCCACGTTTTCCGCATTCTCATTCTGTAACCACGTACCCAGTGGGGGAAGTTGTGTCAGCAGTGGTTGGGTCATTCCACACTAGCATCAGTTAAACAACACTTGCCACTTTTGTCAACTGACATTAATTTGGGTGATTTTATTTTAGGTCCTAAATCTCTTTGATCAAAGCGATTTATTTATGAGGCATATAATGAGTTATGGAAATTATCGCAGGTGAATGCTGCGGTACGTCTACGCCAAATTGACCAGGCTAATTTGGAAAAAGTCCTTGCTGTTGTAGATAACAGCATCAAATTATTATCCTCCCGTATTTACACCTTGGATAATATTGTATCATCTGTTATTGATATTGTACAAAATGATGTTTCTGTGTTGTATCAGGGGCAAAATCAGTTTCTCTCTGTAATACAAGTTACAGACGCTCAAAATGGAAAAAAGTCAGTGGGATTATTTGAATGTTTCTGCGCTGTTTTTGACGTTTAATTTAACTGATAAACAAAGATTTATGTCAATGAAAGACGCTACCTCCACACTGTTACATATTGAATAATTAGAACAGTTGTTGTTTTCTATAGCAGATACTGATTCAGATGTGTGGTTAATACATGGTGTTACTTCCCTACCCTTCTCACTATTTCATTTCACTTCTTGCATGAAACACTTCCTGGTTGGCCGCTTTGCACCCTTGGGCAGTGCTTTTATTCATGAATTGTGGTCTTTACCCTTCACATACAGATGTCAGCACGCGGATAAGGACGTTTTCCTTACAGAGGAGGGTTGTGATTCCACAGTGGGTCATTCCCTTATTTGTAAACAAGTTAAGTTGCACGGCGCCTGTAACGTATCGGCGCCCAATCTGGCTTGTTTTTTTAAAGGAACGCCAGTCCCAGCTACTATTCCCAAGCTCACGTTGCTTTCAAATGGCAGTTATCTTATTTTGAATAACCACGACTGCTGTGGGTTACGGGGCGGTATCCCGTATATAGTAACGGTTTCGCAACGGGTTACTTGTTGCAGCAATGTCCACCCCCGCATGGGATTGTAGATAGTTCTCTTTGGCCTTCCATTCTAACTTTGAAAACATATTTCAATAAACTAAGCAGACTCAAAGCGCTATTGTTTCAATAAGAAGTGACTCTCACATCAGCACTTCGAATTGCAGGTGGCGAGAACCGCAAGTGATATACACTCACTACTAAATACTAATCTCCCACTCCATTTTGGAGAATTAATACACCAACTATTCAATGCATCTGATACTGAAGGCCTTGCTAATTTTTTTTAACCTGTGGGTTCCGGCCTTGTGTCCTCTTTTCAGATGATTTTTGGAGTAATACCATGTGAGGTTGGGTACTGGCCCGTGATTGGACCAAAGAGGGACAGAGTCCGTATCAAGGGGTATGGTCTATCTTTAATGGTCAAGTACAGTACACAGTACAGGTTGGAATAGGCCCCGATCTCCTCCTCCTCTGGTCCGGAGTTGTTCTTTCTCTCCTTCCCCTGGGGTTCTGGGTCCGGCGTTGGGGCTCCGAGGGGCATGAAAGGAAGAGAGACCACACTTTAGACCTACTGCTCTCTTTGTCTCATAGAAAGTGTAGGGGAAAGGGAGTGAGGAGTCACCGGGGTCCGCCACCAAAAAGTATGCTTGGCCGTGAATCAGGGAGACTGTGGTTGGATGTAACCCTGTGACCTCCCCAACAACAACCAAAAGAAAGCTACCTCCCTCCCCGTGTAGCAACAAAGCCCAGGACCCGGTCCCGTACCTTTCCCAGCCACGCTCCTCCTGGCGCGTGGCGGGGCGAGAAACAGTGTAGTTGGCCTCCTGGCCCTCCGACTCTCCCGTCGCTGGTTCTTCCTTCTCCTCCTCTTCGGGTCTCCACAATTCGTCCTCCGTCTGCTACTTCGCTCTCCGTCTCCGTCCTCGATCGCTCCTTGACTCCTTCTCCTCAGTGGGCTTTTGCGCTTCCCTCGTCGCTGGCGTCCTCCTTACGTGGGATTTCCGCAGCCGATTGGTGCTCTAATGGTGACGTCAGAGCAGGACTCCCAGCCTCCGAGGCGAGCCAGGCCGCATTAAAGGGGCCGCCTGCGTCCTGTAGATGGGTGGAAAGGTATAATCAACGAGGGTCCTTTCCTGTTCCTCCTCCTCTCCTGAGCCTACCCGACACATCCCTCCCCCCGGATTTTCCCGATCGGAGGAAATCGGGTATCGGGAGAGAAAGTCAGCATTCCCTTGGTCCTTTCCTTTCCGATGACGCACTTCAATCTGCAAGGCCAAGAACCAGCGGAGGATGCGCTCATTGTGACCCCTGTTCCTTTGGAGCCAAGTAAGAGGGGCATGGTCCGTAAAAAGGACGAAGGGCCTGCCCTCGAGATAGTACCGCAACTTGTCCACCCCCCACCGGACTGGACTGCCAGACATTCTTTTTCCACAGTGGAATATGCTTGCTCTCGGGGGAATAGTTTCCGGCTTATGTAAAGGATGGGGCGTTCGCAACCCTCGGCGTCCTCTTGGGAGAGCACCGCCCCAATCCCAACCCCTGAGGCGTCAGTCTGTAGAATGAAGGGCTTTTGGAAGTCAGGGGTCACTAACACTGGGGAAGACGTGAGGGCGTCTTTGAGGGACTGAAAAGCAGCAGCTTTCTGACCTGTGGGTGCCCGTAAGCGGGGAGAGGTATGGTTTGATTGATTGATTGATTGATTGATTGGTTCTTACGTAAGAGGTCAGTGAGGGGTCCTGCTAGGTTTGCAAATTGTGAGATGAATCTCCTGTAATACCCAACTAGCCCCATAAATGCCCGTAGCTCCCTTTTGGTTTTTGGATATGGTAAGGCCTGAACGGCGGCCACTTTCTCTTTCTGGAGTGCTATGTTTCCGTCCCCTAAAAGATACCCAAGATATTTTACCTGTTTAAAAGCCACCCTGGACTTTTTGGCGTTTATATGGAGTCCAGCCTTCCTTAAACTATCGAGAATGTTGGTCAGATGTTTGAGGTGATTGGCCCAGGTTTTTTGAAAAGTGGCTGGAGCCCCATGCAGCCCAAAAGGCAGCACCGTAAAATGGTTGTGACCGTAAGGAGTAGAGAAGGCTGTTTTCTCCTGATCAGCAGGAGCTAGTGGGATCTGCCAATAGCCCTTGGTGAGGTCGATAGTTGTTATATATCTGGCCTCACCAAGGCGTTCCACCAGTTCATCAACCCTGGGAAGGGGATATGCGTCCTGTTTGGAGACTCTATTGACGGCTCTGAAGTCGATGCAAAACCGGATACTTCCCTCCGGTTTTGGCACCAAAACTACTGGGGAACACCAGTTGCTGTGGGAAGGTATAATCACCCCCGTTTTTAGCATCTGCTGTATCTCCGCTTGAAAGGCTACTCGTCGGGCTTCAGGTATCCTATAGGGTTTTTGTTTTACAATCACATCTGGTGGGGTAGGGATGGTATGTTCGGCCAGGTGGGTTCTCCCTGGTTGATCGGAGAAGACATCGAAAAACTTAAGAAGAAGGGAGACTATTTCATCCCGCTGGGTTGCAGACAGTTCGGGATTGATAGGGACATCGTTCACAGTATGTAACAGCGGTAAGGTGACAGACACGTTTTGTGACGTTTGCGGAGGGGCTCCTAACCATTTTTTTAATAAGTTTATGTGATATATTTGGGTTTTGGTTTTGGACACCTGTAGGAGGTACGTGGTTCTTCCTATCTTTTTTTGTATCCGGAAGGGACCCTGCCACTCTTTCTTTAACTTGTGTGTGGAAGTGGGAAACAATACCAAGACCCAGTCATCCACATCGAGCTCTCTCCACTTTTTCCCTTTGTCGTAGAAATATTTCTGTTTTGTTTGTGCCAGGGCTAAGTGGTCGTGGGCTAGGGTCCTCAACTTGTGTAGTCTGGACTGCAACTGGCGTGTATAGTCTAACAAAGCCTCGGCTTCCCGTATTCCTTCTTTCTCCCAACTATCCTTGGTTATCTCCAGCAGGGTTCTGGGTTTCCGACCAAAGAGGAGCTCAAAAGGGGATGCACCGAGGCTGGATTGGGTCTGGCTCCTTAACACGAACAAAGCTAAAGTCAGTAGCTGATCCCAGCTCTTCCCATCCCCAGACAGAAGTTTTTTTAGAGTCAGTTTCAGACTTCCATTATAGCGCTCTACCAACCCATCTGTCTGGGGATGGTACACAGAGGTCTTTATGTGCCTGATGCGCAACTGGTGGCAAACCTGCTTCATTAACTTGGACACGAAGGGGGTGCCCTGGTCGGTGACTATCTCTCTAGTGGGACACCCCCGCGCCGCACGGCCACCAGCTGCTGCGTGTGCCCCATTGCCTTGCCCACTGCCTCGCTGCCTGCCTCGCTGCCGCTGACCACGCCCCCTCCTCCGAGCGGCGTGGTCCGTGCTCGCCTGCCGGCTGCCTGAACTTTTGTTAGTTTTTGGTCTTGTTTTTTCTTTCCATTTGTGCCTGTTTCATTGTAATTTTGTGCTCGTGTTAGCGTTTTCCTTCCTGTTTGCCCGCCTACCTCGCCGCCCTCCGCTCTCCCTCCCCGCTTCCCGCCACCGCCGATTACCCCGCCCCTTTTTCTCTTCTGTACCCTCCCCGCTCCCGCCTCCCAGCTGCTCCGCCCACCCGCGCACTTGGCCTTATATGGCGAACGCGCAGCGGTCACGCGCAGCGGGTGCGCCGATTGTGCGCCGAAGGCGCGCCAAAGGCAAGCCCGTCTACGCCCGTCGGCGCCTGGCCCGCGCCCAGTGCCAGGACCCCTGGCCCTCGAGAACCCCGACCGACCCGCCTGACGTACACCGCCGCCACCCTCATCGCACTCAACACCGGCCGAGTCCCAGGATGCTGCAGAGCCACCCCACGACGCGTCCACGGACCCTTCAGCTGCAACACCTGCAAGTTCTCCAGCATCCGGACCTGCCCGACACCAGCACCTGCCATGCCTCGCACCAGCAGCAACCACCTCAAGTGCATCCTGCTCAACACCCGCTCCGTCCACAGACACACCATCGAACTCTGGAACCTCCTCGACACCACAGCCCCTGACGTTGCCTTCATCACGGAGACCTGGATGAACGCCTCCTCAGCGCCCGACATCGCCATCGCCATCCCAGAAGGATACAAGATCACCCGGAAGGACCGCAACGCCAACCAGGTGGGAGGAGGCATCGCCATCATCCACAAGAACACCATCCGCATCACGACCAGCACCGACAACACCCCACCCTCCGCCGAACACCTGCACTTCCAGATCCACACCGACCCGAAGACCACCCTCAGAGGCACCCTGATCTACCGACCTCCGGGACCACGCACTCAATTCAGCGAGGACATCGCCGACTTCGTCAGCCCGCACGCCCTCCCCTCCGCTGACTACATCCTCCTGGGGGACTTCAACTTCCACCTGGAGAACAACAACGACTGCAACACCAGCACCCTGCTCGACAACCTCGCCAACCTTGGACTCAAGCAGCTGGTGTCCACCCCCACCCACCTCGCCGGACACACACTCGACGCCATCTTCACATCCAGCAAAGACATCGCCTTCAGCCACGCCACAGAACTCCACTGGACAGATCACAGATGCATCCACTTCACCTTCAGAAGAACGACGACCCACCACCACCAGCAACAGGTTGCCCGAAGAAGCTGGAACAAGATCACAGCCGACCAGCTCGCCTCCTCCCTGAGCCAGCACCCTCCGGCCAGCTCAGCGAACCCCAGCCAGGCCGCCGACAACCTCACGAAGTGGATCAGCAACTGCGCGGACGAACTCGCCCCACTGAGGACCCCGCCCAGCAGACCCGGCAGCAAGAGAGCCCCATGGTTCACCGACGAACTCAAGAGCTCCAAGAAGAACTGCCGAGCCCTCGAGAAAGCGTGGAGAAGGGAACCCACGCCGGACAACAGGACCACCCTCAAGCTCGCCACCCGGAAACACCACCAACTGATCCGCATCGCCAAGAAAACGGCTTTCAAAAACCGACTGGACAACAACGCACACAACTGCAAGGAACTCTTCAACATCGTGAAAGAGCTCTCCAACCCCAACGCCGGAAACAACGACACCACCCCTTCGCAAGACCTCTGCAACTCCCTCGCCTCCTACTTCCACAACAAGATCGCGGACATACACCACAGCTTCAGCACTCAACCGACGCACGCCACGACCGCAGCATCGCCACCCACCACCACCCTCCGCGCCTGGACCCCGGTCAACACCGATGAACTCCATCCACTCCGGATCTCCGACCGACCCCTGCCCTCACCACGTCTTCAACAAAGCCGACGCGGTCATCGCACCCCACCTGCGGGACATCATCAACACCTCATTCGACACCGCCACCTTCCCCGAGAGCTGGAAGCACGCCGAACTCAGCGCTCTACTGAAGAAACCTACAGCAGACCCCACCGAACTCAAGAATTACCGCCCCATCTCTCTACTCCCGTTTCCAGCCAAAGTCATCGAGAAGACCGTCAACAAACAGCTGGCCACCTTCCTCGAGACGAATGGATCCCTCGACCCATCGCAGTCCGGATTCCGTGCCAACCACAGCACCGAGACCGCCCTCATCGCCGCCACTGACGACATCCGAACCCTGATGGACAACGGGGAAACAGCGGCCCTCATCCTCCTAGACCTCTCCGCGGCTTTCGACACGGTCTGCCACCGCACCCTAGTGCAGCGCCTCAGCAACGTCGGAATCCAGGAGAAGGCGCTGGAATGGATCGTCTCCTTTCTCGACGGAAGAACACAAAGAGTCCGCCTACCACCGTACAAGTCAGAGGCCACCAAAGTCATCTGCGGCGTCCCTCAAGGATCCTCACTGAGCCCGACTCTCTTCAACGTCTACATGAGCCCCCTCGCGGCCATCGCACGCCAACACAACCTCAACATAATCTCCTACGCCGACGACACCCAGCTGATCCTCTCCCTGACCAACGACCCCGCCGCCGCCAGAGCCAACCTGCACGAAGGGATGAGAGAGGTAGCCGAGTGGATGACGACGAGCCGCCTGAAGCTGAACACAGATAAGACGGAGGTCCTCATCCTGGGCTCCTCGCCCTCCGCCTGGGACGACTCCTGGTGGCCCCCCGCCCTGGGCACCGCACCCAAACCGACGGACCACGCACGCAACCTGGGTTTCATCTTGGACTCCTCCCTCTCCATGACCAGGCAAGTCAACGCCGTCTCCTCGTCGTGCTTCAACATCCTGCGCATGCTTCGGAAGATCTTCTGGTGGATCCCCACAGAGACCAGGAAGACCGTCACCCAGGCCCTCGTCACCAGCCGACTGGACTACGGCAACGCACTCTACGCCGGAACCACCGCCAAGATCCAGAAGAGACTCCAGCGCATCCAGAACGCCTCAGCCAGACTCATCCTCGACATCCCACGACACAGCCACATCTCCGGACACCTAAGAGACCTGCACTGGCTCCCGGTCAACAAGAGAATCACCTTCCGCCTCCTTACCCACGCACACAAAGCTCTCCACGACCAAGGCCCGAGCTACCTCAACAACCGAATCAACTTCTACGCCCCCAAACGCCACCTCCGATCCGCCAGCCACGCCCTCGCCGCCGTCCCACGCATCCGCAGAGCCACTACAGGAGGAAGGTCCTTCTCCTACCTGGCCGCCAAGACCTGGAACTCCCTCCCGGCTGACCTGCGCCTGACCCAAGACCACCTCTCCTTCAGGAAGAAGCTCAAGACCTGGCTGTTCGAGCAGTAGCGGCACCCCCCCCCCCCAAGCGCCTCGAGACCCTACGGGTAGGTAGTGCGCTCTATAAATGTCTCTGATTGATTGATTGATAGGGAACCCCATCCGTGAAAATACCTCGACCAGGCGTTGTGCTATGGCGCTGGATGTGGCTGCTCGAATGGGGAAGGCCTCTGGATAGCGAGTGGCATAATCGACTAAAACAATGGCGTATTGGTGTCCTTTACTGGACTTGGGTAAAGGGCCTATAAGGTCCATCCCTAGTCTGTCAAAGGGGTTACCTATGATGGGTAAGGGTTGCAGGGGGACCGCAGGTGGAACGTATGGATTGCGTCGTTGGCATATGTGGCACTCCTGGCAGTACTTCTGAATCTGGGCATAAACACCAGGCCAGAAGAAATGCTGCAATATGGCCTGCCCGGTTTTTTTCTGCCCCAACGTGACCCGCCAAGAGGTGAGCATGGGTGAAAAAAAGTATCTGATCCCTAAAGCCTGATGGAACAAGGAGTTGAGGAACTGCGTCCGCTTTCGCCAAACGGTACAGTAGGCCGTTTTGTTCAACAAATGTGGGATATACCCTGTTCGAGGGGTCTTGTTCGGCCCGGGCCTTGTTCCAGGCGTTGGTAAGACTGGCGTTGTTTAATTGGGCGGTTCTAAAGTGGATATCCCTAGCCCAGGGTTCAGATGTCAGCAGGGAGTCATGGCAGGGTTTATGAGGAATGAGGGCTTCCCTTATCATGGAAGCAAATCAAGGATTGTCAGTCCCTATAATGAGTTGTTCTGGAAGGTTTGTGAGGACCCCCACTATTGCGTCCATGGGTCCACCTGTGTCGGTTTGTAGGTGGACTTTGGCCAGAGGGTATTCCCTAACGTCCCCGTGTACACAACGAATGCCCACTGTTCTTCCCGGTAGGACCCAAGAGGGGTGGATAAGATCCTGCTTTGCTACGGAGTGTTTGCAGCCTGAGTCTAGCAGGGCCCGTACCCCCTTTCCCTGTACTGTCACACTCACATAAAATACCGGTCCTGTTTCCTGAGCGAACAGAATGGAGTGGGGTAAGTAGCTCACGTCCATGGGTTCTTCCTCTTTCTCCCTCTTCTTCCTGCACAACCTGGCTATGTGCCCCCACTCCTCACACTCGTAACACTGGGGACCTGTAAAGGGGGTATTTTCCGGTCGGACTCCTCGGGGGCGTAGGGGTTCAGGGACTGGCTTAAGGGTTTTTCTCTCCCCTTTTCCCTGGGCAACGTGCCGTATAAGTCGTTCGGGCTCTTTTGGGGTGGGTCGGCCTTGGGCTCGGGCGTATGAAGTGGTCATCTCTATAGCCTGTTCCAGGGTCAGACCAGCGTGTTGCTTCAGCCAGCGCTGGCTGGCATAGGGGAGGGCTTCAAGGAATTTTTCCAGATAGATTTTATTCATTACTTCATCCATACTGGACTCTTGGGGTTTCAGCCAGAGGTCAGCCGCTCCTTTCAATTTATAAAAGAGTGTCTTGGGTATGTCCCCTGGGGCCCCACGCTCTTGTCGAAAACGTATTCTGTAAGTCTCGTCATCTACGCCCAACCTATCCAAAATATACTGCTTCACATGGGCATATGTATCGGTTCCATCTTTGTTAACTGTTTGATAGGCCGCTTGTGCTTCGCCCACCAACAAAGGGGCCAGGTAGAACGGCCACCTTTCTCCCGCCCAGGCACTAGCCTGGGCTGCTCTTTCGAAATTTAAAAAGAATGCCAACGGGTCTTCTCCTGGCGTGAATTTCTGAAGGGGGACCATAGTTCCCGGTGGTGCGGCCGCTCTACCCTGTCCCAGAGAGGCCATAAGGAGGTTCTGTCCTTCGGCTAACTTCACTAGGTTCTCGGCTTGGCTTTGAATAGCCGAGGTGAACACGGCCCGGTCGGCTTCTGTCTGGGAGTGTGTACGTTCTATGGCCCATTCCAGCTTGGCCTGACTCTCCTTCATCTGGTGAATGAGGGTGTCCATCCTTTATCGGGTGGGGGTTCAAAAGAAGCTCCTATCTGGCTCGCCACTTGTGAGGTTGGGTACTGGCCCGTGATTGGACCAAAGAGGGACAGAATCCGTATCGAGGGGTATGGTCTATCTTTAATGGTCAAGTACAGTACACAATACAGGTTGGAATAGGTCCCGATCTCCTCCTCCTCTGGTCCGGAGTTCTTCTTTCTCTCCTTCCCCTGGGGTTCTGGGTCCGGCGTTGGGGCTCCGAGGGGCATGAAAGGAAGAGAGACCACACTTTAGACCTACTGCTCTCTTTGTCTCATAGAAAGTGTAGGGGAAAGGGAGTGAGGAGTCACCGGGGTCCGCCACCAAAAAGTACGCTTGGCCGTGAATCAGGGAGACTGTGGTTGGACGTAACCCCGTGACCTCCCCAACAACAACCAAAAGAAAGCTACCTCCCTCCTCGTGTAGAAACAAAGCCCAGGACCCGGTCCCGTACCTTTCCCAGCCACGCTCCTCCTGGCGCGTGGCGGGGCGAGAAGCCATGAAGTTGGCCTCCTGGCCCTCCGACTCTCCCGTCGCTGGTTCTTCCTTCTCCTCCTCTTCGGGTCTCCACAATTCGTCCTCCGTCTGCTACTTCGCTCTCCGTCTCCGTCCTCGATCGCTCCCTGACTCCTTCTCCTCCGTGGGCTTTCGCGCTTCCCTCGTCGCTGGCGTCCTCCTTACGTGGGATCTCCGCAGCCGATTGGTGCTCTGATGGTGACGTCAGAGCAGGACTCCCAGCCTCCGAGGCGAGCCAGGCCGCATTAAAGGGGCCGCCTGCGTCCTGTAGATGGGGTGGAAAGGTATAATCAATGAGGGTCCTTTCCTGTTCCTCCTCCTCTCCTGAACCTACGCGACATACCAGCATTTATTCATTCTATTTTTTCCAGCGCATTCGGAGGGTTCCCATTAATCCTCTTGCTGGCATGTGGCGTGCTGGTACTTCTGCTCCTGTTACACAATGGGATCTTGTGGTACTGCACAGACCCGGCCAGTTGCGACTGTACCGTGACCGAATGCAACAACTGTTTGGATGTTTGCCATTGGCAACACTTGGAGTGAGTTACGGACTTACTTTACGCTTTGCCTACTTCACTTGTGTGCAACCTGTGTTTTATTGCCGATGGTGCCCTTTCTATTGAGCCTTGGATTTATGCCTCTCCACTGGGTCTGGCACTGACCCGGATTATAATCTGTTAATGGGTCTATTACTGGCCCATGACCAGGCCTGTTCTGAGGACGGCCTTTTGATGCGTACGGCTGCACTTAGGAGTGTCGGTGGACTGGAATACCTGTGCTGCTGCACGGCACCTCTTGCAACGGAGTTTCATCGAATATCACCCAAGTTGCCTGGGTATGCTCCTGGAGGGCTCTGTTTATGAGGAACACGTTTGTTCATTCGATCTGCTCAACTGGATGCCATCCTTCTTTGCTATGAATGACAGGATGTCCTTTTGGGACAAATTGCATTCCTCAGTTCACGTAATCTGATGAACTTTAGGGACTCGCCTAGATAATATTTTAAACTCTAAATTCTTGAATTTTTTTAATTTGGCTTGTTTATAATATATATATTTTTTGACTCTGCTTACTTTTGCACTCTGTTTTTCTATTTGCTACGATCTGGCCAAGGGGAGGGTGTCACGTGGTCGATATGGACATTGTCGACATCGCTAAGTTAGCATGAGCCCAGCAGTCATGATGGGGCTTTTGCGAGCGTTACTACATGGCTTTGTTTTTGCAAGACTCTGTTTATGTCTTTCACATGAGAACCGTCTGCTTGGTTCGTTCTCTGCTTATTCCTAGAGTTTAGTCAGAACACTGTGAGCAAGGTCGATAAACAAGGCCCCTTGTTATTCTGTTATGGTCAGAACCTAGCATCTAGATAAAAGATGCTAACACAGCTGCTGCAGAAAACCCATGCTTTTATATTATGGGGATGCATGTTTAGGTAACACACACTTGAAGAGGGAGTTTTCCAGGGAGAAGAGCCATGCAGTTCCTATGATGTAGATATACCATCTAGGCATTAAGGTATGGGGTCTGCTGACAAAGTCCAGAGATCTTCTATTATATAATAATACTTTTTCTTGCCAAGGGTAGGGTGGTTAGGCCTTATAGTCCTTTATCCACTGTCTTTATATGATGACATCTCCCTTTATGATATATGGCCTTGGTTCGTTCTCTGCTTATTCCTAGAGTTTAGTCAGAACACTGTGAGCAAGGTCGATAAACAAGGCCCCTTGTTATTCTGTTGTGTGTTTTGTTACCGCGATTCCTGAGAGATCCAGGAGTGTTGTGTTCTGGGGTGTCTAATCATTTGCTTCTTCATGAGTGTGTAGAAGAGCGAGTGAGACACTATAGCTAGTCGGTCCTGTGTTTGTGGACACTAAGGTGGTGGGAAAGCTTAGCCCCTATACACCGAGGTCCCATTTTCCTGCACATAGTTCTGTGTATATGCAGAATCCCTTCCAACACTATGGAAGGTGGCAGGGGTGTTCTTTAGATCAAAGGGCATCACAGTAAACTGGAAGTGCCCATCAGGTGTGGAGAATGATGTCAGTAAGTAATTTCAGTAAGATTATTAACCGTATGATTATTTAAAATCTTTACAGTAGAAAAAGCACATAATCTACACCCCTCCACCCCAGCTCCCTCCTCCCTCAAGGTCACCAATCCCTTAAAACCTAAGACACACCCAGCATCCTGGTGCCCCATTTATTGGTGAATCCCTTTTTTGCCTACTATCAAAATATAGCATTTTGGTTACAGTGACGTTTCCTTAAAATCCATTAAAAGTGTTGAGCAAGAGTTTTTTTTTTTTGTTGCTCGAGAGTTACACAAAACCTGTTAAAAGATCAAAGAGATTTAGTTCCACCCTCGCAACCTCCTGTCCCTTGATTGCCTAAATCACGCAAGAAATGCTGATACCCTTTTTGTTGATGAGTCCCATCCTTGTCTTCAAGCATAGTGGTGCATTTTTGTTGCACCATTAGGACCTTAAAATCAGATGTCTTGCCATGCTTACAGTTGTGCTAATGCGGCTGTCCATTATGGTTACCCTTTAGGCTTTGGTTTTACTGTTCTAATTATTCTTACCACTGGGCCCCACTGCTACCTTTTGTTATTGTCTGTTGTTTAGGTTTCATGCTTGGCCTGCAGGGGCACTGGCAAGATCTTTTGTTCATGATTACCACCCGCCCTAATTTATGAGGGCAGTAGCTGGGCATCAAGTGCAGTTCTGATTAGATGTCTACATTTTCCCACTCTTGCAAGGAGGGAGGTGTTTGTTTCTGTAAAACACCAATCCGAGTCCTCCTTACAGGACCTTGTGCCCTTAACCCTAAATATTGGGCATAGCAGCCAATGGCGTTCATTGGCCAATTTGGGGCAATAGCATAATAGGTGGAGCCAAGATTCTTTATGACAATTGCATAGCCGGCAGGACACTCCCCGTCCTTTCGTGCCCATGTTTGTTTAAAATCCGAAATCCTAAGGCCTGTGAGCCTCAAACACGCTTGGGCTGAGAGTGCTTCTCGCACGTAGTGTTGTGCTTTCCCTTGGATGTAAGACCTGTCCAGTACTGTTGTGATGATGTTATAACGGAGTGAGGCTTGATCCTTTTCAAACGAAGTGGACCAAACCTGCCCCTTCACTGCATTTGTCCAGGCAGAGTGTGAGATCTCATGTAGGGGCATACTATCGGCTTCCATTTTCAGGGTCCCTATTGCTTGACCCAGCTTGAGGGGAATCCTCTTCCTTAAAGATTGTTTTCCAGTGAAATTTGAGAGTGTTGTCAGGGGCCTTAAGGACTCTGATGTAAAACTTTATTAAGTCCCCCTGTGACACCAATTCTGGTCTGCTGAGACCTAGTTCCAATAGTAGCCTGGTGTTCTTCGCTTGTGTGGGCACTTGCAATAATGTCTTGTATGCTTCAGACTGGGCTGCTGTTATGATTTTGTCTAGGGCTTCAGGGAAGGCCAAGTGGTCATAATTGATTGCCGGGATGTATTTTGCCCTAAGGACTGTTAGCATTGGTTCTGTTGTTGGGCTTGATAATTGCTGACTTAAGCACCTTAATTAGGGAATAATTCTGTTGATTTTTGAGCTTTGGTCTTTTATGTGTTTTGTCACTGTGAGAAGGTGGGTTGGTATATGCTATCCACTAATTAAAGTGGGCACCTTGTACCAGGCCACACGACCCTTATGATGTCTGAGGTGGAAGATAACCTTATTGAAAGCTATTCTAGTGGTAGCTATGGAGAGCAGCCTTCAGGCTTAATCTTGAAGGAATGTAAAGCAGCTTGTTTTACCAGAATATCACCTCTTAAATGATTAAATGAAAGGAGAACCACACAGTGTTTATATAAAAATATGTATTTATTAATATAACACTCTCTGGTAGTCTCTACACGAGACTAGGGCATAAAGCACACAATACTAAATCAATAGAACATTTGTAAATATCAAAATACAAATACTAAAAAAATTGTATAACAACAACGACTTCAATAGACACAGGGCCTAGAGCACGTAGAATCGCTGGGACCCCAAGGAACCACCCAGAGGAGTGACACAGGAAGCCCACAGAGGACGGGTGCAGTGAGGAAACACAGACGCGTGCTCCGTACAACTCTATGGAAAAGTCGCGGTTGGAAATTTACAAGTCAAAGACACTTCTAAGAGGACTTCGAGAAAACCCTTTGGAACTTAGGAGGTTTTAAGGCCAACCCACCAGTGAGTACCGAAGTACCCATGTTACCTATCCCAGAGGGGCCAGGTGCATAGGGGTCAAGTGGTGTCAGAAACCTTTGTTGTTTTCAATGGAGAGCTGCAAAGAAGTCCTGCTGCCAGGAGGGCGAAGAATGTCCGGTGGAATCCAAGCCTGGATTAGAGGTGAGAAGAACCTGAAAGCAGAGGGGACAGAGTCTGGGTCACTTCAGGTGTCGATTTCGAGTGCTTCAGGAGTGAAGAAGGGTTGCTTGACTCTGCAGCCACGGGGACCAGGAGACGTCGAGGACAACTAGGGTCTGGAGGTGAGCTGTCTCATGAAGGATGTAGAGAGCTGAGGGGTCAATGTCTGGCTGGAGCACAAACAAGCCTTGGCAACTGCAACCCACACAGTCAGAGGAAACAGGTTACGGTGAGGACCAGCTGTTAAAGATTGCAGGAATCTGTTAGCATGAGCTGAAAGCCATTTTGTACTTGGCAGCCATTTTAGTTAGCTATGTGCTAGCCATTTGCTTTCTCCCTCTTCCAGAACCTCGCACATACTCAGAAAGGCCTAGCTAGTAGAATGCACCTGCTCTTAAGTTATAACTGTCAGGCTGTTCTAACTGATGTCAGCAACTCATTACTCCTCCTACTTGTTGACTGTGCATTTTCTGTATGACCATCTATGTGTGTAACTCTTCTCATGTGTACTTGTACCGCCTTCTTTTGAGCCCCTGTGTGGGTATATAAGGCCCCTGTTCTCTGTACTCCTTAGAATGCCTCCTACAGTGACTCGAGGGTACTGTGTGACGTAATCTCCCTCATGTGAGGTTTAATAAATGCATTGTTTTTATATTACAGCTTCTGTGCCAATCTCTTCTTTGTTGGTTTAAAAGGACCAGGTGTATCAGTGAAACCCCTGAGAAGGTTTATATTTCTTCACAGCAAGGTCCAGGGGACTCTCCAAGCAATGGGGAGTCAGGGCACGTTTGGCACAACCAGGTAAGCCCAAGAATTAGCAAGGTTACCCTCGCCAGGACCCACAGGCCAACAGAATAGGGATTGTGAGGAGACCTCATGCAAGTCTGCAAAGCGCCAGCCCACAAGACACTCGTGGAGTGAAGGCCGGAAATCTTCAGTGCAAATACTGCTCGGGTTCAGGACTACACGAAGTCCAAAGCACAGGCTGAGGAATTGTCACTAAGCATATGCAACTGCAAATGTACGCGGTGCACATGGGTTCGGGTTGCACGGTCCCCACGAGGGATACTGGTCTCAGAATCGCTGAGAGGGCAGATCGACCTCAAGGTCCTTCGGGAACCCACCTCCTGTGTTGCTGAAATCTTCGGAGTCCTCAGGTGCTCGGGAGAAGCACACCGGTCAGATGCGTTTAGGTGCCTGCTTTTGCAGGGGAGTAACTCCTTTACTCCAAGGTAGATTCTTCAATCATTCAGCATCGTGCAGGCAGTCGAAGTACTTGGTTTCTTCTTAGCAGAATCTTGTCCAGGTAAAATCTAAAGTCCTGTAGCCAGGTCACCCACTTTATACCCATGGGAAGGGGTTGGAAAGATTCTGTGGGCCCTCTTAGGGGAGGGGCAGGACAGAGGGGTGGCTACACCCATGTCCTTTGTCCAGTTTCACGCCAGAGCAGGAGCAAATGGCTCCTAGAACTGGTTTGAGCTGGACTATGCACAGGGACACCACATGTACCCCCAGTGCAGACTTTCTGGCACACTAAGAGTGCAGCCACCCAGCCCCAATACACTAAATCCTGTCTGGGAGGTGATTACACCTCCCTGTGACAGAATGCCTATTGTCATGCCTTCCTCTGCGCGAGCTTGGCTCAGTAGCAGGAGAGCAGGTTCGTGGCTGTGGCTGGCAGCATCCATTTTGTGCTGCCCAGGTCTAGAAAGCTGATACCGGGTATACCGGTGACCCACATATGTCCCTTTAGAAGGGCGGAATCATACCTCCCCCGCAAGTTACTGGTGGGGAGGTATGATTCCAAGGTATTTGACACCAAACACAACATGTTTCAAAGCAGCCGTTTTAAAGTTAGTATTTACCGCAAGGTTATAATGCACTTAAACATATATGTCTGGCTGCATCACAGACAACCCCGGGGAATGGACTCTGAAGGCTGCAGAGGAGCTCTGCTCATGCAGGGGCACCCTCTCACGTAAAACCCAGCACCCTGCCTTCAGGATTGTTAAGGCCTGCCATGGGGTGACTGATAGGCATTCATGTGTAGTGATTTAAATAGATATAGTGAACCTATATCTTAAGTAAGTGGTGCAAGCACCAGCTTACACAGTCTGCTGTAGCAGGCTGGTCGTGTCAATTTGGATGGCCTCTCAGGGGTGGCATTATACATGCTTCAGCCCATGGGAGGCCTCTGGGGTACCTATGCCCTGGGTACATGATGTACCATATACTAGGGACTGATAAGGGTACCCCGGAATCCTATCTGGAGTGTACCTAAAGAACATGCTTATCAATTTACAGGCTAAAGCAGATACACTGGGGTCCTGGATAGCAGGATCCCAGTCAGACTAGGCCAAAAACAGTGTGACATCAGCAAAAAGTGGGGGTAACCATAAGCAGCAGATACTACTTTCCTACAGCCACTGTGGCCCTCTCTGTCAGCCAGACCCCATGGTAATTGTAGCCTGTTGTTGTCCTTATTCAATGATCGCCCAGTACCCATGTCGCTTGCTTTTTATGAGGATGTTTACCAAATACTATTATCTTTGTCTTGTTCTCAATAATTAACAAGCTATTTTCCTTATTGTGTGCTGCCAGGTTCTTTAAGACTCTCTGAAGACCCACCCTGGTGTGGTCCATTACCACTGTGTCGTCAGCGTACTGGAGGGTTGCAAGGCTCACCTTGCCCAGTCTTGGTGGCACTAAACTTGCTTTTTTCAGTGCATTCCCCAGGTCTGTGGTGTACAAGTTAAATAATAGTGGGGCCAGGACGCAGCCCTGTTTGAGTCCGTTGTTGGTTTCAACTCTTGATGTTACAGTTGTGAGGCTTAATTTAACCTGAATCCATGTCCCCTCATAGAGGGCTATGATCGCTTTTAGTAATGTCGCGAGGATCCCCCAAGATGTCAGCTTACCCCAAAGTCTTCCTCGGTTGACTCTGTCAAAGGCCATAGAGTAATTTATGAAGTAACAAAACAGGGGCAGGTTCTTCTCCTTGACCGCTTGTTTGGATAAATAGGCCAGTGCCATGATGTTGTCCATTGTAGAGCTGTTTGCCCTGAAGCCTGTCTGATGGAACGGGAGGATTCCGTTATGGTCTGCCCATCCCTCCAAGTCCTTCAGTAGTAATTGTGCGTAGGCCTTGGGTTCTATGTTGAGCAGGGCAATTAGCCTGTAGTTGGCAGGGTTATAGTGATCCCCTTTCTTGTGTATGGGAAATAAGATTGAGCCTTTCCAAGACTGTGATATTGCTGCTGCGCCGTAAGAATAATTATAGAGTGGTGTGAGCATTGGTGCAAGAAATGCCAGAGCAGACTTGAATACCCGAGCGGGGATGCCATAAGCCCTGGAGCGCCATCGTTTTTTATTGCCCTGATGATTCTTGCGGTCTCTCATTCCATGAAGCGGGCACTTTGACTGGTCACTGGGACTACTTCCTGCATGCTCTTAGGCTGAGGTGTAAGAAAGTGGCTCTGTATATACTGTTCCCAAATAGGTACAGTGTGCACAGAGTCCACAGTCCCCAGAGGTTTGGCAGAGGCTAAAGTTAGATATAACATTACTCTCTTAAGTGGTAGCTTGGTTGAGCAGTAAGGTAGTATCAGAGGACAGTGTAAAGCATTTGTTGTACACACTCAGTCAGCAAATGGTCTCACACACTCAAGAACTGAACTCTAGGCCAATGGTTTGTATATAAAAAATATATGCTTGTTTTATTTTAGAACCAATAATAGGTATCAAAATATACTTTCTCTGGATGGGAGGCTTTAGATAAATACTTTTCAATAGGCAATATACTTTTGAATGCAATAGACACAGTTGTTGCAATAGGCAACACAATTTCAAACACAATTATACATTGAGCTCAATGGGAATTTCTAGTTAAATGCAATTGATTACTTTTTGGATTACTTTTCATACCACAGGACTGGATCCTAGATTCAGCCCTGGGATATCTCCTGTAAACAGTTGAGTAAAAACGTTTTGGTTACAGTAGTGATTTTTAAGGAATATTATTGTATTTTAAAAGTTGCCACTTAGAAACTTTTTCACATAGAATCACCAATGTTATCCTATGGGAGGAAATTCACTTAGCAGGTAAGTGGGGTTATGGTTACTTTTTCTAACTCAGTGTTGGATCCTGGACCCAGCACTGGGGCATCTCCTGTAAACAGTTGAAAGAATGTGTTTTTGTTTTACAGGCGATTTTTAACGAATATTTGTAAGTTTGCAAAATCGACACTTAGAAGAATTTCTGGTGAAAACCAGGCAATGTTATCCTATGGAGGAAAATCAAGTTATAGGTAAGTACGGTTGTAATCACTTTTCAGGGTCAGTGCTGGGCACCAAGATCCAGCACTGGGATCTCTCCTGATAACAGGTGAGTAAATTAGTTTTCGTAATTCGGCTGATTATAGATGAATATTTTAAAGTTTCAAAACTTGACAGAAGAATTTCCAAGTGAAACCAGTCAATGTTACCCTATGTAAGAAAAGTGAGTAATCGGCTTTTGGGTAAGTACTCGACTGGCAGAGTTAAGGTTCTGGGCATAGACTCAGGGGTCTCCCAGGGTCAGTTAAGTACAGTTCTTACACCCTCAGCGGCACAGGGGCAGCCGAGTGCAGAGTGAGTTAGGCCCAATGTTATCCTATGGGAGGCAGGGGCCTTTGGTTGGTGGCTGCTGGCTAGCAGGCCATGCTGCTGTGGGAGCTGGGCTCCTGGTCACTTGCTCAGGGAAAATGGGGAAGTAGATTAGAGTAGAAGTTGCACTGCCAGGGGCACTCGCTGGGTGCAGGGAGCTTTTGAGCAGTCGGACTCTCAATGGATTTCAATGGAGAAGCTCAAGAACGAACAAAGGCTGCAAGCTCGGGGACGAAGATTCTTCAGGTGCGACCACCACTTTGAGAGGTAAGTTGGGTAGTTGGAGGATAGGTAGGCACCCAGGAGTTGGGCACAGGGTGCCTTTTGGCGTCAGGAAATCTTACCCTCTGCCGGTCGCGGTTGGAGGCTGCAGGCGTTGTCAGGAGCGTCAAGGTGGGTCCTTGGGTGCTGGATTTGGGGTCACAGGCGCTGGGGGGACATCCTCGTTCTCTTTGTCCACTCCGGCACAGGCCAGGCTTGGCGGGTGCAGAGTGTGCAGGGTTTGCGGTTCCTGGCTGATGCCAGCGGTCAGTTACTTGCTTTGAGCAGCACCACTGCTTGTGGGAGTCCCAGGTAGTTAGAGTCACAAGGCAGTCAGGTCAGAAAAGACATGGATTGTAGGTTAGGTTCAGGGGGCAACTCTAAGTTGCCCTCTGTCGTGCATCTTTCAGTAAATCCCACACTGGCATCAGTGTGGGTTTACTGTGCTGAGAAGTTTGATAACAAACTTCTTAGTCTTCAGTGTAGCCATCATGGTGCTGTGGAGTTTGTGTTGATGACCTCCCAGCACCATATACTCCTAATGGCAGCACTGCACTTACAGTGCCCAGGAATAGACCTGGGTACTGTAGGGGCACAGGGCTCATGCACCTGTGCCCACACCAATGGCATAGGGCACCCAGCTAGTGGGGTGACTGAGGAATGCCAGGGCAGTGTGTGTTGTGGGCATGACACACAGGAATGTGTGCCATGTCGACTCTTTGTTTTGTTCTGCACCAAGACACTCATCCTGCAAAGGCAGTGTGTGTGTGTCAGGGTACAGGGCCTCTAAGGGTGGCACAATAAGTGCTGCTGCCCTTAGAGGCATTCTCTGATCACAAGGCCCTGGGTACCTAGGGTACCATTTACCAGGGGCTGACATGAGACCAGAGATGCCAATTGGGTTTTGGCTGTTAGGCAGTTTTTAGGGAAGGAACACAGGCCCTGGGCACCTGATTGGCAGGAGCCCAGGGCACACCAAGGAAAAGTGCATCAGTTATCAGGCAAAAAGTGGGGGGGTTACTGCAACAGGAACCCACTTCCTTACAAGAGGTACCATGGCTTGGGCTGCTACCTTAATAATCTCTGTGGTAATGGGTCCAGCCACTTGCGGAACACTTGTGTACAGTCCTCTCACATACAGTTCCCACACGTTGCCTGCGATGCTGTTCTCTTTGGGCGGGTATCTCCAAAGTTTGACAGTGTTTTGTTCCTTGATTAAGGAGAACACTTTAAGCCATCTCTCTTCTGTCAGCTTTCTCGAGCTCCCATGCTTTCTTCCTGTATGCTGTTCTCATTGCCGTTATGGGTGTCACCTTTGACGGTGAACCACCTTTCTTTTTTTCCTTGAGTGCCTTCCTGAGGGCACGTTTGCATTGTATCAGACACTTCGGAGTTTGTGAATCAGGTGGCTATGGTTCTATGCAGTGTCTCTTTTATTTGATCGGCATTGCCCAGGGTCTTCAGTAGGTCCACCATCAGGGTTTTCCAGAAGCCTATAATGATGGATGTGGAGCTCGTTTGCAGGTCTTCTTTCCTTGATGCTGCATACTCTAAAAATCAGTCTCTGAGATTGACAGTCCAGTTTAATATTTTACGGGCTTCAAATCGCTCTTCTCCCGTCGTTCCGCCAATTGTTTCCTGGACCTCCGTTGGTTGCTGAGCCAGGTGAAAGCTGGCACCCAGTGGTCTATGATCGCTTTCCTCTCTGTCATCTACTGTGAAATCACTCAGCGTATTGGCCTGCCTTGCATCTATTAGAATGTAATCTATTGTGGAAATATTCCTGAAGGTAGGCTTGGGGTTCCAGAGGGGTAAGCTGTTTTTTATTCCATGCGTAGATTGTAGCTTGAAGCCTTTGAGAAGAGAAATTAAAGGCCCCAACGTATTCCCAGTTCTAAGCGCCTCCAAAGTGTAGTCCAGCTCTCTTGTGTTAAAAGGTTCGGCGATGATTACATTGTGTAATGTTCAAATTTAATTAATACTTCTTCCAGAGTGCTGGTTTATTTATTATTATTTATTTGAAAAGTTTTATAAAGCACAAACAACAGAACGGGTATCAGAGCGTTGTACAAAGAGGAAAATTAACGTTGACATGAAGAAACAGTAAAAGTACAGTACCTGCAGGCTGCACCTGGACCTAGCCGGGCCACCTCCGCAAGAGCTCTGACACTCCGATGCTCCGAGCGAGTGAGCCTTTTTAGGGGTCCACCTCCTCCTCCTCCTGCGTTCCATCATTACAGAAGCATGTCACTCATGGACAAAGCAGCAGCTGCGTAGCCTATAGCATAGAACGATTCAATCATCACGGAACTCCAGCATGGTAGGGTTGCGACTGAACATGACTGAAGGGAAGAATGCTGTCTTTTCCTTTGCTCCAGGGGCCATGCTAGTCTGCCAGTACCCTGCATTCAAGTCAAAGGTACTGAGAAATTTCGCAGCCCCTAACTTATCTATCAATTCATCGTCTCTGGGGGGTGGGGGGTGCATCTGTCTTGGTGACAGCATTGAGGCCCCTGTAGTCCACACAAAACCTTATTTCTCTCTTTCCACCCTGTGGATGAGGTTTGGGGACTAAGGCCACGGGTCTGGCCCAGGGATTCTCAGAAGGCTCAATGACCCCCAACTCTAGCATCTTGCTAACTTCACCATTGAGGCTTTCCTTAACCTGGTCAGACTGCCAATAGATTTTGGTTTTGACCGGCAAACTGTCTCCAGTGTCCACATTATGGGTACACCAGTGTGTCTGACCACGGGTTAAGGAAAAGAGCTTAGCTTACTGCTGCAAGACTTGCCTGCATTCAGCTTGCTGTTTGGCAGAGACAGTGTCTGAATAGACAAATGCATCCACTGACCCGTCTTGGGGGCTGTAAGAGAGGCGGTCAGGGAGGGGTTCACTCTGTATCTCCTGACCCTTATCAGTAACCATCAACATGGTCACATCAGCCCTGTCACAGTCTAGTTTCAGGCGGTTCACATGTATCACCCTTTTGGGGGACTTGCTAGTGCCCAGGTCTATCACGTAGATAGCCTCACTCTTCTTTTCTAGGATAGGGTAAGGGCCACTCCATTTGTCCTGGAGGGCTCTGGGTACCACAGACTCCAAAACCCACATCTGCTGTCCTGGTAAGAACTCTACCAGTGCAGCTTTGTGGTCATACCAGAACCTCTGGAGCTCCTGGCTGGCCTCAAGATTCTTGGATGCTTTCTGCATGTGCCCTGCCATACTGTAACGAAGGCCTAGTAAGTACCTAGTCCACCACATCTTGCTTTGGTGCATGATGGGGTTTCTCCCATCCTTACCTTACAAGATAGAGTGCTCCCCTTACAGGGTGGCCAAACAGAAGTTCAAAGAGAGAAAACCACACTCCCTTCTGAGGCACCTCTCTGTAGGCAAAAAGCAGGCAGGGTAACAGAACATCCCATCTCCTTTTGAGTTTTTCAGGGAGTCTCATAATCATACCTTTCAATGTTTTGTTGAATCTCTCAACAAGGCCATTGGTTTGTGGGTGGGAAGGTGTTGTGAACTTATAGATCACTCCACACTCATCTCATATGTGTTTCAAGTATGCAGACATGAAGTTGGAACCTCGGTCTGATGCTACCTCTTTGGGAACCCCTACTCTGGTGAAGACACCAATGAGGGCCTTGGCTACTGCAGGAGCTGTTCAGACCTAAGGGGAATGGCTTTAGAATACTTGGTTTTCGGATACCTAGCACCAGGACACCTCAGGGTAATTGTGCGCTCTATAAATATAATTAACATAACAACATAACAAGCATGATCCACTACTACCAGTATTGTAATTGGTTCCTGAGGCTGTGGAGGTTCAAGTGGATCCACTACATCCACACCTACCCTTTCAAAGGGAACCCCAACCACTGGTAGTGGAATTAAAGGGGCCTTTGGGTGTCCACCTATTTTGCCACTGGCTTGACAGGTGACACACAAGCTTACAAACTCCTTCACTTTCTGGGACAGTTGTGGCCAATAAATGTGGTTGACAAGTCTTTCCCAAGTTTGTGCCTGTCCCAGATGTCCAGCTAGGGAGATGTCATGGGATAATGTGAGTAAAAACTCTATATGCAACTGAGGCACGAGGTGTGAGGTCTCTGGCCTCAGTATAAAGGAGACCTTCCCCCCAATAGACTCTATGGGAGCCACTGACATCTCCCTGCTCATATGTAGCAGCTTGCTGCCTCAGGCATTCAAGGGTGGGGCAGACCTGCTGCCCAATCCACAGCTGTTCCTGTCCCTGAGGAGAGGGGCCCTGATCCGTTTGCTGTGTGGAAGCTGTTTCACGAGTCTTCCTGCCTTTTCTCTTGGGAGGTTGGGCCCTCATTTCAGGCTCTGCCTCTCATTTTCACTTTGTGCTAGGCTAGGCTTTGTGCTCTTGTTTTCACACACACTATCTCATGGATTTGCAGCATGGCTGCATGTGTATTCTATTTTCCCTCAGCCCATGCTGAGGTCTCCAGATCATTTTCAAGCAGACAGGCGGCTGCAAGTTTAGGAGAGACCACTACCTGTTTCAGGCAAGCACCCCCCCCGCCACCCCCCCCCCCACATCCAATGTCATCATAGCCATGACATTGTTAGGAGTGACACTGCATTGGTAACTGGATAGGTTTTTCCAGTCAGGTATTGCTCTGGTGTAACCAGTGTATCTCTCACCATAGTGACACTGGGACCTGTATCCCTCAGGGCTTCTATCCTAGTCCCATTCACAATGCCGAAACGCCAGGCTTTAGCAGGATCAAATTCTTTCACCTTATACCTACCATTAGGCTGGGAAGAGTTCTTGAGCCCACCCCCTTTGACTGGATTCTGGGGGCCTTTAGAAGACTCTTGTGTTTTATCTTTCGACTTTTCACCCTCTTTCCCCTGGGGAGGCTTTGTAACCCCTTTTGTTTGGTCACTCCCAGTTGGTGTCTTGGTCACCCTTGTCTTGACCCAGTAGTTTGCCTTCATTCCCGTTTCTTGGGGAGAAATTAGAACTAGGTCTAGAAGATACTTATGCAACTTTTCATTGATGCAGTTGCTTAATATGTGTTCCTTCATAAACAAATCCTGCAGTCAACCAGCCGCCTAGTGTTTTTACTGAGTAGTCTACAAATTTCACCCAGGACTGACTCTGGGATTTCTGAGCCCCCCTGAATTTAATTCAGTACTCCTCAGTAGTGAGTCCAAATACTTCAATCACGGTACCCTTTGTGAGTTCATAAGACTCTGCTTCTGCCCCAGTAAGGGCCAGGAGTCTTTTCCTGCACTCACCAGTGAACAGTCCCCAAAGGAGAGCCCCCCAGTGAGTTTTTCTCACCTACCTGGCTACACAAGCCCTCTCAAAGGCTGTGAACCATTTGGGGATATCATCACCATCCTCAAATTTAGGGGCCTGTCCTCTCTGTTTAAATTGCTGCCACTATTGATGGGTCCCAGGCCCATCTCTGCTCTTTTTTATCTAGAGCTAGGAACCTAGTCTCTAACTCGTCTTTTGGCTGTCCTTCCTGAAAGGTGGTCCTACTCAGTGAAGTTGTCCTCCCTGTCTGGTATAGAGTCAGCTCTACCTCTGTAGGATCTAGGCCCTAAACTCCTTGGTTTGAAGGGGTATGGCACAAGGTTCCCATCCTCCCTAAGTAGTTGAGGAGGTTGGTTTAATCTGCCTGAAGATCTTCTCTTTCTGTAGTGGGGTGGTCCCTTGCATGCCCTGCCAGAAACTCTAGGAGTTGTGCTCCGGTAGGGTTGGACCCAGTTCTTAACTTGTTTGCTTTACAGAGAAGCCTTAACTCTCTAACCTCTAGGCTGGAATAAGAGGTGAGGTTGAGCTCCTCAGCCATCTTCTCTAGGTTGCTCTTTATTTTACTAAAGTGGGCTTCTTTTTTTTGTAAAACGTATGTTTATTGGCATTTTGTTAAGTAAACATTAGTTGCTTTACAGTAACAGGAGCATCAGTGTTATATAATACAGTACAACATAGTACATGGAATCAGGGCTGAGGACCACATTCCGTATGCTGCTGTGCCCTATGGTGGAAGGGGGACAATCTATAGTGATTTGTACAGTTTCAAACAGTTTAAATGCTTAATGTGTCCTTTCCTCCACTATGCAGTTCCACAGTCCCTAGCATTGTGCCAAATTGACGCTCCATCCTTCGAACCGGGAAGGTGCTCCAAAGGAAAAACAGAAAAGGTAAAACAATTAACCCAAAAATCCCTCTATGCCCTTCCCCCTCCCACTAACAAGGTGTGTGGTGAAGACTCTACAGATGAAAGCTGGGTGTACGGCTGGGCAGAAATGTAGGATGTTAGAACAGAAAGAGATGCATGTCTCTAATAGTCGGGGGCGCACCGCCAGCGGCAGGCCCCGCGTAAGGAAGGTAATTAAAGGTCCCCACTTATATTCAAAGCTTTTATAGTCATCGCGGAATATGTCCGCCATTCTTTCTAGGCAGAGGAGTTTCCAAAGTCACGCATGCCAGACTGAGGGGGTAGGGGCTGTCTTCCTCTTCCATGCTGCTGCTAATGTTACTTTTGTTGCACCTATACATGTCCACATGATGGCTTAGTCGGCCTTGGTCTGGTGTTCTAGAGAGGGATCTCATAAACCTAGGAGGACTCCTTCCATGGTGGTCAGTATGGGGTATCCCAACATGGTTTTAAGTTGAGCTAAGAAGGGACGTATAGTGGGGCAGTCCCACCAGATATGTTGGAAATCGCCCAAAAGCCCACAGCCCCTCCAACATCTATCTGATGAGTTTGGGAAGATTCGTTTGTGTTTGGACGAGTAAAGGTACCAGTCCATTAGAGTTTTTAAATGTGCTTCCCTGAGTTCCAGGGAGTGATTGAATTTCGATATATCAGACCATAGTGTCACCCATTCATTGTCGTGTATGTCTCGCTGCAGCAGGCCCTCCCACATAGCCATGTATCTCGGTTGGGCCGGGTGTATGGTGGAAAGTAGATAATTGTAGAGGAAGGAGACCACCCCTTTCATTGAACCCACTGTTCTTACATACTTTTCAAACCCTGTTTTCTCCCTGGTGTAACCAGTGTGTAACCAGTGTATCTCGCACCATAGTTACACTGGGTCCTGTATCCCTCAGGGCTTCTATCCTAGTCCCATTCACAATGGCGACACGCCAGGCTTTAGCAGGATCAAATTCTTTCGCCTTATACCTACCATTAGGCTGGGAAGAGTTCTTGAGCCCACCCCCTTTGACTGGATTCTGGGGGCCTTTAGAAGACTCTTGTGTTTTATCTTTGGACTTCTCACCCTCTTTCCCCTGGGGGGGCTTTGTAACCCCTTTTGTTTGGTCACTCCCAGTTGGTGTCTTGGTCACCCTTGCTTTGACCCAGTGGTCTGCCTTTGTTCCCGTTTCTTGGGTAGAAATTAGAACTAGGTCTAGAAGATACTTATGCAACTTTTCATTGATGCAGTTGCTTAATATGTGTTCCTTCATAAACAAATTATAAAGTCCCTCATAATCCTGCAGTTTACATCCAGTCAACCAGCCGCCTAGTGTTTTTACTGAGTAGCATTATCCTGCATGTGAGGGGTGAGTGCCCAATGTCTAAGTTGAAGGTAGTGAAAATGTTCTTCTGGTGGTAAGTGGATTTCCCGTCTGCAGTTATCAAAGGTTAAGATGTCGTAGTTCTGGAATAAGTAATCAAGCATAGGACAGCCTCCCTCTCTCCAGGCGTCGAACGGGCCGTCGTGTAGGGCTGACAGAAAGACCAGGTTAAAGTGGATCGGGGTGTATGGGGAAGGGAATGAGGTCCAGGCCTCATCTCCTGATACGGAGTCCCATACCTTCAGAACAGTCCGTGTGGGAGTACTAATGTGCACATTCGCGGTCGCTCTTTTTTAGGTTTCCAAATCGGATCCCATATCGTCCTTCCCGCCACTCCCCTGTCCATATGCAGCCAGTGTTTCCCTGATTCCCGTTTAAACCACTCCGTCACAATCCGCAATTGCGATGCTTTATAATATAAACCTATATGTGGCAGTCCCTCCCCTCCTTTCGTTCTGGGCGCCGCAGAATGGAGAAGGATAAACGGGCCCACCCTCCCTGCCAAATAAACTTTGTGAGCAGAGATTTGATTTTAGGCAGGAAGGTCGAATCTAAGTCTATGGGCAAGCTTGAAAGAGATACAACAATTTGGGCAGCAGTGTCATCTTGAGAGCGTGGATGCAACCAAGCCAGGAAATAAATAGGGGCTTCCACCACTTAAGGTCGTTCTGTATTTGAAGGAGCGTATTCAGGAAATTGGCTTTGAAAAGCCCCTCTACTCGAGGTGATTGGACAACACGCGCCTCCACAACCGGAAGGGTGAGATTGAGGACGTAGAATTTGTCGATATTGACCTTGAAGCCGGCTACGACTTCGAATTCGGCTAGTTCCAGTTGCAGGGCAGTAAGTGAATGTGACGGATCCGCGAGTGTCAGCAGCACATCGTCCACAAAGAGCGAAATTTTGTGGTCGTCCCCTCCAAAGGGTGTGCCCTGTATCGGCGAGTTATTGCGGATGGACATTGCAAATGGTTCAATACTCAGCGCAAAAACCAGGGGTGACAAGGGGCACCCCTGCCTGGTGCCTCTCTTAAGGGAGAATGGAGCCAATAATACCCCATTGACCTGGACTTGGGAGCGGGGTTGGGAGTAGTTGGCCTTAATCATACGGATGAACTTGTCTGGAGCAAGACCACTGACTCATTGTCAGTGAAATTTCTCCCCCCCTCGCAGCTCCACCATCAAGTGAGGCCTTCCCCGAGCCCCTGCACTCTCAAGTGCTAGTGTTCGAGGCCCTCCACCACCTGCAGGTTTTACCTGCACCTCATCCCTGGTGGTCCAGTGGACCTCTGTCTCCTGTCTCTCGCTCCGCTCTTTCTCTCCGTTTTCTCTCGTTTTTTACTGATTTCAATCTCCCCCTTTAACTCCCCCTCTGTGTCTCTCCGTTGTCACTCATTTTTTACTGATTTCAATCTCCCCCTTTCACTCCCCCTCTGTGTCTTACCTTCATTTTCACTCGTTTTTCACTGATTTAATCATCCCCTCTCATTCTCCTTCTGTGTCTTTCCCCCACTTTTCTTGCACCTTTCACTGCCTCATTTTCACTCTTTCCTCGCTTTTTGCCTTTTCTGCCTGTTTTTCCCTGCCGCTGCTGCCCCCGCGGCCCCTCCCACCCAGCACGACCAACGCGACAGGCCCAATCCAGCTCCTCTCCCCGCTCCCGCCTCTCAGGTGTCCAGGCCTCCCCAACCCCTACTTAATGGCGGCCGCTGCAGGGACAGACGAGCAAGACCACTGACTCATTGTCGGTGAAATTGCTCTCCCCCCCTCGCAGCTCCACCATCAAGTGAGGCCTTCCCCCGAGTCCCTGCACTCTCAAGTGCTGGTGTTCGAGGCCCTCCTCCACCCACAGGTTTTACTTGTGCCTCAGCCCTGGTGGTCCAGTGGACCTCTTGTCTCCTTTCTCTCGCTCCGCTCTTTCTCTCCGTTTTCACTTGTTTTTTACTGATTTCAATCTCCCCCTTTTACTCTCCTTCTGTGTCTTTCCTCCATTTTCTCTCGTTTTTTACTAATTTCAATCTCCCCCTTTCACTCCCCCTCTATGTCTCTCCTCCGTTTTCACTAGTGTTTTGACTGATTTCAATCTCCCCCTTTCACTCCCCCTCTGTATCTTTCCTCCGTTTTCACTTGTTTTTCACTGATTTAATCGTCCCCTCTCACTCCCCTTCTGTGTCTTTCCCCCACTTTTCTTGCACCTTCCACTGCCTCATTTTCACTCTTTCCTCTCTTTTTGCCTTTTCTGCCAGTTTTTCCCTGCCGCTCCCGCGGCCCCTCCCCCCCAGCACGACCAACGCAACCGGCCCAATCCAGCTCCCCTCCCCGCTCCCGCCTCCCAGCTGTCCAGCCCTCCCCGACCCCTACTAAATGGCGGCCGCTGCGGGGACAGGCGAGCAAGACCACTTACTCATTGTCAGTGAAATTGTTCTCCCCCACTCTCAGCTCCACCATCAAGTAAGGCCTTCCCCGAGCCCCTGCACTCTCAAGTGCTGGTGTTCGAGGCCCTCCTCCACCCGCAGGTTTTACCTGTGCCTCATCCCTGGTGGTCCAGTGGACCTCTGTCTCCTTTCTCTCACTCCGCTCTTTCTCTCCGTTTTCACTTGTTTTTTACTGATTTTAATCTCCCCCTTTCACTCCCCCTCAGCGTCTCTACTCCGTTTTCACTAGTTTTTCACTGATTTCAATCTCCCCCTCTCACTCCCCCTCTGTGTCTTTCCTCCGTTTTCACTCTTTTTTTTACTGATTTAATCTTCCCCTCTCACTCTCCTTCTGTGTCTTTCCCCCACTTTTATTGCACCTTTCACTGCCTCATGTTCACTCTTTCCTCCCTTTTTGCCTTTTCTGCCCGTTTTTCCCTGCCGCTGCTGCCCCTGCGTCCCCTCCCCCCCAGCACGACCAACACGATCAGCCCAATCCAGCTCCCCTCTCTGCTCCCGCCTCCCAGCTGTCCAGCCCTATCTGACCCCTACTTAATGGCGGCCGCTGCGGCCAAAGGCACACCAAAGGCAAGCCCGTCTGCACTCGTCCGCGACCTGTCCACGACCAGAACCAGGAAACCTGGACCTCCAACGCTACGACCCAGCGGCACTCCATGCTCTCAACCCAGGACGCAACAACAACTGCAAGCTAGCATCACCAGCCGACACCCACGGACCCTTCAGCTGTCACCGCTGCCGGCACACCTGCAGCACTGCCAAAACCACGCACCCGGCGCAACCCGCCCGCAAGACCACAGCCCAACCGAAGACCCTGCAATGCATCCTCCTCAACGTCCGATCCCTCCACAAACATGCCACCAAAATCTGTGACCTCCTCGACAGCACCTCCCCGGACGTAGCGTTCTTGACTGAAACATGGACCAATGCCACCTCGGGACCGGACATCGCCATTCCCCAAGGATACAAGATCTCCAGGAAGGACCGCCCCACCCGCCCGGGAGGAGAAATCGCCATAGTCCACAAATCCAACCTCCACCTGAGCACACTCCCTGACGAGCCCACAGACCTGATGGAACACCTTCACTTCAAGATACTGGCCACACCTACCACCACCCTCCGAGGAACCCTCATCTACCGACCCCCTGGACCCTGCAGACTTTTCGCCAACTCCATCATAGACATCATCTCCCCGCATGCCATCGTGTCCACCAACTACACCCTACTGGGAGACCTCAACTTCCACCTCGACAACCAACTGGACCCCAGCACCACATCCCTCCTGGACAACCTCCACAACATTGGACTCCGCCATATCGTGACCGAACCCACGCACTCAGCAGGACACACCCTCGACCCCATCTTTACAACAGGTAACTCCATCACCTTCAGCCACACCACCGAACTCCCATGGACTGACCATCGATGCGTCCACTTCACCCTCAGAACACCCACCATCCACAGACACCTGCACCTGCTCCCACGAAGAAACTGGACCAGAATCACCGACGACCAGCTATCCTCATCACTCAGCAACTCCACCCCAACCATTGTGGAAAACGACGACCCCAACACCGCAGCCGTACCCTGCACAGATGGATCTCCGACAGCGCCAACACCATAGCCCCCTCAAGAAAAACAACAACACCCACGCCAAGAAAGCCAGATGGTTTACCACCGAACTTCGAGAGTCCAGACGCACTTGCCGCCGCCTCGAAAAGGTCTGGAGGAACACCAAATCCACAGAAGCCTACAACAACTTCAGAGCCGCTACCAACGCCCACCACCAACTCATCAGAGGAGTTCGCCCAACCCACCAGCGAGTCCACCGACATCCCTCCCTCACAAGACCTCTGCGACAAACTCAGCACCTTTTTCCACCACAAAATCAAGAGCATCTACGACAACTTTGACGAAGACAACCAATACACTGAACCCTCACCAACCACCCTCGACACCCTGAAGCCAGCGATCGACAACTGGACAGCCCTCACCACCGAATACACACTGAAGATGATGAAGTCAATCCACTCTGGGGCCCCCACGGACCTCTGCCCCCACCACATTTTCAACAGAGCCGCCGACACCATAGCACCCATGCTCTGCCACACCATCAACCGCTCGCTGACAACCGCCACGTTCCCCGACGACTGGAAACACGCCGACGTCAACCCTCTCCTGAAGAAACCCTCGGCGGACCCCACTGACCTCAGAAACTACAGACCCATCTCCATACTCCTGTTCCCAGCGAAAGTCACAGAGAAAGCCATCAACAGCCAACTCGCCACGTTTATCGAAGAGCACAGCATACTCGACTCCTCCCAATCCGGCTTCAGAAAAAACCACAGTACGGAAACCGCCCTCCTCGCTGCAACAGACGACATCCGCACTGTTAGACCTGTCAGCCCTTTGGCTGTTCCCTCCTCATTTATTTTTTTCCCTTTACCCTCTCATTTTTTTATTCCTGTCCATTAACTTTTTTTGGTGTTGATGTAGAGGCTCTGGGCGCCCCTTTCTCACTATCTGAGGGAGAGGCGCAAGGTGCTTCACTGAAGAAACAGGAAGAGGGAGGTTAGTCTCACAAAATGGTGGTTCCAACTGTCGCCTCAGAACCTGGGCCATAGACTGCCATGAGAGGTTCCGGAACCTTCTGGGCCACTCTGGCCAGTCAGGCCCCAGGTGATAAATAGAGGTGAAGGCGGGGCGGCCATTTAAGGACTTAGTTGAGCTGTGAGGTAGTCAGGAGTAAGGCACCTGAGTGGGGAGGTGGCTGCGCTAGATAGGGAATGGACAGGTCTTAGGGTCTGCACGACTTCCCTCTTCAGCTGACACCACCCTCAACCTTCTGACCGGTCCCTGAACACAGCCAATGACTTTGGAGGTCATCGTCCCTCTGGGGGCTCCCATGTAGTCAGTATCCCTGAGGGAGGACCAGGGGAAGAATCGCCGTCTGGGACTACCTTTCCCTCATCCCTGTTGTGCCTGGGATGTTGAATCAGACTGGCCCTAGCGATTGTCCTTCATTCCTGACTAACAGGGGAGATGTCCGTGCCCAGGAATTAAGAGAGCTTTGTTAGCCCATTCATCCGCTCTAGTGAAATCCTGGCACCCTTAAGTTCAGCCCCCCCCCCCTTTCTTTCACGAGTCCCTACCTGGAACGATCACCGCCGCCACCCAGAGGTCGGGAGGTTGCCTGTTGTCCTCCGGAGGTGGCTCGCTGTTGCCGAGAGTTCTGTGGAAGGGCTTCATGTGAGCGACCGATGAGCAAGCAACGCCGCTGTCAGGGTGAGGAGAATCATACTCCGGAAGAAAGGGACGGGCTTCGGCCTTGAAGCCACCGTCCTGCTGTCACGTGAGTGGGGCAGACGCCGAAGCGCCGCCCCACTGTTGCCAGATCAGGGTGAAGGCCGCGCCCCCGCAAGCCGCGCTGCTACGGGTGGCTGCGGGCGCGCCTCCCCTGAGGAAGCGGAGTAGAATTAAGCCTGCTCCTAGCCTAGGAGTCCACTGAAGAGTGGGACAACAGCGGTGAGTGAGCGCTAGAGCGAGGCCCCCCACCAACTAAGGAGACCACACTACGGAGAAGCCTGTGGGATAGGTAGTCGGTGGTTGTGCTCTGTCCTCGCCCCCCCCCCCCCCTGGAAAGGACTTCCGTTTAGCAACCAGTGAACTCCGCTTCACGAAGAGAGGGAGCGCACCTCCCGGCATCGCCGAACTTCCTATGAGAGGGACCCAAGGTGTACACAGTAAGCTGGGCAATATCACACGGGGGAAGGACCAGGAGAGTACGTGTTGAAGGCCAGATGATGGCCCGTTAGAACCGATTGTTTGTTCCTTGGAGAAGCCAGGGGCCAGTGGTAAATACCGGCGCTTTGCCACAACCACATGTGTGACTGAAGTCAATGTAATAGCAGTTTCAAGCATAGCGCTGAAGGCAGCAGATCGAGTTCTAGTGACAGCGAGAGTTCATGTGTACTGCCTATCTGGAATGGATTAGTCTTGGTAATGAAGTAACCTACAAATAAACTGCCTAGAGATAACTAATTGTCTGCCAGCAGCATTGTCGTTTTCCAGCTAGTATCTAAATGTAATGAGTTGATTATTGGTGACAGTATAAGAGTCAGAAAGTATAGCCGTTAGGGAATCCATCTGTCAGAAGAACACCATGCAGACTAAATGATTTTCTGAGATTGTGGAATATGTAAATGTTGTGTGGAGCGCTCTCTGTGAGGATTTAACTTAGCGCTCCTGAGTCAAGGCAGGATGGGAATCTCAGAGGGTGCTTAAGTAACTGCTGTACAAAAGTAGAGAAGGGAATGGTACTGTCAATTTAAATGCAATGAAATGTTTTACCCTGAAATGTGAACCTGAATAACCACGTTTGAGAAGGAAAGATAAAGACTTCTGTTAAACTTTATAATTATCCGGTGTAGTGTCATTTTTAAGTGGTGTTACGTTAAGGTGTGAGTTGAGTGTGATGCAAACACGATAGGCCATAGTGGGATAAAAGCCTTTTGACCTGAGCCAAGCTACCTCAAGGGCGTTAGGTCCAACACGCACCCTACTGGACAAAGGAGAAACAGCAGCCCTCATCCTCCTTGACCTCTCAGCGGCGTTCAACACAGTCTCTCACCGCACCCTAATATGCAGACTCCACGACGCAGGTATGCAAGACAAGGCCCTCAACTGGATCTGCTCCTTCCTCTCTGGCAGAACGCAGCGGGTCCGACTCCCCCCCTTTCCTCTCCGACCCTACACCTATCACCTGTGGAGTCCCCCAGGGGTCCTCCTTCAGCCCTTCACTATTCAACGTCTACATGGCTACGCTCGCCCCCATCGTCAGAACCTACAGACTCAACATTGTATCATACGCAGACGACACCCAACTCATTCTCTCCCTATCCAATGAACCCAATACCGCCAGACACAATTTTCAAGAAGGCATGGAAGCCGTCGCCAAATGGATGAAAAACAGCTGCCTACAACTAAATACCAACAAAACAGAAGTACTCATCATGGGTCCAAACCCCGACACATGGAACGACACCTGGTGGCCCTCCGCCCTCAGAAGCCCGCCCACCCCCACAGACCATGCACGCAACCTGGACTCCGAGCTCAAAATGGACTGCCAGATCAACTCTGTCTCGTCCTCCTGCTTCCACACCCTCCGCCTCCTATGTAAGACCTTCAAATGGACCTCCCACGAACATAGAAAGACCGTCACTCACGCCCTGGTCACCAGCAGACTCGACTACGGCAACGCACTCTACGCAGGAATAAACAAAATCCTCACCCGCTGTGAGAAGTTGGCCTGATGTATGATGTCACTAGTTCTAGTGTACACCTTATATCAGTCCAAATACCCTTATGGTGATTGGTTGTAAAGTCAACCTTATAGACCAGCTATCCTAGTGGTAGCATGGACAAGAGCAGTGTTAGGCTAAACTCTGAATGGCATGTGAAGCCAGCTGTGATACCATATATAATCCCTTGAATACCAAATGAAAGGACACCACAACAGATATATATATAAAATAAAGTGTATTTATTCTAGTCAAACCCTCAGCACTCTTTATGAGATTAGAGGTAAGTACAACACAGTCTTATTTAAGCATACATTAAGTCACACAGGTAAGTAATACAGTTAGGCCCTAGGGGCCACGCAAACCATATACTAAGTAAGTGGTATAAGGACCACTGTCACGGAAATAGAATAGGCCTAGGCCTAGGGAATCGCTGGGGCTACACTACACTAGCGTTAGTTAGGAAGTGGGAGGCCCACGGGATTCGTGTGCAGAGTGGAAACACTCACGCGTAATGCGTAAAAGTCAATAGCAATAGTACAGTTTAGAAAACGATAGATTTAGGACACTTCCGGAGTAGCTAGGAAGTTGAGACTGGAAAACTAGACACTAGGATAGTCACTATCCTGATGAGCACTGGAGTACCCAAGTTACCTAGCCCACAGGCTGCGGGTGCATAGGGGTGAAGATGCGTCGGTTTTCGTCGTTGACTCCTATGGATGCCTGAAGAAAGATGCTGACAGGCAGTCAGTGAAGAGTGTCCGGTGGATCCCAAGGCTGGGATCACGAAGAGAGGAAACCTGCAAGCAGAAGGGACAGAGTCAAGGTCACTAGCCAGTGACCACGTGGAACCAGGAAGGAACCAGGCGATGTCGTGAAGATTGCAGGTGAAGGTGAAGCTTGTCGCTGCAGCCAGGAGGACCAGGAAGCGTCGAGGACGACCAGGACCAGGAGGCGAGCTGTCCCACGAAGGCTCTTGCTGTCGGCGGCGTCGAAGTTGGACTAGGACTCACCAAGCCTTGGCAAGCGGAACCCACGAAGAACGGAGGACTTGCTTCTGGTGCAGACCAGGAAGGTCTGGGGTGCTTCTTCTTTGCAGAGAAGCGGGAGCCAGTCTGGAGGAGCCAAACCAGCGCAGAAGATTTCAGGGTGCGTCGTCCCAAAGGCCACCAGCCAGCGGCAAGCAACCGGACAGACGCGGCAAGCAGGAAAATGCAGAAGGGCCCCACGCAGGACTCGTGGAGTGTGGGGGGCTGATCTTCGGTGCAGATGGTGCTTGGGGTTGGGGCTTCTCAATCCCCGGTGCACAACTTCGAGGGTGCCTCAGAAGCTGCGCTTTAAGTTACTAGCCACTTTTCCCAGGTAGCCGGTCCCACGTCGCTCGTCGCCTCCACGGATCTCAGCTTTGCTGTGGATGTGGATCAGGGTCGGAGAAGTCTGGAAGTCAAGGCTCTGGTCGGGCTCTGCAGTCGGTTCCTCGTAGAACGTGGGCAAAGCAAAGGGTAGTCTCTTGATGGTGCCTGTTTGCACAGGGTAGCCACTCCTTGGCTACAAGGGAGATTCTTCAGTCTTCTTCTTTCGTCGAATGTCGAAGGTCCAGAGTTTCTGTTCAAGTTTGCAGGTTCAGGATAATCTAAAGTCTTGAGGCCCAACTCCCACTCTTATACTAATCTGGGGGGCTGGGATACCTGCTAGGTCACGCCTTATGGGTGGGACCTGGGAGGGGGTGGTTACACCCACTTCCCTTTGTCCAGTTTCGTGCCAGAGCTGGGGCTGGAGTGCCCCAGCGCCGGTTTGAACTGAACTATGCAAGGAACACCTTGTGTGCCCCAGGCATGTCTCATTCCTTTCAGCCCACCCTGCCCCAATACACTAAAGGCTGTCTGGGGAGGTGCTAGCACCTCCCCAAGCAGGAAACCTATTGTCCAGGCCTCCCTGGCTGGGATCACTCCCAGCTGCAGGAGGTCAGACTTGTGTCGTGGCAGCAGCATCCATTTTGTGATGCTGAGGCTTTGGTCAGAGGCTAACAGTGAAGTATGATTTTAACATGTCTTTCCCTCTAGAAGGGGGGAATAATATCCTCATGTCCAGAAATGGCATGGGGGTATTATTCCACAGTGTTAGACACCTTACACGACATGTTTCGATAAAGCCAAACCATAGTTACCATAACCGTCTACGATTATAAGGCACTTTAAGAGTATATGGTAGGCTATATCATAGAACAGCTATAAGGACTTGGTTCCGAAAGCTGCAGACAGGCTCAGCTCATGCTAGAGCACCATCTCACATGTTACCAAGCACTCTGCCTCCAGGATTGTTAAGGCCTGCCATAGGAGTGACTGATAGGTACACATGTGTCTATATGTAAGTTAGGTATAGGAATACTACACCTAAGCAAGGGGTGATTACACGACCTTGCCCCAGCTGAGTGATCAGCCAGTTGTGTCAGAATGGAAGGCCAGGCCAGGGGTGGCATAATACATGCTGCAGCCCCTGGTAGGCCTAGGGTACACCTATGCCCTGGGTACCTAGGGTACACTGTACAGGGGCCAATAAGGTGATCCTATCCAAATGGGTTATGCACCTAAAGTACATAGTATTAATTTAGAGAGAGAACAGCAGGGCTGTGGGTCTGATTAGCAGGCCCACAGCCACATCTAAGTCGAAAACCAGTAAAGCAAAAGCAAAAAGTGGGGGTGAACATAGAAAGCAGACCCTACTCTCCTACACAACCCCCCCCCCCAAACTTAGGGACATTAAACTAACCTTGACCAGTTGAGTCTTCATGTTCTAAGTGGAAATATCTGGAGAGTCCATCTGCATTGGCATGGTCAGTCCCAGGTCTATGTTCCACTGTGAAGTCCATCCCCTGTAGGGAAATGGACCACCTAAGAAGTTTGGGATTTTCACCCTTCATCTGATTTAGCCACAAGAGGGGCTTATGGTCTGTCTGAATCTTGAAGTGAGTGCCAAACAAGTATGGCCTCAGCTTCTTCAGGGCCCAAACCACAGCAAAGGCCTCCCTCTCAATAGCTGACCAACGTTTCTCTCTAGGGGTCAGCCTTCTACTTATAAAAGCAATGGGCTGGTCTTGACCATCTACATTCAGTTGTGAAAGAACAGCTCCCACACCTAACTCAGAAGCATCTGTCTGGACAATGAACTCTTTGGAGTAGTCTGGACTTTTCAGAATAGGTGCACTGCACATGGCCTGCTTCAGGTCATCAAATGCTTTTTGACAGCTTACTGTCCACTGAACTTTCTTTGGCATCTTCTTGGAGGTCAAGTCATTAAGTAGTGTCACTATGGACCCATAGTTCTTAACAAACTTTCTGTAGTACCCAGTCAGGCCCAAGAAAGCTCTGACCTGAGTCTGGGTAGTTGGAGGAGCCCAGTCCTTTATGGTCTGGATCTTGCTCTCCAGTGGTTGAACCTGACCCCCACCAACTAGGTGGCCCAGGTATACAACCTTGCTCTGCCCTATCTGGCACTTTGTGGCCTTGATAGTGAGGCCTGCCTTTTGCAGGGCCTCTAAAACATTCCTCAGGTGGACCAGGTGATCCTCCCAGGTGGAGCTAAAGACAGCAATATCATCAAGATAAGCTGCACAATAATCATCCAACCCAGTAAGGACTTGATTCACCAACCTTTGGAAAGTGGCAGGTGCATTCTTCAAACCAAAGGGCATTACCACAAATTGATAATGTCCTCCTGGGGTCGAGAAAGCAGTTTTGGCCTTTGCACTCTCAGCTAGTCTGATTTGCCAGTAGCCTGCTGTCAGGTCAAATGTGCTCAAAAACTTAGCAGCTGCCAGTCTGTCAATGAGCTCATCTGCCCTAGGTATTGGGTGGGCATCTGTCCTAGTGACAGCATTGAGACCTCTGTAATCCACGCAAAAGCTCATCTCTCTCTTACCATCTTGGGTGTGAGGTTTTGGCACAAGAACTACAGGACTAGCCCAAGGGCTCTCTGAAGGTTCAATGACTCCCAGCTCCAACATCTTTTGTACCTCAACTTTTATGCAGTCCCTGACATGGTCAGGTTGCCTGTAGATTTTACTCTTCACAGGCAGACTGTCACCAGTGTCCACCTCATGGGTGCACCAGTTTGTCTGACTTGGGGTCAGAGAGAACATATGTCTGTAGGATTGCAGAACTTGTCTGCAGTCCTGTTGCTGATGGACAGTGAGGCTGTCAGAAAAGACCACACCATCAACTGAGCCATCATCAGGGTTCTGAGTCAACAGGTCTGGGAGAGGGTCACTCTCTTCCTCCTGCCCCTCATCGGTAGCCATGAGTAGCCCCATGTCTGCCCTGTCAACATATGCCTTCAATCTGTTGACATGAAGCACCCTGTGGGGGCTTCTGGGAGTCCCAAGGTCCACCAAGTAGGTGACTTCTCCCTTTTTCTCAACAATAGTGTGGGGTCCAGACCATTTGTCTTGGATGGCTGCTGGGGCCACTGGCTCCAACACCCACACTTTCTGTCCTGGCTGGTAAACAGTCAGTACAGCCTTTTGGTCATGCCAAGCTTTTTGGAGTTCTTGGCTTGCCTCAAGGTTTTTAGAAGCCTTCTTCATATACTCTGCCATCCTGGAGCGGAGACCAAGTACATAATCCACTATGTCTAGTTTGGGTTGTCTGAGAGGTCTCTCCCATCCTTCCTTCACCAAACACAGGGGTCCTCTTACAGGATGCCCAAACAAAAGCTCAAAAGGGCTGTAGCCAACCCCCTTTTGTGGGACCTCTCTGTAAGCAAACAGAAGGCAGGGTAAAAGGATGTCCCATCTTCGCCTAAGCTTGTCTGGTAATCCTTTTATCATTCCCTTTAGGGTCATGTTGAATCTCTCAACAAGCCCATTGCACTGTGGGTGATAGGGTGTGGTGAACTTGTAGTTAACACCACACTCCTTCCACATTGCAGTCAAGTATCCTGACATGAAGTTGGCACCTCTGTCAGAAATGACCTCCTTTGGAAAGCCCACTCTGGAGAATACTCCAAGCAGGGCCCTTGCCACAACAGGAGCTGTTGTGGTCCTCAGGGGAATTGCTTCTGGGTACCTGGTGGCATGGTCCACTATCACCAGTATGAATCTGTGCCCAGATGCTGTTTGTGGGTCCATTGGTCCTACAATATCTATGCCCACTCTTTCAAAGGGGACCCCCACCACAGGTAGTGGTATGAGGGGGGCCTTTGTGGTGCCACCTGATTTGCCACTGGCTTGGCAGGTGACACAGGAGCGACAAAACTCCTTAGTATCTTCTGACATATGGGGCCAGTGAAAGTGAGGGACAAGCCTGTCCCAAGTCTTGTTCTGGCCTAGATGTCCTGCAAGGGGAATATCATGGGCCAAGGTAAGAAGGAAGCCTCTGAACTTCAGTGGTATGACCAACCTCCTGGATGCACCAGGCTTGGGGTCTCTAGCCTCTGAATACAGTAGCCCTTCATCCCAATACACTCTATGGGTACCTGGAGCATTCCCTGCAGCCTCAGCAGCAGCCAGCTGTCTGCGGGGTTCAAGAGAGGGGCAGTCTAATTGAGCCTGCCTCAGATCTGCCCTTGAAGGTCCCCCTGTCCCAAGAAACTCAACCTGATCAGGTTCAAGTTCTTCTAGGACAGTTCCTTCAGGGCTCTCAGAATCATCCTCCTGGGAGGGCTGATCCACCACCTGAGGCAGGGGGGAAGGCACAGCCTTAACCCTACTGCTCTTTCTCTTGGGTTGTGACTGGTCCATAGTTTCAGGATCCAGCACTTGTTCAGTGGTGCACTTTTTGGCCTGTGACCTGGTCACAGCAAGGACATGTGCATCTATCCCCAGCATTTCTGCATGGGTCCTATACTCCACTTCAGACCAAACTGAAGTTTCAAGATCATTGCCCAGTAAACACTCTACAGGAAGGTCTGAACTAACAACAACTTTCTTGAGGCCAGTTACCCCTCCCCAGGAGAAGTTAACAATAGCCACACTATGGGAGGTAGTGGCATTGCTAGCGTTGGTCACTAGGTAATTCTCACCTAGTATGATCTGTCCAGGGTCCACAAAAGCAGGTGTCACCATTGTGACACTAGCTCCAGTGTCCCTGTAGGCCTGAGCCATTCTTTGGTTGATAAAAGGAGTCTGTCTGTACTTGCCCAGGTTACTGGGGCCTACAGAAGAGGACAAAGCTAAGTCCCCATCACAGATCAGAACAGCCTGAGTAGGTACTCTGACTAGGCCAGAATCCTCCTCAGTTCCCAGGGTTAACCCTACTACACCCTTTTGCTGGGAACCACCACTTACAGCTGAACTAGGGGGTACAGTTGCCTTAGGGGCAATGGTGGCTGGGGGCTTATCCTTTTTGGTGCACTCACTAAACCAATGTGAGTTGGACTTACAATAGTTGCACCATGGTTTCTTTTGGCCATCTTTCTTTTTATCCTTTTTGGGACCACCCTCCCCCTGAGCCTTTTGGGGGCCTGGTGAAGACTTCTGGTCTTTTTGTTTCTGATCATTACCCTTCTGGTCTGCCTTTTTCTGATCACCGCCCTGGTTCTGGTTTTTCTGCTTAACTCTAGTCCTGACCCATCTATCTGCCTTCTTTCCCAATTCTTGGGAAGAAGTCAGATCAGAATCAATCAGGTGTTGATGCAATAGCTGGTTTTGACAGTTGTTAAGTATTTGCTCTCTCATGATCAAATTATACAATCCTGTATAGTCCTTAACCTTACTTCCCATTAGCCAGCCTTCCAGAGCCTTAGTGGCACAATCTACAAAGTCAGTCCAGTCCTGAGTCTGTGTCTTCTGGGTATCCCTGAACAACAACCTGTATTGTTCAGTGGTTAGGCCAAACCCATCAATCAGAGCACTCTTCAGGACAGTGTAATTATCTGCATCCTCATCACTAACTGTGAGGAGCTTGTCTCTACCTTTCTCAGAGAAGGAGAGCCACAAGATAGCTGCCCACTGACTTTGGGGTACCTGCTGTACTTTGCAAGCTCTCTCCAAAGCAGTTATCCATTTGTGGATGTCATCCCCACACTTGTAGGGAGGGACAATCTTTCTCAGGTTTCTATTGTCATAGTGCCTGTCTCTATCCTTAGGGATATTGCTGCCACCAGTGGGTTCTGACCCACTTAACTTTTGCTCTCTAGCCAGAGCAAGCTTCTCCTTGGCAAGGGCAAGTTCTTCCCTCTGAATCCTCAGATTAGCTTCCCTCATTCTGGCTTCATGCTCCTTTCTCTCAGGGGAAGTCATTCCCCTGTGAGAGGAAGCATTAGAGATGCTAGAGACATGGGAGTGGATGGATTCCCTTGAAGGGGATCTGTCCCTCCTGCTTCTCTGTGTAAGCCTACTTGGGGGTCTGTATGGGGGGACCCCATGCAAACTCCCATGTAAGCTTAGGTTAGCCTGGCTAAGTCTTCCTACTTGGCCCTGGCTGTCTACCTCTTCATCTGAAGTCCCATCTGACTCCTCTGTGGTGGGTAGACCCTCCTCTGTACCTAGGGTACCTGTCTGAGATGCCCTAAGAGTATCATACTCCTCTAGGAGTTGTCTTAACTGAAGGAGGGTAGGGTTTGCACCCTGTTTTATTCCTCTGGAGGTACACAAGTGTCTCATCTCCTGGAATGTTAAGGTATCATATCTAGAGGGGGTCTTTTGCAGACCTGACCCTCCTGAGAGAGCATCTACTTGATCTCCTCTCAGAGACATGATCTAGTGAGGGTGTGGTGTGTGCACCTACCTACACTAGTTGTTTCTTCTAAACCTCTCTAGTAGTTGTAGTCAGGGTGTGTTACTCCCTTCAACCTACAACTACTAAGTCCAGTAGGACTTAAGTATTATAATCTATGTTATATGTACCTAGACAATATCTGTGTGATCTTTCAATTTAGTATCTCAAGATTACAATGGTATTACAACAGCAAGCTCAGATCCCAACCGCTGCTCACCAATGTGGGAAGTTTGCCTGATGTATGATGTCACTAGTTCTAGTGTACACCTTATATCAGTCCAAATACCCTTATGGTGATTGGTTGTAAAGTCAACCTTATAGACCAGCTATCCTAGTGGTAGCATGGACAAGAGCAGTCTTAGGCTAAACTCTGAATGGCATGTGAAGCCTGCTGTGATACCATATATAATCCCTTGAATACCAAATGAAAGGACACCACAACAGATATATATATAAAATAAAGTGTATTTATTCTAGTCAAACCCTCAGCACTCTTTATGAGATTAGAGGTAAGTACAACACAGTCTTATTTAAGCATACATTAAGTCACACAGGTAAGTAATACAGTTAGGCCCTAGGGGCCACGCAAACCATATACTAAGTAAGTGGTATAAGGACCACTGTCACGGAAATAGAATAGGCCTAGGCCTAGGGAATCGCTGGGGCTACACTACACTAGCGTTAGTTAGGAAGTGGGAGGCCCACGGGATTCGTGTGCAGAGTGGAAACACTCACGCGTAATGCGTAAAAGTCAATAGCAATAGTACAGTTTAGAAAACGATAGATTTAGGACACTTCCGGAGTAGCTAGGAAGTTGAGACTGGAAAACTAGACACTAGGATAGTCACTATCCTGATGAGCACCGGAGTACCCAAGTTACCTAGCCCACAGGCTGCGGGTGCATAGGGGTGAAGATGCATCGGTTTTCGTCGTTGACTCCTATGGATGCCTGAAGAAAGATGCTGACAGGCAGTCAGTGAAGAGTGTCCGGTGGATCCCAAGGCTGGGATCACGAAGAGAGGAAACCTGCAAGCAGAAGGGACAGAGTCAAGGTCACTAGCCAGTGACCACGTGGAACCAGGAAGGAACCAGGCGATGTCGTGAAGATTGCAGGTGAAGGTGAAGCTTGTCGCTGCAGCCAGGAGGACCAGGAAGCGTCGAGGACGACCAGGACCAGGAGGCGAGCTGTCCCACGAAGGCTCTTGCTGTCGGCGGCGTCGAAGTTGGACTAGGACTCACCAAGCCTTGGCAAGCGGAACCCACGAAGAATGGAGGACTTGCTTCTGGTGCAGACCAGGAAGGTCTGGGGTGCTTCTTCTTTGCAGAGAAGCGGGAGCCAGTCTGGAGGAGCCAAACCAGCGCAGAAGATTTCAGGGTGCGTCGTCACAAAGGCCACCAGCCAGCGGCAAGCAACCGGACAGACGCGGCAAGCACGAAAATGCAGAAGGGCCCCACGCAGGACTCGTGGAGTGTGGGGGCTGATCTTCGGTGCAGATGGTGCTTGGGGTTGGGGCTTCTCAATCCCCAGTGCACAACTTCGAGGGTGCCTCAGAAGCTGCGCTTTAAGTTACTAGCCACTTTTCCCAGGTAGCCGGTCCCACGTCGCTCGTCGCCTCCACGGATCTCAGCTTTGCTGTGGATGTGGATCAGGGTCGGAGAAGTCTGGAAGTCAAGGCTCTGGTCGGGCTCTGCAGTCGGTTCCTCGTAGAACGTGGGCAAAGCAAAGGGTAGTCTCTTGATGGTGCCTGTTTGCACAGGGTAGCCACTCCTTGGCTACAAGGGAGATTCTTCAGTCTTCTTCTTTCGTCGAATGTCGAAGGTCCAGAGTTTCTGTTCAAGTTTGCAGGTTCAGGATAATCTAAAGTCTTGAGGCCCAACTCCCACTCTTATACTAATCTGGGGGGCTGGGATACCTGCTAGGTCACGCCTTATGGGTGGGACCTGGGAGGGGGTGGTTACACCCACTTCCCTTTGTCCAGTTTCGCGCCAGAGCTGGGGCTGGAGTGCCCCAGCGCCGGTTTGAACTGGACTATGCAAGGAACACCTTGTGTGCCCCAGGCATGTCTCATTACTTTCAGCCCACCCTGCCCCAATACACTAAAGGCTGTCTGGGGAGGTGCTAGCACCTCCCCAAGCAGGAAACCGATTGTCCAGGCCTCCCTGGCTGGGATCACTCCCAGCTGCAGGAGGTCAGACTTGTGTCGTGGCAGCAGCATCCATTTTGTGATGCTGAGGCTTTGGTCAGAGGCTAACAGTGAAGAATGATTTTAACATGTCTTTCCCTCTAGAAGGGGGGAATAATATCCTCATGTCCAGAAATGGCATGGGGGTATTATTCCACAGTGTTAGACACCTTACACGACATGTTTCGATAAAGCCAAACCATAGTTACCATAACCGTCTAAGATTATAAGGCACTTTAAGAGTATATGGTAGGCTATATCATAGAACAGCTATAAGGACTTGGTTCCGAAAGCTGCAGACAGGCTCAGCTCATGCTAGAGCACCATCTCACATGTTACCAAGCACTCTGCCTCCAGGATTGTTAAGGCCTGCCATAGGAGTGACTGATAGGTACACATGTGTCTATATGTAAGTTAGGTATAGGAATACTACACCTAAGCAAGGGGTGATTACACGACCTTGCCCCAGCTGAGTGATCAGCCAGTTGTGTCAGAATGGAAGGCCAGGCCAGGGGTGGCATAATACATGCTGCAGCCCCTGGTAGGCCTAGGGTACACCTATGCCCTGGGTACCTAGGGTACACTGTACAGGGGCCAATAAGGTGATCCTATCCAAATGGGTTATGCACCTAAAGTACATGGTATTAATTTAGAGAGAGAACAGCAGGGCTGTGGGTCTGATTAGCAGGCCTACAGCCACATCTAAGTCGAAAACCAGTAAAGCAAAAGCAAAAAGTGGGGGTGAACATAGAAAGCAGACCCTACTCTCCTACACCCGCAAGCTACAGAACATCAAGAACGCCGCCGCAAGACTGGTCCTCGACCTGCCAAGACACTGCCACATCTACCAGCACCTGCGCACACTCCACTGGCTCCCCATCAAAGCTAGAGTCACCTTCAAGATGCTCACCCACGCCCACAAGGCCCTCCACGACACCGGACCGGCATACCTGAACAGCCAACTCAAATTCCACGCACCCCAGAGGACCCTACGATCTGCCCAGCTCTCCTGCGCTGTGGTCCCCCGCACCAGAAAGACCAGATCGGGAGGCTGCTCCTTCTCCTTCCTCGCAGTCCGAGCCTGAAACGCCCTGCCGCTCCACCTCAGACAGCATCGCTCCCCATCTGCGCAAGAAACCTCAAAACCTGGCTCTTCGACAGATCCCCCCCCTTGATGGACTGGAGCCTGCTAACCCCCCTTCCCCCCCCGAGCCTTGAGACCCTTACGGTTGAGTAGTTATGCTTAACAAATGCCTGATTGATTGATTGATTGTCTGCAAAGCCAAAAGCTGTAAGTACCCGAAAGAGGAATGCCCAATCCACCCGATCACATGCCTTTTCGGCATCAAGCCCCAACAAGACCGCTGGTATCTCTCTTTTGTTGGTTTTCTCGATTAGATGTATTGAACATCTAATTTTGTCTTGTGTCTGCCGCCCCTTGATAAAGCCGACTGATCGGATTGGATCAGATCTGGCATTCAGGTCCTGTATCCGGTTGGCAAGGATAGTGGAGTACATCTTCGCGTCTAGATTCAAGAGAGCTATTGGATGGTAAGAGGCACAGAGCTGTACATTTTTCCCAGGCTTGGGAATGACCGTGACCACTGCTTTGGCCATTAAAGGGGTCAGTTCACCTGTCTCCGCCATCTGGTCAAAAAGGCTTGTGAGGTGAGGGATAAGGACGGGGGCAAAGGTTTTATAAAAGTGGGCTGTGAGGCCGTCTGGCCCTGGGGCCTTGTGTAGTTTAAGAGCTGTGATGGTCGCTCTCACCTCATCCTCAGTGATAGGGGCCGTAGGTATATCATTCGTGGCTTGTGAGATTCGGGGGAACCGCAGGGCCCGAAGATAGCTGTCCTGCAAGTCCGGGTCTCTGGGTTCCTTAGTATAGAGTGTCTTGTAAAATTACCCAAAGAGATCTGCCTTATCTCTATCTGCTTGAACCAGGCCATTATTTCCATCCAGAATGCCCCCAATGTACTCCCTCTCAGGTTTCACTCTTAGTTGCCTCGCTAAGTGTTTGCCGATCTTGTTCCCTTGAGTGTATGAGATGTTGCGTAGTTTTAAGAGCATGTATTCTGCCCTGTTGTTATAGATTGCCTTTAACTTGCCACTCATTGCTGTGAGGGAGCACAGAGTAACCCTAGTGGGCTTGTTCTTGTGTGCCTTCTCCGCCAGTTCTAAATCCCTCTCCAGACCTTCCCTCTCTCTTGCCCGTTGTTTATTCAGGGTGGAGTTAAGTTCTATACACTGCCCTCAAATACCCGCCTTAAAGGCATCCCATGTGTTACTCGGGGATGTGTACTCCGGTTTGTTCACCTTAAAGTATTCAGTGATTTCTTCTCGTAGTTCCGTACACAATACACGTTCTTGTGTGAGGGAGGTTGGGAAGTACCATTTGGGGGTCGTGGTTGGGGCAGATCCCCACTGTAAGCAGATCGTTAGTGGACAATGATCCGAGATGGCAAGGGGGAACTTGGCCTCAGTAAGCTTGCCCATCAAGCGTGATTAATAAAAAATATAGTCTAGGCGTGAGTAGGTGTGGTGTACGTGCGAATAAAATGTGTAGTCTCTAGTTTGGGGATACAGGGTGTGCCAAGCGTCTCGCTGCTCAAAATCGTGCATTCTTTGCTTAATTGAGGGTTTAGGGGTGCCAGTGTACGTTGCTAAATTAGCATTAGTCCGTGCTTTGCATCACCGCCATCTTGCCGCTTATGCACACGACACTACGTGCCTTGGTTCCCGTAAACACTTTTGATTGTGGTGCTTCACATGGGAACTGTCTGCCTTTCACTATTTCTGTTGTGCTCTGAGTTCTCGTCTGCACATCGTGTTCAAGGCCAGAAAACAACTCCACTGGTTAATCGGCTTTGGTTCGATCCACACACATATAGACATAACATGGAACACAGCTGCGCTTCTGACTTTTCGGGTGCTTTAAATATTGCACGGGATGCAAGTTATCAGCACTTGGAGAAAACCTTTCCAGAGGAAGAGCTGTGCTTGTCCGGAGATGTAAATCCTATTATCTAAGACTTGAGGTAGGGGGTTCCGCTGTCCAAGCCCAGACGTCTTCCACTGATATAATAAACATAGCTTTTAACACGGGGAGGGTGGTAAAGCGCTATATTGTTTAATCCACTGTCATTATTATATTCTAACCCCGTTCATATTATATGGAATTGTAACCGTGCTGATTATACTGTTTTTATGTATTTCTTTGCTAGTGTTGGCACGTGTACTGCATTACAGAACACGTTAGTTGAAATAAACATTTTAAACTATACAGTGTCTCTGGTTACTCACATTGTGAACAGGTATGAGTGTCTAAGCGAAAGAGTGTCTTGTTCCCATGAATTCTGAGAGGCCCTGAGTCACATGTTCTAGGATATCCAATCATTGCTAGCTCCGCTGTAGTACGGAGAACGAATGGGATACTATAGCTAGCCGGATAGGGGTTCTGGGCACTGAGGCATGTTTTTGGTACACCACAATACACCACAGTCCTGGTTTCCTGTGCATAGTTCCGTGTATGTGCAGAATCCCTGCAACATGGCGCATCTAATGTTTGGTCTGGTACTTATTTATGAGGCACTTTAATAGTTCTCAGTACTTAACATTTGTATTTGTAAAGCGCACGTTCACCCAGAGGTCTCTTGGCGCTGAATAACGGATGTTCATTGTTACCCAACTCAATGGTACTCATTTTATCGACCTCGGATGGATGAAAGGCTGAGTGGACCCACCGGGATTTGAACCTGTGACCATGAGGTTGAACACAGGCCCCTGCAATGGACGCATTAGTCCACTGAGCCACCAGACCCGGCTACTTGTTCACAATCCCCTCGCCTCTGTTTCCGGAAAACAGCGGTGACGGTTTACCTGCCTATGTTGTCACTTTTATAGGTGATTCAAGCTTGAAATATACAAAAAGGTATCGTTCGTATTTTGAATTACGACCCACCTTTGTCTTGCTGCCTTTTTGATTTGTGTTTTTCTTTTCAAGTTTCTATATGGTTGAAGTTGACATCGTGGCGCACAGCCGCGTGGCGGTCCGGCATCATTTGCAAGCATGTAGGGTGCCGTATGCAGGTGCCAATCTGATCTTTGTGGTCCAAGTCAACCCATTATACACATATGAGGGGTTTTATTCCTGGGTGACATTTCCAGCAGTTGAAGGGGCGGATAATTTGTGGCATAAATACAGCCATACCGCCCTTCCGGCTGTATATCGGCCATATAGAATTCTAGAAGTTCAGTTGACGGCATGGCAGCATCGCATTTGGTTTGATGGCGCTCCTCCTGTACCTCTGTCACCTGTCATGTTAGGCTCGTTATCGACTGATGAGGCCACTTGGCCTGTGTTGGCAGCTTACACGCCGCATCCACGGTATTTAACGTGCGATGTGGCGGCTCTCCGTCTCATGCACACTACAATAGTCTGTGTATATAGAGCACTGGTTCAATATGTAAACCGCAACATCCAGGGGGAGCACCTGGAGTTGCACAGCAACCAGCTGGTACTGGTGGTGTTATTATTAGCCCAGTCATGGTTAATTCGGTTATGGGCAAGCCTCCCCCGAATAAGGAAGATTTGCCTTATTGGCTTGCTGAGAAATTTGACCAGCTGGAAGCGGTGTTTCCACATACCACTCCTGTGGAGAAGCACCGAATTTTGATAATTAGTTTGCAGAAAGACTTAGTACCCAAAGTCACTGATTGTGAGAGCTGGGGTAAAATATTCGCGGCAGTTTATGCAAAGTGTTTTGGCACACCATCCATGACAGTACTCCCCTCTTTAATTAAACGTGTTCAAGATGAGCACGGACCAGAGGCAGCAGTAGAATTAGGAATGAGGTTAGTTGGGGCGTATGACGTAGTTGCTGATCTGATCCTTGCTAATGTTAAGGGTGATGCAGTCAACTTTCAGGTGTCTAATGCTTTGGCGCTTGTCCCAGATGTAGACAAGCCCCGCAAATTACCTAAGATTATAGTCCAGACTCATAAAACGGTTGGGCGTAATAGGTTAGGTATTAAGTCTTTTGCTAAAGTACCTGCACAATCGCAGGCTCAACAGACGCCTCAAACTGATCAAGGAGGCCGTCCACAATTCCCTAAAAAGAATTGGAAGAATAACAAACAGGGGAAATCACAACAAAAGCAAGGGGGATGGGCACCGTCCCCTACACCTTCGGTCTCAGAACGCACTTATGAACTGCGTGATCGCGAGAGAATTAAATCTCCTGATAGATATCCGATTCCTGATACGCGTTCTCCTCTTTCTTCCCCGGAAGCATCAGGCTCCTATGCCGGTGGAGGTGATCGCCAGGAGCGCGGAAGAGGTCGAGGTGCCCTGCAAGGATGTGAGCAGCCACGGGTAACTGATGGAAAGGGTAAACAAGAAGACTTTCCTCATCAGCGCCCTCCTTTTTAGAAGAAAAAAGTGGCCGCTTTAACTGCGAGGTATGCCACGGACAGTGAGGACCGAACTCGGGAATCTAACATGGGCAGTAACGCTGCTAGACAGCGCAGCAGAGGTTACAGTAGTTGGCAAGCACTGTGTCCATTTCTGGAGGCAACAGCAACTGATACTTCCATCACAGTTGAAACCGCTGACACCCGAGTGGCTCCCCCTGACAGAATATATGAAATTAGTATTCTCATAGAAGGTGACATAAAACGCATTATCAAAGGGGTTTTTTGGGAAAATCTGACTTCTTCGTATGACATCCTGTTAGCGGAGGCTGACTGGCCACCGTCTTTTGTTCTGGCAGCTCCGAGAGGGGAGGAGGTAATCCTCACTAGTTTTTCACACGGTGTCTCGAAGGAGCATGCGCAACATTTTGCAGAACAGTGGGCTTCAGTGCTTGCGCCGGCTTTATACCGTACTTAGGTGGGATGGGATACAACATCTCCCCACCACGAGATTCCATTGCGGTCCATGCCACAGGCACAACCCCAATATCCTATCCGTTGGGAAGCTAAGGCTCCTGTAGCGGAGATACTAGACCAATTGGAGTATCAAGGGGTAACTGAGACATGTGTGTCACCTATGAATAACCCTCTTTTTACCATGACCAAGCCAGACGGGTCATACTGCATAATTTTGGATTACCGACATTTGAACTCACATTGTCGGACAAATGCGGTCCAGAACACCCATAGTTCTGCCCTAGTGGACAGTCTAGTTTGGAAAAAATATAAAACGTTGCTAGATATATCCAATGGCTTCTTTAGCCACAATCTGTCCCCTATGTCCAGTCAGTGGACAGCTTTTGCACACGGCGGCAAACAAAAGCAGTTTACAAGATTAGCGGTGGGCTATAAAAACAGCCCGGGTGTTTTCGCTGCACGTGTGGTCTCGTTGTTAGACACAATCGACCCTGATGCATATTCGTATGTAGAGGACATTTATCTCACAGATGACGAGTTATATCCACATCTTTTTCGCGTGGACCACATCATAGTGAAGTTTGCGGACTACGGTTATAAATTTAATTTTGCGAAATCACACATTGCTGAGTTCGCAGTGTTGTTCTTGGGCTACGAGCTCAATAATGAAGGATGTGGTTTGGCACCGCACTTCATGGAGAAGTGCGCACGTTTGCGTCCTCCTAAAACTCTGAAAACATTACAATCTTTGCTGGGATTCTTGAACTTTAGTCGTACTTATGTACCAGAGTATGCCCAGCATATCAAGCCTTTTTATGCTTTGATACAACCAACATGCTGGCTTCCGGAACATACAAATATACTGCAGTCTTTGCAGTCTGATTTGCTTGACTCTCAACTCTTGTTAACCCGTGACAACCATACTAACCTGGTGATAGGAATCATCCCAGGCACGGTGGGTTTCACATACCTGGCGTTTAATGTGGGAGACGCAGTCCCTATTTCTTATAAGTCACACTTGTACACTTCAGCAGAACTGAAGTCTTCCTCAGTCGAAAAACTCTTGACGGCAGTCCAGATGGCGATTCTAAAAGAACGCGCCCTGGCACAAGGAAAACGCATGTTGGTGGTAACACCATATCCTGCTCTAGAAGCAGTGACAAAGGCGAGTGTTCCTAACTCCAAAGCTTTACATCCACGGTGGATACAATGGGCTACATCGTTGACATCCCCGGATGTCACATTTATCTATGATTCCTCGTTACAGACTCAGGAGTCGCTGCAATATGAATTTGTTAATTCAGCTCCTCTGTCTATGCGCCCGCTCGAGGAATACCATTGTATTATTTACACTGACGGTTCGGCGCAACCGGCGATTAGATCTAAACATTCTTATTCTGCAGCCTGTGCGATTGTGGCTGGTTCCATAGTGAACGGCGAGTTTAAGTTCAGTGTGATTCACACACAGGCCCTCGGCGACTGTATTGCCCAACTGGCAGAGCTGCATGCTTTGGTGCTCGCACTGGAGTTTACGGATCCTAATGTGACTACTTTAATTGTAAGCGATCCCTTTTACTGCGTACAATCTTTTAATGACAATTTTTTCTTTTGGTCTCAGAATGACTACCGTGATTCGAAAGGCAAGACAATTAAGCATAAAATGCTATGGGTTCGAGTGGCAGAGCTGAAGGAACGCCTGCCACTCACGCAGGTAATTCATACCCTTGGCCACCAACGTGTAGGAGTACACGCGGTTGGTAACAGCTTAGCTGATGAAGCAGCTAAGTCAGCAGTGGACACGTGCTTAGTAGCAGCAGTTACAAGATCCATGAGTAAGATTGATGATGACATTTTGGCAGCTATAGCTGCTACAGAGAAGGGAAGTAATTATCCTAAAGGATTCCCTTCCAAATACTCTTATCATTTAAACCCTGATAACGTTCCCTATGTGACAATTAATAACGTTGGTGAGAGGTTGATTCCCAACGTGGACCGCAGGCTTACACTGATAATCGCGGCACGCGAGGGCATGGCCTCGGCGCATGCTGGTGTGTCTGCTACAGTCAGTATCTTGCAACAACGTTACTGGTAGCGAGGCTTATATAAACAAACACGTACTTCTGTGCTTTCTTGTGAAATTTGTCAGCAAATCAAGCCATCTACGGTGACCCGACCACCACAAACACCATTATGCATATTCAATAGACCATTTGCTTGTGTTTATTTGGATCACTGCAGTCCATTTTCTTCTGATACCGCATATAAATACATTTTAGTTGCAGTTGATTCGTGCACACGTTTTATATGGATCTTGCCACAACGCAGAACTGACGCTTGAACTGTAGTCAGGGATCTGCGGTCTTTGGGGGTGCAGGTCAAATGTCGTCTCCATACAGGCCTGAGGGCAATTCCATTGTGGAGCGAATGAACCGTGACTTAAAGCAATCCTTAACGGCTAGAGTCCTAGGCACTGGCAGGAACTGGCACGCCCATTTGTATAGCGTACAACGTGCACTTAATACTCTCCCTAGAAGACCTCTGGGTGGGCAGACCCCTTACGAATTGCTCTATGGCATTGAAATGTTTGTGCCAGACCTTGATGGTCTAGACTTGGCGGCTAAAGCCTTCCCTTTTGACGTAGATAAACATTGTGCTGTATTACAGAACCTACAAGTCACAAGACACAGTCTAGCAAAAGAACATTTACCTGCCGCCACTGATGGAGCACTGCAGATTCCGGTGATCGGCTGGCTGCCTAAAGTTGGAGAACTGGTCAGGGAGAAGGTGAAGAACAAAAAAGAATTTGGTCCATCCTATCGAGCTCCGGTTCCAGTGCTGGGCGTGCAGGGAACTCGTACAGTAATTTTACCACCACTTCCTGGTTGCAAAGACAACAGATACGTCTCAATTGACAATGTCAAGCTACAACATCTGGCCAATTCTGAATAGTTTACCTCCAGCTTCATCGTATGCCACTATTCCAGGAAATCCTGAGACTGCCATAGAGATGGACTCTGTTGCTAATCCTTTGCTGGTCCTACAGTCCTCAGCTGCTAATGACGAACCAGAATACTTACCCTACAAGTGAATCTTTGCCTGGGTTAAATGCTACAGCCAGGAACGAGTCGCGTTTTTCCTTTGACTCTCATTCAACATCGACTTTGACCCCTACAAAATTTGCAATTTTTATCTCCTGGTTTAAACGCACTTATTTGGTTCCCCCATGGATATATATTTGGCTGGTGCTCACCCTTATTTTTTTATTCATGTCCATTGGGTTTGTGACAGTGTTTTTTCTTTTGATCAGTGGACACTACCTTAGAGAACACTCAGCTGTAGAACTAGTAAATGGAACTTTGGCCCCGCATTCTTCATTGCACATCATGAAAAGGGACCTGACTTTAGTCAACATTACAGCCTGGCCAGTTACGCATGGCATAGTTTGGGATACAGTCCCGTTTCAAATTCTTGGTCCGACAGAGATTATTAATGTTCCAAATGTACTTCGTGTCTCAATGGGTGATGTGGTTAAATATAACATGCGTTCAGATGACTGGGATGTGCGAGCAATACAATCTCTGTTTTCAGATTTAAAATACTATGCATCATTTGATGCTGAGGACTTGTATTTGAATTCAGCAAATTATGCTGACTTATTTTGCTATCAGCATTATGGCCATCATTATTTGCATAAAGCGACTACTTTTCGAGCTATTTTTAATTATACTCAATGGGAATATTGCCCCGCCCCACCGATAGGGAGTTCTAAGACCCTGTTGAATAAATTTACATATTTTACGAGTTTTGGTCAATCAAACCCTGAATCTTATTATTTTAAATTGAATTCTAAATCAAATACGAAAGTTATGCTTACCCACACTAAATTGTTATACTCTGATTCTTTTATCCTTAAAATGTCAATGGGTGGCTATGATCATTGGAAAAATACCGTTGATTTTAAATCAGTTTGGGGTTCAAAAACCTGGCATGTGCAGGGTATGGAAGCTTTGAATTGTGTATGTCTTATACCAACACAAATACTGTTTTTGAACGATTCTATCAATCAAACTACTTGTCTGGGTTTATCTACGGCTAAACAACTGAAGGCTCCTGCTTTTCCTTCCTTTGCAGAATATCCAGAATGGAATGTTACTACCAATTACACATTTGAGGAGATGCAGTCTGTATTTACAAAAGTAACATTTAATATCTCGAATCTTGACTCTATGGGTTGGTTGGTTTGGCAGATCAGTGCAGATGCATGCCAAATGCATTTCCATAACAGGGCTTCAGGTTACACACAGGATAGGCCTAATCCACGATTTTCAACTACGCATTCAGTTACAACGTATTCTGTTGGAAAAGTATGTCAAACTTGGTTACAACACTCTACCCTAGCTTCTGTTAAACAGCATGTGTCAATATTATCAAAAGAAGTGGATTTATCGGATTTCATAAAAGGCCCGGTTGGCCCTAGGCCTAAATGATGGATTTATGCAGTTTACAATGAAATTTGGAAAATGTCTCAAATTGAAGCCGCTTCACGTTTAAGGGCTATAGAACAAGCTAATCTTGAAAAAGTTCTTGCTGTGGTAGATAACAGTATTAATACCCTTTCTTCCAGGATATGCACATTGGACAATATTGTTTCTTCTGTTGTTGATATTGTACAGGATGATGTATCTGTGTTATATCATGGTCAGAACCAATTATGCTCTGTTATGCAGTTAGCATGGAACTTGCCGATGCTTAAAATGAGTCGAGTGCCATGGGACTATGTAAACACGTCCTCTTTGTTTGTACCTTTTAATTTGACTGAAATATAACAGTCTATGTCCATGAAAGATGCCAATTACAACCCTTTTACAAATAGAGAAATTAGACCCTTTACCATTCTCGGGGAACAACCTTTACAACGCAACTGTTACAACGCACTACACTTACAACGCATTTTTTACAACGCATAATCCATTACAACGCACTACACTTACAACGCATGACACTACAACGCATTTTTAAAAAATACCTTTACAACGCATACCATTACAACGCCTACCATTACAACGCATAATATTACACTACACTATCCAACACTTACCCTACTGTTGCACCCCCTGGAGTTAGAATAGTAATTTTTACCCCTATACTATCCAACACTTACCCTACTGTTGCACCCCCTGGAGTTAGAATAGTAATTTTTACCCCTATACTATCCAACACTTACCCTACTGTTGCACCCCCTGGAGTTAGAATAGTAATTTTTACCCCTATACTATCCAACACTTACCCTACTGTTGCACCCCCTGGAGTTAGAATAGTAATTTTTACCCCTATACTATCCAACACTTATCCTACTGTTGCACCCCCTGGAGTTAGAATAGTAATTTTTACCCCTATACTATCCAACACTTATCCTACTGTTGCACCCCCTGGAGTTAGAATAGTAATTTTTACCCCTATACTATCCAACACTTATCCTACTGTTGCACCCCCTGGAGTTAGAATAGTAATTTTTACCCCTATACTATCCAACACTTATCCTACTGTTGCACCCCCTGGAGTTAGAATAGTAATTTTTACCCCTATACTATCCAACACTTACCCTACTGTTGCACCCCCTGGAGTTAGAATAGCAATTTTTACCCCTATACTATCCAACACTTACCCTACTGTTGCACCCCCTGGAGTTAGATTAGTAATTTTTACCCCTATACTATCCAACACTTACCCTACTGTTGCACCCCCTGGAGTTAGAATAGTAATTTTTACCCCTATACTATACAACACTTACCCTACTGTTGCACCCCCTGGAGTTAGAATAGTAATTTTTACCCCTATATTATCCAACACTTACCCTACTGTTGCACCCCCTGGAGTTACAAAAGTAATTTTTACCCCTATACTATCTAATACTTACCTTAAATGCAATTAAATATTATGCGTTGTAATGGTATGCGTTGTAATGGTAGTTTTTAAAAATGCGTTGTAGTGTCATGCGTTGTAAGTGTAGTGCGTTGTAATGGATTATGCGTTGTAAAAAATGCGTTGTAAGTGCATGCGTTGTAAAAGTGTGCGTTGTAACGTCATACATCCCCATTCTCAGTAGCGAAAACAAACTCTGCTGTTTGGCTAGTTCACGGGGGTTATAACACTGCCGTTCTCCTTATTTAAATTTACATTGTGCATGAAACATTTTCCCATGGGCCGCTATGAACCGTTAGGAAATTCGTTCCTTCATGAAGTATGGTCACTCCCCTTCATGTTTATATGTTTGTGTGATGACACAGAGGTGTATCTGACTGGTGAAACTTGTGATTCTTCCATTGGACACTCCCTTGTGTGCAAAAATATACAATTGCACGGCGCTTGTAATTTAGAGGCGCCTAATTTAGCGTGCATTTTAAAAGGAAAATCCGTCCCCTCGATTAAACTAACATTCACACTGCTGTCTAACGGCGGTTATTTACTTCTGAATAATGAAAAATGCTGCGGCATGTTAATAGGCATACCGTACATTGTGACTGTGTCACAACGTGTAGTTTGCTGCAAAAATGTGCTGTTTCCTCCACCTCGTGGGAGTCCCGATATTTCAATTTGGCCTTCCATTCCGACCTTTAAGGCAGAATTCGACAAGCTGAGCCGTATAAGAGCTTTATTGTCCCAGAAAGAAGTTTCTCTCACTTCTGCCCTTGAGACGTATGTCCTGCAGGTGTCTAATACAAGAACAGAAGTTCAAGCACTTTTAAACACTGACCTCCCACAACATTTTGGTGAGCTTATTCATTCTATTTTCAATGCTTCCCATACAACGGGGCTGGCTTATTTTTTTTTAATTGTGGGCTCTGGCCTTGTAACATCTTTTCAAACTATTTTTGGTGTGATCCTGGCTTTCATTCATTCTATTTTTTCCAGCGTCTTCGGCGGGTTGCCACTAATATTGGCCTTAGCTGCCAGGATCTTCCTGTTGATTTGCCTGCTCAGAAATGGCTGCCCCTCTTGTGGTCGTTCACAACCCGGCCCAGCTACAGCTGCTTCGTAACCGAATGCTTCAGTGCTACGGTACCTTGCCACTGGCCGGTCTTAGCGTTATAATCTGTCTTTCCGATTTCCATGGTACACTTGCATGCAACCATTTTCTCAGGCTTGGAGTGTCCTTTTCAATGGGCTTTGGATCTCTGCCTCACAAACACAGCGTCTCCTGACCCGGACTTTGCTTTACTCATTAGCCCCCTAGTGTCTCATGAGCAGGACTGTTCCGAAATGGGTCTGATGGCCTGTGCAGCTGCGCTCGGAGTGCTAGCTCAATGGGATATCGGTGCAGCAGCACATGATTTCCTGCAACAGAGTTACATCGAATACCACGCAAGTTGCCCACCGTTGGTGCTGACCTGACCTCGGGTCACTCCCCACACCGCACGGCTCCTCCTGGTGCCCGTGTCTGCCCTACTGCTGCTGCTGCTGCCTAGTGTTCACCGCTGGTGTGCCCCTGGTACCTGTTTCCGCGCTACTGTATTGTTGCTCTGTATTTTTCTCCCCCTTCTGGCTGTTATTCTTTTTTTCCTGCTCTTCCAATTGCCGTTCCTGTACCCTCGCCCTCTGTGCCCCCCTCCTGCTCCCCGCTTCCCGCCACGACCCCGCCCCCTTTTTCCTTCTGTACCCTGTGCCCTCGCCCATTGGCCGCCCCGCTCCCGCCTCCCAGCTGCTCCTCCCTCCCACTTCGCCTCTTATGGAGGGCTCTGCGCGGCAGTGAGAGTGACCTGACCTCGGGTCACACCCCACGCCGCATGGCTCCTCCTGGTGCCCGTGTCTGCCCTACTGCTGCTGCTGCCTAGGGCTTGCCGCTGGTGTGCCCCTGGTACCTATTTCCACGCTACTGTATTGTTGCTCTGTAGTTTTCTCCCCCTTCTGGCTGTTATTCTTTTTTTCCTGCTCTTCCAATTGCCGTTCCTGTACCCTCGACCTCTGTGCCCCCCTCCCGCTACCCACTTCCCGCCGCTGCTCCCACTTCGCCTCTTATGGAGGGCGCCGCGCGGAAGCGCATCACAACCAACACCGACGACACCCTCACCACCGCCGAGCTCCTTCACTTCCAGATACACACCGACCCCAAGACCACCCTCAGAGGGACTCTCATCTACAGACCCCCGGGACCACGCACACAATTCAGTGAAGCCATCGCAGACTTCATCAGCCCGCTTGCCCTCGGCTCCTCCGACTAAATCCTCCTAGGGGACCTCAACTTCCACCTGGAGAATAACAAGGACAACAACACCACCACCCTGCTAGACAACCTCACCAACCTCGGACTCAAGCAACTGGTCAACACCCCCACCCACTACGCCGGCCACACGCTTGACCCCATCTTCTCCTCGAGCAACCACATCTCCTTCAGCCACTCCACCAGACTTCACTGGACCGATCACAGCTGCATCCACTTCAACTTCAGGAAAACCACGACTCACCTCTGCCCGCAGCAAGCCCCCCGTAAAGGCTGGAGCATGATCACCACCGACCAGCTCACCACCTCCCTGAGCCAAAACCAACCCACCAACACTACGGACCCCAACGAAGCAGCCCGCAACCTCACACAGTGGATCACCAACTGCGCCGACGCCCTTGCACCACTGAAGAACCCCCCAAGCAATCCCGACAGCAAGAAAGCCTCATGGTTCACCGACGATCTCAAAGACTCCAAGAAATCCTGCCGTACCCTCGAAAAAGCCTGGCGCCACGACCAATCAACAGAAAACATGACAGCCCTCAAGAACGCCATCCGCAAACACCACCAGCTGATCCGCACCACCAAAAGGACATCATTCAGAGACCGACTGGACAACAACACCCACAACAGCAAAGAACTCTTCAGCATCGTCAAAGAGCTCTCCAGCGCCAGCAACAACGACATCACGCCATCGCAAGACCTCTGCGACTCACTCGCCACGTTCTTCCACCGCAAGATCGCCGATATACACGACAGCTTCGGCACTCAGACTACATACCCAGCCACCGAACCAACGCCCCACACCACCATCCTGTGCACCTGGAACCCCGTCAGCACGGAGGACACCACCCTCATGATGAACACCATCCACTCCGGCTCCCCAGATGACCCCTGCCCACACCACATCTTCAACAAAGCCGACTCCATCATCGCACCCCAACTCCGGGACATCATTAACAACTCCTTCACATCCGCCACATTCCCGGAGAGCTGGAAGCATGCAGAGATTAGCGCCCTCCTGAAGAAACCCACCGCGGACCCCACAGACCTCAAGAACTTCCGTCCCATCTCGCTCCTCCCCTTCCCCGCTAAAGTCATTGAGAAAACCGTCAACAAACAGCTGACCACCTTCCTCGAGATGAACAGCTCCCTCGACTCATTGCAGTCCGGATTCCGAGCGAACCACAGCACCGAGACCGCCCTCATCGCAGCCACCGACAACATCAGGACCCTGCTCGACAACGGTGAAACTGCCGCCCTCATTCTCCTCGACTTGTCGGCCACATTCGACACTGTCTGCCATCGCACCCTGACCACCCGCCTCCACCACGACGGGATCCAAGGGAAGGCCCTGGAATGGATCACCTCCTTCCTCTCCGACAGAACTCAGAGAGTCCGTCTCCCGCCCTTCCGCGCAGTGGCCACCAAGATCATCTGCGGCGTACCCCAAGGATCCTCGCTCAGCCCCACCCTCTTCAATGTCTACATGAGCCCCCTCGCAGCCATCGCACGCAAACACAACCTCAACAACATCTCCTACGCCGACGACACCCAACTGATCCTCTCCCTCACCAACGGCCCTGCCACCGCCAGAGCCAGCTTCCAGGAAGGAATGAAAGACGTCGCGGAATGGATGAAGCTCAGCCGTCTGAAGCTGAACTCAGACAAAACGGAAGTCCTCATCCTCGTACCATCCCCCTCCGCCTGGGACGACTCCTGGTGGACCCCTGCTCTGGGCACTGCCCCCAAGCCCACGGACCACGCAAGCAACCTGGGTTTCATCCTTGACTCCTCCCTCACGATGACCAAGCAAGTCAACGCCGTTACATCTTCCTGCTTCAACACCCTCCGCATGCTCCGAAAGATCTTCCGGTGAATCCCCACTGGAACCAGGAAGACAGTCACCCAGGCCCTCGTCACCAGCCGACTGGACTACGGGAACGCCCTCTACGCTGGGACCACCGCCAAACTACAGAAAAGACTCCAGCGCATTCAGAACGCAGCTGCACGACTCATCCTGGACATTCCCCAACACAGCCACATCTCTGCACACCTGAGAGACCTGCACTGGCTCCCCGTCAGCAAGAGGATCACCTTCACCCACGCACACAAGGCTCTCCACAACACGGGCCCCGAATACCTCAATACCCGCCTCACGTTCTACACACCTACCCGCCAGCTCCGCTACGCCAGCCTCGCCCTCGCCACCGTCCTACGGATTCGCAGAATCACCACCGGAGGAAGATCTTTCTCCTACCTGGCGGCCAAGACGTGGAACTCCCTCCCCACCCCCCTTCGACTGACCCAGGACCATCTCTCCTTCAGGAAGCACCTCAAGATCTGGCTTTTCGAGCACTAGCGGCACCCCCCCTCCCAGCGCCTTGAGACCCTCGCGGGTGAGTAGCGCGCTCTACAAATGTCCTGATTGATTGATTGATTGAGCATGTTTGCTCCTTTGACTTAATAAACTGGATGGCGTCTACTTTTTCAGACGATGACAATGATTTCCTGTTGGAAGCTGTCGCCACTTTTTGCACGTACACACCAATGGATTGATAAGACCAGCCCACCCAGACATCCTTTTTTTGGCTTTTCATTATTTTTTTATTTTACTTCCAAAAGGATATTTTTAAAACGAAAAGACCTTTACTCTTTTTCACACCCAATTGACATTCTTCGCTTCCAGGTCGCATAAGCTCTTGTTGCTCAGCCTTTTTGAACTCTGTGTTCGACTTCGATCACTGTGTGTAGGACTGCCCAGGGGGAGGGTGTCGTGAGGGTTTAAGGGTGCCAGCGGACGTTGCTCAGTTAGCATTAGTCCATGCTTTGCATTACTGCCATCTTGCCACTTAAGCACACAACACTACATGCCTTGGTTCCCGTAAACACTTTTGCTCGTGCTGCTTCACATGGGAACTGTCTGCCTTTCACAATTCCTGTTGTGCTCTGAGTTCTCGTCTGTACATCGTGTTCAGGGCCAGAAAACAACTCCACTGGTTAATCGGCTTTGGTCCGTCCCACACACATATAGACATAACATGGAACACAGCTGCGCTTCCGACTTTTCGGGTGCTTTTAATATTGTACGGGATGCAAGTTATCAGCACTTGGAGAAAACCTTTCCAGAGGAAGAGCTGTGCTTGTCCGGAGATGTAAATCCTATCATCTAAGACTTGAGGTAGGGGGTTCCGCTGTCCAAGCCCAGAGGTCTTCCACTGATATAATAAACATAGCTTTTAGCACGGGGAGGGTGGTAAAGCACTATATGGCTTAATCCACTGTCATTATAATATGCTATCCCCATTCGTATTATATGGAATTGTAACCATGCTGATTATATTGTTTTTATGCATTTCTTTGCAAGTGTTAGCACGTGTACTGCATTACAGAGCACGTTAGTTGAAATAAACATTTTAAACTATACAGTGTCTCTGGTTACTCATATTGTGAACAGGTATGAATGTCTAAGCGAAAGAGTGTCTTGTTCCCATGAATTCTGAGAAGCCCTGAGTCACATGTTCTAGGATATCCAATCATTGGTAGCTCCGCTGTAGTACGGAGAATGAATGGGATACTATAGCTAGCCGGATAGGGGTTCTGGGCACTGAGGTGGGTTTTTGGTACACCACAATACACAAAAGTCCTGGTTTCCTGTGCATAGTTCTGTGTATGTGCAGAATCCCTCCAACAATTTCTGCAGGGAAAGAGCCCGTTTCGGATCTGTGTGGGTGAGTGCTATCTATATCGGGTTACCAGGTAAGATTGAAATCTCCCATTAATATCGTAGGCCCTTCCACAAAGTGCTCCATTTTATCAAGCAGGGTATTGATAAAGCTCATTTGGCCCGCGTTTGGCGCTTACGCTGCTATAAAGGTGCAAAGAGTGCCCCTCAGCATGCCTTTAAGCAGTACCATCCTTCCCTACCTGTCTGACTGGATGTCTAGCAGTTGAAATTTCGTCGCAGCATGAAATAATACTGCTACTCCCCGATGTTTGATATGTGCTGACGATCTGTAGATAAGGGGGTACATTTTGTGCTTAAGCCTCAGTTTGTCAGCCTTCTGTAAGTGTGTCTCTTGGAGAGCCACTATATCGAAGTGGTGATCTGTGAGGTATTTCAAACCTTTTGCCTCTTCTGTGGGGAGTTGAGGTCCCTAACGTTCCGCAAGGCTATAGTAATTATCATCTTTCCCAGTGGAACTCCTCCTTCACTTGCCTAGAATCACTCCTTCGCTCCGTCGGAGCCAACATTGTGGAAAGAGTACCTCCCTGCCCCTGCCTTAATATACATGCATCACCCTCACCGCCCTTTTGTCGATTGAGCAGAGTATGCCCCGCCACACCACCCCCCAACCCCCTCCCACCCCCTGTCCCACACACAAAAGAAGAAGGACACCCTGACATTGAATTGACTTAACTAACCAGAACAAACCCTGAAAACAAGTGTGGAGGGTCCCCCTTCTGGAGGGAGATCCCCCGGTTAAGACACACTTGAGGAACGTTGCCATTCCTGTTTCCTTAGCCCCTCTTATGAGCAAGGAGAAAAAACCAAGGCACATAGTTTAAAACAGTATACAGCCGGTTATCAGTGAACCTATGCCCCTGCAAAGAAATAAGAAAAACAGACCGAACACAGAGTCCCAGTAGTACCGCATGCGGTAGGGAGACAAAAAGCAAGTTCTCCGCAATCAGCACTCTCCACGTGGAACCCCCTTACTGCCGAGGAAACAGGACAGTGCTGCTGTCGTCTCATAATTGGCGTCGTGCAAATAATTGACCCCAAGGACGAAGTCCGGGACCGGATCGCCCCGTGAGGTCCAGGCATTTGGGCCCCTCACAGGAGCCACTCTTGCCAGTCCTCCACTCCATCCAGCTCTTAGTGGAAATTTCCAGACGTACCCCGGGGTGGAGGCCCGGCGTGAGACTCTCAAGCAGGATAATTGCAAGTCTTTCACTCCATCCAGCCACTAAGTGTCCGCATTACTGTTCGGGACAGTTAGATTCACCAAGAATTACGAAGTACAGCAGAGGGGTCATCAGCAGTCGGTTTACTCCGTGGATTTCTTACTCCGTGGGCCCATAGTACGCCATTGGCCTCCGCCTTGTCGCCGCCGATCGCCTTCCATGTCTTGTGAAGGGGACTTGTCATTGGAGGAAGAGAGCTCAATTCCCAGGAGATCTGCTGCTTCTTGGAGCTCCGTGCAGTGATGAGATTAATTGTCCCACTGGAAGGTTATACCAAAGGGATATGTCCATCGGTATTCTTGTCTCTCAGGACTTCGGTGATCGGATGAAACTGTTGGCGCTGTAAGAGCGTGGCCTGTGCTACGTCCTGGTAGAGTTCACACAAAGCATTTTGGAAGGTGACCTTTTCAGCTGATGTCGCCTTTTGGGGGGCCATTTCTTTAATTTTAAACGAGCCGAACTTCGCCAGCACATCACGGGGCCGACGATTTTCTCCCGGCAGCCTCGGACCAACCCTGTGGACTCTTTCCAGCTGAATCATGGCCCGTTTCACCCAGCACCGAGGAGAACAAGCCCACCATGAATGCCTCTAGATCTGGGCCCTCGCAGTCTTCTTCTAGGCCTCTGGCTCGGATGTTATCTCGTCAAGAGCGATTTTTTAGGTCTTCGCATTTAAGTATGGTGGCTCGAAGTTGGCTCCGCAGATCAGCCGAATTCTCCTCCAAGGGTGTGAGGCAATCAGCCATCTCTTGATGTTTTGCCTCAAGGTCCAGCGTGCGGGTTCCCACCGAGTCCACATCTGCCTGCAAAGATACCATTTTCTCCCTCATCTCTGCTCGGAAGGACTCAAAGGAGGCATCCATGTCAGCCTTGATATCTGTCCGGAGTTCCTTTTTAAATTCCCACAGACAGGAGGTCCTCTTTAGTTAGCACCCCTGCTGATGGTGTCACCTCTTCGCCTGTTGCTCCTGTGCCACAGGAGGCAAAATAATTGGAGACCTTGTTGTTGGGTGTCTTTTTGGGTGGCATAAGGGGATCTGCGGCGTGGTCAGCTCCAGGCCATCCCCTCCATCTCGTAGAAGCTGTGTTGAGTGTTTGAGCATATATTAGAGTTCCAAACCACCTACCCTCCCTCGTCAGGCTTCACCTTTGCTGACACATCGCCTACCCCGAAGGTCTCCTCACCGTCCAAGTTATATGCCTTGGCCTAGGAGAGCTCGGAGGTCATCTTGTCCACACTGGGTATGCTGGAGGACATTCGTTATCCCTTGAGAATGAATCTCTCTTCAGCCAGGTGGCCATGTTAGGGTCAGGCAATCGGCATCCTTAGTTCCACCGGGATGGGGGCCCCAGAGCAACACCATGTCTGCCTTCTGAATGATCGATCCCCACGGCCAACACGCATACGCTGCCCTCTTTGTGTCGCACTTGCCTATATGGGGGTTATTGGAGCGATGCCTCCGAGGCGTGCACTCTCTCAGTACTGTCCGACCGGAGTATCAGGCACTCTTAGCTGGGCTGCATCAGTGCTCTTTGTAGTAGCGCCGAGCTAGGAAGAGGGCGTACAGCACTCCACTGAGTGGCTGGCGTATCTTCAAGTACGGGACATCACCATACATGCCAACATTTCAGAAGAGCAAAGAGGGAGATTTTTTAGAAAAAATCGGGAGAATGGGGCCTTGAATCGGGTTACTGTCATGTATGGGCTTTGGAAGTGTGGTGCTGCAGGATCGGACATTCGAAACACAAATGCGCGTTTTTCTTACCTTTCAGAAGCATGGAGCGCAATGGCAGGCAGAGAGAGGGCGATGCAAGTGTTGTGCACTGGCCTGGCAGGTTGCTGGCAGTGCATATACCAAACCAACCCCCCCGCCCCCCCAGCCCCCCACTGTGTGTGGCAGCCGGGCTGAAACAGCTTCCCGGACACCCACACAGCCGCCCCCGAGTACTTCACAGGTCTATAAAAGACAATTGGCTTGTTAATGAGGCTTTGTTGCTTTTTCACCCCTTCTAGAGCCCCCGCGTCGCCACTCTGACTATTGCTGAAAGAATTAGCACGTTACACAATACCAAGCCCTGTCAGCTGAAACCCCGAGGAATCGGGGTTCTGGATGCTTGAATCGGGAGGCGGGAGACTAGCCTTGAAATCGGTAGTCTCCCGCCTGAATCTGGAGGGTTGGCATGTCTGCATCACTTTTGCCGGTTGCGTCTTCTTTATCGTGCCGAGCCGGCCATTTTTTCGGATCAGGGCTCCCGCTTCAAGCCCTCCTCCCACCCTGTCCGCCGCGACTCCCGGGTGCAGTGCAGGCAGCATTCAATCCGCACAGGAAATGTCTTAACCTTCTTTTGTGTGACAGCATGGGCATCCGCTGCCACAACAGGGGTCCCGGGGGATCGAGGCCGAGCGCTACCGGAAGTCCGCCGCGATGCGAGGTGACATTTTCTCCGGCGGAGCTCCGAACGCTTTCAAAGCTGCAAGTCAACTTTCTCCTCACGCAGGTACATTTTACGGTCCCTCTGGCGATTTTCGGCATCCCGCTGCCCGGGGAAATGCAAAAACTCCTTAAGGAAGCAATAATTATGCCTTATTTAAATGAATGAAACGGGGCCTGGGACGGAGCCGATCAGGAACACGTCTGACCGGCCATGTTAGTTGGCCACGCCTCCAAATGTGGGCTTCTTTTTAGAAGACCTACGCAACAAGTACTAAGTACTGTTATGTTCTGGGCCCTAGGCCCACATACTGGATGAATGACCACACGGACGCATGGATAGGTGGTACGGATGACTAGCCACGAGCACGTGCACTCGGGCCCTTTTATTAGCGGGGTCACCTGACTGGTGACACCCGTGTTGGATGGGTGAGGGGGTGTGTGTGGGCCAGCCTGTCCAGCAGGACACAACATTCCTCCCAAATTTTAATAAAACGAAAAGACAACAAACAAAAACGTCCAACCTATGGAAAGAAATGAGAAAAACAAACTAAAAGAAATGGAAGTCTCACAGTTCAGAGATGTAGTTCGCAGGACAGCGGTGGACAGGTGCAGCTGTGAGCATCAAGACATCTTGGCACATGTCCATACTTTAACCAGATATATCTGGGGACGAACACAGTGCTGATGATATCCGGACCTTTCGGCTTCGCTTCAGTTGAGGAATGGTCCACCTACGAGATGTTCATCAGTCCAGCATACTCTTGCTGTGAGGCCATTAGTGTCTTATTGTTCAACATGGGTGCATCAGGAGCGGATAGATGAGTCCACTGCAAACCTGACGACTGTGTCGCTGGATCCTTTGACGACAGTCCTGGCATTCTGTAACCTGTTGAAATTCTCGGTTGGATGTCCTGGCTGCTTCCTGGGATCCATTGGTGGGGCACAGTAAAGTCCATCTCTCACGCTCTGGGAGGCCCCTTGGATGAGTTGCCCCGGGACTGTATATGGGCTCTGACTCTGGAGCCACCGCCTCGTCACTCGTGCAAACTTCAGGGGTGGATGTGTCTTGGTCAGAAACATGCTCTCTCTACCAGGATCAGGACATGCGCCGGTTAAACAGATGGTCATTGTATTTTCGGATCGTCGATTGTTCTGGCAAGTGGTGTGGGACTCCAGTTGTTGTTCTTGATGCTCCAAGGATGGCAGTGATGCACGTGACAGATGATGGAGTGGATGCCATGAGACAACTCGCACCACATCTGGTGATAACTGGCAGTGAGTAGGGATGACTGGCGAATCTTTGCAGTCATGATACTCGTCGGACACTTGGTGCAGCTCTTCTGATTTGGCATTTGTGTAAGTAGAACAGGGATGCCCTTTTCTTTACGCAGCCGGCGACAGGTGGCTGACAGTCAGTGAGAAAAATGACGTCCGCGCACCCCAGTGGCTGGTGTGTGTTAGAAGGTGCACTCTGGTGAACGGCGTCCCTTTGTTGACTTCCACTGCGCGCCAGTTGTCGTCTGCTTTCTTGTAATAGGACCGTTACCGTCCTATATTTCTCCACTCCGTAGCTTCTCTGAAGATGTGGCGAGAAGGCCACGCAAACTTGTAGGGATCTACTGCTCACTCCGTCGTGTTCTCTGGGCTTTGCATCTTCTCCCATCACGGACCACTCACCGGTCTGGTCCGGTCAGAAAAAACTAGGCGTCTTCTCAGGTGTGTCCGCCAACTTCAGGGACGGTAGTGGGAGTAGGCATGGTTTGAGGGATCCGTATGTTTCGGCTGTGATTTCGGGTTGCTGTAGGGGGTAGATATCTCGCTTTTCTTGCGTCAGTAGTGGTGACGCGCCACTCGGAGTGCTGGACTCTCCTCCTGCCTGCAAATGGACCGTTGCACACCACAGTCTCTAAGGCAATAGCGGGGGCACTCCCTGAATAATCTCTAGCTCCCTGCTGGGCGATTTTGATGCAGGTTGGGTGATTACAATCTCTCTTCCTCCTGCTTTCGGACCACACAGGGCCCCTCTCCCTTCTGGGAATTTCCTTGGTGCTTTGCAGATGGCGGGTAATCGCCCTTCCGTCTCCTCTTTTCCTTGCCTCTGCTCTGGCAGCAGTGGTGCTGTATACTTGCTTTTTCTTTCTGTGGTGGTCACTTGCCACAACTAGTGTATATGCTTGTCTCTTACTTTTCTGAGAAATATCAGCCAGGTTCTCTTTACTGCGACGGGATGCATTGGTAGTGGCATCAGGGTGTCTCTCTCTCTCCTGGTCGGGGGTCTCTCTCTCTCCACCGGCCTGGGGATTCTCTTCTTCTCTCCACCAGCCTGTGGGTCTCTTCTTCTCTCTCCACCGGTCTGTGGGGTCTCTTCTTCTCTCTCCACCAGCCTGGGGGGTCTCTCACTCACTCCACTGGCCTGGGGGGTCTCTCACTCTCTCCACCGGCCTGGGGGTCTCTTCTTCTCTCCGCCAGCCTGGGGGTCTCTTCTTCTCTCTCCACTGGTCTGTGGGGTCTCTTCTTCTCTCTCCACCAGCCTGGGGGGTCTCTCACTCACTCCACTGGCCTGGGGGGGTCTCTCACTCTCTCCACCGGCCTGGGGGTCTCTTCTTCTCTCCACCAGCCTGGGGGTCTCTTCTTCTCTCTCCACCGGTCTGTGGGGTCTCTTCTCTCTCCACCGGCCTGGGGGTCTCTTCTTCTCTCCACCAGCCTGGGGGTCTCTCACTCTCTCCACCGGTCTGTGGGGTCTCTTCTCTCTCCACCAGCCTGGGGGGTCTCTTCTTCTCTCTCCACCAGCCTGGGGGGTCTCTTCTTCTCTCTACACCAGCCTGGGTTCGGATCCCATCCTCGTCGCCAGTGTTATGTTCTGGGCCCTAGGCCCACATACTGGATGAATGACCACACGGACGCATGGATAGGTGGTACGGATGACTAGCCACGAGCACGTGCACTCGGGCCCTTTTATTAGCGGGGTCACCTGACTGGTGACACCCGTGTTGGATGGGTGAGGGGGTGTGTGTGGGCCAGCCCTCGGGGGAGTGGCTGGCAGAAACACTAGACTGTGTCCAGCAGGACACAACAAGTACTTCCCCCTAACTTCAGTGAGTTTTAAAGATTCTAAAAAATACTACAGGCCCAAAATTTAGAAATTTGGAAAATAGTTGTAAAAAAATGAGTTATACTAAAGTCAATTTTTGGACTCTTGTTGTGTGATCAGGTTTTGATTAAGTTAGTCCAACAAATGCAGTCTTAGACCTACATCGCTGATCCACCAATGTAGGAAGTAGATTAATAGTAGCACAATGTAGGAAGCTGGCTATGTATATATTATACCAAAGTAAGGTATAGTGTGCACAGAGTCCAGTGGATCCCCAGAGGTATAGCAGGGGATAAATTAGATAATTCTCTAACAGCCCTATTTTTGGTAGTGTGGTCGACTAGTTAGGCTTATCAGGAGGGTATGTTAAGCATTTATTGTATTCACTCAATCAAGACTGAAGGCACACAACCAAAGACAGAATCCAGACCAATTAGGTAAGTATAAAAAAGGTATACTTATGTGTTATTTCTAGAACCAAGCAGGACTTGGCACAGGTAGGTAAAAGGTACTTTCAAATGCAAAACTTTACAAAGAAAATGCAGTTGTGAATAGAATGGCAATCGTTATAGGTTTATATTTGCTCTGTAAACAGTTTAAACAGTTTAGAATACATAGAAATTACTTTTGATTACGTTTGCGTTATTTTTGAATTACATCAACTACTCAGGGTGATATACCTAGATATCACACCATGGATCCTACAATACAAAGGTAAGTAAGACACCTTTTGGTTTAAAGCACAGTTACTTTTCTCACATACAAAAACAGTTCAACACTTTGAATATTTTTGAAGCAAAACTCATAACATTGGTAAAAATCCAATTGGTCGCACACTGCTCGTCCTACCAGCGTGTTACCCCAAAGCATTGTGGTCCATGAAGTAAGCATCAGCGAGTGCGCCTCTGCCAGAGTCTTAAGCAAAAATCAATGTCGCGTTGGCCATCCCTGGACACGTGTTTCGAGATTGTTACCTCTCATCAGCAGGGAATAGGCATGTGTGTCGGGTTGCTGCGTAGGTTGCCAAAAAAATGTTCTCAGGTCCGGTACCACTCGTGGCACGCAGGGAGCCTGAATATAAACAAAAGTCCAATTGGTCGCACACTGCTCGTCCTACCAGCGTGTTACCACAAAGCATTGTGGTCCATGAAGTAAGCATCAGCGAGTGCGCCTCTGCCAGAGTCTTAAGCAAAAATCAATGTCGCGTTGGCCATCCCTGGACACGTGTTTCGAGGTTGTTACCTCTCATCAGCAGGGAATAGGCATGTGTGTCGGGTTGCTGCGTAGGCTGCCAAAAGAATTTTCTCAGGTCCGGTACCACTCGTGGCACGCAGGTGCGACCGATTGGATTTGTGCTCATAACATTGGTGCCTATCGGGAAAAGAAGGTTCTCGGTTTGCAGGTAAGTAAACGACCGGCATGAATAGCTTTGGGGTTTTAGAACCAAGGTTGCCCAAGGTTTAGTTAGGTACTCAAATTGCACCACCAGCATTGCACTAGAGCGGCCGGGTGCAGAGTGCAGAGGCCCAATGTTAGCCAATGGGGCTAAGGGGGCCTTCGGTTAGTAGTTGTTTACTGGCAGGCCACTTGATTGTGGGAACAAAGCTCCTGGGGATAGGATCAGCACTGCAGGGGCCAACTATCTGCACAAGAGCTGCACCATGAGCGGCACGGAGGCGGCCCAATGCAGAGTGCCAAGAAGACGTCAGGAGCCCTGTGGTTTGCAATGGAGATCTCTGGTTCAAAGAAAAGCCTGCAGGCTCGGGCAAGGAGGTTTACTGAAGGCGACCAGCGGCTGGAGAGGTAATTTGGGTTCTTGGGGGAGTCCTGGACACTGTCGGTTGGACCACCCAAAGCTGTGAGCGTCGGGTGCAGGGGTGTCTTTATGCGTCAGTTCTTCTTACCAGCTCCGGTAACAATCTGGGGACTCTTCAGGTTGAAGCTGCAGGTGTCAGTCTGGAGCTCAAGGTAGATTGGGGATCACCGGATCTTAGGTCAGGATCGCTGGGGAGAGAGAACTCCTTTTGGTGTTCGGCCACTCAAACTCGGGCCGTGGGCATCAGATGCTGAGCAGTGCAGAACCGCAGAGCCGCTTCAATCTGGGTTCTGTGTTGGTGTTTTTGTTGAGCAAATCCAGTGCTCACTGGAGACAGAGTCTGTCAGATAAGTACAGGGCAGGTCCCCCATGTTCTGGATGGCTGCTAGCTGCTGGATACGCCGGGGTTTCGCTGTGGGCAGGTCGGAGTCAGTACAGCCCTGTAGGACTGGGGCCGAAGCAGTTGATGTCTTCTTCTTCCTGGGACAGCACAGCTCTTCAGGTCACCCCTAAATAATACATTTAGGGGCATTTACAGGGGTGTGCTGGTCGGGACCAATTGGTCCCTTTCTTGGGGTGAGTACACCCCCTATTATGCCACCATCCATGGGCATGAGCCTCTCTCTAATTGGCTGTTCCCCCTCATCTTCAAGATGGAGGAGACTAAGAGGTGTGCTTCACCTCGCCACCCCCACTTGAAGGGTGGGGTTGGCAAAGGTGGGCACACATCTCTTACTCACTTGGTTTTCCCACTGGTTCTCCAGCCGCAAGTGGGGATCAGAACCAGTTGGAGCCAGTTACTGGGGACAGTAAAAGGCAGGGGCAGCTCACAAAGGCAGCAGGCCTTTGAAGCGTCCTCTTCATGGAGCCACCCCATCCTGGGGGAGGAGGCAGGACACCTGCCCAGTAAGGGCTTTGTCTCTGAACCCAGAGAGCGGAGGCTTTTTGCCCAGGGATCCGGAAAGCTGTCTAGTGATGGCATATGGCAGGCAGCCATTCAGGAACCACACCAGGGCTGGTTGTTTTTCATTAAAGTGCATTTTACCTTGAATCCCACACTGCATCAGTTTGGTTTTAATGAGCTAAACTTCCCAAGTTGCAGTACAGCCCTTATGAAGATGTGAAGTTTGTAATGACCAGCTCCCAGACCATATACTCTTTAGGGCTTTATTGTACTTATAATGTCTAAGAATGGACTTAGACACTGTAGAGTTACAGAGCTCATGCAACTGTACCCTCACCGGTGGTCTAGTGCACCCTGCTAGAGGGGTGGCTTACCTAGGCCCCAGGTAGTGGATTGCAGGCATGGCGCACAGGGATGTGTGCCATGTCGACTCTTCACTTTGCTCTGCACCACAACACGCAGCCTGCATTGGAAGTGAGTGGGTGTTAAGGTGCAGGTCCTCGAAGAGTGGCAAAATAGGTGCTGCACCACTTGGAGGCCTTCCCTGGTCACAGTGCTCTTGGTATCCATGGTACCTTTTACAAGGGGCTTACCTGTGTCCAGAGAGATGCCAATTGTGGTTACAAAGTACACCTTTGGGAAAGAACACAGGCCCTGGGAACCTGACTGGCAGGGACCCAGGGCACATCAAGTCAAAGTGCATCAGGCGTCAGGCAAAAAGTGTGGGGCACCCATGCAAAAAGTGGTACTTTCCTACACTGACCAGTGCTAAAGTGCACATGCTCAGGGGTGTGGAATAACATATCTACTTGTCCATGGGGCAAGTTGCTCCATAAACCTACTTGTCCTGTAACAAAATCCACTTGTCCCTTTGTGCTATCTAATGCGGCGACACATTATGGCAGCAATCTCATTATATAAGAGCTCTGATATAGCCTCACTGATTATGCTATTAGGGCTCATATCATAGTAGGGTTTGAATACTAGCAATTCCCTTATGTTGCCGCGTCTTTGCAGATCTACATACTGTGGCTGAAAGTAGTGGTAAGCAATAGTTCTAGAGTTGGAATGCCATTTTGAGTCTGTGCAAACCACCTAAATTGCTTGTTTTAAGGGTTTTCCCCAATTCTTCTCCAATCTTTTCTCATACTGAGAAAGGTTGGAAATTCACTTCGGACAATGGCAGACTTAAAACTTCTTCCAGGGTTGGGAAAAAAGTGGTTGGAGAGAAAGTGCACTTGCAATCACTCAGATGTTTGCATGAGCAAATCTGCACATGTATATTTGCTCAGGCTAAAATGCAGTTCACAAATATTTTCTAGGAGTACAATTTCTTGGCCTACTTCTGTAAATTCTTGTGTATTCATGAAATCTGTATATCTGCACTTAACGTAAGGACATATACCATTGGTGTACTTTGAGACTTTCTTTAGTAATTGGGTCCCTAATTAGGTCTGGCATTAACCATGGCCTTTTGTGTTTATTAAAATTCTGTCTCTCTCTCGGTCTATCGGCTGGCTTCACTGTGAATGACAGCCTTCTGCTCTTTCACAAGGAGCATATCGGCACACAAAGTAGTTTTGTTCAGTGCCAGAAACTACTGTGGCAATGTGTGCTTTTTGAGACCGAATTTCTTTTTGCTTTTGCCAATGTTTGTTATGATGGTGAGGGCCCAGCAGCACTCTCACCAATAAGGCTTTACAAAAAGCATGCCACAACAAGTCACACACTGGCAAAGCCAAACAGCTGACCACCAACTTGAGACCTGTGGGTTTGCCAATGCTTGTTTATTTTTATGTTTACTATAATGTTATTGAAACTGGTTACACTTATTTTCCATTATGAATATTTCTGGGGAATACTAGCATAAATCAACACATTTTACTAAATGATGCTGCAAAGAAATGGGACCTAAACCTTTACAGTACTATAGCTAAATGTTTTTTTTCCTTCTTGCATTTTTTAGTGAACATTTTATTTTGAAAGCAAAGAATCATCCATCTTGCTTTCAAGCTTCTGCAAATATTTGTATCTTATCACAGAGCATCCTGGGAACATTATACATAGCCTCATATTGCTAAACTTTGCGAAAGTGTGTACACATTTTTATACTGGAGCCATTAGTGCAGTCAGCGCTAACAACATTTACTTAGAGCGCTCACCCTAAAAATAAAGGCTTTGCATTAATGAACCATAAATACAAGTCTGAGCAGCATTAACACATGGATCCAAATATTACCTTAACTGCAGCCAATGCCCTTCCCTGATCCATAATATGTTACTGTAAACTGGCAGCCAAAGGGTTTGTGCTGTAGGGGTTGGAAATGTTAACTTAACTGCAGACGATGCCCTTCCCTGATCCATAATATGTTACTGTAAACTGGCAGCCAAAGGGTTTGTGCTGTAGGGGTTGGAAATATTATCTTAACTGCAGACAATGCCCTTCCCTGATCCATAATATGTTACTGTAAACTGGCAGCCAAAGGGTTTGTGCTGTAGGGGTTGGGTCTACTAGTCCCAAGGACAAATGCACCTGAAAGCTTTTTGCCCTTTACCCCAAACAATATGTCCTGGGCGTCGGGCTATAGGAATTCCACATCCCTGCATGCTTCTCCCCTAGACTTGGCAACATTGCTGTATACACAATTGGCTATTTAATTTACTTGTAAGACCCCTGTAAAGTGGTATACTATATACCCAGTGGTCCTGTAATTTAAATTCTACTAGTGGGTCTGCAGCGCTGATTGTGCCATCCACACAATTATCCTTTCAACCCTGTCTCAGGCTTGCCACTGCAAGACCTGTGTGTGCAGTTTACTGCCGCTTCAGCTTGTCATTTAAAACCCTTTGCCAAACCTTAAATTCCCCTTTTATACACATGTTATCCCTAATGTAGGCCCTATTTAGCGCATAGGATAGAGTGCTGTGTAGGTAAAAGGTAGGACTGTACTTTTACGTTTTGCATGTCCTGGTAGTGACAAACACCCAAATTCGTTTTTCACTACTGTAAAGCCTACTCCTCTCATAGAGTAACATTGAGAATTCCTTAATACACTTTTAAGATGTAATTCCTGATTAAAAAGGAGTAATTCCTTAATACACTTTTAAGATGTAATTCCTGATTAAAAAGAAGTAGCTGCATCATGTTATATATTGTTGGACTGGTATTGATCATCTTTACTGGTAAAGTTGGATTTTACATTACTATTTTAGAAATGCCACTTTTAGAAGCTGTCAAAAATAATGGAGTTACCCTGTGATCCTCAGAACCTGGGTCTATATGAAATGAGCTAAAATCTGTTCTGTTAGGTAACACAATTACTTTGCGCAATCTGACAATAATTTGCTGAAGAGTATATTTCACACAAATCAATCGTAGAACTGAACATACACACGTTTCATGTTTCATGTATTGGTTACTGAATGGCTCAGTTCCAAGATTGATCTGTGAGATGCATACTTTTTGACAAATTATTATCAGATCTCACAAAGCAATTGGGCTACCCAACAGAACACATTGTAGCTCGTATCACTTTTAGAAAGTGGATATTTCCCTGCTCTTACTGCTCTGTGTGCCTGCCTCCAAAACACGTCTGGGGTCGGTGACAGCTACACTTCCCGCATTTCCTCTAGACAGCCACAAACACAGGAAGGTTTGGCATGCCTGAATACTCATCTGCATTCTAATGGCTCTTCCTGGGCTGGAAAGGAGGGGGGAGCTGACACTTGCAACTGAATAGTCAGTGTCCTGTTCTCACACAAAGGGCTGGTTACCCCCTACTGGTAGTCTGGAGCTACGGTTGGGAAGAAAGGACCTCTGTGCACTTCAAAGACCCTTCTTTGAAGTCACCCCCACGTCAAAGGCACAACTGAGTAGAAGTACTGGGGCTCTGAGCCTTCCAAACTAGACACTTCTGAAGGTATAACTGGACTCTGTCAGAAGAACTGCCATGCTGCCACAAGGACTGTCACTCTGCTGGACTGCTGATCTGGAATGCCTGCTTTTCTGCTGTGTTGCCCTGCTGGCTGCTGCTCTCTGACCCTGCTGACGGGAGCTGGACTCTGCCTTGCAATCAAAGCGATCGCCAAGGGCTTTGGACTCAGGGATATCAAAGTCTCTACCCCTGCTCCTGTGTCTGATTCACTGGAAGCAGACCCAGATATTTCCTACTGGTAAATTGATGCCTCTCCAGTCTGTGTGTAGCAGAACTGGTGCATCAACCCTGTTGCAGGAGTAGAATTGGTGCTTTGCTCTTGAAAACAATGAATCACCTTGAAAGCCCGATGCATCGCAACTGCGCATCGCTACTGCAGCAGTGTGGAGAGATCAACGCATCACCTCGACTGTGCAGAGAAACACGGTGCATCACACTTCGGTACCAACACATCTCGGCTCGGGACTTCGTCTATGAAACCAACGCATCACCACCACTGCGAGATCTACATCGTGGCATCGCTCAATTGCATTCTGCATCACGCACGTGCAACCAGGATAAGGTACTTTGTTCACAGAGGCCCGCCTGTGCCCTGTAGCTAGTCTGCGCTCCATCGCGGGTGGCCCGAACTATTGACTTTTCCCAGGTCCAGTGCGACCAGATAACCCCCATTGGCTCTTATCACTTCTAAGTGCTAGAACTCTTTTTATTCTTTAAAAATTCTTAACTCAACTTCTAGTTATTGGATTATTGTCATTTTGGTCTTGATTTAAGTATAAAATTAGTGTCTATGTTTCTAAACCAGTGTTTAACTTTTTGTGGTGTTTTTATTGTGTTACTGTGTGTAAACAGGTCTCTAAGTGTGACGCACAGGTGAGAGTGATCCGAAATCCCCCGTGCCATGTGTTTAAAGTTGAGGAAGTCCCCCACCTTATCGTTTCGGGTAAAGAAATGATCTATCCTGGAGAAGGACTCATGTAGTGCTGAGTAAAAGGTGTAGTGTCTTAATGAAGGATTGTGCGCCCGCCACAAGTCTACCATACCCATCGCCATGACGAAGCCTGCCAGACCTCGTTCCCCTTGCCTGCCAGTCTGGGAGCCAGACCGGTCCTTCTCCGGGACCATAACTGCGTTTGTGTCCCCTCCAATGAGGAGGACACCTAGGGGAAGGTCTGTTCTGAATGAACTAAACTTTGAGAGAGTCACCGAGTTGAGATAGCAAGAGTAAAGTACAATCTGACGCTCCCCTATTAACCCGCTGCTGCAACGAAACATCCTGCATCATTCGTCCATGTGACCGATATGACAAGGGGCAGTATGTTGCGTAGCAGGATTCCCACCCGCATGCCCCCGACGTAAACCCAGAATGGGCTATCATTTTGTAACCAAAACGGTCTAAGGCCTTACATCTACTTCCCCGCAAGTGCGATTCTTGGATCAGAACCACGTCTGGGGAGTGCCTCTTAATGTGCTGCAGAACTAAGGTGCCCTTGATCTTGTTCCCAAGACGATTTACATTCCAGGTCCATATCTGCATACTAGCTGGGTCTCCCATGGTTACGAGTAATGCCTATATTAGTGGAGTGTGCCTTCGCCAGTGGAATACTCTCTGTGTCGACCTCCAAAAGCTGGTGAATATCAAGATCTCGAGCATATATCCCCTTCCCCAAACAAAATGAACAAGAAACCCAACTTCCCCCTCTCCGCAAGTCTGCAGGGTGAGTCCCCAACCTCCCACCACCCAAACATGCAGCGTGCAGAAAGAAACATTTCTGAGGAGCCGTGGACTAGCCTCCAGCATTAAGTAGTCTATGTCTGCTGACGGAGATTATAAGCCCGTAACATAAAGTTCAAAGGCCCTCTACAACGACGAACTACTGAAGCAGCCCACCTGCACACCTAGACAAGAAAGGAAAGGATAGATGGGCCATGTACTGCGGCAGACTGTTCAAAAGCTGCAGGCCCCCTTTGCCAGGAGGCACCATGTCACGTCTCCTCCCTCCCAGGACCCACTGACACCCTAGATAGTGTTCACAAAGGAATGCAGTTCAGTTTCAGTAAATTAAGGGGTGTCCCACTGGTCACTTATGTTTTACAGCTGTTGGTGTTTGCTTTTCAGAAACTGTATTACATTTACAAATGACAATATAATGTTGGTTGCAAATGTCTTAATATTTCTGCTTAATCCTTCCTAGATCGTCTCATCCTGTCATCCTCTAGAGCACTACCGGCAAGTTGCCTGACCATTGTCGCAGAGATGTCCATCAGCCACCCCAGGCAAGAAGTAAAAGAATGCACTAACATAATGCACGTGTGTACAAACCATGGGGAATATTAGCAGCTGACAGCGACAAATATCGCTAGGCGCGCTTAGCGCGATTAAAGTTATCGCCGGCTATCGCTGAATTTTATCGCTGAGATAGCACGTTATCATCAACGGCTATCTCCAACGCGATAAAATATCCAGCGATAGCAGCGAAATCCTGAAATGTCGTTGGTAATCCAGCGATAAAATGTCAACGATAGGGAATCCCTTGCTAATATGCCATGGTGGATTTAGCATGACAATCCACGCCCCATAGGGCAATATGGCTAAGTCAGAAATTAACCTGGAGTTAGAAACCAGCGTTAATTGGGTCTTTGCGCGACTTTCATAGTCGCAACGCGGGTATGAGGCATCCTTGTTGATAGTGCAAAGCTGCGTTATCGATGTTTTGCCATGTAGTGCATGTGAGGAACGCCTACCTTGCATCTCATTAGCGATGAGATGCAAGGCGTTAGTGAAATGGGTGATGATACAAGGTAACACACTCTAACGCCTGCTAGCGTGTCCTTGTTAATACCGCATTAGAATTATCGCCGCTTTCCGGCCGAAAACGGCAGCTAAAGCGGTGGTAATTGTCTTGATGATATGCCCCCATATCTGTATATAGAAACCATGCAGGAAAGACACATCATTAAGAAGTACAGGCTGAAGCATACCTCCATGAGGCTTTGGCACAACAATTAGAATCAGAACTTTTGCCAGACATCCACATTCATTACTTTACATAGTTAATAGTTACTTTTCTCAACTCGGTCTGCAATCTCTTTGATGCCATTGGTGTGGAGTAAGGACAGCACCTTCACCTCCCAGGCCATGAGGTTGAGGACTCTTGGAGACTCACCACCAGTAGCCATGGCACCTTGGTGTGCCCTAATAGCAAGGGAACTGCCTCTTCCCTGAAGGTCGTTTCACCGCATGTGGATGTCCTCCTGTGTGCTTCTGGTGTTGGAGACCGCATTCACCGTATCTGCTATTATGGCACAAATTTCCCTTCTCAGGTTCGTTATTCTATCGACCAATGCTCCAAAAATTGGGGCTCAACTCTATTTATCTCATCCACCATATTCTGTTATGTTATGGTTTCCTCTAAAGCGCATTATGTCACTCCCGGAGGAGTATTCTAGTGCTACAGCAGTCCAACAAATGTTGTCTGTCGTAAAAAGGGCCCCAACCAAAGACCGCTCCTCTAAAAGAGCCATATGAGGAGTTTCTTAAAGACCTCAACTTTTTTTTATAAGAGCACATGGTAGACAGGAGTTTGTTGCAATGCCAAGAATGAGAAAGAGCCGCATCTCTTCTCACTTTTTGGATTAGACAGGAGCTCCTCAAATCAGAGGATCTGAGGTGTAAAGTAAACCAGGGCACTGGCCTATTTCTACAAGGTTTGGCTTTTGCCCCCCATGAGTGCCTGAACTTAGTTCAGTGCACCAACCCTTGAGTGTGAAAGTCCATGTTGTTGTACCCCACACAATCCCACTTGATATACCTGTTAGTGTGGTGTCTGTGCTTTCTAACTTGCTAACAGCCCCGTTAAGAGATCAGGGATGAAGTGGTAATTCAAACCTGATTTTGTTCAATAGATACTATATATTTAAAAGTATTTATTTCAACTGGTCTCATCCTTTTGCGTAGTACATAAGTAAAACACACAGATTACTAATGCATGTCATAGGGAGCGAGAAAAGTTTGAAAATTTCTACCATGATTTGAATGTTTCCAGCAGCCTTACACCCTAAAGACTACTACTATTCGCTACACTATGAGAGCCTGGAGTAGCTAACTCGCCTCCAGATTTTCTTGGGACTCAGCGAACTGCTAACTTGTTCACAGTGAAGCAGCTGTGTTCATAAGACTTCATCCGGGAGAGAGTGTTCCCTCAGAAGGAAAACACGCATCAGCTGGGCTCAGCTCCTCTCCTGTTTATATCAGCTCTATATCAGCTCTGAAACGCAGAAGGAATACAATGCTGCAGCTAGCCATCCTGGACTGAATCCCATGGGGATCGTGATGAAACTTTGCTCTCACCACAGGCTTTATTTTTAAACAAGGAATTTTGGCAGCTGCATCTTAATGGAATCTGTCACGACAGAGAATGGGAACTAACCTCAAAGCCGGGTACAGCAGGAGCGATGACTGACGTAAGTAACCCTTTCCCCTTTTTGTGGCACACCTGCGAGTATATATATATATCCCCTCCACAGATGATACCACAGTGGGGGGAAAGAGAAAAAAGGGATAAACGAAACAATAAAGTTGTGACAATAAGAACTTCGGCTTGCACCTGGGAGTTGGAACATTCACTCCCCCAATCGCCCCTTGGTTCCTGCCGAAAAGACACACACAAAATGCTGTGGGCCCTCTTCCTATCTAATACGTGTATCACAATAATTCAATTCGAGCCACACTTACTTTGAACTGCTGCCACATGCACTCGTTATATAAAGGGCACAAAAGGAAAATCAATAAAGCAAGGAAGTATCCCCAGAGGCAATGTACTTATCTCCTGAACAGGAACCAACTGGGACGTGAAGTAGTAGTTCTTCACCACCTCTTCCAGCAAGCCACAGCAGGTGATTCAATCTCCGAGCCTCTCAACGGCTCCTCTGCGTGTGCTTTGCAGGTAGTCCAAATGATGTTGCGCTCCTACACGTGTGCGTAAAGAAAAAGAAGCCAAACAACGTCTTGCCGGCGTTCTATGGTTTCTGAGCCTCTCAACAGGTCCTCTGAAAGCGCTGGCAGGGAGTTCGAGTGCTATTGCACTCCTGCACGTTTGCGTAAAGAAAAAAAGCCAAAAAACGTCTTGCCGGCGTTCTATGGTGTCCGAGCCTCTCAACGGCTCCTCTGAAAGCGCTGGCAGGTAGTCCGAGTGCTAAATGCGCTCCTGCGCTACTCCTAAAAGAAGGCGGGCGTCTGCCTGTGGCAAATACCGCCAGCACGCCTTTGGAGTTCAGGGCGTATCACAGTCAGCGGTACGCAACGTACCTCGGGAAAACATGATGTATGGCAAACGCGGTCGCGCCCCAGCGCGAACATAACGGAAAACAAACAAGTCTTGTGCACTTGTACTCCAGGGGGAAAACAACGGACAGCCATACCCCAGAACAGCAGGGCAGTAACAAGGGCTTCTTCCTGGTGCTGCTTCGATAGGCGGAACTCACAGGTGACGAGCACTGTGTTCCGGGAGGGAGGCGGTTAGATAGGGATGTAGGGAAAGTGAGGTAGGACAAGGACAGGATGCATAGTAGGCATTCTGGGAGATGTAGTGTTGCTTTCATTCCACATGCACACCATATTAATAGGCCATTATCTATCCAGGCTGTCCTGAGGAAGACCCGTTGTGCTGATAATACAGAAACACATACTTTCAGCATTGAAACGTTGATGATATAAACATTAAGGATCCTTACCTTCGGACAGTAGGCCTGAAGAACGTGCTATTAGTACAATAGGCTTTACTGTGACGAGCTGGCAAGATTGAAAAAGACAGACATTTTTTCAGAACATCTTTTTATTTTTTGCACTATGTTTAAGTCAGTTGTTGATTTTTGTTGTTTCATTTACTTGTTCACATTGTGTCACCTTGCCACAAAGTCACTTGTTTATTATCTTTGTTTAACTGCCAATTATGACACTACAATTCTTCATTTTTTGTATAACTTCAATCAATCAATCAGTGCTTGTTAAGCACGGCTACTCACCTGTGGGGGTCTCAAGGCGCTGGGGGCGGTGGGGGGTTTGCAGGTCTGTTCATTCACAGAGCCAGGTCTTGAGATCAGTCCTGAATTGCATCAGAGACGGGGAGAGCCGTAGGTGAAGATGATTTGAAGGCAAGGTATGAGAAAGATCTTCCTCCGGTCCTGGTTTTGCAGATCAGAGGGACGGTGGCCAGGACCAGTTGTGCAGAGCGGAGGTGTCTGTTGGGTGCGACGAATGAGAGGCAGTGGTTCAGGTATGCAGGTCCAGCATTGCGGAGCGCTTTGTGAGCATGTGTGAGGAGCTTGAAGGTGATTCTTTTGTTGACTGGAAGCCAGCGGAGTTGTTGTAGGTGATTGGAGATGTAGCTGTGGCGGGGAGGTTGAGGACCAATCTGGAGGCAGCGTTCTGCTACTCTGAGGAGTTTCTGGGTGGTGCCTGCATAGAGTGTGTTGCTGTAGTCAATTCTGCTGCTGATGAGTGTGTGGGTGACCATTTCCTGGCCTCAGTGGGGATCCATCTGAAGGTTTTCGAAGCAGGCAAAAAATATGGACGCGTGATGTGGAGACGACATTGATCTGGTGGTTCATGGTGAGCGAGTAGTTCAGTATCATGCTGAGGTTTCGTGCGTGGTCAGTGGGTGTGGGGGGTTCCTAGCTCGGCGGGCCACTAGGAGTCATCCCAAGCAGAAGTGTTGGGCTCCAGGATGAGGACTTGGGTCTTGTCCGAGTTGAGCTTGAGGCAGCTGTCTCTCATCCAGGTGGCAACAGCCTTCATCCTGTTGTGAAAGTTGTATCTGGAGGTGGTGCTCATTGGTGATAGAGCGAATCAGCTGGGTGTTATCGGCATAGTAAACAATGGTGAGTCTGTGGCTCCTGACGATGGCTGCGAGCAGGGCCATGTAGATGTTGAAAAGCGTGGGTCTCAGGGAGGAGCCCTTAGGCACTCCGCATCTGATATCTGTGGCTTCCGAAATGAATGGGGGAAGTCTGACTCGCTGTGTTCTACCGGTGAGGAAGGAACAGATCCAGGCCAGGGCTTTGTCGTGGATGTCGGCGTCATGTAGTCTCATGAGTAGGGTGTGATTGAGAGACGGTGTTGAAGACAGCTGAGAGGTCGAGGAGGATGAGGGCTGTTTTTCTCCCCTGTCTAGGAGGGAGCGCATTGGATACTTGGATATATGATTATGAATATACTGAGTAATCGCAGACTTTTGTGTATTGTGTGAAATCATTACCTGATCTCTTTCAAAGTCAATAGGCATGAGCCCTGACTCGTAGATGTTGTATTGATCATTTGTTTATCTAGATGTAGGTGTCTGACATGAGCACCATAATTACACAAAGAAGTTGTGCTTCCCAAAACAACTCACTGTTGCTTTATAAATTGTATACCCAGGTTCTGAGGGACACAGGGCAACCCCATTATTATTAATGCTGTATCGGGTCTAATCATAGGAATGGATACTGCGGAAGCGCTGCAGTCTGGTAGTACATCTTGTGATAATCTAGAGTGAGGAACTCTTTGATTTGGTGGTCCATTCAGGGAGTTTATATAGGGATGACCACTGACTTTTACCCTACATTATGGGTCTTACCACTTGGTCCAAGACATAACTGGTATGAACCAGAATTATTAAAATATGGTAACTCGGATTACAAGCTTATTTGGCACACTCACTGTTGGAATTTGAAATGTGGGTATCAGGGATCTTGTAGCAGACTTGAGTTGCCTTAGGTATTAGCAAAGCTATTCTTTGGATAAATTGACATTTTCATGAGTTCCGCGAAAGATAATGGCATGCATCATATGGGCTCATAACTTGCTCAATATAGGGTCTGACTTTGGGGTCTTTACAACATTCCCGGTTTGTATGTAACTGAGTTGAATGAATATGGATGACGTGGTTCTAGAGATTCTATTTTGTATAAATAATCTAAATTAAACTGATGAAAACGTAAGTAAAATTCAAGTTCCCAGAATGGAAATGTAAAAAACTTCCTACCTAAAAGACGAATAAATAAAATTAACATAGAATGAATATTTGTAAAACAGCATTAAATTATGCAGTTACATTTCTTTCAAGCCTTTCAAATTTCAAGCATCAATATAAAACGTTGTATCATATAAAATACATTATCACATTGGGACATCAATCTAGGAAGAGATGCTTTTTGATAATTAACTAGAGTAGGTATGATAATGAATGTACAAATTGGAGAAAAAAAATGCGGTTTGAGAAGAAATTTAAAGGGAAAAATAGTCAGTTGATGGCTTTTTTTCTCAAGGAGATTTTTGACAAAGTCCTTGTACTCGATACCGGACAGCTGCTCCTTGTTAGATAGCGGAATCACGAGTGATCAATGAGATAGATGGGTAACTCAAGCATGGTACCAGCTGCTCGTGAGGTGGATGGACCAGAGAAGAGGGACGGATGTCGTGGTTCAATTGAAAGCACTAATAAATGATGTGAGTACTTCAATCGATGGCTCAGATGATATCAGTGGTGTGAGTCAATTCTCAGGAAGCTCTTCAAAGGGTGATGCTTTGCAGTGGCTATAGAAGCACTTCGACGTCTAGGAGACCCATCTCTGGCTGATTCAGATGTGGTTCCAGGTTCATTTCAGTTGTGCAGTTCATACACCAAAAGACTGGTTTTACTTGTAGAGCCCCTGTGAAGTCCAGTTCAATTGGCCGCACACTGCTCGTCACACCAGCAAGTTGCCCCAAGGAACTGTGGTCAATGTAGTGGCGACGGCGAGTACGCCTATGCCACGGTGTGTAAAAAAAGTATGTGTCGCATTAGCCATCCCTGGACACGTGTTTCGAGGTAGTTGCCTCTCGTCAGCAGGGAGCAGGTAAGTGTAAAGGGGTGCCGCGTGGACTGCCAAAAATTAAAAACAGGTAGAGTACCTCTCATGGCGCGCAGGTGCTGATCCAGGACTCGTCAGCCCGGTGGCTCAAGGGAGCCGTAATATATCAAGTTCAATTGGCCGCACACTGCTCGTCACACCAGCAAGTTGCCCCAAGGAACTGTGGTCAATGTAGTGGCGACGGCGAGTACGACTATGCCACGGTGTGTAAAAAAAGTATGTGTCGCATTAGCCATCCCTGGACACGTGTTTCGAGGTAGTTGCCTCTCGTCAGCAGGGAGCAGGTAAGTGTAAAGGGGTGCCGCGTGGACTGCCAAAAATTAAAAACAGGTAGAGTACCTCTCATGGCGTGCAGGTGCTGATCCAGGACTCGTCAGCCCGGTGGCTCAAGGGAGCCGTAATATATCAAGTTCAATTGGCCGCACACTGCTCGTCACACCAGCAAGTTGCCCCAAGGAACTGTGGTCAATGTAGTGGCGACGGCGAGTACGCCTATGCCACGGTGTGTAAAAAAAGTATGTGTCGCATTAGCCATTCCTGGACACGTGTTTCGAGGTAGTTGCCTCTCGTCAGCAGGGATGGCTAATGCAACGCATACTTTTCTACATACATCGTGGCATAGGCGTACTCGCCGTCGCCACTACATCTACCACAGTTCCTTGGGGCAACTTGCTGGTGTGACGAGCAGAGTGCGACCAACCTTTGAATCATTTATTACGGCTCCCTTGAGCCAACGGGCTGACGAGCCTTGAACCTGCACCTGCGCGCCATGAGAGGTATTTCACCTGTTTTAATTACATTTTGGCAGTCCACGCGGCACCCCTTTACACTGACCTGCTCCCTGCTGACGAGAGGCAACTACCTCGAAACACGTGTCCAGGGATGGCTAATGCAACACATACTTTTCTACATACATCGTGGCATAGGCGTACTCGCCGTCGCCACTACATCTACCACAGTTGCTTGGGGCAACTTGCTGGTGTGACGAGCAGAGTGCGACCAACCTTTGAATCATTTATTACGGCTCCCTTGAGCCAACGGGCTGACGAGGCTTGGACCTGCACCTGCGCGCCATGAGAGGTACTTCACCTGTTTTAATTACATTTTGGCAGTCCACGCGGCACCCCTTTACACTGACCTGCTCCCTGCTGACGAGAGGCAACTACCTCGAATCACGTGTCCAGGGATGGCTAATGCAACACATACTTTTCTACATACATTGTGGCATAGGCGTACTCGCCGTCGCCACTACATCTACCACAGTTCCTTGGGGCAACTTGCTGGTGTGACGAGCAGAGTGCGACCAACCTTTGAATCATTTATTACGGCTCCCTTGAGCCAACGGGCTGACGAGCCTTGGACCTGCACCTGCGCGCCATGAGAGGTACTTCACCTGTTTTAATTACATTTTGGCAGTCCACGCGGCACCCCTTCACACTGACCTGCTCCCTGCTGACGAGAGGCAACTACCTCGAAACACGTGTCCAGGGATGGCTAATGCAACACATACTTTTCTACATACATCGTGGCATAAGCGTACTCGCCGTCGCCACTACATCTACCACAGTTCCTTGGGGCAACTTGCTGGTGTGACGAGCAGAGTGCGACCAACCTTTGAATCCCCTGTGAAGTCCAATGACAAAAGAAGATTCCCAAGCAGGTGAGATGATCAAAAATAAGTTTATTTCACAGAGGGAACTTCAGCCACAGCCTGTGAAAGAGCCCCGATTAACTGACATTCACAGTCTTAATCATCAGTGTGAACATTCTCTTCAGAACTCTCTTGAGAAAGAGGGTTCGTCATGGAAACTGTACTGTCCATTAAAGATACACAATACCGGCAAGTCAAAACAAGAATAACTATATACACACTACCACACACTTTCCCCCCTTAATAAAGAACAACAATGCATTTTACTCGTCACCATCTAAAACTATCGTGTTGAACTTCCAGATGTGACCAGCGTCCATGTTGGTCACACCATGGAAGACATTTGTCACATTGTACGTCCTGCTGAACTGTGATGTACCTCTTACTCTCTCTGACATCTTTATCTTGACCACATCTCCCACTTATATTAGTGTAGGCTTAACTGCCTTTTACTTTCTCCCTGCTGCTGCACTTCTCTCTCCTTAATGTGTTCCATCACATCCTCAAGACACATCTCATTTTGACTGTAGCTCCTCACCGAAGGTGGGTCCACCACAGTGATTGGCTTATGTTTTTTTAGTAGGAGAAAAGGGTTCACCCTTGTAGAATGATGTCATCTGGTGCAATTTACAATTACATCACAAAAGCAACATATATCATGCAATATTCTAATTTTCTAGTATTAGTATGCGCACATATATTAGTTTACAGATTATTTTAGCCATACAAAATGCAAATCCCACGAGTAATTCATACATTAGTAAGGTTGATAAGGTATCACTCAAACAGATTAGTATTATTTCAATTAATAGATTATTCTAATTAGTATGAACATGCAGAAATGGGGGGTATACAACATTTTGTATTACCCGCTCCATCAGTAGCAGCCGAGTCCATCATCATAAGAACTATCACACCATTCAACTTCACATGATCCGAGGAATGTGAACAACCTCCACTTGAAAACTACTGACTTCTTCATCATATATTTCCAGAAAAGGGGGCGTGGCTTGGCCAGCCAAGATGGTAGACGCAATTCTATAGCATTCCCTTTGCCAGCCCGACAATCACCATCCATCTGAGGCATACAGCAACCCATGTCGGCGCCCTGACATAAGTGGTCCATTTGGGACCCGCCCTTAGGCTGGGCAACTGAAGAATGACAGCGATCGATGCAGCTGGGCCTGGTGTCTGCCAGTGGTGACCGCGGTCAACATGGCAGAGGCATAGGAAGCCGGAGCAGGGTGTGAGCCTCCCAGACACCGAGGGGGCTCTGCTGGAGACAGGCCTCCCAACATCGTACTGCCTCTGTAGCATTCTCGGTCAGCAGGGGACCCCATAGCTCATGCCCATGCGCTGGGAGCTGGACAGTATACCCCCCTCCCTCGGCCGTGACATCAGGGCGAGGTGAAGTGCATCCTGCGAGAGTCGAGGCCAAGAGTAAAGGTTACCCCAAGTAAGAGGAGGCTTCCCCCGCTCCCCCATCACTAAGATATGAGCCGTAACACGTCCGGCTGAGAGCACCTACTGAGTCCTGCCAAGTGAGCCGGGGACAGCTGGGGCCTGGGATCCGTGTCTCAAGTCACTGCTGCTGCGCCGCCTGGCGGGGCGCCTGGTCCCCCCCAGGCCCAGTGAAGATGACACGAGGTGAGAGGCAGTGCGGGTGGGCAATGTGAGCAGGCCACACAGATGGGGTATCACCCCGCGCTGTGCAGCCCTCCCAGCAAGCTATCAGGCCTAATCTGGAGCAGGAGGCCCTGCTGGACTTTGCCACGTTCTCCCCTTGGGCTGCAACTTCACTTCAGGCCTGGCGGGCCAATAGGGGGGCCGGAGAGGAGTTCGTGCTTGGCACACACCTCACTTGATTGGCATATCGGCGCAAAAATCAAGGCCTTCACCCCTTCCCCTGAGACTGTGCTGCTGGGAGAGCTCAACACTAGTGCAATGCCCCAGCTGAGGGCATTTCAATAGTGGAAGCCTCCTCAACCCCCCTGCAAGGTCGGGCCATCTGTGGGCTTCCCTTAGGGCCCATTGGAACGGACCCACCATCACACTGCACTATGGTGGCAGCTCCGAAAAGTCACCCCAGATTCCAAACGACCCCTTTCCCCTCGAGGGTGCTGAAGGACCACACTGGATAAAGTCTGCCTGCCAGGAAAATTGCTGGGGGTGTCCGCTGACTCTTTTGCTTGCCCTCCACCACTGGTCTCGTTGGAGCTTCTAGCGCAGACCTGGTCAGTGCCGGTGGGATGGGGAGGCAGCGGTCGGCCTCTGAGGCCCAGTCACAGGCCCCAGTGGTTTTTAGGTCTCGCCTGAGAGAGCGCTTTAGCGCTGCTCTGGCGAGACTTATAGTAAGCGAGTTTTGGAAGTGCACACAGTGGCTTTTCAGGCCTCCAAATACAGTGCATGTGCGTCGGCCGGGCGCGCGCACCATTTGGAGGCCTGAAAGCACTCGTTTGCTTTCACTTTCGCGGGCCGCACGGCCGCTTTGATGTGATCGCGATCGCGAACACTTTCACTTTTGCTCGAAAGCGTTATTCCATGGTCTTTGTACATGAGGGCTGAATATAGTGCTTTTAGGCATTTTTAGGTCTCGCCTGACCCAGCGCATGCGCTGGTCTGGCGAGACATTTTGTTAGGGCTCCAAAAAGTGTTACCAGGCCAGCCTAGAGCTACAGTGCATGTGCGCGGCCGCGCGCGTCGCGCTTTTCCGCAATTACTTTCACTTTCGCGGCCGCTTTGATGTTTGATCGCGATCTCCGTGAGGCTTCAATAGATTGCAGCAGTTAAAACAAGCATTGGCATAGCCAATAGGTCTCGCTTTTGGGACCTTATAAGTGTTTAGTTATGCAACTGTTGCATGGCTAAACACTTATAAGGTCCCAAAGGCGAGACCTATTGGCTATGCCAATGCTTGTTGTGTCTGCTGCAGCACTAAATTTAAATATTTTGCTTTTATCCTGCTTCGTATTGTTGTTTTTAATGGAAAGTAATGAAACTGCCATACCGACTAAAGCTGTTGCTTGTGTTTTTTCCTCGTTTTATACAACGCAAACTCGACCATGAGAACCAAGCATGTTACAGAAGGATACATTCGAGCCGTAGAAATTCAACTTTAGTTCGGGCTGATTTTGAGTGTTCTCATACCTTTGGCTTGAGATTGTGCAAAATAAAACTGCTTAAAATGTTTTTTGAAGCCCTACATCTGAGTATGTATATTTAACCCATGCCCAAACTATTGTCGTAGCCATGTTTTAGTTGTGATATGTCTGTTTTGCTGTATGTATTTGGCGTACTCTCTAACTGTCCCCATCTCTTTGGATCGAAATCAAGCAGAATACAACTGCTTAGAAAATGTTTTTGAAGCCAGTACCATTGAAGCAGTTTACATGAGCACCAGTTACATTACAGAATTTGACATTAATTTAATTATTTCTACAGCCGATGCCGAAGAGTGTGAGTCACGCAAAAAGGTATCCCCTATTTTACACAGAGTGCCCTGAAGTCGTTAGAAGTAAACTCAGCACTGTAAAGGTCAGTCCTGGAGGCAACTTTTAAAGCGCTTGCAGCCCCATAAAATTGACCCACTTGGCACTTAGTGCCTCCCTAATTGAGGTTCAGAATCTCAAGCCGTTGATACTTCTGAATGTGGCATTTGAATAAAAGTTTACCCTTGTGATCTCTCAGGTCTTTTTGAAACTATTTGGTAAACAGGGGGTTATTAACGTAATCGTAAGCACAATGGTCTTTATGTGTTTTTTAAATGGCCCAGGCCTTGCGCTTTCATTACACTCCGAGCGTGTGAGTTCCGACCGAAAAAAGGTGCCAACTTCCCCCCCATGGCTCGCCAGATACTGATATTGTGTGTGGGGGTGGGGGGGGCATATGTCTGACATTTTCTGAGAGGTTTCCTGATGCTTTCTATTCCGGGGACACTGCTGGGTATTAAAACCCTGTTTAACAAGCAGCTGCCAGTCAGATGCTATCAAATACATTTTTATAGTCAGACAGCCGAAAGCTGTCTGAGGCTTAATTGTGACTCCAAAGATGCCAGGCTTGGATTCTTGCCAAATTCCAGCCGCCTCCTGCCCCCACAGTGTAAATGATTTTCTTAGGATTTCAGGAGACAAGGTTTCCCACTTTTTTAAAGCTAATATGCACAAGTTTGAAGGCAGGCACCTACTGATTTTGAGGCTAGAGGGAGGGGAATTGTTCTTCAGCACAGATTCATCAAAACCGATTAATACTAATTTCAGGATCCACCCCCTCTCCCATTTAACCGCAAATGGTCAAATTGCATTTTATAACTGTTCCCTTGTCTGCTAACTTTAGGTATCCTTTGAAACATGTATAGTCTGTTTACGCTTTAAAAAACTTATCCTTTACTGTTACCAACAGAAACATGCATTTGCTGCTCTTAATTATTAAGACAGGTCTTACACCAGGACAAGCACGGAGGTAGCTCTCCTTGAGTCTGGATTGAGTTCTGTAGAGCTCTCTGAGCCGAAATCTCAGCTTGGAATCAACCTCCATCAGTATCAAGACAGGTGTGGAAAAATAACGGATCCAGCACTTTTCATTTGTTTTCCGCTAGTATCTGCTTTCCTTTTACCCACACTCTCTCCTTTCCTTTTCCGTATGCTCCATTTGCTTTCATTTTTCCGTGCTCTCTGTTTTCCGTTCTGCTAAGCTCTATACTTTTCTTTAATTTTTCTATGCCCTCAGCTTTCTTTTCTCCTATGTTCTATATTTGGGTCAGGGATCAGGGAAAGTGCTTATCTGTGCAAGAAGGTAATCAGAACACACGTATATGCGTCTTCTATAACAAGCATTTGCAATGCAATATGTCTCGCAGTTACACGAGTTAAAGCTATTGGCATTATTTGCAATGTCAATAGCTCAAACTCGTGTAAATGCGAGACCTGTTGCATTGCAAATGCTTGTTATTCTGAGCGGTGGTATTGGAAATAGAGAATAGGCGCTTATGGTTAATTCACCTTGTATTTGTGGGAATTGTATTATTTGCGGTGCTAAAGGGTTGGGGAGAACCACCAGCCTCCCTAAGTTATTGTGGCAACAGCAACAAACAATCATCAAAAAGTACACCCAAGCACACGCAGAGTTTCAATTTGCAGAGTTAGTAAGTCACTTTACATGAAACATAATAAATCAATCTTTGCTTCTTTCTTGTGATTTTCTTCTTTTTAATACTCCTGATTTAACAGTAGTTCCCAAGGCAACACGTGTTTCGTCGCCTTCGTAAGATCGTACATGTGACTTGTTCACGGCTAGGTAGAGATTGATATGAAACTGACATTAATAAATTGATATTGTCATTTTCACAAACATTTGTTATTATTATACAACAAATGTGCTCTCAGGGTGATTATAGTGGCATTATATTGCTCGGTGTGATGGTGTCACACAATTGTGGCATACATTCATGCGAGGTGTACAGACAGTGGCAGATGATCAGGTGTAGTCTATATACATCAAAAACAAATGTTGGTGGTGGACATGTGAAGTGCACGTGATAATGACTAATTATGTGGTAGGAGGAAATTTTTATGTGACGCGTTCCATGGTTTCGTATGGTATGCATAGTCTCTAAAGATTGGTCTCCCAGTGGCAACCAAAAGTGGTACAAAGGGGAATTCGAAAACGTGGAGGATAGCCGGATCTGTAATCCTAATAAAGTTCGAAAAGGAATGAACCTGTAAAGGGACCACTAACCTGAAAACTGTCTTTAATAGTGGTCTGCAAAAGATATATAAAAAAGAGAAAGGGACACACAACTGCGTAAATGCATATCCAAGATGAATGTTTATAGTTCTGGTTTATATTAGATGAACACTACTGTGGCAAGCCGCGATCAATACGTACATAAAGTGTGACGATAATTCCAGGTCACACTATCCTGTGACGCAAGAGTGGGCCCGCATATTGAACCAATTGACATCCTGCCGGAGGAGGGCCGATCGTCCCTCAGCATATCAGATAAACTGGACAGGATCCTAGAAGTCATTAAGCACTTCTGCATCACGATGGAGGCCCGCTTCAGGACCCTTGCGACCGACTTTGCGCTCCTCCAAGATGACTAACGCAAGCTGGCTGACAGGGTCACAGATGGGGAGAAGGCCCTTGCAGTACTGCAACCATTTGCTAAGGAAAACCGCTCCGACATTACTGACCTACAGGCCCGAGTTGCGCAGTTAGATAACAGGGCGGAGGATCTGGAGAACCGCTCCCAGAGAAGCAACATTTGTCCTTTGTATCTCCAGTAGGGTGTTGAAGGGTCGGACCCCCTTGCCTACCTGGATTACTGGTTTCACTAGTTTAACCCGGCTTCTGGGCTCACCGCCTTCCACTCCTGGGTGCGAGCGCATCATGTCCCTGTGCGGCATACGCCCTCGGACTCCCCTTCGCGTGTGATGTTGGTGAAACTGCTCCACTACAGGGACAGAGATGCAATACGTTGAACGGCCAAATCAGTGGGGACCCTTTGAGTTGAAGACAAAGTTGTTATGTTGTTTCCAGATCACACCCAGGCCGTCCAACACCAGCGCTCCTCCTTCCTGGAGGTCAAGCACCGTGTCTGACAACTAGGAGTGCAATACTCACTGCTATTCCCGGCTCGTATACAGATTATCTTTGATGGGACCACAGTGTTTTTCATTGACCCCCGGGAAGCATGGGATTGGGCGGAGCAGCATGGGGGAGCCAGTGGTGGGTCTTGCTGGACGCTCGAGGGCTTGCAAGACCAATGGAGCGGACGCCGGAGAAAGAGAACAAGCATTGGCATAGCCAATAGGTCTCGCCTTTGGGACCTTATAAGTGTTTAGCCATGCAACAGTTGCATAACTAAATACTTAGAAGGTCCCAAAAGCGAGACCTATTGGCTAGTGAAAGGGATGGCGATCAAACATCAAAGCGGCCGTGCGGCTGCAAAAGTGAAAGTAATCGCGGTAAAGTGCGGTGCGCGCGCCCGCACACATGCACTGTAGCTCTAGGCTGGCCTGGTAGCACTTTTTGGAGCCCTCTCAATAAGTCTCGCCAGACCAGCGCATGCGCTGGGTCAGGCGAGACCTAAAAAGGGAGGTTGGAGCGCGAAGGAGCCCCTTTCCCAGGTCTCGCCCACCGACTCCCCCAGTCTGGAACAGATCATAGCAGACCAGCAGGAGGCCATCCAAGCGGCAGTAAATTTGAGCCCCCGCCCAGTGAACATGGACAATGACAGGCGCCCACACCTGTTCTCCTCTGAGGAAGATTCCAACCACCCTGACAATTCCCGAGGAGATTCACAACCTCTGCTGACGGTAACACCCCAGACAGCGGACACCCTCTTCTAGGCTCTCCTCCAGAGACCTCCATCGAGTACCAACGACGGCTGCCACGCTGCTGTTTGATGACCATTGCTATGGCCAACAACTTTATATTGGACTCTGATGGACTCTCAGCTGCTCTACAAGCACAGACGCTGTTTATTATCTTCAACCCCCCCTGTCCCTACGATACTCTAGAGCTCACAGTAGAACGTTGGTTTGGGAAAATTGCCGTTTGCAATGGGCTCTCAATATTGGCATTCTATCCCTACCCAGTTACAGAAGTTTTTCCCTACATTCTCTTCCCACATCACCTCGCCACTTAGGGAGGTGGACACTGCATGGCACCCAAGGCATGGACAGGGCAGCTGTGCTTCAGATACCACCCGCCACTGGCACACACTGCTTCAGTTTACTCAAGACCCCAACTTCTGACATTCGAAATCTTGCCCTCAACATTCTTGGCATGCACAGTACAAGAAAGTGCTATGCTTTTTACTCTTATATCAAGAGGCAGAAGGCGCAGTTAATCTTCATTCAGGGGACACACTTAACATCAAAGGAACTTGACTGCCTGCGCAAGAGTTAGGGGTATATTCTGTGCCATGACATACTCAGCTTATGCACTGAGGGCATTGGTGTGGGTCCACCCTGGAGTCCCCTTTCAGTAGCCTAACACAGAGGGAGACAAGGAAGGGCGTTATGCCCTCTTGGAGGGTAGACTGGACGACCGGCCCATTCTCCTGGGCAGTATTTCTGACTCAAATACTGAGTAAGGTGCTTTTTGGGACATACTCTCAGCCACATTTGCACACTGCACGACACTACTGTGGGTCCTGAGTGCGGACTTTAATTGCGTTATTGACACCACTCTTGATCGTTCCTGTCCCCCACTACCCTGGTACCCTCCTCATGTGTACGCAAAATGCTTTCGAGCCTGGAAACACTGGTCCATTGCAGACATGTGGGGGCATGCACCATCCCACCTCCCGACACTACTCCTTCCAAGGCTAGGCTTGCTTACGCGTCCCTTTTGGACAACCTGTGCCGCTACAATTTTACCGCCTATGTGGCAAAGATACATCCAGAGCAGAACCAACCTGGGCGACTCCTGGCGTGGCTTGCTCGTTAAGACATGGAAATCCGTCACATCACTGAAATTGTGTCGGAAGAGGGTGTCATAGTCCGATCTCAAGAAGACATTCTGCAAGCCTTCCATGAGTATTACTCAATGGAATACAGTGTGTCACAGGATTCGGGCGTGGCCTGCTGGGACGGCTTTCTGTCTTGTGTTGCACTCCCCCGAATCCCTACCACTACGAGAGCGGTTTTGGATGCAGCCATTAAAGCTGCAGATATAAAGCAGGCGATTCGTGGCCTAGCCCTCACTAAAACTCCTGGCCTAGACGGGCTGCCCCTGGAGTACTACCATACGTTTATGGCCTTCCTGTAACCCTCATTGGCTGCCATGTACGCAGCGGCAGTGGAAGGGCGGGGGGGGTACTTTCACACTCCTTGTGGGAGCCCTTTCTGATTTCCATCTCGAAGCCAGATAGAGACCCCACACGACTTGCTTCGTATAGGCCCATTGCCATACTTTGAGCTGACTGCAAAATATTAGGCAAGACGCTAGTCACTGGGTACACCCAGATCCTCCCAGGATTGGTACTTTCTGACTAGAATGGGTTTGTCCCAGGTCATAGCACCTCACAGAATCTCCGCCACTTTTTTAATTTACAAGATCCAGGGCCAGATGTATGACGGTTTTTGCATGCGCAAACGGGTTTGCAAACCTGTTAGCGCATGCAAAAACCATTAGGGGTATGTACAATACCAAAATAGCGAGTCGCAATTTATTTGCAACTCGCTATTTTGGTATTGCGAGTCGCTATTAGGAAGGAGGCGTTCCCTTCCTAATAGCGAGCCCAACCCCATGTTCAAAGGTTTTGCGACCGCATTTGTGGCGCAAAACTCTTGCAAACTACCACCCTCTATGAGAGGGTGGTAATGGGGTCGCAAAAGGGAAGGGGTCCCCAGGGGACCACTTCCCCTTTGCAAAGGCAGGCGAAAACATTTTTTAAGGGCAGGCAGTGGTCCCAGGGACCACTGCCTGCCCTTAAAAAATGAAACGAAAACTTTTCATTTTTTTTCTAAATGCATCTCGCTTTCCTTTAAGGAAAACGGGCTGCATTTGAAAAAAAAACTGCTTTATTTAAAAGCAGTCCCAGACATGGTGGTCTGCTGAGCCCAGCAGGCCACCATGCCATTCCCAATGGGGTCGCAAATTAAGAGAGGCTCATTAATATTCATGAGCCTCTCTATTTGCGACCCCATTGCGAATTGCTAACAGTGTGTTATACACTGTTGTACATCTGAAATAGCGCCTCGCAAATTGCGAGTCGCAAAATACGAGTCGCAAAAGACTCGCAATTTGCGAGGTGCTATTTTGTCCATCGTACATCTGGACCCCAGTGCGTGGAAAGTTCCCTATGGCAGCATGCCTTATTCTAGACTTGGAGAAGGTTTGCTGTACCGGCCCACGTGGGAATAGGGTCTAGGCTCCTGACTTACACTAAACTGTTAAACTCCAGTCCAGCCTCCCACGTGCGCCTGGGTCGCCTTATTTCGGCCCCATCCTCGGTCCATCAAGAGACTGTTCGTACTGACAATGGAGCCACTCGCCGTGCACCTCTGCAGAGAGAGCCAGGACTGTGGCATCCCACTGGCGGATAGGACACACGCAATATCTCTATACCCTGCCGATCTACTCCTCTATGTATGGGATATAGCGACTGATCTAATGCTAATCCCGGACACGCTGACGGAGTTTGCCTCTATGGCAGGGCTTTGGGTCAACTGGGAAAAATCGGTCATATACCCGCTGCAGATTCTACAAGAGGTGTTCCTAGGCACTGCCTGCCTTCATTGGCAGAACCGGGCACCCCGCTATTTGGGAATATGCCTTTTTCACCCTGCTAATGACCTCTACGGGGGAAATCTTAGCAGGGCACTAGCGAGTATCCAGGCCCAGATACATATCTGGAGCACCTTGCTTCTGGCACCCATAGGTAGGATAGCCCTGGTTAAAACGGTGGTTTTACCATGCCTCCTCTATCATTTTGCGAACCTCCTGGTGATCCTCCTCTGTAGGAAAGTAGGATCTACTTTCATGGATACCCACACTTTTTGCTAGTGTCAGTCTGTATTTTTCACTAGTCTGACTGGGATCCCGCAAATCAGGACCCTAGTCACTGTGCTTCCTCCCTAAACTGACTATGGTAAGTACTTCTGTACCTCCACAATTGGCTACTGGTGTACCCTTGTAAGTCCCTAGTATATAATACTAAGGTACCCAGGGCATAGGTACACCAGGGGTCTCCCATGGGCTGACGCATGTATTATTCCACCCATTAGAGACCACTCAAACTGTGACTACAGGCCTGCCATTGCAGCCAGTGTGAGTTGGTGTTTGCACCTCTTACGACAGATATGAGTTTCCTTACATTTGAGGTCACTACACTTAAAGCCTATAAGTCACCCCTCTGGCAGGCCTTTTAGTCCTGAAGGCAGGGTGCTTGGTTATAAGTGTGAGGAGGACAACCCTACAAGACCTGGAGTCGATTCTCCAGGCTTTGTACGTGCAGTCAGCCATTTTAATACATATAGTGGATATCAGTCATTATTTGATGTCTAAGTATATAGTGGCTGCAATGAACCCAGTCATGTTTGGAATCAAACATGTAGGAATCATATCCCAACACTGATTCCAGTGTTGGAAGTATGATCTCATGTACTGGGGGGCTTCCTTGGAGTACCCCAGTGTACTCCCTGTTACAGTCTTTCAGGGTCTGACAGCAAGCGATTGCTGTTGCCGACCACAGACCCGAGTCTGCCCTCCTGCTGCTGAGCCAAGTTCGAGCTGGGGAAGGTAGAACAATACGTTTCCTGTCACAGGGAGGTGTGACCACCTCCGCAGTTATGACTTTGTGTATTGGGCTGGGGTGGGGGTGCTTGCCAGCACCACCAGACTGCTTTGAAGGGCACATTTGGTGCCCTCCTTGCATAATCTAGTTTGAACCAGTTCAGGGAGATCTTGGCTCCTGCTCTGGCGCAAAACTGGACAAAGGACATGGAAGTATCCTCCCCTCTGTCCAGCCTCTTCTCTGGGACGGACTCCTGAGTCGTCCTAACCAACCCCTTTACTAAGGTATTTTAAAAAAAAAAAAAATTTTTTAAGTTTAACATCGTACCACAGCCGAGTACAATCAAATACAACAGGTTTCGTTAAAGACCAAGTGTAGTCCTTCCCGTTTTCACAAAGAAAGTTACATGTACACAAGTGAATTTGACCACATCTCCCAGCCCTCGTAACACTGGAGTAGTGTTCGTTGTCCCCCAGTACTCGTCGATTGCATTTTCAATCTCTCAAATCCGGGTCGGAGTCCTCTGGGGGCGGGGCGCAAATGTTCCCACGATATGCGTTCCATTTGCCCCATACCCTCTTCCACCTTTGTGGACAACCCCTATGGATGAGACTGATTTCTCTGCCACCATGGCGCTGTCCAGATCCTCACACCATTGACGAAGGGAGGGGATCGTCTGTGCACCCCACAGCCGAGCAATGTTCCGCTTGGCTAACGCCATACCCAGGGTCGCCCAGCACTGCTCAGCGTGATTAAGGTCTTTCGGCTCCCACACATTGAGTAGACATCTCCTCGGTTCCGGGGAGATCGTGTGACCACTCACACTTGTGAGAGTATCCATGATCAGCTTCCAATAAACAGTAATGCGGGTACAATCCCATAATTTATGGTAGAAAGAGCCGTCTACTCCGCACCCTCGAAGGCAAAGTGGTGATTCCGCCCTCCCAATTTTGTAGAGTGTGGTCCTGGTGTAATACGTTTAAGTTGCACAAGTTTCAATCTGGATGGGATCGCAACTTCCCGTGGAGAGGCCAGTGCCTCCTGCCAGTCTTGTTCGTCCATATCACCTATCTCGGTTTGCCACTTCTCCCTAAGCTCTTGGGTGGGGTCAGTCTGATTGTTGATTAATTCGCGATAAGTTAAGGAGGTTGCTTTTTTGGTGAGGTGGTCGGTCAACAATAGGTCCTCTAACGGGGAGGCGTCGGGGAGGTCTGTTCCAGGGGCTATGGCTTTTGTGAGTGCATGTTTTATTTGGGTATATCAGAAGTGCTCCATCTTCGCCATGTGGTATGTTTCTTGTAGCTGTGCAAATGTCACCACTCCCCCCTTTTTCCACAGGTCCCTGACCACGGAGATGCCTATTTGGTCCCAACGGGAGAAGCCTTTACTGGTGCATAGTGTACCTAACCTGGGAGTGTCCCAGAGTGGTGTGTGTTGTGTGAGCACTCCCTCCCATCCTAATGCGCGCTGTGCTACTGACCAGATATGTACGGTGTGAGCCGTGGGAGTGATCAGCGCTCGTCTCCGCTTTTTATCATAGAGGGTCCCCATGATTCCTTCTGTGCCGAGAGTGTGCCTGTTCATACGTAGTGCGGGTTCTTCTTGTGAGGCGTGAAGCCACTGATTAACCACTGCAAACTGCGAGGCCCAATAATATAAATGAACGTTGGGAAGGGCGATACCCCCATCATACCAACTCCGTGGAAGTTTGCATTGTGCTATCCGCGGTGGCCTTCCCTCCCAAAGGAGGTGTCCCACCTCCGCCTCGATTGATTTTAAATAGGAGTTAGGGACAGGTGTTGGGGTGTTCTGTAATGCATATAAAAACCTGGGCAGAGCCATCATCTTGAACAGTGCTGCTCTCCCCAGGAGCGTCAGCGGCAGGGAGTGCCACCACCTCACATCGCTGCGGAGTCTCTTCAGAGGTGGTAGGAGATTGCATTCGTAAAATTGTGTGGGGTGGGGTGTGATGTGTATACCCAGATATTTAAAGCCCTCCGCAGCCATCGATATCTAGACGCGGGGGTAGGTCCCTTAAGTATATACAGTACCAACTTCGCCCAGTTAATGGCGTAGCCTGAAACCTTGCCGTACACTTCACAAACGTCCAATAGGCAGATGATGGACTTTCGGGGGTTCGCCATATACAACAGGATATCATCTGCGTATAGGGATATACGGTCTTCCCATCCCTCTGTCCACCGCAATCCCCTTATTTCTGGGTCCCACCTAATTCGCGCCGCCAAGGGCTCGAGCACTAGAGCGAATAGAAGCGGTGATAGGGGGCAACGTCCTAGGTGAAACTCTCACGATAGTCGCCCGTTGACCACTACTTGCGCCATTGGTCTCGCGTATAGCAAACGGACCCAAGCACAAAATTGGGGCCCAAAACCGAGGTGACGTAGTACAGCAAAGAGGAACGACCACTCCACCCGGTCCAAGGCCATGCTGGCATCAAGAGAAAGAATGACCGCCTCCTCCTGTATGGTGGGTAATCTGGCCAATACTCCATGGCGTCTGCGCAGATTCATTGCTGTGTTTCTGCCTGGCATGAAACCTGATTGGTCGGGGTGTATTAAGGTTGCAAGATGTGGTTGGAGCCTGGTTGCCAATACTTTTGCAAGGATTTTCACCTCTGCATTGAGTAGCGAAATCGGGCGGTAGGAGGCACAGTCATGCGGGGGCTTGCCTGGTTTTGGTTCGCAATAAGTTGTAGCTACTCGTTGGTCTCTCTGGAGTATTCCTCTCTCTAGGCTACCTTCGTACATCCTCAACATGTGGGGTGCCAACATGTTGGATTCTTTTTTATAGAGTTCAATAGGGATACCATTAGGACCCAATGCCTTCCCGGACCGGAGCCCCTTGATGGCTGTGGTGATTTCCTCCACTGTGAGTCTAGCTTCCAACGCCTGGGTATCCTGTGGTGTCAGCTTTGGCATATGTATATCGTGGAGGTACTCCAGATTTTCTTCCTCGGAGTATGTTGCTATGGGGGTGTAGACTGTTTCGAAGTGGTGGGCGAAGGCTGTGACTATGTCGTCGGGGTCTGTCAGCAACTCTCCCGAGGGCAGATGAATCTGCGCCACCCAGCATCTGGCACGTTCTTTTTTCTCTAACCAGTCTAATAGTCTACCCGCCTTGCCCCCGATCTCATAGATGGTGTGTTGCGTTTTAGTAATCTTCCCTTTGGTGTTCTCCCTTGAGTTGACCCCATATGCTTGTTTAGCCAGATTGAGGGAGTGAGTCGTGTGGTCAGAGGGATCTGCAGCGTGCACACGTTCAGCTCGGCCCATCGCCCGTTCAAGCCCCTCCATCTGGAGCATTTGGTCCTGTTTGTGGGCCGTGATCAATGAGACGGCTTGTCCACGGAGGACCGTTTTATATGTTTCCCAAAGGATGACAGGGGAGGCCACTGAGGGTGCATTTTCTTGAAAATAGTATTTAGATGTGGTATGGAGGCTCTTCCAAATTGTGGGCTCATTGAGATAACTCGGACGCAAGGGGTATAAACGTTGTCTACCCATGAGGTGCGATGTGTATGTCATGCGTATGGGACCGTGGTCAGAGATACCCCTGGGGAGGTGTTCAATCTCCAGTACTCCCTCCGTACTGGCGGGGGAAGTAAATACATAATCAATACATGACAGGCTATTGTGTGCCCCTGAGTGGAAGGTGTACTGTAATGTTTCGGGATGTCGTGTGTGCCATAAATCCACCAGCCCAAATGCATCTAGGAATTCCTGGAGGGGTGATGAGGTCGTCCCTTGCTCCCTGTGTGGATATCCATCTAGTGATGCATCCATGGTGGCATTAAAATGACCTCCTATAATCAGTTCCCCAGGTGGGAGTGCCAACAGAAATTTACCGAGGGTTGGGAGGGCGAGGCTGTGAAGTGCTGGGGGAATGTAGACCGTCACTAAGTTGTATGGACGCCCTTCCCACTGACAGGCTAGGGCTGCGAAGCGCCCTTGATCGTCCGTCCAAGTCTTGCCTACTATTAGAGGGCAACTCTTTTTGATTAGGATCCCCACCCCTCTGGAACCAGATGTAAACTCTGCGTGGACAACCATACGAAAGCCCCACCTGTCCAACGCCTTAGTTGTTGTGCCGACCAGGTGGGATTCTTGAATGAGGGCAACTGATGGGGTGTGTCGCTTGAGGTACTGTAATACCAATCCCCTCTTTATTTTATTACTCAGTCAGTTCACATTCCAGGATAGTACTGTTAGGGGGGCCCCCAGTATGTGTGGGTCTTCGGACTGCGACCTGGGAGGGCTGAGTGGCCTGGGCCCTAAGGTTTGTGAGCGATCAGTTGGCATGTGAACACTTGTGTCCGTGCAGCTTTGTGTGGCCCTTTTCCAATAGCAAAGTGTATCAGCTGTGAGTTCTCTCTCTGAACTATCTGAACTACGAAAAACATGAACTTAAACTGTATCCCCCCTCAATCCCCCTCCCTGCTCCCCTGCACGACGGACCTCCAACTACCCACCACCCCAACAATGCAGAGTGCTTCAGTCCCATAAACAGTACTTGCATGCGGGAGATGGAGTCCGGGATGTCCCTCGAGGCTCCCCAACGACCCCAACCATGTAGCACGGAATGTTGTGAGTGTCAATGCTGGCCTTTATGGTGTCCTAGTTTTCCCCAGAGCCAGCCGGCCTGGGTTGGTTGCATGGTGTTGAGCCGTAGCATCTCGAGACTCGTTGCTAACCTCCAGCATGTCCTTCTGTCGTGAAGAGATGTTCAAAGTTGGATGGGTCCCGACCTCACCTTCCAGCTTCCCCTTGGGATGAGTTTTGTTTTTCGCCACCCTCCCATTCGCTTGACGAGGGTTCTTGCTGCAAGTGTCTTTGTAGTTGGCCTGATGATCTTCCTGTACCTCCCACTTGGCGCCATCCCTCCAGACAATTATGGGCCTCCTCCGGTGCCTCGAAAAACTAGGTCTTGCCGACTGCGACAACCCGCAGCTTCGCTGGAAACAACATAGAGTAGGTGATTTCTCTGTGCCTAAGTTCTTTTTTCATTTACTAGGGTATTTAAGGGCTTACCTGTGGGTGGGTTCCCAGATTTGTCGAGGGACAAGACTCAAGCATAAAACCACGTCACTCTTCGACCGTCTGAACAATTGTACTTCACCTAGAACTGAGAGTGCATCAAGGAAGACTCCTGCTGCTCCTGTTCTTGCTGTTCTGCAAGTCTTCGTCGTCTGAGTTTTGATTCATCCAGGATCCTCAACAGATCTGTGGGCATCAAGGACACCTGAAGAAGGATGATTGCACTGAACTATGACTTGGATGCTGCTAGTATTTGTCTTCAAAATGTATGGCCTGAACCCCTCTATTTAAGATTTATTTGTTCTCTCTGCAAGTTCTGTATGGCACTATTGTTTGTTGCAATAAGTTATATACAAGGATGGCTACTTCATAGACGATGTGATAGTAATAATTAAAATGTTGAGATCAGCATTATTGTCAATACCTGTGTATTGCTGGTGTTCAGAGCAGCACCAGACCTGTACTGGCTGTCAACAATAAAATTACATTGTGAAAAAAAGGACACCTGAAGTAATCTCCCTTGGACTGAAGGAGTCACTACCCTTCATCTACAGGCACCGCAACAAATTTGACCGTCTGCTGCTCCTGATGTCCCACGGACTTTGAAAAGGCTCAGCAACACAGGAGGCAGTTCTGTAACTCCCTCGAGGCCTGATCTGTCTTCTCTGCAATTTTGAAGCCAGTGTCCCTCGTCAGAATCGCTCGGACTAAACCTCTATGCACCTCAAGAGATCTTTGGGGTACAAGAAGCTCCAGCCCCCAGCATCTTTTCCTGCCAAGTACAACATCTTCACTGCATCCTGCACCATGGGCCTTCCTTCTTGGTGGGCTGCTTGAGGTTCTCTTGCGACTCCTGTGCCTTCAGCCTGTGGGTCCTCTTGAAGGTCTGCTCCTGTCTCAGTGGGCTCCCCTGCTTGCTTGGGACCTGCTCTGACTCCCCTGCTTGTGGTGAGTCCCTTGGACATGGACCTTGATGGTCCCAACATTGCTCCTTCTTCCCTGTCCACACATGTTGCAGCTGCCAAGGATTGTTGGTGCTCCTGCTGGACACCGACCTCCTGGCTCTCGACTACTGACGTGGGACTGCTCGACTCCTGGTCTTCCTCAGGGTTGCCTGGTCCTCACTAATGCAGTGACAGGGTCACCGTCAACTCTTCTGAACCGTCCCTCATCGGTGGGCATTGCTCTTCTGTGCCTCCTGGCCACCTCCGAGTGGCATAGACTCTGTCCCCTCTGCTTGTATGTGCTCCTCTTCAAGAATCCAACTTTGGATTCTACCGGACTCTTACACAGTTTTCTCCAGCGGTATTTTTCCTGATATGCTCCATTGTGGTCTATGGCGGTTTCCGACGTTATGTTATTTTCATTTTTATACAGCGCACAGCTACTCGGAAGTGTCCCGCCGCTATAGACCGCTGGGGAACCCATCCTGGCTATGCCTGTGAGATGGTCCCTTTCTGGGTATCTCCATGGTGAAACCAGGCATCCCTGGCGTCTGTGGGGGGCCGTTGTAGAGATGAGGCAAGCTTAATGCCCAGAGTTGCCGAGTGTGTTCCTGGTTAGAGTAGGTACCGAGGCGAGAATTATCGAGTCCGTTTTGACCCTGGTCCACGACCCTGCCGCGTCGGGAATTGAACCCTGGTCCCTGGCCGATTCTCTGCTTACTGATCTGCCACCTCTAACCAGTGAGCCACACCTCTCCACAAAGTCACTTTGCACCTATGCACCTGGCTAACCTGGTTTAAGTATCCTGCTTTCTGGGGTATCTATGAGTGGGGTATCTATGAGTGGGGGTGAGTCTTCAACCTTCTGTGTTCTACTGGGTTTCTTCAGGGTCCAATGGAAAGGGTCCTTCTTCTTCAAAACCGCAACCATGACATCCCTGTTGACTTTTACTGGACACGCTGCTGTGTTTCCACTCTGCACACAGCCTCTGTGGAGTTCCTGGTTCCTTGTGTCCCCAGCTCCTCTGAGTCTCCTGGTCTAAGTCCCAATTTCGGTCGCAGTTCGCATTCCACTTTCTTAATATATGGTTTGGTCTCCCCCTTGAGACCATTGAATTTTGTTCTTACTTACCTATTGCAAATGAAGTATTATTGTGTATTTTTGTTTATATCTCCAGGTAAGCGCTATACCAATGTGTTAATGAGTGTGGTGTAATAAATAGACATCTTTTAATAAACACCCTGTGTGGTTCTCGTTCATTTAACCTACACTACATAATTAGGACTGGTAAAACAAGCTGCTTGACACTTCTTCAAGATAAGCCTGAAGGCTGCTCTCCACAGCTACCACTTTGAGAGCTTTCTATGGTTATCAAAGACCACTAAAATCACCATAACGGTTGTCTGGATTGGTGTCAGGTGCTTCACTTAAATAAGTGTGCACCATATACTAAGCAGGCCTCCTACAAAGTGCATGTGTTTTATCTAGGAATGGACGCAGACAGCATATAATGCAATCAGAGTGCAGATTTGCAAAAAACAAATGGGAGTAAAACCCCCACGTTCTACCACAATGTTTTGAATAACAAACTGGGATTCACGCCCCAATCTTCCCTTCCTCACCCTGAAATGGCAGCAAAGGTTCTCCCATGAGCTTGGCAAGGGGATAACCTAGCCACATGGAGGAAACACCGGCCATGACCTGCCCACAATATTCCCTTGTTCTTGTCCTGGACAGGGTCCAAATAGGAATGCTAGCCCTTTATAGCACCCAGCTGAGTGGACAGGGTTGGACATAGCCTTTCCAGTCGTGTTTCCTGTCCTGAGGTGGGTCAAACCTCAATAATGATGACTGGAATGAGGACTAGGGACGTAGCTGAAATTTCTCCCTTCAATGCCGCTGCTACATCTTTATGTTGAAACATGGCAGCCATGTTAGGTGTTGGGAAACCCTCCACGAGCAAGCAGGAATGCAATATAAGCATTCTTTCAGAGGAAGCACACAACTTATGTCCAAAGACATGTTGCACTCAAACCAAACATCTGGGAGGAGTCATCTCCCCTCCATTATTAAGGAGAGGATGTGGTGTTACAGCCAGAACTATCACCTTTGGAACTGGGGAACCATGTTCCGTTCTTGGCATCGACTCTATAGTTTGTAACGTGACACGCGCGCTGTGGCACTTTTACGTATGCCAACATCCTGGCGCGGCATCAGAATATTAATAAAGTAGCAGAATTGGTTGATCTCAGACGCCACCCGCAGCAACAACTGATATCTGGGTCCGAGTCATCCTTTCACAGGGACTCCCATCTAAATGAGAGGAGACCACTAAACTTGCGATGAGGGCGAGATCCAGCAGGCTCACCTTCTCTTACCTGGCCGCACCCACCAGTTTAGTGCACGTATCTTAGATGCGCTGGGGTGGCTGCCACTTGGTGTTCGTCTTCCAGAATGGAAGCCGCTAATTGACTTCTTTCGGCTCCTCTCCACCAGCCCATTGCTGCTGTTAGTGGTCAAGCTCAGCCACCTGCCCTACTGCGCCTGCACCACACATGGTACCCTTGCACGTCCACCAGAGGGTGCACCAGCTTCTTCAGCCAGCTCTTGCCATGGTGCTGCTTATGTAATGTAGTGTAACGTGGATTTGTTGAGTGTAAAACTTGTCACCTGTGAGGGTATCCAGAGGCACAGTATTGAATTGTATTGTATTGTAATTGAATTTATATAGAGATTACTACCACCAACGAGGCATCAAAGTGCTTTTTTGGTAAGTAGCATGCTACTCTGGAACCCATAAAGGATTAGTGGTGAATTAGTATAATGAAATATGAAAGTAATTTGAGTGGTGGATATGTTAGTCAGTGATTTGGATTGAGAAGGATAGTGGAGGGAAAAGGTTTGCATTTATATAGGGCTTGCTACCCCTGATGAGGTGTTGAAGTGCTTTTTTGGCAAGTAGCACGCTACTCTGGAACTCATAAAGGATTAGTGGTAATTTAGTATAGTGAAGCATGAAAGTAATTTGAGCTGCAGATATGTTAGTCTGTTATTTAGATTGAGAAGGATAGTGGAGGGAAAAGGTTTGCATTTATATAGTACTTACTACCTCTGACGGGGTGTTGAAGCGCATTTTCGGTGAGTAACACACTACTCTGGAACCCATAAAGGATTAGTGGTCAATTAGTATACTGAATTATGAAGTAATTTGAGCTGTGGATATGTTAGTATGTTATTTGGATTGAGAAGGATTGCGGAGGAATAGAAGAGGGAACAAGGTTTACATTTATATAGCGCTTGCTACCCCTGATGAGATGTTGAAGCACTTTTCGGTGAGTAGAGGTAGAGGATATTTTAGTAGTAATCTCTATATGACCAAATAATGAACAGTCACAAAAATATACACAATAGTCTTCCTTATAAAATACATTATACAATAATAATAAAAAAAATAGACAACATAATAAGATCACAATTTTAAAAGACAAACATGGTAAAAAAAAATGTAGATAGTCATTATTGTTAAAAAGACTATGACAGTAAAATCAAGATGACATTTGGCGTATGGACCCATATCCTAAATTATCCAGTGTGTTGGCCTGACATCATATGCCCGTTTGTTTAGGTAATGGCCCCCTACGAAGACCGTATTGAAAAGATAAACCTCTCCTGATAACATCATATTGGGACCAAATTACTTAGTCTAGTTAATGACTTCATCCTAGTGCACCAGGCGTAAAGCAAATATCTTGTTAATGCGTACACTAACCATATTGCTGTGTCTGATCTTAACACTCGCAAAGCTTCCGCTGGACGCATAAATAAGAGATGAGAAACCGGTATTATCCACTTTTTTCTGATTTATGCATAGGAGGGACAAAAAAACATGAAGTGGTCTACTGATTTAGGGCTAAGGCTGCATACAGGGGGATCACAGTAGCCTGCTTCCATTTACTTTTACTGAAATTTAGGGGCAAAGTTCTGTACCAAAATTGAAAATAAAGAGCATGTGCATGAGGAAGTTCAATCTAATCTATAACTGCTTCAAATAGAAACATGAATGTAACATCTCAGAACCTTCCAGTTAAGGTGCCCAGCGCTGTATCATTAAAACAGGAATCCTGGATATGGACCCAAAACTTTGCCTTTAAAAGAGGTCTTTTGTCAGGGATTTGGGATCCTCCCACATATCCCCCAGCCCCAAACTCGACAACCATTGCCTAACCTCTCTGAACCACTTCACTCGTCCAGCTGCTTTGTCGAGAATTTGTACTGCAGCTACGGCTTCTTTAACTGGGATCTGAGTTTGCTAGTCCATAGTCTAACCCAGAACACTAAAGCCTTCAGTTCCGCCATATGCTTGATGCTCTTTAACCCAAGATCTAATGTGCCGGTAATAGTGGGGTATTAATTGAAAGATTTAGTAGAGATCTAATAAATGTATTTTCTACTCATTCTAGGCACTTTGTCTGTTCCATTCCTCACAATTCGGCACTATAAAGAACAATGCTCAAACCTCTAGCTTGATGTATTTCAATAGGTGGGAAGATAGGGCGATAAACAGATTGACTGAGTTTTTTTACAACTGCTGTGTCTACATGTTGGAGTGCAAGACTACTCTTTTGGATTTGTTCTGTCCATTTCAAGTTACTATTCAATCTAACCCCAAGGTTATCAAAAATCTTGATTTGTTCAAGTGTATTTGAACCCAGCCTCAACTTCCCTTTAAAGAAACGATGGGGGTTAAATGCCATAAATGTAGTCTTTGTGCAGTTGATTTCAAGACCAAAATCGATACAAGCTGTTGTAAACCTACTTAATACATTCTGCATGCCCATTGGTTTTTTTGCGATTTATTTAATTTATTTATTTATTTATTAATCTTATAAGGCGCATAGCCACCAAAAAGGTTTCCCAGCGCCACTATACAGGAAAAAGTACAAGTAACCAAGCTATCCACAATCTATTGATTAAATAACCACGCCTTTAAATGTCTATGAAAATTTCTGAAAACAGTTTCCTTCTTAAGAAATAGGGGAAGGGAATTCCAGAGAAGAGGTCCTAGATAAGCAAAGGACCGACCACCCAGACGAGACCGTTTGATCCTTGCAACTAAAAACTTAGCCTGGGTAGAGGAACGGAGAGAACGCGGAGGTAGATAAGAATGAACGATGGCCCTTAAATATTGAGGGGCACTGCCAGACTTCACTTTAAACATATAGCTCAGGGTCTTGAACTTTACACGGCACTCGACCCTGAGCCAGTGAAGCTCACGAAGAGCGATAGAAACAGAGGTCATTCGCGGGATCTGGCAAAGCAGCCTAGCCGCCGCGTTCTGCACCACTTGCAGTCTGCGTATCACATCCTTATTGGCTCCCAAATATAGGATGTTGCCGTAGTCAAGTCTAGATGTGATAAGTGCTTGGACTACCATTTTTTGAGTAGAACTAGGCAACATCCAAAGGATCTTCCTGAGCCATTTCAGGATTCTGAAGCAGTTAGAAGCCACTTTTACTGCTTGCTGCTTCATTGAAAGTTGATTGTCGATAATCATACCCAGATTGCGAACTTGAGTGGTGGGTATTGGGAATATTCCCATTTCAGGTGGCCAGTGCTGAGGGCCTTAGAGGTCTCTATTCTTTCACAAAATAAGGACCTCTGTTTTATCCCCATTAAGTTTCAGTGAGTTGGCTTCCATCCATCCAGCAATGTTCCTAAGACCTGTCTGGAGAGAACATGACTTAGAAAACCTATTTGCTGACAAGGAAAAGATTATTTGAGTTTCATCGGCGTAGGAGAAGATAGACAGTCCTGCTTCTTCAGCAATATTTGCCAGCCGCTTAACATAAATGTTAAATAATAAAGGGCTCAAAATGGAGCCTTGAGGAACACCGTGAGGAGATAAATGAATTTTCGATGCTGCCTCAGAAGAAAAGACCTGAAAAGTTTGATTGTTCTGAAAATCACTGAGCCAATTAAGGGCTGGGCCAACAACCCCCAGTGAACACAGAGCTGTCAGTAACACCAAATGAGACACCGTGTCAAAGGCGGCGCTTAAGTCAAGCAGGATAAGCACCGCTGTCTCCCCAGCATCCAAGTGACCACGTAACTTCTCTGTGACCCCCAAAAGCTCTGTCTCAGTCAAGAAACCTTCCTGAAGCCTGACTGCGAAGGATGTAAAAAATTCTGGGTGGCAACAAATTTAGTTAGTTGAATGTTAATATGTTTTTCCAAAATTTTGGAATACACTGGAAGCAGAGAAATAGGGCGAAAGTTGGACAACTGCTCTGGATCAGCATTAGCTTTTTTTAAAAGCGGGAGAACCATGGCATGCTTCCACTCAGCAGGTATAGTAGATTCACGAATGGAAGCATTCAGTAACTCCATAAGCACTTTCAATGCTGATGAATCCAACAATGTATCATCAGCAACCAGGAGTGAGGGAATTTGTCTGCCCGCAAGTTTGGGATGGTCACCCCACAGTCAAATAATGCATTAATTAGTAAGCCTGATCGGATTTGGCGGAGTGTCTCTAGGTGGAATTCCACGGAGTTGGGAAAAATCTCTGCTCTGCTCCCCTCCCCTCCACAAATTAATTATAAAAATAACAAAAAGGCACTTACCGGCTGTGGGGTCTCCGGGCTGCCTCCTCCTCGCTGATGTCTCTCTCTCCTCCTCGTCCTCGTCGTCTTCGTCCACGCAAACTCCTACGTTTTACGTAGGGGTTTGCATGGACGAAAACGGCGAGGACGAGGAGAGAGAAACCACGGCGAGGAGGAGGCAGCCGGCGAGGAGGAGGCAGCCTGGCGAGGAGGACGCAGCCTGGAGACGCCACAGCAGGTAAGTGCCTTTTTTAAAAATAATTAAATAAGGGAGGGTGGAGGGGCCCGCTAACTTCACTCTGCTACGGAGTCAGAGTTTTGCCTAAACTCCACGTAACTCAACGGAGCGCGGAGTAGGCAAAACTCTGTAAACTCAGCTGGCGGAGCGGAGTTCTCTGCCCGGGGTTATTAATTAGCCCATTCATATATAAAGTAAATAGGGTTGGGGCTAGAACGCAGCCTTGGCGGACTCAATTTAGCACCTTTTTATTCTCAGTGAGTCCGTCACTTTGGTTCCTCCGAACCTGAGCATAATTATCTTGGTGCATGCACATTATGAGTTGTAGCAAACCATTGAGGAGCCCTATATCCCTCAGTGCAGCCCATAGTTTAGTTTGATTGATGGAGTTGAACGCTTGCTTGAGATCTACAAATTCAACATAGAGATGACCCTTCCTAATAATGATTTCCTTCCAAATAAGCAATAAAAAACGGAACACCTGGTCCAGAGTGCTTAAAAGATTTTCTGTGCAGTATCTAAAAGACTAATTGGCCTATAATTGGATGGGTCCCCTTTATCCCCCTTCTTAAATATCGGGATAAATTTGGTGCCCTCCATGTACAAGGAATGTCCCCCCCACGGGCAATATCATTAAATGTTGAATAAAAAATGGATCCCCATATGATGGGCTCTGCTTGGTAGAGATCTCTAGGTATTCTATCTAGCCCTTGGGCTTTGCCCTTTCCTAAGCTGCAAATTGCAGACACGTTTTTTCCAATGTAAAAGTAACTACTTCTGCTACTTCTATATTGATTGGCTGATTTTGCCTAACCCTAGTAATCTCAGTATCTATTTCACTTTCCTCCCTTGAGAACAACTGGGTAAAATGCTCTTCCCAGACGTGACTGAATAAAGAAGTCCTCTTTTTCTACCATATGTACTACTCCTTTGGCCAGTCAGTGCCAAAATAACTTACAATCTTTCTTTCTAGATGTTTCAACTTAGATGCGCCAGTTTTCTTCCTCCCAACTTTTTTTGGCCTCTATCTGTGCCTTGCTAAAGGCCTTTCTTCTCTTTGCTATAGCAGTGCTGTTTCAGCTCTTCACTGCAGTGACCAATGCGGTTTTGGCCTGTTTACAATTCCCATAATACTAGGGCGAGTCTTTCCACCTAGCACAGATGCTTTGAAAATGTCTACAGAAATGGCTCTTGATTACATTGAGGAGATGGGAAAACCTAAGCATAATTTTTAAGTTATTGCACCCAGAATTGCATAGGATAAGGAGGGTTGAGACTACCTCAGCGTATATAGCGGCCAAAGACTTCTCGTCTGTTACTACATGGCTCCATTTAATCTGTCTGTCATTATTTGTGGTAACTATGGGCAGGGCCACTCTATCGATGCAGCTTGTCAGATAAGGGATATCAATTAGCTCCATCACCAGTGCATTGTGATCATTATAATTGTCTGGGTATGATGGACATATTGTGTACTTTATACTACAGATCTAGATTGACCATTATATAATCGATCCTACTTATGCCCTTTTAAAGGTATAGGATGCATCTGAATCAGAAGGCATCCGCCCATTGCATGCTCGTACTCCTTAGGCTAGAGTTAAGGGAGGTATCTGCAATTTTTTATGCCTCTTGCTAACTCATCCTCTTGGATGAGGTCCTGACGTAATCCACTGGCTCATAGGTTACACTCAAGTCTCCAGCTACTATTAGATACTGCCCGCCCTCTGAATTCTTTAGGTAATTAATCCAAGATGCTATTGTGGGAGATTCCTAATTTGGATTGTTAAAGCAATTGTATATGTTAATTAACCTTAATGCAAAGTCCCCTTTGTAGTATATCAGCTGACTCAATGTTTAGCCTGCGAACTTTGCAGGCCAAACTTGTCTTAACCCAGATGAGTAAACCTCTGGCTGAACGCCCTGCCGTTGATGGTCTGGCTTGGACACTATAATTTCTGTACCCCACGTTTCCTGGAATAGGCATATGTGGCATCTGTCTACTAAGTTGGTGCAATTGGAATCCGACAGTTTTGACCTTAACCCTGCATCATTCCACGAAATCACTTTTATTTGTTATTTGCGGCTTGTTATCTCCTGAATCATTAGGTCCTCTGCTGTCTTCTCCACACCTGGGTTAAGGCCTGGCTCAGATTGAGCTTGGCATTGGGGTGAGGCAGTTTGCACGATAATTGGGGTATGGGCACTATAGGATCTAGCCCCCATGGGTGGCTTGTTAATTCTTTGGCTAGATTCCCTTTGCATTTGCTCCAACGGAAAAGGCAAATTTACATATTCTCCCTATGTCACAGACTCGTCACCACACTAACTCATCCTTATATTCATTCATTGGTGGGGCCCATAACACCAACACGCACTCGTCTTACATGAATCTGTACACAGGAGAGAAAGCGCTGGACATGGGGTGTACCTTATTACCTGTCAGGAGTAAATTTCTTTACATTATATACATTATATACATCAGCACCTATAGAATCCTGACTTTGACATCAAGGCACTCCACCACTTGGTCGACGGACCAATTAGTTGGACTGGTTGATTAATTTTTCCCAAATTAGGTGGCGTTTGCTCAAAATTTGTATTCATTACAGTTTCTTTTACCGGTCCACTCGGTGTCATTAACATGGAATTCTGTTGGTATGGGGGTGGATTTTTATAGAACATGTCCTCCAGCACTTCATCTTCTGATTCACTCACTCCATATCTATAACCTTCCGACCCTGTGTTATTTCTCTTTTCTGTACATTTCCTGCCACTCGTCTCTTCAGCATTTCTCAGAGGAAACATACCATCAGTCATATTTGCATTCCGCCATCTTCTCATTCTGTCATCATGACTTGCTTCACCACCATGTCTACCAAATATGTAATTATACCTTCTTCCACTCTGATGCCTTTCCCTTTCATACATCTCTTCTTCCCATTCAGTCAAAGCCTCGAATTGGGTAGGTCTGGGTTTCGGTTCTAACCTCATCATCCTTTCTCTAAGATTTCGTAATGCAGCCAAACTAAACAAACCACTATCTGGAAACGTTAGTACTCCATCCTCTTTGGTATACCTTGCCCAATTCTCCAACCAGATACATGTATGATAACCATATTTTGCTACCATAAAAGATGCAGGCGATTTCGGTGGAGGAAGTATCTGTCCTTCCCTTGTCACAATCGGCTTATCCTTCTTAAAAAGGGTTTTATTTTTCCCAAACCATGATTTTTTCTCTTTCTCAGGGGGATCGTAATATATCCTTTTAATTTTTCAAAGTTCTTAATCAACTAGGCTTTGTAAATCACTCCCTTCACGGCTTCTCCGTATTTTGTCCAATCCCAGCGTGACTCACACTAACGCACCAATCCTGGGCGTCCACGTCACTCCTGAAGTTCTTCAATCCAGCGCGACTCACACTAGCGCACCTAACCTGGACGTCTACGTCACACCGGTAATTCTCCAATCCCAGTACGGCTCACACTAACGCACCAATCAGTGAAAGCTTCGTCTCTCTACTGCTGGCCAATCCCAGCGCGGTCTTTCTGACGTCAGCCTTTCTTGCTACTCCTGCTCTTGCTGACTCCTCCTTCACAAATTATTTCCGGCAAACGTTTGCTTTAATCAAATCGGTTAGTAACGATATAAAACATCTCCATTGCCTGTTTCGCTAAACCAACGAGATAGTTTTGTCCACTTACACAAGAATTCTGTCTTTCCAGTAGGCAGCGCTTACCTCTACCCTACCACAGAATAATTTTGTTTCGCCGATAAAGTAGCACTTCCCTCTACCTTACCCTTCTAACAAGCAAAAAGGCTAACCCGTTTCTCTGGGGATAAAACACATGTGGAGACTACAGTGCTCCTGAGAATTAAGGCCAGAGTTTCACAAGAGAACCTATTGCTACTCCACTCACACGCATTCATACGGGAAATGTCCCTACCGAAAACACACGACGATGTTACCACTTTGAAACCAGACAATGCGCTGTGCGACTTAACTTGCCACACATTTTCCCTGCCTGCATACAGGGCAACCAACTTCCTACGTCCTGGAAGTTTTTAAAACATTTGACAACATAAAACACAACACAACTCAACATAAAGTGTTAAACATAAATCAATAATCACTAAACCAAAGCAATAAAACCATCCTCTGCTACCAAGAAAACTGCTCCAGCGGAAAAGGCAAATTTACATATTCTCCCTATGTCACAGACTCACTAACTCATCCTTATATTCATTCATTGGTGGGGCCCATAACACCAACACGCACTCGTCTTACATGAATCTGTACACAGGAGAGAAAGTGCTGGACATGGGGTGTACCATCTTACCTGTCAGGAGTACATTTCTTTATATTATATTCATTATATACATATGCACCTATAGAATCCTGACTTTGACATCAAGGCACTCCACCACTTGGTCAACGGACCAATTAGTTGGACTGGTTGATGGTGATTTAGAACCAGCTAAGACACAATTAAAGCCTAGGAAACATTTGATTAAGTTCGGTACTCAATAAAAGAATCACAAACTCATTTCATATTAGTCCAAATTTGTTTATCTAATATTAATTTGCTCTGCATTAGCATTTAGGCACTATAGAATATAACATAATTCAAATTATTTTGAGAAGAAATCAAATCTTTAGAACATAGGCATAGATTTTAGAAATGCTTTTATATTTACCACATATCAAACGTTGGCGACCCTTCGATCACACAGAGGATTATTCAAAGTCCCTGCTACACTCTCCGAGATAAACTGTGCAACCCACAGCAATAATCAAACCATCAGATGAAATAACTTTCCCGAAAATCAAAGAAACCCAAGGTAAACCATGGAAATCTTCATTCAGCTCAACGTAGACCCAACGCCATAGACTATCAGCCCAGCGAACCCCCCTTTTTCGCGAATGAGGGATTTTTATACCCTTTTTCCCTCTTACTTTAGGTCAATATGCAACAATTTAGGGGTAGAAAGTGTTCTGATTGGCCAGTCCGATTCAACTTGTAAGTTATTGAAAGTTTCCCAGGACCAACTGGTTTTCCATGAGACTTGGCATAGCAAAGCGCAAAATGTCCTGTATCCTTCGATTCACAGGTGAAAGTTCCGAAGTAACAACAAGCAAGTCTCCTCGTACAGATCCCTCATTGTCCCCTCAGTTCACACAGTTCATCACTTGGCAACCCTCCATGCTCCCATCCTTGATGAGGAACACGCTGGTGTAGGGTTGGGGTCACTTGGAGATCTCCAGAGCCATCCGATTCTACGCATTAGTCATCGCACTCACATGACGGCGGCATCCCCGGAGCTCCATTTTAAGTACTGCAGCCTAGCAGGCCCAAATGCCAACTTGAGTAAAAACAGACATAACAGTAATTAAAATGCAGAAAGGAAGTTTCTAATGTTAATCCCACTCTAATCCCAATGTATGTTAGTACTTTCCTAGCTTGTAGCAACATTTAAAGCAATAATACTCACCATTCTGTAGTACTGAAAGCACAAACCATCACAAAGCAACATACATCATGCAATTCTCTATTTCACCACGATCTAAAGTTAGTTTGCGTACCACAGTTAATTAATTTAGTTGTTCTGCCATGCAATTAGCAATTTAGTCCCACGTGTATCTTGTGTTTATCAAGGTGTAAGGGTTGGTTAATCATAGCTCACTTCAACCTAATTAGTACGAGTTAATATTTGGAATGATTATGTAATTAATTTCATGCAAAATAGAGGAGGTATACAAAATTGTGTTTTATCTGCTCCATCCATCCCCTCTTTGGTGATTTTTAACATCACCACTAATCCCTAAATTTTCAAAAAACAAATTCTACGGAAATGGTTACTCAGTTCCCTTGCATTTGTTAGGTTACATCATAGTGTTCCCCATATCATTCTCTCTTGTTTTCTTGTACATGTCTTCTTTCAACTCTTCTAATTCTATATCTTCTATCTCTCTTTCTCTTATTTCCTTCTCTTTTCTTTTCTTAATTTCTCTTTTTACCTTATTTTGTAATTTTCTTCTTTTTATGCACACACATCCTAATCTCAATATTAACACTAATATTATCACACAGGTCACAGGTATCAGTATTTTTCCCACAAAAGAACAACCAAATTTTGTTAATAAATTCTTAATAGTAGAAACACTTTTACCAAGGTTCTCCCAAACACTTTCAACCTCCAGTGGAACAATTTCCTCATGCAAATCAGTTATATTCTTAATGTACTTCTTTAGATTTTGACTTTCGTCAGGAATGTAAGTACAACAATGTTGCACTTTCAGCATTCCACAGACTCCTCCCTCTTTGGCCAATATAATGTCAAGGGCAAGTCGATTTTGCATAATCATTGCTCTCATGGCAACCATTTCGGTGTTCACTATTAAGAACCCTCCAGCTGTGCTGGATGCGATCCACAACTGTAGACAGTTTTCTAATTTTATGCGCATTCAGAGATATTCCAACTGCTGGTATCAGTGCTCCAAAAATATCCCCTCTAACTTCTGACCAACTTTCCCTCCTTATACGTGTTAGTTGCCTACCTATCTCGTGCAAAACGTCCTTTCCCCTTCCCACGTGAAATATTTTTGGGAAGACCAGGCCTAGGTAGCATGTTCCATACCCGTGGTCCGGTAACCTATAATAAGCTCTATTCCCACAGATGTAATATATTCCTGGGAATACCAGATCATTTCCTCCTTCAAATTCCCATCCTCCCATGATTTTATATAAGTCATGGCATTCACTTGCACTTACAAATAATTATCATAATCAGTATTATCTCTACTGATGCACAATTTCCCTTTCCGGGGCCAATCTAAAGCCATTGCTGGATTTGTTTCTCCCTTTAAATTATTTTCCTTTTCAACATCCCAAAACGTTGTTTCCATCTTTTCCCCAGACACCTTCTTTTGCATCTTAACTCTCCTTTCCTCTACAATGTTCAAGAAGGTTTTCTCTTGTTTTCTCAAACTACAAGTAAGATTATTCGTAAACACTTCTTCTAAAGTTAACTCTCTTGTTTGCAGAAAGAATTCACTTAATGTTCTACCAGGAATCACCTTGTTTAGTTCAGGAACTACAGGTATCTGTGAGAAAACATTATCTACGTCAGTGTAATAGTATTCTAATTTTCCAATTTTATAAAACAAACTAGCTAAAACGCTACAAGTTATTCCATATGTCAAAGGAAGATGATGATAAGTGACACCTTCTGCCACAGATGCAGGTAACTGCATGCAAACGTAACAGTCCCTAACCTCCATAGTCTTTACATACTCGTACAGTAACTTTGAAAAAACATTATTAGAAAAATAATTTATGGACTTATCTTGGTGAAGTTCTGCTCTATCTATCAGTTTTGTAACATGCCTTTCATCAATCTTTCCCTTACTAGTCCTGTTTTCGGTGTAGTTTTCTATATCTTCAAATGTTACCCTAAATGAAATTGTTATTGCTAATATGATCCAGACAAGCATTAGTAATCCTGTACAACAAAAACACATTTTACACTATCTTCGGAGAAACCCACATGTAGGTTTTCTACCTTCTCTGTTTGCCATTTTGGTAATAATCAGTGTCTTTTGACTTAGCCTCTTTCGGCAACAATCTACCTTTGTCTAAACCTAAGGCTTTGATTGCCTAATTGGTTCTCTTCTGGTCATGTGTCTCATCCGGAGTTTTAATTCTTTGTGATTTTTTTTGTCATTTCAGTCCATGCATGAATTGTCCTTGCCTTTAGATTCACAATCTTTGTTCAGAACTTCCTGATCATTCGTTTCTTCTCTAATGTGAGATAAGATAACTCTCAGGATTTCCGAATCTTCTTCTTCATCCACTTCTTGCACAGTCACTCCTAGACTTTCTTGGCTATCCGCTTCCTCTTGTATATCAGGAAGTGCCAGATATGTCCATTCCACTGTCTTGTACTTCTGGTTCGGTTTCTTTATCCTCTTTGCTCCTGGCAAGTGTTTCTGATCAGTGTCTTCTGATTTTTCTTGACTAGACACTTCATTCACTTGTTCAGCATTAGAAGATTTTATTCTCGTTAATCTGTATCTCAATCTTTTGAGTATGTTGGGCCAAATGTCTTCTTTTGAGGGCCTCTTTAATTTTGTTCCTTTCCCTTCTCGCTCCATTTTCCAAGCTCTTTTCCTTAAAGTTCTTCCCTCTTTGTTTTCTTCTTCACTCTCTTCTGATTCTGTATCGGTCTGGCTTTTACTTTCTTTGGATTTTATCCTCAGGACCTCAGGTTCACTATCTACATTTTTCCTTCCTCGTGTTTCCTCCACACAATCTTCCTGCTGACTAACTGTCCCTTTTTCTATCTGAGTGTGTGTTGTCCCTACACCTCCCCGGGGTCTTCCGCAATTGTCTTACCCTCACTCTCTGTATCTAATTCCTCACCTTCTATTTCTATGATTTCGGGTGGAATTTCTCTTGTGCTTCTACTTGGGGCTACCTTACCAAAGATTTCTTGTTCATTTTCTCCAGTATTCTCATTTATTCTTTCTTGTATTTCCACTTGTTCTGTCTCTGATTCAGAACTGGTATAAGAAATTTCAAGTCGTCTTCTTAGTGGTATATTTCTTGCCCCACAATTTGACTCAAATCCGCTTCTCCTGCTCTTGGAGTTTTTCTTGTTCTTGTTTCTTCTGATTCTGATTAAGAGCTGGTATCTGACGCTTCCAGATGCTCTTCTTCAGATCAATTTGCATGACTAGGGACTCGAAGAGTGTGACTGGCATAAATCAAATTCTTTACCTTTGCACACTTCACAGTAGTCGTTGTCGTCAGAATCACTTGACGTGGTATCCCCCAGTGTGGAACCAGGCAATTTCTCCTTCTATGTACTTTGATGCGTACCCAATCTCCAGGTCTCAAGTCATAAGCTGGCTTCTTTTCCAGAGTGGTCGCATCTGGTCCAACCTGATGAAACACAGAATGTACCATATCAGCCAATCCTTTGCAATAATCCAAGACAAAGTCATCAGATATAGGCAGTAGTGTGTTGACAGGAATGAAAACATGTCTCATTGCTCTACCCATGATAATTTCATGGGGACTCAGACCAGTGTTCCTATCAGGAATTGACCTAATTGTCATGAGCACAAGAGGCAAGACATCTGGCCATTTTAGACCTGTGGCCAAACACATTTTCCCCAATCTGTTCTTTATGGTGCCATTCATCTGCTCCACCACTCCAGAAGCTTTTGATCGGTAGGCACAATGCAGTTTCTGTTGTACATTCAATGCTTTACAAATCAATTTTATAATTTTGTTTTGGAAATGCGTTCCTCTATCTGATTCAATCGTTACTGGGAAAGAAAAGTTACCTACCTGTAACTTTGGTTCTCCAGTATTGGTAACTTTCATAGATTCCCATAGCTTGTATCATTCCCCATCGTCGGAATGGGAGTCTCGGTAAATAAAAATAACATAGCAGTAGGTACAAAAAAAGAAGAAAAGGCCTAGGACTCATCACATTTTGTAGCATATCCACCTCTTTTTGTAAAAGAGACCAAAATAATGCAACAACCAATCAGAATAGCCTCACCCCACAGAACCTTCCTTTTTTTTTTATAGTTTTTTATTGAAGTTGAATGGTGTCATACATGTACAAAATGTAAAATAAAGTATATAGACAATGAAGAGATACTAGTGAATTACAGCCCACGACATCCTCGAGAGCATTCCCTACTTTCAACAATAAATAAACACTAATAGTTAATTTACAATTCTCCATATTCAGCAGGCGCAGAAATTATTTATAGAAATTAATCGAAAAAAGTCCCCCAAATTTTTTCAAATTTCCTTCCCCCCCCATCCTCAAAGCATAGCTTCGTTCACTCCTCTTTACTTTCCGCATTTTGAAAAACCATTCAAGCATAGATGGAGATTGATTGGTTCGCCAATTTTGAAGTAACAACGATCTGGCAACAGCCATACAGATATACACTAGTTTGACAAATGATAAGGATAAATTAAGATGCGGATCGTAACCATAAAGCATCAATTTTACATTCAAGGATATCTGAATATGACAATTGGAGCTTAAAAAAACAAAAATGTCCCGCCAGAATGCTTTAACCATAGAGCAATCAGCGATTACATGGGTCCAATTTGCAGGGGTGAAATTTAAACAACGAAAACAATTTGGAAGATAATTACTATACATTTTGGCTATTACCGCCGGGGTGCGATACAAAAGCCATTTTCCAAAAAATAACATTCTACGTCAATTGGCTCCCCTTATTGTAGAGAAATTAAGCTTGTTAATGGTTCGCCACATAGGCGCTGTCAAAACATGATTTTCTTGTTCCCACCATTTTTTTACGGCTATGGCACACAGATCCCTTTGTCTAAATTGAGCAAGACAGCATTTCCACTCTCCAGGTTTCCTTATCGAGTTATCATTAAAAAAAAGATCATTATTTAAGGGAGAGATCTGGGTAAATGATGAGGGAACATATTGCTGAAGGAATTGATAAATATAAGTATAGGAACCAATCAACAAAAACTTTCTTGGAATTAGTGATCGCATCTCCGTCGGTGTTATCCACCTTGCGCCTTGTAGAAAATCGCCCACTTTACTAAATCCGACATTTGTCCAATGACCCATTAAATCAGAGCCAATCGCCTGTCCATGAAATGCAACTAAGTTAATCAACGGAGATGATGAGTGAAACAGGGATAAAGAATATCTTTTTATCATTGCCATACGTTTCCTAAAAAACCAGGCAATTACTTTGTACCTAACCAATTTGGGAGATTTAGGAACTTGAAGGGGGGGAGAAATCTGACTTTCCGAAAAAATTAAATCAGAAAAAAAACTAATAAATAGGTTAGAATTTGATATTGGAGATTTAAATCGAATCAAGTACTGAGCAAAGTAAGCATTATAATAATCTCTAATGTTAGGTAATGCGAGACCGCCGTTATCCAAATCCTCATAGAGAATATTCAGCGCAATACGGGGCGTTTTATGTGCCCACAAAAAGCGCGTGAATAAAGATTCGATTTTGGTGAAAAAACGACCCGGAAGGCAGCATGGAATCGTTGAGAATAAGAAATTAAACAATGGTAAAATAGACATTTTAATCAAGGCAACGCGGCCCAAGATTGATAGTGGTAATTTATTCCAACGTGTAAGCATTAAGTCAACTTTCTGAAGGAGGGGTTCAAAATTAAGACTAAAGAGATCTGTAACTGAGGCTGTGAAAAATACCCCCAGATATCGTTTAGGTTTATTATTAATGCAGCTCCGTAGGTCCGGAGATAATACGGGTTTCTGATTACCACAGATCAATATTTCTGTCTTTTTTTTATTAATGCGATAACCTCCGAGAGACTCAAATTCCTCAAAAAGCTGAAATACCCTGACTTGAGACTGCAAATCCGGTTTGATAAGAAGCATAATATCATCAGCGTAGAGTTTTATTTTGGACATTAGAGGAATTGGGGGCAAAATTTCTCCACACTGCCGAATTGCGATTGCAAGGGGTTCAATAAAAAAAGCAAAAAGAATAGGTGATAAAGGGCAGCCTTGACGTGTGCCCCGATTAACTTTCACAGCCCCTACTGTCATTGAATTGATAATAATATTAGCTCTGGCACCCATATAAAGATTGCGAATAAGATTAATAATAATTAATGGGATGTGAAAATATTGCAAAATTATGAAAAGAGTTTCCCAGACTACCAAATCAAAAGCTTTTTCCGCGTCAAATAACATAATTAAGGCTGGGATCCTCAGTGTTTGAAAGTAATCCAGGGCTTCCGAAAGATAGTGGGTATTAGTCATCAATTGTCTGCCAGCAATAAACCCATTTTGATCTTCATGAATCAGACCCGGGGCAATATGATTAAAACGAATAGCAAGTAATTTAGTAACGATCTTGTAGTCCGTATTTAACAAAGTAATGGGACGATATGAATTAGGATCCTTTGCGTCCTTCCCCTTCTTCAGAAAGCTGACCACCGTGCCCTCGCAAAATGAATCTGGGATGGAAGCTCCAGCAAGCATGGAATTAACAAGTTGTAACAAAAGATCAGAAAAGGCAGAAAAGAAAACTTTAAAAAATTCGGCAGGCAATCCATCGGGTCCAGAAGTTTTCCCTAATGGAAGTTCTTTAACTACCGATTGTAACTCTAATAGGGAAAATTCACTAGCCATATTTAACTGCTCAGCTTCGGAGAGAGAAGGGATCACCTCCCTACTCAAGAAAGCGTTTAGTTTTAATTGATCTATTTCGTGCTTATAGCTATATATTTTTTGATAATGGGAGAACATTATCTTGCCCACCCCATCTAAATCGGTCACATATTGATCAGTAACAGGACAAATTAAACCAGGAATAAAATTGGAGGCAGCTTGTTCTTTGGCCTGCCAGGCTAGAAATCTACCTGTAAAATTACTTTCCTCGTAGATTTTCTGATGTTGACTACGAAAGAGCGCCTCTCCTTGCTCAAATAAATATATACTAAATTCACGTTTAGCTTCATCTAGTTGACCTTGGATGTTTCTGGAAATTTGTTTTTGTCTTAAATCGGTAAGAACCTGAATGCGATGTTCAAAAGAGTTTTTTATAGCCCTGGCAGCGATGGACGTGGAAGCATCTTTCGCAATTATAATTCCACGAATAAAAGCCTTTAGGGCGTCCCAGATAATACTGAGAGGGGCGGTGCCCATGTTACGAATTATAAATTCTCTAATCATATCTTTGAGCTCAGAAACCCATGTTTCATTGTTGAGATAAGATTTATTAAAGACCCATCTTTTGGAAGACCTTCTAGTTTCCCCTAAAATAAATTCCCTAATAAGCATAGCGTGGTCAGAAAATACATTATGCACCGTATTAGAATAGCCTAACCTAAGATTACGTGAAGCAAGGAAAAAATCAATACGAGATGAGGACTTAAATCTACTCGACCAACAAGTATATTCTTTTTTAAAGGGATTATCTAGGCGCCAATGATCCGAAAGATCCAGTAATCTTTTATAGTCAGAGATGGTCTGGAAGACTCTGGGTTTAAGTTGTCTTTTTGATTGGGATGATGAGTCCAGTTTCGGATCCATTAAGACATTAAAGTCACCAGCCATCATAATATCCCCTGACATGGTCAGTAGTGATTGGAACATCTCTTCAAAAATATTAGGATCATTGTTTAATGGACCATAGCAACTAAGAAAAATAAAAGGTCTTGGTCTATTTTTAACTCTGCAAGAAACCCAGCACCAACGCCCTGACCCCCCAGCTTCTGAGTGGATAACTTCCACGTGTAAGTTCTTATTTTTTTTTTTTTTTTTTTTTTTTTTATATTTGGTTGGAATAAATTTATTTCATCTGTCTGTAAACAAGGTGTTTTAATAGTTTATGGCATTTTTTGAAATGCATTTTAAATCAGATGAGTCAGACTGTATCCCAGATGTAACAAAGTGCAGGGAAAGAGACAAATTAACAACAAGAATTTGCTTAAATCTGTACATAATCCACAAGGCCCAAACAATAAAGCAAATACTAGAATGTCCCTAAACGAGTGCCAATGGAAAAAAGACCATCTTTACCTATCAGTTAAAATACATCTCAGAACAGTAACATAACAGTTCAAGTTCATTTTTATTACTATGGCACAGAATACATTTGAATTATCACAAGACAGCCAAGTCAGTTATTCCAACCAATACCATCTCCCATTTGTTCTTTTGTATAGAATTCTTTAATTTTTAAATGGGCAAGGTTAGTACCGCGATTTAACTGACAGTCTGGATACACATTTCAGATGGCCAGAAGACAGCTTGCTCAAGTTTCTGCAGCAGGGGTCTATCTTGTAGACCAAATGCAATATGGTATTTTGAAATAGACTGTATTTCAACAATTCTGAAAAACTATCAGCCTTCATCCAAACATTGGTATTAAAGCAGCATTTTTTTTACATGACCTACAAATAAGCATTTTAACAGTTTAGTGTCTCGACTACCAGTATACAGCTGAAGGTGGTAATTACCCTTCTTAAAAGACACCAATGTCGTATAAAATATGAAGCTGCAAATAAAATTGGTCCTATGAAAAACTGAAATTGGACACACTCCAGATGGTTATATTGGGATAAGGAATTCCAGAATGGCAGCATTCATCAATTTATTAATGCAACAGGAGCTCACAAAAGTAACAATGCGCTGAGCTATGCATGATGGAATGTCCCTGGACAATAAAGTTCATAAATGCCAAAAAACGAGTTTAGGGAGGACCGTTTTACAACTGGATCACCCCAAGCTTTATTTTCAGAAAAGGCATCTAACAATTTGAATGTCATCCTTCAGTAATGCTTCAGTACTGCCCATTTTGAAGTGAAAATGAGCCTGTGAGAAATCTCAATTGCTACCCACTGTCAGATGTCTTTTACTCAATCTGACTTGTTCTTTACAATTTTCTCCCAAGTCATACTATATGATAGCTAAAAGCTTTCCACTTTGGAAGTCAACTGTAAACAAAAAGTACTGCGACAACAGTAAATGATTACGGGATTAGTATACTTAGTCACAGTGAGCCCAAGTGCTGAACGTAAAGTTATGTACAGATACATTCTCCTTTGAAACTAGAACAGAAAAGGTGCTTGGGAAAGGGGTAATTGTGCAGACATACATTTGGGATTAATTACAAATGGAACACCTTTTCTGAAAATGCAATGTACGGGAAAGTAGGTAAATGAAGCATTTCTGCTGCAGTAATATTTTTAAATGAAAAGGTTGTTTGGCATTTGATACTCAAAGTGAAGATAGTTGGGGTACAATCGTAGGAGGAAATGCATTTGCACCTTTTGAAGCAGTTTTACACTTGTACTGACAATCAAGAAGCAGATTTTACAAGCTAAGAAGTTTGCAATACCATATTTAAGCTGAATACGAAAATGAATTTCAAGACATTGCACCTTGTTTAAAAGTAATTCAACATTGGTATTAAATGGTTTAATCAACCAGGCACTGAATGAAAATGTAATTAAAATATCATGGACGAAAACAGGGAGAAAACAAAACAGATATGCATGCATATTTCTCCCAACCATGCTCTGCAAAAGGAAGACTAAATGAGCCTTGTAATTGCTCAAGTGCGGAAAAGGCATGGATCAAATTATAGATTGTACAATCGGCACTTGTAGTGTTTCAAAACTGGTCTTCGTTGTCAGTATTTTATTGATTGCTAAAAGAAAGCATAATTCAGAATTGGCATATTTCCTCCTGAAAATATCATGCAGCTTATCTTTAGTGTTTACTGCAATAATGGTGCAAAACATGAGATTTTGATACATAGAGTGGTTAACGAACAAATGAACGAAAGGGTACTGTTGTGACATTAGAAAAATATGGGTAAATAAAAAAAATGTAACTACCATCTACAGTCTGATAGCATTGCGAACACAACTGGATGATGATGAACAGTTGCTAGGTAGATGGGGAAAGGCTGCTTAGCATCCAAGCTTGCCCAGGTATGTAGCCATTTCAAATGCTTTCTTGTTGAGCAGCCCTCCATGGACACCTTCTTTTGCCATGATAATAACCAATGCTCTTCCAGCTCTGCCGACAGAAATATTGTATGTTGGTTCACCACCTTGACTCTTCGTCCTGATGTCCATTGTGCAGTCATTGTCAATAAACATACTATCTCTGATCACAGAGCACTTCTTTCCGCCAATAGTCAAACCGCCAGTGAAAAATCCCTCACGGTCTTTTCCTATCAGTACATCTATTTCAGCAGGCGTGATGTCTTTGAAGAGGCCCCCGGGCGTTGATGCCCACACGTATTTGGCGTCCACATAACCGACAATGGCGGCCTCCTGGCAGCTGCCGTCCGCCATCAAGTTATCCACGTAGCCCTGCCAGCCTGACATCTTCCCACGGAGAGGGTGCTGCGGGCTGGCCTGTGATTCCCGGGGCGGACGGGCTCCTGCGGCGCTGACGTGGGGGCGGCGCGGGCTGCGGACACAGGAGGCGGTTGGGACAGCACGTCCGGCAGCAGTCTAAGCTCCGGCAGGAAGGATCGGGCAGTGCCACGTGTAAGTTCTTATTTAAAAATATCGCCACCCCTCGTTTGGATTCATTGCATGTCGCAAAGCATCGATATGAAGCCCATGATTTAAACATTGCAAACTGATCTAACTTAAGAGAAGAAATATGAGTCTCTTGTAATAAAACTACAGAGGGATTTTTTGCCTTAATCCAGCTTTCAACTGCTCGTCTTTTCTTAATATTATTTAAACTGTTGACATTCAAAGAAAATAAAATCAAACTTTCCTTATTTGACATTAACATCTTTAACTATCTGATAATCAAGAGTCGTCATCGGGCCATACGTAATAGTAAAACAACCTGACATCATCAACTTCATTTTTCATTATAACTCCACACCCCTCCCTCAAAACACCCCCCCCACCGTGACCACCCTTCCCAGCCTCACCCCCTCTGGCCCTCCCCACCAATGGCCGAACTTTCCCTTCCCACGCAGGCCATCGGAACCTACCCCCCACCATTTGGGTGACCTCGCACCCTCTGGACCCCTTGGATTCCACTCCCCCTTGTTCTACTGACTCCCCCCCCAAACACAGAGCCCCCCAGCAAACAGCATCCCAGAAAGAGAAAACTTCAAATTAGAGACTTAACACATCTATATACACAAAAAAAAGGGAGAAAAAAAAACCAAAAAAAAAACCAGCTCTATGTATAATTCCTACAATTTTTTAACCTGATGAAGAGCTCGAAATTTCCCTGAGCAAGTCCTGTGCTGCTGTAATGTCAGATAACATAAAGAATTTTCCTTTTACTAAAACTTTAAGCTTGGATTGTTGCGCTATTGAGGCCTGGGCCCCTTTAGCTTTAAATAGTTGTAGCATTTGGACGAACTCCTTTCTTCTCCGAGCTGCAGAAGCGGACATGTCTGAAAAGATACGACATTTCACAGTTTCATTAACAAAAAATTGTCTTTTCTGAATTGCGGTTGAGAGAATAGTCTCTTTAATCCGTGTATCAGAAAAAGTTAATAGGATTGTTCGGGGGAGGAAGGAATTCGGAAAAGGTTGAGCAGGGACGCGATGTGCTCGCGTAATAGTTAGATCTCCCTCGTGATTAGGAATCACTTTAGATTATAAAAAGGAGGTAACCCACTGCAACGTGCTCGAACCTTCAAGGCCCTCGGGAACCCCCACGATGCGAAGGTTGGATTGACGATTGTAGTTCTCTAAATCGTCCAATTTAGACTCAAGAGAGCGAGAAGTAAGGGAGAACTGATTTGCGTCTTTTTTAACCTCAATCATTTGATCCTCCAGGACAGAAATACGAGTTTCGGCTTCTTGGATTCGAGCTGGAAATGTTGAAAAGAGATCCTCCATTTTGTCCAAGCGCTGGTGAATCAGGGCAAGCTCGGATTTCTGAAACCTCTTCAAATCTCGGACCTCGTCAAGAATTAGATTTAACATATCTTTAACTGACATCTTAATCTCTCTAACAGTCTCGGTATCTAAATCCAACAAAGGACTGAGATGGTTAACATTCCCTGGGGTAGTTGAGGACTTGTCAATAGATGATTCCATGAGAGATTCGGCTATATCAGTACATCCTACAGTTAATACGTCTTTTTGAGTATCATCCATAATTCTCAGAGAGTGTACCGAAGAGTTGACTTTAAGTAAAGGCGTAGAAGGCGTAGAGGGTGCTACAATGTTAGACTTATGCAGGAAATTAGGCGGTTGAATAATTGAGGAAGAGGTAGAAGGACAAACTTGTGAGGAGGTGATTTGACAGGTTACAGCACTTTTCTTACCAAAAAGAGGAAATGGTTTAGCGCCCTTCAAAGCCTCCATTAAGTTGTCCTGCGGTGAAGAAAAGTCCGGAGTAAGTTAGGAGCCTACCGCTTCTACTCCATGAGAGGCCTCTAATTCCGGAGAGAGATTCTCCCCAAAAGATTCCTCCAGCTCTTCCGAGCTTCCGGCACTATCACTTTTTTCCTTCACCTTGCTTTTATCACAAGTAGCATCATGACTTAACAATTTAGCTGCATTCCTCGCTTCTTTTGCCTGGATACGTAGAGCCTTTGCTTTACGGGTATTCATTAATTTCCCCATATTTAGAAGAAACTAGAGTAGTAGTAGCTCCCTTACGTTTTTGGGCCCAATGAAATCCAGGGGAAAAAAAATAATAATAAATAAATAAATAAATAAAAGTGTTCTTTTATTTTCCAAAACCTGAATGTCGAAAAAAGAGCTTCAAAACCTCAGTCGTCAGGTATATTCCATATAAACAGAGTCACAAAGTCTCAGAATCTCAAAGTCTCAGCTGCACTGACGGCTGCTGCCGCCTCCACCTCCGCCAGCGCCACGCCACACTACAAGAAAGGCTTGAATAAAAGAAGCTACTCCGATGTGATATCCTCAGGTGCAGCAAGACAGAGCGCCTCTACCACGAAATCAAAACCTTCCTGTGTGCTGCCACCGGCCTTCAGCAACCAGCCGCTCTCTCCACCCTCCAAACCCTGCACTCCTGCCTTAGTCAGAGGCAAACACAAAGCTAGCATCACCAACGAAGCCAACCCTGCTCGAAGCAGAGAGTTGCAGGTGCAGGTGCAGGAAGAGAGACACCAATGTACAAAAGAAGGGAAAATCCGACCTCCGGCTGATGGATCCGCTGAAATCACGCTGCCCCGAGACCCCGAGACCCAGCTGCGGAGTTCAAACTATCCGCCCGCCCGTCTGAAAGGGAAAACGCCGTCCGTCGGCCGCCATCGATCTCGAGTGAGGCTGCACAGAACCTTCCTGAGAGAACCTCAGAGCCTCAGATTTTCGTAGCCGTTGTGTGACAGTATAACAAAACATACTGAAGGCTGAGCTTTCCCAGGGGAGGAGGGTGGGCACATGGGAATCTATGAAAGTTACCAATACTGGAGAACCAAAGTTACAGGTAAGTAACTTGTTTTCTTACTCCAATATTGAAACTTTCATAGATTCCCATAGCTTATATCAGAGTAGCTAGCAGTCAGAAGCACATTTTGCTCTCTCCTATCGTTAAAAAACAGTGCAATAACATTTAAGAATAAAAGTAAATATACATATAATTCCAAAACCAAAATGTGCCAATAACAAGAAAGAAAGGAAGGAGGGAAGAAAGGAAAGCTCACCACTCAATGGAAGAGGTTCCTCAGGACTACCTGGCCTACAGCTGTGTCTTCCTGTGTCGAGGCCTCCAACAGATATCTCTAGTCAAGGTGTGCAAGCTGCTCCAAGTTGCAGCCCTGCAGATATCTTTGATCTGGACCCCAGCAAAGAGGGCCGTAGAGGAAGCTATGGACCTTGTAGAATGTGCTCGGACTCTACCCTCCAGGGGTTTGCCAGCTGCTGAATGACAAAAACTTATGGCACTGGCCACCCACCGAGCAATCCCCTGCTTAGACAGAGGCAATCCCTTGTGGGGAGCGCTAAATGAAACAAACAGTTGAGAAGATTTTCTGAATTCTTTAGTACGGTCCAGAAAGAACTTCAAACATCTCTGCACGTCCAGAGAGTGGAGTGCTCTTTCTGCCGCGTAGAGGGCTGATGAAAGAAAGCCTTAAGGATCACCGGCTCATTTAAATGAAAGTCCGAAGGCACCTTAGGTATGAACCTTGGGTTAGTCCTTAGGATCACTGTATTTTTCTTGAATTGTAGAAAGGGTTCCTGGATTGTAAGAGCCTGTAATTCACCCATTCTTCTTGCAGAAGTGAGAGCTAGAAGAAACGCCACCTTCCAAGAATGGAATTTCAAATCTGCTTGATGAATCGGCTCAAAGGGGTGCTTCATCAGCTGGGTGAGAACCAAATTCAAATGCCACATAGGAGGCGGAGGCCTCACTGGAGGAAAGACTCTAAAGAGGCCTTTGAGGAACTGCTTGACAATCCTGGCTGACCAAAGAGAAGGTCCAGATGCAGTGCATCTATAGCGAGAAACTGCCACCAAATTAACCTTTATGGATGAATGAGCCAGCCCCGCTTTAGCCAAAGACATGAAATATTGAAGAACTTGGTGAGGTTGAGATGAAAAAGGGTCGAAACCCTCCTGCTGACACCAGATGCAGAATCTCTTCCATTTTAAACGGTATGTCTTATTAGTAGAAGGAGTTCTGGCCTGAGAGAGCACCTCCTTAATCTCCTCTGAGAGATCTAGCCCAAGAAACTCTCGCTGCTCAGGGGCCATGCTGTTAGATGTAAGGAGCGAGGGTCCGGATGCCAGATCTGCCCCTGGGACATCGTGAGAAGGTCAGGGACCATCCGTAGGAGCCGTGGAGGGACCAGGGAGAGGAGATGAATTTCCGTGAACCAGAACTGCCTCGCCCAAGCAGGAGCTATTAAGACCATCTTGCACGGTTCCGTTTTGACCTTCCTGAGTACTCTGGGTATCAACGGAATGGGGGAAAAGCGTAAACAAATGTGCCTGACCAGGCTATCGAAAGCGCATTCCCCAGCGATCCGTGATGGTGTAGCTTGCTGGCGTAAAACTGGCATTTTTTGTTCTCCGGGGTGGCAAAGAGGTTTATTGAAAGTCTGCCCCACTGGTGAAAATTTCCTGCAAGACAGTCTGGTTCAGTTCCCATTTGTGGCTGACTGATGACAGCCTGCTGAGCATGTCCGCCTTTTCGTTTAGTATTCCTGAAAGATGTTCTGCCTTCAGAGATATCCTGTGAAGGATAGCCCACTTCCAAATCCTCTGGGCTTCCTGTGACAACGCAAGTGATCTGGTACCCCCTTCTTTGTTTATGTAGTGCATGGCTGTGGTGTTGTCCGTGCAGACGAGAACCGTCGATTCTTGCAGCCGTGGAAGAAAAGCCCGTAGAGCCAGATGAATCGCCCTGAGTTCCAGGAGATTGATATGAAGAAGGCGGTGCTGTGGCAACCAATGACCGCTTACATGTAAATTCTGTAGCACCGCGCCCCAGCCTTCCAGCGAGGCATCTGTAGTCACAACCTGAGGAGCTGGATCGATTACGAAGGATAGACCTTGGGATATATTCTGCTCCTTCGTCCACCACAAGGTGGCCTTTTTCATAGCCAGAGTGATTAGCACCTTGTCGTCGAAGGATCCGTCCACTTGTCACCATTGTAGGTAGAGCTGTTCCTGAAGTGAACGCATCCGTAACCTGCAGTGAGGTATTAAAGGAATGCAAGAGGAAATTGTTTCTAGCAGGGATTTGTAATGGCGAACTGAAATATACTTTCTTCTTCTCAACAGCTGAGCCATGGACATCACTTTCTATTGCCTTTCGACGGATGCAGAAGCCTTGTTGAGAGACGTGTCCAGAATGGCTCCTAGGAATCGTGCTTCCTTGGACGGACAGAGAGGGGACTTCTTCCTGTTGAGAATCAGGCCCAGATTGCTGAACAGAGGTGTACATGCATCAACTGTTTCTTCCGCTGTCTGTCTGGACGGGGACTTCAGCAACCAATCGTCCAGGTAGGGAAAGATTTGAAAATGCTGCTTCCTCGGGAAGGCTGCCACCGGCGCTAGCACCGTGGTAAAGATCCTCGGAGCAGAGCGAAGTCCAAAAGGTAGAACCTTGAACTGAAAGTGGCTCTTGCCTACTGTAGACCGTAGAAGCCTCCTATGGGCTGGATGAATGGGTATGTGAAAATAGGCATCCTCGAGATCGAGAGTGGCCATAAAATCCCCAGGGTTGAGTAGACGTAAAATGTCCTGGAGAGACACCATTCAAAAGGATTGTTTTATGAGATAGGTGTTTAGCTCCCTGAGATCTAAAATGGGGCGCCACTTCTCCGGCGTCTTCTTGATCAGAAAAAATCTGGAGTAGAAACCCTCTCCCTTCTGAGAAAAAGGGACCAGCTCTATAGCCCCTTTGAGGAGCATCTGATAAACTTCGAGCCGCAGAAGACGCAGATGTTTTGAAGGCATGGCGGCAGGGGGCTTGGAAGGTGGAAGATGTACAAATTCCAGCAAATGACCACATTGAATGATGTTGAGTACCCAAAGGTCTGATCTAATCCGTCGCCAGTTGTGGAGGTATTGAGACACCCTGCCCCCCACAAATGTTGTCGTGGAGGGGGGTACAGCAGAAAGAGCCAGTATTCCGCTTAGAGGTGTCACGCCCCTGGCGATTCTGTTTCCCTCTAGAGTTAGACCTAGAGAAAGAAGAGGTCTGGCCTTGTCTTTGATAGTAAGATGGACGATAAGACTGAGGCACTGAATTATAAGAAGGATACCGTTGCTGCTGGTATGAACCCCTGTAGGTCGTAGTACTCCTTCCTCTGGCTCCACGGAAAGGAACCTTCCGATATTGTAGGGTACCTAAGGATCTTGCTGTCTCCGTATCCTTTTTGATGTTTTGGAGGGCATCATCAATATGTTTACCAAAAAATGCCTCCCCATCAAACGGAAGGTCCAGGATTTTGTTCTGGACCTCCGGCCGGAACCATGTCATCCTCAACCAGGCTTGGCGACGAAGAACAGCTGTGCCTGCAAGCGAACGGAAAGCCGTCGTGGCAATGTCCATTGTGCAGTCAATAATCTCAGCTGATGTGACCTCTCCCACCTGCAAGATTTTCTTTGCTTCCACTTTGTTTTCCTGAGGTAGCTGGTCTAGATATGGTGAGTGGTCGCACCACATCTGACAATCATATCTGCCAAGTATTGCCAACGCATTCACCGCTCTAATCAAAAGACTTGCCATCGAGGAAAATCTTTTCCCAGGATTATCTAGGCGTCTGCCTTCCTTATCCGGAGGAGTAGTAAGAGGCGCAGAAGGATTACTTGATTTTTCCTGAGCCGCCTGACATATCACTGATTCCGGCTTCTGTTGACCTGTTAAGGATGCTGGAGTATCTTCAGGGGCCTTGTATTTTTTTTCCAGACGCGGCAAGACTGGAATGACAGTAGCCGGATTCTTCATTGCCTTAATACCTTCATCCCAGACATGGCTGACAATAGGAATGGAACAGACCGTCTTCCTATAAGGTTCTTTGAAATCATAAAGAAAACATTCAGTTTGAACTGAAGGCATTTGTAGTTTAAATCTGCTTGAAGCTCTTTCCATCAATTTATGAAACCCCCCAATGTCTGCCGGGGGAGAATCAGCTGTATCCGGTGTTGGAGAAGCTGGGTCCGGTATAACATAATCATCCCACTCAGTACCCTGGTCCGGCCTGGTGATATCACCCTGATCCTCGTCCGAGGAATCAATCTGCAACTCTGGAACCACCGGAGGTATGACTGTACTGGTTAATTGAGGCTGTGAAGCCAACTGGGACAATGGTCTTGGCGAAGACACAGAACGAGCTGGCGGAGCAGAAACTGTCTGCGTCAAAGGAAGTGAAGGAGGAGGTGGCTATGAGAATCTCCTCCTAAAGTCCTGCAACATGTCCTGAAGATCCGTCAAGAGGGAAGAAGGTACAGAAACCATCTCCTGTCTAGTGTCTTCCTGACGTTGAAAAGGGTGATGATATGAGTGCCCATGAAGGTATTCACCTTCAGAATCAGCGTCCTGGCACTTGACCTGAAGCTGTGAGGGGCTATTGGCATACCCAAAAGAATCATCCTCACCCTCAGAATCGTCTTCCTCCTCCAGCAACAGCATGGGAGGCAGAGGGGTAACCCTTCTTGGAGAAGTCATGTCCGGCGTGATTTTCGTCAAAGAAATGGTGATTTTCTCCGTCAACGAAGACGTTGGCGGCGGTACCGTCGACAGTGGATAAGAAAAAGAAATCGTCGACAACGTAGTCGTCGACAGAAGACCCACCGACGACGAGCATATCGTCGACGATGAGATGGGCGTCGTTGACACTGTCGTCGACGAGACCATCGACACTCCCGCTGTCGTTGTCGTCACCGTCGTTGTTGTTTAAGCTCTCGTCTACGTCATCGTCATTGCAGCTATCGACGTCGACACCTTCGCCGACACCTTCGTCGACGTTGAAGGAATTGCCATCGTTGTCGACGAGCCCGTCGACACCAGCGTCGATGGATAGAGACTTGAAGGCTCGTCGACGGTGGCACTGTTTTAACTTGTACCTTTGAAACCTTCGTCGACAGAGTCTTTCGCAGCATCGTCGACGATTGATTATTCTTGTCAGACTTCTCAGATGACAGAGAAGAAGGTTTTATAAAAGGTTTATCAGTCTTTGCCACTGCTCCTGCTGAAGGTAGTCCTTCCCTCTCCTTTGCACCATGGTGTGGAGATTCCCTAGGACTCCGCCTCTCAGACTTACGGGAGGTCTTTTTTGAGGCCTTTGCGTGACGGTCTGTAGATGGTAAAGGGGAAGCCCTACCCCTACCCCTCTTCACTGACCTTCTGGACGAAGTAGCAGATGATGAATCTTTGCTATCGCTTGACAGTGTTTCCTTCCTTGACTTCAGCTTGTGGAGCCAGGTGAGAAGGCGACCCTCACGGTCCCTGAGAGTCTTTGTGGAAAAAGTGCGGCAGATCTTGCAGTCCTGAGCCTTGTGGTCCGGATACAGGCAGTAGATGCAGTCTTTATGCCTGTCCTCCACATACAACCTTTTCTTGCTACAGGTGGAACAAGCCTTAAAAGGGCTTTTTTCTCCTTGTCAGACATTCCAAAAGAAATATCAAACAATTCTGAAGAAAAACCTGCTGAACAAACGGTAGAATAGAGTTGAAATGAGCAGAGCTCAAAGAAGACTCTCTAAGCACAACGTGCGGTAGAAAATCTGAGGCTCTGAGGTTCTCTTAGGAAGGTTCTGTGGGGTGAGGCTATTCTGATTGGTTGTTGCATTATTTTGGTCTCTTTTGTGGTAGATTAATTCAATATTACCTTATCTCAGAATTTCTATACTTAATAATCATAATTTCAGTCAAAGCAAAGAGAGGAGTCCGTGGTGTTCGAGTAAAAAAAAGGGTCCAGTAACTCGAGTTAAGGGGAGAGCTCCAGCACCAAGCGGGTACAGGAGTGGTCTGCAGTTTTTTTCACACATCAGAATATTTATACAGTTTTCAGTCAATAGGAAAAAGAAGAAAGGAGAAGTGACAAGAAAAAGGGAAGTGACAAGCAGTAATTTCCAACAGATGTGTCAAGGTAGGGGCGTGTCTTGTGTCTCGTGAGAGGGCATGTGATGTGTGGAAATGTGTTCTCTTTCAGTTGAAGGCCCTTACTCATTCGGGGGTTTATCTCTGGCTTAGAGTCAAGAACAGGAACCATCTTGTGTAAAACAGGAACTATCTTGCTGGTTCTGGGAAGTGGCAGAACCACAGAAATGTGTGTTCACAGTGTACAGCCTTGTGCTTCCTCTATTAGTTGGTGTGGTTTCAGGGCCTAACCTCGTGCTTCCTCTTTCAGTTGGGGGTGGTCACAGGGCAGCTGGTGTGACAGGCTGAGTCACCAACAATGGACAGGATGTGGCTGAGTCTCTGGCACAACTGGGGAAAGGCACACAGGCAGGCTTCTTGGAATTGGCTCGACCACAAGGAGCAGGGGGTTGTGCAAGATTCAATGGGGATGTGAAGGATAGTTTTCAGACAAGTTGCTGAGAGCATGTCACACACAAAATGGGTGTTTGTCTGAGGCAAATGGCTACCAGGCAGAAACAGGGAAATGATGGGGCACAATTGTCAATTTTATTTCCACATTCCCTCCTTGCCCCAGAGTGTACCTATATTATATCTCAATTTGCATGAGATCATCTATACATTCTTGTAGCATAATTCTTTCCCTTTCTCTCTGCTGGACAAGTGGTTTAGGAATGCAGTTTGCAGCGCATAGACCGCACAGAGCAGGACCGCATTGGATGCAAAGGCAGCATCCAGTTATTATCAGGAATATTATACCTGCTGCTGACAGCAGTTGCCATCCCCAGGACGATATTATCTTCCAGAACCAATCAGACCACGTCCAGGTGCCAGGTTCTTGTTGTAAACTTACGGCTATCTTGTGTAATTTTGTTATGGCCGTGTATACAGATGGGGAATTATCAGGAATAAATATACAGCAGCTAGAGCCTATAATTTTACAGGCTCCGCCTCTGTCAGCCATGATGATGTCAAGGACAAGGCGATTTTGGAGAGTAACCAATCGTATGGCGGACTGCTCCTGGGTTAAGCTCCCCAGGGCAGACGCCGTCTGGTTTACAATAGCCTCTAAGGTCCTTGTCAACCTGCGTATAAGCTTGCTGTTCTGTACAGGGCCAACAAAGAAGAAGAACCCTTTGTTAAAATCTGTATACTGTTCCCATGAGGTTTCTGTTTGGTCAACCAAGGAGGTATCGATCGTTCTTTTATGTCTGACATGGGGCACTAGGAGGTCTCGGTGGTAAGTGGATGGGGCCACAAAGACAGGGGGTAACAGGAATGCTATATAACAAGTTCCCCCCCCAGTTCAAGGGCAGCTGCACATAGGCCGTTTGGCCACAGACGAAATAAGTATGGCGAGATGCTTGAAATGAGGACTTTCCTCTGTCTTCAAAACTTATAGTGGTATGACAGTCACTGTGTCCTAATGGAACAGAGCCATTTTTCTGGATGCACAGGTGTCCTTTTACTGGTGAGACCGAGATGGAAGGGGGACCAGCATTCTTTTTAGGTTTGGTATTTAACATCTTGTAGGACATGGTCATGTTCCCTTGCTTGTATTCTTCACTTTCTAGGACTGTTCCTGTCGCCTGAGGACTTCCATCCTTATTTGGGTAACAGGCAGCATTAAGTACCTTGTTTAAGTTCCCCCAAGGCCACCCATTCTTGCATGAATTATTTCCGTCAGGGCAGGAGGTGGGGGTGGTATCGTCAGCTGTTATTAGGGCGAACCAGGCTTCACAAGTCCCATTATAGGAAAATGGAAAGGGGAAAAGAGGCATCCCTCCCTTTTTCTGATGAGGTGGGAGGCGGCCACATATCCAGCAATTTGTGCTATTGCTGGCCTGATGAGTGTAGTGTAACATCTGTATAAAGGTATTGTTTTGCAAGGCTAGTCTATGGGCTTGTTCATGAGGGGGTAGGTCATGATATGTGTGTTCCTGAGTGCTGTTGGGTGCATGAGAGGTGTTATGTTATGTTATGTTATTGTAGTTTATAACGCGCACAGCTACTCCTGGGAGTGTCCCGGCGCGAGCTCAGAGGAAAGAGACACAGAGGTAGTTAAAACAGAAAAGTTTTCAGGTGTTTCCTGAACAACAGTGAATCCTGAGTAGCACGCAAGGATAATGGTAGCGCATTCCACAGCAAAGCAGCCTTGGAAGAAAGAGATCTGCCCCCCATGCGATGAAGACGAACGCGTGGAGTCTTCGCAAGGAGCTGGGAAGATGATCTCAAAAGCCTGGTTGGTCTGTAGAAAGAGAAACGCTTCCTAAGATAGAGAGGCCCGCCATCATATAGAGCGCAATGAGCGAGAATCAAAGCCTTGAATTCAACGCGTTTCTTGACTGGCAGCCAATGCAGCAGGTGGAGCGTAGGCGTAATGCAGTTTCTGATGGGAAGATTTACCACCAACCGGGCTGCTGCATTTTGGATAATCTGTAATCTTTTAAGTAGATAGTCAGGGAGGCCAACGTAAAGACCGTTAGCATAATCAAGGCGGGATAAAATCAGAGCCCTGACCACTGTTTCCTTAGCAGATTTTGGAAGTAAAGGTAAGAACTTTCGCAGGGATCTGAGAATACCGAAACAGCAGCCTGTAAGTTTTTTAATATGAGGCTGAAAGGACAGCTGCTCGTCAAACCAGACCCCCAAGTTCTTTACAGGGAGCCCCGTGCAGGAAGGAGAGGGATAGCTAGAGGGCCAGAGAGAGTCTCTGAAATCTGGAGGAAATTTGCCGTAAAGTAAAATTTCCGTCTTATCCTCATTACACTTCAGTTGGGCGCCGGATAGCCAGTGAAAAACTGCTGACAGACAGCCTTGTACTCTGGCGGTAGAGATATCAGATTTACCCCATGTGAACAGGAGCTGAGTGTCGTCGGCGTAAGCAACAACTTTAGCCCCACATTCCTCAGCCAGTTGAACTAGGGGTGTGACATAGATATTAAAAAGCAGGGGACTCAATGAAGATCCCTGAGGCACACCAGTAGTAACAGGTTGAGGGGGAGACGCAAAAGGCGGAAGCCAGACCTGTTGGGACCGTAGAGAGAGAAAGGATTTCAGCCACTTCCAGGCGTGACCAGTAATGCCGATATCGGCCAACCGAGACAGTAGCATCCCATCCGGCACGGTGTCGAATGCAGCCGACAGATCTAAAAGAATAAGGGCTGCACTTCCACCTCCATCCAGACACTCGCGAATAGCCTCAGAGACCTCAACCAAAGCAGACTCCGTGCTGTGTGCGGCTCTAAAACCCGATTGAGCCGGATGAAGAAGCCCCGATTTCTCAACAAAAGCGGTGAGCTGCCTGTTGACCACTTTTTCGCAGATTTTTGCCAAGCAGGGAAGTAACGAAATCGGGCCAGAGTCAAGGGAGGGCTTTTTTAGCAGCGGGATGATTTTAGCTTGTTTCCATTCCCGTGGAACCTCCGCCTCTGTGAGGGACAAATTGACAAGCGAATTTACCTCGAGATTGACTGTCTCAGCAATGGAGGCCAGCAGCCTGGCCGGGCATGGATCAGACGGGGACCCTGACTTTAGGGATTGCAATAGTTTCAGGGACTCGGAGGGGTCCACAGGGGAAAATGTGTAAAATACCACCGTTGGAGGGCGACCTCCAGCTATAGGCACACTATTGCCGGAAAACGTCGCCTGAATGGACAGAATTTTAGCCGCAAAAAAGTCCGAAAGTTTTCCGCACCAGGATGCAGAGACAGGGAGTTTGGTAGCCATAGCTTCCGGGGCCATAAAGCTCTGAACAATTGAAAAGATTTCTTTTGAATTGTTACTAGCTGCCTCAATCCGCTGAGTATAGTACAGGCTCTTCGCCTGGCGGATGGCCTGGTAGTAAGTCTTCTGTGCGTCTCTCAGTGCCTTCTTAGCCGTTGGACAGAAGGCGATACGCCAAAAGCGTTCCAACTTTTTACAATGCCCTTTAAGCTGTTTCAAATTAGGAGAAAACCAAGGTTGCGAGGGAGACTCTCTGTGACGACGAAGACAAGACAGGGGTGAAAGACTGTCCACAGCTCGGCCGATCCAACCCAGGAAGCAAGCAAGGGCTCCGTTTAGGTCAGTCGGAAGAGTAACCCTAGTATTGTTAAGACAGAGCCGAAAAGCCAGAGGATCAATTTTGGCCGACGGGGGACATGAGTTGACCTGTTGGTCAGCTACCCCTTCCCTCATAGACCACGTAAAACAGGAGAGGAAATGATCAGACCAAGAGACTTGAAGCGGGGTTGCCACAGAGATAGGAAAATTAGAGCAGATAGGGTCCAAAATATGACCATCACAATGGGTAGGGGAGCTAACCCATTGGGTAAGCTGAGCTAATTCAACTGCTTCTAGAAAGGCTTGGCTGTCATTTAAATCCTGTTGATCAAGGTGAATGTTAAAGTCTCCCAAAAAAAGATATTGCGAAAATCGCAGAGCGCGGGAAACAAGCACCTCGCCAAGACCACTGAGAAAAGGCCCGGCATAGCCAGGCGGCCTATAGACTAAGGTACCGGCCAGCGTAGAGTGAGCCGAAAAAACAATTGTGAAATCGAGGAGTTCACTCTGGTCCAACGAAAGGTTGTTACCCAGAGTAATCTCCCAGATATTCCTGTAAACAATGGCTACGCCACCCCCCCTACCACACAGGCGATCAGCTCTACAGATCGAATAGCCTGCTGGGATTGCCATCTGAACAATGGGGTTAGAGGCATCATTCAACCAGGTCTCCGTGATAAACAGCAGATCAAGGTGTTGGTCCAGGATAAGATCAAAAATATCCTGGTAGTGTTTTACCAATGACCGACTATTAATCATGGCAGCTTTAATAATTGGATGAGCTCTAGGACTAACCACCCCCCTGAGGCGAGATTGTAGTCCTCTAGGAGCATGGCTCAGATGGAATTGGCAGACCGTGCATGATAGAGGATGGCTACAGCTCACATCCCAATTCAGGATTGGGGAACAGAATGGGGGTCTAAGTGCCAGTAGATCATCGTGACTGTAAGTCAACAGGCCTCCCGGTAGATGAGTGGCAAGGGCAGCGCAACTGGCGCTGGAAGCGGTCGGGACGCGGACGGGCGCAGACGGGCTTGCCTTAGGCGCGCCCGCTGCGCGCGTCCGCTGCGCGTCCGTCCGGCGCGCATCAAATAGTCATCCCGTGTGCGCGCGACTAGAGCGCCCCAGACCCAAGATGGCGGCTCTCAGCGGCACAGCAAGGGACCAGGAAATGGTGGAACACACAAGTACACAGGTAAAAACGACATAAAAACAAAGGATAAGGACGTCGTGATAAAATGTAATTCAATTTTTAAGGTGCAAGTATGAGGACCGTTCTACTCAAATGTGCAAATAGGCAATTTCATGTGCAAAAGATTTAGAGCAAATCAGCAAAGGTACGCCTGACTAACACAGGCGTGGTGTCAGCAAAGCCTCAGAGCGCTGCGCGTCCGACCTGCGCGCTTCAAATAGTCGTCCCGTGTGCGCGCGACTAGAGCGCCCCAGACCCAAGATGGCGGCTCTCAGCGGCACAGCAAGGGACCAGGAAATGGTGGAACACACAAGTACAACAGATAAAAACGACATAAAACCAAAGGATAAGGACGTCGTGATAAAATGTAATTCAATTTTTAAGGTGCAAGTATGAGGACCGTTCTACTCAAATGTGCAAATAGGCAATTTCATGTGCAAAAGATTTAGAGCAAATCAGCAAAGGTACGCCTGACTAACACAGGCGTGGTGTCAGCTAAGCCTCAGAGCAGGTGTGTGGTGTTGGAGGAAAAACAGTGTGGAGGATCCAACCAAGACACGTTATAATGGTTATGAAGAAACACAATATCATTAAACATATGATAGAACCACTACGCAATTTCTTAAAGTTCTTGTTTCTGCGTTTCATTCTATCTTTTTCCCACATAGTCAAGGTGTTTAAATCCATCCCCATGCTCCAACCGCTTCACCACTGGACCTGCGCCCAGTGGACTTAATTAGCCAGAGTCCGGATGGCAGACCTCAACTTTGATTTATATTCTTGTTGTGGGGTCAGTTCCAAAGGCACAAAAGATTGTTCTGTTACAATGTCACTAGGGTTGGCAGCGTCGCCGGCAACAGTGTCTCTTTGTCCAAAATATTTCCGGCAGTGGCTCGCGTGTAGCCAGCCCTTCCTGCCTTCGACCTTCACCGCCGTCCGCGTGGTTAGGAGCGCGAGCTTCGGAGTCTTCCACCTGGGCTGTAGAGGACTGGTCCTGTCGAAGTTTCTTATCATCACCCAGTCGCCGGGTCGGATGGTGTGTTCTCCACGGGCGGTTTTGTCAGGGAAGGCTGCAGCGACCTGTGAACGACAAGATTGGAGTGCAGACATCAAGGAAGCCAGGTAATCAGTCAATATTCTGCTGTCTACATCAGTAATTCTTTTAGGCATTGGCGTACCCCACATATTTGGTGGTCTGCCAAAGACCACCTCATACGGAGATAGACCAGTTCTGGAATGTGCTACCATACGCATGTAGAAGAGGGCAACCGGTAAGGCTACCATCCAGCCACGCCTTTGTCTGTACATATCTTGGCCAATTTTGTCTTCAAAGTCTGGTTGTGTCTCTCTACTAGACCTGCTGCTTGAGGATGTCTTACGCAGTGAAATTTCCAAGTGTACCCCAACAGAAGAGACACTTGCTTCATGAGTTCAGAGGAGAAGGGTTGGCCGTTGTCTGAGTAGATGACGTGGGGCAACCCATATCTCGGGAAATATTCTCTTACTAGTTGATTAGCAGTTGTCGTTGCAGTGTAATTTGGGACGGGATAGGCTTCTGTCCATCTGGTCAGAGCACATACTACAACTAGCACATACTTGTGACCTCTACATCTCTCCATCTGGATTTAGTCCATTTGGAGAACTTCAAATGGATGGTCAGGGGATTGGAATCCACCCTGCTCCACCTTTGTGCCTTTACCTGGGTTGAACTGATTACAAATCATGCACGTTTTAACTTTTTTTTGGCTGCAGCTCTCAAATGTTTGTTGTGCCATATGTTCTGTATGCTGTCTAACATTGCTTTTTCTGACAGATGCGCTGGTCCATGTATGGTGTTTATTATAACCTGTACCATAGCATCCGGCAGAAACCATACTGCTCTTTCAGGTGTCATCCAACCCTGATCTGTAAGGACCCCTCCTTTTTCCTTCCATTCTAGCAGTTCCTGTGGTGTGGTGTGACTTTGGACATCCTGGATGTCAGAAAAGGGGTCTCGTATTGCGTATTGGCGGTGTAGTATATTCAATTCTGTGTTTGCTGCTAATTTGGCTGCACTGTCTGCGGAATCATTTCCTTTTGATATTTCATCGGTTCCTTTTGTGTGCGCTTTACACTTTAATACTGCAACTTTCGCTGGTAACTGACTGGCCTCTAAGAGGGCAGTGATGAGTGTAGCATGCTGTATTTTAGACCCGTGTGATGTGAGGAATCCTCTCTCTTTCCACAATGTGCCGAAGTTGTGTACAACCCCGAAAGCGTACTGTGAATCAGTGTAAATGTTAACTGATTTTCCTTTTGCTAAGTGACATGCTCGTGTTAGTGCTATGAGTTCGGCTGCTTGTGCCGACAGTATCTCTATCTTGTGTGCTTCCAAGGTGTTCGTACCATTTGTGACGGCATAGGCTGCTGCTAGTTCTCCAGTGGGGAGTCTCATGCAAGAACCATCAACAAAAAGTGTCATTTCTGCCTCAGAAAGGGGAGTATCTTGTAAATCTGGTCTGGGTTTGGTCACTAAATCAATTATGTCAATACAATCGTGAAGTTGTTCAGTAGGAGAGGTCAGTGGCAACAGTGTTGCTGGGTTTAAAATGTTGCATCGTCTAATCTCAATATGTGGCTGAAAAAGCGTCATCTCATATCCGGTGAGTCTGGCTATTGTCAGATGCTGTGTTTGCGTTCTGTTTAGCAGAAGTTCTACAGCGTGTGGGACCTGGACTATCAGATGATGTCCCAATACAATAGCATCGCTTTGTCTAATAGCTTGTGCAGTAGCTGCTACTGATTTTAGACATGCAGGTAATGCTTGTGCTACTGGATCTAATGTACTTGAAAAATAACCACATGGTCTATGTCTGTCTGCTTGAAGTTGGGTCAGGACTGATAGTGCTGTACCTGAGTTTTCTGTTACAAACAAGGTAAAATCTTTGGTGTAATCAGGTGTTGCTAACACTGGGGCTTGACACATAGCCTTTTTAAGACACTGAAAAGCTTGCGTGTGTTCATCTGTCCAGGGTAATTGTGGAGTAGCGCCAGCTTCGAGTGTTGTCAGCTGCACTAATGGTTTCGAAATTAGTGCAAATTGCGGGATCCACTGTCTACAATATGAGGTGAGACCAACAAAAGCTCGAACTTGTTTCTGTGTTGTTGGTTGTGGTATTTGTTGTATGAGCTGGATGCGTTCCTGTGTAAGCTGCCTACCCTCCTTTGACAGCAAGTGCCCTAAGTATGCCACTTGCTGTAAGCAAAATTGGAGCTTACCAGGGGAAACTTTATGGCCATTTGCAGCTAGGAATTCTAGTACTAGTAGTGATGCTTCAGCACATGCTGCGTCAGATCTGGCCGTAATGAGGATATCATCAACATATTGTAGTATGGCTGTATCCGTGGGCATTTGAATAGTGTCCAATTGTCTTTTCAGCGCTTGGCTATATACACTTGGACTTTCGGTGAAACCTTGAGGAGCTCTTGTGAATTGGAAACTTCGTCCTTGTAAGGAGAAGCCGAAAAGGTATTGACTGTCTGGGTGAATGGGTATACTGAAGAATGCGTTTTTTAAGTCAATGACAGAAAAATGTGTTGCTTCTGCATCTATGGCTGTGAGTAAAGGGGAGATGTCTGGGACCACAGGGTGTTGTGGAATGACACATGTATTGAGCTCTCTCAAATCCACCACTAGTCTGTAGACAGGTGGTGTTCCTGGTTCCACTTTTTTATGAACTGGTAAAACAGGGGAATTGCAAATGTTCGAAGTTGTTTCTTTAATCACACCTGACTGTATTAGGTCCTGAATAATTAACATTAATGCTTGTTCAGCTTGAGGTGGAATTTTGTATTGTCTTATACGTGGTAGTTGGGCTCCCTCTTTCAGTGTAACCTTGTGAGGTGTTATTTCCATACATCCTACTGTGGTGGAATCAGTGGCCCAAAGGGTGTGTGGCAAATCTTTCAAACGCTCGTCTAATTCTTTACTTGGGTAGTGGCTCTTAAAATCTCGTAGAAATAATCTGACATCTTTAGGTGAGCAAACAATAACAGCTCCTAATTCTTTCAATGTTTTTATACCAAGCAAATTTTCTGGACATGATTTTGTCAATATAAGATCTGTAGTTGTCGTGAGGGGACCAACCTGCAAGGGCAGTGGTTTTGACGTGGCGTTTGTCACAGGTTGTCCGGAGAATCCCAGAGAAATACTTTTTGAACCCGAAAGAGGAGCCTCTGGGACCTCTTGATGGCTTATTGTTGTTTTACTGGCCCCAGTGTCTAGTAGAAACTTTCTATCCTCCCCAAGAAGTTGGACCTCTATAAATGGGCCTTTCTGATCTACTGGGATGGGGATTAGGGGCAGTTTGTCATCTTCTCTCCCTGGGCAACATCATGAAAAATCTGGGTAGTATTCAGTGTAGTCGCTGTCTATAATGATCATTTGGGCCATTTGTGTTGTCGGTGGAACTGAAGGTGTTGAACTGTCTTGGGAAACATTCTGTTTTGGCTGATATGGACGAGGCTGTGTCTTACCAGTAGCCAAATTGTGCTTTAAGACAGGGCAGTCTTTAACGAAGTGTCCCGTCTTTTTGCAATAATTACAAGTGCTCTTCACGTTTGTCTGGCTACCTGGTGTCTGTTGGTGCTGGGGTGCAGTTTGGGCTACTAACGCTTTCATCTTGGTGTCTTTCATGCGTTTCTTATCATTTTCTTCTTTATCCCTAATGCGATTTTGGTGGTATTGTAGCATTTGTAACACCTGTGGTGGTGTATGTGCTTGCCAGGTACTTTCTACTTTTAGTACTCTTTCCTTAATAGCTGGCAAGGCGTTGTCTACTAATTTGGAAACAAACAGATGCGGGTAAGCTTCGCTTGTCGGCGTAAGGCCGCTATTTACCGCAAAACATTTTTCAAGTCTGGTGTAATAATCTCCTATGTCTTCACCATGTTTCTGTTTGCAGGAGGAAATGGTATCCCAGTCCTCCTTTTTCACTGTCAGTAACTGTGGTAGCACCTTTAAAATAGTGCCAAGAAGTGCTTTTAGTCTGTCTCCTATACCTTGACCTGCTACTCTAGTATTTTCGTCATTCTGAAGTTCGGTCCATCTAATGTGTTCACCTGCTACTTCCCAATCTTTCTCTCTTAGTTTGTCATATATACCCGATGGCAACAATAATTTCAGAATTGCTGTGATATCAGAAAGAGTATATGTTCCCATCATTAATACATCTCCTAATTCTTTAAAGAATCCAGCAGGATCCTTTGAGTGGGAGGGAACCATCTCTTTTATCCTTAGTAACTCAAGTTTTGTCAAGGGTACATAAATAAAAACGCGTTGTAGCGCGCCATTCGTGTCAGCTCTGGGGTGGACCTCTCTCATGAGGAACTGGCGTGTTTGAGGAAGTCTATTAATTGGTCCACAAGTATTATTGAAAGATTTATATTCAGTCGTTTTCTGGTATTTCTGTCTAAAATCTATAAGTGTGTTGAGAAAAACTGAACTATTGTGGAGGAACATGTTATCAGCGCAGTCAGACAGAAAATCTTCGAGTCTTGGATCATGTTTAAAATGAGTGTCATTGAGTGTGATGAGATGTTGTACCATGTAGAGACTTGCTAATCTTTGATGTGAGCGTGGTAATGCTAGAAAAAGTTGGGCTATGAGATCATTGTCATATATCTTATATTGAGAGACCCATAGGGTCGCAGTTCTGGCTATTTCCTCCTCCTCCGGTGTAAGCGGAGGTTCCTGGCCTAACCAGTAGTCTAATGCATTGGATGTTTTTTCAAATAACTCATCTGGAGATGACCGTTCAGAGTGACCTTGGAGGAATGTAGGTGGGGGTGTTAGTGAATTAGGGGCGGAAGAACGAACGGGTAGGACTTTTTCAGTAGGTTCAGTAATTTCCTCCTCAAGTTTCTTATTCTCTTCATTTGTTTGCAAGTTTTGCAGAATACGGGTCACATTACGGGTGAACCTGTCTAGTGCATCATTTATAAGTTCTAGACTAGTGTGGTCGGATGCGGAATCTAATAAGTCAAAAAGTGAAACTGGTACATTTCTTTCCTCTGCTTGTATGTGTTTTATGAAACAGCAAAGGAGGAACCTTACAGGGTGTGATCTTCTTGTAGTCATAGCGTTAATGGCTCGTGAGTTCTCTCCAGTACGAAGAAACTCAGAGGCCGCTTGAAGAAACGTGTCAATTGCTGGTAGATGTCTTATTTCTTCCCAGGAGTCATGAAGTATTTTACTTATTCGGCCCGCCTCCCCTGTGTTGCTCGGAGTCGGGTCATAGGGGCAGTCGGGAATTGTTTTACCTGGGTCTGGACCTACGGCACCCCCTTCTGGAGTGAGAGGTAATGTGTTATGTTGTAAAAAGGGTGGCGGAGGCAGAGGGTGTTGAATTACTGGAACCTCATATGGAGGTGGAGTATCTAAGAGGAAATTGGTGAAAGTATCCTCTGGTGATGGGACGGTAGGTTGTGTCTTAGGTGGTGCAATGTTAAGGTTTTTAGGTGCAGATGGCAATACAGGATAAAAACCAGTAGAAATGGCTGTTTGTTCCCTTTTATTCCTTTCACTAACTACTTCTTTCCCTATTTCTTGTAACTGTTCTTTCTTGGCCTGCTCTGACATTCTCTTACCCTTTTCAACTTTATGCAATTCCTTCTGTTGCCTCCTATGGGCTTCTTTTCTCCATAATTCCACCAAGTCACTTTATGACTGGCGGACTCCCTTTTTCTTCCACAACTGTTCCTCTAATTTTATAATACATTCCATGTCAAAAGTACCATTTTCAGGCCATCTATATCTGTGTTCTAGGTCTTTAGTATAATGCACCCATAAATCACAATAAATAATTGCACCAACACCATGTTTTGCATACATGAAGTGTCCTGGAGTATCCCGAGGAGGAAGGGGAATTTCCTTCTCAAGAATACTCCTTTTGGTTGCTATCTTACGTATTTTTGAGAAAATAGGCATGATGGCAAGATTTTTCAAAGATGTAGAATTGAGAGAAAAAGAGAAACAAACAGAAAATATATCTTTACCGTACCCACGAAAGTGGTGAGTCCGTCTTTTATACTAGTTTAGCAGTCCTCACAAAATAAGTGAGAAACCAACAAAAACCTGTATCTTTACTGCACCCACAAAGTGGTGAGTCCGTCTTTATACTTTTCAGCAGTACTCACCGAAAAAAAATAACTGGAAGGCCTCTTCAAGATCTTAAAAATGCGCGTAGCTTCTAAGGTGGGACTCGCAGAACCTCGGATTCGTCTCTTCACAGGTTGGGCTCTGGTTCAGGACGTTCCGCAATTTTCCTCACCGCCTCATGTGGATGCCGGGCCGCAGTTGGTCCCCCTCTTTGCCTCGAGGGAGTTAGCGGGAATTCCTCGCGTTGTGCACTTTGAAGTCCGTCAAAGGTCAGGAGGGGACAGTACCGGGTCCAATATCGTCGGCGCGTGGGGTAAAGGGAATGTCCCTGTTCGGGCGCCAATTAATGTGGTAAATTAATTCAATATTACCTCATCTCAGAATTTCTATACTTAATAATCACAATTTCAGTCAAAGCAAAGAGAGGAGTCCGTGGTGTTCGAGTAAAAAAAAGGGTCCAGTAACTCGAGTTAAGGGGAGAGCTCCAGCACCAAGCGGGTACAGGAGTGGTCTGCAGTTTTATTCACACATCAGAATATTTATACAGTTTTCAGTCAATAGGAAAAAGAAGAAAGGAGAAGTGACAAGAAAAAGGGAAGTGACAAGCAGTAATTTCCAACAGATGTGTCAAGGTACGGGCGTGTCTTGTGTCTCGTGAGAGGGCATGTGATGTGTGGAAATGTGTTCTCTTACAGTTGAAGGCCCTTACTCATTCGGGGGTTTATCTCTGGCTTAGAGCCAAGAACAGGAACCATCTTGTGTAAAACAGGAACTATCTTGCTGGTTCTGGGAATTGGCAGAACCACAGAAATGTGTGTTCACAGTGTACAGCCTTGTGCTTCCTCTATTAGTTGGTGTGGTTTCAGGGCCTAACCTCGTGCTTCCTCTTTCAGTTGGGGGTGGTCACAGGGCAGCTGGTGTGACAGGCTGAGTCACCAACAATGGACAGGATGTGGCTGAGTCTCTGGCACAACTGGGGGAAGGCACACAGGCAGGCTTCTTGGAATTGGCTCGACCACAAGGAGCAGGGGGTTGTGCAAGATTCAATGGGGATGTGAAGGACAGTTTTCAGACAAGTTGCTGAGAGCATGTCACACACAAAATGGGTGTTTGTCTGAGGCAAATGGCTACCAGGCAGAAACAGGGAAATGATGGGGCACAATTGTCAATTTTATTTCCACATTTTTACAAAAAGAGGTGGATAGGCTATAAAATGCTATGAGGCCTAGGCCTTTTCTTCTTTTTTTGTACCTACTGCTATGGTATTTTTATTTACCGAGACTCCCATTCCGACGACAGGTAATGATACAAGCTATGGGAATCTATGAAAGTTCCAATACTGGAGTAACCAAACCTAGGAATTAACACTCTCAGTAGGAGTTTTGCTCGAGTAATTCCCTCATTCCTTCTGGCCGGGTAAGCCTCCACCCAAAGTGAAAACAGACAGACAATCACCAGTACATATCTTAGCCGGTTACATGGGGCATTTCAATGAAATCAAGGTGCATTTGAGTGAAAGGACCTCCCTCCCGACCTATGGTTCCCAAGCTTACCACAGTTTTTCTTCCTGGATTATATTGCTGGCATATAAGACATCTCTGACAAAGGCTCTTAGCTATAAGCCGAAACGTTGCATTATACCAGGTCTGTTTGAAAAGTCTAATCATAGCATCCCTACCTATATGAGCCTGCCCATGGTACATCCGTGCCATGGTAGAGATCATGCTATCAGGCATTACTGGTCTTCCATCACGATAAACCCAAACTCGGTCTGCCTCTCGTGGCTCACATCCTGATTTTATCCACTGTTTCTTTTCCTCTTCTCCTGCCTCTTCTTGTAACTGCCTCACCTCATCCCATGTATTCACAGTGTTAGTAAAAAGCAAGGGACATGACTCCATTTCCCTCTCCCGATTACGGTTCAGAGAATTTTGATTTTGCGCACAATATTGTGCTATGTCATTGGCAAACTCATTGCCGGCTGACACATAGTCAATTCCCTTCGTATGCGCTGCGCATTTTATAACTGCAATTTGTTTAGGCAGCTGTATCGCCTCAAGTAATTTTCCAACCATCTCTGCATTTCTGATTGGAGTTCCATTCGACGTCAAGAAACCTCTTTGAGACCAAATCTGCCCAAAGTCATGCACCACTCCAAACCCATACTGACTGTCAGTAACCACAGTGACTCACAAATCTTTCCCCAACTTGCATGCTGTAATCAGTGCAAACAACTCAGAAACTCGAGCAGATTGTACTCCTCTCAAACAAGATGCTTCCAACACAGCCTCTACAGTACACACAGCATACGCAGCACTCAAAATCCCTTCTCCAGTTCGCAGACATGACCCATCCACAAACATCACATAGTCACTCTCTTTCAGGGGCACATCGTTTATGTCCGGACGTGGTTTGGTGCAAAAATCAAGCACTTCCAAACAGTCGTGATAAACATCATCCTTCACTTCCGCGTTCATAGCATCAGGTAGTAATGTCTATGGGTTCACATTAATGCACCTTGCAAGGCTCACATTTGTAGCACCCAAAATTACCTTTTCATATTTGGTTAGACGACTGTGCGTCATGAACTAGGTCTTGCTCCTTGTCAGAAGAATTGCCACATCATGGGGCACAAACACTCTCACAGGATATCCCATCACGATTCCTTCACTTTGTTCCAAACTTTTGCTCGTGGCTGCCACAGCTTTCAAACAAAGCTACAGCTACGGGATCTAACACCGCTGAAAATAGGCAATCGGTCGTCTCATTCTCCCATGCCTTTGTACCAACACAGAGAGTGCACATCCATCTCTCTCACTGCAATAGAGCTCAAATTCCTTTTCGTAATCAGGCATTCCAAGAGCTGGTGCTTCACACAAACTGTCTCTCAATTGTCTAAAAGCTCTCATCTCTTCTTTATTCAGTTCAAGGGGATCTTTCACATCACTTTTTGTTAAGCGTACCAGTGGTTTTGCAATCAGAGAGAAATTGCTGGTCCACTGGCGACAATATCCTACCATCCCAAGAAACATTCTGACTTCTCTTTGTGTCATTGGTACTCTCATTCCTTTTATTATTTTAATCCTGTCCACAGTCACCTTTCTCCGACCCTTTTCGATCTTATGACCTAAGTATTGTACTTCTTTTTGAAAAAACTGCAATTTCGATGGGGATACTTTGAGTCCTCCCTCAGCCAAATGATTTAGCAGTGCAACTGTGTCCACCACGCACGCTTCTCGTGTCTTCGATGCCACCAATGGGTCATCGATGTACTGCATGAGCACTGAACTTTCAGGCATTTTTAAATCTTCCAGGGATTTCTGTAGAATCTGATTAAATACTGATGGATACGGCACCATGCCAAAATACGCTTGCCGAACCGGAACACAAAGATTTGTTGGCTGGCAGCGTGCAATGGGATAGAAAAGAAAGCATGACACAAGTCAATGACTGTGTACCATTCTGCATCATGGGGAATCTGATATAGGATTACCGAAGGGTTCGGTACGATGGGACAGCATGGAACAACAATTTTATTCACTTTTCTCAAATCCTGTACTATCCTAAAAGTCCCATTCGGTTTTTTCAAACCCATAACCGGAGAATTACATGGACTACTCACTATCTCTCTCCTTGTCCATCATTCTGTCAATTACAGGCGTTACTCCTGCAATTATTTCTGGTGTTAATTTATACTGAGGGATATTCGGGTAATTTACTCCTTCTTTTACAATTATTTTTACAGTATCTACCCTTTTCATTAATCCAATATCCTCTCCTGTGAAATCCCATATTTCGGGTTCTACAGTTTTCTTCAACTCTTGAGGCAATCCTTCTGGATCAAATACAACAAAAGCCTCAGTGATTTCAGGTTCTAAGTTTGCCATTGTCATTCTATACAGTACATCCTCATCAGGAGTTTCAAAAGCTATGCCATCAGGAGTACAGAAAATAGTGCAATTCAGCTTGCACAACAAGTCTCTCCCCAACAGATTTACGGGGCTAGTGTCACACACGACAAATCGATGCATGTCGGTGAATTTCCCTATTTTAACCTTTACAGGATCTGTAAGATAAGCTTTATCTGTTTATTGGAGACCCCAACTACTTGGATTGTTTCACCAGAGAGAGGAAGATTTTTAACGTCAGCTGATCTAACAGTTGAACGAGTAGCACCAGCATCTACTAGGAAAGTAATGTTCTCTTCATTCACCTTTCCGTCCATAAAGGGTCCTTTCTGGTCTACCTCTAGAGTTGTGCCAAGTACGCACTCCTCTTCCTCTCCTAGGCGCCGTCAATAACTCTCCTCTGACTCACTCTCATCACGTTGCAGCCAATACTGCTAAACAGCACTAGCGCGCTGTAGTTTAGTTACCTGTTCCTCGGTGTACAATCCTGTCTAATTACTGTATCTCTGAGGATTTACGTGCTGTGGTAAAGGTGGCTTTGGCACCTGACACTGTTGGTTAACAACCTGCTGCTGTTGCGGCGGTTGGCAACTCACCTCTTTCTGCACCTGCGGATTCAATGATGAATTATCTCCATTAGCTCTCTGTGGCAATTTACACTCGGATTTCCAATGCCCTAATTTTCCGCAATTATGACATGGCCACTTCTTCTTAGCTTCCTCTATGCTGACCTGTCCTTTTCCTTTTCCAATATTAGGCTTTTATTTAGCTTGGCCCATGCCATTAGCTTGCTTGATCAGCTGGGCTTCTTGTCGCTCTGCTACCTTAACCTGTTCCCACATTGCCTTTTCTTTCAATTTCAGTTGTTTAGCTTCAATTTCATCACTAAAATATTTTCATGTGATCACCTCATCTATCTTTTTATTCTGCCAATCTACTGTATGTTGTTTGATCATTTTACTAACCTCCGGCTTTAAACCATAAACAAATCTGTACACAAAATGACTCAAATCCTTTTCGCTTAATTTCTCATCTCCACTATATTGCTCAAAAGCTAACAACAACCTTTCATAGTATGCATGAACAGATTCTTTAGCCTCTTGGTGAGTTCTGTCTATTTTTACCTAGTCCGTTTCTTTCGGAGGTACTTTAGTTTTCAAAAAGGTAATTACCTGATCATATTTTTTCATTACTTCTGGATCAGGGGCTCCCGTCTTCGGATCCCTAGGATACTCTTGCGTTGGCCAATCTATTGTAATTTTGCATTCTGCCCATAAATCTGCAGGTACAATTATATCTAACAGACCATTCAGATCTATCCACAACACCTTTCAAAGTTTGACAAACCTTTCTACCTGTCGGTACCATTCAACTGGTTTTTCTCTTAACCTTGGGAAATCGTTGGTAAATGATAAAATATCCTGTCTAGTCCAAGGGACATACACATATCCCCCTCCTGGGATTTCTCTCATGGGACATTCTGTTACCACTGCCTCTTTTTCTCTCACCTGGAATGCTGAGAAAGCCTTATCTGTAGTTTCCTCTCTCTTTCGGAACCATCTACTTTTCCACCGATTTACATCACCCCATTTCCTTAGCAAGGCAATCAGCTCTTTAATTTGGGTTAACCTCCCTGCAGTATTCAAGTTTTCAATATCCTTTTCGACAAAACCTACCCTATATGGTTTTTGCAATGACCTTATTTTCTCAAAATCAATTCCCATTTCACTCTCCGTCTCTTCTAATTTTTCATGCAAAGTTCTCGCTTTCCAAGTTATACTTTTCAGAGTAACATTAGCTCCTCATCCTGATATGCTTGTAATTTTTCAGTTGGAATGGTTCCTACGATTAATTCTTCTAATGTTACCTTTAATTTTGCGACATCTAAAGGTTGTGGTTCTGTATCTTTTCTCTGTAAACTTTTTAACCAATCACTTAATTCTTCAGATGTGGGTCCTACATGGGTTGTCTCAGTTCTTATTTTATCTATTATTCTTTCTGGGGTTTCTGTTGCTGATTCTGTTGTCATAAGTGTCTTACTCGCCGGACTTTGATTTACAGTTAAATTTTTAGGAGTACTTAAACCCGATGTTCCTGCCATATTTTACCATTCATTCCCTCCGAAACTGCTTCTTTCTGTCTCTTTTTGCCTACCACAATTGTAGGGAACTGTTAAACAATGCTCACTATCTTTCTGTTTATCAAAGACAGGCATCACCGGCCCTATAGTTACAGGTACGGTCACTGCTTCCATATTCTTAGTTAACTCTCTAATTTTCCCAATCAACTCCAATGTAGTTCTAACTAACTCAACTGAATTTTCATTATCATTTCGGACGGGTTGTGGCATTTCAGAATCTTTAAATGGACTAATTTTTCCCAAATTAGGTGGCGTTTGCTCAAAATTTTTATTCATTACAGTTTCTTTTACCGGTGCACTCGGTGTCATTAACATGGAATTCTGTTGATATGGGGGTGGATTTTTATAGAACATGTCCTCCAGCACTACATCTTCTGATTCACTCACTCCATATCTATAACCTTCCGACCCTGTGTTATTTCTCTTTTCTGTACATTTCCTGCCACTCGTCTCTTCAACATTTCTCAGAGGAAACATACCATCAGTCATATTTGCATTCCGCCATCTTCTCATTCTGTCATCATGACTTTCTTGACCACCATGTCTACCAAACATGTAATTATATCTTCTTCCACTCTGATGCCTTTCCCTTTCATACATCTCTTCTTCCCATTCAGTCAAAGCCTCGAATTGGGTAGGTCTGGGTTTCGGTACTAACCTCATCATCCTTTCTCTAAGATTTTGTAATACAGCCAAACTAAACAAACCACTTTCTGGAAACGCTAGTAATCCATCCTCTTTGGTATACCTTGCCCAATTCTCCAACCAGATACATGTATGATAACCATATTTTGCTACCATAAAAGATGCCGGCAATTTCGGTGGAGGAAGTATCTGTCCTTCCCTTGTCACAATCGGCTTATCCTTCTTAAATAGGGTTTTAATTTTCCCAAACCATGATTTTTTCTCTTTCTCAGGAGGATCGTAATACATCATTTTTATTTTTCAAAGTTCTTAATCAACTAGGCTTTGTAAATCACTCCCTTCACGGCTTCTCTGTATTTTGTTCAATCCAGCGCGACTCACACTAGCGCACCTAACCTGGGCGTCTACGTCACACCGGTAATTCTCCAATCCCAGCACAGCTCACACTAACGCACCAATCAGTGAAAGCTTCGTCTCTCTACTGCTGGCTAATCCCCGCGCGGTCTTTCTGACGTCAGCCTTTCTCGCTACTCCTGCTCTTGCTGACCCCTCCTTCACAAATGTTTTCCGGCAAACGTTTGCTTTAATCAAATCGGTTAGTAATGATATAAAACATCTCCATTGCCTGTTTCGCTAAACCAACAAGATAGTTTTGTCCACTTACACAAGAATTCTGTCTTTCCAGTAGGCAGCGCTTACCTCTACCCTACCACAGAATAATTTTGTTTCGCCGATAAAGTAGCCCTTCCCTCTACCTTACCCTTCTAACAAGCAAAAAGGCTAACCCGTTTCTCTGGGGATAAAACACATGTGGAGACTACAGTGCTCCTGAGAATTAAGGCCAGAGTTTCACAAGAGAACCTATTGCAACTTCACTCACACGCATTCATATGGGAAATGTCCCTACCGATAACACACGACGATGTTACCACTTTGAAACCAGACAATGCGCTGTGCGACTTAACTTGCCACACATTTCCCCTGCCTGCATACAGGGCAACCAACTTCCTACTTCCTGGAAGTCTTTAAAACATTTGACAACATAAAACACAACACAACTCAACATAAAGTGTTAAACATAAATCAATAATCACTAAACCAAAGCAATAAAACCATCCTCTGCTACCAAGAAAACTGCTCCAGCGGAAAAGGTAAAATTTACATATTCTCCGTATGTCACAGACTCGTCATCACACTAACTCATCCTTATATTCATTCATTGGTGGGGCCCATAACACCAACACGCACTCGTCTTACATGAATCTGTACACAGGAGAGAAAGTGCTGGACATGGGGGGTACCTTATTACCTGTCAGGAGTACATTTCTTTACATTATATTCATTATATACATCTGCACCTATAGAATCCTGACTTTGACATCAAGGAACTCCACCACTTGGTCGACGGACCAATTAATTGGACTGGTTGATGGTGATTTAGAACCAGCTAAAACACAATTAAAGCCTAGGAAACATTTGATTAAGTTCGGTACTCAATAAAAGAATCACAAACTCATTTCTTATTAGTCCAAATTTGTTTATCTAATATTAATTTGCTCTGCATTAGCATTTAGGCACTACAGAATATAACATAATTCAGTTTATTTCTAGAGAAATAAAATCTTTAGAACATAGGCATAGATTTTAGAAATGCTTTTATATTTACCAAATATCAAACGTTGGCGACCCTTCTATCACACAGAGGATTATTCAAAGTCCCTGCTACACTCTTGGAGATAAACTGTGCAACCCACAGCAATAATCAAACCATCAGATGAAATAACTTTCCCGAAAATCAAAGAAACCGAAGGTAAACCATGGAAATCTTCATTCAGCTCAACGTAGACCCAACGCCATAGACGATCAGCCCAGCGAACCCCCTTTTGGGCGAATGAGGGATTTTTATACCCTTTGTCCCTCTTACTTTAGGTCAATATGCAACAATTTAGGGGTAGAAAGGGTTCTGATTCACCAGTCCGATTCAACTTGTAAGTTATTGTAAGTTTCCCAGGATCAACTAGTTTTCCATGAGACTTGGCATAGCAAAGCGCTAAATGTCCTGTGTCCTTCGATTCACAGGCGAAAGTTCCGAAGTAACAACAAGCAAGTCTTCTCGTACAGGTCCCTCATTGTCCCCTTGGTAGTTCACACCGTTCATCACTTGGCAACCCTCCATGCTCCCATCCTTGACGAGGAACACGCTGGTGTAGGGTTGAGGTCACTTGGAGATCTCCAGAGCTATCCGATTCTGCGCAGTAGTCATCGCGCTCACATGACGGCGGCATCACCGGAGCTCCATTTTAAGTACTGCGGCCTAGCAGGCCCGAATGCCAACTTAAGTAAAAGCAGACATAACAGTAATTAAAATACAGAAAGGAAGATTCTAATGTTAATCCCACTCTAATCCCAATGTATATTAGTATTTTCCTAGCTTGTAGCAACATTTAAAGCAATAATACTCACCATTCTGCAGTACTGCAAGCACAAACCATCACAAAGCAACGTAAATCATGCAATTCTCTATTTCACCACGATCTAAAGTTAGTTTGCGCACCACACATAATTAATTTGGTTGTTCTGCCATGCAATTAGCATTTTAGTCCCACGTGTATCTTGTGTTTATCAAGGTGTAAGGGTTGGTTAATCATAGCTCACTTCAAACTAATTAGTACGAGTTAATATTTAGAATGATTATGTAATTAATTTCATGCAAAATAGAGGTATACAAAATGTTGTTTTACCTGCTCCATCACATTCATCGGTATCACTCAGGAGTCAATCTAATTTGTCAAGGTCAGAGAGTGGCTGATACCTATTGTGAGTTGGTATTACATAGATATTATGGCCCCGATATTGGGCCTGGGTTGGACACCAGCTGTCAGACATAGTTGCACTAATGTGCATAAGGTGTCTATAGAAATACCTGTTAGACCTGGCATCTTTTGGTGTGTTTCCCCTGTCTTTTTGCTTTCTGACCTCCCGGTTTTAACTCTGTTTTTCTGGTTTAGTGTCTCTGCACACTTTCTCACTGCTGTTCAGTGTTAAAGTGCAAGTGCTCCTGTTGTAAATTGTTATTATGGATTGGTGTTTCCATGCTTGACATATTTGATTTACTGGTAAACCCCTAGTAAAGTGCACTGAGTGTGCCAGAGTCTGTAAATCAATTGCTACTAGTGGGCCTGCAGCACTGATTGTGGCACCCACATGAGTAGCCCTGAAAAGGTATCTCAGACCTGCCACTGCAGAGTCTGCACGCAGTTTGTAACTGCCATGTTGACCTGGCAAGTGCACCCACTTGCCAGGCCCTGCTCTCCCCTTTTCTTACATATGAGTCACCGTTAAGGTAGGCCCAAGGTACCCATGTGGGCAGGGTGCTGTATATGTTAAAGGTAGGACATGTACTGATGTGTGTAGCATATCCTGGTAGGTAGTGAATTACAGTGTAATTTGTTTTTCACTATGGAAAGACTATATGTCCCATAGGGTAGAATAGGAGTTTTGCTTATAACATATTATAAGCATAACTTCCCATTGGGATATGATATGGAAATTGAGTTTAGTATGACTGGACTCAGAATGTACAAATGCATCTTTTAGTAAAGATGATTTTTATTTTCTGTGTTTGAAAATACCACTTTTAGAAAATAGGTATTTTCTTGCTTAGCCATCCTGTGTGCCTCTGCTGGGTTTGTGGATTGACTGTCTGGCTTTGAAGTGACAGGGGCTGAGGATGTGCATTCTCTTCAGACCGCCACTGGGGTAGGTCGAGATGTGTACTGTCTTTTCTGGATGAGTCAGGGCTTGGCTGAATAGACCTGGGCTGCATTTAGAGGAGTGGGAGGAGATTTCCTTGCACCTGAATGGGCCTGATCTGCTTTGAACAATGCTGTCTCCACCTCCTGCCAAGAAGCTGGGCTAGAGAGGACAGAACTGGTTTGGAATAAGCACAGACACTCTCTGCCTGAGAGAACAAAGGAATTATCAGTATAAATATGGGGACGCAGACCCCAGAACTTTGGAACTCGCTGGAATCAAGGAACCTGCCAAGAAGTAGAGCTGAAAGACCTGCCAGGAGGAATACTGCTCCTTTGCTGTGTTGTTGCTTTGTTGGGTTGGCCTGCAGTTGCTGCTTCTGCCTTGGGCAGTGAAAGGACTGGACTGAACTTTCTTTATTTGTGCTGCGTATCTCCAAGGGCTTGAAGTAGAGCTTGCCTCCTGTTCTGAAGTCTCAGGAACTGCAAATACTTCACCATCCTCTGGGTACTGCTTCTGGAACCACTGTTTCAGTTGCCACAGAGAAGGAAAAAGCAACCGACTCCGTCGCTGGCTCCATGTCCTGAAGGCACCGCAGAAGGCACCGCCACATCTCGCACCCCAACCCTGGTTTCACTGATGACTGCTACCACCGAGCCGCTGCTTGCACCGTGACCTGTGGGCACCGCACTCCACACCACCTTGCTTCACTCCACCGCCCTGGTCTCACCAACGCCGCCGCTGCACGCTGACCGCAACATCCGTGACCACATCGTGGCCTGGGTGCACCACTCGTAAGTCACATTACGCACCTCCCAGTCCCACACTGCAGTTCGCACCGTCCAATGCCAGCTTCCTACAACTGGTTCTGTCGCCTGCACCGTGATCTGTCAGTGAGCACCGCCTCCACTCCGCACCGCATCCCCGGTCTCACCGATGCTGCTGGACGACCGTCACCAAGCCGCTGCCTGCACCGCGATTTGAGGGCACCACACGCCGCACCGCTCCGCTTCACACTGCAAATGCGACGGTTGCTATGACCGGCCAACACCAACGTGTCGGCCACAAAACAAAAGGTACTGTTCATGTGTCTGTTGACACGCCTGACCGACGTGCTCAGATGGAACTGTGTGATTCTGTTGTGTACAGAATCACGGTCTCACCGGAAGGAGCTACTGACTTCAAAGAGCTGTGTTTTTAAAGTATTCTTGCACAGTGCATATGCAAAGTATTGTATGTTGGACTTTTGTTGTTTTGGTCTTGTTTTGGATATATAAAAATATTGGATATTTGTCTAAACTGGTGTGGTTTTCTTTTGTAGTGTTTTCACTGTATTACTGTTGGTGATGTGCAAATACTTTACACACTGCCACTGAGATAAGTCTGACTGCTTGTGCCAAGCTACTAAGGGGGGGAGCAGTGGTTATTTTAGGAGTGTAACTCCCTTACCTTAACTAGGAAGAAGGGTCCCTACTTGGACAAAGGTGCCCCCATTTCTAACAATACTCCAGAGGCCCTGACATATCGTGTGTCCACACATTATCAATTGTTCTGCAAGGTAGGGTGATCCGCAATTAACCACAATGCAATCACTCTGTATGTGTTTTCTTGAGGGTCCTATCCAGCACACTCTTCTTGCAAATAGTTTGTCTCGATATCTGGAGATAGAAAATTCATTCTTGCGTCAAAAGCAGTGACAAATTTTGGTTTTGAATTGGCTCGTGGACTCATTCTTATTCACGGGATGGTGGAGAACATTAGTTAAAATTACCACATAAGGGGAGCACTCTGGTAGAAGATCCAACTTTGCCTGGTTAGTAATGCCTCTTGTGCTATTATCTACCAGAAGGGATTCCCCTGAATTAGGTCTTGCGTCACTTACACTACTTCATTGGTGGGCCCAATCCTGAGGACCCCGGAAACCCTTCAAATTCGTGGCCTTAGGTCTAGATACCCTACCCTTTGTTGAACCTTCAACCCCATCCCCTCCTACCCCTATATCATAATTCCTTATGCAGGTGTTTGGCAGAGGGGAAGGTTTCGCTGGAGGTGGTGAGGCGGAGGGTGCTCTTGTGGGCAATGGCGAGACCCCCTCCTGGGTGGTTACGGCGGTCTTTCCTCTGGATCTTGTATCCGTCTGGGATAGTGGTGCTGATGTCGGGGGTGGAGGATGCGTTGGTCCAGGTCTCTGTGAAGAAGGCGCTGTCAGGCGAGAGAGTCGAGTAGGTTCCAGATTCCCATGGAGTGTTTGTGTACGGAGCATACATTGAGGAGGATGCATTTTCGGGTGTCACCGATGCGGGCGTCGATGGTGTTGGAGGCCTGGGTGGCAGTGAGGGTCAGGCGTCAGTGGAGGCAGAAGAACTGGCCGTAGATCATGTTCGGCGAGGCCTGTTGGCATTCTCTAAGTCTTCCAGGGTTGAGTGCGAGGAGGGTGGTGGTGTTATAGCGATGGCTAGTGGGAGGTCCAGGGTTCCTGGTGGTGGCCGTGGTCGGGTCACGGACAGGCGCAGACGGGCTTGCCTTTGGCGCGCCTTCCGCGTGCCAGCCGCGTGACCGCTCAGCGGCCAGCAGTAAGTAGGGGAGGTGGGAGGGAGGAGAGGCTGGGAGGCGGTAGCGGGGGAATTCCGGAGGGGAGGGGCCGCAGGGGCAGCAGCGGCGAAAGGAACAGGCAGGAACAAGAAAATAAAAACATTGGTGGAATTAGAGCACGACACAGATGGGCACAATAACAGTGGCACAACAGGGAAAAATTAAGAAAAAAACGGCTGAGAAAAGTTATGGTGGTTGCACCGGACCTTCAAAACTGACCTCAAATCTCTTCTTTTCCAAAGACACTTCCAGAACGAATTCACCCCTTTTCATGTCCCGCAAGGAAGTTCTTTCATTATTGTAAACTTGTGATCTATGTCTGTACAATCTTGTGTTTTTTTGTGTTTTTTGTCTATTGTTTTATTTGACCTGTTCTTGTTTCTCGTTTGTTTCTGTAACGTGTAAATATGTATGACTATCCTCATGTAACCTACTTGGTTCTATTGTGAAGCGCTCTTATTTATTTATTTATTTAATGCGTTTTTATAGAGAGCGGACTTTACCGGAAGGTGTCAGAGCGCTTCACAATAGGAACAGTAATGATACATGAGGAGAAAATTACAAGTGAGCATGTTACAAAAGCAAACGTTATGTTACTGTCAATCACAACACTCTCCTTAACACCCTTCAACAGAGAATGGGCATGGAGGGCACTGTGCTCAAATGGTTTGCCTCCTTCCTCTCTGATAGATCCCAAATGATCAAAATAGCGAACAGTCTTTCATCTCCTTTGGCGGTCGGTCAAGGTGTTCCTCAAGGCTCTATACTTGCACCCACACTGTTCAATCTCTATTTAGAACCGTTGGGAAATCTCCTGAGTAAATCCGGGATCCACTATCATCTATATGCGGACGACACTCAAATCTCCACTCACGATCTCTCCTTCCTAAGCTCTACTCTCGACTCCATTCAAAACTGGATGTTAACTCATCATCTGATCCTGAATCCCTCCAAAACTGAATTCCTCCTCCTCTCCTCCTCACTTTCTCCTCCCCCAGTGCATTCATGGATGGATCAGATTAATCTACTGAACAATAAACCCATCATTGTCGAGAGCGCAAAATCCCTTGGTGTCATACTCGACAAAAAACTCAATCTACTCTCCCACATCGATTCCATTGCAAAGTCTGCTCGATACCAACTGCGCCTTCTTTGGGGGATTCGTCGCTTCTTCCCGGAGCACGACCTTAAAACCCTGGTCCAATCGCTGGTTCTCTCCAGATTGGACTACTGCAATTCTCTTCTTACTGGCCTCCCCAAATCCCACCTGTCCCCCCTGAAGTCTGTTCTCCATTCAGCAGCTCGCTTCATATATGGGGCCAAAAGAAGCGACCACATCACACCCATTTTATCCACCCTCCGGTGGCTTCCCATAGAGGCAAGATCTATCTACAAGACTGCCTGTATCACCCACAAAGCCTTGCACTCCTCCTCCCCTCGCTACCTGGCGGATAAACTGAAACTCTCTGGAGGCTCAAGACCATCACGTAATGCAGAAAATGTATTGCTTGAACCTTCCATTTTCAAGAAGGAAAGATCGATGGCCCAATCCTTTTCAGGCAACGCGGTGAGAATCTGGAACTCACTTCCGCCTCAGCTCCGGACCACCAGCTCTTCCCAGGCCTTCAAAACTGACCTCAAAGCTCTCCTCCTCCAAAGACACTTCCAAATTTAATTCACGCCTTCTATTTTCTGAAGGAAGTCCTTCCATTATAGGAAATTCTGTTCTCCATGCCTATAGAAGTGCCTTCCCAGTGTGTTTTTGTGTTTTGAGTGTCTGCCATTTATTGCAGTATCATACTTGTACTTGTATTTTGAACGCTTTTGTAACATGCACACTTGTCACTTTTTCCTTTTGTCAACGTATCGTTTGCTACCTCTTCTATTTTGTGTGTTTTTGATACATGCACAACGTCCACCACTGCCTCATGTAACATAACTTTTGTTTTAGTGTTTTGAGTGTCTGCCATTTATTGCAATTTTTATTTTTTACCTCTACGTGTACTTTGTATGCTCTTTTAACCTGCACACATCACTTTTTCCTTTTGTAACGTATCGTTTGCTACCTCTTGTATTTTCTTTGCTCTTGATACTTGCACAATTGTCACTATCGCCTCATGTAACGTACCGTTTGATTTTGTAACATGCTCACTTGTAATTTTTCTCCTTATGTATCATTACTGCTCCTATTGTGAAGCGCTCTGACACCTTCGGGTAAAGTCCGCGCTATATAAAAACGCATTAAATAAAATAAAATAAAAATGAGGCAATAGTGACAATTGTGCATGTATCAAGAGCAAGCAAAATGCAAGAGGTAGCAAACGATACGTTACAAGAGGAAAAAGTGGCGTGTACATGTTATAAAAACGTACAAAGTACAAGTATAGGTATAATACTGCAATAAATGGCAGACACTCAAAACACAAGAACACACTGGGAAGGCACTTCAATAGTTCTATTACATTGCATTAAATAAATAAATCACCCCGATCTAACATGGCGGCCACGTTTGCGTAGATCGATTACACGGTTCACAGCTTTTTTCTGTTTCTACAGCACTTGACAGCAGCTCCACGCAACCGGCGTGTCAGTAACCTGTAGGGCGGGACTTGGGTGCTGAAATGGGAAGTCGACCATACGTATTTCCTCAAGGCCCTGTTCTCGTCCGCCGTTGGCTGCCGATGCCCGGAAGAGGTGAAAGCCAGCAGCGATTGGCCGAGCAACGTTTGCTCGACAGCGGGTGCTTGTTTTTGAAATTTTGAAACTTTGGTGCGGAGGGTGGAAAGGGGAGGGGAGAGGCTGAAGTGAGCAGGAGGAGAGAGTCTGGGAGAACAGAGGATCGAAGCCTGGGAGGGGGAATTGCGGATCGCAGGGGGAGGGCAGCAGGGGGAGCCGAAGGTGCCTGGGCGTGAGGGAAGAGGGGGACAGAGCCCGGGAAGCGGAGCAGCAGTGCCCGGGGAGCAGGCAGAGCCCAGGACACCTACTTAACCCGAGACTCAGCAGCGATCGGAGGAGCGTAGACGTTCACGCCTGGAGGTAAGGACTGAAAGATCAGTGCCTGTGCATGACTGGACAACCCCACAGCAAGTGTCAGTGAGACCTACGTTAGCTTCTGTGTTCCTGCAGGAATTGCGCACATCAGAGGTTCATAATCTTGCAGTTCTAAATAGGGAGGTTCATTAATGTTGCAGGCATTTGGTTCTCTCGCAGTGCCTTTCAATATCTGCAATCTGGCACCTAATGCAGGAATTGAGCTCCTCACTGGTGATGACTGCCTGTAATCTGAGGTCAATGCTAGTGCTGGCACGGAGCTCGTCGCTGGTGATGTCTGCCTGCTATCTACCAGCTAGTGCATGCATTGGGCTCCTCACTCGTGACATCTGCCTGTAATCTGGGGGTCAATGCTAGTGCAAACATTGAGCTAGTCACTGGTGTCATCTGCCAGTAATCTAGCAGCTAGTTTAAACAATGAGCTCGTCATTGGTGATTTCTGACTGTAATCTGGGGGCCAGGGCTAGTAATGGCTAGTGCAAACATTGACACCTCACTGGTGATATCTGCCAGTAATCTGGGGGTCAGTGCTAGTGCAAGCATTGAGCTCGTCACTGCAGTTATCTGCCTGTAATCTAGAGACTAGTGCAAGCATTGAGCTCGTCACTGGTGATATCTGCCTGTAATCTGGGGGGCAGTGCTATTACTGGACTCGTCGCTGGTGATATCTGCCTGTTATCTACCAGCTAGTGCAAGTGTTGAGCTCCTCACTGGTGACATCTGCCTGTAATCTGGGGGTCAGTGCTAGTGCAAGCATTGAGCTCTTCACTGCAGCTATCTGCCTGTAATCTAGCGACTAGTGCAAGCATTGAGCTCGTCACTGGTGATATCTGCCTGTAATCTGGGGGACAGTGCTAGTACTGGACTCGTCGCTGGTGATATCTGCCTGTTATCTACCAGCTAGTGCAAGTGTTGAGCTCCTCACTGGTGACATCTGCCTGTAATCTGGGGGTCAGTGCTAGTGCAAGCATTGAGCTCGTCACTGCAGCTATCTACCTGTAATCTAGCGACTAGTGCAAGCATTGAGCTCCTCACTGGTGACATCTGCCTGTAATCTGGAGGTCGTTGCTAGTGCAAGCATTTAGCTCGTCACTGCATATATCTGCCTGTAATCTGGGGTCAATGCTAGTGTAAGCATTGAGCTAGTCACTGGTGTCATCTGCCTGTAATCTAGCGACTAGTGCAAGCAATTGAGCACGTCACTGGTGATTTCTGTCTGTAATCTGGGGGGCAGGGCTAGTAATGACTAGTGCAAGCATTGCGCTCGTCACTGGTGATATCTGCTTGTAATCTGGGGGTCAGTGGTAGTGCAAACATTGAGCTCGTTACTGGTGATATCTGCCTGTAATCTAGCGACTAGTGCAAGCAATTGAGCACATCACTAGTGATTTCTGTCTGTAATCTGGGGGCCAGGCCTAGTAATGGCTGGTGCAAGCATTGGGCACTTTACTTGCGATTCTGCCTGTAATCTGGGGTCCAGGGCTAATAATGGCTAGTGCAAGCATTGGGCACCTCACTGGTGCTATCTGCCTGTAATCTGGGGATCAGTGCTAGTGTAATCATTGGGCTCGTCACTGTAGATATCTGCCTGTAATCTAGCGACTAGTGAACGCAACTGAGCTCGTCACTGGTGATTTCTGTCTGTAATCTGGGGGCCTGGGCTAGTAATGGCTAGTTCAAGCACTGGACTCGTCTCTGGTGATATCTGCCTGTTATCTACCAGCTGGTGCAAGCGTGGAGCTCCTCACTGGTAACATCTGCCTGTAATCTGGGGGTTAATGCTAGTGTAAGCATTGAGCTAGTCACTGGTGTCATCTGCCTGTAATCTAGCGACTAGTGCAAGCATTGATCTCGTCACTGGTGATTTCTGCCTGTAAACTGGGGTCCAGGGCTACTAATGGCTAGTGCACGCATTGGGCACCTCGCCGGCGATTTCTGCCTGTAATCTGGGGGGTCAGTGATAGTAATGGCTAGTGCAAGCATTGGACACCTCACTGATGATATTTACCTGTAATCTGGGTGTCAATGCTAGTATGAGCATTGAGCTAGTCACTGGTGATTTCTGCCTGTTATCTACCAGCTATTGCAAGCATTGAGCTCCTCACTGGTGACATCTGCCTGTAATCGGTGGGTCAATGCTAGTGTAAGCATTGAGCTAGTCACTGGTGATTTCTGCCTGTAATCGAGCAGCTAGTGCAAGTATTAGGCTCCTCACTGGTGACATCTGTCTGTAATCTGGGGGCTAGGGCTAGTAATGGCTAGTACAAGCATTGGGCACCTCACTGCTGATATCTGCCTGTAATCTGGGGGTCAGTGCTAGTGTAAGCATTGAACCCGTCACTGCAGATATATGCCTGTAATCTAGCCACCAGGGTAAGCATTGAGTTTGTCACTGGCGATATCGGTTTGTAATCTGGGAGTCAGTAGTAGTGCAAGCATTGAGCTAGTCACTGGTGATTTCTGCTTGTAATCTTGGGGTCAGTGCTAGTGCAAGCATTGAGCTCGTCACTGCAGATATCTGCCTTTAATCTAGCGACTATTGCAAGCATTGACCTCGCCACTTGTGATTTCTGCCTGTAATCTGGGGGTCAGTGCTAGTGCAAGCATTGAGCTCGTCACTGGTCATATCTGCCTGTAATGTGGGGGCCAGGGCTAGTGCTGGCAACGAGCTCATGGCTGGTGATATCTGCCTGTAATCTTCGGGTCAGTGCTAGTGCAAGCATTGATCTTGACACTGGTGGTAACTGCCTGTAATCTAGCGGTTAGTGCAAGCATTGGGCTCGTCACTGGTGATAGCGGCCTGTAAAGACGCGGCTAGTGCAATCATTGGGCTCGTTACTGTAATCTGGGGGTCAGTGCTAGTGCAGGCAATGAGCTCATGGCTGGTGATATCTGCCTGTAATCTTCGGGTCAGTGCTAGTGCAAGCATTGATCTTGACATTGGTGATAGCTGCCTGTAATCTAGCGGCTTGTGCAAACATTGATCTCATCACTGGTGATACTTGCTTGTATTTTGGGAGTCAGTGCTAGTTGCAGGCATTGGGCTCCTGACTGGTGATATCTGCGTGTAATCTTTGGGTTAGTGCTAGTTCTTGCACAGGGGTAGTCACTGGTGATACCTGCTTGTGATATGGGGGGGCAATGCTATAACAGGCATTGAGTTCCTCACTGGTGATACCTGCTTGTGATTTGGGGGGCAGTGCTAGTACAGGTATTGAGCTCCTGACTGGTGATATCTGCCTGTTATCCGGGTGTCAGTGCTAGTGCAGGCATTTATCTTGACACTGGTGAGACCTGCTTGTGTTCTGGTGGTCAGTGCTAGTGCAGGCTTTGAGCTCCTGACTGGTGATATCTGCTTGTAATCCGGGGGTCAGTGCTAGTGCAAGCATTGATCTTGACACTGGTGAGACCTGCTTGTGATCTGGTGGTCAGTGCTAGTGCAGGCTTTGAGCTCCTGACTGGTGATATCTGCTTGTAATCCGGGGGTCAGTGCTAGTGCAAGCATTTATCTTGACACTGGTGAGACCTGCTTGTGTTCTGGTGGTCAGTGCTAGTGCAGGCTTTGAGCTCCTGACTGGTGATTTCTGATTGTAATCTGGGGGTCAGTGATAGTGCAAGCATTGAGCTCGTCACTGGTGATATCTGCGTGTAATCTAGCGACTAGTGCAAGCATTGAGCTCGTCACTGCAGATATCTGCCTGTAATCTAGCGACCAGGACAAGCATTGAGCTTGTCACTGGTGATATCTGTTTGTAATCCGGGGTCAGTGCTAGTGTAAGCATTGATCTTGACACTGGTGATAGCTGCCTGTAATCTAGCGGCTAGTGCAAGCATTGAGCTCATCACTGTTGATATTTGCTTGTAATCTGGGGGGCAGTGCTAGATCTGGCACTTGGGTAGTGACTGGTGATATCTGCCTGTAATCTGGGGTTAGTGCTGGGACTGGGCTTGTCCTTGGTTTTATCTGTCTGCAGTCTGGGGATCACTAATGGTGCGGGAAGGGCTCTCTCGCCTGTGGTTTTCTATGCCTGTACTCCGTGGCTGGTGCTGCTGCCAGCATTGTGCTCGGTAATAATTTTTTATGCCTGTAATATGAGGTCATTGTTGGCACATTAATTGTCCTCGTGACTGCTTTTATATGGTGCGATCTGGAAATCAATAATGAATGATTTGTAGAGCGCTGCAGCTTCCCAGACAAGGACCTTCCAGCACTATGTAAGCAGAGCAATAACCAGCCAAGAAATGTGCAAGTTGGATATTTAAAAAAAACCTCAAGTTTACAGCTGTTTTTGAAACAATGTTAAGAAGATGATACAGAGGGTAAATCGAAGCTTGAGCCTCACCCTAAGAGAAATGTGGAGCGACCTCCTTTCCTAATCTTTTGAGCCATCGAAATCTTTTAAAGAAGCAAATTAGAAGCTTTCATTGACCTCCTTAGATGTTAGTGAATAAGTCTGTCGTTTAGGGAGTGTTTTTTTTTTTTTCTTTTCTTCAAAGGCTTTCTCAGCACCAGACTTTTAAACCAGACCATCTTCTGCACAAAACCCCAGTAAGCAGTTTCCAGCAAGGGGTGATTGACTACTAGCGTGGCATCTTGGCCTAGCTGCTGCCTTTTGTAGCGCCTGTAGCCGGGGACTAAGTATTGAGGCGGTCAAAGATATAAAGCGTTTGTATAGTCTAGTCTGGCAGTGATGATGAGTGAATGAACATGCAAATGTTGTCTGGTAGAATATCAAATATTTTTTTTTTGAGTAATTAAAAGTGAAAACTAACAGTGGTCACTGCGAGAAGGAAAAGAGAGGTCCGAATCAAATTTGCATCCCAGATTGGAGTTAGACGGGTCAGGTGGCTCTCCTAATTCGTTATGCTACCAGACATTGGACCATACAGAATGTGTTCCCTGTACTCTGTGCTTTATTGATATGCGTCCTAGAATCAGACACTATTCCATTTTCATGGAGCAGGTCCGTTATACGCTTTTGTACAGAAAAAGGTTCGAAGAGGGATCCAAGCAATTATCTCCTCTCTTAAAGCTGAAGGAACACTCTTCACAAAATTTAAATCAGATAATATATATGCGTGGGCTACAGATTTTAAATTAATTATTTTTAATCAATCTGGTTTTAGACCTGGGTGCACAATGGTTGACAATATCATTCCCTTAAACTTTTAGTAAGTATAACTATAAAGAGAAATCTTACTATATTAAATTATTTTTCAGCAACCGATAAAGTTTATTCGGAGAAATCTATGGGAAAAATGATCAAAACTGGGAATTAGTTTTTATTACGTTTTCTAATATCTATGCATGATACAAACTGACTTCCAGTCAAGTTAACAAAGTTTCTTGTCAACCAAGATACTGACAGCAAACGGCCTCGACCAAGGCTGTATATTAGCGCTGCTCCTTTTCTCACTATATAGCAGATTTATCATCATTCCTAAACCGCAGTGACACTCTCTAAAGGTAGGGGGTACAGCAGTCAGATACTTGGCCAATGCAGAGGATATTATTTTCTCTCTGACTCCATCAGGTCACAATTATTTAACTTGCAGACATTCAGTTCGGAAAATGATCTACAAGTCAATCCTGGAAGGACAAAAATCAAGGTTTCTGGCAAATCTCATAACAGTCTAACCATTGAAGTCAATGACAATATATTGGAAGAAGTTGCGACATAATTACTTGGGCTTAGATATTTAGTTTACATGGTCAAGCCATATTTTAAACATGAAATGTAAGGCTCAAGTTATTGTCTAATTAGAAGATTTTCAAACGTGCAATTTGTCAATCGTTATAGGTGATCGTCTGAAATTAGTTCCCTCTCTATTATATGGATCAGTAATCTACAGTTAAAACATTGACGATCTTACTAAAATATATATTTAAGAAATAGAATGTTTATTGAATCTCCACTCATCTGTTCCGCACTGCAATATAAGATTGGAACTATCTTTCTCATCGATAACTTCAAGATACTTTTCCACAGTGCTAAATTACATCTGCTGATTGTATGGTGGCTGATGAGGATTCATTAATAATTTTGATATACAAGTGATGACACTTCTAAACTGGGCTATCATTGCAAATACCTTGCGTCCACTACCAGTCCGTATGAAATTGCCTCGCCTTGAGTGTAAGAATTTGATAAAACAATCTCAGGAAGCATGCCAGAGCAGTTGACTTGATGACATTTGGGAAATATAGAAATGCACATTATACAATAGTCATACCTCTGCATAAAACAGGATTACCTAACTTGTAATTTCTCACTGTGTCAATTTGAGGGTTCTAGTAATTCAAATAGTTTCCCATCCAAGTCCTGTCATCTGTTTGGTTTTATGGAGGAATCTGTTGAACATATTATTTGTCTGTGTCCTGGATCTTATGGTTGGGTGACAATGCAGGGTCTAGCAATTGTGCTGTACGTCTCTTGAGTTGTCAGTATAGGGCTGGGTCTGTCTGTTTTTTGTGTGTGTGTGTATAATATATGTACATATGTATTTTTTTTTTATTGTTTATTGAATTTTATAATAAACGGACAAAACAAGCATAGGGCTACAAGCTCTACACAGCGGAATCGACAATGCATATAGTTCCAAAATAATATACAGTGCAGCCAGGAAAAGCAGGGGAGGAAGAAGGGACTGGAAGGAAAAAAAGAACCAGCCACTCAGCGTGATGTAGGAGTTATACAGGCAGTAATACCAATAGCAGTAGCGTCATCAATAACCTCAGGTCAAAATGGCGTCGTATGACACAGCACTTATAGGGAGGTCAAGCTCAGCGCAAGGTGGAGGCGCCTGGGTGGGAGGAAGTGCTGCTCCCCACCCAGTCGCAATCAAGGGGAGTCTGGATCAAGCATTCCGAGAAGCAAGAGCATCCGCTTCATCAGCCGTGCTCTCCCGTGCCACCACGTAGGCTACAAGGGAGGACCAGATGTCCTTGGAGCGGGACCAGACAGGCATGCGCTTGGGTGCAACGCCTGTGATCCGTGCAACAGTGTCGGACATCAGACCAGAAAGGTGGAACATTAGGGCACTTGCATGCTAAATGCAGAAAATCTTCTTTGTGTGCGGCGCACTCAACTCGTGGCATCCACCTGCCTCATCCTGTGTAATTGCACAGATGTATGATACTGTATGCAGAAATTTAAAATTAATTAAACAGTCTATAATTTGGGGGAAGGGTCCCACATTTGAGAGTAGCAGAACTTCCACTGATGGAGATATCCAAAGCAGCGGACCTTGTTTGGTGAGCATACTGATCGGCGAAGTTGCCTGCATTCCAGCATAAAGGCGTTTGACACGCCTGTGCATAGACTGGTGGCATTACGTAGGGAGGACCTGCTTGGCACTCGTAAATTCCCCCTAGCGCCTCAGTGGGACACCATGGTTTTGAAGCTCCAGGAAATGGTCACTAACACAGGGGATCCGAGAACGATGCCTGGGGCTGATACCCGCAGTTCATCCCCCACCGGCAGGGGTGTTGAGTAATGCTGACTTCCAGACTGATATGATCCTTCTGTTTCAGAACTTCATCGTCACTGGGTCCTGATGGATTTGGGCCCCCCTGGCTACACTAGACACGGTAGCAGGTCTCAAGCGACTCGCTTACCCTTCCTTGAATTAAGTTGTCCTCCTTTTGTTGTATTGTTATGTCCCCAGTTTGGTTCAAACTGCACTATATCTGAACTGTTCACATGCATGCCTTCCGATGGTAAGACTCCTCGCCATCGATACGCCTTGTCTATAGACACTGCCGTACGACTTCTTGTGGTCACTGTGATACACTCATCTGTCTCTTCTTTGCTGTTGGGTACTAAACTCTGTACTGTTGGCAACCACCTTTTATTGACGTACGAGCACTGCTTTGTTTGTATGCTTAAAATGTGCAAAATGTTATTAAAATTTTTTTTTTTTTTAAAAGCACGGTCCGGACTGGATCCTGCTGCAGGAGACACATTTCAAAGGCTGAGACTGTAAATATTTGTAAGGGAATGTTTTTCTGGTGGATGTAGAGGCTTCCATCATGGAGTTGCTGCACTATCAAATAGTCCCCACCCTCTGTTTACAGTGCTCAAAACCTGGTTAGACCTGGTGGCTATTCTGTTTTTAAGGAACAGGAAAAGTACACTGTATTTAACATGGATGCACCACTGCAACTACAGAAAATCAAGCACAAGATAGGCTCTTTACAGTTGGAAGCGCCACCATCCATACGCATAGTTGGAGACTTCTTTAATGATGAGTCGGATAACTAGACAGCAGAAATTATAAAGTACGACTAGCGAGGGTATCTAGGGTTTGATCTACCAGTGTCATATGAGAGAGATTCATGGAATTAGCACAGTTTATGGGGCTCTCGTTTCTGGAGAGTGAAGCACAGCTTGGACCGGTATGGTTCATATTTGTGGCCACATGGATCCCTGTCTAGTTTGGATGACTAGTTTGCTCAGATAAATGAAATGACCAGTATCTTGGCTTTATGTTGAGAAATGGGACTGAGAATAAAAAACATGTTAGATGAGCATGGCACTCTCTTTTACACAGCTGATCCAATTATCTCAGTCCCTGAATTGCTTGACCCCCTCCTTTAGTTAGGATAGGATTTTCTGTACTGGATCAACTGGTCAATCTTCACCATCCTGTATTTAACTGGTAGACTCCGTCCTCCGAGCATCATTATAGAGTGTCTTTTGGTACCTGGCAATGGAGGTTAATGTGCACAAACAGGCTTTCCTTGAACACATGGTGGAGCGGTGCCCTCCAGCTTTTGCATAGATGCCAAAGACTGTGTACAGAGATGATATTGCTAATAGGACCAGGCATCATCTTAAGACTGATACTCATGCCTAAAGTATTATATGAGGATGTGATCGTAATCCACCCGCACCCCAATTCTACCCCTACACAAACTAGGATTCAACCAAAAAAGTGCCAGGGGAAACAAAAAAAATGTTAAATATAATGCACAAAAATACTTAGGCATACCAAGTGCAATGAAGGGGAAAAGACGTGTAGTGATTCTACATGCGAATCGTCTAATCTAATGATAATCATTAAAGATTTAAAGGAATTTGTGACAAAATCACTAAACACTTTTTCAACTAGGATAGAGAAAATGGAAAAATGCTTGGATAAATTGCTCGCGGCCCAACCCTCTACTGCCCTAGGGGCTGGTACGGCACCCCAGAGGCCAACAGGTGGTTACGATCGAGTAGAGAGGGAGGGCTCGAGCGGAACTGTCGTGCGGCCCGATACGGGCGCACTAGCAGCTTTGGGGCAAAATGGTCATCCGGACTCGTCTAATCACGGCTCCACGACTACTACTATCAGTCCCTTAGTAAATGGCAAACCTTCCAGGCATAATGAGTCGGGTAGGGCAGGCTATAACCCCCTTGATAGACGGACGGGGGGAGAAGATGTCAATAAGATGGCGATTAATAGAGCCCAAACACTTAACCTCCCTCCGGCTGCAACACCATATACTATCATCCTAGCCAATGTACCCAAACTGGATCCGGCAGCTAATGAAACCTGGCCTGCCTTAAGAAATAAAACCCTAAATTGGTTGGGAAACAGGACTGGTTTAACAAATGCACTCTTCGGGGAATTTAAAATGGTGAGGCGAGTGGACTGGGTTGGAACTAACTGCAAACCGTATAAAGGAGACTGTATAGTATTATCGTTAGGTTCACCAGCTCTTGTTAATGAAATCTTGTCAAGATTCCTACATCTGAACCTTACTAGCACTAGTATCCAAGTCCGCCAGTTGGACTTTTTTTACCGCTTGCCATTTAAAAATCCTGTTGAAAACCAAGGCCTGCATTGTTGGAATAAGGAGGGCCCTTACCACAATTTAGTTGTCTCAAATAGATTTGCCCCTTTATCTACCCTAGACGAGAATGAATGACCACCAACTAAAAGTTTACAACCCCTGAGGGTGCCTTCCTGTCCTACTAGCACAATATGGGGTGCACCAACTTCACTGGACCAGTCTGTGCCGGAACAAGTGGACGATGGAGGCAGCACCCAAGCTAGTAAAAATATCACTTTGGGGACTACTGTGGATCTTATTGACCATCATGCTGGGATTTGTAGTATTTGCTTTTGGAATGTGGCAGGCCTAAAGCAAAAAGTGAATGACCCCGCCTGGCTGGACTTTGTTAGCAATTTTAATATCTTATGCCTACAAGAGACCTGGGTAATCGACGGAGTCCACATTAATGGCTTTAAAACATACCACACTCCTGCTATTCGATCATCTTTTGGCAGACCAAAAGGGGGGCTTTGTGTATATGTGTCTAACTTGTTGGGGGTACGTAATATAGATATGGTGTGTGCAGAAATTTTTTATCAAATCGTCTTAATTCATATGGATCTGTGTACTGTTTTGGTTCTGATTAATTTCTATAATAATGTGGAAAAGGATCAGTTGGGGTCTGTATTAGAAAAGCTTAGTAGGGATATTAATAACCTAAAATTAAGAGGTGACATAACTCTAATCCCCATTTGGGGTGGTGACTTCAATACTAGCTTGTGCCCACTTATAGATGCGGGTAAATGCGGCCTAACTCTGAATAAGAATGATCCTCCAGTCCACTTTCAGCACACAGCCAAAGGTGAGCTCTTAAATGAGCTCATGTTTAAATACGACTTTGGCTTCTCTAACTGCTTATGCACGCCCAAGGTGGATTTTGGCCATACATTCATTGGTAGAGGTGCCAAATCAATCATTGATTTTATTCTTACCCCCAATCACCACGCTAATTATGTGAAAGGTTACAAAATTCACCAAAATACCATGAGTGATCATTTGGCCATCAGTGTGAACATAGCCGTCGCTAATAGCGCGTCTCGAAAATTATGTACCAGTATGGCATGGTTGCAGAATATTGAGTTGGGCAGGAAGAATGGCTATGCCATACGCTGGGCTAACCGGGACCCTGCAGAGCTCAACAATGAAATAGTTTCCAAGGCAATAGATCCAATTACAACATGTCTAAGTGATAACCCGTCGCATGATGATGTTTTAAAAGCTTTTGACTGTATCACCGAGGTTGTGAAAAGCACATTGTCCAGGGAATGCAGAGGTACAGGTAATCCTAGGAAGGGATGGTTCGACCAGGATTGCACCAGATGTTATTCAAATCTGAAGAAAGCTCTGCATAGACCCGAAAGAGACAGTAGTGAGATTAGGGCCTGTAGGAAATTGTATAATGACGCTAGAAAATCCAGGGTGAATAAATTGAAAGACAATGCTTGGAGAAATCTATGCGAGGCCGCCGAGAGTAAAGACAGCTCCAAATTTTGGTCGGCTGTGAATGCCCCATTCTTAGTTAATAACCTGGAAGAACCAACTATGGAGGTGGCAATCGACGAGAGAACCTGGCTAGATTTTTTTTCTCCAATGTGTATTCAATAGAGGGTGACGGGGTGCCCACTGACGAGGAACAAGATACTGCTAGAGGGAAACAGAAATTCAGGCCTGTCAACCTTCATATTTCACTTCAGGACGTCAATGCGGCAGTGAAGGCCAGTAGTGGAGGCAAGGCCGCGGGCCCAGATGGGATACCTATAGACCTCTATAAATCAAACCTTGAGGTGTGGGGTCCCATCCTGACAAGGGTCCTACAAGCCTGTTGCGAAAAAGGCTTTATTGAGACTTGGTCAGAATCGATCATAGTTCCCATTTTTAAAAAGGGTGAGCGAGGGAACCCCGCCTGCTACCGTCCAATATCCCTGCTGGTCTCCCTTATGAAGATCGCCGGTAGAATTGTCCTAGATCATTTACAAGCATGGGTAGAAGAAAACTACATTTTAAGCAATGTGCAATATGGTTTTAGAGCTGGGTTAGGTACTAATGAGCAGATCCTGAATCTCAGTATATTAATTGGTAAATATACACAGGCAAAGACAGGGAAACTCTACCTGGCTTTTGTCGACCTCACAGCCGCTTTCGACTGTGTAATACATGATAAGCTGTGGGAAGTCCTTAATGCGTTAAAAGTCGACCCTGTGATAATACTTTTTTTGAGACAGCTGTATTCTGGCGCAAGGGCAAAAGTCCGTTATGGATTGAAGGGCGAGTGTTCTGCATTTTTTAAGGTGGAGAGGGGCGTCAGGCAAGGTTGCGTTTTGGCACCTCTCCTGTTCTCACTCTATACGAACGCCCTGGAACAGGAGTTGGTGTCACACACCAGGGATCCCCCGAGGGTACACGCACGCCCGATAGCCTCCCTCCTTTACGCCGATGATGCGGTGCTCATGGCTCGTACACAGGTTGGCCTCCAAAGGGCTCTTTCTTTTTATACGAGTTTTATGGATAGGCTGGGCCTGAGGTTAAATGCTAAGAAAAGTTTTGTCATGGCCTGCGGGGGGACCACTAATAAAGCCAGAAGCTATCAGGCGGGTGGAGATAGGGTGGAAAGTACTGACCGGTTCAGCTATCTGGGCGTCCTTTTTAACAGAACCGGCACATGGACCGCAGCAGTCAAGGCCAGAAGCCTACTTTTTATGAAGTCCATCGCCGCTTTAAAAAACTTCTCGAAAAAACTGGGGAAAAGGCCGCCCGTAATATTAATAAAAATTTATCAAGCGAAATGCGTCAGCACAGCCATTTACGGGGCGGCCATTTGGGGCTTCCATGATTGTGCTTCGCTACAATACATTGAAAATGGGTTTTTAAGGTATATCCTGGGGGTTCCAGTTAGCACTTCAGTTTTTAACTGCCACAGCGAGCTCGGAGTAGTTTATATCTCTGACTTAATTAAAATCCAACCAATCTTGTTATGGCACAGAATTTGGACTTCAGTTAGCACTGGCTTAAATAGGGACATTATTATGGACGCCATGAGTTTGGATAATGTGGATAAAATACCCTGGCTCAAATATGTCAAAAAGTTCATGCATGATATTGACCGCCCAGACTTTTATTTTTTACCTGAAAATATGAATTCTTTTAATCGAAAGGACCTCAAAAAAACTTGCATGTCTCACTTAGAAGAAGTCAGGCTAGCCCAAGAATTGAATAAAATCACGGTGATTAATCACCAAATTATTACTGTAACATGCGAGATCCAACCATACCTAGCATGGGTTGCAGGAGGGTATGACAGATATTTGCTATCCAGATTTAGATTTGGGTCTTTTTATCGCCTAACCACCCACCCTAAAATTAATGATTGGTCGAGGGAACTTTGCTGCTGCCCATGCGACAATATCTCACCGCAATCTACTATACATGTCATTTTATTTTGTAAATTTTATATTAATGAAAGGCGTAGATGGTTGATTCCCTTTTTAAAACAAGGTGGATGGAGGCAATGCCGCCCTGCACTCATGTATTTACAGAAGCTGGAAAATTGTTATTGCATTGGATCAGTGTTGGGTTTTTTAAAGGGCGTGTTACGAGCTAGAAAATGTGTAAATAATTAAATTTTTAAATTCGACACAGGTTGGAATCAGTCAGGGCGACATTATTCGTTCATGAAACTTTCCCTCTTTTGGATCAGATGTATTTTATGAACATATTTTCATCATCTCTCACACGTTCTGCATTTACAGTATAACGATGTATTTTATATGTAACCAATGCTTCTATTCTTAGCTGTTGTATTTATTAATATGTTTGCTTTTATGATTTTAATTCTCAAAATCGAATAAAGCTTGGTTTGATTTGATTTGATATGTTTAAGTAAAAACCCTCTTAGAGGTTCGAGATGCCTTCTTCTGGAGTGTTGAGGCTGAATGGTGCTCCGTGTGGTGGCATGGTGTGACATTATGTTGAGTGGTCTATATCGATGGTGTTGCACTCCCCAACATTGGGCTATAACCCTGGGCCTCCCACCTCTTCATGGTTAATGAGTAAATGCATGCCTTGGGTGTGGCTCTCTTGCTGTCCCTAGACAGGCTAGTTGTAGGGGGATAATGCATACCGTTTTACCTGTATGGTGGCAGGAGGGTTCATAAATGGCCTGCTTTGAAGCACTGTAATTCATGTTTGAGGTAAAGCCACAGTACTCCTTGTCTGCATAAGGATAGTCACAATGGCTCTCTGTAAGTAGGTATCCTATTGAATGCCGACCGGGCCAGTTTGTCTATATATAACACCTTCAATGGTGCATTTGACTGTCAACACTGCCTTAATGCCTCTTGGGAAAAAGGCCTACCTAGCTCAAGAACCTACACAGGGCCTACTGTCATGGGAGGAGACTCTTCAAGATTAAATGCTTGCAAAGGAAGGAAAAAGTACTTTTATGCACACTGTCTGGGGGGTGCATGATCATCCAGGCCTACTGGGACAGGATAGTCAATTAACTCTACACTATGAACCCTCTGATGCCACCAAACATAATGTTCGGTTTAGAAAACTGTGCTTTTGTTGCAGTTACCACACACACATGCACACACACACACACTGTCTCCCTTTTTAGCTACTAGATGCTGGTTTTTGACTCTTGACAGTGCACAGAGACCAGCTAACCAGACCTCGTGCCACTGTGCTTTACCTAAAAGAAGGTGTTGTCTGATTGTGCTACAATCGGCCAAGGACTTTAGCACCACTGTAAGTCCCTTGTAAATGGTACTCCAGGTACCTAGGGCAGGGGTATTAAAGAAGGTCCCGAACGGCAGCAGCATATCTTTTGCCACCCTAAGGAACCCGCACACAAATTCCACACAGACTGCCAGTGCAGGCTGAGTGGCATGGTGCAAATAATGAGTGAAAATACGACGTGATATACTCCTGTGTGTCACGCCTAAGTCAATGCAGAATATATACAAGTCACCCCTATAGCTGACCTTGAGCCCTAAGGCAGGGTGCCTTATATTCTATGTGAGGACATATCTGCACGAGCAGATATGCCCGTGTGATATCTACTTCTACTGCTAGATATTGCACGTGAGCAGGGAAACCATCTTAAGATATGTACTGGTCACTGGTCAAAACAGGTTCCCCAGCTGCTTAATGGCTTCACTGAAACCTTTGATGTTTGGTATTAAAACCTCATAGTAATAAACCCACCCTGATTCCAGTGATGGGTTTATTAATACATGCACCCAGAGGGTACCTTAGAGGTACCCCCTGAAACCTCCCAGCGCTCTAGTGTGCTAGCCAACTGATTCAGTCCAGCCTGCTTCCACAGTCTAGTTTCTGACCCCCAGGGGTGAAAGCCTTCGCTCACAGGAGATCAGAAACAATGCCTGCTCTAAGGAGAGGCGTTATCACCTCCTCCCACAGGAAGGGCTGATAAAGTAGCATTTCAAAGCAGGCGCTTTAAAGAGCCCACCATCTATGAGAAGCAAATCTGGCTTCTCTCACAGGAGAGGAATTTGACCCCCTTTCCAGAGCCCCTTGGAACCAGGACAGGTGAGTAAATTAGCAATGCAGGAGGCGTGTTGCACTGTCAGGTTGGGCACACCTTTAGGTGACCTAGTTTGAAGTGAACACAACATTAGAAATTTCGCCATATTCTGCGTTGTGGAATTAGGAATTCTGGGACAGGGTGATACTCACTGTAGGAGAGTAGGGTCTGCTTTCTATGTTCACCCCCACTTTTTGCTTTTGCTTTACTGGTTTTCGACTTAGATGTGGCTGTGGGCCTGCTAATCAGACCCACAGCCCTGCTGTTCTCTCTCTAAATTGATACTATGTACTTTAGGTGCATAACCCATTTGGATAGGATCACCTTATTGGCCCCTGTACAGTGTACCTTAGGTACACAGGGCATAGGTGTACCCTAGGCCTACCAGGGGCTGCAGCATGTATTATGCCACCCCTGGCCTGGCCTTCCATTATGACACAACTGGCTGATCACTCAGCTGGGGCAAGGTTGTGTAATCACTCTTTGCTTAGGTATAGTATTCCTATACCTAACTTACATATAGACACATGTGTACCTATCAGCCACTCCTATGGCAAGCCTTAACAATCCTGGAGGCAGAGTGCTTGGTAACATGTGAGATGGTGCTCTAGCATGAGCTGAGCCTGTCTGCAGCTTTCGGAACCATGTCCTTATAGCTGTTCTATGATATGGCCTACCATATACTCTTAAAGTGCCTTATAATCTTAAACGGTTATGGTAACTATGGTTTGGCTTTATCAAAACATGTCGTGTAAGGTGTCTAACACTTTGGAATAATACCCCCATCCCATTTCTGGGGATGATGATATTATCCCTCCCTTCTAGAGGGAGAAGACATGTTGTAACCTACTTACCCGGTTAAAGTTAACCAGAGCCCCAGCATCACAAAATGGATGCTGCTGCCACAGACACGAGTCTGACTTCCTGCTGCTGGGAGTGATCCCGGCAAGGAAGGCTAGGACAAAAGGTTTCCTGCCTTGGGAGGTGCGAGCACCACCCCAGACAGGCCTAAGTGTATTGGGGCAGGGAGGGATGAAAAGAATGAGACATGCCTGGGGCACACAAGGTGTCCCGTGCATAGTCCAGTTCAAACCGGTGCTGGGGCACTCCAGCCCCAGTCCTGGCGCGAAACTGGACAAAGGGAAGGGGGTGTAACCACCCCCTCCCAGGTCCCACCCATAAGGCGTGACCTAGCAGGTAACCCAGCCCCCCAGATTAGTATAAGAGTGGTAGCTGGGCCCCAGGAGATTAGATTATCCTGAACCTGCAACTTGAACAGAAACTCTGGACCTTCGACATTCGACGAAAGAAGAAGACTGAAGAATCTCCCTTGTGGCCAAGGAGTGGCTACCCTGTGCAAACAGGCACCATCAAGAGACTACCCTTTGCTTTGCTGAAGTTCTACGAGGGACCGACTGCAGAGCCCGACCAGAGCCTTGACTTCCAGACTTCTCCGACCCTGATCCACATCCACAGCCGAGCTGATATCCATGGAGGCGACGAGAGACGTGGGACCGGCTACCTGGGAAAAGTGGCTAGTATCTTCCAGCGCAGCTTCTGAGGCACCCTCGAAGTTGTGCACCGGGGATTGAGAAGCGCCAAGCACCATCTGCACCGAAGATCAGCCCCCCACACTCCACGAGTCCTGCGTGGGGCCCTTCTGCATTTTCCTGCTTGCCACGCCTGTCCGGTTGCTTGCCCGTTGGCTAGTGGCCTCTGTGACGACGCATCCTGAAATCTTCACTGCTGGTTTGGCTCCTCCAGACTGGCTCCCGCTTCCTTGCAAAAGAGAAGCACCCCAGACCTTCCTGGTCTGCACCAGAAGCAAGTCCTCCGTTCTTCGTGGGTTCCGCTTGCCAAGGCTTGGTGAGTCCTAGTTCAACTTCGACACCGCCAACAGCAAGAGCCTTCGTGGGACAGCTCGCCTCCTGGTCCTGGTCGTCCTCGACGTCTCCTGGTCCCCGTGGCTGCAGCGACAAGCTTCACCTTCACCTGCAATCTTCACGACATCGCCTGGTTCCTTCCTGGTTCCACGTGGTCACTGGCTAGTGACCTTGACTCTGTCCCTTCTGCTTGCAGGTCTCCTCTCTTCTTGATCCCAGCCTTGGGATCCACCGGACACTCTTCACTGACTGCCTGTCAGCAACTTTCCTTCAGGCATCCATAGAAGTCCACGACGAAACCTGACGCAAGTTCACACCTATGCACCCGCAGCCCGTGGGCTAAGTAACTTGGGTACTTCGGTACTGACAAGGGTAGTGACTATCCTAGGGTCTAGTTTCCGAGTCTCGACTCTCTAGCTGCTTCAGAAGTGTCCTTAAACTGCTAGTAATTCTATCGACTTTTACGCATTACGCGTGAGTGTTTCCACTCTGCACCTGAATCCGTGGGCCTCCCACTTCCTAACTGTTGCTAGTGTAGTGTAGCCCCAGCGATTCCCTAGGCCTAGGCCTATCCTATTTCCGTGACAGTGGTCCTTATACCACTTCTTTAGTATATGGTTTGCGTGGCCCCTAGGGCCTAACTGTATTACTTACCTGTGTGACTTAATGTATGCATAAATAAGACTGTGTTGTACTTGCCTCTAATCTCATAAAGAGTGCTGAGGGTTTGTCTAGAATAAATACACTTTATTTTATATATATATATATCTGTTGTGGTGTCCTTTCATTTGGTATTCAAGGGATTATATATGGTATCACAGCTGGCTTCACATGCCATTCAGAGTTTAGCCTAAGACTGCTCTTGTCCATGCTACCACTAGGATAGCTGGTCTATAAGGTTGACTTTACAACCAATCACCATGAGGGTTTTTTGGACTGATATAAGGTGTACACTAGAACTAGTGACATCATACATCAGGCCAACTTCTCACACTCACTTCCCACAAGAAATGGTCATCTAGGGGGTGTAGTGACCCTAGGGGTAAATAGCCTATTGCCTACTACCCCTCAATCCCCTTAATGGCCATAATTGAGTATTTAGGGGACCCCCTGATGCCAGGACCTCAGATTTCTATGGACCTAGAGAAGGAGTGGACAAGAAGAGTCCTGTCACAAGAACCGAGGAACAACGGCTGGCTTGGCGCCAGCCTGACTGTTGCCCCTAACAATCGTGAAAGAAGCAGACTCGTCTTGCCGCTATGCAGTCTCCAAGAAACCTGGAGGGCTGCCAGTCCAATTGCCTGAAGAAACTTCCTTGGAGTAGATGAGCTACTACACTGAAGCCGCATGCACCAAAGACGCAAGGTGCGGTCCACCAAGTTGCTTCTTCCCAGGAAGAGGACCCTGTGCTCCTGAAGGTTCTATCTGTCTTCCCACAGAGTGGGATTACACCAGGACGTATACCCGGGTATCACACCCCTCGCAGCAGCCAGTACTTGTTGTGCCCAGTCCGGACACCAATGCTGAAGAAGACCGACCTGCATGTCAAAGGACTTCAGGGACAGTGAGACCCACTTTGTCTGTGGCCCAGCTATATTGTTTGTTCCTCCTGCAGTAAAAGACCAAGATGTGAGTCTGTGACCGCCCCACCTGACTCCTCAAAGCACCAATGCACCCGTGCTCCAGAGCCAGAGTCCAAGGGAGGTAATGATGCCAGTGGGGATCCCAGACCCACAAGAGCTAAGCCCATGCTTGGGTTTGCCCGCACTGGACTTCCAGTCACTGCCTCAAGCCTTTTTCTGCAGGCCCCTCCAACCGTGAGAGACTCCTGCACTGGAATCTGACCCCAAAAGCACTGCACCCGAGCCCCACAGCCCGAGGAGAATTGGGCCAAGGGGGTCCCTGCGGATCATAAGGGTTGAGCCCCCTGTGGGTTCTTACGGACTGGTCCCCCAGTCCAAACTTGCAGCCTTTTTGTAACCGGACTGTTCTCCCATTGAAGTGAATGAGATAGTTGATGCCGTGACACACCTCTGCACCAGTATGCCCCAGAGCTTCCCGAGGTGACCTGTTGTTGTGGCCTTGGACCTTGCCCCATACAAACCTTAAGTTCAGAGGAGCAGTCCCATACATTGCTGAGAAGTGCCCGAAAGCAATACATGTTTTTCCTCCATAGGATAAGATAACATTACTGATCCAGAAATTGCACTGTCTATTTTTGAAAACTGTAAAAATTCATAACTTGAAAAGTACTTACCTGATCTTGGTATCTAAATTTACATAGAAGTACGTGTTATTTTTATAAATTGATGTTGTATTTCTTTTGAGTGTTTAATTTATTGCCTCTGAGTACAACAAATGCTTAGCACTACCCTCTGATAGGCCTAACTGCGAGCCCACACGACCAAAAAAGAGAGCATTTGTTGTGTCATTTGTGCCTCTGTAATTCCTCTGGCATTCGCCAGGACTCTTTACATGGTGTAACTCACTTGCTTACCTACACTAAGTACCACACCACAGGCCAGGCCCTGGTGCTGTTAATGTCTTGACTACCCTGTTGTAAAGGGTGCTCTTTGGCTTGAGAAACCATGCTGGTGAAAACCAAACCGACCTTTACAAGTAGCCTCTGGTGCTGACCTTCAGGATAGTGTGCCCCGTCCCTCTGCAAACCAGTTAAAGAGTCCGAGATTTAAAGAAAATGTCTGCTTTAAAATAGCTAGTAGTTTGACGTCTTTATAAACAATCGCAATGGAGCGCACACCGCTAGACCCTCCTCCGGGTCGCCCCAAGGGAAGCTGGTACATGAAGTTCCTGAGTGGTTCACCCCAGTGGGTGCAAGTAAGTACTTGTTTGATCTCTAGACCCGATACATGTCCCGGGTTTTAAAATATCGCCCGAGACATGGCTCGGGTTTCGGGATAACTTCCCTCCTCAGTAGAGAAAATAGTTAGGGGTGGAAGAGAGGGCCGCCAAGCAACCGTCGAAGGCCTCAGTGCCCGCACAGGCACGCAGGTGCGTCGTCCAGGAGCTCGTCAGCTCAAAGCTCGAGAGAGCCATTTTTATAAACAATCGCAATGGAGTGCACACCGCTAGCCCCTCCTCCGGGTCGCCCCAAGGGAAGCTGGTACATGAAGTTCCCGAGTGGTTCACCCCAGTGGGTGCAAGTAAGTACTTGTTTGATCTCTAGACCCGATACATGTCCCGGGTTTTAAAATATCGCCCGAGACATGGCTCGGGTTTCGGGATAACTTCCCTCCTCAGTAGAGAAAATAGTTAGGGATGGAAGAGAGGGCCGCCAAGCAACCGTCAAAGGCCTCAGTGCCCGCAGAGGCACGCAGGTGCGTCGTCCAGGAGCTCGTCAGCTCAAAGCTCGAGAGAGCCATTTTTATAAACAATCGCAATGGAGCGCACACCGCTAGCCCCTCCTCCGGGTCGCCCCAAGGGAAGCTGGTACATGAAGTTCCCGAGTGGTTAACCCCAGCTCCCTCGAGCTTTGAGCTGACGAGCTCCTGGACGACGCACCTGCGTGCCTGTGTGGGCACTGAGGCCCTTGACGGTTGCTTGGCGGCCCTCTCTTCCACCCCTAACTATTTCTCTACTGAGTTATCCCGAAACCCGAGCCATGTCTCAGGCGATATTTTAAAACCCGGGACATGTATCGGGTCTAGAGATTATCAACAAGTACTTACTTGCACCCACTGGGGTGAGCCACTTAAGAACTTCATGCACCAGCTTCCCATGGGGCGACCCGGAGGAGGAGGAGGAGCTAGCGGTGTGCGCTCCATTGCGGGTGTTTATAAAAATGGCTCCCTCGAGCTTTGAGCTGACGAGCTCCTGGACGACGCACCTGCGTGCCTGTGTGGGCACTGAGGCCCTTGACGGTTGCTTGGCGGCCCTCTCTTCCACCCCTAACTATTTCTCTACTGAGGAGGGAAGTTATCCCGAAACCCGAGCCATGTCTCAGGCGAGATTTTAAAACCCGGGACATGTATCGGGTCTAGAGATTATCAACAAGTACTTACTTGCACCCACTGGGTTGAGCCACTTAAGAACTTCATGCACCAGCTTCCCATGGGGCGACCCGGAGGAGGAGCTAGCGGTGTGCGCTCCATTGCGGTAGGGTGACGTCTTTCATCAGGTTGTAGTAGGTTCATTGTTTTGATGGCAGCAGGTAATAGTGGTGTTTGTCTGGTATATTTTTAGGTCTCGCTGAGCCAGCGCATGCGCTGCTCTGCGAGAAATTTAGTGTGCGTGTTTTCAAAGTGCTACCACAGCCTTTTTTTTGGTGGCCTAGCGCTTGCATTCACGCGAGCGTGCACGCGCGCAGCCGCCACCTGTCTTTTCTATGTCACGGGTAATTAAGTGCATTGCGATCACTTTCACTTTCGGCGGCCGCGCGGCCAATGCTTTTCGCGCGCGCTTCTTAAGGAGTTGGCAGTGATCTACTAAACAAGTCCATTTGCTAATAACATAACCAGACAGACTGGATTTATCAATCCTTGATTGTAATTTGTGTCCTGAAAAGCAAATATGCTCACGGTGTAAAAAGAATTCGGATTCTCATTACAATAAACGTTCAAGCCTTCCTGCGGTCCCTTTAAGAATGCAGGGGGCGGTGCTAAGGTGTCTACTGTAATTCAGTTTAACACGAGGAGGAAGCAGCACGGATGTGGAAAGCCGTGGGCCCTGGAGGGTGAGTACATTTCTTGCAAGTTTAACTTTAGCCCGGGGTGGGGTTCTCCACGCAATAGGACAATGTCTTCTTGCCTTGCAGACAGCAAAGCTTTCGATTTCCTTCTCCGATTTTGCAGCAGCACAGATCCAAGCAAGCCCATTTCCCAGGAAGCTTCTGCCCCCTCGGCTGTCCCAGTGACATGCGCGGCAGCCTCCTAGACAGTATTCCACACGTCTGCTAGTCCAGCATGTCTCGATCAGCCAGGTGTACCTAAAACCCTCTATGCCCCCTTCCTGTAGGTCGATAGAACCCACCTGAGCATGGCTGCTTGTAGCTCTGACGTCCAGAATGTGTCTCCTGTAGTCGTTCACCGTGTCTCTCCTGTAGAGTCACAACTCTGTATTTCCAACGTGTCCAGCCTCTTGTTTTCTCTGTGCCAAGGTCGTGCTTTTAACAGGTCTCTGAGTAAACATTTATAAATGTTTACGCTCTGTGTCCTGGGAAACACACATATCAGTCTTTCTGCCTTCGCTTGATGTGATGCACCTCTATGTTAACAACCTTCAAGTGCCCTCTGACATACACTACCTGCACAGGCCTGCTAGTGCTGCCCTATTGAAGGTGGTGAATTGCTGTTGTGATTTTTCTGGCGCTGCCACTTTGAAAGAATTGCTAGTATTTTGAGCGGGCAAAGCGTGCCTACCAATAGAAATTGCACGTACATTGGTCTGTCTGCAACATTACCTTTGGCTCCGATTCCTAGCACTTGGATCCCCCAAGTTTTAATCCTGTATAAAATACACAAACAATTCCTGCACTTACATCTCAATCACTGTTTCTTTTTGATAATGACTTCACTACCACCCCTCTGATTTGCCTTTCATTTACACGCTTTTGCCCTCAAGATCCCCCTCTGACAGAAATGCCCGAAGTCTGCGTACACTTATTTATGTTACATAAATAAGTGTAAGCAGACTTCGGGCATTTCTGTCAGAGGGGGATCTTGAGGGCAAAAGTGTGTGAATGAAAGGCAAATCAGAGGGGTGGTAGTGAAGTCATTATGTAGCACAATTTTTATCACACGCCCATGCTTTCTTTTTGAATAAATAGAATACATTTATTCTACCTAGTCTCTCACTAAAATCTTAAATATAATTTTGCCCAAATCCCCTCTTTAGGTGGAGCAATCCTATTTTAAAAAAAAAACAACAAAAAAAAACTGAGGTTGTTCTGCATTTTTACAATGTCTCTACTAAAACGGTGTTCAGACCTAGAGAATGTATATAGGCATTTTCTGTCCCACAAGTGAATCTCTTTTCAGATTTCTTGACAACACCCAAATAAAGGGAGGCTGACCTCTTCCACTGACATCATATATTTAAAATGCTTGCCATCATTTGTATCTATAAAAAGTGAGACTACGTATCTTCTAATTTGATGGACAGCCTGCCACCATCTTTGTTTCTTCCCAGAGCAGGGGAATCCTGTTAAGTGCAATAAACTCAGTTTAGATCAGGTATTCACGCAGAATATGTAAAAAGACTGAGTGATGCTGCAGCTTAACGCCCAGACCTGTGGAAGGCATTGACCAATCATTGTTAACAGGGATATATTGTGTCATGGGTTTCAAACTGTGTTACTGACAATTATATGAAGCCCAAATGGACTATGAAATATTCTGAGCACCATGAGACAGCCGTGTGCATGCCCCTCCATCCCTCGATCTGACCACACTCATGTCTGTACTGGGGAAGTGGAGTTAAACAGGAGGGTAGTGAACTGAAAAAGGGGGAATAAAAAGCCAAAAAAGTACCAGGTCTCACTTTTTGCCCCTCTCCTAACTCTTTGCCCTGTTCTTTCTTTCATTGGGCTCCAAGTAGCAAACAACGTTGCATACGATATTGTATTGTAGTTGCATTAACACTTCAAACCCCGATGAGTTGCTGAAGTGGGTATCAGGCAGCTAGGTGGAAGTGTCAGTCTGCCATGTGATCTGCGTGAGTAGTGTTTGATGGGTGTGAGGACCAGTGTGATTCGCTTGTTGTGGTTTTGGTGCAGCGTCATGGTGTGTAATTGGGTGTTTTGTAAACTGCCGTTGCACTGAGAACTCTGCAGCTGTGTACAATATATTGCATTTGGGGTGCTGCATTAATTGCAACAATATGTTATGCTATGAGGTTTCGTTAGTACACACACATTTCAGAAGCGCAGTCACGATGCTCCGGTGCTTTAAATGGACAGGTACTGAGCGCTTGAACTGCTTCAGTTTGAACAAGCATTGGCATGGCCAATAGGTGTCGCCTTTTGGGACCTCATAAGTATTTAGTTATGCAGCACAATATCATTGGTACAACAGCATCAACTGTTGCATGGCTCAACACTTATAAGGTCCCAAAGGCGAGTCCTATTGGCTATGCCAATGCTTGTTTTTAGGTCCCATGAACTCTGATCTTGAACTTGACCTAGTTGTCTGACCTATTCTTTTCATTTTACTTCCCTCAGATGAATGTGGGTGAGAACAAGCCACTGGCAGTCATGAAGTCTGTGTCACGTCTGCCTGTTCCCAGCACTCTGAAGGCCAAACGCATGCGCAGCAATGAGAACATGCCAGTGCTGGAAAAGGTGAGTAGGGGGTGAAAGGCGCACCTTTTCAAATGAAATGAAGGTGAGATTTCACAGTGGTGTTGAGAGTAAACAACTTGGTTGACATGGGAATGAAGAAAAGAACCCCTTGCCTTGAACTCCCTCTACATGAATGGACTAGCAAGAAAAACTGGTGGTACAGAAACCTTATGATTGGATAGGGGGGAGGTGGTCACTCTAGTTTTTAATCATATAATTTCTTTCCTTCTTCAGAAACGGTTGCGTTTGTCGTCACCGGACCAGGTGGCACAGCACCGGGGTCCAGCAAGCATTGCCTGTACACGGCCCAAGCCAGTGGCTGCTGTGCCACGAAACTATGCAACTGGTGAGTAAAGTCCCATCCAAGCCCAACCTCTGGCGTGGAAACCAAATTATTTCAGGCATCACCTGCTTAGTGGTATTATGTGAGAACTTACCTTCTCAGCCCCCAAATCATTAAACCTAAAGCTTCAGTTGCCTGCACTTGTGATATATTTCTAACTTTGTTCTTTGAGGTTGGTTGTGTCTTCTGCAATCTGAATTGAAGATCTTGAAGATTTAGTGCTTAAAGTCTTTGGCTTACGAGCCTAGCAACCATGAGACGCATGTGCAGACCATGCTGGGGTGCTTTGAAAGAGACCCAGATGCCTTTACTTCTACTCTTGCTGGTATCTCTCTTTTGATGGTACAACAGAGCAAGTTTGTTAATTGTTGAGCTTCATAATTTGATTGGCAGTGCTTTCTTCAGTTTTCTCGGTCTGAGCTGCTTTTTGTGTTAGGATTGACTTAAGATCGCTAAGTAGTTGACACATTGGGGAACTTAATGTAGTCATTAAATGGTAGCATGGTGTTGATCGTGCTGGAATACATGTGTTAAATGTGCCCTATTGTTACTGGGTTTTAAATTTATTTTTTCAGCGCTGGTTTCCTCTCTGGGATGACGCCCTTTAGGACTACCATGGGTCAAAGCGCACACCCAGGCGCCATAGTGCAAGGGTGTGTGAATGATGTCAAGCATAGGTTTTTTGCTGGCGGGGTACATTTCTAGCGCAAAATACTATGCTTTTTCTATTTTGTGTGTCCTGTACAATGCAATACACATGTTAAATTGGAAGAAGAAAATCTTTCTCAAATGAGTAAACGCAAAGTCCTGTCTACCTCTTCTAGTAGATGGGAATTGCGTCAAACTCAATAGGTGATTGAATGGGTTCGTCCATTTTTGCAGCTCGAACCTTTTCTAGATTCATATGCTGTGCATTCTCCCGCCAGCCAGTAGTCTGGTGCAGAGTTATCTGTTTTTGCTGCAGGCATCTTCACCTACCACCATTTTGTGTTGTGCTTGTTCCTCTGATGTAAAATGTGTGTCCCGGAGGTTCCTGTGTGCGGCTGCCATCTTCAGATTCTTTCTGCCGATGGGTCTGGAAGCAGAACGTAGGAATTCGAGCAATCTGAAGAAAAGCTACCGATTGTGATGGAAAGGTGGAGACAATGCAGAGAACGGCAAAGTTGGTTGATGAGAGAGTGACTCCATCATTGCCTCAAAAGCTAGGAAACAAGAAAACAACCCCCCAGGTCTACAGGTTCACCTCAGACAGAAAAAGTAAGAAGGTGGAGATGGTCGGTAGGAAGATGGATATATGGTGCCGCCAATCAGTGGAGGTTTGTGAACTCTAGTACCCTTCTCTATCCGTATGGTGATCAACAATGGGAGGAAATCGAACAGCTGATGCAGCATTTCCCAGAACAATACCAGAAGAGGGCAAAAGAGGTGCTGCAGGAAGGCAAGATGATCACAAACACTTGCCTAATATTGGTGCTCGACACTGTAGACCGTACAAGCAGGCAAATGTGCACGGTTACAACAATGAGGCATGTCTGGCTTCAAGACGGAGGTGCAGGCATCTGTGATCAACCTGCCATTCACGGGGTAGCATCTGTTTGGACACAACAAGATTACAGGTTCAATGGAGCATTGCAATTTCGAGGCACCTTTTAATATAGTTGCCATGTCATGAAGGTTGCATTCCAAACAAGCACACCCCATTCAACATTCAGTCAACAAGGAGCCCCACAGGCCCCTACACCCAGATGACAGCATCACAACTTTTTCACCGCCGGAGGCGAGGGAGACGATCAGCCTGAGAGGGTCAGGGAACCAAAGCAAGGGACTCACTTTGGTACCACCGCAAGAAACACAAGTAAGGAGGAGGATAGGGGCAGGGCAGCAACATGGTGCCCCATACATACTTCCACAAAACACTATTGCGTAGACTTGCTAGCCAGAGGACAGCCACAGGTGGGACAGAAGGTTCTAAAGCACCTGTTTGCAAACACACTTATTAACCCCCCCATACAATCAATTCTCAGCATTTGAATCCAGAAAAGATTCATGCTGCAAAACAAAATGGTTACTTACCTATAGGAGCAGTTTGCAGTTGGAAAAGCTTTCTGAATTCACATGTGACAACAGAAGGAAGGGAGGTTCAAGCATCAGGAGGCCACAAAGAAGAAAATGGAGAGGGACACACAATATTTCGGACCACACCACTGTGTGGTGGAATAATGCACATCATATGAATCAAGGAAACTGTTTAAGCAGCAAAAACTACTCCTTACGGTGAGTAACCATTTCGGTATCACTCGTGGAACATTTCCTTCACACAAAGCAACACGAAGTAACATAAAGTGCTACTTTGCATTACTTTAGCAGTACTTTTCACTTCGGGCTGGTTGGCGCAAACCCTCCACAAAGTGTTAGCAAATCTGCCCCTATGTGTCTGGTTTTATTTTTGAACACCGTGATCTGATAGAGACTTCTAGCTGCCGATTCCTTGCCTTTGAATTTCCCAGGCTTCAGGCTGGATCTGGAAATGTTTGCTGAGCAATACCCCTTGCGCGTGCCAGCAGGTGGCTCTGCATGACATCGTCGTTGCCGTCAGTTATGATGATGCAGTACCTATAAAGGCGGCACCCAGTGACACGGACGTCGGTTCTTTTTGTGCAGTTAAGCGCCGATTCGGGAAGACCTACCCCTCTGTTGCTTTTTGACAGGCTTTTTTTCTCTCTACTTTGAGGAAGACTTGGGTTTAAGCCGTCCGGGGCAACCTCGTCTGCCTCTGGTGTCTTGAGCGTGACCACGATCGGAAGTCGTGCTCGGACTGTCAGGCCATGGCTCCTAAGAATGTATGGGAGTGGGCTTTGAAGCTCCTTGTGGCCCAACAGCAGACTCCATCAAGCGAGACTCCGCGGAGGTCACTGTCCCGATCAAGGAAGAGGAGGTTGTGGGACCGCTCTCGGAGCACAATGTCCTCTTCGTTCCACTCAAGGTCGTCTGGACAGTCTGGGAAGAGGCACAAGAAGAAGTTGTCGTCCTGGTGGACTTCAGCTTCACCTCGACTGTCGTCCGTTGAAAAAGGAGCACCGATGCTCTAGGCAAGGTTCTACAGAGCCATGGTTGACTTTGCGTCTCTCTCCTTTTCCAGGAGCCGTAGTGACCCCCACTCAGATGAAAGAGTTCTACGAGGCCATGCGCCGGTTATTTGAGCGGGCCGATCCATCTGGAGAGCCTTTGTGCCCTGCGGGGTTGGAAGGGGCCCATCTGATTCTTTGCTGTCAGCTCTGGCGCCAGTGGGGCCTCCGAGATCCAATCTGGGTCAACGCCGATCGTGCCACCGTGACCTCCCCCGATGTCGGACCTGAAGTCGGTGCCCATCGGCAGTGACCACCTGTAGGAAAGTGAGTTTCTGTTGCAGTAACACCCCCCACCCCCACCCCCACCCCCCCACACACACACACTTTTTGCCAGACTTCTGATGCACTTTTACTTGGTGTGCCCTGGGTCCCTGCCAATCAGGTTCCCACGGCCTGTGTTCTTTCCCCAAAACTAAACTCAATTAGCATTTCTGGCCACAGGTCAGCCCCTGGTAAATGGTACCATGGTTACCCAAGGCACTGTGACCAGAGAAAGCCTCTAAGGGCTGCAGCACTTATTGTGCCACCCTCAAAGGCCCTGTACCTTTATACACACACACACACACACACAGCCTTTGCAGGCTGTGTGTTTTGGTGCAGAACAAAGTGAAGAGTCGACATGGCACACATCTCTGTGTACCATGCCTACAACCCACTGCCCTGGCATAGATCCGCCCCCCTCTAGCTGGGTGCCCTCTGCCAGTGGTGAGGGTACAGGTGCATGAGTCCTGTACCCCTACAGTATCTAAGTCCATTCTTAGACATTGTAAGTGCAGTGCTGCCATTAAGAGTATATGGTGCTGGGAGTTTGTCATTACGAACTCCACAGCACAATAATAGCTACTCTGAAAACTGAGAAGTTTGGTATCAAACTTCTCAGCACATTAAACCCACACTGATGCCCGTGTGGCATTTAATGCAAAATGCACACAGAGGGCATCTCAGAGATGCCCCCTGAAAACTAACCCACCTCTAGTGTCCTGACTGAGTGGCTGCTTAGGCTGCCATCAACAGACATGTTTCTGGACCCCTGGGTCGAGAGCCTGCTGCTCTCGGTGGCCTGAAACAATGCACATCCTGGGACGAGGTGCCAAGTTTCCTCCCCCAGGATGGGCAGGGTTCACGAAGGGGAAGCTTTGTGAGCTTCCCCAGACCACTTGCTGCTTTCAGCAACTGGTCCCCACTGGTTCTACCCCCTACTCTGGGCGGGAGAACCGACGGGAAAAACAAGTGAGGGAGAGAGGTGTGCCCACCTCTGCCAACTCCACCCCTCAGGTGGGGGAGGCGAGGTGAAGCACAATTCCGAGTCCCCGCCATCTTGAGGATGGGGGACCCTACCAAACAGGGACAGGCTCCTGCCCCCCTCCCACTGGAGGGTGGCACAGTAGGGAGTGTACCCACCCCAGGGAAGGCACCCATTGGTCCCTGCCCTCTACCTACCTGTAACACCCCTAAATCTAGTATTTAGGGGGCACCCTGAACCTTGCTTCCTCAGATCCAGAAACAAGAAGAAGAAAAGAAGGACCAAACAGCCGTGCAGAGCTAACAAGAGGATGACGCCCACTGACTTAGCCCCAGCCCTACAGGCCTGGCTCCCCTCGAACCTGCTACTGCGAAATCCCCATGTGTCCTGCAGCCAGCAACCTCAAAAACCCCGGAGGACCTGCCTGCCTTCACTTCCAAAAACTATTTCTCCCATGAACACCGGATTTGTTCAACTGCAACCTCTGGCTCCGACCGGAGATTGCAAATCCAGCCCACTCTGCACCCGCCAAACCCACCCGAGCGGAAAAACTCCACGAAGAGGTCACCCCGGCAATACTTAACCGAGATCCGGCAACCCCTGACCTGCCTCCAGCCGACGCCTGCAGTCTAAATCCAGAAGGCCCCCCTAACCGTGACCAGGAGCTGGTAAGAAGTCCAACTCCAAAAGGCACCCCTGCACCCCACGCCCCACGGCCCTCTGTGCCCAAACCAACGGTGCCTAACCAACCCTTAACTTCCAAACTTACCTCTCGAAGTGGTGGTTGCACCCAGAAGTCATTCGTCTCCCTGCCTGCAGTGCTTTTGGGTGCCTGACGCCGAAACAGCACTCCGCACCCGGCCGCCTCAGTGCTGCTGAGGGTGCTCCTTTTGTGCTAATTTGTTTTCCCATTTGCCCTAAATCCTAGGCGCTTTGCTCCCACAACCCAGTGGCCTGCTTGCCAGCAGCCACCAATCGGAGGCCCCCTATCCCCCGTTGGATAACATTGGGCCACAACACTCTGCACCCGGCCGCCCTAGTGCCACTGAGGGTGTAACTCCCACATTCGATAACTTACCTGTGAACCGATAACCTGTTTTTCCACCATAGGATGACATTGACAATTTTCTTCCAAAAAGTTTGTAAGTGTGGAGTTTTGAAATTTAAAAAAATTCTTTAAAAATCGCACGAATTACCAAATCGTATTTACTTACTTGTTTGCAGGAAATGTACCAGTGCTAAATCTAGGTATCCAGCACGGAGTTAGAAAGGTAACGTAAAAAGTAACTTACCTGTAATTTACTGAAAAAGCCTATTCATGTCAATGTACTGTGTTTTGCTAAGTATTGCAACCTACTGCATCACATGTATATCAAACAAAGTACAATTCCTATTGGATTTTCAAACTTTTCTATGATCAGCAACTTATTACTGTATTTAATGCTTACAGTACTAAAACAGTATATTTTTTTATACAAAAACAATTGGTCTAGAGTTCAGTCCTTGAGTTTGTGAGTTCATTTGCTGACTGAGCGTGTACATCAAATGCTTAACACTGTCCTCTGATACTGCCTTACTGCTCGACCACTCTAACACAAATAGAGAGTAAGGTTCTATCTAACTTTAACCTCTGCCTACCTCTGGGGTCACCTGTACTCTATACACACTATACCTCATTTTGGTGTAGTGTGTATATATATATAGAGCCAGTTTCCTACACCGCCCCATCCTTATCCTTATCTCGACGACACGGAGTTGGAACGACGTCGATTGAACCCATGGGTTCTATGTTGTTTCCTGAACACTTTGTGGACGTGTTAGGCTTGGGAGAGGAATGGGAGGTGTCTATGGACCTTCTGGAACACCAGGATGACTCTGCAGAGCAGCTGGACTGGTGTGAGGAACTTGGGGAAGCCAGTGGACTGGATATTTCTACAGATACTGGCATGCTCTCTCCGCCAACCGTGGCTACGGAGAAGGGGGCATCTTATGCCATGATTGTCAAAAGGGCAGACGAGGTCCTTGGACAGTTAAGGACGGGAGAGATACAGCAAAATTCACCTTAAGGTGTGGCCTAGATACGACTGATTCGCTGGGCAGATCGATTTCCATGACAGTGGCCTTGAGGCTCCACGCCTATCTTATGACAATTGGCTTCTGAGTTGATGTCTAGGCAAGTTTAATGGACATGCCCTTTGATGGAACCTGCCTTTTAGGAATAAAGGCAGATTCAACCCTTATGAGGTTCAAGGACTCTCGAGCTACACCCAGAGCTTTGGGCCTCTCTTCTTCTCCTTGTTGCCAGTCTACCTTTCGTGGCAACGGAAGGGGTTTCCAGATACGTCAGCTCTATCCTAGTCACCGTTCTGCGCAGGCTTCCCAAAGTGTGCGGGGACGTGGACTCGGTTCATTCCGACCTAGGAATGGAAGCCAGAAATCATCGGCAGCCGCAGCCTCCAAGCACTCCTAGTCTGACTCTGCAAGACCACACCACTGCAGTTTGCGGGGGAATCCATTATCTCTCCCACTGGAGGTCCGTAACATCGAACAAGTGGGTCTTGCTGATCATTCAGGAGGGCTTTTCTTTGCCTTTAGTTTCTTTTCCTCCTCCCATTTTGCCAAATCCGGAACGGCTGACGGAGGATCAATTAAAATTGATCCAGGAGAAAGTTACAACAAAGGGTTGCGGCCGAGTTTAGATCTTCGTACTGTCCATCTCTTTCTCAAGAAGGAGAAATTCAAGATGTTCACTCTAGCTCAGGTCTTGTCTGCCCTAGACCAAGAAGACTGTATGGTAGCGTTGGGGTTGCAGGATGTGTATTGTTACATCCTCATCCTGCTGGGCCACAGGTGTTACCTGCAGTTAAAGGTAGGCCGCAAGCACTTTCAGTTTACCGTGCTCCCCTTTGTCCCTACCAGTGCCCCTCAGGTGTTCACCAAGTTGATGGCGGTGGTTGCAGCTCATCTACGCAGGTTAGGGGTGTCAGTCTTCCCTACCTCGACAACTGGCTGTTGAAGGCGCCCTCACCCCAGGCTGTCAGTCTCCCACCTTCAGACTACAGCGAACCGCCTGCATTTGTTGGGGTTCTCTATAAATGTGTCGAAGTCACACCGGACTCACTCTCAGACGCTCCCTTTCATCGGAGCTGTTCTGGGCACATTGCTGTGTTGGGTCTATCCTCCCAGGCAGCTAGTCCAGGATACTCCAGGTTATGATTCCGATGTTTCAACCTCTATCCTGAATTTCAACGAGACAGACTCTGAGGCTGTTGGGCCTCATGGCCTCCTGCATCGTGTTAGTAAAGCATGCCAGGTGGTGTATGCGGGCTCTGTAGTGGTAATCAATTCAATTAAAACTTTATTCGGATACAAATTTTGTGTCCATAAAAGTATACAAAAGTTAAAAAGAAATCTTTAAAATCATGGGAATTCATATAAATCATAAAAAGGTTCTTATACGTGGATTGTACCAACAACTAGTATGTAACACATTTCTTTCAGTCTTAATCACAATTACAATCTGGCAATTTAAGAAAGGTCATAGTTTGCACGATATTTAACACAAGCTTTTAAAAAACTGGCTGTTGGTAAGATGCTGTACTCAGTGTCCAAACATTGTAAAGCAAGGAGGGCCGGGCGACACTGGCGTAGGCCTATGAATTTTAATAGAGGTAAAATCCACTTTTGGCGTGGAAATTCATAGTAACTACAGAAGAGGACAACGTGCAATAGCGATTGTTCTGATTGCCCATCACATGGACAAGGAGTTCATTTACTAGACCAATCTTTTGTCTTCGGGAAAGTTAACAACCGGTGAAAAGTATTAAACCTGAATCGTGTTAAAAGATATTTTTCATAATGATTAGCACTGGATAGTAAATATGGCTGAATCCCAAATGAGACTTGTACCGCGGCAAGATGGAGATTTGTAGACTTTAAAATCTCAGATGTTAAGCGAAGCTCACGTAAATGGGATAGGCACGCGATTTTCAGCTTTTTGCGTGAAATATCTGCTGAGGACTCAGGGAGCATGATAAGAGATTCCAGGTTTACATCTCTCAGGAATTTATGAACATACAGCAGCCACGGGATATTTTTCCAACCTTCCAGAGTGAGACAGTCAGAAATAAGCAGACGAGTCAGTTTACATTCTAAAGTAACCCATAGTCGATGCCATAAAAGAATTGGTTGGATTGCTATAAAATCAGAAATATAATCCTCCCCCAGCTCCATATGGCAACCATAAGTTGGCGAACTATTGGGAGCGGCCAAAAGGTACCGCAAAAAAGCATTTTGTGTTTTTTGGATAATTTCCGAGTTAACGTAACCCCAAACCCCGGCCCCATACATTGCCACTGGGCGGCACTTGGCCCTGTAGATCTGAATCAACTCCCGGGAGGGGCGCTGGCCTAGTTTTTGCGCAAATGTGACCAAAGCTGTTGTAGTGGTACTTGAAGTTCCAGTGGGCACAGCATCAGGGATAGCTCACCGATGTGGTTCAGATCTCAGAAGGAACTGTAAAAGATCTGCAGTGTAGTTTGACGAACTAGGATTGGGTCAACAGCAGACCCCTCTCCCTTCCCCTAACCATATCTCAGTTGTGACCGATGTGTGACTTCTGGGATGGGGCGGTCATCTGGGAGAGGTGGAGACTGGTTTCTGGCAGTGAGGGCTCCACATACATTTGTTGGAGCTCCGAGTGGTTCGATTGGCATTGAAAGCATTTCTTCCCTCTGTCAAGGGGAAGCTTGTGCAGGTGTTCACGGACAACACCACCGCCTTGTCGTACTGCCACAAGCAGGGTGGGGTGGGGTCGTGGACCCTTTGTCGAAAGGCCCTGCGTCTCTGGACGTGGCTGGAATAGCAGGGCATAACCCTGTTGGTTCAACACCCGGCAGATTCTCTGAACGCCAGGGCGGAAGAACTCCGCCGTCAATGCCTAGTGTATCATGACTGGCGTATCCAGTCGGAGGTGGCACAAGGTCTTTTTCAGCAGTGGGGAGACCCTTGGTTAGATTTGTTCGACTCAGTAGAGAACGTGCAGTATCAGCAGTACAGCATGCTGGAGTTTCCAAGGCGGCTATCGCTCGCCTATGCTTTTCGTCGCAAGTGGAGCTCAGGCCTTCTGTACGCCTTTCCGCCCATACCACTCCTGTACAGGGTTCTGATAAAGATCGGGAGCGACCAGGCTCAAGTCATTACGAGTCTGGTATCCAGAGCTTCTGAAGATGAGCATTGATCCTCCGATAAGGCTGCCCCTTTGGGAGGATCTTCTGTCGCAGCAGCAGGTGAGGGTTCTCCACCCGAACCTGTCAACTCTGTGCCTCCAGTCGTGGAGATCGAACAGTGGCAATTGATGGCTTTTGACCTTCCTCCTGAAGTATGTATCATTATTTTGGCGGCCAGGCGGCCCTCCACTAAGACAGTATACACCTGCCGTTGGCAGAAATTTGTATTGCACTGTACAGAAGGGTCTATTGACCCTCACTCTGCTTCTTTCCTCTGTTCTTTTATTCATTCTCGCCCTTGCCCAGCAGGGCTCTACTTTGGGAACTCTCAAGGTTTACCTTTCTGCTCTGTCTGCTTTTTTGTGGCTGCCAGACCAGCCCTCTCACTTTAAGTCTCCAATCGTATATAGGTTTGTAAAAGGGCTGGTTGACTTGTTTTTACCCGCAGCCTTTGTTATGTCACAGTGGGACCTTAATTTGGCCCTCACCTAATGTGTGCTCCCTTTGAGCCTTTACATAACTGTCCCCTCCAGCTGTCGACCATCAAAACATCCTTTTTATTGGCGATTACATCTGCCCGGAGGGTGAGTGAGTTGCAGGCGTTATCTTTCACGCCTCCTTAACTGATGTGTTTTCCAGACAAAGTGGCGCTTCGCACCCGGGCTTCCTTTTTGTCAAACGTCATGACCCCATTCCATCTGGGTCAATCCATCACATTGCCCTCCTCCTTTGCTCCCCCGCATCCCTCTAAAGAGGAGGAGCGTCTTCACCGACTGGACCCAAAAAGAGCGTTGTCGTTCTACCTTGACTGCCCAAAATCTTTCCGGGTGGACGACCAACTCTTTGTAGGAGCTAACAAGAGAAGGGCAGTGCAGAAAAGACAATCTCTTGCTGAGTCGTATTCTGCATTAAGATCTGCTATGCCGTGGAATGGAGAAGCAGCCCCCTGAGGGATAAAGGACCCATTCCACCAGGGGAAAGGCTGCGACTAAGGCCTTGGCTCAGGGTGTCCCAGTCCTGGACATGTCTGGCAGCAACGTGGGCATCTTTGCACACATTTGCCAAACACTACTGCCTGGACAGTCGGATCTGCAGGGACAGGCATTTTGCCTGTTTGGTTCTGCAGGACTTCCTAGTTTGAGGTATTGGTTCGCAACCCACCGCCTGGATGGTATGGCTTGAGTGTCTAATTCAAAGGTAAGGAATCTGCAGCTAGAAGTCTCCATCATATGAACAAGTTACTTATACCTTCAGTAACGCATTACCTGGTAGAGACTCTATCTAGCTGCATATTCCTTACAGCCCCACCCATGCCTCCCCGCTTTGTGGACTAATATTGGAAGGCTATGGTTATGCCCCTTTTCAGGGCCTAGATTTGCACATGACTACGTCAGTTACTTCGTGGCTCTGCGCTTCTGGCCTGGAAAAAACTAAAAGTACTGACGTCCGTGCGCCTTTGTGGCACCTTTTATAGGTACTGCGGAATCCTTACAGACACTATGCCAACGTCACGTGCAGCCGAATGGAGCCACCCCACAGCGTGCGCAAGTGGATTTGCTCAGCAAAAGTTTCCGGACCCAGCCTGACCCCTGGGAAATCCAAAGGTATGCAATCTGCAGCTACCAGATAATGTATTACCGAAGACAGGTAAGGTAAGTAACTTGTTCTTCTCAGCTCAGATAGTGATTCTGAGACCTGCACCAAACTTTGACACCAGCCAACACTTTAAATCAGGGGTCTCCCACCTTTTCTGTAATAAGAGCTAATTATGATCAATACAATGATTACCGAGCTACTAATATTATTAGTGTTGTAACAATGACTATATCAGACAATATTACTTTGGTGACAACCCTATGTAAAGTTATCTGCAGTCATCACCTCTGCGCATCAGGCAGCCTGGAAGGCCATTACATGGATAATGCATAATAGCCATAGCTTAAATGTCCGTGGCACCAAGATGGTACTATTAGTAATAAATCTCCCCAATTCCACACAATTTAACACTACAATATCAGCAATAAATATGTTTTGTAAATTTAAACATCAACTTATCAATTCTGAAAATGCACACATTTTTGTCTCCTAATGCTTGCTTTTCAATTTTGGTATACATATATTCATTCAGTCATTCAAAAGCTTCTATTTTAATAGACTGGACTGGACACAGGAGAGCTATTTCTAGGTAGCTGAAGACCTACCAGTAGCTCACAAGTTACTGGTTGGAGAAGCACGCTCCTCATGAGAAACCAGGCACACCAGAGGGAAGATACGGCAATCAAGAAGAATTCTCCTCACTGCTAATATTACAGTGGGTCAAAGGAAGGATGGCGCATAGCCAGGGTCACTGGAATGATTCGATGTTTGGGCTGCAGTGTTTTCTGCATAAATATAGATTGCCGCACTTGCCACGTAATCCATCATCTGCTGTATAATCTGAAGATTTTAGCAAAAATGTTTATAGCTCAAACGGATGAAAAGATTCTAAAAGAATATGCAGCAACATGTTTTGCTGCAGAGTGAAAGGCTCTTTGTAAAGGTTGGCTTGTCGCCTTTCTGTTTGTTGCTGTTTTATACGTCAGACTGGTACTAATGAGGGGAAACTACTCCACAGACATTGTTAACTTGTGTAAAAATAACCAAAACAATAGATAATACTATCACAAAATATGCCACATTATGCCTCATAATTATCCTTTTCTTGCTACATAATTTAGTCTACCTTGCCACATAATTCCAATGCCCTGCACGTAGCAGACTCTGCAGAGCAATTCCCACAGCAGCGATGGGGAAATTGAGGGCAAATACCTGTGCTGGTTTGCAGCTGTCAATGGAAACTTCCCCCAAAAAGTTGAGGAATTGAGGAACTCGCTGTTTGCCACATTAACGCAGAGGTGAATCCTGTGCTTTTTGGTTCACTCAGGGGGGTTGGTGTTTGTTGTCTGCACAAGAGTACATTGTACGTCTTCACAAGCTACTGCAGGTTTTTAATTCCAATGTATGCTGGGTTACAGCGTGGGCCTAGAAGAAAACTAATAGTTTGGAGAGTCCTCTAATTTCAACTGGGTGAGTTACTTCAGTCATGCACTTCAGATCGCCCAAATTGAGCACACAGTGCACCAATCGCAGGCAGAATAGTGTGCCAGTGTGTAGTGCAGAGAAAATTAAATCAGGGGAATCTTCCTTTTCTTAATGCCCCATTCCAACGAGAGTAGAGTTTGTAATGTCTGGGAATTGAGGAGTCTGTCGGGGAGATAGCGCATAGCAAGAGAACAATCGGAATGCTCTTGCCCACAGAAAAAGAAAACGTAAACATTCTCTCTCTGCACAAGAACAAGGAAGGAACCACCACGAGAACACTCTGCTTGTTAAATTGAAATTGCCGGCGTCATGAGCCTTTTGCAATTTCTCGCCTAGTTAGCAATTCAGTCGCTATAAGCTGGCGGTTATGGCCTACGCACCTCTCATGCTTTGCAGAACGGACTTTGTGGATTAAAAGGCAGCATTGTTTTGCTACTAAGCATTGCACTTTTTCAGGAGAAATGAATCTTTGATTTCTGAGGTTTATTTTTTCATGACAGAATTTCTTAGCTTCAAAAGCTGGATTGGCACGACATCTGTAGGAGAGCATTTTGATCCGCATTATATTGCGAGAGTTGCTCTTGAATGCGGATTATTCAGAGGCCTAGATTTGGTGAACATTTGGGATGTATTGTGGCAGTAATTAGTATGTAAATTTAGAATACAAAAATGTAGATTTAACAAAAGATGTTACGTTGTGACTTGCGTGTATGTCAATGGAAAAAATGTGGTGGGTAAAAAAGGTGCCTTTTTACTTAATTGTTGCATTGTGCATAGACAAACATTAACCCCAATCTAATCCCCCTCTGTTAATTCTTGACCTCTTCTCCTGGATTATTTTCACTGACCTTTTATGGTGGTGAAAGGGGGGAGTGTACTTTGCCATGCCTCCTCCCCTGTAATTTGCGTCCTGCACCACCTTCTTACTACATCTCTTAAACCGTTGCATTATTCTAAACCTAATATTAGCACAACACTAAAACCTAAACTTTCCATGACCCCATGCCTTTCCCTGACCCCAAACCAACACAAACCCTTTGTTAACTTGGCCCTATCCCTTACCTAATTTATAAAACAAATTCCTAACCCACACCCTTTGCCTTGCGTTATCTTTCATATAATGTCTTACTCTAAACCGAATACTTTAACCTAATCCTAAACTTCTCTCCTATGCAGATCCTTACCTATGCTACTCTTTTCAACTTTCTCCTGTTCCTTCTGTGGTCTTTACTACAAACCATGGCAGCTAAACATAGTTTGAGTTGAGCAGCCACCACTTATCGGACCTTCAGCTTTTATAGCATATTTTCTGCAGAAGTGTAACTAATGTTCTTGGGTGCTGCTGCCAAGCCTTTATATCCATTTGTTGAAAATGTGATTCTGCAAAACATTTAGAGTCTTTTTATAATTCAGGTGTGGAGGAGGTTTCAAAATTAGTAATGTGCCTCTTCTTAACACCATTATCTTCCTCCTACAGGAAGACCGTCTCTTGCTCCTGCGAGAGGAGCTTCCAAGGCCTCTGCATCAGGAGCTCCAGGTACAGTACATATATTTAATGGCCAGGAATGTATGGATTTACTTTGAGTGGACATGTCATCATATCGCTATATCCTTTTCTTTGGTAGCCGCTGGCCGGAAGCCTTTACAGAATACATCTGTGCCTCAGACGGGTGAGTGGTCATCCAGGTGAAGACCTGTGCAGTACAATGGACTCCTTTTTATGTAATCCTGCAATAGCTTGAGTTTTATTTCCTCCCCTCTCCTTTTATCTGCTGTTTGTTTCTAGACTCAGCTGTCTTGCGTCTGGTGGTTTCTCTCTTATTCTTAACCCCAACTCAGATATTCCAACATTCAAGTTGGATTCCCTCCAAGTTCCCCCTTAAAGCGTTGGCTTCGCTCACATTCTCTTCAGTTTCTGGGACTGAAGCTACCTCATTGTACCTGTTGTGTTGTATCTCTGGATCTCTTGGGTCTGTCTGAACTCAGTTCCCTTGCTCTCAATTACTCCTTTTGGCCCCTCTCTCCATTTAGCTGTACTGATGTTTTCTTGTTGAGCTTAGATGCACAACCCGCTGTTGGCGGAGCGAAAAAGCAGCGTGCTGCCTGGGATATGAAGGGAAAAATGGATGACTTGCGAGACCAAGTGGCAAACTACAAGAGTAAACTACAAGCCGTGGCGGGGGAGAAGATGCGCCTGTGCCAGAATGTGGAGCAGATGCAGCACCAGCTGAACCATCAGGAGGCAGTGAACAAGGAGTTGACTGCCCGCTGCAGGTATGAATTGAGCTGTGGTCGAAGGGCTGCAGTTTTTGACACTTGGGCTTTGAAAATAAATGATGGGTTGAGAGCAGCGGCTTTCTCTGACAAGCACACAGGCCTATAAGGCTTAATAATACGCATTCGTTTCCAGTATGTTTGAACGGGGTTGCACTGCGAAATCTTGGCACCCTTTCCAACATTGAAGCAGAATCTTGTAGGAACTTTAATTCACCCATACTTTGTTGGCAATCTGCTTCCCAGCTAAGCTTCACATTTGAAAACCACAGTATGGCTCTCCAGAGGAGCCAGAATGCTCCTTTAAAGCCCTTGTGTGGTCTGCTTAGTATGGAAGTGTATTTTACATAGGCAGAAATATAAGATTTTGTGGTACATCTAATTTAGAAACTTAAAAAATTGGGGGGGAGAGGGAGGCCCACTGCTGCTTTCACTGCAATAGTTCAATAAGGAAGGATCCATTTTCCAACTTTGCAAAAGTGTTTTTTATTTTCTTTTTTAAAAAGCAAAGGAATATTGGCAGAGGTTGATAAGATTGTTGTGAAAGCAGTGAAGGAAAGAAACGTTGTGTTTGCAGCCCTGTTAAATCTCCCTCCTAATGGCATCTCTTAAATATCAAACACCACATCAGTCAGGAAGCGATTTCAGAGATTTTGATTGAAAAATGTTCTGCCCATATAGTGTCTTGTTAGCCTGGAAAAGGCTCTAAGCTCCGGGTGCCCAGGTTTCTCTTCTCCCAGCTCTTATCCTCAGTGGCATCTCATGGTCTCCCACTGGTTCCTTAAGAAGGTACCTGACAGAACAAGGACTCTGTACCGAAACTATGGTGATTACTCCCGGTGCTACCACCATGATAAAACTGTGGCATCTCTCTAGTCTTCGGCCGTGATCTTTGCTCCCCAACCTGCTCACTCATGCAAGTTGTATATCCGCCTCTGAGATTTCACCACACCCTCTCTGTGGTTATTTCAAGTGCCCCACAGCCCATCTAGCCACCCCGTGAACAGCAGCTTGGGTCACTTTGGTGCGAATTGGAGCCTGCGCCGAGATCAAGGCCAACGGTACCGCAGCACCTCCCTCCTGAAGGCTGCCGGGTTGAGACACGCCTGCCCCTGCGGCCTGGGAGCTCCGTCAGGCCTTCAAGCACTGCACCTTCTTTCTCTGGCTGCCTCTACCTGTAGGAGAGTAGGATCTGCTTCTTATAGTTACCCCCACTTTTTGCAGATGTTTCACTGTTTTCGACTTAGACTGGCTGGGATTCTGCTATCCAGGACCCCAGTCTAGCTGTTTTCTCCTCTAAATTGGTTGTGCAGGTACTTTAGGTACACTCCAGATTGGATGCTGGGGTATCCTTATCAGTCCCTAGTATATGATATACTATATACCCAGGACATAGGTACTCCAGAGGCCTCTCAGGGGCTGCAGCATGTATTATGCCACCAATGAGAGACCATTCAAAATGACACCACAGGTCTGCTACTACAGCCTGTGTAAGGTGGTGCATGCACCCCTCACTTAAATTTAGGTTTTGCAGCGTGAATCTTTCCGGATTCACTATGCTGTGCATTATTCCGCGATCTTGTGGTTGGGTCCGGATACGTAGTCTTTCTTTTGTTTTTTTTTGTTGTTGTTTTTTTTGTAGCCCAGGTGGGCGTCGACGTCCCACCATTTGGTGTACCTTTCGTGACATCGGCGCGCTTCCTGCGGAAGTCCCACCTTGGGTGCGCCATCTTCAGATTCTTTTTTCCGCCGTTGGATCTGGATCGTCATCGAGAAGCTCCAGAGTTGAACGAAGGAAAAGATGAATACGCGAGTTTCATCGAAGGAGAAAGTATTCAAGACTACAGAGAAGAAGAACATACAGCTGGGACGACGAAGAAGGTGGAGTTCCACGGAAACTTCGACGCCCATTGGAAAATGCGCACTCAGAGACTCTGAGCGCAATGGACAAGACACCATTCAAATTCTGCCGTAACTGCCACCACAAATACGCGCAGAAGGATCAGCATCCAGTCTGCAACCTTTGCCTGCCGATCGACCACGTGAGCAAGGATTGCAACGCCTGCGCCGTCTTCACGCCGAAGACGCTCCGAGTGAGAGAAAGGCAGAGAAGAGCCAACTTCAACATGGAAGGCAAGGGTAAGGCCCCGTCGCTGTACGAGCTGGGCCTCTCCACCGACGATGAGGACAACATCGCCGAAGGACCCGACGTCTTCACGGTCGCAGAGACCGATAAGAAAACGCCTGACAAGGTAGGAGACCCTTCCGAGTACGAAAGCCCCGAAAGGGCCCCGAAAACCTGAGAGTGACTCTCGAAAAACAGAGTCAAAGTCCTCGAAAGGAACACCAGTGCCGAAAATTTCGACGACCGCAAGTGGATCCAAGGACGAAAGGCCCGGCGGATCCTTCGAGAAGGACTCCCAGGTGCCGAAGCCCGCCGAAAAGCAGGGTTCGTTCAAGCAGGGCCTCGAGGTGAGCCGCCCGACGACGAAGGAAAAGGCCGCGTCGACGCAAGCTCCGTCGAAGAGACCAGCGCTCGACGCCGATCCCGCCTCCGAAATGGAGAAGAAAAAGAGAAGGCTCGAAGCGGAGATGGAGAGTATCCTTCTGAGGAAGAAGGAGTTTGACGAAAAAATGAGACAGTACAAGTTCCCAGTAAGGCCGCCGTCCGAGGTCGTCTAGGTCGAGGAACAGGAGGACTTCGACACCGAAGATCTGTCGAGAGATCCTGAAGAGGAGGAGGAGAAAGCCTACTATGAGGGAGAAGAAGACGAGCAGCAGTCGATCTACGGCTCGGCGCCGTCGAAGACTCAGGAGAGGGAATGGCAAGACCTAGACGCCGAAAGTCCCGAGGAGCCCGTGGAGACATATCCTTCTAGGCCTTCGCCGCCAGACGACATTGGAGCATACAACATGGTCGTCAGGAGCGCAGCAGCGGCCTTTGGGGTGAAATTGGACGAGGAGAAGCAGAAAGCAGACTTACTACTGGAAACACTGCTCCCCATCCAGACTAGGAGCCAGTTCCTTCCCATGCTCCAAAGCGTGATGAACCAAGGGAAGGAGGCATTCAAGGAGCCCGGAACTTGCAGATCCATCACTCCAAGAACTGAAAGCACTCTTCACAGGATACTCCATATATCAAGGGACAAGTCACAACTGACTCCATCATTGCTTCCACGGACAGGAAGAGGGCCAATGTGCCGGCTACCTCGGGCCGCCTCCCGACAAGGAGAGCAGAAGAATGGACCTCACCGGGAGGAAGGTGGAGAGAAATGCGGCCATGCACTGGCGCATGGCCAACTCCAATGCCCTTCTGAACAGGCACCAGCACCAACACTGGGACGAGATGGGAGACCTAATTAAGCATCTCCCAGAGCAGTACAGACAGAGAGCTTCCCATCTGGTCGAGTAAGGTAAAAGCATTTCTAACGCATGCATTAAGACGGCATTGGATGGGGCAGAGACATCTAGCAGGCTGATGGCTATTGGTATCACGGAGAGGAGGCAAGCCTGGCTCCGAATTTCTGGCTTCAAACAGGAGGTCCAGAACAACATACTGAACACACCATTCAACGGTGAGACGCTGTTCGGTGCCACGGTGGACGAAAAACTCTCCCAGCTGAAGAAAGAAAATGAAACGGCTAAGTCCATGGGGGCCCTGCAATTCAGAGGGATGCGAAGAGGCACCACAGCTCCGAGACCCTTCGGAAGGGGAGGAAACCAGCCGGGAACGTCACACCAGACTTTCCAGCAAGGACAGCAGAGTGAAGATCACAGCCAGCAGGGCCAGCAGAAGCAGAACTGGCAGTACCAACCTCGGGGCCAGTCCTTTCGCGGGAGGGGAAACGGACGTGGACAGAGAAGAAGAGGGGGAGACCAACCCTCCTCAAAGTGACTTCCATCGAAAGAAGAGGCTCACCCTCAGGATACCCCAGGGGGTGAAGCGCATAGTGAACACAGTAGGGGGGGTTCACAAACCAAACGCCTACGAGCATGCAACACCAGTAGGCAGAAGACTAAAACTTTACCTTCAACAATGGCAAAAAAATAACATCAGACAAATGGATTCTGAACGTCATACAGAACGGGTACTGTATAGAGCTAGAGAAAAGGCCTCCAAACAAGAAACCAAAAAGAAGGCAACGCTCCGGGCAGGTGCTTGCTCAACTCAAAAAGGAGACTCTGCAACTGCTCCAAAAGAAGGCCATAGAACCGGTGCCATACAGAGAAAGGAACAAGGGAGTGTACTCAAACTACTTCCTGGTCCCAAAGGTGGACGAAACACTAAGACCCATCCTGGATCTACGGTTCCTAAACAGATTCATAAAAACTCAGAGATTCAAAATGACATCGCTGCAAGAAGTGCTGCCCCAGTTACGAGGAGGAGACTTCATGTCCACGGTGGATCTCAAAGATGCCTACCTGCACATCCCGATGAACGGTCGACACAAGAACCTGGTAAGGTTCACAGTCAACGAGGATCACTACCAATTCACAACCCTGGCATTCGGCCTCAAGTCCGCGCCAAGGGTGTTCACAAAATGCCTGGCAGCGGTAGCAGCATACCTTCGGAGGGAAGGGATCCATGTTTCTGTAGTAGGGGAATCTCTGTTATAGTCATAATCTAGTGAATAGTCCCGCCCATGTGCGTGGACCCCAGAGCAATAAAAAATAATCTCTAAAAGGTGACAAATCATGCAGACCTGCATACACCTTTAAGAGAGAATTTAATTTAAAGACCGATAATGCAGCCCATACCCACAGGCTACACTGTCCAGTACTTCAACTAGAATTCCACCAACATCCACAAACAGCACTGCCTGTCTAGTTTTTCTCCCCATAGGAAAAAACCCTGCCTCTACCAACAAAAGCCTCTGGAATAATAGAGAGGAAGGAGTGGACAGACAAGCCCCACAGGCTGCCATTATGTGGCTTAAAACAGGATACTGTGCCTTTAAGAAAACTTTCCAGGTTTCCAGAACTTTCCCCAGTATCCCAGAATGCCCAGCAGGTCCCATTTACTTTCAGTTCTTTTTTCCGGCTCCTGCTAGCAGGACCCTGGAGCATTGAGCTCTCCCCTTTTCAAGGGTTTTTAGGAGATTTTGTCAATTTTTGTCACTTTTTCAAGTGCTTAGTAGCTGGTACTGTCAACATGCCTGGCTTGTTCGACAAGTGCCCGGAATGTGGTAGAAAGAAGGCTAAAACTGATCCACACGAGGTGTGTATAGGTTGCCTTCCCCAGTCCCACGTGCCTGAAGGCTGTACCATCTGCCACTCGTTCTCAGCCAGGACCCTGAGGGACAGAATGAAAATCAGGCTTCAAGTTCTGGAGGAGAGAAGACTGAAGGCACCAGGTGGGTCTGGAGGGGCTGATTTGGCCCATACTGAGGCCTCTGGGGGGCTCCCCAGGGGCAGGAAGACCAGTAAGCGCTCCCACTCCCCGTCGACGTCGAGGGCGTCGACGTCGAGGAGGATGACCACCGTCTGTTCGCCGTCTCCCCAGGGCTCTGGGGAGAAGCGGCGTCGACGATCGACGTCGAGGGACCTGAATAGGCCGCCGTCGACTACATCGGCATCGTCGTCGGCGACGACGCCGTCTTCGGCGCCGTCCAGCAGTCTGCGTCGAGATCGGACCCGGCGATGAAGAGGAGACGGTCGACGTCGCCGCCGAAGAGGAGATCGACGTCGAGACGCTCGAGGTCGAGGAGATCGCCGTCTAGGCACAGGTCGCCGTCGAGGCACAGGTCGCCGTCGAGGCACAGGTCGCCGTCGAGACGGAGGTCGCCGTCGAGGAAGAGAGAGTCACCGGAATCGGTGTACTCTGTGGTGTATACGCCTCCTCGGATGCCTCAGTCACCGCCTCCTCTCCCACCTCCTCCGACTCCTCCTCCACCACCACCAACGCCGCCTCCTCCACCACCTCCACCGCCACCACCGCCTCCACAGCCGCGGACACTGCCTCCGCCGCCCCCAACTCGGTCGCTGCCACGCACTCCAGTGGGACCGCCGCCGGTTCCCCCGCGGTCAGTTTCCCTTCCGAGGTACCCGACTCCGCCGCAGGGGACCCCGAAGCCACGACGCTCACGGTCGCCGGGACCGGCTAGACCGGCGGACAGGCCGAAGCCGAAGAGGTCGCGCTCCCGCTCTCACAGGAGGAGAAGGTCACTGAGCCGTGGACGGTCATCGTCTGACTCAGGACGACGCCGTAGGAGGCACAGGTCCAGGTCGCACACGCGCTCCTCGACCAGAGACTTTTCCCCGACGCTGTCGGACTCACCGGGGACTAGGGTGTCTCCGGTGGACGATTTGGTCTCTTTCCAAGAGGTGCTGTTGAGAGGGGCAGCAAAGTTGGGTATCACGGTGACGGTTCCAACACCCACGACGTCCGTGATATTCGAGACACTTCATAAGAAACATCTGTCTCGCCCTCTACTGCCTCTTGTACCAGGACTGGTGGAACCCGCATTGGAGCTGTTCCTCACTCCCGCGATGACGAAGGCCGCCCCCTCCAGGCTCATGAAAAAGTATAGGGCCCCGGAGTCGGACCCTACCTTTTTGAGAGTGGACCCGAAGCCGGATTCGGTCATCGTGACGGCGGCGAGGAAACAACATGCGACCGCCCCTTCGTCGACGGTCCCGCCTGACAAGGAAAGCCGCTGGCTGGACTCTGCGGGCAGGAAGGTGTGTGGGACCGCCGCCGCCACCACCATGAAGGCGGCGAGTGCAGGGGCTTTGTTGGGCCGTTACGACCGGGCCCTGTGGGAGTCCCTGCAGCAGTATGCGGACCTGCTGCCCCGGGACAGGAAGGAGGACTTCTTGGAGACAGTGCGCGAAGGCATGCTGGTTTCTAATCAGGTGATAGGCGCAGCGGCGGATGTATCCTTGCTGGCCGCCCACGCCTACTGTCATGGCGTCCACCAGAGGCGGCATTCGTGGCTGCGCCTGACGTCCCTCAAGCCAGAGGCGCAGCAAAGAGTGGCCAACCTGCCCTTCTCGGGGGAAACCCTGTTCGGGAAACATGCGGACGATGAGATGGCCCGCATGAAGGCGGAGGCGGAAACCCTGACGGCCGTTGGGTTGGAGAAGGCCGAGAAGAAGAAGCGCCCGTTCCAGAGGCGGTTCGGGTCTTCGGGCAGAGGGCGTGGGCAGGGTTCGGGACAGCAGCAGCAACAACAGCAGCAGTTCCGCAAGCCCTTCCAGAAGCGCCAGGGGGGTAGAGGAGGCCAGCAGGCTACTACCACTACCAAGGGCCCGGCCGGGTCTCGGCCCTGAGCGGCTACTTCCCCCTCAACCGTTACCCACTCCAGTGGGGGGGAAGCATTCAATTTTTTACGGCAGAGTGGAGAAAAATTACTCCGGACAAGTGGGTGCTGAATATTGTTTGCAATGGATACAGTCTTCGGTTTATCAGCCCGCCTCCAGCGATTCCGCCGGTCAGCTCTCGATTCCAGCTGAGAGAGCTCCAGGCGGAGGCAGACATCTTGTTGAGAAAAAGGCGGTAGAAGAAGTACCTCTGTCTCACAGGGGAAGAGGTCTGTACTCTCGGTTCTTCCTCGTTCGCAAGAAGGACAAGAACGAGTTCAGGCCCATTCTGGATTTGCGACAGGCAAACAAATTGATTCGCAGAGAGAAGTTTCGCATGCTATCGTTGCACCAGATTTACCCTCAGCTGCAACGGGGAGACTGGCTCTGTGCCATAGATCTACAGGATGCGTACTTCCATGTGCCCATAGCAAGGAAGCACAGGAAGTTCCTGCGATTCCAAGTCGGCGCCAATCACTATCAATACACAGTACTGCCATTCGGGCTAAAGTCTGCTCCCAGGACCTTCTCGAAGTGCATGGCGGTGGTGGCGGCACACCTGCGGAGGAACAAGGTGTTTGTCTACCCGTATCTGGACGATTGGCTGATCAAGGCTTCATCCTTCTCGGAAGCACAAGATCACTTCCGATGGATGTGCGCTCTCTTACACAAGCTTGGGTTACACGTCAACATGTCCAAATCGGTCACGACTCCGGTCCAGTGCATACAGTACCTGGGGGCCTCCATCGATACGCGGTCAGCAAGCGTGTCTCCTTCGGAGGAGAGATGGTTATCACTCCTTCGGAAGGCTCAGGACCTCAGGACTGCTCCATCGACGACAGTGAGGAAGGTGTCTTCTCTACTGGGATCGATGGCCTCCTGTATCTTCCTCACGCACGGCTTCACATGAGACCACTGCAGGAGTGCTTGGAGGATCAGTGGGATCAGAGGACAGGCTCTTGGGACGACAAGATACGACTGTCGCTGCATGCTCTTCAGTCTCTGAAGTGGTGGTGTTCGGCGGAAAACCTCCTCAAGGGGGTTCCCTTCCACAAGGACATTCCCACGACGAGTGTAGTGACGGATGCTTCTCTCCAGGGCTGGGGAGCGCATTCCGGGGACTTGCAGATTCAAGGAAAGTGGTCTCCTTTGGAATCGACGTACCACATCAATTTCCTGGAACTCAGATCTGTCTTCCTGGCACTGAAGGCCTTCCTTCCGTCCTTCCGGACCAACTCGCTGCTGATACAGACGGACAATACAACCACGATGTATTACCTCAACAAGCAGGGGGGGTCGAGATCGCGCACTCTGTCACAGGAGGCACAGGCGATCTGGCACTGGCTGCTGGCCCGAGGACTGACTATTACGGCCACGCATCTGCCAGGGGTGCAGAATGCTCAGGCGGACGCCTTGAGCAGGCTGATTCAGGAAAACCACGAATGGGTCATAAACGACGAAGTACTAGGAGAAGTCTTCGCAAGGTGGGGGACTCCAGACGTAGATCTGTTCGCCACCGCCGAAAATAACAAATGCCGAGACTTCGCATCCAGGTACTACCAGCGGGGGACGCTGGGGAATGCGCTATGGATCGATTGGTCGAACAGCTTTCTGTACGCTTTTCCACCCATTCCCCTGATTCCGGCGGTGCTCATCAAGCTGTTCCAGTCCAGGGCGCGGATGATCCTGATCGCCCCGGAGTGGCCCAGGCAGTGGTGGTTCACGGACCTTCTTCACCGGTCTCTCCTTCCTCACATGCGGTTGCCGTGCAGGCCGGACCTTCTCACGAAGTTCGGGGGGCGGATGGTGCACCCCAACCTCTCGTCTTTGAGTTTGGCGGCATGGCTCCTGAAATAGTGCAATATGGCCATCTGAATCTACCAGACGATTGTATGGACATACTGAAGGAATCTAAACGACCTTCCACTAGGACATCCTATGCTTACAAGTGGAAGAGGTTCTGTATCTGGTGTAAGTCCAAGAACTTTGATCCGACAACATGTAAGGAAGGTGTCATCCTTCCATACCTTTTACATCTGGCGCAGTCTGGCCTTAATTTCCATACCATTAAGGTTCATCTGGCGGCTTTGACTGCTTACAGGAAATGCCCTTCACAGACTTCCTTCTTTCAGATCCCTGTGGTCAAGGATTTTTTGGAAGGCTTGAAGAAAGTGTTTCCTCCTGTCAGACTTCCCTCGCCTTCCTGGGACCTGAATGTGGTGCTGTCCAGACTGATGAAGGAGCCTTTTGAACCCCTTCACAAGGCTTCATTGCAGCACCTATCCTGGAAGGCGGCGTTCCTAGTGGCCATTACATCGGCCCGCAGGGTGAGTGAACTTCAGGCATTATGTTGTCAAGAACCTTATACTGTATTTCATGCTGCTAAGGTTGTGATGCGTACTCACCCTAAATTTCTTCCTAAGGTTATCTCTGATTTTCATGTCAACCAGACCATAACTTTACCTACGTTCTTTCAGAATCCCTCTTCGCCAGCGGAAAGGTCTCTCCATTCCCTGGATGTTCGGAGGGTGTTGAAATTTTATCTGGATAAGACCAAGGATATTCGTAGGTCTGACCAATTGTTTGTTAATTATGGCTCAGTCAGGACTGGTCTTGCGACCTCTAAGCAGTCCATTTCTCGGTGGATTGTGTCCTGCATACAATTGTGTTATCAAAAGGCTAATAAGACCTTAGGGGGTAAACCTAAGGCTCATTCCACCAGGGGCAAAGCTGCCACGACGGCTTTGCTGCGTAGTGTTCCGATTTGCGGAAATCTGCAAGGCGGCCACTTGGAAGTCGGTCCATACCTTTGCTGCGCATTACTGTCTGGACACGGATGCCAGGGCAGATGCTCAGGTTGGGCAGGCTTCGCTGCGAAATTTGTTCGCACAGTAGTGGTAGTGTCTTGTGTGTTCTCCACCGCTTTTGTTGTGTGGGGATGGGCTTGCCATTCTATTCACTAGATTATGACTATACACAGAGATCCCCTACTACAGAAGGAGTAGTTTCTTTTCTGTAACTCCAGTTCTGTAGTAGGGGTATCTCTGTTATAGTCATAAGCGCCCGCCCTCCTCCCCGGTGGAGAGATACTTATTCATATGTAGAATGCTACAGGTCTGGCGTGCTACGCCTTCAAAAAGAACTGAAAGTAAATGGGACCTGCTGGGCATTCTGGGATACTGGGGAAAGTTCTGGAAACCTGGAAAGTTTTCTTAAAGGCACAGTATCCTGTTTTAAGCCACATAATGGCAGCCTATGGGGCTTGTCTGTCCACTCCTTCCTCTCTATCATTCCAGAGGCTTTTGTTGGTAGAGGCAGGGTTTTTTCCTATGGGGAGAAAAACTAGACAGGCAGTGCTGTTTGTGGATGTTGGTGGAATTCTAGTTGAAGAACTGGACAGTGTAGCCTGTGGGTATGGGCTGCATTATCTGTCTTTAAATTAAATTCTCTCTTAAAGGTGTATGCAGGTCTGCATGATTTGTCACCTTTTAGAGATTATTTTTTATTGCTCCGGGGTCCACGCACATGGGCGGGACTATTCACTAGATTATGACTATAACAGAGATACCCCTACTACAGAACTGGAGTTACAGAAAAGAAACTACTCCATACCCTTACCTGGACGACTGGCTCATCAAAGCAAGTACTCGCGACAAGTGCGAGGAACACGCAGAAATAGTGACAAATACACTAACAAGTCTAGGGTTCTCGATTCACTGGGGGAAATCATCAATGGAACCAGAACAGGTGAAGATCTTCCAGGGGGCACAGATCAACACCATAAACAACACAGTCATGCCCAGCAACAGGAGAACAGGAGCCCTGCTGAAGGAGACACGTCTCTACCAGAAGGGGCGAGCTCTGACAGTGAGAACGGCGAGCAAGATCATGGGAATGATGGCGTCGTGCATACACCTAGTCCCCAATGTACGCCTAAACATGAGACCATTCCAAGAATGGCTGCAACAACAATGGTCACAAGCAAACGGAAGTTGGGAGGATCTAGTGGTTGTAACGCACGCAGTGCAGGAAGAGATAACATGGTGGAACAGGGAAAACATCACAACAGGGAAACCCTTGACACCTCCAAACCCAACTGTGACCATCACCACAGACGCATCCCAGAGGGGATGGGGTGCACACATGAACAAGCTCAGAGTGAGAGGTCTGTGGACTCCAACGGATGCGGTCAAACACATCAACTACCTAGAATTGAAGACCATACTGCTAGCCCTGAAGGCTTTCCAAAGGCAGCTGTACAACCAAAGAGTGTTGATACAAACAGACAATACTACGACGATGTTCTACATCAACAAGCAGGGAGGAACGCAATCGTTCCCCCTATCCAAACTGGCTCAGGAGATCTGGAGATGGGCAATCCCACTGAAAATAGACCTGCTGGCCATACACCTTTCAGGAAAGGACAATGTGGAAGCGGACTGGCTCAGCAGGCAGACTTCGGTATCCCACGAGTGGGAGCTCAATGGATGGGAAACGCAAAAACTATTCAGAAGGTGGGGGAAACCTACAATAGACCTATTTGCAACCCGCCAGAATGCAAAATGCCAAAACTTTGCATCCAGACAACCAGAAAAACAATCCCAGGGGAATGCCCTATTGATAAACTGGTCAAAAACATTTGCCTACGCTTTTCCACCAATACCACTGATGCACAGGGTACTCAACAAATGCAGGACAAGCAACATGACGCTGATCCTAGTAGCACCACAGTGGGCAAGACAAACGTGGTACTCTCAGATAGTGGAGATGGCAGAGGGCCCTCCACACAAATTTAAAAAAATCAAAGACTTACTCTCCATGCAGAACGGAGAGGTTCTACACCCAGAGCCAGAGAGCCTCAGTCTAGCGGCGTGGCTCCTGAGGACCTAGAGTTCGCACACCTTAAGCTACCTCGAAGCACTATGCGAGTGCTGCGTGAGGCTAGGAGGCCAACGACACGGAAATGCTATGGAGATAAATGGAAAAGGTTTACTATTTGGTGCACCAGAAATAAACTGCAAAACAAAATGACAAAGGAATCAACGGTGCTTAGATACCTCACACACCTACTGAAATCTAATCTATGCTCGTTGTCACTAAGAGTCCACCTAGTGGCGATTGTAGCATACACACGAGGGGAGACGGGAGGAAGTTTCTTTACCTCTCGGGTAGTAAAGAGATTCCTCGAGGGAGCTAAAAGATTAGCACCACCGAAAAGAATGCCGGCGCCGGCATGGAACCTCAATTTAGTCCTGACTGAACTCCTGAAGGTGCCCTTTGAGCCCATACACAAAGCCTCACTACAAATGCTGAGCATGAAAACAGCCTTCCTGGTAGCAAGAACATCGCTACGCAGGGTAAGCGAACTACAGGCGTTAACACTACAGGAGCCATACATACAGATCCACAAGGACAGAGTCGTCATGAGGACGGACCCACACTTCATGCCAAAGGTGGTGTTCGCTTTCCATATGAACCAGACCATTCAAATACCAAGTTTGTTCCAAAACCCGACAACGGGCGCAGAGAGGGCACTTCACACACTCGACGCCAGAAGGGCGGTGATGCACTACATAGAGAGAACTAAGGAACATAGGAAAACAAAACAGTTTTTCATGTCATTCGCTGCCAGTTTCCTGGGTAGACCAGTGACCAAGGGCACCATCGCACGATGGATCGCGCTAACAATACAATTCTGCCACAGGCAGGCAGGACAAGAACTATCAGAGGGGGCACAGGCACACTCCACAAGGAAGAAGGGGGCAACAATTGCCTTTCTGGCAAACACGCCCATTCAGGACATATGCCTGGCGGCAACCTGAGCTTCAGTACACACGTTCACTAAGCACTACTGCGTGGACATACAGATGAACAAGGAAGCACAAGTAGGACAGAAGGTGCTCCAACATATATTCAACGACCAACGCTCATCTTCCACCCAGCCGCCACAAAAATAGCAAACCGCTACAAAGTCTATGCACAGCATAGTGAATCCAGAAAGATTCACGCTGCAAAACGAATAGTTTCTTACCTGTCGGTGTAGTTTTGCAGCTTGAAGATCTTTCTGGATTCACTAGCGGACCCACCCACCTCCGCCAGAAAGATGAGGCAGGAGAGCAAGGTGGAATAACAAGTGAGGTTGAGAAGAATAAAATACTGAAAAGAGACTTGGAGAATAAACAAGACTAAAACCGCCTGGGGTTAAAGAAAAAAAAAAAAAAGAGAAGACAAAAGAACAAAACAAGGTGGGACTTCCGCAGGAAGCGCGCCGACGTCACGAGAGGTACACCAAATGGTGGGACGTCGACGCCCACCTGGGCTACAAAAAAACAAAAAAACAAAAAAAAAAAGAAAGACTACGAATCCGGACCCAACCACAAGATCGCGGAATAATGCACAGCATAGTGAATCCAGAAAGATCTTCAAGCTGCAAAACTACACCGACAGGTAAGAAACTATTTGTTACCCTATCTACTCCATATCACTGCACATATAAACCTATCAGTCACCCCTATGGCAGGCCTTATCAATCCTGAAGGCAGGGTGCTGGGTTTTATGTGAGAGGATGCTTCTGCATGAGCAGAGCCTCTCTGCAGCCTTCGGAACATGTATTCCAGGGTTGTTTGTGATGCAGCCAACGATGTATTCTTAAGTGCATTATAACCTCGCGGTAAATGCTAACTTTAAAACGGCTGCATGGAAACCTATCGTGTTTGGCGTCAAACACCTTGGAATCATATCTCCACACCAGTAACTGGTGTGGGAGGTATGATTCCACTCTCCTAGAGGGAGAAATATGACAACACTGGTACACCCGGTACCAGCTTTCTTGACCTTCGCATCACAAAATGGATACTGCCAGCCACAGACATGAGTCTGCCCTCCTGCTGCTGGACGAAACTCCGGCAGGGGAAGGCTGGACAAAAGGTTTCCTGTCACAGGGAGGAGCGACCACCTCCCAGACAGGCTTTAGTGTATTGGAGCTGGGTGGGTGCACTCTGAGAGTGTTTTGATGTCTGCACGGGGGGCACATTTGGTGTCCCTGTGCATAGTCCAGCTCAAACCGGTCGCAGGAGCCATTTGTTCCTGCTCAGGCGCGAAACTGGACAAGGGACATGGGTGTAGCCACCCCTCTGTCCTGACCCTCCCATAGGTGGGTCCCCAGAGTTTGTCCCACCCCTTCCTTGGGTATAAAGTAGGAACTCCTGACTACAGGACTTTAGATTTAACTGGATGAAACTCTGCTACAGAAACCAAGTACTTCGACTATCTACACTACGCTGGATGACTGAAGAATCTTCCTTGGAGTAAGGGAGTTACTCCCCTGCAAGGCAGGCACCTTAAACGCATCTGACCAGTTTGCATCTCCCGAGCTCCTGAGGACTCCGAAGATTTCTGCAACACAGGAGGTGGGTTCCCAAGTGTCCCCGAGGTCGACTAGTGCTCTCAGCAACCCTGAGACCTGCAGCCCTCGTGGGGACCGTGCAACCCGTACCCCTGTGCACCGTGTCCATTTGCAGCAGCATATGCTTTTTGGTGATCCCTGAGGCTGTGCTTTGGGTTACTTGTAGTCCTGATCCCGAGCAGTATTTCCACTGAAGATTTCTGGCCTACACTCTACGAGTGTTCCGTGGGCTGGTATTTTGTGATTCAGCTCGAGGTCCCTCGGCGATCCCTGGTCCGTCGACCTGTGGGTCCCTGTGAAGGTAACTTTGACCTTCTGTGGACTTTCCTGGTTGCTCCAGATGTGCCCTGACTCTCCATAGCTTGGAGAGTCCCCAGGACCTTGCTGGTCCTCACCGAAGCATCTTTCCTCTGCTCGCGTGGGTTGCAGTTGCCAAGGTTTGTTGAGTTCCGTCTTCTTCCCTTCTTCACTACCAGATACCTCCTTGCCATCTTCCATGTCATCTGCCACCCATACACCCCCCCCCACCCCTCTCCCTCCCTCTCCATGCATTCTTCTTAATGTACCCCATCGTGCTCCAGCTTTTGGCTGTTGCTCTCCGGGCCAGCCACTGGAGTGCTGACCTCCCTCCATTCTCCATCCAATTCTGTCTCTGCACCGGATCATGTCCTATTCTCCCTCAGCCCCTCGTTATAGGAGGGAAGGAGGAAATCGGCTTCTGAGATCTCTACATGTGGTTATCTCCCGTTCTTGTTTTACTTGCTGCGCTGTAGTGAAAGAGCTGTTGAATGGCCTTATTCATGAGGGGTGACTAGGAGGAAATAAGGGCACTAGTTGGACTCCTGACAAGTTGCACATACTAGACACTTGGACACATCTCCCTGTCGGCGGAGCACTGCTCCTTGGGTTCTTGAGCCATTCATTTTGACACTGGAGCTTGCTTTCCATGCTGGTGTCACATTTTGCATAAGTGGTAAGCGTGTGCCCTTTAGTTTTGTCCCTCAGCTCTCCAGCGTGTCCTCATGTTTTGCATACTTGCAGCTCTATAGGGGCGGAGCTGCTTACGACGCAGCAGAAGCTCACGCAGGTGTCGCAAGAGGCAGCAGCATTGAGGACGGTGGTGAGCACTCAGGAGGGTCAGCTGTCTACTCAGTCGTGCACCATTTCAGAGCTCCAGGAGGACAGGAGGAACCTTTCAGAGCTTTTGCACTCTAGGGAGGTATGTGCACACTCTGGCCAGTTATCCGCCTTCTCTTAGCGCCTCGAAGCCGTGTCTAATATCTCATCTGACTGCCTCTGTCCTTTGCCAGAAAAACTTAAAGCTCACAGAGGATGAACTTTCCATCAAGCGTGAGCTGGTCCGTAGCCTGCAGGCAGAGGTGGCCTTGCTGAAGGAAGAGGGGACCAGCAAGGAGGAGCGCTTGCACAGTTTAGAGATGGAGCGCAGACGACTCCATAACATCATCCAAGAGCTGAAGGTAAGGGTGGTCTCTTACTGGGGAAGGCAGGGTTTATTGAGGGCAAAGGCTCAGTGTGTGGGTGTGACCCCCTTGATGTAAACTCTGCAGCTGTTTTTGACTGTAGAGTGTGATTGGTCCTGAAAACTCACTTAATGCACTATAAAATCTAGATTGGGATTTTATTGAAGTGACTGTCTGCATAGAAGGTATGTGATGTTGTTTATTTATGTAGTGTAATTCTGCCTTGGGTGTGGCCTTGCAGTGCGTGAAGCAAGGAGACCCACATGGTCCTGTAGGGTCCCTGCCAGAGCAAGGACCAGGCCCTACCATCATATTCTGACTAGAGTTTTCTTGCTGTATGTGGGTAATTTGCCCTCCCTAATGTGCTAAAGACAAGTGATGCATAGAGGAATTGAATTTGCAATAGTGCACTGCCTATTACGAGAGTGGAAAGGATCATATGCCCATCTGACCACTAACGTTCACCCATCGCTCCACAGGGCAACATCCGCGTATTCTGCAGAGTCCGTCCCCTGCTGAAGTCTGAAAGCACCTATAAAATGGAACACATTCAGTTCCCACAGCAAGATGACCGCACTGTGGTCCTGTGCAAGACTGAGGAGGTAAGAGGGGTGGGGCTCTAGACGCGGAGGGTATCTGTAAGGCTTTTGGGAGGCTTGGGTGGCTGTGGAGGTGAGACAAACTTAGGTCTGGTTGGTTTTGGAGTCTGATCCTGAAGTGAGATATAGGCTTTTGGAAGGATGAGGCAGGGTGGAGAAGCAGTAAAGTTGTGAGCTGTAGGGGTGGACATTATACCAGGAAGGGCATGGACTCGGAAGGTGTATAAATCATTGCTGCTTTTAAGTGCCCAGGAGAAGGAAACGTGCTCTGTGGTAATTGGTGAGGGTGCAACATAGCCTTTGATGCCCATACTAGAAATGAGGGGGGAAAGGCAGTGCTGGGCTTCAGGGCATGTTTGGATTATGTGGGTCAGAGAGCAATGAAGGTGCTTTGATTTCCTGTTTGTTTTTGCTATTAAGTCTCATACAGGTCGTGAGAAAAAGGAGGCCCACAAGTATGACTTCTCTTTCGATCGAGTCTTCTCGCCCGCCTCCTGTCAGGATGAAGTTTTTCATGAGATTTCGCTCCTAGTCCAGGTATGTGGGGTGGGGGCTAACCCCTGAGAAGCACTAGTTATCTGGTGCTAGAGGGCATCAGGAAGAGGCATACTTGTAGGTGTTTGAAGTACATTTGAAAGGAGGAGGCGGGAGTATAACGATCTCCACATGGTCTAGAGTGGTCCGATGGCTCTGGTCTAATCTATCCAGGTCAGGAATCTGTGCTTGACATTATGGCTGTAGATTTGAACCCTGGCATGGCCACTCGGTCTTTAATACTCTCAAGAGCAATAAGTGCGATGTCACCAACCAGATGCCCCAGGTGGTGAACATGCGGATTACAAATGTATGTAATGCTATGTGGTCATACTGCCCCTTTTCAAAAGTCTGTCACCTATTCCTTGACTGTTCCCCTTCTGTTGATGGATGCGCATGCAGCGTTGCCCAATCAGTGTATATGCCTGCGTGTGCAGAAGGCTGCTGACTGCAATACTGGACCCAGCCCAGCACTGACCTGGCAGCTGCGTAGACTGCTTCAATTCATGCTTTGGCAAAGTCCATGGTTTTCCACTTCTTTATTTTGAGGTATGTGAACTTGTTCTATTTTTCTTCTTTCCCCAATTTAGTCTGCACTGGATGGGTACCACGTGTGCATATTTGCATACGGACAGACTGGCAGTGGGAAGACTTACACTATGGAGGGGCCGGAAGATGTGAACTATGAAACCATGGGAATGATCCCTCGAGCTGTGAGACAGATATTCCAGAGTGCAGAAGAGCTGAAATTAAAGGGCTGGCATGTACGTATGGCTCTCCTTCGAGCAATAATTAGGGCCTGCTAGCTATGCCACTCCTGAATCATTAAATCTTTCAGAGATTGACACAGGGCCATTGAATTATGTGACAGGAAAAGGCCAAATTATGCGGCAGGGTTGAATTAATTATGCGTCAAGAAAAGGCAAATTGTGTGGCCTAATGCAGCACATTTTGTAATAGTATTACCTCGTTTTTTCATTATTTTTAAACTTGATAACACTCTCTGGGCATTCTTTGCATCACATTAGTACCAATTTAACTCCTAAATATAGCAATAAGCAACAGATAGGTGACCAGTCCAGCTTTGCAAAGGTCCTTCCACTGTGCAGCAACAAGTGCTTTGCATTTTTAGTAACATTTGAGCTAGAAACTATTTTTTGGGGTTAAAATCTGCAGATTATGAAGCAGATGATGGATTATGTGGCAAATGAGGTAAATTTATAACTATGCAAAAATTGCAGTGCCGCACAATCTCCTAATTCCAGTGGCCCTGGATATACATGCTTGAATTAATCCTCATGTCTCTCTGAGAGCTATCCTGGCTGATGAGGCGTGTTACCCCAAAACCGATCCCAGGATGCTTGTTTTCGGTTCAGGGAGGACTTGGTTTGGCAGTTCGTTCGGGACTGTTCCCATGAGGCACAGGGTCAAGTCTTATTTGCATATGGCTGGGACCAAACTGGGGTGGCACAGTGAGCAAAAGAATGATGGATTTAACCTAGATCTCTTGACTGGGGGGTGAATGTATGATTTATTCAGCATCCGTCCATCATTCGTTTCCGTAGCACTGCTCAGAGTCCACAGCATGCATGGGAGCTTCTTTGTGGTTTTTCCCTTTGCTTTAAAATGATCTGCCCTGACTTTGCTTGCTCTCCTTTGCAGTACACCTTTACGGCAAACTTCCTGGAGATATATAATGAGACCATACGAGACCTACTTGTGAACAAACCAGAGAAGAACCTGGAGTATGACATTAAGCGTGTGAGCCCAAACAGTGATGAGCTACATGTTACGAACCTTCGGTACGTCAGCGTCTCATCTGAAGAGGAGGTAAGAATTCTGTGAGCAGAAAGTTTCTTTAATTGTCAGTACATGCTGCTGGGTGTGTTGGTCCCCAAATCTCTAGTGGCCTTGGTCTGAGAGGAAACATAACCTTGTGTTAAAGACCTTGGATCGCACAGACATTTTGGTATTTGGTCTTTTCTGAGACTTGGATAGAGAGGGGGAGTGTTGGTAGCCATTGGGGTCTCTCTGATGATGAAACCAGTGTCACCAGGATTTTCAAAACTTATATGAATAATCGAAGCGGGAAGTGATTCAAACAGCATCTGTGAAATACTAAGCTTTTCGGAACAAATGTTGCAATGAAATTGTAAGCCTACTTGTATTTTCTGGAATGAAGCTCCATGTGAGAAAATACCACTGGTTAGCCCCCACTTTTTGCCTCGTTTTGATGTGGTTTCGACTGTAGTGTACAGTGCCCCTGCCACCCAAGTTCCCTGTGCCAGTGCTTCTTCCATAAAAACAAATCACCAGTTGGCACTTCTACCCCCTGTAAGTCCCTAGTAAATGGCACCCTGTGTACCTAAGCCCTGGAAGCTGAAGAGGGTCTTCTCTCCTATTTCCCCCCCCCCCCCCACCTCATTGGGACCATGCCACTGGGCCATGTCCCTGCCCTTGCAGCTTACATGCCCCAGTGAGGTAGAAAACGACAAAGTCAACATGGCACCCTGTCTGGGCGCCATGCCAGCCAACACTGCCTGAAAGTATAGGTTGGCATAGGTACAGGTCTCAATGTAAAACCCAGAGTGCTCTAATAGTGGTAGTGTGGGTGAGCAGCCTTAGACCTAACACAAAGGAGTATAAGACATTTATTGCACACCAGTGCTCAATAATTGACACATGACTCCAGAAGGAGATCCTCCTGTGGGAGTGGGCATAGACCTAGCCCTGATTGGAGGAGTCTCCCCATCTTCAAGATGGCGGGGACTGAAAGATGTACTTCACCTCACCTCCCCCACCTTAGTGTTGGAGATGGCAGAGGTGGGACCACCGCCTATTCATCTTAAGTTGTCCTACCGGTTTTCCCTCCCAAAGTGTGGGTGAAAACCCAGGGCTGCCACCTACTGCTAGAAGCAGAGGCTGGGGGCCACATTACAAAGGCAAAAACAATCGATGGACAGAATGAAGAACAATGTCATACATTCACCCCAGTACAGAGATCTGGGCCTAAATCCATTGTTTTTTTGCTCACCATGCCATTCCAGTTTGAACCCAGCCATATGCAAATCAGTCTTGACCCAGTGCCTCATGGAAACAGTCCAACCGGTCCCAGGATGCTTGTTTCCGGTCCAGGGAAGACATGGCTTGGCAGTTCGGGCTGGACTGTTCCCATGAGGCACAAGGTCAGACTGATTTGCATATGGCCATGTCTGAAATGGGATGGTGGAGTGAGCTAAAGAATGATGATGGATTAAACCCAGATCAGTTGACTGGGGGTGAGTGTTTGATTTGCTCAAACGCTCCGTCCATCATCCCCTTTGGTATCGCTTTGTTCGCCCTAAGTTGGCAGGGTATGCCCAGACGTGGGTCCCTTGCTCACTTTGCCACGGGATTCAAGATAGCCTGGCTGATGAGGGTTATGAACCCGAAACCGGTCCCAGGATGCTTGTTTCCGGTCCAGGGAAGACATGGCTTGGCAGTTGGGGCTGGACTGTTCCCATGAGGCACAGGGTCAGACTGATTTGCATATGGCCATGTCTGAACTGGGGTGGTGGAGTGAGCTAAAGAATGATGATGGATTAAACGCAGATCAGTTGACTGGGGGTGAGTGTTTGATTTGCTCAAACGCTCCGTCCATCATCCCCTTTGGTATCGCTTTTTTTTACATTACAAATGCGGCAGCCCTTTGACTCTCCTCTGTTCGAGTACCGGCTCATCCTCTCATCCTGGGGGAGGAGGCATGACACCTGCCCAGGATGAGCATTGTTTCTGGTCCCAGAGAGCAGGGGCTCTCTATCCAGGGGCCAGAAACATGTCTGGTGGTGGCTGGCTGCCTACAGCCAGCCAGAGACCACACCAGGGTTAGCAGGTTTTCAGGGGGCACCTCTGAGGTGCCATCTGGGTGCATGGTACAATATATCTCACACTGGCATTAGTGTGGATTTATCGATAGGAGTAGTTTGGTACCAAACACTCCTGTGTTCAGTGAGGCCATCATGGTGCTCTGGAACTAGAGTTGTCGCTTCCCTGGCACTTACAATATTAGGGAATGGCCTCCAGTATTGTAGGGGCACATCTGCTCATGCAGATATACCCACATCTGTGCTATATTGCCTTAGGTCTGCGAGCCCTGCTAGAAGGGTGACTTAGCTATGCCTTCTGGCAGCATTGGCTGGCATGGCTCTCAGGCAGGGTGCCATGTCGACTTTGTTGTTTTCTCCATTATAGGGGTATGCAAGCTGCAAGGGTAGTGGCATGGTCCCAGTGGAATGGGGTGTGTATGCCAGGGGATGCTCTTCAGCTCCCAGGCCCTAGGTACCCAAGGTACCATTTACTAGGGACTTACAAGGGTTGAAGTACCAATTGGGGGTTATTTTTAGGGAAAAAGCACTGGCACAGGGGACCTGGTTGGCAGGGACCCTGTGCACTACAATTGAAATCAGCTCAAAACCAGGCAAAAGTTGGGTCTAACCATGCAAAAGAGGCAATTTTTCACACTAATAACTTCCAGTGGGCTTAAAGTCCACACATTGCTTACATTTGTTTCGTTTACTGTCACTTGCATTTGCTTGCTTCTTATTTGTGACCATTTTTGTGAGGGCTAATCATGCCACGATGGGTAGATTGAGGAACCTCCCGAACATCTTGCTTCCCCATGTAGACCTCCATATACTCTCTGGTATACTTTCCCAATGCCCTCATGTAGTGAATCGTTGCATAACGTCTTAATAGTATCTGGCATTGACACCTTCAAGGCCCTTCTCAAGCTCATCCGTATATATGAGATCCGCTAACTTTGGCCTGGGTTCCATCTTAGTACAAAACCCTTTCAGGCCCTGGGCGCCTTTTGTTTCAGTCACCATCAAGGGCAGGTGCTCGCAAGCCTTTGACTGGTCTGAATCAGGGTGCGCCCTGGGCAGTCCGAAAGCCACAGACACCTAACGTGGCTTTCTCCCAGATCTGTCATCTTGTTCCTCCTGACTTGCCTAACTTCTCGGTTTCCTGCTGCTGATCTCCTGCAAACCAGAGTCTGTGCTGATCTAATCCTAGCCTGATCCATGAACTTTTGATTACCGGCCTCCCCCACTGTAGGTAGACCTTTCAAGCATCCATCTCCCTCTGTAACCATCCGCACATGGGCGGGAATATTCAGTGCTTATGACTTTGATGAGGATACCCCTGGAAGAGAACTAGGATTACAGGTAAGTAACTTATCCTTTTTGTTACACAGGTGATTTTAAGGAATATTTGTATGTTTGAAAAATCGACAGAAGAATTTCTGGTAAAAACCAGGCAATGTTATCCTATGGAGGAAAGTTTGGTTATCGGATAATCACAGTTGTGATTACTTTGTAGGGTCAGTGCTGGGCACAAAGATCCAGCACTGGGATCTCTCCTGATAACAGGTGAGTAATTTCGTTTTCGTTCTGGTGATTTTGAGTGAATATTTTAAAGTTTCAAAACTCGACATGAATTTCCAAGTGAAACCAGTCAATGTTACCCTATGGAGAAAATGTAGGTTATTGGTTTTCAGGTAAGTACTCGACTGGCAGAGTTAAGGTTCTGGGGTAAGACTCGGAGGTGTCCCAGGGTCAGGTAGGTACAGTTGTTACACCCTCCGCAGTACAGGGGCAGCCGGGTGCAGGGAGTTGGGCCCAATGTTAGCCTATGGGCGAGAAAGCAAAAGACACACAATTGATGGACGGAATGCAGAACAAATCAAAACCTTCTCCCCCAGTCAAGAGATCTGGGTTAAATCAATTCTTTTGCTCACCATGCCATCCTAGTTTAGACCTGGCCATATGCAAATCAGTCTTGACCCTGTGCCTCATGAGAACAGTCTAGCCCGAACTGCCAAGCCAGGTCCTCCCTGGACCGGAAACAAGCATCCTAGGACCGGTTTCGGGGTTTCACCCTTCTTCAGCCAGGATACCTTGATTCCAGTGGCACAGTGAGCCCGAGACCCACGTCTGGGCATACCCGGCGCACTTAGGGTGAGAAAGCAAAAGACACACAATTAATGGACGGAATGCAGAACAAATCAAAACATTCTCCCCCATTCAAGAGATGGTTAGCCAGTGGCAGGCAGGGGGCTTTGGTTAGTGGCTGCTAGCATGCAGGCCACGCGGCTGTGGGAGCTGGGCTCCTGGTCACTCACACAGGGCAAGTGGGGAAGTAAGATAGGGTAGATGCTGCACTTCAAGGGGCACTCGGGCGGCTGGGTGCAGGGTGCTTTTGAGCGGTCGGGCGCTCAATGTATTTCAATGAAGAAGCTGCAAGATGAACAAAGGCTGCAAGCTCGGGGACAGGGATTCTTCAGGTGTGACCACCACTTCGAGAGGTAAGTTGGGAAGCTGTAGGTTAGGTAGACGCACAGGGGGCCGCAGGGCGCTGGGTGCTGCGGTGTCTTTTGGCGTCGGGAAATCTTACCCTCTGCTGGTCGCGTTTGGAGGGGTCCCTGGTTCTGAGGCTGCAGGCGTCATCAAGAGAGTCGGAGGGTCCTTGGATGCTGGATTCTAGGTCACAGTCGCCAGGGGGACGTCCTCGTGGTCTTTGTTCACTCAGGCACAGCCCGGGCTCGGCGGGTGCAGAGTGTGCTGGATTTGTGGTTCTGTAGTAGGGGATCTCTGTGTATAGTCATAATCTAGTGAATAGTCCCGCCCATGTGCGGGGACCCCGGAGCAATAAAAAATAATCTCTTAAGGTGTCAAATCATGCAGACCTGCATCCACCTTTAAGAGAGAATTTAATTTAAAGACATAATGCAGCCTATACCCACAGGCTACACTGTCCAGTACTTCAACTAGAAAATTCCACCAACATCCACAAACAGCACTGCCTGTCCAGCTTTTCTCCACAAGGGAAAAAACCCTGCCTCTACCAGCAAAAGCCTCTGGAATGATAGAGAGGAAGGAATGGACAGACAAGCCCCATAGGCTGCCATTATGTGGCTCAGAACAGGATACTGTGCCTTTAAGAAAACTTTCCAGAACTTTCCCAGTATCCCAGAATGCACAGCAGGTCCCTTTTACTTTCAGTTCTTTTTTCCGGCTCCTGCTAGCAGGACCCTGGAGCATTGGGCTCTCCCTTTTCATGGGTTTATTTGTTACTTTTCAAGTGATTTAGTGTTAGTAAAGTCCTTTCCTTCTGGTGTTGTCAGCATGCCTGGCTTGTTCGACAAGTGTCCTGATTGTGAAAGGAAAAAGGCTAAGTCAGACCCACACAGGGTGTGCATAGTCTGCCTTCCCCAGTCCCACGTGCCTGAGGAGTGTGAGATCTGCCGCTCTTTTTCAGCCAGGACCCTGAGAGAGAGGATGAAGATCAGGCTCCAGGTCCTGGAGGACAGAAGGCTGAAGGCACGAGGTGGGTCTGGAGGGGCTGATTCTGCCCATGCTGAGGCCTCTGGGGGGCTCCCCAGGGGCAGGAAGACCAGCAAGCGTCCCCACTCCCCGTCGACGGCGGCGTCGAGGGGGATGATTCCGGTCAGTTCGCCATCTCCCCAGGGCTCTGGGGAGAAGCGGCGTCGACGTCGAAGGAGCTGAACAGGCCGCCGTCGACGACATCGGCATCTTCGCCGTCAAGCCATCGGCGTCGAGATCAGGCCCGGCGTCGGCGCTCGCCGTCGAGGGGAGAGCGCCGATCGGCGAAGAGAAGGTCGCCGTCGAGGGGCTCCTCGACGTCGCGTGCCGGCCGACACCCGGCGTCGAGGCGGCGGTTACCGTCACGAAGATCGACGTCACGAAGATCGACGTCACGAAGATCGACGTCACGAAGATCGACGTCACGAAGATCGACGTCACGAAGATCGACGTCGAGGCGGCGGTCGACGTCGAGGCGGCGGTCGACGTCGAGGAGGCGGTCGACGTCGAGGAGGCGGTCGACGTCGCAGAGGGGTTCGTCTTCGAGATGGCGCAGGGGGAGCCCTGACGCCAGGAGTAAGAGCGGAACAGAGTCGCCGGGATCGGTGTACTCCGTGGTGTATAGTATACACCTCCTCGGATCCCTCCGCCACCACCACCACCGACTCCTCCTCCTCCACCGCCACCACCACCACTGCCTCCACCGCCTGCGTCACCACCTCCACCTCCCCCTCCTCGGTCTATACCACCTCGCACTCCGTTGGGGCCACCTGCAGTTCCGCCGCGGTCGGTCTCCCTGCCCAGGTATCTGACTCCACCGCAGGGGACGCCGAGGCCACGACATCCATGGTCGCCGGGCCCGGCTAGACCGGCGTGTGAGAAGTTGGCCTGATGTATGATGTCACTAGTTATAGTGTACACCTTATATCAGTCCAAATACCCTTATGGTGATTGGTTGTAAAGTCAACCTTATAGACCAGCTATCCTAGTGGTAGCATGGACAAGAGCAGTCTTAGGCTAAACTCTGAATGGCATGTGAAGCCAGCTGTGATACCATATATAATCCCTTGAATACCAAATGAAAGGACACCACAACAGATATATATATATAAAATAAAGTGTATTTATTCTAAGCAAACCCTCAGCACTCTTTATGAGATTAGAGGTAAGTACAACACAGTCTTATTAATGCATACAGTAAGTCACACAGGTAAGTAATACAGTTAGGCCCTAGGGGCCACGCAAACCATATACTAAATAAGTGGTATAAGAACCACTGTCACGGAAATAGAATAGGCCTAGGCCTAGGGAATCGCTGGGGCTACACTACACTAGCGTTAGTTAGGAAGTGGGAGGCCCACGGGATTCGTGTGCAGAGTGGAAACACTCACGCGTAATGCGTAAAAGTCAATAGCAATAGTACAGTTTAGAAAACGGTAGATTTAGGACACTTCCGGAGTAGCTAGGAAGTTGAGACTTGAAAACTAGACACTAGGATAGTCACTATCCTGATGAGCACCGGAGTACCCAAGTTACCTAGCCCACAGGCTGCGGGTGCATAGGGGTGAAGATGCGTCGTTTTCGTCGTCGACTCCTATGGATGCCTGAAGAAAGATGCTGACAGGCAGTCAGTGAAGAGTGTCCGGTGGATCCCAAGGCTGGGATCAAGAAGAGAAGAAACCTGCAAGCAGAAGGGACAGAGTCAAGGTCACTAGCCAGTGACCACGTGGAACCAGGAAGGAACCAGGCGATGTCGTGAAGAGTTGCAGGTGAAGGTGAAGCTTGTCGCTGCAGCCAGGAGGACCAGGAAGCGTCGAGGACGACCAGGACCAGGAGGCGAGCTGTCCCACGAAGGCTCTTGCTGTCGGCGGCGTCGAAGTTGGACTAGGACTCACCAAGCCTTGGCAAGCGGAACCCACGAAGAACAAGGGACTTGCTTCTGGTGCAGACCAAGAAGGTCTGGGGTGCTTCTTCTTTGCAGAGAAGCGGGAGCCAGTCTGGAGGAGCCAAACCAGCGCAGAAGATTTCAGGGAGCGTCGTCACAAAGGCCACTAGCCAGCGGACAAGCAACCGGACAGACGCGGCAAGCAGGAAAATGCTGAAGGGCCCCACGCAGGACTCGTGGAGTGTGGGGGGCTGGTCTTCGGTGCAGATGGTGCTTGGGGTTGGGGCTTCTCAATCCCCGGTGCACAACTTCGAGGGTACCTCAGAAGCTGCGCTGTAAGTTACTAGCCACTTTTCCCAGGTAGCCGGTCCCACGTCGCTCGTCGCCTCCACGGATCTCAGCTCTGCTGCAGATGTGGATGAGGGTCGGAGAAGTCTGGAAATCAAGGCTCTGGTCGGGCTCTGCAGTCGGTTCCTCGTAGAACTGTCGCAAAGCAAAGGGTAGTCTCTTGATGGTGCCTGTTTGCACAGGGTAGCCACTCCTTGGCTACAAGGGAGATTCTTCAGTCTTCTTCTTTCGTCGAATGTCGAAGGTCCAGAGTTTCTGTTCAGTTTTGCAGGTTCAGGATAATCTAAAGTCTTGAGGCCCAACTCCCACTCTTATACTAATCTGGGGGGCTGGGATACCTGCTAGGTCACGCCTTATGGGTGGGACCTGGGAGGGGGTGGTTACACCCACTTCCCTTTGTCCAGTTTCGCGCCAGAGCTGGGGCTGGAGTGCCCCAGCGCCGGTTTGAACTGGACTATGCAAGGAACACCTTGTGTGCCCCAGGCATGTCTCATTCCTTTCAGCCCACCCTGCCCCAATACACTAAAGGCTGTCTGGAGAGGTGCTAGCACCTCCCCAAGCAGGAAACCTATTGTCCAGGCCTCCCTGGCTGGGATCACTCCCAGCTGCAGGAGGTCAGACTTGTGTCGTGGCAGCAGCATCCATTTTGTGATGCTGAGGCTTTGGTCAGAGGCTAACAGTTGAAGTATGATTTTAACATGTCTTTCCCTCTAGAAGGGGGGAATAATATTCTCATGTCCAGAAATGGCATGGGGGTATTATTCCCGAGTGTTAGACACCTTACACGACATGTTTTGATAAAGCCAGACCATAGTTACCATAACCGTCTAAGATTATAAGGCACTTTAAGAGTATATGGTAGGCTATATCATAGAACAGCTATAAGGACAAGGTTCCGAAAGCTGCAGACAGGCTCAGCTCATGCTAGAGCACCATCTCACATGTTACCAAGCACTCTGCCTCCAGGATTGTCAAGGCCTGCCATAGGAGTGACTGATAGGTACACATGTGTCTATATGTAAGTTAGGTATAGGAATACTACACCTAAGCAAGGGGTGATTACACGACCTTGCCCCAGCTGAGTGATCAGCCAGTTGTGTCAAAATGGAAGGCCAGGCCAGGGGTGGCACAATACATGCTGCAGCCCCTGGTAGGCCTAGGGTACACCTATGCCCTGGGTACCTAGGGTACACTGTACAGGGGCCAATAAGGTGATCCTATCCAAATGGGTTATGCACCTAAAGTACATAGTATTAATTTAGAGAGAGAACAGCAGGGCTGTGGGTCTGATTAGCAGGCCCACAGCCACATCTAAGTCGAAAACCAGTAAAGCAAAAGCAAAAAGTGGGGGTGAACATAGAAAGCAGACCCTACTCTCCTACACAACCCCCCCCCCCAAACTTAGGGACATTAAACTAACCTTGACCAGTTGAGTCTTCATGTTCTAAGTGGAAATATCTGGAGAGTCCATCTGCATTGGCATGGTCAGTCCCAGGTCTATGTTCCACTGTGAAGTCCATCCCCTGTAGGGAAATGGACCACCTAAGAAGTTTGGGGTTTTCACCCCTCATCTGATTTAGCCACAAGAGGGGCTTATGGTCTGTCTGAATTTTGAAGTGAGTGCCAAACAAGTATGGCCTCAGCTTCTTCAGGGCCCAAACCACAGCAAAGGCCTCCCTCTCAATAGCTGACCAACGTTTCTCTCTAGGGGTCAGCCTTCTACTTATAAAAGCAATGGGCTGGTCTTGACCATCTACATTCAGTTGTGAAAGAACAGCTCCCACACCTAACTCAGAAGCATCTGTCTGGACAATGAACTCTTTGGAGTAGTCTGGACTTTTCAGAATAGGTGCACTGCACATGGCCTGCTACAGGTCATCAAATGCTTTTTGACAGCTCACTGTCCACTGAACTTTCTTTGGCATCTTCTTGGAGGTCAAGTCATTAAGTGGTGTCACTATGGACCCATAGTTCTTAACAAACTTTCTGTAGTACCCAGACAGGCCCAAGAAAGCTCTGACCTGAGTCTGGGTAGTTGGAGGAGCCCAGTCCTTTATGGTCTGGATCTTGCTCTCCAGTGGTTGAACCTGACCCCCACCAACTAGGTGGCCCAGGTATACAACCTTGCTCTGCCCTATCTGGCACTTAGTGGCCTTGATAGTGAGGCCTGCCTTTTGCAGGGCCTCTAAAACATTCCTCAGGTGGACCAGGTGATCCTCCCAGGTGGAGCTAAAGACAGCAATATCATCAAGATAAGCTGCACAATAATCATCCAACCCAGTAAGGACTTGATTCACCAGCCTTTGGAAAGTGGCAGGTGCATTCTTCAAACCAAAGGTCATTACCACAAATTGATAATGTCCTCCTGGGGTCGAGAAAGCAGTTTTGGCCTTTGCACTCTCAGCTAGTCTGATTTGCCAGTAGCCTGCTGTTAGGTCAAATGTGCTCAAAAACTTAGCAGCTGCCAGTCTTTCAATGAGCTCATCTGCCCTAGGTATTGGGTGGGCATCTGTCCTAGTGACAGCATTGAGACCTCTGTAATCCACGCAAAACCTCATCTCTCTCTTACCATCTTGGGTGTGAGGCTTTGGCACAAGGACTACAGGACTAGCCCAAGGGCTCTCTGAAGGTTCAATGACTCCCAGCTCCAACATCTTTTGTACCTCAACTTTTAAGCAGTCCCTGACATGGTCAGGTTGCCTGTAGATTTTACTCTTCACAGGCAGACTGTCACCAGTGTCCACCTCATGGGTGCACCAGTTTGTCTGACTTGGGGTCAGAGAGAACATATGTCTGTAGGCCTGCAAAACTTGTCTGCAGTCCTGTTGTTGATGGACAGTGAGGCTGTCAGAAAAGACCACACCATCAACTGAGCCATCATCAGGGTTCTGAGTCAACAGGTCTGGGAGAGGGTCACTCTCTTCCTCCTGCCCCTCATCTGTAGCCATGAGTAGCCCCATGTCTGCCCTGTCAACATATGCCTTCAATCTGTTGACATGAAGCACCCTGTGGGGGCTTCTGGGAGTCCCAAGGTCCACCAAGTAGGTGACTTCTCCCTTTTTCTCAACAATAGTGTGGGGTCCAGACCATTTGTCTTGGGGTGCTGCTGGGGCCACTGGCTCCAACACCCACACTTTCTGTCCTGGCTGGTAAACAGTCAGTACAGCCTTTTGGTCATGCCAAGCTTTTTGGAGTTCTTGGCTTGCCTCAAGGTTTTTAGAAGCCTTCTTCATATACTCTGCCATCCTGGAGCGGAGACCAAGTACATAATCCACTATGTCTAGTTTGGGTTGTCTGAGAGGTCTCTCCCATCCTTCCTTCACCAAACACAGGGGTCCTCTTACAGGATGCCCAAACAAAAGCTCAAAAGGGCTGTAGCCAACCCCCTTTTGTGGGACCTCTCTGTAAGCAAACAGAAGGCAGGGTAAAAGGATGTCCCATCTTCGCCTAAGCTTGTCTGGTAATCCTTTTATCATTCCCTTTAGGGTCTTGTTGAATCTCTCAACAAGCCCATTGCACTGTGGGTGATAGGGTGTGGTGAACTTATAGTTAACACCACACTCCTTCCACATTGCAGTCAAGTATCCTGACATAAAGTTGGCACCTCTGTCAGAAATGACCTCCTTTGGAAAGCCCACTCTGGAGAATACTCCAAGCAGGGCCCTTGCCACAACAGGAGCTGTTGTGGTCCTCAGGGGAATTGCTTCTGGGTACCTGGTGGCATGGTCCACTATCACCAGTATGAATCTGTGCCCAGATGCTGTTTGTGGGTCCATTGGTCCTACAATATCTATGCCCACTCTTTCAAAGGGGACCCCCACCACAGGTAGTGGTATGAGGGGGGCCTTTGTGGTGCCACCTGATTTGCCACTGGCTTGGCAGGTGACACAGGAGCGACAAAACTCCTTAGTATCTTCTGACATATGGGGCCAGTGAAAGTGAGGGACAAGCCTGTCCCAAGTCTTGTTCTGGCCTAAATGTCCTGCAAGGGGAATATCATGGGCCAAGGTTAGAAGGAAGCCTCTGAACTTCAGTGGTATGACCAACCTCCTGGATGCACCAGGCTTGGGGTCTCTAGCCTCTGAGTACAGTAGCCCTTCATCCCAATACACTCTATGGGTACCTTGAGCATTCCCTGCAGCCTCAGCAGCAGCCAGCTGTCTGAGGGGTTCAAGAGAGGGGCAGTCTAATTGAGCCTGCCTCAGATCTGCCCTGGAAGGTCCCCCTGTCCCAAGAAACTCAACCTGATCAGGTTCAAGTTCTTCTAGGACAGTTCCTTCAGGGCTCTCAGAATCATCCTCCTGGGAGGGCTGATCCACCACCTGAGGCAGGGGGGAAGGCACAGCCTTAACCCTACTGCTCTTTCTCTTGGGTTGTGACTGGTCCATAGTTTCAGGATCCAGCACTTGTTCAGTGTTGCACTTTTTGGCCTGTGACCTGGTCACAGCAAGGACATGTGCATCTATCCCCAGCATTTCTGCATGGGTCCTATACTCCACTTCAGACCAAACTGAAGTTTCAAGATCATTGCCCAGTAAACACTCTACAGGAAGGTCTGAACTAACAACAACTTTCTTGAGGCCAGTTACCCCCTCCCCAGGAGAAGTTAACAATAGCCACACTATGGGAGGTAGTGGCATTGCTAGCGTTGGTCACTAGGTAATTCTCACCTAGTATGATCTGTCCAGGGTCCACAAAAGCAGGTGTCACCATTGTGACACTGGCTCCAGTGTCCCTGTAGGCCTGAGCCATTCTTTGGTTGATAAAAGGTGTCTGTCTGTACTTGCCCAGGTTACTGGGGCCTACAGTAGAGGACAAAGCTAAGTCCCCATCACAGATCAGGACAGCCTGAGTAGGTACTCTGACTAGGCCAGAATCCTCCTCAGTTCCCAGGGTTAACCCTACTACACCCTTTTGCTGGGAACCACCACTTACAGCTGAACTAGGGGGTACAGTTGCCTTAGGGGCAATGGTGGCTGGGGGCTTATCCTTCTTGGTGCACTCACTAAACCAATGTGAGTTGGACTTACAATAGTTGCACCATGGTTTCTTTTGGCCATCTTTCTTCTTATCCTTTTTGGAACCACCCTCCCCCTGAGCCTTTTGGGGGCCTGGTGAAGACTTCTGGTCTTTTTGTTTCTGCTCATTACCCTTCTGGTCTGCCTTTTTCTGATCACCGCCCTGGTTCTGGTTTTTCTGCTTAACTCTAGTCCTGACCCATCTATCTGCCTTCTTTCCCAATTCTTGGGGAGAAGTCAGATCAGAATCAATCAGGTGTTGATGCAATAGCTGGTTTTGACAGTTGTTAAGTATTTGCTCTCTCATGATCAAATTATACAATCCTGTATAGTCCTTAACCTTACTTCCCATTAGCCAGCCTTCCAGAGCCTTAGTGGCACAATCTACAAAGTCAGTCCAGTCCTGAGTCTGTGTCTTCTGGGTATCCCTGAACAACAACCTGTATTGTTCAGTGGTTAGGCCAAACCCATCAATCAGAGCACTCTTCAGGACAGTGTAATTATCTGCATCCTCATCACTAACTGTGAGGAGCTTGTCTCTTCCTTTCTCAGAGAAGGAGAGCCACAAGATAGCTGCCCACTGACTTTGGGGTACCTGCTGTACTTTGCAAGCTCTCTCCAAAGCAGTTATCCATTTGTGGATGTCATCCCCACACTTGTAGGGAGGGACAATCTTGCTCAGGTTTCTATTATCATAGTGCCTGTCTCTATCTCTAGGAATGTTGCTGTCACCAGTGGGTTCTAACCCACTTAACTTTTGCTCTCTAGCCAGAGCAAGCTTCTCTTTGGCAAGGGCAAGTTCTTCCCTCTGAATCCTCAGATTAGCCTCCCTCATTCTGGCTGCATGCTCCTTTCTCTCAGGTGAAGTCATTCCCCTGTGAGAGGAAGCATTAGAGATGCTAGAGACATGGGAGTGGATGGATTCCCTTGAAGGGGATCTGTCCCTCCTGCTTCTCTGTGAATGCCTACTTGTGGGTCTGTATGGGGGGACCCCATGCAAACTCCCATGTAAACTTAAGTTAGCCTGGCTAAGTCTCCTTACTTGGCTCTGGCTGTCTACCTCCCCATCTGAAGCCCCATCTGACTCCTCTGTGGTGGGTAGACCCTCCTCTGTGCCTAGGGCACCTGCCTGAGATGCCCTCTGAGCATCATACTCCTCTAGGAGTTGTCTTAACTGAAGGAGGGTAGGGTTTGCACCCTGTTTTATTCCTCTGGAGGTACACAATTGTCTCATCTCCTGGAATGTTAAGGTATCATACCTAGAGGGGGTCTTCTGCAGACCTGACCCTCCTGGGAGAGCATCTACTTGATCTCCTCCCAGAGGCATGATCTAGTGAGGGTGTGGTGTGTGCACCTACCTACACTAGTTGTTTCTACTAAACCTCTCTAGTAGTTGTAGTCAGGGTGTGTTACTCCCTTCAACCTACCACTACTAAGTCCAGTAGGACTTAAGTATTATAAACTATGTTATATGTGTGAGAAGTTGGCCTGATGTATGATGTCACTAGTTATAGTGTACACCTTATATCAGTCCAAATACCCTTATGGTGATTGGTTGTAAAGTCAACCTTATAGACCAGCTATCCTAGTGGTAGCATGGACAAGAGCAGTCTTAGGCTAAACTCTGAATGGCATGTGAAGCCAGCTGTGATACCATATATAATCCCTTGAATACCAAATGAAAGGACACCACAACAGATATATATATAAAATAAAGTGTATTTATTCTAAGCAAACCCTCAGCACTCTTTATGAGTTTAGAGGTAAGTACAACACAGTCTTATTAATGCATACAGTAAGTCACACAGGTAAGTAATACAGTTAGGCCCTAGGGGCCACGCAAACCATATACTAAATAAGTGGTATAAGAACCACTGTCACGGAAATAGAATAGGCCTAGGCCTAGGGAATCGCTGGGGCTACACTACACTAGCGTTAGTTAGGAAGTGGGAGGCCCACGGGATTCGTGTGCAGAGTGGAAACACTCACGCGTAATGCGTAAAAGTCAATAGCAATGTTACAGTTTAGAAATAGATAGATTTAGGACACTTCCGGAGTAGCTAGGAAGTTGAGACTTGAAAACTAGACACTAGGATAGTCACTATCCTGATGAGCACCGGAGTACCCAAGTTACCTAGCCCACAGGCTGCGGGTGCATAGGGGTGAAGATGCGTCGTTTTCGTCGTCGACTCCTATGGATGCCTGAAGAAAGATGCTGACAGGCAGTCAGGAGAGAGTGTCCGGTGGATCCCAAGGCTGGGATCAAGAAGAGAAGAAACCTGCAAGCAGAGGGGACAGAGTCAAGGTCACTAGCCAGTGACCACGTGGGACCAGGAAGGAACCAGGCGATGTCGTGAAGAGTTGCAGGTGAAGGTGAAGCTTGTCGCTGCAGCCAGGAGGACCAGGAAGCGTCGAGGACGACCAGGACCAGGAGGCGAGCTGTCCCACGAAGGATCTTGCTGTCGGCGGCGTCGAAGTTGGACTAGGACTCACCAAGCCTTGGCAAGCGGAACCCACGAAGAACAAGGGACTTGCTTCTGGTGCAGACCAGGAAGGTCTGGGGTGCTTCTTCTTTGCAGAGAAGCGGGAGCCAGTCTGGAGGAGCCAAACCAGCGCAGAAGATTTCAGGGAGCGTCGTCACAAAGGCCACTAGCCAGCGGGCAAGCAACCGGACAGACGCGGCAAGCAGGAAAATGCTGAAGGGCCCCACGCAGGACTCGTGGAGTGTGGGGGGCTGGTCTTCGGTGCAGATGGTGCTTGGGGTTGGGGCTTCTCAATCCCCGGTGCACAACTTCGAGGGTGCCTCAGAAGCTGCGCTGTAAGTTACTAGCCACTTTTCCCAGGTAGCCGGTCCCACGTCGCTCGTCGCCTCCACGGATCTCAGCTCTGCTGCAGATGTGGATGAGGGTCGGAGAAGTCTGGAAATCAAGGCTCTGGTCGGGCTCTGCAGTCGGTTCCTCGTTGAACGTTTCACAAAGCAAAGGGTAGTCACTTGATGGTGCCTGTTTGCACAGGGTAGCCACTCCTTGGCTACAAGGGAGATTCTTCAGTCTTCTTCTTTCGTCGAATGTCGAAGGTCCAGAGTTTCTGTTCAGTTTTGCAGGTTCAGGATAATCTAAAGTCTTGAGGCCCAACTCCCACTCTTATACTAATCTGGGGGGCTGGGATACCTGCTAGGTCACGCCTTATGGGTGGGACCTGGGAGGGGGTGGTTACACCCACTTCCCTTTGTCCAGTTTCGCGCCAGAGCTGGGGCTGGAGTGCCCCAGCGCCGGTTTGAACTGGACTATGCAAGGAACACCTTGTGTGCCCCAGGCATGTCTCATTCCTTTCAGCCCACCCTGCCCCAATACACTAAAGGCTGTCTGGGGAGGTGCTAGCACCTCCCCAAGCAGGAAACCTATTGTCCAGGCCTCCCTGGCTGGGATCACTCCCAGCAGCAGGAGGTCAGACTTGTGTCGTGGCAGCAGCATCCATTTTGTGATGCTGAGGCTTTGGTCAGAGGCTAACAGTTGAAGTATGATTTTAACATGTCTTTCCCTGTAGAAGGGGGGAATAATATTCTCATGTCCAGAAATGGCATGGGGGTATTATTCCCGAGTGTTAGACACCTTACACGACATGTTTTGATAAAGCCCAACCATAGTTACCATAACCGTCTAAGATTATAAGGCACTTTAAGAGTATATGGTAGGCTATATCATAGAACAGCTATAAGGACAAGGTTCCGAAAGCTGCAGACAGGCTCAGCTCATGCTAGAGCACCATCTCACATGTTACCAAGCACTCTGCCTCCAGGATTGTCAAGGCCTGCCATAGGAGTGACTGATAGGTACACATGTGTCTATATGTAAGTTAGGTATAGGAATACTACACCTAAGCAAGGGGTGATTACACGACCTTGCCCCAGCTGAGTGATCAGCCAGTTGTGTCAAAATGGAAGGCCAGGCCAGGGGTGGCACAATACATGCTGCAGCCCCTGGTAGGCCTAGGGTACACCTATGCCCTGGGTACCTAGGGTACACTGTACAGGGGCCAATAAGGTGATCCTATCCAAATGGGTTATGCACCTAAAGTACATAGTAGTAATTTTACAGAGAGAGCAGACAGCCTGAGACCCTGAATGGCAGGATCTCAGGCCAACTAAGTCGAAAAACCAGCTAGACACTAGGCAAAAAGTTGGGGGTAACCATAGTCAGATATCCACCTTCCTACACAACCCCCCCCCAAACGAAAGGAGATAAGGCTGGCCTTGACAAGGTAAGCCTCTATTGCCTGAGTGGCCATATAAGGAAGAACCAGCACTGGCATGGTTACCCCCTGTCTCATGGTCCACTAAGCAATCCCTCATCCTAAAGATATCATAGGGTCTCCACCATAGGGAATCTCTACCTTTGGTGTGTCTTTGCAAAGTAAAAGGCTGGTGTTGAGATGGAGTACTGAAGTGAGTGTCCTCAAAGTGAGGCCTCAGCTTCCTCCAATCATCCTCCACCCTGGATGCCTTTCTTTCTCTAACTGAGTTGCACTGTGCTCTCAGGGTCAGCCTCTGGCTACCTAAAGCTGGAGGCTGGGTCCCTTTTGTGGGCTTACTGGAGGGACAGGTCAGGTTTGGGGTCCTAAGGTCCCATGTTTGCCTGTGCCCAACAGAATCCCTCTGGGGGAGGTCCCTAACTACCTGTGAAGGGGATCCCTCAGGAATGTTTTTACCCATCACCTGGCTAGGGCAACTAACCAGGCAATCCTCATTCTTTTGAAGGGGGGGTTCTTGTGGACAGGGGCCCTCTTGGGGTCCACTGGCCTCCCTGACCTCTGCAGCCCTGGGCTGACTGAGGCAGGGTAGAGAGAGGCAGGCTACCTGCACCAGACTGGGTCCCACCTTGAAAGGGGCCACTGACATCAGAGGCTCTGCCAGGCCAGGCCTGGCTACCTCTGGGGCAGTTCCTTCACAAGGGGTGAGGTCAGCTCCCTGAGGAGGCTGACCTCTTCCTAATGTCTGGGGAGAGGGAGACTTTTCTTCCTCCCCACTACTCTCTGTTGGTGTGGAGTGATCCATGGTTTCAGGCTTCACTACACCTATATCAGTCTGAGTGTGGGCTGAGACCATTACAGCCTTGCCAACCTCTTCAGGAAGGCACTCAGTTTGTGTTTGAGCTGTGACTGTCACAGCTCTGCCAATTTCTACAGGGAAGTCTGTCTGTGCCTGGGCTGTGGCTACCACTGCCCTTCCAACCTTTTCAGGGAGGAAAGCTACTTGGACAGGGGTTGTGACTGGCACAACCCCACTACCCTTTTTGGAAAGGCCTACCATTTTAGAATGGGTGTCTTGTTCAACTCCAGCCCAAGCTGAGAGTTCTAAGTCATTCCCCAGCAAGCAGTCCACAGGCAAGGTTGGAGACACTGCCACCCTTTTAGGGCCAGTGACACCTCCCCAGCTGAGACATACCTCTGCCATGGGATGACTGTTCTGTTTGCCATCAATGTTAGTTACCTGGTATGAGAAACCAGGCAAAAGCTGCTCAGAGGGAACTAGCCTATGGGCCACCATAGTGATGCTAGCTCCAGTGTCTCTGTAGGCCTCAGCTTTTCTACCATTGATGTAGGGTTCCTGTCTGTACCTACCCAAAGTGTTGGGACAGGCAGTGAAGTTGGCAAACCCCATGCCACCATCACAGACAAGAGTAGCTGCTGTAGGGGAATTGGCTAAGCCAGGATCCCCCTGTGTTCCCCAAGAAAACCCAACCAAATTTTTGGGGGCACTCCCACCACCTGGGGGATTACTGCTGACAGTAATAGGTGGTGTGACAGGAGTAGTTGGAGGAACGGTTTTGTTTTTAGCCTGTGGACAACTGCTGTCAGTTTTCCAATGCCCAGGTGTTTTACACACATGGCAGTAAGGCTTTTTAACTGTGGTAGAGGAGGGAGCTTGGGACCCACCACCCTGTGTGGAGTTTTGGGGCCCTGAGGAAGATTTCTCTTTTGCTTTATCCCCACCCTTCTCTTGAGGCTTGGTGGTATCTTTCTTTTGGTCACCACCCTGATTTTTAGGCCTAATCCTGGTCCTGACCCATTTATCTGCCCTCTTTCCCAATTCTTGGGGAGAGGTCAAATCTGAGTCTACCAGGTGTTGATGGAGAAGCTGGTTCTGACAATTACTAAGGATCTGCTCCCTCATAATCAACTTGTACAATCCTGTATAGTCCTGCACCTTGCTGCCAGTTAACCAACCTTCCAAAGCCTTAGTGGCACAATCCACAATATCAGACCAGTCCTGTGTCTGTGTCTTCTGGGTGTCTCTGAACAACAACCTATATTGCTCAGTGGTTAAGCCAAACCCATCTATCAGAGCACTCTTCAGGACTTTGTAATTGTTTGCATCCTCATCACTGACTGTGAGGAGCTTGTCTCTACCTTTGTCAGAAAAGGAGAGCCACAAGATAGCTGCCCACTGACTTTGGGGTACCTGCTGTACTTTGCAGGCCCTCTCCAAAGCAGTCATCCATTTGTGGATGTCATCCCCATTCTGATATGGGGGGACTATCTTGCTTAGGTTTCTATGGTCATAAGACCTATCCCTATCTCTAGGAATGTTGCTGCCACCAGTGGGTTCTGACCCACACAATTTTTGCTCTCTAGCCAGAGCAAGCTTCTCTTTGGCAAGGGCAATTTCTTCCCTCTGAATCCTCAGATTAGCTTCCCTCATTCTGGCTTTATGCTCCTTTCTCTCAGGTGAAGTCATTCCCCTGTGAGAGGAAGCATTAGAGATGCTAGAAACATGGGAGTGGATGGATTCCCTTGAAGGGGATCTGTCCCTCCTGCTTCTCTGTGAAAGCCTACTTGGGGGTCTGTATGGGGGGACCCCATGCAAACTCCCATGTAAACTTAGGTTAGCCTGGCTAAGTCTTCCTACTTGGCCCTGGCTGTCTACCTCTTCCTCTGAAGTCCCATCTGACTCATCTGTGGTGGGTAGACCCTTATCTACAGCTATGGCACCATCCCTGGCAGCTCTTTCAGCATCATAGGCCTCCAGAAGCTCCACTAGCTGTCTAAGGGTAGGGTTTGCACCCTGTTTTATTCCTCTGGAGGTACACAATTGTCTCATCTCCATGGAATGTTAAGGTATCATACCTAGAGGGGGTCTTCTGCAGACCTGCCCCTCCTGAGAGAGCATCTACTTGATCTTCTCCCAGAGGCATGATCTAGTGAGGGTGTGGTGTGTGCACCTACCTACACTAGTTGTTTCTACTAAACCTCTCTAGTAGTTGTAGTCAGGGTGTGTTACTCCCTTCAACCTACAACCACTAAGTCCAGTAGGACTTAAGTATTATAAACTATGTTATATGTACCTAGACAATATCTGTGTGATCTTTCAATTTAGTATCTCAAGATTACAATGGTATTACAACAGCAAGCTCAGATCCCAACCGCTGCTCACCAATGTGAGAAGTTGGCCTGATGTATGATGTCACTAGTTATAGTGTACACCTTATATCAGTCCAAATACCCTTATGGTGATTGGTTGTAAAGTCAACCTTATAGACCAGCTATCCTAGTGGTAGCATGGACAAGAGCAGTCTTAGGCTAAACTCTGAATGGCATGTGAAGCCAGCTGTGATACCATATATAATCCCTTGAATACCAAATGAAAGGACACCACAACAGATATATATATAAAAGAAAGTGTATTTATTCTAAGTAAACCCTCAGCACTCTTTATGAGTTTAGAGGTAAGTACAACACAGTCTTATTAATGCATACAGTAAGTCACACAGGTAAGTAATACAGTTAGGCCCTAGGGGCCACGCAAACCATATACTAAATAAGTGGTATAAGAACCACTGTCACGGAAATAGAATAGGCCTAGGCCTAGGGAATCGCTGGGGCTACACTACACTAGCGTTAGTTAGGAAGTGGGAGGCCCACGGGATTCGTGTGCAGAGTGGAAACACTCACGCGTAATGCGTAAAAGTCAATAGCAATGTTACAGTTTAGAAATAGATAGATTTAGGACTCTTCCGGAGTAGCTAGGAAGTTGAGACTTGAAAACTAGACACTAGGATAGTCACTATCCTGATGAGCACCGGAGTACCCAAGTTACCTAGCCCACAGGCTGCGGGTGCATAGGGGTGAAGATGCGTCGTTTTCGTCGTCGACTCCTATGGATGCCTGAAGAAAGATGCTGACAGGCAGTCAGGAGAGAGTGTCCGGTGGATCCCAAGGCTGGGATCAAGAAGAGAAGAAACCTGCAAGCAGAGGGGACAGAGTCAAGGTCACTAGCCAGTGACCACGTGGGACCAGGAAGGAACCAGGCGATGTCGTGAAGAGTTGCAGGTGAAGGTGAAGCTTGTCGCTGCAGCCAGGAGGACCAGGAAGCGTCGAGGACGACCACGACCAGGAGGCGAGCTGTCCCACGAAGGATCTTGCTGTCGGCGGCGTCGAAGTTGGACTAGGACTCACCAAGCCTTGGCAAGCGGAACCCACGAAGAACAAGGGACTTGCTTCTGGTGCAGACCAGGAAGGTCTGGGGTGCTTCTTCTTTGCAGAGAAGCGGGAGCCAGTCTGGAGGAGCCAAACCAGCGCAGAAGATTTCAGGGAGCGTCGTCACAAACGCCACTAGCCAGCGGGCAAGCAACCGGACAGACGCGGCAAGCAGGAAAATGCTGAAGGGCCCCACGCAGGACTCGTGGAGTGTGGGGGGCTGGTCTTCGGTGCAGATGGTGCTTGGGGTTGGGGCTTCTCAATCCCCGGTGCACAACTTCGAGGGTGCCTCAGAAGCTGCGCTGTAAGTTACTAGCCACTTTTCCCAGGTAGCCGGTCCCACGTCGCTCGTCGCCTCCACGGATCTCAGCTCGGCTGTGGATGTGGATCAGGGTCGGAGAAGTCTGGAAGTCAAGGCTCTGGTCGGGCTCTGCAGTCGGTCCCTCGTAGAACTTCAGCAAAGGGTAGTCTCTTGATGGTGCCTGTTTGCACAGGGTAGCCATTCCTTGGCCACAAGGGAGATTCTTCAGTCTTCTTCTTTCGTCGAATGTCGAAGGTCCAGAGTTTCTGTTCAAGTTGCAGGTTCAGGATAATCTAATCTCCTGGGGCCCAGCTACCACTCCTATACTAATCTGGGGGGCTGGGTTACCTGCTAGGTCACGCCTTATGGGTGGGACCTGGGAGGGGGGTGGTTACACCCCCTTCCCTTTTGTCCAGTTTCGCGCCAGGACTGGGGCTGGAGTGCCCCAGCACCGGTTTGAACTGGACTATGCATGGGATCACTCCCAGCAGCAGGAGGTCAGACTCGTGTCTGTGGCAGCAGCATCCATTTTGTGATGCTGGGGCTCTGGTTAACTTTAACCGGGTAAGTAGGATACAACATGTCTTCTTCCTCTAGAAGGGAGGGATAATATCCTCATCCCCAGAAATGGGATGGAGGTATTATTCCAAAGTGTTAGACACCTTACACGACATGTTTTGATAAAGCCAAACCATAGTTACCATAACCGTCTAAGATTATAAGGTACTTTAAGAGTATATGGAAGGCTATATCATAGAACAGCTATAAGGACATGGTTCCGAAAGCTGCAGACAGGCTCAGCTCATGCTAGAGCACCATCTCACATGTTACCAAGCACTCTGCCTCCAGGATTGTTAAGGCCTGCCATAGGAATGGCTGATAGGCACACATGTGTCTATATGTAAGTTAGGTATAGGAATACTACACCTAAGCAAGGAGTGATTACACGACCTTGCCCCAGCTGAGTGATCAGCCAGTTGTGTCATAATGGAAGGCCAGGCCAGGGGTGGCATAATACATGCTGCAGCCCCTGGTAGGCCTAGGGTACACCTATGCCCTGGGTACCTAAGGTACACTGTACAGGGGCCAATAAGGTGATCCTATCCAAATGGGTTATGCACCTAAAGTACATAGTATCAATTTAGAGAGAGAACAGCAAGGCTGTGGGTCTGATTAGCAGGCCCACAGCCACATCTAAGTCGAAAACCAGTAAAGCAAAAGCAAAAGTGGGGGTGAACATAGAAAGCAGACCCTACTCTCCTACACAGTGCATACAGTACTTGGGAGCCTCCATCGATACGCGGTCAGCAAGCGTGTCTCCTTCGGAGGAGAGACGGTTATCACTCCTTCGGAAGGCTCAGGACCGCTCCATCGACGAGAGTGAGGAAGGTGTCTTCACTGCTGGGATCGATGGCCTCCTGTATCTTCCTCACGCCTCACGCACGGCTTCACATGAGACCACTGCAGGAGTGCTTGGAGGATCAGTGGGATCAGAAGACAGGTTCTTGGGACGACAAGATACGGCTGTCTCTACATGCTCTTCAGTCTCTGAAGTGGTGGTGTTCGGCGGGGAACCTCCTCAGGGGGGTTCCCTTCCACAAGGACATTCCCACGAAGAGTGTCGTGACGGATGCGTCTCTCCAAGGCTGGGGAGCGCATTCCGGGGAATTGCAGATTCAAGGAAAGTGGTCCCCGTTGGAGTCGACGTACCACATCAATTTCCTGGAACTCAGAGCTGTCTTCCTGGCGTTCAAGGCCTTCCTTCCGTCCTTCCAGACCAACTCGCTGCTGATACAGACGGACAATACAACCACTATGTATTACCTCAACAAGCAGGGGGGGTCGAGATCGCGCACTCTGTCGCAGGAGGCGCAGGCGATCTGGCACTGGCTTCTGGCCCGAGGACTGACGATTACGGCCACGCATCTGCCAGGGGTGCAGAATATTCAGGCGGACGCACTGAGCAGACTGATTCAGGAAAACCACGAATGGGTCATAAACGACGAAGTACTAGGAGAAGTCTTCGCAAGGTGGGCGACTCCAGACGTAAATTTGTTCGCCACCGCCGAAAACAGCAAATGCCGAGACTTCGCATCCAGGTACTCGGGGGACGCTGGGGAATGCGCTATGGATCGACTGGTCGAACAGCTTTCTGTACGCTTTTCCACCCATTCCCCTGATTCCGGCCGTGCTCATCAAACTGTCCCAGTCAGGGGCTCGGATGATCCTGATTGCTCCAGAATGGCCCAGACAGTGGTGGTTCACGGACCTACTTCACCGGTCGCTCCTTCCTCACATACGGCTGCCGTGCAGGCCGGACCTTCTCACGAAGTTCGGGGGGCAGATGGTGCACCCCAACCTCTCGTCTTTGAGTTTGGCGGCATGGCTCCTGAGATAGTGCAACATGGCCATTTGAATCTACCAGAAGATTGTATGGACATACTGAAGGAGTCTAAACGGCCTTCCACTAGGACGTCCTATGCCTACAAGTGGAAGAGGTTCTGTATCTGGTGCAAGTCCAAGAGCTTTGACCCTACGACATGTAAGGAAGATGTCATCCTTCCATATCTTTTACATTTGGGGCAGTCCGGCCTTCATTTCCATTCCATTAAGGTTCATCTGGCTGCTTTGACTGCTTACAGGAAATGCCCTTCACAGACTTCCTTCTTTCAGATCCCTGTGATCAAGGATTTTTTGGAAGGCTTGAAGAAAGTGTTTCCTCCTGTCAGACTTCCCTCGCCTTCCTGGGACTTGAATGTGGTGCTGTCCAGACTGATGAAGGAGCCTTTTGAACCCATTCACAAGGCTTCGTTGCAGCACCTATCCTGGAAGGCGGCGTTCCTAGTGGCCATTACATCGGCCCGCAGGGTGAGTGAACTTCAGGCATTATGTTGTCAAGAACCTTATACTGTATTTCACGCTGCTAAGGTTGTTATGCGTACTCACCCTAAATTTCTTCCTAAGGTTATCTCTGATTTTCATGTCAACCAGACCATAACTTTACCTACGTTCTTTCAGAATCCCTCTTCGCCAGCGGAAAGGTCTCTCCATTCCCTGGATGTTCGGAGGGTGTTGAAATTTTATCTTGATAAGACCCAGGATATTCGTAGGTCAGACCAATTGTTTATTAATTATGGATCAGTCAGGACCGGTCTCGCGACCTCTAAGCAGTCCATCTCTCGGTGGATTGTGTCCTGCATACAATTCTGTTATCAAAAGGCTAATAAGACCTTAGGGGGTAAACCTAAGGCTCATTCCACCAGGGGCAAAGCTGCCACGACTGCTTTGCTGCGTAATGTTCCGATTGCAGAAATCTGCAAGGCGGCCACTTGGAAGTCGGTCCATACCTTTGCTGCGCATTACTGTCTGGACGCGGATGCCAGGGCAGATGCTCAGGTTGGGCAGGCTTCGCTGCGAAATCTGTTCGCACAGTAGTGGTATTGTTTTGTATCTTCTCCACCGCCGTTTTTGTGTGGGGATGGGCTTGCCATTCTATTCACTAGATTATGACTATACACAGAGATCCCCTACTACAGAAGGAGTAGTTTCTTTTCTGTAACTCCAGTTCTGTAGTAGGGGTATCTCTGTGATAGTCATAAGCGCCCGCCCTCCTCCCCGGTGGAGAGATGATTATTCATGTAAGGAATGCTACAGGTCTGGCGTGCTACGCCTTCAAAAAGAACTGAAAGTAAAAGGGACCTGCTGTGCGTTCTGGGATACTGGGAAAGTTCTGGAAAGTTTTCTTAAAGGCACAGTATCCCGTTCTGAGCCACATAATGGCAGCCTATGGGGCTTGTCTGTCCATTCCTTCCTCTCTATCATTCCAGAGGCTTTTGCTGGTAGAGGCAGGGTTTTTTCCCTTGTGGAGAAAAGCTGGACAGGCAGTGCTGTTTGTGGATGTTGGTGGAATTTTCTAGTTGAAGTACTGGACAGTGTAGCCTGTGGGTATAGGCTGCATTAGCTGTCTTTAAATTAAATTCTCTCTTAAAGGTGGATGCAGGTCTGCATGATTTGACACCTTAAGAGATTATTTTTTATTGCTCCGGGGTCCCCGCACATGGGCGGGACTATTCTCTAGATTATGACTATCACAGAGATACCCCTACTACAGAACTGGAGTTACAGAAAATAAACTACTCCTTCCTGGCTGGCACCAGGGGTTGTTGCTTGTTTTGAGAAGGACCACTGCTCGTAGGAGTCCCAGTCTTTTTAGAGGAGCAAGGCAGTCAGGTCCTCTGGGGTTTTCGAGGTTGCTGACCACTGGAGACGCCGGGATTTAGCAGGAGCAGGTTCAAGGGTCGATGGGGCTGGGGTCAAGTCAGTTGGTGTCGTCCTCTGGTTATCCGCTGCATGGCAGGTCTTCTTTCTTCTTGTTCTTCCTGTTTTGGATTCAGGATCTGAGGAAGGAAGGTTCAGGCTGCCCTAAAATTCTAAATTTAGGGGCGTTACAGGTAGGTAAAGGTCAGGGTCCAATGGGTCCCTTCCCTGGGGTGGGTACACCACCTATCCTGCCACTCCAGTGGGAGGGGGGCAGGAGCCTAGTCCTGATTGGGTAGGGCTCCTCATCCTCAAGATGGCGAGAGCCCGGAGTTGTGCTTCACCTCGCCTCCCCCACCTGAGGGGTGGGGTTGGCAGAGGCTGGCACACCCCCTTTCCTCACTTTGGTTTTCCTGTCGATCTTCCCGCCAGAGTGGGGGTCAGAACCGGTGAGGCCAGTTGCTGAGTACAGCAAGTGGCCTGGAGAAGCTCGCAAAGGTGGCATGCCTTTGAAGCTTCCCCTGCCCTTCCCTCGGGAAGAGACCTAGCACCTCGCCCAGGATGTGCATTGTTGCAGACCCACGAGAGCGGATGGCTCTCTACCCAGGGGTCCAGCAACATGTCTGCTGTGTGGCAACCTAGACAGCCTCTCAGTCAGGACGCTGGTTGTTGGTTAGTTTCAGGGGGCATGTCTAAGATGCCCTCTGTCGTGCTTTTTACATTAAATCCCAGTCTGGCATCAGTGTGGGTGTAATGTGCTGAGAAGTTTGATACCAAACTTCTCAGTCTTCAGTGCAGCCATCATGGTGCTGTGGAGTTCGTAATGTCGACCTCCCAGCACCATGTACTCTTAATGGCAACACTGCACTTACAGGGCCCAAGAGAGAGAGAGTGTCTCTGTCTATCTGAAAGAAACACGTTAGTTAGATTCCTCACCTTAGAGTATCCCCAGGCGTCAGACTGGATCCGGAAGATTTTTCGTCAGCAATACCCCTTGCGCGTCGCTAGGCGTCGTCTGCGGCTCCACGTCGGTCGACGGCGTCGTGCGCCGGAATGACGTCGTCGGAGTACTTAGACGCCGCCCTCGCGCGCTGACGTCAGTTCTTCTTTTTTCCGCGCCAGTAAGCGCAGATCCGGGAGAGCTACCCCTTTTAGTCTTTTTTGACTACGTTTTTTGATCCTTTTTGATCTTGTCTCGACTCCGGTGCCGGTAGGATGCCTGGTTTTAAAGCCAGTGCTGACTGCAACCGCTTGATGTCGGTTACGGATCATCACCGCCGGTGCCTTTACTGTGGGCCTCGACCACGACGCGGAGTCGTGTTCGGACCGCAAGGCCCTGACCTCGAAGGCTAGACGGGAGCGGTCCCGTAAGCTTCTCGAGCTTCGCCACTCTGCTCCGCGCCCCTCTCGATCCCGGTCCAGGAGGAGGTCCAAGGATCGGTCGCGGAGCCGCAGCCGACGTCATCATCGATCGTCTGGCTCCAAGTCTTCGGGTAAGTCGAAGCACTCCAAGAAGTCCAAGAGGCGACACCGCTCTTCGGACTCCCCTCGCCGGTCGCGCGACTCGGCCGAGGGTCAGGGTGGTTCCACCCCCGCGGCTCCAGCGGAGCCGCAGGCGCCGTGCAAGTCCCCATACTCGCAGGTCCCTGGGACTGACGCGACGCCGGCGTAAGTCAGTGCCTTCCTCTCGGCCATGAGGAACCTGGCTCCGCCGTCGACGCCCGCTGGCGCGCCTTCGGGCCCCGCGGACCCGACTGGGCAACCTTGCATGCCGGCGGCTCCGGCGCCGTCGACGGCTCCGGCCTCGACGCCGCAAGTGCCCGAGGTACTCGTCCCCGAGTCCCCACCGACGCCGGTCGGCCTCGTCACGCCTCCTCCGCCGGCGTCGACACCGGTTCCACCTCCGACGCCGGCTCCGCTCGGCGTCGTGCCCCAGTTCAGCCCCGCTCCGGACCCGGCGCGGTTACGGAGTCGATGGACGCCGCGTACGGCGCCGCTGGAGACCCATTATGTCTATCGTCCGGCTCCGATCCTTCCTCCTGTTTACCAGGAATCGGATGACGGGGGCGACTGGGAGGGGTCCGAGGATCCTATGGCCGTTCAGGCTCAGCTCTCACAGGACTGGGCATATGAACTGGGGGAGGCCAGTGGTCTGGATACCTCACCAGACACTGGATTCATCTCTCCTCCGACTGTGGCTTCGGAGGAGGGTGCTGCTTTCTCTGTGGCCGCAGCCCTTGGGCTCGAGCTGCCTGCCGTGGCTGTGAGAACTAACGTCCTCACTGAGGTGCTTCAGTCTGTAGCAAGCTCCACTGAGCCTCTGCTGCAATTCAATGAGGCCCTCATTGACGTTCTGCAGGGCACCTGGTCCAAGCCCTCCACAGTTCCTCCTGTGGACAGGAACGTCGCCAGGCGCCACCACCCTGCTCCGGGCGACCCCAGTTTTCTGTCCCAACACCCCACCCCCGAGAGCCTGGTTATCCAGGCTTCTACCTCCCAATCCTCCTTCCCGACCGCTCCGCCGGACCGGGATTCCAAGAGACTGGAACAGTTTGGCAAAAAGCTGTTCTCCTCCCTTAGTTTGGGCCTGCGGTCCTTGAACACCGCCTGTCTTTTGGACTGTTATTCCCACTCTCTGTGGGATATGGTGGAGGACGTGCTGCCCCTGTGTCCGGAGGAGGTCCAGACACGACTTACCCAGGCTCTGGCCGATGGGAGGGATGCAGCGCGACATGCTATCAGATGTGGGCTTGACACTACGGACTCGCTGGGTAGGGCGATTTCTACCACGGTGGCGCTTAGACGTCACGCCTGGCTGCGGTCCACGTCCTTTTTGGGAGATGTCCAGAGCACACTAATGGACATGCCCTTTGATGGCACTCGCCTTTTTGGTGAGAAAGCGGACAGTGCGCTGAATCGCTTTAAGGACTCCCGGGCTACGGCCAAGTCCTTGGGCCTCTCGGCCCCGCGGTCGCAAACGTCCGCCTTTCGCCCCTTTCGTGGCCAAGGAAGGGGTGCCTCCTCACGTCCGCCTAGCCACCAGCCGCAGAACCAAGCTGCGCGCGGTCGCGGACGTGGTTTCCGCCGAGGCGGTTCTGGAGGACGACGCGGTCAGCCCACATCCACCCCGGCAGCATCTGCCTCAAAACGTTCCTAGTCCGAGCTTTCAGGCCCATTCCACGCCAGTGGGCGGCAGAGTTCGCCATCACCTGCTCCACTGGCGGTCCATCACATCGGACAGGTGGGTGCTGCAAATCGTCCGAAGGGGCTACTCCCTCCCCTTCGAGACGTCCCCTCCAGCCATGCCACCGCAGCACCACCGTATCTCGGGGGATCATTTGAATCTTCTCCACGAGGAAGTTTCGGCCCTCTTGGCCAAGGGGGCCGTCGAGCGCGTTCCGAGCCCAGAAGTAGGTCGTGGTTGTTATTCCCACTACTTTCTGGTTCCCAAGAAGGGCAAAGGGGGCCTACGCCCTATCTTGGACCTCCGGAACGTCAATGCCTTCCTCCGGAAGGAAAGGTTCAAGATGTTAACTTTGGCTCAGGTTCTAGCTGCCCTAGACCCTGGAGACTGGATGGTAGCGTTGGACTTGCAGGACGCATATTTCCACATCCCCGTCCTGCCGGCCCACCGGCGTTACCTGCGGTTCACGGTGGGTCAAGAGCACTTTCAGTTTACCGTGCTCCCCTTCGGCCTTACCAGTGCCCCTCGGGTGTTCACGAAAGTGATGGCGGTGGTCGCAGCTCATCTGCGCAGATCAGGGGTTCCAGTCTTCCCCTATCTCGACGACTGGTTGTTGAAGGCGGGCTCGCCCCAGGCAGTCGTATCCCACCTCCCACCTCCAGACTACGGCGGATCTCCTGCATTTGCTGGGGGTTTCCTTCAACGTGCCGAAGTCACACCTGAGTCCCTCTCAGAAGCTCCTCTTCATCGGAGCGGTTCTCGATTCGGCGCAGTTCCGGGTCTATCTGCCGGAACAGCGGGTCCGGGATATTCAGGCCCTGATTCCCATCTTTCGGCCTCTATCCTGGGTTTCGGTCAGGCTAGTGTTGCGGCTTCTGGGGCTGATGGCCTCCTGCATCCTACTAGTGCATCACGCCAGGCGGCGCATGCGGGCTCTGCAGTGGGACCTGAAGTTTCAGTGGGCCCAGCATCACGGCAACCTGTCCGACCATGTCTTGATCTCGGAGGGCACTGCACAGCAGTTGCAGTGGTGGCTCACGGACCGCGATTGGGTCACGGGCAAGAGCCTCTCCCTTCCCCAACCGGAGCATGTCGTAGTGACGGATGCGTCCCTCCTGGTATGGGGTGGCCATATGGGAGAGGCGGAGATCAGAGGCCTCTGGTCTCCGGCGGAGTCTCGCCTCCACATCAACCTGTTGGAGTTGAGAGCGATCCGACTTGCACTGAAAGCCTTCCTTCCCTCTGTCAGGGGAAGTGTCGTGCAGGTGTTCACGGACAACACCACCGCCATGTGGTATTGCAACAAACAGGACGGGGTGAGGTCGTGGACCCTTTGTCAGGAGGCTCTGCGCCTCTGGACATGGCTGGAACACCAGGGCGTCACCCTAGTGGTTCAACATCTGGCGGGCTCTCTGAACGCTGGTGCATGATGGATCACGAATGGCGTCTGAACTCTGAAGTGGCGCAAGGTCTCTTTCAGCAGTGGGGAGAGCCTTGGTTAGATCTATTCGCCACCGAAGAGACCGCGCAATGTCAGCAGTTCTGCGCGTTGGAATTTCCAAGGCGGCACTCGCTCGGCGACGCTTTTCGTCACGAGTGGAGTTGCGGTCTGTTGTACGCCTTTCCGCCTATACCACTTCTGCCCAGAGTGCTGAAGAAGATCAGGCACGACCGGGCCCAAGTCATCTTGGTGGCCCCGGATTGGGCACGAAGGTACTGGTATCCCGAGCTACTCAGTATGTTGACCGATCCTCCGATACGTCTGCCCCTTCGGGAGGATCTTCTGTCGCAGCAGCAGGGGACGGTCCTACACCCGAACCTGTCCAGCCTCCACCTCCATGCGTGGAGATTGAGTGGCGGCAGTTGATGCCATTTGACTTGCCTCCTGAAGTCTGTGATATCATTCTGGCAGCCAGGCGTCCCTCCACAAAGACGGTATACGCCTGCCGGTGGAACAAATTTGTGGCATGGTGCACAGCAAAGGCTGTGGATCCCCTTTCCGCCCCTCTTTCTGAGGTTCTCCTCTTTCTTCTTTCTTTGGCCCGGCAGGGCTCTGCCCTGGGCACCTTGAAAGGTTATCTTGCTGCCATCTCTGCCTTCTTGCGGCTTCCTGATCAGCCTTCTCTTTTCAAGTCCCCTGTAGTTACACGCTTTCTAAAAAGCATTACTCACACGTTCCCTCCTGTCCCTTTTGTAATGCCTCAGTGGGACTTGAATTTTGTTCTCACATTTCTAATGTGCGCTCCCTTTGAGCCTCTTCATAATTGTCCTCTTCATCTGCTGACGCTTAAGACTGTTTTTCTGGTGGCCATCACCTCGACTAGACGGGTGAGTGAGCTCCAGGCTTTATCATCAAAGCCTCCTTTTCTATCTGTTCATCCGGACAAGGTTGTCCTTCGGCCTCGTCCTTCCTTCCTACCGAAAGTGGTGACCCCCTTTCATCTTGGGCAGTCTGTCACCTTGCCTACCTTCTTTCCGCCTCCGCATCCTTCCAAAGAGGAAGAGAGGCTCCACCGTCTGGACCCAAAACATGCGCTCTCCTTTTATCGGGACCGCACAAAGCAGTTCCGGGTGGACGACCAACTTTTCGTTGGATAACGTGGGTGCTAAGAAGGGGAAAGCTGTGCACAAACGGACCATCTCTCGGTGGGTCGTTTTGTGCATCAAAATCTGTTATTCATTGGCAAAAAAGGACCCTCCTGTTGGGCTGCGCGCCCATTCTACTCGGGCCACAGCGGCTACTACTGCTTTGGGACGGGGTGTCCCTTTGCAGGACATCTGTCAGGCGGCAACGTGGGCTTCGCTACACACGTTTGCCAGGCATTATTGCCTTGACAGCCAAGTCCGGAGGGATGGCTTCTTTGGCCGTTCTGTCCTCCAGGACTTTCTGGTGGGATCTTGGTTCGCAGACCCACCTCCGGGGATGGTATTGCTTGGGTATCTATTCTAAGGTGAGGAATCTAACTAACGTGTTTCTTTCAGATGAACAAGTTACTTAACTTCGGTAACGATGTATCTGTAAGAAACATTAGTTAGTTAGATTCCTCACCGACCCACCCATCCTCCCCGTTCTGCGAACTGACATCTAGGGTTAAGGCTATCCCTTTCAGGGCCCTAGAATTTTTTGGCACCAGTGTCGGTATCTTGCATGGCTCTGCGTTCCTGGCGCAGAAGGCTATGTACAAGAACTGACGTCAGCGCGCGAGGGCGGCGTCTAAGTACTCCGACGTCATTCCGGCGCACGACGCCGACGACTGACGCGGAGCCGCAGACGACGCCTAGCCACGCGCAAGGGGTATTGCTGACGAAAAATCTTCCGGATCCAGTCTGACGCCTGGGGATATTCTAAGGTGAGGAATCTAACTAACTAATGTTTCTTACAGATACATCGTTACCGAAGGTAAGTAACTTGTTCGTCTGTCCTCTAAGAGTGGCAGATTAAGTACTGCAGCACTTAGGAGCCTTCTCTGGTCACAGGGCCCTGGGTACCATTTACCAGTTGCTGACATGTGGCCAGAGATGCCAATTGGGTTTAGGCTTCAATACAGTTTTTGGGAAGGAACACAGGCCTTGGGCACTTGATTGGCAGGAGCCCAGGGCACGCTCAGTCAAAGTACATCAGCAAAAAGTGGGGGCATGCCATGCAAGAAAGATGGCACTTTCTCACAGGAAGAGAACAACATCGCGGAGGGACCAGAAGACTGCACGGTCATCGAGACCTAGAAGAAGTCGGCGAAGGATGTAAGAGAGTCGACGATCCAAATAACTTCGAACGATGCTCGAACGAGTGAGGCAAGGACCTCGAAAGGAGCACTGCTGTCGAAACTCTCGACACCCGCAGCTGCACCCAAAGACAAACAGCCCAGCGGATCCTTTGAAAAGGACTCCCAGCCGGCGAAAACTCTGGAGAAACCTAGGTCGTCGAAGCCCAGTCTTGAAAAGGACCGCTCGATGTCGAGGGGGAAAAAGAGTAAAAGGCGACTTTGAGGCCGACGACCGCGAAGCACCGAAGCACTCGACGCCGATCAGGCGGCCGAGATGGAGAAAAAGAGAAGAAGACTCGAGGCCGAAATGGCAAACATCCTCCAGCGAAAAAAGGATTTCGACGACCGGATGAGCTGGTACACCATCCTTTCGAAGCCCGCAGCCGAAGCAGAGCTCGAAGAGGAAGTCGAGGACCCTGATCCACCAAAAACGCTGGAACCAGCCGAAGAACTGGAGGAAGCGGGCCTTGATTACTTCGAGGCAGAAGGCGAAGAGGATCAACAGACCTACCGGGACCCGACATCCTCAGAAGTGGCAGGATCTATTCGCTGAAGACCCAGAAGAGGGTGTAGAATCATATCCGTCGAGGCCTTCGCCGCCGGTCGACATTGGCATATACAATATGGTCATAAAGAACGCTGCAGCCACTTATGGAGTGAAGCTAGAGGAGAAACCCAAAGCTTGTTTTCTCCTGGAAACCCTGCTTCCTACACAGACCAGGAGCCAATTCCTACCCATGCTAAAGAGTGTGCCGGACCATGGCAGGTTGGCCTTCAGGGAGCCAGCTGTATGTAAGTCAGTGACCCCAAGGACAGAAAAGAAATCTAAACCTTCCTCACAAGAGCCAGCATATATTCAGGGATCAGTACCTGCTGACTCGATAATAGTATCGACAGCTAGGGAGGGCCAACGTGCCCACTAACTCAGGACCACCTCTAGTCAAGGATAGCAGAGGGATGGACCTCACAGGGAGGAAGATGGAGAGGAGTGCGGCAATTCAATGGCGCATCGCCAACTCAAATGCCTTAATTAACAGACATGCCTACCAGCATTGGGAGGAAGTCGTCCAACTGCTCAAACCTCTCCCTGAGCAGTACCAACAGAGGGCACACCACCTCGTGGAAGAAGGCAGGAACATGGCAAACACATGCCTGAAATCGGCCCTGGATGCCGCGGAGACATCCAGTATGCAGATGATGATTGGGGTTACGGAGAGAAGGCATGCCTGGCTGAGGATCTCTGGCTTCAAGCCAGAAGTCCAAAATAACATCCTGAACACACCCTTCAACGGAGAACAACTGTTCGGCACTCCGGTTGACGAAAAACGTACGCAGCTAAAAAAAAGGACAATGAAACAGCAAGGTCCATTGGAGCGCTGCAGTTCAGGGGGATGAGAAGGGGCACCCCCTCCAGGAGACCAGCAGGCAGAGGAAACAGCCAGCCGGGAACATCACATCAAGCCTTCCAACAGGGTTACCAAGGAGGCAATCAGACACAGCAACTGGGTAAGCAACAGGAAAGCTGGCAGTACCAGCCACGGGGCCAATCCTTTTGAGGGAGCTCGAACTAACGAGGTCAGACGAGAAGAGGAGGACAGCAACCCACCTTCAAGTGGCTCCACTGTAAGAAGGACGCCCATCCACACAACACCTCTAGGGGGGCTACAATACAAGGGAGAAGACAAACTATTAGTACCACAAGACAAACAGTTCCCCGAGCACATCCTACGTCCTAGGGGTAGCTTGGCTCAGGTCAACAGGCTTACATCTCCACTTGGCCTCTCATGCTTGCATCCTACCCAGCTCGCAATCTTGCGCAGCATCACACAAAAAGGACACTACACCGCTTAGATTCAAGATTTACTAGAATTCTTCAACTTCACTTTTTCTTTTTTTAACGGGGATACTCAGTTTCACATAGCAGAGTAAAACATTACATTTGCATTTAAAAGGACAATTTCATTCCAACGTTACATCTTAAAAAAAAAAAACGGTTACGTAAACACCCTCTGAGCTTCTCCTCCCACCCGGATTCAGAAGACCCAGGATAAATTCCTACTGGGAGGGCTCCAAACCACCGCTATAATTTCTGCAATTTCAAAAGAGAACTTGGTCGCACCTCAATCTCCTCCTTTTAAGCGCTACGTTGGATATTCCCTGTTGCTGGCAATAAATGGGTTACCTCTAACAATCTACATGTAGTCTATTTACTATCTAGCCAATAAATCATTACATTTCAACATTGTACATGAACCCAGGCGGTTACCAGTGTGGAGACTGCTTTTCTCAACTCTTATGTTGGATAACTGTATTTTCGCCCCCTCCCACCTTCTTGGTGAACCGTGTCTCGTGTACAACCAAGTCAGTCTACCCGCTTTACCAGTCTTGAACCTGGGTCTCTCAGAGACTGTCGCTAGGGTACCACAAGGCAACGCCTGGCTGCCGCTGCGCACTCTCTGGTGCCCTCCGGGGCTCTCTCCCCCCACCTTCTTAAGCCCCTCTTACTGTGCCACCACGGAGGTCTTCTGACGAACGGTTCAGTCGGAACCGGAGCTGAATGACTTGGGGTGGGCCGGAACTCACAGCGCGAGACGGGAAATCCTGACACCAGGTATGAGGTGAAAAGCTCGACACCCTCTGCCAAAGCGCTTTCCCACAGCCACGGGCCTCACTTCCCCGCGGACTTGACCAGCCGGGTAGACTCGGGTCGACCCGGATTCGATTGCAGGATACGGCCGCCGCCTCAGGATTCAGCGTGTCTTGTGGGGGCGCGGCCTACCTCGGCTTCCGGCAACGGAGAGGGGCGGCCCTTCGGCCCCTCTCACGTGATACGAGGAGGACGGCCTCCAAGCCTGTCGCGCCCCTCGCCTCCCTCAGACGACTCTCCTCACCCGGATCGCGGCGTCGCTTGCTCACCAGCCTCCTCTCCCCAAGCCTCTCCACACCGCTCTTGCCAGCAGTGAGCCACCACCAGCGGACAACAGGAGCCCTCCGATCTCTTCAGGGACGGCAGTAATCACTTCAGGTAGGGACTCTGGTAGGGAGGTTGAAGGGGGCCCAAATTAAGGGTGCCCAGAATTCTCCGGTGCAGCTTGTTTGGATTTCATAGTTCTCTTATCTCCTGGGGGGGGGGGGGGGGGGGGGACACATCGCCTCTTCAGCTCGAGATGAGAGGTAATCGCCACCGCCAGTCGAACTCCACCCAAGAAGGGATGAGGGTGGGGCTGGTCACAGACAGGGATCCTGGACCTCCTTCAAGGGTTCTGGCCACTTTTGAAAATCCTAGAATTACGCTGTTCCACCAGTTCACTGCCTGCATTCAGGGACCGGTCACAAGGGTAGGGGTGGCGTTACTAGGATTAGGACTCAGTGCAGACCCGTGGACCTGTCCGTTCCCCTCTGAGTACAACCACCTCCTCACACAGGCGCCTTACTCCTGAATCACTCCACAGCCCAACTTGATTCTAAAATGGCCGCCCTCCTGCCACCTCTATTTATCACCTTGGGCTGGACTTGCCAGAGGGGTCCAGAAGGTTCTGGAACCTCCCATGGCAGTCATGGCCCGGGTGCTGAGGTGACAGTTGGAGCCACCATTTTGTGAATCCTACCTTCCTCATCTATCCACCTCAGTGGATCACCTTGCACCTTTCCCTCATGTGATGAGGAAGAGGCGCCCAGAACCTCTACATCAGTACCCCAAAAAGCTTGGTAGACAGAAAAAATGAAGGTGAAAAGGGACAAGAAAAATAATAAAAATGAGGAGGGAACTGCCAAAGGGCTGGCAGGTCTAACACGCGTCCCCCCCAGCTGAAAGTGGGGAGAGCTACCCAACCCCTTGGGAGTCCTCTTCACTAAGGCGGAAATACCTGGAGAGACCGTCAGCATTGGCGTGGTCCACTCCTGGGCGATGTTCCACCCTAAAGTCCATCCCCTGTAGGGAAATGGACCACCTCAACAGCTTGGGATTCTCGCCCCTCATTTGCATCAGCCACCTGAGGGGCCGGTGGTTGGTCTGAACCAGGAAGTGCGAGCCAAACAGGTATGGCCGCAGCTTCTTCAGAGCCCACACCACCGCAAAAGCCTCCCTCTCAATTGCACTCCACCTCTGCTCCCGGGGGAGTAGTCTCCTAGATAGGAAAACCACCGGTTGGTCTAGACCCTCGTCATTGAGTAGCGACAGCACTGCCCCAATACCGTGCTCCGACGCGTCTGTCTGGACAATGAACTCCTTGGCAAAGTCAGGGGCCCTGAGAACAGGTGCCGCACACATGGCCTTTTTCAAGGTGTCAAAAGCGTATTGACATCCCTCGGTCCAGATTACCCGTCGAGGGTGCTTTTTGGAAGTGAGCTCAGTCAAGGGGGCTACAATCGTACCGTATCCCTTGACGAAGCGTCGGTAGTAGCCAGTGAGGCCCAAGAAGGCCCGGACCTCTGTCTGAGTCTTGGGGGGTTCCCAGGCCATGATGGTTTCGATCTTGGCCTGGAGGGGTTGCACCTGGCCCCGACCTACCAAGTGACCGAGGTACACTACTGACCCCTGCCTGATCTGGCACTTACTGGCTTTGATCGTCAGACCTGCCTGCTGCAAAGCCTGAAGAACAGCCTGAAGGTGACACAAATGGTCCTCCCAGCTGCGGCTGAAGACAGCGATATCATCCAGGTACGCAACTGAAAAGGCTTCCATTCCAGAGAGGGCCTGGTTCACCAATCGCTGGAACGTAGCAGGGGCGTTCTTGAGCCCGAAGGGCATCACACAGAACTGGTAGTGACCCTCGGGTGTGGAGAAGGCTGACCTTTCCTTGGCTCCATCCGTCAGGGAAATCTGCCAGTACCCGGATGTGAGGTCAAAGGTACTGAGATATTGGGCAGCTCCCAACCGGTCAATGAGCTCATCCGCCCTCGGGATAGGATGAGCATCCGTCTTTGTCACTGAATTCAGTCCCCTATAATCCACACAGAACCGGAGCTCTGGGGTAGTGCCCGGTGGGGCAGCTTTGGGTACCAGTACCACCGGACTGGACCAGGGACTACTTGAAGGCTCAATTACTCCTAGCTCTAGCATCTTGGTAACTTCCTCATGGATGCTAGCCTTCACCTTATCCGAAAGTCGGTAGGACTTGGACTTCACAGGTGGGCTGTCCCCTGTGTCCACGTCATGGGTACACAGATGAGTCCTTCCCGGGATAAGGGAGAACAAGGAAGCAAACTGCTCCAGTACCTGGCGACAGTCCTTCCGTTGTTCAGGAGTTAGGGACGGTGAAAGGATCACTCCCTCCACCGATCCATCCTTCTCTTGGGACGCAAACAGATCGGGAAGAGGTTCACTTTCCTCTTCCTCTGACCCATCAGTCACCATCATTAACGTGACCTCGGGTCTCTCTTGGTGAGGCTTGAGGCGATTAACATGGAGCACCCGATGGGGCTGCCTGGGGGTCTTAAGATCTACCACGTAGGTAACCTTGCCCTTTTTCTCAACCACCTCAAAGGGGCCTGACCAGCGATCCTGGAGGGCGCTAAGCTCTAAAGGTTCCATCACCCACACCTTCTGGCCAGGCTCCAGCTCCACCGGGTGAGCGTTTCGGTCATACCATACCTTCATGACCGTTTGGCTGGCTTCTAGGTTTTCAGAAGCTTGCTTCCACAACCTAGCCATCTGGCTACGAAAGGCCAGCATGTAGCTCACCACACCCGGGGGAAGTTTTTTGGGAGTCTTTTCCCATCCATCCTTCACCAGACTGAGGGGTCCACGCACGGGGTGCCCGTACAACAGCTCGAAGGGGCTGAAGCCCACTCCCTTCTGTGGTACCTCCCTGTACGAAAACAGCAAACAAGGTAGGAGGACGTCCCATTTCCTCCGCAGGCTCTCGGGCAGACTCCGGATCATGCCTTTTAAGGTTTTGTTAAACCTTTCCACCAGACCATTAGTCTGGGGGTGATAAGGAGTGGAGAACCGGTAGGTAACTCCACACTCTTTCCACATGGCCCGCATGTAGGCCGACATGAAGTTGGTACCTCTGTCCGACACCACTTCCTTGGGGAATCCCATCCGGGTAAAAATTCCCATAAGGGCCCGTGCCACCGCAGGTGCAGTGATGGTCCTCAGAGGGATAGCCTCTGGGTACCGTGTGGCATGATCCACCAGAACCAGGATAAACCTGTGACCGGCAGACGTTGGTGGATCCAATGGCCCGACAATGTCGATGCCCACCCTTTCAAAGGGGGGTACCAACGACAGGCAGTGGTTCCAGGGGAGCCTTCAGCTTCACCCCTGTTTTCCCACTAGCTTGGCAGGTTACACACGTCCTACAAAAAGTATCGGACGTAATCCTCATCTGAGGCCAGTAAAAATGAGGGACAAGTCGAGCAAAGGTCTTGTCTTGTCCCAAGTGTCCTGCCAAGGGTATTTCGTGAGCCAGTCCTAATAGGAAGGCTCGGTAACGCTGGGGAACTACCAAGGCCCGGGATGAACCATGCACCGGAGCCTTGGGTTCGCTATAGAGGAGTCCATCTTCCCAGTATATGTGGAAGTTCCCCGAATCGTTACCCGCTGCCTGGGCTTCGGCCTGCCGCCGTAAACCCTCAAGGGTAGGGCACTCCTTCTGGGCCCGACAAAACTCTTCCCTAGTAGGTCCTCCCTCCACCTGCCAGTCTGCAGGGGTAGGTAAGCCCTCCAGGGACGTTACATCCCCCTCTGTAGACTCCGGGACCACTTCAGTTGCCCCATCCACCTTTGGAGGGTCAGATGCCGGGGCAGGCTTCCCCCGTCCCTGTCTACCCTTTCCGGCAGCTGGTTGGGCCTTTGTCCCAGGCTCCAACCTCTGTGAATCCCCTCTTCGGGTAGTCACGGACCGAGTGTGGGCACACGTCCACTCAGGGGTCCACAACATTTCCATGTGGGCCCTGAACTCAACCTCCTTCCATGCCGAGTGTTCAAGGTCGTTTCCCAACAGGCAGTCGACCGGCATGGCAGGGCTGATCGCAACTCGTAGAGGACCCGCCACCCCTCCCCACTCAAAGGGAACCTGGGCCACCGGATAGTGACCCTCTCGGTTGTCAGCCATCACAACCGGGTCGACTACATTGGGGACCACCTGCTCCGGGGACACCAGCTGACTCCTTACCATAGTCATGCTGGCTCCTGTGTCCCTCAGAGCCTCCACCCTCTGGGCATTGATGGTGACCCATTGCCTGTACTTAGTAGTATTTGAGGGCATCTGGATCTTAGGAACCATCTCACAATCCCCTAAGGACACTAAGGTTAGCCCTGCCCACTCACCTCCCTTATCTAGGGGCAACTCCTCCCCGAGCACTACACTCGCCACCCCAGGGGTCTTTCCTCCAATGGGAGGGTGTGGTCTCTTGGGACACTTGGCATCCCCCTTATAGTGCCCAACCTCACCACACTCATAACATCGGACAACCCTAGGCTGCTGACCACGGTCAGGATAAGGGGGTTTGTGGGGGCCAACCTTAGGAGGGAATCCTACTCCCTTCCCTGGTGAACTCTTTTGGGGGCCTTTAGAGAACTCCCTCTTTTTGTCTCCCCCCTCTTTCTTCTGGGGGGCGCCCTGTCCAGCCCCTTGGAAATTCCCTCCAGTCCCTTTTGAGGATACCCGGGTACTCACCCAGATATCAGCCTCCTCTGCAAGCTTCCTGGGATTAGTTAGCTTGCTGTCTACCAGGTGCTGACGCAGCTCCGGAAAACTTTTCTCGAGGAGGTGCTCCTTTAAAATTAAATTGTACAATCCCTCATAGTCCTTGACATCACTGCCCTGCACCCAGCCCTCTAAGGCCTTCCTAGCATAGTCCAAGAAGTCCACCCAATTCTGGGTGGACAACTTCTGACTGCCCCGAAACCTCTACCTGAATTTTGCAGGGGTCAGCCCAAATTTCCTCACTAGGGCTACCTTCATAACGGGGTACCTGGTCTGGTCTGGCTGTTCTAGCGCTAACAAGGCATCCCTCCCCACCGGAGGCATATACCTATACAGGCCACCCCCCCACTGAGCTTCAGGGACCCCATGGGCTCTTAGAGAAACCTCATAGGCAGCCAGCCATTTTACAATGTCATCCCCTATACCATAGCTAGCAACTACATCTTTGGGCAGGTAGGGCCTGGACTCTCTCGGGATCTCTCTCGGTATGCTGCCACCATTAGGACTGCTGGGGGTTCCAAGTTGAAGGGCTTTGAGCTCTAACTCTTTTAAGTGAAGCTCATGGAGGAACCTCCTCTCCTCCCTCTCCTTTTCCAACCGGGCCAGATCCATTCTAAGCTGCCTCTCTTCCCTTCGGTCTGCTAGGTCAGCAGAGGACAAGCTCCCCCCTGAGGCGCTACTTCCCACCCTTGATGGGGCCCTGGACCCAACGTCCATATTACCGCTCCCAGGGGGAAGAAGGACTTCCGGTTCTTCTAGGAGATCTAGTCCCGGTTCTTCCTCCCGTTTCCCGCTAGGGTGGGCCATAACCCAGGCTCTTAAGCTTGCTTGGAGCTCTGTTTTCTTCGCCCCCTGCTTAAAGAATACCTCCCGTCCCTGGCAGAATTCCTTCAATTGGGCCACGGTATACTCCTCCAGCCTACCCAATTCGAATTCCATCCTACCAGATGGGACCCCACACAGTCAACAAGAACTTTACTCTGGAAGACTTTCCCAAGAAAGGAAATATACACAGGACAATTTTAAAAACCTCCAATTAGGAAAACAATCTAGAGAAAACTCCAGCCAAAACAATCCAGTGTAGGTGGTGATGCGCGCAAAACTGCTACTAAGCGGATGCAAGCACTGAATAAGGATCCCACCGCTGAGCACCAATTTGTTGGACCTACGTCCTAGGGGTAGCTTGGCTCAGGTCAACAGGCTTACATCTCTACTTGGCCTCTCATGCTTGCATCCTACCCAGCTCGCAATCTTGCGCAGCATCACACAAAAAGGACACTACACCGCTTAGATTCAAGGTTTACTAGAATTCTTCAACTTCACTTTTTCTTTTTTTAACGGGGATACTCAGTTTCACATAGCAGAGTAAAACATTACATTTGCATTTAAAAGGACAATTTCATTCCAACGTTACATCTTAAAAAAAAAAACCGGTTACATAAACACCCTCTGAGATTCTCCTCCCACCCGGATTCAGAAGACCCAGGATAAATTCCTACTGGGAGGGCTCCAAACCACCGCTATAATTTCTGCAATTTCAAAAGAGAACTTGGTCGCACCTCAATCTCCTCCTTTTAAGCGCTACGTTGGATATTCCCTGTTGTTGGCAATAAATGGGTTACCTCTAACAATCTACATGTAGTCTATTTACTATCTAGCCAATAAATCATTACATTTCAACATTGTACATGAACCCAGGCGGTTACCAGTGTGGAGACTGCTTTTCTCAACTCTTATGTTGGATAACTGTATTTTCGCCCCCTCCCACCTTCTTGGTGGACCGTGTCTCGTGTACAACCAAGTCAGTCTACCCGCTTTACCAGTCTTGAACCTGGGTCTCTCAGAGACTGTCGCTAGGGTACCACAAGGCAACGCCTGGCCGCCGCTGCGCACTCTCTGGTGCTCTCCGGGGCTCTCTCCCCCCACCTTCTTAAGCCCCTCTTACTGTGCTACCACGGAGGTCTTCTGACGAACGGTTCAGTGGGAACCGGAGCTGAATGACTTGGGGTGGGCCGGAACTCACAGCGCGAGACGGGAAATCCTGACACCAGGTATGAGGTGAAAAGCTCGACACCCTCTGCCAAAGCGCTTTCCCACAGCCACGGGCCTCACTTCCCCGCGGACTTGACCAGCCGGGTAGACTCTGGTCGACCCGGATTCGATTGCAGGATACGGCCGCCGCCTCAGGATTCACCGTGTCTTGTGGGGGCGCGGCCTACCTCGGCTTCCGGCAACAGAGAGGGGCGGCCCTTCGGCCCCTCTCACGTGATACGAGGAGGACGGCCTCCAAGCCTGTCGCGTCCCTCGCCTCCCTCAGACGACTCTCCTCACCCGGATCGCGGCGTCGCTTGCTCACCAGCCTCCTCTCCCCAAGCCTCTCCACACCGCTCTTGCCAGCAGTGAGCCACCACCAGCGGACAACAGGAGCCCTCCGATCTCTTCAGGGACGGCAGTAATCACTTCAGGTAGGGACTCTGGTAGGGAGGTTGAAGGGGGCCCAAATTAAGGGTGCCCAGAATTCTCCGGTGCAGCTTGTTTGGATTTCATAGTTCTCTTATCTCCTGGGGGGGGGGGGGGACACATCGCCTCTTCAGCTCGAGATGAGAGGTAATCGCCACCGCCAGTCGAACTCCACCCAAGAAGGGATGAGGGTGGGGCTGGTCACAGACAGGGATCCTGGACCTCCTTCAAGGGTTCTGGCCACTTTTGAAAATCCTAGAATTACGCTGTTCCACCAGTTCACTGCCTGCATTCAGGGACCGGTCACAAGGGTAGGGGTGGCGTTACTAGGATTAGGACTCAGTGCAGACCCGTGGACCTGTCCGTTCCCCTCTGAGTACAACCACCTCCTCACACAGGCGCCTTACTCCTGAATCACTCCACAGCCCAACTTGATTCTAAAATGGCCGCCCTCCTGCCACCTCTATTTATCACCTTGGGCTGGACTTGCCAGAGGGGTCCAGAAGGTTCTGGAACCTCCCATGGCAGTCATGGCCCGGGTGCTGAGGTGACAGTTGGAGCCACCATTTTGTGAATCCTACCTTCCTCATCTATCCACCTCAGTGGATCACCTTGCACCTTTCCCTCATGTGATGAGGAAGAGGCGCCCAGAACCTCTACATCAGTACCCCAAAAAGCTTGGTAGACAGAAAAAATGAAGGTGAAAAGGGACAAGAAAAATAATAAAAATGAGGAGGGAACTGCCAAAGGGCTGGCAGGTCTAACACGCGTCCCCCCCAGCTGAAAGTGGGGAGAGCTACCCAACCCCTTGGGAGTCCTCTTCACTAAGGCGGAAATACCTGGAGAGACCGTCAGCATTGGCGTGGTCCACTCCTGGGCGATGTTCCACCCTAAAGTCCATCCCCTGTAGGGAAATGGACCACCTCAACAGCTTGGGATTCTCGCCCCTCATTTGCATCAGCCACCTGAGGGGCCGGTGGTTGGTCTGAACCAGGAAGTGCGAGCCAAACAGGTATGGCCGCAGCTTCTTCAGAGCCCACACCACCGCAAAAGCCTCCCTCTCAATTGCACTCCACCTCTGCTCCCGGGGGAGTAGTCTCCTAGATAGGAAAACCACCGGTTGGTCTAGACCCTCGTCATTGAGTAGCGACAGCACTGCCCCAATACCGTGCTCCGACGCGTCTGTCTGGACAATGAACTCCTTGGCAAAGTCAGGGGCCCTGAGAACAGGTGCCGCACACATGGCCTTTTTCAAGGTGTCAAAAGCGTATTGACATCCCTCGGTCCAGATTACCCGTCGAGGGTGCTTTTTGGAAGTGAGCTCAGTCAAGGGGGCTACGATCGTACCGTATCCCTTGACGAAGCGTCGGTAGTAGCCAGTGAGGCCCAAGAAGGCCCGGACCTCTGTCTGAGTCTTGGGGGGTTCCCAGGCCATGATGGTTTCGATCTTGGCCTGGAGGGGTTGCACCTGGCCCCGACCTACCAAGTGACCGAGGTACACTACTGACCCCTGCCTGATCTGGCACTTACTGGCTTTGATCGTCAGACCTGCCTGCTGCAAAGCCTGAAGAACAGCCTGAAGGTGACACAAATGGTCCTCCCAGCTGCGGCTGAAGACAGCGATATCATCCAGATACGCAACTGAAAAGGCTTCCATTCCAGAGAGGACCTGGTTCACCAATCGCTGGAACGTAGCAGGGGCGTTCTTGAGCCCGAAGGGCATCACACAGAACTGGTAGTGACCCTCGGGTGTGGAGAAGGCTGACCTTTCCTTGGCTCCATCCGTCAGGGAAATCTGCCAGTACCCGGATGTGAGGTCAAAGGTACTGAGATATTGGGCAGCTCCCAACCGGTCAATGAGCTCATCCGCCCTCGGGATAGGATGAGCATCCGTCTTTGTCACTGAATTCAGTCCCCTATAATCCACACAGAACCGGAGCTCTGGGGTAGTGCCCGGTGGGGCAGCTTTGGGTACCAGTACCACCGGACTGGACCAGGGACTACTTGAAGGCTCAATTACTCCTAGCTCTAGCATCTTGGTAACTTCCTCATGGATGCTAGCCTTCACCTTATCCGACAGTCGGTAGGACTTGGACTTCACAGGTGGGCTGTCCCCTGTGTCCACGTCATGGGTACACAGATGAGTCCTTCCCGGGATAAGGGAGAACAAGGAAGCAAACTGCTCCAGTACCTGGCGACAGTCCTTCCGTTGTTCAGGAGTTAGGGACGGTGAAAGGATCACTCCCTCCACCGATCCATCCTTCTCTTGGGACGCAAACAGATCGGGAAGAGGTTCACTTTCCTCTTCCTCTGACCCATCAGTCACCATCATTAACGTGACCTCGGGTCTCTCTTGGTGAGGCTTGAGGCGATTAACATGGAGCACCCGATGGGGCTGCCTGGGGGTCTTAAGATCTACCACGTAGGTAACCTTGCCCTTTTTCTCAACCACCTCAAAGGGGCCTGACCAGCGATCCTGGAGGGCGCTAAGCTCTAAAGGTTCCATCACCCACACCTTCTGGCCAGGCTCCAGCTCCACCGGGTGAGCGTTTCGGTCATACCATACCTTCATGACCGTTTGGCTGGCTTCTAGGTTTTCAGAAGCTTGCTTCCACAACCTAGCCATCTGGCTACGAAAGGCCAGCATGTAGCTCACCACACCCGGGGGAAGTTTTTTGGGAGTCTTTTCCCATCCATCCTTCACCAGACTGAGGGGTCCACGCACGGGGTGCCCGTACAACAGCTCGAAGGGGCTGAAGCCCACTCCCTTCTGTGGTACCTCCCTGTACGAAAACAGCAAACAAGGTAGGAGGACGTCCCATTTCCTCCGCAGGCTCTCGGGCAGACTCCGGATCATGCCTTTTAAGGTTTTGTTAAACCTTTCCACCAGACCATTAGTCTGGGGGTGATAAGGAGTGGAGAACCGGTAGGTAACTCCACACTCTTTCCACATGGCCCGCATGTAGGCCGACATGAAGTTGGTACCTCTGTCCGACACCACTTCCTTGGGGAATCCCACCCGGGTAAAAATTCCCATAAGGGCCCGTGCCACCGCAGGTGCAGTGATGGTCCTCAGAGGGATAGCCTCTGGGTACCGTGTGGCATGATCCACCAGAACCAGGATAAACCTGTGACCGGCAGACGTTGGTGGATCCAATGGCCCGACAATGTCGATGCCCACCCTTTCAAAGGGGGGTACCAACGACAGGCAGTGGTTCCAGGGGAGCCTTCAGCTTCACCCCTGTTTTCCCACTAGCTTGGCAGGTTACACACGTCCTACAAAAAGTATCGGACGTAATCCTCATCTGAGGCCAGTAAAAATGAGGGACAAGTCGAGCAAAGGTCTTGTCTTGTCCCAAGTGTCCTGCCAAGGGTATTTCGTGAGCCAGTCCTAATAGGAAGGCTCGGTAACGCTGGGGAACTACCAAGGCCCGGGATGAACCATGCACCGGAGCCTTGGGTTCGCTATAGAGGAGTCCATCTTCCCAGTATATGTGGAAGTTCCCCGAATCGTTACCCGCTGCCTGGGCTTCGGCCTGCCGCCGTAAACCCTCAAGGGTAGGGCACTCCTTCTGGGCCCGACAAAACTCTTCCCTAGTAGGTCCTCCCTCCACCTGCCAGTCTGCAGGGGTAGGTAAGCCCTCCAGGGACGTTACATCCCCCTCTGTAGACTCCGGGACCACTTCAGTTGCCCCATCCACCTTTGGAGGGTCAGATGCCGGGGCAGGCTTCCCCCGTCCCTGTCTACCCTTTCCGGCAGCTGGTTGGGCCTTTGTCCCAGGCTCCAACCTCTGTGAATCCCCTCTTCGGGTAGTCACGGACCGAGTGTGGGCACACGTCCACTCAGGGGTCCACAACATTTCCATGTGGGCCCTGAACTCAACCTCCTTCCATGCCGAGTGTTCAAGGTCGTTTCCCAACAGGCAGTCGACCGGCATGGCAGGGCTGATCGCAACTCGTAGAGGACCCGCCACCCCTCCCCACTCAAAGGGAACCTGGGCCACCGGATAGTGACCCTCTCGGTTGTCAGCCATCACAACCGGGTGGACTACATTGGGGACCACCTGCTCCGGGGACACCAGCTGACTCCTTACCATAGTCATGCTGGCTCCTGTGTCCCTCAGAGCCTCCACCCTCTGGGCATTGATGGTGACCCATTGCCTGTACTTAGTAGTATTTGAGGGCATCTGGATCTTAGGAACCATCTCACAATCCCCTAAGGACACTAAGGTTAGCCCTGCCCACTCACCTCCCTTATCTAGGGGCAACTCCTCCCCGAGCACTACACTCGCCACCCCAGGGGTCTTTCCTCCAATGGGAGGGTGTGGTCTCTTGGGACACTTGGCATCCCCCTTATAGTGCCCAACCTCACCACACTCATAACATCGGACAACCCTAGGCTGCTGACCACGGTCAGGATAAGGGGGTTTGTGGGGGCCAACCTTAGGAGGGAATCCTACTCCCTTCCCTGGTGAACTCTTTTGGGGGCCTTTAGAGAACTCCCTCTTTTTGTCTCCCCCCTCTTTCTTCTGGGGGGCGCCCTGTCCAGCCCCTTGGAAATTCCCTCCAGTCCCTTTTGAGGATACCCGGGTACTCACCCAGATATCAGCCTCCTCTGCAAGCTTCCTGGGATTAGTTAGCTTGCTGTCTACCAGGTGCTGACGCAGCTCCGGAAAACTTTTCTCGAGGAGGTGCTCCTTTAAAATTAAATTGTACAATCCCTCATAGTCCTTGACATCACTGCCCTGCACCCAGCCCTCTAAGGCCTTCCTAGCATAGTCCAAGAAGTCCACCCAATTCTGGGTGGACAACTTCTGACTGCCCCGAAACCTCTACCTGAATTTTGCAGGGGTCAGCCCAAATTTCCTCACTAGGGCTACCTTCATAACGGGGTACCTGGTCTGGTCTGGCTGTTCTAGCGCTAACAAGGCATCCCTCCCCACCGGAGGCATATACCTATACAGGCCACCCCCCCACTGAGCTTCAGGGACCCCATGGGCTCTTAGAGAAACCTCATAGGCAGCCAGCCATTTTACAATGTCATCCCCTATACCATAGCTAGCAACTACATCTTTGGGCAGGTAGGGCCTGGACTCTCTCGGGATCTCTCTCGGTATGCTGCCACCATTAGGACTGCTGGGGGTTCCAAGTTGAAGGGCTTTGAGCTCTAACTCTTTTAAGTGAAGCTCATGGAGGAACCTCCTCTCCTCCCTCTCCTTTTCCAACCGGGCCAGATCCATTCTAAGCTGCCTCTCTTCCCTTCGGTCTGCTAGGTCAGCAGAGGACAAGCTCCCCCCTGAGGCGCTACTTCCCACCCTTGATGGGGCCCTGGACCCAACGTCCATATTACCGCTCCCAGGGGGAAGAAGGACTTCCGGTCCCGGTTCTTCCTCCCGTTTCCCGCTAGGGTGGGCCATAACCCAGGCTCTTAAGCTTGCTTGGAGCTCTGTTTTCTTCGCCCCCTGCTTAAAGAATACCTCCCGTCCCTGGCAGAATTCCTTCAATTGGGCCACGGTATACTCCTCCAGCCTACCCAATTCGAATTCCATCCTACCAGATGGGACCCCACACAGTCAACAAGAACTTTACTCTGGAAGACTTTCCCAAGAAAGGAAATATACACAGGACAATTTTAAAAACCTCCAATTAGGAAAACAATCTAGAGAAAACTCCAGCCAAAACAATCCAGTGTAGGTGGTGATGCGCGCAAAACTGCTACTAAGCGGATGCAAGCACTGAATAAGGATCCCACCGCTGAGCACCAATTTGTTGGACCTACGTCCTAGGGGTAGCTTGGCTCAGGTCAACAGGCTTACATCTCTACTTGGCCTCTCATGCTTGCATCCTACCCAGCTCGCAATCTTGCGCAGCATCACACAAAAAGGACACTACACCGCTTAGATTCAAGGTTTACTAGAATTCTTCAACTTCACTTTTTCTTTTTTTAACGGGGATACTCAGTTTCACATAGCAGAGTAAAACATTACATTTGCATTTAAAAGGACAATTTCATTCCAACGTTACATCTTAAAAAAAAAAACCGGTTACATAAACACCCTCTGAGATTCTCCTCCCACCCGGATTCAGAAGACCCAGGATAAATTCCTACTGGGAGGGCTCCAAACCACCGCTATAATTTCTGCAATTTCAAAAGAGAACTTGGTCGCACCTCAATCTCCTCCTTTTAAGCGCTACGTTGGATATTCCCTGTTGTTGGCAATAAATGGGTTACCTCTAACAATCTACATGTAGTCTATTTACTATCTAGCCAATAAATCATTACATTTCAACATTGTACATGAACCCAGGCGGTTACCAGTGTGGAGACTGCTTTTCTCAACTCTTATGTTGGATAACTGTATTTTCGCCCCCTCCCACCTTCTTGGTGGACCGTGTCTCGTGTACAACCAAGTCAGTCTACCCGCTTTACCAGTCTTGAACCTGGGTCTCTCAGAGACTGTCGCTAGGGTACCACAAGGCAACGCCTGGCCGCCGCTGCGCACTCTCTGGTGCTCTCCGGGGCTCTCTCCCCCCACCTTCTTAAGCCCCTCTTACTGTGCTACCACGGAGGTCTTCTGACGAACGGTTCAGTGGGAACCGGAGCTGAATGACTTGGGGTGGGCCGGAACTCACAGCGCCAGACGCCAGACGGGAAATCCTGACACCAGGTATGAGGTGAAAAGCTCGACACCCTCTGCCAAAGCGCTTTCCCACAGCCACGGGCCTCACTTCCCCGCGGACTTGACCAGCCGGGTAGACTCTGGTCGACCCGGATTCGATTGCAGGATACGGCCGCCGCCTCAGGATTCACCGTGTCTTGTGGGGGCGCGGCCTACCTCGGCTTCCGGCAACAGAGAGGGGCGGCCCTTCGGTCCCTCTCACGTGATACGAGGAGGACGGCCTCCAAGCCTGTCGCGTCCCTCGCCTCCCTCAGACGACTCTCCTCACCCGGATCGCGGCGTCGCTTGCTCACCAGCCTCCTCTCCCCAAGCCTCTCCACACCGCTCTTGCCAGCAGTGAGCCACCACCAGCGGACAACAGGAGCCCTCCGATCTCTTCAGGGACGGCAGTAATCACTTCAGGTAGGGACTCGGGTAGGGAGGTTGAAGGGGGCCCAAATTAAGGGTGCCCAGAATTCTCCGGTGCAGCTTGTTTGGATTTCATAGTTCTCTTATCTCCTGGGGGGGGGGGGGGGGGGGACATCGCCTCTTCAGCTCGAGATGAGAGGTAATCGCCACCGCCAGTCGAACTCCACCCAAGAAGGGATGAGGGTGGGGCTGGTCACAGACAGGGATCCTGGACCTCCTTCAAGGGTTCTGGCCACTTTTGAAAATCCTAGAATTACGCTGTTCCACCAGTTCACTGCCTGCATTCAGGGACCGGTCACAAGGGTAGGGGTGGCGTTACTAGGATTAGGACTCAGTGCAGACCCGTGGACCTGTCCGTTCCCCTCTGAGTACAACCACCTCCTCACACAGGCGCCTTACTCCTGAATCACTCCACAGCCCAACTTGATTCTAAAATGGCCGCCCTCCTGCCACCTCTATTTATCACCTTGGGCTGGACTTGCCAGAGGGGTCCAGAAGGTTCTGGAACCTCCCATGGCAGTCATGGCCCGGGTGCTGAGGTGACAGTTGGAGCCACCATTTTGTGAATCCTACCTTCCTCATCTATCCACCTCAGTGGATCACCTTGCACCTTTCCCTCATGTGATGAGGAAGAGGCGCCCAGAACCTCTACATCAGTACCCCAAAAAGCTTGGTAGACAGAAAAAATGAGAAGGTGAAAAGGGACAAGAAAAATAATAAAAATGAGGAGGGAACTGCCAAAGGGCTGGCAGGTCTAACAGACGCCCACCCACACAACACCTCTAGGGGGGCTACAATATAAGGGAGAAGACAAACTATTAGTACCACAAGACAAACAGTTCCCCGAGCACATAACACCTGTAGGAGGCAGAATCACACACTTCTTCCAGGAGTGGAAGAAGGGCACACATGTTGATAGAGTTGTCATGGAAATTTGCATACATGTTTCTTTCAATCCCTCAAATAGCGATTGTATTGGACAGATGCAGACAGGCTCAGGTAACATTCATTCTGGTAGCCCCTCTGCCCCCGAATTGGCCAGACAGAGCTGGTTTTCAGACTTAGTGGAAATGGTATAGTGCAGGATAATGAGACTTACCGGTACATCGGGACCTGCATATAACAGAAATGGGCGAGGTGTGCCACCTGGAATGGAGTACCCTCAGCCTAGTGGCTTGGGCCTTAAAGATACAGAGGGCTACAGAAGTCCTTAAAGAAGCTAGAAGGGCGACCACAAGAAGGTGTTGCACACAAAATGGAACAGGTTTATTTACTGGTGCAAAGAAATAGGAACAATGACAGATGGATGCAGGAGAATACCATTATTAGGTACCTCACATACCTTGTAGGTGGGGGCTCTTATGCTTCTCAAGGTACATCTGTCTGGCACATTCAAGAGGTGTCAAAGGAATAAGTTTCTTCAGTACACTAGTGATTAAACTGTTTCTAGAAGGGACGAAATAATTAGCCTCACCAAGGTCAGCACCCACACCTCTGAACTTGAATCTGGTACATACAGAGTAATTGGAACCACCCTCTGAACCTATGCACAAAACCGGACTCCAACACTTGAGACCGCCTTCCTCATTCCTATCACATCCTGACGGAGAGTGAGTGAGTGAGTCGCAAGCTCTCACCATGAAAGAACCTTATTTGCAATCACACAAAGATGCAGTAGTGATCCAAAATGTGTGTACCGAATGATCTCGCACTTCCACGTTAATCATACAGCTACCTGCATTTTTACGATAACACATGCAGAAAGGATACTTCAAACCTGAATGTTGGAAAAGCAGTGATCTGCTTACAAAACACAGAAAAGGGGAACCCTTTGTTTGCCTCCTTCGCAGCAGCTAGCAAAGGTGGTCGGCCGTGATCAGGGGAACTGTCCTCCGATGTATAGTCAAAAAATACAGATATGCTACAAGAAAGCAGGAGTAGCATTGCAAGAGAAACCAAGAGCACACTCGACAAGGAAGAAAGGGGCAACATTGGCCTTCATTGTCAGTTGATGATATTTGTAAGGCAGCCACATGGTCATCTATACATGTTCACCAAACACTACTGTGTGGATATTCACGCAAACAAAGAAGAGCAAGTGGGGCAACAAGTACTCCAACACTTTTTGCAAATACAAGCTCTTTTCAGCCCAACGTGCTGAAGAAAGAACCAAATCCACGCACAGCATGTAAATCCAGAAAAGATATAAACTGCTAAATGAAATGGTCATTTACTTGTAGGTATTGCGACCCTTACACCTCCCTGAGAAATTAGGTGATTTGTAACAGAAATAGAGGGAAACAGACTAATATCTGGAAGCCAAACCGCACTGGCAAGTTGAAGGAGAAAAAAGGAATCTGAAGATAGCGATTACACGCAGGGGTTTCCATGGAATACATCTGACGTCATTGGAGGATGGACACGGAATGCATCTGATGTCATTGGTGGATGGACATGGCACCAAATGGTGGTCAATGCTCACACGAAGAAAAAAGAGAAAAAACTATTCTGATTTGACCATATAGATGGAGGAATGAAGCACAGCATGTGTATCCCAAAAAAATAAAAAAAATCTTCAAGCTGCAAAGCGATATACCTACAGGTAAGTAACCACTTTGATCCCCAGTGATCTACAGATCTCATTACCGTATGTCCTTTGATGGGTCTTACCTCTTTGGACAAAAAGAGAAATCTGCTTTGAAACGCTTTGAAGACAGCAGAGATGCAGTGCATGCCTTGAGATTATTGAACTATGGATGAAACTCCCCCACCAATTTTTGGTTTATCTCAGAGGGTGGCGTGTTAGCAGAGACCGTCTCCCCAATCAGTGATACAGAAGACAAAACAGTCTTTTCTTGGCTGCAGATGTGAATTTGGCAGACACTGCGCAGGCACCAATCCTCCAACTCCTCTCCCCCTGCTCCAGTGGCTAATCAACCTCTTCGGTTTGCATTCAGTGGTGCGTGCCCAGCTAGTGGGGAGGGACTGGGACCACGTTAGGCACTTCCTCCTGAGTTGGCAATCTATTGCATCCGATAGATGGGTATTCCAAAGTTTTCTAAAAGGCTGCGCCCTAACTTCTCACTTCCCTACCCAATCTCCCTTCCACACCAGAATGAATTTCTAGAGAGTATCTGCCCATCCTGTTACAGGAGGGTACGCCTTTTGCACTCCAAGTGTCAGAGAGAGGGTACTGGACTCTGAAAAAGGTGGAGGTTGTTGCTACTTCCTTGTCTCGAAGGGATGGGGCTGTGGGATCTCTGTCCTATGAACGCCTTCCAGTGAAAGGACAAGTTCAAAATACTCACATTGACTCGGATCCTTTGTGCCCTGGACACAAGAGACTGGATTGTGTCCTTGGACTTGCATGAATGCGTATTTCCTTATTCCTTGCCTGCAGTCCCACGGGTGTTTCCTGTGATTCAGTGTGGAACAGGAGCATTTTCAGTTTGTTGTGTTTCCTTTCGGCCTCTGCAGGGCCCCTTTGATGATCACAAAAATGATGAAAATTGTTGCTGCCCAAGTTCGGAGGTCAGGAGTTCTTGTGTTCCTAGACCACTGCCAAAGGTGGGCTCACCACAGTCTGTTGAGGACCTACTCTACAGGATCGCAACATTTCCAGCGTTTGGGTTTACAATAAATGAGCCAAAGTCCAACCTGATTGCACCACAGAGGCTTCTATTCATTGGGACAATCGTAGAGTGAGTTCAAGGCTTTTTCTCCATCCAAGTAGTCGGGGACACTTGGATTATGATCTGTATGTTTCAGGCTCGATTCTGGGCCCCAGTGATTGTGGTCTCTGGGGCTCTTGGTCTCCTGGATCCGCCTTATCAATTATGCCAGATGGGCCGTGCAAATCCTGCAGTGGGCCCAGCATCCCAACATAACATTGTCCAAGTCTTTTGGTGGCTGGCTGATATCTGTCCTGTGGCAGGCTGCTCTCCCCTCCTCATCCAGAGCTGAGCGTGGTGATGGACAAATCACTTCTGGGTTGGGAGGTGGAGATCAGGGCCCTCTGGTCCCGACTGGAAGGTCAGCCCCACATGAACATATTGTGCTATGAGATTTTTGTCTGCCACTGCCGTTAGGTGCTGCAACAAGCAGGGTGGTGTGGGGAGTCCTCTGCCCAGGCAATACATCTCTGGAGGTAGCTGGAGTGTGAGGACATATTCCTAGTTTCCAACTACCTAGCGGGGTCCTAAATACCAGGGTGGGCAAACTGTGCAAACGTCTGGCCGTTCACAAGCACCACTTGTAAGAAAGTGCCCTCTTTTTGCACAGTTGCCCCCTCTTTTCGACAAACTGTTGATGTGGTTTGACTAAGTGTGCCCAGGGTTCCTGCCAAACAGGTACCCAGGGCCTATGTTCTTTCTCTAAATTGCATTAAAACAAAACCCAATTGGCACCCTGACCACAGGTAAGCCCCTGGTAAATGGTACCACAGGTACCAAGGGCACTGGGATCAGGGAAGGCCACTAGGGGCTGTAGCATTTATTGTGCCACCCTTAGAGGCACTGTACCTTTACACTCGCACGCTGCCTTTGCAGGCTGCGTGTTTTGGTGCAGAACAAAGTGAAGAGTCGACATGGCACACATCCCTGTGTGCCATGCCTACAACCCACTGCCCTGGCTTAGGTCAGCCACCCCTCTAACTGGGTGCACAATACCAGTGGTGATGGTACACCTCTGGGGTCTGAAACAATGCACATCCTGGGTTGGACCCCTACCCCAGGATGGGTAGGGGTCCAAGAAGGGGAAGCTTCACAGGCCTTTGTGAGCTTCCCCAGCCATTTTCTGCTTCCAGCAACTGGACCAACTCATTTTTTTACCCCCACTTTGGGCGGGAGAATCGGCGGGATAACAAGTGAGGAAGGGAGGTGTGCCCACCTTTACCTACTCAACCCTCAGGTGGGGGATGCGAGCTGAAGCACAACTCTCAGTCCCTGCCATCTTACAGATGGGGGGGGGGGGGGACACACCCAACCAGAGAGAGGTGCATGCGTCCCTCCCACTGGAGGGTGGTAGAATAGGGGGTGTACCCACCCCAAGGAAGGGACCCATTGGTCCCCACCTTTACCTGCCTGTAACATCCCTAAATCTAGTATTTAGGGGCTACCCCGAAGCTTGCCTAGAATAAGGACCAAAGAAGCCGTGCTGAACTAAGAAGAGGAGGACGCCCACTGACATGGCCCCAGCCCTACCGGCCTGTCCCCACCTTGAACCTGCTCCAGTGAAATCCCGGTGTGTCCTGCAGCCAGCAGCCCTCAAGAACCCGAAGGACCTGCCCTGCCTTCCAAAACCAAGGCTTTATCTCCCGTGAGCACCAGATTTGCTCACCCACACACTCTGGCTCCAGCCAAATCCGCCAGTCTACACCACTTGGCACCCGACGCCTACAGCCTGAGTTCGAGTGGCCCAACACCACGAGGAGGTCTCCCCGGTGATCCTGACCTGAGATTTGGTGATCTCTGACCTGCCTCAACTCTCCAATCGACGCCTGCAGTCCCTTTCTGGAGGATCCCAGAGACCAAGAAGTTGTGCGAGTCTGTGAATATTTTCAGCATGGCTCTGTATGTGATGTCTCCCACTCATGAAAAGGGTCACATCTTGGACCAGATTTTTTCAATGTGTAATATTGATTTAGACAACCCCCTTCCTATTGTTTGGTCCGACCATCTATTGCTCACTTTTCGGCTTAAAAAAGATCTGAGTAGGGCACAGTCTCATTGTATTCAACAAGTGAAAGAATATAGATACTTTAAGCTGATTATGCCCGATTCTTTGGCAGAAATATTGAACCATCACCCTATTCTTGTGGAGGGTTCCTTAGAAGATGTGACACACGCTTTGGAAAGCTGGCTTCACAATTGGGCATTGCATCTTGCTCCTCCTAAGATGCGTAGTGCCGTACAGGAAAAAAACTTCGGCTCCTTGGTTCACTGAGGCTTTGAGAAAAAGTAAAAGTGTGTGTAAATTCCTTGAGCGCCTATGGAGGAAAAGCTTTGATCCATTAAGTAAAGACATCTATAAACAGGCACTCAAAACGCACTATGCATAAGTTCGGAATGAGAAGAAAAGTTTTCTTGCTACTAAAATTGATCAAGTCAGAAATAGCAGTAGAGAATTGTTTAGGATTGTGAAAGATTTTGCATCCCCCAATGTCACTCAGAGCCTTTTCACTTACACCCTTGAATGGACGAATCCGGTTGCTAAATATTTCTTTGACAAAATAAAGTCCATTCAAGACACATTTGATATGCCTACCCGTATGAGTTAGGACGATGTGCCAGGCCCTAAAGAACACCCTAGGGAGCAAATACTTTTGGATTTCCCTCCTGTCTCTCTGGATACTTCACTTACCATCATGAAGGCGCTTAAGTCTGGGTCGCCTTCGGATCCATGCCCTGCGAAAATAGTAGCATCTGACGCTGAGGTTCTGAATCCAGCTGTGAATCCAGTCCTGAACCTGTCCTTGTCAGAAGGAAAGGTCACAGCGCGGTGGAAACAGGGTAAAATCCTCCCCCTTCTGAAGAAACCCTTAGCTGACCCTGCTGTAACAAGCAACTATAGACCTAGAACACTGCTTCCTTCCTTTCTTTGTCAAGGCGTTGGAGAAGTATGTGAATGTGGCTATCACTGTCTTCATTGAGGCCACAAATGCTCTTCATCCCAGTCAATCGGGCTTTAGAGCAAATTATAGTACTGAAACGGCCTTATTGGAAGTCACTGAAAGTATCAAATCCACCCTTGATAGAGGAGGTAAAGCAGTATTAATACTGCTGGACCTCTCTGCAGCTTTTGATACCGTGCCCCACAGACGACACTTAGAGACTCAGGGAATGTGGCTTTGGGGGCACGGTCCTTGGGTGGTTTTCTTCTTTTTTGGAAGGCCGTCAGCAATCTGTCTGGTCCCCACCTTTCTCAGCGGATGTTCTATCACTGAATATTGGAGTGCCTCAGGGCTCAGTTTTGAGTCCAACTTTATTTAATATTTATATGGCACCCCTAGCGGAACAACACGGGGCAAAAGTTATAACTTATGCCAATGATTCCCAACTGTTGTTCACGTACGAGAAGGACGAGCCGCTTAGTGACAATTCAATACATCTATGCCTGACTAAAGTGTTTGACTGGTTTCGACAAAACCAACTGGAATGCAATTTCGCCAAAACTGAAATAATCTTCTTCGGACATACCCCTGGTGATGAAAGGTGGAATTGGTGGCCCCAGGATCAGCCTCCACCCTCTAGTCCAGTCACCACTGTGAAAAATCTTGGAGTCATGCTTGACTCGGATCTTTCCATGAAGTCGCAGGGTTAATCTGTGGCTGGTATTTGTTTCAGACTCCTAAAAATTATGAGAAACTTCTTACCACTGCTGCCATTGTCCCATAGGAAGACTGTGGTCCAAGCCTTGATTATGTCAAGGCTGGATTATGCAAATGTGTTATACCTGGGCAGCCCAAATTATTTATTGGGCCGCCTACAGGTTGTTAAAAATGCGGCAGCCAGAGCGATTTCTCTGGTAGGGCCTAGGACTCGCATGACGACTCATTTGAAAACTTTACACTGGCTTTCAGTGAAAAATAGGATTGATTGTAAGTCTCTTGTGCTGGCCTTTAAGTCTCTCCTTAACAGTGGTGCTCAGTACATCAGAAAGAGAATTATACCTTCTACCCCATCCAGGACTTTGAGGTCACCGGCCCAACATTTGCTATTGGTGCCAAAATTCATCCGGGCCAGGAAGGGGGTGACGCTCCTTCCAGGTGATAGTGAGAAGACTATAGAACACTTTGCCTCTTTCCCTCAGACAAGAACGAGATCTTCTTAGTTTCAGGCGCCATCTTTAGACCTGGCTGTTCCATCAGTAATGGGAACGTGTAGGATTATGAGTGCATACTGTCTCTTTTCAAGGGGGACCTCTTAGCGCCGGGACACTCCTCGGAGTAGCTGTGCGCTTTACAAATTCCCCATAACATAACATCCCCCTGACCACGACTGGAGCTCGTAAGAAAACCCGACGCCTAAAGACACCCCTGCACCCGACGTCCCACAGCCTTGGGTGTCCCAACCGACTGTGTCCCAGCATCCCCAGGCATCCCAATTTACCTCTCCAACCTGTGGTCACCTCCAGAAGATCTTTGTCCCCGAGCCTGCAGTGTTTGTTGCAAACTGAGAATTCCCATTGTAATCCACAGGTGTGAGAAAGTGGCTCTGTATATACTGTTCCTTAATAGGTACAGGGTGTACAGAGTCCACAGACCCCAAGGGTTTAACAGAGGTTAAAGTTAGATATAACCTTACTCTCCAAAGTGGTAGCCTGGTCGAGCAGTAAGGCAGTATCAGAGGACGTGTAAAGCATTTGTTGTACACACTCAGTCAACAAATAGTTCCACACACTCAATAACTGAACTCTAGGCCAATGGTTTGTATATAAAAAATATATGCTTGTTTTATTTTAGAACCAACACTTGGAATTAAAATATACTTTCTCGACAGGAGATGTTTCATAAAAATACTTTTGTATATGCAATAGACTTTTTAGTAAACAGTTACAAATAGTTGCAGTAGGCAACTCTATTTCTAAACACAATACATTGAGCTCAATGATATATTCAAATTATATGCAACAGATTACTTTTGTAATTCCAGGCTTGGATCCTAGATCCAGTCCTGGGTCAGTTCTCAGAATCAGCTGTTGAAAGTCGACTTTGGTACTGTAATGATTTTTAACTAATATTTAGCTATTTCAAAAGTGAGAACTTAGAAAATATTTCAGACCAAACAATCAATGATTCCCTATGGAAGGAAATGTAGGTTACAGGTACAGTAGGTTATCGTTACTTTTGTAATCCAGTACTGGGTGTCTAGACTCAGTACTGGGACATTTATCCAAAACAGGTAAGTAATTACGTTTTCAGATGTTATACAATTTTTGAGGAATATTTAGAAATTGGAGAAATCAACACTTCAAAGAAATTTCACAGAAAAGCAGTCCATGGTTTCCTATGGAAGAAAAATGAGTTAAAGGTAAGTATAGTTGTGGGTACTTTTCAGAGTCAGTGCTGGGCACCAAGATCCAGCACTGGAAGCTCACCTAAGAGCAGGTGAGTAAATTCGTTTTTGGTACTCGGCTGATTTTTGGTGAATATTTTGAGTTTTGAAAAGTTCACACTTAGAAGAATTTCCAAGAAGATGCCAGTCAATGTTACCCTATGAGGGAAATGAAGTTAGCGGTTTAAGGGTAAGTACTCGACTGGCAGAGTTGAAGTCCTGGGCATAGACTCGGGGGTCCCCCAGTGTCCGGTAGGTACAGTCAGTTCACCCTCAGCGGTTTCAGGACGGCCGGGTGCAGAGAGAGTTAGGCCCAATGTTATCCTATGAGGGATAGGGGGGCCTGGGTTGGTGGCTGCTGTCGGGCAAGCCACGCGGCTGTGGGAGCTGGGCTCCTGGTCACTTACTCAGGGCAAGTGGGGAAGTAGGTTAGAGTAGAGTTTTCACTGCCAGGGCCACTTGGGCGGCTGGGTGCAGGGTGCTTTTGAGCCGTCGGGCGCTCAATTGATTCCTATGGGAAATCTCCGGTTTGGAAAAAGACTGCAGGCTCGGGGACGAGGACTCTTCAGGTGCCACCACCACTTCGAGGGGTAAGTTGGGTAGTTGGAGGATAGGTAGGTACCCCGGGATTGGGCACAGAGGGCCGTGGGGCGCTGGGTGCAGGGGTGCCTTTTGATGTCGGAAATCTTACCCTCTTGTCGATTGCGGTTGGGGTGGCACTCTGTTCTGATGCTGCAAGCTTCTTCAGGATAGTCGAGGGGGGTCCTTGGGTGCCGGACTTGGGGTCACAGTCGCCGTGGGGTTGTCCTCGTGGGTTTAGTTCACTCCGGCACCGGCCAGGCTTGGCGGGTGCAGAGTGGGCTGGGATTGCGGTTCCGGGCTGCTGCCAGGGGTGAAAGGTAGGTTCTGAGTAGAGCCTCTACTCATGGGAGTCCCAGGGGATCAGAGTTCAAAGGTAGCCAGGTCCTCCGGGGTTTCTGAGGTTGCTGGCCACAAGAGATGCCGGGTTTGGAGCAGGAGCAAGTCCGAGGTCGACAGGCCGGTAGGGCTGGGGCCAAAGCAGTTGGTGTCTCCCTTTCCTTTGCAGCTGCAGGGCAGGTCTTCTTTTCTTCTCGCTCTTCTTGTAGTTTCGGAATCTGGAATCTGCGGAAGGAAGGTTCAGGGTGCCCCTAAATACTAGATTTAGGGGCGTTACAGGTAGGTGAAAGCCAGGGACCAATGGGTCCTTGTCCTGGGGTGGGTACACCCCCTATCCTGCCCCTCTCCTGGGGCAAAGACCGTAGGTGCGAGGGGTACCTGGTCTTTATCTACTGGTCTGCAATGTGGGCATTGGTGCACAAGTTCACGAAGCACTAGAGCCCTGATGGCCAGGTGAGACGGTAAGGACACTGATTAGGGCAGTATTTGTGGAAACGATGTACAGCATATCCCAGTTTGATCAAGATTCAACCTCCCTCAACCCCATAAATATACAGGAATGCTCTGGCTAGCTGAATTGATTGTGTCATGATGGTTTTCATCCCCTATTCAGGCAGTTCTACCAAAAGGCCAGACCAGTTGCAATCCAGGGCGTTACATTTTTTTTTAATCACTGTATTACCATGCGTGATGGAGGTTGGTGGGGAGGGATGTTGGGTAGCCCCAGAGGCAAAGGTAAACCTTACTGCTCTGGGGACCAACGTGACTTTTTGAACACATGTACGATACTCTGCAAGGTTTTAAGTTGCAAGTTAAGGTTTTGTGTGATTTGTGCTTGATACCCTCTCGATCTGTCAAGTCCTATGTCAGTTATGCTTAAAAGAGCACTTTGAATATCCCATACTGTGCCCAGATTCCCATTACATATCTTTCTTTCAGGTCCACAAACTATTACGAACTGCAAAGATGAATCGGTCTGTTGCTAAGACCGTACTGAATGATCGCTCATCCCGAAGTCACAGCGTGTTTCAGCTGAGGATAGAAGGGAAGAATGAGACCAGAGACGTTAAGACTGCGTGTGAGTAAACAAACATTTTGTTTTGGGTTCACATAAGGCAGGTTATAGGAAAACACTGACTCTTTATGACAAGCCCTGTACTTTTATGTTGTCACCTCATGCTAAGAGATCCATTATAAGGCTTAAGCTTTGTTTTTGTGTTGAAGTTCACTGGCATTGAGCACCTGGGCACTGGACATTTATTTATTGACTGAAGAGGAATCGATTTGAAGCACAGTGTCCAATTTACATGATAGGCATCCTCCAAAAGTCTTATCTGTTGATATTGTGTGTTTCAAATTGAATGACCATTACCTTTTTAATCTATTAACTTGCGTCTGTGTTGGCTTTTCCCCCTCCACCCCCCCTTGTGCAGCCATTTTGAGTTTAATTGACTTGGCTGGCAGCGAGCGTCTTGACAAGTCTCTGTCGAAGGGAGACAGACTGCGCGAAACCCAGTCTATAAACACCAGCCTGTCCAACCTAGGCCTGGTCATCACCTCCCTCTCCAATAAGGTAAGGACCTTTGATCTCTTGGGTGCTACAGAATGGTGATGTAATTCAGGATTTTGCCTGTCAGTTATGTTTTGTGCCTGTGATGTGAGTTTATCTACTCTTCTAGGTGGAAGTTCTTGCCAGCTTACTGCATATCTGGTTCCTGCTTTGCAAATGTGATATTTTTGTTATAAAGAGACTTTTTTGACTTCCATGTGGTTATCTGGTACTTGGAAATGTTTGGTTATTTGCATTTCTTTCTTACATTTTTTCTAAGATGTGTCCCTTTCTCACCGCACAGGATTCTCACATACCTTACCGCAACAGCAAGCTAACGTACCTGCTGCAGAACAGCCTGGGCGGAAATTCAAAGATGTAAGTAGCAGCCAGAATAATTTTAACCAATACGTGAGCAACCAGCCGGCAGCCTTGGTGTGTGATGCTGAATCTGCTGGGTACTCTTTGGTTGAAGCGTCTGCTCTTGTCCATAGAACCATGCATGGCAATATAAATACATGTTATAGTGTGTTCAGAGTTTTGAGGGGGGAATATGTTGTACTAATCTTATTGGAACCTGACTGGCATAGCAGCTTGGCTTGAGCAATGCATTTGAGTTTCCCGACCTGTCTTTGGAGCCAGGACATTGTTGCAGAGGAGCCAGTGTCTGTCGTCCAGGATCGGGCATGTAACCTGGCTGTTATGGATGTACATGGTCTCGTCTCTTTTAGGAGCGAGGGCAATAGTATTTAAACTATGGAGCATATCTGACTCCACCTTCCATGATAGGAGCGCGTGGCTGTGGCAAGGACTGAAACCTCAGCATCCTTAGTTATTTCTCCGACAGCCAATAGTCTTTTGCGGATGCCCATGCCTTTTTAAAGGGTAAAACTGAACATAATTGCTGACTTTGCTGCACTTAAATATCAGTCTTTGACTTCATTTCTTAAAGGAAATGCTACTAAGCTTTATTGTGAGGTTTCCCCTTGGTCTCAGTATTTAACATTTGATGTGGTAATAAGAACAATATGTAATTTTTTTGTGACCAGAGGAAATAATTTCATGTAGGTGAAAGTAGGAAGCCACAACATTCTATTGGGGGGGGGGGGAGGTTTACCGGGACCACAAGCATGGCGATTGTAAGCCCCTAATGTTTCAGTGTCCTGCTAGAAACGGTGTCATCAATGTAGGCTGAGTCACTAACCAAGAGATGACGCCTTTCCAAGGGCTGTATGATAGAGGCACGCATGGCTAAACCATGCGTGCCTCTACAACGCTGCCCTAATCACAAAGGCATCTGAACAACGCATGGCTTTACCGCGCATGCCTTTACCGCACAATTTCGTGGTAAAAGCATGATTGATAAAGGATATGTGTGGTAAAGTTTACACCCGAGCACCTGCACCCTCTACCCCCCACAAGCCAAAAAAATTAACCCCGCGACCTAAAAATAAACCTGAAACCCCCCCACCCTTCTGTGCCCTAAAAAGTACCCCCAACTCTGAGCCCCACTTACCTCACCACGTCTCCTTCCGATACTTCCTGTTCCTTGGCCCACCCATTCCAGCCTCCAGACCTCGCATATGCCTTAACCACACATATGCGTAGTTAAGGCAAGCGTGGTTGTGGTTAAGGCAAGCGTGGTTGCGCTTGCGGGGAAACAGGACGTGTGGCATAGCCACGTTGTAAATGCCTGTTCCCCTTAGCAGCAGGATGGGGGGGGGGGGGGGGAGGGGGGGGGAGGTCTGATGCTCCAGTTGAGAAATCTCAAATGGCAGTACTGTGAGTGCTAAAGAAACCAACTTTGGGCAGTTTGAGAGTGGCTGGATCAGGGGTAAGTTGCACTCTGTGTCTGATTACCGGCACCGTTTAGGTGGATTTAATCGCGTGAAAGCTGTGTAGCCGGTCACGGTCGGAGGAGCCTCTAGATTCACACTGCAGGACCTGTTGTGGAGGGCAGGAGAGGTCAGCCAACGCTGGTTGCAGGGTCGTCGAAGCAGGAAACAGGCCGGTAGGGCTGTGGGGCCAAGGCAGTTATTGTCTTCTGGCATCTGCTGCAGGGTGACTTCTTTCTTCTTAGCTCATCGCAGATCTACTTTCTAGGTCTAGGGGAGCCACCTAAATACTACATTTAGAAGGCATTTTAGGGGAGTAGCAAGTAGCCCCAATGGGCACCTTACCTGGGGTTACTACACCCTCTATTATGCCACCCTCCTGTGGGAGGGTGTATAGATCTAGCCCTAATTGGAGGGGTCTACCCATCTTCAAGAAGGGAAGGACTGAAAGTTGTGCTTAACCTTGCCTACCGCACCTTAGGAGTTCCTTTGAGTTTTTTCCTCTTCTTTCTGCCCAAAGTGGGGCCTCCATCTGCTGCTAGCAGCAGAGGCTGGGGGTCGCATTACAAAGGCGGAAGGCCTTTGAAGTTTCCCCATGTAGCACTGGGCCATCCTGTGGGAGGAGGTTTGACATCTCTGCTTAAGATGTGCATGATTTCTGGTCCCAGAGAGCAGAGGCTCTCGACCCAGGGGTCCAGAAACATGTCTGGTGGGGGATGCCTGCCTGCCTAAATAAAGCCAGTCGGAGAGCTGTTTGGTACCAAAAACTCCTGGGTTCAGTGAAGCAATCATGGTGTTGTGGAAACTAGTTGTCATGTTCTAGCTGTCATGTTCCTAGTTCATGTACTCTGTATTGCCTCCCTGGCACTAACAATATTAAGGAATAGACCCTGATACTGTAGGGGCATATCTGCTCATGTAGATATGGCCACACCTGGGATTTAGTGCACCCTGCCTTAGGGCTGGTAAGGCCTGCTAGAGGGGTGACTTACCTCTACATTCAGGCAGTGCTGGCTGCCATGGCACTCAGGCAGGGTGCCATGTCGAATTGCCATTTTTTTGCAGCGTGAATCTTTCTGGATTCACTATGCTGTGCATTATTCTGCGGTCTGGTGGTTGGGTGCGGATTCGTAGTCTTTCTTTTGTCTTTTTTTTTTTTTTTTTTTTTTAGCCCAGGTGGGCGCCACTCCAGGTCCTGTGTCGTCGACGGCGCCCGCCCGTAGTTCGATTGTTGTTCCTCATATTCTTCTCCCTCATAGTAAAGGTCCTCTTCTTCCTCTCTGGGAGTCTTCGACAGTTCTTCTGCGTCGAACTCCTGTTCCTCGACTCAGACAATGATCGACGGTGGTTTCGTTGGGCTAGTGAATTTTTTAATCTTCTCGTCAAACTCCCTTTTCTTTTGAAGGATGTTCTACATCTCTGCCTCGAGCCTCCTCTTTTTCTTTTCCATTTCGGAGGCGTGTTCGACGTCGAGCGCCGGTCTTTTCGACGGAGCTTGCGTCAACGCGACCTTATCTTTCAAAGTCGAACGCCCCCTTTCTTGGCCTTGCTTCGACGACTTTTTCCTTTTGGCGGTCTTCGGCACTTGGGAGTCCTTCTCGAAGGATCCGCTGGTCCTTTTGTCCTTGGATCTACTCGCGGTCGTCGAAATTTTCGGCGCCGGTGTTCCTTTCGAGGACTTTGACTCTGTTTTTTCGAGAGTCTGACTCTGTTTTTCGGGGCCCTGTCGAGGGTTTAGAGCTCGACGTCTCTCCTACCTTGTCAGACGTTTTCTTATCGGTCTCTGCAACCGTGAAGTCATCAGGTCCTTCGGTGACGTTGTCTTCGTCGTCGGTGCAGAGGCCTAGTTCGTACAGTGTCAGGGCCTTTCCCTTGCCCTCCATGTTGTAGTTGGCTCTCCTCTGTCTCTCTCTCACCTGGAGCGTCTTCGGTGTGAAGGCCGAACAGGCGTTGCAGTCCTTGCTCTCGTGGTCAACTGGCAGGCAAAGGTTGCAGACCGGATGTTGGTCCTTCTGCGCGTATTTGTGGTGGCAGTTACGGCAGAATTTAAAAGGTGTTTTGTCCATTCCTGCGCTCAGTGTCCCTGAGTGCGCATTTTCCGTTAAACGTCGAAGATCTCGAGGTTCTCCTCCTTCTTAGTCGTCCCGGCTTGTTGCTCTTCCTTTCTGTAGTCTTCCTCAACTTCTCGCGCTTTTTCTTCTTTCTTCGCCAAAAAACTCTGGAGCTTCACGGTGACGATCCAGACCCAATGACGGAAAAAAGAATCTGAAGATGGCGCCCCGAGGTGGGACTTCCGCAGAAAGCAGGACGACGTCACGAGAAGTGCACCAAATGGTGGGACGTCGACGCCCACCTGGGCTACAAAAAAAAAAAAGACAAAAAAAAGTCTACGAATCCGGACCCAACCACCAGACCGCGGAATAATGCACAGCATAGTGACTCCAGAAAGATCTTCAAGCTGCAAAACTACACCGACCGGTAAACTATTCGTTTCACCTCACAGGGTCATGCCTGCTGCAGGGGCAGTGGCATGGTCCTAGTGAGGGGGACCCTCTTCAGCCTCCAGGCCCTTGGTACCTAGGGTATCATTTACTAGGGTTTTACAGGGGGCAGAAGTACCAGTTGTGGACATGTTTTTAGGGGAAGAACACCGGTACTGAGAACCTGGACAGCAAGGACACAGTACACTATAATCAAAGTTAAATCAAAAGCCAGGCAAAAAGTGTGTGGGCAACAGAACCCCATTTTCTCACATTTGGTCACATCTTACAAGTCGGTGAGGTGGATTGAGTGGAAGTGGTAAGAGATCATCTAGCCAGGCTAGAGCTAAGAGATGGTGGGGAAACTGACTTCTTTCTGCAAAAGGACATTTTTAGGGAGGTGAGGAAGATCAAAGATGTGTGGGAGGATCGATCTGTGTTACCTCAGAACCTAACCAAGCCTACATTGTTGAACCGAAAAGTACTCCAACCATTCACAAATACTCCCAATAAAAAGAGAAATAAGAATTTTATGGTCCCAATAGCCAGCCACCTTACTTGAAGGCTGTTGTAGTTGTTTTGGCCCAAGTGGAATTGGCACACAAGCCCTCAGCTGCTGCATCTTGAGCAGCGTGTAGCAGATTTTAACACAGACGACTATCCACCTTGACAGGGTCCCTATTTTGTACAGCCTTCCCTTTTTTAGCCCCTGAAAAACACCACAAAGTGCTGATCATCCATGTGATGGTCATTACTGTAGATTTAAAAAGCTCAGAGCCCTTTTAGGATCACATCAATAGAGCCTCTCCTTTTTCAGAGGTGCGGAAATATGGAAGGAATCTGAACTTTGTCAGGAAGGCAGTTTTGGTTCTTAACACCAGCTACGTGAAATCTGATAGTAGGCTGAAATGCGTAAGTGAGGGCTCTAGTGCGAAATTCCTTCCTATCTCTCAGCAGGAAGTGTTGGCGGAAATCCAGGGGTGTAAGTCAGCGGCACCGGATGACCCTTGTCACCCTAAACTTTGGAAAGTTATGGCACACTCTTTGAAGCATGTGTAGTCTCACATTTGGAACGCATCCCTTGCGTCCGGCATTCTCCCGCGGTGGAAAAATCCAAATGGGGATTATGGGGATTTGAACAACTATAGGCCTATCTCTCTGCTGCCTGCGCCAGCAAAGATGCTGGAAAAACTGGTGCAGCGACAATTGACCAACTTCATAGAGAGTAAGGGCATCCTACATGATGCCCAATCTGGCTTTAGATCTGGTTTCAATACCGAGACGGCCCCCTTGGAGGTGGCTGAGTCGGTGAGACTGGCGGTGGATTCAGGGGCATCTGCGATGATGGTACTCCTGGATCTCTCGGTGGCATTTGATACGGTCGACCACACCTTGGTGTCTCAGACTGCAAGAAATGGGCGTAGGGGGTACGGTACTGGCCTGGCTGAACTCCTACTTAAGTAATCGATCACAGAAGGTTGCGCTGCAACCCTTTGTGTCTAAACCGAAATAGCTCTGGTGTGGAGTCCCTAAGGGGTCAGCGCTGAGTTCTCCCCTGTTTAATCTCTACCTGGCTCCACTGTTCTCTCTAATAGCCAACTGGGGGGTAGAAGCGATTTCGTAGGCCGACTACACCCAGTTGGTCTTTTCTTTTAAAGGGCAGACAGAGGACTTCTTCAGGAGTTTTAAGAGCTGCCTGAGAGATATCACATTGTGGATGAAGAATAACAAACAAACTCAACGCAGGAAAGACAGAGGTGATGTTCTTCGGGAAAGAGTCACCTCCAGCACCGGATCTCTGGTGGCCAGCGGAAATGGGACCTCCTCCCTCCCCTGCTGACTGCATAAAAAATCTGGGTGTGAAGTGGGAGGCGGATCTCTCATTCTCGGCACAGATATGGCAGGTGACAGCTACCTACTTCAATAAACTAAGAAATTTGCGGAAATTTCTGCATCTGTTGCCAGAGGAGTGCCGAAAAATCATAGTTCATGCCATGGTGACTGGACTATTCTAACCGCCTTTATTTGGGCCTGCCAAAGTACCTTATCTAACGCCTTCAGACGTTACAAAATGCGGCTGCGGGACTGTTTAGGCGTGTTACTTTCCGCCATCATGTCTCTCTGCATTTAAAAGAGCTTCATTGGTTACCTGTGGCCAAAAGGATCAAGTTCAAGGTTCTGACGCTTGCATTCCGAGCCACGCATGGTAACTGTCCCAGCTACTTGAAACAAAGACTCCGCAGCTATAAGCAGATGAGATCTCTAAGATCCAACTCACAAAAGCTGCTCTGCACGCCCCGCTTTAAAAAATCCCGCCTGGGGTGCAGATCCTTCACGTTCTGGGCTGCTAAAGTGTGGAACTCCTTGCCAAGTGACTTCCGCAACATTGAGGCAGAGCCTCTTTTTAGGAAAATTGTGAAGGCCTGGCTCTTTAGGGCAGAATAATGGGTCCAAGGCTTGGCTTTTTGGTTTTCCATCTGTGTACTGCTGATCGCTTTAGCGCCGGGACACCTCTGTTTGAGATAGCTGTTGCGCTCTACAAGTGTCTGTATTATTATTATTATTATTATTATTATTGTCCAGAAAGTATATGGGAGGTGTTGTACAGAGTACATGTAGTTCACTCATGCTAACGTAATCACAATGAGGAAGACAGCAGCATCAAGAATCGTAGAGAGCAGTGTCAGAACCAGGGACAAACAAAGTTGGTTTACAACAAAAAAGACAAAAAGGCCAAAGGGTTTGATAAATATCTTTTCACTATACCTACCCCAAAGCCCTGCAGGGCTAACAAAAGAACATCAACATTTGGATTGAAAGAGGTCTAAGTTTTAAGCACCACACCAAGTAGTAGATTTTTCGCTTTATGGATGAGCTTTTTGACTCAAGGATGACCTCCCCACCGTGGTCAGCAAATCAAATGGATTTAGTTGCTCCTGCTATATCATGCTTAGATATGTAGACTGATGCCAGACCCTGCCTTGTTACATCCGAAGTGGAAGCCTGATCAGTGGACAAATACCAGTCCAGGTCAGTGAAAATGACTTGGGCCTGGTCTGTCCTGATGTTCCCTAAAACGTATGGTAGTGGTAGAAATGTCTACAGGAGTCGGTCCTACAGAACTGGTCTCCTAACAGGAGCTTTGAAGGAAATTCCAGTTCACAGTATTGTTCACAAGGTACGCTCCATGGTAGCGATTAGATCTATCTAGGGTATGTACCCCATTGATCGAAGACTTCCTGCGCCAACTCAAAATAAGAAGCTGTAGGAAAGTGGCTCTTCTTGACATGGTTACCCCCACTTTTTTGCCGGATACCTCTTGTAATTTCCACTCTAAGTGCATTGGGTCCCAGATAAATAGGTTCCCAGTGCAAGAGCTCTTTCCCAAAACTGTACCATTGTTCCACAATTGTCATGACTTCAGCCCCCCTGTAAGTCCCTAGTAAGTGGTACCCCTGGTACCTAGGGCATGGGACTGAAGAGGGTCCACTAGGGCTGCAGCACCAATTGTGCCACCCTAGGGACCCCTCACCAAGATCATGCAAACTGCCATTGCCTTGTCTTGGTGCAGACAAAACCAAAGAGTCAACATGGCACGCCACTCAGGATGCCATGCCTACAGACACTGCATGAGATATAGGTAAGCCACACCTACGCCTCAAAGCATGTGCGGACATATCTGCCTGAGCAGATATGACCCTGCAATATCGAAGTTCATTCTTAGATATTGTAAGTGTGTAAGGAAGCCATAAAGGGTACATGGACTGGAAACTCGTATTGTGAGTTCCCCAGCTCAATGATGGCTTCACTGTACCCCAAGATGTTTGGTACCAAACGTCTCCTCTTCATAAACCCGCACTGATGCCAGAGTCGGATTTATTAATAAATGCACGCAGAGGGTACCTTAGAGATACCCCCTGAAACCGTACCAACTCCCAGGGTCCTGGCTGACTGGTCTTGACCATCCTGCCCCCACTAGACATGGTTTTGGCCTCCTGAGGTGAGAGCAATCGCTATCGGAGGCCGGGAGCAAAGCCTGCTCTGGGTGGAGGTGTTCACACATCGTCACGGCAGGAATTGCGTTCTAGGGCAGGAATCTTCAACGGCCATGCTGCCTTTGAAATGCGACCCAGGCCTTTCCAGTTAGTTAAAGATGCAACCCCCCCCCCCCGTCCTGAATCAACTTTTTGGCAGCACTGGCGGGAAAATTAGTAAGATTAGGAGGTGTGCCCACACCTAGCCAGTACCACTCCTAAGGTGGGGCAGCTGATGTGGATCCCACTTTTCAGAATCCTCCATCTTGTGTTGGAGAGAATTAGCCTATTAGGGTCAGGGTTATGCCCACTTCCCACAGGAAGTAGTTGTATAGAGGGTGTAGACACCTACAGGTAGACAGCCCATTAGCTACTACCTGGTACTCCCCTTAGCAGACCTAAATTAAGTATTTGGGTGGCACCCCTCAACCCAGACAAAGAGTACAAAGAAGAGCTGCTGAACCAGAGAATGGAGTGCCTCCTAACATTTGGTGCAAAACCCTGCTTGCTGCTTCAAAACTCGACAGTCAAGGTGAACTGTCATGTCCTGCTGCTGTGTAGCTCCTTAGAACACTAGAAGACTGCCAGTCTTAGCAAATCGGCAAGAACTCCATCGGAGGTGAGGAGCTACTCCCTTGTAGTCTAGGGCATCCAAACCGCACAGTCCGGTCTGCCGACTGCAACTCCCCGGCCTGACCGGCGCAGCAAACGACCACGAAGAGGTACCCGTGCTCTGGGAGGTCATATGTCTCCCCCCGACGATGGAATCGAGAACTCCGTTCAAGAGGTGTCCGTTGTGCCACGCCAAGTACCCTCACATCGACGTCCACCCGGTCTGTAACAAATGTCTCTCGCCGGATCACAACGAATCGAAATGCATGGCCTGCGCGCGGTTCCGATCCAAGAAAACTCTACGGAACCGACGGGCAGCGAGGCTCGAGGCGCAGCAGGCAGCGCCCGCACCCACCAACATATTCAGCACCGAGGACGCCGAGAGCGTGGAAGAAATACTATCTAGCCCCGCTTCAGAGCATGGTTCCCGATCGGACGAAGATGACTAAGAGCTCTTTCGACGTGAAGAAGCAGTCGACGAGGTAGGGGACTTCGACGAAGCCTATGGGGCTGAAGAAGACAGCTCTCCCGAGGAGCTAGGCCTATCCGTCGAAACGGAGGCCGAAATTAGTCGTCAGGCTCCGGTCGAGGGATCGTCTTCGGGCCTTACCCAAGACCTAATCCATGGTTCCTCGGCCCCGCCTTCCGGCCTGGCATCGGACACTATGCAAGAGCCAATATTACCCAAGACGACCGGGTTGTTAAACCCTGCCACATCCATCGCTCCAGTCCCTTCAAAATCGAAAGCGAAACTGTTGGTGGTCGGATCAAAGGCGTCGAAACAGACCACTGCCCCGGCGCCGAAGAAAGTCGTCGGCTCCGAACGCGTACAGAAAGACTTCGGCGCCGAGCTCACCGCAGCAGACGCGGTCGACGCACAAAAGAAGCGCGCCCTCGGGCACCACAAGGCACCGACACCTTCGGCGCCGACACCGAAGCCTGCAACCTCCGCAGTCAAAATGGCCGCCTCGGCTACGTCGACGCCTAAAGCACCGATGCCGAAGAAGTCCTCGACTACGTCGTCTATCGATGCATCCCTTCAAACCAGTGACCCCCCTTCCGACAAAAAAGTCGGGGTCGGCCTCGACGCCTACTACCAAGCTGCCCACCAAACCACCATCTCAGTTTGCTGTGCAACAGGTCTCTGCATCTCTACAACGTATCCGGGACCGGGCAGCCCTCCACGCTACCTCGGGTCCCGACACTACCTCACCCTGTAGAGCGCACTCGGAGCCCACCAACATTACCTTTGGGCTGCCGCCGACATCGGCCCCGAAACTCTTTCAAATTCGGACACGTGTCCTCCACACACAGTCCACCACCTCTGGCCTAACAGAACAAGACTCTTCAGGGCCACAATTTATCGACGCCGACACTGGCAGGCTCATGCTCCACAAGCGCAAAATCACGCCAGTCAGGGAAGAGGTGCCATACAAAATTCCCCTCCAACGCAAGCTACCGGCGGAGCAGGAACCAGTGCTGCAAGAACACTTCCATCCCCTCCAACTGGATCCGCAGTCCTTTTCTCCTACCCCTTCTGAATCGGACCCGATGCAGGAATATGGTGGGGATGATACCATCTACCCCGGGGACGCAGATCCTGATGAAACGCAAGATCCTGATCAGGCATGGGATGACCTCACAGACCAAAGTGTCATGCCACATACTCAGGATGCGCAACTCTACAACATTAAAACGTCTCCTACAGAGGACACGGCCGCATTTAATGCCCTTATCGAACGGGCTGCTGCTCATCATGGGGTGGAGCTACATTCTGACGCCATTGAGGAGGACTTCCTGCTTGACACTTTCGCGTCTTCAGAAAGGACTGTCAAGACTCTGCCCATGCTTAAAGGGGTTCTGAAGCCAGCCAAAGACATTTTCAAGGACACCACAAAAGCCCGGGTGTTAAACCCCAGGATTGAAAAGAAATCTAAGCCTGCACCTGGTGACCCTAAATACATTAGGGGTCAATTGCCATTAGACTCTATGGTGGTTGCCAACGCTCGTAAAAGAGCACACTCACAGACAACTGGTGATGCTCCTCCCCCAGACAAAGAGTCAAAGGTCCTTGAAACATCGGGCAAACGTGTTGCAGCGCAAGCAGCCAATATCCTGCGCTTTGCCAATACACAGGCACTCCTGGCACGTTATGACCGGTCACATTATGACACGCTGGAGTCACTGCTCCAACACCTACCGGAGGAGTAAAAAGAGTCAGCCGAACTCCTCATTAGAGAAGGACAACTCCTCACTAATGCGTCCATAAAATGCGCCCTAGACGCAGCGGACACAGCGGCCAGGGCAATAAACACAAGTGTCATGCTGCGACGCCATGCCTGGTTACGCATCTCAGGCTTCAAACCCGAGATCCAAAACAATATCCTCAACTTACCGGTTAACCCGGAATTTTTATTTGGCCCAGACGTTGACACTACCCTAGAGAAAATAAAAAAGGACACAGATACTGCCAAATCTATGGGGGCGCTACAAACCCAACAATTTCGTAGTGGCTCCTTTCGTCGCACTGGAAATAGGGCAACGTCAAGGGGTCAGGGGTCACAACAACAGTATGCTAAAGGTGGCACACAAACCACCTACGACAAAAACAACAGGGGTGGATATCGTGGATCCAGCACCAAGGGCAGGGGACGTGGATATGGCAACACCAGGTCCTCCCCAAAAAACAAACAGTGACGCCCTCTCCCTACCCCCCGACCACTTAACACCTGTCGGGGGACGACTCCAGCTGTTCCTGCCTGCATGGAAAAACATCACCACGGACAGGTGGGTCAGGGACATCATTCAACATGGGTACTGTCTAGAACTAACCTCCACTACACCCAACATACCACCAAAGCACCGTCCTATGTCAGCCGAACACTTAGATTTACTCCAGCAAGAAGTGCTTGCTATGCTCGCAAAAGGAGCCATAGAAGTAGTGCCCATCGCCCAGCAGGGCACAGGGGTGTACTCTCTGTACTTCTTGATCCCAAAAAAGGACGGCTCGCTCAGACCTATCCTAGACCTGCGACCCCTAAACCTATATATACTATCGGAGCATTTCCATATGCTCACCCTCCAACAGGTTCTCCCACTACTCAGTCAGGGGGATTTCCTAGCTACGCTAGACCTGAAGGATGCATACTTCCACATACCAATACACCCTTCACACAGAAAATACCTCCGATTCACCATTCAAGGGAATCACTATCAGTTCAAAGTTCTCCCCTTCGGAGTAACGACAGCACCCAGGGTCTTTACCAAGTGCCTGGCGACAGTGGCCGCACATCTGCGAAGGCAAAATATTCACGTCTTCCCTTATTTGGACGACTGGCTAGTTCAGGCCAAGTCAGCACAACAATGTGCCACCCACATGTCCCACACCATTCACCTTCTTCACAATCTGGGATTCTCACTAAATTACCCAAAATCAAGTCTCCAACCTGCGCACGTACAACAGTACTTAGGCGCGACAATCAACACTCTGGCTGCCACAGCTCAGCCAACTTTAGTGAGAATCAACAGCATACAACTGCTGATCTCAAAATTCAAACCTCAACACTCCCTTCCGGCGCGAGTGTTCATGCAGTTAATAGGCATGATGGCCTCCTGCATCTTCATAGTCCCACACGCGAGACTACATATGCGCCCGCTTCAGGAGTGCCTAGCACGTCAGTGGAATCAGGCTCAAGGACAGTTGAAAGACCTAGTGTTGGTGAGCGGTCGGGCATACAACTCTCTGCATTGGTGGAATCCACAAAACCTTTGCAAGGGCCGACCGTTCCAAGAGCCTGTTCCACAAATAATACTGACAGCGGACGCGTCTCTCCAGGGATGGGGAGCTCATGTACTCAATTACACAGTTCAGGGACTATGGACTACACAACAAAAGAAGATGCACATCAACCTTCTGGAACTGATGGCAATCTTCCTGGCAATGAAAGCATTCAAAGTACACCTGTGCAACAAAGTCGTGTTGATCCGGACGGACAACATGACTGCCATGTACTACATACAAAAGCAGGGAGGAACACACTCTCCACAGTTGTCTCATCTGGCTCAGAGCATGTGGAAGTGGGCCATTCAGAGGAACATATTCCTCATGGCGGAATACCTCCCAGGCAAAGACAACCAGATGGCGGATCTGCTCAGCAGACACAGCCACCAGATGCACGAGTGGGAGTTACACCCATCAGTACTCCAACCGTACTTCCAGCAGTGGGGTCATCCAGAGATAGATCTATTCGCCACAAGGGAAAACGCAAAATGCCAAAGCTTTGCCGCCAGGTTCCCACATCCACAGTCGCAGGGCAATGCGATATGGATGAACTGGTCCGGCAGATTTGCGTACGCTTTTCCCCCAGAGCCATTGATACCGCTGGTGGCACGCAAACTGCGACAGCACTCACTGACACTCATCCTGGTTGCTCCAACATGGGCACGCCAGCCATGGTACACCACCTTTCTGGAACTTTCCGTGGTGCCGCATCAAAGGCCGCTGATCAAACCCGCGCTTTTGACCCAGAACCATGGAGAAATTCAACACCCAGATCCGCAACAGCTGAACCTGGCAATCTGGCTCCTGAAGTCTTAGAGTTTGGCTACCTAAACCTGACACCTGACTGTATGGAGATCATTAAGGAAGCTAAGAGACCCACTACCAGAGCTTGCTATGCAGCCAAATGGAAGAGGTTTGTCATCTATTGCAACACCAATCACATTAACCCGCTAGACGCATCTATTCAGAACATAATCTGCTATCTATTACACCTATACCGATGCAATCTGGCATACACCTCAATACGTGTCCATTTAACAGCAATAGCAGCCTACCTCCAAAACAGGCAGCACCTCTCTTTATTCACAGTGCCTGCCATCAAAGCCTTCTTGGAAGGACTTAAACGGGTGATTCCCCCAAGGCACCCCCCAGCACCGGTGTGGAACCTCAACTTGGTCCTCACCAGACTAATGGGTCCACCCTTTGAACCTCTCCATTCTTGTGAGATTCAATTCCTCACCTGGAAAGTGGCTTTCCTGGTTGCCATCACTTCCTTAAGAAGAGTTAGTGAACTCCAGGCACTAACCATTCAGGAGCCATTTATACAAGTTCACGCAAACCGGGTCGTACTACGTACCAACCCCAAATTCATGCCTAAAGTAATATCGCAGTTCCACATGAACCAAACCATTGAACTGCCCGTTTTCTTTCAAAACCCACAAAATGTCGCTGAGAGGATGCTCCACACACTAGATGTAAAGAGGGCCCTCATGTACTATATTGACAGAACTCAAAACTTTAGGAAGACTAAACAACTCTTTGTTGCCTTCTCTCCACAACACAAAGGCAACGCCATTTCCAAAGCAGGTATAGCCAGATGGATCGTTAAATGTATCCAAATTTGTTATCAAAAAGCTAAACGCACATTAACGATTCCACCACGAGCCCACTCAACACGAAAGTTAGGGGCGTCCATGGCCTTCCTGGGAAACATTCCTTTACAGGAAATATGTAGAGCAGCCACATGGTCCACTATACATACATTTACCAAACACTACTGTGTAGATGTACACTCAAAACAGCAGGCAGCTGTAGGACAGGCTGTCCTCAAAACTCTTTTTCAGACTGCTGCAGCTGGCACGGGTAGCCGCCGCTAATAGGAGGTACTGCTGTGTATTCTATGCACAGATATGAATTCAGCAGCCCACATGCCTCGAACTGAATATGCTACTTACCAGTATGCATCATCTGTTGGCATGTAGGGCTGCTGACATTCATATCGCCCACCCTCCTCCCCGGCGCCTGTCGCAGCTGCAGCTCTCAGAATTACTGTATAGCATGGTCATCACTTCCTGTATCTACTCCATCACTGCCACAATGGCGAAAAACAATCTGGGGATGGAGAGGATGCCCATGCGCACTGTGGTCCAGGGGAGGAGTCACCCATCTCAGGATACTTCGAAGACTCTTCCAGGACAACAATGTGCAATCATCCGGACCCAACACTAGGCGGCGATCTATGCACAGATATGAATGTCAGCAGCCCTACATGCCAAGAACAGATGCATACTGGTAAGTAGCATATTCAACCAACTGTCCTCCCCATGCTCCCAAGGCCCTTGCGACACCAGCCCCCATTTGGGAGCCCCCGGACTTGCCTACAAGTCCCTCTGTGAAGCCTGTCTTTGGAGGTCCCCCTTCGCCCTTAGCGTGCTAGTTACCAACACCCGGCTTCTGGCGGAATTTGGGATGCACCCAACTAACTGTTGGTAAAACATTCATTGGGCCTTGGCTTCGTGCTACTCCAAACCCGGAACGTGAACCCCTGAAACTGTCTATGCTGTGTGCTTTACCTACATGCTTTTTCCTCCCATAGGATTGCATGGTGCGTAATTGCACACAACTTTGAACTATTTGCTTATCCTTAAATTCATAACAAATACATAACTTACCTTTGAACTTAGTATGGTTTGAAAATATATATAGAAATAAATGTTCTCGGGTTTATTCTTTGAGCGTATGTCTTATTTATTTCCTCTGCGAGTACAACAAAGGCTTAACACTACCCTCTGATAACCCTAACTGCTTGCCCGCACTACCACAAAACAGAGCATTAGTATTATCTACTTTAGCCTCTGTAAGCAAATTGGGGACCCACTGGACTCTGCTCAGTGTACTTCTTTTTAGTACACTGCATAGAGAGACAGCTTCCTACAGAAGCCACTCAGCTCTCCTGCTCAGCCATTCAGGACCCCACAAGGTTGGTGACAAAAATATCCTGCTGGTCCAGGCACCTCCAGGGCATAATAGCACTTCCTGGCTCAGAATTCCATTAAAAGTAGATATTAAAATCTGTATGAAGGTATTGGGAAATAGGCTAGTAGGATTGATCGCATTACTCACTGATGAGGATTCGGTTTGTGTTTATTGAGGAAAGACAGACATTTGATATCATTTGGTGGCTAGCTAATTAAAAAGCCAAAAAGAAAGAAAATGTTTGTCCTTGATTACATTGGTCAGAGGCTAGAAGATCCAGCTTGTGTGATGCCCTATATGGGGATGGGAATGGCAAGATATTCTGGAGCTTATGGCTAGAATATAGGTAGAGGAGTCATTTGTTTCATCACTATTTCTACCTAGGGTGACTAGACAGAGGTCTGGTTTCTCTCTATTTTTGTTCTTGTTAATTGAACCCAAAGCCATAAGCATACGCATAGACAAATGTCAGTGGCTTTTTTTTTTTAGACTTAGAACGTGAGATCACATTATCCCTAAAAGACCCTGAGTGAGGGATCCCACCTATGAGGGTTATATTGGAAAGATGGGCATTACCTGGATAGTAATAGCAAAAAATGTTCCTATAGTTCCTCAGAGAAGAAGGAGACAGAGTAGTGTAAACGCAAGAGGCTTTAGGAGGATAAAACACACCGTACAGTCAGTGTGGAAAATCCTTATGTCGGATATAAATGCCCTCACACACCCTTGCAGGTGTCATGCTTCATCATTTGGGCTGCTCCTCGTCGGGCCGGCGGTGCAATGCCCGACGGGCTCCCTAAAAAGGGGCTCTTTGGCGGAGATCTTCAATCCGACTGCCGTATAGATGAAGTGCGGGTATGGGGCCAAATGAATGTAGATAAAGATAAGTGATATTAAAATAGGGTAAGGAATGCCTATTTGAGGTAAATTTTATTCAGATGGCTTCCTACCTTAGTTAAAAACGTGTATACAGAGCACTTGTGTGAGTGTAATGTCTCCTATTCAAGTGGTATGTATATTGCAATACTGGGTCAACATGTTTCTCGCAATGAGTAAGTTATACTCGCGATTCTTCAGGACCTAGGCGGGTATGTTAACTATAAACTATCTACATTACACAACCTGGTTGGTTGGGGTTAATGATCAATCTATGTATTGAATACCTGTTGGTACCGGGAGCTACCCTAGTCAGTCAATATCCAGGTATCAACAGTACTCGGTGGGTTGTACACGAATGTGACTTCCTCTAGATTAAGAGGGCGTCTTCCTTTCGAGTACCATGTCACGACCTACCCTCTCCACCGAGTCCGGAAGGACTCCTTCCATTACCTGGATAGAACATGAATCTAGATAAAGCTGAAATACTGCTAATTCATGTGCTGCAGGTTTAAAAGATGTAAATAAAGTGAGGAGTGCCTTTCGCAGTTGGTGAAGCCCGATTAGCCCGATTAAATATCAAACGTGACTGGATTTCATCTTGGGCATATGGTATGCCACCAACATCCTGGTGCTATTTCAAGAGATTAGAGAAGATCTTGGATTGTAAAATGTCCATTTTCCGCCTGGACAGCAGTGCAGCTGTTGGAATGTCTTAAACCCAGATTATTACATTTATTTCAGAACCATTGACAAACTTCAGAAGGTGGTTTTGATCGGTTTTGTGTGGTGGAGGAAGATTCCAAGTTTAACTAATCCAGGAAACCAAGAAGATTGGGATTCCCTACATTTCTCAAATTACATGGCGGCCCAACTGAGAATCATAGGTGAATGGTTAGGAGGGAGATCAGTAAATAATGGGTCCCCGTTGACCTGGCAGTAAGACACGTTATTGTGGTCAAGAAAAAGTAGATCTCAGAACACCTGCCTTTTTGTTGCAGTGATAAAAGGGTTTATGGTGTTTCTTTCACCACAACTCCTTCATTTCAACATACGATCAGTCGTGATTGTGTGTGTTTTTTCTTTATTCATTATATGCAGTTGGCACTTAGTTCTCATCTGATAGACTTCTGGCTGCAGATTCCTTACTTTTGAATTTCCCAAGAGGCAGACTGGATCCAGAAACGTTTGTGTGAGTAGTAGCCTTGTGCGCTATCAGGTGGCTTAGTTCGGTTCTGTGCGGTGTTGTCGGTGCCGAAATTGACGTTGCGGTGCCACACAGGCCAACGGACGTCAGTTCTTTTCTTTCTACGCCAGTTAGTGCTGTTATGAAGAGCCACAGCTGTCTTTTTGACAGACTATTTTTCAATGTTATGGCGAAGATTTTTTATTTGTGTGTCGAGATGTCATCTAGAAAGGTAGGGCTTAAGCCTTGTGGTGCCTGCCACCGGGCCATATCTGTTACTCACCTGCAGCTTGTGTGCTTATGGTGTCTCGAGCACAACCATCACTCTAAGTCGTGCTTAGGCTGCCGGTCCATGGTGCCAAAGGCTTTGAGGAAGTAGTCCTTAAAGCTACTTGCGGCTCAACAGTCAATGTAGTTTAGTGCGACTCTGAGGAGTTCCTGGTCCCAATTAAGGAGAGAAAAAAAAGGTCGCTGAATCGCTGCAGGAGCCCCAAGTCCTCCTCTTCTCACTCGAGGTCCTCAGGAGACACTGGGAAGAAGCATAAGAAGAGGAAGAAGTCTGAAACATACTTCAACCGCGCCTAGTCTCTCGAGGATTGAAGAGACAAGTGAGGAACCGTTGACTGGTCTAACTCCGCACCTCCTCCCATTTCCAGGAGCTTGAGCGACCCCGCTCTGATAGAGTTTAATGCGGCCATATGCACAGTATTCGAGCGGGCCGACCCCCTCCTGCATGTCTTTGAACCCCTTGGGGTTAGAGGAGGTCCCATTAGGTTCTGTGCAGATGGCGCCTGCCTTGGCACCGGTGGGGTCTCATGGATCTGGATCAGCGCCGTTTGTGCCAACACGTCCTTCTCCAGAGCCGGTTCTAACGCCGATGCTCCTGGCGCCCATCTACAGGGTCAGTCCGTTCTGATTCCTGACAACTTTGAGTTGGAACAGCATCAATCGATGCTGGTGGAGCCCAGTGGTTCCAGGTCATTGTCTGAGCCTTCATTGAAGCATATAGGCATGGTAGATGAGTGGGAGAACACCAGTTATACACTTCTAATGAGAATTTGGACTGGCATGAGGAACGAGCAGAAGCCAGTGGACTGGACACCTCTCCAGATACTGGTTTGCTTTCCCCACCTGCTGTGGTTATAAAGGAGGGAACATCGTATGCAATTGTGGTGAAGAGGGCAGCGCAGGTCCTTGACTCTCTGTGGCGGTCAAGACCAACCTCTTGAATGAGGTGCTTCTTCACCTGAACCCCTTTTGCCCTATAACAAAGCACTAATGGATGTCCTTTTAGGAACTTGGTCCAAGCCTAGCACAGGGGCTCCTGTGAACAGTACAACTGCCTGGCGCCATCGCCCAGAACCAGGTGATCCTAGTTTCCTCAGCCAACACCCTATTCCTGAGAACTTGGTAGTTCAAGCCTTAACATCCCATGGCACGTTCCCTTCAGCCCCCCCCCCCTCCCCCCCCCCCTCCCCCCCCCCCGAACAGGAATCCAAGAGGCTGGACACGTGAGATGTTTTTTCTGCTAGCCTGGCATTGTGGTCCATGAACACTGCATGCCTTTTGGGCCGTTACTCCCATTCCATATGGGAAACTGTTGCACGACTGCTGCCGCTGGTCCCGGAGGAGGCCAGGGCCATCCTCTCCCAAGCAGTGAAGGACTGGAGAGATGCAGCAAAGTTCACCATTAGGTGTGGTTTGGATACAACTGACTCGCAGGGCAGAGCAGTTTCCTTGATTGTGGCCTTAATGCGCTATTCCTGGTTGAGAACATCTGACTTTTATGGGGATGTCCAGGCCAGCCTAATGGACATGTCCTTCGATGGGACTCTTCTCCTTGGAGAGTAGGCAGCCTCGGCACTGGAGCGCTTCAAGGACTCTAGGGCTACGGTGAAGTCCTTCGGCCTCTCAGTGACACCTTGCCCTCAGTCTTCCTTTTGCCCCTTTCATGGCTACAGAAGGGGTGAGCTGCCTCGCCAACCATATTCTGGCCACCATCCTGCGCAGGCTTCCCACGTTGTGCAGGGACTTGGAGGCAGTGCATTACAACCCCATAGGAATGGTAGCCAGAAGTCTGCCCCCACCAACCCACTGGCAGCTGCAGGCATTCAGACGTAGTTTGATTCTGCAAAACCATGGATGCCGAGTTGGAGGGAGAATTCAACATCTTTTCCCATGACAGTCCATAACATCGGACAAATGGTTCTTGCAGATCGTTCGGAAGGGTAACTCCCTTCCTTTCCTATCTTTCCCACCTCCCTTGCTGCCATCTCAAGAACGGCTGGCGGAGGATCATCTGAACTTGCTCCGAGAGGAAGTTACAGCTCCCCTCGGATGTTCATCAAGGTGATGGCGTGATTGCAGCTCATCTGTGCAGGTAGGGATTTGTCTTCCCCTACCTCTACGATGGGCTGTGGAAGGTGGCCTCGCCTCACTGTCGTCGCCCCCCTCCAGACTATGGCGGACCGTCTGCATTCGCTGGGGTTCACTATCAATGTGCCTAAGTCGCACCTGACTCCCTGTCATATGCTCCCTTTCATCTTAGCTGTTCTGGACACAGTGCAGTTTCGGGTTTATCCTGTCAAGCAGCGAGTCCAGGATATTCAGGTTATGATACTGTTACAGTCTTTTTCCTGGATTTCTGTGAGAATGACTGAGGCTGCTGGGCCTCATGGCTTCCTGCATCCTGTTAGTGAATCAGGTCAGGTGGCATATGTGGCCTCTGCAGTGGGACCTGAAGTTCTAGTGAGCGCAGCATCCGGGAAATTTCTCCGACATGGTCCAGATCTTGGGTGGAACTGCAAAGGACCTGCCGTTGTAGCCTACGAACTGTGATTGGGTCATAAGCAGACTACTCTTCCTTCCCTAACCAGATCTGACAGTAGTGATGGATGAGTCACTCCTGGGATGGGACTGCCATCTGGGAAAAGTGGAGATCAGAGGAATCCGGTCTCCGGCGGTATTCGGACTCCATAGCAACCTGCTGGAGCTTGAGGCGATCAGACTAGTGTTGAAAGCATTTCTTCCAACTGTCGATGGGAAGTTAGTGCAAGTGTTTACGAACAACACCACTGCCATGTGATACTGCAAAAAGCAGGGTGGGTGCGGTCGTGGACATTTTGTCAAGAGGCCCTGCGTCTCTGGACAAGGCTGGAACAGGGCATAACCCTAGTGGTTCAACACCTGGCAGGTTCCCTGAACTGACTGACTCTGCCCACGATGCCTATCCGATCCCATTAGATGTGTATTTGTAAAGCGCATGTTCACCCATAGGCATCTTGGCACTGAATAACGGATATTATTACCCAACTCATTGGTACTTATTTTATCAAACTCAGAAGGATGAAATGCTGAGTGGACCCACTGGGATTTGTACATGTGACCATGAGGTTGAACACAGCCCCCTACAGTGCACTCATTAGTCCACTAAGCCACCAGACCCAGCCCTGTGGTTTCTCCATTCTGAGGTGGCACCAGGAGTCTTTCAGCGGTGGGGAGAGCCTTGGTTAGATCTATTTGCCTCAGAAGAGAACGCACAATGTCAGCAGTATTACATGTTGGTATTTCCAATATGGCTCTCGCTCGGAGACTTTTTTGTTGCGAGTGTAGATCAGGCCTCCTGCACGCTTTTCCAATCATACCGCTTTTGCTCAGAGTGCTCAAGAAGATCAAGAGCAACCGGTCCCAGTCATTTTTGGCGCTCCGGACTGGGCATGGAAAGTTTAATATCCCGAGTTTCTGAGAAGAAGCATCAATCTCCATTCAGGCTGCCCCTGTGGGAGGATCTTCTGTTATAGCAGCAGGGGAGGGTCCTCTACCCAAACCTGTCAACTTTACAACTCCCTGCGTGGAGAGTGAGCGGCACCAGTTGATAGCTTTTGACTTTCCTCCTGAAAAATGTAAAGTGATCTTGTTGGCCCTCTACGAAAACGGTATACACCTACCATTGGCAAAATGTTTTACAATATTGTACAGAAAAGTCTATTGAGCATCTTTTTAGGACAGTAAAATCATTGGCAAAGTAAGGTATAGTGTGGTCAGATTCCAGTGGCTCCCCAGAGGCTATACAGAGGTTAAAGTAGATAATAGTAGTGTGGTTGAGCAGTTCGGCTTATCAGAGGGATGTGTTAAGCATTTGTTGTACACACTTGGGCAAGAAATAATTCCACACACTCAAAGACTGAATCCAAGACCAGTTGTTTTGTTATAAAAATATTAGTTTGTTACTTCATTTTAAAACCAAAAGAAACTTGGTTGCAGGTAAATACCAGTTTAAAATAGCAATACTTTTCGGGGACAGTAGGAAAGTGTTTGCAAAATCAATAAGAATACTTTACAGTGATACTGAAAATACTTTGTGCTGTCAATCAACAGTAGCAGTAACTTAGCAATGTAAAAGACACTTCATGAAGGTATCAAGAAATGCAATGCAATACTATGGAAGGAAAACATTTTTGCACATTTACAGGTTAGTACTTGACTTGGACATCCAGTCTTCGGGGGTTTAGACCAACACTAGGCAAGGGTCAGATCAAGGTTGGTACTGCATCACCAGCGGCACTGGGACTGCCAGGTGCAGAGGTCACGGAGCCCAATGTTACTTAAAGGAGACCGAGGGCACCCACAGAGGTGCTGGTTGACGGTTTCAGGGCACAGCCCCCGGGGCTTTAGGCAAGCACGGGGGCAGGGTGTGGGGGCACAAGGCAGCACCAAGCATATACCACCAGTGGTACAGAGTGCAAATCAGCCCAATGCAAGTGAGTGGGGAATCTGGCCACACAAAGAGGCTGCAGGCTCAGACAAGTAGGCTGTAGGAAGGGGCCCAAAAGCTGGGGGGGTAAGTAGAGGTGTTGGTGGATGCCTAGGCACCGTTGGCTGGGCTCCCCAAGGTCAGGGGGCTGGTGATGCAGGGGTGCCTTTGGACGTCAGAACTTCTTTGCCTGACGCAGTCAGGGGGACCATTTGTGATGAGGCTGCAGGCATCTTTGTGGAGTCCAGGAGAGGACAGCCACCTATGGTTTAAAGGTCAGGATTGCTGTGGAGACTTCACTGGGCAGGTGAGCCACTCAGACTAGGGCCGTGGGTGTCTGGTGCAGAGTGGGCAAGAGTTGCGGTTCCAGCTAAATCCGGAGTATTTGGAGTTTGGTTCTTGTACACAGAGCTGCTGTCCTTGAGAGGACTTGTCTTTGTTGAAGTGCAGGCAGTCTTCCTCAGGCTTATGGAAGTAGCTGTCTGCAGGACAGGTGTTGTCTTCTTTGCTGACTCTTTAAGTGGGAGACAGGCCGGTAGGGCGGGGGGAAAATCAGTAGTCGTTTTCAGGCCTGGCTGCTCAGCATCTTCTTTGCCCTTCCTCTTAGGTTGCAGGAATCTGAGGATCAAAGTTCAGGGTTGCCCCTAAATACAGAATTTAGGGGCATTACAGGTAGTGGCATGTAGTAGCCAATGGGCTACTTACCTTTAGGGTGACTACACCCTTTGATTGTCTCTCCCTTTGGGGTCAGGGTATCCACTAACCTGATTGGCTAAAATCCTTCATTCCAACATGGAGGATTTTCTAAGGAGGGTGTCACCTTAGGGGTCGTCCTGGCTGAGAGGGGACACACCTCTCCTGACTAATATTTTTCCTCTGACCTTGCCGCCAAAAGTGGGGCTTGGTCAAGGGGGCGGGCATCTCCACTAGCTGGAGAGGCCCTGGCTAGCATAACAAAGGGCAGGAAGCCTTTGAGGCTCAGCGCCCTGAATGCTGTTCCTGCTTGGGGGTAGGTGTGAAGCACTTCCACCTGAAACAGGCTTGTATGGCAGGCTGGAGCAGACCAGTCAGCTGTACACTAGGAAGTTGGGGCATTCTTCAGGGGGCATCTCTAAGATTCCCTCGGAGTACATTTTGTAATAAATCAGTCACTGGCATCAGTTGGGTTGAATATGCTGAGAAGTTTAGTACCAAACTTCTTAGCATTCAGTAAAGCCACCATAGAGCTGCGGAGTTCATAATGACAAGCTGCCTATGTACTCAATATGGCTTCACTGCACTGACAATGTCTGAGAATGGCACAGACACTGTAGGGGCATATTACTCATGCAGCTATGCCCTCATATGTGGTATAGTGAACCCTGCCTTAGGGCTGTGTACCTATGCCACAGGCAGTGTTTGTAAGCATAGTACATGGGGATGTGTGCCATGTCCACTCTTAAGTTTTTTGTCTGCACCAAACACAGACTGCAATGGCAGTGTATATGTGTTAGGTGAGGGGTCTCTGAGGGTGGCACAATAAATGCTGCAGTCTTTTGAGACACTCTGGTCACAAGGACCTTGGTACCACTGGTACCTTTTACAGGGGACTTGTATGTAAGCCAGAGGTGTGCCAATTATGGAAACAAAAGTACAGTTTTGGGAAAGAACACCGGCACTGGGAACCTGATTAGCAGGAACCCAGTGCACTTTCAGTCAAAGTGCATCAGAAATCAGGCAAAAAGTGTGGGGGGGGGGCTAACCATGCAAAAAAGGACACTTTCCTACACTGGGTCCACAGATCGAGATGGGAGGAGGGTAGCGCTTTAACCATATGGTGGTGATGCCGAATGTTGACATTTTATCAGAAAGCAGTGCAAGTGTCTTAAAAAGATAGTGGGCTTGCCAATCAGGGTGAACTCTGCCATCACAATCTGGGAGTTAAAACCCGTAGAATGGGCAGAAGTTACTTCCAGATTTTAGAGATAATTAACGTTGATAATATGAAACAATGGTTGAGGTGTTCTCGAAATATGCAGTGTCCGATTGTGAGAAAGTGGCTCTGTATATACTGTTCCCAAATAGGTACAGGGTGTACAGAGTCCACAGTCCCCAGAGGTTTGGCAGAGGTTAGAGTTAGATATAACCTTACTCTCTAAAGTGGTAGCTTGGTCGAGCAGAAAGGCAGTATCAGAGGACAGTGTAAAGCATTTGTTGCACACACTCAGTCAGCAAATGGTCTCACACACTCAATAACTGAACTCAAGGCCAATGGTTTATATATAAATAAATATATGCTTGTTTTATTTTAGAACCAACAATAGGTATTAAAATATACTTTCTCAGAACGAGATGCTTTATATAAATACTTTTGCAATATGCAATTGATTTTTGTAAAAAGTTACAAGTGGTTGCAATAGGCAACACAATTTTAAACACAATAATGCATTGAGTTCAATGGAAGTTTCAAGTTATTTGCAACAGATTACTTTTAGGATTATTTTTGGGATTCCAGGACTGGATCCTAGATTCAGTCCTGGGTCAGTACTTGGAATCAAGTGATAAAAGTCGAATTAATTACTGTTATGAATTTTAGACGATATTTTGCTATTTTAAAAGTTGACACTATTTCATAGAAAACAGTCAATGATTCCCTATGTAAGAAACTTCAAGTTGCAGGTATAGTATGTTCTCGTTACTTTTGTAATCCAGTACTGGGTACCTAGACTCAGTACTGGGACCTTTATCCAAAACAGGTAAGTAATTACGTTTTCAGAAGTTATACGATTTTTAAGGAATATTTAAAGTTTGCAGAAATTGACAAGAAATTTCACAGAAAAACAGTCAATGATTTCCTATGGGAGAAAATTGGGTTACAGGTAAGTACAGTTGTAAGTATTTTTCAGAGTCAGTGCTGGGCACCAAGATACAGCACTGGGAGCTCACCTAATAGCAGGTGAGTATTTTCATTTTCGTTACTCGGCTGATTTTTGGTGAATATTTTAAGATTTGAAAACTCCACACTTAGAAGAAATTTCAGAAGAAACCAGTCAATGTTACCCTATGGAGAAAATTGGGTTATTGGTGTAAAGGTAAGTACTCGACTGGCAGAGTTAAGGTTCTGGGCAAAGACTCGGGGGTCTCCCAGTGTCGGGTAGGTACAGTTGGTTCACCCTCAGCGGCACAGGGGCGGCCGGGTGCAGAGAGAGTTAGGCCCAATGTTATCCTATGAGAGGTAGGGGGGGCCTTGGTTGGTGGCTGCTGACTAGTAGGCCACGCGGCTGTGGGAGCTGGGCTTCTGGTCACTTGCTCAGGGCAAATGGGGAAGTAGATGGGTGTAGAGGTTGCACTGCCAGGGCCACTCGGGCGGGTGGGTCAGGGTGATTTTGAGCCTTCGGGCGCTCAATTGATTTCAATGGGAAAGCTCCGGTTTAGAAAAAGACTGCAAGCTCGGGGACGAAGATTCTTCAGGTGCCACCACCACTTCGAGAGGTCAGTTGGGTAGTTGGAGGATAGGTAGGTACCCTGGGATTGGGCACAGGGGGCCGCGGGGTGCAGGGGTGCCTTTTGGTGTCAGGAAATCTTACCCTCTGTTGATCACGGTTGGGGGGGGGACCTAGTTCTGAGGCTGCAGGCTTCTTCAGGAGTGTCAAGGGAAGTCCTTGGGTGCCGGACTCGGGGTCACAGTCGCCGTGGGTTTGTCCTCGTGGTCTTTGTTCACTCCGGCACAGGCCAGGCTTGGCAGGTGCAGAGTGTGAAGGGTTCGCGGTTCCGGGCTGCTGCCAGGGATTAGAAGTAGATTTTGAGTAGAGCCTCTACTCATGGGAATCCCAGGGGTTTAGAGTCAAAAGGTAGCCAGGTCCTCCGGGGTTTGTGAATTTGCTGGCCACAAGAGATGCCGGGTTGGAGCAGGAGCAGGTTCGAGGGTCGACAGGCCGGTAGGGCTGGGGCCAAAGCAGTTGGTGTCTTCCTCTTCTTAGCAGCTGCAGGGCAGGTCTTCTTTCTTCTAGCTCTTCTTCGGATTTCGGAATCTGGAATCTGGGGAAGGGAGGTTCAGGGTGCTCCTAAATACTAGATTTAGGGGCGTTACAGGTAGGTGAAGGGCAGGGACCAATGGGTCCCTCTCCTGGGGTGGGTACAACCCCTATCCTGCCTCTCTCTTGTGGGAGGGGGGCAGTAGCCTAGTCCTGATTGGGCAGGGCTTTTCATCTTCAAGATGGCGAGAGCCCGGAGATGTGCTTCACCTTCACCTCGCCTCCCCCACCTGAGGGGTGGGGTTGGCAGGCTGGCACATCCCCTGTCCTTGTTTGGAGTTTCCGGCCAAGTTTCCTGCCAGAGTGGGGGGTTGCAGTGGCCTGGGGAAGCTCACAGAGGCGGCATGCCTTTGAAGCTTCCCCCTGCCCATCCTGGGAGAGGAGATGTAGCACCTCGCCCAGGATGTGCATTGTTGCAGACCCAGGAGAGCTGGGGCTCTCCTACCCAGGGGTCCAGCAACATGTCTGCTGTGTGGCAGACTAGGCAGCCTCAGAACAGACGTGGATTGTAGGTTAGGTTTTAAGGGGGCATCTCTAAGATGCCCTCTGGGGTGCTTGGTACATTAAATCCCACACTGGCATCAGTGTGGGTTTAATGTGCTGAGAAGTTTGATACCAAACTTCTCAGTCTTGCCATTATGGTGCTGTGGAGTTCGTGTTTGACGAGCTCTCAGCACCATGTACTCTTAAATGGCAGAACTGCACTTACAGTGCCCAGGAATGGTCCTGGGTACTGTAGGGGCACAGGGCTCCTGCGCCCACACCACTGGTATAGGGCACCCAGCTAGAGGGGTGGCTGATGTATGCCATAGCAGTGCAGGTGGTGGGCATGGCACACAGGGATGTGTGCCATGTCGACTCTGTTTTGTCTTGTACCCAGGCACCCAGCCTGCAAGGGCTGTACCTATGGTACCATTTATCAGGGGCTGATATGTGGCCAGGGTTTGCCAATTTGGGTTTTGTGTTTTAGGGAAGGAACATAGGCCCTGGGCACCTGATTGGCAGGAGTCCAGGGCACACTCAGTCAAAGTACATTCAGCAAAAAGTGGGGGCATACCATGCAAGAAAGATGGCACTTCATCACACCGATTCTAGGAGGTCACGGTGGTCGAGACTTGTCTTCACCACTTCAGAGGGATATCAATGGTGGTGTGTGTATTAGTCCTACAGTACATGGCAGGTGATGAGCAGGAAGTCCTTTGCCCCTTTAGGTTAGGAGTATTGTGACTATTTGAATATGGTTGGGAGGGAAATGGGACTGGAGGATGAACTTGTACGTAGTCACTGTTTTATGTGAAATGTGACTATTTACCCATCAATAGATTTCTGCTGGAGTCAAATGAACCTATTGCTTACATTCCTATGTCACCCTCCACCCATGCATTAAACGATAAGGGTGAGTCGACTACGGATAAAGTGTTTATCCGGTATTTCGGTCACTGGTATTTCAGGTCTTCAGCAAGAAACCATCCCGTGGCGGACAGGAGTTTTCTGAACTAGAGATGGTTGGGTTCTCATACTGGGGCCCTGGATATCCAGAGATCTGCCTCAATTCTCTGTTCTGTGGCTCGGTGACAAGTATCGGTCTGTTAAGCTCCCTGGTTCAGGGGATGTCGGGGAGCTGATTAATACAGGACTCAGCCATTTGTTCCGGAAGCCTTTGTGGATGGTATAGATTTAAATGGGCTATTTGTGTGATTTTTGGTGGCTCAGCCCCAAGTGTGGCAGAAATCTATCAGTCAAGCATGTACCAATGCTGTGTAGTAAGACATTCACAAATGGTATGGCTCTGACTGTCTGCTTTTTCCTTTTGTCAAGGTTGATGTTCGTTAATGTCTCCCCACTGGATGAGAACTTCTCAGAGTCCCTCAACTCTCTTCGGTTTGCAAGTAAAGTAAGTACAATCTGTCATAAGACTGGTCTAGACACTAGGTGGGAGTGCTAATAATTTTGTTGTTGCCCAGCGGGCTCTTTTCTGTGACGTAAATGTCTATCATTCGCTCTTCTAACTGGTTACTTGTCTTCCAGGTCAATGAATGCGTGATTGGAACCGCCCAAGCCAACCGGAAGCTTAAAGATGCTGTATAACTGGTCACATCTTAGTTTTGTAAAGTAATTGGTGTAAATATGTATGTAAAATAGACCCTTTGTAACTTTATACCTTCCCTCTTTTTGTGTATATTTATGTGTATCAATAAATCATTTTAGAAGTATTTTTTACGTTAACGGTTCGTCCCGCTTTGCTGGGATATGCAGGTGAATGGAGATGTAACCTGGAAAAACTGTTAAAAACGAAGTTATAGGTCTGACTCAAATGTATAAAACAATTGGCGTTTGTCAGTTATGATTCGCAGTGCAAACCATAACTTAAACTTTCCCCCTACATTACGTATTACTTTACACATGACAACATTGAAATCCTCGTGAGGGGTAGAAGCCATGACAGTATGACTTCAGCAGTGATGTTACGGATGATCACACTGCACCTATAACTACAAAAGCAATTCGATATATACCTGCTTTGGACACCCATCGCCTCACCATTGCCGCGTGTGCCTCCCTGTGCATAGTCCTTACTGCATATTTGAGCGAGTGGCAGTGTGCATAAACCTGGGGCTGCTCCTCCTTCTACCTCGCTGCGAATTCCTGGAAGAGTCTATCCCCTCAACCTCCGGACCTCACCCTCTCTTCAGGAATTCAGAAAGAGACTCCAGACTTGACTGTCCAACTAATTCCATCTACAACAGCAAGGCTCTGTGCCTGGATACCCTCACCGGTGACTGGCAACACTTTATGAATCCTGGTTGATTGATTGGACACCCACCAATACCTTTGTCTCCATCGGATAGTTCATATCCCAGAGTATAGTATAGCTCTAAGTGAGTTGCGGTGCACGTAAACTTGGGCCTGCCTTGGACACCTAATGACTCAATGTACCTGTGGATCCATATCTGTGTTCATAGCCCTGTGTAGCCCAGAGTTCGCATCTCTGGCAGTTTGGGTAAACACCTGCCTGCGTTGGACACCCACTGCCTTGATGTATGTTTGTGTCTGTCAGAGGGTTCCTAACTCTTCAGTATAGTTATTGAGTGTGCGTCTTAGGGGCTGTATGCGCAGACCTGGACTGGTGTTAGACTGAGTGTAGCTCTCGAGTGTGCATCTGAGTGGCTGTATGCGCAGACCTGGACTGATGTTAGACTGAGTGTAGGTCTGAGCAGCTGTATGCGCAGACCTGGACTGGTGTTAGACTGAGTGTAGCTCTCGAGTGTGCATCTGAGTGGCTGTATGCGCAGACCTGGACTGATGTTAGACTGAGTGTAGGTCTGAGCAGCTGTATGCGCAGACCTGGACTGGTGTTAGACTGAGTGTAACTCTCGAGTGTGCCTGAGTGGCTGTATGCGCAGACCTGGACTGCTGTTAGACGGAGTGTAGCTCTCGAGTGTGCATCTGAGTGGCTGTGTGCGCAAACCCGGACTGAGTGGTTGTATGTGCAGACCTGGACTCGGGTTAGACTGAGTGTAACTCGAGTGTGCGTCTGAGTGGCTGTATGCGCAGACCCGGACTGATGTTAGACTGAGTGTAAAATCGCCAGTCTTGTCTGAAGGAGACTTCCTAAAACGTCCCCATCCTGCCTCCTTTTCTGAATTTTTTTTTGTTTGTTGCTTTGTTTTCAGTTCAAAAGAAACAAGGTGGATGGAAATGTAACTTGAAAAAAACAGTTACAAACTAAGTTATAGGATTGACTCGAATGTAAAACAAGCATTTGCAATGCAATAGGTCTCGCATTCACGCTCTGTAAATGACAATGCCTTTTGTTTATGTTTTGGGTTTTAAAACATAAATAAAAGGCATTGTCATTTATAATCAAATGCGAGACCTATTCATTGCAATAAAGGGCCTTCTCGACTGCTTTATTATTGATTATTACTCGGCACTCCGCCATATTATGTCCCGTTAATTCCCTGCAGGACGATTTCACACTCACTTTCTTGCTCCTCAACCACCCTCTTGGAAAATAACCTCTTATCCTTGTCACAGGCCAAGTCATACCTCTCATTCATTAATGTAATATCACACTATATTTTTTTTTTTTTTTTTATTTTTTTTTTTTTTTTTTTACTTTTTAAAAACTTTTTATTGGTTTTCTTATAACATATAGAACAATCTTTGACATTGCATACCTCGAGAAACAGTACATCCGAAACTGTAGTGTCATTCCACATCAAAAACGGCATTACAATCATTGTCAGGTACAATAGCACTAAAACACGTGTCATTACGCTTGCTAAGACCCCAGCTGCACCCACCCACCCCTCCGTCCGTCCCCCGGAATGCCTAGTCACTAAGTTCTTGCTCTGAGTTCTCCCTCGGGGGCTCGCAGATGTCTCCTCGGTAACTGTTCCATTTCCCCCATATCTGTGTCCATTTCTTGGGGCACCCCCTATGTATATAAACCGCCTTTTCAGCAACCATGATGGAGTCCATGTCCCTACACCATTGGGGGAGGGTAGGGGACTGACTGGACCCCCACTTCTGGGCTATGTTTCGTTTTGCAACCATCATGCCTATTGTTACCCATGTTTGCATTGCGCGGTTAAGGTCGGTGGGTTCCCATATATTGAGGAGACACCTCCTGGGTTCCGGGAGCGTCGTGATGTGCGTCGCCTGCGAAAGTGTACGCATGACCGCCCTCCAGTATTGGCTGACTACGGGGCACGTCCACAGGGTATGAAAGAGGGTCCCATCCTGCCCGCAGCGTCGAAGACAGGGGGGAGAGTCCGTCTGTTTGAGTTTATAAAGGAGAGTTCGTGTGTAGTATGTGCGGTGTAGTATTTTCAGCTGTATGAGTTTGAATTTGGATGGTATCGCTACCTCCCTAGGCGAAGCTATGCCCTCCCGCCACTCCGTCTCGTCAAAGTCACTGAGCTCTTCCTCCCACCTCGTTTTTAGGGCCACCAAAGGGTCTGGCTGATTGTTTATGATTTTACGGTATGTCTGAGATATGGCTCGCTTAGTAAGGTGGTCCGTGAGGAGTCTGTCCTCCAAGGGCGAAGCTTCCGCTTGCTGTGTACCCGGCGCGATCTGTGCCATGAGCGCATGTCTGACCTGGATGTATCTGAATCTTTCGGCATCGTCCATGTCATACTCAGTCTGCAGCTGCTCGAATGGTATCACCCCTCCCTCCCGAGGTCCCCCACGCGCGAGATCCCTATCAGGTCCCACTGTCGAAATCCTTTAGTAGTACACAGACTACCCAGCCTCCGCACGTCCCACAGCGGCATAGCATGTGTTATCTTTCCGTCCCAACCCAGGTCCTTCTGTGCCTCATGCCACACCTGAACAGTGTGCGCCGTCGGGCCCGTAAGATTATGTCTCTTATTCTTGTTATATAATGCCCCCATGATGCCTCCCTCGTTCAGCAGCAGCCGGTCCATGCGGTACGCTGGTTCATCTCCTGGCGCATGGAGCCACTGGTTGACAACCGCAAGTTGCGAGGCCCAGTAGTAGATTTTGATATCTGGGAGGGCAATGCCGCCATCGTAGCAGCCTTTCGTCAATTTGCGCATCGCTATTCGTGGTGCCTTCCCCTCCCATAATAAGCTGGTAACCTCAGCATTTATCGTTGCAAAATACGTGTGGGAGACCGGAAACGGCGTGTTTTGTAGTATATACAAGAAACTGGGGAGAGCCATCATTTTGAAGAGGGCCGCTCTCCCCAACAGCGTCAGCGGTAAGGAGCACCAATGCTTGACATCACGGCGAAGCCGCATAAGGAGCTGCACGAGGTTCTTCGCGACGAAGTGCGCCTTGTCGGCGGTGACATATATTCCCAGATATTTGAAACCCTCCTCCGTTATCTGCATCCCGCATCCTTGCGGAAGCCGAGGTGGGGGGCCCCGGAGCACATAGAGACACGATTTTTCCCAATTAATAGTTTACCCGGATACTCTGCCATAGGACGTGCATATGTCTAGGAGACAATTAATAGAGCTCGCCGGCGATGCCAGGTAGAGCAGGATATCATCCACATAGAGGGATATGCGGTCCTCCCATCCCTTTGCCCATTGGAGACCCTGGATAACCGGGTCCTGCTGAATCCAAGCCGCCAGCGGCTCCAGCACCAGTGCAAAAAGAAGCGGCAAGAGGGGACATCCCTGTCGCGTTCCCCGTCCCAGCGGGAAAGTGGATGACACGTGGCCGTTCACTACGACCTGGGCTAGAGGGTGTGTGTAAAGTAATTGGACCCAGGCACAGAACTTTGGACCGAAGCCTACATGCCGAAGAACAGCAAAAAGAAAGGGCCACTCCACCAGGTGAAATGCCATTTTGGCATCGAGTGACAGAATAACAGCCTCTTCCTCAATAGTGATTTGCCGTGCAAGGACCCCGTGAAGACGCCTGAGATTCAGGGCGGTGTTTCTGTTAGGCATGAAGCCCGATTGATCCGGGTGTGTTATGGTGGCTAAATAGGCCCGTAATCCGGTGGCCAACACTTTTGCCAAAATCTTCGCTTCCGCATTGAGAAGGGAGATCGGCCTATAGGAGGCACATTCGTGCTGAGGTTTATAGGGTTTGTGGATAGCCACAATCGTGGCCAGCCGCTGATCTCGGGGGCAAAGCCCCCTTCTCCAGGCTGTCTGTGTACATTTCAACAAGTGGGGCACATCCTGCGCCGCCGCCCTTTTATAAAATTCTACAGGCAGGCCGTTCGGTCCCAGTGCCTTCCCCGGGTGAAGGGCAGCTATCGCCGCCGTGAGCTCCTCGGGAGTCAGGTCGGTTTCTAGGGTAGCCTCTGCCGAAGGGGCCAGTGCCAGTATGTGTATATCTCGGAGGAAGGCCAAGTTGTCGTCCACTGTATTCATGGCTTTCGGGGTATAAATTCCGCGATAATGCAATGCAAACGCCTCCGCTATCTGCTGCGGCTCTGTCGTAGACGTGCCGTCAGCCAGTTGAATTCTAGCCACCCATCTATTGGCCCGTTCCCTGCGGTCTAGCCACGCTAACAATTTTCCCACCTTATCACCCATTTCATACACTGTATGTCGTGTTTCCGTGAGCCTCGCGGTCGCCAGCCCCCAGACATATGATTTGTATTCCTGCTGTGCCAGGTGCAGCTGGTGTGTCGTATGCTCATCTACCTGTAGCGCATGCGCTGCCTCAGCCCGGGACACCCTCTGTTCCAGCCCCTCAACCTCCTTTTTCTGGGATGCTTTGTGATCTGCCACCAGCGAGATAGCCTCCCCTCGAAGGACTGTTTTATAGGCACCCCATAGTGTCGTCTGGGACGGAACCGTGTTTTTGTTCTCCACAAAGTAGTGTTTCGTCGTCAATAGAAGTCCCTTGGCGATTTTTGGGACTTTGAGATACCCAGGAGACAGCGGGAAGACCCTACCTCTCCGGGGGGCCGGTGCTGTGTAGGTGATGAGGACTGGAGAATGATCAGAAATGCCTCTAGGGAGGTGCGTCACCTCTGCAACCCCCCTCGTCCCGCTCGCCAGTGTGAAAATATAGTCCAGTCTAGAAAGGCTGTTGTGTACCCCGGAATGGAATGTATACTGTCTTTGAGTGGGGTGTCGGAGTCTCCATACATCCACGAGCCCGAGAGCCTCCGTGAATTCAAGCAGCCTAAGACTGGCCGCATTAGTCCCCCGAGAGGGCTGTCTATCTAGGGACGTGTCCATGGTAGCGTTAAAGTCCCCCCCAATTATTAAGTCGCCATGTGGAAGGGATAGGAGAAACTCCCCCCAGCGCACGCAGAGTGGTTTGATGCAGTGTGGGAGGGATGTAGACCGTCACTATGTTGTATGTCTTCCCTTCCCATTGGCAGGTTACTGCCGCAAAGCATCCCTGGTCGTCTTTCCGGGAGTCAGTGACTATCAGCGGGAAGCGCTTGTTTACCAATATCCCCACTCCCCGCGAGCCCGTGGTGAAGTCAGAGTGTATCATCATTTTGTAGCCCCATCTATCTAAGGCCTTACTGGTAGAGCCGGTCAAATGCGATTCCTGGAGCAGTGCAACTGCCGGACCTCTACGCTTGATATGTTGCAACACCAGTCCTCGCTTAATTTTATCGTCCAGCCCATTGACATTCCATGACAGCACTGTGAGTCGTGAGGCGGGCGCGCAGGAAGTCTGTTCAGTTCCCACCAGTTCAGCCATTGGGGTCCGCTCTCGCAACCTGTCTGTCTCCCACCTCCCCGAATCCTCCCGAGGTGATTGTGGCCTCAGTCGCTGCCGCGCTGTGGGTATCGTCTGTTAGAATCCTATGCGTCACAACAATACTTCCAAGCAAACCAATAGTAACTCTTAGAAACTGTGTCCCCCCCCCTTCCACTCCCCTCCCTGCCTGGCGGATTTCGAACTACCCGCCACCCCAACTCAGCAGAGTGCTTGATTCCCATAACTGTATACTTGCGTAGGGGGGAAAGAGTCACTGCGTGCCACTCCGCCATCGCCGAGTTGTAGCATGAGTCGTTGCAGGAGCCTGAGAGTTCAAATAGTACATGAGTCTGAGACAACCCAGCGTACGCCGAGCCACATATCGGTCCAGTTGCGGCATCGCTCACAGCCGGTGCCCGCGCGCCAGCCGTACCCCATCAGTCCGTCGCGTGGATGTCCAGCGCCGGTGCCGCGTCTTCTATTTCTGGACTGTTGTCACCTGTGGACAGCGAAGTCTGTGGCCGCGACACGCGTGCCGAACCTGCACGCCTGACGTCGCGTGTGGGTCTCCAGCCTTCTAACCAGTCAGAGGCCTCTCCGGGCGTGCTGAAGAACCACGTCTTCCCCTCCGCTTCAACACGCAGTTTCGCGGGATATAGCATTGCGTATTTGAGTTCCCGGCTGCGCTGTTCCTTTTTCACGGACAGGAAGTCCCTACGCTGTTTGGTCACCGCAGCCGTGTAGTCTGGGTATAGTGTGATGATACTGTTATCCAGCCTTAGGGGGGGGGGGGGGGGCGGCACGTGCCCGCTGCCGGATAGCGTCTCGGTCTCTAACTTTAAATATTCTGGCCAGGATCGGCCGCGGCGGGGCGCCCAGCCGGGGCCTGCCCCCAGGCACTCGATGCGCCCGCTCCACGGAAAAGAAATTGGATAGCCCGCGCGCCTGCAGTTGATCCAAGATCAGCTTCTCGACAAAGAGATCCAGAGCCGGGCCCCGGACACTCTCCGGCACACCCACTAGGCGTATGTTGTTCCGCCTCGACCGCCCCTCCTGATCCTCCAGCTTGTCTCGCAGTTCCTTCTGCGCCTGTTCCAACGCTTGTATCTGGCTCCTGAAGGCTGCAGCGTCCTTGGTCAAAGTCTCTGTGGTTGCTTCTACCTCCTTGACTCTCTCATTCATTTTGGAGATGTCCGCATGAAGCAGTCCCACATCAGTCGATATTGTCCCCATAGTGCCATTCATCTGCGTTAGCGCAGCCATCACATCTTTTAGGGTAATCTCTGGTGGCGACGGGCCCGGGACCGCGGCGTCCGGCGGAGGCGATGTCTCGGTGCGCCCTCTGTGATACGCGTACTTTTCCAGCTTGTTGTGGGATGATGAACGTTGCCCCTTGCCCCCCATCTTATCCAGGGGCGGGGGCGAGGTCTAACCCCTCCAGGAGTCCTTGATACGGATGAGACCCGGCTGTCGCCGCTACCTGCCACGGGGGTGTTCCCACGCGCGCCCTGTCGGTTTCACCGGTCCTTAGTGGGCAAGTTATGCAGGGAGTCCGACCGTCCCGGCCCCTTCAGCCCGTCGCGTGCCTCCAGTTATGCAGCCAGTGTCTACTTGGGTCGCCTGCTCGCCCCAGCCATCAATATCACGGGTCGTCTCTGGGTGCCCACGCGCCGCGAGGCAGCACCTCGACGCCTCTTGTGTCCCCAGAGCTGCGCCTTTCCAGATCACCCCGGGGCCTCTCAGGCACCTTCAACTCCTTTGCCCACATCTTGCCGGGTGTCACAGCAGGTAGTCCTCCGCTGGTGCTCCGGGTAGTGTCTGCAGAGCGGCCCGGTGAACGGCCTCCCCGCAACGTCTGGGCCCCCACCAGCGCCCGGGCAGCCAGATCCAGCGCGCCAGGCGTCGATGCAGTACTTCACCCCCCCCCGCACCGGGGCTTGTCTCACCCTCGTCGCGCCCCTTTAGGGGGAGCAGTAGGCCCCATAGGCGAGCGGTCCCCTTCTATGGCGAGCGCACGGGCCCAGCGCGCCGTCCCCTCGCCGCCACTAGTCACCGGCTGCCACTCCTCCAGTCCCTCGGACATCCGGGGGGACCTGCTGCGTCTCTCACCTCGTACCGCCGATCTCACGTCTCTGCCGGTGCATCCGGGTCACCCAGGGCGCCGCTGCGTCCCCTGTTGCCCGCCGCCGGGCAACCCCTCCAGGAAATGCAAAATCGAGGCCCCGGCTTGCACGCGGCCACTGGCCGGAGCCCGCAGGTCCCGCTCCGTCGAGTCCGGAAGCCCGCCCGGGGCAAAGACGGCTCCCAGATCGGCACCTCAAACTCTCAGAGCGCCTCCGCCATTGGAACTCTCAGGCCGTAGCGGATTAACGTCCGGATTATGCGGCGGGCAAAGTGGAGGCACAGAGCTCTCCTAAGCTGCGGCCATCTTCGGTGGTTGCTGGCCACGCCTCCCCACACTATATTCTTTTATTCATTACCATTCAGTCAAATCTTAAGGGTATATTTATTTTATTTCATGTTCTCACTCTTAACCTACCTTGTCAAATAGCATCTGCAGTCTGAATTCAAGCCTCGCGTAGGAATCCTTGAGTCCACCCAGAGCACTTTTACCTTCAAGCAGCCACACTGCCATTTAAAGCCTGATAAAGGAAGGCACCAAACCATTTGAATTCCCTACCACAGACAACCACACCACGTTACTGTGAAATATGGGTTTACGAGCATCTGCTCCAATTCTACTAAGCCTCAATGGATCAAAACCACGTTCTAATTATTAGCTACTGTGCCGTGTCAAGGGTGATGCATACGGATTGTGAACATGAATGTAGGTAGGTTTGACGCACGCGCTATGGTGTTAGCTGCTTGGTTGCAGGCTAGGTGAATCTTGAAGTGTTAATCTCTACACTTCTCCTACAAGTTCTGCCTTAAAACCTGCCACATTTCATTTCCGCTTCCCAGTGATCTCCACCCACCACCCTCCTACTATAGCATACACTGCAGTTTTCGACACAGGGGAAAGTCCAAACCTCGACCTGCCAGAGCGACCTTCCACCCTACCTGGCTAAGTTCCCAAAGACAGGGTTCACTCATGTCAAGGCAGCATAAGTTCACAAGAGGCTACTTCCCTGAACATTTTTACCCATTCTTACCCCAACCTATGGCAAACTGCCTGATCTTCTGCCACAGACCACTAAATAACAATTTAATCTCATTGATGTAGCTGGTGCAGTGGCCAATGAAATCACTAATTATTGGTGCAGCATTGGACATCTCCTTATGGATGCATCTCTTTAGCCTCACTAAGAAAATCCCACCACAAATTTGGTTCAGATGCATGTAAAGATCTGCCACACTCTCCAGTGGGTGTGGCTGGAGCTCCCTTTGTGTACAGGAACAGTCAGAAATCTAAGGTATTGCATTGATTCTTAAGAGATGTTTGTAAGCTCTGGTCCAGAAAGAGTTATGGTTCTCCGACCTGTGTGCTGGAATTATGGCGGCATGTTGCTGGGACAAGCCGACCGGTTACACCGCACCCCCCTAATTGGCAGAGGTATCTGGAGGTGGTGGATTTTAGATATGAAAGAAACTCTTTGTGGGCGTACACGTGAAACTGATCACATGACAAGGACCAGAGAGGCGACAGCCCTGGCCCTGCCCGACCCACACCCTGGATCATACTCTTCCCCACCCACATCTACAGCGATGATGAAACTGATTAACGACCCTGATTAATCGGCCCCCTCCTCTCCGTAGCCCATTAGATACTTCTACAGGTTCTAGCAGTCACATGATTGTTTCTTTCACACTTTAATCTGTTTTTGGATTGATCTTAGAAATGTATCATAATAAGAACCTGATTCAATTGTTGCAAAGATCTGTATACACGAATAATGCAGTGCAGTCGGTGATCTGTGTATAACGTATGCAGCGAAATTCCTTCAGAGGACACGTAGTATACATTATAGTTGTATCACTTAACCTGAGGAATGTACTTACTGCTGTCAATCCTGTTGCTACTCAAACTATCAATAAAGAAATATCCCCCCCCACCCAAAAAACCATCTGGCTCAGAACAGAGGCATACCCGTGGAAACCGAGCTAGGTGTTAGCGAGGCATAGGAGCTGCAAATTACACACTGTGCATAGATCGCCATCTGGTGTTGGGCCCGGATGTTGCAGTTGTTTTTCTCTTGGAAAGTCTTTGGAAGTCACGAGGTATGTGACTCCTCCCTTGGATCGTATTGCGCATGGGCTTCGGCTCCATCCTCCGATTGTTTTTTTTTCCGCCATCGGGCTCGGATGTGATCTTCGCGCTCCGGTTCCGAACAGTTTCCAGTTCTCCAATCGACGCGCAATCCCCCCCCTTTTCGCGGTATTGTTTTCGATCGCTATCTCCCCACTAGACGCGGCTCTCATCGATCAAGACCTTCGATTCCAGTCGTCGACGACGGCCTTCGTGCCTACCCAAGCTCCGGTCCTGGCTAATGGAAAGGACTCCCTTCAAGAAGTGCCCTCGATGTGGGTCCAAATTCCCCCACACTGATCTCCATGAAGTATGCAATCTCTGCCTCTCCTCTGAACACGAGGCTCGAGACTGTCCAGCGTGCAAATCCTTCCGGTCCAAGAAAACCATTCGAGACCGAAGGGCACGAAGAACTATGGCACACTATTCGGCGGCGATCCCAGACGACATCTTCGGAGAAGGCGTTGACGCTCCAGAAAAACAACACACCGACGAGGGCCTCGTCAGCGCCTCCGAAGTCGACCATTCCGATGTGGAGGACATCACTCCGGCACAGAGGGTCGTGAGTACCGAAATCTACCCCCACCCCACGCCCTCCATGGCATCCAAAAAGGCTTTGGTCACGCCTTCGCCTCCGAGCCTAGGCACGACCAAGAACATTGCTTCCCACACTGCATCTTTGGGACCGGTAAAGAAGCCTATTAAGCCTCCCGGCGGCTCGGGTTCGAGCCAGCCCAACGTCGGTGCCGAGAAACACTCCTCCGCACAGACGCCTAAAAAGAAAATGGCCTCCTCCTCGGCACCCAGCTCCATACCGAAGCACTCTGCGCCGAAAACCAGCACCAGCTCCTCAGTACCGACACCGTCCTCGGAACCGAGCAAGAAACACACGGCCACCGACACCCATATCTCGGAGCCAAGTAACCAACCAGCACTTTCAAAGCCGCACAGTTCAAAACAACGGACTAGTGCAGACTCTAAAACGAAAAAACTTACGGCCTGACGCCGACGGACAGGCCACTCTCTGAAGAACTTTTTACACCTGATCCATTGCAAAAAATACTGATCAAGGATCCTAAAACTGGACATTTGATGCTCAGTGTGAGAAGTTGGCCTGATGTCTGATGTCACTAGTTCTAGTGTACACCTTATCAGTCCAAACAACCCTTATGGTGATTGGTTGTAAAGTCAACCTTATAGACCAGCTATCCTAGTGGTAGCATGGACAAGAGCAGTCTTAGGCTAAACTCTGAATGGCATGTGAAGCCAGCTGTGATACCATATATAATCCCTTGAATACCAAGTGAAAGGACACCACAACAGATATATATATATAAAATAAAGTGTATTTATTCTAGTCAAACCCTCAGCACTCTTTATGAGATTGGAGGTAAGTACAACACAGTCTTATTCAAGCATACATTAAGTCACACAGGTAAGTAATACAGTTAGGCCCTAGGGGCCACGCAAACCATATACTAAAGAAGTGGTATAAGGACCACTGTTACGGAAATAGAATAGGCCTAGGCCTAGGGAATCGCTGGGGCTACACTACACTACCAACAGTTAGGAAGTGGGAGGCCCACGGGATGCAGGTGCAGAGTGGAAACACTCACGCGTAATGCGTATAATCGATAGAAATAGTACAGTTCTGAAATAAGCAGTTTTAGGACACTTCTGGAGTAGCTAGAAAGTCGAGACTCGGAAACTAGACCCTAGGATAGTCACTACCCTTGTGAGCACCGAAGTACCCAAGTTACCTAGCCCACGGGCTGCGGGTGCATAGGTGTGAACTTGCGTTGGGTTTCGTCGTGGACTTCTATGGATGCCTGAAGGAAAGTTGCTGACAGGCAGTCAGTGCAGAGTGTCCGGTGGATCCCAAGGCCGGGATCAAGAAGGAAGGGTACCTGCAAGCAGAAGGGACAGAGTCAAGGTCACTAGCCAGTGACCACGTGGAACCAGGAAGGAACCAGGAAGGAACCAGGCGATGTCGTGAAGATTGCAGGTGAAGAGGTGAAGCTTGTCGCAGCAGACACGGGTACCAGGAGACGTCGAGGACGACCAGGACCAGGAGGCGAGCTGTCCCACGAAGGCTCTTGCTGTCGGCGGCGTCGAAGTTGGACTAGGACTCACCAAGCCTTGGCAAGCGGAACCCACGAAGAATGGAGGACTTGCTTCTGGTGCAGACCAGGAAGGTCTGGGGTGCTTCTCTTTTGCAGAGGAGCGGGAGCCAGTCTGGAGGAGCCAAACCAGCAGTGAAGATTCGAAGGTGTGTCGTCGCAAAGGCCGCTAGCCAACGGGCAAGCAACCGGACAGACGCGGCAAGCAGGAAAATGCAGAAGGGCCCCACGCAGGACTCGTGGAGAGTGGGGGGCTGATCTTCGGTGCAGATGGTGCTTGGGGTTGGGGCTTCTCAATCCCCGGTGCACAACTTCGAGGGTACCTCAGAAGCTGCACTGGAAGATACTCGCCTCTTTTCCCAGGTAGCCGGTCCCACGTCTCTCGTTGCCTCCACGGATCTCAGCTCGGCTGTGGATGTGGATCAGGGTCGGAGAAGTCTGGAAGTCAAGGCTCTGGTCGGGCTCTGCAGTCGGTCCCTCGTAGAACTTCAGCAAAGCAAAGGGTAGTCTCTTGATGGTGCCTGTTTGCACAGGGTAGCCACTCCTTGGCCACAAGGGAGATTCTTCAGTCTTCTTCTTTCGTCGAATGTCGAAGGTCCAGAGTTTCTGTTCAAGTTGCAGGTTCAGGATAATCTAATCTCCTGGGGCCCAGCTACCACTCTTATACTAATCTGGGGGGCTGGGTTACCTGCTAGGTCACGCCTTATGGGTGGGACCTGGGAGGCGGGTGGTTACACCCCCTTCCCTTTGTCCAGTTTCGCGCCAGGACTGGGGCTGGAGTGCCCCAGCACCGGTTTGAACTGGACTATGCACGGGACACCTTGTGTGCCCCAGGCATGTCTCATTCTTTTCATCCCTCCCTGCCCCAATACACTAAGGCCTGTCTGGGGTGGTGCTCGCACCTCCCAAGGCAGGAAACCTATTGTCCAAGCCTCCCTTGCCGGGATCACTCCCAGCAGCAGGAGGTCAGACTTGTGTCGTGGCAGCAGCATCCATTTTGTGATGCTGGGGCTCTGGTTAACTTTAACCGGGTAAGTAGGTTTCAACATGTCTTCTCCCTCTAGAAGGGAGGGATAATATCCTCGTCCCCAGAAATGGGATGGGGGTATTATTCCAAAGTGTTAGACACCTTACACGACATGTTTTGATAAAGCCAAACCATAGTTACCATAACCGTTTAAGATTATAAGGCACTTTAAGAGTATATGGTAGGCTATATCATAGAACAGCTGTAAGGACATGGTTCCGAAAGCTGTAGACAGGCTCAGCTCATGCTAGAGCACCATCTCACATGTTACCAAGCACTCTGCCTCCAGGATTGTTAAGGCCTGCCATAGGAGTGGCTGATAGGTACACATGTGTCTATATATAAGATAGGTATAGGAATACTACACCTAAGCAAGGGGTGATTACACGACCTTGCCCCAGCTGAGTGATCAGCCAGTTGTCATAATGGAAGGCCAGGCCAGGGGTGGCATAATGCATGCTGCAGCCCCTGGTAGGCCAGGGGTACACCTATGCCCTGGGTACCTAAGGTAAACTGTACAGGGGCCAATAAGGTGATCCTATCCAAATGGGTTATGCACCTAAAGTACATAGTATCAATTTAGAGAGAGAACAGCAGGGCTGTGGGTCTGATCAGCAGGCCCACAGCCACATCTAAGTCGAAAACCAGTAAAGCAAAAGCAAAAAGTGGGGGTGAACATAGAAAGCAGACCCTACTCTCCTACACAACACCCCCCCCCCCCCCCCCCCCAAAAAAAAACTTAGGGACATTAAACTAACCTTGACCAGTTGAGTCTTCATGTTCTAAGTGGAAATATCTGGAGAGTCCATCTGCATTGGCATGGTCAGTCCCAGGTCTATGTTCCACTGTGAAGTCCATCCCCGGTAGGGAAATGGACCACCTAAGAAGTTTGGGATTTTCACCCTTCATCTGATTTAGCCACAAGAGGGGCTTATGGTCTGTCTGAATCTTGAAGTCAGTGCCAAACAAGTATGGCCTCAGCTTCTTCAGGGCCCAAACCACAGCAAAGGCCTCCCTCTCAATAGCGGACCAACGTTTCTCTCTAGGGGTCAGCCTTCTACTTATAAAAGCAATGGGCTGGTCTTGACCATCTATATTAAGTTGTGAAAGAACAGCTCCCACACCCAACTCTGAAGCATCTGTCTGGACAATGAACTCTTTGGAGTAGTCTGGACTTTTCAGAATAGGTGCACTGCACATGGCCTGCTTCAGGTCATCAAATGCTTTTTGACCGTTTACTGTCCACTGAACTTTCTTTGGCATTTTCTTGGAGGTCAAGTCATTAAGTGGTGTCACAATGGACCCATAGTTCTTAACAAACTTTCTGTAGTACCCAGTCAGGCCCAAGAAAGCTCTGACCTGAGTCTGGGTAGTTGGAGGAGTCCAGTCCTTTATAGTCTGGATCTTGCTCTCCAGTGGTTGAACCTGACCCCCACCAACTAGGTGGCCCAGGGATACAACCTTGCTCTGCCCTATCTGGCACTTAGTGGCCTTGATTGTGAGGCCTGCCTTTTGCAGGGCCTCTAAAACATTCCTCAGGTGGACCAGGTGATCCTCCCAGGTGGAGCTAAAGACAGCAATATCTTCCAGATAAGCTGCACAGTAATCATCCAACGCAGTAAGGACTTGATTCACCAACCTTTGGAAAGTGGCAGGTGCATTCTTCAAACCAAAGGACATTACCACAAATTGATAATGTCCTCCTGGGGTCGAGAAAGCAGTTTTGGCCTTTGCATTCTCAGCTAGTCTGATTTGCCAGTAGCCTGCTGTCAGGTCAAATGTGCTCAAAAACTTAGCAGCTGCCAGTCTGTCAATGAGCTCATCTGCCCTAGGTATTGGGTGGGCATCTGTCCTAGTGACAGCATTGAGACCTCTGTAATCCACGCAAAACCTCATCTCTCTCTTACCATCTTGGGTGTGAGGTTTTGGCACAAGACTACAGGACTAGCCCAAGGGCTCTCTGAAGGTTCAATGACTCCCATCTCCAACATCTTTTGTACCTCAACTTTTATGCAGTCCCTGACATGGTCAGGTTCCCTGTAGATTTTACTCTTCACAGGCAGACTGTCACCAGTGTCCACCTCATGGGTGCACCAGTTTGTCTGACTTTGGGTCAGAGAGAACATATGTCTGTAGGATTGCAGAACTTGTCTGCAGTCCTGTTGCTGATGGACAGTGAGGCTGTCAGAAAAGACCACACCATCAACTGAGCCATCATCAGGGTTCTGAGTCAACAGGTCTGGGAGAGGGTCACTCTCTTCCTCCTGCCCCTCACCTGTAGCCATGAGTAAGCCCATGTCTGCCCTGTCAACATATGCCTTCAATCTGTTGTCATGAAGCCCCCTTCGGGGGCTTCTGGGAGTCCCAAGGTCCACCAAGTAGGTGACCTCTCCCTTTTTCTCAACAATAGTGTGGGGTCCAGACCATTTGTCTTGGAGTGCTGCTGGGGCCACTGGCTCCCAACACCCACACTTTCTGCCCTGGCTGGTAAACAGTCAGCACAGCCTTTTGGTCATGCCAAGCTTTTTGGAGTTCTTGGATTGCCTCAAGGTTTTTAGAAGCCTTCTTCATATACTCTGCCATCCTGGAGCGGAGACCAAGTACATAATCCACTATATCAAGTTTGGGTTGTCTGAGAGGTCTCTCCCATCCTTCCCTTACTAAACATAGGGGTCCTCTTACAGGATGCCCAAACAAAAGCTCAAAAGGGCTGTAGCCAACCCCCTTTTGTGGGACCTCTCTGTAAGCAAACAGAAGGCAGGGTAAAAGGATGTCCCATCTTCGCCTAAGCTTGTCTGGTAAACCTTTTATCATTCCCTTTAGGGTCTTGTTGAATCTCTCAACAAGCCCATTGCACTGTGGGTGATAGGGTGTGGTGAACTTGTAGTTCACACCACACTCCTTCCACATTGCAGTCAAATATCCTGACATGATGTTGGCACCTCTGTCAGAAATGACCTCCTTTGGAAAGCCCACTCTGGAGAATACTCCAAGTAGGGCCATTGCCACAACAGGAGCTGTTGTGGTCCTCAGGGGAATAGCTTCTGGATACCTGGTGGCATGGTCCACTATCACCAGTATGAATCTGTGCCCAGATGCTGTTTGTGGGTCCATTGGTCCTACAATATCTATGCCCACTCTTTCAAAGGGAACCCCCACCACAGGTAGTGGTATGAGGGGGGCCTTTGTGGTGCCACCTGATTTGCCACTGGCTTGGCAGGTGACACAGGAGCGACAAAACTCCTTGGTATCTTCTGACATATGGGGCCAGTAAAAGTAAGGGACAAGCCTGTCCCAAGTCTTGTTCTGGCCTAAGTGTCCTGCAAGGGGAATATCATGGGCCAAGGTAAGAAGAAACCTCTGAACTTCAGTGGTATGACCAACCTCCTGGATGCACCAGGCTTGGGGTCTCTAGCCTCTGAATACAGTAGCCCTTCATCCCAATACACTCTATGGGTACCTTGAGCATTCCCTGCAGCCTCAGCAGCAGGCTGCTGTCTGAGGGGTTCAAGAGAGGGGCAGTCTAATTGTGCCTGCCTCAGATCTGCCCTTGAAGGTCCCCCTGTCCCAAGAAACTCAACCTGATCAGGTTCAAGTTCTTCTAGGACAGTTCCTTCAGGGCTCTCAGAATCATCCTCCTGTGAGGGCTGATCCAGTGCCTGAGGCAGGGGGAAAGGCACAGCCTTTACCCTACTGCTCTTTCTCTTGGTTTGTGACTGGTCCATAGTTTCAGGATCCAGCACTTGTTCAGTGGTGCACTTTTTGGCCTGTGACCTGGTCACAGCAAGGACATGTGCATCTATCCCTAGCATTTCTGCATGGGTCCTATACTCCACTTCAGACCAAACTGAAGTTTCAAGATCATTGCCCAGTAAACACTCCACAGGAAGGTCTGAACTAACAACAACTTTCTTGAGGCCAGTTACCCCTCCCCAGGAGAAGTTAACAATTGCCACACTATGGGAGGTAATGGCATTGCTAGCGTTGGTCACTAGGTAGTTCTCACCTAGTATGATCTGTCCAGGGTCCACAAAGGCAGGTGTCACCATTGTGACACTAGCCCCAGTGTCCCTGTAGGCCTGAGCCATTCTTTGGTTGATAAAAGGAGCCTGTCTGTACTTGCCCTGGTTATTGGGGCCTACAGTAGAGGACAAAGCTATGTCCCCATCACAGATCAGAACAGCCTGAGTAGGTATCCTGACTAGGCCAGAATCCTCCTCAGTTCCCAGGGTAACCCTACTACACCCTTTTGCTGGGAACCACCACTTACAGCTGAACTAGGGGGTACAGTTGCCTTAGGGGCAATTGTGGCTGGGGGCTTATCCTTTTTGGTGCACTCACTAAACCAATGTGAGTTGGACTCACAATAGTTGCACCATGGTTTCTTTTGGCCATCTTTCTTTTTATCCTTTTTGGGACCACCCTCCCCCTGAGCCTTTTGGGGGCCTGGTGAAAACTTCTGGTCTTTTTGTTTCTTATCATTACCCTTCTGGTCTGCCTTTTTCTGATCACCGCCCTGGTTCTGGTTTTTCTGCTTAACTCTAGTCCTGACCCATCTATCTGCCTTCTTTCCCAATTCTTGGGGAGAAGTCAGATCAGAATCAATCAGGCGTTGATGCAGTAGCTGGTTTTGACAGTTGTTAAGGATTTGTTCTCTCATGATCAAATTATACAATCCTGTATAGTCCTTAACCTTACTTCCCACTAGCCAGCCTTCCAGAGCCTTAGTGGCACAATCTACAAAGTCAGTCCAGTCCTGAGTCTGTGTCTTCTGGGTATCCCTGAACAACAACCTGTATTGTTCAGTGGTTAGGCCAAACCCATCAATCAGAGCACTCGTCAGGACAGTGTAATTGTCTGCATCCTCATCACTAACTGTGAGGAGCTTGTCTCTACCTTTCTCAGAGAAGGAGAGCCACAAGATAGCTGCCCACTGACTTTGGGGTACCTGCTGTACTTTGCAAGCTCTCTCCAAAGCAGTTATCCATTTGTGGATGTCATCCCCACACTTATAGGGAGGGACAATCTTGCTCGGGGTTCTATTATCATAGTGCCTGTCTCTATCCTTAGGGATATTGCTGCCACCAGTGGGTTCTAACCCACTTAACTTTTGCTCTCCTTGGCAAGGGCAAGTTCTTCCCCCTCAATCCTTAGATTAGCTTCCCTCATTCTGGCTTCATGCTCTTTTCTCTGGGGGGGGGGGGGGGGGGGGGGGGAAGAGAGTCATTCCCATGTGAGAAGAGGCATTGGAGATGCTAGAGACATGGGAGTGGATGGATTCCCTTGAAGGGGATCTGTCTCGCCTGCTTCTCTGGTTAGGCCCACTTGGGGGTCTGTATGGGGGGACCCCATGCAAACTTCCATGTAAGCTTAGGTTAGCCTGGCTAAGTCTTCCTACTTCGCCCTAGCTGTCTACCTCCTCATCTGAAGTCCCATCTGACTCATCTGTAGCGGGTAGACCCTCCCCTGTACCTAGGGTACCAGCCTGTGAGGCCCTAAGAGCATCATATTCCTCTAGGATCTGCACTAGCTGAAGGAGGGTAGGGGTTGCACCCTGTTTTAACTTTCTGGAGGTACACAATTGTCTCATCTCCTGAAAAGTTAGGGTATCATATTTAGAGGGGATCTTTCTCAGACCTGCCCCTCCTGAGAGAGAATCTCCTTGATCTCCTCCCAGAGACATGATCTAGTGAGGGTGTGGTGTGTGCACCTACCTACACTAGTTGTTTCTACTAAACCTCTCTAGTAGTTGTAGTCAGGGTGTGTTAGTCCCTTCAACCTACACAACTAAGTCCAGTAGGACTTAAGTATTATAATCTATGTTATATGTACCTAAACAATATCTGTGTGATCTTTCAATTTAGTATCTCAAGATTACAATGGTATTACAACAGCAAGCTCAGATCCCAACCGCTGCTCACCAATGTGAGAAGTTGGCCTGATGTATGATGTCACTAGTTCTAGTGTACACCTTGTATCAGTCCAAACAACCCTTATGGTGATTGGTTGTAAAGTCAACCTTCTAGACCAGCTATCCTAGTGGTAGCATGGACAAGAGCAGTCTTAGGCTAAACTCTGAATGGCATGTGAAGCCAGCTGTGATACCATATATAATCCCTTGAATACCAAATGAAAGGACACCACAACAGATATATATATATAAAATAAAGGGTATTTATTCTAGTCAAACCCTCAGCACTCTTTATGAGATTCGAGGTAAGTACAACACAGTCTTATTCAAGCATACATTAAGTCACACAGGTAAGTAATACAGTTAGGCCCTAGGGGCCACGCAAACCATATACTAAGGCAGTGGTATAAGGACCACTGTTACGGAAATAGAATAGGCCTAGGGAATCGCTGGGGCTACACTACACTACCAACAGTTAGGAAGTGGGAGGCCCACGGGATTCAGGTGCAGAGTGGAAACACTCACGCGTAATGCGTATAATCGATAGAAATAGTACAGTTCTGAAATAAGCAGTTTTAGGACACTTCTGGAGTAGCTAGAAAGTCGAGACTCGGAAACTAGACCCTAGGATAGTCACTACCCTTGTGAGCACTGGAGTACCCAAATTACCTAGCCCACGGGCTGCGGGTGCATAGGTGTGAACTTGCGTCGGGTTTCGTCGTGGACTTCTATGGATGCCTGAAGGAAAGTTGCTGACAGGCAGTCAGTGAAGAGTGTCCGGTGGATCCCAAGGCTGGGATCAAGAAGAGAGGATACCTGCAAGCAGAAGGGACAGAGTCAAGGTCACTAGCCAGTGACCACGTGGAACCAGGAAGGAACCAGGCGATGTCGTGAAGATTGCAGGTGAAGAGGAGAAGCTTGTCGCAGCAGCCACGGGTACCAGGAGACGTCGAGGACGACCAGGACCAGGAGGCGAGCTGTCCCACGAAGGCTCTTGCTGTCGGCGGCGTCGAAGTCGAACTAGGACTCACCAAGCCTTGGCAAGCGGAACCCACGAAGAATGGATGACTTGCTTCTGGTGCAGACCAGGAAGGTCTGGGGTGCTTCTCTTTTGCAGAGGAGCGGGAGCCAGTCTGGAGGAGCCAAACCAGCAGTGAAGATTCGAAGGTGTGTCGTCGCAAAGGCTGCTAGCCAACGGGCAAGCAACCGGACAGACGCGGCAAGCAGGAAAATGCAGAAGGGCCCCACGCAGGACTCGTGGAGTGTGGGGGCTGATCTTCGGTGCAGATGGTGCTTGGGGTTGGGGCTTCTCAATCCCCGGTGCACAACTTCGAGGGTACCTCAGAAGCTGCGCTGGAAGATACTCGCCACTTTTCCCAGGTAGCCAGTCCCACGTCTCTCGTTGCCTCCACGGATCTCAGCTCGGCTGTGGATGTGGATCAGGGTCGGAGAAGTCTGGAAGTCAAGGCTCTGGTCGGGCTCTGCAGTCGGTCCCTCGTAGAACTTCAGCAAAGCAAAAGGTAAGTCTCTTGATGGTGCCTGTTTGCACAGGGTAGCCACTCCTTGGCCACAAGGGAGATTCTTCAGTCTTCTTCTTTCGTCGAAGGTCCAGAGTTTCTGTTCAAGTTGCAGGTTCAGGATAATCTAATCTCCTGGGGCCCAGCTACCACTCTTATACTAATCTGGGGGGCTGGGTTGCCTGCTAGGTCACGCCTTATGGGTGAGACCTGGAGGGGGGTGGTTACACCCCCTTCCCTTTGTCCAGTTTCGCGCCAGGACTGGGGCTGGAGTGCCCCAGCGCCGGTTTGAACTGGACTATGCATGGGACACCTTGTGTGCCCCAGGCAGTGTCTAGTTTCTTTCATCCCTCCCTGCCCCAATATACTAACTCCTGTCTGGGGTGGTGCTCGCGCCTCCCAAGGCAGGAAACCTATTGTCCAAGCCGCCCTCGCTGGAAGGACTCCCAGCAGCAGGAGGTCAGACTTGTGTCTGTGGCAGCAGCATCCATTTTGTGATGCTGGGGCTCTGGTTAACTTTAACCGGGTAAGTAGGTTTCAACATGTCTTCTCCCTCTAGAAGGGAGGGATAATATCCTCATCCCCAGAAATTGGATGGGGGTATTATTCCAAAGTGTTAGACACCTTACACGACATGTTTTGATAAAGCCAAACCATAGTTACCATAACCTTTTAAGATTATAAGGCACTTTAAGAGTATATGGTAGGCTATATCATAGAACAGCTGTAAGGACATGGTTCCGAAAGCTGTAGACAGGCTCAGCTCATGCTAGAGCACCATCTCACATGTTACCAAGCACTCTGCCTCCAGGATTGTTAAGGCCTGCCATAGGAGTGGCTGATAGGTACACATGTGTCTATATATAAGATAGGTATAGGAATACTACACCTAAACAAGGGGTGATTACACGACCTTGCCCCAGCTGAGTGATCAGCCAGTTGTGTCATAATGGAAGGCCAGGCCAGGGGTGGCATAATACATGCTGCAGCCCCTGGTAGGCCTAGGGTACACCTATGCCCTGGGTACCTAAGGTACACTGTACAGGGGCCAATAAGGTGATCCTATCCAAATGGGTTATGCACCTAAAGTACATAGTATTAATTTAGAGAGAGAACAGCAGGGCTGTGGGTCTGATTAGCAGGCCCACAGCCACATTCAAGTCGAAAACCAGTAAGGCAAAAGCAAAAAGTGGGGGTGAACATAGAAAGCAGACCCTACTCTCCTACACTCAGCATCAAGAAGAGACAGCTGGACAAGCCTGCCCCAGCTCCACCTCCAAAGAGGAAAGACTTTGCTACCTCCCTTTTGAGAATACCCTCGCCCCCTCCTCCACCCCCTCCACCTCCCCCTCCTCCTTCCACCTCATCATTCCCCCTCACCCTCTATGGATGATGACAATGATGATGTCTATGATGACATAGGGGACGAGCCCCATGACCAACTTACAGGGGACCCCACTCCTACAGGCTCCCCAGACCCATGGGACGACTATAACATTCCTGACATTCCTAACGTCCCGCAGGATGATCTCTACCCTTCGAGACCATCCCTACTAGAAGACTCATTGGGGTTCAACCACCTACTCCAGAGGGCTGCACACTACCACGGTGTAGATCTCCATACCGACCCCGTGGAGGAGGACTTCCTCCTTGATACGTTCGACACGACACACAGGGCCACCTCCATCCTGCCCATGCTCAAAGGAGTCATCAAGCACGTGCCGGAGGTCTCTAAAGATCCAGTCAGAGCCAGGGTCATAAACCCTCGCATAGACAAAAAATATAAAGCCGCCCCTACAGATCCCGCCTACATCAGAGGGCCAGCACCACTAGATTCCCTAGTAGTGTCTACAGCACGACAAGGAGCAAACTCTCAAGCATCAGGCGAGGCACCACCACCTGATAGAGTCAAAACTCTTGGTCGCATCGGGCAAGCGCATTGCATCCCAGGCTGCCAACATATGGCGCATCGCAAATACAAGCGCTTCTGGCAAGATATGACAGGGCATATTATGACGAACTAGAAGCCATAATGCAACACCTCCATGACAAATATAAAAATAGAGCCGATGAGTTAATTCAGGAGGGCAAAATCATCACCAACACCTACATCCGCTGTGCCCTAGATGCAGCTGACACCGCCTCTAGGGCAATTAACACCAGCGTCCTCCTACGTCACCATGCCTGGCTAAGGATTTCAGGTTTCAAACCACAGGTGCAAGCTTCCATTCTGAACCACCCTTTTGACCAGGAACATCTGTTCGGCCCAAAAGTAGGTGAGGCCCTGGAAAAAATGAAGAAAGACACGGATACGGCGAAGTCTATGGGAGCCTTACAATCACACCCTCCCAGGCGCTCTTTTCGCCGCTCTTCCTTTCGAAGCACATCCAGAGGCTACTCCTCTGACACCGCTTCCACTTCCTATAAAGGCCCCACCCAATCCACCTTTACGAGGGGTTACCAAAGAGGCGGCTACAGAGGCAACAATAATAAAGGCAGAGGCAAGACCAACACCTCCCGCTCTGCCGCCACCCCTTCCCAATGGCAAAGTGAGCAAGGGACTCACGTCTGAGCATCGTCCATCATTTCCTTTGGTTTTTGCTTTGTTCGCCATAAGTTGGCAGGGTATGCTCAGACGTGAGTCCCTTGCTCACTTTGCCACTGGATTCAAGCAAGCCTGGCTGAAGACGGCTGAAATGCCAGATACCGGTCCTAGGAAGCTTGTTTCCAGTCCAAGGAAGACATGGCTTGGCAGTTCGGGCTGGACTGTTCCCATGAGGCACAGGGTCAGACTGATATGCATATGGCCATGTCTGAACTGGGGTGGCAGAGTGGGCTAAAGAACGGTGATGGATTAAACCCAGATCAGTTGACTGGGGGTGAGTGCTTGCTATGTTCAACACTCCGTCCATCATTTCCTTTGGTTTTTACTGAGTAAACAGTACCCTTAACCACTGTGTGCATCTGTCTCCCAGTATGGCAATACTGTGCCCCAGGGGATTAAAAGGATGTTGGGGTTACCCCAAAGAAGCATGTGCCTTTGCCGTTAATGATAATGTGGGTGTCGCAGCCGCGGATGGGCTCAGGCAAGGCGGGGGCAGCACAAAGGAACTGCAGAAGGAGCATAGTAGCCAACGGTGGAGTTGCTCAAGCATGTGCCTTTGGGATGTCTTACGGCAGGGTCACGGGGAGCAGGCTATGGGTCAGCAGAGGGCGGACACAGCTATTGCAGTCCAGGGCAGGCACGAGGGCTGCCCACAACACTTGGCAGCAAGGTGTAGCCTAAAAGCTGCAGGAAAGGTGCTAGATCCTAGCTGGGAAAGGGTTTTCGCTCAGGGCTCTGCCACAAGCTGCTGTTATGGACTAAGGACTATTGGTTTTGAGATACAAGCACTGTGGGGCAATGATGATGTTATGCATGTTTTAAAATAATGATCTGTGTGTTTTGCATGTCAATATTGTATTGTGTTAAGAGTTTGTGAAAATGATGAACTGAAATCCAATGATCTGGTGGAAATATTCAAGGCTGGTGAGGTAATGATACTTTTGTTAAGAGACTCTGGGTCCAAAATGACTACTATATCCAAAGATACAGGTACTGTTCTGAATAACAATATCAATGTGTTATTGTTACCACCATAAATCACCCCTCAAGGATCTAATGGCACCAAGATTGACCCACTAGGTTTCTTTGAAACTGTAATTTGTTTCAGAGGTCGTGAGGGGCAAGGTAAAGTGTATGTCACACTATGGGCCATATAGTTCTGGTTGGCATCATCAGGCCTGCTTACCAGGCGTGGCTGGCAAGTACATGGATCGGTGGGGCGGTCAGCTGATTGGTGCGTGGGTGGGTGCATGCATGCACGCCAGGCGAGTGGCAGATCATAAAATAAAAAAATAATAACTTGTTTCTTACTCCATATAAGCCCGTTGGATTACAATTTTATCAACCGGCCAGTGTGGAGCCTCAAGCTCTGGCTGCCATCTTGATGATCAGGTAAGCCATGCTCTCTCCAACCTCATGCCGGCTCACAAAGTGCCACCCCAGGCCCTTACCTCGTTCTAAACTGGTTCATTCAATCATATTGATGGCTTTCCCTGCGTAATATTACTTCCATTTGATAACCTGATTTTTTCAGATTTAGTTTACAGGCCGACGACTTTTCCTTCATTGTATCCTGTATTTGGGAATGCAAAACTGAACGCCTTTTCCTCTGTAGTAGACAGCATTCTGAACCTTGTAGTTTTCAGACTTTAGAGTAGAAATACATTGGGAGCTTCCTGTAGGAGAGTAGGGTCTGCTTTCTATGTTCACCCCCACTTTTTGCTTTTGCTTCACTGGTTTTCGACTTAGATGTGGCTGTGGGCCTGCTAATCAGACCCACAGCCCAGCTGTTCTCTCTCTAAATTCATACTATGTACTTTTGGTGCATAACCCAATTGGTAGGGATCACCTTATTGGCCCCTGTATAGTGTACCCTAGGTACCCAGGGCATAGGTGTACCCTAGGCCTACCAGGGGCTGCAGCATGTATTGTGCCACCCCTGGCCTGGCCTTCCATTATGACACAACTGGCTGATCACTCAGCTGGGGGCAAGGTCGTGTAATCACTCCTTGCTTAGGTGTAGTATTCCTATACCTACTTGATATATAGACACATGTGTACCTATCAGCCACTCCTATGGCAGGCCTTAACAATCCTGGAGGCAGAGTGCTTGGTAACATGTGAGATGGTGCTCAAGCATAAGCTGAGCCTGTCTGCAGCTTTCGGAACCATGTCCTTATAGCTGTTCTATGATATAGCCTACCATATACTCTTAAAGTACCTTATAATCTTAAACGGTTATGGTAACTATGGTTTGGCTTTATCGAAACATGTCGTGTAAGGTGTCTAACACTGTCGAATAATACCCCCATACCATTTCTGGCTATGAGGATATTATTCCTCCCTTCTAGAGGGAGAAGACATGTTGAAACCTACTTACCCGGTTAAAGTTAACCAGAGCCCCAGCATCACAAAATGGATGCTGCTGCCACAGACACAAGTCTGACCTCCTGCTGCTGGGAGTCCTTCCAGCGAGGGCGGCTTGGACAATAGGTTTCCTGCCTTGGGAGGTGCGAGCACCACCCCAGACAGGAGTTAGTATATTGGGGCAGGGAGGGATGAAAGAAACTAGACACTGCCTGGGGCACACAAGGTGTCCCATGCATAGTCCAGTTCAAACCGGTGCTGGGGCACTCCAGCCCCAGCTCTGGCGCGAAACTGGACAAAGGAAAGGGGGTGTAGCCACTCCCCTTCCTGGTCCCACCCATAGGAGGGACCTTGCAGGTAGCCCAGCCCACTAGCCCAGTATATCAGTAGCTAGCTGAGCCCTGCTAAATTAGATTAACCTGAATCTGCAACTTGAACAGAAACTCTGGACCTTCGACATTCGACCTCAGGAAGAAGACTGAAGAAATCTCCCTTGTGGCCAAGGAGTGACCACCCTGGGCAACCAGGCACCATCCAGCGACCGCTGCTTGCTTTGCGACTGAATCCTACGAGGGACGACTGCAGAGACTGACCAGCGCCGAGACTTCCAGACACCTCTGAACCAGATCCACATCTCCAGCGAAGCTGAGACCCGTGGAGGCGACGAGGGACCGGTGACTTGGGAAAAGTGGCTAGTAACTGACTAGCGCGACTTCCGAGACTCCCTCGAGGCTGTGCTTGGGGAATTGAGAAGCCCCAATCCCGAGCACCATCTGCAAAGAAGACCAGCTCCCCACACTTCACGTGTTCTGCGTGGGGCCCTTCTGCACCTGTGTTGCTCGACGTGTTGTCCGGTTGCTGGCCCGTTGGCTAGTAGCCTCTGCGACGACGAACCTTTTGTTTCATCTTGCTGGTCCGACTCCTCCAGACTGGCACCCGCTCCTCTGTAAAAGAGAAGCACCCCAGACCTTCCTGGTCTGCACCAGAAGCAAGTCCTCCATCCTGCGTGGGTTCCGCTTGCCTAGGCTTGTTGGGTCCTGACTCGACTTCGACGCTGCCGACAGCAAGAGCCTTCGTGGGACAGCTCACCTCCTGGTCCTGGTCGTCCCGACGTCTCCTGGTACCCGTGGCTGCTGCGACAAGCTTCACCTCTTCACCTGCACCTTCACGACATCGCCTGGTTCCTTCCCGGCTCCTGGCTGGTGACCTAGACTCTGTCCCTTCTGCTTGCAGGTTCCTTCCTTCTTGATCCCCTCCTTGGGATCCACCGGACACTCTTCACTGACTGCCTGTCAGCAACTTTCCTTCAGGCATCCATAGAAGTCAACGACGAAACCCGACGCAAGTTCACACCTATGCACCCGCAGCCCGTGGGCTAGGTAACTTGGGTACTTCGGTGCTCACAAGGGTATTGACTATCCTAGGGTCTAGTTTCCGAGTCTCTACTTTCTAGCTATACCAGAAGTGTCCTAAAACTGTTAATTTCTAACTGCTAGTAATTCTATTGACTTTTACGCATTGCGCGTGAGTGTTTCCACTCTGCACCTGAATCCCGTGGGCCTCCCACTTCCTAACCTTTGGTAGTATAGTGTAGCCCCAGCGATTCCCTAGGCCTAGGCCTATCCTGTGTTCGTGACAGTGGTTCTTATACCACTTACTTAGTATATGGTTTGCGGGGCCCCTAGGGCCTAACTGTATTACTTACCTGTGTGACTTAATGTATGCTTAAATAAGACTGTGTTGTACTTACCTCGAATCTCATAAAGAGTGTTTGACTAGAAAAAAAACCTTCTATTTTTATATATATCTGTTGTGGTGTCCTTTCATTTGGTATTCAAGGGATTACATATGGTATAACAGCTTGATTCACATGCCATTCAGAGTTTAGCCTAAGACTGCTCTTGTCCATGCTACCACTAGGATAGCTGGTCTATAAGGTTGATTTTACAACCAATCACCATAAGGGTTGTTTGGACTGATACAAGGTGTACACTAGAATTAGTGCCATCATATATCAGACCAACTTCTCACACTTCCCACCTTGTTGTGGTTACTAAAGCATTTTCAATCCGTAAGGGTCTGTCTCCACCTCATACCCATGTGCTTGACAAAGGCTTGAAAAATACAGGTGAAGTATCTTAAACAAATAACTTCTACTTCAGTGATAGCACTGTATAACCTGCAGAACCTAGCAATTTTCCAGATTTAATTTTTTTTTTAAACAAATTTTATTGTGCCAAGCCACAAATATTCTGCAGAGCCCTGAAACCCAGAGAACGTCTGCCACATATATGATACAATAAAAGCATTGCTGTTTATGCTTTACAAATTATAAGGCAACATGTAATAATAACAACAGAAGAAAAGTAATAAACCCCCCCCGCACCCACCCCCCCCCCAATGCACTGTCAATATACCCTCCCCCCAGCAATTGCAGCTCATCCCTCACAGTGAGAAACGAATTCACAAGGAAATACAGAGGAAGGCCCTGGCCAAGCCGAGCCACTCCCGAACTACATTGTGACATACCATCTTCAGTGCGCATCCATACCAAGTGAGACGGGTTCCAACGAAAGTCCTCTATAATCGTCTCACCGCTTCCAGATCTTTATGTGCTTACGCGGACATCCCCTGGCCTTAAAAATCGGAAGCTCCAGACCCATATTGAAGTCTAAGTCATTCTTCCATGCCGCCAAAGGGGGGTGAGGCAGCCGCCTTCCAATGGCGTGCAATGTCGCGTGCAAATTTCCAGATTGTTAAAACCTAAATGCTTCCTGATTTTTTTTTGTCTGGTTGCCTGAGGACAAGGAATCAAATTTACAACCGTTTCAAGTTAAGATCTTGTTGGCATTAAAGGCGAGTGATTCCCGAATGAGTAATGCATGTATGTGCAGGCACACCTCTGTTATATTGCACCCTCTCATCAGGCTCTCCACACTAGCATCATGAATTTACCTTTTTTGTGGGTAGACTCTTGGGGCTTGTAAAACAAACCTGGGTTAGGAGTTGTGAAGGATGCAAGTCCTTCACAAGAAATAAATCCGCAATGCTCTTTTTACTGGGAACCGCAGAGTGCTCAGCTGTAGCACTTGACTCTCAGGGTAGCCAAGGAGAGCAATCCAAGAGCTACAGAGGGAAAATGGTGTGGGCTAGTAAACACACTACTGAATACCCCCCCTCCCCCCCCCCCACCAAGGCAGGCCACAACCATCTCAGATGCATACTGCTCAACACCCGCTCCGTCCACAGGCACACCGTCGAACTCTGGGACCTGCTCGACTCATCCTCCCCGGACGTCGCTTTCCTGACGGAGACCTGGATGAACATCTCATCGGCACCCGACATTGCCATAGCCATCCCCAATGGCTACAAGATCACTGGCAGGGACCGCACCAACAGACCAGGAGGAGGAATCACCATCGTCCACAGAAATACCCTCAAAATCTCAACCAACACTGAAGACACCCTCAGCAATGCCGAACACCTGCACTTCCAGATCCAAATCGATTCCAACACCACCCTCAGAGGAACACTCATGTACAGACCCCCCGGACCCAGGCCACAGTTCAGCAACTCCAACACAGACGCTGTCAGCCCGCACGCCTTGGTCTCCACAGACTACATCCTCCTCGGAGACCTGAACTCCCACCTCGAGAACACCGACGACAGCAATTCCACCACACAGCTGGACAACCTCGCCAACCTCGGCCTCAAACAGCTCATTACGACACCCACCCACTCCGCCGGACACACGCTCGACCCCATCTTCTCCGCCAGCAGCCACGTCACCTTCAGCCACACCACGAACTCCACTGGACTGACCACCACTGCATCCACTTCTCCTTCGGGAAAAACACCGCACACAACCACCAGTAAAGAATCCCCCACCGCAGCTGGAACAAGGTCACCGAAGACCAGCTAATCACCACCCTCGCCGGAGACCCACCAACCGACCACACCGACACAGCCGCCCGCAACCTCAGGCAATGGATCGACGACTGCGCCAACACTCTCGCCCCGATCAAGAAACCCTCAAACAGACGCACCGACAGAAGGGCCACCTGGTTCACCGCCAACCTCCAGGCATCCAAGCAGGCCTGCCGAAGACTAGAGAAAAAATGGTGCCACGAGCAAACACCGGACAACCATGCAGCCCTCAAGAACGCCAGCCGCAGGCACCACCAACTCATCCGAACCACCAAAAGGACCTCCTTCAAGGAACGCATCGACAACAATGCACACAACAGCAAAGAGCTCTTCAACATCGTGAAGGAACTCGCCAACCCCAGCTCCGACATCCCGCCATCACAAAACCTCTGTGACTCTCTTGTGGAAATGTGGATTTTCCTGATCAGTTATGTCCCCTATCTTGGACCCCAACGGTTCTATATGCATGTTACAAATACATGTATGTTCCCTCCAGTTCCAGTTTCGAAGACGCAAACATATGTGTGTCTACCGTCAACATGTTCTCTGTCAGATCCGCCATCACAGGGCTGGATATTCGATTCCTAAGTATGAAAGGCCACCGACTTTATATGGCTAAGTTACTTCATTTTTACAGTTCAGGCAAGTAGGCCCGATTCTGTCCTCAAGCCTTTCCCTGCTCTCTGTCTCTGACAGCTTCAGCTTGAGCTCGCATCTGTATCCATGAACTTTGTCCTACTCCCTGTGCAGCTAACGGTGCCTGCCTCGGCCAGTTTTCGCCTCTCTGCCAAGAAGCTGTATTTCACCTTCGAATTATCTATTTTGCTCTCCAACCGATGCATTCCTGTCCAGTGATTTAGGTAAACATTTCCTTTAGCTCACAAGCAAAGGACTCAGCCTTTCCGTCCTCCTGCAAGTGATTCATAGCCCTGTTGCCATGGAAAGTTTTCTATCCCTCGCTTCTCATATAGACACTTAGACGCTTGTACACGTACACAGTCAGTATAGAATAGATTCTGTCCGAGAGTCTCTTCCTTGTGGATAACATAGTTCTTTAAACATAGGATGTTAGATATGATTTGGGATTAGGTTGACTTGACCCCCAGACTTCTCGTCTCCACATGTAGAGCTAAATGTCAAGTCCCCTTCACCCCCTAGTTGCACGTCAATTACACGTCATGCTGCCGCGCGCGCATCTATGCCAAGTATTATCTTATAGATCCACCTATGTCTGATAATTCTAACCAATCATGTTTCTTTTATTCCTTATTACGCCTAGTTTCGATTATGTCACTGTTTTGTCACTTTTCTTATCAAATGTTACGCCTTCTACATTCGTTTCATTGTAATGTACTTATTATAAAAATACATGTCTGTTAATAAATTATTGTACTTCACTTCCTGAACCCTCGTGGTGACGGAACCTGAAGGCCGCGACTCGAGTCGGCCATTTTGAATGGAATAAAGCCCATTAGAAAACCTCTTATACCACGGATTCTGCCTCTTGTTATTTTGAGCTATTTTACTTTATTTTAAGATTCCGTATGAAATTCAGTCCGGTAATATTTATTTTATTTACCACATAATGGCGCCCGAACAGGGACACTTTCTCATCTCACGCGCCGGCGGTGCGTTGCAGGCCCGGTCTCCTGCCACAGCTGGACGGACCATAAACGCGTACCAGCAGGATTTCCTGTAAGCTCCCTCCGGTCAAGCGGGGGCGACTGAGGCTGCGATCAACCCAGACGAGGCGGTGAGAAGTGCGAAGTATCCCGACCAGAGCCTAGCTGAGAGAGCAAGATCCGAGGTATACAGAGGCCCACCAGGTTTTCCGAAATCCCGACGTCCAGAGGGTCCGATGTCCGCAGTTATCGAGTCCTGTCCATTCTCTGAGGCCTTCCGTTTTAAGGAGCTACTCGGTGAGTACCATCGCCGGGGAGGCGTGTTGACGCGCACATAGGTTGTGCCGGTCAAGACGGATTTGGGTACACAAATCCGGTCTGCACTGTTTAGCAGTGTATATGTACTGTTTAGCAGTATATCAAGTATTCCGAAGTATTCAGTTATTGTCAAGAATTCAGCGTGGTGATTAGTTAGGCAGACTGTCATCATTGTCGATCATTGTTATAATGTTTAATGTTTAATGTTTAAAGTATTCAGAAATGTCTTGCATATTGTGGTATGAATGACTGTTCATTGTTCACTGTTCATTATTGTGTTTTTCGTATTAAGAAAATTCAAGAGTAAGTATCAGATCAGTTGTCAATATGCCGCTCTTCTCGAAGTTAAGACAGATTACTACCAGAAAAGGGGTGCTTGAAGAAGCAGTTCCTATTCCTCCTAGGGACACCCCAGGGCATTTTATGTACCATAAACATGGCTTAGATGCCATATTATTTCTTGATCTATGGGTAGATTATACCAAAGGATTACCGGAAAGTCAAAGGTGGCCCGCAGCGGGAACCTGGGATGCAGAGTGCATCATGAAAGTGGAGGAAGAGTTATGGAAAAGAAAGGTCAGACAGTCACAGAAAGACGCTGTTGAGTTATGGCGTAAAGAATCTCATAGACGAACAGAAAAAGCACGTAGACAAGAAGAGAGGAGTAAAGAAAGTTCAAATAAAGTTCAAGAAAATCTATTAATTGAGGAAGGTATCCGAGTGAAATCAGAACAAGTGAATAGACAAAGAAATGCTCTTATGAATGGTATGTATCCCCTTCTAGCCGAAGGACTACCTAAGGCTGCTCCAGAGATACCAAAAGACTTGCCACCCCCATTATTTCCAATTAAGGTACATCCAAAAGGGCATCCCAGAACCGCAGAAGATGTTTTTCTTTCCTCATATCTAGACGATGCAGCCCCCGAGTATGCTAACGCCACACCACATAGACCGTCTGGCGGAGGGGTTCAACGTCAGGATCAGGTATCTGTCCCCGTGCAACAGCAAGTCCCGATACAAGCTTCGGCAAGCACATCTGTTTCCGCATCTGTCTCCGCAGTCGATCCTATAGGGGTATCGACACCCATAGTTGCTGTGTCACGTTCAACGAATCCATTCACACCCGACGCCCCAGATGGGGCCACGGGAGGTGCTAGCAGTACTTTTACACCACCTAGAATAAATAAACTTGTTTTTCAAGAGTCAGCGCATTCACGTACACCTAAATTCGTAAGTGAACGTACGCTTAAGGAACTCCTTGTAAATTGTAGATATGACCCCGTGGTCGGTAAAGAGGACGAAATGGTCCTGGCATCATTACGTATCAGGCGAGCCGCAGAGTATTTAGCAAGGTTACCAGGGATGACTACGCATCTAGATAACATATATCATTTTGTTCAAACAGGACGAGATTCAGGATGTATTAACAGAGCTATGGAATTCCAGAAAGTAGAGATACAGGGGGAACTGTTACGTTTCCTCATAAACTGTGTAATCAGAAATCAAGATCGTCCGGGGGTAGACCCGAATGCAATGCTTATTCTTACAAGATGGAGTCAGAATATATCAGAAGGGAGACACGATAAGCAAAATTGTATAATAGCCATGTGCCGAAAAATACGTAAAGAAATAGAGCGTATTCATGAAGAGAGATTGGGAACAGACGAGTTTGAGCAAGATGAAGTGTCCGAATCAGGGAATTCCGCAAGACAGTCAGAGACAATAGCCTATGTAGGCAAAGGAAGATCTTGTGAAAATACTAGATGTTTTTCTGATCCAATACACTCTGTATGTCCAAATAATAGCAGAACGTATCCGACGCCTGTAATGAATCTGAAGTCTCCTGAACATTTGTTTCAAGCCGCAGATAAAATACTACGAGAACGAAGAGGTTATCACCTCCTCGATTCCATGGATGAGCAAGAATTAGCCAGATCAGCCGTTCACTGGATTGACAGTCCTGAAAAATACGGGGATGAGACCGTAGCACACACGTTTTTTAACCTCAGTACAGATGAACAACGTTTAGCTGGAATATATATGATTCAGCAACTCCTCATATTATATAAGAGCCAACATGCTGACCCTGGTCCTTTACCTGATATATTAACGGAACTACTCACGAACAGATGGAGAGGTTCTAGTAACAAGCTAATTAAAGAGATATTAGTGTCACGTAAGCAGTATGTCCTTTTTGTAAGTCCGGATTCTCTCTCGCTGCCCCACAGAGAAAGAGCGCCGTACTATATGGATAGACAAAATCCCCTACGAGAAGTGCACCCAATAAAAGGCGAAGACAATGAGTTTCACCGTGTATTTGTTTACACACCCATATCAAAAATGGAATTATTAGAAATGAAAAAAGTAGTACCTAGTCATGACAAAGACCCAGCGGGTTTCCACCGAGAAATTAAAGACATGTTACTGATGGGAGAGTACACCTTTCCTGATATTATGACGATATTAAAGGTGCTTTTGCCTGCTGGCATATATGAAAAACTGAAAGAAAAAGAGTGGGAAGTGGGAGACCAAAAGATAGACTGGACAGCATTAGCAGAGGAAGAAAGGGGCCGAGCTGCAGGTTCAGGGCTCGGGGATAAAGTTAAACTATTACCAGGTTTACTAGTACAGGTACTGCCACGTTTATTAACTACAAAAAAGGAAGATTGGGGTGCAATCACAGCCTGTAAACAAAAGCAAGATGAAGACACAAGCGATTATTATGCTCGATTTGAAAAATGTTTTGGTATAAATAGTGGTATAAAAGCAAGTAGTGACTCATATCCACATTTATTTGTGACAAAATTAGTGGAAAATGCATTGCCTCCAGTGAAGAATAGAATATTGAAATTCGAGAGTACCTGGCAAAGTAACACTCCGTCGCAAATGCTACAAATGTTACAGTATCATCACAATAGAATTAGGGATGAACAAGAACACGAGCATAAACGCATGAAGGATACAAAAATGAAAATGCTAGTTTCTCAGACAGTACCAGCAGATGGTCACAAAAAGGGTGTGACACATTCTGGTGATTCTGCAGTTCCTGTAAAAGGAACCTGCAATTACTGTAAACAACTAGGCCATTATGTACATGATTGTCAGGTCCTGAAACGTAATATAGCTACAGGTATTGCAAAAGAGAGACCACGATTAGTTAGACAAGATCAGAATGAACAAGGAGCTATGCAGCATGGACAGTCCATGCCAGTTCAGCAACAGTCTATGCCAGCCTCACAGCAACCCATACAGTTTGTGCCAGCTGCACCACCGTTGCCTGCTACTGCCACACAAACCACAACACGACAAATGTATCAGACTGCACAGTATGAATACCCTGAGTATCAGCGTTACGCATGAACCAGCCTAGAGAGGGAAGTTGACTTACCGCTTATCGAGATTCCTGTAGATCAAGAAGGACCTTATGTACATAGTGAATTATTAGGTCAAGATAGAAAATTCTTACTCGATACAGGGGCAAGTCGAACAACCATAAAAAGTAGTGAAGTTCCAGGGGCACCCCTCTCAGGCTCTCAAAATGTTTCCCTTGGTTTTTCGGGAAAACCTATTGTTAATGAAGTATCACAGCCTCTACCACTTACGATAGGACCTTTGACACGAACTACAGATTTATTGCTTACTAAATCATGCCCAGAAAATCTGTTAGGAATTAAGACTCTGAAAGCACTAGGAGCCATAATATGTTGTTCTCCGGAAGGAGTAAGGTTGTTTTTACGTGATTTTAAAGGTCACTATGTGTCCAGAGACATGGATCCCCGACTACAGACTTTACCAGTACATCTATGGGCACAAGGCCCTACGGATGTTGGCTGCATGAACATTACACCCTATCGAGTTACATTGAAAGCAGGAGTGGTACTACCACGAATGCGACAATACAAGTTACCGCATGATGCTGTAGTGGCTTTGTTGAAAATCATTGATGAGCTAATTGCCCAGGGAGTAGTTGTAGAAACAGACTCCAATGTATGTAATTCACCGATAATTCCGATTCTTAAACGAACTGATCCTACTGCCCCACCAGTGTACCGATTGGTTATTGATTTGCGTGAACTAAACAAGTGTATTGTACCACAATTCCCTGTGGTCCCTGATATATCATCATTGTTGACAGCAATTGATTCCGAAGCAACATTTTTTACTGTAATTGATCTCAAGAATGCCTTTTTCAGCGTCCCAATAGATCCGGAAAGCCAATACTTGTTCGGATTCAGTTTAAATGGGCGCAGCTTTAAATTCTCACGCGCTCCTCAAGGATTTACAGAAAGCCCCAGCATCTACAGCCAAGCACTGAAACGAGAACTTGACAGTATCCACATGCCAGTCAATACTGCACTGCTTCAATATGTCGATGATCTGCTGATCACCGCGAGAAGCGAGCCAGAATGTGAAAAAGCTTCTCTGACAGTTTTACATTTCCTAGCCGACAAGGGGCACAAGGTGTCCCCTTCTAAGCTGCAATTCTGTGTTCAGCGAGTTATTTATCTTGGTCACTCGCTGTCCAAGGAGGGAAGGCAGCTTACACCAGATCGCATCCAGTTAATTGCTAACATGTCAATACCCCAGACACAAAAGGAGGTGCGGGCTTTCATAGGCCTCACTTCATATTGTAGGCAGTGGATCCCTCAGTACGCATTTCTAGCAAAACCACTCATTCAGTTAACCACACAGGAGGCAGCCACATCGACTGTTCTCCCTTGGACTCAGGAACATACACAAGCTTTTGAAAGCCTAAAGGAAGCTTTATGTCAAGCACCTGTTTTAGCAACACCATGTTATAGCAAACCTTTTACACTCTTTGTTACAGAACGCGAAGGTACTGCCTTGTCAGTACTCACTCAGGATCAAGCAGGATCATGCAAGCCATGTGCTTATTTTTCCAGTACATTAGATCCCGTAGCTCAGGCTTTGCCTGCATGCCTGAAATCAGTGGCAGCGACAGCTTTAGCAATCAGACAAAGCGATGCCATAGTATTAGGACACCCATTGACAGTTCAAGTACCACATGCAGTAGAGGTTCTTGTGAACCGAACACAAACACAACACTTGACCATAGCAAGACTTACCGGTTATGAACTGACATTGTTTCAACCACACATAGAGATCCGACGGTGTAATACATTGAATCCTGCTACACTATTACCTGTAATTGGAACAGACCCACTAGCTCATGATTGTGTTGAAATCATTGAAATAAAGACGAAACCTAGACAAGACTTGACAGACGTTCCATTGTTAGATCCAGACCTGACGTTGTATGTAGACGGATCATGCATGAGAGCAAGTACAGGAGATTTAGTGGCCGCGTATGCAGTCACAACAGACACTGAAGTTATTGAGACACATTGTATAGATACTCTGTCAGCCCAAGCAGCAGAACTCATTGCTCTAACGCAAGCCTGTATTCAAGCCACAAATAAGAAAGTTAATGTATACACTGACTCACGTTATGCATTCGGAGTTGTACACGACTTCGGCGTGCTATGGCGAGAGAGAGGTTATTTAACGTCCCATGGTGCCCACATTCAGCACGGGCCCCTCATTCATGCTTTGTTAGACGCAATACATCTACCCACTGCTATATCGATTATGAAATGTAAAGCACACACGAAGGTTACTGATACCATTTCTCAAGGCAATGATTTAGCTGACCGAACAGCTAAACAGACTGCTCAGAATCGCACATTAGACATGACAAAGCCAATAGTTCAGACACCAACACAGTGTATGACAATTAAGGATCCCACACTTGACGTAATTGACATACAGACACATGCCACAGCAGAAGAAATAAAGAAGTGGACTGAACTAGGAGGGATCCAGACAGATCAAGGGTGGATGACGAAGGAGAAATCTGTATGGTTTCTCCCTGATTCCATGGTTCAAGCCATTATAGCTACAGTTCACAGTCCAGCACATTTAGGAGAGAAGGCTATGCTAGACAGCATTCAGCACATTTGGTTCAACAAACATTTACGAGCAGCAGCTAAACAAAAAGTTCGTACCTGTATGATATGTTGTCAGTTTAATCCAGGAAAGAGTGTTCCCGTAGAGCAGGGTGGATTTCAGCCTCCTGACCATCCTTTTGAAATCCTCCAGATGGATTATATTCAGATGGAACGTTGTCGAGGATTCAAATATGTTCTTGTAGTTGTCTGCGCTCTCTCCCGTTGGACAGAGGCGTATCCCGTATCAGATTACACTGCCCCGACTACTGCCAAGCAGCTAGTTCGAGAATTCTTCCCACGGTACGGTTTACCACGTGTTGTATATTCAGATAACGGTCAGCCTTTCTCATCCGAATTAATGAAACATGTCTCACTCTTGTTGGGATATCAGTGGAAATTCCACTGTGTCCGACACCCCGAAGCAGCAGGTCTCGTAGAAAGACATAACCAGACACTGAAAATCAGACTGTCCAAAATATGTAGAGAGAAAGGTGTCGACTGGATAGTAGCATTACCAGTTGCACTCTTTTACATGAGAATGGTAGCACACTCTAGAACAGGGCTATCCCCGTATGAGGTGATCTTTGGTAGACCACCGAATATGTGGGGGACGCCTATACCACGCAAAATAACTGACATTGACTGTAACATGCTGACAGATTACTTGGCTTCCTTGATGTCTGCACTACAATCTTCTCGTTCACAGGTAGCTGCAGCCTTTCCCGACAACACTGAGGCGAAACCCCATGACGTTGTTCCGGGTAATCTTGTCTTTGTGAGAAACTTCGACAGGAAAAGTCAATTGGAGCCCAGGTGGAAAGCACCCAAGTTGGTCCTGTTGACCACAAGAACAGCCGTGAAGATCGAGGGACGAAAAGGGTGGATTCATTCAAGTCACGTCAAAAAATTTCATGGACTACCTTCAGATATAGACACTGTGCCCTGCACTCCCTCACAGACTGATTCAAAACTTCCTTTTGTTGAACAGAATGACTCTCAGTGCTATAAATTAAAGCTTAGGCCCAAACAGTCGAGCAATTTGATTGTTTAAGTCCTCTCCAAGGTGAAGCGGTTGAATTGTCTCCGACATGTATCCCTTGGACCTGAGTAGAGAAAATACCCGAGAAATGTTGAAACGACAGGCGTATTGTAAATCACTGCGTAGCTACTGTATGAGGACATTATTAATTTTGTTTTTATTGAGTATTTTAGTAATTATTACGAGTGTGATTTTGCACATATATCATCCTATCTCTAGACATGTTTATAATGTTGCTGCAGAACATTCTTTTAGTGACCTACCGCCACATGAATTATCTTATAGACTTGCGCTGCGCAATAACACCTTCATTAGTATGTTACATCATTCCCATCAGACTAGTAATGCGACCAATTGTTGGGTGTGTGGCCGACTTCCTCCCTATCAGAATAACAAAGGAGTTCTGCCTTTCTTTCCACATCCATTCACACACAATGGCTCCTGTGGAGCATGGTTTAGTTTATTAAATTCCATAGACCCAGACACAGCAGTTTATCAACAACATTGGATATGGGGAAATCTGAATCTAGTTTTATTCAAAGTCTGTCACCCTAATAAGGAGGGTCACCCCAGTAGAACAGGAACTGATTTAGAAAATGAAGTGTATAAATTAGGTAATTTTACGCCTAATCTTATGATTCTGAATGTCAAATCCGAAGTTGAACTAATTCTGCCCACTATGTCAGTATTTCCAGTTAAGGGTGAATTATGTGTAAGAAAAGTTGGTTCCATACATATGGGCCATAGCCAATGCGTTACTACAGTAGAATATAGTGATCAAGGGAAATCTTCATTTAGAGCTTCTCGCCATTCTTACTTCATATGTGGTCAGACGGCATATATGCGTCTGCCTCTAGATTGGGATGGTACCTGTTACATAGCATTCCTTTTGCCACCTGTTTTCCTAGCTCCCCCTGATTATTATCGAAATGTTCATTTAGTACACAATAGAGAGCAAAGAGATCTCCCAGTTGTCGATTATACTGAGACAGCATGGGACAAGTATGTAGATTTCAATAAAGGTATCTTTCCCTATATAGGTACAATATCAAATAGTAAGCTGATACGCAGACTCACCAAGACTCTTGAAGCTGTAGTAAACGAGACTATAGCCGCCCTAGGCAATCTGACAGAGGAACAATCAGTGATGAGAATTGTTGTTCTCCAGAATCGTCTTGTCCTTGACGTCATCCTGGCCGATAGGGGCGGAGCTTGCAGGGTCATCGGATCCAGCTGCTGCATATTCATACCAGAAAATTCGCCATCTGTATATAAAGCTATAACACACCTTCATAAGATTGTAAGCCAGATACACGAAAATCCAGGCACTTGGACGTGGTCCGGGTGGTTTTGGAGTGTGATATCAGCCTGGGGATGGAGAGTTCTATCCTTCCTAGGTATTGGCCTTCTTATGCTCTTCAGTTGTTGTTTATGCCTACAATGTGGACCAGCGATTTGTGGTCTGTGTGCCACATCATGCATTCCACATCACAGGTCCCGTTCAGAATGCCGGAAGGAAGAAGAAATGATGCTCCATGAGCAAATCAATGGAATGATGAAGATTGATGTCTCGTGAAGGGCAAGAAGGGGACAAGGAGGGAATGTGGAAATGTGGATTTTCCTGATCAGTTATGTCCCCTATCTTGGACCCCAACGGTTCTATATGCATGTTACAAATACATGTATGTTCCCTCCAGTTCCAGTTTCGAAGACGCAAACATATGTGTGTCTACCGTCAACATGTTCTCTGTCAGATCCGCCATCACAGGGCTGGATATTCGATTCCTAAGTATGAAAGGCCACCGACTTTATATGGCTAAGTTACTTCATTTTTACAGTTCAGGCAAGTAGGCCCGATTCTGTCCTCAAGCCTTTCCCTGCTCTCTGTCTCTGACAGCTTCAGCTTGAGCTCGCATCTGTATCCATGAACTTTGTCCTACTCCCTGTGCAGCTAACGGTGCCTGCCTCGGCCAGTTTTCGCCTCTCTGCCAAGAAGCTGTATTTCACCTTCGAATTATCTATTTTGCTCTCCAACCGATGCATTCCTGTCCAGTGATTTAGGTAAACATTTCCTTTAGCTCACAAGCAAAGGACTCAGCCTTTCCGTCCTCCTGCAAGTGATTCATAGCCCTGTTGCCATGGAAAGTTTTCTATCCCTCGCTTCTCATATAGACACTTAGACGCTTGTACACGTACACAGTCAGTATAGAATAGATTCTGTCCGAGAGTCTCTTCCTTGTGGATAACATAGTTCTTTAAACATAGGATGTTAGATATGATTTGGGATTAGGTTGACTTGACCCCCAGACTTCTCGTCTCCACATGTAGAGCTAAATGTCAAGTCCCCTTCACCCCCTAGTTGCACGTCAATTACACGTCATGCTGCCGCGCGCGCATCTATGCCAAGTATTATCTTATAGATCCACCTATGTCTGATAATTCTAACCAATCATGTTTCTTTTATTCCTTATTACGCCTAGTTTCGATTATGTCACTGTTTTGTCACTTTTCTTATCAAATGTTACGCCTTCTACATTCGTTTCATTGTAATGTACTTATTATAAAAATACATGTCTGTTAATAAATTATTGTACTTCACTTCCTGAACCCTCGTGGTGACGGAACCTGAAGGCCGCGACTCGAGTCGGCCATTTTGAATGGAATAAAGCCCATTAGAAAACCTCTTATACCACGGATTCTGCCTCTTGTTATTTTGAGCTATTTTACTTTATTTTAAGATTCCGTATGAAATTCAGTCCGGTAATATTTATTTTATTTACCACACTCTAGCCACCTTCTTCCACCGCAAGATCATAGACATCCACGACAGCTTCAACACCCAAACTCCCCCGACAGCCGCCGACACCCTAGTCTCACCGCCCCCCCAGTCCCACCGACCGCCTGATCTCCGTGAACCACGTCAACGACGAAGACACCCTCAAAACCATGAACACCATCCACTCCGGCTCACTATCAGACCCCTGCCCCACCACATCTTCAACAAAGTGAGCTACATCGTCGCACCCCAACTCCGAAAGATTTTCAACAGCTCATTCGGGACCGCCACCTTCCCGGAAAGCTTGAAACACGCAGAGATCAACGCCCTGCTCAAGAAACCGAAGGCAGACCCAAAGAACCTCAAGAACTTCCGGCCCATCTCCCGGCTCCCGTTCCCGGCGGAATTAATCGAGAAGATCATCAACAGACAACTGACCCGATTCCTCGAAGAGAACAACACCTTGGACTCGTCCCAATCCGGATTCCGCAGCAACCACAGCACCGTAACCGCCCTCATCGCTGCCACCGATGACATCCGGGCCCTGCTGGACAATGGCGAAACCGCTGCTCTCATCCTCCTGGACCTCTCAGCCGTCTTCGCCCCGTCTGCCACCACACCCTACACACACGCCTCTACAACGCAGGGATACGCGACAGAGCCCTGCACTGGATCACCTCCTTCCTCACCGACAGAACCCAGAGAGTCCGCCTCCCTCCATTCCGATCCGAAGCCACCAAGGTCATCTGCGGTGTACCCCAAGGATCATCCCTCAGCCTGACCCTCGTCAACATCTACATGACTACGCTCGCCAACATCGTTCGATCACACAACCTCAACATCATCTCATATGCCGACGACACTCAGCTGATCCTCTCCCTCACCAAAGACCCCGCCACCGCCAAAACCAACTTCCACGAAGGAATGAAGGCCGTCGCCGAAAGGATGAAGTGCAGTCGCCTGAAACTGAACTCGGACAAGACGGAGGTCCTCATCCTCTGCTCCACCCTCTCCGCTTGGGACGACTCCTGGTGGCTGGCCTAGCTGGGAACGGCGCCGACACCCACCGACCACGCACGCAACCAGGGGTTCATCCTGGACACATCTCTGGCAATGACCCAGCAAGTCAACGCCGTCTCCTCCTCCTGCTTCAACACCCTCCATATGCTTCGAAAGATCTACAGATGAATTCCCACTGGAACCAGAAGGACGTTCTCCCAGGCCCTCATCACCAGCAGGCTGAACTACGGCAGGAACCACGGCCAAACTCCAGAAGAGACTCCAACACATACAGAACGCCTCCGCACGCCTTGTCCTCGACATCCCATGCCACAGCCACATCACTGCCCACCTGAGGGACCTGCACTGGCTCCCCGTCAACAAGAGGATCACCTTCAAGCTCCTCAACCACGCTCACAAAATGTAAATGTAAATTTGATACTTGTATAGCGCACTACTCACCCGCAAGGGTCTCAAGGCGCTTGTACGAATACCGCTGTGGAACCCATCCTGGCTTTCCCTGTGAGGCATCCACTCCTGGGCACCCCCAAGGTGGAGGCCAGGCATCCTTAGCGTTGTGGGGGCCGTTGTGGAGATTAAGCAAGCTATTGCCCAGAGTTGCAGAGTGGGACCCATGATTGGAATGGCACCGAGGCGAGAATTATCAGGTCCGTGGAATTTTTGAGCCCAAGACCCGCCGAGGCAGGGAATTGAACCCTGGTCCCGGGCTAGACCTCTGCATCAGAGTCTGCCACTCTAATCATTGAGCCACACTTCTCCACTCATTGAGCACTCCACGACGCCGGACCAGCATACCTCAACTAGCGACTCACCTTCTACAACCCCAACCACCAGCTCCGCTCCGCTGACCTCGCCGTCGTTCCACGCATCCACCGAACGACCACCAGCGACAGATCCTTCTCCCACCTCGCTGCCAAGACATGGAACACCCTCCCCATCCACCTGAGACAGACCCAGGACCTGCAGACCTGCCTCCATGTTCCTAATAGAAATTAAAATTCTTGTTGCTAAAGCTAAAATTTAGTTTATTCTATGCCCGGCCCGGAGGCTCAGGTTATGCTAGTTCATAGGTAACTAATCACCCAAGAAGACATATGAACAACAGGTTTATAATAGAATTGGTTAAACATCGAATCCGAGGACCGGTCTGCCGCTTTCAGAATATCCTCCAGCATGGAACCCAGGGGAGTCTTAGCAGACTGCAACATCACGGAGCTTGAGTTCTAATCCAGATACTTCATTGTTCTAAAATGACTAAGGGAATTTGGTGGACATCAATATTTTCTGACCCAAATCAATTTCTAACGAGCTACAGCAGCCCTCAAGTTGATAGTTTTCCTCAGATTCTGGAGGCTATGCAGATTGGGTAGAGGATAACATCTCTGGATCTCCAGAATGCTTACTTCCATATCCCATTGGTAACTGACGTTTACAATCTGAGGTCAAATCATTTGGACTGCAGCCTACTTTGGAGACTGAGTTTTCATGACCGTTCAGTGAGCCAATATTGCAGACATGCTCAACCAAGCTCCTGCAACTCGCCTTCAATTTTTTTATTCAGTACATGGGAAGCCATGAGTTTTAAATCATCCTGAGCCTCTCCCCAGCTTGTGACGGCTTGGAGTAGGAGGAAAAAGAACACCAGCAGTCGCTCTCGGAACCTGGGCCTTAGTAGACTGGGTTGGCTTATGGCCTGATAATTGCCCTGGTGTTGAAGACGTGAGGGACGTTCCCTTCAGGATCGGAGGACAGACATTATGGTCTAGGCTGTGTTGCAGAGAGAGAGAGAGATCAGGTGTGGGCTGAAGGTTGGCTGGATGGAGAGCCAAGACTTCAAGTGATTGCCGAGACCCCCCCAAGGTGAAGATGAGATTGGTACAGCCTGCTGATTATGCCTGGGGAGGCAGGCTCTCAGGACCTGGTAGACGAAGTGGAGGCCCCTTGCAATAGGCACATGGGAGACTGCTGCCGCTGACCCCAAGAGGAGACGAGAGAATTAGGAGGGGACTGGACCTCTGCAGTGGTTTCACAGAGGTAGTGTGGTCCAGCAAAAAAAAAAAAACGTTGGAGAAAGGAAGAGGCAGATTCTGGGGGCCTTGTGGAATGAGAGGTGCCGCCAGAGAAAGGATTTCTGACTCGTCCCCGGAAGTGACTTGTGGGAGTGGAGGGGTCCACTGAGGTCATGTGAGCTTGAGGCTGCTGAGCGGTTGAGGTGATAAACTTTAAGGGGTCCAGAGGGATGGAAGTTGGCCCCTGCCTCCATGAGGAGGAAAAACACGAAAGAGGAGCACCTGGGAGAAAGGCTACCCATGCTACTTGTACCCACCTGTAGCAAGGAAAAGTAACACAACAGGTGTGGTGCGGGTCGGGTCAGCTGCGATGCAGGAACATACTTCCAGTATAATCATCAGCCTGACCTCAGTATATTCTTAGATGAGACTGGGCTGACAGACCCAATGGGGGCAATAAACCCCCCTTAATAGTAATCTAAAATCCTTGATTACTATAAGATGAGTGTAACAAGGATACAGGGAATGAACTCTTTCAAAGTTATGGCACTTACACAAAAGAGAGCTGTATCACCCCCACCTCCCTTTCCCTGACATGGTCTGGTCAGACAGCCTGGTTTCTCTTTGAGAGACGGGCAAGAAACACAGACACCGCTTTGTAGCAAAGTACTTAAAACATTGTTGGGAAAGTTGGCAGCAGCAGTGAGCCTACATTGTACAGCTAAATCCTATACATTTAGTTTACTAACTGACTACCATTACCAAACAAGTTACTTACCTTCTGTAATTATATATCTGTAAGAGACATACATTAGTTATGGATTCTTCACCTTAGAATTAACCCCCAGGCGTCAGACTGGATCCGGAAAAAAAAATTTCAGCAGTACCCCTGCGTGACGGTAGGTGGCGTCGGTCGACTCCGCATTCATCGTTGGCGTTGTGATCACTGGAATGACGTTGCAGTATCTACTTAGACGCTGCCCCTGCGCGCTGACGTCCGTTCTTTACACGACATTCCACGCCAGAAGCGCAGAGCCATGCAAGACACTGACCACTGATGCACAAAACTAGGGCCCTGAAAGGGAGTCCCTTACCCTAGAAGTCAGTTTGCAGAACGGGGAGGATGGGTGGGGCGGTGAGGAATCCATAACTAATATATGTCTCTTACAGGTATATCGTTACCGAAGGGAAGTAACTTGTTCATCTGAAAAAAACTACCAGTTATGGATTCCTCACCCCAGCAATACCAACCCCGGAGGTGGGTCTGCGAGCTAGGTTCACACCAGAAAGTCCTGGAGAACTGAACGGCCAAAGAAGCAGTCTCTACGGACTTGGCTGTCCAGGCAGTAATGTTTAGTGAACGTGTGCAATGAAGCCCACGTGGCTGCCTGGCAGATGTCATGAAGGGGGACTCCACGTCCCACAGCCGTTGTGGCTGCTGTCGCCCTGGTGGAATGGGCACGCAACCCTACAGGAGGTTCCTTTTTTGCCAAGGAACAGCAAATTTTGATGTAAAGAAAGAGCCACCGAGAGATGGTCCGCTTTTGCACGACCCGACCTTTCTTGGCGCCCATATAGCCAACAAAGAGCTGATCATCCACCCGGAATTGTCTTGTGCGATCCAGATCAAAGGAAAGCGCACGTTTTGGATCCAGACGGTGGAGCCTCTCCTCCTCTTTAGAAGGATGCAGGGGCGGGAAGAAGGTGGGCAAAGTGATGGTCTGTCTTATGTGGAAAGAGGTAACCACTTTGGGAAGAAAGGATGGCCTAGTGTGAAGGACAACCTTGTCCGGATGAACAGCAAGGAAAGGAAGTTTAGAAGAAAGAGCCTGAAGCTCACTCACCCTGCGAGCAGAGGTGATGGCAACCAGAAAGGCAAGAGTGTCAAAAGTCTGAGAGGACAGTTATGTAGTGGCTCGAAAGGAGCGCACATAAGGTAGGTGAGAACCAGGTTCAAGTCCCACTGGAGCATTATGAAAGGAATGGGAGGAAACAAGTGAGTAACGCCCTTAAGGAAACGATTTACAATAGGGTATTTTAAAAGAGAAGGCTGATCAGGAAGCCGAAGAAAGGCAGAGATGGCCGAAAGATAGCCTTATAGAGTGCCCAGAGCAGAGCCCTGCTGGGCCAAAGAAAGAATGAAGAGGAGAACCTCTGAAAGGGGGGCAGAAAGGAGATACACAGCCGTTGCTGCGCACCATGCCACAAATTTGTTCCATCTACAGGTGTATACCGTTTTGGTGGAGGGACGCCTGGCTGCCAAGATAACGTTACAGACTTCGGGAGGAAGGTCTAAATCTGTCAACTGTTGCCGCTCAATCTCCACGCAAGAAGGTGGAGGCTGGACAGGTTCGGGTGGAGGACCGTCCCCTGCTGCTGCGACAGAAGATCCTCCCGAAAGGGCAATCTGATTGGAGGAACGATGGCCATGTGCAAGAGCTTGGGATACCAGACTCTTCGCGCCCAGTCCGGGGCCACAAGAATGACTTGGGTCTGGTCGCGCTTGATCTTCTTCAGCCCTCTGGGCAGAAGTGGTATAGGTGGAAAGGCGTATAGAAGACCGCAACTCCACTCGCAACAAAAAGCGTCGCCTAGCGAGTGCCGCCTTGGAAATTCCAACGAGCATAACTGTTGACATTGCGCGTTCTCTTCGGTGGTGAATAGATCTAACCAAGGCTCTCCCCACTGCTGAAAGAGACCTTGCACCACCTCCAAGTGAAGACACCATTTGTGATCCATCATGCACCGGCGGCTGAGTTCGTCCGCCCTGGCGTTCAGAGAACCTGCCAGGTGTTGAACCACCAGGGACATGCCCTGATGTTTCAGCCACTTCCAGAGATGAAGTACCTCCTGACATAGGGTCCACGACCTCACCCCGCCCTGTTTGCTGCAGAACCACATGGCGGTGGAGCTGTCCGTGAACACCTGCACTACTCTTCCTTTGACAGAAGGAAGGAATGCCTTCAGTGCAAGACGGACCGCCTGAAGCTCCAGAAGGTTGATGTGGAGCCTGGACTCCGCTGGAGACCAGAGGCCTCTGATCTCCGCCTCCCCCATTTGGCCTCCCCACCCCAGAAGTGATTAATCTGTCACCACTGTGAACTCTGGTTGGGGAAGGGAGAGGAACCTGCCGTTGACCCAATCCTGGTTTGTTAGCCACCACTGCAACTGGGGTGCAGTGCCCTCAGAGATTTGGATGCATTCGGAAAGATTCCACTGATGCTGTGCCCACTGGAACTACAGGTCCCACTGCTGAGCCCACAAATGCCATCTGGCATAATCCACATGCAGTAGGCCATGAGGCCCAGTAGCCTCAGGGTCAGTCTGACCGAAACCCAGGATAAAGGCTGAAAGATCGGAATCATAGTCCGAATATCCCAGACTCGCTGCTCGGGAGGATAAGCCCGAAACTGTGCTGTGTCCAGAACCGTTCTGATGAAAAGGAGCTTCTGAGAGGGACTCAGGTGTGACTTCGGCATATTGATGGTTAACCCCAGCGAATGCAGGCGGCCGGCCATAGTCTGGAGGTGGGAGACGACAGCCTGGGGCGAGCCGCCTTCAACAGCCAGTTGCCGAGTTAGGGAAAGGCTGGAACCCCTAATCTGCGCAGATGAGCTGCGGCCACCGCCATCACCTTCGTGAACACCCGAGGGGTGCTGGTAAGGCCAAAGGGGAACATGGTAAACTCCAAGTGCTTGCGGCTTACCGTGAACAATTGGCAAAGCCGGTGGGCCGGCAGGACGGGGATGTGAAAATCAGCATCCTGCAAGTCCAACGCTACCATCCAGTCTCCAGGGTCGAGGGCCGACAGGACCTGAGCCAATGTCAACATTTTGAACTTCTCCTTCCGGAGGAAGAGGTTGACTTTCCTGAGATCCAAGATAGGACGCAGGCCCTTGGGCACCAGAAAGTAGTGGGAATAACAACCACAACCTACTTCTGGGGAAGGAACTCGCTCGACGGCTCCCTTGGCCAAGAGAGACGTAACTTCCTGGTGGATGAGGGTCAAGTAAACCTCCTACATGAGATGGAATTGAGGTGGCATGGATGGAGTGGTAGCCTCGAAGGGGAGGGAGTAGCCCCTTCGGACTATCTGCAATACCCACCTGTCCGAAGTGATGTTGAGCCAGTAGGGGAGGTGATAGCGAGTCCTGACACCCACTGGTGAAGGGTGGCCCTGAAAGGTCAGACTATGAGGGCTTGGAGGCTGCTGCGCACTTCCCCAGCTGCGCAGGCCTGTGGCTCTGGACGGAACGTGGCGTGGGACCCCTTCCGTAGCCACGAGAGGTAGAAGCGAGGCCCAAGGACCTGGCTGTAGCCCTGGAGTCCTTCAAGCGCTCAAGCGCGTTGTCTGCTTTGTTGCCAAACAATCAAAGGGCATGTCCAAAAGTGTAGCTTGGCCATCACCAGAAAAGCCAGTGGACCACAGCCAGGCGTAACGTCTCAGGGTTACTGACGTTGAAATTGTCCTGCCCAGCGAGTCCGTGGTGTCCAGTCCACAAATTATGGCGAACTTCGCTGCATCCCTACCTTCTGCAACTGCACGGGAGAGCATGGCCCGGGCCTCCTCCGGGCACTGTGGCAGCACCTGCACGACCGTGTCCCACACAGAATGGTAGTAATGGCCCAATAGACATGCGGTATTCACCTACCGCAGTCCTAAGCTGGAGGAAGGAAACATTTTCTTTCCAAGATGGTCCAGCTTCTTGGATTCCCTATCAGGTGGAGCAGTAGGGAATGCGCCCTTGGAAGTCGAGGCTTGGACCACCAAGCTCTCGGGGTGGGGTGTTGGGAGAGGAAAATGGGGTCGCCTGGGGCCGGGTGGTGGTGTCGGGCAATCATCCTGTCCACAGGAGCCCCTGTGTTGGGCTTGGACCAAGTGCCCAGAAGGATGTTCCTGAGGGCCTCATTGAAAGGTAGCAGGGGCTCCGAAGAGGCCGCTGCTGGTTGAAGCACCAGGATCAGGAGGTTAGTCCTGACCGCCACTATAGGAAGCTCAAGGTTTAAGGCCTCAGCCGCCCTACGCAACACCACTACGTATGATGCACCCTCCTCCCTAGCCGCGGTTCGGGGAGATAGCATGCCATGGTCTAGAGAGGTGTCCAGACCACTGCCCTCACCCAACTCCACTCTCCAGTCCGGTTCTTCTAACTGTTCTGCCAGAGGGTCGAAGGCCTAGAACCCCGTGCCGAGTCCACGGGGCCCGAAGATGGAATGGAGGGCTTCGTAAAAGCTACAAAGTTGGGCAGGGGTAGCTCCGTCTCCTGGAAAAGGAGGGAGGCTTGGAGCCGACCCAGCAGGCTCCGCAGGAGGAGCCTGGCGACTACCTTCCGCATCCCGCGTCGCAGCGGCTGACGGATGGGGAGAACGCGAAGAGCGACGATGCTTCTTCGCCTTCTTCTTGTGCTTCGACTTACCCGACGACGAAGACTTCGACGAGGAGTGGTGGTGATGGCACCGTGACTGGTCCCGCGACCTCCCTCTCGACCAGGAACTCGAGCGGCGCGGAGCCGACTGCCAGGCCTCCAGAAGCTTTTGGGACCACTCCCACAAAGACTTAGGGGCTACGGCCCGGCTGTCGGAGCACGACTTCGGGTCGTGGTCGCGCTCCAGACACCAGAGGCACACAAAATGGAGGTCAGTCACCAGGAGCCACAAGGCTTGAAGCCGTTCTGTCGAGATGACATCCCTGTGCACCAGGAGTCAGACAATTCGAAAAGATGTTGACAAAAAGTGACTTGAGGTACCACTCGCTCCGGATCTGTCCTGGCTGTCGTGGAAAAAGAAAGAACTGACATCAGCACACAGGGGTGGCATCTAAGTAGATACTGCAACGTCATTCCAGCAATCACGACACCAACAACGAACACGGAATCGACCGACGCCATCTACCAAAGCGCAGGGGTCTGCTGAAGAAACATTCTCCGGATCTTGTCTGACGCTTGTGGGTAATTCTAGGGTGAGAAATCCATAACGTGGTGCCTGCAGGACTCAACCCTCTAAGTCAAATTTAGGAACCCCGGTAGAGCTTGCACCATACAACGTGGTCCAGGTCATCCAAAATACGGCAGCTAGGATGGTAATGAACCTCCCAGCAGGTTCCGCATCGGTCCCCTTGTTGCGAGAACTCCACTGGTTATCAGTCAGGAAAAGATCGTTTTTTAAGATCTGCTGTCTCACGTATTCGGCGCTCAGCGGTAGAGGCCCCAGATATCTCCAAAAGAGACTTAAGTATGCTCCTATCAGAAATCTGCGGTCCGGTGCGCGGGCTCTTCTACAAGTGCCACGTATCAGGCTATGCCATTCTGGAGGAAAATCCTTTTCATACTTGGCACCCAGATACAGGAATGAGCTTCCAGACTCTCTTCGCAGAATTACAGTGTATAGCACTTTTAGGAAACCGCTAAAAGCCTTCCTTTTTTAAACACAAAATGCCCTGTTCCTTCCAGTTTGGGATAACTTTAGCAAAGCGCCGAGATGCCCCCGGGTGAGTCGTGCGCTATAGAAGTTCATCTAACATAACATAACATGCACGACTCAAGCCTCGAAGTCATATTTAGGAACCCAGGTAGAACTTGCACCACACAACGTGGTGCATGCAGGACTCAAACCTCTAAGTCATATTTATGAACCCCGGTAGAGCTTGCACCACACAACGTGGTGCATGCATGACTCAAACCTGTCATATTTATGAACCCAGGTAGAGCTTGCACTACTCAACGTGGTGCATGCAAGACTCAAACCTCATATTTATGAACCCATGTAAAGCCACTTTGTGTGGCTTTGAAAGGCTTCAAAAATATGGAGTAATTGCTGCTTTGCATTACCCTGCACAAGGAAGGAATTCCATGGGAGTTGCCATGGGTGTTCCCACCCAACTCTCATGATTTTTTAAACATTGCCAGATTTACCAAACATGGTAAACCTGGGAATGCGCCAAAAAGATACACCTCCCCAGGCTTATTTCTCCTCATTACTTCCTCTTTCTTTGTGTGCTGCATTCAGAAAGAGAAAAAAGCCTCTCAGGATTGTTTTTGTGCAGGAAGGTGCCCCTTCCTGCACAAAACAATCCTATCTACAACATAGGTATACCTGCATCATGGTGCGAGGGTTTTTACGTTGGCAATAGGATGCCAAAACAGCGCAAGGGGAAAGGACAGGAATGCCCATAGTGGATAATTAGGGTGCATTCCTGCCCTTTCCCTGACGCAGCACAGCATGGTAACTTGCAGCGCTGCCCTACAAATCTTGTGTCCATGACAGGGCATCACCTTATGCGAGTCTGGGGGGGTGTGTCTTTCCAAACGTTTCCACTGCAGAATGAAACAAACATTGGCAAAATCAAAAGGTTTCACCTATAAGAGCTACTGACTTTGGCAATGGTTTTTAAGCATGCTGTACAATAGTGTGGCTGCTGTGCAGCATGGCTAAAAATACAAAAAATTTAAAGCGCTATGACACAGCCAGCCCTAATAGGTTTTTAAAAAAACAAAAAAAACAAATGGGGGAGTGGACTGGGGGGCTTAGCGACACACAAGAAGGATGCATGTGGGTGAACAGGATACAGGAGAGACAATGCAGAAGCACCCAAAAAACGGTAACTATAACTCGCGCCCTTGCCATGTACAGTGTTGTCAACAATTATTTAATTTCCCAATAAAATCTGGATGTTAAACTATGGCCGTTTGGTGGATTGGCCGAAGGGGCGGGTAAAAGTTTGGATGAAACTTCCGCATTCTATGGCTAGTAGACTGGCCCTAGCAAACATGATTATCTTACTCAAGTTAGTCTATCTATTCATTAACCTCCCACTACCACTGTGCTTTAAGTATAACTCCGGTCGCACTTGGTGGTCCTTGCGTGGGCAGGCACAACCAGAGGTGCGTAGGAGGTACTTTCACTCCCCTTTGAGCAGGGTGGGCGGGGTGCGCCAGACATGGATCTCCACTACAATAGCACTCAGACACAGTTTGCATATTACTAGCTATATCCTACACAATTTCAGGCCCATATGGCACCCAAACATGACTACACCGCGCTGTGCCCCCTTCAGCTGGCACTGTACCAGACCCCAAAACGCCCTAGAGTGGAGCTAGACACAGTGGGTTCAACAATATGGGCCTGGAATGAAGTGCGGAAACAGGCTTGGCTGGACAACCTTTTTGCCCCTTCGATCCCACTAATTGGCCAGCCCGCCCTGCCCATCACACTGGATGCTGGCACGCGCAGTAGATTGATGTGCAGACTGCAACTCACCACCATGGGTGCCATCTATCTCCATGGCTCCTTCATCACCTCACAGCAGGCCCTACATGGCCCGACACAACCATGCTGGACATGCTGTCATACTACCAGCTGCGAACTGCGTTTAGCGCGCTTCTCAGTACATTTCCTGCAGCACCTCCCACATTTCAGGTACTCGAGGCAACCCCAGTGAACCCACACCCACCCCCCCACGCAGGCTCATCACCAAACTATATGCTGGCATGTAGGAAATGAGGCCGGTGTACGTCCCTGTAGCTAGACGGATGTGGGCTGATGCCCTGGCAAATTCCATCCCAGTGCATCAGTGGCATTTCTGTTATGGCCAGGCCCGTGCACTCTTGCCCAACTATCACCTGCACATGGTCCACTTTAAACATGTCCACAGGCCCTCCTGCAACCCAGAGTGCCTGCATAGGCTGGGTTCAGGAAGACACGCTGCACTTGATGCTCAACAACATACTACCTACGCTTGGCCTCGGACTGCCTGGTGGTGGGTCCATTCTGGCACACTGTTTCTGCCACCATAGATGAACTCACAGGCCTAAATCTGGTGCACTCCCACAGGTTGCACTGCTAGGTTATATTATGGAGGTTCCCCTGGAGCTGCTGAAGTTGACCTCACTCCTGCTATTGCTCGCTAAATGGCGGGTGGCAATGCACTGGGGTCACCCCACCCGGTTCCTGAGGTGGCTGACTGGCTCAAGGATGCAGCGGGTTGCCAAGATCACCTGGCCACCTACTGGGGAATTGATGCCAGTGAGGCCACGCCCTAAAGAAATCTGGGCCCCCTGGAGGTCTACTTGCATGAGCGAGATGTAGAGAGACTGGAGAACACTGCTCCTGACTTGCTTGCTGTGGATTAGCTGTTGCTATGCCTGGTACCTTGGGTTACCCCCGCTGAGGAGGCGGCTGAGGATGGCACCTTGGCCATGTCCCCCTGAGAGATCGGCTGCAGCCACTACCACAGGATCTCCAACCGCTCAAAACATGATGGGTGGCTACTCCTCCCTTCCCCCCACCCCCTGTTCTCTCCCTTCATCCTCCCTAGCTACGTTTCGGAGAGATATAGGCATTGTACTTATATTTTGTATATGCTGGACTTGATTAGATCTGAAGCTTGATGTATGCTGTATTCTGACAAGATTTGCAATGCCGTTTGCCTTCTTGACTATCATCATCTGAAACTTCAATAAAAAGAAATTTTAAGAATTCCTAAAAAAAATAATGATTTCATTTCAGATGTTGCAGTGATATTATCAGTGATGTCATAAATCAGGTTACGAGTCATGTAATATGTGAGGGCATAAGCAGTGCATGGCGAGGGAGCGAGTGATAGTTACATTAGGGCACGAGTTATAGTTGCTTGAGATAGCGATAACTGACGAGTTTTGCTAGTTTAACATGGTATGTTTTAACTGACATTTTCACCTACCTATAACGTTACTTTGACCTTAGTTTTTTTCAGCGAATTGCTAAAGTTTTTTTAATGCAAAGTTAGATGGTCTTGCCATACCGATCTATAACGTCACCTTAACCTTTGACTGTTTCAGTGAATTTCTAGGTTTTTTTTTTTACGTAAAGTAATATTTTATTACTATATGTAATGCCAAAACCCACACAGGAGGCCAACCCCACCCCCACAAGCAGAAAACCCAACCGCACGCCTTGCACGGGCTTCAGCTGTGTGCTGCTTCGGGTTACAGTTAACTATGTGATGTTACGCTATAAAGAGTGTTATTTAACCCCTTCGCTGCGGCGGAAATTCCGCCGCAGCGCTGGGGGGGGTTTGGGGGCAGCGCGGTGGCGCTGTGCTCATGACGGAGCCACTCCGTCATGAGCCACGGTTGGGCTGTGCTCATGACGGAGTGGTTCCGTCATGACTCCGCCCGCGGCGCTAATCGCCCGCACAGGCGGGGAATTAGCGCCGCGTGGGCGGCGCGGCCGCCAACCACCGCAGCATGACGGAACCACTCTGTCATGAGCACACGGCAACCGTGGCTCATGACGGCGTGGTTCCGTCATGAGCACGGAACGAGTTAAAGGAAGGTAGACCTATTGACTGTGCTAAAGGGTCAAAACACCAACATTTTCAAATTGGGCCTTTTGGCTTTATGAAGAGGTCTAAATAATAATATATATAAAGCAGGCTTATTATCTGTAGAAATAAACGTCACCGAAAATTATAATTAAATGTACATTATATCAATTCACAGATTCTAATGTTTAATATAAGTTATTGATTTTCTTTTAAACGTATTTTTTAAAAATCAACATGTCTTGGAGTCTTCCTTTTAACGTGTTTCAGGCCACACCATGCACTGCTTATGACCTAACATATTACATCACTCATGACATGTGCTATCACATCATTGCTGCAACAATTTAAATGACCTAATTGATGACAACACTAAGGGGCATATTCACAAGGATTTAACTCCGAATTATCCACACTTTAACGCGTCAAAAGTGGTGATAGAATTAACACCCCATTCACAAGCTGGTGCAAACTGCAGACAACACCAGTATTCCCGCGATAACTGCCCCCAAATTTATCTCCATGGTGGACACCACCAACCAACACTAATGAGATGCAGAGTAGGCGTTCCCGTGCAAAAACACACGAGAAAACCACTGTGAGAAGTTGGCCTGGTATATGCTGCTCACTAATTCTAGTGATCACCTTGTACCATGCCAAACAACCCTTATGGTGGTGGTTGAAGTCAACCTTGATAGACCAGCTATCCTAGTGGTAGCGTGAACAGTGCAGTCTGCAGGCTAAACTCTTGAGGGCATGTGAAGCCAGCTGTTTTACCATATGTAACCTCCTTGAATACCAAATGAAAGGACACCACACAGATATATATTCAAAATATATATGTATTTATTTACTAAAAGTATCCCCTATACTCTTTATGAGCACAGAAGCACATTCTTTTAAAACAAGGCAGTGTTTAAATATACAAAAGTTGCACAATTATGGATGGACCAGGTGGCCAGCTAAACCATATACTAAAATAGTGGTATAAGAACCACGAATAGAAAGGAAAGAAGGCCTAGGGCCTTGGGAATCGCTGGGACGACAAGGAGCTAACTGTAGTTAGTGACCAGGAGGCCCACAGGATGCGTGTGCAGTGTTAAAAGTTACACGCGTGCGCCTATTGATTTCAATGGGTGCGTAAAAGTCACAAAGTTAAAGGAAAAGGAGTCTTCCGGATGGACCAGAACCTAACAACTTGAAACCTAGACACTAGAGATGTTTCTCTACCCAGGAGCACCGGAGTGCCAGCGTTACCTCACCCACAGGAAGCGGGTGCATAGGGGTCAAAGTGCGTCGGGTTTCGTCGTGCAGGTCTATGGAGCCTGAGGATGAAGATGCTGCAGGCGACCAGGCAGGAAGAGTTCCGGTGGATCCAAGGATGGATCTGAAGAGTAGACGACCTGCAAGCACAGGGGACAATGTTCAAAGTCACTAGCCAGTGACCGACGTGGCACCAGGAAGGAACCAGGCGATGTCGGGTGCCAACAGGTGAAGAAAGGAAGCTTGTCTCTGCAGCCACGTGTAAGTGAAGAGGTCGACGACGTCCAGGAGTCACTCAGGAGCTGTCCCACGAAGGCTCTAGCTGATGGCGGTGTCGGCTTCTTGATCGGAGCATACAGGCCTTGGCTAATGCAAGCCACGCAGGAATCGAGGAAAGCTTGGTGCTCTGGCCAGCAAGGTCAGAGGGGCTGCTCCTTTTCACAGGAGCAAGGGCCAGTCTGGAGCAACCAGACCAGCAGTGTAAGTTGTAGTTTTCGTCGCCAAGATGGCCACTAGCCAACGGGCCAGTAACCGGGATGACGCATCGAGTGGCAAAAAGCAAAAGGGCCCCACGCAGGTCTCGTGGATGCTGGAGGGCTGGTCTTTGTTGCAAATGCTGCTCGGTGTTGGGGCTTCTCAGGGCCCAAAGCACAGCGTTGAGGATGCCTAAGCTGCTGCGCAGTCAGCTTGTCGTGGACGTTCCAAGATGGCCGGTCCCACGTCTCTCGGTGCCTCCACGGGTCTCTTCTTTGCAGGGACTGTGGATCTGGCTCAGAGATGTCTGGGAGACTGGGTCTTGTCGGGCTCTGGGCTCGGTCTCCGGCGGGAGGCGGCGGCAAAGCAGTCGTTGAGTTGCTGGATGGTGCCTGTATTCACAGGGTGGTCACTCCTTGGCCACAAGGGAGATTCTCTTCAGTCTTCTGTGCAGCAGAACGTCGAAGTCAAATAGTGAGGCCAGGCCAGGGGTGGCATAATACATGCTGCAGCTCCTGGTAGGCCTTGGATACACCTATGCCCTGGGTACCTGGGGTACACTGTTACAGGGTCCAATGAGGTGAACCAGTTCCAATCGGTAATGCACCTAGCGTGCATTGGCATTAATTTAGGGAGAGAGCAGCAGGGCTGTGGGTCTGATTAGCAGGCCCACAGCCACACTAAGTCATAAAACCAGTGAAGCAAAAGCAAAAATGTGGGGTGACCATAGGATAGCAGACCCTACTCTCCTACACAACCCCCCCCCCCCCCAAACGCAGGGACATTAGACTAACCTTGACCAGTTGTGTATTCATGTTCTAAGTGGAAGTACCGGGAGAGACCATCTGCATTACCGTGGTCAGTCCCTGGGCAGTGCTCCACTGTAAAGTCCATCCCCTGTAGGGAAATGGACCACCTGAGTAGTTTGGGGTTTTCACCCTTTATCTGATTTAGCCATAAGAGGGGCTTATGGTCGGTCTGAATCTTGAAGTGAGTTCCAAACAAGTATGGTCTCAACTTCTTCAGGGCCCACACCACAGCAAAGGCCTCCCTCTCAATAGCTGACCAACGTTTCTCTCTAGGGGTCAGCCTTCTGCTAATAAAAGCAATGGGCTGGTCTTGACCATCTACATTACGTTGTGAACGCACAGCTCCCACCCCCAACTCAGAAGCATCTGTTTGGACAATAAACTCTTTGGAGTAGTCAGGACTCTTCAGGATAGGTGCAGAGCACATGGCCTTCTTCAGGTCATCAAATGCCTTTTGACAGTTTACTGTCCACTGAACCTTTTTGGGCATCTTCTTGGATGTCATATCATTAAGAGGAGTCACTATGGACCCATAGTTCTTAACAAACTTCCTGTAGTACCCAGTCAGGCCCAAGAAAGCTCTGACCTGAGTCTGGGTACGGCAACACCCTCTACGCCGGCACCACATCAAACTACAGAAGAAACTCCAACGAATCCAAAACGCCGCCGCACGCCTCATCCTGGACGTCCCGAGCCACCACCACATCTCCGGACACCTGGAAAAGCTTCACTGGCTCCCAGTCAGCAAAAGGATCACGTTCAGACTCCTCACCCACGCACACAAAGCCCTTCACAACCAAGGACCCAAACTCATCAACCACGCGTCTCCTTCTACATACCCACCCACACCCTGCGATCGACCGGACAAGCCCTGGCAGCCGTCCCCCGCATACGCAAAGCCACCGCCGGAGGCAAATCTTTTTCCTACCTCGCAGCGAAGACCTGGAACTCTCTCCCCAGCCATCTCCGCTTAACACAGGACCACCTCTCCTTCAGAAGGCAGCTCAAGACCTGGCTGTACGAGCAATAACCCCCTCCCCCCCAGCGCCTTGAGACCCTTACGGGTGAGTAGCGCGCTTTATAAATGCCAATGATTGATTGATTGATTGGGTAGTTGGAGGGGACCAGTCCTTGATGGTCTGGATCTTACTCTCCAGTGGTTGAACATGTCCTCCACCTACAAGGTGGCCCAAGTATACACTTTACTCTGCCCTATCTGGCACTTAGTAGCCTTTTTAGTGAGGCCTGCCTTTTGCAGGGCCTCTAGTACTTTTGTCAGGTGGATCAGGTGATCCTGCCAGGTGGAGCTAAAGACAGCAATATCATCTAGATATGCTGCACAGAAGTCATCCAACCCAGTGAGGACTTGGTTCACCAACCTTTGAAAAGTGGCAGGTGCATTCTTCAGACCAAAGGGCATCACCACACATTGGTAATGACCTCCTGGGGTTGAGAATGCTGTTTTGGCCTTAGACTCCTCAGTCAACCTGATTTGCCAATAGCCAGCTGTCAAATCAAATGTGCTCAAAAACGTGGCAGAAGCCAGTCTATCTATGAGCTCATCTGCCCTTGGAATTGGGTGTGCATCTGTCCTGGTGACAGCATTGAGTCCTCTGTAATCCACACAGAACCTCATTTCTTTCTTTCCATCTTGTGTGTGAGGTTTGGGGACCAGAACCACTGGGCTAGCCCAGGGGCTCTCTGAAGGCTCAATGACACCTAACTCCAGCATTTTCTGCACCTCAGTCTTTATACAGTCCCTGACATGGTCAGGTTGCCTGTAAATCTTGCTTTTCACAGGAAGACTGTCACCAGTGTCCACCACATGGGTACACCAGTTAGTCTGACTGGGTGTCAAGGAGAACATATGTCTATATGACTGGAAAACTTGTCTGCAGTCATTTTGCTGATGTTCAGTGAGGCTGCCACCTAAGGCCACACCATCAACTGAGCCATCTTCAGGGTTCTGAGAGAACAGGTCTGGGAGAGGGTCACTCTCTTCCTCCTGCCCCTCATCTGTAGCCATGAGCAAGCCCATGTCTGCCCTGTCAACATATGCCTTGAGTCTGTTGACATGGAGCACCCGGTGGGGGCTCCTGGGAGTTCCTAGGTCTACCAAGTAGGTAACCTCTCCCTTCTTTTCAACAATTGTATGGGGTCCAGACCATTTGTCTTGGAGTGCTGCTGGGGCCACTGGCTCCAACACCCATACCTTCTGTCCTGGCTGGTACTCAGTCAAAACAGCCTTTTGGTCATGTCAAGCTTTCTGTAATTCTTGGCTTGCCTCCAGGTTTTTAGATGCCTTCTCCATGTACTCAGCTATCCGGGAGCGGAGACCAAGTACATAGTCCACTATGTCTTGCTTAGGCTTTTTGAGAGGTAACTCCCATCCTTCCCTCACCAGACATAGGGGTCCTCTTACAGGGTGCCCAAATAACATTTCAAAGGGGCTGTAGCAAACTCCTTTTTGTGGGACCTCTCTGTAAACAAACAGAAGGCAGGGTAGAAGGATGTCCCATCTTCGCCTGAGCTTTTCAGGTAATCCTTTGATCATACCCTTTAGGGTCTTGTTGAATCTCTCAACAAGCCCATTGCATTGTGGATGGTAAGGAGTGGTGAACTTGTAGTTGACACCACATTCCTTCCACATAGCTGTCAAGTATCGCGACATGAAGTTGGCACCTCTGTCAGATACTACCTCCTTAGGAAACCCCACTCTGGAGAAAACTCCAAGTAAGGCCCTGGCCACAACAGGAGCTGTTGTGGTCCTAAGGGAAATTGCCTCTGGATATCTGGTGGCATGATCCACTACCACCAATATAAATCTGTGCCCAGATGCAGTGGGGGGATCCATGGGACCCACAATATCAATCCCCACTCTTTCAAAGGTGACCCCCACCACAGGTAGTGGTATTAGGGGGGCCTTTGCTGTGTCACCTGATTTGCCACTGGCTTGGCAGGTTACACAGGAGCGACAAAACTCCTTGGTATCTTCACTCATGTGAGGCCAGTGAAAGTGAGGGACAAGCCTGTCCCAAGTCTTGTTCTGGCCTAAGTGTCCTGCTAGAGGATATCATGGGCCAAGGTAAGAAGGAAGCCCCTAAATTGCAGAGGTATAACCAACCTCCTGGTTGCACCAGGTTTTGGGTCTCTAGCCTCTGAATAAAGGAGCCCATCATCCCAATATACTTTATGGGTACCTTGAGCATTCACAGCAGCCTCAGCAGCAGCCTGCTGTCTGAGGGGTTCAAGGGAAGAACAGTCTAACTGAGCCTGCCTTAAGTCAGACCTAGAAGGTCCCCCTGCCCCCAGAAACTCAACCTGGTCAGGTTCAAGCTCTTCAGGGGCAGTTCCTTCAGGGGTCTCAAAATCAGTTTCCTGAGAAGACTGATCTTCACTTTCAGTCAGGAGGGAAGGCACAGCCTTTACCCTTCTGTTCTTCTTCTTGGTAGGTGCTTGGTCCATTGTTCCAGGCTCCAAGACCTGAGGTTCAGTGAGGCACTTTTTGGCCTGTGACCTGGTCACAGCAAGGACATGTGATGAAATCCCTAACATCTCTGCATGAGTCCAGTACTCCACTTCTGACCATAGAGAGGATTCTAGGTCATTGCCCAACAGACATTCAACTGGGAGGTCTGCACTTACCACAACCTTTTTGAGGCCAGTTACCCCTCCCCAGGAGAAATTAACAATTGCCACACTATGTGTAGTAGAGACATTGCTGGCGTTGGTCACTAGGTAATTATCACCTAGTATTATCTGTCCAGGGTCCACAAAGCCAGGTGTCACCATGGTGACACTGGCACAAGTGTCCCTGTATGCTTGAGCCACTTTATTGTTTATTAGAGGTGTCTGTCTGTACTTGCCTAGATTACTAGGACTCACAGTAGTGGGCAAATCCATGTCCACCTCACAAATCAGAACAGCCTGTGTCGGAGTTCTGACTAGGCCAGAATCTCCTTCAGTACCCAAGGTTAACCCCACTACTTCCTTAGCCTGAGGACCAACACTGCCAACTGTACTAGGGGGTGCAGGTGCCTTAGGGGCTGCAGTGATGGGGGCTCCAGTTTTCTTACAATCACTGGTCCAGTGAGAGGTGTTTTTACAGACATTACACCATGGCTTTTTCTGACCTTCTTTCTTCTTCTTCTTGGAAGTTTGGGACCCACCCTCATTATTCTGTTGGGGGCCTGGTGAAGACTTCTGGTCTTTGGGTTTATGTTCCCCACCCTTTTGGTCTGCCTTTTTCTGGTCACCACCCTGGTTCTGGTTCTTTTGCTTAACCCTGGTTCTAACCCATTTGTCTGCCTTCTTTCCCAATTCTTGGGGAGAGGTCAGATCTGAGTCAATCAGGTGTTGATGCAACTGCTGGTTCTGACAATTATTTAAGATTTGCTCTCTCATAATTAGATTATACAATCCTGTGTAATCTGCAACCTTACTTCCCAGCAACCAGCCCTCCAGAGCCTTAGTGGCACATTCAACAAATTCAGACCAGTCCTGAGTCTGTGTCTTCTGGGTGTCTCTGAACATTAACCTGTACTTTTCAGTGGTTAAGCCTAACCCATCAATCAGAACACTCTTCAGGACCAGGTAGTTTCTAGCATCCTCATCACTAACTGTGAGGAGCTTGTCTCTGCCTCTACCTTCAAAGGAGAGCCACAAGATTGCTGCCCACTGCTCCGGAGGGACCTGCTGTACTCTGCAGGCCCTCTCAAGAGTAGTTATCCACTTGTGGATGTCATCCCCAGTTTTGTAGGGGGGCACAATCTTACTCGGGTTTCTATGGTCATAGGACCTGTCTTTATCCTTAGGGATATTGCTGCCACCAGTGGAATCTAATCCACTCTCTCTAGACTGTCTTGCTGTAGCAAGTTTCTCCTTAGCTAAGGCAACTTCTAGTTCTTGCCTTTGAATCCTAAGTTCAGCCTCTCTCATCTTGGCTTCATGCTCTCTTCTCTGAGGGGAAGTCATCCTCCTCTGAGCAGGGGCATTGGGGCCTTTAGAGCCAGTGGAATGGTCAGATCCACTCGAACTGGATCTTCTATCCCTCTGTCTCTGGTTAAGCCTGCTTGGGGGTCTGTAGGGAGGTATCGTTTTTCCAGTCCCATGTAAGCTTAAGTTAGCCTGCATAAGTCTCCCGACTGGCACCTGGCTATTTCTATCATCATCTGAATCTGCCTCCTCCTCATCTACATCATCTCCCTCTGGAGTGATAGGGGCATTAGTATTATCATCTTCAGATGGGTGACCTCCATCTCCAGACCCTGTAGGGACTGAGTCAGGGGCACTTAGAGTATCAGAGTGATCTAATAGCTCTAGGAGTTGCGCTATAGTAGGGTTTTGACCCTGCTTAAGACCTTTGGTGTTACACAGCTGTCTTAACTCCTGATAGTTTAACATAGAATATTTGGATGGTGCCTTTTGAGGGTCACTCTCAACAGCTGGGAGCCCAGTGGCTCCTGCTGCTCCAGCTATTCTCTTAGTGAGGTGGATGTGTTGCAATCTACCTAGACTGGTGTTTTCCTACTGGACCTTTTCTAGTTAGTTGTAGTCAGGGTGTGCTACTCTCTTTGCTCTACAACAACTAAGTTCAGTAGAACTTATGTATACTAGTCTTGTTTTTATATGTACTGTGAGAAGTTGGCCTGATGTATGATGTCACTAGTTCTAGTGTACACCTTATATCAGTCCAAATACCCTTATGGTGATTGGTTGTAAAGTCAACCTTATAGACCAGCTATCCTAGTGGTAGCATGGACAAGAGCAGTCTTAGGCTAAACTCTGAATGGCATGTGAAGCCAGCTGTGATACCATATATAATCCCTTGAATACCAAATGAAAGGACACCACAACAGATATATATATAAAATAAAGTGTATTTATTCTAAGCAAACCCTCAGCACTCTTTATGAGATTAGAGGTAAGTACAACACAGTCTTATTTAAGCATACAGTAAGTCACACAGGTAAGTAATACAGTTAGGCCCTAGGGGCCACGCAAACCATATACTAAGTAAGTGGTATAAGAACCACTGTCACGGAAATAGAATAGGCCTAGGCCTAGGGAATCGCTGGGGCTACACTACACTAGCGTTGGTTAGGAAGTGGGAGGCCCACGGGATTCGTGTGCAGAGTGGAAACACTCACGCGTAATGCGTAAAAGTCAATAGCAATAGTACAGTTTAGAAAACGGTAGATTTAGGACACTTCCGGAGTAGCTAGGAAGTTGAGACTTGAAAACTAGACACTAGGATAGTCACTATCCTGATGAGCACCGGAGTACCCAAGTTACCTAGCCCACAGGCTGCGGGTGCATAGGGGTGAAGATGCGTCGTTTTCGTCGTCGACACCTATGGATGCCTGAAGAAAGATGCTGACAGGCAGTCAGTGAAGAGTGTCCGGTGGATCCCAAGGCTGGGATCAAGAAGAGAAGAAACCTGCAAGCAGAAGGGACAGAGTCAAGGTCACTAGCCAGTGACCACGTGGAACCAGGAAGGAACCAGGCGATGTCGTGAAGAGTTGCAGGTGAAGGTGAAGCTTGTCGCTGCAGCCAGGAGGACCGGGAAGCGTCGAGGACGACCAGGACCAGGAGGCGAGCTGTCCCACGAAGGCTCTTGCTGTCGGCGGCGTCGAAGTCGGACTAGGACTCACCAAGCCTTGGCAAGCGGAACCCACGAAGAACGAAGGACTTGCTTCTGGTGCAGACCAGGAAGGTCTGGGGTGCTTCTTCTTTGCAGCGAAGCGGGAGCCAGTCTGGAGGAGCCAAACCAGCGCAGAAGATTTCAGGGTGCGTCGTCACAGAGGCCACTAGCCAGCGGGCAAGCAACCGGACAGACGCGAGAAGCAGGAAAATGCTGAAGGGCCCAACGCAGGACTCGTGGAGTGTGGGGGGCTGATCTTCGGTGCAGATGGTGCTTGGGGTTGGGGCTTCTCAATCCCCGGTGCACAACTTCGAGGGTACCTCAGAAGCTGCGCTGTAAGTTACTAGCCACTTTTTCCAGGTAGCCGGTCCCACGTCGCTCGTCGCCTCCACGGATCTCAGCTCTGCTGCAAATGTGGATGAGGGTCGGAGTAGTCTGGAAGTCAAGGCTCTGGTCGGGCTCTGCAGTCGGTTCCTCGTAGAACGTGGGCAAAGCAAAGGGTAGTCTCTTGATGGTGCCTGTTTGCACAGGGTAGCCACTCCTTGGCTACAAGGGAGATTCTTCAGTCTTCTTCTTTCGTCGAATGTCGAAGGTCCAGAGTTTCTGTTCAGTTTTGCAGGTTCAGGATAATCTCTTGAGGCCCAACTCCCACTCTTATACTAATCTGGGGGGCTGGGATACCTGCTAGGTCACGCCTTATGGGTGGGACCTGGGAGGGGGTGGTTACACCCACTTCCCTTTGTCCAGTTTCGCGCCAGAGCTGGGGCTGGAGTGCCCCAGCGCCGGTTTGAACTGGACTATGCAAGGAACACCTTGTGTGCCCCAGGCATGTCTCATTCCTTTCAGCCCACCCTGCCCCAATACACTAAAGGCTGTCTGGGGAGGTGCTAGCACCTCCCCAAGCAGGAAACCTATTGTCCAGGCCTCCCTGGCTGGGATCACTCCCAGCAGCAGGAGGTCAGACTTGTGTCTGTGGCAGCAGCATCCATTTTGTGATGCTGAGGCTTTGGTCAGAGGTTACACAGCAAAGTAGGATTTTAACATGTCTCTCCCTCTAGAAGGGAGGAATAATATCCTCATCACCAGAAATGGTATGGGGGTATTATTCCAAAGTGTTAGACACCTTACACAACATGTTTTGATACAGCCCAACCATAGTTACCATAACCGTTTAAGATTATAAGGCACTTTAAGAGTATATGGTAGGCTATATCATAGAACAGCTGTAAGGACATGGTTCCGAAAGCTGCAGACAGGCTCAGCTCATGCTAGAGCACCATCTCACATGTTACCAAGCACTCTGCCTCCAGGATTGTTAAGGCCTGCCATAGGAGTGACTGATAGGTACACATGTGTCTATATATAAGGGTAGATATAGGCATACTATATCTAAGCAAGGGGTGATTACACGACCTTGCCCCAGCTGAGTGATCAGCCAGTTGTGTCTGATTGGAAGGCCAGACCAGGGGTGGCATAATACATGCTGCAGCCCCTGGGAGGCCTAGGGTACACCTATGCCCTGGGTACCTAGGGTACACTGTACAGGGTCCAATAAGGTGATCCTTACCAATTGGTTATGTACCTAGGGTACATGGAGTCCATTTTACAGAGAGAGCAGACAGCCTGAGACCCTGAATGGCAGGATCTCAGGCCAACTAAGTCGAAAAACCAGCTAGACACTAGGCAAAAAGTTGGGGGTAACCATAGTCAGATATCCACCTTCCTACACAACCCCCCCCCCAAACGAAAGGAGATAAGGCTGGCCTTGACAAGGTAAGCCTCTATTGCCTAAGTGGCCATATAAGGAAGAACCAGCACTGGCATGGTTACCCCCTGTCTCATGGTCCACTAAGCAATCCCTCATCCTAAAGGTATCATAGGGTCTCCACCATAGGGAATCTCTACCTTGGGTGTGTCTTTGCAAAGTAAAAGGCTGGTGTTGAGATGGAGTACTGAAGTGAGTGTCCTCAAAGTGAGGCCTCAGCTTCCTCCAATCATCCTCCACCATGGATGCCTTTCTTTCTTTAACTGAGTTGCACTGTGCTCTCAGGGTCAGCCTCTGGCTACCTAAAGCTGGAGGCTGGGTCCCTTTTGTGGGCTTACTGGAGGGACAGGTCAGGTTTGGGGCCCTAAGGTCCCAGGTTTGCCTGTGCCCAACAGAATCCCTCTGGGGGAGGTCCCTAACTACCTGTAAAGGGGATCCCTCAGGAATGTTTTTACCCATCACCTGGCTAGGGCTACTAGCCAGGCAATCCTCATTCTTTTGATTGGGGGGTTCTTGTGGACAGGGGCCCTCTTGGGGTCCACTGGCCTCCCTGACCTCTGCAGCCCTGGGCTGACTGAGGCAGGGTAGAGAGAGGCAGGCTACCTGCACCAGACTGGGTCCCACCTTGGAAGGGGCCACTGACATCAGAGGCTCTGCCAGGACAGGCCTGGCTACCTCTGGGGCAGTTCCTTCACAAGGGGTGAGGTCAGATCCCTGAGGAGGCTGACCTTTTCCTAATGTCTGGGGAGAGGGAGACTTTTCTTCCTCCCCACTACTCTCTGTTTGTGTGGAGTGATCCATAGTTTCAGGCTTCACTACACCTATATCAGTCTGAGTATGGGCTGAGACCATTACAGCCTTGCCAACCTTTTCAGGAAGGCACTCAGTTTGTGTTTGAGCTGTGACTGTCACAGCTCTGCCAATTTCTACAGGGAAGTCTGTCTGTGCCTGGGCTGTGGCTACCACTGCCCTTCCAACCTTTTCAGGGAGGAAATCTGCTTGGACAGGGGTTGTGACTGGCACAACCCCACTACCCTTTTGGGAAAGGCCTACCATTTTGGAATGGGTGTCTTGTTCAACTCCAGCCCAAGCTGAGAGTTCTAAGTCATTCCCCAGTAAGCAGTCCACAGGCAAGGTTGGAGACACTGCCACCCTTTTAGGGCCAGTGACACCTCCCCAGCTGAGACATACCTCTGCCATGGGATGACTGTTCTGTTTGCCATCAATGTTAGTCACCTGGTATGAGAAACCAGGCAAAAGCTGCTCAGAGGGAACTAGCCTATGGGCCACCATAGTGATGCTAGCTCCAGTGTCTCTGTAGGCCTCAGCTTTCCTACCATTGATGTAGGGTTCCTGTCTGTACCTACCCAAAGTGTTGGGACAGGCAGTGAAGTTGGCAAACCCCATGCCACCATCACAGACAAGAGTAGCTGCTGTAGGGGAATTGGCTAAGCCAGGATCCCCCTGTGTTCCCCAAGAAAACCCAACCAAATTTTTGGGGGCACTCCCACCACCTGGGGGATTACTGCTGACAGTAATAGGTGGTGTGACAGGAGTAGTTGGAGGAACAGTTTTGTTTTTAGCCTGTGGACAACTGCTGTCAGTTTTCCAATGCCCAGGAGTTTTACACACATGGCAGTAAGGCTTTTTAACTGTGGTAGAGGAGGGAGCTTGGGACCCACCACCCTGTGTGGAGTTTTGGGGCCCTGAGGAAGATTTCTCTTTTGCTTTATCCCCACCCTTCTCTTGAGGCTTGGTGGTATCTTTCTTTTGGTCACCACCCTGATTTTTAGGCCTAATCCCGGTCCTGACCCATTTATCTGCCCTCTTTCCCAATTCTTGGGGAGAGGTCAAATCTGAGTCTACCAGGTGTTGATGGAGAAGCTGGTTCTGACAATTACTAAGGATCTGCTCCCTCATAATCAAGTTGTACAATCCTGTATAGTCCTGCACCTTGCTGCCATTTAACCAACCTTCCAAAGCCTTAGTGGCACAATCCACAAAATCAGACCAGTCCTGTGTCTGTGTCTTCTGGGTGTCTCTGAACAACAACCTATATTGCTCAGTGGTTAAGCCAAACCCATCTATCAGAGCACTCTTCAGGACTTTGTAATTGTTTGCATCCTCATCACTGACTGTGAGGAGCTTGTCTCTACCTTTGTCAGAAAAGGAGAGCCACAAGATAGCTGCCCACTGACTCTGGGGAACCTGCTGTACTTTGCAGGCCCTCTCCAAAGCAGTCATCCACTTGTGGATGTCATCCCCATTCTGATATGGGGGGACTATCTTGCTTAGGTTTCTATGGTCATAAGACCTATCCCTATCTCTAGGAATGTTGCTGCCACCAGTGGGTTCTAACCCACTTAACTTTTGTTCTCTAGCCAGAGCAAGCTTCTCTTTGGCAAGGGCAAGTTCTTCCCTCTGAATCCTCAGATTAGCTTCCCTCATTCTGGCTTCATGCTCCTTTCTCTCAGGTGAAGTCATTCCCCTGTGAGAGGAAGCATTAGAGATGCTAGAGACATGGGAGTGGATGGATTCCCTTGAAGGGGATCTGTCCCTCCTGCTTCTCTGTGTAAGCCTACTTGTGGGTCTGTATGGGGGGACCCCATGCAAACTCCCATGTAAACTTAGGTTAGCCTGGCTAAGTCTTCCTACTTGGCCCTGGCTGTCTACCTCTCCATCTGAAGCCCCATCTGACTCCTCTGTGGTGGGTAGACCCTCCTCTGTGCCTAGGGCACCTGCCTGAGATGCCCTAAGAGCATCATACTCCTCTAGGAGTTGTCTTAACTGAAGGAGGGTAGGGTTTGCACCCTGTTTTATTCCTCTGGAGGTACACAAGTGTCTCATCTCCTGGAATGTTAAGGTATCATATCTAGAGGGGATCTTTTGCAGACCTGATCCTCCTGAGAGAGCATCTACTTGATCTCCTCTCAGAGACATGATCTAGTGAGGGTGTGGTGTGTGCACCTACCTACACTAGTTGTATCTACTAAACCTCTCTAGTAGTTGTAGTCAGGGTGTGTTACTCCCTTCAACCTACAACTACAAAGTCCAGTAGGACTTAAGTATAATAATCTATGTTATATGTACCTAGACAATATCTGTGTGATCTTTCAATTCAGTATCTCAAGATTACAATGGTATTACAACAGCAAGCTCAGATCCCAACCGCTGCTCACCAATGTGAGAAGTTGGCCTGATGTATGATGTCACTAGTTCTAGTGTACACCTTATATCAGTCCAAATACCCTTATGGTGATTGGTTGTAAAGTCAACCTTATAGACCAGCTATCCTAGTGGTAGCATGGACAAGAGCAGTCTTAGGCTAAACTCTGAATGGCATGTGAAGCCAGCTGTGATACCATATATAATCCCTTGAATACCAAATGAAAGGACACCACAACAGATATATATATAAAATAAAGTGTATTTATTCTAAGCAAACCCTCAGCACTCTTTATGAGATTAGAGGTAAGTACAACACAGTCTTATTTAAGCATACAGTAAGTCACACAGGTAAGTAATACAGTTAGGCCCTAGGGGCCACGCAAACCATATACTAAGTAAGTGGTATAAGAACCACTGTCACGGAAATAGAATAGGCCTAGGCCTAGGGAATCGCTGGGGCTACACTACACTAGCGTTGGTTAGGAAGTGGGAGGCCCACGGGATTCGTGTGCAGAGTGGAAACACTCACGCGTAATGCGTAAAAGTCAATAGCAATAGTACAGTTTAGAAAACGGTAGATTTAGGACACTTCCGGAGTAGCTAGGAAGTTGAGACTTGAAAACTAGACACTAGGATAGTCACTATCCTGATGAGCACCGGAGTACCCAAGTTACCTAGCCCACAGGCTGCGGGTGCATAGGGGTGAAGATGCGTCGTTTTCGTCGTCGACTCCTATGGATGCCTGAAGAAAGATGCTGACAGGCAGTCAGTGAAGAGTGTCCGGTGGATCCCAAGGCTGGGATCAAGAAGAGAAGAAACCTGCAAGCAGAAGGGACAGAGTCAAGGTCACTAGCCAGTGACCACGTGGAACCAGGAAGGAACCAGGCGATGTCGTGAAGAGTTGCAGGTGAAGGTGAAGCTTGTCGCTGCAGCCAGGAGGACCGGGAAGCGTCGAGGACGACCAGGACCAGGAGGCGAGCTGTCCCACGAAGGCTCTTGCTGTCGGCGGCGTCGAAGTCGGACTAGGACTCACCAAGCCTTGGCAAGCGGAACCCACGAAGAACGAAGGACTTGCTTCTGGTGCAGACCAGGAAGGTTTGGGGTGCTTCTTCTTTGCAGAGAAGCGGGAGCCAGTCTGGAGGAGCCAAACCAGCGCAGAAGATTTCAGGGTGCGTCGTCACAGAGGCCACTAGCCAGCGGGCAAGCAACCGGACAGACGCGGCAAGCAGGAAAATGCTGAAGGGCCCCACGCAGGACTCGTGGAGTGTGGGGGGCTGATCTTCGGTGCAGATGGTGCTTGGGGTTGGGGCTTCTCAATCCCCGGTGCACAACTTCGAGGGTACCTCAGAAGCTGCGCTGTAAGTTACTAGCCACTTTTTCCAGGTAGCCGGTCCCACGTCGCTCGTCGCCTCCACGGATCTCAGCTCTGCTGCAGATGTGGATGAGGGTCGGAGTAGTCTGGAAGTCAAGGCTCTGGTCGGGCTCTGCAGTCGGTTCCTCGTAGAACGTGGGCAAAGCAAAGGGTAGTCTCTTGATGGTGCCTGTTTGCACAGGGTAGCCACTCCTTGGCTACAAGGGAGATTCTTCAGTCTTCTTCTTTCGTCGAATGTCGAAGGTCCAGAGTTTCTGTTCAGTTTTGCAGGTTCAGGATAATCTCTTGAGGCCCAACTCCCACTCTTATACTAATCTGGGGGGCTGGGATACCTGCTAGGTCACGCCTTATGGGTGGGACCTGGGAGGGGGTGGTTACACCCACTTCCCTTTGTCCAGTTTCGCGCCAGAGCTGGGGCTGGAGTGCCCCAGCGCCGGTTTGAACTGGACTATGCAAGGAACACCTTGTGTGCCCCAGGCATGTCTCATTCCTTTCAGCCCACCCTGCCCCAATACACTAAAGGCTGTCTGGGGAGGTGCTAGCACCTCCCCAAGCAGGAAACCTATTGTCCAGGCCTCCCTGGCTGGGATCACTCCCAGCAGCAGGAGGTCAGACTTGTGTCTGTGGCAGCAGCATCCATTTTGTGATGCTGAGGCTTTGGTTAGAGTTAAACAGCAAAGTAGGATTTTAACATGTCTCTCCCTCTAGAAGGGAGGAATAATATCCTCATCACCAGAAATGGTATGGGGGTATTATTCTAAAGTGTTAGACACCTTACACGACATGTTTTGATACAGCCCAACCATAGTTACCATAACCGTTTAAGATTATAAGGCACTTTAAGAGTATATGGTAGGCTATATCATAGAACAGCTGTAAGGACATGGTTCCGAAAGCTGCAGACAGGCTCAGCTCATGCTAGAGCACCATCTCACATGTTACCAAGCACTCTGCCTCCAGGATTGTTAAGGCCTGCCATAGGAGTGACTGATAGGTACACATGTGTCTATATATAAGGGTAGATATAGGCATACTATATCTAAGCAAGGGGTGATTACACGACCTTGCCCCAGCTGAGTGATCAGCCAGTTGTGTCTGATTGGAAGGCCAGACCAGGGGTGGCATAATACATGCTGCAGCCCCTGGGAGGCCTAGGGTACACCTATGCCCTGGGTACCTAGGGTACACTGTACAGGGTCCAATAAGGTGATCCTTACCAATTGGTTATGTACCTAGGGTACATGGAGTCCATTTTACAGAGAGAGCAGACAGCCTGAGACCCTGAATGGCAGGATCTCAGGCCAACTAAGTCGAAAAACCAGCTAGACACTAGGCAAAAAGTTGGGGGTAACCATAGTCAGATATCCACCTTCCTACATGTACCTAAAGGTACCTGTATGATCTTTCAAATGATATTTTCAAAGATTACAATTGGTAAAACACAGCAAGCTCAAATCCCAACCGCTGCTCACCAATGTGAGAAGTTGGCCTGGTATATGCTGCTCACTAATTCTAGTGATCACCTTGTACCATGCCAAACAACCCTTATGGTGGTGGTTGATGTCAACCTTGATAGACCAGCTATCCTAGTGGTAGCGTGGACAGTGCAGTCTGCAGGCTAAACTCTTGAGGGCATGTGAAGCCAGCTGTTTTACCATATGTAACCTCCTTGAATACCAAATGAAAGGACACCACACAGATATATATTCAAAATATATATGTATTTATTTACTAAAAGTATCCCCTATACTCTTTATGAGCACAGAAGCACATTCGTTTAAAACAAGGCAGTGTTTAAATATACAAAAGTTGCACAATTATGGATGGGCCAGGTGGCCAGCTAAACCATATACTAAAATAGTGGTATAAGAACCACGAATAGAAAGGAAAGAAGGCCTAGGGCCTTGGGAATCGCTGGGACGACAAGGAGCTAACTGTAGTTAGTGACCAGGAGGCCCACAGGATGCATGTGCAGTGTTAAAAGTTACACCCGTGCACCTATTGATTTCAATGGGTGCGTAAAAGTCACAAAGTTAAAGGAAAAGGAGTCTTCCGGATGGACCAGAACCTAACAACTTGAAACCTAGACACTAGAGATGTTTCTCTACCCAGGAGCACCGGAGTGCCAGCGTTACCTCACCCACAGGAAGCGGGTGCATAGGGGTCAAAGTGCGTCGGGTTTCGTCGTGCAGGTCTATGGAGCCTGAGGATGAAGATGCTGCAGGCGACCAGGCAGGAAGAGTTCCGGTGGAATCAAGGATGGATCTGAAGAGTAGACGACCTGCAAGCAGAGGGGACAATGTTCAAAGTCACTAGCCAGTGACCGACGTGGCACCAGGAAGGAACCAGGCGATGTCGGGTGCCAACAGGTGAAGAAAGGAAGCTTGTCTCTGCAGCCACGTGAAAGTGAAGAGGTGGACGACGTCCAGGAGTCACTCACGAGCTGTCCCACGAAGGCTCTACCTGATGGCGGTGTCGGCTTCTTGATCGGAGCAAACAGGCCTTGGCTAATGCAAGCCACGCAGGATTCGAGGAAAGCTTGGTGCTCTGGCCAGCAAGGTCAGAGGGGCTGCTCCTTTTCACAGGAGCAAGGGCCAGTCGGGAGCAACCAGACCAGCAGTGTTAGTTGTAGTTTTCGTCGCCAAGATGGCCACTAGCCAACGGGCCAGTAACCGGGATGACGCGTCGAGTGGCAAAAAGCAAAAGGGCCCCACGCAGGTCTCGTGGATGCTGGAGGGCTGGTCTTTGGTGCAAATGCTGCTTGGTGTTGGGGCTTCTCAGGGCCCAAAGCACAGCGTTGAGGATGCCTCAGGTGCTGCGCAGTCAGCTTGTCGTGGACGTTCCAAGATGGCCGGTCCCACGTCTCTCGGTGCCTCCACGGGTCTCTTCTTTGCAGGGACTGTGGATCTGGCTCAGAGATGTCTGGGAGTCTGGGTCTTGTCGGGCTCTGGGCTCGGTCTCCGGCGGGAGGCGGCGGCAAAGCAGTCGTTGAGTTGCTGGATGGTGCCTCCACCTCCCCTGACAGGAAACCCTTTGTCCACACCTCCCAAGCTGGAAGGACTCCCAGCTGCAGGAGGGCAGACTTGTGTCTGTGGTGGCAGCATCCATTTTGTGATGCTGAGGCTCTGTCTAACTTTACCCGGGTTTCAGGTTAGGTACATGTCGTGTCCCTCTAGAAGGGTGGAATGCTACCCCCGTCGCCAGAATTGGCGAGGGGGTAGTATTCCAAATCGTATGACACCTTCCTCGACATGTTTTGATAAAGCCAAACCAAAGTTAGCATTTGACCGCGAGGTACATAATGCACTTAAGAGTATATGGTATGGCAATATCATGAAACACCTAAAGGACGTTGTTCCGAAAGCTGCAGACAGGCTCAGCTCATGCCAGAGCACCATCTAACATGAAACCAAGCACTCTGCCTCCAGGATTGTTAAGGCCTGCCATAGGAGTGGCTGATAGGTTACCATGTGTCCATATATGTTAGATATAGATATACTATATCTAAGTAAGAGGTGATTACACCAACTTACCCCAGCTGAGTGATCAGCCAGTTGTGTCAAATAGTGAGGCCAGGCCAGGGGTGGCATAATACATGCTGCAGCTCCTGGTAGGCCTTGGATACACCTATGCCCTGGGTACCTGGGGTACACTGTTACAGGGTCCAATAAGGTGAACCAGTTCCAATTGGTAATGCACCTAGCGTACATTGGCATTAATTTAGGGAGAGAGCAGCAGGGCTGTGGGTCTGATTAGCAGGCCCACAGCCACACTAAGTCATAAAACCAGTGAAGAAAAAGCAAACATTTGGGGTGACCATAGGATAGCAGACCCTACTCTCCTACAACCACAACACCACATTCACAACGAACTGCCAGATCTGTGAAGCGAAGGAAAAACAGGAGATAAACCGCGTTAGCACCAGGAATTTTACACCTGCCTTTTGCTGGTGTTAAGCAGGACGACTACCTGCAGCATGGAAGAGAACACTGCCAGGAGCCTTTTAAGATGCAGGTATTCCAGAGGGAAGGTGTCTGCCTTAGTTAGCACCACTAAAATGACAGTATTTTTGATTAAAACAAATGGTCAGACTTCGAGGAAGCTGATTGCTGCGGTCACCATGCTGCCAGTCTCACAGTGACACCTGGCTTCCAGCAGGGGCAGTGTTGGGCCAGGAGCTAAAAGTAGTGATGATGGGACTTTGCAGCCGATTATCGGCCATTCACAACGTATCGCCGGCTAACGCAGGATTTCAATGCGCCATCGCAATGATTAGTACGTGGGTTTTGACACCCCTTTCCTGTTACTATCGCCATGTACCACGGGCTTGAAAATACCCCGCTAACATGGCAATATTAATCAGGGTTAGGCAGCGTTAACTATTCTGCCGATAAATTACTATGGCGATAGTTATCGCACATTCTTGTGAATATGGCCCTAACAACACTGTGCATGGTGGGGGCGTTCCCGCCATCCAATATTTAAAAAGGAATAAGTATGGTTTGCCTTTGGGCTGTGTCCCACCCGGGGTGCGGGGGTCATTTATTGATAAAAAAGATACAGGGGTCATTTTAATTTTTTTACTGAGATCCCAGGGAAAAACACAGTATAGCGACCAAAAAAATATTTTTTAAACATTTGCCCTCCCCCAACAAGGGCTAGGGGCCAAGTATCCCCATGCTGCCCCCTTATATATATATTTTAACTTTTTTCAGAACAGGGGACTAAGTCCTCGAGTCCTGTAATGGTTGTTGCAACATTTCTTATCATGTTGCGACCATCTAATTACAGCACTCGCTCCTGCGGGACCCTCACTCCCATGGGAGCAAGGTGGCCAAAAGGGGGGGGGGGGGGGGGGGAAGGGAAAGCTCCCTTAGCCAATCAGATTGCTCTATTTTTTGAAGCAGTGTGATCGCAGGAGTCTCACGAGAGCCCCGCGAACCCAACTGTCCAGATATATGTGAAAATGTGTGAACATTTGTCAAATAGTGCTAAAGTTATTAGCAAACCAAAAAAGCCATTCACTATGGAAAGGCAGTCCCTTCACTACAATATACATCTATAGATATATACACACACCCATACAAAGTCAGATTTAAATATTTTGGGCATATATATATATATATATATATCAGTTTTATCTGTGGCGCAATGTGTGCCGTGCCCCAAGTAAAATTCACTTCTAGGGACCCCACTGTCAACAATTGACATGGGGTGTCAAGCACCCTGGTGCACGCACTCCCTCCCTCCCTCCCCAGTTGTCCGGCCTCCGGCACCCATGCCCAGGCAGTGTCTGAGACCTAATCTGCGGCCTGCTGACATCCCTAAACCTACCTGATCCACTTAGCATGGATTAGGCAGGGCCCTCTGCCCTGACTGCACTGACAGCTGCTGCTCCCTGCACACCACCACCGCCGGCCGGCCGACCCTCCACATGGACAGCGCCAGTGACCTGGAAGACCCCAGCGAGGAGCTGCTGCAGGACGAAGACTCCCCCGAAGGCGAGGACAACGACATTGGCGACGAGGCCAACGAGCCAGCCAGAGAGGAGGGCGAGGAGGATGAAGACACCTTCATCAGGCTGTCCAGGTACACCCAGAGCCCGGAGGCGATGCCCTGGGAGCAGCGCAGCATCAAGATGAAGATCGCCTACCTAGCGGACCGTGCCTTCCTCGGCTTCTTGGCGCTCTTCATCCTCATCATTGCACTGGAGATACTGTACAAGACGACCTACCTGGTGCAGTGGCGTGCCATCTACAAGGCCCTGGTGAGCTGGATGGTGGCCCAAGAGGAGGACGAGGAGGCGCTGGAGCTGTGAGACGAGAGCCAGGCAAGTAGAGAGAAACAGAGGAGCAGAAAAGAGTAAGACAGAGAGGCAAGACGGGTCAGTGGAGAACAGGCTGGAAACAGAGGAGCAGAAAAGAGTAAGACAGAGAGGCAAGACAGCGGTCAGGGGCGAACAGGCAGGAAACAGAGGAGCAGAAAGGAGTAAGACGGAGAGGCAAGACAGTGGTTCAGGGGAGAACAGGCAGGAAACAGAGGAGCAGAAAAGAGTAAGACAGAGAGGCAAGACAGGGGTCAGGGGAGAACAGGCAGGAAACAGAGGAGCTGACAAGAGTAAGACAGAGAGGAAAGACAGGGGTCAGGGGAGAACAGGCAGGAAAGAGGAGCGGAAAAGAGTAAGACAGAGAGGGAAGACAGGGTTCAGGGGAGAACAGGCAGGAAACAGAGGAGCGGAAAAGAGTAAGAAAGAGAGGGAAGACAGGGGTCAGGGGAGAACAGGCAGGAAACAGAGGAGCGGAAAAGAGTAAGACAGAGAGGGAAGACAGGGGTCAGGGGAGAACAGACAGGAAACAGAGGAGCGGAAAAGAGTAAGACAGAGAGGGAAGACAGGGTCAGGGGAGAACAGGCAGGAAACAGAGGAGCGGAAAAGAGTAAGCCAGAGAGGCAAGACAGGGGTCAGTTGAGAACAGGCAGGAAACAGAGGAGCAGAAAAGAGTAAGACAGAGAAGAAAGACAGCGGTCAGGGGAGAACAGGCAGGAAACAGAGGAGCAGAAAAGAGTAAGACAGAGAGGCAAGACAGTGGTTCAGGGGAGAACAGGCAGGAAACAGAGGAGCAGAAAAGAGTAAGACAGAGAGGCAAGACAGGGGTCAGGGGAGAACAGGCAGGAAACAGAGGAGCAGAAAAGAGTAAGACAGAGAGGCAAGACAGGGGTCAGTGGAGAACAGGCAGGAAACAGAGGAGCAGAAAAGAGTAAGACAGAGAGGAAAGACAGGGGTCAGTGGAGAACAGGCAGGAAAGAGGAGCGGAAAAGAGTAAGACAGAGGGAAGACAGGGTTCAGGGGAGAACAGGCAGGAAACAGAGGAGCGGAAAAGAGTAAGACAGAGAGGGAAGACAGGGTTCAGGGGAGAACAGGCAGGAAACAGAGGAGTGGAAAAGAGTAAGACAGAGAGGGAAGACGGGTCAGGGGAGAACAGGCCGGAAAAAGAGGAGCGGAAAAGAGTAAGACAGAGAGGGGACACAGGGGTCAGGGGTCAGGGGAGAACAGGCAGGAAACAGGAGCAGAAAAGAGTAAGACAGAGAGGGAAGACAGGGGTCAGGGGAGAACAGGCAGGAAACAGAGGAGCGGAAAAGAGTAAGACAGAGAGGGAAGACAGGGGTCAGGGGAGGACAGGCAGGAAACAGAGGAGCGGAAAAGAGTAAGACAGAGAGGGAAGACAGGGGTCAGGGGAGGACAGGCAGGAAACAGAGGAGCGGAAAAGAGTAAGACAGAGAGGGAAGACAGGGGTCAGGGGAGAACAGGCAGGAAACAGAGGAGCGGAAAAGAGTAAGACAGAGAAGGAAGACAGGGGTCAGGGGAGAACAGGCAGGAAACAGAGGAGCGGAAAAGAGTAAGACAGAGAGGGAAGACAGGGGTAAGGGGAGAACAGGCAGGAAACAGAGGAGCGGAAAAGAGTAAGACAGAGAAGGAAGACAGGGGTCAGGGGAGAACAGGCAGGAAACAGAGGAGCGGAAAAGAGTAAGACAGAGAGGGAAGACAGGGGTCAGGGGAGAACAGGCAGGAAACAGAGGAGCGGAAAAGAGTAAGACAGAGAGGGAAGACAGGGGTCAGGGGAGAACAGGCAGGAAACAGAGGAGCGGAAAAGAGTAAGACAGAGAGGGAAGACAGGGGTCAGGGGAGAACAGGCAGGAAACAGAGGAGCGGAAAAGAGTAAGACAGAGAGGGAAGACAGGGGTCAGGGGAGAACAGGCAGGAAACAGAGGAGCAGAAAAGAGTAAGACAGAGAGCGAAGACAGGGGTCAGGGGAGAACAGGCAGGAAACAGAGGAGCGGAAAAGAGTAAGACAGAGAGGGAAGACAGGGGTCAGGGGAGAACAGGCAGGAAACAGAGGAGCAGAAAAGAGTAAGACAGAGAGGGAAGACAGGGTTCAGGGGAGAACAGGCAGGAAACAGAGGAGCGGAAAAGAGTAAGACAGAGAGGGAAGACAGGGGTCAGGGGAGAACAGGCAGGAAACAGAGGAGCGGAAAAGAGTAAGACAGAGAAGGAAGACAGGGGTCAGGGGAGAACAGGCAGGAAACAGAGGAGCAGAAAAGAGTAAGACAGAGAGGGAAGACAGGGGTCAGGGGAGAACAGGCAGGAAACAGAGGAGCAGAAAAGAGTAAGACAGAGAGGGAAGACGGGTCAGGGGAGAACAGGCAGGAAACAGGGGAGCAGAAAAGAGTAAGACAGAGAGGGAAGACAGGGGTCAGGGTAGAACAGGCAGGAAACAGAGGAGTAGAAAAGAGTAAGACAGAGAGGGAAGTCAGGGGTCAGGGGAGAACAGGCAGGAAACAGAGGAGCAGAAAAGAGTAAGACAGAGAGGCAAGACAGGGGTCAGGGGAGAACAGGCAGGAAACAGAGGAGCAGAAAAGAGTAAGACAGAGAGGAAAGACAGCGGTCAGGGGAGCAGAAAAGAGTAAGACAGAGAGGCAAGACAGCGGTTCAGGGGAGAACAGGCAGGAAACAGAGGAGCAGAAAAGAATAAGACAGAGAGGGAAGACAGGGTTCAGGGGAGAACAGGCAGGAAACAGAGGAGCATAAAAGCGTAAGACAGAGAGGGAAGACAGGGGTAAGGGAGAACAGGCAGGAAACAGAGGAGCCGAAAAGAGTAAGACAGAGAGGGAAGACAGGGGTCAGGGGAGAACAGGCAGGAAACAGAGGAGCGGAAAAGAGTAAGACAGAGAGGGAAGACAGGGGTCAGGGGAGAACAGGCAGGAAACAGAGGAGCGGAAAAGAGTAAGACAGAGAGGGAAGACAGGGGTCAGGGGAGCACAGGCAGGAAACAGAGGAGCGGAAAAGAGTAAGACAGAGAGGAAAGACAGGGGTCAGGGGAGAACAGGCAGGAAACAGAGGAGCGGAAAAGAGTAAGACAGAGAAGGAAGACAGGGGTCAGGGGAGAACAGGCAGGAAACAGAGGAGCAGAAAAGAGTACGACAGAGAGGGAAGACATGGGTCAGGGTAGAACAGGCAGGAAACAGAGGAGTAGAAAAGAGTAAGACAGAGAGGGAAGTCAGGGGTCAGGGGAGAACAGGCAGGAAACAGAGGAGCAGAAAAGAGTAAGACAGAGAGGCAAGACAGGGGTCAGTGGAGAACAGGCAGGAAACAGAGGAGCAGAAAAGAGTAAGACAGAGAGGAAAGACAGCGGTCAGGGGAGAACAGGCAGGAAACAGAGGAGCAGAAAAGAGTAAGACAGAGAGGGAAGACAGGGGTCAGGGGAGAACAGGCAGGAAACAGAGGAGTAGAAAAGAGTAAGACAGAGAGGGAAGTCAGGGGTCAGGGGAGAACAGGCAGGAAACAGAGGAGCAGAAAAGAGTAAGACAGAGAGGCAAGACAGGGGTCAGTGGAGAACAGGCAGGAAACAGAGGAGCAGAAAAGAGTAAGACAGAGAGGCAAGACAGCGGTTCAGGGGAGAACAGGCAGGAAACAGAGGAGCAGAAAAGAGTAAGACAGAGAGGGAAGACAGGGGTCAGGGGAGAACAGGCAGGAAACAGAGGAGCAGAAAAGAGTAAGACAGAGAGGGAAGACAGGGGTCAGGGGAGAACAGGCAGGAAACAGAGGAGCAGAAAAGAGTAAGACAGAGAGGGAAGACAGGGGTCAGGGGAGAACAGGCAGGAAACAGAGGAGCGGAAAAGAATAAGACAGAGAGGGAAGACAGGGGTCAGGGGAGAACAGGCAGGAAACAGAGGAGCGGAAAAGAGTAAGACAGAGAGGGAAGACAGAAGTCAGGGGAGAACAGGCAGGAAACAGAGGAGCGGAAAAGAGTAAGACAGAGAAGGAAGACAGGGGTCAGGGGAGAACAGGCAGGAAACAGAGGAGCGGAAAAGAGTAAGACAGAGAGGGAAGACGGGTCAAGGGAGAACAGACAGGAAACAGAGGAGCGGAAAAGAGTAAGACAGAGAGGGAAGACAGGGGTCAGGGGAGAACAGGCAGGAAACAGAGGAGCGGAAAAGAGTAAGACAGAGAAGGAAGACAGGGGTCAGGGGAGAACAGGCAGGAAACAGAGGAGCGGAAAAGAGTAAGACAGAGAGGGAAGACAGGGGTCAGGGGAGAACAGGCAGGAAACAGAGGAGCAGAAAAGAGTACGACAGAGAGGGAAGACAGGGGTCAGGGGAGAACAGGCAGGAAACAGAGGAGCAGAAAAGAGTAAGACAGCTAGGGAAGACAGGGGTCAGGGGAGAATAGGCAGGAAACAGAGGAGCAGAAAAGAGTAAGACAGAGAGGGAAGACGGGTCAGGGGAGAACAGGCAGGAAACAGAGGAGCAGAAAAGAGTAAGACAGAGAGGGAAGACAGGGGTCAGGGGAGAACAGGCAGGAAACAGATGAGCGGAAAAGAGTAAGACAGAGAAGGAAGACAGGGGTCGGGGAGAACAGGCAGGAAACAGAGGAGCAGAAAAGAGTGAGACAGCGAGGGAAGAGAGGGGTCAGGGGAGAACAGGCAGGAAACAGATGAGCGGAAAAGAGTAAGACGGAGAAGGAAGACAGGGGTCGGGGAGAACAGGCAGGAAACAGAGGAGCAGAAAAAAGTAAGACAGCGAGGGAAGACAGGGGTCAGGGGAGAACAGGCAGGAAACAGAGGAGCAGAAAAGAGTAAGACAGAGAGGGAAGACGGGTCAGGGGAGAACAGGCAGGAAACAGAGGAGCAGAAATGAGTAAGACAGAGAGGGAAGACAGGGGTCAGGGGAGAACAGGCAGGAAACAGATGAGCGGAAAGAGTAAGACAGAGAAGGAAGACAGCGGTCAGGGGAGAACAGGCAGGAAACAGGAGTAGGGGGACAGCGGATCATAGGGACTAAGGGGAAAAGAATCAGGCCGAGAGCAGAAGAGAAACACACGTAGGAGAGGACAAGACAGAAACGGATACATGAGACAGAGATCAACGAGAGGAGAAACAGACGAGTAGGCGAGGGGGAGACAGCGGTTTCAGGGGGAGAGGGGAAAGAGGCAAGCAAGTAAAGTGAAACAGAGGATGAGGGGAGGGTGAGAGGCAGGCGGAGAGGGCGAGACAGCGGTTCATAGGAATAGATGGGAAAAGAACCCGGAGGGCAGAAACACGCAAGCTAGAGGGTAAGGCAGACAAGCGGAGAAGATAGCAGTTCACAGGAGAAGAGGGACAAAAGAGACAGGTAAGCAAAGAGAAGAGAAGAGAAACAGACGAATAGGAGAGGGGAAGACAGGCAGACAGACAGGGATAGGGGGAAGACAGGGTTCAATGGAGAAGAGGGGCACACGTCGGAGATAGTAAGACAGACAAGTGATCGAGGTGAGGGGGAAGACTACTGGCACAGACTGATGATTAGACATAGACCGATAGACAGATAGATAGACAGATAGATAGATAGACAGATAGACAGACAGACAGACAGACAGACAGACAGAGACAGACAGACAGACAGACAGACAGACAGGCAGATAGATAGACTGACTAGTGGCACAGCTGCTCATTTCCCCCTTTCTTTTCCCAGGAGTTTAGAGGTGGTAGCTGCCAAGCCCTGGCACTCCCCTCTCCCGGTGAAGCATACGCTGAAGTGGGGTCTGGGGAATGGGGCGGCGCCTATAAGTGTGGCCGGTATGGCTCCAGCAGTGAATACTTGTTGGAAGTTCAGCTTCCGCGGGCGGGGTCCGCTCTGGCTTCCGTTCCCTGCCGCTTGCTGGGCGCACCGCCCGCCGCGTGTCTAACAGCAGCACGGGTCGACATCCCTGGGGGGGGGGGGTTCACCTTCCCGCCACTGATGGAAGTCTGACTCGGTTTGTGGGAAAGCTGCTCTTGATTTACAGTAGGGAAAACTCAGTTTAGCAGACAGTTCTCCTTCCAGCTCTACGTGTGCTGGGCTTTTACAGCACCCACGCAGCCGGGGGGCCATTAATAATTATATAAATAACCTCAAACCTCTGAGATCCCCTTATGGAAACGACTGTAATTTACCAAAGTATTGAAATCTGACGAAGAGTTACGGCGCTTTTACCACCAAAGCCCTACAGTTTACGCCTCTTCCTGTGGCACTGAGTGTGCGCCCTCGGGCTGGGAGCTCACCCTGTTTCATGCTCTAAACTGATCGGACTCTTATTGGTCCGACATCTCTTTAGGGGATACTGGTGTCCTGTGAGTGGCATCCATCATTGCAATCAGTCATCTTGTAGCCAAAAGTATCGCAGCCCCTTGCCATCAGAGTGGTACCGAATCTTTCGTAAGGGTAAGGCGCTCGTTTTTCTGTCCTCTGTTTTGCCTTTTTCTACCCTCTGTTTGGCCTTTTCTGCTCGTTTTTCTACCATCTTTTTTGCCCTTTTCTACTGTTTTTCCTTTTCTACAATTTTTCATGCCCTCCGTTTTGCCCCCTTCTGCTCTGTATGCCTTTTCTAGTAGTTTTTCTGCCCTCTGTTTTGCCCTCTTCTGCTCTGTATGCCTTTTCTAGTAGGTTTCCTGCCCTCTGTTTTGCCCTTTTGTGTTAGTTTCTTCCCTCTTCCCGCTGTTTACTCAAGACCTAGCTTTCCGTCGGAGACCTCGTACCCCAGTGTCCAGATACCTCCAGGGGTGACACTGTCACGCTCTTCAAATGCTGATTGATTGAAGGAACTCCTTTTTGACAAAAGAGGTAATGCAGCGGTTACTTACCTGTAATCTTCATTACTCCAAGTTTTCCCTGAAACAGTCCTCATCTGTGAGATCACATCCTCACAGACATTGTTCCTTAGTTAACTTCAAAATACTTCCCCTTATATGGCCGCCATTACCGAGGTGCCACTACAAAGGAGAAGTAGCCACTGCATACATACTGCCAGTACCAAGCAGACCACAAAACAATAAAAGCCATATGATCAATCCAATCAGGATCGGGAGGGTGAGAACCCTAGGACTGTATCGGGGAAGACATGGACTTGGAGTAATAAAGATTACCAGTAACTGGTGCATTACCTCCTCGTCCATCTTCCCCGATTTAGTCCTTATCTGTGAGAAATACCCAAGCAACACAGATTATATGTGCTAAAACAAAAGCACGACACCGTCGAACAAATGCTGTTAGATTTAATAAGAAAGACGGTGTGATTCAACAATCAATAAACAAATATAAACATCAAGATTTTGCAGATAACACATGGTTATCAAATGAAGTAGAAACACCCTCCCCTAGCTGAATTGGATAATGTGAAAGAAAAGTATGAGGGGAGGACCATGTGGCTGCACAGCAAATGTCTCTCAATGATGCCCCTTTAAATGATGCCCAAGAGGCTGCCATTCCCCGGTTAGACCTACGCATAACCTGGGGAGGAACACATCTTCTGGGTAGATCGTAGACCAACAATATGGTAGATCTGTTCCAACGGGAAAGAGTAGACGTAGAAGGATGTGACCCTCTATTTCCAATCCCAAAAGTAACAAACATGGAATCTGATGATTTTCTCTGCAAATAGATTGACAATGCCCTGTGTACATCCAAAGTATAAATAGCCTTTCTCTGCCGAAGATGGATCTGGGTAAAGAACTGGAAGCACAATATCCTGAGAATAGTGAAAAGATGACGGAACTTTGGGCAAAAAAAGCAGAGCTTCGGAGCAATCCCACTTTGTCCAGAAGAAAACGAATGAAAGGGTAGACGGATAACAAAACACCAATTTCAATAATTCTCCACCCTGGACAAATTGTCACCAAAAAGACGACTTTCTGTGTCAAATATTTAAGCTCCACAGAGTCCAAAGGCTCAAAAGGACCACTGTCAAACACTTGTAGGACCAATGGCAAGTCCCAAGGAGGAATTGGAGAACGGCCAATGGAGCGTTGTAGAAAAAAATACTCCTTAATACCCAGCAAACGAATGGAGCTAATGTCAAAATCTCTTCACCCAGAAAAGCCTGGATTACCACCCACGGAGCCCGAATGGTGGAGACTGCCAATTCTAGTACAAACTCATCCCTTAAGAAAGCCAATATCTTGACCGGTCACAACTATTGGACTGGAACTGCTTAGAAGATCCCCATAATACCTATCGTACGATCTTCTTGTGGAAGGACGATAATGCTGAATAGATTTTGCCACCTCTGAGGAACAATCTTGGGCCAATAACCTCAACCTTTCAGCAGCCAAACCCACAGATTCAAACAACCGCGACAGACTCAAAGGGGATGGCTGAAGGGGCAAGGTCCATGAAGGAAAGATTGCTATTTCCTGTAAAAGGGGAAACCGCGGTCTCCTCGCACAGTACAGGACAACCAGGATGACCCAGGTGTAGGAGAGTAGGGTCTGCTATCCTATGGTCACCCCAAATTTTTGCTTTTTGCTTCACTGGTTTTTGACATATTGAGGCTGTGGGCCTGCTAATCAGACCCCCAGCCTGCTGTTCTCTCTAACTAAATTGACACTATGCACCCTAGGTGCATAACCAATTGGAAGTAGATCACCCTGTGAGCCCCTGTACCAGTGTACACTAGGTACCCAGGGCATTGGTGTATCTAAGGCCTACCAGGGGCTGAAGCATGTATTATGCCACCCCTGGCCTGGCCTAACAAATTTGACACAACTGGCTGATCTCTCAGCTGGGGTAAGTTGGTGTAACCACCTCTTACTTAGGTGTAGTATACCTACACCTAACCTTAAATGGGACACATGTTAACCTATAAGTCACTCCTATGGCAGGCCTTGACAATCCTGAAGGCAGAGTGCTTGGTTCCATGTGAGATGGTGCTCTGGCATGAGCTGAGCCTGTCTGCAGTGGTCGGAACAACTTCCTTCTACCGTTTCCAGATATCGTCATACCATATACTCTTAAGTGCATTATGAACCTCGCGGTTAAATGCTATCTTTGGTTTGGCTTTATCAAAACATGTCGAGTAAGGTGTCATACGAATTGGAATACTAACCCCTCGCCAATTCTGGCGACAGGGTTAGCATTCCACCCTTCTAGAGGGACACGACATGTACAGTACCTGAAACCCGGGTAAAATCAGACATAGCCTCAGCTCCACAAAATGGATGCTGCCACCACAGACACAAGTCTGCCCTCCTGCTGCTGGGAGTCCTTCCAGCTTGGGAGGTGTGGACAAAGGGTTTCCTGCCAGGGGAGGTGCGAGCACCACCCCAGACAGGATTGATTTTGTGTATTGGTCAGGTAGGGCTTGAAAGAAACCAGACATGCCTGAGGCTCACAAGGAGCCTCGGTGCATATGCCAGTTCAATCCGGTCCTGGGGCACACCAGCCCCGGACCTGGGGCGAGCTGGACAAAGGATTGGGGGTGTAACCACCCCCCTTCCTGGTCCCACCCTTAGGGAGGGACCTAGCAGGTAGTCCGGCCCCTAGAATCTGCTTAAAGGTAGGAGCTGTGTCCTAAGACTTCAGACATCCTGGAATCAACTTAACAACAAGAAGAAGACGGGAACTTCGACGCTCTGCTGCACAGAGGACTGAAGTAAATCTCCCCTATGGTCAGGGAGTGACCATCTTGCTAACGCAAGAACCAACCAGCTATCCAACGTCTGCTTTGCCGCCGCCTCCAGCCGGAGCCCGAGCCCAGAGCCCGACAAGACCTGGACCTCCAGACTCTCACCGCCCGATCCACAGTTCCTGCAAAGAAGGAACCCGTGGAGGCACCGAGACACGTGGAGCCAGCCATCTTGAAAGACCGACGACAAGCTGCAAGCGCGACGACAGAGGCTCCCTCCAAGTTGTGCTTTGGGTCCTGAGAAGCCCAACCATCGAGCAGCATCTGCACCAAAGGTGAGCCCTCCAGCATCTCCACGATCTGCGTGGGGCCCCTCTGCACTTTGCATCTCGACGCGCCTGCCCGGTCCCTGGCCCGTTGGCTAGTGGCCATTTTGGCGACCTATTTGAAAATCAACGACGCTGGTCTGGTTGCTCCAGACTGGCCCTAGCTGCTCTCCAAAAGAGCAGCCCCTCTGACCTTGCTGGTCAGAACAATCAGCTTCCCTCTCTTTCCACGACTCCTTTTTTTGCCAAGGCTTGTTTGCTTCTTTCGAGTCGCCGACACCGCCGACAGCGAGAGCCTGCATGGGACAGCTCGTGAATCGACTCCTGGACGTCGTCGACCTTCAGGGACCACGTGGCTGCGGAGACAAGCTACACCTAACCACCTGTTTGCACCCGACATCGCCTGGTACCTACCTGGTGCCACGCCGGTCACTGGCTAGTGACTGTGAACACTGTCCCCTCTGCTTTCAGGTCTTCTACAACTCCGATCCACCCTTGGATCCAACGCAGCTCTTCTGGACCGACCGCCTGCAGCATCTTTGTCATCAGGCTCCATTGAATCGATAGAAGAAACCCGACGCACTTCGAGACCTATGCACCCGCTTCCTGTGGGTGAGGTAAAGCTGGCACTTCGGTGCCCAAGTGCAGAGAATCATCTCTAGTGTCTGTGTTTCGAATCTTAAGATCGTAGTCCACCCAGAAGACCCTTTCTGCCGTAACTTTCTAACTTTTACGCACCCATTGAAAACCTATGGGAGCCCGCGTGTAACTTTCCTCACTGCACACGCGACCCGTGGACCTCCTGGTCACTAACTGAAGTTAGCTCCTTGTAGGCCCAGCGATTCTAGAGGCCCTAGGCCTTTTCCCTTTCCTGTTCGTGGTACTTATACCACTATTTTAGTATATGGTTTGAGTGGCCACCAGGGCCCATCCATATAAAGTGCAACTTCTGTATATTATAACGTTGTCTTGTTTAACGATTTGTGCTCCTGTGCTCATAAAGAGTCTAGGGGATACTTTGAGAAATAAATACATATATATTTCGAATATATATCTGTGTGGTGTCCTTTCATTGGTATAAAGGGGGGTTGCAATTGGTAAAACAGCCTGCTTAACACACTTTAACGAGTTTAGCCTCAAAGACTGCTTAGCCTACGCTACCACTAGGGCAGCTAGTCCGAAAAGGTTGACTTACAACCACACCATAAGGGTTGCTTGGCATGGTACAAGGTGGTCACTTTAACTAGTGAACATCATATACCAGGTCAACTTCTCACATTGGTGAGCAGCGGTTGGATTTGAGCTTGCTGTGTTTTACCATTGTAATCTCTTGGTTACCAATTGAAAGATCACATAGGTACCTGTAGGTACATATAAAACAAGATAGATATACTTAAGTTCTACTGAACTTAGTTGTTGTAGAGCAAAGGGAGTAGCACACCCTGACTACAACTACTAGATAGGTTTAGTAGGTAAACCCAAGTGTAGGTAGATTGCAACACATCCACCCACACTTAAGAGCAATGGAGGGGGCAGAGGGGTCCAAGGTACCCATCTCTGTCGAGAGTGACCCCCAGAGGGCACCAACTCTCTTTGCTACCCTAAATCAAAATGAGCTCAGGCAGTTGGCAAATATCAGGGGCCTTAAACAGCCCAAGAACCCTACTTCTGCTGAACTCAGAGAGCTTTTACAAGCTGATGAAGATCAGAAAGCTCTCAAGAAAGCCTCCCAGTTAGGACCCTTAGGGACTGGAACAGGAGGCCCCCTTCTGAAGATGCAACTGAGGTACCCCTTTCCAATAATCACCCCTTAGATGAGATTCATACTACAGAGGATGAAAGTGATAGGGATACAGATGTTAGTGGGGATGAAGGGAGAACTAGCCCAGTGCCAAGTGTTATACGTGGCCCAGCTAACCTAAGGCTATTGGGGACTGACAATGGGATCATCCCATTGGATCTCCCCAGTGGACTTAACACAGGGCTTGGGAGGCAAAGGAATCACTCAGGTGAATCTAATGCTTCTCATGCCTCTAGAGGCTCTCAAGGTCACTCCAGAAGAAGGATGGCCACCCCTCAGAGGAGGGAGCATGAGGCCAGAATGCAGGAAGCTCAGCTGAGAATCAGGAGACAGGAGCTAGAAGTAGCCCTGATGGAAGAGAAACTGAGTAAGGCTAGGCAACCTAAAGAGAGTGGGTCTATACCCACTGGTGGCAGCATTGTCCCTAAGGACAAAGATAGGGTCTTTGATAATAGGAACCTGTCCAAGGTTGTGCCCCCCTACAAAAGTGGGGATGACATCCACAAATGGATGACTGCTCTTGAGAGAGCCTGCAAAGTGCAGCAGGTTCCTGAAGACCAGTGGGCAGCAATCTTATGGCTCTCCTTTGAAGGAAGAGGCAGAGATAGACTCCTCACTGTTAGGGAGGAGGATGTCAGAAACTACAGAGCCCTGAAGAGTGTCCTAGTTGATGGGTTAGGCTTAACCACTGAACAGTACAGGTTAATGTTCAGAGACACCCAGAAGACACAGACTCAGGACTGGTCTGAATACATTGAATGTGCCACTAAGGCTTTGGAGGGTTGGTTGCTGGGGAGTAAGGTATCTGATTATACAGGATTGTACAATTTGATGATGAGAGAACAGATTTTAAATAACTGTCAGAACCAGCAACTGCATCAACACTTGGTTGACTCAGATCTGACCTCTCCCCAAGAATTGGGAAAGAAGGCAGACAAATGGGTCAGAACCAGGGTTAAGCAAAAGAACCAGAACCAGGGCCAAGGGGGTGATCAGAAGAAAACAGACCAAAAGGGTGGAGATCAGAAATCTAAAGACCAGAAGTCTTCAACAGGGCCCCACACTAGTACTAACGAGGGTGGGTCCCAGCCTAAAGGGAAGAAGAAAGAAGGTCCAAAGAAACCCTGGTGCAAATCTTGCAAGAATACAACTCACTGGACTAGTGATTGTAAGAAGGTTGGAGCCCCCAACACTGTTGCCCCTAAGGCACCTGCTCCCAGTACTACTGTTAGCAGTGTTGGTCCCCAAACAAAGGGTGTAGTGGGAATCACTATGGGAACTGAAGGAGATTCTGACTTAGACAGAACCCTGACACAGGCAGTCTTGATCTGTGATGGGGACATGGATTTGTCCCTGACTGTGAGCCCCAGTAACCTGGGCAAGTACAGACAGACTCCTTTAATAAATGAAAAAGTGGCTCAAGCCTACAGGGACACATGTGCCAGTGTCACCATGGTGACACCAGGCTTTGTGGACCCTGGACAGTACATACCAGGTGAGAATTACCTGGTGACCAATGCCAGCAATGCCACTACTTCTCATAGTGTGGCAGTTGTTAACTTCTCATGGGGAGGGGTAACTGGCCTCAAAAGGGTTGTGGTTAGTGCAGACCTCCCAGTAGAATGTTTGTTGGGCAATGACCTAGAGAGTTCTCTATGGTCAGAAGTGGAGTACAGGACACATGCAGAGATGTTAGGTATATCACCACATGTCCTTGCTGTGACCAGGTCACAGGCCAAAAAGTGCCTTACTGAACCACAGGTCTTGGATCCTGGAACAATGGACCAAGCACCTACCAAGAAGAAGAACAGGAGGGTTAAGGCTGTGCCTTCCCCCCTGCCTCCAAGTGATGATCAGCCTTCCCAGGAAGATGATCTAGAGGACCCTGAAGGAACTATCCCTGAAGAGCTTGAACCTGATCAGGTTGAGTTTCTGGGGACAGGCGGACCTTCCAGGGCTGACTTGGGGCAGGCTCAGTTATCCTGTCCATCTCTTGAACCCCTCAGACAGCTGGCTGCTGCTGAGGCTGCTGGGAATGCTCAAGGTACCCATAAAGTGTATTGGGATGATGGGCTCCTTTATTCAGAGGCTAGAGACCCAAAACCTGGTGCAACCAGGAGGTTGGTTATACCTCTGCAATTTAGGGGCTTCCTTCTTACCTTGGCCCATGATATTCCTCTAGCAGGACACTTAGGCCAGAACAAGACCTGGGACAGGCTTGTCCCTCACTTTCACTGGCCTCACATGAATGAAGATACCAAGGAGTTTTGTCGCTCCTGTGTAATCTGCCAAGCCAGTGGCAAATCAGGTGGCACAACAAAGGCCCCCCTAATACCACTACCTGTGGTGGGGGTCCCCTTTGAAAGAGTGGGAATAGATATAGTGGGTCCCATGGATCCTCCCACTGCATCTGGGCACAGATTGATACTGGTGGTAGTGGATCATGCCACCAGGTATCCAGAGGCAATTCCCCTTAGGACCACTACAGCACCTGTTGTGGCCAGGGCCCTGCTAGGAGTATTCTCCAGAGTGGGGTTTCCTAAGGAGGTGGTTTCTGACAGAGGTACCAACTTCATGTCAGGATACTTGACAGCTATGTGGAAGGAATGTGGTGTCAACTACAAGTTCACCACTCCTTATCACCCACAATGCAATGGGCTTGTTGAGAGATTCAACAAGACCCTAAAGGGTATGATCAAAGGATTACCTGAAAAGCTCAGGCGAAGATGGGACATCCTTCTACCCTGCCTTCTGTTTGCTTACAGAGAGGTCCCACAAAAAGGAGTTGGCTACAGCCCCTTTGAATTGTTGTTTGGGCACCCTGTAAGAGGCCCACTGTGTTTAGTGAAGGAAGGATGGGAGTTACCTCTCAAAAAGCCTAAACAAGACATAGTGGACTATGTACTTGGTCTCCACTCCAGGATGGCTGAGTATATGGAGAAGGCATCCAAAAACCTTGAGGCAAGCCAGGCCTTACAGAAAGCTTGGCATGACCAAAAGGCTGTCTTGGTTGAGTTTCAGCCAGGACAGAAGGTATGGGTGTTGGAGCCAGTGGCCCCAGCAGCACTCCAAGACAAATGGTCTGGACCCCATACAATCCTGGAAAAGAAGGGAGAGGTTACCTACTTGGTGGACCTAGGAACTCCCAGGAGTCCCCACAGGGTACTCCATGTTAACAGGTTAAAAGCATATGTTGACAGGGCAGACATGGGCTTGCTCATGGCTACAGATGAGGGACAGGAGGAAGAGAGTGACCCTCTCCCAGACTTGTTGTCTCAGAACCCTGAAGATGGCTCAGTTGAAGGAGTGACCCTTGGAGGCAACCTCACTGACCATCAGCAGATTGAATGTAGACATATGTTCTCACTGATACCTAGTCAAACTGACTGGTGTACCCATGTGGTGGACACTGGTGACAGTCTGCCTGTAAAGAACAAACTTTACAGACAACCTGACCACGTCAGGGACTGTATAAAGGCTGAGGTACACAAAATGCTGGAATTGGGTGTCATTGAACCCTCAGAGAGCCCCTGGGCTAGCCCAGTGGTTCTGGTCCCCAAACCTCACACCAAAGATGGCAAGAGAGAGATGAGGTTCTGTGTGGATTACAGAGGACTCAATGCTGTCACTAGGACAGATGCACATCCTATTCCAAGGGCAGATGAGCTCATAGACAAACTAGCTTCTGCTAAGTTTTTGAGCACATTTGACTTGACAGCTGGCTATTGGCAAATCAGATTAGCTGAGGAGTCTAAGGCCAAAACAGCATTCTCAACCCCAGGTGGGCATTATCAATTTTTGATGATGCCCTTTGGTCTGAAGAATGCACCTCCCACCTTCCAAAGGTTGGTGAATCAAGTCCTTACTGGGTTGGATGACTTTTGTGCAGCATATCTTGATGACATTGCTGTCTTTAGCTCCACCTGGGAGGATCACCTGATCCACCTGAAGAAGGTACTTGAGGCTCTGCAAAAGGCAGGCCTCACTATCAAGGCTACTAAGTGCCAGATAGGGCAGAGTAAGGTTGGGTATTTGGGCCACCTTGTAGGTGGAGGCCAAGTTCAACCACTGGAGAGTAAGATACAATCCATCAAGGACTGGTCTCCTCCAACCACCCAGACTCAAGTTCAAGCTTTCTTGGGCTTGACTGGGTACTACAGGAAGTTTGTTAAGAACTATGGGTCCATTGTGACTCCTCTTAATGATCTGACATCCAAGAAGATGCCCAAAAAGGTTCAGTGGACAGTAAGCTGTCAAAAGGCATTTGATGACCTGAAGAAGGCCATGTGCTCTGCACCTATCCTGAAAAGTCCTGACTACTCCAAAGAGTTTATTGTCCAAACAGATGCTTCTGAGTTGGGTGTGGGAGCTGTGCTGTCACAACTTAATGTAGATGGTCAAGACCAACCCATTGCTTTTATTAGCAGAAGGTTGACCCCCGGAGAGAAGAATTGGTCAGCTATTGAGAGGGAGGCCTTTGCTGTGGTGTGGGCCCTGAAGAAGCTGAGGCCATACTTGTTTGGCACTCACTTCAAGATTCAGACCGACCATAAGCCCCTCTTGTGGCTAAATCAGATGAAGGTTGAAAACCCCAAACTGCTTAGGTGGTCCATTTCCCTACAGGGTATGGACTTTACAGTGGAGCACCGGCCAGGTACAGACCATGGGAATGCAGATGGTCTCTCCAGGTACTTCCACTTAGGACATGAAGACGAGACTGGTCAAGGCTAGTTTAATGTCCCTGCGTTTGGGGGAGGGGGTTGTGTAGGAGAGTAGGGTCTGCTATCCCATGGTCACCCCAAATTTTTGCTTTTTGCTTCACTGGTTTTTGACATATTGAGGCTGTGGGCCTGCTAATCAGACCCCCAGCCTGCTGTTCTCTCTAACAAAATTGACACTATTCACCCTAGGTGCATAACCAATTGGAAGTAGATCACCCTGTGAGCCCCTGTACCAGTGTACACTAGGTACCCAGGGCATTGGTGTATCTAAGGCCTACCAGGGGCTGAAGCATGTATTATGCCACCCCTGGCCTGGCCTAACAAATTTGACATAACTGGCTGATCACTCAGCTGGGGTAAGTTGGTGTAACCACCTCTTACTTAGGTGTAGTATACCTATACCTAACCTTAAATGGGACACATGTTAACCTATAAGTCACTCCTATGGCAGGCCTTGACAATCCTGAAGGCAGAGTGCTTGGTTCCATGTGAGATGGTGCTCTGGCATGAGCTGAGCCTGTCTGCAGTGGTCGGAACAACTTCCTTCTACCGTTTCCAGATATCGTCATACCATATACTCTTAAGTGCATTATGAACCTCGTGGTTAAATGCTATCTTTGGTTTGGCTTTATCAAAACATGTCGAGTAAGGTGTCATACGAATTGGAATACTAACCCCTTGCCAATTCTGGCGACGGGGTTAGCATTCCACCCTTCTAGAGGGACACGACATGTACAGTACCTGAAACCCGGGTAAAATCAGACATAGCCTCAGCTCCACAAAATAGATGCTGCCACCACAGACACAAGTCTGCCCTCCTGCTGCTGGAAGTCCTTCCAGCTTGGGAGGTGTGGACAAAGGGTTTCCTGCCAGGGGAGGTACGAGCACCACCCCAGACAGGATTTTGTGTATTGGTCAGGTAGGGCTTGAAAGAAACCAGACATGCCTGAGGCTCACAAGGAGCCTCGGTGCATATGCCAGTTCAATCCGGTCCTGGGGCACACCAGCCCCGGACCTGGGGTGAGCTGGACAAAGGATTGGGGGTGTAACCACCCCCCTTCCTGGTCCCACCCTTAGGGAGGGACCTAGCAGGTAGTCCGGCCCCTAGAATCCGCTTAAAGGTAGGAGCTGTGTCCTAAGACTTCAGACATCCTGGAATCAACTTACCAACAAGAAGAAGACGGGAACTTCGACGCTCTGCTGCACAGAGGACTGAAGTAAATCTCCCCTATGGTCAGGGAGTGACCATCTTGCTAACGCAAGCACCAACCAGCTATCCAACATCTGCTTTGCCGCCGCCTCCAGCCGGAGCCGGAGCCCAGAGCCCGACAAGACCTGGACCTCCAGACCTCTCACCGCCCGATCCACAGTCCCTGCAAAGAAGGAACCCGTGGAGGCACCGAGACACGTGGAGCCAGCCATCTTGAAAGACCGACGACAAGCTGCAAGCGCGACGACAGAGGCTCCCTCCAAGTTGTGCTTTGGGTCCTGAGAAGCCCAACCATCGAGCAGCATCTGCACCAAAGGTGAGCCCTCCAGCATCTCCACGATCTGCGTGGGGCCCCTCTGCACTTTGCATCTCGACGCGTCTGTCCGGTCCCTGGCCCGTTGGCTAGTGGCCATTTTGGCGACCTATTTGAAAATCAACGACGCTGGTCTGGTTGCTCCAGACTGGCCCTAGCTGCTCTCCAAAAGAGCAGCCCCTCTGACCTTGCTGGTCAGAACAATCAGCTTCCCTCTCTTTCCACGACTCCTGCCTTTGCCAAGGCTTGTTTGCTTCTTTCGAGTCGCCGACACCGCCGACAGCGAGAGCCTGCATGGGACAGCTCGTGAATCGACTCCTGGACGTCGTCGACCTTCAGGGACCACGTGGCTGCGGAGACAAGCTACACCTAACCACCTGTTTGCACCCGACATCGCCTGGTACCTACCTGGTGCCACGCCGGTCACTGGCTAGTGACTGTGAACACTGTCCCCTCTGCTTTCAGGTCTTCTACAACTCCGATCCACCCTTGGATCCAACGCAGCTCTTCTGGACCGACCGCCTGCAGCATCTTTGTCATCAGACTCCATTGAATCGATAGAAGAAACCCGACGCACTTCGAGACCTATGCACCCGCTTCCTGTGGGTGAGGTAAAGCTGGCACTCCGGTGCCCAAGTGCAGAGAATCATCTCTAGTGTCTGTGTTTCGAATCTTAAGATCGTAGTCCACCCAGAAGACCCTTTCTGCAGTAACTTTCTAACTTTTACGCACCCATTGAAAACCTATGGGAGCCCGCGTGTAACTTTCCTCACTGCACACGCGACCCGTGGACCTCCTGGTCACTAACTGAAGTTAGCTCCTTGTAGGCCCAGCGATTCTAGAGGCCCTAGGCCTTTTCCCTTTCCTGTTCGTGGTACTTATACCACTATTTTAGTATATGGTTTGAGTGGCCACCAGGGCCCATCCATATAAAGTGCAACTTCTGTATATTATAACGTTGTCTTGTTTAACGATTTGTGCTCCTGTGCTCATAAAGAGTCTAGGGGATACTTTGAGAAATAAATACATATATATTTTGAATATATATCTGTGTGGTGTCCTTTCATTGGTATAAAGGGGGGTTGCAATTGGTAAAACAGCCTGCTTAACACGCTTTAACGAGTTTAGCCTCAAAGACTGCTTAGCCTACGCTACCACTAGGGCAGCTAGTCCGAAAAGGTTGACTTACAACCACACCATAAGGGTTTCTTGGCATGGTACAAGGTGGTCACTTTAACTAGTGAACATCATATACCAGGTCAACTTCTCACACCAGGCCTGACCCTATAAAATTTTCCAAAGTACCCTCTGTATTAAAGGCAAAGGTGGGAAGCAATACAAAAGGACCGAGGCCACCTCCATGACAATGCATCTGTCGCCCATGCCCCCGGCTAGACTATGGAGCTAACCATGGCAGGAGTGAATTATCCCATGTGGCAAAAGATCCAACCAAGGATGGCCGAACCTCTGAACTATCTGTGGAAAGATCAAGGGAGAAAGACACAGGGAGACTGATGATGGGAAGGTCCTGCTCAATCGATCGGCAGGGCCATTCTCCCACCCTAGAAGATAAGCTGCTCGGAGAGAGAAGATCAAGGGAGAAAGAATCAGGGAGACTGATGATGGGAAGGTCCTGCTCAATCGATCGGCAGGCCCATTCTCCCTCCCCAGAAGATAAGCTGCTCGGAGAGAGAAGATCAAGGGAGAAAGACTCAGGGAGACTAATGATGGGAAGGTCCTGCTCAATCGATCAGCAGGCCCATTCTTCCTCCCTGGAAGATAAGCTACTGTGAGAGAGAGAAGATTGAGTTCTGCCCAAGAGCACATCTTCTTGGCAAGAACATAACAAGGTGAAAACATCCCACCCTGCCTGTTGTTATATGCTTTAACAATCTGATTGTCTCTCTGAACGCAGACCACCTGACCCTTTATCAAAGGAAGGAATAAGAGAAGGGCGGCTCTCTGGATGAATTCTGTGCCTCATGCCGAGACCACTGTCCCTGAGCTTTGGCTTCCCCAAAAACTTTAACCCAACGCTTTTTGATGGCGTCTGTTGTCACAACTAGAGTGATGAGCTGTCTCAACTGGAACCCCTTTTGCAAGTTCCCTGGGACCACCCACCTTTGCAACTCTTCCCTGGTCTGAGGAGAGATGAGAACCAAGGACTCGCAATCCTAGGAGAGGGGATTCCAATGGCTCCCTAGAGGGTGGACTAAGGGATACAAATGTAAACAGCTCTAAGGTACGAAGGCCACGGCTGATGCCATTTCCCCCCGACTTTACAACCACAGGCGAAGATCTGAAAGACTACCCCACGTCCATACAAAACAAAGCCATGATGAACTGGAGTCTCTGTACTGGATAAAGATTGGACTTGTCGAGATTTAACGTGATATCGTCTTTGCCTTAGAAAGAGAAGAACTAATTATCCAGCTAGATGTCAACCCGAAGGGCAGGACTTAAAACTGTTAATGCTGGGCCCCAATTGCAAAGCGTAGAAACCTCTCGTGTTTGTCAATCAATCAATCAATCAATGACACTTATAGAGCGCGCTACATACCCGTAGGGTCTCAAGGCGCTGGGGGGGGGGGGGGGGGGGTGCCGCTACTGCTCGAACAGCCAGGTCTTCAGCTTCTTCCTGAAGGAGAGGTGGTCTTGGGTCAGGCGCAGGTCGGTCGGGAGGGAGTTCCAGGTCTTGGCGGCCAGGTAGGAGAAGGACCTTCCTCCTGTAGTCGCTCTTCGGATGCGGGGGACGGCGGCGAGGGCGTGGTTGGCTGATCGGAGGTGGCGTTTGGGAGCGTAGAAGTTGATCCGGCTGTTGAGGTAGCTCGGGCCTTGGTCGTGTAGGGCTTTGTGTGCGTGGGTGAGGAGGCGGAAGGTGATTCTTTTGTTGACGGGGAGCCAGTGAAGGTCTCTCAGGTGTCCGGTGATGTGGCTGGTTCGTGGGATGTCGAGGATGAGTCTGGCTGAGGCATTCTGGATCCGCTGGAGTCTCTTCTGGATCTTGGCGGTGGTACCGGCGTAGAGGGCGTTGCCGTAGTCCAGTCGGCTGGTGACGAGGGCCTGGGTGACGGTCTTCCTGGTCTCGGTGGGGATCCACCAGAAGATCTTCCGTAGCATGCGTAGGATGTTGAAGCACGCCGAGGAGACGTTGTTGACTTGCCTGGTCATGGAGAGGGAGGAGTCCAGGATGAAGCCCAGGTTGCGTGCATGGTCTGTCGGTTTGGGTGCGGCGCCCAGGGCGGGAGGCCACCAGGAGTCGTCCCAGGCGGAGGGTGAAGAGCCCAGGATGAGGACCTCCGTCTTGTCAGAGTTCAGTTTCAGGCGGCTGGTCGCCATCCACTCGGCTACCTCTTTCATCCCTTCGTGCAGGTTGGCTCTGGCGGAGGCGGGGTCGTTGGTCAGGGAGAGGATCAGCTGGGTGTCGTCGGCGTAGGAGATTATGCTGAGGTTGTGTTTGGGTACGATGGCCGCGAGGGGGCTCATGTAGACGTTGAAGAGGGTGGGGCTCAGAGATGATCCTTGAGGGACGCCGCAGATGACTTCGGAGGCCTCTGACTTGTACGGTGGTAGGCGGACTCTCTGTGTTCTTCCGTCGAGGAAGGAGATGATCCATTTCAGCGCCTTGTCCTGGATTCCGATGTTGCTGAGGCGCTGTACTAGGGTGCGGTGGCAGACCGTGTCGAATGCCGCGGAGAGGTCTAGGAGGATGAGGGCCGCTGTTTCTCCATTGTCCATCAGGGCTCGGATGTCATCGGTGGCGGCGATGAGGGCGGTCTCGGTGCTGTGATTGGCTCGGAAGCCGGACTGTGAGGGGTCGAGGGATCCGTTCGTCTCGAGGAAGGCGGCCATCTGCTTGTTGACGGTCTTCTCGATGACTTTCGCAGGGAACGGGAGGAGCGAGATGGGGTGGTAGTTCTTGAGTTCGGTGGGGTCCGCTGTTGGTTTCTTGAGCAGAGCGGTGAGTTCGGCGTGTTTCCAGCTCTCAGGGAAGGTGGCGGTGTCGAAGGATGTGTTGATGATGTCTCGCAGGTGGGGTGCGATGACAGCGTCGGCCTTGTTGAAGACGTGGTGAGGGCAGGGGTCGGTCGGTGATCCGGAGTGGATGGAGTTCATCGTGCGGATGGTGTCTTCGGTGCTGATCGGGGTCCAGGCGTGGAGGGTGGTGGTGGGGGGTGGTTGTTCGGTCATGGTGTGCGTTGGTTGGTTGTTGAAGCTGTTGTGTATGTCCGCGATCTTGTTGTGGAAGTATGAAGCGAGGGAGTTACAGAGGTCTTGCGATGGGGTGATGTCGTTGTTTCCTGTGCTGGGGTTGGAAAGCTCTTTCACGATGTTGAAGAGTTCCTTGCAGTTGTGTGCGTTGTTGTCCAACCGGTCCTTGAATGCTGTTTTCTTGGCGGCGCGGATCAGCTGGTGGTGCTTCCGGGTGGCAAGCTTGAGGGAGGTCCTGTTGTCCGGTGTAGGTTCCCTTCTCCAGACTTTCTCGAGGGCTCGGCAGTTCTTCTTGGAGCTCTTGAGTTCGTCGGTGAACCACGGGGCTTTCTTGCTGCCGGGTCTGCTGGGCGGGGTCCTCAGAGGGGCGAGTTCGTCCGCGCAGTTGCTGATCCACTTCGTGAGGTTGTCGGCGGCCTGGCTGGGGTTCGCTGAGCTGGCAGGAGGGTGCTGGCTCAGGGAGGTGGCGAGCTGGTCTGCTGTGATCTTGTTCCAGCTTCTGCGGGCGGCCTGTTGCTGGTGGTGGTGGGTCGTCGTTCTCTTGAAGGTGAAGTGGACGCAGCTGTGGTCCGTCCAGTGAAGCTCTGTGGCGTGGCTGAAGGCGATGTCTGTGCTGGAAGAGAAGACTGCGTCGAGTGTGTGTCCGGCGAGGTGGGTGGGGGTGGACACCAGTTGCTTGAGTCCAAGATTGGCAAGGTTGTCGAGCAGGGTGCTGGTGTTGCGGTCGTTGTTGTTCTCCAGGTGGAAATTGAGGTCCCCCAGGAGGATGTAGTCAGCGGAGGGGAGGGCATGCGGGCTGACGAAGTCGGCGATGTCCTCGCTGAATTGTGTGCGTGGTCCAGGGGGTCGGTAGATCAGGGTGCCTCTGAGGGTGGTGTTCGGGTTGGTGTGGATCTGGAAATGCAGGTGTTCGGCGCTGGTCAGGGTGTTGTCGGTGTTGGTCGTGAGACGGATGGTGTTCCTGTGGATGATGGCGATGCCTCCTCCCATCTGGTTGGCGTTGCGATCCCTCCGGATGATCTTGTAGCCCTCTGGGATAGCGATGGCGATGTCGGGAGCTGAAGAGGCGTTCATCCAGGTCTCCGTGAGGAAGGCCACGTCAGGGGCTGTGGCGTCTAGAAGGTTCCAGAGTTCGATGGCGTGTCTGTGGACGGAGCGGGTGTTGAGCAGGATGCACTTGAGGTGGGTGCTGCTGGTGTTCGACTTGGCGGGTGCTGGAGCGAGGCAGGTCCGGATGCAGGTGAACTTGCAGGCGTGGCAGCTGAAGGGTCCGTGGGTGCGTCGTGGTGTGGCTTGATGGCATTCTGGGAGTCGGCCGGTGTTGAGTGCGATGAGGGTGGCGGCGGAGTACGTCAGGCGGGTCGGTCGGGGTCTTCGGGGGCCAGGGGTCCTGGCGCTGGTCGCGATCCGGTCGCGGACGGGCGCAGACGGGCTTACCTTTGGCGCGCCTTCGGCGCACAATCGGCGCGCCCGCTGCGCGTTCGCACGGTCGCCATTTAAGGCGAAGTGCGCGGGTGGGCGGAGCAGCTGGGAGTCGGGAGCGGGGAGGGTTACAGAAGAGAAAAAAGGGGCGGGGACAAGCGGCGGTGGCGGGAAGGGAGAGCGGAGGGCGGCGAGGTAGGCGGACAACCAGGAAGGAAGACGTAAACACAGGAACAGCAAAATATTTAAAAACAGGCACAAATGGGGGCAAAAAACAGGGAAAAAACAACACTTGGCAGCAGTAGCAGGAGAGCCGGCAGCCGATCACGGAGCACGCCGGGGGGGCGTGGTCAGCGGCAGCGGCAGCGAGGCAGCAGGGCAAGGGGCACACGCACCAGCTGGTGGCCGTGCGGCGCGGGGGTGTCCCACAAGTGGGTCACACTCACCTGCGTCGCACGGTCGCCATTTAAGGCCAAGTGCGCGGGTGGGCGGAGCAGCTGGGAGGCGGGAGCGGGGAGGGTTACAGAAGAGAAAAAAAGGGGCGGGGACAAGCGGCGGTGGCGGGAAGGGAGAGCGGAGGGCGGCGAGGTAGGCGGACAACCAGGAAGGAAGACGTAAACACAGGAACAGCAAAATATTTAAAAACAGGCACAAATGGGGGCAAAAAACAGGGAAAAAACAACACTTGGCAGCAGTAGCAGGAGAGCCGGCAGCCGATCACGGAGCACGCCGGGGAGGCGTGGTCAGCGGCAGCGGCAGCAGGGCAAGGGGCACACGCGGCAGCTGGTGGCCGTGCGGCGCGGGGGTGTCCCACAAGTGGGTCACACTCACCTGCGTCGCACGGTCGCCATTTAAGGCCAAGTGCGCGGGTGGGCGGAGCAGCTGGGAGGCGGGAGCGGGGAGGGTTACAGAAGAGAAAAAAGGGGCGGGGACAAGCGGCGGTGGCGGGAAGGGAGAGCGGAGGGCGGCGAGGTAGGCGGACAACCAGGAAGGAAGACGTAAACACAGGAACAGCAAAATATTTAAAAACAGGCACAAATGGGGGCAAAAAACAGGGAAAAAACAACACTTGGCAGCAGTAGCAGGAGAGCCGGCAGCCGATCACGGAGCACGCCGGGGGGGCGTGGTCAGCGGCAGCGGCAGCGAGGCAGCAGGGCAAGGGGCACACGCAGCAGCTGGTGGCCGTGCGGCGCGGGGGTGTCCCACAAGTGGGTAGATTGGCACAAGCAGACAGGCATCCATCACATCCAGAAAAGACAGAAACTCCCCTTTTATCCTCGCAAAGGGCACATACTTTATAATGTCTTCATCTTGAATGTCTGGTGAACCAGAAATTTCTTTGGGGCCTTCAAGTCCAGAACTGGACGACAGTCTCCTGAGGGCTTCTGTACCAGGAGTAGAATTTAGTAATTTCCTCGACCCTGCTCTTGCAGAAAAACCGGGAAAACTGCTCTTTTGAGAACCAGCTTCTGGATTCTGGCCAGTAGAAACTGCCTTCTTAAAGCGTCCCTGGGAAGGAGGGTTGCTTTGAAAAAATACAAAGGAATTTCTGTGAAATCCAACTGATAACCGTCAGACACCACTTTGAGTGCCCATGCATCCGAGACAGTGGAAGCCCAAATTGTTTTGAAATACTTCAGACGTCCCCCTATTGGAGCATCCGTACCATAGTCATATTTTGGTGGCATTGAACCCGGGGCACCAGGAGCTGGGATTGTGATTTAGCAGCATTAGGGCCCCCAGGACCCGGCCACAATCCCTGAATCGAAAGGACTGGGAAGCTCCCCTGGCTGAAGAGAAAATAAATGGCCTTTAATATGCAAAGCCTCTTCCCCAGGCAAATATCTTAACTGGAGCAATTAGCTTTTTATTTTCTGCGGTTTTCTTTAACCATATCTTCCAATTGGTGCCCAAACAACTTGGAGCCAATCGAATGGAAGTTTCATCACCACAACCTTTTGAGAAGCATCTGCCTTCCATATCCGCATCCACAAAAGAAGGCGGGCTGAGATTAATGCCCTTGACACCACTGCTAAAGAACACAACTTGTCAAAAGACACATCTGATAATAAATAAACCTGCTTTTCAATAAGGGTCTAAAGGGCCGAGCAGCCTGAACCCTCCTCTGGCATATGATCAGCCAAGGACAGAAAATCCTTGAGCAATGACTGCACCGTGTACATTGAATATGTGCTAGCCCTTACCACAAAATTGGATGCCACATATGACCTTTTGATTGCCCGATCCACCTTTTTATCCACTGTATTCCGTTGAGAGGCATCCTCCGAGATAACATTACCATGGTTAGATAAACCAGCCATATGGTTATCCTCCTCGACAGAAGCAGGAAATTTCTCTGAAATGTTTTCAATAGGATACCTTTTGGCAAGGAATCGTGTAAAACAAGACTTATCAAATCCTATCCACTCATATTCCAATACTCTCTTTATTTCTGCATGTAACAGAACAGACTCCGGCTTTAAAGATTGTGCCAAAAAGTCCTCTTGGTCAGTTGCCAGATCCACACCAGGGAAGATCATATTAGTCCGCAAATGCTGTAGGACTTCATAATGATCAGTTCCCTGAATAAAACATCATTTCTTGTTTTCTTACTCCATATCCCCCACAGGACCTTCAGGCTCCTGCATCCTGGGAATTGTAGGGACGAAAAGACCTTCTCTGGCCCTAAATGCTGCTTCAGCTGCCATAGCAATCATTTTGTGTAAGGATGTCTGTGAGGCAATCTCTGCAGATGGCCCTGGAGTTTCCTCAGTAATCTCCTGCATCGTGAGCAGAGCTGCACTTTCACGAAATGCCAATACTGAGAACGACGGACTTCCTGCTTGTCGGACAGTTTCTAAGCAACTAAGGGCCTAATTTACGAGAAAGTGACTCAGCGCGGTGCCGCAAGCCATTTTGCTGCTCAGCAGTGAGTTACTTTCAAAGCACAAGGATGCGTCATATCTACAACGATATGACAGATCCCTGTGCTCCCCCCTGCGCTGGTGCACAATTGGCTGCCATGCGCCGATGAAGGCACCCTTGCTCCAGGGTGCAAGAGTGCCTGTGTTGCAGGGAGATTGTTTGTGTGCAGGATGGGACATCTTCATTTGCACGTGAGCTAACCAACCACTCGGCACCATAATTGAGATGCAGCTCTAAACAGCGGGGCTCCGCGCGGTAGCAGCAGGGGGTTAGGCCCCGGACGACCGGAGGGCCCGTGCCCTGAGCTCTCACTTAGCAGTACTGACAGCAGACGGGAGCATATGAATATGCACCCCCCTACCCCTCTCCGAGCCCAGAACTGACATCGCATCGGAGGCGGAAGAGGAGACAGGACACCACATGACTCGTGGATCAAATGTATAAACTATAGACAATTTCAACTACAGCCATCTCCCCCGCAGTATTTGGAAAGCATATACCAGCGATACCCACTTTTGGTTGTTTTAGGAGGAAATCATACCCCAGAATAGAATCCTGCCAATAGTCCTGACTCCACCAGGCACCAGGCCAAAGTGTGCAAGATATTACTCAGTTGAGTGAGGGTTCAAACAAGCAAATATAGCACATAGAGACAGAGTGACACGATTATTTCAGTAGAACATGGGGAGATTACGCTCCAACACTGGACCGCAAGGGTCCATCCTGGTACACAGTCACCCTCTAGTCACTAAAGGCCAGCAAGGAGAAATGGAAGTGCCACCCTCTCCATGTCCGATAAACTGGTGGAAAAGGTACTAGCAGCCACTGAACATTCTAGGGTCACCATGAAATAGATTCAGGGCCCTAGCCACAGACCTCAATCTCTTACGCGATGACCACAGCAAATTGGCTGACAAGGCCCCAGATGGTGAGAAAACTCTCTCCACCTTACAACCTCAGGTCAAGTCGCAACATGAAACACTGCGAGAATTACAAGATCGAGTTGTGACACTGGAGGAAAGGGCAGATGACCTTGAAGGATGCTCACGGAGGAGCAATATTTGCGTCCTCGGCCTACCTGAAGGAATTTAGGAAACAGATCCCATCAGCTACATGGAGACGTGGCTTCGATCTTTCACATCTAGCTCAGAACTAACTGCCTTCTTCTCAGTGGAACGTGAACACCAGGTGCCGGCCCGCCGCCCACCTCCGGGGTCCCCTCCTCGTCTGCTACTGGTGAAGCTCCTTCACTTCTGTGACAAGGATGCAGTGCTTAATTTAGCCAGGCAAAATGGGCCCATATGAGCCGAGGACAAATATATCATGCTTTTCCCCGACTACTCTTGTGCATTACAACACCAACGATCCTCTTTTCTAGAGGTAAAACGCTGCCTCCGCCAAAATAGGATACAATATTCACTGCTATTCCCAGCGCACCTCAAGATAATATACAATGGAACTATCACCTTCTTTACAGGCCCCGCTGAGGCGTGTGACTGGACGGAGTAGTACTTACCCCCAAGCACGGATCCGAGACACAACGAACAAACGCTGGAATCCAGGAACAGACGTCGTAGTGGAAGGAAAATCAAGCCACGCTCCAGATCCCTGCCCCAATATTCTGTCACAGGATCCCCCAGTCTAGAGCAGATAATTGTGGAACGCAGAAAGGCCCTGCAGGCGGCAGCGGACTTAGGACCAATCTCAGTGGCCACAGATGATGAGAGAGACCCACACATTTTCACTTCAGAAGAACACAATAGCGACATGAACACCTCTCGAGCAGAATCAGTGACTCCACCATTGGTGACTCCTCGTTGTGCCAATGTCAAGATAAATATACGCTCCTAGTAGTACAATATAGCCCGGCCCCACCAATCATATGGCTCTTACATAGGCCACATGCATTGTTAGTTAGGGCGCAAGAATGGTCTCTCCCCACACTACACCAGTGCATTAGCATCGTGTTTAGTTTGGATGCTCTCCCCGTTGCGGTAGGTCCCCAGCATTGGGAGCATTTCCCACCCCAGTTTATACCCTCTTATTCGACTCCCCCTTGCACACTGATCACACCCACAATGGTGAGCAGGAGCCGTGGACTTTGGGAAACCACTACAGTTGGGAAGGACGAAAGGCTGTTCGGGCATCCCTCCCCTAAGTAACCCCCCTTCTGCCTCATCATGACACGCACTACTGATACTAGCATCCTTACTCTAAATGTACGAGGCATGCACACAGCACATAAGCGTTACAACGTTTACATTAAACGAGAGCAAGTGCAGATAACGGTATTATAGGAAACACACCTGACAGCTGGGAAACTAGACCAACTACACAAGCGATGGCACGGAACCTTCTTCGCAACTACATATTCAGCATACACGCGTGGGGTACTAACCTGGCTCCGACCAGGGGTCCCATTCCAAGAGATGCGCAGGGTTGTTGATGCAGAGGGGCGGTACGCCCTCTTGGAGGGGCTCCTGGGTGGCCAACCAATCCTCATAGGCAGCATCTATGCCCCAAACTCCAAGCAAGGGAAATTCTGGGATACTCTTTCGGGTGTTCTTACCTAATTTACCACATCACCATGGATATTGGGGGGAGATTACAACTGTGTGATGGACCTCTCCATGGACAGATACCACCTTCCCCACCCAAACTCTCTGCCCACCATGCAAACAAAACAAAACAAAACAATACATGGATACAATACTATACCTGGATACGCCAATGGTCACTAGTAGACGCCTGGAGCAGCAGCTATCCCACAGTCAAACTCTACTCCTTCCATCACGCAGAATCTCCGGGTCTGACTAGATCGCATTTTGTGCTCACCTTCAATTATTCCCATGATCCAGCGTGCAGATTACTTGGGGCAGGTCCTCTCTGACCATAACGCACATTTTATTACCGTTGAATGGCGGCCACCTCCACCAACTGTCCCCACTTGGCGACTGCCACGCGATTGCCTCGAAGACCAAGTATTCCAGCATGAGCAGGATAAAAAAACTAGAAGCTACTTTGTCGAAAATGCCGATACGGCATCCACAAGAATGCTAGAATGGGATGCATTTAAAGTTATCATAAGAGGGGCATGTATTAGTCAGATTACTGGGAACCACACCACACTAGATGGACGAATACTAGAGGCGGAATGCAAATTAGCGGCACTGACTCAGGCAGCTGATACTGATAGCGCGTCACCGACCCAGATAGCAGAAGCCAAAACTGCATATGCAGAAGTATTAGCAGATCTGGCGCAATATAATTTCAGGGCTCATGCTACCAGGGTAAATCGTGAGGGAGATACAGCGGGTTCACTGCTAGCCTAGCTCATCAGGCAAGACATTGATTCATGTCCCATAACTGAAGTAATCACCCCTAGTGGAGCAACAGTCTGCTCCCAAGCAGACATCAACCAAGCTTTTTTTTACTATTACACAAAAGTGTACAGAGCCCGAAGACAGACAGATCCACTGAAAGGGGACCAACTGTTTGCCAACCTCCCACTACCCCGCATCGCACCACCTGATGGAATCACTCTTGATGCAGTGATCACATTCAGATGTGACACAGGCGATCCAGGCCTTGGCCAGAAATAAAGCTCAGGGTCTGGCTGGCAGATCACTAGAATACTATTGTACCTTCTCCGCCCTCCCGTCGCTCCGGCTAGTGGACATGTATTGGGCGGTACTGGAGGGTGGGGAACTCCTGGGATCATTTTGTGAATCACTGATTGTGTCCTTTATAAAGCCAGATCGTGACCTGCGACAGCTGGCGTCCTACAGACCGATCACACTGTTATCAGTGGATTAGAAGATCATCGGTAGGATACTGGCAGATCGTAACGCTCTAGTCCTCCTGACACTGGTACATCAAGACCAATGAGGGTTTGTCCCAGACAGGTGCACCTCCCAGAATATCCGTTGATTATTCCACGTCCAGAATTTGGGTACAAGGTTGCTATACCCGGGACGCTTGCCTGATCCTGGACCTAGAAAAAGCCTTTGATACCTGTCCTGACCATATCTGTTTGCAGTACTTCAGCGCATGAGGGTGGGTCTAACACGTCAAGCCTATACAAGACTAATCTACACAAACCCTACGTCCAGAGTCCAACTGGGCCGCCACATCTCGCCCCCACTTCATGGTATCTAGGGGTACACATTAGGGCTGTCTGCTCTCCCCCTTGCGCTTCACCCTGGCGATGGAGCCCTTGGCAGTTCCTCTCTGGGAGGAAGGTCAGGAATGGGGTATCCCAATAGCAGGTGTCACCCACAGTGTATCTCTATACGCAGACGAACTACTACTTTATGTGCACGACATTCAAATGGATCTCGAACCCATCTTGACCACTCTAGCAGACTTTGCTATGGTAGACTGCCTGCGAGTTAACTGGACCAAATTCTCTATATACGCACTCAGCTTCGGCCTATTGGGGCCGTCAGCCTTCCCTGGAGTGCTCAAGCCCCCCCGTTACCTGGGCGTACGACTTTACCACACCCCACAAGATTTGTATGATGGCAATCATCGCAAAGTGCTGGCGGGTATTCGCGCATCAGTTAGTTTCTGGAAGACTCTTCCATTAGCCCCCCCTGGGAAAAATCGTCCTGGCAAAGATGGTCCTTGTCCCATGCCTTATTTACCATTTTGCAAACATTCTGGTTATTTCCCCTCTTATTCTTTCAAGAGCTAGACCCATTGCTCTGCACCCTCATATGGGGTAGTGGGCACTGACGGGTTGCCCTGACTAAATTGCAATTAGCAATAGACCAGGATGGAGTGGGAGCCCCATCATTCGAATCATATTATCTGGCAGCTCAGCTCCAGTGGCTATCGCGCTGGATGGCTGGGTGTAATCTGAGAGAGACCAGCACAGACGTGGGACCCCTAATCGCTAAAAGCGATCCGACGTCTACTCTTACCAGGCACCCGAACTATCTCGACCTAACCAAAACAGGTGACAGTGGCACGGTCCTGTATGCTACAGATCCACCGTCTATCTCGAGAAACCCAGCAATACACCCCCCTGCTCCCCCTTGAGGGCCCGCCCCGGGGTAACAAGTATTACACAGAGCGAACCCTGCAGACTTGGAAAGACCACTCGATACTTGAAGTGGAGTCCCTCTCTGCAGACGGTCAGCTTCTTACATTTGATGGTCTAATAGAGGAGACTGGACTCCCCCGAGGTCAATTCCTTCTCCACCGGCAGCTAGTGTCGGATTGCCACCGGATATGGAAGATATCAGAGAGCGAGCCAGCAACACACCCAGTCCTCCATGCCATACTCCAAATGGGCCCCAGTCAACACATAATTACATAGATATACAAAGCCCTATGCGAACTAATGGGCGTATCACTCACTCACTCAATGTGCAAGCGACTCATCTCCACAGAATGGGCAGCGCTACTCCAGTGCTTTAGATATACCACTGAAAACACCCAATCCACCTCTATATCACCGCGATTGCCCGAGATACCGAATGGTACATCCACTCCCACAGATGCAAACGGAACCTCCCCTAATCTGAGCACTCCATGTTGCTTATCTGAACAGACACCCAGCTCGAGACCCATCAAAAGCAAGCCGTATCTATAATCGCATCCCCATGAACATGAATGCATGAAAAACTCACCCACAAACCTACCTACACCATCTCTACCCCGCGACCCCCCCAGTGTGTTCCCCAGTTCACAGTTGATTGTTCTCCCCCAATAGGAGTTACTCCCTCCTAACTATTATCTCCCAATATAGACTCCGTCAGGCAATATTACCACGAAGAGATAGACGCACACAAAGTGAAACCAGCCTTATATGATATAACCCAACATCAATACGATATCCCATCATAATAAGACTCTCCACACACCAGTTATACTGCATATGTGAGTCTAACATCAGGTTTATGTATGTGTAATCATTTCCAACAACAATACTGTATTGGCTGTAAGATACCCTTTAACAGTGTACGAAGCAAAGCCTTGCTGGGCTAACGACAGAACAAATAACAAAACGTCAGACAAAGGTGCAGAAAAAGGATCAATATCTTTTATGGCACACCAAGCCACAAATCCGTCCCGACGGCTGGCATATATTGCCTTGGTTGAGGGATGTCTGGCTACCAGAATGATACTGCAGAATTCTGCAGGGAGTTGAAAAATTGTCAACTGGCGCCACTCAATTTCCATGCATGAAGGCGGAGCATGCACATGTTCGGATGCAGGGCCCTGCCCTGTTGCTGTGACAGTAGATCCTCTACAAGGGACAGCTTGATCGGAAGACCAATGCTCATGTTCAGGAGTTCAGGATACAATACCCTTGGTGCCCAGTATGGAGCCACAAGAATGACTTGGGCCCAGTTATTCCTGATCTTCTTGAGAACTCCAGGCAGAAGTGGTATCGGCAAAAAGGCATACTGGAGGCCTGAGCTCCACTCAAGACAAAAAGCATCTCTGTGGGAGTGTCGCTTTGGAAACTCCAGTGTGCAGAAGTGCTGACATTGCACGTACTCATCGGTTGCAAATAGATCTAACCAAAGCTCTCCCCAATTGCTGAAGAGACCTTGCACCACCTCAGGATGGAGATGCCATTCATGGTTCTCTAGCTCTAAATGACTGAGTTTTTAAACTCAAGCATTCAGAGAACCCACCAAATGTTGAACCACCACAAATAAATGCTGACTTTCCAGACTTGTCCAGAGACACAGGGTCTCATGACACAGGGTTCACAACCCTACCCTGCCCTGTTTATTACAATACCACATGGCGGTGGTATTGTTCGTAAACACCTGAACCAGTCTTCCCTTGATAGAAAGAAGAAAGGCTTTCAATGCTAGGCAAATCACTCTCTACTCCAACAAGTTGATGTGGAGTTGAGACTCCGCCAGAGACCTAAGTCCTCTCATCTCCACCCCTCCCAGATGGCTGCCCAAACCAAGTAGTGATGCATATGTCACTATTGTCATCTCTAGGTGGTGAAGGAAGAGGGGTCTGCCGATGGTTTGTCAGCCACCACTGCAGATCTTTTCCAGTTCCTTCCGATATGTGGATTAAGTCCGAAAGATTCCTCTGATGCTGCGCCCACTGGGACTTCAGGTTCCACTGCAGAGCATGCATATGGTTAGTGGCCCGCCGGGTCTGGTGGCTTTGTGGACTAATGCATCCACTGTAGGGGCCTGAGTTTGACCTCATGGTCACAGGTTCAAATCCCAGGGGGCACTCAGCCTTTCATCCATTTGAGGTTGATAAAATGTGTACAATTGAGTTGTGTAACAGTAAACATCTGTTATTCAGCGCCAAGATACCCTTCTGGGTGAACGTGTGTTTTACAAATACAGGTTATGTTATATGTCATTGGGCATGTGTTACCAGCAGGAGACCATGAGGTTCAGCAGTCTCAGAATCAGTCTCACTGAAATCCAGGATAGAGGCTGAAACTTCAGAATCATAGCCTGCATATCCTGGACTCGTTGTTCCGGGGAACAGGCCCAAAACTGCATTGTGTTCAGAATGGCTCAGATGAAAGGGAGTGTCTGAGAGGGAGACAGGTATGACTTTGTCACATTCATAGTGAACCCCAGCGAATGTAGGAGGTCCACCATATTCTGGAAGTGGGTGATTATTGCCTGGGACAAGCCCGCCAGTTGCTGAGGTAGGGGAAGACGGGAACCTCTGACCTCCACAGATGTGCTACAACTACTGCTATCACCTTGGTGAACACCTGAGCTGCGCTAGTGAGGCAAATAGGGAGGACAGTGAAATAAAAATGCTCACAGCCCACTATGAACTGCAGGTAACAACTGTTGGCACGCACGACAGAGATGTGAAAGTAAGCGTCCTGCAAGTTACCATTCAATCACCAGGGTCCTGAGCCAATGTGAGCATCCTGAATTTGTCCTTCAGGATGCAGGATAAGGTTGAGAGGGTGCAGGTCTCAAATAGGGCACCAGAAAGTAGCAGGAATCCTAGCCCTGACCTACTACTAATGCTGGCACCCTCTTGATGGCTCCTTTGGCCACCCTGCACTTTCTGACGGAGCTAGGTGAGATGGACCTCCATCAGCCAGTTTGGGGATGGTGCCATGGGTAGCGGTGGTTCTAAGAAAGGGAGGGAGTAACCCCGCCGAACAATTCGAAGCACCCACTTCTGGTATGTTATTGGCTACCACCGGGGCAAGTGATGTCAGATACTGCAGCCAATTTGTTGATAATGATGGTAAGAGGGCAAACTAAAGGTGTTTTGAGGCTGCAACTGCCGGGTGTGTGGCGGACTGAGTATACCTCTGGCTGTGTGTCCCATGAGGCTTGTGGGAGCTGCATCAGCGGCCATGAAAGGACAGAGAACCCTGTGGGTCTTGGTGGTTAGGCAGCAATTCACATTGATAGCCGCTACTGTAGCCACAGAAGGGACAAATGGCAGAATGGGGTTGACGTGGGGCCATGTGAGAGATCTAGGGACTGGGCGGTGTCCTTAAAGCACTCCAGCGCTGAATCTGCCGTACACCACTGAGGCAGGTGCCATCAATGGGCATATCCATAAGGGATGCCCGGACGGGGCGTGGCTTGGAAGCCGACGGGCATGGACGCGTGAGCGACGAGCTCCGCATCCAGCCCAGCTAAAATCCTGACTGAACGAAGCCCCGGTGTCCCGGGGAACCCCGGAGGGCAGCCTTGCCCAGCACAGACCCCAGAGGAGGCGCGGCGGGGCGGCGTGGAGCAGAGGGGGCCCGCATCGAGGCCGAGGGCTGGGGCGAGCTTGAGTCGGCGCTGGCCATCTTGCGGGGCCTGCGTGGCGCAGCGCAGCCGCGGCCCGCAGTGACTCGGTAGCCGCCCGGAAGAGAGACCTGTCCGGCGAGGGAAAACCGGAAGTGGCGGTCCCCCCGCTAACAAAGCCGGAACATCGCGGACCCCCGTGTGAACCAGGCGGACCTGTGCCACAGTGCCCCCACGGACTGCCGGTGGTGGGTGGAGCCTGCCGTTGTGCGCCCGGAGGCGTGGAGGGTGGTTGGAAGGCGCTGCTGGCCCGGAGGAAGAGTGTGGCCACAGGTACTGCGGGCAGAGGCCCTAGGGGCGTGGAGAAGGCTGCGACCCCCAGAATACCGGACTGTGGCCAACGGGGGGATGGGCCGCCCTGTCCGGGGCCGCGAGGGACGTGGGCTCTGCCGGAACCCGGCCCACTGGCCTGCACCTCCTGGGATCTCTGGGACGGACCACCCGCCGGGGAGCGGCGGCGACCTACGGACGTCTGGAGGGCGGCGACAGCATCGGCGGAGCGGAGGCGGAGGGGGAGCGGCTACCTGAGGCGGGGCTGCTTGCGCCCACACCGTCTGGGCCCCGTGGGTTCACATCGCCAGGAGGCGTGGGTTCTCCTTGACTGGGGGCCCCGGGGAGTGAGAGGGCAGTGGAGCGCCAGCGCCGTCACGGACCGGTGGCGGAGGGCATGTCGGGCCCTGTTCGCAGTGAGGCGAGCCTTGGTGCCCCACAGCAGCGGATCCCCCGAGGGGGTGCCCTGAGGGACAGCTGAGTTGCGACCACCTGGGGTGTATCTTCGCCTGGAAACATGGGCAAACCGCGACCCAAGCTGGGGGTGACCCCGGCGGACCCCGTAGACGACCCTACCGGTGGCCGGGACGGAGGGACCAGCGGCGAGCCTGCAACTGGCCTCCAACAACGCCAGCTGGATCAAATCCTGCAGGCCATTTCGGACACGAGAGCCGTGTTGCAGACCGACATTGCGCGGGTGTCCACGGATCTGGGACTGCTCCGGGCGGACCATCGGAATCTGACAGACAGGATTAAGCAGGCGGAGGACACCCTGGAACTGGTGACTCCGGCACAGAAAGCTTCGGAGGCTCTGACGGCGGACCTCTTGCGGAGAGTACAACTCCTGGAGAAGAGGGCTGAGGACGCAGAAGGGCATAACCGCCGCAACAACATCCGAGTGGTGGGACTGCCCGAGAAGATTGAAGGGGGGGACATGCTGGCCTATCTGGAGGCCTGGCTGCGAGAGGTGGTGGCGCCGGAGGGGCTCACGCAGTTTTACACCTTGGAGCGGGCGCATAGGGTCCCGGCTCGCCCGCCGGACCCGGGTCGGCCCCCCCGGCCGGTGGTGGCACGCCTTCTACATTACAAGGACCGCGATGTTATCCTCTAGAAGGCTAGAACAATGGGCCCCTACCAGGTTGAGAATGTTTCAGTCTCTATCTACCCTGACTATTCCATGGAACTCCAGCGCAGGCGCTCCTCATTTCAAGCGGTGAAAAAATCATTGCGAGACGAGGGCCTGCAGTACTCGTTGCTGTTCCCGGCCCGTCTCCGAGTCGTGCTGGACGGCAAAACATCCTTTTTCAATGAACCCGAGGCAGCCTGGAGTTGGTTGGAAACATACCGCACTGGAGCTGCGACCCACGCGGACGGGGGGGAGACGTCGGGGACCTCGGCGGGGTCCCGCCGCAGCCGGCGCACTAGGAAGCGGACTGTGGGGATCAGATCCCCGGTGTCATCCCAGACGGCGCTGGAGCGACAGGCAGCGTTGTGGGCAGTATCTGTCATTTCCGGCGCAGCAGTTTCCAAGCTCGGCGAGGACTCGGGGTCCCAGAAGGGATCTGAGACTTCCCCCTCTGATGGCGCTGAGAGGGACGCAGAGTCGCTGCCTGATGTTACTCCAGGGACGGCGGATGAAATGTTGGACGCTTGACACTTCCGGGCTCTGCCTGTGTACCGTAAGGAGGACACGAACTGGGTGGGCGACGTCTGGGGAGGGGGGCTTCGGCCGGTGTTCAACGGGGTGCTGGAAGCCGATAGCAGAGGAATGCGGGTGTCGTATGTTGAGGGGATCTGGACGCTGGGGCGGGCGGCCTGATGGGCAAGGGACACCGGGGAATGATTCATAGAGACTGGGCATGGATGCACAAAGGGGGACTGTAGACAAGCCCGTCAGGCACAGAGCCGCCACCTCAACCTCACGGACGTTGTGAGACCCTGGTGGCTACCAGAGTGTTTGGTTAATTGGGGTGGTATTTGGATGAGTAACTGCGGTTTAGCACCTGTTCTGGGGGAGGGGGGAGTACGGGGAGTTGGGTAGATGCAAGGTTTGAGGGTGATGTCAGTGTGCCTAGGAGGGTCAGGAAAGGGCGGATTTTGGTCCGATTACTAGATGGGGACCTCACCTGAATTGAAATTCATAACTTGGAATGTGAGGGGGCTCACATCTATGGCGAAGAGATATAAAGTCCATGCATACTTGGTGCGGAGGGGGATACAGGTGGCCTTCCTGCAAGAAACCCACTTAGATCAAGCGGAAGGGAAGGCATTGCATCGGCTCTGGAGGGGCCAATTGTTTTATACTACCTTCTCGAAGTTTGCACGGGGGGCCTTGATTTGGATGAGAGCGAGGGTCCCTTTCCAACCATTGACGACGCTGGTGGATCCGGAGGGAAGGTTTGTAGCAGTGCAGGGGCGCCTGGACGGGAGGGACGTGGCGTTATGCAGTGTATATGCACCTAACATAGAACAGACCGCCTTCTTTTCCAGACTATTGGGGAAGCTAGCGTCGTATTTGACGGGAACGGTTGTGTTGGGGGGGGACTTTAATTCGGTGACTGACGTTGGTTTGGATAGGTCCCACCCGCCCCTTGCTCAGTCAGTTGTCCGTAGGGTGGCTAACAGTAGACGGGCCTGGCAGGACACCTGGGGGTTGGTTGACACTTGGCGGACCCACCATCCAACAGACAGGGATTATTCTTTCTATTCGGCCCCCCATGAGCTACATGTCAGGTTAGATAGCATATTGTGTTCGCAGGATGCCCAGGCGTTGATGCGGCATAGTGAGTACCTGGCGAGAACTATTTCAGACCATAACCCATGCTTGGTGGCGCTACAATGGACAAGGCAGCAGCAGGCGATTCCAAATTGGCGTCTAAACCCATTGCTACTGGAGGATCAGGTCTTCCGGGCTGAGGTCAGCGATTGTATAGAGCAGTATTTTGCGGTTAACACGGAAACAGCGTCGAGTTGGGCATTGGAATGGGATGCGTTCAAGGCGGTCGTTAGGGGGGCATGCATCTCGTCCACTGCTGGGGTTCGGAAGCCGTTGCTAAAGGACATAGAGGGAGCGGAGGCCCGACTGCGTACGGCTGAACGCGCGCATCAGGCAGGGGAGGACATGTTCGCTGCGGTTGTTACGGCACGTGAGGGAGTGGCAGTGCGTGTTGAGAGGCTTCGCTGCTTTGATCATAAGGACTACCTTACCCGGGCGCATGCGGAGCGCGATAAGGTGGGATCTCTCCTGGCCTGGCTGGCGTCTCCAACAACTCGAGGCACCCCAATCCTTTCCCTGGTTGTGGCGAGGGGGACCCCGGTCTACTCCCAGACAGAAATCAATAGGCAGTTCTTCAGTTACTATGAGGGGTTGTATGATCGCACGATGCAGGTTGTACCCGGAGAATTGGACGACTTTTTATTGGCGGCTCGGCTACCCAGATTGGACCCGGAGCTGGGGAAAGATTTGGGGGCCGCAATATCATTGGGCGAGATCCGCGCCGCGATTAAGCAAATGGCACGTAGAAAGACCCCGGGTACGGACGGGCTGCCCGTCGAGTTTTATGCGGCGTATATGGAGTTGCTGGCCCCGCAGCTGCAGGCCCTTTACAGTGAAGCCTGGAGAGTGGGGTGCCTGCCCACCTCCGCCCGAGAGGCGATTGTAGTGCCCTTGCTGAAAGCCGGAGGAGATGCTAGTACCCGGGCGGCATATCGCCCGCTCTCCATGTTGACGGTGGACTACAAAATCCTGAGTAAAATATTAGCTTTGCGTCTGTTGACCCACATGACTGCCCTGATACACCCAGATCAAGCGGGCTTTATTCCCCAACGTAGCACGGCAACCTCCGTTCGACGTCTACTACGGGTAATGGAGGTGGATCGAGAAGAATACCCGGAGGCCCTAACGCTTTCGGTCGACATCGAAAAGGCCTTTGACAGTGTAGAGTGGCCATATTTATTTAGAGTGTTGCAGGCATTTGGCCTAGGGGACGGCTTTGTACGCTGGACCACCTTGCTATATAAGGATGCCACAGCCCGCGTGAAGACGGGGGTTACCATCTCAGCGCCCTACCGGGTGCGACGAGGGACGAGGCAGGGCTGTTCACTGTCCCCATTGCTGTTTGCCTTGGCCATTGAGCCATTGGCAGCTCATGCCCGACTGGGGCGCTCCTATGCTGGGTTATGGCTACGGGGAGGAGGCCCACTCCTTTATGCGGATGATCTGCTGATGTTCTTGGCAGATGCGGATGGCGCACTACACGGAGCGACCGCCTTGCTGGATATCTTTGGTCGCCTGTCGGGGCTCAAAGTAAATTGGGGCAAGACATGCTTGTTCCTGTTGTGGCCTAATGGACAGGCCCCCCAGGCGCTGGGAGTGATACGTTGGGAGGACCGCTGTCTGCGTTATTTGGGGGTTAATATCTATCACACCCAGCCGGATTTGCTGGAAGGGAACATTGGCAGAGCAATCCGGGGCTTGAGTGGCAGCATGGGCTTCTGGAGCACGCTCCCACTGTCAAGTGCTGGGCGAGTAGCGCTGCTGAAGATGGTGGCGCTGCCGCGCCTCCTGTACTTTTTTCGTACATTGCCCATATGGATACCGGCATCGTTTTTTGAGCGGCTTCGTGCGCTGTCCACGGGCTTCATATGGGGCTCGGGTAGGCGGCGGGTGGCTTTGACCACATTACGGCGGCCAAGAGCGGAGGGGGGCCTGGCGGCCCCGGACTTCGAGTGGTATTAACTGGCAGCACAGCTACAATGGCTCACACAGGCGGTGGCAAGGGAATATAGAGGCCCAGAGGGCCCGCAGGGCAGGTTGATCCCTCGCCATGTGCTTGCTTTCATAGTCCTTCAACAGCGGATGGACCTCGCCCAGCTCACTCTGGAGGAACGCACCCTCCGGCTGTGCTGGAACCGGTGTCAGAAGAGGGCCGCCATAGTCCACCCATATGCCCCGGAGATTCCATTGGGAATGTGCACGGCGCTCCCGCATGGGGGCGATTGGTCGGGACTAGCCGCCTGGGAGGATCTCGGCATACAAATGGTGGGCGACTTATTTAGGGAGGGGGTGCTTTTGCCCTTCCAAGACCTGCAGGACTCTTATGGGCTCCCACGGGGAGACTATTTACTTCATGCGGCCCTTGTAGCGGGCCTCCAGAAGCATTGGAATGTGGGGCTTTCGGAGCCGCCAGTCGCCGCGGGCTGCCAATACGTGGTTATGGCCGCGGGGAAGTCCAAGGCTATTACCTGCCTCTATCGGAGGCTGTCGATGGAGCCCTTGCCGCCCTTAGACACGTTGAAGGATAAATGGGAAGGGGACCTTGGGAAGCCCATCCCCGAGTCGACATGGCCAACGCTGGTGGGCTTGGAAGGGAACGCGTAACGCCCGGTTTCAGCTAGTTCAGTTTTTCACACTGCACAGGGCTTACCTGACGCCAGTTAAGATATTGCAATATTTTGGGGGTACGCATGCTCAGTGCCCGCGCTGTGGGGGAGAGGGGGCAGACTTCCGGCATATGTTTTGGTCCTGCGCGGCGTTGGGTGGTTACTGGGACGACGTCATCGACTGCCTGAATCACGTGACAGATCGCACAATTACTTCGGAGATGGGGGCCTGCCTGTTGCTTTGGTTCCCCCACACCCGCCGAACGAAGGTTACTAGCAAGTTCTATGACCTAGGGTTGATTATGGCTAAGAGGGAGCTCACCATGCATTGGAAGTCGAGGGCGGGGCCTAGCTTTCTGAGGTGGAGGACGGCTTTTGTGAAATGGGCAGGTGCGGAGGGCACACTTCGTTTGCAGTTAGCACATAGGAGGAACGACGACAAGGCCTTGGCATCGGCCCGTGCATGGGAGTCATTGGTGGTTGAACTTCAGGGGCTGGGGTCGGACAATAGAAGAGAAGGGAGCATACCTGACGGACAGGAGGAAGCGATCAGTGGGGAGTAGGAAGGGGGCCATGATGGTGGGTGGACACGCTCGACACGGCTGACCCTGGGGGAAAGCCCAAGCTGCCATGGGTGGGTCTGAGCACCTCTACACGAGTCATAGTAGGAGGGGGGGCCGCATCAGGGGGAGGACAGGAAGACAGGGGCACACTGACATGGGTTGCGGGAGGGAGGGGGAGGGGGGAGCCCAAGCGGGAAGAGTAACTTTTCCTATGCATAAATAGTCGCACTGTTGTATGTAACACTCTCCGGTGGGGTGCTGGGGCACCTGAGGGAATTGTATTGGTTGTTGGTACGAAAATAATAAAAAAATGTTTAAACAAAAAAAAAAAAAAAGGGATGCCCGGACATCCCATGAAAAGCCAACAGATCTAAGCGAGACGTGTCAGAGTGCCACTGACAATGCAATCGCTCTACCTAGCGAGTCAGTTGTATCCAGTCCGCAGCAAATGGTGATCTTCGCTTTGTCCCTGCCATTGGCAACAGCCTGGGCCTCCTCCGAGACCATGGGCAGCAGTTGTGCAACCAAACTATAAACTGTGTGGATGTAACGACCCAAAAGGCATGCAGAGTTCACTGACGCAGTGAAGGCTGGTGGAAGAGAACATCCCCTTGCCAAAGGTATCCAGACTTTTAGATTCCCTGTCTGGTTGTGTAGTAGGGAACGCTCTAGGGTTTACTGGAGGTGGATGCCTGGACAACTAGATCTCTGGGGTGGGGTGCTGGGAGAGAAGAGCTGGGTCCTCAGGAGCAGGGTGATGGTGGGAGCAATTGTCCTGTGCACTGAATCCCATGTGCAGGGCTTGGCCCATGTCCTGAACCGGACATCTATGAGGGCTTCATTAGGAGGGACAAAAGGTTCTGTATGGGTGACTCCCGGCTGAAGAACCTCTGTCAAGACATTTTTTTTGACTGCCTGAGAGCAGCGTGCGTTCCAGGACCTCAGCCACCCTCCTCACCACAAGCATTTCCCAGTTCCTCATACTAGTTGTCCTCTGGCTCTTCTAAGGGGTTCTGGTAGCCATCAGGATCCTCAGATCGTCCAGAGTCATACTCCTCACAGGGCCTGTCAAAAAAAAGAAGGCCCTGGCTCTTACTCAGAAGGTACAGTTCTGGCTGGTGCCGGAATTGACGTGGGGTGACGCCGATCTGGCTCCGTATCAAGAGTCTGGTATGATGATGGGGCCTGCACATCTGTGAGGAGTCGGCGGCTCCAGGTACAACGTCACTGGAGCTGGCTTTGGGGAGGGCCAGGGTCTCGAGACTGGAGTCGGTCCAGATTTAGCACTGGATCCAGGGGACCATACTGGTGCCGAGGGCATACCTGCTGCCGGAAATCAAGTGGAGGCATCTGCCGAACCCATAGGGCCCGAAGGCACTCTAGAGGGGATGGCTGGCCAAAAATGAGAGGCATGGCCTCATAGAACACACATAGCTGGGAAGGGGTTGCTTAAGCTCTGGGAAATTGAGGGAGGTGTGGAGTGGACCCAGAGGCAGGCTCTGCAGCTGATGTGTGGGAACAGGGCATAGAGCGGTGATGTAGTTCCCGCGTGTCGTCTGATGACTTGGACTGGTGAAGTTGAAGAACACTTCGACTTCTTGGATTTCTTACATTTTTTGTGGCACTTACTCGATGACTTCGAGCACAATGAAAAGAGTTTGGAACAGTTCTGCGTACAGGCCTGGGAGATTCCCTGCAACCGAGACCTGTAGTGTTACTGAGTCGACAGGTATCAGGTGAACAGGAGCTTTAGGGATCGATCACACAGTGCTTTGGGGCTCTCTACACTAAAGACAAACCAGAAGAGGGGTCTGTTACAGATATCTGCATGTGACAGGAACCACAAGGTTTAAACCACAAAGGTTGTAATCCTTTCACACTGGAAGACAAATTCTCAAAATAGGTTAACAAAATTACAAAAAAAGCTCTCTGGATCTGCGCAGATGGCTTAGAAAATAAAGAACAGTCGTGCGCTGGGGTGGTGCCTATATAGGCACCGCGCATGTCACTTCTGGCACAGACAACACAGATGACATGGAATTGGACAGTGCCAACTACTAGCGCACAGAGATGCTGCTCACAAATTTCTAGATGCAGTCTGACACCAGGGGAATAGTCTAAGGTAAAGAATCTGCGGCTAGTAGTCTCTATCAGATACAAGCCTTAACTGGTGCTGCGACCACTTTATGTCACTCCTTCCCTTATTCAGGACACAAGCTGACCTCGCCTTCAGGGCACTGTAGAAAGCACAGTAAACGTAAAGTATCCAGAACCATCAAGCTCAAAATTAGACTTACGTGGCGTACTCCGCTCGAATGCGGGAAAGGAGGCAACTCCTTTTTGTTAATTAACCCTCACAAACCCTATTAGTGTCATACTTCATCATAGGGTTCACCCTGACTCCTAAAGGTCAGGGTGGGTTTGACCGTATTTCAGTGAGCGCTTAGAAGATGTAGGCCACGGGGTCTAAAGATAAAAATCCTACTGCGTTCTCCAGGTAACCCTTTATTTGCGGGGATGTAACAGACATTAAAATAAAGATATACACGGAGTCGTTTGGAAGTAATGGTCCTATGACCCTAAGGATGTGCCAACATGTTTCAGCCCTTGTTTACTGGCCTGTTCGGTCCTGGGCTTTCTTCAGGGCAAAACAAAGTTTACTCCCTGGTATTAAGTAAGGAATGTTCCTATATATTTTTATTTGACGGAACAGAAAGCTGTTCCCTCGTGAAAAGTATATGATGGATTACCACCTTAGTCATCATATTTTTTATGAAATGCGTATTTGGTTTCTAATGTATCATTACTGCGATGATGTAAATGAATGTTCTTTGTCTATAGACCACACATAAATGATGACTAAGGTGGTAATCCAGTAAGCTGCATACCCTTATATAATAGGGTGTGTCCCTTGGGCACTGGTGTGCATCTCAAGTTTTGAGATTTTGTTCGGTTTCAATAAAGTTTCAACAACGTTGTTAGTTAATTGTTGTTTTATTTTCCATCAAGAAATTAATCTTCGTTTCCATGATGCGTTCATTTTACATGGTTCTCTTATTATATATCCCAATGCATTTCGGCTATGCGCCTTCGTCTGGGGAATATCTAAAACAAATCATATACGAACTAGGCTAAATATGCAGTTGTATCGTCATGTTTGTTACATGATAGCTATTAATTTGTAAACACTATCTGGACCATGCGGTGTAAAGTGAATTAATTGTGCCCCTAACTACAAGTCGATCGATTCATTTGTGTCACTTTTTGAATGTTAGTTGCTCTCAAGTCGCTATTATACATGCTTGAAGATGGTGCAAAGCGTTTAACAAAAGGTGTGTTTGTAAACGTTATTTAGGCACGCACAATCATTAACGTGACGTTATGGGGTGGGTCGTGTGAAAATGGTTTACGAGTGCCGCTTATAAAAGAAAAACGAAAGAAAAAAGTTGCTCACAAATATAAATATCGCATTCGCTTCCTCACTTACTTGCAATATAAAAGATATGTGTTGGTGAAATTCTCAAGCTCGTTCAGTGTGGAAACGTGCTGAAGTTGCTCCTGGCGTGCAAGAGTGAAAGTGGACGCCGGCATTTGACAACGGTGTTTGTGAAAGTTAGAAATAAAGATAGGACTGTCTAGCTAAAACTGAAAGTGAAAAAAGACTATCGTGTATTATGAAGTATATGCGGTGTAGTAACAAATTATACAATTAATTCAACAAAATTTAACTTAATGTCAATATTATAAAACATCAAAATTAAATACACAGTATCTATTAAAGCTATACGGTATAGTTGTAATCGGGTCAATCAGAGATAACAAGTATATTCCATCCGATCATTCATCCCATGGAGTTTCATGGAGTTCAATGTGTGTATCCAATGATTTTCACCTTCATCGTATAAGGTGGTAATCCATCACCCTTAAAGCCCAGCTAAATAGGGAGTATAGGTGGGATTTAATATTACTTTTATGTACAGGTTGGTTGGGACAATATATGTATATATTCAACCATGCCATGAAAGCCCAGGACTACGACAATCTGTCGCCCTGTAGGGAGTACTACAAGCCCCATAATCCGTGGTGGATGGAGTAGTTTCCCAAGTGTCAATATGGCACAGTTACTATGTGTACGGTGTCCGTCTCACCTAAAAACCACAATTCCCATGATCCTAGTGGGAATTGTAGTTTGAGCGGGCGCACACAGGAAATGACGCCACGTGCAGGCCTCTGTGTCGGAGCCGCGCCCCTTCCAAGTACACTGACACTAACATGCCTTTCTATTTAAAGCCGCGAGCCGGGCATTTCAAATGCTAATGCCGGGAGACGCAGGTGCCGAATATGTTACATGAGGGGCAGGACCTTTGGAGTAGTAAGTGCCTTCCGTGTGAGAAACTACAGAACCAAGGTAAAAAATGCCAATTTCGTTATGGGGGCATCTAATGTTAATGCTGAGGTGTATTTCACTTTCCCACAGCATTTGACTATAAGGCTACCCCTTCCCCGATCTCCATGAGAATTGCTTTTTCCACCACAATCGGGTAAGGGCATATCCCGATATAACTTTGGTGAAAAGATGATGGGCAGTACACTGAAAAGTGTAAATGTGTGTGTTTGTACTTATATAGCGCACAGCTACCCCATTTCGGGGTTTCCCGGCCCTGTACTAATACCGCTAGGGAACCCTTCCTGGCTTTTCCCTGTGAAATGTCCACTCCTGGGCATCTCCAGGGTGAAGCCAGGCATCCCAGCGCTGTTGGGGCCGTTGCGGAGATTAAGCAAGCTATTGCCCAGAGTGGCAGCTGTAGTGATTAATGAGGCAGATATACATGGTTTCACTAAGATAATCACATAGTGGAGTTGGAATACTGGAGTTTGCTTCTGTTTTAACTATGAATAAGGTGCTCACGGTTTACGAGTGAAAATTGAATGCTAGCACTGAACGCATACTGCGAGTGGCAGTCGGGGGTCAAGTATACCCAACAATAGCTCCTTCACATGGTCACAGATCACAGAGTGAAAGGAATGAAAGCACACGGAGCACATTGGGAGTGCATATGTATGAAGAATGTGATGTAATCAAATGAAAAAATTGTCTGTTTTGTTTCCTTTCACTTTTTCCTTACAGGCGGAATTTTAGCGTTAATTCTGGATGGAGAGATAAGTATACCCTCCATATACTTTTCACGAGGGAACAGCTTTCTGTTCCGTCAAATAAAAATATATAGGAACATTCCTTATTTAATACCAGGGAGGGAACTTTGTTTTGCCCTGAAGAAAGCCCAGACCGACCAGGCCAGTAAACAAGGGTTGAAACATGTTGGCACATCCTTAGGGTCATAGGACCATTATTTCCAAACGACCCCGTGTATATATTTATTTTAATATCCACTACGTCCCCGCGAATAAAGGAATACCTGGGGAACGCAGTAGGATTTTTATCTTTAGACCCCCTGGCCTACATCTTCTAAGCGCTCCCTGAAATACGGTCGAGCCCACCCTGACCTTTAGGAGTCAGGGTGAACCCTATGATAAAGTATGACACCAATAGGGTGTGTGAGGGTTAATTAACAAAAAGGAGTTGCCTCATTTCCCGCGTTCGAGCGGAGTACGCCACGTAAGTCTAATTTTGAGCTTGATGGTTCTGGATACTTTACGTTTACTGTAGTTAACCCGGGAGGGTGTATCCACTTCCTTATAATACCTCTCTTACCCCTTGGTGCCGATGGAGTATGCTCATCCGTCACTTGTGGTTAGTAGCACTTTAGAAAGCCCACCTATTCTGATTTCTTCATCTCCTGTTAATCTATATATCCTTTTCTACGACCCACGAGGTGATTCTGCTATCACCTGAATCCCAACAGTAGTTCACTCCTGAGGTTTCAACGGTTATACCTTTAGCACATCATGTTATAATAAAAATGAAAATTCTTAAAATAACTTCACATACTTTTAAAAAGGTAGATGGTTCCGCAAGCACACCACAGATGGAATGGGTGCAATGGAAAATTTTGAACTAGGAGTACCGTAGACAAAACAATGAGTAGGCTTTACTTACTCAAGCATCCCATGTAGATTTACATGAACACTCCTGCCATATAGCAATTCCTTATACGTAAGAAACAATCTAGAGTACTTATGTGCGAATCCTCTCCCAGACCAATCTTCCAAACAGCTACATCACAGAAACTCAGAAGAGCCTGTCTCTGCAACCATCCATCAATCAATCAAACAGGATTTATAAAGTGCACCTAATCATCCAATAGGGCATCCAGGGCCTTGCAGGCCCCGGAGGCTCATTCGAACAGACAGGTCTTGAGGGCCATTCAGAATTCTGGCAGTGAGGTGATGGACTGGAGGTGCATGGGGAGGCTGTTCCAGTTCTTTGCTGCAATGTGGGAGGAGCATCCTCCACTTCTGCTTCGGTAGATGCGGGGAGTATGGGTAAGTGAAAGGGAAGAAGAGCTTAGTCTTCTCGGTGGTTAGTGGAAGTTCAGGTATAATAAAAATGAAAATTATTAAAATAACTTCACATACTTTTAAAAAGGTAGATGGTTCCGCAAGCACACCACAGATGGAATGGGTGCAATGGAAAACTTTGAACTAGGAGTACCATAGACAAAACAATGAGTAGGCTTTATTTACTCAAGCATCCCATGTAGATTTACATGAACACTCCTGCCATATAGCAATTCCCTTATACGTAAGAAACAATCTAGAGTACTTATCTGCGAGTCCTCTCCCAGACCAATCTTCCAAACAGCTACATCTCAGAAACTCAGAAGAGCCTGTCTCTGCAACCATCCATCAATCAATCAATCAGGATTTATAAAGTGCACCTAATCACCCAATAGGGCATCCAGGGCCTTGCAGGCCCCGGAGGCTCATTCGAACAGACAGGTCTTGAGGGCCATTCAGAATTCTGGCAGTGAGGTGATGGACTGGAGGTGCATGGGGAGGCTGTTCCAGGTCTTTGCTGCAATGTGGGAGGAGCGTCCTCCACTTCTGCTTCGGTAGATGCGGGGAGTATGGGTAAGTGAAAGGGAGGAAGAGCTTAGTCTTCTCGGTGGTTAGTGGAAGTTCAGGTGGTGGTTAATGTAGGCTTGTCCTTTGTTGTGAAGAGCCTTGTGTGCATGGGTCAGCAGCTTGAATCCACATCTCTTCTGTACAAGGAGCCAATGGAGTTTCATGAGGTGGGGTGTGATGTGGGTTTATCGGGGAAGGTCGAGGATGAGTCTGGCTGCAGCGTTAGAAGCAGTCTGTAAGACCCTCGCTCGCAAGACTTACTGTGGAACTACTTACCTTTATTTTTTTTTTGCTACAAGGAAAACCTAATAAAATTCAGAAAATAGCCTGTCTCTATCACAAGAGAGTGAACATTTTCCAGCAAGTCTTTGCAACGGGTGCCTTAAACCTCTAGGCTCATTAAACAAGCAGGCTGTTTGTGACTATGCGAGTTAGAATATCTTTATTATGCATATTTCCTTGCTGCCATTAATGCTCGGGCAGACTATCATTCAGTCAGCTGCTTGTGGTGCTGCCCCTCATGACTTGACCCCCATTTGCCACCACTCCCATATCCAATCTATCGGTTTCCAGAAATGTTCTTTCCATTTCCAGCACTGATTTCCACTCTACATGTCACATTTCCATCCTCTCCCATACTACCAGAGTCCTTTGATTAAATATGTTTAATTTGATTTTCTTTTAAGAAGCCAATTGGCCAAAAAAATAACTTGTGATTGAATCAGAGCACCAAGCAATCAGACGGTGATGGTACTTAGCAAAACGAAAGCACAACAGAAGGGAAGGTGAATGGGCCAGATTGATAACACTGAAAATGCAACACTGCACCTTTAAGGCAAGTAGTACCTCCTTTCTCCCATAATGCCCCGCACTGGCAGTTGGCCTCGGTTCCTTTTGATTGGATAGCAGGAACCTGAATCCTCTTGAACGTGGAACCTCATTGTCACTGCTGGCTGGGGAGGAGGGCAATGAAGAGTGCCATGACAGAGAACTAGGATTAGGACTTATTAATTTCGCCTTTTCCATCATGAATGATAGCGATAAACACTTCAACGAATCAGAAGCTGTTGCACTTGAATAGTGTTTGGGCACAATGTTAAAATAATTTGAAAAAGCGGAAAACGGATATTTGAGTCAGAGATGTCACAAAGAAACCTGACTCAGCGATGTCTGTCCTGGAGTATAAATCTAGACAGCAGTGTCTATAGATGTAGCTAGATCTCCAGGTAGCTGCCATACATATATTGGAAGTGAGGGTATTTCTCAGCTTTCCACTGTGACACTTTTCCCCATACTGGTTATACTCTGTCAGAAGGGGTTAGTCGGCCTTCTGATGGCATATTATACACAAAACAAGTGATCTTCTTGTGGACTGCTTGGTAGTGGCTAGGACAGCTGTGATAGATCTTAAATTTTACTTTACTAGGTTTTTCCAGAGAGTGAGGCAACACTCTGCCAATGCCCAATGTACGGAATGATCTCTCGGCTGAAGTGCAGTGCTATGAAAAACAAACATGAAAGGGAAATGAAATGAATTACATGGATATTAAAGTCAAATCCTGGTAAGGAAATATGGGTTCTATCCTATCCTTGAGTAAGGTTCCTGTGATTACAACATTTTTGACATTGTAATAGTCTCTAGAAAAGCAGCTTTCCAGGTTGCTGCCAATAAGAACATTGAGCCTTTTGTTTATGGTTCCTTGTTTCTCTTTCTGGAATAGTACCTGGGGAACTCTCTTTTCCTTTCTAGTTCAACAACTTTTAACATCTGAACATCTGCCTTTGTTTATGGAGCTCATCGTCAGAGTTACCAAACAGTGGGGAGCGCAGCAAGACACAGGTTACAAATGTAATTATTTGCATCTGAACTTATGCTGGTCAATCAAACCTGGGATGTCCTATGAAGAGAGATTCTTTGCGTATAACTATTGGCTGAAAGGTCAGTGTCGCGACTCTGCGAAGAGCTGTGTGGAGGAGCAGGCCTCGGACACTAATTCATCAAACTCCACCCTATAAGAACTGCAAAGGAAGAATATGAAATCTAGAACCTACTGGCTTGTAATAGGGGACAATGGGGAAGGGGAGGAGAAGAGAAAAATAGCCTGGAGCAGATGACATATCTCTCAATAGGTAAATGGTACACCTCTCAGTGGGTCGATGGTACATCTCTCAACAGGTCGATGGTACACCTCTCAGTGGGTCGATGGTACATCTCTCAACGGGTCGAAGGTACATGTCTCAGCAGGTCGAAGGTACATGTCTCAGCAGGTCGATGATACATCTCTCAACGGGTCGATGGTACATCTCTCAACGGGTCGATGGTACATCTCTCAACGGGTCGATGGTACATCTCTCAGTGGGTCGAAGAGACAACTGTTCTAAGGTTCTCTCCTACAAGTGTATTAGCAGGACCACACACACTCCAATTTCTTGTGGTCTGACTGAATGAGACAGATGTAAAACTCTTGAAATGGTTTAACATTTAACAGAATATAATCTTCATCCCCTTCTTTATTCCTGATGCTCCATAGATAAGGTGGGTAAAGAGCTCAGGAAGTACCTGGAGACCTTCCCCGTGTTCTGGAGCACCAGGAGATGCTGAAGAATGGCAGGTCCACCTAATCAGGACCGGCTCTAGGGCGATGCCACTGGTGCAGCTGCACTGGACGCTGAATTTGGGGGGGAGCATGTTTAGAAATAACACAAGTTTAAAAGCAAAGTCTCAGAATTCCTTCTGTGTCCAGCAGTTTTCAGGCAACAATATAAAATTTCAAGATGTCTCTCGTGATTAATGTTCTAGCTGGAGAGGGATCTTTTGTCTAGTGGCAGTTTCCACTCATGAAAAAGTTAGCATGCCTGCTGCAAGAACTTGTAGCACACACATCACCGAAATGCATCTTATCGGGATAGCTCAGTGCGTTTTTGCTTCTATCATAGAAATCCTTTTGCCCAGTCTTTCATTAGCCTAATGTTGCTAAAAAGGGTTCATTTGGGTATGAATACATTCTTATTAGTAAAGCCAACCTTAACTACTGTGGTAAGTTTTAAATGACGCTTGTGCTACTCTTGGAAATATACTGCATTCTAGTATCAGCAACGGGACTCCTACACCTTGTAATCCTCATTGTTTTGTTTTATGTAACATTTCCTATAGACTAATTTACTCATGTATGATTCACTGACTCTGTATAATGTGTACATGATGAAAAGTGCTCTGACATCCTACACTGGTATTAGCAATGCTATAAGACAAATGAAATGCATGTGAGAGAGGGGCTATTGAGAGATGAGGGGCACTGGTGGAGCAAAGCAGTAGGGAAATTTGGGTAGAAGGAGGTTTTTGGGGGATTGGAGGCACCAATAAAATTGTCGCACAGGGCATCACCAGCGCTACAGCCAGCCCTGCATCTAATTATGTAAGAATGCAGATCCAGGTGGGAATAGATCTCTAGAAATATGAATCTAAAGGTAGGGAAACATGAGGAAAAGAGAGTTAGCAGGGAACAAAAAGATTTAAAGGGAACAATACAACTTAGCAGTTGTGAGGCAACTCGTTCCAGCCTTCAGCTTTTGAGCTGTTTAAATTAGCCAGACAACAGGCCTTCCATTAATCTAATTGGCTGTATACCTCATTTGAGCTGGAAGACTCGGCTTCTGCATCTCAACCCCAGCCGCTTATTAACCAGTTTCCAAATCAATGATCGTCTCTTCTTGCTAGTTCCTCTCCGAGACCTTCGAGGAGTCATGGTGGTCAGATAAGTCAGCCTCAGCCCTTATAGCCTGATTTCTGATCAGGCATTCTTCCTTCGTAACTTCTTGGAAGTCCTATCTGTTGTCTTTGGGTAGGTCTGCTGAAATTCACCATCAGTTCCCAGAGACCCCCCTCAAATCTGCTTAATAAGGCCAAGCACTAACTTCATTGCACTTCCATATCAAGCCTTCACTTGATGGGACCAGTGGTCATGGGAGAGAATCGTGCATGCCTTTTCCATACAACCAGAAGTATGACAGACTGAGGTGGAGAACCTATTGTCATTAGAACCGGGTCCTTGTACTTTTGATCAGCCAGGATGGAGCAGATGTGGTAGCAGTAGGTGTTTAGAAAAAAAGTCTATCTTGGTTGGAAGTCCTAACCAGCAGAAGTAGTTTCAACAGAGTGTGGTCATTCAAATTCTCAAAGTATATTGCTCACTCAATACGTGTATCCGAGAGAGGGATACTTAATGTTCTGGACCGTTCTCACGTCATTATTGGAAGACACAATTGAAAATAACCATGGAGGTGAAGTTGCGGGATACATATTAACCCAGACTCTAATTCTGCCCTGGTCCGGTGAGCGATATTTTAGCCAAATAACTTGATTCAGAACAGTCTTGCTTTGATGGCTAAAGTTTCAATGGAGATAAAGGTTTTGAGGCTTAAGGTGTTCTCAAGACCAAAAGACACTTCAACTTCACAAAGAACATCTTTGACATCATTGCTGTTCTTGAGGGTGAATATATAGACAGAAAAATGTTTTAAGTTTCATTATTGATGGCAAAGCAAGAGTTCATGATGACCAGTCTCTGCTCTGTTTTTCGAACTCCATCACAAGAAGTTGTGCGGTAGGTTAGATTTTGCTGGGGTGAAGAGATAATCTCTCCATGGCCGTCCTTTAAAATCTTCCTTCAGTAACTCTTGCCTTCTCTGCATCCTCTTGTGTCAGAGAGGATGCAGTTGCATTTCTTCAGGGTGAGCATTGATATCTTCTGGCAAATAGGGAATTCTTCATTTGTCACTATCCTTAAGTGAAAACCAAATAAAAACCAAATAAAAGGCACAGTTAAGAAAGATAGGAGAGCAGAAGGCAAGTGCTCCAGGATCATGCTAGCTAGAAAAAAGAACTGAGGGACTTATTTACGAGCCCCATGAGCCGCCAGAGCGTCATTTTTTGTAACGCTCCTTCGGCACAATTTAATATCTATCGTGTTATCTTGAGCAATGGAGCTTCTCCAACCATCAACACCATTTTTGTAAAAAAAAAAGAAAAAATATGCACTGCTAAATAGGTTTCTATATGACAAGTATTACAATTTATCAGCAATCAGCGTGTGGTCAGCACCATGCTTTTCACCAGTAGCTTTAAGAAAGAAGCTGCACTATACATGGCAAGTGACCCATTACTTTCTAGCGAGGCTTGCACTACACAAACACCTTTATACGCGTACAAGCACTGTTGCTCCACTGTTCTGCCCTTATGCTTTTCAGGGGGCAAGGCGTCACTGCCTTGCCCCTCCCTCACTTAGGGGTAGGCAACATATAAAAGAGCCTGGTGGTGGGAGGTCTTCTGCAGCTCATGTGCCTCCAGGAGTGCAGGAGAAAAGCAAGGTAGGGTTCTCCTGCCACAGCCTGGAAGAATCAGGTGGGGTGGGAAGGTCATGACTTGGTATCAAAAGAAGAACACTGAAACATTCTTAACAAAAATTAAGCATATGAGTCTACGAGCGTTGAGCTACCAACACACTAATCCTAATTCTGGCTTTCTAGTTAAAACATTGTTAGCTGATTTGGTTGGTTGTCATTCTGTGTTTAGGTGTCAACAAAAAGAAACTCAGCGGCACCGACTGGAGCTTTCTATGATGCCAAACGTGTGTATGTTGGAATCGACTGCATGTGCGATCTGGGAAGAAAAAGCTTCTTACAGCAGCCCTTCCAAATCAACCGTAAGATTCCACAATGAAAGGATGCCAGAAAACAAGAGACAAACAGAAGTTTGATATATGCCAGATCTTGCATGATATGCTTCTCCCTGAAACTGTATTATGAAGCTTGAACTGCTTGAGAGTGTGGGAAACACATACTGTATTAAATGATTCCATGGCCATGAGGCGCCAATAAAACCCTGTATTTACCCCACACTGGGTCTGTCTGGTGTCTTGTGTTTTACTAGGTCATATCTTCTCTGTTTATAGGCTTTTTGATCTGAAGACAGGTTGCACAATAACTAAGATGTCCAAATCTTTATGTTTTAAATGAACCTTTATTGAGTTTTTAAACGTACAAGAACATAATGTCATAGCCGTTTATCCCAGTGCACGGGAGTCAGTGATGAAGGCAGGTACAGCAGTTATGGAGTGGAATGAACAGCAAACAAGTCCTCCCCCAATGACCTGAGCCAGGTGAGCCTTTGTTCTAACTGCATAGACAGAGGAATATATTAGCAAGTAGGATTTAAACAGAGTCCAATTCAGCGACGATTGGGATCATTTAATCTGGACTACGATTAACTCATTCGGGGTTGCACATCATTGAGGAATGTTTACCAATCTCGAAATGGGAAACAAAGCAGGAAATGCTTCACCAACCCCACCCACCCTTGGCTGAGCCGTATTACAGAATAGACCGCCTCCAGCACCACCATGCCGAAGACCATGTCTGGATTGCTCTCGCTCCCACATTGAGTGCTCAGTGCCGATCATGCCTGAACCATTCAAGTCTGCGCCGGCAGCTGTCCAGCCGACCTGAGAAGTTAAAGGCTCTTTTGTATTTACTTTTGCTACTCACCTGAAGAGAAGCTGAAAGAGAGTGCAAATGAGCTGATATATCGACATTAAGAGCGGTGTTAAGAACTTGAATACTGCAACCGCTCTCCCACTTTTCTCTTCACAGCACACTCCAGATCCAATGAAGATTGACAATAATTGCTTAGCCTGCTAAGCATCTCAGCAGATTATCTCACCACTGCTAAATAACGGAGATGAAGGGAGAAACCAGTGCACACTCTACAGACATTGCAGACAACACAGAATGGCACACGAAAACAAAGAGGATGCTACTCAAACCCAGCCTCACCAGAAGAAGAGCCAAAGCTTGCCTGTGCACCACCCAGAAGCACTGATACTGCAAATCACTTTCAAGCCCTACAAAATGCCAAGGGTTGCGACACGGATCTTCAAAACAATGGGAAGACCAGGATCATTTTGAAGAACTTGTCCACTCACAACGATCTTGTGAAAGTACTGGAGTAACACTGCGCCTTCATTTTCAAGAGCAAGACCTGGCATGACCACGCAAAAATCATGCTTGCAACACCTGAAGATTATAGGAGTGTGACCAGCGTACTTAAGGAGCAGAAAGAAAACAAGTTACTTACCTGTAACTTTGGTTCCCCAGTATTGATAACTTTCATAGATTCTCATGCTTTGTATCTTTCCCCGTCGTCGGAATGGGAGCCTCGGTAAATAAAAAATATATCATAACCATAGAAACAAAAGAGAAAATAGGCCTAGGCCTCATCTCATTTTGTAGTATATCACCCTCTTTGTGTAAAAGAGCCCAAACTTTTGCCAGGACCAATCAGCACAGCCTCACCCTTTGGAACCTTCCTGAGAGAGCTCAGAGCCTCAGATTTTCGTAGCCGTTGTGCAAACAGCCACTACCTCAGTAAACCGGCAGAGCTTTCCCAGGGGAGGTGGGTGGGCGCATGAGAATCTATGAAAGTTACCAATACTGGGGAACCAAAGTTACAGGTAAGTAACTTGTTTTCTTACCCCAGTATTGGAACTTTCATAGATTCTAATGCTTTGTATCAGAATAGTTAGCAGTAAATCACAAAAGCACATTTTGGTAGACACTTGGCCTTACATAACCATCTCAGTTTACAGTAACAACCAGTACAAGGTAATCAAGAAAAACAATCATTACTGAACCAAATGTGCTTACCAGGATGGAGGGATTGTAGGGAAAGCTCACCTTTCAATGAAAAAGATTCCTGAGGACTGCTTGACCAACAGCCGCGTCATCTCGTCCCACCGACTCCAGGCAGTAGTGTTTCGTGAAGGTGTGTACACTGCTCCGCGTTGCTGCCCTGCAAATGTCTTTGATAGCAACTCCAGCAAAAAGAGCCACTGAAGATGCCATCGCTCGTGTAGAATGAGCTCGGGCCCTTCTGTCCAAAGGTTTGCCCGCAGCCTGATGACAGAATTGAATTGCACTGGAGATCCAGCGGGAAATGCCACTCTTAGCGAGAGGCAACCCCTTCCGTGGTGCACTGTAGGAAATAAATAACTGTGTAGACTTCCTGAAAGATCGTGTGCGCTCGAGATAGAATTTCAGACATCTCTGGACATCCAAAGAATGCAATGTTCGTTCCGCCTGGGTAGAAGGACGTGGAAAAAAGGAATTCAAAATCAAGGGTTCATTCAGATGAAAATCCGAAGGTACCTTCGGGGTGAATTTTGGGTTGGTTCTCAAAATTAGCACATCCTTTTTGAACTGCAGAAAAGGCTCCACTATGGACAGAGCCTGGAGTTCACTAACCCTCCTAGCCGATGTCAACGCTAAGAGGAGGGCTAGCTTCCAAGATAGGAACTTCAAGTCCGCCCTGTGAATCGGCTCAAAAGGAGCTTTCATGAGCTGAGCCAGTACAAGGTTGAGTTGCCAGATTGGTGGGGGTGCTCGGACCGGAGGATACATCCGAAACAACCCTTTAAGGAACTGTTTCACAATCCTTGCGGACCATAGAGATGGCCCCGAGGTCTTTCGTCTAAAACGGGATATGGCAGCCAAATGTACCTTGACCGAAGAGTGCGCCAAACCTGATTTAGCCAGTGACAGGATGTAAGGCAAAACCTGATGTGGCCGGGATTTATAAGGATGGAGTTTATTCCTCTGGCACCACAGACAAAATCTTTTCCATTTTGCCCTGTATGTCTTATTAGTGCTTGGCGCCCGCGCCTGAGACAAAACATCCCTGCATTCCCTGGAGAGATTCAGATAACGGAATTCTCTGTGTTCAGGAGCCACGCTGTCAAGTGTAGTGACTTCGGATCCGGATGGAGCACCTGTCCCTGATCCCGCGACAACAGAGATGGAATCAGCGGCAAGCGAATTGGGCGATCCTGGGAGAGAAGCAGGAGTTCCGTGAACCAGAACTGCCGGGCCCACGCTGGAGCAATGAGAATCATCTTGCATGGTTCCGCCCTGACCTTCCTGAGAACTCGAGGAATGAGAGGAATGGGAGGAAAAGCGTAGCAAAATGCGCCGAACCAAGCAATCGAAAGGGCATTCCCCAGCGATCCTCAATGGGGAACCTTGCTTGCGTAAAACCGACATTTGGCGTTCTCCGGGGACGCAAAAAGGTCTATGGTCGGAGTACCCCATCTCTCGAACACTTCCTCCAGCATGGGCTGGTCCAATTTCCACTCGTGAGTCACTTTCCTCTGACGACTCAGAGCATCCGCCGTGATGTTGAGGCACCCTGCTAGGTGCTCGGCCTGTAGGGTGATCTTGTGAGAAATCGCAAAATCCCAGATCGACTGAGCCTCTTTGGACAGAGTTCGCGATCTTGTTCCCCCTTGCTTGTTGATATAGTGCATGGCCGTCGTGTTGTCTGTCCGGACCAGCACTGCACGATTCTGAAGTCTGGGAAGGAACGCCAGCAAGGCTAAGCGGATAGCCATCAGCTCCAAGAGGTTGATGTGGTTTAGGCTTTGCACTGGACTCCAGTGACCACTGATTTGAAGCTCCTGGAGTACCGCTCCCCAGCCTTCTAAGGAGGCATCTGTGGTCACCACCATAGGAGAAGGAGGGGTCCTAAATGTTAATCCCACTGCGATGTTCTCCTTTACCAGCCACCACTCGCAGGCCTTGCGCATACCTGGTGTTATCCACACCTTGTCGTTGAACGACCCTTCTGCCTGGCGCCATTGTTTGTCTAACTCCTCCTGCAGAGGACGCATATGAAGCCTGCAATGCGGTATTAATGGTATGCAGGATGATATCGATCCGAGTAAGGACTTGTACCGGCGAACCGACACATTTTTCCTCTGCAGCACTTGACGAGCGGAGGTGATCAGCTTGCGTTGACGCTCCTCCGACGGACGAGCGGTGCATAGTGTCGTGTCCAGAATAGCTCCAAGGAATCTTTGGGACCTGGAAGGTATCAGCACCGACTTGGATCTGTTGAGCTGAAGACCCAAGTGGGCGAACAATTGAATGCAAGTTGACACTGCTTGAGAAGCTGCCTTGAGCGACGGAGCCTTGACGAGCCAGTCGTCCAAGTATGGGAAAACCTCTAAGGATTGTTTCCTGAGAAAAGCAGCGACTGGTGCCAGCATCTTCGTGAATATCCGAGGTGCAGACCGAAGGCCAAACGGAAGCACCTTGAACTGGAAATGGCTCTTGCCTACTGTGAAGCGTAGATATTGCCTGTGAGCTGGGTGGATTGGAACGTGGAAGTACGCATCCTCTAAATCCAGGGACGCCAAAAAATCGCCCGGATTCAGTAGATGGAGAATATCCTGGAGAGTGACCATCCTGAAGGAGAGCTTGATGAGATAGGTGTTGAGCTCTCTTAGGTCTAGTATAGGACGCCACGTATCTTCCGTCTTCCGAACCAGGAAGAACCTGGAATAGAAACCCTTGCCCCTCTGCGAAAGAGGTACTGGTTCTATTGCCCCCTTGATGAATAGTTGGTGGGCTTCGAGATGTAACAGTCGGAGATGTTTTGAGGGACGGGCGTCCGGAGCTCTCGTTGGAGGAAGATCTTGGAATTCCAACGTATGGCCACTCTGAACAATATTCAAAACCCACCGGTCCGATGTTATAAGGACCCAGCTGTCCAGACAATAGGAGATCCTGCCCCCAACCGGTGTTCTTGGTCGGGGAGGAACAGTAGTCAGAGCCAGGAGGCCGCTATTGCCTCTTGGCATTGTCTCGTCCCTGACGATTCTGACGTCCTCTCTGGGACTGACGAGAGAAAGAAGCCGATTGACCTTGGCATTGGTTTGAATACTGATTCTTATATGACTGTCCTGACTGTGTGGAATACTGACGTTGGTTTCCTCTATAAGTAGAAAACCCTCGTCCACGTGCTCCTCTGAATGGAACCTTGCGATAATTTAAGGATCCTAAGGACCTTGCCGTGTCCATGTCCTTCTTTATGCTCTGCAGAGCCTCATCAACATGCTTACCAAAAAGCATTTCTCCGTCAAAAGGAAGGTCCAGGATCTTATTTTGGACCTCCTGACGGAACCAGGTTGCTTTTTGTGAGAAGTTGGCCTGATGTATGATGTCACTAGTTCTAGTGTACACCTTATATCAGTCCAAATACCCTTATGGTGATTGGTTGTAAAGTCAACCTTATAGACCAGCTATCCTAGTGGTAGCATGGACAAGAGCAGTCTTAGGCTAAACTCTGAATGGCATGTGAAGCCAGCTGTGATACCATATATAATCCCTTGAATACCAAATGAAAGGACACCACAACAGATATATATATAAAATAAAGTGTATTTATTCTAGTCAAACCCTCAGCACTCTTTATGAGATTAGAGGTAAGTACAACACAGTCTTATTTATGCATACATTAAGTCACACAGGTAAGTAATACAGTTAGGCCCTAGGGGCCACGCAAACCATATACTAAGTAAGTGGTATAAGGACCACTGTCACGGAAACAGAATAGGCCTCGGCCTAGGGAATCGCTGGGGCTACACTACACTAGCTTTAGTTAGGAAGTGGGAGGCCCACGGGATTCGTGTGCAGAGTGGAAACACTCACGCGTAATGCGTAAAAGTCACTAGCAATAGTACAGTTTAGAAAACGATAGATTTAGGACACTTCCAGAGTAGCTAGGAAGTCGAGACTGGAAAACTAGACACTAGGATAGTCACTATCCTGATGAGCACCGGAGTACCCAAGTTACCTAGCCCACAGGCTGCGGGTGCATAGGGGTGAAGTTGCGTCGGTTTTCGTCGTTGACTCCTATGGATGCCTGAAGAAAGATGCTGACAGGCAGTCAGTGAAGAGTGTCCGGTGGATCCCAAGGCTGGGATCAAGAAGAGGAGAGACCTGCAAGCAGAAGGGACAGAGTCAAGGTCACTAGCCAGTGACCACGTGGAACCAGGAAGGAACCAGGCGATGTCGTGAAGATTGCAGGTGAAGGTGAAGCTTGTCGCTGCAGCCAGGAGGACCAGGAAGCGTCGAGGACGACCAGGACCAGGAGGCGAGCTGTCCCACGAAGGCTCTTGCTGTCGGCGGCGTCGAAGTTGGACTAGGACTCACCAAGCCTTGGCAAGCGGAACCCACGAAGAACGGAGGACTTGCTTCTGGTGCAGACCAGGAAGGTCTGGGGTGCTTCTTCTTTGCAGAGAAGCGGGAGCCAGTCTGGAGGAGCCAAACCAGCGCAGAAGATTTCAGGATGCGTCGTCACAAAGGCCACTAGCCAGCGGGCAAGCAACCGGACAGACGCGGCAAGCAGGAAAATGCAGAAGGGCCCCACGCAGGACTCGTGGAGTGTGGGGGGCTGATCTTCGGTGCAGATGATGCTTGGGGTTGGGGCTTCTCAATCCCCAGTGCACAACTTCGAGGGTGCCTCAGAAGCTGCGCTTGAAGTTACTAGCCACTTTTCCCAGGTAGCCGGTCCCACGTTGCTCGTCGCCTCCACGGATCTCAGCTCTGCTGTGGATGTGGATCAGGGTCGGAGAAGTCTGGAAGTCAAGGCTCTGGTCGGGCTCTGCAGTCGGTTCCTCGTAGAACTTGGGCAAAGCAAAGGGTAGTCTCTTGATGGTGCCTGTTTGCACAGGGTAGCCACTCCTTGGCCACAAGGGAGATTCTTCAGTCTTCTTCTTTCGTCGAATGTCGAAGGTCCAGAGTTTCTGTTCAAGTTTGCAGGTTCAGGATAATCTAAAGTCTTGAGGCCCAACTCCCAATCTTATACTAATCTGGGGGGCTGGGATACCTGCTAGGTCAAGCCTTATGGGTGGGACCTGGGAGGGGGTGGTTACACCCACTTCCCTTTGTCCAGTTTCGCGCCAGAGCTGGGGCTGGAGTGCCCCAGCGCCGGTTTGAACTGGACTATGCAAGGAACACCTTGTGTGCCCCAGGCATGTCTCATTCCTTTCAGCCCACCCTGCCCCAATACACTAAAGGCTGTCTGGGGAGGTGCTAGCACCTCCCCAAGCAGGAAACCTATTGTCCAGGCCTCCCTGGCTGGGATCACTCCCAGCTGCAGGAGGTCAGACTTGTTTCGTGGCAGCAGCATCCATTTTGTGATGCTGAGGCTTTGGTCAGAGGCTAACAGTGAAGTATGATTTTAACATGTCTTTCCCTCTAGAAGGGGGGAATAATATCCTCATGTCCAGAAATGGCATGGGGGTATTATTCCACAGTGTTAGACACCTTACACGACATGTTTCGATAAAGCCAAACCATAGTTACCATAACCGTCTAAGATTATAAGGCACTTTAAGAGTATATGGTAGGCTATATCATAGAACAGCTATAAGGACTTGGTTCCGAAAGCTGCAGACAGGCTCAGCTCATGCTAGAGCACCATCTCACATGTTACCAAGCACTCTGCCTCCAAGATTGTTAAGGCCTGCCATAGGAGTGACCGATAGGTACACATGTGTCTATATGTAAGTTAGGTATAGGAATACTACACCTAAGCAAGGGGTGATTACACGACCTTGCCCCAGCTGAGTGATCAGCCAGTTGTGTCAAAATGGAAGGCCAGGCCAGGGGTGGCATAATACATGCTGCAGCCCCTGGTAGGCCTAGGGTACACCTATGCCCTGGGTACCTAGGGTACACTGTACAGGGGCCAATAAGGTGACCCTATCCAAATGGGTTATGCACCTAAAGTACATAGTATTAATTTAGAGAGAGAACAGCAGGGCTGTGGGTCTGATTAGCAGGCCCACAGCCACATCTAAGTCGAAAACCAGTAAAGCAAAAGCAAAAAGTGGGGGTGAACATAGAAAGCAGACCCTACTCTCCTACACAACCCCCCCCCCCCCAAACTTAGGGACATTAAACTAACCTTGACCAGTTGAGTCTTCATGTTCTAAGTGGAAATATCTAGAGAGTCCATCTGCATTGGCATGGTCAGTCCCAGGTCTATGTTCCACTGTGAAGTCCATCCCCTGTAGGGAAATGGACCACCTAAGAAGTTTGGGATTTTCACCCTTCATCTGATTTAGCCACAAGAGGGGCTTATGGTCTGTCTGAATCTTGAAGTGAGTGCCAAACAAGTATGGCCTCAGCTTCTTCAGGGCCCAAACCACAGCAAAGGCCTCCCTCTCAATAGCTGACCAACGTTTCTCTCTAGGGGTCAGCCTTCTACTTATAAAAGCAATGGGCTGGTCTTGACCATCTACATTCAGTTGTGAAATAACAGCTCCCACACCTAACTCAGAAGCATCTGTCTGGACAATGAACTCTTTGGAGTAGTCTGGACTTTTCAAAATAGGTGCACTGCACATGGCCTGCTTCAGGTCATCAAATGCTTTTTGACAGCTTACTGTCCACTGAACTTTCTTTGGCATCTTCTTGGAGGTCAAGTCATTAAGTGGTGTCACTATGGACCCATAGTTCTTAACAAACTTTCTGTAGTACCCAGTCAGGCCCAAGAAAGCTCTGACCTGAGTCTGGGTAGTTGGAGGAGTCCAGTCCTTTATGGTCTGGATCTTGCTCTCCAGTGGTTGAACCTGACCCCCACCGACTAGGTGGCCCAGGTATACAACCTTGCTCTGCCCTATCTGGCACTTAGTGGCCTTGATAGTGAGGCCTGCCTTTTGCAGGGCCTCTAAAACATTCCTCAGGTGGACCAGGTGATCCTCCCAGGTGGAGCTAAAGACAGCAATATCATCAAGATAAGCTGCACAGTAGTCATCCAACCCAGTAAGGACTTGATTCACCAACCTTTGGAAAGTGGCAGGTGCATTCTTCAAACCAAAGGGCATTACCACAAATTGATAATGTCCTCCTGGGGTCGAGAAAGCAGTTTTGGCCTTTGCATTCTCAGCTAGTCTAATTTGCCAGTAGCCTGCTGTCAGGTCAAATGTGCTCAAAAACTTAGCAGCTGCCAGTCTGTCAATGAGCTCATCTGCCCTAGGTATTGGGTGGGCATCTGTCCTAGTGACAGCATTGAGACCTCTGTAGTCCACGCAAAACCTCATCTCTCTCTTACCATATTGGGTGTGAGGTTTTGGCACAAGAACTACAGGACTAGCCCAAGGGCTCTCTGAAGGTTCAATGACTCCCAGCTCCAACATCTTTTGTACCTCAACTTTTATGCAGTCCCTGACATGGTCAGGTTGCCTGTAGATTTTACTCTTCACAGGCAGACTGTCACCAGTGTCCACCTCATGGGTGCACCAGTTTGTCTGACTTGGGGTCAGAGAGAACATATGTCTGTAGGATTGCAGAACTTGTCTGCAGTCCTGTTGCTGATGGACAGTGAGGCTGTCAGAAAAGACCACACCATCAACTGAGCCATCATCAGGGTTCTGAGTCAACAGGTCTGGGAGAGGGTCACTCTGTTCCTCCTGCCCCTCATCTGTAGCCATGAGTAGCCCCATGTCTGCCCTGTCAACATATGCCTTCAATCTGTTGACATGAAGCACCCTGTGGGGGCTTCTGGGAGTCCCAAGGTCCACCAAGTAGGTGACTTCTCCCTTTTTCTCAACAATAGTGTGGGGCCCAGACCATTTGTCTTGGAGTGCTGCTGGGGCCACTGGCTCCAACACCCACACTTTCTGTCCTGGCTGGTAAACAGTCAGTACAGCCTTTTGGTCATGCCAAGCTTTTTGGAGTTCTTGGCTTGCCTCAAGGTTTTTAGAAGCCTTCTTCATATACTCTGCCATCCTGGAGCGGAGACCAAGTACATAATCCACTATGTCTAGTTTGGGTTGTCTGAGAGGTCTCTCCCATCCTTCCCTCACCAAACACAGGGGTCCTCTTACAGGATGCCCAAACAAAAGCTCAAAGGGGCTGTAGCCAACCCCCTTTTGTGGGACCTCTCTGTAAGCAAACAGAAGGCAGGGTAAAAGGATGTCCCATCTTCGCCTAAGCTTGTCTGGTAATCCTTTTATCATTCCCTTTAGGGTCTTGTTGAATCTCTCAACAAGCCCATTGATCTCTCAACAAGCCCATTGCACTGTGGGTGATAGGGTGTGGTGAACTTATAGTTAACACCACACTCCTTCCACATTGCAGTCAAGTATCCTGACATGAAGTTGGCACCTCTGTCAGAAATGACCTCCTTTGGAAAGCCCACTCTGGAGAATACTCCAAGCAGGGCCCTTGCCACAACAGGAGCTGTTGTGGTCCTCGGGGGAATTGCTTCTGGGTACCTGGTGGCATGGTCCACTATCACCAGTATGAATCTGTGCCCAGATGCTGTTTGTGGGTCCATTGGTCCTACAATATCTATGCCCACTCTTTCAAAGGGGACCCCCACCACAGGTAGTGGTATGAGGGGGGCCTTTGTGGTGCCACCTGATTTGCCACTGGCTTGGCAGGTGACACAGGAGCGACAAAACTCCTTAGTATCTTCTGACATGAGGGGCCAGTGAAAGTGAGGGACAAGCCTGTCCCAGGTCTTGTTCTGGCCTAAATGTCCTGCAAGGGGAATATCATGGGCCAAGGTAAGAAGGAAGCCTCTGAACTTCAGTGGTATGACCAACCTCCTGGATGCACCAGGCTTGGGGTCTCTAGCCTCTGAATACAGTAGCCCTTCATCCCAATACACTCTATGGGTACCTTGAGCATTCCCTGCAGCCTCAGCAGCAGCCAGCTGTCTGAGGGGTTCCAGAGAGGGGCAGTCTAATTGAGCCTGCCTCAGATCTGCCCTTGAAGGTCCCTCTGTCCCAAGAAACTCAACCTGATCAGGTTCAAGTTCTTCTAGGACAGTTCCTTCAGGGCTCTCAGAATCATCCTCCTGGGAGGGCTGATCCACCACCTGAGGCAGGGGGGAAGGCACAGCCTTAACCCTACTGCTCTTTCTCTTGGGTTGTGACTGGTCCATAGTTTCAGGATCCAGCACTTGTTCAGTGGTGCACTTTTTGGCATGTGACCTGGTCACAGAAAGGACATGTGCATCTATCCCCAGCATTTCTGCATGGGTCCTATACTCCACTTCAGACCAAACTGAAGTTTCAAGATCATTGCCCAGTAAACACTCTACAGGAAGGTCTGAACTAACAACAACTTTCTTGAGGCCAGTTACCCCTCCCCAGGAGAAGTTAACAATAGCCACACTATGGGAGGTAGTGGCATTGCTAGCGTTGGTCACTAGGTAATTCTCACCTAGTATGATCTGTCCAGGGTCCACAAAAGCAGGTGTCACCATTGTGACACTAGCCCCAGTGTCCCTGTAGGCCTGAGCCATTCTTTGGTTGATAAAAGGAGTCTGTCTGTACTTGCCCAGGTTACTGGGGCCTACAGTAGAGGACAAAGCTAAGTCCCCATCACAGATCAGAACAGCCTGAGTAGGTACTCTGACTAGGCCAGAATCCTCCTCAGTTCCCAGGGTTAACCCTACTACACCCTTTTGCTGGGAACCACCACTTACAGCTGAACTAGGGGGTACAGTTGCCTTAGGGGCAATGGTGGCTGGGGGCTTATCCTTTTTGGTGCACTCACTAAACCAATGTGAGTTGGACTTACAATAGTTGCACCATGGTTTCTTTTGGCCATCTTTCTTTTTATCCTTTTTGGGACCACCCTCCCCCTGAGCCTTTTGGGGGCCTGGTGAAGACTTCTGGTCTTTTTGTTTCTGATCATTACCCTTCTGGTCTGCCTTTTTCTGATCACCGCCCTGGTTCTGGTTTTTCTGCTTAACTCTAAGTCCTGACCCATCTATCTGCCTTCTTTCCCAATTCTTGGGGAGAAGTCAGATCAGAATCAATCAGGTGTTGATGCAATAGCTGGGTTTGACAGTTGTTAAGTATTTGTTCTCTCATGATCAAATTATACAATCCTGTATAGTCCTTAACCTTACTTCCCATTAGCCAGCCTTCCAGAGCCTTAGTGGCACAATCTACAAAGTCAGTCCAGTCCTGAGTCTGTGTCTTCTGGGTATCCCTGAACAACAACCTGTATTGTTCAGTGGTTAGGCCAAACCCATCAATCAGAGCACTCTTCAGGACAGTGTAATTATCTGCATCCTCATCACTAACTGTGAGGAGCTTGTCTGTACCTTTCTCAGAGAAGGAGAGCCACAAGATAGCTGCCCACTGACTTTGAGGTACCTGCTGTACTTTGCAAGCTCTCTCCAAAGCAGTTATCCATTTGTGGATGTCATCCCCACACTTGTAGGGAGGGACAATCTTGCTCAGGTTTCTATTATCATAGTGCCTGTCTCTATCCTTAGGGATATTGCTGCCACCAGTGGGTTCTGACCCACTTAACTTTTGCTCTCTAGCCAGAGCAAGCTTCTCCTTGGCAAGGGCAAGTTCTTCCCTCTGAATCCTCAGATTAGCTTCCCTCATTCTGGCTTCATGTTCCTTTCTCTCAGGGGAAGTCATTCCCCTGTGAGAGGAAACACTAGAGATGCTAGAGACATGGGAGTGGATGGATTCCCTTGAAGGGGATCTGTCCTTCCTGCTTCTCTGTGTAAGCCTACTTGGGGGTCTGTATGGGGGGACCCCATGCAAACTCCCATGTAAGCTTAGGTTAGCCTGGCTAAGTCTTCCTACTTGGCCCTGGCTGTCTACCTCTTCATCTGAAGTCCCATCTGACTCCTCTGTGGTGGGTAGACCCTCCTGTGTACCTAGGGTACCTGCCTGAGAGGCTTTAAGGGCATCATACTCCTTTAGGAGTTGTCTTAACTGAAGGAGGGTAGGGTTTGCACCCTGTTTTATTCCTCTGGAGGTACACAATTGTCTCATCTCCTGGAATGTTAAGGTATCATATCTAGAGGGGGTCTTCTGCAGACCTGACCCTCCTGAGAGAGCATCTACTTGATCTCCTCTCAGAGACACGATCTAGTGAGGGTGTGGTGTGTGCACCTACCTACACTAGTTGTTTCTACTAAACCTCTCTGGTAGTTGTAGTCAGGGTGTGTTACTCCCTTCAACCTACAACTACTAAGTCCAGTAGGACTTAAGTATTATAATCTATGTTATATGTACCTAGACAATATCTGTGTGATCTTTCAATTTAGTATCTCAAGATTACAATGGTATTACAACAGCAAGCTCAGATCCCAACCGCTGCTCACCAATGTGAGAAGTTGGCCTGATGTATGATGTCACTAGTTCTAGTGTACACCTTATATCAGTCCAAATACCCTTATGGTGATTGGCTGTAAAGTCAACCTTATAGACCAGCTATCCTAGTGGTAGCATGGACAAGAGCAGTCTTAGGCTAAACTCTGAATGGCATGTGAAGCCAGCTGCGATACCATATATAATCCCTTAAATACCAAATGAAAGGACACCACAACAGATATATATATAAAATAAAGTGTATTTATTCTAGTCAAACCCTCAGCACTCTTTATGAGATTAGAGGTAAGTACAACACAGTCTTATTTATGCATACATTAAGTCACACAGGTAAGTAATACAGTTAGGCCCTAGGGGCCACGCAAACCATATACTAAGTAAGTGGTATAAGGACCACTGTCACGGAAATAGAATAGGCCTCGGCCTAGGGAATCGCTGGGGCTACACTACACTAGCTTTAGTTAGGACGTGGGAGGCCCACGGGATTCGTGTGCAGAGTGGAAACACTCACGCGTAATGCGTAAAAGTCACTAGCAATAGTACAGTTTAGAAAACAATAGATTTAGGACACTTCCGGAGTAGCTAGGAAGTCGAGACTGGAAAACTAGACACTAGGATAGTCACTATCCTGATGAGCACCGGAGTACCCAAGTTACCTAGCCCACAGGCTGCGGGTGCATAGGGGTGAAGTTGCGTCGGTTTTCGTAGTTGACTCCTATGGATGCCTGAAGAAAGATGCTGACAGGCAGTCAGTGAAGAGTGTCCGGTGGATCCCAAGGCTGGGATCAAGAAGAGGAGAGACCTGCAAGCAGAAGGGACAGAGTCAAGGTCACTAGCCAGTGACCACGTGGAACCAGGAAGGAACCAGGCGATGTCGTGAAGATTGCAGGTGAAGGTGAAGCTTGTCGCTGCAGCCAGGAGGACCAGGAAGCGTCGAGGACGACCAGGACCAGGAGGCGAGCTGTCCCACGAAGGCTCTTGCTGTCGGCGGCGTCGAAGTTGGACTAGGACTCACCAAGCCTTGGCAAGCGGAACCCACGAAGAACGGAGGACTTGCTTCTGGTGCAGACCAGGAAGGTCTGGGGTGCTTCTTCTTTGCAGAGAAGCGGGAGCCAGTCTGGAGGAGCCAAACCAGCGCAGAAGATTTCAGGATGCGTCGTCACAAAGGCCACTAGCCAGCGGGCAAGCAACCGGACAGACGCGGCAAGCAGGAAAATGCAGAAGGGCCCCACGCAGGACTCTTGGAGTGTGGGGGGCTGATCTTCGGTGCAGATGATGCTTGGGGTTGGGGCTTCTCAATCCCCGGTGCACAACTTCGAGGGTGCCTCAGAAGCTGCGCTTGAAGTTACTAGCCACTTTTCCCAGGTAGCCGGTCCCACGTCCCTCGTCGCCTCCACGGATCTCAGCTCTGCTGTGGATGTGGATCAGGGTCGGAGAAGTCTGGAAGTCAAGGCTCTGGTCGGGCTCTGCAGTCGGTTCCTCGTAGAACTTGGGCAAAGCAAAGGGTAGTCTCTTGATGGTGCCTGTTTGCACAGGGTAGCCACTCCTTGGCCACAAGGGAGATTCTTCAGTCTTCTTCTTTCGTCGAATGTCGAAGGTCCAGAGTTTCTGTTCAAGTTTGCAGGTTCAGGATAATCTAAAGTCTTGAGGCCCAACTCCCACTCTTATACTAATCTGGGGGGCTGGGATACCTGCTAGGTCACGCCTTATGGGTGGGACCTGGGAGGGGGTGGTTACACCCACTTCCCTTTGTCCAGTTACGCGCCAGAGCTGGGGCTGGAGTGCCCCAGCGCCGGTTTGAACTGGACTATGCAAGGAACACCTTGTGTGCCCCAGGCATGTCTCATTCCTTTCAGCCCACCCTGCCCCAATACACTAAAGGCTATCTGGGGAGGTGCTAGCACCTCCCCAAGCAGGAAACCTATTGTCCAGGCCTCCCTGGCTGGGATCACTCCCAGCTGCAGGAGGTCAGACTTGTGTCGTGGCAGCAGCATCCATTTTTTGATGCTGAGGCTTTGGTCAGAGGCTAACAGTGAAGTATGATTTTAACACGTCTTTCCCTCTAGAAGGGGGGAATAATATCCTCATGTCCAGAAATGGCATGGGGGTATTATTCCACAGTGTTAGACACCTTACACGACATGTTTCGATAAAGCCAAACCATAGTTACCATAACCGTCTAAGATTATAAGGCACTTTAAGAGTATATGGTAGGCTATATCATAGAACAGCTATAAGGACTTGGTTCCGAAAGCTGCAGACAGGCTCAGCTCATGCTAGAGCACCATCTCACATGTTACCAAGCACTCTGCCTCCAGGATTGTTAAGGCCTGCCATAGGAGTGACTGATAGGTACACATGTGTCTATATGTAAGTTAGGTATAGGAATACTACACCTAAGCAAGGGGTGATTACACGACCTTGCCCCAGCTGAGTGATCAGCCAGTTGTGTCAAAATGGAAGGCCAGGCCAGGGGTGGCATAATACATGTTGCAGCCCCTGGTAGGCCTAGGGTACACTTATGCCCTGGGTACCTAGGGTACACTGTACAGGGGCCAATAAGGTGACCCTATCCAAATGGGTTATGCACCTAAAGTACATAGTATTAATTAAGAGAGAGAACAGCAGGGCTGTGGGTCTGATTAGCAGGCCCACAGCCACATCTAAGTCGAAAACCAGTAAAGCAAAAGCAAAACCTGGGGGTGAACATAGAAAGCAGACCCTACTCTCCTACACTTTTAACCAGCCTTGACGGCGCAGGAGCGCTGACCCTGCCAACGCCCTGAAAGCGGTAGAGGCTATGTCCATAGCACAGTCGATGATCTCAGAGGAACATCTCTCTCCTTCCATGAGGACTTGTTTGGCCTCCTCTTGATTAGAGTCTGTTAAGAGGTCCACAAACGGTTCCATGTCGCACCACATTTGGCGGTCATATCTGCCTAGAATGGCTAATGAATTTGCTGCCCGAACCAACAAACTGGCCATGGTGGAAAATCTCTTCCCTACATTGTCCAACCGCCTGCCATCCTTATCCGGAGGTGTAGTCAAAGGCGTCGAAGGATTCTTGGACTTGCTCTGTGCGGCTTGAGATATCACAGAGTCAGGCTTTGGTTGTCCAAGGAGACGTGCAGGACTGCCCTCTGGGGCCTTGTATTTCTTCTCCAGCCGGGGAAGGACCGGGATGACCGTTGCCGGGTTCTGCATAACCTTGATCCCCTCATTCCATACATGCTCAATGATGGGAATTGACCTGACGGACTTTCTGTACTGCGCTTTAAAATCGTATAGAAAACAGTCCGACTGTTCCACTATGAGAGGCAGCCCAAATCGTGTGGATGCACGCTCCATAAGATTATGGAACACCCCAATATCTGCCGGCGGCGACACGTTCGTGTCCCGCCCTGTATCATCCGGATCTTGCATTCCCGTATCATCCATATCCACATCCGAATCCCCTGGATCAGTAAGTGGGACCACGTGCCCCTCATCGTCCCCATCCGTATCCACATCCTGTGCGTCGTCATTGGCAGGTTCCGTAAATGAAGTTTGAGGAACCACTACTGGTACCACTACTGGTGAAGTACGTGGTATATTCTCAGGAGGAGGTGGCAAGTCCCCTGGCGACCCGCGCGGGACCACAGATGTAGATGGACGCAGTGGTTGAACTTCAGGGCGTGACGGAAATCGAGCTCTGTAATCCTGCAACATCATCTGCAAGTCCGTAACCAGAGCAACTGGTAGAGCTATCAAGTCCTGTCTCAAAGTCTGAGGACGAAATTCTTGCTGAACATATTGTTGTTCCTCTTGCTCAGCCTGCTCATAGTACTCCTCCGTATCAGTGTCCTGCTGCTTTACATGCAGTTCCGAGGGACTGTAGGCGTCACCATACTGCTCATCCACATCCTCATCTTCCGATTCATCCAGCAGCATGGATGGTGGTAAAGGCGTCACCTGCCTAGGAGATGTCATCTCCGGTGTAATCTTTAACTTCTGTATTGTAAATCCAGAAATTTTACTCGCCGGCGGTCTCGTCGACGGTCCCGTCGTCGAAGGGATCACCAGCGTCGACGAAATAGATGACGAACCCGTCGACGGCACGGTAATCTTCGTCGACGGAGTGTGTATCGTCTTCGATAATACGGTCGTCGACGATGCCTGAATCGTCGTCGATGGTAGGGTCGTCGACAGAGCCTTTTTCTTCGTCGACGGTAAGCTCGTCGACGGAGCTTTCTTCATCGTCAACGGGACAACTGTCGATGGTCTCGTCGACGAGCTCGTCGTCAGCAGCATCGACGACGCCGTCGCCGTCGTTGTCATCGTCGTCGTGGTCTTCATCGTCGAAACTGTCATCGACAGGATCTTCATGGCAACTGTCGTCGACGACGAGAATGAAGCTGTCGTCGACGAAACAGGAATAGATGTCGTCGACGGTCCCGTCGACAAACTCAAGGAAACTGTCTTTGGAGTGGTAATCGTCGTCGACGTACCTGCTTGAATCACCGTCGACGGACGCTACTTCTTCACAGGAACCATCTGAGGAGTTCCTGCAGAGTGTTTCTTCGCAGGCTTTTCCTTTTGGGACGGAGGAGAAGATATTGAAACCTCCTTTTTATCCCTAGAGGCTGTGTCCACACCAGCAGCCTGTCCCTGCCTCTCCTTTACACTTCCGTGAGGAGATTTTTTGGGACCAGCCTCCTCAGACCTTTCAGAGATCCCATGAGGGGCTTTGACAGGGGGTTCTTCAGAGATGGAGGGAGATGACCTACCCCTCTTCCTTGATCTCCTGGAAGAAGTGCCAGAAATTGAATCTTCCTCATCTGACGAGATAACCTCCTTTCTGGTCTTCAGTTTTTGCAGCCATGTCAGCAGACGACCCTCTCTGTCTCGCAAAGTCTTGGTTGAAAGAGTGCGACAAATCTTACAGTCTGTGGCCTTGTGCTCCGGGTATAAACAGTAAATACAACTGTCATGCTTATCTTCCACGAAAAGCCTCTTCTTTCCACAAGAAGCACAGGGCCTGAATAAGGCTTTCTTCTCCTTCTCTGACATAATGTCACTATAGATGTTAAAATTAAATTCTGAAAGAACAATGAGAAAAAACTGAGCAGAGCTCAGTGGAGACTCCCAAGCACAACGTGCGGTAGAAAAATCTGAGGCTCTGAGCTCTCTCAGGAAGGTTCCAAAGGGTGAGGCTGTGCTGATTGGTCCTGGCAAAAGTTTGGGCTCTTTTACACAAAGAGGGTGATATACTACAAAATGAGATGAGGCCTAGGCCTATTTTCTCTTTTGTTTCTATGGTTATGATATATTTTTTATTTACCGAGGCTCCCATTCCGACGACGGGGAATGATACAAAGCATGAGAATCTATGAAAGTTCCAATACTGGGGTAACTGGAACACCATACTCCGTGACCACAGTAAAAGCCCAGCGCTTTGTACTAAGGGGACTACCGGTAAAATGCATCTCTTGGACACATCAGTCACAATTTATCAGAACTTAGACTTCCTGTAAATAACATAATACAGATTGCCTCGCCTTTAGACAAGAACAAGAAGTTTCCCCTGTTCGTTGTAACCCTGTCTATAAACCAAGATGGGAAAACCTGTGATCTTTCTGTGGTCACAAGACACTGCAGTTGCATCATCATCACAGAAGCACCTAAGGGAACAGGGGGCCCAGTCATGTGCTAATATTGTCAACACTAGGGATGCACTGCTGCATTTTGCCAGAAACCCAGGTGTGTACGCTGTAGATGGGAACATACCTCCAATCAATGCACCAGGAATGGAGAAACCGAAAGAATGATAACGTGCAAACTGCACAGGAAATCACCCTGCAATCTATCTCTGCTGTCTCTAACTGCAAAAGCAAAGACGGACGAACCATGGAAGCAACTACCTCAACCACAAATGGTATCTCGCCACTCACTTGCAACAGACCAGGGCCAACAGAAGATAAATGCCGACAAACCCGGAACATCACACAGGATTCCAAGCCACACCTCAACAAACAACCATAGCGATGCACACGTGGATGGAAGGACTTACGCAGATGTTACAAGACCCAACCAAGGCAATCCACCAACCAACCCAGTTTCATCTTGCGAAATAAGCAGTTCCATCACCTGGCAGGAACTTATTGTGAAAATCACAAAGGTAGTCGTAGATATGAACATCCACCCTGTGGTGACCGCCAGACCTTTCCATGGTGAAGAAATCAACCTTTATGGCAGCCAAGACTAAGAAAAACTCTGTCTTATTGATGTGGAATGCCAGCAGCATTCAAAAGAAAACAAACTCCTGCATCTGATGGTATCTAAGGATGTGAGTGTAGCGCTCATCTCTGACATATCTCCAAGGAAGCCAGAAGCTCAACCTCACAAATTATAGAGTATAATGCACAGACCTCTGGACTGGAGCCAAGGGGGAGGAACAGCAGTGATCCTCAGTACAAAAGTGAAGCAGCATGAGATTGCACTACCACCGGTGGGGAGTACTGAAGCAACAAGAATACAGATCCAGACATCTGCAGGTCCACTTCGTTTCATTGCTGCCTACTCACTTCTAAGCCACTATGCCCAAGCGACTGAGACACTTTATTGGACTCTAGCATCCCAACATTAATTGGAGGTAACCTTAATGTCATGCACCAGTGCTGGAACTCTCGGACTGTAAATAGCACAGGACATGTCTTCTAGCCCACTTTGTAGTTGCTGGCCCAACTCATTCAACACACTATCCAGGTGCTGAAACCAGATGTCCTGGATATCGTCATCATGAAGTACATTTCCCAGTCTATGGAGCTGGAGGTATTAACAGCACTGACGTCTGACCACAACCCAATATTAATCATCACTAGAGATGCAATCGAAAATCAACAACAGGGCACCAGGTACAACTTAAAGAAGGCAGACTGCAACCTCTACAAGAGAAACCTGGTTGAAACAATGTTCCATCTACGACCTCCTGAATGGCATTGAGCAGTCAATAGCCAACAAAAACAGAGCACAAAAACAGTGGCAGAAGTACTACACCCTTGATCTCCTGAAGAAGTATAAAATGCTGACAAAATTGCTGAAGACACAAATAAGCCAGCTCAGAGGTGAAAAATGGGAAGCAACAGCAACTTGAAGGACTCGGACAACTCTCTCTGGAGAATGACTCAACGTTTGACTGGAAAAAATGAACCAAATCCACCAATACCAGGAAAGACTCACCTGGCACACAGCAACAGAGACAAGGCAGAGTCCTGGCTGACACACTAGAGGCATCCTTCATGCCTAAGCAGGCCAGAAAACGTATAGTACAAGTAGAGCAAGAAGTCAATAAGCATCACCTGAAGTAACCACCAGAAACAGAAGCTGTGACCATTGAGGATTGCTCAAGTGATGAAGTACTAAGTCTGGTAAAGAAACTGAAAAAAGGGCAAGGCTCCAGGAAAAGATGGAATAACCAACCAAGCCTTCAATATGTTCCCAAATGCATAAGTGGATCGTCTTGCTGATATCTTCAATGCGTATATCCAGCAGCAGTACTTCCCTTAAGCCTGGAAAGAAGCAAGTCATCGTATTCCCTAAGGTGGGGAAACCACTAAGAAATCCTGCTAACTACCGGCCTTTAAGGCTGCTATCTGGCCTATCAAAGCCAGTGCTTTAAATAGGCCGGTATTCACGGGCACTTAGTACCTGCACTTCTACATTTTCTGCGCTTGAGTACCGGAACTTCTCTTTGTCCAAAGAGAGTGCCAGTACTCATGGGGCACCAAGGCAAGCTCAGTGAAATGCGTATGTACAGAAAAAAGCGCAACACAGCTAACAACGAGTAGGTCCATTTTCGTGAATGACTCAAATGATCGAGTGCTAATCAATCCTTAGAATGTGCTAATTGAGCTGCGGCCTGTATGCATTCATTCAGAGCTGGCAGGGAGTTTGGGAGGGTCCTGAGTCACACTGTGATTATTGACAGTGTCCACGCAGGCTCTGTGGAGTCCATAGCAATGTAGGTGTTTTGGCAGGGCCTTCTAACAGCCAATTCTTGTGATTTGTGGCAAATCTAAGTGAACGGCTCCTGGTACAGCTGAGTAGCCAGCACTTGTTTGGAACCAGACGGAAGAGGAAGGTGGTGATGGTGACGCTAAGGCAGAGCGGGTGGGAATCATGTTTAATAATGTGAACATCAGTGAATGTAAGCATTTCTAAAACACGTACTGAATGCCCTGTCTGGGTGCACGAGTGCTTCTATGTCACTGTGCGTGTTCCTTAATGAGTGAGTGTTGTCTGCAGTGTCCAGCACAGCAGCTATATAGTTGCAAGCCCTGCATTACCACACTCTGTCCATGAAGCACAAGTGAAAGGGTTCGCTTGTAGCAAATGCTTGGCGACTCTCCAGTGCAGATCTGCTTTTTCTGTAGTGTTTCAACAATATTGTATTTTGATTTTTAGAGGCCTTTTTCTCTTGGGTTAATGGAGGGGCTCTGGGAGGGGTAGAGGTGGGCGAACCATCAAATTAACAAGGAGAACCCAGTCAGAACCGAACCAGGAAGTCTGGCTTGGCCTTAAAATCCTGTGCATAAGTCGACCATTGAAAACCTTAACATTTAAATAAAAGTATGTTCTTTAACATGCGGACGTGCTTTACCTTTGTCCATAAACTTATATTACAGCATTGAGAGGTGTTTGTGAGGAGTAATGCCATAAGTGAACTAGGCAACAAGTCACTTTTCATGAGTACTTTATAAATGGCCTATTTTCTTTTCATGATGGAGAAACATTATAGTGTATAAAATCTAACACAAGATGTGATTGTACAGCACACATACTGAGATTGTGCATTTGAATATACTATCATATGTGCTAATAAAGAAAAAGAAGGCTTGGTGAGAAAATATTTGTCTGGGATCACACAATTTGGTCAAGTGGGGAAGCCGGGGTTGATCCCGGAATTTCTGCTTTCACATTGTGCAATTCAGCCTCTACATGGCAATATCTTTCTTTCTCTCCTGTATTACAACAAAAGTCACTATTTTGTCTTTATTCTTTGCACATGAGATTAGGGTTTGGTTGGCAGGCAGATGCAACATCAAAGTTCAGTTCATTTTGGGCTGGAGGGTGCAAGAGGACCTGGAACTGCGTTAGAGCCAGGCATCCCGACTTGAGCTTTCAGCAGCTTGCCCACCTCCAGAAAGAGAGAATCAGACTTTACAGCAGGTAAGGAGCTTTGAGGCAAAGATGTGCCATCAAGGAGGGACTGGGTTATATCTGCTAGGTGGCAATAAGACAATGTTAAACATTTTCAAAAATGTTAAGGAAAAAACTTGTGCAAGTCATATGTGATTTAGGTATTATATCATGAGAAGCCCACTTTGATAATAAGGGTACCCTTTTGAACATATAAAGACAAAAGGAATACTCAAAATATACCAGAAATGCTTTAGTATCATTATGCACATCTGTACACCAATTAAATCTCAATCAAATTAAATATGTGCCCCTGGTAGGGTGCCTCAGCACTGCCCGTAGCCCCGCACTCAAACCCCGCCCCCTAGTCTACATCTCAAGTACCTGTACCTAATTTTTTCCATTTAAAGCACTGATCAAAGCTCTTCAAAAAGGTAATTCTTGCTCGTCTCAGTGACTGTGTATCAAGGAAAAATCGTCTCTCCAAAGAGCAGTTTGAGTCCAGGAAAGAACACTCAACAAATCATCCACTTTTCAGAGTTGTGGGCAATATTAACCATGTATTTAACATCAACAATTCAATTGGAGTAGTCTTCCTGGATTTATTCAAAGCATTTGACCAAGTCTGGCACAGAGGACTAATCTACAAGCTTTTTAAGCTCAAGTTTGCAGGCTACCTGGTAAACCTGCTGACTAGCTACCTGACATAACACACCTTTCACGTGGCGGTACAAGAGGAATGTTCAGCAGTACGCCCTATTGTTGTTGGAGTGCCTCATGGATCAATTCTTAGGTAATTTCTCTTTATTTACAAACGAAATTCCCACGGACTTCTGGTGTTGTAGTCATCTCCCAATCTTTCAGCGAAAAGGAAGCGGTAAAGAACCTTGAAACATCGCTCATCAGTATCTCCGGATGGTACAGCGACTGGCAGATAACCCTCAACACAAGCAAAACCACAGCAACATTATTTACCAGAAAGCTGATCAAAAAGCATCCACAGATCAGCCACAATGGAGAGGAGATAACGTGGGAAAACAGCAGCTCCTATCTAGGAGTGACACTTGACTCCAATCTCAGGTGGAGAAACCACATTGAGAAGACTTGCCAGAAAGCATCAACCAAACTGGCAGCACTCTACCCGCTTCTGAGGACTAAGTCAATAATTATGTGGAGCAAGGTGCGCACAATCAACACAATTATTTGACCAGCAATGACATAAGCTTCACCGTGCTTAACAAGAACAGCAGACCTCCACAGAGATCTATACATTGAGATGTTGGATGACCAACTCCGCAAATTCAAAGAGAAATTCTACAAAGGACTAGATCAAAAGAAAAACCCACTGATCAAGAAACCTGCTAACATTTCGGCAAATCCTTTTGACCGCTATCTGTGGGCCATCATAGCGCTGACCATATGAACGAACTTCCGCATGTGACAAAGTGTCACAGATCAATAAGAAAACAAAACGCCGCATAAACAAATGTCAATGAATATGGAATAGGGCTACAGCCCCAGTGTTAAAAACACACCACTGTTAGAAAGAATCTGACAGACAGAGAAGACGAATGAACTGCACCAACTATTGTGTTTCCTATCCACGGAATCAGAAGCAGGAATGATGAGGTTATCACACGGCTATGGACATCCTACGCGTAGGAAAGGTTTCTCTCTCTGCAGGACTTTGGAAGAACTTTCTTACCTTTGAGGGTGCAACGTGCATGGGGATTACTGGGAAGGGATCTCTGGCAAATACAAGTAAAGTAAATTGTGTGTGATTATTTGTAGCAGCATGTTACAATGCTGCCTTAGTTTTTTGAGAAATACATTTTTAGACATATACCAGGAGTGTGGCGTGGAGTTGTAGAAATGGAGTATTATTGGAATCTACTGTCAGTAACTGGATTTACCTTAATCCTAATTTTGGTATAATTTTTGTTGGAGGGAAGCCGGATATGTTTTAATTTATTGTAATGTTGAATACAATGGATAAACACACCCATAAGAAGAGGCATTGTTCTCCATCCTCTACTACGTAAGGTAGCAGATCAGGTTCTACTCCTCTCCTGCGTTCAAAAAGAAGTGGGAATTCATCAGAGGAGGAATATTAGAGGAAGTTAATTTTGGAGCCTCTTGCCTCTTTGAGGAAGAAAAAAGGCAATGCCTCTGAAGGAGGGACGCAGGAAATCATTTATTCTGATCTCTTGGGTCAGATTTATCAGATGATTCATCAACTTTTCCCCCGGAACACAAAAGAAGAAATATTTTATTTACCCTGTAAGCATCTGTTTCTGGCATGTAATGCTGTAGATTCACATGCTTTGCATACTCTTGCCATCTAGTGCTGGGCTCCGACGTGGACAACTTGTTTTTCTATGAAGAAGTCTTTCAAGTCACAAGGTGTTGTGACTCCTCTTATGACTAGTAATGTGCATGATCATCAGTTCCATTGTTAGATTCATGACCATGCAGAAGTGTGTATGGAAGGTAAGGAAAGTAGAAGACACATATACAATCTAAAGATATAAACATATTTATACATATATCTGCATAAGACTAAGGCTTTCGGAGAGGAGGGTGGGCACTTGTGAATCTATAGTACTACATGCCAAGAACAGATGCTTGCAGGCTAATTAACATTTTCCGTTCGCGCCATGTGTAGCTGTACATACACATGCTCTGCATAGACTGTAAAGAAGTTGCCCCCTAAAGCGGTGGCTAGCCAGAGGGTGTTGCAAAAAACTGAAAGACTGTACGTGGCACAGCCCATTTGTAGCTGTTGATGAGCTGGGACAGCCATACAGTAGTGCTTAGTGAACGGATGTGTTGTGGACCAGGTAGCAGCTTTACAGATGTCAGCTGATGGGATGTTTCTCAGAAAAGCCTAAAAGCGGCTTTCTTGCAAGCAGAATGCGGCCTGGGTGGAGCAGACAGTTGACATTTGGTTTTGGCATAGCAGGTTTGGATACACCCGACTAGCCAGCACACCACTCCTGCTTTAGAAATAGGCATACCTTTGTGCAGCTTAGTGTAGACGACAGACAGCTACTGCGTAGTGCGAAAAACACTTGTCTTATAGATGTAGTATGAGGGCCCTCAACATCTAGCGTGTGAAAACCTCTCTCCGCTACAGAATCTGGGTGTTGAAAGAACACCAGCAGTTCAATGGTTTCGTTGAGGTGAAAGGGGGAACAAGTTAGGGTTAGTCCTGAGATCTACCCTGTCTGCATGAGGCATGAAAAAGTTCTTCCAGGGTGAGGGCTTGAATCTAACTGACTGACATAAGGGAAGTATTAGCGACTAGAAATGCTAGGATAGAAACCGACGAGGGCAGGAGTGAAGGGTCTCGAACGAAGACCCCCCACCATGAGTCTTGTGAGAACTACACTGAGGTTCCAGGATGGGGCTGGGTGTAACCTGGGAGGTATAACCCTTTTCAGTCCCTCCACAGAGGCTTTAATGATGGGGATTCTAAATAGCAAAGTCTGGCCCCTGTTCTGCAGATATGCAACCACTGCAGTCAAATGTAAGCTAATGAAGGTGTAAGCCAGACCAGAATGTTGTAAATGCAGAAGATAGCAGACAATGTCCTGCACTGCAGGCTTAAGAGGACTAATGTGCTTGGGTAGGTATTAGTGAACGAACATCTCTAGTTTGCCGCATAGCAGGCTCGGGTGGAGGGACGCCAACCTTCTTCAAGTATGGACATGCACTCCTATGGCAAGTTGAGATACCCAGGCTTGAAGATCTCAGCAGCCAGATTGTTAGGTTGTGCTGCATGGGGTTGGGATACCTGACTGTGCCCTGGTGCTGAGTTAGAAGGTCTGGCCTGTTGGGGAGCTTCTTGTGTGGGACTACTGAAAACTCGAATAGGGTTGTGAACCATGGCTGCCTGGCCCACGTGGGAACTACCAGGATAAGGTTATGAGGGGTCTCTCTTAGCCTCCGGACCACGTACGGAAGAAGTGAGAGGCGGAAAATGTAGGCAAATATCCCTGACCAGTTCATCCATAGTGCATAGCCCATTGGTCTGAAGGTGTGGTGACCTGGAGACAAGGCTTGGCCATTTGGAGTTTTCTGCAGTTGTCAAGAGATCTATGCCGGGGAAACTCAAATGTTGGAAGTACAGTAGTATGACTTGGGGGTGGAATTTCCATTTCTGGACTTATTACTGCATCCTGCTAAGCAGGTCTCCGAACTAGTGGTTTGCTCCCAGAAGATACTCCGCTAGCAGGTGGACCCTGTGTTGGATTGCCCTGTGTCAAATACTATGCATCAACCAGGGAGTGTGTGTGCTCCCGTTTTAGAAGCTAAAACATGGCAGTCATGTTGTCTGTTCTGATCAGGACTGTTTTTTAAAAAAAATTTTTTAATTAAATTTGTTTATTGGTTTTAATTACAGCCATACATACAAGGGTGGACGACATGTTCAGGATACAAAACATAGCAGCTGGGCAGTCATAGATGTACATTACAATTAAGTAACACTTTCTTGTTCAACATGTCTATTCAACTCCAGTTCAACTGTAGGCGACACACATGGCTCTCCTCTATACTTATTCCATTGCGACCACTTCTTATCCCATGTTTTGGGGCACCCCTCATCTTAAAAACCTCAGTTTCTGCAAGCATGCATCTGTCCATTTCCCTAGCCCATAGGGTGACGAACGGTGGGTCTGTTCCCCCCCAACCTCTCGCCAGTTCTCGTTTAACCAATGTGTACCTCAGTGTTGTGAATTGCTGTTCAACTTCCGTGAGGTCAGTCGCCTCCCATATGTTTAATAGACCCAGTTGTGGCTTCAATACTATTTCTTTCCTTAAAGCCGCCTGCATATGAGTTGACGCTCCCTCCCATAGGGCACGTATCTTTGGGCAACAGAGATCGTCAGGTCTAGCACCTATTTTCGCCAAAACTATCCCTGTGATGTATGATCGGTGAAGTACCCTAAGCTGGATCAGCCGAAATCTAAGGGTGATGGCCACTTCTCGGGGGAACATGAGAGCCGTCTGCCAGTCTTCATCGTCTATCGGGCCTAAGTCATCCTGCCATCACTCTCTGAGTTTTGGAAAGGTGTTTGGTAAATTATTACTTAGCTTCTTATAAGTCAGGGATATTGCCTTTGAGACGATAGGCCCGTCCAACAAGCGGTCTTCTAGTGGGGACGAGTGTGGTATATCTTTGAGAGATTGAAAGGCCGCCCGTATTGTATGACTGATTTGTAAATATCTGTACTGTTCCCCTTGGGCCAGATGATATTGCCTCTGAAGGTCCCCGAACGTAAGCATGGCTCCCTTCTTCACCAAGTCTTTCACCGCGGAGATACCAATGAGGTCCCATTTGTCGAAACCGGGCTGATAACATAACATGCCCAGCTTCTGGGTGTACCATAACGGCGTCGCCTGTGAGAGGACTCCTGCCCATCCCAGTCTAGCGTTGGCTATGCGCCATATATCCAGTGTATGCTGAGTCGGTCCAAAAAATGTCCCCCTATTTTTCCTATCACTAGTGTATAGGGCCCCTAGATATCCAGAACAATCAGTTTGGTAGCGATCCAGAGCATATGCTGGGTCGCCAGGTGGGCGATATATCCAGCGGTTGACGGTCACTAGCTGCGCCGCCCAGTAGTAGAGTTGCAGGTCAGGGAGAGCCATGCCTCCATCATACCAGCCTTTTGTCAGTTTCGTCAGTGCTATCTTGGGGGCCTTCCCATCCCACAACAGCGTTCAGATTTCACCTTCGATCGCCCTAAAGTACGAGTCTGGGACTCTGTGTGGACAATTTTGGAGTATGTAGAGAAAATGAGGGAGGGTCAGCATTTTAAAGAGCGCAGCCCGCCCCATCAGTGTTAAAGGCAGAGTTCTCCAGTGCTTCACATCTGTTCGTAACCGAGCCAAGGGGGGGGCCAGATTGGATCTGTAGAAACAGATCGGGTCTGATGTGATAAAAACCCCAAGAGATCGAAACCCCTCCTCAGCCACCGCGTATTCAGACGGAAGTCGGGGGACTTGTCCCCTCAGCATAAACAGTACCGACTTGTGCCAATTGATCGCATACCCTGAGTATTTGCCGAAATTCGTGAAGATGTCAAGGACTACGCTGATTGATTTATACGGGGAGGCTAAGTATAACAGTATGTCGTCTGCGTATAAGGAGATGCGATCTTCTACTCCGTCCGCCCACCGCAGCCCCCCCACCATCACATCTCTGCGAACCCAGGCCGCAAGGGGCTCCAACAGAAGCGAGAATATTAGCGGAGAGAGCGGGCAGCCTTGCCTAGTACCCCTTCTTAACTGGAATGTTCGGGATGTATAACTGTTAACCCTCACTTGTCCCAGAACATCCGTGTATAGAAGCTTTACCCATGCTATGAATTTCGGGCCCAGTCCCACCTTTTCCAGGACTTCAAATAGATACGCCCATTCTATAGAATCAAATGCCTTCGAGGCGTCCAGGGATAACACCGCCGCATCCTCCTCAATGTATTTCCTGCGGGGCATCACATTATGTAGACGTCATATATTAAGGGCCGTATTCCTTCCCGGCATAAAGCCAGATTGGTCTGGATGGATAAATGATGTAATAACTGTCGCCAGCCTATTCGCCAGAACTTTTGCCAGCACTTTTGCCTCCACGTTAATCAGTGAAATCAGCCGATAGGAGCCGCATCTATCTGCTGGTTTACCCTGTTTGTGGATGACCACAATGGTGGCCAGCCTCTGGTCTAGTGGTAGCTTACCCATCTCCAGACTTTCCTCATACATAGCTTTTAAGTGTGGCACAGTCAGAGAGGAGGTAGCTTTCAAGAACTCAACTGGTATGCCATTAGGCCCCATAGCCTTCCCGGATTTAATCTGCCCTACGGCCTTGCTTATTTCTTCGATCGAGAGGTCTTCCTCCAAGGACTTCCTCTCTACATCCGTGAGGCTCGGTATAGTACTGTCACGGAGGAGCTGACGAGACTCTTCAGCCGTGTAATGGGACGAGGGGGAGTAGACCCTCTCCAAATGATCAGCAAATTCCTCAGCTATTTCATACAGATGCTTCACTCTTTCACCCCCCTGAGTCATCAGTGCATGTACCCACCTAGAACCCTGCTCACGCCTCTCCAGCCACGCCAATGTCCTACCAGCTCTATCACCTAGTTCATAAAGTCTAGGTTGGGTGGCACGATTCTTAGCCATCATGTGTTCTCTGGTTTTGATCCTGTATTCATCTTGCTTCATTAAGAGCCTATGGCTCGTCTCTGGTGAGGGATTTTGTGAGTGCTCTCGTTCCAATTTAAGGAGGTCAGACTCAACCTGGGTCAGGAGCTCACGTTTCTTAGCCAGATAGCCCATTTTCAATGACAAAGCTTGCCCCTTCAAAACCACTTTGTAAGCTTCCCAGATTGTTTGTGCAGAATCAACCGAGCCAATATTTTCGGTGAAATAATTCGTTGATTGCTTACGTAGCTCCTCTCTAATATCTGGTATATGTAAGAGCCATGGGTTAAGAACGATAGTAGTGCGTGCCTGTCTTTCCCAATGCGTATATTCCACCCAGACAGGGGAGTGGTCTGATATACCTCTGGGTAAGACTTTATACTGGGCAAAATTACCAATCGAGGACATATGTGTAAGGAAGTAATCAATGCGTGATAGACTATGGTGGACATTAGAAAAATATGTGAATTGTCTGCCAGTGGGTTGAAGCTCTCGACCCACATCTATCAGCCCCATTGCCGTTGTGAAATCAGCCATGAGAACATTAGAGGTTGCTCTAGACCTCGGCGGGTGACGATCTATAGTGTTATCCATCGTCATGTTGTAGTCTCCTCCCATGATCAGTGTGCCCTCCCGGAGTCCCGCCAGCCTACTTCCCAGGTCCTCTAATGCCGTCTTACCCAGAGCGGGCGGCAGATATACTGAGAGTATATTGATGTCCCTTCAATCCCACTGGGCCTCTACCCCTGCGAATCGCCCCCCTGGGTCTGCCCATGTCTTGTGTGTGTTGAAATTTTTTATTAGCATTTCAGAATCATTAAACAAAAACAAGAAAACTCAAATACAAGTAATAAGGGTAAGGATCATATGATAGAGATTAAAAAGTAAATTCATATATAAAACAATATTTAATATTATGCTATCTAGGACAATAAATATATATAACAATATATAAAGGAAAGAGTGAAAAAGCATACACAATCAAGTTTTTAAAAACGAAATGATAACAAATACAAACATGTTAAGAAAGTAAAAAAGGATTCCATATCTGTGAAAATAACTCTAGTTGATCTTGAATATTATATATAATCCTTTCATGCGAAGCATTTTGAATCATAGCAGATAACCAGGACTCTTGAGATGGTGGAGTGGAAGATTTCCATTGTCTTAATATACAGATTTTAGCAGTTGCAAGCGCGGTATGTAGGAAACGAGATTGTGGTTTAGAAAGAGTGGGAACATTTCTGAAATCATGTAATATAATATTAGCTGTGGAGAGGGGTAAATGCAGTGAGATAGACTTATGTAAGGTCTGACCTATGTAAGATCAATAATGTTTAACCAATGGACACGTGCAAAGAATATGAACAATATCACATCCAGAAGCAGTACATCTCCAACAATTGGAATGCGGTAACAAGCCTGCCTTATATAATCTAACCGGAGACCAATGCCAGTCATGTAGAATTTTAAATAAGCAAAACTTTAAACGAGCTTCTCGAGCTCCCTTATCCAAACCATCTAGTATATTCATCCATTCCATATCTGAAAAAGAAGTCTGTAAACGTGTTTGCCATTTATGTCGGAGATCGCAGGATAATGGGTGTGAAAATAATTGAGATGTAATTGTTTTGTAGAGACCTGAAATGACACCTTTCTGTTTGCCCCAAATTTGTAAATAAAACACTATTGGTGATATAGATAATGACCAAGGTGTGGCACCAAGAGCTTTGAGAAGAGATTTTCTAAGTTGATCGTATTTGGCATGCTGCAGCGGGGGTAAGTTGAATTCATCCGTTAACTGTGATAGAGGTTTAAGATCCCTGTCATGGAGAATTTGGTGTAGTGTGAGAATGGCTGCCGATTTCCATTGAGGCCATAGAAAGCTTCTACCTTTAATGCGTATTCTGGAGTTGTTCCATATAGGAGCCTTTACATATAAACGAGAATTAATGCCCAAGATACGATGCGCTCTTTGCCATATCTTACGCATTGCAGACAATAGGGGGTTACGTGGATCTATTCGGCTTGAACCAGATCCATATAAAACTGCAAGACCATTTGTTGCAGAGAGAAGGTGTCGCTCAACATGGACCCAATGTGGTGTATTTAAATTATCTTGGAGCATGTATGAGAGCTGTGATAAATGCAAGGCAATGGTATAATGTTCAATGGAGGGAAGACTGAGACCACCATAGGAATGAGGAGCATTTAATTTATGTATAGCCAGACGAGGTTTAATAGAACCCCATATGAAAGATTTAATTTTGGAATCTATAAGGCGCAATGTGGATAAGGGAACATGAAGAGGAAGCATACCAAGAATATAAAGAAAGCGCGGTAACGTAACCATCTTCACCGTTTGAACTCTACCCCATAAAGACAGACCCAGCGCTTTCCATTTATCAAAATCTCGTTGCATCTGAATGATTAAAGGCCCTAAATTATCTGATACCATGGCGTCCAATCCCTTATTTACCAAGATACCTAAATATTTTAACCGAGAAGGTTGCCAATGAAATGGATATCCCTGTATCACATCCCTTGAGGTGCCATCTGAAATGGGAAGTGCTTCACTCTTATCCCAATTTATTTTATACCCAGAAAAAGAAGAAAATTCCTCTATAATTTGAAGTAACGATGGTAAAGATCTGTTTAAATCAGTAATAGTGAGCAGTATATCATCCGCATATAGATAAAGTTTAGATTCACCCACCGGTAAGGAAATACCAACCACATTGGAAGATTGCCGAATAGCGGCCGCTAAAGGTTCAATGGCTAATAAAAATAAAAGCGCGGAGAGGGGGCATCCCTGGCGGGTGCCTCGCTGTATAGTAAAAGTATCGGAAGTAAATCCTCCACAATTGACCAGTGCAGTGGGTTGTTCATATAACAATTTAATCTTTCTTATAAATTGTTCTCCCAAACCAAATTTTTCTAAGATTAGGAATAAATAATCCCACTCCACTCTATCAAATGCCTTTTCAGCGTCTAATGATAATGCCAAAGCATCATCCTGTAAAGATTTAGCAGTATGCAGAGTGTGAGCTAGGGAGCGTAAATGATTTCTGGAAGATCGACCAGGTACAAAGCCCACCTGGGTATTATGAATGAGAGAGGGAATAACTGCGCAGACGAGAAGCAAGAATACTAGCTAGAATTTTAATGTCACAGTTAAGAAGTGAAATGGGACGATAACTGCTACAAAGAAGTGGATCTTTTCCTGGTTTTGGTAAAACTGCTATTACTGCTTTATTAGATATATAACCTAAGGTGGAAGTACGTTCGGCTTCTTGAAATGCCGCATGCAAACAGTCTATAATTTTATCTCCGGACCAGCGATAAAATTCTGCTGGAAAACCATCCTCTCCTGGTGCTTTGTGATAAGGAAGTTTAAGGATAGCATGAGAAATCTCTTCTTTACTAATGTCTTCATCCAGTATGGATCTATCTTCATCAGAAAGAGATGGTAGTTCTAATCCATTTAAAAAAGACAACATTTTACCCTGATCTATATGGGCGTCTGGAGTGTATAAAGATTTATAGTATGTGGCAAATTCATTAGCAATATCCTGAGGACATGTTAACATGGAACCCTTAGAGGATTGTAAAGCAGGGATAGCCATAGCAACCTCTCTTTGCTTCAATTGTGCTGCTAGAAGTCTACCCGCTTTTTCACCCTGTTCATAATGTCTTCCTTTCATTTTTTGTAAGGCATATTCCGCCTTGAAGGTGAAAAGAGAATTTAATGCCATGCATGATTGTTCCAGTAATTTTCGATTTTGTAAAGTAGGGCTTTTAGTATATAAACGTGTGAAATTGGTAATGTCTTGTTCCAATTGATTTTGTTTAGCAATATTTTGTTTGTTGAACTGGGCTGCATCTCGCATAAGTCTACCACGAATATCCGCTGTAGCAGCAGCCCATATGACCCTGTGAGAATCCACTGAATTTTGATTAAATGTGAGATAATCATGAAGATGTTCTTGCAATTGTTTTTTACCAAGGGGTGTTTTATGACGTTGGATGTTCATTCTCCAGGGTTTACGACCTGGTTTGGGTGTCCCAGTCTGTAGGCACAAGAGGACCGGAGAATGATCAGAGATGGGTGCCTCCAAAATACAAGAATCTTGGATTGATTGGACCGTTCTTTGAGAAATTAAAAAGTAATCCAATCTTGATAAGGTGCCATGGGAGGGAGATGTGAATGTATATTCAACATCATTTGGGTGTGATAAGCGCCAATGATCTATAAGGCCGTTGTCTGCAATGATATCATTCATAAGGGCTCTGTCCGCTGCATTATTCTTATCAAGAGGTCCAGTTTTGTCCAAAACTGGATCTCTCACCAGGTTCCAATCACCTCCGATGATGTATTGTGAGGCATCAATCTCCGACAGCAAACGATTCAAACGTAGAAAGAAATCTTTTTTAGCACCAGTAGGAGCATAAACTGAACCCACACATATATGAATATTACCAATGCACATTTTTGCAAAAACATATCTGCCTTGTGAGTCTTCCCATGTTTTAAGTACACAAACTGGTAATGTTTTTCTGATAAGGATTGCTACCCCACATTTTCGAGTAGGGCCTGCTTCTGAAGAAGACCCATTGCTGATACTACTGTAGATAACTTTACCCACCCAATCTCTACGAAGTTTTTCAGACTCAAGTGTATTTAGATGAGTCTCTTGAAGAAGAGCCACATCCACCTTTTTAGATTGTAAATAGGAAAGAACCTTCTTCCGTTTGATATAGTGTGTTAATCCATTGACATTCCAGGATATAGCAAATAAATCATGAGCAAGGACCATGTTAGAAATAAAAATAAATAAATAAAATGAAATAAAAAAAAAAAAAAAAAGAGACTTGCAAAAAGATGTGATGGAAATGGATATAGAAGAGGAAAGGAAGAAAGCCACCAATAAGAAAGATAAATAAAGATAAAGTATAGAAAGCAAATAAAGAATGATTTATAGACTACAAAAGAATAATAGAAAGAGTATAATAGAATAACAATAGACTTTTAACCGCGGGTCTGGGCGCACTATAGCACCGCTCTGGGCCGGGACTCCATTAATAAGGAAAATCCAGGGCTAGAACATTTAAAGAGAGAAAAAAGAAGGAAAAAATTTAAAGTGGCCAATAACATTGATATGAGAAGCTAGGAAAGAAGACCCTGAAAGAATAAAATAAAGTAAAAATAGAAAATATGAACTAAGCTGGTAAGGAATATAAAGGGATATAAAATCTGCCCTTTAAAGGATAGCATATTAAGAGAGCATAACATTTATATTATAACATTTCGGAAATATATTAGAAGATTTAAGTCATAGTAAACTAAATATTGATAAAGATATAGGATTTGAAATATATAAATATCTAAGAATAGGTCAAATAGTCATCATAGATAAAATAACTATATTGCATGTGATAGATAAATCATGCACTAATAACCTATAAAGGACATCATCAAGAAATATAATAGTAGTGAATAATCAAAATCCATAACCTAAATAATAGCCCTAATAAAAAATAAGCATGAAAAGTTAATACTGAGACATTTTGATGACTAATATATGTAAAATGCTACAGAGTTGTGACTATCTATTCATGAATACAGGAAAATAAATAGAACATTCCAAAAGGACAAGAGAATTTAACCAGTAAAACAGCACAGAGATCATCTATATCTGTCAATTAGAGAGACATAAGCAAAAGTACCTGCAACCTATGGTTTAATAAGTTATATAGGAGCCATGACATCAAAATTATTTCTCATTAGAGGCAGACTTTAGAGGAGAACGGGACTTATCTCGACGTTGCTCCTGAGTTAAGGTGGAGACAGTGTTTAAGGCGGAAGATGTATTATCTTGACTGCGAATAGACCGTTCAGATTCTCTGCCTCTTTGACGGGATTCATGTAGATTGCGACGCATGTCATCCACAGATGTGGGAATAGCTTGAGGATTCCGAGAAGGAGCAGGGGTAGGAGCAGACTGCGTGTCCATGTCTTGAGATGTCATGTCAACCAAAAAACGTTGTAATTCATCTGGATTGTAGAAGTCTCTGGTGTCCCCATTCTTAGAGACTCGAAAGCGTGCTGGATCAAACAAACCATACTTAATGTCTAATTTCCTCAATTGAGGTCTCATGGAGAGAAACGCTTTCCTTCTTACATTGGTGTCACGGGAAAAATCAGCTGCCAATCGTATTTCATAACCGTCATAAGAGTAGGAACCCTGAGTACGTGCTGCTATCAGTAGTTGTCGAACTTGCTCATGCCTTAAGAAACAAGCAATAAGGGGTCTTGGACGTGTGTCTTTACCGTGCCGTGGATGACCTAATCGATGTGCTCTCTGGATCTCAAGCGGTGGATCGAACTGTATGCCAACTAATTTAGGGAGTACATCACACAAAAAGGCTCTGGTATTCTGGCCTTCAATTTTTTCTGGAAATCCAAAAAAAGAATATTGTCTCTTCTGCTGCGGTCTTCTAAATCCACTAACTTACTACGCAGAAAAGGAAGTTCTTCATCTCTAGACTGCGTTGATGCGATTTTATTTTCAACAATTGTCAAACGTTGATCAAGACCCTCTGTTTTAGCATGGAATAGTGCTATGTCAGCTCGTATTGATTTAGTTTCTGAGGTAAGAGATGAAATGTTTATATCCATGTCTGTTAGCCGACAGCTGATTGTTGAAATTTCTTGGAAAAGACGATCCATGGCAGCATTGGATACCGCCAAGGAAGTATTATGTGCCTTATTAGAAGTTGATGCAGTGGAGTTTTTTCCAGACATCTTGCGTGGTTGTTTTAATACATCAGCAAATAAAAGTGAATAAGAAGGTGTGTTTCCACTCTTGTTATTAGACATTCACTTCTAACTTCAAATGTCGGGGAATATTTAAAACTGCAGACAAACAACCCTTCAAGTAGAGCGATCCAAAAAGCAAGATATAATCAAGTGCTACTGGAGTCAAAAAGCATTGAGGAAAATATCGCAGCAGTTTTATGTAGATTAGAAAAGTAAGCAACCAGTAAACCTGCAGCTGAAAAATCTCCTTATTTTAATGAAAATTATCATGAGAGAAATACTTAAGTTGTGAGGAGAAAAATAAATGAGGAGTTTGCGCTATATGAATAGCATTGATGCATATTGATGTACATGCAGACAGCATTAAACCTTTCAGGGAATGCTGGAAAAATCACTGCAACCATGATTTCCCTCACTTTCTTTCAGTAATAATCCTCATGTGAGAGAAAAAAATGCAGATCGCGAAATTCTGCACTTTGATTATGTTAAGCCTCAAGTGGAGTTGTCATTCATCATATATAAAATATGAGACCGGGAATATTACATCCAGACTGAGGCCTGCAACACTTGTAGCCCAATTAGCAGGTAAGCAGTGAATATAATGTGCTATCAACTCACTTCCTTTTTTAACACATGTCTGTACACCGATTACTTTTAGCCAAAAGTAAAGCTGCCTTTTTTCCTAAATAAATTTTCCATTGTTAGTCCATTTAGCAGAGGAGTCAGCAGGGATACAAGTCACACATGCTCCAGGAAACATAAATTATTACTGGGCCCGGCAGCCATGTGTTGAAGCAATGTTTCTTATTTCACTGAAGCAGTTGAAAAAAGCTTAACCTTAACCCAGAGAACATAAATTACTGCTGGGCCTGGCAGAAGTGTATTGAAACAATGTTTCTTGCTTGAAAAGGAACTGTGGAAAAATGCTTAAAAAGGCAACTTAATAATATGAGACAGCAGGATTTCTTTAAATTGTTGTATTAGCAGTGAATTGTGAGTGGTTTTTTCCTCAGAATACAACACTTCAGTTATAGATGATTATAAAAAGGGCCAGTTTACCTCATGAAGAAAAAATGTTTTTGACCGGGAATGTTTCCTCCAGCCGGTGTCTCTGGAGTCACAGCCCAATTAGCAGTGAGGTCATCGGGAGTTCAGGTTACGCAAGCACCGGGGATCCTAGGATTCTGCAAGGCCCGGCAAGCCACAATGTATCCACACTTCAGAAAAGCCAGTTAGAGATGGTCTAGCAGGACAGAATTTTCACAGCTGACAGCTTCAATGTTCCGATTGCTCAGAAATGCCAAAAGAACATCCTTAGACACCTGCAAATAGATGTTCAGTCCATTTGAGTGCCGGCCCAGAGCAGAGCCTCACAGTTAGGCGGCCATCTTCCTACGTGGCCAGACCACGCCCCCCCTGCCCATGTCTTGTGAACGATGAGAGGTACACTCTTCCTGACCAGTACAGCCGTTCCCCTCGAACCCGTGGTATAGTCCGCATGAACCAGAAGTGTGTATCCCCACCTGGTGAGGGCCTTGGATTTTCGGCCTACAAGATGTGCTTCTTGCAATAAGACCACATCCGGTGAATGGCGCTTTAAATACTGTTGCACTATTCCTCTCTTAATCTTGTCACCAACACCATTGACATTCCAGGCCAATACCGAAAGCACTCTATCTCTATCCCCCCCATACACACACCTCATACCATTTCCATATCTACGGAGTATCATATACGGATACGAAATCTGTACCTGCCCATCCAACAACTTAGGTCCTGTGTACAATATGGCTTTTTACACAATTTAATCTGTGAATTGTATTGCATACCAATTAAACCGTCAACAAATAAACGGCCCCAACTTCTTGACCTTTTGGTTCCCTCCCTGCCCGTGGATCTAAAACTACCCACTCCCAAACACGGCAGAGTGCCTCTCTCCCCCCCCAGAAATTCTTAAGATGCACGAGGTTAGTCAGCCCACCTCCCGGCATAAAAAGATCACAATGTTTGTACATTAAGCCATCCACTTATGTCAAATAGCCCAGTGTTCTCTAAATCACCTACGATTAAACCCACCCATCATGGTCTGATCAGCCCTATCCCCAATTCAATGTCTGGCACCGATGGGTAAAATAAAATCTTGTCACCCCCCCATACTTGCGCTTCCAACAGGGTGCCAGTTCTTCACATTAGTCATAGGGGTTTTCAGCCTTTCTCCGTCATCTGGCTGCCCTCCGCCGCCGAGCCAGTGCTCCCAACCTCCGCTGTGGTGCTTCTCTGCGGGCCAGGTCTACCCGCTCGCTTTCGTCTTTGCCCACCCACCCTGTTCCAGCCTTCCATCCATTCCTAGACAGCCTCCGATGAGTCAAAAAACCATGATTTCCCATCCAATTCCACCCTCAGCTTTGCTGGGAAAAGCATTGCATATTTCACTTCTCGGTCCCGCAATTCCCTCTTCACCGCCTGAAAACTGCGACGCTGAGCTTGGACCTTTGCTGTAAAGTCAGGAAAGAATGTCACCTCATACTTCTCTACTTTTAGTGGGGGACTAGATCTTGCAGTCTGCAGGATAATATCTCTATCCCGAAATTTAAATACACAGGCGATGAGTGGCCTCGGGGGTGCTCCTGGTTTTGGCCTGCCCCCCGGCACTCGGTGGGCTCTTTCAATGGAGAAGTAGCTGGACAATGTTTTAGGCATGAGGTGCTTAGTGATCAAGTCCTCCACGTATAGGTCCGCTGCCAGTCCCTCCGCCTGTTCCGGAACGCCTAGGATGCGAATATTATTACGACGCGCACGGCCTTCATAGTCGTCGCGCTGCTGCGCCATCCTCTCCTGACTCTTTTGCAATTCGACCATCTGGGCCTGAAGTTCAGATGTATCCGCCTACAATGCGCCGGTGACTACCTTCAGTTCTTTCACCTTTTCATCCATCTTCCGGAAGTCAGCCCTGATAAGAGAAACTTCCACCGTAACTGAGTCCAGCGAGGCCCAAACTCCACCGATCGCCGCCATAACGTCTGGTCGGTTCCGAGTCTTGCTTAGAAGCAACTCCCCCACCATCTTTCTCCATCAGTGGTGATTCACTTTTATCTCCCGCCTTGGGCCAGGCAAATTTGGCAAGCTGTTTTTGTGCGTTGGCCTTAGGACCTTTCCCTCCCGTCGCCATTTAGGTGCGTCGACAGCCTGCGCCTCCAGTGAGTTTCCAAGGCCGCCACAAATGGTTCCTGCAGATTCCTCTAGGGATCGGCTAGAAAAGCTGGAGTTTCCAGTGACGATGCCGCCCTTCCGCTCCTGTCCCAGGTGTCGGGTTTTCAGGCCGAAATTCTCCACCATGTGCGTTTCTCTGGCAGAGTGGGGCCACTTCAGTATCAGTCCTCCGCCAGCGGCATTATCTTGGTGCTTCCCGTTATTCTGGCTATGACGTTGCTCACCAGGTCCGCCGCCCCCTTCCTTCCACCCCAGGGGACACCTCTGGTCTGGGGTGTCACGTGGGCTCCGGCTGTGCTCCAACTCCCCTAGACAGCACCTCGCCAGCCACAGTGCTCCCAGGCCACCAAGGCCCCGGTCCACGACCGACAGGCAGATCTGGGGGATCCCGCGTTGCGTTGTGGGGGCTACGATGAGCTACCCTCAAAGCCTCCTCCGCCCAGGCTCACCGACCACAGGGGTGTATTCCTCTCAGCCTGGATTACCTCTCGTGCACTTCGTGCCGGAGCCTCAAACACAAAACGTTGGCACTTCCCTTGGTGGGCAGCTTTACTTTGCAGGCTCTTGCCATTTGATCCTTGGATACCTTATGGACGAGCCCCCTAGCAGGCGGATGGGGCCCAGTTAAACCTTTGCATCCCTGGCATAGGCAGAAGTATCTGCGCCCTCCTTCCCCTAATGCTGCACAACAACCTTTAGCCAGCCTTACAAAATATTATCCTCCGGCACCTGTCCCTCTTTGTAGTTCCCACTCCTTAGGCGTATTATGGCGCTACGGATCTCTCCCGAACAGCAGGGCGTTAGTTAGCTCTCCTCCGGTCCGCCCACAGACTTCACAGGCCTCGGAGCCGGGGCTTTGCCTAGCTCCGATACTTCACCAGTGGAGAATCCAAGGTCCGCACCGCCCAATCGGGGCTGCAGCACACGGGGAAATCACAGCGCCGGGCCCCCTCTCTGCCTCCACTTGCCACTGTGTGTCTGCCCGGGCCTCCTCACCTCGCCAGAAGCTGGATCGAGGGCTGCGACCGCCCCGTGTGTAGGCCGCCAGTCCGGGGACTCGGGTAGTCAGCGCACTCACCCGATCGTCTCCTCCTCAGCGGCGATGGTGGGCGCCATTACAATCAGACGTTCCGCCCGCAGATTCCGGCAATTGGGCACCCGGAGGCTCGTCCCCCACCGTCTGGCAGCCAGGGTTCATCACCCGCCGTGGGGCCTCCGCCGCAGTCTCCTCTCACCGGGAGTCCGCCAATGCCGCCATGCCTGCTCCGATGATGAAGCTCCAGAACGATCGCCCGAGGCAACCCGCGGGTCACAGCTCCCTTCGCGCACTCCAGAGGGGTAAGGAATTGGACTCTATGCGTTTCTGTGAGTTTGTGTGTGGATGGCTATGGATAATGTAAGGATATCGATACGGGGAAGTCAGAGCTCACTCAAGCTGCGGCCATTCCTGTTGGCTGCTAGCCATGCCCCCCGATCAGGACTGTTTTGCAATATATATGGCAGTAAAAATCTTTGAAGAGGGAATTTACTGCCAGCAACTCCAGGTGGTTGACATGGAAGGACTGCTAAATGGACTTCCATTGACCCCGGACAGTCATATCCAGTAGATGCTCCCCCCCCCCAGCCGTGAGAGAGGCGTCTGTGGTAATGGTCACCTGTGGTATTGGGCCTAGAAAGGGCCTGCCCTGCAATAGGTTGTTGCTGTTCCATCACTCCAGAAAGCAATGGGTGCTGGCCCTAATCAACACTAGATCCTCCCATAGATCTCTCTTCCCCTCACTCATGATCATTGAGTATTTAAGCACTCCTGGAGCGGACACAGGTGTAATTGTGCGTGGCGATGCTGGAGGCCATTATGCCACGGAGGCACGTCGCCTCCCTGACCGTTACCTGGCGATTTGGCTGAAAAAGAGGCAGCAGAAGTTGGAAGACTTGGACCCTCACAAAGCCGGGATAGCTTTCCCACTGACTGGATAGAGGAACATCCCTTAAAAGGTGGGATTTGTCCACATTGATAGTGGAGACAAAATTGAGGAGGAGATCTGATTATGTGCGAGAAACTGTTCCCCGAATGCACTCTCTATCAGCCAATCGTCAATGTATGGAAATACATGGTCACTGCTCCTCCCAAGATAGGCGGCTACCACTACAAGGCATTTTGTGAAGACTCTGGGTGCTGTAGTTACCCCTAAGGGCAGAACTTTGAATTGAAAGTGTTGTCCACTTAAAACAAATCTCAAGTAGCGGTGATGGGCAGGGTGGATTGGGATGTGGAAATAGGTGTCCTTAAGGTCGAGGGTGATCATGAAGTTACCTTGCTGTAGCAATGGGTTGACATCCTGGAGAGTGACCACTTGTAATTAGTCTTACAGAATGTACTTATTGTGGGGCCTGAGATCAAGGAGGGACCCATCTTTCTTGGGGATGAGAAAGTACAGGGAGTATACCCCTTTATCGTGGTGGCGGCAGTGAACAGGATCTACAGCCCCTTTGAGCAGTGGCATGTTTACTTCCTCCTGGAGGCGGCACTGGTGGTCGCTCAGGAGGGAGTGACTGCGGTGTTGGATGTGATTAGCAGTGAGCTCTAGGCAATAGCAGCATTGCACAAAGGACTGCACCAGTTGGTCGGAGATGATTTGTTGCCATTGAGCAAGGAACCCAAGTTTGTGGATCCTGACTGGTGTGATCAGGGGGAAGGGAGAGGGAGTTACTGCTTGTTGGCAGCGGTTCCCTTTGTTGCAACACCTCTATCCCTGCCTTTTGAGTTGTTCCCGCTTTAGGCACCCCTGGAATTACCATTTTGAGGTTTACTCCTGCTGCTGTTGTCTATGGTAGGAGGCAGAGGCCTTCGTAGAGGTGGTTTTGGTGCCATCCCGAAATGGTTTGTGGGGAAAGGACCCACCTGGTGATGGGGTCTGGAGGGCTCCCATCGCCTTGGCTTTGTCCATGTCTTTCTTTATTTTATCTAGCATCTGATTAACTTAAGGCCCAAAGTGGTGTTCCCAATCAAAGGGCATGTTGATCAGATGTTGTTGGACTTCTGGCTTAAAGCCAGAGAAATGGAGCCAGGCACATCAGCGGATTAGGATGCAGGAGTTAATACCCTTGGCAGCAGTGTTAGCCACATCCAGGGAACACCGGATGGTGGTATTGGAGATGGTCTGGCCCTCAGCTACCAGCTCCTGAGCTCTTTGCCTATACTGTTCTGGTAATGTTGCATTAGTTCTCCCATCTCATTCCACTAAGCTTGATCATACCTCGAGAGGAAGCAGACCGAGTTGACAATGCGCCAATAGGTAGCTGATTGCGTGGCCACTCTTTTGCCAGCCGCATCCATTTCCTTATCTGGCGGCGTGCAATGCCCAGTATCTTGTGTATTCGCCTGTTTATGGTCGGTGTACACAACCAGAGAGTCCTGAGGAAGTTACCCTCTAATATAAGGGGATCTGAGGGGGAGGCCTTATCCTTTTTATCAACACTGGATGTGACCACTCTGGCCTTAACTGGGTCTTTAAACACCTCGTGGGCAGGTATTGGGTTGTGAAAGCATCTGTACAAAAAAGTCATCCTACTTAGTGATGGTATGCAAGTCTACCTTATTGAATGTGCCCGCCTTGTAAATGGACTCGTATCTTCCGACTACTGTCCAACTCCTCCAGGAGGTGGTGTAAAACAGGAGCCTTGAGGTCCGCAGAGCCCACTGAAGAAGGTGCGTTGGATGGGCAAGTCAACACAGATAGGTGTTCTGGCTCTGAAGCTGATCTCTACTGCAACAGCTGTTTCGACTCCAAAGTCTGTATCGTCGCTAAAGGGTGTTTTAGCTCTAAATGGCGTGTTTGCACCCACACCGAGGAACTGAAAGGTACTGAGGGCGCTGCTGGCATTGAGGAAAGGCTGGATATTGTGCAGCTGTCTCGGTGTAAGAATCGGAGTCGGCTCCGAGGCCGGATTTCTGTGCCTGCCATGGTTTGCTTGCAGTGGTGGCCTGGAAGGCTGTTGTGTGGGTGGTGAACTCGACACCTAGTCCGCTGGTAGGCTGGTTGATGTGAGTGATGGGACACGGTACTCACATTGGCGTCTTCTGGCACTGTCCCAGTGGGGGCAGCCTTTCGTCACCCTCTGAGTCTGAAGGAGAGCTTGGCTCTGGGCTGAAAATAGGCTGGTTAAACTGCAGACTCAAGTGCCTGCTTCTTCTTAGATGTCTGTACCGAAGATGGCGGGTGTCGTTATCTTGGCGCTGCGCCATCTTGCTCCGAGCAAGTCGCTGGTCACGTTGGTACATGAGGCCCATCTTGGACCAGAACGAGAGGCAGGCGGAAAAGGATATCGTCATGCTCCGATGATGAGCAAAGGTTTGAGATTGAGTGGTCAACTTTTCGTGAGTATTTGGAGTGGCACTGTAGACAGAACTGAAAGGGGGTCCTTTCCATCACAGCCTGCACATTCTCGAAGCAGGTGGCTGAGGAGAAAGGGTAAATGGGCCAAAGCCCCAATGAAGCATCGACAAATAACCCGGGAAAACCTGACAGGACCGCGAAGGAAAACTGCAAATGCGACTGTTTCGTGCTAACGGGAGTGGAAGCACCGGAAGACCCTGACAACGAAAGCCGCACGGCCCTGACTCAAAGCTTCAGAGACACACAGCCAGCCCCAATGGCAGAATAAAACAATCTAACACTAGAACTGATGCTCATGCCTAAAATAGCAGTCATGGGAGGAGTCACAACACCTCATGACTCGAAAGACTTCTTTAAAGAAGTTGTACATGTCTGAGCCCAACAATGGATGGCAGGAGTATGCAGAGCATGTGTATCTACAGCTACTCATGCCATGAACAATATGTTTCTGGGGAGGCTCTTCCCGAGTTATTGGGTCACATTAAAGGCAATGTGGGTTTTCTAGCAGAGGATGCTGCAGCATCTTCTAAAGACACAGTGTTAAGACACGTTTAAAGAGATCGCATAGTGTTGGTGTGCCGATTCATCAATTTGTGTTGGATGTTGTGTTAAATGAATGGAAGGATCCAAATAAGATTCATCTCCATAGATCCATGGCACAGTTATTTCCATTGGAGCATATGAAGAAGGTGCCTAACACAGCACATGTCGACTCAGTTTTGGCCAGTTTGGTGGGGAGACCGTCTGTGGCTGAAAACAACATTCTCAGGGAACCTGCTCAAAAAGGTGTTGTAGATTTAAAAGAAAGCGCATTCTGTTGCCCATTTGGCCATTCATTCTGGGATTCATGGGGATTATATGTCCCAGTCACCACTTACAAATAATTAAGGCCTTATTCAAAGCCCTGCAGGATTGAATTCAGTGTCCAGATTGGCTGCAGCAAATAGAAGAACAAGTTGGACTGCTGTCGGACATTTCTTTTGATGCAGTCAGAGCTTCAGCTTCTGGATGTGGGGCATCTGTGGTGGCTGCTGCCATAAGAATGCTTTTCCAAGGCTCTCATCTTTTTTGGATGGAGTTAAAAGACAAGCTTCAGAGAATATTGGAGGAATTAAAGCATTAATTTTTATTGCGTGAGCAAGTTTGTTTGGAAAATTTCTTTCAAAATGGAGATTCTGCAGAGAATCATTCCATTGGTGCAGAAAGATTTATTTTTAGCAACATTGGATTTAATGGACGCATACCTGCATGTTCCCTTATTGAGAGTTCATTAGAAATTCCAGAGGTTTTGTGTTCAAGGCCATCATTGACAATACAAAGTTGTTCCGTTCGGCCTATGATCCTCACCAAGGGTGTTCACCAAAGTAGTGACTCCGACTGTAGCATATCTTCCTCTGCAGGGATCGCTATATTTTACTACTTGGACAACTGGCTACTCCAGGCACCATCAGAACAGATGTTGGATCAGCAGGTTCATAACCACTCTAAACCAGCATGGTTTCTTGCTCATAATTCAAAAGTGTCAGTTACAGCTGACAAAAGAACCTGTCTTCATAGGAGCATAGGTTCAATACTTACCAAGACAAGAATTTTTCTTCCCAAGGAAAAAATTCTTCTCTTTCGGAATCTAATAACTCCCTTGTCTCTAAACGAAGCTCCACTCTCCAGGTTGATAGATTTCCAAGGGCACATGGATGCATCGGTGTCCACAGTTCCGTAGGCAAGACTACGCCAGAGACAAGTGTTGCAGCTTCTCCTCAGATCTGGAGCAATGCAGACAAACATAACATAAAATGTATTTGTAAAGCGCATGAATAATAGATTGGCGCTGAATAACAGATGTTTATTGTTACTCAACTCAATGGTACTCATTCTATTGATCTGGAAAGGCTGAGTGGACCCGCCAAGATTTGAACCTGTGACCAAGAGGTCAAACACAGGCCCCTACAGTGGACGCATTAGTCCACTAGGTCACCAGACCCGGACAAAGAATATGGAGCAGCAAATTCTAATACTGTTCAGACACCATAAGAGAGCTTCAGTAATGGTTATACACAACCAATTTATTGAAAGGAATCCTGATGTTTCTGAAATCCCCCGCCCCAAAATTCTAACAAAAGATGCCAGTACTCCGGGTTGGGATGCAACTCTGGGACCGCACTCCATTCAAGCAAGGTGGAATTGGGTGGAAGCCTCAAGGTCTTTAAACTGGAGAGTGTTAACAGGGTGGTGAGGTCTCTGTCATTTTTGATATATTCGATTCACCTCTTCCAAGTGTTGGTAAGGTCCGACAATACGCTGTGGACTAAATCAACCACCAAGGCAGCATTCATTCACTTGCTCTGAACAGAGTGGTGTGAGCAGTAGCGTCTTAGGCCGAGAAGCACCTTCTGTTAATTGCAGCAATTCACATTAAGGGTCTGGACAATACAGAGGCAGACCTCCCGAGTCAAAGCTTCCCTTCTTCACAGAACCTAATGTTGTCTAGGAGAGTAATTTACGAAATTTGCAGAATATTCGGATTCCTGGATCTGGTTGTTTCCAAAGCTAATTCTCATCTACCAAGATACAGCTCACCACAACTGCATTTCCTTGTAAAGTCTTGCATTTGAGAGTATACTTTACTTACCTGTGCCAAATCCTGCTTTGTTCTAAAAAGAAAGCAGAAGTATACCTTTTTTATACTTACCCAATTGGTCTGGATTCAGTCTCTGAGTGTGTGCCATCAATCTTGATTGAATACAATAAATGGTTAACACACCCTCTGGATAAGCCTAACTGCTCATCCACATTATCACAAAGAGAGCTGTTAGCAATTGTCTAATTTAGCCTCTGCCAGACCCCTGGGGACTTCCTGGACTCTGTGCACATTATACGTTAGTTTGCTATAGTATATAAAAAGCCAGCTTCCTACACCCAGCTGACCAGCTCCAAATGGTTTTGCCATGGACCCTGCTGGTGGCTTCTTGGAGATGGAGTCCTTCGGAACTTCTTCATAAAAGAACCAGAGGTTACTATGGGATAGCCCCCATCACCACCGGTCATATTCAGCTTGCTGGTTTGCCCTGCTTAAAGCAGCTTGATTTCCAGAAAGCTTTTCAAGTCCCAATGTGGAAGACTGCACAGCAACCAATGTAAACGACACCCCGCAGCCATCAAGCTCTCTGATTTAGCCAGAAGCCAGCCCTGCCAACAAGCAAAATCCTGCAGAACAAACACCAAGTCAGAAGGTAAACTATTCACCAGGACAAACCTGGTGCTTGTATCTGACAAAGATCCATCACCGTCGGCCTTAACCTCGGACTTTCACCTGGTCTAGCAAGACCACATACCTGCAGTTCAACTTTTGCACTTTTTGGCGCTAGAAAACTCTAACACTCCTAAAAATCATATCTGTGGTTTCCCTGATCCGATTTTTTTCATTTTGGAGTCAATTTGTGCAGTAAAACGTACGCTATTTTTATAATTTGGAGTGGGGTTTTTATTGTGTAGTGATTTTTACTTTGTGGCTGTTTTGGCACTGATAAATGCTTTATATTTTTCCTTTTGAATTAAGCCTGACTGTTCTCTATTTCAGCTACCCAGGATTGAGCTAAGGTTTAAATTAAGTAAATGAAACTCCTGCAGAACAGTGACATTATTTCTTGGTCGGGTATCACAACCACCCCAACTAAAAGGATAATGTTACTTACCCAGTAAGCATCTGTTCTTGGCATGTAGCTCTGTAGATTCACATGCTTTGCATTCTCCTGCCATCTAGTGTTGGGTCCGGATGTTTGCAAGTTGTTTTTCTTCGAAGAAGTCTTTCCAGTCACAAGGTAAGTGACTTCTTTCGGTGATAGTGCGCATGAGCATCGACTCCATTGTTAGATTGTTTTCCCGCAGATGGTGAGAACGGAGTTAGTAAGTGTAGAATAGAGATGTCCATGCTTATGTATGTAAAGTAAGAAAACTGCAACAGGCATAGATACCCGGGCGGGCACATGTGAATCTACAGCTCAACTTGCCAAGAATAGATGCTTACTGGGAAAGTAAAATTATCCGTTTGAGGCATGGGAGCTGTAGATCACATGCTTTGCATAGACTTTACAGCAGCTGTTGGAAAAAGTGTTTAAGTACTGCCTGGCCTACATTAGCTTGTTGCATCGCTAACACATCAACACAATATTGCTTGGTGAATGTGTGCGGTGTAGACCATGTTGCTGCCTCACAGATGTCAGCTAGGGGAATATTCCCTAAGAAGGCCATAGTAGCCCCTATTTTGCGGGTGGAATGCGCTCTAGGGGGTATTATCAAAGTTCTTTTCGCTTTCACATAACGTTTGGATGCATTTCACAATCCATCTTGCAATGCCCCATTCAGATATGGGATTGCCTTTGTGTGTTGGTGAAAAAGAAACAAAAAGCAGTTTTGTCTTGCAAAATTCTTTTGTTCTTTCCGCATAATATAATAGAGCTCTTCTAACATCTAGTATGTGTAGAGCTCATTCAGCTACAGAATCAGGTTGAGGGAAGAACACAGCTAACTAAACTTATTGATTGATATGAAAAGCAGAAAGTACTTTAGGAAGAAATTTGGGATTTGTTTGAAGAACCACTTTGTCTTTGTGAAGCTGGAAGAAAGGCTCTTGTATAGTTAATGCCTGAAATTCACCAACTCTCCTTAGTGAAGTGATTGCAATGAGAAAAGCAACCTTCCGTGAGAAGAACTGTAATTGACACATGTGAATTGGGTCAAATGATGGACCCATTAGCCTTGTAAGGACTATTCCATACTGGTGCAGGTGGGACTCTTGGTGGTATTACTCTTTTTAATCCTTCCATAAAGGTTTTAACCCCTTGTATGCTCATGACGAGCTGGGCTTTTGTTAAAAGAGACATCGAGGGAAAGGAAAGGGTTTTCCTTTCCCTCGATGCCTCTTTTGTCCATTCCTGCTGCACGATCGTGCGATCATGCAGCAGGAATGCCCACTAGGCGTCAGGGATTTTTTTTTTTTTTTTTAAATGGCACCATGTTTTTCTGTTTTGGGGGGGCGGTCCCTTAGGCAAGGGTCGCTCCCCCTTTTGGGGGGCAATATTTACTTGCTTTGTCTGCCCTCCGGGGGGGGGGGGGGGGGGCAGACATTTTTTATATAATAAAATCGGCGTTAATTGTAATGTAGTGGGGAGTGACTCCTTGGGCAAGGGTCACTCCCCCTTGGGGGCCTTTTTAAAAAAAAAAAAGTTTATTTATTTTAATTATTTTAAGAGCTTTATATAGCGCTAGCTTGACCCGTAGGTAGGTATAGCGCTTTACATACATACTGTAACGAAAAACAGACTGAAATTGCATTACATAGTAGGCAGGCAGTAAGGAAGCAAAACCTGGGATAAAAATGTTTCTTTGGGGGGAGCGGCCCCTTAGGCAAGGGTCGCTCCCCTTTTTGGGGGCAATGTAATTTAGGCTTGGTCTGGGGGGGGGGTGGGGGGGGGCAGATTTTCTTTATGGAAAAATAAAATGTCCACTGGACCACCAGGGAGTGTTTAGTGGGGAGTGGCCCCTTGGGCAAGGGTCACTCCCCGTTGGGGGCTTATGATTTTGGCAGTCTGCCCCCATGGGGGGGGGGGGGCAGATTTCACCATTTTGAGGTCGAGCATTCAAGGCCTCTTGTATATACTTTAGTATATACCTATATGTTTATATGGTTTGTGGGCTTTGGAGGAGCCCTAGGACTTGTCTGCTTCCGCTTAGGGACTTTTTTTTCTGATCAACAGAGGTCAGTAAAATACCAGAATCACTTCAGCATTCTCTAGTTTTCAGTCCATAGAAATTGTCTTCCGCGAGCACCCATAGACAATAATATATTTTTTTTAACTTGTATTTTCAGTGATATGACCACCGAAGGCCCAGATTTTATATTAAAAACAGAGCTTTGGACTAAACCATTTCCAGCTGAAAGGCAATATTTCTCCCCGTGTGTTCCAATACTTGGCGTGTCACGCAGTTTGGTGCTTGCTTTTCCTCCATGTCAAACAACAGCAGATGTTTCAGGGCGCAGGCTAATGTGCTGCATAGCTAAGTACATATAAGGTCCCAAAGGTGAGACAGATTGCATTGCAAATGCTTATTTAATGTAGGGTCCACTAGGCCACCAGGGAGTTATTTGTGGAAAGTGACCCCTTGGGCAAGGGTCACTCTCCTTTGGGGTCAATATTTGTGGCTGTGTCTGCCCCGCAGGGGGCCATATCGGCATGTTTTTAAAAAGAATTGGGCCCACTAGACCACCAGGGATTTTTTTTGTGGAGCGTGGACCCTTGGGCAAGGGTTGCTCCCATGTGGTAAGCATTAATTTGGCAGTTTCTGCCACCCTGAGGTGCAGATCGGCTGATTTGTTGTTTCGAAGGGCCACTAGGCCACCCGGGTTTTTTTTTTATGTTGGGGAGCGGCCCCTTGGACAAGGGTCACTCCCCTTCATGGGAGGATGATTGTGGTCATTTCTGCCCTCTTTGGGTGGCAGAATAGCAGTATGTTTTTAGGCCCATCTGCCATATAGGGAGGCAGAAGCCACTAGACACCTGTTTTTTAAAAAAAAATTGTGTTTGGGAGTGGCCTCAAGGACAAGGGTTGCTCCCCTTTTACGGGGGTGAATATTTTATTTATACTCTTAGGCCCACCTACCCCTTAGCTTGGCTGGTGGATTGTGCGTGGACTGGTGCATTATTTGCATATGTGGTTGCAATTTTTTATTCTCCTTTTCATTCTAGTGTAAAGCTTTTGATTCCCGTTTGCAATTTCGACAGTGGTATTCTGCAGTTTTGCGCAGTTGCATTTTTTTTGGTAAGAAAAACATTTTTGTTGTATTTTCTCCAAATGAGTATTTTTGTCATGTATGGATGAATTTTTTTGTAAGTGGTGTCATAATGGCAGCTTATTTAGTTTTTTGTGCATGGAATTCTTTGCGATGTGTTTTGAATTGTCTTATGTGTAATTTTCTTTTCTCTTTCTTTTTTAGTGGGATATTGTTGATCCATACTGTGTCTGTGCAGACTAGGTGGTCGTGAATTATCTGCTTCTGGCAAGTGAGTGGCATCGTTTGAGCATATAGGTATTTCTGATAAAGGTGCATTTTGTTTATTGCTTATTTTACAAAGTGGTAGTTTTTTTTGTTTTTTTTAAAACCTTTATTGTAAAAGTCAAAGTGTACACAGCTTGTTACCTACATCCTGCATTGATACAGGCCGGTAGCGACAACTCAGTATCTAGAGTGATAGGCATTACAGGGCAAGTATCGACCAATTAACACAGCTCTTATGCCTACAACCCTTAAGGGCCGGCAGCAGAATAGGAATAACAGGCTACTTATGTAGGAAGCGAGTGCATAGTATAAAGCCAGAAGAGGTCAAACAAGGAGTAGTCAAGGTTTCGGTTATCTATATTAACTAACTCAAAGAAAGCACAACATCAGCACCCTCCCAGGGTGTGTCCACCATACACAGTATGTGGAATGCCGTATCTTACAGCACGGGGCTGCGGCACCGCGCAGCGCACCACGGAAGAAAGTAGGAGCATGAAGTGGCGCAGCGCAGTCCCGGCTAGCAACGCCGCTGCTCTGGGAGGGGGGTCGGTATGAACCAGTCAGGAAACTAAGAAAGTGGAGTTACCATCTAGGATGCCATGCCATCTACCCCAGTAGGGAACAAGGGTCCCCTGACCACGGAGCCAGGGGGAATCGCAGAGCCCCCGCCCATCGCCCCCGAGTCTCAGGCCTGCGATATGTGAGTGCCCCGGAGAGCATGCAGCCGACCCGGATGTGTCAAGAGGCGCCGTGTGAGGTGCGTGCCAGGAGGAGGGGGACAAGCGGTGTGAGGAGGTGCATCAGCGAGGAACGCAATTGGGGCTAGGCGCAGGTCAGCTCGAAGCGGGCGGGCAATCCCCCCCCCCCGAATCCCCGCGCGGGTTCCCTCCTGCCTCAGTCGCGTCCGGAGAGCGTAGAAGATATGCCTTGAGGGGCCCCCATAAGTCTTTGGGACGAGACTTGTGGGGTAACAAGTCCGCGTAATTGTGAAGTTGCTCCTGCCAGGTCGACATCGTTGACAGCCAAGTCTTAAATTTGGGCGCTCGTCCTCATCCCCATCTGCACGCCACATGCCGCTTAGCCAGCAAGAGCCCCAGCGCGAGGAACCTCCGATGTGTCTTTAGCGCGGGGCAGGAGCGGCCCAGGAGGGCAATGGCAGGGCAGGGCGCTATGTCCATCCCGACCATCACGGAAAGGGCAGCGAACACCTCAGTCCAATACGTAGCCACTGCACGGCAGGACCACGCCAGGTGTATGAAATCCACACCCGGCTCCCGGCACCGCTGACAACGGTCGCCATCACGGTGTCCAAAGCGGTGCAATTTGGCAGGGGTGTAATAAAGGCGATGCAAAAATGTATAATGCACCAAGCGGAGACGTGCATTTCCCGTCACTGCAGTGATGTGGGAGCAACTTTCCTCCCACTGGTCATCCAACATGGGATCGCCCAGATCACTGTCCCAATCCCTCCGCGCCCTGAGTGAGGGGAGGGGGGGGGGGGGGGGGGTGGGAGCCGCCCGCACATGTGTATATAACAGAGAGACCACATGCGTCGGGGCAGGTGTCTGGAGCAGAGCGTGCAGTGGCGCCACAGTCTCCGGCTCAGCAGGGAACTGCGGCGTGACAGCTCTGATATTTTGCCGAAGGCGAACGTAGAGAAATGTGTCCATTGCTGATGGGGTAGCGTCTCCAAAAAAGTGTGCCGCCGCTCGAAAGCTCCCCTGATGGTATAGATCTCCCCACGTGTGAATCGCCAACCGCGTAAGCATTCGGCGTCCCAGCTCCTCGCAAGTGACACTCAGTCTGGGATCATGCGCCAGGACCATGCGGGGAGAATATAGAAATTTGACATCCATGTAATCCGCCAAGCGCCTCCAGGCCTGCACTGTACAATCGACCGTAGTGGGGTCGCGAGCCCCCGGCTGAACAACTGTGTATAGATACCCCGATGGTTGCGCAGGCCTCATGAACCCATCTTCAACTGCAAGGTGGGCCATAAAGGGGGGGGGGGGGGGTGGAGCCAGTAAACCGCAAAGTGGCCTTGAGCGCAGTCATAATATTTCTGAAAATTCGGGACGTCGAGCCCTCCCTGATGATAGGGCAACATAAGTGTCCTTAGTCCGATCCGGGCCTGTTTCCCACCCCAGATTAGCCGAGAAATCTGGGAGTTCAGGGTCTTGAAAAAGTATGCCCCCGGGTTATAGGGGATGTTGGTAAATAGGTATAACAATTTGGGAAGTAACACCATCTTGATCAGGGAGATGCGTCCCGCCATGGACAGAGGGAGGTGGATCCAGTGTGTGATTTGATCCGTGAGTTTATCCAGGACAGTCCCGTAGTTAGCCCTTATCATGGCTTCCTTGTTCCTGGTCACCCGAACCCCCAGATAAGTGAGCTCGTCCGCTTCCCACACCAAGGGATAGTCCAACGGGAACCGCGTAGTACTGTCAGTCAGGGGGAATAAAGCAGACTTCGCCCAGTTAATTTGTATGCCCGCTATGGCTCCGAATTTAGTTACCTCACGCAGTAGTGGCTTAAGATTTTCTCGCGGCTTGTGGACGAACAGGGTCATGTCGTCCGCATATAACGCGATAAGGAGTTGGCGCTCCAGATAAATAAGAGAGCGATGTTTGTGGTGTTGGCGTAGCTTGGCCGCCAGCGGCTCTATGGCAATGGCAAATAAGACGGGAGAGAGGGGGCATCCCTGTCGGGTGCCTCTGTGGATAGTGAAGGGAGCAGAGCGGGACCCATTCAGCAGAACCGTGGCCTGAGGATGTCGGTATAACAACCGGATCCAGTCTAGGAAATTAAAGGGCACTCCCATCCGCTCTAACAAGGCCAGAAGGTAGTCCCACTCCAGGGTATCGAACGCCTTGGTGGCGTCCAGGAAAACCGCCGCGGCTTCACAACTGGGGTCGATATCCTGCAGCACCGCCTGCAGGGTGCGCAGATTGTGGGATGTCGCCCGGTTGGGGACGAAACCGGCCTGGTCGGGAAGGACCAGACGTTCCATAAGCAGATTAAGGCGCGTGGCGAGCACCTTAGCTAGGATCTTGCTATCCGTGTTCAATAAGGAGAGGGGCCGATAAGAGTCGCAATGCTCCGGGGGCTTACCCGGTTTCAACAGAGACGTGATTAGGGCTTCGCGCATCGTTCCCGGTAGGATGCCCTCCTCCAGGGCGGAGTAATACACCCTTTTCAGTATAGGGGCAAGAACATGAATGAAGGCCTTATAAAAGTCTATCGGCAAGCCGTCCGATCCCGGCGCCTTGCCAGACTTCATAGACATGATCGCCTCCTTTATCTCATCAAGTTCTAGTTCGTGGTGCAGGAATTTCTGCTGGGATGGGCCCAGCCACGCTATCGCGGTGTCCTCCAGGTAATCCTGCAGGACTATGGGAGTAGTCCTGTGGGAGGTGTATAAGCCTACGTAATGGTCGGTAAGGACTTGAAGCTGGGCCGAAAGGTTCCTCTGTGGGACACCCTGGTCATCCAGAAGGGTGGATACATAATTTCGATACCTAGGAGGACGGACCGCAGCGGCCAATGCTCTGCCGGGTCTGTCTCCCTCCCCATGTATCCGTGCCACGTAAGGCTTCCCTAGAAACTTACACTCTTTGGCAGCCGAGTCAGTGTATTCGGTCACTTTTTCCCTGAGACGTGCCGCGACAACGCGATCATGTGGGGCCCGTGCCATTTCTTGTTCCAAGAGGAGTAGTTCAGCTTCACGTTTGCGCACGTCCCCGCGTAGAACCTTAAGAACCCCCCCCGCCCCTCGCAATGCACCATCCCCGCACGGTAACCTTGAAAGCCTCCCACACCGTAGTGAATTGGGAGACTGAGGCAGCATTACGGTCAAAGAAGTCAGTCATGTCATCCTCCAGTTCTGCCATAAAGGCAGGATCCGTGAGGTGCGCGGGGTTGAGACGCCAGCTCAGGTATGGGGAGGTATCAAGGGGAATGTGGAGCGACAGTAAGACAGGGGAGTGATCGGAGAAAGTCCGGGCTAGGTGACGTGCCCCAAGCAACCACGGGGCAATGCCCGCTGAGAGGAAAATATAGTCGAGACGGGCCCATGTAGAGTGTACAGCAGAGTGATGCGTGCCCTGTCGAAGTGTCGGGTGGAGGTGTCGCCACGCGTCTACCAGCTGGTGCTCGTCTGTTAAGTATGCCAAATTGCGCTGGGTTTGCGAGTAGTGTGACGGCTGCGGGTGCGACCTGTCCATCGCGGGGCTAAGGGCGGTGTTGAAGTCTCCCCCCAGGATGACATGAGAGATACCCAACGTGTGTATCTTCCCCCACAGATTCAGAAGCGGTGCCGGGTCATCTATTGCTACTAGTTTCCCTCTGAGGCGGAAGCCGGAGGTTTCATTGTGCTCCCTTGCACCTCGCATGTATATTTGTATGGCAAAAACGATTGGGACAAATTATTGTTTTTAAGGACTGTGAATATTTTAAACTGCTTCGTTTTTATGAAATTGTCTCTTTGAGACCAGATCACCTTGCCTAGTATCGAACTGCCCTCACTTAGCGCCGCTGTAGGCAGGCGCAGGGAAGCTGGGAATCGAACTTGGCCGCCATCTTGCTTTGGGAAGGCTGGCCGAGAGCTCGGCGCCCCTCCCGCCCTCCCAGTGTATTTAAACCTCGTTCTAGCAGAAACGCAGGCAATTGCTACTAGTTTCCCTCTGAGGCGGAAGCCGGAGGTTTCATTGTGCTCCCTTGCACCTCGCATGTATATTTGTATGGCAAAAACGATTGGGACAAATTATTGTTTTTAAGGACTGTGAATATTTTAAACTGCTTCGTTTTTATGAAATTGTCTCTTTGAGACCAGATCACCTTGCCTAGTATCGAACTGCCCTCACTTAGCGCCGCTGTAGGCAGGCGCAGGGAAGCTGGGAATCGAACTTGGCCGCCATCTTGCTTTGGGAAGGCTGGCCGAGAGCTCGGCGCCCCTCCCGCCCTCCCAGTGTATTTAAACCTCGTTCTAGCAGAAACGCAGGCAATTGCTACTAGTTTCCCTCTGAGGCGGAAGCCGGAGGTTTCATTGTGCTCCCTTGCACCTCGCATGTATATTTGTATGGCAAAAACGATTGGGACAAATTATTGTTTTTAAGGACTGTGAATATTTTAAACTGCTTCGTTTTTATGAAATTGTCTCTTTGAGACCAGATCACCTTGCCTAGTATCGAACTGCCCTCACTTAGCGCCGCTGTAGGCAGGCGCAGGGAAGCTGGGAATCGAACTTGGCCGCCATCTTGCTTTGGGAAGGCTGGCCGAGAGCTCGGCGCCCCTCCCGCCCTCCCAGTGTATTTAAACCTCGTTCTAGCAGAAACGCAGGCAATTGCTACTAGTTTCCCTCTGAGGCGGAAGCCGGAGGTTTCATTGTGCTCCCTTGCACCTCGCATGTATATTTGTATGGCAAAAACGATTGGGACAAATTATTGTTTTTAAGGACTGTGAATATTTTAAACTGCTTCGTTTTTATGAAATTGTCTCTTTGAGACCAGATCACCTTGCCTAGTATCGAACTGCCCTCACTTAGCGCCGCTGTAGGCAGGCGCAGGGAAGCTGGGAATCGAACTTGGCCGCCATCTTGCTTTGGGAAGGCTGGCCGAGAGCTCGGCGCCCCTCCCACCCTCCTCACGCCCCGCCCAAATTATGTACATAAGCAAAACCATCGCCCGTCCGCGCCGGCGGCGCGCCGAAGGCGCGCCAAAGGCGGGCCCGTCTGCGCCCGTCCGCGCCGGGACCGGGCCCAGGGCCACGACCCCTGTTTCTCGCATTTCTTACTCTCGCTGCGAGCTCAGGGAGCTGTGCCCCTCATACGCTCCACTATGCACCAAATTTGATGTCATGCCCACATTATCGGCATCTCATGCACGGTCCCCACACTGCAATTCTTCGCCCTTGCTCGTTACCCCCACGCCGCATAGCAAAAGTCGAGCTATGGAGGTAGACACACATATTTCCATGGCTCTTGTTAATGCGCGATCACTGAGCAAGCACTGCCAGGACATAGCCGATCTGATTAGCGATTTTAATTTAGATGTACTTTATATTACAGAAACATGGTCTGACGAAGCTTCTGCGCCCGACTATGTTACGGCAGTTCCTCCAGGCTACAGTGCCTATCGGCACGACAGGCCCAAGGGAAAAGGTGGTGGAATAGCCATTATTGTAAGAGACCAATACCAAACCCGTTGTGTACCTATACCCATTAAAGCATGCGAAGCCATGCATTTTGATATCAAAATGGCCCCCACGTTCAATTTTAAGGGAACCTTGGTATACAGACCCCCTGGCACCAGATCTGCGTTTCTCGCAAATCTTACCAATATCACTGAATCTATAGCAACAGAAGTATCCACCACATTACTAGGTGATTTTAATTTTCACCTAGAGCTTCTCAGTGACAGGGACACCACAACCCTCATATCTGATCTTGACTTGATGGGCCTTAAACAGCTGGTGACTACCCCCACCCACCAGGCAGGCCACACGCTGGATGGAATTTTCACAAATGTGGAAGGACTGTCCGTCACCTCTGTTCTCCCTATGACCTGGACAGATCATTCTGTCATTTTTAGCGAACTAACCATCAAAGGCCCGCATAGGAAAACAGTGAACCCTGTAACAGAAGGCACATTTAGAGTTTGGAAGGATATTGACCCTAGCGATTTAATGTCGCTTCTCAATGCGTCAACCCCGGAACTATCCACCGATCCAGCGACCGCTACCAATCAATTCCAAAAATGGCTGGGTGAAGCTTCTACTCAGTTGGCACCTACCAAATCAATTTCTAAAAACAGAAACATGCCTAAAGCTCAGTGGTACACGAAAGAATTAAAAGACCAAAAACAACTCACCAGGAACAAGGAACGACAATGGCGTAGAAGTTATGACACTGAAAGCAAGGACATTTATAAGAAGGCCCTTGCTACTTATAAATTAATGATTATAACTGCCAAAAAGGATTATTACACTCGCCATATAGAAGCTGCTAAAAACTCTAGCAAACAGCTTTATAATGTTGCAAAAACCCTTGCGGGAAATGCTCCAGATCTCAATCCACCCCCTTCACAAACATTATGTGATGCCTTGTCAGACTTTTTCTTCACTAAAGTCAATGACATTTATCAAGCATTTAATCTGGATCAGGCTCATAGTAGTGCTTCCACCTCTTTGATCACCTCTTTGATTAATCCAACTAGTACTACCATGACCTCTTTTAATGCCCTCACCATTGATCAAGTTATGAGCATTTTTAACACGATTAAAGCAGGATCAGCCTTGGATCCTTGCCCCTCTGCTGTATTAGCCACAGTACCAGATACAGTCGTCCCTATCATAACCTCCCTCTGTAACATTATTCTAGCATCCGGTACCTACCCCGACTCCCTGAAAAACACACTCATTAAACCTCTGCTAAAAAAACCTGGGCTAGATAAAAGTGAACTTAAGAACTACCGTCCCATTGCTAGTCTCCCTTTTCTAGCAAAGGTCATAGAAAAGGCTATGAACCAGCAGTTATCAGCCTATATCGAGAACAACCACCTGCTGGATGATACCCAGTTCGGCTTCCGCAAATACCACGGCACGGAAACCGCCCTCATCAAAGCAGCTGACGACATAAGAATCATTCGTGACCAAGGAGGTACTGCTGTATTAGTCCTCCTTGACTTGTCGGCTGCTTTCGACACGGTTGACCACAAGATCTTGGTCGACCGTGTCGAGAGGATGGGCATTCAGTCCACCGCCAGAGACCTTCTGGCCTCGTTCCTGACCAACAGAACTCAGGCGGTTACAATGGGTTCCTTCCAGTCGGCCGACCTGTCGTTACCGTGTGGGGTCCCACAAGGCTCATCCCTGAGCCCGACACTATTTAATATATATGTGTCGGACCTTGCTAGTGTCATCAAAGCACACGGGATGGGCCTGACCTCATACGCAGACGACACTCAGTTGGTTCTGGCCATAAAGGGAGACGGACAGGAAATGGCGGAGAGATTTCAAGATGGGATGATTGCCATAGGCGAGTGGATGGCAAGAAATTGCCTGAAACTCAATTCCGAGAAAACGGAGGTGGTTATCTTCGGCAATCTCTCCCCAGCCTGGTCGGCAACTTGGTGGCCAGCGGCCATGGGCACTCCTCCCTGCCCTACGGCCAAGGTTAGAAACTTGGGTGTCACTTTTGACAACCAGCTCAACTTTATGGCCCATGCGAATAAGGTGGCTGCCAATGCTCACTTTAAGTTGAGAATGGTAGGAAAAATCACTCCTTACTTGCCAGAATCAGCAGCAAAAACACTGGTTTCCTCACTAGTGTTGTCATCTTTGGATTACTGTAACGGTCTGCTGCTCAATGCCCAGAACAGAGTCATAAAAAAACTACAGACAGTGCAGAATGCCGCCGCCCGAGTGCTCTCAAAAAAACCCAGATTTGCTCCCATCTCGGACACGCTTAAACAATACCACTGGTTGTCCATTCACAACCGGGTCAAATTTAAAGCGCTGTGTATTGTCTTTAAATCGCTCCAGGAACTAGGACCCAGATTCCTTAGAGAGCAACTGATCCTCTACAACCCCCCGAGAATGCTCAGATCCACCTCTCTTAAGCAACTGGTGATACAACGCAGTCGAACAACCTCCTGGGGCGATCGCCGCTTTTCAACTGCGGCCCCTAAACTCTGGAACACTCTGCCTATCCACATAAGAACTAGTTCCACTCTCCTTCAGTTCAGAAAAAACCTGAAGACTTGGCTGTTCAATCAGTGATTTCCATCTCCGCATTTCTCTTCCAGGGCGAAACCTCTATGCAATTTCAGCGCCGAGACGCCTAAGGGTAATTGTACGCGCTCTATAAATGGCATTAAATAAATAAATAAATAAATAAATAAATCTACGTTGGGGCCATAGTAACATGCAAACAGTATGGTGTGTGAGTGTAGTTTCCCCCATATCATGCAATATCTGCCACACGTCCCCACCTCAGTACCCGCTGGTATAAACCCCACCCCACGCCGCACCAATATGGTCACCCCTCTCGCATAAGTCGAATAAGATGAAAAGACCCTGCATGCAGCCCACCGCGATGCGAAGGGGGGGCTCCCCCCCGGCCGCAAGTGCGTCTCCTGAAGCATGGCAACAGATACTTTATGCCTATCTAGGTAGCCCAGGACTTGGCGACGCTTTCTCGGGTCATTCAGCCCCCGCACGTTCCAGGAGACTATCTGAAACTGCTGTGCTGGTTCAGTGTTCTCTATGCTCCCCATGGATCCAGGCCCAATAGCACCTGACCGGTAGACATAGCATGGGACAAATCATAGCAAGCATGGTAACGATATGAAAGGACATTCCTGGGGACAACTTCAAATATCCAACCCCACCCCTTAGTAACTAGGGAGTTCGTGATAGGAAATCGAAAACAGAATACATGCCCACCCACACCGGCAACCCCAACTGGCCGGGAATAAGGACCCCACCCTGCCCACCCATTCCCAAACAATACCACCCCAACTAAAAAAACCTGCAGAGCAGCAGCCCCTACCCCGCATGGGGGGGGGGGAAGGGGTGCAATGGGGTTCGCCCGACGGGGGGAATAGTGCCCAGGGGGCGCCCAACCAGCCTCCCATCTCCCTACTTACACCCACGAGAACCAGACAGCTAGTCCAGCCTCTCAATGTGGGACGGAGATGGGTAACCGGGCAAATAAATCTACAGTGACCAGCCCAGGCATTGGTAACAGTAGAGGGTTACCTCACCGGGATGTGTAGCAGTTCAAGCAGATATATGCAGCAGTGGCACATAAGAATGTCAGTGTCACTATAGCGGGAGGGGTCAATCCTGCTGTGCCATCGGAGAGGGCGATCTAGAGCGATGTTGTCCATCTCTGTCTCGAGCAGTGTCTCTCTTGTGGCGTTTAAGAAAGTCTTCCACCTGCTGAGGCTGCTGAAAGAAGAGTTGTTTACCATGGTGTGTTATTTTCAGTTTCGCTGGATACAGCATGGCGTAAGGTATTTCCTGTGCTTGCAATTTCTTCTTGACAGCAGCAAATTTACGCCGAGACTCCTGGACAGTGGCGGTGAAATCGGGAAAGAAGGATAAGGTTTCATTGCCGTAGCGCACGGTGCCCACTTCCCGCGCCCGGCGCAGTACGGCATCTCTGTCCCTGTAATTCAGGAATCGAGCGATGATGGGCCGCGGAAGAGCCCCAGGCGGAGGGCGGGCAGCCAAGGATCTGTGTGCCCTCTCCACGATAAGGTGTGGGGAAAAGGAGTCCCTTCCAAAGAGCTCAATCACCAGGTTTTCAACAAAGGTCTCAACCTTCCCAGTATTAGTGAATTCCGCAAGGCCTAGAATGCGAACGTTATTGCGTCGGGAACGGGCCTCCAAGTCCTCATTCTTGTCCGCGATGATTTTGAGGAGCCTGTCCATTTGTGTCAGCTGTTTGCCCGAGGAGGCAGCGCCGTCCTCAAGGGAAGATATTCGTTCCTCAGTCTCCTGAATGCGGGCGTCATGTTGATCTAGTTTAGCCACGACTCCATCCAGTCGGGCATTCATGGTGTCGATTTTGGAGGCGATGGAGGAGAGGCTTTGTTTCATGCCCAGCAGTAGGGACTTCCATTCCTCGTCCGGGGCTTCGGCGAGCAGAGGTCCCCCCTCCGCGCCACCCGACGGAGGGGGGTTTCTTTTGGCCTCATAGGGCAGTTTGGTCTGACGCGTGTCGCTGCGGGCCATGGCGCGATGAGGTGTCGACCCCACCGTTAATCCTGCTATTCCGTCAGGGGGGGAGGCTCGACCAGGGCCCAGCGGGGAGAGCCCTCCGTCCCCAGCCGTCCAGACGGCGATCAAGCCCGGCCCCAAAGCAACTGGCAGGCGACGGGGGTCCGAAACAGTCCAGGCTCAGGCAAGTGTCCGGTAGGGTCAATGGAAGCCAGGCAAATGAGGGTGAAGGGGTTAGGACAGCAGGGGTCGTCGCAGGCCCAGCCGGGAGTCCGTAGCGCAGCCCGGGCCCAAACCGGGTGTATAGGTCCTATGGCCCAGGGGCAGACAGCAGTATTTCCAGGTTCCCGCCGCACTCTAGTCGGGGGCACCAGCGTCCGCAGTGCGGGCCGTAGGCTCAGTGGAAGGAAGGGCCAGAGCCCATCAGGGGTCCCATGAGGCAATCCCAGGCGGCCGGACACCACAGCAGTTCCCGCGACGCGGTCGCTCTTCAGGATACGCCACTCACCCAAGGGCGAAGTTCAGGGAGGTTGTATCGAATGGGGGAGCACCCTCCACGTCTCGGGGGGGGGGACCAGCCCAGGCCACGGAAGCGTCCCAGGCCTCAATCAGTGTGGGGCGTTGGGGGCAAAGAGGGTCCAGCCAGTCCGGGGGGGGGGGGCCGTACGATGCAGCAGGCAGGCAGTCAAGATGGCGGCTAGGACGCGGCCGCCTCCCGGGGGGTCCCACGCGCTCCCCAGCTCCCAAGTCAGCGGCAGCACCTCTCCCCCCACCAGCGGCAGGCAGTGCAAGGTCCGAGGCCCTCCCCCCGGGCCCGCAGGGCGACCGGCAGCCAGCGAGCCCGGTCGGAGTGGACGGGGTCAGTGCAACGGGGCGCAATGTCTCGTGGCGAAGGAGAATACCTCCGGGATGGGGGAACCTCACCCAGCGGTCCGGAGCAGCTGCCAGCGGTCGGGAAGAATCCTCAATGCGTCCCGCTCTTCAGCTCCCCTCACCCCGGCATCAGTCAGGCAGCAGCGCCGTAGGCAGCCCGGTGCCCTCTCCGCAGTAATTCAGCGCACTCAGCGGGTCTCCGCCTCCGCAGTCCGGAGCAGGCCCCCGATCCCCGGGGTCTCCCAGCGGGCAGCAGCCGGCCAGGTCAGGTCCCGCGCTGGGGCCGTCCTCCGCTCCCCATCACACCCGCGAGTATCTCAGCTCGCCAGGGTGCGAGCGCTCCGTTTTTAGCACCGTTGGAGTCCGCAGGCTCTCACCCGTGCATCAGTGAGGGTTGTGGTAGGGACAGGCCGGTCAGGATAGCTTGAAGGATGGTGATAATGCCCGGTCGGGCAGGAGCCTCACTACAGTGCGGCCATCTTGGTTTAGCGCCACCTAGCGCCCCTACAAAGTGGTAGTTGACTTGTTTGACAAGTTACTGTTATTAGTAAGCAGTATGGCTAGCCATAGAATGACTGCTCAGCAGGTGGTTGGTATGCTTCTTGAATCTTCCTCGGAGCAGGATTATGAGACTGACAGTGCGTCTGAGGGAGAGGAGGGAGGGGAAGATTCAGGCAGTGAGTTTTCTCTCCACATGGAATCATCGGATGATGAAGGTACTCTCAGTGCAGATGAAGCTACTCTCAGTGCGGATGAAGTGCCTGTTTTACAGGAGGATACTGCTGTGCTGATGGTGCAAGAGGCATCTGGATTGCAGCCTGAGGCTGCTGGGCTTCCTACTGGAAGTGCTGGACTCTGGGTTGATCCAAGCATGGTGCAACAGGTGTTGCCTGCCTTTAGTGGTGATGCAGGGTGTAGAGTGGATTGTGAACATTTTTTGCCTATACAATGTTTTCAGTTGTTTATGGATGATGTATTTTTGGGTGAGATTGTTGAGCAGACTAATTTGTATGCTGAACAGTTTTTGAGGGACAACAGTGACAAACTTAGGCCCCACTCTAGAGATACCCGGTGGACTCCCACAAATTTGGAAGAGATGAAGAAGTTTTTGGGTTTTACTTTATTGATGGGTTTGATAAGGAAGCCGTCCATGGCTCCATATTGGTCTACCAGTCCCTTGATGGCAACGGCCATATTTCCTGCAGTTATGACTCCTGATCGGTATTTGCTTTTGCTACAGATGCTGCATTTTGTTGATAATTCTTTGGCAATGCCACGAGATCACCCTGACTGTGACCGTCTTTTTAAGATTCGGCATGTTCTTGATCACTTTGTAGATCGATTTTCAGAGATCTATACTCCAGGGAAAAAAAATATCTATTGATGAGTCTTTGGTCTTGTTCAAGGGCCGTTTGGTTTTTAGGCAGTACATCCCTAGCAAGAGGGCACGCTATGGAATTAAGCTGTATATGTTGTCTGAGAGTAGGACAGAATATGTTTTTAATTTCCGTGTGTACACTGGTAGGGATTCCACTATTGACCCCCCTGGTTGTCCGTCCACTTTTGGAGTTTCTGAGAAAATTGTGTGGGATCTTGCTAGAGGACTGTTTAACAGAAGCCACCATTTGTACCTTGTTAACTTCTACACTGCTGTGAAATTGTTTAAGGAATTGTTCAAAGTGGACACTTTTGCTTGTGGCACAATCCGCTCTAACCGTAAAGGTTATCCAAAAGAGCTTGTTTGCAGAAAACTTCAGAGGGGGCAGTGCAGTTCCTTGCGTAGTGATGAACTACTAGCTGTGAAAATTGTGGACAGGAGGGATGTGTACATGCTGACTACCATCCATGATGAGAGTACTTCACCTGTGGCTGTTTGGGGTCAGATTTCTGAAGTGCGCAAACCTGTGTGCATTTTAGACTACAATAAGCACATGGGTGGTGTTGATAGAGTAGATCAGAGGTTGGAACCTTACACTGCTATTCGTAAGGCTTATGTTTGGTATAAGAAGTTGGCCATCCATCTCTTTAATTTAGCAACTTGCAATGCTTTTGTTGTGTTCAAGGAGTGTTCTCCAGCATCAAAGTTGACTTTTGTTCAGTTTCAGCAGTCTGTGATAGGCAGCCTTGTTGTTGTGGAACAGGCAAGTGTTCCTAGAGTTGGAGTGGTGGAGGATGTGGCTCGATTGAAAAATCGCCATTTTCCTGATTTCATTCTTCCCACATCCTCAAAAGACTTTCCCATTAGGAGACGTAGAGTCTGTTGGCGAATAGGTACGCGGAAGGAGAGTCGTATGTACTGCCACGAGTGTCCTTCTAACCCTGGGCTGTGTCCCCCCGCTTGTTTTAGAGCGTACCACACGCAAAAAAAAATTGGGAGCATCCATGAGTGGTAAAGTGAACTGCCTGGTCTGTATTCTTTAAAAAAATTGATTCTGTTTCAAGGTTGTCCTTAGTACAACGTATTTAGTTTCGGATTTTGTGTTAGTAGATTTGTATCTATTTGCAATTTGTTTGTGTTTTTATTTTTGTCTAAAAAAAATCCTAAATGTGATGGCGGTGTGTGTAGGCTGGCGCTTGGCGGGTGGTGTGCATGGGCTGGCGGTGTGTGTGGACTGGCACTTGGCTGGCGGCGTGCGCGGATTGGCGATTGACTGGTGGTGTGCCTGGATTGGCGATTGGCTGGTGGTGTGTGTGGACTGGTGCTTGGCTGGCGGTGTGCGTGGACTGGCGCTTGGCTGGCGGCGTGCGCGGATTGGCGATTGGCTGGCGGTGTGCGTGGATTGGCGATTGGCTGGCGGTGTGCCTGGACTGGCGATTGGCTGGCGGTGGGCCTGGACTGGCGCTTGGCTGTGTCACACATATGAAAGGTGTATGAATGGACTGTAAAGAGGTTGGCGCCTTGTCGTGGCTTTACAGCTCACGAGCTGTGAGTCAATGGTTCAGTTTCTCACCCTTTCAATTATTAACAGTGCATTTCATTTTTGTGAAATCACTTGCTTATACAATTGTATATACTGAACCATCACTCACCCTTTTGCCAAATCCAACCAGTATGTGTGTGTGCTTGATGGCTGTGCAGTAATATTTGTCTTTCTGAAGCAGGGTGTACCTTGTCCCTTTTTGTGAATGTTGTAATGTGTTGTTTTTGGTGCCTCACTTGTGTGGGAGGCCCAAGTACCTGCGACAGGCAAGGGCCCAAAACGTAGCGAGGCGACAAACATTGACTATCAAAAAATGTTTTGGGCCCTTGCCTGTCGCGGGTACTTGGGCCTCCCACACAAGTGAGGCACCATTTTTACCGGGAGACCTGGGGGAACGCTGGGTGGTGGGAAATTTGTGTGAGCCCGGTGATGCCACAACTTTCCCACACAAAAATGTGTGAAAAAAGTGATTTTTTTCAGCTAGAATTGAGGTTTGCAGGGGATTCTGGGTAAGGAAACGTTGGGGGACCCATGCAAGCCATACCTCCCTGGAAGCCCCTGGGTGTCTAGTTTTCAGAAATGTATGGGTTTGGTAGGTTTCCCTAGATGGCCGCCGAGCACCGGGCCAAAAACCCAGGTGACCCCCCTTGCAAAACCAGGTGGTTTTGAGATAGTCAATTTTGATGTCGCCTCACTATGTTTTGGGCCCTTGCCTGTCGTGGGTACTTGTGCCTCCCACACAAGTGAGGCACCATTTTTACCGGGAGACCTGGGGGAACACTGGGTGGTGGTAAATTTGTGTGATCCCAATGATGCCACAACTTTCCCACACAAAAATGTGTGAAAAATGTGATTTTTTCAGCTAAAATTGAGGTTTGCAGGGAATTCTGGGTAAGGAAACGTTGGGGGATCCACGCAAGCCATACCTCCCAGGAAGCCCCCGAGTGTCTAGTTTTCAGAAGTGTATAGGTTTGCTAGGTTTCCCAAGGTGCCCGTAGAGCTAGGGTTCAAAAACTACAGCTAGGCACTTTGCCAAAAAAGGGTCATTTTTCATTGCGAAATGGAGGTGTGACCACGTTGCGATTTGCGTAGTTTCCTGTTGAGGGCACTAGGCCGACCCGCACAAGTGAGGTACCATTTTTCTCAGAAGACTTAGGGGAACGCAGGGTGGGTGGAAATTTGTGGATCCACGCAGATTCCAGAACTTTCCACAACAGAAATATGGGGAATTTTTGTTTTTTTGGACAATTATTTAGGTTTGCAAGGGATTCTGGGTAACAAAACCTGGTGGGAGGCAGTCAAGTCTCCCCATCCTGGATTCCCCTGGGTGTCTAGTTTTCAAAAATATATAGGTTTGCTAGGTTTCCCTAGGTCCCGGCAGACCTATGGTTCAAAAACTACAGCTAGACACTCGCAAAAAAAAGGGTAAATTTTTATTGTGAAAATGTGGTGTGTTCACGTTGGGTTTTGAGCCATTTCCTGTTGTGGGCACTATGCCTACCCACACAAGTGAGGTACCATTTTTATCGGGAGACTTCGGGTAATTCTGATTTGTAAAGCAACTGTTATTACCTATTGATTTTTGATGCATTTCTGCCTTCCAAGTGAAAGACTTTGTGTAAAAAAGAAGTCATTTTGAAAAATGACCGATAAGTCTCATGATAGTATGAGTATTCCCAATTTCGAAAATGTGCAAATATGTACTGTTTCTAAACTCTATAATTTGTTCCTATTTCAGAAATACATAGGTGTCTCTCATACCGATTTTTCCATGTATACATTTTCCCACAATAATTGCTATATACCCGGAACATAATAAAAAACCATTTCAAATTGCTGCTCATTTTTTGACTCTGGGTTCGTCGGGTTCTTGGTGAACCTACAAGTCCTATATATCCCCACAACCAGGAAGGTCCAGCGGATGTAAGGGTATATTGCTTTCAAAGAGATGTCATAAATAGAAGAAGTTACAGGTAAAAACGTTGACACAAAAGGCTGTTTTTCTCAACTTATTTTCAATTTTTCCTATATTTAACTGTTAGTTTCTATAAAGAAACCTTGATGGATCTACAAAAATGACCCCTTGCCTAATTCAGAATTTTATCTACTTTTCTAAAATGTATAGCTTTCCAGGATCCATTATTGTAATTGTAATGAGATTTCTAGAGCGCATGGCTGCCCTTGAGCGTCCCAGCGCTAAAAGATGCACCAGAGAGATCAGCCGATTGCGGAGCAGATGGTTATGGGAACAGCCATGTCTTTAGTAACTTTCGGAAAGGCAGCAGATTGTGTTGGGCCCGAAGGTCAAGCGGGAGGGTGTTCCACAGCTTGGACGCGCGATAGGAAAGGCGCCGGCCTCCCGAGCGAGCTTTCTTTATCCTGGGAATTTGGGTTAGATGGGCGTTCGAAGAGTTCTAGACGTGGTATGCGGGACAACAAGGTCCTTAAGGATTGACGGGGCTTTTCCCTGAAGGATTTTGTGGGTTAGGCACAAGGCCTTGAAATGCACCCTTTGCTACACAGGCAACCAAAGGTTGAAAGCACAAAAAAATAGCAAAAATAGGTTATGTCCCAGAAAAAGGCCAAAACTGTGTAAAAAATGTTGGTTTTCTGACAAAAGTCTGTCATTCCCTAAAAGCTGGGAAAATGGTGATTTCAGCCCCACAAACTCTTTTTTGATACCATATGCAGAGAAAAACCTAGACGCTTTCATTTGCAGCCTCTTTTTCCCCATTCCCCCCCCCCCCCCCCCCCCCCCAAAAAAAGATTGCTGTATTTTGCCTAATTTCTGGGACCCCTCCAGGGGAATCCAAAAACCCTGGGTACCTTTAGAATCCCCATGATGTTGGAAGAAAAGGACGCAAATTTGGCGTGGATACCTTATGTGGTCAAAAAGTTACAGGGGCCAAAGCGCGCACTACCCCAAATAGCCCAAAAAAGGCTTAGCACAGCGGGGGGAAAAGGCCTAGCAACGAAGGGGTTAACCACTGGTACTCTGAATAGAGATAAGTATTGTCTATTTTGTAAGTATGCAGCTACTGCTGCTTGATGCAAGGGAATGGATGTGTAGGCTAGTCCAGATTGCTGTAAATGTAAGAGAACAGATGATGTTTTGCACCAAAGCATCAAGGAGATAGATATCAATTTCCATTTTTCTGCATATCATGCCCCAGTAGTAGGTTTTCTAGCCTCTTTTAGGATATTCATACAGTCTGGTGTTAATTCTAAATAACCAAACTCTAAGATTTCCGGAGCCAAATCGCTAGGTTGAGTTTTAAGAGATTTGGATGCCCGATTTCTCCATGGCCCTGAGTGAGGCGACTGGAGTTGAGATGCAGCTTTTGATGTGGAACTACTAAGAGCTCCAGTAGGGTGGTGAACCAAGGAGTGGGAGAGGTGGAAAAATGTAGGCAAATATCCCTGACCAGTTCATCCATAGGGCACTGCCTTTGGAGAGTGGGTGTGGGAACCTGGAGGTGAAGCTTGCGCAGTAGGCGTTTTGAGCTGTGCCGAACAGGTCTATGTGAGGAAATCCCCATTCCTGAAAGTAGGGGAGGAGAATCTGGGGATGAAGTTCCCACTCGTGGAATTGCTGTCTGCTGAAAAGGTCTGTAATCTGATTGTTTACTCCTGGAAGATGTTCTGCCAGGAGATAAAGCTTGTGGAGTACAGCCCATTTCCAAACCGCTTGTGCTAGGCGTGACAGGAGGAGAGAGTGTGTCCCACCTGTTTCGGTATATAGTACACAGCTGTCATGTCTGTGCAGACTAGGACAGCTTTGCCTATGAGGTGAGTGTGAAAAGCTCTGAGCGCTAGAAACACTGCTAGTAGCACTGGGTGATTATATGGATACTCTTGTACTTTAGACTCCATAACCTTTGGATTGTGTGATTGTGTAGGTGAACACCCCAACCAGTTAGCGATGCGTCTGCTATTAGCACTGTCCGTGGAACAGGGTCGTATAGGGCCACCCTTTGGATACATTTCGTGGGTTCCACCACTGCAGAGAGCAATGGGTACGGCTATCTACAAACACTAGATTGGTCAACGGACCCTGCAACTGGTTCCACGGACTTGCTAAGCATTTTTGAAGGGGACGCATGTGAAGTCTTGCGTGGGGAACAATTACGATGCAAGACGCCATCATTCCTAGCAGTTGCATGAATACTCTTGCTAGTAAAGATTGATTGGGCTGAAACTGAGCGAGAAGGAACTGAATATTGAGCGTCTATTGTGGCTCCCAGATTTGTGTGTTGGAAGGCTGTAGATGAGGCTTCAACTGTAAACCCTAGTTGGTGTAGTAAGTGAATAGTGGCTTGAGTGTGTTGGAGACACATTTTTTAAGTGCTGGCCTTGATGAGCCAGTCGTCCAGGTATGGGAAGACATGGACGTACTGTCTTCTCAGTTGGGCTGCGACTACTGCGAGGCATTTGGTAAATACCCTGGGAGCAGTGGTGACGCCAAACTGTAGTACTTTGAATTGGTAATGATGACTCGCTGTCATGAATTGGAGGTATTTGCGATGAGCGAGATGAATTGGAATGTGGAAATATGTGTCCTTTAAGTATAGGGTAGATATAAAGTAGCCTTGCTGTAGAAGTGGGAGCACTTGTTGAAGTGTCTCCATGTGAAAATGCTCTGACAGTATGTAGTAATTTAGTTCTGAGCTCCAGAATAGGTCTCAAGGACTATTGGGAATTAGAAAATACAGGGGGTACACGTCTGTCCCTTGATATTGTAACGGTGCAGGCTCTATGGCTCCTTTTAATAAAAGAGACTGGACTTCCTGTTCGAGGAGGTGTAAATGTTCTGGTGACATTTTGTGAGAGCGTGGTGGAATGTTTGGAGGATTGTTGGTAAGCTCCAGGCAATAACCATGTTGGATAATTCCTAACACCCATTTGTCTGTGGTTATTGATTGCCAAATGGGGAAGAATTGTAGAAGGCGTCCCTGGACAGGTGTTAGATGATGTTGGGGGCGGGGGAGTGTAGGCAAGTCACTGCTTGTTAAGGGAATTACGTGGTGTGGAAGCTTTGCCCCTCCCTGTGCCGTTTTACCCCTGTATCCTCCTCTAAAGAAGCCTCTTGAAGAGGAAGATTGATTGTTGCCTTTGTACGAGGTGGCAGTATTATCTGAGGATATGGTCTTCCACCCTCCACGATAGAAGGAGCGATGAAAGGAGCCAGTATTAGGAGACTGCCGAGCTCCCGTAGACGTGGCCACTTCGTATTTTTTTCATTTTTTCAAATGACTTATCTACTTCAAGCCCGAAGAGATGTTTCTTGTCAATTGGAGTATTTTAAATAATTGTTTAACTTCAGGTTTGAAACCAGAAATCCTCAGCCATGCATGCCTCCTTAGTAGCACACTAGTGTTGATTTCTCTAGCTGCAGTGTCAGCAGCATTTAAAGCACATCTAATTGATGAATTGGTGATGAGCTTCCCTTCCTGCACCAAATCCTGAGCATTTGCTTTGTGCTCATCTGGGGGATATTGGAGCAATTGCTCCATTTTTTCCCAGTGTGCTCTATCATACCTGGCTAGTAGGGCCTGGGCAATGTGCCAATGATTTGCTGCTTGGGCGGCCATTCTTTTGCCAGAGATGTCTAACAGTTTTGACTCTGTCTGGAGGGGGGCATCCCCTGTAACTTGCGAATTGGCCTGTTTATGGGCATTAGAGACAACCAAAGAGTCTAGTGGTAACTGGCCTTTAATAAAAGCTGGATCAGAGGGAGCAGGCTTATATTTGGTGTCTATCCTGGGGGTGAGAATACGAGCATGGACAGGGTCTTTGAAAATATCATTGGCATTTTTCATCATACCTTTGCAAAAACAATTGATGGACAGAATGCAGAACAATGTCATACATTCACCCCAGTAGAGATCTGGGCCTAAATCCATCGTTTTTTTTGCTAACCATGCCATTCCAGTTTGAACCCAGCCATATGCAAATCAGCCTTAACCCTGTGCCCAGTGGGAACAGTCCAGCCCAAACTGCCAGGCCCTCCCTGGACTTGAAACAAGCATCCTAGGACCGGTTTCGGGGATTCAGCCCTCATTAGCCAGGATAGCTTGACTCCAGTGACATGGAGAGCCCGGGACCCACGCTGGCGCATACCCGTCCCACTCGGGGTGACAAATGCAAAAACAACAATTGATGGACAGAATGTAGAACAATGTTATACATTCACCCCAGTAGAGATCTGGGCCTAAATCCATCGTTTTTTTGCTCACTATGCCATTCCAGTTTGAACCCAGCCATATGCAAACCAGTCATGAAGGGTGTTACCCAGAAACCGGTCCCAGGATGCTAGTTTCCAGTTCAGGAAAGACCTGGCTTGGCAGTTCGGGCTGGACAGTTCCCATGAGGCACAGGGTCAAGACTGATTTGCATATAGCTGGGCCTGAACTGAAGTGGCGAAGTGAGCTAAAGAATGATGATGGATTTAACCCAGATCCGTGACTGGGGGTAAGTGTCTGAAAAGTTTCAACGCTCTGCCCATCACGTCCTTGTGTTTGCTTCATCATACCTTTGAGCATAGGGAGAGTCTGGCTAGCCCTTTGTGTGTTACTGAGCGTTTCAAATAAGAAATCTTCCTCTAGAGATTTCATGTGTATCTGTACCCCATGATATTCCACAGCTCTTGCAAGTAATTCTAGATTTCCCACATTGTCATCAGGAGCGGAAGGCTTTGCGGAGTAAAGACCTGGGTCGGTATCTGTGGGTGAATCAGTGTTGTAGTCCTTCCAGGGATCTGTTGGTAAAATATTGCCCCCCCCCCCATCTCCATCATCATCAGGTGGTGGTGGCGAGTTAGTTGGTGCAATGAATAAATGCTCCAATGGTGGGGAAGGTGGTGCAGGGGTACGTGGTGAAAAGCGTTACAACAAACAAATGATGGACGGAATGCTGACAATGTAGACATTCTCCCCCAGTCAAGAGATCTGGGTTAAATCCATCGTTCTTTTGCCCACTACGCCACCCCAGTTCAGACATGGCCATATGCAAATCAGTCTTGACCCTGTGCCTCATGGGAACAGTCCAGCCCGAACTGCCAAGCCATGTCTTCCCTGGACCGGAATCAAGCATCCTAGGACCGGTTTCTGGCTATCAGCCGTCATCAGCCAGGATAGCTTGACTCCAGTGGCGTAGTGAGCACGGGTCCCACGTCTGGGAATACCCATCCCACTTAGGGCGAAAAGCGTTACAACAAACAAATGATGGACGGAATGCTGACAATGCAGACACTCTCCCCCAGTCATATGGCCATGTCTGAACTGGGGTGGCAGAGTGGGCTAAAGAACGGTGATGGATTAAACCCAGATCAGTTGACTAGGGGTGAGTGCTTGCAATGTTCAACACTCCGTCCATCATTTCCTTTGGTTTTTGCTATGTTCGCCATAAGTTGGCAGGGTATGCTCAGACGTGAGTCCCTTGCTCACTTTGCCACTGGATTCAAGCAAGCCTGGCTGAAGATGGCTGAAATGCCAGTAACCGGTCCTAGGAAGCTTGTTTCCGGTCCAGGGAAGACATGGCTTGGCAGTTCGGGCTGGACTGTTCCCATGAGGCACAGGGTCAGACTGATTTGCATATGGCCATGTCTGAACTGGGGTGGCAGAGTGGGCTAAAGAACGGTGATGGATTAAACCCAGATCAGTTGACTGGGGGTGAGTGCTTGCAATGTTCAACACTCCGTCCATCATTTCCTTTGGTTTTTGCGGGGTACGTGGTGAAAGCAGAGAGGAGAGGGGTTAGTACTTCCATTTTCCTCCTCAAAAAGGAATATGATAAAGTGTGTCCTCTGACTCAGGTTTGCGCTTCTGAGGCGGTTTAGTAAGAACATGTCCTGTATCTAGATTAATATAAAGTTCCTTTTGTTTTGGGTCCAATTTGGGTGGCAGGATATCGAAAATCGGAACCTGTTGCTTTGGAGGAATATTTTTCGGTACCGAAGATTTCAGTGCCACGATGGAATAGTTTTTCAGGGCGGAAGGTTTCGGCTCCGAAGCCATCTTGGATTTCGGTGTCAAGGATTTCAGCTGCGAAGAGGCTTTCAACTTTGAGCCTGAAGGTTTCGGCTCGGTGCCTGACTTTGGCCTACTCGATCCCGAGCCAGAAGGCTTAGCGATGTGTTTTGGTGCCGAGCCTGAGGGCGGGGCATCGCACATCTTCTCGGTGCTGACCGTGGCCTAAAGGCAGGGGTGGAACCGAATTTTTTTCCTTTGCCAGAGTTGGATTTTGGGGCAAGGGCTGTTCGGTACTCACGGGACGTTGACCTTGTGGTAAGTTGTCTTCCATCTCAGAGTCCAAGTCCCTTCTTGTTCTTCCGCGGCACCTTGTGCGTCGAATTCGTGCTCGGATCCTTCACCGAAGATGTCCAGCTTGTATTCAACGTTTTGCCTCTGCATTTCGCGACGTCGAGCCCGATGATCACGGAGAGTTTTCTTCGACAGAAATGATCTGCATGCTTGCCAGTCCTGTTCATTGTGCTCCGGAGACGAGCACAAGCTGCATCTTTTGTGTGAGTCGGTGAGCAGATACTTCGCGTGGCAGAGGACAGAATTTGAATGGAGTCCATCCCATAGACTTAGAGATGGACCGATGCGGTTAGGCCTTCCCGAAGTTTTCCGATCAAATAGAGGTTTTCCTCCACGGGTACGATAAGCGGAGAAGTGGGATACGCGTTTGAAACAATACCGACGCAGGTAGAGTGGATTGCATGCGAGGGGGACCCGAAGAACGTTGCGAACCGGAGCACAGCAATGCACGTCCGAACCAGATGCCGGAAAAAAACAATCTAACACTGAAGTCGATACCCATATGCACTATCACCGTAAGGAGCCACCCACTTAGTGACTGGAAAGATTTCTTCGAAGAAAAACAACTTGCAAACATGCAGACCCAACACGAGATGGCTGGAGAATGTAAAGCATGTGATCGACAAATCACATGCCTCGAACATCCACTTTCTCACAGATAGCATTGTAGCAGATGAACATAATACACTTTCCACAAACTAAATGTAGTCCAAAAAGGTGTGGGAAGGACCCCCTTACTCTGATTGCCAAGCAGAATGGTCTTAAGAAATGAACCACTGTGGCTTGGTCCAACGGCTACCAGCCAAAATTACAGAGACTTCAGAATAATTCAGTAATTCTGACTCCGGCTCAATAACCTCATATGGATTAGCCATTTCCTAAGAGTGTAAAAACCAACTAGAGAAGAAATAAAGCGAAGAGATAAATTCTTGTAAATAAGGTGTTATCGCTAAGCTACAAATAAACTATGCTGTGAGGCAGAATGAGCGCTAAGCAAGTTCTAATTAAAAACAAAATCTCATTAAAGTATATGGCAACAAAACGCGGTCAATGCGAACATTCCATCATAGTTATCTAACACACACACTTTCTCCCTGCGAGGTTCAGGATCTGGAATGACAGTTAAAGAAGTTGGTTAAGAAAATGTATGCTACTGATGGGGGGCAGATGGGGTTACAAATCGTGGGTGGATAGCCTGGAGAACAGGCAAACAGCTGATCAATGCAAAACATGAACGTCGTGGGCTCGAACATAGTTGCCAATAATTCATAGCTGAGCACACCTGAGCAGCTGACACTCATGCACCACACACCTCTCTATGGTCACACCACTCAATCATTACCTTCCATTTATGTAACCGAGATCCCAGTGCCATACAGGCTAATGTAGCCTGGTAAGGCAACATGACAGAGTAACTATTACCCACTTCTAAAAACCCAAGAAAGTGACATAAGACCTAGAGGATTGCCGCAAATACAAAATAACTAACCTCTGTCTTTCTTTACAGAAAAGGACAAAATAATGGATTAACGATTCCAACATTCATGGACCGGGGAGATACTTAACACAAAGAGCAAAGTAAGGAATCTGCAACTGCGGAGACAAAATGAAAAGCAAACTATGCAGAAGAGGTCATTACAAAGCAGTGAAGTAGGCCAGGATACTCTTATGCCAAGTGCATTAACAAAGCAAACCAGTGATCATGAAAGATATGCATCTTAAACCCAAAAGCCTTGAGAAATTAAACCCAGAAGCCTTGAGAAATTTCCAATGCAAAACTCCTCAATTCCGCAAAACTCAGCCATGCATTTTAATTCATAAAAACCTTAATTGCACAGAACTTAACAGCCCGAGTGTCAGACCCTTCAATCTCTTCACCTTTACTAAACCCTTTATTTTCACCTTCAGGCCCCTGAAGAGAGCAAGAACGCAAACCTTCGGACAAGTCTAAAAGTACTGCATGGATTCATCCATCAATTGTTTTAAAGACGCACACAATACTATGAGCTCCCTCAAGCCCATGCTCGGAGGGATAGTACCTTAACAATGAAAGCTGACTGCAGTAACTCGAAAGTAACAGCGGGACGAAAAAGGTCCTAGCTGACCAACCACACAGGCTCATTTAAAGTGCTCCTTATAGCAGTAAAATCCTGGCAACTGAAATTACAGACCTGCAGGAGTAGATGGGCTTAACTCACACCTGCAAGTCCCTACAGATTCCTCGCCCAGAAGAAAACCCCTTGGGTAGGAGGGAGGGATGCTGCAGTTAAATGGCATTATATCAGAAATTCCAGCAGATTGAACAGGAGGGTGCATAGACAGTGGCCAGGACAATGCAACCCATGACCTTTCTTCTAATTCTAAAAAATCAAACACATGAACACTATTCAGTGACTCACGTTAACTTTGGCTATCCTGTGTCTTTAATTCAGTCATTTACCAATTTGCTCCTGTCTTGCCACTGCTATATTTGTCCAATGTATCTTAGGGAGCAAAATAGCACTAAGGCAAAGTTCCACAAGTACGACTCAAAGAATGTTAACATGTAATTTGTGGTCGTTTAAAACTAGTGAAAAAAATAAGTTTAGTACTATTAATGTTTTTCAACATGTAAACTCCTTAAAAGTGCACACAATGTGGCTAAAAGATGGGGAGTGTGATGAGGGACTACCCACACTACTGGTGTGGAGACACTACAGAAACATAAACAGAACTAGCAACTCACAACTGCGTTAATGTACAGGACCCTACAACGTGATAATGCCACACCCTCGACAATGGCGAGACCTGCCTAGTTATCCTCCTTGATCTCTCCGCTGCATTAGATACAGTAAACCACTCAGCCCTTCTAAACGTTCTCATAGATCGCTTTGGCCTCAATGGTACTGTAAACACTAAATCAACCCGGGTCTGGTGCTGTATCAACAAAGAGAAAGTATACTGGAACGTTCCGACATCTCTTGTTAACAGAGAACCCTTCTTGGAACAGAACCCATCAATCACCGAGGAGTAGTATATTTGTCATCATTTGGGTCTGTATATCTCGATACAACGTACCAAGTCCTGATGGAACGACCTGGTAGCGTGTAAAGAGAGATGGCATACAAGGGTTGCTGTCAGATCTCCAGTAATAACAAGAATGTGATGAGTCCTCAAATTAGTGAATGGGGTCCTAAAAGTGCAGCACTAAATCATAAAGGTGACAATAAAAATGGCTAGTGGAACTCGAATGTGCTTTAATTAGTAGAGTGCGACTGCCACTGTTAAAAGGCAATATGGCAATTTAGCATAAATAATTTGTCATTATGCTCAATATCCATAGTATTCGGTCGACATGTTTCTGCCCATATAGATCTACACAGTATCGGGGGCATTCATCAGGACCTCAAAATGCTGCTACTATGTGAGAAAAAGTGAATCAACTGAAAATGAAAAAATTCACAGACAATCCTACCGCACCGGTCAACTCTATACAGATATCGAAACCGGATACCAGAGGACCTCTGGTCTTGACTCAAAGACCGCCTCGGGGTACCGATGGATAGAGCGGGGCCCCTTTCCCTGAGCACAGACCAGGTTGAGGTGAGGGTATCACCCAAAATGTTTGGGTATCCGGTTTCGATATCTGTATAGAGTTGACCGGTGCAGTAGGATTGTCTGTGAATTTTTTCATTTTCAGTTGATTCACTTTTTCTCACATAGTAGCAGCCTGATGAATGCCCCTGATACTGTGTAGATCTATATGGGCAGAAACATGTCGACCGAATACTATGGATATTGAGCATAATGACAAATTATTTATGCTAAATTGCCATATTGCCTTTTAACAGTGGCAGTCGCACTCTACTAATTAAAGCACATTCGAGTTCCACTAGCCATTTTTATTGTCACCTTTATGATTTAGTGCTGCACTTTTAGGACCCCATTCACTAATTTGAGGACTCATCACATTCTTGTTATTACTGGAGATCTGACAGCAACCCTTGTATGCCATCTCTCTTTACACGCTACCAGGTCGTTCCATCAGGACTTGGTACGTTGTATCGAGATATACAGACCCAAATGATGACAAATATACTACTCCTCGGTGATTGATGGGTTCTGTTCCAAGAAGGGTTCTCTGTTAACAAGAGATGTCGGAACGTTCCAGTATACTTTCTCTTTCTTGATACAGCACCAGACCCGGGTTGATTTAGTGTTTATAGTGTTCACAATTAAGGGATACGCAACCTGCAGTTCTTAAAAAAAAATTCCCTTGGACCTCCCCCTATGTTGTTCTGTTGTTACTCTCAATGGTACTGCCCATAAATGGTTCGTCTCCTATCCCCAGCACCTAACACAGCAAATAAAAATTCTCGATTGCTTATCAAACCCCACTCCGGTCTCCCTAGAAGTCCCCCAGGGATCCATTCTCTCTCCCTCGCTCTTTAACCACTTTATGGAACCCCTCACCCTCATTCTTAAACCAGAGAGAATCAACTACACCTCTAAGCCGATGACACCTAACTCTTGCTACAAGATCAAAACCCTCGCGGAAATCCTACACCTTAACAACAGCCTCTCTACGATTCAATCCTAGTTCCAATTAAATCATCTCAAACTCAACCCCCCAAAAAAACTGAAATCATTCTCTTCTCCCCTAAAAACAACCCTCTGCCCATTCAAACCTGGATCTCCGACCTGAATGTCCTCAACTGCACACTCCTTGTCCAACTCAGTAAAATCCCTTGGTATCTCCATCGATAATAGCCTAACTCTCAATGTACACATCAAAATCTCAGCTAAAGGAGCCCTCTTCACTCTCCGTCATCTAAAGAAAATTAAGCCCTTTATTCCTTCTGATGACTTTAAATTAGCAGTCCAATCTGTGGTCCTTTCGCGTATTGATTATGGTAACGACATCCTCACAGGAATCCCCAAGGTCCACCTTGCTCCACTCAAATCTGTGATCAACCTTGCAGCCAGGTTAATCACCGACCGCAAACGCTTCGACCGCATCTCCCCAGCCCTCAAATCCCTTAAATGGCTCCCCATCGAAGGCAGATCCGCCTACAAAACTGCTTGCATTACACACTAGGTCCTCCATCAAAATACACCGCCATACCTCGCCAATAAACTCTGCAAAGCGGGCAGCACATGACCCATGAGAAGCACCAATGCTCTCCTCCTAGTCCCACTCTTACTAAAAAAGAACTCCACACAATCCCGCTCCTTCTCCGGTAATGCCCTAAACACCTGGAATGCCCTCCCCAAAGACCTGCGATGCAACCCTTCCTACATCAGCTTTAAAAAAGACCTCAAAATGCACCTCCTCAATAAATATTGGGGGTCTTAACCAACACCCATAATTCTTCCTAACCCCTTCCACTTCTCTGCCCCCCCCCCCATGTTCCTACTGTCTCTCTCCTCCTCCCCTCCCTCTACATTCCACTGGCCCAGCTTTCTCCCTTCCCCACTTCTCTCATACGCTACCTCTCACAGTCCTTCCCATCCCCCTCCCACTACCCCCTCTCCTACCAAATGTTCCCCCTCTGCTTCCTTCCCCCCTTTCTCACATCTAACTTCCTACTACCTGCTGCCCTTCCTGCCTTTCTCCATCCCATACCATTATACAAAATCTGATCTCCCATTTCCATGTTATACATGTATATAGCCGCTCTGTTTATTTGATATGTGTAAATTCAAGACGTTTCTATTTTGTTAACTTGTTGGTATTCCATGCTGTTGAATTTTTGTTCTATACCATTGCCATCTTCTTACTCATGTAAAGCGCTCCGAAACCTCTGGGTCTAGCCAGCACTATCTAAAACCTCTACACAATGCCACCAATTCTAAACCTATGAAAAAGAATAAACTGAATAGGCACTCTACTCAAGCGGGAGAAAAATGAGTTTTCACTTTCACAGAACAATGGCTCAAGGCCAGAGGTACTGCTTTACCTACTTGGATTTTAGTGCCACATTTCCCACCTACCACAAACTAGGCATCAACTGGTTAGCAGCCTTCTTTGACTGTTAGACCTTCTTATAGAATACTGCCTACAACAACACACAATATCATGAGAAATCCATTTTTTGTTGCATCTTTATTTTTCGGTTGACATAGTGTAGAGTTGTGGGTAGTTCTGCGCTTTCAGTCCTCCGTGGGCGCTCTTCAGTTTCCAGCCTCTGCCTGCTGGGCTCGCAGGAAGCTAGCCTTTTTCTGCGCCACTCGATCTTGACGCTGGCTGCGAGACAACTTTGCCCGATTCCAGCTGCATGCAAAAAAAGATGCAGGTTAGACACATTACAAATTCACACTATGGAGCTCTATTTACCAAAGGGGTAGTTAAGTTCAGCACTCTCCTCAGACCGTCCACTACACAGCCTTAGGCGCACTACTCACCGTTTCACCTTCACCTCCTTCGGGTGTTTCTTCTCCATCACTGGGTTAGAGCGGATACCAGAGTGAGCCGTCTGGTACATTGCCTCCATCTGTAGGGGTCAAGACCAGAGAGAGTGACCCTCAAGAGGTTCATAGAGGCACAAAGCACGGACATGTTTGTCCCATCTCACAGCTTAGACGGCTACACAGTGTCACTAAATATTATCATACCGGGGGAGTAAAAGACTAGGAATGAAGTAAGCGCGGGGTAACACTGGACGACAACAGTCAATAGTACCCAAAGCAGTGAGTGGTTAGCCCATTACAAGCTGTGTCAGCAAAAATATGATTAACTGCGAGACACTGAAAGGTCACCAGCAAAGCCGCTCGTGTGGCAGACCCAAGCATGCCATGGCAACTGTGTTGATATCAGGATATACAGAAATGGCACATATGTGTTACTTGCCTTGAGCTGCACCTTCAGGGTAGCAGTTGTTATGGCACACACTGGGAGGTAAAATGTACTATTCTAACTTCAGTCCTAGAGTATATGGAGAAAGGGCAGCTTTCCCCCAAAAAAAGAAGAAAAAGAAAAAAAGCTATTGAACTGAGGCTATCTTTTTTATCTACCAAAATTGTGAATGCTTAAAAATGCAGTAATCGCCACCAATGTTCCCTCTGAACCAGTATGTTTACTGGGACTCGACTGTGTGCAGAGTTAAAAGTAGTGAGTAGCTCAATCCGAGCGAATGTGGTGCATGAACCGCCACTTTTTAAAACTCTTGCCATTGGAGAGGAAAATAGTAGGTGTCAAGAGGTAGGAGAATAGAGAGACAGAGTAGAAATAGGGCCGATGTTCTGAGCCGAAGGCCGTACCTGGCCTTACCAGGTCTAACCAGAGACAATCTAAAATGAAGATACTCATGAACACTCTCTAATTTTCCTTGCACCTATGCTTTATGCCCTCGGGTAAGAAGGGTTACTGGGTGACAAGGGCAGCCGTGGTAGATGAGTTACAGGACCACAGATTGTGCCAATAAGCAAACGTGAAGGCCTAAGCTAGCAGGCAGCAGTGGGGCAGGAGACTAACGGGAAGTAGTTGCAATGTAGACAAAATACAAGCAGTGACACTGAGGAAAGAAGTGCAATGGTGGTGCCTTCTGATCACTCAAACTTGAAATGTTCTCCTTCAGATATGAGCAGTGTGGAGCAAAAGAAAGTACATTGAGGTAACATTTAGTCATCAGTTTAGGGACATTTAAGGCCTTAAAAGACTATTCAAATAAATCCTACCCAAGTATTATGGTGCTGGAAGTTTATTCGGTGATTCCTGCTCTTCACCTCGTGGCTACTCGAAGTATTGCCTTTGACATGTTTCAAGCAATATAAAATCAATCTCTACTTCCTTGCTAGTATAAATGATTATGTTAACTGCATGGCTATTACAGTACAAAGACAAAACATTACTGTCAAGTTAACGTGTTTAATACCAAATATTTCCCAGAAGCCCACTTTGCAGTGAGGTGTTAACGGACCACAGTAACAAAAGGTACTTTTACCGCACTGATATTTCTCCTTCGTTGTAAACCTTGAATTAGTGCATTTTTATATTTAAACGTTACCAAATTTAAACAAGATGTCATGCATTTGGCATCTTGTCACTTTTCATGCATGTTTAATCTTCGAATTCGTGCACACTTGTATAGGTGCTTTCTTATTTCCGGGTTCAAATCTCTTGATAACGTGACTCAGACAAGAGGAATGTGCCATGTGTAGATTACAGAGAAACATTGTATGAAATAGATTTTTTACATTTCATCTGAATATGCAAAATTATAACATGCTCGCCACGACAGGGCTGTGGTGGAAGCAGGTGTAGGGGAATGAAGATGGAATGGGCAAGGATGGTTCATTAATGACGTCGTTTAGGACTGCCTTATGGCCCTGTGTACCATGTCTCCCGTTAACGTGCGTCGCTTGCTTGGTTTTGAGAGGGTGGTTCCTCGTTTGAAAGATTATCGCACAGATGAGTATTTGACGCGAGTTTACTGATCCCTATCTTTTCACTGGGCGGTTGTTTTGGTTTACATGGCGTAAAAGGAGGAAAGCTTGATGGAGGAAAGCTTGATGGTCAACAAATGACCCGCCTGATTTCACTAAGCGTTAGTAAGAGGTTTAGAGTCACTGTAAATGAATGGTAAACTGGAAGCTTCGAGAGGTAATTCTCAGCTAGACAAAGGCAGGCAACAATAGACTGTGAGCATTTCAAAAAGTTAAAGGTCAGGCTGTGATTCTATTAAAGAAACATTCATTTCTCGCTGTTCGCTGTTGGTGCTATAGTGCAAGGGTGATTTCCAATACATCATCATGCTTGATTTCTTTACTTAAGCTCAATAAGGAGTTCCTTGACAGGGAGACTGCCATAAAACATCTGGTCAACAAACCTAAACCTTTCATGCAGCCCGGCGAACAGCAATAAACATGAGAATATTAATGGACAGTCCATCAGGGCTTCTTCCGGTGCGCGTAATGAAGAGAGAGGACGGGCGAGCGCACAAGCACGTATCCTACAGGGATCACCACTATTGGGTGCATCATTAAATGATATGTTGTGGGTAAAGGAGCTCATGGCGTCTTTTAAAGTGGACTACCTGTGGGGTTTGATTTAGTGTGCCAAGTGGTGTCTTGCAGAGGTATATATTTTTACGGAAAGTGAGGTTGTGGGAGAATCAATGTGATACTGACCAATTGTTCTTCCACCTTATGTATTCACCATGATTTCATGAGCCATGCAGCTGAAAAACTGTCTTCTGCACGAGGAGGGGTGGGTAAAGTCAGTTTATACTTTTTAGCTTCCATTGTGTTTCCAAGAACTGAAGGAACAGGTAGATAAAGACGATAACAGCTGATGTTGAAACAGCACCCTTCCTCACACGGTGAGAATGTATTCATGCTTTGCTAAGATTCTTACTTGAGTTTCTATAAAGCTTAACTTACGACACCAACTGTGCATACATGCTGCCTCAGCTATTTCTATGTATGCCAATATAGTTCAAACAGTAGATAAAGATTGCGCCAGCCGCGTCTGGCAGAGCATACTTGGAAGCTGACCGCTTCATATCCCTCAAGCTTGAGCTTAAATAAACATGCCTCCGCTTCTGCGTTTGATTGCTGTCACTCATTAACAGACAAATGTACCTCCTGAATTGTGCATTCACAAAGTGCAATGGTGAGCTTGGTGATATCAGCTATAGCGCCCTTATAACAGGCTACATTTGAGAGCTTTGTTACAACTAATGTGTTGTGAAGGTTGGAGGTTGTGAATGTTTAAGATTATATGGGACACGTTTATGAGCTCGGTAAGATCCAACTATTTGGATGATTCAAGCTATGTCATGTGCGCGTTGTGTCCATTATAATGAGTTCTGTTGTCTGGTATTTAATGTAACATACTTTCGAATAAACATGGACTTCTTAGGACTATTTGCATATTTGCTCTGCACCACCCTATACACCTCATGGAGTCCTGTAAAGCAATGTGTTATCTGGTGTGTTGTTTTAAAAGTTTGTTACTCAACTATATGGAAATTCAAAACTGTGTTGGATGGGTGATCAGGGTTCTGTGAACAGTTGCATTTAGAGTTTGATGTTGGTAAAATGGCAATGCTCCTGCAAATGTGGTAATACCCATTTATATGATCTACGTACATGGTGATGGATGAGTGCAAGACACGCCTGTATCCTGTCACGTGCAGTGTAAAGGTGTCTAGCCTTTTTACCCAAGATCTGGTGCAGGATAGCTCTCGGGAGAAAAGCACAGGACAGGCAATGCAGACACAGATCAGACAGTCGACTGCGCCTGTACACTAAACACTTGCCATTGTTGTTGACTTGACTTCAATACCATGAGTATGGGCGAGTACAATGCGTGTGCTGCTGCACAAGGCCATCTTAGCTTCACACTTACCATGTCAGCAGCGACACCATGCTTGATGTATTGTGAGAACTGCTTTTTGAAGAGTTCCTCGTCATCGTCTGCCAGCTGCTTCATGTAGTCGCTCACATTCTGCCCGTAAATGTGGCGCCGGTGCGTGTCTGCGTGAAACTCCTTGCTCTCAGAGTCGTAGCCAGGGAACCTCTTCATGCTGCAAAAACAGAGGAATGTGTGAAGCCCCAGCAACCAAGAGTGAGCATAGCAAATAGCATCATTTACACAGGTACTCTATGGATACCTGTGTGGAATGGAAAGCCCTCCGTCCACTGCCCCTTTCAGAACACTGAAGACCCTGTTCCCAGTCGAGGTTCTGGTCAGCCCAGCATCCAGAAAGCAGGTAAAGGCACCTGGTTGACCATCAACATTCTCAACATTGTACTCATCCCCTGTGATCTCCACCTGTCCCTCGTACACCTTGTCCAGTCCAAACTTATTCAGCAGCTGAAAAGAGAGTTGCAGGGCACCGATTAGAGTGTGGTAATACCAGTACTTTTGTAGGGAAAATGAACAACAGACACAAAGACGAGCAATGCAACTGTACTCAGACAGTGCTACTAAAGAACATGGATGAGGGCACATAAACAAATGATAGCAGTAGTCTACATGTAGGGCCTACTAAGGCAGCAGTCACTCGCATATCACCTAGCGCGTGGTCGACATAGCTTATGAATGTTTAAAACCACAAGCACGCTACACAGGCAGGACAAGAAGGCTATCTCTATGGCAACGGTTTCATTCAGGCACCCCATGTGCAGCAGGGATGTACCACAGGGTTAATGGACACCAGCAGTCTCTGTGCTGACCACAAAAGGGTTAATAGTGTTAGATCAAAGGTTCTACAAAAGGTAGTGAACAGCAACCACAACAGCAGCAAGCAAAACTAGCAGTCTTCAGTCTTACCCTGCGGGCCAAGAGAAGGCCAGTGCAATAAGCTGCTGCATAGTTGGTCAGCCCGACTTTCACGCCATATCTGGGGAGCTCATGGGAGTAGGCAGCGCTTACAATCATGTCTCCCTCAATTCTGGCGAACGCTATCTGCAGAGGGAGAACAAGAAGTACAGAACTTAATGCAGGAGTAAACACAGAGTGAGACCAAGTCTTGCAAAAGCACAAACATGCCTAAGAATGAGTGCTGCCAAAACTCCTCACACCACACCTTGTGAGGTCTTCCTTCAGACATCCTACACAGAACAGATTCACTGCAGACTAACATTTTTATAGTTACAAGCATCTTTTAACACACTCATGCATGCCTTCGCCAACCCATGAATGCAGCACTAAGCTCACTGGATTTTAAGGTCGCATAACAAAGATTTAAGGGTATCAGAGAGAGATATCTTTTACGGCCTAACATAAGTAGCACTCACAGTATTCCCTGTGCACTTAAATCAAAGACAATACAATGTAGCGAAAAGTAACACAAACTAACGTTTATGACATTTATCTTCCACAGTGCTCTCTTTCTATCCTCCCCATTCCTTTTCCTTCTCCTCTCATGCGATGTAATAGTCTCTGCCAGGTTCAGCTATCTGCACCATGTTACTCCGCTTGTAGCCAATATCCAACACATCGGGCTTCGTTCACCTTGTGAAACACCTGCATATTTACAAGCCTTTCACACCATACATAAATGATTTCAAGTGAAAACCACCATTTGTGCTCTGCTTTCTTACTGCCGGCATTGCATTGTGCTATCATCACATCATGTGAAGTCATTTTCTACTTCGCCAGTGTACGTGGAAATCAGGGGCCAGTAGACAAAAGCCCCTTGATCCTGCACAATGCCAGCCAAGGATCTCCAACCAAAGTGTCTTTGTATTGCTTTAAGTATCTTAAGGAATGAATATGCTCAAACATTCTTTGAAAGCTGACTGAGTACCTACACATAGACACTCCCCAGCACAAGTGGCAGAAGAGCACAGATGACTGGACTTTCTTCAATAAAGTGGTGGCCACCAGTGCGGTGCTGGGCCAGTTGGCTCTCCGCCACCTTCGAGTTTCAGAACAAAACCTATGTTGTTTTAACTATGCCATCCCTTGCTCAACCATACTTGCTTTCCCACCTCATCTGGCGCACACCTTGGAAAACGTGGGGAAGGCTTCACCTTACACATCGTGACTGGGCTAAACAATGCAGGAAGTATGAGCGGTCCTGGCCTCCACTAACCAAGAAGTACTATGCGCATGCTGCAGGAGATTCAAAAGGCAGGCAGTCGTATGAGCGGTCCTGGCCTCCACTAACCAAGAAGTACTATGCGCATGCTGCAGGAGATTCAAAAGGCAGGCAGTCGTATGAGCGGTCCTGGCCTCCACTAACCAAGAAGTACTATGCGCATGCTGCAGGAGATTCAAAAGGCAGGCAGTCGTGCAACACACACACACACACACCTCTTTGCTGCTTGTCACTACTTCCTTCCTCCATCAACTAGGAGTAAACGTCCACAAACGCAATTCACAACTCTGGGATGTGCTTCTAGGACTACATGCCCCCACATTCCCTTTAAAGTAGAGCGTGGAGACACGTACAATTCAAAATACAACTGTGAAGTCACTACCACCAGCTTTATGGGTGTGTGTTAGGCATAAACCCGCCAAATGTAGTAGTATGTTATGCAGGCATAGATCACTGCCTCGCTACGCGTCGCGCTGGAACTGAAGATAGGGAAACGGGCATCAACTGAGGAAAATAATACACACCCTAACAAACATTACTACTGGAGGCACATCCATACAGCCTACACCCTGGGAGCGGGTGCTTATTCTTGTGCTGCGAGACCTTGTGGAGCCAAACAGCACCAGTTGTGTTGTGTGTATGTGCCATGCAAAGTGGTGTGTTTTCGATTGCATCTACAGTAGCATTAGATGTGGAAGTTTTGTTTAGAATTAAACAAATTACATATTTGTAATTTTCCAAGTATGTGCATCAGTTGTTTATATTTTTCATAATGTGATGTATATAGATGTCTGCAATGCAAAGGCACATGACCATTCATTTACGTTAATGTTTTATTGTATTTACTTTTTCATTTTTCTACATTTGTCCAATGTGAATAGTGTATGCAAGGTACATGGTTTTATGTCCATTTTTTACATCATTATAATTGTTTTAATGCTTTAAAAAAAAAATGTTTTATTATGAACATAAGCATCTGCAATGTTCAGTTACAGAACCATTTTCTTTATTTTATTTTTTTAGGTGATGTGTTTGGGCTGGTAGCGTTATTCCCAACCATTTGGTGTGTAGCTTACGTAAAGGCTTGGATGGAGTAGTTGTGGATGTAACTTTGGTGAATTGCAAATGACTTACCATTTTGTAGTTTTTTGTATTTGCATGTTCCCCTTAGCCCCTTTGATTTCCTTTTTCCTCCTCCCACCTTATAGAGTATATATATACATTTTCCAGCCTCTCATCCGTACTACTCCCACATCTGCAATTAAAATGTAGAACTAGGTGTAGAGCGTTCTACGGAATCACGGCATAAAGTTTTGCACATAAGATAGGAAGTGCATGTGCATAGATCTCTAGGTATCATTATGCATTGAAATTAAGGTATGTGAAGTTGTACTACAGCAACACTAGGACAGACACATTTGTGACTTGGGCCCATGATCAGTAGTAATGGCATTCTCGCTTGAACTGTTCTTAGGGTTTCAGCCAAACGAGACATTTTACCCTTCCTCAGAGCAGATTATTATAACCAAGCACTGGCTAAGCCAAAACTCGGGGCTTGACAAGCCTGCACATTTTTCTATAAACATAAACAAGAGAAATTGAATGTCTAACAGTAATAAAGATGACACTGTCTAAAGGTGATGTGGATTTTAAACGACCCATCACAAAAATAAATATTTTTTTCTTAAAACATGAATTTAAATGAAAGCAGAAGTAAAATCAGAGCTTGAGAGTACCGCCATTTAACTGAAGTGTACTACTTTCTAGGTGGATGTGCACATGTGTATGGATGAAAATGCTGCCATTCACAGTGAAGAAAACCAATGGCTGAACTTTGCTGACTCAATGATCCATGCTATAGGATGTGGTGGAGAACCACAATTTTAATGACACTACTACAGTCCAATGATTGAAGAGGGCGGACCGAAAGCTCCTCTGCAATTCCATAGATGCATGTAATTTTTTATTAAGGGTTGTTTTTTGGAAAATCAAGAGGCTGGATAAACAATTAAAGCGGTCTCTAGGTCAGCACTAAAAATAAGTGGTAGAGTAGTGTTTGAGTGCTGGAAAGCATCATGATGTGCAAGTCTGAGAGTCACGGCGTTTAGTTGGTCAGCAGTACAATTCAGTACTACCTCTACATCTGTAGATTTCTACTTGAAGGAGGCTTGTTGCACGGCTTTGCAGGTACGAAGACCCCTTTCTCTGCGGACTAGGGAAAGCTTTTGCCGCCTTTGCACTTGCTGTAGAGCTTAGCGACAGCCCTTTCCAGAAGGTAGGTATAAGGAGAACATCTGCATTTATTCCCCCCCCCACCCCCTTTAGTGCCACTCTTACTCACTCGATGCTACAGTCACTCACCTGGCTAATGATATCCCGGTTGGTGATCCGCACAATCAGTCTGTACTTAGGGGTGTTGTATTTGTTCTTGTCTTGGATGACCAGGCGTTTCCGTGCATAGTAATCAGTCTTTCCCTCTGGGGAGGCAAAAAAAGTTTGGGGAAGTCTCATTTTTCAGATTTTAGTATCTCCTTCCATAGAGCGTGGGATGCAATGCACCTCCAAAATCGTGAGCAGGGGTGAACTGCACTCCACTCAGGGGAAGGTCACAAACAGGCATGCTGACAATATAAGCGAATGCACAAGCAACTTAAAAGAACTTAGGCCAGAACAATGTACAAGTTCAAAGGTCACTAAAATAGACAAACCTTTGTTGACTTAAGGTATGTACATAGAGCCCATGTGCAACTGTCGGCTTCATAAATCACAACAATGCACCCCCCGACCCCGATTGAAGCAATGTTCAAAGACAAGGTCTTTTAAAGGAGGGCGCACGGCATCCACACTGCACTTACCCCTGCGACGGCGGAACTTGACCTGGTACCTCTTGAAGTAAGCCTTGCTCTTGACAACTTTTACAAACCCCTGTGGACAAAAGAGACCCAATGTCATCACCAGCCTGTAATAGCTGCACTTAGGCACTAGGAGGGCAGTGAATGAGGCGCTCTGAGGTTAGAAGAGCATGCCTGTGAAGAACCTCTCACTGATATTCTAGGTTTGAGTGGGTAGATCGGGGCTACCAGAAGGAACACAGAGCCCATGACCTTAGAATACTGACTGGACATTGACGACTTTCACATTGTTCTGAGCACTGCCTCAAGAGGGACAAAGCTGTATTCCAAACACTGGCCCGACAGACAACCCATCGCCACCGACATACTTCTCAGCACTGGCTGGACATAGAACCCATCGCCACCAACATTTTCGATCCACTCCCAGTACACTGCCAGCAGGTCTTCTGATCCACCATGCATGTCCTCCGTTGTGCATTTAAAACATGCTTCTGCCGCAGCTCATTCGCTGCCAGTAAATCAGTTGCTCGCTGCATGTACTAGTGAGCCAATGGAATGCCAACAACTTTGTCTCTCTGTCTGTAACTAGTCTTTTGCCTGTAGTAACCTTATTTGCCCACTGCTCTTTGCTTATTTTGTTCATGGTTAGTTTGCTTTTTTTTTTTTGCAGAGTTTTATATAGCGCAAACTTGACCCAAATCCATTCGGGTATCAGAGTGCTTTACATAGCACCGGTTACATTACATGAGGACAAACATAAAAACATTTTTTTTGGTAGGCACGGGGAGATTAAGTGATTTGCCCAGAATCACAGGATGTTCGGTGTCATTACCGAGACTCAAACCCAGTTCCCCAGGTCCGAGCTCGAGCGCCCTAGCCGTTAGGCCAACTCCTCTCCCCTTGCTTTGTTGGGGTGCCTCTTATGCTTGCAGCCCTATCGTGCGTTGAGTAAAATGCACTGGAGTGGTGCCGTGGCAGTCTCGGTCAGCGTGGTGGGCACGTGTTTGCAGCATTGTTGGTTGCTTCGGTGTTACAGGTGCATTGACAACAACTGCTGCTGCACATCTCCACGCAACACCAGAGGACCATTCTCCTGCTAGCACTGCCACTTCTCCTGGAGATCTGGGACACAACATCATACCACGCCCTGGAGTTCATGAACATCACAGAGACCTAGCTGAACCCCCACCTCTGCATCAGACATCGCCACCTTCGAAGGCTACAAGAGAACACACCAGGAGCAAACCAACAAACACAGAAGTGGAACTGCACTCATCCACATGGACACCATCCGCTGTATGACCTCCTCAGGCGAAACTCCCCCAAAATAGAGCATCTCAACTTCACAGAAGGAAAAAAACACATAAGAGACACCCTCCCCTACAGACCACCAGGACCACATCCCAGCTTCTGCAACGCCATCCCTGACCTCATCGCCATCTACTCTGAACACTATATCTTCCTAGGAAGATTAACTTCCACCTTAATAACCCCAGCGACACCAACACAACTAACGTCCTGGAAAGTATGAGCAACATCGGCCTCAAGCAACTGGTCACCAACCATACCCACATGGCAGGACACACGACTAACCCCATCTTCATGTCAAGTGACAGGGTCAAATTCCACCACGTCTCACAGCTCACGTGAACTGACCACTACAACGCCCACTTCAACATCTCACAACCTACCAACACGTGCACCATGCTCCCCCAAGCCCCACAAACAGGAACTGCAAGAAGAAATCAGAAGACCAGTGGAACAACGCTCTCAACTCCCACCTCCCAGACACAACATCCAACCCAGACCAGGCCGCGAAGAACATCTCCCAGTAGATCACAGATAATCCAAAGGACCTGCCAGAAGAGCCAGCTGGGTCACCACAGAACTGAAAGCCAACAAACAACTGCCAACAACTAGAAAGGAATTGAAGCACCAGCGAAGTTACAGAAGATCACACCACCTTCAAGACGGCACTCAACCAGTACCACTGCCTCCTGAAAGACTAACCCATATCACACTGCACCTCAAGAAGCTACACTGGCTTCCGATCCAGAAGAGATACCGGTTCAAGATGCTGACCCAAGCATACAAATCCTTGTACAACGAAGGACCAGCATAAATCAAACAACACACGACCTTCCATCAACCTACTAGACACCTACGATCTGCCTCCCTCTTAAGTGCAGATACCCCCGGAGTCCGCCTAAGCAACAGTGGAGGATGCTTCTTCTCACACTCGGCAGGCAAAACTTGGAACGCCCTTCCCCTGCACCTCAGGACCGCCTCATCGCTACGAGGATTCAGGATAAACTAAAGACCTGGCTATTCAAATGAACCGATCACCAAGACGCAGCTAGCAACTCCAGCTTCCAGAGACCCTCACAGATGATTGGATCTTCTTACAAACATAGACGGTCATCTTCACCCCATTGTTCAATCAGGGAAACTGAACCTTCTTGCCTGGAGAGTGTCAGGAGATCCAATGATCTCTCAAGACTTACGTCAACAGCTTCAACTCTCCTCGGGGAGTCTTGGGCTCCCGGCACACACTACCGGTATAACATCATTTGGAAATCATGGGTTCGTTGGTGCTTGGAAAGGAATCTGGATTCCATTGAAGCAACTATCGTTGACATAATCAATTTTCTGGTAGAACAATTCGAACGAGGCCTTTGTTATAGATCTATCAATTGTTATAGATCTGCTATCTCCGCTGGTCATTCTCTCGTTAATGGCAAGACAATTGGCAAAAATGCAATTATTTGCAGAGTTCTCAAAAGCATCAGACTCGGGAGACCCCCTAGACCTAGATATCAATCCCTTTGGGATGTCAACTTAATTCTTGACCTTTTTTCAAACTGGCCTACTAATATCCTTCTAAACAATAAAAATCTTTCTATCAAACTCGCTACCTTACTTTGCTTAATTTCCTGTCGTAGAGTCTCTGATGTTAAAGCTCTTGAAATATCGAATAGATCATACAACATGTTCGGAGTCAATTTTGATCTCTTTAAAAGAACCAAAACTATGTCCGATTCCATCTTTTACCCTTGGTATGATTATTGCCCTAAACTCTGCGTGGTTGATTGTATGAAAATACAATTCTAGAATGAATTCTCTTCGTACTTCAGGTGTGACTCAGTTACTCATCTCCTTTGTTAAACCTCACAAAGCTATCTACTCTAGTTCTATTTCTAGGTGGGTTAAACTTGTTATGAACCTAGCAGGTATTTATCTTAATATTTTTAAAGCTCACTCTATCAGAGGTGCAATGGCCAGTAAATCTTTCTGGTCTGGAGGTAAGTTGGACGATATCCTTTTGCTGCTGACTGGTCAAATGCTAGAACATTTGCTCAGCATTATTGCAAACCAATTCCTCATATGTCCGACGTAGTCTTACAAAGCTACCAACATGCATAATGGTAGCCTCCGGTCTTGTAAAGAAATTGCGTTTCTCCTATCAACATGACCAGAGAATCTGGATTTCATTAAAGACACGGAGGCTAACATTATCCCTCCCTCCTCTTTCCCATTTAATTTTTTCTTCTTCAGTATAACATATCTATTATTTATGAATTGAAATGTTATATACATTTATTGACATATCGGATTTATGTTTTTTCGCATTTATGCTTGTCTTAATCTCTTTGATTGCTCACATATTTTGTCCTTTACTTTATCAATATTTACTCACATGGCTTTCTATTTTTTTCAGATAATCTCCCATAACTTCAGGACTCTGACTTCTTCTCCTTCTTCATCCTTGGTTTCCTGCCTTCCATACTGTTTTAGCAAGATGTTTGCATCTCTCCACTCCTTTAAGTTTCAAGGACTTAAGATGAACTTATCCTGTTTTCGCCATTTAAAAGAGGCTGAATGTTGTAGTCTCATGCCTTTTGTTATTATTAACGTTCTATTTGGAACACTTGCTTTATGATGTATGCAGCTGCTTGGAGACGCATTAAAAGTGATATGCATAATGTTAGCCTCCGTGTCTTTAATGAAATCCAGATTCTCTGGTTATGTTAATAGGAGAATCGCAACTTGCAGCGTTTTATAAATCCTGATTGAACATTACTCTGAGCACAGCCAAGAAATAGACAACCCATTGCAACCAACATTATTCTGAGCACTGCCCCGACAAAGACAACCTATCGCCACAACATCATTCTAAAAGCACTTCCCAGACATAGATAACCCATCACCACTGACATTCTGACCACTGCTCAGAAACAGACAACCCATCGACACTGATATAATTCTAAGCACTTTCCTGACATGGCCACCAACATTATTCTGAGCACTGCCCCGACAAAGACAACTTATTGCCACCAACATTATTCTAAGCACGGCCCCAACATAGATAATCCATGACCACCAACATTATTCTGACCACTGCTCAGAAACAGACAACCCATCGACACTGATCTAATTCTAAGCACTTTCCTGACATAGACAACCTATGGCCACCAACATTATTCTGAGCACTGCCCCAACAAAGACAACTTATTGCCACCAACATTATTCTAAGCACGGCCCCAACATAGATAATCCATGGCCACCAACATTATTCTGACCACTGCTCGGAAACAGACAACCCATCGCCACCGATATTATTCTGAGCACTGCCTGGGCATACACCAGAAGTAGACAACCAGCAGTCTTCTGAGCAATGACCAGAGACAGAAGGTTCTGACATTTTGAGCAGTGACTGGACATAGACAACCATCGCAGCTGACATTATCTTGACCAGACGTAGATGACCCATGTATGCCATCATTCTGAGCACTTATCGGACAGACACCGACACTGTTATGAGCACTGACCAGAAAAGATACCCCATAGCCACTGATGTGTTTCTGAACACTAATCAAACATTATGAACTCAAAGAAGTGGACATATTTCTGACAAGTAAACATGCCCATAGAGGACTACATTATTGGGAGCACTGTCAGCACATACACAACCCATAGCTCCAACATTATTCTGTGCACTTAAACAACAGGACAATGGCAAAAATGATCAACTGTCTGTCAAGCTGTTGGCATCCAGCTCAAAGACTGTCTCACAAAACTGAACCTTTAGCGTTGGGACCACTGATGCCATGTATAGCCCTCTACCACCAGCAACGCTCTGTCACCCACGATAGTCCTGTCTTTTCATCATCTTCATTATCACTGACTTATTGAGTGGTTTTACTGGGGTGGGAATGTAAAAGTGATCTTCAACATTAATCCCCGAGGGGAAAAAGGGTCTAAGGGAAAAGTTTAATGACCAAAACTACAGTTCAAATCCCCTATCTTTACGTATGAAAAACAATAGTGAACTGGTGGTCGTGCAAAACGAGGAAATGAATATGAAGAACAGATAAAATATAGAGAGTTACTACAATCAACTATTCTAAGTGTGGTTGATAGAGATAGAACATTGTACTCTAGATGCGGATTCCCATCAACTGCCAAGGGAGGCCAGTGTCATCACTTGGTAATCCTTCCTTCTTGTCACTACTCCTCTTAGCCAAGAGGCAGATGTAGTAGGCAAGATCAGAGCAGAGTACAAGTTCAAGAGAGAAATCGGCCAAGAGTGGCCATATGTATTCCTGTTGAAGGGTACTGTGTGTAATAAGTGCAGTGCAAGTGAAAAATTTAAAAAGGGAGTTGGACAGGGAAAACTATGTTTATTAAATATCTCTGTTCCAATCCTATTAAAAAGACATGTAGCGGCAACTTTTAGCAAATAGGTTGCGTCATATAGGGGTCTAGTGATGACACTGGCCTCCCTTGGCAGTTGATGGGAATCCGCATCTAGAGTACAATGTTCTATCTCTATCAACCACACTTAGAATAGTTGATTGTAGTAACTCTCTATATTTTATCTGTTCTTCATATTCATTTCCTCGTTTTGCACGACCACCAGTTCACTATTGTTTTTCAATGTAAAAGTGATTACATGTAAAAATTAAATGCTGGGCAGGGGTGACTAGTGCCACACTAAAATAGCACTGGTCACCCCTGCACTGTTATTGTTGTGACCCAATGTGGTCACAACAATAAAAAATCTCAGATGATTTAGGAAGAAAAAAATATGGGGGTAATTTTTAACACCAACCTCTTCCTTACTGCCCAGATGAACTCCACAGTTTGGGAACTCAACTTGCAAATTTCTATGGTTTGGAAAATCTTCCACTTCTTTAAATGCAAAACTTCAAGAAACTAACTGGAGCACTGATTAAATGAGCAGCTTGACAGTTCTTCCAAAGATTATCACTGGCAGAATACACATAGAACTCGGCAGTTAAACCTTGCCTTAATCCCTAGAATCAAGAGTGTATGAAAGCAGCCATGCACTAGTACTTTATATTGACAGATATTTTCAATTGGAGAGTAGCGGTACTCAACCACTAGAAACATCTGTTCATTTAAAGCACTGCTGTGCACCTATGTGAAGGATTTTTTAATCAATGCACTCTCAATCTGGAAAAATATACTTGTATCCATCAGGACAGCCCCAACGCTACTTCAATTTAGTAAAGAGTTGAAGACTCCCCTCAATAACAAACACTACATCACAAAGGATTAACCGTCCACAAACCAGTTGCCTCTCCTATCAACCGTTGACTTTATGCTTGATTTGGGCCCTGTATAGCGAGCGATCTGCTGCCTTTTCGCCAGGCGTGTGCTATAAAAGCACCACGTACATACATACATTTATACCTGGTTGAAAATACCGGCTAATTGCAGAAGCTGCCACCACACTACATCCAACAAACTGAATCAGGCAACAAGACTGAAACATGGAGTGATGTCCCTTAGAGTACATGGGTGAAATGGTCTGAGCCCAAGGCTAAGTAGAGAAGCCAGCTATCTGCATTTTCGGAAACAACTGACACCTGTACTTTTCAGGGAGGCACACCAAGGAGCAACTGTACGTCATTAGGTGGCTCTGGAAGACTAAAGAAATGACATTTCCTTGTATCTAGTTAGAGTAGACCAAGTAACTTTAGTAAGCTTTCCCAATTCTCTTTGCGGACTTAGCTTAAAAGTAACTATTAGTTAACAACCTGGGGCTATACAAGAATGACCAAAAACAGACCCACTCCCATGTCCTCCAGCGAGCTAACACTTTAAGTAGACTCTTTAACCATCCCATGAACCTTTGTGTCAATTCATTCCAACATTTTAGCGTTTTACTCCTTTAGCATCCCCGACCCAGCATGCACACCTTAAGAGATTAATTGCACTAATCAGTTAATACTACCCCCCCTCAGTGTATTGTCTCTTTACAAACTCTCTCCTGCTAGCTCCTTTAATGCTGCTCAGTGTACTGTCACTTTACAAGCTCTTCCATGTACAGCTCCTTTAATGCTCGGCAGGGTACTGTAACTTTACAAGCTCTCTACTGCGAGCTCCTTTAATGCTGATCAGTGTACTGTCACTTCACCTGTGTAGCTCCTTTTAATGCTCCGCAGGGTACTGTCACGTCACAAGCTCTCTCCTGCTAGCTCCTTTAATGCTGCTCAGGGTACTGTCACTTCACAAGCTCTCTACTGCTAGCTCCTTTAATGTTGCTCCTCAGTATACCGTCACTGTCAGCTCTCTTCTGCTAGCTCCTTTAATGCTGCTCAGGGTACTGTCACTTTACAAGCTCTTCCCTGTGTAGCTCCTTTAATGCTCTGCAGGGTACTGTCACTTCACAAGCTCTCTACTGCGAGCTCCTTTAATGCTGCTCAGTGTACTGACACTTTACAAGCTCTTCCCTGTGTAGCTCATTTAATGCTCCGCATGGTACCGTCACTTCACAAGCTATCTCCTGCTAGCTCCTTTAATGCTGCTCAGGGTACTGTCCCTTCACAAGCTCTCTACTGCTAGCTCCTTTAATGTTGCTCCTCAGTATACCGTCACTGTCAGCTCTCTTCTGCTAGCTCCTTTAATGCTGCTCAGGGTACTATCACTTCACAAGCTCTCTACTGCGAGCTCCATTAATGCTGCTCAGTGTACTGTCGCTTTACAAGCTCTTCCCTGTGTAGCTCCTTTAATGCTCCGCAGGGTACTGTCACTTCAGAAGCTCCTCACTGCTAGCTCCTTTAATGCTGCTCCTCAGTATACCGTCACTGTCAGCTCTCTTCTGCTAGCTCCTATAATGCTGCTCAGGGTACTGTCACTTCACAAGCTCTCTACTGCTAGCTCCTTTAATGCTGCTCCTCAGTTTCCCGTCACTGTGCAGCTCTCTTCTGCTAGCTCCGTTAATGCTGTTCAGTATACTGTCACTTCACAAGCTCTCTCCTGCTGGCTCCTGTAATGCTGCTCGGGGTACTGTCACTTTACAAGCTCTCTCCTGCTGGCTCCTGTAATGCTGCTCGGGGTACTGTCACTTTACAAGCTCTCTCCTGCTGGCTCCTGTAATGCTGCTCGGGGTACTGTCACTTTACAAGCTCTCTCCTGCTGGCTCCTGTAATGCTGCTCGGGGTACTGTCACTTTCCAAGCTCTCTCCTGCTGGCTCCTGTAATGCTGCTCGGGGTACTGTCACTTTACAAGCTCTCTCCTGCTGGCTCCTGTAATGCTGCTCGGGGTACTGTCACTTTACAAGCTCTCACCTGCTGGCTCCTGTAATGCTGCTCGGGGAACTGTCACTTCACAAGCTCTCTACTGCTAGCTCTTTTAATGCTGTCCCTCAGTATACTGTCACTTTACAAGCTCTCTCCTGCAGGCTCCTGTAATGCTGCTCGGGGTACTGTCACATTACAAGTTCTCTCCTGCTGGCTCCTGTAATGCTGCTCAGGGTACTGTCACTTCACAAGCTCTCTACTGCTGGCTCTTTTAATGCTGTCCCCAAGTATACTGTCACTTTACAAGCTCTCTCCTGCTGGCTCCTGTAATGCTGCTCAGGGTACTGTCAATTCACAAGCTTTCTATTGCTAGCTCCTTTGACGCTGCTCAGGGAACAGCCACTTTAAGCCCTATACCATGTGCAGCTCCTTTCATGCTGCTCTGTGTACAGGCTCTTTAATGCTGCTCAGTCCCATTAGGCGCTCTCCCATGTGGATTCGAATGTCCGTTTAAACTGTACTATCACTTTAGACTCCCCCCCCTGTACGTGGTACTGTTACTTTAAGAGCTCTTCACCTATCCCCCCCCCCCCTGTACGTGGTACTGTTACTTTAAGAGCTCTTCACCTATCCCTCCCCTTAACGACCCCGACGGACAACGTTGACAATCTGCCTCCATCCCTCCGCATCGTCCCGCGGAGGCGGCCGTGTCCCCTCCCCGAGAGCACGGGGCACCTGCACATCCCCTCTCGGCCCGGTGCAGCTCACCATTTTGTGCGCTTGGACCGCTCTGCCCGGGACTCCTCAGGTAGCGACTTCAGCTGCGGGCCGTGGACGGCCGAAAAAGGACCCGCCCCCGGCGCGCGGGCCGGAAGTGGGCTTGTGCCGTACGGAAGTGCCCGATGGGCGCCGCCATGTTTGAGCCAGGGGCTAGCCTGAGGGAACTTTTCACTCTGAAATAACAAGCACGCGTACTACACTATTATAAGGAGATAGTTCACGTCCTGCCGCGGCGGCCACCTTGAGTGGATGTCAGCCACAGCTCACTGCTCTATTTAGGTTTCACGTAAGGGCAGCTCATCGTTTAGCATTGTAATGATGTGATCGTGTTTATTTTGCATTGGAAAGCAGCATGTAGCAATTTGTGTTAATGCCTTTAGAGATGCAATGACAGGCCTGCCAACTTGAACAAAAATACCACCGTGTGAGGAGAGGGCGGGTGCTCATGCGAGAAGTACCTAAGAGGCACTTTTTTTAAGGTCTCGCGCCTAGCGTTACAGTGAGCAGAACTGCTCGCGCAGCGAGACTTCATGTAGGGGCTTCTGAAAGCTGACCCACGCTCGTTCGTGTGGTTTTGTTATCGTTGCAGGCTATTGGGCGTTGCGTGTGTGTTTCTAACAAAGACAGCAAGCAATTGGGCAAATGCGGGCGCATGTCCCGCATTTGCCCCGCCCACGGCCTATTGGTGTCTTACCCACACGGCCGACATTTGTTTTGCATTATCGTGCCCAGACTCGTGCGCCATAATGCAATACAGATGGCCTCTTCCCTCACACAAGCGCACCACTCGCGGCTTGTGTTTTGAGACTCTGGTACACTAGAACAGCATCCGTCATGAGGACGAGAGAGTAGCGGAGGGGAGCTCTTTAGCTTCTACGTGTCTTTGTGAATCCACCTTCTTTTGAAGTAAGGCGCAAGGATGACCACGGTCATTTCAATTTCTAGCAGATGAAGATTTCAATTTCGTTCCATTTTAAATGTTTGGGCATGAATTCACTATGGCACGTAAGAGTACTACAAAAACACTACAGTCAGGAGCACTACTGCAGCAGTACAAGAGCACTACAAAAACACTACATGAGCACTACAAAAGCAGTACAAGAGCACTACAGGAGCAGTACAAGAGCAGTATAAAAGGCCTTTCTAAAGTATCCCTATGGTGTTGTGACGTCCTGCAGGTGCCCCTCTCCTGTTGCTGTCTGAATCCCTCCCCCTTCCTCTTTAGAAATGGCTGGTGGGCAAAGGTGGAGCAGCACCACTTGTCACACCGAGGGCACTCCCGGCAGACCGTCAACTCCGGCAGGCGAGGAGGGGCACGCAGCGTGCTCCTCATGCAGAGTGTGGCGCACGGTGGGCACCGGGCCGGAGTTTGGACTCAAGACCCCCCTTTCATCCCGCATTCACCTGTCCTACAGAGCTGTAAGGGTGCACTTCTGCGCACATTCGTGCATCTTATAGTGTGCACAATGCTAGTCAGTGACAAGCCCGTGCCTCGCACCAGCACAATGTGCAAACACCGTAAAACTGGGTTATTGTACAGCTGTGAGGAGCAGGATAAAAATACACCCCAGGTCGCCGCTAAGTGATGCAAACACAAATGTATGCAAAGGTTTAAGAGAGGAGCTCGTATCCGCTAGATCTAGAGCGAGGGGAAGGCAGCTGTGTGCCGCGTAACAATCACGTTCCAATATTCTTTGAACTTTAATGTTGTTAACTAAGAAGGTGAGAAATGCTCAATTAACAAAAGAGATTTGTGCTCGTCCTAGTTTGGGGACTCGCAATCCCACCAGGCACTCGTGTGGGGCTTTTAACAGCAGTCACACTAGAAAACAAGAATTGGCATAGCCAATAGGTCTCGCCTTTGGGACCGTGTAAGTAAAAAAAAAACCGGAAGTATAAGACTTCAGGTTTACATTTACTTCGTATTTAGGATGCAGTAAATGTAAACGTGAAGTCTTACACTTCAGTTTTTTTTTTACTTACAAGGTCCCAAAGGCGAGGCCTATTGGCTATGCCAATGCTTGTTATTTAATGCATTTTTATATAGCGCAGACTTTACCCGAAGGTGTCAGAGCGCTGCACAACAGAACCAGTTACGTTACATAAGAGAAGTGTTAAAAAATAGAACGTTACAAAAATAAACAGGAGACTAGAAGAGGTAGGAAAAACCAAAGAAGACAAGAACACAATATCTTTTGCCCTTACCCCAAGTTCCTTCTCCCCCCAAAAAATGAAAAAGCTTGCTGAGGATGGTGCTGATCTCCTGGGGTGTTTTCACACCCCTTAATGGGTGTCAGCTGTTCAAAGCCTCACCTCATTCCCGATCAGAGAAAATGGGAATTCCAGCTGTAACTTAACTGCAGGGGCTGGAGGAGGAGGAGGTGGAGCCCGAGGACTTGAAGGAGCTGGGGCCCGACGAGGATCTGATGCTGCTAGAGTCCGAATCCAGGTGCCCCCGGTGCGAGCCACCGAACCCCACAGACCTCTTCCCCCGGTGACACCTTCCTGCACCTAAGCCACTCGCTACTGGCTGAGTAGATGAGCATCATTGGAAGCCGCAAGAAGAGCATCAACATGACCTGGTGCTTGCCGAGATCGTGCGCTGGCAAAGCGAGTACCAGGGGCTGGATGAGAGGCTTGGGCATGGGTGACTGCACCGTGCAAGGCCTTCGGACCGATCGTGGGGTCAGGAATGGCTGCCGGGGCCTTTGGATCTATTTGGGATGTATTTCAAACTTCCCAACCAGTCGATATCATAATGCTATGCTATATTATATCATTATGCTATTTCTATATTCTTTGCACTCACTTCTCGCCAATACTTTGTGCTTACTTCTCGACAGTATTGGCAGATTGTATCTACGCCGTTAGTTTAAATTGCACATCTTTTGTATACACTATTGTAACGTTTTTCTTTTTGTGTTCAGACGCATTTATCCGTTTCGTATTTTATATATAATTCATGTACTCTGGGGCGGTAGGTGGCGCCGGACCAAGATGGCCGCGCTTTCGTGAGGCTCTGGCTGCCTGACCTGCAGATCCTTCAATTATATGCATTAAGACCCCTCGCCCACAGGCGAAACAACTATGCAAGCGAACCTCATGGGGAGATAAAGACTCGCTGTTAGTTTGGCGTAGCTACGCGCTAATGCCCTGAAGATATCCGCTGCGGAAGCTGCCTGGGGTGACGACGCCTGTCTCGGCTGGAAGCGAGGAGAGGACACTGCCGCTACGCGAGCACAGGTGCGGCCATGCGGTGGTGGGCCTAAAGTCAGTAGAGGCGCGGAGCGTCCCCCGCGGTCCTCTGCACAGGCCCTGAAGTCGGCACCTGCCGGATGCGACCCTCGACAAGGTACTCAAGGTTCCCCCCGAGCGCGGATGCTGCCGACCCCCCTCCGAGTCGGGCGGCTGCCCTGAGAGTGCGGCGGCAGGGGGGCTGCTGCTGCGTGGATCGGTCTGCCTACCGGACAACAGGAGGCTGCCGGGAAGCGGAGGAGCGGCCACCCCGGTGGCTGGCAGGGTGTGACAGTCGCTGAGGAGCGCGGTGCTGCTGTCCCCCCAACCCCCGTGCGGGGCGGCGACCCGGAGTGTGCAGAGATGTTTTAAGGCATGGGCAAAGTGGGCTCTGGCCCTGGGCCCCAGATTCTCAGGGGGCCACCAGCCTTTCAGGGCCCCCTGATGGAGCCACCTCTCTTCTGCAGAGAGTCTTGCTCTGATGACCTTGAATAATTTTTAAGCAGATTGTTGCAAATTGCGTTTTTTTTATCATTTATTTTTAATGTGTAAGAGTCTATTACAGACAATTTGCAGACAAAATATGTTTATATTTCATGCAAAATCCATATAAAAAGTTTCTTTTAAATCAGTACAGGACCTCACATATGAGCAATGGGAGGGTGTGATAGAGATTATTTGCTGTAATATTAGTGAGCGGCTGCTGTGTTACAATACTGAAAACACACATCACTATTCCTGAATATTAGATATACACACATGTAGAATTTGAACAAAGAGGTCATGAAAGGGATGAAACTGGATCATAAAATCAAAGTTGTTCCGAACAGGGGCCCCCAAAATACATTTGGCCCAGGGCCCCCCAAGATCCTTAAAACGTCCCTGGGAGCGTGAACCGAGGGTCGGGGGCTGCTGCTGCGTGGATCAGGCTGCTATCCGGACAACGGTGGGCTGCCGAGAAGTGGAGGGGCGGCCGCCCTGCCTGCTGAGGAACGTGGGACTGCGCCTGGCCTTGCTGGCTACGTGGTGAGTGTCCGGCCTGTCGCTTGGCTGTGAGGCCGGCGGGGACTGCGCGGCGGCTGGGCCGTGCCTTTGACGGCGGAGAGAGGATACACGCGCAGGACGCAGGACGAGGGCACGCCTGCATACATTATGGGCACTGTATAGAGGGAGGCCTTGACCAGCGCATTGAAGGCAGGGATTCTGCTGTACTGAGCGCCAATGGTGCATGGAGCTGTGACGGGGATTCACCATACTCGGACAGTGCCCAGGTACAGACGACAATACCAGGACAGAAGTAGGGGAGCGCAGAGTGTGTTAGGACCGGAACGTTGCGGCGCCTGGTGGGGTGCGCTGATCCGGAGCGGGACTAGGCGGTGCCTGGTCGCGCATACATTCGGGAGGTGCGCACCATGGGGAAAGCGGAGGCGCGCCAATCCAAACTGCCTTTCGAGCAGAAGAAAGCGACCACGCGCTCCACCACTGAAGACCCAGGCGGCCCGGCTGCGACACTGCAGACTCCTCCTGAAGCCTCCCCTAACGAGGAACTGAAGGTCATGCTTACAGTGATGCAGCAAAGTTTGAATGCCCTCTCAGGGAAAATGGACACCATGAATACCCGCCTTGATTTCTTGGTGTTGAAGGTGGACAAACATGAAGAACAGCTTAAAGAAGCTGAGAAGAGAATCTCCGGCACAGAGGATAATGCTACTAACATGGCCAAGCAAATGTCGCAAATGGACAAGCTGCTTAAGGTAATCGCGGCCAAGAATGAGGATCTTGAAGCACATAGCCGACTGAACAACATCCGTTTGATAGGGATCCCGGAGACCACAGTCACGGGACGCATGGAGGACTATGTGGAGTGGCTACTTACCTCCGCGCTGGGTGCGGAATCCTTCTCAGCGCATCTGATAGTTGAGCGGGCTCATAAGTCGCTGGTCCCGAGACCTCCGGCTGATGCACCACCGAGACCAATAGTGGCACGACTGCTTAACTATCGAGACCGCGATGTGGCCTTACGGAAAGCGCGAGACATACCTGAGCTGCAATTTGAAGGGAATACGTTCTCCATGCCCGGAGTTTACGTTGGCTGTCCAGGAGGCGAGAAAGAAATATGTCCAGGTGAAGCAGAAACTGCGTAAGGCAAACGTTGAGTATGCTTTATTATACCCTGCCAAGCTGAGGATACGCCATCGAGACTGCACGATTTTTTGCACCAACCCGCAACAAGCGGAGGAATTTCTCAAGTCTCTAAGGCGCTCCTCCCCGGCGCACGACGACACTGGCGGACGCTCAGGATCTCAATCACCAGTAGTGGGCCACTAAAAGTGACACATCGGAAGCACCGCTGCTAAAGACAGAACTTCCTGTGTACGGACGGAGGGCTCATGGTGTGTGAAAGGAGGGACTAACCTGGGAGTCTTCTGCGATAGGGTTGGCACGTGGGAAATTTGCTGATGGCGGACTCGTCTACTGAATCACGCAGACAACACTGGCAGCAACGAGGTCTTGAGGCTGCACACCTGCTGACAGATGAGTACCTGGGACTGGAACTGATCTATTTTGGTACACGCTAGGGAGGGAATATCCCATATGGGGCAGCTCGAAATGAATCATTGTACATAGGGTCGCTTGAAATGCATAAATTGAGTGGGCTAGCAGGGGCCCATCTAATGTGGGTCGGGCACCCTCCACCCTGACCCTCCTGCACCCCAGCTCCATTGGGGAGTCCCGCTGACCGGAGGGACACGAGGGTTTAAGAGGCACACCAGCGCCCCATTGAGGGAGGTCCCCACTACCTGCGGATAGGTAGTTTCAAAACTTTCTGTCCTTCTCTTGCTAGACGTCAAGGTTTAGAGTTGGGCACATGTTCTTGTTTGAGGGAAGGGAGGGAGGGCTCTGGGATTCCGGCACAATTGGGGTGCTGATGTGGGTGGATAGAATGGGAGGGATGGTTAGGGGAGAGCCTCAGGAGAGAGTGGGAGGAGATCTCTGTATGATGGGTGCTCGAGGCACTGACATAGCTTCATATCATTGCTCAGGGACAGTGGACACTGCACTACACTAAAGGCCACAAAAAGAGACAATAGCGCACATCGCGCTTGCACTAATCATCATGCCCTACATTAGGATGCACGCATGGAGGAGACGGGACGGGACACGGTGAAGCTCCTGTCGTGGAATGTTAGGGGGCTGCGGGATCCCAGGAAGCAGAGACAAATTCTCTCTTACCTAGACCGTCATGACATCAGCATAGCAGCGCTACAGGAAACACACACCGACCCCAGGAACCCCCGACCTTCGGCAGCAGATGGGCATCCCATAGAGTATTCTCGGCTTACTCCACGTATGCCCGAGGCACAGCAATCCTGGTCAAGAGGGGTACCCCTTTTCGATTTGGAGGGTCACGAGATGATAGAGGGGGCAGATTTTGCATGATGTGGGGCTTTCTAGGAGCCCACTCGGTGGTCATCGTTAGCTACTATGGTCCCAACTTTGATAGCCCTGATACCTTGACTGCACTGTGGGGACAGATACTCGACATTGGCGCCACTCATGTACTATGGGCGGGGGACTTCAACACGGTCTGCGACCCTGCCAGAGACCGATCTTCACACTCGCCTCACCACTACACGCGTAGCCAGGGCACATTGCGGGGACTGCTGGGGGACGGAGGCTTAGTTGACCTGTGGAGATATAGACACTCGGAGAAACGCGAAGGCACCTTTCACTCGTCGATACACGAGTCCTGGTCGAGGCTGGACTATTAGCTTGGCTCCCGTGGGGTTTGCCCATGGGTGCGGGGAGCGGATCATCTGGCCCGTACGCTGTCCGACCATGCCCCAGTATGCATTACTCTCACTGTCCCCAGTTTGAACGCCGGCCATAGGTGCTGGAGGCTTGCCCCTGAGGCGCTGCTGGACGAAGTATTTAAAACTGAGGTGGGGGAGGCTATAGCTGACTTCTTTGAAAAGAATAAGGGATCGGTCGAATGGGTGGGGACTCTCTGGGAGGCGTTTAAAGTGACCATGCGGGGGATTTGTATGTCTAAAAGTTTTGGGGTCTTGAGGGACATCCGCTGACGGCTTCTTCGGCTGGAGGGGGAACTCAAGACCCTAGAGGCGAATGTCTGGCAGGCCGACTCTGGGGAAGGAAGGGCTAAGTTGAGGGAGACACTGACCGATTATATGGAGACGGCAGAGCGGGAGACAAAATTCAGAGGGAAATATGCTCAGGCACGGCGCTATGGGGAGGGTGGTAGACCTGGGAGGGCCTTGGCACAGGATATTAGAATGCCCCGGTATGCTAACTACATCCTTGAGGTTGAGGATGGGGAGGGCAACTGCCAAAAGGACAGTGCTCAGATACTGCAGACCTTTACTGACTTCTACGCTGAGTTATACAGATCTAAAGGGACCAATACATCCGACTTCCCGTGTTTTTTTGGGGACATTACGCTGGGATACTTGGAGGACAATCAGAGGGAGTTTCTATGTGCGCCATTTACGAATGATGAACTCAGGGAGGCGGTCCTCCAGCTGCGGTCCGGGAAGGCGCTGGGGCCGGATGGACTTCCGAGCGACTTTTATAAAGTGTACCTAGACCAACTGGCCCCTGTTCTTCAGGACGTTTATGCTGAGGCTCTTGAGACTCAGGAACTGCCGCCCACAATGAGAGAGGCCCTTATCATGTCCATTCTGAAGCCGGGGAAACCGGCCAACAAGTGTGACTCATACCGGCCCCTGTCCCTTATCAACGTAGATAGTAAAATCCTCACTAAACTGTTGGCTAACCAACTTAACCTCCTAATGGATAAGTTAATTCTACCAGATCAGGCGGGCTTTATTCCCGGACGGTCCACTTCCCATAACCTTCGCACCCTCTTCTCGATTGTACAACAGGTGGCCCCGCAGCTGCCACTGGCGGCTGTCTTCTTGGATGCCACTAAGGCGTTCGACTCGGTTGAGTGGGAGTATTTGCATGCAGTGCTCCGTTGTATGGGGTTCCCGGTTGGATTCTCGGCCTGGATCAAACTGATTTATCTGGCTCCGGTGGCCCGAGTGCAAATTAATTGCCACGAGTCTGCGGTTATACCACTATCACGAGGCACTAGGCAAGGGTGCCCGCTGTCGCCGCTGCTATTTGCCTTGGCGATGGAGCCACTAGCGGCCAAGGTTCGCCAATATCACCAGGAGAGGGCCCTGAGATGCCTGCTTCGCCCTGTCCTGATTTCGCTGTATGCGGATGACGTCACCCTCTATGTCAAGGACCCGGTGCACAATCTCAACCCGATTCTTAGGGAGTTCGTGCGATTTGGGGGACTCTCTGGAATACAGATTAATTGGTCGAAATCTCAAATTCTTCCTCTGACCCCGGCTGTCACCCCCTTTGTGGTCGAATACCCGCTGGAGTGGTGCGACGCCACCGTTCGATACTTGGGCATAAATGTCACCCTAGACAGGGAGGAACTGATCCGCGACAATTACGGTCGGGCTATTGACACGCTCCGTGACACGATAACGAGGTGGATAGCCATGCCACTATCCATCGCCGACAGGATATCCCTGGTCAAAATGATAGTGCTACCTAAGTTCCTTTACTATTTTCTGAATATCCCATACCACCCTGGACGACCCTTCTTTGATACTCTGAGGACGGAACTTCTGCGACTTGTGTGGGGCGGTAAGCATCCGCGGATAAAGTGGGAAACGCTGGCTAGTCCGTACGCGATGGGAGGGCTTGAGCTACCTAACTTCGAACTATATTATATGTGCGCAGAGGCGCACTATGCGTACTACTGGTTTAATGGCCCGAAGTACACTGCTCATCTGGCCACGGAGCATTGGCTGGCAGACCCTGTCCCGATAGAGGGGGCAGTGCTGCAACAAACGTCGCGTTGCGAGCGCGTCCCCACAACGGTGGACTGCACGGTGCGTGCATGGAGATGGATTGTACACAAAATGAGGGCCCCAATGATCTATTCCCCCCGCTTGCCGCTGGAGTTTCATTCTCAACTGACCCTCTTGCATGAGGGTATTTTCAAAAAATTCAAAAGGCAACGAGGAATCCACACTTGGGGTGACCTATATAAAAACGGGAAATTTGCTACGCTACAACAGCTGTGTGGCGATTCTCCGCCGATGGGGATGGAAACATTCCTTTATGCCCGTCTCCGGGAAGGAATACGGGCTTGTACCCCGGGATATCCGCAGGAACCACAGGTGCTTCCGCAGATGCACACACTCCTGATGGCAAAAACTCTGTCTCATTTGGTTTCCATCCTCTATAGGTCCCTGTACGCAGCAATTGGCACACCGCAGTGCGCTGCTCGAGCTAAATGGCCGCACGAACTGGGACAGGAGATCTCCGATCGAGAGTGGCTCTATTGCTGTACGCAGACGGAGAAGGTGGCTGCTAGCTACAGGTTGCGTATTACGCACTACAAATATCTGCAACGCTACTATTACACGCCCGCCCACCTGCATCGATACGGACTGAGAGGGGATGCCAGATGCGATAGATGTCGGGCTGATGATGCGGACTTGCTTCACTTAGCTTGGAGCTGTCCGGCCCTCCAGGAATATTGGGAACGGATATTTGAAGCGGTCGGGAAAATGTTGGACACTACGCTTCCGCCCTCTCCGCTGATGGGCATACTGGGGTACACGGAGGGGCTCCCGGTGGTGCACAGGAGATTCGCCTCTTTCTGTTTCCTCCTTGCTAAATGGAAGGTGGCCTGTAGATGGGGCAGAGGGAGGGCACCTAAGTTTAAGGACTGGCTCGAGACGATGATTTTTTGGCAAGAGCAGCTTGCCCTGTACTCTGACCTCCTTCCGTCGGCCTCCCGACCCCGAGACATATGGGGTCCACTGAAACCGTACCTACTACTTACTCCGCAGGCATCTGACGCGGCGCCTCCAGCCTCCTCACCCGGCTAGTGTGCTGAGAAACATCTGGGGCGCGGACTGTGGATGGGGTTGCAGACAGTAGCCTTCGACGCATTGCGGTGCTGGACATCGGCGGGGGCTGGCTGGGAACTGAGGGATCTGGGGGCGGTTACACAGCTTACTGTGGGTTGTGAAAGGCTTGTCATTGGGACATACGAGAATTGATTACGCTGGGGAGGCTCCCACTGCAATGGCCGCGAACTTCAGATTGAGTCCTGCTGTGCTGGCGGCTCTCTGAGCAAAGTGTTAAGGTACCCTTATAGACCACTCTCACCATGAGGCTAGTTGATTGGGGTTTACATTAACTGTTATTTAATACCATTAGGGACTGGGATCCCTAGTTCTACCCCAAAAAGGGGGAAAAAACAAAAAACCGAAACCTGTTTCTGTTTGTGGACACGGCCTGCCCTTTTGGGTTGTTGGCGATCCGCTGTGTACACTTCTACCCTTTCCTTACCATCACACGCTGCCGGCCAAGTATGGTTGTAGGCATCCTGCTGTGTATGAACATTGTGTTCTAAATAAAGGTTTTTTGAAAAAAAATAATAATAATTCATGTACTCTTTTCATTACCTAATGTTACTGGTTCTATTGTAAAGCGCTCTGACACCTTCGGGTTAAGTAACGCCTATATAAAAACACATAAATAAATAAAGCCTCAGAAAATTAGCTGAAATCCACTATTTTTCTTGCCACAGTGTGATATTGGATGACCGTATGATGGGAGCCGATATCATGTCACACAATTGCACTGTGTAAGTTGTCAGGTCTGAACTGTGTTTTACAGGAGGCCCTTTTTAGGTCGAGCCTTGACAGCGCTTGCGCTGTCTCTTCGACACATGTTGTATATAATTTGTGAGTATAGCCCATTGCTTTTCATTTCTTTATTTCAGGGTCCTTTAAAAATCCTTGCTTCCAAGGGGTTAATCTTTTCTATCTGTCCCTCCTTTTCCTCAGTTGTTCACTCCCACGGAGCAGCGCTCCATTACGTGTAGCCTTCCACTTCTGTGCATTTAGGCTTGTTCCTGCCAATATTTTTTTTCTTTTGTTTCTGCATGTGTTTTGAAGGCTCTCTTTATGCACAGCTGCACACCCTGCCATTCAATTTCAAGCGCAAATGAAAACGGGGATGAAAATCGTGTTCTTATCTCGTTTTTATTTTTATTAGCTAGCTAGCTAGCACTCCATCTGCAGGTCATCCGTTCTCTCCTCGCTGACGCTTGGGGTGTATGGCTGCTTAGTTTACATTCCTTGAGCAGCACGGAATTCTGCTTTCTATGTTTTTTCCCCTGTGAGCGCTGACTTTGCATTATTACAACTATTGTACAAGATGCTCGCAAAATGCGTGACCTTTTAGCTAGATTCAACAAACTACCCGATGTGCTGTTGAAAGTAAAATTCACTGACCAGCAAAGTCCTGCTGGCAGTAAGGACAGATTTCAAGCGAGCCAGGGAACAGATGCCTGTTTCTGCTGAGCCCAACTTTCCTTATTTCGTGGCGCCCAGTCTCCTTTTCTAAACAAACTTCGACAATTACATCTCTCCAGCCCTATCGCCACGTGTCCCTGATACTGGTCACCCCACTGTACCCGTAGTGTTGACTGAGCAAAGATAGATTTGCATTGGGTGCATCCTTGAGTCCTGGCACCGAGCTCGGTGTCGGGTAAAATGTCTGCCATGTTACGTTGCCTAAGGCGCCAGCCACCACCCTGCACCGACTCAACGCTGTGCGAGAGAGAAAAGTGCTGAGTAATGGTGAGCATGATTTTTTCACATCTGCCTTTTGCTTCTTCAAAGTCTGTGTTCTAGATTCCGTTTCGTTTTAACTTAGTTACCAGGGCACGGTTTTCAATGAAGTAAAAGACATTAAAGAAATGTTCAGGTATAAGCTTGAAAGCTGCATAAACAAAATTTGTGTGCATGACAGGCATCGCGCCGGTTTTTAATACTGCAAAAAGTTGAGCTTTAGTTTCTGGATAACAACAGGGGCATAACATGGATTCTAGTGATTTGCATCCCTGCCCTTTATGCAACACCTGATTTAGACTGAAGCCTTTGAATGTCTGTGAAACGGGAGTCTCTGAAAAGGGCCCTTCCCCCATTTTCACCACCGGTGAGGTTCACCCAGTCTCAGAGGTCTTTCATGTCGCCTCCACTTTTGCCCTGCACTACTAGAATTTCTGGTTATTTGCTCGAACGCGGTTAGTTTAGTGACACCATTTCACAATTTATTAGAAGGTTGCAGGGCAGCAATGACTTTATTCTAGGAGCAACACAACCGCACTCCACTCTGCGCCACAAAACTCCACTCTACACCACTCCACTATGCAACACCCCACTTCATGCAATGCCATTCTACGCAACGCCGCCCCAGACACCACTCCATTCTATGCAATGCCATTCCACACAACAAAACACAACTCTACGCAACACCACTACACTCTACGCAACTCCACTCTATGCAAAGTCACTCCACTCTATGCAATGACACTCCATGCAACTGCACTCCACTCTGCACCACTACACTCTACGCCACGCTAGTCTATGCAATGCCACGCCACTCTGTGTAGTGCCACTCCATGCAACTGCACGCCACTCTACGCAACTCCACTCAATGTATCTATACTCTCACAATCTACTCCACTCTAGGCCACATAGTCTACAAGACACTACAACACTTTACACCCATCTACACAACACCCTTTACGCCACTAAACTCTGCTCTACTCCACAACACTCTACACCACAATACTCTATAGCACTCCACAACACTCTACTCCACTCTAAAACTCTACTCCACTCTAACAGTCTACTCCACTCAACTGTATGCCCTTTCACTAAACAACACTATACACCCTACATTACACTGCACAACATTACATGCCACTCTAAAACACACCATACTATTAAACTCAACTCTATACCACTCTACTCCACACCTCTCCATAACACTACACTCTGCTCAACTTTAAAACACTTCACTCTACCCCTCTTTACACCAATAACTTTTAGCTATACTGAATAGCAGCCACACTAGAGTACAGCATGGCTACAACATATTGGCAAAGCCATAGGTGAGACCTATTGGCTATGTCAATGCATGTTTAGAGCGTGACTACCATGAGGTGGAAAACACCAGTGGTAGGGCTGCTGACCTTAACTCTGAAGGGGTGCTGGAGTTGGGTGGTGTTTAACGATCCCAAAAACCCTGAGTGCATTAAACTTTACCCTTCATTAAATTTCGACAGGTCAAGCCTGTCAAAATTTAACGCAAAAAGTGTGCAGCAGCACTGTCAGGTTTACCAGGTCCATGCGTGATTTTCTTCTCCTGTCCAGGTTTCTTTCTTTGACTTATGGGACTCCTAGTCTCAAAATTGAAAGAAGAAATCCTGGATTGGAATAGTACATTGTGAGAAGTTGGCCTGATGTATGATGTCACTAGTTTTAGTGTTCACCTTATATCAGTCCAAACAACCCTTATGGTGATTGGTTGTAAAGTCAACCTTATAGACCGGCTATCCTAGTGGTAGCATGGACAAGAGCAGTCTTAGGCTAAACTCTGAATGGCATGTGAAGCCAGCTGTGATACCATATGTAATCCCTTGAATACCAAATGAAAGGACACCACAACAGATATATATAAAATAAAGTGTATTTATTCTAGTCAAACCCTCAGCACTCTTTATGAGATTCGAGGTAAGTACAACACAGTCTTATTTAAGCATACATTAAGTCACACAGGTAAGTAATACAGTTAGGCCCTAGGGGCCACGCAAACCATATACTAAAGAAGTGGTATAAGGACCACTGTCACGGAAATAGAATAGGCCTAGGCCCAGGGAATCGCTGGGGCTACACTACACTACCAACAGTTAGGAAGTGGGAGGCCCACGGGATTCAGGTGCAGAGTGGAAACACTCACGCGTAATGCGTATAGTCGATAGAAATAGTACAGTTCTGAAATAAGCAGTTTTAGGACACTTCTGGTAAAGCTAGAAAGTCGAGACTCGGAAACTAGACCCTAGGATAGTCACTACCCTTGTGAGCACCAAAGTACCCAAGTTACCTAGCCCACAGGCTGCGGGTGCATAGGTGTGAACTTGCGTCGGGTTTCGGCGTGATCTTCTATGGATGCCTGAAGGAAAGTTGCTGACAGGCAGTCAGTGCAGAGTGTCCGGTGGATCCCAAGGCCGGGATCAAGAACGAAGGGTACCTGCAAGCAGAAGGGACAGAGTCAAGGTCACTAGCCAGTGACCACGTGGAACCAGGAAGGAACAAGGCGATGTCGTGAAGATTGCAGGTGAAGGGTGAAGCTTGTCGCAGCAGCCACGGGTGCCAGGAGACGTCGAGGACGACCAGGACCAGGAGGCGAGCTGTCCCACGAAGGCTCTTGCTGTCGGCGGCGTCAAAGTTGAACTAGGACTCACCAAGCCTTGGCAAGCGGAACCCACGAAGAACGAAGGACTTGCTTCTGGTGCAGACCAGGAAGGTCTGGGGTGCTTCTCTTTTGCAAAGAAGCGGGAGCCAGTCTGGAGGAGCCAAACCAGCAGTGAAGATTTAAAGGTGTGTCGTCGCAAAGGCCGCTAGCCAACGGGCAAGCAACTGGACAGACGCGGCAAGCAGGAAAATGTAGAAGGGCCCCACGCAGGACTCGTGGAGTGTGGGGGGGCTGATCTTCGGTGCAGATGGTGCTTGGGGTTGGGGCTTCTCAATCCCCGGTGCACAACTTCAAGGGTACCTCAGAAGCTGCGCTGGAAGATACTCGCCACTTTTCCCAGGTAGCCGGTCCCACGTCTCTCGTCGCCTCCACGGATCTCATCTCAGCTGTGGATGGGGATCAGGGTCGGAGAAGTCTGGAAGTCAAGGCTCTGGTCAGGCTCTGCAGTCGGTCCCTCGTAGAACTTCAGCAAAGCAAAGGGTAAGTCTCTTGATGGTGCCTGTTTGCACTCCTTGGCCACAAGGGAGATTCTTCAGTCTTCTTCTTTCGTCGAATTTCGAAGGTCCAGAGTTCCTGTTCAAGTTGCAGGTTCAGGATAATCAAATCTCCTGGGGCCCAGCTACCACTCTTATACTAATCTGGGGGGCTAGGTTGCCTGCTAGGTCACGCCTTATGGGTGGGACCTGGGAGGGGGTTGGTTACACCCCCTTCCCTTTGTCCAGTTTCGCGCCAGGACTGGGGCTGGTGTGCCCCAGCACCGGTTTGAACTGGACTATGCATGGGACACCTTGTGTGCCCCAGGCAGTGTCTCGTTTCATTCATCCCTCCCTGCCCGAATACACTAAGGCCTGTCTGGGGTGGTGCTCGCACCTCCCAAGGCAGGAAACCTATTGTCCAAGCCTCCCTTGCCGGGATCACTCCCAGCAGCAGGAGGTCAGACTTGTGTCGTGGCAGCAGCATCCATTTTGTGATGCTGGGGCTCTGGTTAACTTTAACCGGGTAAGTAGGTTTCAACATGTCTTCTCCCTCTAGAAGGGAGGGATAATATCCTCATCCCCAGAAATGGGATGGGGGTATTATTCCAAAGTGTTAGACACCTTACACGACATGTTTTGATAAAGCCAAACCATAGTTACCATAACCGTTTAAGATTATAAGGCACTTTAAGAGTATATGGTAGGCTATATCATAGAACAGCTGTAAGGACATGGTTCCGAAAGCTGCAGACAGGCTCAGCTCATGCTAGAGCACCATCTCACATGTTACCAAGCACTCTGCCTCCAGGATTGTTAAGGCCTGCCATAGGAGTGGCTGATAGGTACACATGTGTCTATATATAAGGTAGGTATAGGAATACTACACCTAAGCAAGGGGTGATTACACGACCTTGCCCCAGCTGAGTGATCAGCCAGTTGTGTCATAATGGAAGGCCAGGCCAGGGGTGGCATAATACATGCTGCAGCCCCTGGTAGGCCTAGGGTACACCTATGCCCTGGGTACCTAGGGTACACTATACAGGGGCCAATAAGGTGATCCTATCCAAATGGGTTATGCACCTAAAGTACATAGTATTAATTTAGAGAGAGAACAGCAGGGCTGTGGGTCTGATTAGCAGGCCCACAGCCACATCTAAGTCGAAAACCAGTAAAGCAAAAGCAAAAAGTGGGGGTGAACATAGAAAGCAGACCCTACTCTCCTACACAACCCCCCCCCCCCCCCCCAAACTTAGGGACATTAAACTAACCTTGACCAGTTGAGTCTTCATGTTCTAAGTGGAAAAATCTGGAGAGTCCATCTGCATTGGCATGGTCAGTCCCAGGTCTATGTTCCACTGTGAAGTCCATCCCCTGTAGGGAAATGGACCACCTAAGAAGTTTGGGATTTTCACCCTTCATCTGATTTAGCCACAAGAGGGGCTTATGGTCTGTCTGAATCTTTAAGTGAGTGCCAAACAAGTATGGCCTCAGCTTCTTCAGGGCCCAAACCACAGCAAAGGCCTCCCTCTCAATAGCTGACCAACGTTTCTCTCTAGGGGTCAGCCTTCTACTTATAAAAGCAATGGGCTGGTCTTGACCATCTATATTAAGTTGTGAAAGAACAGCTCCCACACCCAACTCAGAAGCATCTGTCTGGACAATAAACTCTTTGGAGTAGTCTGGACTTTTCAGAATAGGTGCACTGCACATGGCCTGCTTCAGGTCATCAAATGCTTTTTGACAGCTTACTGTCCACTGAACTTTCTTTGGCATTTTCTTGGAGGTCAAGTCATTAAGTGGTGTCACAATGGACCCATAGTTCTTAACAACCTTTCTGTAGTACCCAGTCAGGCCCAAGAAAGCTCTGACCTGAGTCTGGGTAGTTGGAGGAGTCCAGTCCTTTATGGTCTGGATCTTGCTCTCCAGTGGTTGAACCTGACCCCCACCAACTAGGTGGCCCAGGTATACAACCTTACTCTGCCCTATCTGGCACTTAGTGGCCTTGATAGTGAGGCCTGCCTTTTGCAGGGCCTCTAAAACATTCCTCAGGTGGACCAGGTGATCCTCCCAGGTGGAGCTAAAGACAGCAATATCATCAAGATAAGCTGCACAGTAATCATCCAACCCAGTAAGGACTTGATTCACCAACCTTTGGAAAGTGCCAGGTGCATTCTTCAAACCAAAGGGCATTACCACAAATTGATAATGTCCTCCTGGGGTCGAGAAAGCAGTTTTGGCCTTTGCATTCTCAGCTAGTCTGATTTGCCAGTAGCCTGCTGTCAGGTCAAATGTGCTCAAAAACTTAGCAGCTGCCAGTCTGTCAATGAGCTCATCTGCCCTAGGTATTGGGTGGGCATCTGTCCTAGTGACAGCATTGAGACCTCTGTAATCCACGCAAAACCTCATCTCTCTCTTACCATCTTGGGTGTGAGGTTTTGGCACAAGGACTACAGGACTAGCCCAAGGGCTCTCTGAAGTTTCAATGACTCCCAGCTCCAACATCTTTTGTACCTCAACTTTTATGCAGTCCCTGACATGGTCAGGTTGCCTGTAGATTTTACTCTTCACAGGCAGACTGTCACCAGTGTCCACCTCATGGGTGCACCAGTTTGTCTGACTTGGGGTCAGAGAGAACATATGTCTGTAGGATTGCAGAACTTGCCTGCAGTCCTGTTGCTGATGGACAGTGAGGCTGTCAGAAAAGACCACACCATCAACTGAGCCATCATCAGGGTTCTGAGTCAACAGGTCTGGGAGAGGGTCACTCTCTTCCTCCTGCCCCTCATCTGTAGCCATGAGTAAGCCCATGTCTGCCCTGTCAACATATGCCTTTAATCTGTTGACATGAAGCACCCTGTGGGGGCTTCTGGGAGTCCCAAGGTCCACCAAGTAGGTGACTTCTCCCTTTTTCTCAACAATAGTGTGGGGTCCAGACCATTTGTCTTGGAGTGCTGCTGGGGCCACTGGCTCCAACACCCACACTTTCTGCCCTGGCTGGTAAACAGTCAGCACAGCCTTTTGGTCATGCCAAGCTTTTTGGAGTTCTTGGCTTGCCTCAAGGTTTTTAGAAACCTTCTTCATATACTCTGCCATCCTGGAGCGGAGACCAAGTACATAATCCACAATATCAAGTTTGGGTTGTCTGAGAGGTCTCTCCCATCCTTCCCTTACTAAACATAGGGGTCCTCTTACAGGATGCCCAAACAAAAGCTCAAAAGGGCTGTAGCCAACCCCCTTTTGTGGGACCTCTCTGTAAGCAAACAGAAGGCAGGGTAAAAGGATGTCCCATCTTCGCCTAAGCTTGTCTGGTAAACCTTTTATCATTCCCTTTAGGGTCTTGTTGAATCTCTCAACAAGCCCATTGCACTGTGGGTGATAGGGTGTGGTGAACTTGTAGTTCACACCACACTCCTTCCACATTGCAGTCAAATATCCTGACATGAAGTTGGCACCTCTGTCAGAAATGACCTCCTTTGGAAAGCCCACTCTGGAGAATACTCCAAGTAGGGCCCTTGCCACAACAGGAGCTGTTGTGGTCCTCAGGGGAATAGCTTCTGGATACCTGGTGGCATGGTCCACTATCACCAGTATGAATCTGTGCCCAGATGCTGTTTGTGGATCCATTGGTCCTACAATATCTATGCCCACTCTTTCAAAGGGGACCCCCACCACAGGTAGGGGTATGAGGGGGGCCTTTGTAGTGCCACTTGATTTGCCACTGGCTTGGCAGGTGACACAGGAGCGACAAAACTCCTTGGTATCTTCTGACATATGGGGCCAGTGAAAGTGAGGGACAAGCCTGTCCCAAGTCTTGTTCTGGCCTAAGTGTCCTGCAAGGGGAATATCATGGGCCAAGGTAAGAAGGAAGCCTCTGAACTTCAGTGGTATGACCAACCTCCTGGATGCACCAGGCTTGGGGTCTCTAGCCTCTGAATACAGCAGCCCATCATCCCAATACACTCTATGGGTACCTTGAGCATTCCCTGCAGCCTCAGCAGCAGCCTGCTGTCTGAGGGGTTCAAGAGAGGGGCAGTCTAATTGAGCCTGCCTCAGATATGCCCTTGAAGGTCCCCCTGTCCCAAGAAACTCAACCTGATCAGGTTCAAGTTCTTCTAGGACAGTTCCTTCAGGGCTCTCAGAATCATCCTCCTGTGAGGGCTGATCCAGTGCCTGAGGCAGGGGGAAGGCACAGCCTTTACCCTACTGCTCTTTCTCTTGGTTTGTGACTGGTCCATAGTTTCAGGATCCAGCACTTGTTCAGTGGTGCACTTTTTGGCCTGTGACCTGGTCACAGCAAGGACATGTGCATCTATCCCCAGCATTTCTGCATGGGTCCTATACTCCACTTCAGACCAAACTGAAGTTTCAAGATCATTGCCCAGTAAACATTCTACAGGAAGGTCTGAACTAACAACAACTTTCTTGAGGCCAGTTACCCCTCCCCAGGAGAAGTTAACAATAGCCACACTATGGGAGGTAGTGGCATTGCTAGCGTTGGCCACTAGGTAGTTCTCACCTAGTATGATCTGTCCAGGGTCCACAAAGGCAGGTGTCACCATTGTGACACTAGCCCCAGTGTCCCTGTAGGCCTGAGCCATTCTTTGGTTAATAAAAGGAGTCTGTCTGTACTTGCCCAGGTTACTGGGGCCTACAGTAGAGGACAAAGCTATGTCCCCATCACAGATCAGAACAGCCTGAGTAGGTACTCTGACTAGGCCAGAATCCTCCTCAGTTCCCAGGGTTAACCCTTTTGCTGGGAACCACCACTTACAGCTGAACTAGGGGGTACAGTTGCCTTAGGGGCAATGGTGGCTGGGGGCTTATCCTTTTTGGTGCACTCACTAAACCAATGTGAGTTGGACTTACAATAGTTGCACCATGGTTTCTTTTGGCCATCTTTCTTTTTATCCTTTTTGGGACCACCATCCCCCTGAGCCTTTTGGGGGCCTGGTGAAGACTTCTGGTCTTTTTGTTTCTGATCATTACCCTTCTGGTCTGCCTTTTTCTGATCACCGCCCTGGTTCTGGTTTTTCTGCTTAACTCTAGTCCTGACCCATCTATCTGCCTTCTTTCCCAATTCTTGGGGAGAAGTCAGATCAGAATCAATCAGGTGTTGATGCAGTAGCCTTCCAGAGCCTTAGTGGCACAATCTACAAAGTCAGTCCAGTCCTGAGTCTGTGTCTTCTGGGTATCCCTGAACAACAACCTGTATTGTTCAGTGGTTAGGCCAAACCCATCAATTAGAGCACTCTTCAGGACAGTGTAATTGTCTGCATCCTCATCACTAACTGTGAGGAGCTTGTCTCTACCTTTCTCAGAGAAGGAGAGCCACAAGATAGCTGCCCACTGACTTTCGGGTACCTGCTGTACTTTGCAAGCCCTCTCCAAAGCAGTTATCCATTTGTGGATGTCATCCCCACACTTGTAGGGAGGGACAATCTTGCTCAGGTTTCTATTATCATAGTGCCTGTCTCTATCCTTAGGGATATTGCTGCCACCAGTGGGTTCTAACCCACTTAACTTTTGCTCTCTAGCCAGAGCAAGCTTCTCCTTGGCAAGGGCAAGTTCTTCCCTCTCAATCCTTAGATTAGCTTCCCTCATTCTGGCTTCATGCTCTTTTCTCTGGGGGAAGTCATTCCCCTTTGAGAAGAGGCATTAGAGATGCTAGAGACATGGGAGTGGATGGATTCCCTTGAAGGGGATCTGTCTCTCCTGCTTCTCTGGTTAAGCCCACTTGGGGGTCTGTATGAGGGGACCCCATGCAAACTCCCATGTAAGCTTAGGTTAGCCTGGCTAAGTCTTCCTACTTGGCCCTGGCTGTCTACCTCTTCATCTGAAGTCCCCTCTCACTCATCTGTGGTGGGTAGACCCTCCCTTGTACCTAGGGTACCAGCCTGTGAGGCCCTAAGAGCATCATATTCCTCTAGGAGCTGCACTAGCTGAAGGAGGGTAGGGTTTGCACCCTGTTTTAACTTTCTGGAGGTACACAATTGTCTCATCTCCTGAAAAGTTAGGGTATCATATCTAGAGGGGATCTTTCTCAGATCTGCCCCTCCTGAGAGAGAATCTCCTTGATCTCCTCCCAGAGACATGATCTAGTGAGGGTGTGGTGTGTGCACCTACCTACACTAGTTGTTTCTACCAAACCTCTCTAGTAGTTGTAGTCAGGGTGTGTTAATCCCTTCAACCTACAACAACTAAGTCCAGTAGGACTTAAGAATTATAATCTATGTTATATGTACCTAAACAATATCTGTGTGATCTTTCAATTTAGTATCTCAAGATTACAATTGTATTACAACAGCAAGCTCAGATCCCAACCGCTGCTCACCAATGTGAGAAGTTGGCCTGATGTATGATGTCACTAGTTCTAGTGTACACCTTATATCAGTCCAAACAACCCTTATGGTGATTGGTTGTAAAGTCAACCTTATAGACCAGCTATCCTAGTGGTAGCATGGACAAGAGCAGTTTAAGGCTAAACTCTGAATGGCATGTGAAGCCAGCTGTGCTACCATATATAATCCCTTGAATACCAAATGAAAGGACACCACAACAGATATATATAAAATAAAGTGTATTTATTCTAGTCAAACCCTCAGCACTCTTTATGAGATTCGAGGTAAGTACAACACAGTCTTATTTAAGCATACATTAAGTCACACAGGTAAGTAATACAGTTAGGCCCTAGGGGCCACGCAAACCATATACTAAAGAAGTGGTATAAGGACCACTGTCACGGAAATAGAATAGGCTTAGGCCTAGGGAATCGCTGGGGCTACACTACACTACAAACAGTTAGGAAGTGGGAGGCCCACGGGATTCAGGTGCAGAGTGGAAACACTCACGCGTAATGCTTATAATCGATAGAAATAGTACAGTTTTGAAATAAGCAGTTTTAGGACACTTCTGGTAAAGCTAGAAAGTCGAGACTCGGAAACTAGACCCTAGGATAATCACTACCCTTGTGAGCACCGAAGTACCCAAGTTACCTAGCCCACAGGCTGCGGGTGCATAGGTGTGAACTTGCGTCGGGTTTCGTCGTGGACTTCTATGGATGCCTGAAGCAAAGTTGCTGACAGGTAGTCAGTGCAGAGTGTCCGGTGGATCCCAAGGCCGGGATCAAGAAGGAAGGGTACCTGCAAGCAGAAGGGACAGAGTCAAGGTCACTAGCCAGTGACCACGTGGAACCAGGAAGGAACCAGGCGATGTCGTGAAGATTGCAGGTGAAGGGTGAAGCTTGTCGCAGCAGCCACGGGTGCCAGGAGACGTCGAGGACGACCAGGACCAGGAGGCGAGCTGTCCCACGAATGCTCTTGCTGTCGGCGGCGTCGAAGTTGAACTAGGACTCACCAAGCCTTGGCAAGCGGAACCCACGAAGAACGAAGGACTTGCTTCTGGTGCAGACCAGGAAGGTCTGGGGTGCTTCTCTTTTGCAAAGAAGCGGGAGCCAGTCTGGAGGAGCCAAACCAGCAGTGAAGATTTAAAGGTGTGTCGTCGCAAAGGCCGCTAGCCAACGGGCAAGCAACCGGACAGACGCGGCAAGCAGGAAAATGCAGAAGGGCCCCACGCAGGACTCGTGGAGTGTGGGGGGGCTGATCTTCGGTGCAGATGGTGCTTGGGGTTGGGGCTTCTCAATCCCCGGTGCACAACTTCGAGGGTACCTCAGAAGCTGCGCTGGAAGATACTCACCACTTTTCCCAGGTAGCCGGTCCCACGTCTCTCGTCGCCTCCACGGATCTCATCTCGGCTATGGGTGTGGATCAGGGTCGGAGAAGTCTGGAAGTCAAGGCTCTGGTCAGGCTCTGCAGTCGGTTCCTCGTAGAACTTCAGCAAAGCAAAGGGTAAGTCTCTTGATGGTGCCTGTTTGCACAGGGTAGCCACTCCTTGGCCACAAGGGAGATTCTTCAGTCTTCTTCTTTCGTCGAATGTCGAAGGTCCAGAGTTTCTGTTCAAGTTGCAGGTTCAGGATAATCTAATCTCCTGGGGCCCAGCTACCACTCTTATACTAATCTGGGGGGCTGGGTTGCCTGCTAGGTCACGCCTTATGGGTGGGACCTGGGAGGGGGGTGGTTACACCCCCTTCCCTTTGTCCAGTTTCGCGCCAGGACTGGGGCTGGTGTGCCCCAGCACCGGTTTGAACTGGACTATGCATGGGACACCTTGTGTGCCCCAGGCAGTGTCTCGTTTCATTCATCCCTCCCTGCCCCAATACACTAAGGCCTGTCTGGGGTGGTGCTCGCACCTCCCAAGGCAGGAAACCTATTGTCCAAGCCTCCCTTGCCGGGATCACTCCCAGCAGCAGGAGGTCAGACTTGTGTCGTGGCAGCAGCATCCATTTTGTGATGCTGGGGCTCTGGTTAACTTTAACCGGGTAAGTAGGTTTCAACATGTCTTCTCCCTCTAGAAGGGAGGGATAATATCCTCATCCCCAGAAATGGGATGGGGGTATTATTCCAAAGTGTTAGACACCTTACACGACATGTTTTGATAAAGCCAAACCATAGTTACCATAACCGTTTAAGATTATAAGGCACTCTAAGAGTATATGGTAGGCTATATCATAGAACAGCTGTAAGGACATGGTTCCGAAAGCTGCAGACAGGCTCAGCTCATGCTAGAGCACCATCTCACATGTTACCAAGCACTCTGCCTCCAGGATTGTTAAGGCCTGCCATAGGAGTGGCTGATAGGTGCACATGTGTCTATATATAAGATAGGTATAGGAATAGGGGTGATTACACGACCTTGCCCCAGCTGAGTGATCAGCCAGTTGTGTCATAATGGAAGGCCAGGCCAGGGGTGGCATAATACATGCTGCAGCCCCTGGTAGTGATGAATACAGGCCCCAGCTAGGCCCGCAGGACACAAGGGTTCGCTCTCCTGTAATGGAATCTACAAGGAAGTTGGCACGGAAACTGCAAAGTACAAAGACAAAGTTTATAAACCCTTAAGGGTGGTCCTACAATCCATACAACACCCTTCGGTATTGCATAGAGTAGCACACAGAACTTGCGAACACAGTCCCCTTTTATACACAACAGAGGGGCTCATAAGTGGGTGGATACAACATGAGACGAAGAACATTACCTTTTATGGACATTTTCGATACAGAATCAATATGTGGGCGGAGTTAGCACATCTCTAAGCCCGCGAAAACATGGTCAAGCGTGGATTAACTGATAACAGATGTGGTCAAGCCTGGGCATGCGCCAGACGGAAAAAGGAGCTATTTATAGACTGTTACTAGGAAGATTACAAGAGCAACTAACACGAAGATAGGACTCTTCTCGTGCTGAGCACGTGGAGACATGACAATACAAAATGGAGTCCAGACTTTAGTCAACATAACGGAAGAAACTCGGTCCTAAAGGGGAATTCATGTCTTTAGTGAATGCTTAATCACATCGTTGTTTCAATTTTCAACAGTAGGCCTAGGGTACACCTTGCCCTGGGTACCTAAGGTACACTGTACAGGGGCCAATAAGGTGATCCTATCCAAATGGGTTATGCACCTAAAGTACATAGTATTAATTTAGAGAGAGAACAGCAGGGCTGTGGGTCTGATAAGCAGGCCCACAGCCACATCTAAGTCGAAAACCAGTAAAGCAAAAGCAAAAAGTGGGGGTGAACATAGAAAGCAGACCCTACTCTCCTACATACATCACCCATGGACTTCAGAAACTTGGCAGTTATTTTACAATATTTACTTAACCCACCAAAATCTGCCTGCTGTTCCGCCAAATCTCGCAATAGGTGCAATTTATCGGTGCATTATTTACCAAAGGTAAATAATGTACCCTGGGGTATTGTAATTCATGATGTGTGATGTATTGCACCTTGATTACAGAAAACTCAGAATCAGGGCCTACGGGTTTTATTTAGAGTTTAACAAACAGGATACTCCATCACAAAACGTGGCAGATGCCCAATCCGTCACATTACAAGTGCATTAAAGCTAATGCACTTGTACACAACGGCAGACAGGATATCTCTCACTTTATGATTGGGTGTCCACCCGCCAAACTCTAAACAAGGCCCTTAGTTCTCTTTAGGAGGTGGAGTTAATAGGGGGGAATGTTAACCAGTTTATAAACATCTTCACTGAGATTGAGTTTTGGAACTAAGGTGCATCCAAGTGATTTGGCGAATGGCGCTAACAAAGGTGAAATAACAAGCAAGGAGATGATGAGAAACCATTTTCGACCAGGAGACCTAATTCAAATCCTGGCTTCCATGTACAACCAAATTATCTTATCTTAGTTAAATTACTTTACTGATCGTCACTTTTGAGAGCACCTTCAAATAGTTCAGTTTAAGATAGGCGCTATAGAAATACTCTCTTGTATGTGCTATAATAGCCTGTAATGTTGCTCCTTCTATAACAGTAATATTGGCCATGATGAAAAGCCAGCTAACATTTGGTTCACTCATGGCACCATAGTCAGGAGAGGGGTTAATAAATGTTTCTAAGTTTATAATGAGCTAATATACTAAACTGAAACACTTCCCTATGCGGGAGTTGCCTGCGCGCCACAGTCTCAGAGGTGTCAAGTAGGTTGCATGTAGGAAATTAAGCTGGATGAGTCTGAGTTTTGAGGAAACGGCCAGTACTCATGCAGACATGTGTGCATCCCTCCAATTAGGGTGTAGTGTGTTGTGAGTTTTATAATAGAACCCTTTTGGGTTCTAACGGACTCCGTAGAGTTGTGACATAGGTGTCAGAGCAGAATGGAATGAAGGCTTGTTTCAGAATGCTGAGTTTGCAGTTACACGCAGTCGAATAAAGATGTGTAATATTAAGTTCCGTGTGTGGCATAGTCATTGACAGATATCCAGGCTGGGGAGGATGATAAAAATGGTGATGAGGTAGGGGATAAGTAACCCTACGAACGACCTTGCTCTCACAGAGAGTTTGCCATGGTCCAAACAAACTGCTTGTGCGTGCCACGTGTGTCACTGTCAAAGTACTGAATCTGCGTTTCATGCATGTGAAGTTAAAATGCAACTCCAGCCACTGTAAAGCAGGTGAAGACAACGGAAGTATTGCAAATAATCTACACGTTGATGGTACCGCTTCACGCAAGATAAAGTCGTACATTAGACGGAGCGATACTGCAAAATGAGGTTTACATATTGATACAGGAAAAAGCTAAAACACTGCAGTAACCAAATACCAACAAAATATAGAAATGCTGGCTGACAGAATTAGTAAGAAAGAAGTAGATCATTATTGCACTTACCAGAGTCTCAATAAGACGAGCTTTCCGACCTCAGCACCGGGCAAGTAGGCCCAAGAAGGGTTTTGCTTACTGAGATGCCCGATACCTGAAGTGGCCCACCGCCGAAGCTGCCAGGTGATGGCTCAGAACAACTCCACAGGTCTCTAACAAGTGAAGGGGCTCCAATAGAGACAAAGTAGGAGGTCACAGTTCCCTTGATTGTCCATGACAACTCTAAGGCCGGTCCGTCTTAAGGCCTCAGAAACAAACCTTATGACACAGGCTCAACTAGACAGCCAACTGTAGTAGAAAGAGATCCACCCTCAATGTCAGCCACTCCCATAACTAGTTACCATGCTGCCTCCTTCTTGAAACCACCACCACCTTTTGATACAGCAAAAAAGCAAAATTTTGGCGATAGATAGACTGCTTAGCAAGAGACATTTGATGACTTCATTGATGCACTTGAAGAAAGTGATATCAAAAAGATTATCAAGTATTTCAAAAATCTTGCTGGTGATGGTGTGAAAAAAGTCATAAGGAAAATTCTCTTAACTGATGAAGAAATCACATACTGCCAGATTAAAGAAATGCAGAATCCCAAATTCAATCCAGTACCAAATTTTGATTACGACAAGATACATTTTCAGTTAAGACAGCTGAAAAGTTTATGAAACTTGTTGCTTGGATATGAATGTAACTTGAAGATTACATGCAGCAGCCGGGAGAGTATCAGCATAGTGCGTCTGAAGAAAGTCTATCCCTGTACAAAGTTTCGTCTGACAATATAGACATCTTGGGAGGTGCAATAAACCAATTCTCCATTCTTGAAAAAGCATCTTAGTCGTAAATAACAAGTTTGGACATCTGATAAGGACACAGATGGCTCTCGACCTCGGATAGAGCTCTTGTGGGCCAGTGTATATGTGCCAGATGTCTGGTGTGGGGAACGCATGATAATTATGTGTGGTGTACATGTTGTGTCCTGATTGGCTGAGTGTTTCTATTTACATGTTGCATCTAGCTTTGAGGTTTTTGGGGGGAATGGGCGCTTTTGGCTGAATTCGTTTTATTGGGGCCAATTTCATTGGACCTGTTTGTGGTGCAACCATCTACCTGTGGGATTAATTGGGCTTTTCCCTGGGTGCGCGTTTACCTTTGAGCTAAGTGAGACCCCACCTGTGACTACCTGTCACTTGTTAGGCGTGGGTTGGGTTGGGGTCGCAGGGGTTGATGGGGAGGTCATCTTGGGTAAATCAGACAGCAATGATACACGTTCTTTAGAACTTCTACACATAATGTGGCAGTCAATGATATAATATTTACCGACATTCTCAATATTGTGTGTAAAGTTGTCATAGCGTTCATTGACATTGTCTTTACTAATATTAACATTGTTATGTGAGCCTAGATCATGGCGTACATTGACATTGTTTCTACTGGTATCAACATTGTTATGCGTGCATGGATTATGGCATACATTGAAATTGTTTCTACTGGTATCAACATTGTTGTGCGGGCATAGATTATGGCATAAATTGACATTGCATTTATGGGTATTGACGTTGGTATGCTGCATAGGTTATGGCATATGTTGATATTGCATTTAATGGTATTGCCGTTGTCGGGCCTACACATATGGTATTCATCGACATCGTATTCACCCATTCTAACAAACTATTGATGAATTTGTGGAGAGACTCAATACACTAATCAAACACTTTAAGTTCAATGAGTTTAATTATGAAGAAGCAATGCGTCTGAAAAAGTTACTGATGGATGCATGTCAGACTCATACAGGCGAATATCGCAAGGCTTGCGCTTTGAGTACTCCGGGTGAAATATGCGCTCAATAAAAACTAATAAATAGCATAACATAGCATAACGACATATGCTGAGAGAAACTCTTAGGGCCTGATTACGATTTTGGTGGCGCTGCGCAAAGTTCGCACCGGCACAGCACCGCCAAAGCTGTACATGGTTCGCCTGCCAGATTACGAGTTCAACTCGTGTTTGGCGGGCTTTTCTTTTTCCGTTCCCATGGTGGTGGCCTGAAAACAGGTACTGCAATGGGAACACAAAAGCAGTTCTAGCACGGCATGGACTGTTAAGTCCATGCCATGCTGGAACTTGGGGTGCATGCAAACAGGGAGGCACATGTTGAGCCCCCATTAATGCATACCCATGGTGACTGGGAGCACTGTAGGGCCCCTTCTTGTTTCCCCACCACCAGGCTTTTCATGGCAGGCTCTCCGCCATGAAAAGGCTGGCGATGGGGAAACTCAATATGCTCGGCAGACTGCGGCAGTCCCACCTTGCATATTGCATACCCCTGTCCGAAGAGCCACCGCCAAGGAACGGCGGTTCCTTGGCGCAGCCAGCACAGCGTTGGCGGTCCAAATGGCCGGTTCATAATACAGCAGCCGCAGGTCCGCCGCCGCGAGTCTGGCAGTAAAAATCCACCAGACTCGTAATTTGGCCCTTAGTCTGGAGCGAGTGTTGACGGCTGCCAGAGCTGAGTAGTATGCGGAAAGACAAGCTGCTAATATGGGGCCAGATGTATCAAGATAACATTCTGCGAGTCTATAATAGCCAGTTTTATCGATTTGCTATTAAAGACCCGCAAAATGCAATGTATGTAGGTTTCTGCAAATATTTTGCGATTCCTAAATTTTCCTTAATAGCGAGTCGCAAATTGCGATTCGCTATTAAGGAATGACTTCACATTCATTCCTATGGGCCTAGAGGCCCATAGGAATGAATGGGAATTGCATAAGCAATTTGCGAGTACCCAATTGGTACTAGTAAATTGCACATGCAATTTCAAGGGTGCCAAAAGGACATCCTGTTGCACCCCTGAAACATGCATGTGTGCCTATGTGGCGCACATACATACCCTAAGGGCATTTATGTGCGCCACATGGCACTTAGAAAAATGCTAAATTGAGCATTTTTCTAAGGATTTGTAATTTACAGCCAACTTGAAGTTGGTGGTAAATTGCGATTCCTTAAAGCAGGGTCGCAATTTAAAAAGCACTCCCTACATTGCATTAAGGGAATCGCAAATTGCAATACTCTAAAAGCATTAGCAAAATAGGTAATCGCAAAAATTGTGATTCCCTGTTTTGCAATTGCCTATGGAGGCAAGAGGTGCCTGGAGTGAATCCGTCATGATTATAAAAAGTAAGCCAAAGCAAAAGACTGAAGGACACAAAGTGATGTCTATACCTAAAAAGAAGTTTTATTTTAGATGTGGATTTTCGTTTCCACACAAAGGTAAATGTCTAGCCATTGGGCAAATATGTAAAGGTTGTGGGAAAGAGAACCATTTTGTGAAGATTTGTAAAGTGAAGGCAAAAGTAAGTGCGTCATGGCGCAAAAACAAAATGGCCGCCAGAACATTTCAGAAGTAACGTTCGACACACACTCACAAGGTCAAGTGGCGACATCAATTGGGGTAAATCGACACGGAATGAATTTGATCATAAACGAAATCCTCGTCAAACAGTTCTTCCGTGTCAATATCAAGTGAAAGTGAGGAAGAAGGTTGTGCCATGTGTACCTCAGAGAAACGTGCGCATGTCAGACTGGCTGCATGTGAGGAAAAATGTTAGTCAAAGAAAAGTCGACATGTTGAAGCACCAAAGTCATACAAACATTGTCCGAAGATTACATCGAAATTAAATTGTTGCTTGATAAATTTTATCATCGACAAGTTGTGCATTGAAAAACATCATGCCTGCAGAGGAATACAATGAATTATCTCCATTGCACTGACTTACACAATCGAAATCCAAGGTGTACACAAGGGCTGCATCGACGCCCATAAAAGTCAAGGTTCATTTGTAGCGACAATGAAACACAAGAAAACGAAGGTACAAGCACCCATCCATGTGCTTCAAGATACAGCGTCAAGTGCCTGTCTGCTCAATTTCAGTTACGCTGTTGATATGGGACTGGTTTCTGTGAATTTCAACAAGAATGCTCACCACAAAATAGTAAGTTAATTCCCTTTGTTGTTTCATGGTTTAGTAAAGCTTAAGACTATGAAAGTAAAGTTGCATGATAATGAAGATGTCGGTCCTTATGCTCAGAGACCAAGACAAATTGCTTTTCATTTACAAAATACTGTTGAAAAAACAACTTGAATCGTTACTTAAGCATGAAATTATTGAGCATTCAACTGGTCCGATGCCATAGGTTTCTCCCTTAGTGGTAGTGCCCAAAAAATGCAATGAAGGAGCTATGCGCATATGGGTTGACATGCAATAAGCAAACAATGCAATTGAACGAGAACAACATCCAGGTCCTCACATTGCTGACATACTAACACAATTAAATGGTGCAAATGTCTTTTCTCGCCTTGATTTAAATAAAGGTTATCATCAGTTAGAACTTGAAGAAGATTGCAGGTATATTGTGACCGTTTCTACACAAGTTGGTCTGTTTCAATACAAGAGACTCAACTTCGGTGAGTCATCGGCTGCAGAACTTTTCCAAGACGTGTCAGACAGCCTGTTGTAAATGCATTCAATTATAGCGATGATATATTAATGTTTAGAGCTATACATAAGGAGCACGACAAAGCCCTCACACAAGTATGCCATTTACGTACTGATGCAAGTTTGACTTTGAATGCAGACAAGTGTGAGTTTCACAAGACAAAATTACATTTCTTTGGCCATATCTTTTCAGATCGGGGTATGACACCTGGTCCTGCAAAAGTACTGTCAAATGGTGATCTCCCACAAGATGTGTCTATGATATGTTAATTTCTTAGCATGGCCAGTTACTGTTCAAGATACATACAAGACGTTGCTACTATAAGTGATCCATCATGAGAGGCAATAAAGAACAAGCATTTGCAATGCAATAGGTCTCGCATTTACGCAAGTTTGAGATATTGGCATTGTAAATGACAATGCCTATTATTTTTGCTTTGGTTTTTAAAACATAAATAAAAGGCATTGTCATTTATAATGCCAATAGCTTAAACTCACGTAAATGCGAGACCTATTGCAATGCAAACGGTTGTTTAACTTTAACACTGAGCGCGGCGCCCTCTTTAAGGACACCGCCCTCTGTTTCTTTTTTTTAAACTTTAACACTGAGCGCGGAGTCCTTGAAGCGGGTGCCATGCTCAGTGTTAAAGTTAAAAAAAAACGAAAAGAAACCGAGCATGGTGTCCTTGTAGTGGTGCTGTGGTCAGTTTTAAAGTAAAAAAAAAAATAAACAAACAGAGCACGGTGTCCCTGAAGCAAGCACTACGCTCATTATGAAAGTTTAAAACAAATTAAACAGAGCACAATGTCCCAGAAGTGGACGCCGCACTCAACATGAAAGTTTAATAAAAGTAATATTTAAAATGATCGCGGTGTCCCTAAAGCTGGTGCTGCGCTCATTATGCAAATACCCAAAAAAGCAGCCGCCATTTTCCCCATCAGTGGCAATAACAAAAATAGTGCTCACCCACTAGATAAAGCAGGCCCTGTAATGAGCCAAGTAAAAGGTCCAGTCGTTATGGGCGGTAACAAATGGAGACAAGGCGTTACCAAGACGGGACTAACAAGCCTATTTACGAATCAGAAGCCACCATTTAAAAAGGACAATGACAAATGTTGGCAGAGAGTGGGTGCTAGTGCAAATCCTAATACAGCATGCCTCGCAGAGCGAGCGAGCAGCGCATGCGCACTGCCGCTAGGCCCGACCTAAAAATGTTTAATTCAAGTGGTCACAAGAATGTTAGAGAAGTTTCAAGAAAAACAAACAAGCCATTGAAACTGGTGCTGAAATGGCCTAATTAAATCCAAAGCTTCATACAGAGGTTGTTGTCGACGCTCACCCAGTTGGGTTAGGCGCTATACTTGCACAGCACAGTGGACACCCAAATGCTCAAAGGTATATTGTGGCATTTGCCAGTGGAAGTTTGTCCCAGACAGAACGTGCCTACTCACAACCTGAGAAAGAAGGTTTAGCTGTGGTATGGGCTTGTGAACATTTCCATGTGTTCCTTTATAGAAAGCCTTTCAAGCTTTACTGACTATATTTGGCAATCCATAAAGCCAAGATGCCTCCTCGCATTGAACAATGGGGACGATGATTACAAGAGTACAATTATACCCTTGTGCATCGTCCATGGAAGGATCAAAACCCTGCTGACTACTTTTCCAGAATACCTATACAATGTCAAAGTACTCTATCCAAGACGGCTAAAGCCTACATTAATTTCATCGTAAAATCAAATACACCAGCTGCTATATCGTTAGCCAACATCATCACTGCCACGAGCCATGATAGTGGCATTTGTAAGTTGAAAGATATAATTACACATCAGTCATTGAACCAACACACTCAACCTCTCCAGTGATGGTGAATATCAAAAATACAAAAACATTAATAATGAACTGTCCATAAGTCAGGAAGGAATAATACTGGGAGGGTCGAGAATACTGATTCTAGAGAGTTTGCAACAGAAAATAATTGAAGTAGCTCACGAAGGACATCATAGTATTGTTGCCACCAAAAGAGCTGTCCTAGACTGAGTGTGGTTTCCATATTCAGATGAGAGGGTTGAAAAGGAACTCAAGGCCTGTCATCTATGCAACTGCCTTTCTACAAATATTACTCAACATACTCCTAACATATCATACTCCCTAAGCATGCATGGGAGAGAATAGCCATCTATTTCTATAGTCCACTCGATAATGGACATCATCCGATGGTATTTGTGGACGAGTACTCACATTTTCCACAAATGGAAGATCGCTCATCCACAACTCAAGAGCAAGTTATTGAAAGACTAGATGGCATCTTTGCGACATTGGGTGTTCCAGCCATTTTGAAGTCTGATAATGGCCCGTCTTTTAACAGTCGAGAATTCAAGGATTTACTGGAGCTTCTGAACATAAAGCACCAGAAAGCTACACCGTTGTGGCCACAGGCAAACCAACTTGTTGAGAGTTTTTGAGTACGTTAATGAAAGCAGTACAGTATGCAACTCTTGAGAGGCTCAGTTTCAAGGCTGTATTGAATCCCACCCTAGGAGCCTAACGTTCAACAACTCACTCGACCACAGGCAAAAGTCATGTGAGAGAGTGAGCAATGACAACTAAGTTACCTCAATGGACCAACAAAAGAGAAGGAAATGAGAACACAATGCATACAAAGGACTTGGTTAATGAATGCCTATGCAGACAAGAGGCGACATGTAAAGAACATTCAGTTTAAGAGAGGAGATCGACAAATGCGAAGAAGGAAATCTGATGCACTATATGATGCTGAACCTGTCCACGTAGTGTTCACCAAGGGACACATGGTGACTGCCCAGCATCCTGGAAAGTCTGTTATCAGAGACTCTTCTCACTTTTGGCATTTGATTAATTGGTCTTCTGATAGAGATGGTGAAGGAATGACTGAACCTGAAAACTCAGTGGCTGCTGCTACCCCTTCACCGTCTTCGAAAATCTCTGAAACTGAAGGGGACAGATCCCAGCTTTCAATAACCAGATCAGGTTGAATAGTTAAGGCACCAAGACGGCTGATTGAATAGATGTAATTGTACATACATATATATACTGATTTGTAAAAATAATTGTAATTTAACAGAAGGGGAGATGTAGTGTCTTGCAAGTTTTATAACGGAACCTTTTTGGCTCCTAACGGACTCCGTAGAGCTGTGACATAGGTGTCAGAGTAGAATGCAATGAAAGCTTGATTTAGAATGTTGAGTTCTCAGTTACACGCAGACATATAAAGATGTGAAATATTAAGCTCGGTGTGTGGCGTACTCATTGACGGGTAACCAGGCTGCAGAGGATGCTACACGGGGCCCCATAATCCCTCCCATCAGGATCGCAGGGATGTAAGCAAATCTGGCAAGTTATGTATGAGGGTTTTCTAAATCTGTGAAATGCCCTTCTCTTTTTTGGGGCCTCTGAGGATTCGGGATTCAAGGGGGTTGTATTCAGGGACTGCATCAAAGGATTATGGTGCAGCTGTAGGTATTTAAAGAATTAGGATTTATGAAGTGTGTTTTCTGTTTGAAGGGACTGGTATGATTTACTGGGGGATCCTTGCCACACATCTTCTATTGTGGAGATCCCAATTTTGTTCCAGTCTCTATATCCTGCTAAGGATGACGAATGGTGTAGCCATCATGCCATCCACAGCAGAGTCTCCTGCATGTTCGATTTGTCCAATCTTAACACTGAACACCAAGTCAGAAGAACCACGCAAGTTGGCTCTGGGAGGTGCAAGCATACCTTTGATATTGTCAAGCCTCATAGTTGATACCTCTAGTCTGAACACCGGGTCGTCCCATCCACCATTCAGATACTTGTTGACCACCAGCAGGTGGACCGCCCAGTAATGGAGATGAACATCTACCATGCCCATAGCTCCCTGGTAGGATGATTGGGTACATTTGCCAAATGCGATACGGAACGGGTGATTAAGCCAGAGGAAGCAAGCGGTATCAGCAATGGGTAATTTTGTGAAATATATAGCATGCGGAGAAGTGCAATCAAAAAGGCTACACAACCAAGAACGTTTAGAGGGAGTCAAGCCCACCTGTTCATATCTGTCATGAGCCGAGTTGCGGTTCAGGTTAAGGTTTCATGTTAGATTTGGTTCAAGCGCTACATGAATCTCTAGGTAACAAAAGCTGAGCCTACGAATTGTGAGCGGGGGCAACAGAGTCATTGCCTGCGTCTCCTTTTTCAAGGGTACCAGGTCTGACTTGGGCCAGTTGATGAAAATACTCAATGCTTCGCCATAGAGACTATTTGGAGCAATCATGGCATCATGAGGAAAGGAAAATAAGGACTCCGTCCCTATCTCCCAGTCAAATCCCCATACCAGCGTAACGCAGCGTATCCAGACTGCCAGTGGTTTAAGGTGCAGGGCAAATAGGAGAGAGGATAAAGGGCAGCCTTGACGGGTGCTGCAGCCTATAGGAAAGGCGGTGGAGAGAGTGCTGATATGGCGAGAGTACATATGTTCTAAATATAGGGCCCAATCCTACTTTTGTCATCATTGCCTCAAGAAATGCCTAACTGTTGGAGTCAAAAGCTTTTACAAAGTCTGTGAACAGGAGAACGGTCTGGTCTCCAAGCAGAGAGAGACTGGTCAGGGCCAAATGTAATCGCCAGAGACAGTGCTTGGTGCTCCTGTGGGGCATAAACTTGCACTCAAGGTGAATCAGCTGCAGGAGGATTTTAATTAACAAGTTGGCCAATTTCATGGTTTAAAGTTTTATTTTGGTGTTGATACGAAATATAGGGCAGTAAGACGCAGATTGGTGTGGTGGTCGGCCTGGTTTCAGCAACACTACTATGGAGGCTAAATCTAATTCAGGTGGGAAGTGTGCTTTGTCTTTGGCCTCTTGGTATGCTGAAGAAGATGGGAGATCTGGTGTGCCTGGAAATAAGGATAGTATTCCATGAGGAAGCATTCTGGGCCAGGGGTTTTTCCTGAGTTCATGCCGCTAAATGCCAGTGCGATTTACTCTGTCGAAAGAGGGAGGTCTAGGTCAGCCCTGTCAACGTCCTTAATTCTCAGCATTCGAATGTCAGTCACCAGTGAGGACAATGATCTCTCTGGAGCTCATATAATCCTTCATAGTATGCTACAATGGTTGTTGCGATATCTGGGGATGCCATGTTGACTCAGGAGGGGGTGTCTTTTGTCACCAGCCAGTAAAGGAGCTGTTCTGGCTGATCTCCAAATTTGTAAACTCTGTTCACAGGGGCGGATCCTCCATATGGGCGGAGGAGCATCGCATCACTGCTTTCTCGCAGTGCGAGAAGCAGAAACATAAAATGGTATTTTGAATACCATTTTATGTTTCTGCTTCTCGCACTGCAAGAAAGCAGAAGGGTTTGGTTGGGGGTGGGCGGTCCTGCTCCTGGACAAAGGGTGACCAACTGGCATGGGTGCAAATTCAGGATGGTGAGTGTAAAAATTCAGGACAGAAGGTCAAAATTCAGGACAAAAATTCAGGACAAAAGATACATTTTACAGACACATCAGAGGAGGTCATGCAATAGCACATAAGTAAGTAAATAGCCAAAAAACATAGGTACAAGTCAAAATAAGTTTATTTTAGGTTGAAACAATCTTGTACTTCACGGTTTTCCAGAATGGGTGCAACTTTGAGCAACTGTGCAAGTATTTTTGTGGTATTTCATATAATCATAATCTATTTATATGGTTACTGCACTGGGTTGTCCAGTCTGATATTTTGGTTCATGGTTCATGCATCAGGCAATATACTTGGGAGAGTCTGGGGTGGAAGCTAGCCTTTGAACCCCTTGTGGACCCAGAATGTGGGTCTGTGTGTACTAATCTTGCTTTGCATAGGAGTTCTCTTCCAAAATCTCACCGGTGTACTATAGCACATGTTGCTTTTTGAGTGCTTCTCTTGCAAGGCTTCGTACTTTCGCCATCTCCAGTAAATCTGTTTTCTTATGTGGCCAGCACAGGTAACGAATGAGTAGATGAAAATATTTGTGCAGCGTCACAGGCACCCTTCTAAAGTTCTTGGCGCTTTAGATGTTTCCTTGCATTCACCTGTTTTACAGCCCGAGGTGCTGCTGTTCAAGGCCCCCAAGATTCTGGCCACATTGGCACAGTGCTGTCAACTGCTCTGAAATCTTGGTCCAGTGATCTGTCATTGCTCGGGCTGATCCCACCTGGCTATGAAGTATCACACAAAAGACAGAAATCATTAAACGATCCCCATGCATTGCAGGGTGGCGTGGAAACAAAAGCAATGTCCTGTGGTTGTGTTTTGCAGCTTCTTTATTGTGGCCGGCAGGTTCCACTGGTTCATTTGTTCATTTTTGTCTCTGGTGTGTTTTAGGGCTTCAGCTCAAGCATTCTCAGGTCTCTCTGAACTCAAGCAATAAACATGAATACGAAATCAGCTTTGAGGGTGTCCAAAAACAGCCTCTGCAATCTCCGTGATTTCTCTGACTTTGCTTAGCTGAAAAGAGGTGCATCTCTCCTCCTCAAACTATGACGAGGAGGAGCAGTGCCATAGTACCCCGTCACTTTTCCTGCCCGGTCACTTCTCCTATCCGGTCAATGACCTGCCCGTCGACTGCACCTGTCCCGTCACTTCTCCTGCCTGGTCACTGCTCCTGCCTGGTCACTGCTCCTGCCTGGTCACTGCTCCTGCCCGGTCACTGACCTGCCTGTCGACTGCTCCTGTCTCATCACTGCTCCTGCCCAGTCACTTTTCCTGCCCGTTACTGCTCCTGCCTGGTCACTGCTCCTGGCCGGTCACTGACCTGCCCGTCGACTGCTCCTGCCCGTTCACTGCTCCTGCCCGTTTACTGCTCCTGTCCCGTCACTGCTTCTACTCGTTCACTGCTCCTGCGCGGTCACTACTCACGCCCGTTCACCGCTCCTGCTTATGCTCAGTCACCGCTCCTGCCACATCACTTCTCCTACCCCGTTACTGCTCCTGCCCTGTTACTGCTCCTATCCTATCACTGCTCCTGTCCCGTCACTGCTCCTGTCCCATCACAGCTCCTGCCCTTTCACTGCTCCTGCTCATGCCCGGTGACCGCTCCTGCCAGTCATTGCTTGTTAGACCCGGCCCTCGTAACATAGTCAGACCTGACCCCTGCACCTCACACCAGCCCCGAGCCCACGGCCTAGCCGACCCTTCCCCCTAGAACACACACACCCGACCCGGACTTCCCCCGTCCGTGGCCTTCCTCCTTCGGCCACCCCGGGCCCGCGTGCCCACTTCATGCACCAAGATGGCCGCCCGGCCCCAGCGCGACCCTAGCCTATAGGCGCCACTCCGGCTGGAGGACATCGCGCTCCCCTTGGGATGAGAAAGGGAGGAGCAGTTTCCATCACACCTCTGCGCTTCCCTGGGAAGGTGGGTTTCGATCGACCCGCCGGCCTCCCCGAGGGCTGGCTCCACGCCTGCTGGGTGTCTGGGGCTCCTCCCGACCCGGCCCTGAAAGAATCAAAGGACAATGGCAGGAAACCCCCAACAAGCGACCCCCAGGTGACAAGACCCCTGCTTGCACAGACTCCGGACATCAAAGAGGAGTCGCCCTATAACAAGGGGTGCTCTGGGACTGTCAGGCAGATTCGCCTTGGAAACACCTGAGCCCTGCTGAGTGACTCGCGGCTCCCTGAAGATCGTAAGACCTCCGAACTCGTGCTTGAGCCCTGCTGAGTGACTCGCGGCTCCCTGAAGATCGTAAGACCTCCGAACTTGTGCTCGAGCCCTGCTGAGTAACTCGCGGCTCCCACAGACTCTCTTGGTCCCGCCGGACCCCACGACGACAAGCGTATCCCCCAGCTCGAGGATTGTGAGCTGTGCGCCGGGTACGCTCCTGCATTTGATCCATATCCCCAAAGACTGTCCCGCTACCTCCTCCCCCCCCTCCAAGACTTGGGGAGCCCGCGCTCTACTTGTATATATTTTGCCTTGCTGATCATAAAGAGCCTACCACTCCGATCTGATAAAGATTTGCTCTTAAGAACTCCTCGTGTGGTGTCTCTCTGTCGTGTGGTGCAGAGTGTGCGATCCTAGATACGAGGTTCCTCCCCTGAGGGGTCTCCCGCCAGTGCCCGGCTACGATACCTCGAGGGTAGTCAGGGCCCCCTACGGGCCCTCTGAGGTCGCCTTCTAACATTGGTGGCAAGCGACGGGATTCGGGCCCATAATCTAGAGATCGTACCGTGAACGGCTGACGCACTACCGACAAAGATGGCAGAAGGAAACGCCGTGGTTCTCATAGAAAACGACGCCAGTACCGTGTTCCAGGTGGAACAGCTGGAAGAGTACACTCACAAAGAACTAAAGCAATTCTGTAAGGAACTCAGAATCGCTACCACTGGTCTCAACACCAAAGAAGATATGCAAAAGGCACTGAAAGCTTGGGTGGATTCTGGAGCCTCCCGCCCAGAAGGAGCGGGGGAGCCCCACGACGAAGCTGGACCCTCCCAAGGAGAACGCAGCAGCAACCAGGTGCGAGGCTTCGTACCAGACGGGGGGCTATCCCCGGAGGAACTCGCAGACAGAGAAAAAAGTCGCCATCACGAGCTCGAATTAGCCAAACTCAAAATTGAGGGCGAGTTGAAATTAGCCGAGAAAAAGCTAGCAGTAGAACAGTTGCGAGTACACGGAGAACTAGAAGAGAAGAAACTCCAACGAGAACACGAGGGAAGGAGACTTCAACTGGAACATGAACGCAGCCTGAAGGAAATAGAACTGAAAGCAAGAAGCGAAGAAGCGCGGCCCCCGGGGAACCGGGAGGCGGCCGCCCCGACGGAGCAGAAGGTCCACATCCCCAAGGATGTGGTCAAAGAATATTACAAAAATGATGACATTCAGCAGGGGTTCCGGGCCTACGAGGTCGCCATGACCTCCCATCGGGTCCCGCAGAAGGATTGGGGGGCTGGGTTATGGGGACGATTCCTGAGCGAAGGGAGAGACACCCTGCTCGACCTACCCACCTCCATGCAGACCTCCTATGAACACATGAAAGCGGCCCTCCTCACAAGGTACGGCCTCACCCCGGAGATGTACCGCCAGCGGTTCCGGGACTGCAGGAAGATCCCGGGTACCACCTGGGTGGAATATGTGAATTTCTTCAGCCGCGCCTTCGATGGGTGGATCAAGGGCAGCAAGGTAACCACCCTGGAAGAACTAACCGACCTTATGTTGTGGGAACACCTGGCTGCCAACTGCTTTGTGGAACTACGCCAGCATCTGCTCGACAGCAAGCTCACGGACCCAAGAAAGCTGGCTGTCGAGGCGGATCGCTGGACCAACACCCGGGTCTCCCGGGGCCCGGTAGGAGAGTACCCCCGAGCCAGTCAGGGACCACCCCGCCAGAGAGGGGGAGGAAACCAGGGAGGGCAGAGAGAGTCCCAGGCTAGTCCCCCGAAGTCCCAACCTCCACCTTTCCCGGCACCCCCACCAGCTGTATCCGGCCCCCCCCTTAGACGGGGGCACCGGGTAACCATCACTTGTTTCCGTTGCTAGAAGCCCGGGCATTACGCCAACGACCCTGAATGCCCCATGGCCCCACGCACCACCCAGGCAGCACCCCCTGCTAGACAGATAGCCAATGTAGCCCTGGGGGAGGAGGTTGAGGAGGCCGAGGAGTGGGAACCCGCCGCTATGGCCCTAGTATCCTTAGGAGATAGAGAGATGGTCCCTGGGAGCCTCCTGCCCTCTAACACAAATAAATATGGGCAGCTCGTAACGATCAATGGCCACCAAGTAGAAGCCCTCCGTGACACCGGGGCCAGCATCACCGGTGTCCTCAGCCATTTAGTACACGAAGACCAGGTCCTCCCCAACGTATTTTGCCCTGTCATTTCAGCCGACAACACAGAAAGCCTATGTAAGGTAGCCCTGGTGCCCTTTGAGTGGGGAGGGGTGGTCGGTAAACTGAAGGTCGCAGTGAGAACCTCCCAGCCCGTCGACTGTCTCCTGGGGAACGACCTGGAAAGTTCCCCCTGGGGACAAGTTGAGCGCAAAACCCACCTAGGGATGATGGGCCTCCCTGAGTGGGTGTGCGCCACCACTCGATCCATGGCGGCTCGACTGACCCCCGGAGGGAAGTCGACGATGCCCCGACCCCTGAAGTTAGGATGGTCCCGGACGAGGGTCCCCCCATCCCCCCGCCAGAAGAGTCGATCGCCAGTGACGAACCCCCGCCTTCCGACTCCACCCCAGTCACCGAGTTAGGCGATCTGACCGAATTAGCCCAGTGGCGCCACGAGGGGGGCCCCTCCCGAGAGGAGTTCTGCCGAGAGCAGGCTACCTGTCCCTCCCTGGTCGGGCCCCGGCAACAGGCAGAGGCCCAGGCCGCAGGCAACCAGACGGGGACGCACCGGGTGTATTGGGAGAATGACCTTTTGTACAGCGAACAGAAGTCGGTGGAGCTAGGGTCCGGCCGGGTGCTGGTGGTAGCCCTACGCTTCCGAAACCTCCTCCTGGGCTTGGCCCACGACGTTCCCCTCGCAGGCCACTTGGGTCAGGACAAAACATACAGTCGCCTCGTGACTCACTTCTACTGGCCCAGAATGAAAGCGGATGTGGAAGCCCACTGTAAGTCCTGTCCCACGTGCCAGGCCAGTGGGAAGAGTGGAGGGAAGCGCAAGGCTCCCCTCCAACCCTTCCCTGTCGTCAGTACCCCCTTTGAGCGGGTCGGGATCGACATTGTAGGACCTCTGGACCCTCCAACTTCCCAGGGGCACCGGTTCATCCTCGTCCTGGTGGACCATGCCACCCGTTACCCTGAGGCCATCCCCCTGCGCACTGTCACGGCCCCAGTGGTGTGCCGGGCGTTGATGGGGATCTTCTCCCGCATGGGTTTTCCCCGCGAGGTCGTGAGCGATCGCGGTACCAACTTTATCTCCCGATACATGAGGTCCTTATGGCAACAGTGCGGGGTGTCCTATAAGTTCACCACCCCGTAACACCCCCAAGGAAACGGCCTGGTAGAGCGGTTTAACCGGACTCTGAAGGGGATGATCGCGGGCCTGGAAGAGCCCCTCCGGCGTAAGTGGGACAGCCTGCTCCCCTGCCTCCTATTCGCATACCGAGAAGTTCCCCAGAAATCCTTGGGTTTCAGCCCCTTTGAGTTACTCTACGGGCACCCCGTCAGGGGGCCCCTCAGCCTGGTCAAAGAAGAGTGGGAGGCGGCGCCCTGAGGCCCCCCCCGAGATGTGTTCCGTTACGTCCTGACCCTCCGAAATCAGACTAGGAGATTCCGGGAGATGGCAGAGGCCAACCTGGAAGCGAGTCAGGAGGAGATGAAGCGCTGGTACGACCAGAACGCCGCGCTGGTCGAGTTTCAGCCGGGCCAACTGGTGTGGGTCATGGCCCCCGTGAAACCCTGCGCTCTCCAGGATAAGTGGACCGGGCCCTTCAAAGTAGTTGAGCGGAAGAGCCCGGTCACGTACTTGGTAGACGTCCAGTCACCCCGGGACCCCCTCCGGGTCCTCCACGTGAACCGCCTCAAGCCCCACTTTGTGCGGACGGAGCTGAGCCTCCTGCTGGCCACTGATGACGGGTCCGAAGAAGAGTCAGATCCTCTCCCTGATCTTCTGTGCACCAAGGAGAGGGACGGCTCCGTAGAGGGAGTGAACCTCTCTCCGTCTCTCACTCCCCAACAACGTGAGGATTGCCGCCAGCTCCTAGGGCAGTTTCCGGACCTTTTCTCCCTGGTCCCCAAGGTCACCAACTGGTGTGTCCATGATGTGGATACCGGGGACAGCCCACCAGTGAGACACCGAGCCTACCGAGTCCCTGATCGGGTCCGGTCCTGTATCCAAGCCGAAGTCTCGAAAATGTTGTCCCTAGGCATGATCGAACCCTCCGACAGCCCCTGGGCCAGCCCCGTGGTCCTGGTCCCAAAAGCAGCTGCCCCTGGGGTCGCCCCGGAACTCCGCTTCTGCGTGGACTACCGGGGACTCAATGAAGTCACCCGAGCCGATGCCCACCCCATTCCCCGAGCCGACGAGCTCATTGACCGGCTCGGGGCTGCTCGGTTCCTCAGCACCTTCGATCTCACCTGCGGCTACTGACAAATTGCGCTCACAGAGGGAGCCAAGGAGCGGTCCGCCTTCTCCACCCCGAATGGGCACTATCGCTTTCGCGTGATGCCCTTCGGGATGAAAAATGCCCCGGCCACCTTCCAGCAACTGGTAAATAGAGTCCTGGCCGGGCTGGAAAAATTCAGCGCTGCATATCTCGACGATATTGCAGTTTTTAGTTCCGAATGGAGTGAGCACCTCCAGCACCTCCGGAGGGTGCTAACCGCCCTACGCCAGGCGGGCCTCACCGTGAAAGCCAGCAAATGCCAGATTGGGCAAGGTTCGGTAACCTACCTGGGGCACCAGGTCGGGAGCGGGCAGGTCGCCCCTCTACAGCCCAAAATCGACGCCATCCTAGCCTGGGAACCCCCCACTACCCAAACAGAGGTCCGAGCCTTTCTGGGCCTCACGGGCTACTACCGGAGATTCATCCGGAATTACGGCAGCCTGGTCGGTCCCCTCACGGGACTCACGTCCAAGAAGCAGCCCAAGAAGGTGCAGTGGTCCCCTGCCTGCCAAGAGGCGTTCAATGCCCTGAAAACGGCCATGTGTACGGCCCCCGTCCTCCAGGCCCCCAACTACTCCAAAGAGTTTGTGGTACAAACTGATGCCTCCGAGCATGGCATCGGGGCAGTCCTCTCCCAGGTAAATGACCAGGGTCTAGACCAGCCCGTGGCCTTCCTCAGCCGCAGGCTGTTGCCCCGGGAACAGAGATGGAGTACCATCGAGCGCGAGGCGTTCGCCGTAGTCTGGGCCCTCAAGAAACTACGCCCTTACCTGTTCGGCACCCATTTCAGGATCCAAACTGACCATCGCCCCTTGCGATGGCTCATGCAGATGCGAGGAGAAAACCCCAAGCTTCTGCGGTGGTCAATCTCCCTCCAGGGGATGGATTTCACCGTGGAACATCGCCCTGGTACGGACCACGCCAACGCCGATGGCCTCTCCCGATTCTTCCGCCTCAGCGAAGAGAACCCCCAAGAGGATGGGTAGTTCTCTCCGGCTTTCAGCTGGGGGGGACGCGTGTTCGACCCGGCCCTCGTAACATAGTCAGACCTGACCCCTGCACCTCACACCAGCCCCAAGCCCACGGCCTAGCCGACCCTTCCCCCCAGAACACACACACCTGACCCGGACTTCCCCCGTCCGTGGCCTTCCTCCTTCGGCCACCCCGGGCCCGCGTGCCCACTTCATGCACCAAGATGGCCGCCCGGCCCCAGCGCGACCCTAGCCTATAGGCGCCACTCCGGCTGGAGGACATCGCACTCCCCTTGGGATGAGAAAGGGAGGAGCAGTTTCCATCACACCTCTGCGCTTCCCTGGGAAGGTGGGTTTCGATCGACCCGCCGGCCTCCCCGAGGGCTGGCTCCACGCCTGCTGGGTGTCTGGGGCTCCTCCTGACCCGGCCCTGAAAGGATCAAAGGACAATGGCAGGAAACCCCCAACAAGCGACCCCCAGGTGACAAGACCCCTGCCTGCACAGACTCGGACATCAAAGAGGAGTCACCCTATAACTATGGGTGCTCTGGGACTGTCCGGCAGATTCGCCTTGGAAACACCTGAGCCCTGCTGAGTGACTCGCGGCTCCCTGAAGATCGTAAGACCTCCGAACTTGTGCTTGAGCCCTGCTGAGTGACTCGCGGCTCCCTGAAGATCGTAAGACCTCCGAACTCGTGCTTGAGCCCTGCTGAGTGACTCGCGGCTCCCTGAAGATCGTAAGACCTCCGAACTTGTGCTCGAGCCCTGCTGAGTAACTCGCGGCTCCCACAGACTCTCTTGGTCCCGCCGGACCCCACGACGACAAGCGTATCCCCCAGCTCGAGGATTGTGAGCTGTGCGCCGGGTACGCTCCTACATTTGATCCATATCCCCAAAGACTGTCCCGCTACCTCCTACCCCCCCTCCAAGACTTGGGGAGCCCGCGCTCTACTTGTATATATTTAGCCTTGCTGATCATAAAGAGCCTACCACTCCGATCTGATAAAGATTTGCTCTTAAGAACTCCTCGTGTGGTGTCTCTCTGTCGTGTGGTGCGATCCTAGATACGAGGTTCCTCCCCTGAGGAGTCTCCCGCCAGTGCCCGGCTACGATACCTCGAGGGTGGGTCTCAGGGTAGTCAGGGCCCCCTCCGGGCCCCTCTGAGGTCGCCTTCTAACATTGCTCCTGCCCAGTCACCTCTCCTGCCACATCACTTCTCCTGCCCCATTACTTCTTGTGCCCGGTCACTGCTACTACCCAGTCATTGCTCCTGCCCAGTCACTGCTGTTGCCCAATCACTGCTCCTGTCTGGTCACCGCTCCTGCCACATCACTTCTCCTGCCCCGTTACTTCTCGTGCCCAGTCACTGCTCCTGCCCTATCACTGCTCCTGTCCCGTCACTGCTCCTGCCTGGTCACTGCTCCTGCCCGGTCACTGCTCCTGCCTGGTTACTGCTCCTGCCTGGTCACTACTTCTGCCCGGTCACGAACCTACCCGTCAACTGCTCCTGTCCCATTACTGCTCCTGCCCAGTCACTTCTCCTGGCCGGTTACTGCTCCTGCCCAGTCACTGCTTCTGTCCGTTCACTGCCCCTGCCGTTTCACTGCTCCTGCCCATTCACTGCTCCTATCCCGCCACTGCTCCTATCCCGTCACTGTTCCTGTCCCGTCACTGCTCCTGCCCGGTCACTGCTCATGCCCGGTCACCACTCCTGCCACATCACTTTTCCTACCTCGTCACAGCTCCTGCCCTGTCACTGCTCTTATTTCACTGCTCCTGTCCCGTCAATGCTCCTGCCCTTTCACTGCCCCTGCTCCTGCCTGGTCACTGCTCTTGCCCGATCACTTCTCCTGCCCCGTCACTTCTTGTGCCCGGTCACTGCTACTACCCGGTCATTACTCCTGCCCGGTCACTGCTCCTGCCTGGTCATTGCTCCTGCCCGGTCACCGCTCCTGCCCCATCACTTCTCGTGCCTGTTCACTGCTCCTGCTCAGTCACTACTCCTGCTATAATTAATACTTTAGAAAAAAATCAATACGAACTGAAAAAGCAAAGTGACCCAATAGTAACATGCAGAAGTATTTTGTCAGCACTGGGGAAAACGAGATTTGCTTTGCTCGGGTGTGGGTGGTATAGTGATATTTAGGATACTGTGATTTATTTACGTTGGGCTATCAATGAACAACACTGGCAAACTGCACAAGGCCGCAAGTTTCCCACAGTACGCTGAATGGGGAAAGCTTTTCTGTATCAGTAATTGCAATCTACGGTCTCCAAGCGAGTCACTTGCCTCCAAGGCACTCACTTGCCACATGTTATGTTAAAGGCAGACGGGAGGGGCTGCGGAGTTCAGAAGAGAAGTGCGAGCTGGCCCCAAGACCTTTTAAACTCTTGGGGCTTCTCGCAGGGGAACAGTAGAGTTTGCTGTAATTAATCCCCTAAATTACGGACAAAAGGCGTCCGTAAAAGGAATAATGACGGACAACGGACAGTACACCAAAATTAAGGATGGTCTGTGAAATTTACAGACGGTTGGTCACCCTACCAGGGCAGGGGAGGAGTGGCTAGACCACTGTTGTGGGCGCTGACTGTTTGGTCGGCTCCAGGGCCGACCAAATCAGTCAAACACACTCTCCCTTTTCTCCATGTAGGCTGCATGCAGCCTACATGGTGGAAATGGTCTCCCCATAGACGCCTGTGTGGTCGGCGTCCCAGCCAATCACAACGCCGCCATTGCAGCGTTGTGGTTGGCTTAGAGGATGGGAGGGAGGCTGCCTGCGGCTGCTTCCTTTTGAAGAGAGGACGACGCAGACCGACGAAGTGGGACCGGGCCGGCAAAGGTAAGTTAACTTTTATTTTTTAATTTGTTTTTTAATTAAACCCCCACTTGTGAGTCATCCCGGCCGCGACTGCCTGTTCATCGATGCCAGCCAACATTGGCAGGCCGCATCAAGAGCCATTTGTCTCAGGGACTCTCTCTCAAGTTGTAAATGATGGCACTCGAAGTTAGACATGTGAGCATGGCCAATAGTTTCTATCGTTAAGGATGTTGAGTTCTAGGTCAGTCATTTGTTGGCATTTGGCCCCTTCTTTCTCTCTTGAATGAGATTGTGCAATTCCTCGTATGGTGGCCTTACCCGCTGCCCAAGGCACGCCTGGGGAGCCCACAGTGTCCAGATTGAGTTAGCAGTAGCTACTTATTTCGGGAAATCCCTGAAGTCTTGTGCCGCAGGTGTCAAGCATTGAGCCGTCACATTGGGCATGGTCATCTCTGGAGCGGCCATTGTCTAGGGTCACTGGGGCATGATCAGAGATACCATGAGGCAGTGTGTAGGAGTCCGTTGCGTATAAGAAAACAGTGTCGATTAGTATTAAGGCAATTCAGGATAAATAATTGTGTGCAGCAGAACGTTGGGTGTACGCCTGTACTTTAGTATTCCACTCCTTCCAGGTGTCAGAGTCACATGCTCTCTGGACAGCTACGCCGGCCTCCACCCCTTCTAACACGTATGATTCCGAGGGTCGTGAGATTGAGCGTGGGGGTCATAATGTCATTGTAATCCCCTCATAAAGGTAACCCATGGGGTAGGTGAAGGACAACTTCCTTAAGGCCACCCATAGTATGACTAATCAAGGTAGGTGGAACATACACACCAATAAAGTGATGTAGGCAGCTTTCCAGAGTGCCCCATACCATACCTACTGTCCCAGAGGGCCCACAGTCAACTTGGAAACAACTAGAGTAAAGGCCTTATGATGGAGCCCTTATGTTTGGCCTCACACTTAATAGGTCATTAAGGCTGTTGATGTTCCACCTCATTAAAGTGAAGAACCCCATTCAGGGAGGAAAAGGGAAATTGTACCCATGAATTCAAACCATGAGTTTTATAGGTATAGTGGCATGCATCCTGATGTGCGGAGAAACCAAAACTTAACAACTGTAAAATGAAAAAGTCAAAACTGGTTAATCTATCAAACCTCTGCATCACCCACCCCACACTTCCCCTCAGAAGCATCTGTTGCCCCACCCCCCAAAATGAAAACCAAAACAAACTGAGGTGTAAGTTCAGAGGAGTACTCCCTTTTAGGGCACATGTTGGTCTGCATTATACAAGAATACAGTTGTATTGACAGGGATTGTGAACAATATAGTTTCTTGAAGTGTTAGGCAGAGTCATTCATGCCCTAGGGAGGTTCTTGGCTTAGGACTTTAGCTGGTGAGGATTGCCTGGGCATTTCCTGGGAGCAATGGACTCCGGGTCTGAGTGCGAATCCTCTGAGTCAAAGCAGGAACCTGCTGCTGAGGCTCGGCGGTGGCGTCTTCATGCCTGTCAGTGTCCGGTTTGAGGATTTACCTCCATCTCGGGGAAGGCCAATTGTCCGGGGTGACCCCCACCTGGTGGGCGGGTCGCATTGCAATGGTTGTTTTGTTTCGTGCCCATTCCCACGCTGATTCAGGATTGTCAAAGGAGATTTATTTATTTAGAAAGTTTTGTATAGCACAAACATGACCCTAGAGGGTATAAGAGCACTTTACAGAGGGATGCGACACATATGGCAAGGGGCAATCATGGCAGAATCATAGCAGTAGACAAAAATAGCAATAGTTACGTGACGACATGATAGACAAAAATAGCAATAGTTACGTGACGACATGATAGACAAAAATAGCAATTCTTATGTGATGACATGATAGACAAAAATAGCAATATTTACATAATGACATATTAGTGGGCAAAAGAATTGGGCTGTAGGATAAGGCAAGAAAGTCATCAGCGTGATAGTATATGAGGTGATTCAGGACCCCTACTGGCCTTTAGGGCAGGTAGGTATTCATCAGTAGCTCTTTCACTTCCTTTTTGAAGGACAGTGTTGATGGAATCAGTCTCATTTCCGTTGGAAGGGCGTTCCAGATTCGTGGCACGATTCCTGAGAAGAAACGGTTATAGGTTTTTGTTTTTTTGAATTTCTTTTGTTTAAGTAGGAGGGTGCTAGAGCTCCTGGAGGTACGGGCACTACCCGACAGCTCGAGTTGTTTTGCGAGGTAGAGAGGTGTGTTGAAGTGAAGGGCTTTGTGGGTCATGCAGGCAAGTTTAAGGTGTATCCTTGCTTCGCAAGGTAGCCAGTTGAGTGTTTTCAGGTCTGGGGAGATGTGATTGTACTTCTTGGAGCCTGTGACTAGCCTGGCGGCCGCATTCAACAAGGCTCTGAGGGGGGCCAGTCTGTACTTAGGCAGACCGCAGAGAGTTGCACTGCCATATTCCAGTCGTGAGATGACTAAAGCTTGTACTGCAGACATGAGGTCATCGGGGGGAAGGAAAGGTTTTAGTTTCCTTAGGATGCTCAGTTTGAAGTTCACTCCTTTGGTAGAAGCACTAATGTGGTCCTGCATGCTCAAGTTCCTATCCAACACAATACCCAAGGATTTCGTAGAGTCTATGATATGTGGTGTGCAGTTGGGAGCAGACAGAATTTTCATGTATTCCTCAATGATGATTGCTTGCTTGGGCGGGGAAATAAGGAGAAATTCAGTTTTGAAGGCGTTTAGTTTGAGATGGTTGAAGGTAAGCCAGTTGAGGGTTTTGTGTAAGGTTCCATTGAGTGACTTGATGTAGTCAGGCGAGGAGATTTTCATATACAGCTGGGTGTCGTCTGAATACATGTGGTATTGGATGTTAGATGCTTTGAGGATTTCGGTGAGGGGTTCAATGAATAGGTTAAAAAGAGTGGGTGATAGCGAGGAGCCTTGGGGCACCCCCAGGGTGCAGGGACTGGGATGAGAAAGGTGATTGGTTGGATTTAATTCTCTGTGTTCTATTGTGGAGAAAGGAGGCGAACCATTTTAGTACTGCGCCAGACAGCCCCATCCTATGTTCCAGAAGGCTGAGGAGGTTGTCATGTTTGACAGTATCGAAGGCTGATGAGAGGTCGAGTAGGATTAATAGGCAGGATTCGTTCCGGTCAAGTAGGGTAAGCGCGTCATCAACTATGTGAGTGATGGCTGTTTTGGTGCTGTGGCCTTGACGGAAGCCCGATTGAAATTGATCTAGTAGCTGGAATTCCTCAATGTGGTTACATAGTTGAACCTGTACATACTTTTCAATGAGCTCTGCCAGAGTAGGGGTGTTAGTGATTGGTCGGAAAATATTTAGATCCTCTGGGTCCGCCGTAGATTTTTTGAGGATGGGGAGAACTAGCCCGGACTTTAGGCAGTCAGGGACCTCACCTTGAAGTAGGAAAGCATTAACGATCTTGGTCCAGAGCGGAAATAGAGGCCTTATCATTTCTTTAAAGAAATATGAGGGAAGAGGATCGTTGAAGTGATTTGAGGGTATCAGGGTAGAGAGAATGTTGAGAATGGAAGTGTTATTGAAGGTTGAGAATTGATTCCAATGCACATTGTTTTTAGGGGAGTGGTAGGTAGGAAGAGGGGACTGGGGAGTTAGGTGCGACTCTGGTGAGGAAGATAATTTGAGTAAGGCAGACCTTAGATGAGATTCAATTTTGTTGGATTCTTCGATGAAGAAGGCAGCAAAGTCCTCGCAATTAGGTTGGGTACTGGCGGTGGTTGTCAATTGAATGGGTGTGTTGTTGGATTGCCGTTTGATCAGTTCAAACTGCATTTTGGGGCGGTTTCTAGTTTTGTCTAGTTGGCTTCTGAAGAAGGTTGCTTTTGCAGTTCTGATATGTTTGTTGTAAAGACTCCTTCTTGCTCTCAGAAGTTTGAGGAGTTCAGCAGATGGAGAGGATCTACAAGCTCATTCCGCTAGTCTTAAATTGCGCCTGTCTGAGTTTAGACAGTCATTGAACCAAGGATTAGAGTCTTTGTTGGATTTTCTTTTTATTTGAAGGGGGGCAATTGCATCCAAAACATTTAGCATGAAGTTGTTGTAGTGATCGGTGAGTTCATGGACATCTGCCATAAGCATGGGTGGAGACAGGGACAGATTGCTGTGTGAAATGAGGTCATCCATGTTAGCGTTTTGCATCGATCTTTTCCAGTGTTTCAGTTTCTTGGGTTGGAGTCTTTGGGTGTTCCATCGTTCAAGTATGAGGAAGGTGAAACAGTGGTGATCTGACCGGTCACAGTGGGCTATCGATTCAATCCGAATGGTGTCGGGGTTGGAGATGATTAGATCGAGGGTCGCGCCCAAATTGTGTGTTGGGCTGTCGCAGAATTGAGTTACGTTGAGGTCAAGTAGGAATTTTTTAAGACTGTTCATAGCTAGGTCATTGGGGTCATTCCAATGTAGATTGAAGTCTACCAGGAAGATCTAGGGGCAATGCAGACCTAGATTGGATGAGATGGTTTCCATGGTTTGTTCATTTAAAAGGAGGTTATCTCCTGGTGGATGGTAGAAGATGGGTAGGTTACAAAGGGGTCTTTGTTTGCTGAGGATGGTAATGCTGAGGTATTCACAAGATGAGAGAGGAGCGGACAGAGATTGTTTCACTGAGAGACTGTTATGGTAAATACAGGCGACGCCTCCCCCGTACTTCTAGTTCTGTCAAGTCTGATAATGTTGTGAGTAGGAGGAAATAGGATGTCCAGGACAGGACCCAAGGATACATTGAGCCAAGTTTCAGTGAGAATCAGGAGGTCAAGTTCTTGATCAAGGATGAGGTCAGCGATATCCGCGGCATGTTTCACTGCGGATCTGCAGTTGAGAAGGGTGCATTTCAGGTGAGTTTTGGAGTCAGTGGGAGTAGACTGTGCAATGTGAACTTGCATGAGGTTCGTGGTATTTAGTGCATTGGAGTTAAATGTGGGGGTTCTATGCGGGTTTAGTGTAATGGTTTGAATGGTCTTCGGAGTGCCAGTCAGATTACTAGGATCTTTAGAAGGGGCTAGCGGCATAGCTTGGATAGGTCTGGATGTGACTGGGATATCAGGTTGAGTGGTGTTGTAAGTTAGAAGAAGGGAGAGGATGTCTGGGCTTGAGAGGGGGTTCTTAAATCTTGTGAGTCTGGACATGGCGTTAGGGTAGGGGGGAGGTGTTCCAGGACCGGAGGCGGGATGTATGCTTAGTGTCACTCCTCGTCTCAATTGGAGGAGTGGGTGTCTTAGGGTAGTGGTTGGGCATTTGCAGGTACGACTGCTGGACCTTGTTGGGTGAAAAGTTTGAGGCCAGCTCTGAGGTGATGGTTATGAGCTTTTGTATGTCATTTCTGAGTTTTTGTAGCTCCCAGTTGATTTCCTTTAGTCTGGAGGACGCATAAGGCTGAGTGTCAGTGAGCATGGGGGGTGGAGGGGGGGGAGGGGTCAGTCCCGGGTGTAGTAGTAGTAGGGGGAAAAATGGGAGGATGGTAAGGAGAGCAGACGATCCCGGAAGGGGAGGTCTGACAGTGTTGGCCAGGTGGGAGAGTAGGGGGGTTAGAGGTTTTGGAAGGATGTATGTCGTTACAACGCACACTTTTACAACGCATGCACTTACAACGCATTTTTTACAACGCACAATCCATTACAACGCATGACATTACAACGCATGACACTACAACGCATTTTTAAAAACTACCTTTACAACGCATTCCATTACAAAGCATACTACCATTACAATGCATACCATTACAACGCATAATATTAAATTGCATTTAAGGTAAGTATTAGATAGTATAGGGGTAAAAATTACTTTTCTAACTCCAGGGGGTGCGACAGTAGGGTAAGTGTTGGATAGTATAGGGGTAAAAATTACTATTCTAACTCCAGGGGGTGCAACAGTAGGGAAAGTGTTGGATAGTATAGGGGTAAAAATTACTATTCTAACTCCAGGGGGTGCAACAGTAGGGAAAGTGTTGGATAGTATAGGGGTTAAAATTACTATTCTAACTCCAGGGGGTGCAACAGTAGGGAAAGTGTTGGATAGTATAGGGGTTAAAATTACTATTCTAACTCCAGGGGGTGCAACAGTAGGGAAAGTGTTGGATAGTATAGGGGTTAAAATTACTATTCTAACTCCAGGGGGTGCAACAGTAGGGTAAGTGTTGGATAGTATAGGGGTAAAAATTACTATTCTAACTCCAGGGGGTGCAACAGTAGGGAAAGTGTTGGATAGTATAGGGTTAAAATTACTATTCTAACTCCAGGGGGTGCAACAGTAGGGAAAGTGTTGGATAGTGTAGTTTAATATTATGCGTTGTAATGGTATGCGTTGTAATGGTAGTATGCGTTGTAATGGAATGCGTTGTAAAGGTAGTTTTTAAAAATGCGTTGTAGTGTCATGCGTTGTAATGTCATGCGTTGTAATGGATTGTGCGTTGTAAAAAATGCGTTGTAAGTGTAGTGCGTTGTAAAAGTTGCGTTGTAAAGGTTGTTCCCCGTTTTGGAATGGTTATGAGGCTTGGGCCGCAGAGGGGTTCGGTTCGGGGGGTGAGAACTGTACAAGGTGGCATGTGGGAGAGGAGGGGGGTAAATGTTTTGGAGTGGCTAGGAGGCTTGGGAGGCAGAGGGGTTCGGTTCGGGGGTGTGAGATGTTCAAGGTAGCAGGAGAAGTCATTAGGTGATGTAGTAGGATTCCTTGAGGGGCCAGAGGTGTGTGCAAAGGGCTAGAGTCCCAAGGTGGTATGGGAGGGACATTGTTAGCGGGGGAAATGTTTATGTAGTCGTTGGGCAAGAGAGTGTTGTTCAGGGTCTCAGGTGGAGTATTATGGTACTTGGGATTGAGAATGCAGGCTTCATGGTGGTCCTGCGAAATGGGCGAGGAATTAGAGTTTTCTGGAGTTGTGAGAGGGGCACTGTTGTTAAGGGAGCTCTTAATGGTGGCAACACAATCATCAAAGATTTCTAGGTTACGATTAGCGCCATGTCCAGACTCACAAGATTTAAGAACCCCCTCTCAAGCCCAGACATCCTCTCCCTTCTTCTAACTTACAACACCACTCAACCTGATATCCCAGTCACATCCAGACCTATCCAAGCTATGCCGCAGCCCCTTCTATAGATCCTAGTAATCTGACTGGCACTCCGAAGACCATTCAAACCATTACACTAAACCCGCATAGAACCCCCACATTTAACTCCAATGCACTAAATACCACGAACCTCATGCAAGTTCACATTGCACAGTCTACTCCCACTGACTCCAAAACTCACCTGAAATGCACCCTTCTCAACTGCAGATCCGCAGTGAAACATGCCGCGGATATCGCTGACCTCATCCTTGATCAAGAACTTGACCTCCTGATTCTCACTGAAACTTGGCTCAATGTATCCTTGGGTCCTGTCCTGGACATCCTATTTCCTCCTACTCACAACATTATCAGACTTGACAGAACTAGGAGTACGGGGGAGGCGTCGCCTGTATTTACCATAACAGTCTCTCAGTGAAACAATCTCTGTCCGCTCCTCTCTCATCTTGTGAATACTTCAGCATTACCATCCTCAGCAAACAAAGAATGTGGATGAGGTGACTACATCGAGTCTTAAGGCATGAGGAATTTTCTTAGAGGAGGAGATACTGAGAAGTGAGTAGAAGGCATTTCTCCATTGTGCCCTTATTTTAGAGTAAAATATCAGATCATTTGTGATAGTTCCTTTTTTATGGCAATAGTAAGGGTTAGAGATTAGGGTTTCTGGGTTCTATTTAAGAAGTCTGTGTTTAAGGGATTTGGCTGCATTTTCAGAAAGGTTCAGTGGGTAGTTGATTGTGTAGCTATATTGACCTAGCCTCATAAGACTGGGGTCTGTACTGCCCTGTGCATAGGAGGCCATGGTTCAATAACATGTTGAAGGGACTGCGTTGAAGAGACTCAGGAGTTGGGTAGCAGAGGGGTGGCGGAGTCTAGTGTGAGTCTATAGTGGCATAAGTGGTCGTCGGTATTGTCTGATTCAAAGGATCTACAGGTGGAAGGGACTCAAAAAGGAGCCTGTTACCTGGGTTGATAGCGTGATTCGGGTGGCAACCGCAATGAAAGGTGTCAAGGCGTTCTAAGATGGTCGCATAGTGTGAGCAGTATGAGGAAGGTAAGAGCAGGCGGAAAATTAGTGTGTAGTGTGTTAGGTCGTTCGCAGAAGGCCGCCGCAATGGGAGATTGAGGTGTCGAGGGCGTGTCTAGGATGGCTGCAGTACTAGAGGGCAATGGGAGTCAATTAGGGAATAGGAATCTGAGCAAATCTCTAGGATGGTCATATAATGTGAGCAGCATGAGGGGCTGAGGGAGAAAACTAAGATGAGAAAGTTGAGAGGGCTCCCTAGTGAGAGCAGTGTGAGGTAGGTATGGGGCAGGAGCAGCATAGTTTGCAGTGATGCAGGAAGTTCTAAGATGGCCGACGCAAAGGGAGAATCAGTGGTAGAGGGACAGATCTAAAATGCCCGCAGTGTGAGGGCAATATGAGGGATGAAGGAGTGTAAACCCAGTCCGAGATCTAAAAAGGCAGTCTAGAGTGAGCAAAGTTAGGAGAGGTAGTGAGCAAGGTCAAGCATCGGTTGAAAACAGGTTAACACGGCACCTCCATATTGATTGGATAAATCCCATGATGACGTGTAGGCGATGGTAAGTCAGAACTATTCCCTTGGTGTGGACGGGCCTCTTCTAGAAGCGAGAGACCCATCTGAGGTGCTTTTGTGGTAACGGGCGGGGCGAGGGCACACCCGTACCTTTAAGGAACTTTGCTGCGATCAAGAGGATCGTGGAGGTCGTGCGCTACTGGGAGTCAGCGCGGCAGCTTGTAGCACAGCAGGAGCCCTCCCAGAACTTTGCCGCGTCCAAGAGGATCGTGGAGGTCGGGCCCCACCGGGAGGCGGCATGGCAGCTCGTAACATAGCGGGAGCCCTCCCAGGGAGATAGTTTTGGAGTTGTGAATAACCTTGAGTCTAGCCGGGAACATCAACACGTTTTGCACCTTCAGAGCGTGGAGATTCATTTGAACTCCTTTATAGGATGTCCAGAGTCGTTGAACATGGCGAGTATAGTGTGGGAAGTTCATTATGCGCTGGGATTGGTAGGTAATGTCCCCTTTTTTACAGGATTCTTGAAAGATTTTGCCCCAGTCTTTGTAATATAGGATTTTTGCAATGCCTGGGCGTGGGGGAGCAGCTGGGAGAGGCTCTGCACTGGTGATCTATGAGCTCTCTCTACTACAAAGCAGGAAGATAGTTGGGGTGTGGGCATCCGGGAGGTGAACCACCCCTCTAGGAAGGTCTCAGGGGTTTGGGCCCCCGGTGCCATCCAGAAAACTAACAAAGTGGAGGTTGCAGCACCTGGCCCTGTTTTCGGTATCTTCAGCTTTCTCTTCCAGAAGTTTAGATGTTTTAGACAGTGTGGAGACCGTATGTCTTCCAGCTTGGATATTCGAGTCTCTGCCTCGGTGACCCTGTCTGCCAAGGCTCAGAGGTCTTAGCGCAACATTGAAATCTCCATCCACCACCTCCCCAATCTTCAACTTGAGGGCAGTGCACAAGGATTGGATTGCCAGCGGGATAGCATTGGTATCCGCTGTGGGGGATGGCTCGGTGTGGAGCTTTCTGCTTCTGAAGTCCCCAGATGTCAGGCTGTTTATCTGTCAATTTTGTGTTGCCCCTGGTTCGGAGGAGGCTTGTCATGGCCCATGGTGTAGAGAGAAGACACTCCGACACATGTGTTGGATTGAAATGCTGAGGTGGTGTAGTTTCACTACTTCGATAGTTCCCACGTGTCCGTCTATGGGGGAGGTTTGGGGGCCAGTCAACCGGCTTGCTTCATCGGTTCCTGGTGATTCTCACACCCCACGCTGCAAGCACATTTGATAAGTCCCATCAACCCTTGATATCGGTACACGATTGGTCTCTGCCCACAAGGTATATCAAGGGCTTCTTCCCCTCCATACTCTTTCGCCAGGGGTTGTGGAGGAGGAGACCAAAGACAGAGCAGCCAGGAGCTGATGTTTGTTGCAACCCCTCCCTGTTGTGTACTTCAGTAGAGGGGGTGAAAGGGGTAAGATCAAGGCCAGGTCAGGTCGAGGGCCTTCACTGCGCCTCTGCAAGTGATCTGCCTGTAGCAGGAATAGGACTGGCGGTGCGTGTATTTTTCCTCAAGCCCCCCCAGGGAGGGCCACGCTGCGCCTGCAAAACCAAGTCTCTCGGGCCATGGGGAGGGGGGGTAACAGAGGCCCAAAGCTTTCTCCCCATGCGCCTCACCTTTGCGATCTCTCCTGGCAGTGAGCGGCCCTTGGCTCCTCAGTGGGCCCGCGTAGTCCTCACAACGAGCCGCTCCGTTATGCGTTGTCCTTGGTGCTGGGGGTTGGACGTCACTGCGGTGTGTGCTGCCTCCATACAGTCCTTCCCCACGACGCATGATTCCCAGCACTTCAGTCGTGCTGCGTGGCCGCCATGTTAGGTTGTGGTACGACTCCGGAGAAGTGGCAGCTACAGGCCACGTGAAGGCAGTGGCATAACAATAATTGAGGGGGCCCCCTGCAAGGTACTTTTGGGAGCCCCCTCCGGACTCTATCAGGAGCACCCCGGCCGAAGTGCAGTGCTGAGGGGGCCCACTGGAGCTTGGGGCCCACCCGCACTGCAGGGGTGCGGGGGCTTGTGTTACACCCCTGCGTGAAGGGGGTCCCTGGGCCTCAGCATTGTTGCTACCGCATGCTCCAGGTGTTCAGAGAGTCTGGGGGTGCAGATTGCTGTGTCGAATCCCCATCAGTACTACGGTAGAGCCAGCAGTAGGGCTCGGCTGGATGGGGAGCTCTATTACGAAGCGTCTACCATCGCGCGCCACCTCAGTGACTTTTCTTTTAGAAAGGAAACATGCATTACACACAAACAACACTAAATACTATGCATTAAATTACAAATATGTAACTCAGGTAGATGGAAATACTTTTGGTGACACCTTTATATCACATTATGCCCCTAGTTGGTCCTGAACCCCACAGACACAATACCTCTCCATACTAGATGCAGCCTCATAATATAAAGGATTGTCATTATATATAAGGCAGCCTTTAACCTTATCAGAGTCTTGCTACAATAATTCAAGTAATCACATCATGATTTAACTTTGTAACACCTTTAAAATCAATGGGGAGAGTAGTAAAAATTACGTTCCTTCATTACATTGGTAAACATTACATTGTTTGTAACCAACATAGCATTTAAAATTCAAAACATGTTTCAGAGTATTTTTCTATTGTAATTAGACTGCTACAACAGTCATAGATAGGACCAGCCACAAGGGCACTCCAGAGCCCCAGATCAAAAGCTTCAGCTCTGGGAGTGCTTTGAAATAATGGAAAGCCTCTCCCGGGGTCATCCTTACAAGGCCACTTCTGGGAGGCTGCTGCACTCCATGTAGGCCCCACAACATTTGATAACTGTGTTAGGAGTGCCCCTGCCACACCTTGGGGCACCAAGGAGAAACTAGAATCATGTTCAGCTCCCACGCGGAGCATTATGAGGCGCTCTAGATGGGATTCATGAGTATTTTATTAGCGGCTTCCAGAATAAGAGAGCCACAATCCTCTTCTTCCATTTAATGAGGCTGCATCACATTTCCTTTTGTCTTTGGATGCCTTGGTTCCACCCGGGGCCCACCAGTCTTTCAGTGTTGTTAGGGACTGCTGTGGGAGCCTCAAGGCCCGCTGGCTACTTGTCTGCACTGCACTTGAGCGTGCGGAAGCCAACATCTTGATTCCTGCTCCCACCACTGTCCTTCTGATGCTCCCACTTAGGAAGCAGATTGTTTTTTTGCTCCTGCTCGTGGCAGGAGTGACGATGCGGTGCTGAGCATGCTCGCCCCCCCCTCCGCCCCCCCCCCCCCCTGCAGACCAGTGCACAAGTCGGCAACGCACTCAGCCGACTGGTTCCAGCCTCAGATTATGGGGTCCCCTGAGAATATCTGTGCCGGCCTCCAGAGAGATGGGACCCTGGGGAAGAAATAAGCCCCATGCACAGCCCCTACCCAGAAGGATTACATATTTAATTCTGATCCGATCCTCAGGCCCACCTTGGGGCAATTTAGGAACCATCGCTTTACAAAGAGGCCGGCTTGTGCACTGGTCTGCAGGGGGGGGGGGGGGGGCGAGCATGCGCATCGTCACTCCTGCCACGAGCAGGAGCAAAAAAACAATCTGCTTCCTAAGTGGGAGCATCAGAAGAACATGCTCCCACAGTGGTGGGAGCAGGAATCAAGATGTTGGCTTCCGCACGCTCAAGTGCATGCATGTGAGTTCTCCTGAGGCGGAAGCCGGGAGTGTGTGTGTTTTGGAACTTTTAAAACTTTGAGAGTCACGTATTTCTGGTGTTATTATCCTCCACAACCCCCCTCCTGGCACTTTGATTCTGGGCAATAGGCTCACCTGGTCAGGCTGCGCAGCGGAGTTCAGCGCTGCCGCCATTCTGGCGTTCATTGAGACCACGCCCCCTTCTTGAGGCCACGCCCCCTATCTAGGCCACGCCCACCGCCGAGCATACATAAGGCGCTGAATACAAGCGCCGGTTGATGCATGTGAGTTCTCCTGAGGCGGAAGCCGGGAGTGTGTGTGTTTTGGAACTTTTAAAACTTTGAGAGTCACGTATTTCTGGTGTTATTATCCTCCACAACCCCCCTCCTGGCACTTTGATTCTGGGCATTAGGCTCACCTGGTCAGGCTGTGCAGCGGAGTTCAGCGCTGCCGCCATTCCGGCGTTCATTGAGGCCACGCCCCCTTCTTGAGGCCACGCCCCCTATCTAGGCCACGCCCACCACCGAGCATACATAAGGCGCTGAATACAAGCGCCGGTTGATGCACGTGAGTTCTCCTGAGGCGGAAGCCGGGAGTGTGTGTGTTTTGGAACTTTTAAAACTTTGAGAGTCACGTATTTCTGGTGTTATTATCCTCCACAACCCCCCTCCTGGCACTTTGATTCTGGGCAATAGGCTCACCTGGTCAGGCTGCGCAGCGGAGTTCAGCGCTGCCGCCATTCTGGCGTTCATTGAGACCACGCCCCCTTCTTGAGGCCACGCCCCCTATCTAGGCCACGCCCACCGCCGAGCATACATAAGGCGCTGAATACAAGCGCCGGTTGATGCATGTGAGTTCTCCTGAGGCGGAAGCCGGGAGTGTGTGTGTTTTGGAACTTTTAAAACTTTGAGAGTCACGTATTTCTGGTGTTATTATCCTCCACAACCCCCCTCCTGGCACTTTGATTCTGGGCATTAGGCTCACCTGGTCAGGCTGTGCAGCGGAGTTCAGCGCTGCCGCCATTCCGGCGTTCATTGAGGCCACGCCCCCTTCTTGAGGCCACGCCCCCTATCTAGGCCACGCCCACCACCGAGCATACATAAGGCGCTGAATACAAGCGCCGGTTGATGCACGTGAGTTCTCCTGAGGCGGAAGCCGGGAGTGTGTGTGTTTTGGAACTTTTAAAACTTTGAGAGTCATGTATTTCTGGTGTTATTATTCTCCACAACCCCCCTCCTGGCACTTTGATTCTGGGCATTAGGCTCACCTGGTCAGGCTGTGCAGCGGAGTTCAGCGCTGCCGCCATTCCGGCGTTCATTGAGGCCACGCCCCCTTCTTGAGGCCACGCCCCCTATCTAGGCCACGCCCACCGCCGAGCATACATAAGGCGCTGAATACAAGCGCCGGTTGATGCATGTGAGTTCTCCTAAGGCGGAAGCCGGGAGTGTGTGTGTTTTGGAACTTTTAAAACTTTGAGAGTCACGTATTTCTGGTGTTATTATCCTCCACAACCCCCCTCCTGGCACTTGATTCTGGGCATTAGGCTCACCTGGTCAGGCTGTGCAGCGGAGTTCAGCGCTGCCGCCATTCCGGCGTTCATTGAGGCCACGCCCCCCTATCTTTCTCATCCGCAATTATAAATCGTGTGCTTTTTTCGGCAGCGCAGCGGACGAGCGCAGCGGGCGCGTCGTTGGCGCACCGGAGGTGCGCCAGAGGTAAGCCCGTCTGCGCCCGTCCGCGCCAGACCGAGCCAGGAGCCAGGCACTAGCGAGCAGTCGAGGCTTACATACTCCAGAGAATCCGTACACCATCTCAATCAGCCTCTTTTACACCTATGCTCCCAATCACTCAGAGCCGAATCCCATCGTACTAATTGTCCCCACTGTCCATTCAAACTCACCCCCTCTATAAACGAGCATAACTCTCAGACGATCATAAATATGGCTCTGATTCACTGCAGGTCACTGCCCAAACACGCCCACGATATACATCTACTCATTGAGGAGCACCATCTAGAGATCCTGTTTCTCACAGAAACATGGCTTGCCCCAGACTCAGATGCCGACATCGTGCAGGCACTGCCCCAAGGCTTCCTTATACAACATCTGAACCGTCCGAAGGGTAGGGGAGGAGGAATAGCTGTCATCTTTAAAGAATCCTTCTCTTGTAGATTTCTCGACAGCCCAATGACGGATTGTGAAAACACGCAGTTCACTATCCAAATCTCCCCCTGTAACTCCCTTTCAGGAGTTCTCATCTACCGTCCACCAGGAGCCATGGGACAGTTCCATAACTCACTCTTGGAATGCTCCGTGGCCTTGGCTAGCACCCGGCCCAACTTCCTAATTCTAGGAGATCTCAACGTCCATTTTGACAATAGCAATGATGACACTGCAACTGACCTGATCCTAGACCTTGCAGCCCACCAACTTCACTTACAAAACAATCTTCCCATGCATAATCTCGGGCACTTGCTTGATCCAATATTTTGCAATTTCTCCGACCTCAGGGTGGGAACACCTATACCAGTGCCCTGGACCGACCACCGGCTTATCCCTTTCAGCTGGTGGATCCAGACCTCCTCTCCTCCCAACCAAGCACCGGGCAGACTCGCTCGCTCTTGGCCGAAACTTGACCTTGTTAAATGGAAACATGCACAAGAGCATACCAGGCCACAGCTTGTAAGTAACCCTCATTCTGCGGACGCGCAGTTCACGTCCTGGATTGAAAACTCCCTTGATACCGTTCTGCCCAAAAAACCGTATCTAAAACCCAGGAAAAAAGCCACCTCCCCGTGGTTTTCACACGAGGTCCGCCTCCTAAAGAAAAACTGCAAGAGAGCGGAAAGAGTATGGAGGAAAGACTTCGATCCCAACAGCAAAAGTGAATATAAACGAGCTATTCTCAACTACAAAAAAGCCCTCAAAAATGCTCAAACAGCCTTCTTTAATGATAAAATTAGTAAGGCATCCTGCTCGTCCAGAGAAACGTTCCAAATTATGAAAAAACTTTTAAAATCCCCAGAACCATCCTGCTCATTTAATTTCTCGGACAACCACTGCAATGAGTTAGCCACGTTTTTTGATCAAAAAATACAAAACATCCTCCAACATCTCCCCCCCCTTCTTCCTGATGACCCCCCACTTACCCACTCACGGCAGACCCAGAACCCGAACACAGAACTTGGTATGTTCTCTCCCATCTGTGAGGAAACCCTAAGGCCCATCCTTCAATCCCTCAAAAGCGGGTCCCCGCATGATCCAGCACCAGTCAGACACCTTAAACAAGTTGCTCCTACCATTCTCGCACCAATGGTGAATCTGATAAATTCCTCTATAGAAAGCAGATTGGTTCCGCCAAGCTGGAAGAAGGCGGTAGTCAAAGCCTTAATCAAAAAACCCAATCTCGACCCCAGTAATCTTGCCAACTTCAGGCCAATTTCCCTTCTCCCATGCGTTAGTGTTGTAGTTTGAAGAAAACCATGAAGCCAAGAAGACGAGGTAAGTAAAGCATTTATTTCCTGTCATCCACTCTCCAGTTCTGGAGAGCTCTCCTCAACATTCTACTGTCACCTCTCAAGGGACATACCAACATGGTGGGAAACAGAGGGGTGTGCGGAGCATACCATTTAATACAGAACAGAGATTACAACAGTTAGCAAGATAGCTGAAAAGTTTATCAACAGCCAACTATCAAACTACCTGGAAATCAACGAATTGCTAAAACCGTCACAGACAGGATTCCGCCCGGGCCAAGGTACGGAAATAGCGATGGTGGCGGTTGTCGAGGAGGCTAGGAAGATCATTGACGCAGGAGGATCAGTGGCAGTGATCCTTCTGGACCTCAGCGCGGCATTCGACACCTTCAACCACAGTATCTTGGCCCAGCGGCTCAGTGACCTTGGTATCTCGGGGCCGGCCCTGTCGTGGCTAAAATCCTATCTTCACAACCGCTCTTTCCAGGTGGCGGAGGGCAACTTCATCTCCAGGGAGACTCCTATACGTTGCGGAGTGCCTCAGGGCTCCTCATTGAGCCCGACGCTCTTCAACGTGTATATGTCGCCACTGGAAGGGATTTCTCATCCCGTATGGTATCAAACTCCTGACCTACGCGGATGACACCCAGCTGGTTGTCTCCCTCAGCCGGCAGGATAATCCCACCATCGATCTCTATTCCTGCCTGGGGGACATAGTCAGCTGGATGAACTCATCCCACCTAAAACTTAACGGCGAGAAAACGGAGATAATGGTGATGGGCAACCAGTCCCATTTCCGCCCGGAGTCTCTGTGGCCCCCATGCATGGGCCCGCCCCCAACCCCCAAAGCCGAAATCAAAATCTTGGGGATTTGGCTCGATCACAATCTTACCCTAAACACCCAGGCAAGAAAAACTGCTGGAACCTGCCTTGGCCTCCTACGTACTACCCGCAAGATCCTTCCCCTGCTCCCTTTTCAGTCAAGAAAACTTCTCTTACAGGGTCTCATCTTGTCCTGACTGGACTACGGTAATGCTCTATATCTCGGCGCACCTAAGAAAGTTACAGCCAGGCTACAGGTTGTGCAAAACGCTGCTGCTCGGATTCTTACCAACACTAAGATCCGCTGCTCTGCTAAACCAGCGATTAGAGCATTACATTGGTTGCCCGCTGAGCAAAGGGTGCATTTCAAGGCCTTGTGCCTAACCCACAAAATCCTTCAGGGAAAAGCCCCGTCAATCCTTAAGGACCTTGTTGTCCCGCATACCACGTCTAGAACTCTTCGATCTTCGAACGCCCATCTAACCCAAATTCCCAGGATAAAGAAAGCTCGCTCCGGAGGCCGGCGCTTTTCCTATCACGCGTCCAAGCTGTGGAACACCCTCCCGCTTGACCTTCGGGCCCAACACAATCTGCTGCCTTTCCGAAAGTTACTAAAGACATGGCTGTTCCCATAACCTTTTGCTCCGCAATCGGCTGATCTTTCTGGTGCATCTTTTAGCGCTGGGACGCTCAAGGGCAGCCATGCGCTCTAGAAATCTCATAACAATTACAATTCACAGGCATGTTTCTCAGGCCCTGTAGGGCCAAGTGGGACAAACAGGGCTCATTTTACACTTGGTAGCCAGGACTTACATCAGGAGTATTCTCTTCAGGCCTCCAGGCTTCTAAGGGGGCTCTTTTTGTGGGGGCTGGATTTTTGGCTTCCTTCACCAAACCTGTCCTCTGACTGGCCCTTGTGGGGGGCATTGTGTGCAGCCCCTCAGCAACCAGACCGCAAGACATCTTCCTTGTGCCAGAAACTCTTAGCTTCTTGAAGACATTGGAGTGTCAGTGGAGTTCAGAAGCAGTCAACATCCAGGGTTTACCAGCAAGTCCATTTCCTCCACCGATCCTCAGGGTGCATAAGGGAGTCAGTGGCATTCGCCTTGGAGACACCCATCCTAATCCTGGAGAGCAGCTGGAGTCAAAGTCCGTCCTTGCAGGGCACTAGGTAGCTTCTCCTTCCAGCTGGGCATCCTTTTGTCGTTGTTGCCCCCACGTCTGGGGTCTTGTCAACTGTTTCTGCCTTGTGCAGGGCTTTTCAATGTGGAGCTGGTAATTGTTAGGAGCCACACGCCCATGGCCAAAGCTAGGATGCCACCTCATCCCTCCTGCACAATCTTCTGGGACAAACCAATATGGGTTCTGCAATTTGTCTGTGGAAAATCCTCCACTGAGAGCCTCAGCCCTGTCCCTTGATGACACAGCTGTCTGATATCCCTTTCCGCCAAAACGCCAAAGGCAAGACCCTCCTGTGTTGGCTTCAGAGGTCTGGCCCTCTTCCTTTTCTCCCGTGCGCCTGGGCTGTCCCAACCCAGCCCAGGTGCAGTGTGACAAGCTTTTTATCAGATGCAGATTTTCTCCCGATCACTTCCTTTCCTAGGAACTGGGTCCAGCACTCTTAAAGGCTCTATTGTGGGGAGAGTCCTTTGATCCCTTGGCCCAGTAGGGGGTAACAAAGGCCTGGAATCTAATTCTGAGCTGAGCCAGTGAAATATGACAAATCCTAAAGTGCCATAAGCTGTATATGTTTGATGTGAAGGACTGGACCCAAGACTGGTAACTCGTTGGACCTGCAGCTCTAAGTGGAGTGAAACTGTACTTTAGGGAAGATTTTGCATATAAATGTACACAGAGTAAGCACCAAAGACCTTCAGTAAGCGCTATAGACCTACACTATGAATGCCAACTCACGTTATAAGGCCTACCCCACATCAGTACCTATCCCTGAAGAGATCCTTCTGTGACAGGCTACCTGTGCAGAGATTCCGGGTTGCACAAGATAGTCTCAAACACGTAGCTCGCACGTGTGCACATAGGTATGCGCACACGTTCATGTGTAACTAGGTACTGAGCCTCTCATTCTAGCTGCAAAGCAACGGCTGTATCTTAAAAGGCAGACACTGGTGGTTAGCTCACTCAGTCCAGTTACCATGAATTTAACATCAGTGACAATCAGGTTCTAAGACCGGCTCACAGTCAAAGGGCAGTTAGTCAAAAGAGGAAAATCCTTCATCTCTAGATTCTGTTATAATTGGTGCATTTTTCCTTTTAAATCATGCTTTATCTTACTTCAGCACCTACAGGTAGATGGCAGGTTAGAATGGGAGGCTACATCAGTTAAAAGGTTTAATATTTACCACTTTGCACAGGATCTTCAAGAGAGTAATTTGAGAATGGCAACCAGGGAGCCTAGAGCATAATTTACATTCTGGTCTTGTTTACTCTTGTTGGTTATGGGCTGGATAACATTATGCAAGATTGTGGTACTCCTACGTGTATTATATTATTCCACAAATCTTTCCACTTTACTTCCTTGCTCATTTTTAGGTCGAGCCTAGGCAGCACGTATGCGCTGTCTGCAAGACTTGCTGTAGTCACTATACTAGTGTAATCCCACCTGCTGCTTCCCATTGGTTCACTCCTGCTTTGCTCTTCTTTGCTGGCTTCTCATTAGTTGGTGCTCTCCACACATCACTTCTGTTCTTCCTTCGGCAGCACCGCTCAGCTATAGTTTCCTAACACTTATACTGTTGATATGTGGCTTGGGGACTACTTGGTTTTTTTCTGTTAACATGCCCGCCTCTTCAGGAGGCACTATGGCATGTTTTCTTTACTAAATACGGCGCCCCTCGCGCTTTGTTTGTTTTTCATTTAAGCACAGCTCTTAACAGCTCTCCAGCCAGGCGTCCATTCCCTATCCCATCTCGTCTCTCAGCCCACAACAGGAGGCGCGCAGCGAGTTTACTTTAATAAACACGGTGCCTGCCAAGTTTTTTGTGTGTAAATAATCACAGCTGTTAACAGCTCTCCTGCCGGGTCTCCCTTTCCTATTGTATCTCATCTCTCAGCCCACAGCAGGAGGCGCGTGGTATGTTTTATTTAATAAACATGGTGCCCGCCACACGCTTTTTTCAATGCACACCTTTTAACAGCTCTCCCGCCGGTTCTCCCTTCCTTATCCCATCTTGTTATAACTTCTTCTCCTGTGAAAGCCTGCTATGGAGTCTGGACCTAGACCAGTCCCGTAAGGACTGTAATTACCCGAGGTTATGAGACTGCCATAGCGTCCACCGAGCTAGTGATAGGCGCTTCTCTATTGGAGTCAGCATAACCAGCATTGTATCAAAGCGATGTTGCATCGGGGGTACATGCTGGTTTAACCCAGATGGGCTGCACGTGACCTTGAATAATTTAAAAAGACTACATGGTAATTGACAATGCCTTTTACTTCTGTGTTGGCCAAATTGTGTGCTCCTGGGCAATCACTTTTCTGAATTTATTAATCTTCAGATCCCTTTTGCCAAGATTAGGAGTATTTTGATTCAATGTAAAAACTACTAGTGTTATTTAAAAATGGACTGAATATTACCTTGGAGCAGAGAGGTGCCCGGTCAAGGCTTACTCCAGGAGGTAGTAAAGGGATTAGAATTCAAATATTGTATGAAGAGTAATCACACTCCATAAACTTAATCTCTCATTGAATTATCTTTTAAAATGGCCTGCTTCAGAGGGGGGATGTAGAATGAAATCCCACAAATCATCTATGTGACTCATAGCTCCCCTGATCCCCATCACATATCTTCTGATGTCTTTACACACACAACATATCTCCAAATACACAGGTGTTTCCAAAGGCACAAATAATCCTGTGAAGTGATAATGGAAAATTGGCCACTCGACTTGGGCCACCACCCGTCCGTGACATGTCGGTAAAAATGTGTGTTTTGCAAACGTAATTTGGTTTGCACACGACCCATTTCTGTGATTTGAGATGTTTACGATCTAATAAAAGCTTTGGTAGTGGACTGTCATTCACAGACAGTACATTTCCCATTGAAATGCCCAAAAACATTCTCACTATCATGCAGTTTTACTGATAAAATTATATAGTGTATAAACAATAATCTGTGAAAATTGGGTTTCAGCAAACATATTTATCCTTTGCACATCAACAAGTTAAGTGTTCTGAAATGTTTTCATCCTTTTAAAATATGTTTTCATCACATAGAATTACAAAAAGTGGGCTTTCATAACTACTGAAATATATTTTAAAATGTTTGTACAGTTCACTTATTAGCTATTCAAATGTTGTGTGTATAAACAAGAACTGACACACCAATGCCTTTCATTTCACACTCTTTCTACAGCATGTCAGACAGGTCACTTTACAAAATACTGGAACTTGGCAGTCATAGAAAAAAATTTAATTGTAAGAAGACGTAAACTGATTCTGACCTCTGTCTCTAAACACAGAGTAAATGTGACAAGATAAAAACAAGGTTTATAAGCATCTTTAATGCTCATTCACTTTCTAAGTGAAGAGACACCTGTTCTTTATCAGCTCCCCAGAATGGGCAAGTAGGCCCTAAATATAGCTTGTTGCCCTAGCGAGTGGGTGAGTAGATTGCTTGAGGCCTGACTGCCCAGGGGAAGATGCCCCCTCTGACCACTGCCTTATGGAGTGATGGCTCCAATGCACTTAATTTATGACTGTACTTTACTATCCAGTCAGTGACAAAGGGGTAGTGGGAAGAAAGATTACTTTACTTGCACCAGGGCTCATTGCACCACTGATAAACCACAGGCTCTGTTGGACTTGGCCCTTTTTGCAGGGTCATCCCTGAAACTTTTTGCCTCCCTCCTGTATTTTCTCTGACCTGTTTTTGTTGGTTTTATGACTCGGGCACTTTACCACTGCTGATCAGTGCTAAAGTGCATATGCCCTCCCTATATTAAATTGATGTACTGATTAGTGATTCCATGATTGGGTTATTTGATTTACTTGTCAGACCCTAGTACAGTGCACCATGGGTACCCAGGGCTTGTAAATCAAATGCTGCTGGTTGGCTTGCAGCACTGGTTGTGCCACTCACAAAAGCAGCTTGTAAAATGTGTCTCAGGTCTGCCACTGCAGAGCCTGTGTGCAGTCTCTGACTGCCATGTTGACTGGCCAAGTGCACCCACTTGCCAGTCCCTAAACCTTCTATTTTCTTCATATCAGACACCCCTATGGTAGGCCCAAGGGCAGGTGCATTGTAAGTATAAGGTAGAACATGCCCTGGTGTGTGTGACATGTCCTAATAGTGAACTGCAACAATTTTTGTTTTTCACTATTGCAAGGCTAACTGTTCCCCAAAGGCCAGAATGGGCAGTTTGATTATTACATCTTATAATCCTCACTGACTCAGAGGACTAGGTAGAAATTCATTCGAGTTTAGTATGCCTGAACTCAGAATGACAAAATACATCTTTTAGTGAAGTTGCTTTTAACATTCTGTGTTTGAAAATACCACAAAGTAGGTATTTTCTTACTTAACTGTCCAAGTCTGCCTCTGCTAGGTTGTGTATTGTGTGTCTGCTTCTGTGAGTGACAGGGGCTAGGGGATTCCAGGAGAGAGGGTGAGTCTGCACAGGGCTGAATAGAGAGATCTGCATGTAGATGGGTGGGAGGAGCTGCACCTGGGACCTGACTAGGGCTCCACCTCCTGTGGTGCGTCTGATGTCCCTGGCCTGCACTGTGAAAGGAAAGAAGGAGTCTTGTCAACAAAGTGCTCCAGGACTGACCAGAACTGGTTTGGACTAGGCAAAGGCCTCTCTTCCTTCAGAGAACAAAGAGAAAAGTAGTATAAATATGGGGATCCAGACCCCAAGACTTTAGATCACTTCTGGAACAACAAGACGAACCTCTGCCAAGGAGAAGAACCAAAGGAAGCTGTAGGAGTTGTACTGCCACCTGCCAGTGTGCTGTGTTGCTAGGTTGGCCTATAGTGGTGTCTTCAGTGCCAAGGAGAGGAGAGGGAACTTTCAAAGGACTTTCATCATCTTGCAGAATATTACTCCAAGGGCTTGAACTTGTGCTTGCCTCCTACTGAAGTCTCAGGGACAAAATACTTCACACTAGCTCCCCTCTGAATTTCCTTGCTGGGAATTCTATCTGCAGAAGCTTGCGTGTTGCTGGGAGCTGGAAGCGCGACGCAACAAGAAGAAGCATGTCGCTGCCGCAGCTGTAGTCATCACATCACCGGAGAAGCGTGCCGCCGCCACATCTCCCCAGAAGCGTGTCTTCATCGCAGCTGTCTGCTGTCGCATCACCGGAGAATGTGTCGTCACCGTGAGGTTCGCCGTCGCATCACCGGAGAAGCGTGTCGCAAGGCCTGTCACGGCTGCCAGGGCGTGCACGCATTGTTTTCACATCATCGCATTAAGGACGCCATCTTATCGCATCGCACCGGATTGTTGCATCGCATTGAGGCGCCATCTTGCCGCATCGCAACCGGGCCGCAGCACGAGAACCTACGCATCCCCTCCTCTCCGGTAAGGATCAAAGATGCATCCCCTACTCTGCGCAAGCATTGAGGCGCAACGCATCGTCTCCCCCGAAGCAAGGAACCGACACATGCAGGTAGTTTTGTGAGAAATGTGTCGCATTTACCATCAACTTGAACTAAGTTAATTCTACCATCTCTTTTTTTTTGTAACTTTGTTTTTATTGTTTTAGTTGACAAATTAAAACAGCAACAAGGCAGAGATGTTCCCATTTGTGAAACATACATAGCAGTAAGCAGGAAATCGCAGTTTTGGCTCATCATTGCGTTCAAACATAATATGGCAACTACATACCCCGCAACACCTAGTAACCATCCTCCTTCTTCCCTATCAGTCCCCATCTGTGCTCTCTTCCGCCTGCTCTGTGGGTGGGTCACAGATGTTACCTCTGTATTTATTCCACGCTCCCCAGATCGTGCTCCATTTTTTGGGGCAGCCGCGGTTAATAAATACTGTTTTTTCCGCTACCATGGCCTTGTCCATATCTACACACCATGCGCTAAGTGATGGCACCTCCCCTGCCCCCCATTTCTGTGCTATGTTACACTTGGCCGTCATAATCCCCAGCGTTGCCCACTCTTGCGCTAACTTTGTTAAGTCGTTTGGTTCCCATACATTTAGTAGACAACTCTTGGGCTCCGGCAGGAGTGACACCCCACCTGCCTGTGAAATCGTTCTCATCACTTTCACCCCATAGGCCCTAATCTTCGGGCAGTGCCATATCGTGTGGTAAAAGGTACCCTCCTCCCCACACTGCCTAAGACAATACGGGTGTGAGGCTCTGCCCATCTTGAACACAGTGCATCTGGTGTAATATGTGCGGTGCAGAATTTTAAGCTGTACTAATTTAAGTCTTGAGGGTATACCCACTTCCTTTGGTGAAGACAGTGCCTCCTGCCATTCTGTGTCGTCGAGGTCACCCACGTCTTTGATCCATTGGTCCTTAAGAGATGTCGGCGGGTCCGGCAGGTTGTTAACTATCTTGCGGTAAGTGAATGATGTAGCTCGCTTAGGCATATGATCTGTCAGTAGCCTGTCCTCCAGAGGGGAGGCTTCCGGGACCTCAACACCGGGCGGCAGTGCCGTTGCGAGTGCATGCTTTATCTGTGTATACCGATATATTTCAGTGGGCGCTAAATCGTACTGTTGCTGGAGGCGCTCGAAGGTGGCCACCCCCCCTTTATGCCACATGTCCCCTACTGTGGATATGCCAATGGCATTCCATTGATCGAAGCCCTTACTATTCCTGAGTCGTCCCAGTCTCCCTGTGTCCCATAATGGAGTGAGTTGGGTTATGACCCCTTGCCAGCCCAGCTTTGCCTGTGCTGCATGCCATATGGCGACTGTGTGTTTCGTTGGCCCTATTAACGTACGTGTTTGCTTTTTATTATAGAGGGGGGACAGCATACTTCCCGTTCCTAATTGAATCCTGTCAGCCTTAAATGCCGGATCTTCTTGTGCCATGTGCAGCCACTGATTAATCACTTTTAATTGCGCTGCCTAGTAGTATAGATGTATATTGGGGAGCGCTATCCCCCCATCATACCACCCTCGCACCAGTTTGGCCTGCGCTATGCGTGCCGGTTTGTTTCCCCACATTAAGTTGGGGACCTGAGCTGCAATTGCTTTAAAATAGGTTGGGTGTATCGGGAATGGAGCATTTTCCAATACGTATATGAATCGAGGGAGCGCCATCATTTTAAAAAGTGCTGCCCTCCCTAGAAGAGTCAGCGGCAACGATCCCCAGTGTGTTGTGTCTCTTTTCAGACGCTCCAGTGGGGGCAGTAGGTTTCTTTTAAAGAAGCCTTCAGGGTCGGCCGTAACGTAGATAACTAAATATTTAAATGCATCGACCGCGATCGGTAGCAGGCACCCTGCAGGTAGTTGTGGTGGAGGACCATGCAACACATACAAGATGGATTGGACCAGTTGATGGTATACCCTGATGCCCGTCCGAAAAGTTCGCAAATATTGAGGAGGATCAATATGGAACTCCTGGGGGAGGCCATATACAATAGAATGTCGTCCACATACAAGGAGATGCGGTCCTCCCATCCTGCGGCCCACTGGAGTCCTCTTATCGTTGGTTCCCACCTTATCCACGCCGCCAATGGCTCCAGCACCAGGGCAAAAAGCAGCGGGGACAGGGGGAAGCCCTGACGCGTGCCCCTCCGAAGAGGAAAGTCCCTAGAGATGTGCCCATTCGCCGTAACGTGCGCTACCGGCTTGATGTACAGAAGGCGGACCCATGCACAAAATTTGGGGCCGAAGCCCATATGGCTAATGACTGCGAACAGAAATGGCCACTCGACCAGTCGGTGTACATATGGAGCAGGTGCGGGCTATGGTTCTTGCTACTGTTTTATAGAGTTTGACTGGTATACCGTTCGGTCCCAGTGCCTTGCTGGATTGTAGTGATCCAATCGCCACCTGCAGCTCCTCCACTGTGAGGCTCGCCTCTAACGTGAGGACCGCCTCCGGAGTAAGCTTAGGCATGGGAATATCTTGTATATATGATAGCGCCACTTCAAGTGACACCTCCGATGATGACTTATACACCTGCTGGAAGTGGTCCGCCAATGTATGTATTATTGTGCGTGGGTCCGTTGTGATTGTTCCCTCCCCTGTCTGGATCCTCGCTATCCCCTTATTACCCCACTCCCGTCTATCTAGCCACGCCAAAAGTTTTACGGCTTTATCCCCGGTTTGATATATCTTATGTTGCGTGGCCGTCAGACGAGACCTGGTCGTCGCCTCAAGGTGTCCCTTATATTGTTGCTGCTTAAGATGCAGTTGATGAGCTGCATCTGGCGTTGGGTTGCTGGCATGGTGCGCCTCAGCGTCCTATAATTCCAGCTCCATATCATGTAGTTCCTGCTGCTTCTCCCGTTTATGCCCCGTGATTGAACCTATAGCCTGTCCCCTAATTACAGTCTAATATGCTTCCCACAGAAGCGTTGGTGAGTCTACTGACTGGACATTCTCCTGAAAGTAGTGTTTTGACGCTTTAACCATCGCCTTCTTGATCTCTGGGACCTGCAAGTAACCCGGGTAGATGGGATAGGTACGCCTCCGGGCTGCATGGTGGTAAGAAATTCTACCATCTTTAAGTCAATTTTGAGTACAGTATTGTGGAATGTTGTCGTTTGTGGCCTTGTGTTAAGTCTATATAAAGAATACTTATTTTTATAAAACCTGTGTGGTGTCCATCTGTAGTATTTTCACGTTGTTACTGTATGTGTTCACAAATTCTTAACACACTGCCTCTGAGATAAGCCTGTCTGCTCGTGCCAAGCTACCAAGGGGGTGAGCAGGGGTTATCCAGTAGTTTAATTCCCTTTCCCTGACTTAGAAGCAAGGGTCCCTATTTGGTCAAAGGTACCTACCTCTGCCAACTAGAGACCCCCAGTTCTAACAGGCTCCATTCTCCTCAGTCTCAGTCTCACAGCCATGATCCCCTGCTGCAAGGACTAAAGGGGGCACCATGGGTGTGAGGCCCAGTGGATGAGCCCCTCTCAGAGACATAGCTTACAATAGTTCATCCAGTAAAATGACATTGGAGCCCTGGATGTTATGGGCCCTATTTAGCATAATTATGGATGTATTTTATGGCCAACCAGGGGAGAGAGAGAGGCCCATTTAGCTTGCTGCACCAGGGCCCATGGCACTGTTGCTACACCACTCCCTTCTGATCCTTGCAGCCATGATCTAGTGCTGTGAGGACCAGGATAGGCCTGCTTTCCCCTGGACTTCATAGCTATGGTCCAGTGCTCTAAGGCTCACCAAAGAAAGGTGGCAGGGTACATGACTGTTTGGCCTGCATCCTGTAGCAAGCTGATGTAGGATAACAAAATGTCCAACTCTTTTGGGTTGCCAAGGGACTGATGCAGGTATTCAGTAAAATCAATAGGGGATGCAAATCACCCATTTTTTCCTGAGACGTCTGGAGCAGTCAAGACTAGTGGGATGCCCCAGCATTGATTCTGGGAACAACCACTGTGCAGAGGTGCAAGGGGGTCAGCATTTGCTTACATGGTAACTTGGAGGGAGGACTTGTATCAGAGGAAGTGGCCTACATAGGCCACTTTATTAAAATGTTTACCTTTAGGGGTGCTAAACGGAGAGAAATCTGAGAATGAAACAGCCCTCAACGAACAGCACCCACCCTAAAACCTTTACTTTAAAGATAATGGCCAGTCAACCCATGAGATAATGGTAGATAAAGAGGAAAATGTCCAGGAAGAACATGATTTGCCCAAGATCAAACAATGTGGTGAAATAGGAGAACCAAGATTACAACAGAGGACTGCTTGCTTCAAGACACATAATTTTCCCAGTATACCACATGCTTTACCTGTTAAAGAGAGTAGGGGTCTAATTTAAGACATGATTTTATTGGATGAAAAGTCCAAAATGAACTCACTGATTTTTTGGTAACCTCCAAATAAACATCTGCTTCATAAAACCACAAGCAAGTATGTAATAATGGCAAGTTGGCTTCTGTACTGGGGAGTGAGCCATAGGGAAAGGTGTGTGGGGGTGGAGGCTGTTCTTGACTTTTAGAAGTTAGGGATTGATTCTTGTCATCAAGGTCTCCCAACCATGGCCCGATGCTGGAAGGTCGAGGGGAGGAAAGGCCCTCCCTGTGCCTCGCAGTGCTGGACCATGATGGGAAAGGCTACTCCTCCCTCGAGCCTCACAGGCATGGTTAAGCGCTGTGAGATTCGAGGAAGGGCCATGCCCTGGCTTTGTAGTGCTGGGCCATGGGTAATAGACCTGTCAGAGCCTTTCTTCCTTGGGTTTTGCAGTCCTGGTCAAGTACTGAGTGGCCCATAGGACTAGGCCCTAGGTTTGCCTTTGATTACTTCTGAAGTTCAAGTAATAATTGTTCCAGTTACTTTGCTGTCTGCAAATCAGTATTAATGTCCCCAGATCCCATTCCTTCTGTGAAATGGCTAAATTAAATGCATGGCCCATTATAGAATGGCTCACTGCCTCTATTATCGTTCATTAAAAGCACTGCCCTGTTTTCATAAGAATGATGCTTGTCTCTGGAAGAAGGTTAGATTGGTTTGTGGCGTGGAGGAATTTCTCCTTTCCGCTTTTCCGCATCAGGGTCACGGAGCAATACATTGTACCCTATGAATAATTATTTTTGGGATATCCATTGGTGCTGCAAGACTATTATAAAGGCACTCCAAATATACTGCGTCTGTGAAGGCTCATGATTCTCGTCATTCTGACTCTGGTCACAATTCCTTCTTGGAGTGTCCTGGGTGTCCTGGCAGCTATATACCTGGTCATCGACTTCTTCCCGTGGGGTCAACACATCTCGGTTGGACCCCCTGCTTCCCGGTATCCAGTGGAAGTACCTTTCTGTCTCAAACAGCCAACACTTGGTCGCTGAATTTGTTCTACGGGGCCGCTTTACCATAGTCGGACCTCTCCTTCCAGGATATCCAGTGAGAGATTCTTTCCTGTCAAACGCAGGTGTACATTGGAGTTTATTTCTCCATGTGAAGATTGACTGTCTTCAATACAACTATCGCTGACAATTATTCATTGACAGCCTGTTTTGAAATGTACGTTACACGTGACTTATTGCTTGCCCTGAGGAAGTTCCCTCTATGGGAATGAAACGCGTTGGCTGGATTGTCTTAACTTAATGAATTTTAAAAGAATTTATTTGGAATAAAGAAGTTATTTTTCTACCTACACTGGCCCACTGGACTTTTTGAGCTCTGCACCTCCATTTGTTGTATTACTTTCTGATCAGGAACACAGTGATGCCACGCAACGACTGGCATAGGGGTTGTTTGCACAGCGATTGCACATATAGGAACTGGCGTGAGGTGCGGCATAGAAGGTCCGTCGTTGCTGTTTCAACTATATGAGTTGTTCACTATGTAAAAGGCAAACGAAACACAAGCATTGATAAAGGGTCCAAATCTTGGGAATTACCCATATGATGGGGGGCCCAGGAGTCCCTAAATTATTTGATTTGTAATGAATAGGATCAAACACCACCCTGGGTGTCATGCTTCAACATTGGCCATCCTCACTTGCCAAAGAATCCCCTGAAGATGTTCAGGCATCCTGTAATGGCAGGAAGTACTTGCGGATGAAGGGTGGGCAATGGGTTCCAAACTATCTGGATTGGCCGATAATCGGTCAGAATTGCACTCGTTTCCTATGAGATCCCTGGCCCAGACCGGATGTGGACCTGATTTGGGAATGACGTGGCAGTCTGGCTCCTTTAGGTATCTGGGGATACATGTGTCACACTCTAGCCTCAACGACATAGAACATAATATTGAAAGGGGCTTGAAGGATATGGGACAGTCTCTCCCCTTCTGGCAGAAATTACCATTGTCACGTATGGGAAGGATGGCTCTTAGTAAGATGATGATGCTCCAAGGTGTCTCTACACTTCCATGGTGTGATGTGTTTATCTCCTAGGACAGTGTTTCATAGGATTGACACAATGCAGTCTGCACTTTTATGGGGCAGGTTGTGACCCAGTATTAAGCTTAGCACCCTGAAGCTCTCTTATGGAAACAGGGATTTGGCCACTGCCATTGTGGAAAGACAAACACGCCAAAAGGTAGTGAAGTCCCCTGGCAGGATGCTGCCCTTTACATGACCTGGGAGTGGCACATTTGGTTTCAAGCAGGAGGATCAGTGAGCCCCCTACCATGTGGTACCGATGTCTCACATCTGGGATCGTATCATAAATATGTGGTGAGGGGAACTCCCTTCCGATTGGATATGGAGTTGCCCAGCCTTTAACAAGTTAAAACAGATAGCCGAGACAGCATAGTGGATTGATGGAGGGTGCAAGGTACTGGGTAATCTCTATGAAGGAGAGGTCTTCATTATATTTGAATAGGCTAAATAGAAATTCTCAGTAGGCCCAGGTCAGTTTTAATATTCGCCAAATGAGAGCTGAAGCTCCGCACTGCTGGGCAGGGTTCCTCGGATGACCCTTGAATTCAACTATGCTGCGAGTGACTGTTGAAAATACAAATGAGGGTAGGCGGGTCTCTCCGTTATGCTGGGTGATGCTGAAAGACTTGGGGCCGTATTACACAAATTGCCCCGGGGGTGCAACGGGCATTTGTGACTGCTTTGCGTGCCGCTGGGCTCTTTGGTATTACAGAATGGGGCGCAGAAACTTGTGCGGCCCCTTCTGTAATACCAATAGAGCTTGTGCACATAAAGCGCCAGTGCTATCTTCAGAGGGTGTTTCCTCAGTTAAATGAGGACGTGTCCCATGCAAAAGAGGAATCCCTGCGCCCCTGCGCCTGCACCATATTACATATGTGGGTGCAGAGGCAAAGAAGCTCTCAGGAGGAGCACTAACAGTGTACACCTAAATGTTGGCGCACTGTCAGTGTGCCCCCTGATGGAAGCCCTCTGCAGGGGACAAAGGGGGTCCCATGGACCCTGCAAACATCCCCATTTAGGCGGGTGAGTCACTGACTGCACCCGTCTGCAAGGGGATCTCTAATCCCCCTTCAAAGTGCAGGCGAATTGCCGTCTGCACTGTGAAAACACGGATCAGCTTTAAAGCACCTGTTCCATTTTTCACATGAATGCTCTGCCCCAGGGCAGTGCGAGTTCCCAGCTGCTCTGAGGGCAGCGAATTTACCATAATGCGGTGCATTTTCCTTCATTATGCTGGGCGCAGCTTTTAAAAGGTGCGCACAGCGCAATGAAGGAAAATACGCATGTATAATGTGGCCCCTGGTGCAAGGACCCCTAAAGATTCGGGTCAAGTGGAAGCAGAATATGGCTGCCCCAATGAGACTCTGAATGGACTAAGTTGTTGCAGTACGAAAAGAAAGTCTCTAGTGACACTTGCTTCTGCCTGCCTCATCCTATTTAACATGTTGCATGGTGCCCATCTCACCAAAAACACCCTTAGTAAGATATATCCTGCATGACCGGATGAATGACCCCACTGTCGGTGAAACAGGCGGCTTCCTACATAGGATCTGGACTTTCCCGTTGGTCTGTGAATATTGGCCGAAGATGGTGGAGGCTCTCTCGGGCTTGTTCCCAGGGAGCAGGTGCACAGCTCTCTCCACGATGCATATTCGAATTACACTCTCTACACAAAAAAGGCACAATGTATTATAAGTTTGTATCCTTAACAATACTGCTGGCTAAACATAGGATAATGATCCTTTCAATATGGCTACAGGGACCCTCCTTACCGCTGTGGTACAAAGATGTTTCTGAGTATCTACTGGCCGAAGAAATCATGATGGAAATGGTTCATATACCCAGAAAGCTGCAAGATGATCTGCAAGAGGTGCAAGCAATGACAGATCAACTCTTGGAAAGGGGTAGAGATCCTATCATGTCACAGTCCACCCGTGCCTCACAAAAGTTAAATGATTCCCTCCTAAGAGTTATTGCATGCATATGTATTTAGGCTTGAACTTGATTCTATACATGCTAGGGATTGTATTCCCATCAACTTGTGCTGGCTGATGGTCTTGCAATGATATTACTTCTTAACATGGGCCCGATATAGGTAAAATCGAAATACCGAGTTCTTAATAGCGAATTTTACCGATTCGCTATTAAGGACTCGCAAAATTGAATGTAGGTAGGAATCGCTAAAATATTAGTGATTCCTTAACATTCCTTAATAACGAATCCCAAATTGTGATTAGCTAATAAGGAATACCTACCCATTCATTCCTATGGGCTAGGAGGCCCATAGGAATGAATGGGAAGATATTCACTATTAGCGATTCGGTATAAAAGAATGGTAAATAGCGGGCGCTATTTCAAGGGTGCCAGGGTGTCAAAAGGACACCCTGTTGCACCCCTGAAATGTGCATGTGTGCACATGTGGCGAACATACATGCCCTAAGGGCATGAATGTGTGCCACATGGCACTTTAAAAAAAGCAAAAAAGTGCTTTTTTAAAGGAAATCGCTAATTCCAACCAACTTGAAGTTGGTGGTAATTAGCGATTCCTTAAGGCTGAAGTGCACTTACTTTTGTGCTACTTGCATTGCATTTAAGGAACCGCAATTCCCGATTCCTTAAATGCAAGAGCAAAATAAGGAATCGCAATTTTGCAATTCCTTATTTTGCTAGTAGGTTTAAACTCACCTACATTGCTCGCAGCCAAATAGCGATCGGTAACGCTGGAATTCTGCTAATTTCAGCATTACCGATCGCTATTTGGCCACCTACATCTGGCCCATAGTTTCTGTTACATGGACAAAATATAATATGAAAAGTGAATTCATTAAAAGTAATTTCATTATATTTTAATAAAAATAATTGTTTCATTAAACTATGTTAAATGTAAATAACATGTTTTATTTTTAGATATGATTTATTACAGTAAATCCATAAAATAACATGCATTTATATTTTTAAATAGTTCAAATAATGTAATTTATTTTAATATTATTTTCAATGGGATTTTATTTTAAGTCCCTACTTCCATTATTTTCAATGGGACAGTATTGCAGTTCCAGTGGTTGGGCATGTGTGTAGCTTTACTTGCTTTAGCTCTGAACTGGAATATATTTACAACTGTTTTGTGTGCTTTTTGGCTGTAGTAACTTTAGTGCAGTTTGTGAATAGGAATGAGCTTACTCTTTTTTGTGGGTGGATGCATTGCCCTCCATAAATCCTTCCTAACTCCTCCTGTAAACCCTCCCATTTTTCAATAGGTATTCCCCATTTTCCAGCTGCTCTCCTCTGCCACTCTGCAGTCAGGGCAGAGATCTCCGCACAGGAAACAATAGATGATACCGAGGCCAAACCTCCACATGTAGCTTGTGAATAGCATTTTGTAGTATGTTAGTAGCACTATTCTAGTATTCACAAACTGCACTTCTAAAGTTGGAAGCCAGATCTGGGTGACTGCAGTGGACCTGTTCTTGCAGGAATGAAGAGGAGGTCAGGGATGCGATTCTTAAGAACTTCTCTGTGCGGCAGGCGGCATTGTTGGCTGCCATCCAACCTGTCAGTCACCAACATACAAAGGTGATTGACATCCTCGACGACATACACTGTGCTTGTCTGCTCCACAGAGAGGTCCTGTATGGGCTAGTGGTTTTACAGGCACCAGTGCTTCCTGGTCACCTGAACCCATTTCTGACCCTACCTAAATTCTTCCTCCTGTTCCATTTCTACCACCTGCCCAAATACCACACCTGCACAATTTCACCTCCAAACCCAATCCCTTCACCACTCTCAATTATCCTACCTGGCCCAAGCTCACCTCACCACGTCCCCAAGATCTCACATAGGCCCAACAGCTTCCGCCTGAGAACACCAGGCTCACTTCCTCACACACAAGTCCTTAAAACGCAACCCCCTCCCAAAACAAGAGGCTTGGATTACCGTCTATTCCACATGGATGGAGAGCCCCAACCATGAGCATGCACAGAGGCTGGAGTCTTTTAAAAACTTTAGATCTTGGATAGGACACTGTCCCACCCTGACTAACCTTTTATGTCTGTTTTTTCTAAAGTATTTATTGTTGTCAAAAATACGAAACACTTCTCTATACGTGATTGTGCATTTCAGTATGTTACTTATGTTAACCACTTGGTTCAATATCCAGGTCTTGTGATTTCCTAGGTGATGCATTGTGGGAGATGTAGTTCATTCCCTGATGGGACTGGGAAAGGTGATGTGAGATAGAGTAGGTTGCACACAGAGAAGGGGATGTGTAAGTCTATAATTTACATTGTCACTTGGTTGGCAAAATATTAGCAGACCTTCACGTGTTGCATACACCAAGGTAGCCTATATTAGTGTAATGTCTGGCTTGGGGTGCATATCTTGCCCTTTATATTATGTGCAATATTCAAAACATTACTTAGCAGTAAGTGGGTTGTGGCATTATCTATTTGGGGTACATGGTTCCTTCATATGATTGTGTAGCGTGAGGTAAGTGTGTTGACCGGAATCAAGGGTAGTTACATATTAAGTGTGTTTTATATCAACCACTTCTGTTTATGATCAATACAAGTCTATATATCCTGCAGTGAAAATATATATAAACGTGTTAGTTATAGCGTGTCTGCATACAATGCTTGGCTGTCCATGTACATTTAAAAAAATGTATGGTACCTTACAGATTTGAGAGGTGGGAGGGTAGTAAAATTGTATAACATGAGCCTTTTATGTGGGTAGTTAGTGAGGCATATAGACGGACAGGGATATAGGAGAGATTGTAGTTAGATGTGGTTTTGTATACATAAAGTTAAGTGTAGTGTAGTTGGTGGCTAACATAGTGATATAAAAATGTTTTAAATGTTATACTTACCTTTTATTTTGTAGTGCATTGTTGTTGTTCTTTCACCACTGCCAGTCATTATGCTCTTAGTAGCAGGGACGTGGCCATTCCGTTAGGTGTGGGGGGTTTGTGGGTGGGGTTTGGCTATTAATGTTCTTTACCTCCAACCCAGGTGTGGCGAATGAACTGCTGTCAGTGAAATTATACTCTAAATATAGTGGATGGAGTACTGACTTTCTGCCGTGTTTAGGGTGTACCACAGTCGATGGAGTAAGGAAAATGTAGTGGATAGATGGCAGACTTTTGTCTGTCAAACCGCCAAACTCTAAATAGGAAGGTTGAATCATCATGGCAGCGGATGGTTTAACAGCTGTTTTTGGACAGCCGGTCCACCTCTGTCAAACTCTAGCTCAGGCCCTAAGTTCTGCACCAGTAGAAACAGCTATCCCGAACCGCGACGCAATGTCTCCTCCACATAGTTACTCGAGCAACTGCAGCTCAGCCTACTTAGGTCTCATCAGTGAAGTATAGCTTGAGTCCTGTGGCACAGTGAGCACGGGAAATCTGGGCATAACTACTGCACGTTCAGACTCTCTTATAATGAGCATTTTAATCATGCAACTAAGAATCACACAGTGAATATGCTGTGAGCCCCTCTTCCTTATGTTTCTGGACTGGTGTCTGGAATGCTGAAACTGAATGATGTTATGTCATATGATATCATTCTTAAAGCGCAGTAAAACCCACAGGTACCAAAGCGCTATTGCGAGTTAGACTCGTCAGCAGAATCAGACCAACCAAGAGATCAGTAAGCTACAGTGAAAAGAGTCAGGTTTTCAAATGTTTTTTAAAGAACATAAGGGGGTCTGGTTCAGAAATATGGGGGGTAGGGTGTTCCACAGCTTAGCAGCGGCAAATGAAAAGGAACGCCCTCCCCATCTTTCCTTCCATAATCTGGGAATCGTAACTTTTTTGAGGGAAGCATATCTCAGAGACCTATTGGTGTGTACCAATGAAATGAATGAAATGAAATTTATAAAGCGCGATGGCCATCCTGAGACCTCCCAGCGCTACGGACAGCACAGCCAGAACCGGTGAGATGCATGTTAGAGCCAGTTTTTGTAGAGCCAAGTTTTTAAGAGCCTCCGGAAGATAAGCAGATTGGGTTCCTGTCGAAGGGAAAGAGGGAGAGTGTTCCAGAGAGTTGATGCGTTGTACGTGAAGGACCGTCCGCCACTTCTAGCTCTCTTTATTCTGGAGGGAAGAGAGAGGGAGGCAGTGGTGGATCGGAGAACCCTTCTGGGTTGGTAAGGGATAATCAAAGATTGTGTGATGGAAGGGCCAGTTTTCCAGAAAGCTTTCTGGGCAAGGCACATGACTTTAAACTGAATCCTCTCTTTGATCGGCAGCCAGTGTAAGGCCTTGATGGCAGGTTTTGCCGACTGCCGCCGCGGGGTCTGTAAGAGGAGGCGAGCAGCGCAGTTTTGAACAATCTAGAGCTTATTGATGGTTGAGTGAGGGGCACCCAGATAAAGAGCGTTGCCGTAGTCGAGGCGAGAGAGGATAAGCGCCTGGACCATGATCCTTCTGGCTTGAAAAGGGAGGAGGGGGAGGATCTTTCGTAGCATTCTGAGTATACCAAAGCAGGAGGCGGAGAGTTTTACCGCTTGTTGGCTAAAGGTGAGAGAGCGGTCTAGCCAAATAGTGCATTCAATTGGCTAGGGTCCTTCTTATGCAAAGCCAAAAGTACACAGAGCCTTAAAGGAAATTCGCTTCCTAACCGGAAGCCAATGAAGAGACCGAGACCCCCTTGGGGATGTTTAAAAAAAGGCAGGCAGCATCATTCGGTACAACCTAGAGTTTATTCAGGGAAGAACTGTTCATGTTGAGGTACAGTGCATTACAATAATCAAGCCGCATGGTGGCTAAGGCAATGATGACTGATTGCTGCAACTGCTCTGAGATCTTTTTCAGAATCCTTATGATGTAAAAACAAGTACTAGTAGTACGACTGACCTGTGTGTTAAAGCTCAAGCTATCGTCACAAATGGCACCAAGATTTTTTGCTACCTTTACTGGGGTGGGGTGGGGAGAGGTCCACAGACATTCGGCCACCAGATGTATTCCCAGGACTCAAACAAAAGGACCTCAGTCTTGTCTGCATTAACCTTCAAAGAGTTGTCTCTCATCCAGATGCTGATGCTAGTAATGCACCGGTTGAACCTCTCCACCACTGAGGTCCGGTTATTGGAAATGGAGACGATAATTTGAGTATTGTCAGCGTATAATAGTACTTGAAACCCGAATGACTGCACCAATTTAGCCAGAGGTGCCATATACAGATTGAATAGTGAGGGGTTCGAGGACGAGCCCTGAGGCAACCCACAAGGAAGGCTGAATGCCTCTGTCATAAAGCCACCACAGCTGACATCCTGTACCCTGTTGGTCAAAAAAAGAATGGAGAAGCTGTAAAGCAATCCCCTGGCTTCCTGCAGATGATGTACCATCTGTACGGGCAAGATAGTATCAAATGCTGCAAACTGTTCAAGCTTTACCGGGATAGCCGCCCCGCCCTGATTGACCTGCCATTGAATACTATCAGTCGCCACGAGTGCAGTCTCAGTGCTATGACCAGCCCGAAATCCATTCTGAGAGGGGACAAGGATACCATGGGTATCAATGAATTTAACTAATTATTGGTTAATCAACTTTTCTAAGATTCTAGCAGGGGCTGGCAGCAGAGAGATGGGCAGAGATTTTTCATGTCGTCGGGGTCCGCGTTTGGTTTCTTGAGATGCGGAGTGACAACCGCCTCCTTACAGACAGTAGGAAAAACACCAGATTAAAGTGTAATATTAAACACCTACCGCAGGAAATTGGCAATAGGATCCAAAGCTAGTTGTAAAGTTTTGGCGTACAAGGGTCACCAGGAGAGACAGATTTAAGACTCAGTTTGCTGGACAGAGATTGGGGCAAATGCAGAGAGAAGATTCTTTTGGGAGCAGGTAGAGGAATTATCAAAAAAGGGGTCACTTTCCAAAAAGCTGCATTGAAGTCTGAAAAAATGCTGAGAATTTTGTGCCGAAAGTAAAAAGCTACCTTTACACAAAATTCTTGGGATTGATTAAAGGAATGCTGAGAGGGTGGATCGGAAAGCTCCTTCACTTCGTTAATTAATCTGTAGTATCCTAGTATCTGACTTCAACTCGTCGCCAAATAAATGTAGTAACGAAGTCCAGGCAGGTTGTTGTAGTACAGGAAGTTTTATTGTAGTTTGTTACATGTTCTGTAGATCAGCTCAGAACTAGCCCCACCAGGAGCAGCCAGCAGGCTACTCAGCCCCTCGCAACTGTGACTTTCATCTCAGACTCTCATTCCACTAGCTGAACAAGAGGTGAAAACAGTATTTACATTTACATGAACAGGATACTAGGATACTACATAATCGGTGTGAAGTGGAAGCTAGGGGATGAGGCCCCTGCCCTCTAACTTGTTAGTCAGTTTCTCCAGTGTTACCACACACATGCAGTTCATACACCGCTGATGCCTGCATAGCTGTACTACTTGGCAGATGTATTTATGGGGCGGAGGGGAATGCCACTTACGAGTGTGTGGTGGGTTGTGTTGAGGTATTCATGGTAATGACTGCTGTTAGCGCCTCAGGCTGTAACGTAGATAGAATGAGCTACTCCATGGTGGAGGTGGTGTTTCGATGGGAGGGCCTTCTACTACAGCTGCATAACTCTTCTTCTAGCCGCCATCTCTTTGGTCCATGAACACAGATCATGCCGTTGTTTGCGTAGTTCATCAGTGGCTCTGTCACTGGCTTCCACAATGCTTCTGAGATCTCGGACCACGAGCCAGATATTCTTTTGTTTATTTAGTCACTTTTAATGTTGCCTTCCCAAGATTCTGGACAACACATTCACGCTGGCTTCATAAACGTCATAAACTTATGTTTGCACTTCCTGCTCCTTCCTCCCTCTCTGTTTTCTGTTTGGCCATCTTTACAGCGCGCTCAGCGGCTTATCTACTGCCCTCCTGTTCCCTCCAGTGAAGCAATAAGTAATTGGTGGCAGTAGCAGGCAAGGACAATGGGAACAACCTTTCCCCAGTTTGGAAGTAAAAAGCAGGTAGAAGTGGAGGGCAGGGGGCTAATCAGACCTCTGCATTATTGAAAGCTATGCCTTGACTGGCAAAGAACTTCCTGGTTGTGATGAGGGTTGCTGCCACTGCGATGGCCACAATTTGTGCTCTAGTTAACATTGCAAATCATAAGACTTGCAAATTGGTAATGGCTTGTGATTGTATACATGGATTTGCAATTGGAAAGTAACAATTTGGTATATTTTCCTAATAGAAAATGACAAATCTTCCTAAGTTTAGCGCTGGGAGGCCTTCGAGTAGCCAAGCGCTTTATAAAACCTCTGACTGGAATAAGATCGGGCTCTATGTTACTCCATTTTGGGTCTTGACTCTCCAGGGGTAGCAAAGTCAAACAAATAGCGCTTACTCTGGGTGGTGGCGGTTGGAAATTCAGGCACAGAATAACATATTAAATAACTCACAGTAAACTCACAGACGAGGACAATGGCAGTTTAAGTGTTTGTTTAGGTGTATGTATACGTGTGCAAGGACAAAATGTAGCCACTGAAAGTGAAAGCATCCAGTGCCTGGAGTGGGCTGGTCAGTTGGAGCATAGTTTGAGTGACATCTGAACAGACCAATGGTGAAAGAGTGTTGATTGAGAGCCCCTATGTACGTGTATACTTTTCTATGACATGTTTTGAAAACCATGAGCTTGGCAAGACATCTAAAACTGTCTTTAAGCCAGACCTAAACAAGCATTTCCAATGCAATGGTCTCGGCACTGTTAAAGTTAGAGCTACTGGCATTGCTCATGACATTATTTTTGTTTATGTTTTTGTTTTTAAAACATTTAAAGAAACGGCATTGTTATTTACAATGTCAATAGCTTAATCACTGTCAAATGCGAGACCTATTGCATTTGCACCCACACACAGAGTCACACACACAAAGCCATCCACACACACAGAGCCACTCACATAGAGCAACCCACATACAAATAGAGCCACCCACAGAGCCACCTACACACACACGCGGTAGCCCACTGACCTATTTACATTATGTGCACTTTGTGATCTGCATGGTACATGTTCTTTGCTGCAGGCACATTAACCCTATGTGCTACCTTTCCAGGAGTCAAAACTTCCACTAGACAAAACTCTGATCTCTCTCTAGGAAGAACATTAAACACCAGAGTCATCTTGACATTTTTATTGTTGCCGAAAATTGCTGGAGGCCAGGAAGGAGGCAGCAAGCGCTTTTAAAACCTTAATTTACTTGCAAACATAATGTCTCCACCCACAGTCAGCGCCCGGTCACACCGGTTGCACTGCCCTAGAGCTGGCCCTTCTCAAGGGTCCTGTGACCTCAGTGACAGAGTCACTGTTGTTCTTGGCTGTGCTGCTTCATAGGCCTGCTAGCAAGACTGGAGGTGAACTTCAGTATGGATTGTGGTGGACAAACCTTGAAGGTTAACCCAGACTTGCCAGTGCTAGGGTCCACCTGATGGTGGTAAGACACTAGCGCTTCTAAGGTCTTGCGAAGCCTTTTAAAGTCTAGCACGGGATTGTGCTCTCAGGAGAGTTGTCTGGTGGACTGGTTATTAAGGCTGAACCTGGTTCCCCAGTTCCAACTTCAGTAGCTCTGGCCATAGTGCCACATCGTCTCCCCCACTGAACACCATACTGTCCCACTGAGCAAAACTCACACTGCCTTCAACTACAACCCAATTGCTGCCGGCTATAAACACCTGGGTGCGGCTCAATTTAAATGACGCAATAGACAAGAGCAATATGCGGCCTACAGAAAATAGTAACATCATCCATGATACAACAAAACATGCATTGACAAAGTCAAAAGTTTGGCAGCCAATGCCAGTTTTATTGGCTTTATCAGTGCTTGTTTTATAGCATGGCATCACATTTTTGAATTCTTAAATAACTCACTTATTTGCTCAATCTCACCTGCTTTCCATGAGCAGAAAACAAGCAGGTGTTGCACACCGCACCTTTTGTTTTTATCAAAGTAATAATCCGTTATTTGTATAGCGCTTTTACAAAAGTGCTTTACGTCGAAGGTGGAAAGGAACATGAGTGGCTCAAATTATGGCTGCCATGCGATGGGGTGTCATTTACCCCCCCCCCCCCCACTTTATCAGCTTGATCTGGGGGTGGGCATCACAGGGTCATTTTGTGTAACATGAAAAATGTACTTTTTAATGGCTTCTTTGACTTTGTTCAGAGACTCTGGCCTCCAGGAAGTCCGTAAATACCATATCTTGCAGTGCAAGGGGGGAGAACAAGGATGGAGAGACGGAAGGATGGAGAGACGGAAGGATGGAGAGACGGACGGATGGAGAGACGGACGGATGGAGAAAAGGAAGGATGGAGAAAAGGAAGGATGGATGTTTTTAGCCCTGCGCTTTCCTCAGTAAAGACTCCATTCTGAGAGTTGTAGGATTGGTTGAGTTAAATGTGACTGACCCCTAAAAGCAATGATTTGGGAAAGGAAAACTGGGCACTGGAAACAGAGCATCCGGTAGCCCTGAGTCACCTGGTAACCCTAGCTTCAATGCCTAAAGCGGCTTCATGAAGTTCTGAAAATAAGAGAAACAGACCTTTTGTGCTAGGTATTTTGTCAGAGGTTCAGGGCGACGTGGAATCGGAAAAACAACAGGTGATAGTCCCGGAGAAGGTGTGATCGCAGCTCAGCACCTGGAAATCGGATCCATTCTAGCACCCACTTGTCCCGCCCCCTTGCCCTCCTGAGACTGAGGGCAAACAAAGGCTTTGTGTGTTTTAAACAAACACCCAGGACAGCTCTTTGGATATAGTGCGAGATCCCTCAGAAACACATTGGGGGGGTGGGCAAGGGATGTAAGGAGTGGGGCAGGGAACGGACGGCGCCCGGAAGAAAGGTAGAAATGCATCGACGACGATGCTCAGCAGGCGCTCTAACGCGCACCTACCTCTCTGTGTGTCATCTGCGGTTTGGGTGGGGCAAACAACATGTTATTTGAACAACAACATCGGCAGAGGTGCTCAAACCACACCACCCCTCCCCCCCCCCTGCAGGAGGCCGTGGCTTGAATGGAGTCGTGAAGGCATGGACGGGTCAAGCAGGGTCTATACTGCTCTGAAAACAGCCCCCAGACCAAATTGTGAAACTCAAACACAAGACATGCACTTACACATAAAAGTTGTACTCGAGCTGTGTAGCAACTGAGTAAAACAATGACTTAAACGACGGAACATAGAAATCGAACAAAACGCAGACAATAGCATGCAACTTTGACGCACAGTATCATCTGTGCCACTTGCATTGCGTCCTCATGAGGCTTGCTGCGCAGCTCTCACTGGCACACATATAGCGCTTACTACCCTGCCCCGACAAGGCATTGATTCGCTTTGCACAAGGGACAAGGGGGAAAGGCGTCCAAAGCACGGTGCGGATCACTGCTCGTCGAACTGGAGCCTGCCCCGGCAGCGCCGCCACCAGCACAACAACACGGCGCCGGACGGATGGATCCTCATAGCCAGACGACAGCAAAAAAATGGCGGATGGAAGCTTCGAAATTTTTTCAGATTTGGGGGCGTGTTCCTGCTGTTCTAAAAGGGCGTGGCTAAAAAGTGGAAAGAACAGCACGGAAAACGCCCCCGAATCTGAAAAAGACGGAGCCTATTTGGAGGGACGGCTCTCTCCTCCAATGGCTCGCCTCCGTTTAGGAAGCCAGCCAATGGAGGAGAGGCAAAAAGAGAGGCGGGCTAAGGAGCCACTCTCAGAAACATTAAATCTCCGACTTCCGGTTCTGCCTTCGGCAGACCGGACGGTCCTTGACCTAAAAAGGACAGACAAATACCCACATTAGTTGCAAATGGCGCTTTGCTCACATAATTACCTCTCTAGGTTTAATCATGAATCACACAACAGCGCTACGAGGCGCTGTGAATGGAGAGTATTGCCTGTAACTAAACAGTGTAACATGACATCATCGACTGACACAGAATAGTAACCCTAGAATGTGAGGAAAAGGTTTCTGCAAGGGGTCGGAACGTGTGCTTTCTCGTTTCACATTTTGCCCAGCCCATCAGTAACAGAGAATAGACGTACTCATGGAAGCTTGGTAACATTTAATCTTTCTTACTGTGCAGAACAGACAGGTGACTGCACACGTGCTTTCTGTACTCAGGACGCTGCTCATGTACGTCGGGGCTTGGCTTCTCTCTGACGCGTTTGAAAGAAGCTCTTTGTCGTCCTCGCGCTCTAAGGACAGGAGAACTCTGCATGGTTTAAGCTACAAGACACAAACCCCAAAGCCACATAGTAAAGTAAGTACATCATAAATTAAATCTGTATATCACAGCACAAACACCTACTTTCTGAGCACGCCACTGATACAACCATTTACATGGAATATGTTTCTCCCGACTTTGTTCTTGGATTTTGGAGAGTTCAGCTAAGCATGCACACAGACACGGCCCGTGCAGGTAAGAGAGGTGGGGCCGGGTTGCTGAGGGGGAGGGATTTTGCCAGACGAAGACGAGGGAAAGTTAAATAAATAATTACTTTTCCCTCGTATTTGACCATTGAAATACCCCCCCCCCCCCCCAACCTGGCCCCACCTCACTTACATACCTTGTTACATATATTCACTTTCACTGGTTTTTCTCTGCTGTGATCCTGCTTTAACTTTAATGCATTCAAAGTGATTTACATTTGCATCTTGGTACCATCAGAACAAGGCTGCTCACAATGCGCCGGGAATTATCACCGCTATATCATTGCCAGCATTTTGGATCACAGTTATAATTTTGTAAAGAGAAATATCGTGTGGACAGAATATTGTGTCAAAAATATTAAGGACCAAAATATCGAGAAGTTTAGTAGAAATATGTAAGTATAGATTTACTATTCCTAACTCCACATCTATGTACCTTGAAGATATATATATATATCATCAAGTGCAAATAGGTAAGTATAGATTTACTATTCTTAATTCCTCAACTACGTACCTTGAAGATATATATATATATATATATATATTCACTGAAAAAAACATAGGTTTCAGGCCTGATATAGTTAGGAATTAGCATTTAAAAAACCTTAGAAATTCACTAAAAAAACCATAGGTTTTAGGGGTGTTATAGTTAGCTGGACATTTCACTCGTACACAACCATTGAAATTCCTCCGATATAGTTAGTTGTACTAACTACATCTCGCGCGCGCGCAATCCACTGCTGATGATGTCAGTGAATTTCAAAGGTTTTTTAAATGCTAATTCCTAACTATATCAGGCCTGAAACCTATGGTTTTTTCAGTGAATTTCAAAGGTTTTTTGAACAGAGTGTGCTTGTGAGGGGGCGGGGCCGAGGGACGATCGTGTCTTTTAAAAAAAAAACATTGTTGAAAGGGGGGCTGTGTGGCCCCTCTTCCTTTTACTTATTTGTGGCCCTGGGGACCCCATCCCCCAGGGCTTCACCCCCAAATAAACATTTTAAAACTTTTTTATGGGAAGGGCCCATTCCGGGCCCCGGGGACTCCAGCCCCCGGGGCATGGCCAACTTTTAAAATATTTTTATGGAGGGGGGCTGCGTAGCCCTCCTCCTCTGGCCACTTAAGGCCCCAGGGACCCCATCCCCCGGGGCCGGCCATTGATTTTTTTTTTGTTCTTAATGGGGGAAGGGTGCCCCGTGGCCCCCCTCCCGGGCCACTTATGGCCTGGCCTCTCGTTGGGGACCGTTGGGGGGTCCCCAATCCCCCCACGGTCCCAGACGGCTCCCCGCCTCCTGCGGGAGCCGGCATTGCCTTTCCACATGGGGAGAAGCTAACATGCTGCTCTCCATATGGAAAAGCAATCTGCTTTGCTTCATTGAAGCGAGAGCAGTTTTCCCTGCTCTCACTTCAATGAAGCAAAGCAGTTTTCAATGGCAGGGTGGGAGCCGCGAGGCTCCCGCCCTGCCACTGCAAACAGCAGTGTCCTGGGGGTGGGCACCCCGGGATACTGCAGGAGCCGGCCCTGGGGGGTGGCGGTCCCCAGAGCTTGTACAAGGCTCCAGGAGGGGGGCCGCACGGCCCCCCTCCCACATCTGTTAGAAGCCCCGGAGGGTGGCGGTACCCGGGGCTGGGAGGGCCTCAGAGCCCCCCCACACCCAATTTTTTGTAGCCCCGGGGGTGGCGGTCCCCCGGGCTGGGGGGGCCTGAGAGCCCCCACCCAATTTGTAATAAGCCCCGGGGGCCCCCCTGTACATATAATCCATTGCCCCCGGAATTTGGCCCCACCGGGGGCTACATACCAATTAAGCGCGGGAGTCCGCGCTTAATTATTTTTTTTTTCTGCGTGCATCCTCCAGTTTAAAAAAAAAATAATAATTTTTGGGGGTCTTGTGGGTTCTTGTGGGACCCCCTGAGCAGGCCCAGGGGGTCAGAGTGTTTCTACCCTGCCCCCTTTTAGCGTTTTGCGATTTTTTGGGGGGTTTCTTGTGCCTCAGTTATACCGAGGCACAAGATGGCTGCCAACACTTCCTGATTCAGAATGTTGGCAGCCAATTAAAATATAGCTCGTGATCGGGAAGGTGCGCTCAGGATGCGCGGATCCTCCGAGGCTATAGATATATATGTACTTTTAACTGTCATTTTCTCTGGAGCTACTGAACGGATTTACACCATTTAAGCAAAAGGCACGAGTCTGAACTAAGGACTACCTCTTTGCCAAATTTGGTGTAATTCCGTTCAGCAGTTCGGGCTGTAGCTGCGGCTAAAGGTCCTATGGGAAATTGCATTGGGAAAACGTGTTTTGGGCCCCCCCTTTTTTCTCGGCCCCCGCTTGACGAATCACCGTGAAACTTTCAGAATAGTAGCGGACCGAAGCTGGCCACAAGTTTTGAAACTTTTGCGAAGATTCGTCAATCGGCGCCAAAGTTATTCTAAATAGAATGTTGCGGATTTCCTATGGTAAATAGGTCCTAACTATATCTACCTACTGGCGACTGCCAGTAGGTAATATATATATATATATATATATATATATATATATCCTGGCTCCTCTCCCACCATTTACGCCTGCTGTGTCAGAGCATTCAGCTCTGACATTTTAAGCAATCACACCCACTTATGTCAGTTGATGCACACGCGAGCTGGAAGAAGGCGGAATGCCGAAACGCGTCCTCGCGATTGGTGTGCCTGAATAAAGGGATTCAATACACCCCGTGAGTGCAGTGTGTTTTTGCACCCGAGCCAGATATTTAAGAATGGACCCACCTCCATCTTTAATTGCACTCGTCAGAAGAGTGCAGCAGGCGTAAATGGTGGGAGAGGAGCCAGGATTTTACAGCGTCTTGCACCACCACTGGGCGTCGGAAATATCAGCGTTGCGAAAGCGTCAGTCATACAGACTGGAGGACAATCGGATATATGCTGATCCCTGCGCTGTTTTGTGACATAACCCGGAGGTTGACGAGGGGTGCCCTGAAGACCACATTTGACATGTGGGGACCAAGCCAGCGGTAATGGGGAGATGTACGAGCAGAGGGGCCCACGACATTGGCTATTGAGCAACCAATCCCTACCTCCCTACCAGCTACTGCGGCCAATGAGCATTCAGCTCTGACATTTTAAGCAATCACACCCACTTATGTCAGTTGATGCACACGCGAGCTGGAAGAAGGCGGAATGCCGAAACGCGTCCTCGCGATTGGTGTGCCTGAATAAAGGGATTCAATACACCCCGTGAGTGCAGTGTGTTTTTGCACCCGAGCCAGATATTTAAGAATGGACCCACCTCCATCTTTAATTGCACCCGTCAGAAGAGTGCAGCAGGCGTAAATGGTGGGAGAGGAGCCAGGATTTTACAGCGTCTTGCACCACCACTGGGCGTCGGAAATATCAGCGTTGCGAAAGCGTCAGTCATACAGACTGGAGGACAATCGGATATATGCTGATCCCTGCGCTGGTTTGTGACATAACCCGGAGGTTGACGAGGGGTGCCCTGAAGACCACATTTGACATGTGGGGACCAAGCCAGCGGTAATGGGGAGATGTACGAGCAGAGGGGCCCACGACATTGGCTATTGAGCAACCAATCCCTACCTCCCTACCAGCTACTGCGGCCAATGAGCATTCAGCTCTGACATTTTAAGCAATCACACCCACTTATGTCAGTTGATGCACACGCGAGCTGGAAGAAGGCGGAATGCCGAAACGCGTCCTCGCGATTGGTGTGCCTGAATAAAGGTATTCAATACACCCCGTGAGTGCAGTGTGTTTTTGCACCCGAGCCAGATATTTAAGAATGGACCCACCTCCATCTTTAATTGCACCCGTCAGAAGAGTGCAGCAGGCGTAAATGGTGGGAGAGGAGCCAGGATTTTACAGCGTCTTGCACCACCACTGGGCGTCGGAAATATCAGCGTTGCGAAAGCGTCAGTCATACAGACTGGAGGACAATCGGATATATGCTGATCCCTGCGCTGTTTTGTGACATAACCCGGAGGTTGACGAGGGGTGCCCTGAAGACCACATTTGACATGTGGGGACCAAGCCAGCGGTAATGGGGAGATGTACGAGCAGAGGGGCCCACGACATTGGCTATTGAGCAACCAATCCCTACCTCCCTACCAGCTACTGCGGCCAATGAGCATTCAGCTCTGACATTTTAAGCAATCACACCCACTTATGTCAGTTGATGCACACGCGAGCTGGAAGAAGGCGGAATGCCGAAACGCGTCCTCGCGATTGGTGTGCCTGAATAAAGGGATTCAATACACCCCGTGAGTGCAGTGTGTTTTTGCACCCGAGCCAGATATTTAAGAATGGACCCACCTCCATCTTTAATTGCACCCGTCAGAAGAGTGCAGCAGGCGTAAATGGTGGGAGAGGAGCCAGGATTTTACAGCGTCTTGCACCACCACTGGGCGTCGGAAATATCAGCGTTGCGAAAGCGTCAGTCATACGGACTGGAGGACAATCGGATATATGCTGATCCCTGCGCTGTTTTGTGACATAACCCGGAGGTTGACGAGGGGTGCCCTGAAGACCACATTTGACATGTGGGGACCAAGCCAGCGGTAATGGGGAGATGTACGAGCAGAGGGGCCCACGACATTGGCTATTGAGCAACCAATCCCTACCTCCCTACCAGCTACTGCGGCCAATGAGCATTCAGCTCTGACATTTTAAGCAATCACACCCACTTATGTCAGTTGATGCACACGCGAGCTGGAAGAAGGCGGAATGCCGAAACGCGTCCTCGCGATTGGTGTGCCTGAATAAAGGGATTCAATACACCCCGTGAGTGCAGTGTGTTTTTGCACCCGAGCCAGATATTTAAGAATGGACCCACCTCCATCTTTAATTGCACCCGTCAGAAGAGTGCAGCAGGCGTAAATGGTGGGAGAGGAGCCAGGATTTTACAGCGTCTTGCACCACCACTGGGCGTCGGAAATATCAGCGTTGCGAAAGCGTCAGTCATACAGACTGGAGGACAATCGGATATATGCTGATCCCTGCGCTGTTTTGTGACATAACCCGGAGGTTGACGAGGGGTGCCCTGAAGACCACATTTGACATGTGGGGACCAAGCCAGCGGTAATGGGGAGATGTACGAGCAGAGGGGCCCACGACATTGGCTATTGAGCAACCAATCCCTACCTCCCTACCAGCTACTGCGGCCAATGAGCATTCAGCTCTGACATTTTAAGCAATCACACCCACTTATGTCAGTTGATGCACACGCGAGCTGGAAGAAGGCGGAATGCCGAAACGCGTCCTCGCGATTGGTGTGCCTGAATAAAGGGATTCAATACACCCCGTGAGTGCAGTGTGTTTTTGCACCCGAGCCAGATATATATATATATGCACATATATCATCAAGTGCAAATAGGTAAGTATAGATTTACTATTCTTAACTCCACAACTACGTACCTTGTAGATATATATATATATCATCAAGTGCAAATATGTAAGTATAGAATTACTATTCCTAACTCCACATCTACGTACCTTGAAGATATATATATATATATATACATATATGATCAAGTGCAAATAGGTAAGTATAGATTTACTATTCTTAACTCCACATCTACGTACCTTGAAGATATATATATATATTATATATATATATATATATTATCTTATAGTTAGGACCGTGTTTCCATAGGAAATCTCAAAATTCTATTTTGAATAACTTTGGCGCCGGTGGACGAATCTTCGCGAAATTTTCAAAACTAATGGGGCGCTCCGCTCAGCTCCTACCCTGAAAGTCTCGGGGGGATTCGTCAAGCGGGGGCTGAGAAAAATGGGGGTCCCAAAACGCGTTTTCCCCATGCATTTTCCCATCGGACCTTTAGTCGAAGGTACAGCCCGAACGGCTGAACAGAATTACTTGAAATTTGGCAAAGAGGTAGTCCTCAGGTCAGGGAAGTGCCTTTTGCATATATGGAGTCAATCTGTTCAGTAGTTCCTGAGAAAATTGATTTAAAAGCACATAAATATCTATAGCCGCGCACCGTGCGCGCACCGTGCGCGCACCCTAACGTGCGCGACCGTAATTCTGATTGGTGGTTAAATGTCAGCCAACGTTCGAATCGGTCGAAATCAGGAAGTGTCGGCCGCCATTTTGTTTGTTTTGAGTGCGAGAGTGAAAAAGGAAGGTGGCGAACGTGAAAAGGGGGCAGGGTAGAGAGTTCCTGACCCCCTAGCCTTTGTCAGGGGGTCCCTGAAGGACCCCGAAGGCAGAAAAAAACATTTTAATTTTTTTCAAAAAATCGCGGGGTGCGCGCACTGTGCGCGCACCGTGAAAAACACTAAAAAAAACTAAAAAACTTTTAAATACGTTGTTTATTGTAAAATAAATATATAAAAAATATAATAATACATACATAAATTAGCATCAGTGATGTCATGAGTGATGTCACTGACCATGTCATGAGTGATGTAATATGTAACGTCATCAGCAGTGGATTAGGGCGCGCGAGTTATAGTTATCTGAACTAACTATAACGGGGGAATTTCATTTGTTTTTTACGAGTGAAATGTACAGCTAACTATAACTTGTGTGAAACCTATGGTTTTTTCAGTGAATTTATATATATGTATATATTGTTCCCCAATGTGCCCTACGCACAGGAAGTCACTCGACATCGCTTTGCCCAAAGGTTAGTATTATGCAGCCTGCCCTTCGCTTTCACATTATTTTCTTTTGCCGACGCGCTTCAGGATATCACAATCCCTTGCTCATGGGCAGCAAAACACGCAACAAATGCTCGCATTATTAATTCGCTCATAATTTATTCATTGGTATGACCGCCTCCAGTGGGCGTATACAACATTGCTTTCTGGGACATTGATTCCATGCGAGTAATGTATTACCTTTTGTAAGGTCCGAAGTGCGTTTTGCAATTAAAAAGTCCTTGTTAACCTCAGTAGGTGGTGTTGGCATTGGTGGGGGCTCAATCAACATAAAAGCGCTGTACTGTTCAATTCTTGGAAGTCCAAAAACTGCAGTCTCACAAGCTGGTTTCTGTTTTTTCCCAGCTTGCGATGGTGCTCTTCCCCACGGCTAAGGCTGCCGTGCATAATTTTGTTCCCCAATGTACCCTACGCACGGGAAGTCACTCGACATCGCTTTGCCCAAAGGTTAGTATTATGCAGCCTGCCCTTCGCTTTCACCTTATTTTCTTTTGCCGACGCGTATACAACATTGCTTTCTGGGACATTGAGTCCATGCGAGTAATGTATTACCTTTTGTAAGGTCCGAAGTGCGTTTTGCAATTAAGTCCTTGTTAACCTCAGTAGGTGGTGTTGGCATTATATATATATATTCAGCTACCAAAATGCGGAGCACTCTCGGGACGTTTTCAAAAATCATGTATTCGGCCTCTTAGCCTTCCTCAGTGCTCAATGATTTAGCACCAAACACATCGCATGTTTAAATGTTATCCCAGATGATTTCATTGGAGAAACACTTCATCATGGCCAGTGACGAAGGACTAATCAAATTATCGGTGTAATACCAGTCTTTCTGACTGCCATGTCAGCGTGTCCTTTACAGCTTACAGCCTATGATAAATATCAGATTATTTTTTAAAACGTCCCGAGAGTGCTCCGTATTTTGGTTGTTGAGTATTTGCACATGATCTCCCCTCACGTTTACAGTGGACTACAGCACTCGTCGAATAAGAGTTCAGTGGCTGGGTGAAACTTGGAGCGATATATATATATATATATATATATCATCAAGTGCAAATAGGTAAGAATAGATTTGCTTTTCTTAACTCCACATCTACGTACCTTGAAGATATATATATATATATATATTACCTACTGGCGGTCGCCAGTAGGTAGTTATAGTTAGGACCACGTTTCCATAGGAAAACCTCAACATTCTATTTTGAATAACTTTGGCGCCGGTCGACGAATCCTCGCGAATTTCTCAAAATAGGTGGGGCGCTACGCTCCGCTCCTACCCTGAAAGTCTCGGGGGGATCCGTCAAGCGGGGGCTGAGATAAAAGGGGGGTCCCAAAACGCGTTTTTCCCATGCATTTTTCCATAGGACCTTTAGAACGAGCTACAGCCCGAACGGCTGAACAGAATTACTCAAAATTTGGCAGAGAGGTAGTCCCTAGGTCAAGGAAGTGCCTTTTGTAGGTTTGGTGTAAATCTGTTCAGTAGATTCTGAGAAAATAGCCTTTAAATCAATATATATATCTGAGCCCGCTTACGGTACGCTTACCGTACGCTTACGGTAAGCGTACGGTGGCGTGCGCGAGCGCGATTCTGATTGGCTCTTAGATCTTAGTAAACATTCGAATCGGCCGAAACCAGGAAGCGGCGGCCGCCATTTTCTGTGTTTCACTCTGAAAAAAAAAGAGTGAAAACAAGAAAAGGGGGCAATGAGGAGAGTTACAGACCCCCTTACATTTGTGAGGGGGTCAAAGAAGGACTGTAAAGTACAAAACAAACATTTATTGATTTTTAAAAAAAATCACGGGGTACGCGTACGGTAAGCTTACGGTAAGCGTACGGAAGAAACATGGCGTGCGCGAAGGAGATTCTGATTGGCCCATAGATCTTAGTAAACATTCGAATCGGCCGAAACCAGGAAGCGGCGGCCGCCATTTTGTGTGTTTCACTCAGAAAAAAAACAGAGAAAACAAGGAAAGGGGGCAATGAGGAGAGTTACAGACCCCCTAACATTTGTAAGGGGGTCAAAGAAGGACAGAAAAGTACAAAAAAAACATTTATTGATTTTAAAAAAAATCACGGGGTACGCGTACCGTAAGCTTACGGTAAGCGTACGGTAAAAAAAATAAAAAAAAATAAATGAAAAGCAGATTTAAGAGTTTGCTCATCATATGTCCTCCATGTGCGCACGGTGCGCGAAGCGCATCGTGCGTTCATGGCCCATCTAGCGTAATGTGGGCACGCGGTGCGCGAAGCGCACCGCGTGCTCACTGTGCGCGCACGGTGCGCGAAGCGCACCGTGCGCGCATGGAACGAACTGCGTTAAGTGGGCGCGCACGCCACAAATGGCGTAAAGTAACTTAGCATTTAAAAAACCGTACAAATTCACTGAAAAAACCATAGGTTTCACACATGTTATAGTTAGCTGGACATTTTACTGATAAAAAACCAATGAAATTCCCCCGTTATAGTTACTGTAGGCAACTATAACTCACGCGACCGTAATCCTCTGCTGATGACATATGTGTCTTTATGAAAAAAAAATATTTGTAATATATGTATAGCTAAAATTTAATGGAAGAAGACATGGGCAAATAAGTGTCTAAATACAGTATTAGCATCAGCAGAGGATTGCGGTCGCGTGAGTTATAGTTGCCTACAGTAACTATAACGGGGGAATTTCATTGGTTTTTTATCAGTAAAATGTCCAGCTAACTATAACATGTGTGAAACCTATGGTTTTTTCAGTGAATATATATATATATATATATATGTATATATATCATCATCAAGTGCAAATAGGTAAGTATAGATTTACTATTCTTAACTCCACATCTACGTACCTTTAATATCTATCTATATATATATATTCACTGAAAAAACCATAGGTTTCACACACATTATAGTTAGGAATTAGCATTTAAAAAACCTTGCAAATTCACTTAAAAAACCATAGGTTTCACACATGTTATAGTTAGCTGGACATTTCACTCGTGAAAAACCATTGAAATTCCCCCGTTATAGTTAGTGCAGGCAACTATAACTCACGCGACCGCAATCCTCTGCTGATGACGTCAGATATTACATCACTGTATTTAGACACTTATTTACCCATGTCTTCTTCCATTAATTTTTAGCTATACATATATTAGAAATATTTTTTTTCAGAAAGACACATATGTCATCAGTGATGTAATATCTGACGTCATCAGCAGAGGATTGCGGTCGCGTGAGTTAAAGTTGCCTGCACTAACTATAACGGGGGAATTTCAATGGTTTTTCACGAGTGAAATGTCCAGCTAACTATAACATGTGTGAAACCTATGGTTTTTTAAGTGAATTTGCAAGGTTTTTTAAATGCTAATTCCTAACTATAATGTGTGTGAAACCTATGGTTTTTTCAGTGAATTTGTACGGTTTTTTTAAATGCTAAGTTATGTATTTTTATTTTTATTTTTTAAGTTTTTTCACCATGCGCGTACCGTACGCGCACGGTGCGCTTCGCGCACCGTGCACGCGCTGTGGTCGCTGTGGTCGCCCACAATGCGTTGTTCGTGCCGTGCGCGTACGGTGCGCGCACGGTGAAAAAACTTAAAAAAAAAAAAAAACATAACTTAGCATTTAAAAAACCGTACAAATTCATAGGTTTCACACACATTATAGTTAGGAATTAGCATTTAAAAAACCTTGCAAATTCACTTAAAAAACCATAGGTTTCACACATGTTATAGTTAGCTGGACATTTCACTGTCGCCCACAATGCGTTGTTCGTGCCGTGCGCGTACGGTACGGTGCGCGCACCCCGTGATTTTTCGAAAAATTTTTTTTTTTTTTTTAACCATTGGGGGTCCTTCAGTGACCCCCTGACAAAGGCTAGGGGGTCAGGACCTGTCCATCCTGCCCCCTTCTCACGTTTTCCCCCTTTGTTTTTCATTGCCTCAGACTGCGAGAGACAAAATGGCGGCCGACACTTCCTGATTTCGACCGATTCTAATGTTTACTGACATCTAACAACCAATCAGAATTGCGCTCGCTCACGTCACCGTGCGCGTACGGTATGCTTACCGTACGCGCACGGTGCGCGCTTATAGATATATATATGCTTTTAACTGCAATTTTCTCAGGAACGAATGAACAGATTTACACCAGACCTGCAAAAGGCACATCCCTGAACTGAGGACTACCTCTCTGCCAAATTTCAAGTAATTCTGTTCAGCCGTTCGGGCTGTAGCTTGGACTAAAGGTCCTATGGAAAAATGCATGGGGAAAATGCGTTTTGGGACCCCCCCTTTTTCTCAGCCCCCGCTTGACGAATCCCCCCGAGACTTTCAGGGAAGGAGCGGAGCGGAGCGGAGCGCCCCACCTATTTTGATAATTTCGCGAGGATTCGTCAATCGGCGCCAAAGTTTTTCCAAATAGAATGTTGCGGATTTCCTATGAAAACACGGTCCTAACTATAACTATCTACTGGCGACCGCCAGTAGATAATATACATATATATATATATATATATATATATATCATCAAGTGCAAATAGGTAAGAATAGATTTGCTATTCTTAACTCCACATCTACGTACCTTGAAGATATATATACATATCATCAAGTGCAAATAGGTAAGTATGGATTTATTATTGTTATCTCCACATCTACTTACCTTGAAGATATTTATATATATCATCAAGCGCAAGTAGGTAAGTATGGATTTATTATTCTTAACTCCACATCTACGTCAAGGGACATATGTGGAGTTACATATAGTAAAACGTTGCTTACCTATAGAAACTTGCTGTCACAATATTCATGTCATTGATATTCTTGACACAATATTTTGATCCACGATATTTCTGTTTACGATATTTTGTGTAAATACCAGCATATTACCAGGAATTACAAGCATTGTGTTAGGGCCTTTTTTTATTAGGGATTTCCAACAGCATGTTGCCAGGGATTACTGCTACTGTGCCTGCAATTACCACCATGGTGCCAGGGTCAGCATTTTACCTTGAATTACTACCACTGTGCCAGGGACAGCATGTTGCTAGGACTTGCCACCATTGTGGCAGATCCATAATTTAACTAGGAATTAAAACTACTAAAACAGGGCCACCATGTTTCCAGGGATCACCACCATTATGTCAGGTCCAGCATATTTTCAGGAATTTCCACCATGGTGTCACAGTGAGCATGTCGCAAGGCATTTTCATTACTGGGCCAGGTCCAGCATATTGCCAAGTATCTGACCCTTTGTGCCAGGGGGTAGCATTGTACCAGGAATTACCACCAGTGTGCCAGGGTCGCATTTTGTCAATGACTACCATGACTGTGCCAAGCTCACCATTTTACTAGGAATGACCACCATTGTGGTGATGATGTTGCCAGGATTTGCTAAGACTCTAACACGGCTAGCATACGGCCAGAGATTTCCACCATTTTTGCGGGCCCACCTAGATTCAGGAACTACCCCCATTGAGCCAGGCTAGCATTCTAACAGGAATTACAACCACCATAGCAGCATGTTGCCAGCGATTACCTCCATTGTGCCAGGGCAAGCATGTTTACTGAGATTACCACTGCCGGGGCACACATTTTACCATAAATTCCAATCGCTGTGCCAGAGCCAGCATGTTGCCAGGCATAACCACCAATGTGCCAGGTTGAGGGAGTTTCAAGAGATTACCAATACTCTGATAGGGCCAGAATTTATCACCACTGTGCCAAGGCTGGAATATTCCCAGAAATTTCAATCACTGTGGTGCTAGGATCAGCATGTTGCAGGGATTGCCACTGTTGTGCCAGGGCCTGCATTTTACCAGCAATTACCACCACTGTCCTAGGAGGGAAAACACCTTGGGCAGCATGGAGGTGGAGAGCATGGAGAGACAAACAGGTGTGCATGGGGGGGGCATGGGAGTGGGTATTGGCACCTGGCTGGGTCCAGGGGAACAGGGAGCAATGTGTGCACAAAAGGAATGCAGGGTGGGGGGGGCATTAGGTGTTCTGGCAGGTACAATGGGGGTACTGGTGGATGGGTTGATTTCACTCCACCAGTGCATCTCCATGAGCAGGGTGAGGCAGTGCAAGCACTGCTGTACGTGGACTTCTTGCGACGTGAGTGGAAGGATACACTTTTCAGCTCACATACCAAGGGGTGATGCGGTATGACAAGTTATGTGCTGACAGCCCTCTTCTATGTTAATCATAACATGTTTTGCCTGAGTGCTGCTGCTTAGGCAATACCTAATAAAAGGCCCTCAACTTTCATGCAAGTTACAGACCCTGCTTGAGGCTTTGTGGGGCCCCAGACTCCCACAGCAATACAACCTCTGTGGTCCTACCCCCCACTCTCAGGGCTGTAGGGTTCAATTGAACACATTTCTTACCTTTGGTATAACCTTTTCTGATGGATACTCTATTTGCAGATTTGTCACCTTGCCAATCCCCTCCAGGCATAAAACTGCATCCTGAAACTTTCTGCAAGAGTTCCTGCACTTCAGTAAGTGGTGCCATCATTTTCCGCTGGCCATTCTCACAAAGAACCATATATAGGAGCTACCCTTGCACAATGAAGTCAGTTTATTCAATGACATTTTCCACGCCCTCAGACGTCAAGCATAAATACGAAATTGAGAATTTAGACAATGTGTGTCCTAATGTGGAAGTTTACATCTCCCAAAAGCCCAATAATGGGGAGCAGGGCCAGCAGTGAGGAATCTGCAGTTACATGAAGTATCTACAAAAAACAGCTTTAATTAAGGTAAGTAAATTGTTCTTCTGATGGATACCTCTACACACGCATTTCTCATCTTTTGAATCATTGCCAAAGCTGTGCCTCACACGGAGAAAGGGCTGAGGAGAGGACCTTACACCAAGAAGTACTGTAAAATGATAATTTCTGCAGACATGAGAGCTGAGTGCCTGGTGAAGGTATGGACTGAAGCCCAAATGACAGCTTGGCAAATGTCCAAAACAGGAGCACCCAGAGTCAGGCCCATAGTAGCGGCCTTTGCCGTGGTGGAATAAGCCCTAAGGCCCTTAGGAGCGCTCGATTTGGCCAAGACATAACACAGTTTGATGCAAAGAACTATCCATTGCGATAAGTTTTGTTTTTGAACTGCCTTCCCCTCCTTCACACCATCAAATCAGACAAAAAGCTGAGTGTCCCCTCTGTACTCCTAAGTCCTATCAATATAGAAACTAAGGCCCAAATAGGATTGCATCTGTGGACCATCCTCCTCCTCAGAGGGATGTGGCGGAAAGGAGAACACTGAGAGTGTGGCGGACGGCTCATTTGAAGGGTGACACCACTTCTGGAAGGAACGATGCATGTATTCGAAGCACCAACTTGTCAGGGTGAAAGGTGGTGCCTGGACTGGTAATGCCTGCAGCTCACTAATGAAATGCACAGATCTTGTTTTTTTTTAATTTATTTTTTTAGGTTTTTTCTTTTTTTTCCTTTTTCGGTTTTATTTTTTTTCTCTTTTTTTCCCCCTTCTCTTTTTTTTTTTTTTTTTTTGTCCTCATCTGCCACCCAAGTTTCAATATGCAATCTTGTAGGTTTACACACATTGTGCTGCCTCAGTTACTATGACTGGTTGGGGCAGTAATGGAACGAGAAGCTCACCCCTCAGCCACAATGTTTCAACCAGCAATGATCACTAATATATAACCAAACAAGGATTGCTAGAATCCAGCCAAGGTACTAAACATAGCACCAAGAAACAACTATCCCCCAGAATGGGATTGATGGCTTAATCATTGGACCTGGGGGAAAAACAAAAAAACCATAAAAAAACAGATACTCAATGGACACAATTCAGAAGATGCCAGAAGGATCTTGTATCTGGATTACCGGTTCTAGCCAGGTCCAACTTAGAGACCAGCAGAGTAGAAGCATACCAGTCATTAATAGAAGGAGATGAAGAGTCCTTCCACTTCCTGCATATCTCCCTCCTGGCAAGCAGTATGGCATAAAAAATAAGCTTTTTTGCCAAGGAAGGGACCCCTTGATAGCAACCAAATATTACTGATGTTAGGTCCAGGGTAATGTTAACACCAACAGAAAGTGAAAGAGTCTTACTAATGGCTTCCCAGAATGGGGACAAATGCGGGCACTCAAAGAACATGCGAATGTCAGAAGCAGCCACCAAACCACATTTCGCGCAAGCCACACTACTCCCCACGGTAAATTTGGAAAGACGAAGGGGTGAGTAATATGCTCGATGAATGGTGAAAAGATGGTTCCTGCGTAACCATGCAGGTTTGACAATGTCCCACATCAACGTACAAGACGAATTCCAAAGATGTTGTAGATCGGAATTGGTGACATGTAAAGACCAAAGCTCCTCTGGCAATGAAAATATTCCATCCATTTCCTCCAGGATTAGATTGTACCACAGTGAAATTTCCTTCTTGGCAGGCAGTTTATCTGTCAAAAGCGTTATAAGATGACTATACGCACCCAAGGGATATTTAACACCATGTGGAGGTTGAACAGAATATGCACGAGACCAGCTCGATATTTGAAGATAGTTAAGCCTGGAGAAGTTTGGACCAATTTTAGTGCAAAGATATTCCCAGGGTAACAAATCCCCGTCAACAAATAGGTCACCCCACTCCTCCAGACCAGCCTCTCTCATAGGCATAGCTAGTGCATCACCTAACCAAGTTGGACCGTCAGGGAGATCCCACAGCGGTGTCCTGCTTCCATAGTACCCAACTTTGATGGCTTTAGACATCTGAGCCCATATTCTAGCCATACCCCAAATTTAAAAAGAAACCCTGACTGACTTACCCCTTCTACATCCAATAACATAGAATAAAGGGACCACACTCCATAACCTACTGGACTCTTTAATAGGATCCTGGCGTGAGATAGCTGGAAAGCCCAGGCATAAGCCTGGAGATCAGGGGCAGCGAGCCCTCCTTTTTCCCTACGCCTCCTGATTTTTTTCCAGGAGATTCTTGGAAGATGTTTATTCCAAATAAAGGTACTAATATCAGACTGCAATTTTCTGATAGAGGCGGGATCAAAATATAAGGGTATCGTATTAAACAAAAAAGAAACTTTAGGCAAGATAGACATTTTAACAAGGCTGACCCTACCCAGTAGGGAGAGCGGAAGATGGGCCCAGGTCTGGAGCAGCTTACGACATTCTTTTGCAACTTTTGAAAAGTTAGTAATAGTGATCTGATCGAGGTCAGCTACAAAATCCAAACCTAGATACCTCATCTGACTCCCCGGCCGGATTTCAGAATTAAAGGTACTTTGATCAATATTCCAGGTCATCATCTCGGTCTTTAGAGTATTAATTTCATAACCAGAGACCATCCCAAACTCCGAAGCCAACTTAAATATTGCTGGGAGGGCCTCATGCGGTTCAGAGGTAAATATAAGGATATCGTCGGCATATAGGGCCACCTTTCTCTCCCAGCCCCCACACGCAAATGCCTTGATGTTAACACTATCCCTCAAAATCTGGGCAAAAGGTTCTGCATACAGATCGAACAGGAGCGGGGAGAGAGGGCAGCCCTGTCTGGTGCCCCTCGAGATGTCAAATGGGTCAGATAAATTACCGTTAACCAAACCACGGGCACTGGGGTTCCGATAAAGAAGACCAATCGCCTGACGAAATCTACCCCCCACGCCAAACTTTGCCTAGGCCTCCGACAGATAGAACCAATTGACTCTGTCGAAGGCCTTGGTGGCGTCCAGCGTGAGAACCGCCAAGGGCAACGACTTCAAACATGCCATATCTATTGATCCAATCAAATCAAAAGTCAGTTCAAAAAGCTGTCGCCCCTTAATAAATCCCTTCTGATCAGTGTGTAAAATAGTGGGAGCGACTAGAGACAATCTCTTTGCAAGAATGGAGGCAAAGATCTTATAGTCTCCATTCAGAATAGAGATTGGTCCATAAGAACCGCAGGCTGTTGGGGACTTCCCTAGTTTCAAAATTACAGTTATGGATGCGTTATCCCATGACACGGGTGGTCGCACTCCATCCAGCAAGATCTGATTAAACAGTGCAACCAGGACAGGGACAAGTTCCTGCTCCAAAGTTCTATATATTTCAGCAGGCAGGCCATCAGGCCCAGACGCCTTTCCTTTCTTGGCATCCTGGATGGCTTTCCTTACCTCTTCTTCCGAGATTTTACTATCTAGCATTACTGACTGATCAGCGGAAAGACTTGGTAGATCTATTTTCCTAAGCCAATCATTGATAGTAGCAGTATCCAATTTCTTATCTTCATGGTAAATAGCTTGATAGTAATCTCTAAATGCTGCTCTAATGTCTGCATCTGAAGAAAGAGGGACGTTATTGACATTGATCTGGTTGATGTTGTTACGAACCTGATCAGTTTTTGCTTTCCATGCCAATAACTTACCAGCACATTCTCCATACTGGAAATGTGCGATTTTACTGTCCTCCCATCTTTCCTGAAGCCGCCGGTTAAGAATCGAGGACAGTTGGCCCCTTAGAGTAAATAGTTTAGCCCGCAAGGGTGTTAAGACAGCATCCGTAGATGCTAAGTTGGCATCAATATCAGCCTGCGTTTTAGACAGATTCACCTCCACTGAGGCAATGGCTTCTCTGTATTCCCTCCTTCTATATGACACCTTGCCCATAATAAGACCTCTCAAAGAGGCTTTAAGTGAGTCCCAGACCACACCGGGTTCTGCAGAGCCCACATTTACCTCTAGGAAGGACCTCACTTCAGTTTTAAAAAAAGTGACATCTTCAGGTTGAGAGAGTAAAGTACGGTCAAAAGACCAAGTCCTTACTACGTCAGAAGTAGGTACCATAAGTTCCAGGAGTACAGCAGAATGGTCGGATAAATGTAACGGGAGAAATGCACAGATCTTGAGGCAATGAGAAACACAATCTTCAAATTCAAGAGACTAAGGGCACAAGTGTGTGGAGGCTCAAAGGAAGCACATGTCATAAAAGTAAGAAATAACTGAGATCTCAATGCAGCATAATGAAGAGAGCTGAGGGGTGAAACGCATGTGTAAGTCCTTTTAAAGAAGACACACAACGAATGACTTGAACAAAGACGGCTGATCTGGCAAATGTAGAAAGGCTGAAGGGCCCATAAGTAGAGTTTAACGGTGATGACAGTAAAGGCTTGCGGGCCAATGACAAAACAACCAGAAGGACATGAGACAACCTTACATGCAGAGGCTCAACTTGCTAGTCCTAGCATCAAGTGACAAATTTAGACCAATGGCCAGACAAAATGGATTTTGTGGAAGGCCAGCGAGTAGCCAGAATCACATCTATGACCAAGGTTGGAAGTTTCAACCTTCTCTGTTGGTGTCGCTCAATCTCCATACTTGGAAGTGTAGATTGTGAAGGTTTACCTTCGGGACCTGCCCTTTTACTAGGAGAGCTGGTCCTCTCACACAGGCAGATAAAGTGGAGAACATATGCTCAGATTCAGGAGCTTTTAGTACAAGACACTCTGGCCCCAATCCCAGTTATGAGGATGGATTGATCCCATCTCACCCGTGGGATCAGTAGCAAAGCAGAGAGAGGCTTGAGGCTAGAAGGACCAAGTCCACACACATATGACCCAGCCACCAAGGACTCCTGAACCACCTGCTTACACATTGCATTAGTCTGAGAATAGCTGCAAATTACTTGTTGCAGAACTACAGCATCAACTATGTTACTAGTGATAGTATATGTAATGTTTATGGACTGCCTTGTTCATATCCTACAACAACCTCACAATTCAGGCACAACGTTAGAATACTAGCTATTGCTCCTAGGTGCAATGGGAAAAGGAAACAATCGACAGGGTAAGCTTAACTTTGAATCCAAAGTTACTGCCCCAAGAAAGAACGATCGATAAAATTGGTTATCATCCCAAAAAGTGAGCGCTGGTCCTCCTGATGAAGACATAAAATCTATCCTTCTATAAAAGTAAACTAGCTTGCACTCCATAGACAATAAAATCTGACTACCCACCTGGACCAAATGAAGGAGCAAACAGATCTACAAGAGACAAGGATCAACAATGCCAAACAGCGTAAAAGTGACATAGAAGATGGTGCAATTGTAACCACTGAAAAGAAACAGAACCAGAAGGACATCCACTGGCTCCCCATCCAGAAGAGATGCCAGTTCAAGATCTTCATGCACGCCTACAAAGCCCTACAAGGCCTAGGACCTGCCGACATCACGCATTGACTGAACTTCCACCAACCCGCTAGACACCTGCACTCCGCTTTACTCGCCCTCGCACCCCCTGCATCCGTCACAGCCGCAGCGGTGGCTGCTCCATCTCCTACATCGCTGTCAAGACCTGGGATGACCTTACCCTCCAGCTCCGTACACCACCCTCGCTGGTAGACTTCAGAAACAGACTCATGACCTGGCTCTTCGACAGAGACACATCGCTCTGATACCCCTAGGAGTGACAGGGTTGCGCATTACAAAATGCTGTTGATTGACTGATTGAGGAGAAAGACTCTTTGGATGCTTTTTGGTGATGTCTGAGAACTCCAATATTCACTTACTCATCCACCTATACATTTCTCTTCCCATTTCCCATTTACCTACTCCAGAGCTCTGTCTGTAACCTATATGTCACTCATGTCTTAACTGTATCTGCTTGATGCATTCTGTGAGAGATGGAAGCTTGCTTTGCTACTGTTGTATTTTACTTGTTCTGTGAGGCCGCAAAGTTTCTGTCACTGCTGTCTAATTTGTTCCTGTCCTGCGATGGAGAAAACTTGTGCTGTTGTTGCTCCAGTTGTACATGTCATCTGCAGGGGGGAAGCTTGAACTGCTTCTGCTCAAGGTGTACCTATTCCAATGGAGAAGGGGCGTTTCACTGCCGCTACCCCATTTTATGAAAAAATAAAGGATTTTTAATGCACTTATCAATATGCCTTAAGAATCAGGAATTTCTTTATTTGATGTGAGATACCTATAGTTCTGAGGAAGGTGTCAGACACCGTACAGGCAATATATGAGAGCCAAAATATGTGAATGGAAAAGAGAAGCAGCGTCCGTCCCTAAACCCTCCTGATTTTAATCTTGTGGTAAGAAGACATAGGGCACCAGTAAAACGCATCTTTATCTCACTAACACACAATTTTAATATAGGTCGGACAGTTTAAGAAGAGAGAATATAAATGTTGATATATAATAGAATAACAAGGAGCTAACAGAGTCAACAGGGCATCTTGGCGCTGGGAAAAGAAGAAAACAACAAAATAACTTGGTGAGTTAGTCTCACTACCTAACAAAATAAATAGGTATTTAATGTTTTTCTAAATGAAGCATGACTATGAAGGGCTTTAATCCCTATAGGTAACTTATTCCAGAGTCAGAGGCGCATCATAGACAGAGACCTGCCACCATTTCTACATTTCCTAGCTCATGGCACAAAGCATTATAACTGAGTGCCACAATGAAGAGTGCTCTTGTAGGGTTGTGGGACCTAAACAACCGGGCAAGTGCAGATTTCTAAATCCTGTAGCAGACTTTATGAATAAGACATAAAGTCTAAATACCACCCTTTGCTTCATCAGTAACCAGTGCAAGGAGGTGCAGGCTTTTGTGACATGTTCACATCTTTTTAGGCAGCAAACTACAGACCGCAAAGCTTTTGACTCTTCATAGTTGTGGTAAGAAAGCTTCAGGTAGCCCTAAGGAAAGGATATTGCAATAATTTACTTTAGAAAGTATTCATGCAGCGAGGATCCAAATTAATGGTGTCCTCTCCCACGCTTTCTCCATTGGTCAAGGGACAAGACAAATCTGCCCTCTGTCCCCGATCCTCTCCTCTTCAGGTTTGCCATCCAGCTACTGGCGCAACTCATCTGCACTGATGCACAGATCTGAAGGTGGAACTGGAGTGGCGCCCATGAAGATCTTACAGCCTTATACGCAGACCGTGTTCTGCTTCACTTGGCTGGCCCTCGTTGTCTCCACCTCCAGCATTGCTTTGGGGAAGCTTCGGGTCTGAGGGTGAACCCCTCCAAATCAGTACTGGTGCTACTGACCCCCTCTCGGGGCTGCTTCGACTGGCAAGACACCATATCCATCCGTCGTCTTATCTTCAAATACCTGGGCATCTGGGTTGCACTACACCCTGAACTTACCTGGTCCCTTAACTAGAGCCCCTGGCACAAAAAGCTAAGGCTGACCTTGGTACATGGCAATCGCTCCCACTGAATGTCATGGGCTGCATAGCCCTATTCAAAATGAGGACACTGCCTCACTCTCTTTTTGCCTTTCAGAACTTGCTGCTTCTCATACCACGTACATGGTTTCAGGTCCTGGAAAGAGTAGCGGCCTCCTTTCAGTGGCAAGGCTGAAGGGCCTGTCTGGCATATGCACACTACCAATGTGGCGCTTAGTGATCTGGGAAAGGCCAACCTCTTACTCTATTATTTGGCCTCACATCTCTTTGTCATCCACAACTGGTTTAACAGGGGATGGTCAGACCCTGCCTACCGCTTGGAATTATCCCTTTTGGGATCCCTCAGATTCAACCATGCTCCAAGGCTCCCCATTCCTAACGCACCCACGTCAGGGCCAAAAACGGCCCTTCAGGCTTGGAGGGCGGCTCGGCGGCACACTCATTGGGATGCCAAACTCACCCAACAGACACCACTTTGGCAAGTACTTGGTTGAGAGAGGTGGTGTCACTACAGGGATTTGGCACTGAGACCTGATTGGGATTTCGCAACTCGGAGACATCTGGTTGGGAACACACATGCAATCATTTCAAGAACTCCAAGTCACTCATGCGCTGGCTCATACATAGTTCTACGAATACCTTCAATTGCGACACCCCTCCAAACTCACGTCTCACTCACTGACTCTCTTCCGGAGTTCAGCCAATTGGAGGCCAAACTTCTGATGTACGATTTGGGCAGGGGAGGAATTTCCCAAATCTACTGCACTTTTTTTCTTAATTCTCTTCATTCAAGATTTCCAGTTATACAAAGTACTGCATTGAATACCGTTAACAGTGGAAGCTGGCCAGCTTTTTCCATTACCCGTGTGTATATTCTTATGTTTATGCATCGCATATGTGCCTTTTTTGTAGTTGCATCTAAGGCAGTCGTTGAGAGAATCCACTGCAGAGAGTCATATACAATCGCAGAGTACATTTTATAGTTACAAAAGAGAACAGAGAAAGAATAAGGGAACGTGCCATTGTAGTAAACCAGGAGGGAGGTCAGAGGGGAAGAAGAAAGGGAGGGGTGATCTTTCAGGTTCTTCAAAATCGACCGCACCTCAGTTAATATCCCAGGTACTCTAGACCATCTTCGAACCCGATGGGAAGGCTGGGTGGGAACTCTCAAAGATGACGACTGGCGTGATGCGCTGATTGCACCAAGGGTCATCACAATTTCCTCCAAACTGAGGTTGATTCAAACATATCATCTAAATACTGCCTATCTCTCTCCAGCTCGGTTCCACCAGGCGGGACTTCTCTCTGGCCCTATCGGTCCACGCTGTGGCGGCGCTCCGGCCAATTTCTACCACATGGTTTAGCTGTGCCCTGCGATTCAAAACTTCTGGGCTGTTTTTGTGGGGGGGCTCAGTGAGGTACTTGGATGGGCGGTCCCTCTTACCCCTGTGTTTATTTTGTTGGGAATCCTTGATGGCTCTGGAAGTATGAGGGCTGATCGATCCTTCTTGGGAATGGCCCTGATGGTCGCCAAACGTGACATTGCCACACATTGGAAATCTCCTTCTCCTCCCACCCTTTCACTCTGGCGCCGAGTGGTGGACTGGTGCGCCCAGCATGAAAGACCATTCTACCAGGCCTGGGGGTGTGCCCTCAAGCACAGTCGAGTGTGGGGGAAGTTGTAGGGCCAATAGGCTGGTGGCCTTGTCTGAAGCCGGGAGTGCTGATGCTGCTGGTGTTTTATCCTAATGTATCATAGGAATGGCAAAAGCCTGAACGATGGCATTGTAACTATCTCAAACGTGGTCATTGTGTGTTCTAGGTTGTTTTTCCAATCTGCACAAAATTCAATAAATTGTGTTGATCAAAAAAGGAAGTATTCATCCAGATATCACATGAGAGTGGTATTAAGTCGTCAAGAGTGGCAGTATCTTTCTTAACAGTCTGAGTTAGAAAACAACAAGCAGAAGGAACTGAATTAATCTGAGGTTCCAATGACAGAGGGTCCGAATCTCCTGTCATCCATATGGGGTAGAATTGTGTATAACTGCCAATTGTCCTTTACTTATTCTTTGTTAGGGAAGGTTGTGATGCTGCTGCCCATGTTGTACCTTTGTGTTGTTAAAGCTTTCCACTACACAAAACAAATTCACATTGCCAATGCTTGTTTTAATGCATTATGTGAACGAAAGAGTAAACCATCACAAAATATGTGTGCAGAGCATACTTTTGGTTTTAGTGGCATTCCCCAAACAATCAGGATGGGTCGATAAACTTACGCTTTGCCAATGTGACAATGTGGCAGCCCAGAGCACTCTGCACTTTATGTTGTTGTGCCCTCTTTATAAAGCGATACCAAGGGGCAGTTTGGGCTGGACTGTTCCCATTAGGCACAGGGTCAGACTGATTTGCATATGGCCATGTCTGAACTGGGGTGGTGGAGTGAGCTAAAGAATGATGATGGATTAAACCCAGATCAGTTGACTGGGGGTGAGTGTTTGATTTGTCCATCACCCCCTTTGGTAACTCTTTATAAAGAGCAGAGGGGAAAGTTTTTAGCCCCACTTTTGAGGGATATCGCCCTGTACTTACATTGAGGGTTTTCATTTTGTGCACTCTTTGTCTACTTTCCCTATTTGCTCCGATGTCTACAATTATATTAAAGTTGCAATTTCCATAAGAAAACGCTATGTATCACAATAGATGAACAGCACTTTTTTAACTTTCCAACTAACAATTACCCATAGTAATGAAGTGTTATGGTTGGCATTATAGTCTGTCGCATTGGGTATTTATGTAATGGTCACTTGTTATGTTCCGCAGGAGCGTCAGGAACCCGAAGAATAGTCCGCAGTCGTCCCCTACGGCCTTCCGACTCTATCAAACTCTAGAGCAACGGATGACACGCCAGGGCAAAACAGGGAAACAAAACAAGGATAGGCGGGGAGAAAAGCAGGGTGGATTTGTTGGACCACGTCAGGGATTGATATGGGAACACTCAGCTGTGAAATAAAAGAAGATATTACACTCCAGCAATACCCAGCACCCTTTATGTGAGAACGATACACTTCGTTGGAACCTACCTAGGCTATCGCTCACAGCTAGCAGTAGAATAGGGTGGCAGAGCAGTCTAACTTGCTATAAATCCCTATGAGGAAAAACAATGTTAACTTCTGTGAATCGCTATTATGTCAGTTTCTATACTTTAAGCGATAGAAGGCTCACCCCGTCTGTCTCCTAGTAGGACTGTGAGAATGGCAGGCTTACATCTTCTTATGACCTCCCATGCAGATTTGTGTGTTGCAATGCCTAGAGGATATGTAATTCAGCAGTTAAGGATACATTCTATACAGTTATTACCAAGCTAACTATGATCCCAAATATGTACAAAAAGGCAGTGCAAAAGCGCTGTTACCGTGTTTCTGATGTAAGAAGACGTCCCCTGATAGTTGCACAATGGTCCACGCCAGTCACACCCGAAATATTAGTGGGAAGGTACAATGAAAACGAGAACTTCTTGCTCTCAAGGAGAAGGATTCAAAACCAAAAGGTACGGGCAAGACAAAGGAATAATGTTAACATTTAAAGGTTACCAACACGTGTGAAGTTTGCAAGGGATTTTTACTTCAGGCAACGTTTTAAGGGAGGTAGTGAGGCTTGCCGTAAAAGACACGGTATTAATGAAGGGAATGTCGCCGAGCGACTGGCTGAGACAACAAGGATACAAAGACCGTGACTATACCTGGGGATAAACTCAGGAACCTACTCCTGTGCAGGAATCTTGGAGTAACCGGGAACTAAATTAAAGTAAACGTAAACCAGCATACGCTGCAAACAAATGCGAGAACGTCACGCCAAGCAGAGAACAACGAACCCGGCAGCACTCGTCAGTTACGAGATCAACAGAACCGGAAACAGGAACTAGATCGAGGCGGAAGTCAGGCAACCACTATGGAGACGGAAATGGGGCTAGGTGCAAGAACGCTAAGCGGCGTGTGAACGCACTTACGCTCCTTAAATACTAAACATGGCGTGGGGTCAGGACCGCGGGGCATGACAATTTAGTGCTAGGGATTATATAACTTTTCTAATTGTCTGAATGCTATGAATCGTCCGTTTTTATTGATTTTATCTATGCTATTGCACAAACATGACATGAACATTTTAAAGTGTTATGTATGTCTGTCAAACTTTTATGGTCTCTGGAACCAAATAAGGCGACCTTCACTAGACTTGAATTTGTTTTTCTATAATTGTGCAATGAGAAAGGCACAATCCTGGCTGGGTTATGTAGGATAAGGTTTTATTGACCAGTGGTATGATGGAGGTTTTGAATTTATAGGTGAAACGTTCCTGAGTGATTTTCCTTGCACCACAGGGTTCAAATGCGCTGAGTAAGAGGGTTATGAAGATTCATAAAGGAGCGAGGTCTGACTGAGATGTAGTTGGCCTACTTGCGTTCACCTGTTGAATTAATTCAGTGTCATCTAGCTGTTTGAAGGAAGTTAGTTACTGGTGTCTGCTTGCGCCATTTGTTTTGTTATTCATGCTATTTGTAGATAGCACAGTTGTTTGCTTTGCAGGTACTGTTCCAGCTTCCTTGTTTTGGAGACAATCTTGTTGTTTATGGCATTATATAAGGCATGTGAGTGTGGTATTTTATGAGGATCCAAGGGTATTCTGTATTGGAAACAGGCATAAAATAACAAAGTCACTTTTCACTTTTGATACATGGCTTTTCTATCCTGTTGTATCATGTAAAATTGCTTTTGTCGGATTATCAAAGATTTAGTTTTATTAAGATTAAACAGTCCATTTGAACTTTCCTAAAACAGTTAAAATTACCAACAGCAATATACAATGTATCATTTTCTGTGACATATACTCACATTCTCCCCTCTGCTAATACAGGCTTTCTTGAAGAAAGGTTTTAAATATTTCTTCTTATCATTTAATCACTACAGGACAAGGTAATGAAAAATGGTCCCTTTCTTGTGAATTTTCAATTAGTTAGTATAGGATCCCCTCTATCCCCATTGACTAATTACTTAACAGACTTGGCAATACATTCCAAGGACAGTAGTTTTGCATATAAACCACCCTGAGCATTGTGTTTAATATTGTTTATATTGTGCATTAGATTTTCAATATACTGTTCGATATATATTGCATATTAATAAGAAGTCTTATTAGATTTTCTGATTAGGATGTTGACTCTTTTTCTTTTCTCTATCTTCTTTGCCTTTCTCTTTTTTCTTTCTTTCTTTCCAAAACTAAAAAAGCTACTTTACTATGGTACATATTTGCTTATTCTTGTCTAGTACGGATTTTTCTCATGAATGATGTTCTTTTTAACATGTTGCATTCTTTTTCTGTACATTTATTATTGTTATCTTCTGTATTGTTGTTTGATGGGTTTCGAGAATTCTGTTCCTTGCTCTTTAATGGTTTCAATAAATCTCTTAAAACTAAAAAAAGTATAGTGTCACCTCTTTGTATATTACATAAAGCCCTGATTGAAACAACACTGAGTTTCTTCTACTCTCTGGATATCTCTTGACATAGTATTTTTAACATGTAATTTGCTGTTCCCTTCTCTTCTTTACTAGCATATACAAAGACCAAAGATAATTGTTTTAATATCTTCTTTAGCAAACCTAACTAATGGTCTTTATGGCCTATTTAATGTTGCCTGCTACCAACTCTAGTGGGATCAAAAGGTAAATCTATTGAGCAGGTTGGGTAGCATTGCCCTGTACTGTAATGCCATATTAGTCTCACGCAAACACCAATTCCTACAACATTCTGCTGCAATTGATGGAGCACATGCACATATAAGACTTGCCAAAAACGTAGCAGCTGATTTAGAGTTTGGTGGAGGGGGTTCTCCGTCCCAATGGCAATGGAGTAACCCCTCTGCCAAACTCCAGATCCGCTTGCCCAAAGACAGGTGGCCCTGAAGTATGATGGCGACAAAGCCTACTCTATCCAGTGGCCCGATGGAGTATGGGCCATCAGATGTTAACACATAACACCATTCGCCATACTTAGAGTGGATAGCATTTTTTTTTTTTGCTGTCCATCAGTGAGGGGCAGTGTGAGAAAGTGCCATCTTTCTTGCATGGTATGCCCCCACTTTTTGCTGAATTGCCACATGTCAGTCCCTGGTAAATGGTACCCTAGGTACCCAGGGCCTTGTGACCAGGGAAGGCCTCTAAGGGCTGCAGCACTCATTGTGCCTCCCTTAGAGGCCCTGTACCCTTACACACACACACTGCCCTTGCAGGCTGGGTGTCTGGGTACAAGACAAAACAAAGAGTCGACATGGCACACATCCCTGTGTGCCATGCCCACCACCTACACTGCCATGTCATACATCAGCCACCCCTCTAGCCGGGTGCCCTATGCCAGTGGTGTGGGCACAGGAGCAGGAGCCCTGTGCCCCTACAGTACCCAGGTCCATTCCTGGGCACTGTAAGTGCAGTGCTGTCATTCTCGTCAAACACAAACTCCACAGCACCATAATGGCAACACTGAAGACTGAGAAGTTTGGTATCAACCTTCTCAGCACATTAAACCCGTACTGATGCCAGTGTGGGATTTAATGTACCAAGCACCCCAGAGGGCATCTTAGAGATGCCCCCTAAAACCTAACCTTCAATCCACATCTGTTCTGAGGCTGCCTAGGCTGCCACACAGCAGATATGTTGCTGGACCCATGGGTAGGAGAGCCCCTGCTCTCCTGGGCCTGCAACAATGCACATCCTGGGTGAGGTGATAGATCTCCTCCCCCAGGATGAGCAAAGGGAAGCTTCAAAGGCCTGCCGCCTCTAGGAGTTTCCCCAGGCCACTGCAACCCCCCACTCTGGCGGGAAGCTTGGCCGGAAACCCCATACAAGGACAGGGGATGTGCCAGCCTGCCAACCCCACCCCTCAGGTGGGGGAGGCGAGGTGAAGCAAATCTCTGGGTTCTCGCCATCTTGAAGATGGGAGGCCCTACCCTATCAGGATTAGGCTACTGCCCCCCTCCCACAGGAGAGGGGCAGGATAGGGGGTGTACCCACCCCAGGACTTGGACCCATTAGTCCCTGCTCTTCACCTACCTGTAACGCCCCTAAATCTAGTATTTAGGGGCACCCTGAACCTTCCTTCCCCAGATTCCAGATTCCGAAATCAGAAGAAGAGCTAGAAGAAAGAAGACCTGCCCTGCAGCTGCTAAGAAGACGAAGACATCAACTGCTTTGGCCCCAGCCCTACCGGCCTGTCGACCCTCGAAACTGCTCCTGCTCCAACCGGGCATCTCTTGTGGCCAGCAACCTCACAAACCCCGGAGGACCTGGCTACCTTTTGACTCTAAGCCCACTGGGACTCCCATGAGTAGAGGCTCTACTCAAAATCTACTTCTAATCCCTGGCAGCAGCCCGGAACCGCGAACCCAGCCCACTCTGCACCCGCCAAGCCTGGCCTGTGCCGGAGAGAACAAAGACCACGAGGACGACCCCACAGCGACTGTGACCCCGAGTCCGGCACCCAAGGAACTCCCTCGACACTCCTGAAGAAGCCTGCAGCCTCAGAACCAGGTGCCCCCCCAACAGCGATCAACAGAGGGTAAGATTTCCCGACACCAACAGGCACCCCTGCACCCGGCGCCCCGCGGCCCCCTGTGCCCAATCCCAGGGTACCTACCTATCCTCCAACTACCCAACTTACCTCTCGAAGTGGTGGTGGCACCTGAAGAATCTTCGTCCCCGAGCTTGCAGTCTTTTTCTAAACCGGAGATTTCCCATTGAAATCAATTGAGCGCCCGAAGGCTTAAAAGCACCCTGCACCCAGCCGCCCTGGCAGTGTAACCTCTACACCTATCTACTTCCCCACTTGCCCTGAGTACGTGACCAGGAGCCCAGCTCCCACAGCCGCGTGGCCTGCTAGTCAGCAGCCACCAACCAAGGCCCCCCTACCTCTCATAGGATAACATTGGGCCTAACTCTCTTTGCACCCGGCCGCCCTTGTGCCGCTGAGGGTGAACCAACTATACCTACCTGACCTTGGGAGACCCCTGAGTCTATGCCCAGAACCTTAACTCTGCCAGCCGAGTACTTACCTTGAAACCGATAACTCAATTTTCTCCATAGGGTAACATGGACTGGCTTTTCCTGAAATTTCTTCTAAGTGTGAACTTTTAAAAACTTAATATATTTACCAAAAATCAGCCGAGTAACGAAAATGAAAATACTCACCTGCTTTTAGGTGAGCTCCCAGTGCTGAATCTTGGTGCCCAGCACTGACTCTGAAAAATACTTACAACTGTACTTACCAGTAACCCAATTTTCTCCCATAGGAAATCATTGACTGTTTTGCTGTGAAATTTCAATTTCTGCAATCTTTAAATATTCTTTAAAAATCGTATATTACCTGAAAACGTAATTACTTACCTGTTTTGGATAAAGGTCCCAGTACTGAGTCTAGGCACCCAGTACTGGATTACAAAAGTAACGAGAACATACTATACCTGCACCTTGAATTTTCTGCCATAGGGAATCATTGACTGTTTTCTATGAAATATTTTCTGTGTCAACTTTTAAAATAGCAAAATATTGTCTAAAAATCATCACAGTAATTAAGTCGACTTTTATCACTTGATTCCAAGTATTGACCCAGGGCTGAATCTAGGATCCAGTCCTGGAATTCCAAAAGTAATCCTAAAAGTAATCTGTGGCAAATAACTTGAAACTTCCATTGAACTCAATGCATTATTGTGTTTAAAATTGTGTTGCCTATTGCAAAAGTATTTATATAAAGCATCTCATTCTGAGAAAGTATATTTTAATACCTATTGTTGGTTCTAAAGTAAAACAAGCATATATTTTTTATATATAAACCATTGGCCTAGAGTTCAGTTATTGAGTGTGTGAGACCATTTGCTGGCTGAGTGTGTACATCAAATGCTTTACACTGTCCTCTGATACTGCCTTACTGCTCGACCAAGCTACCACTTTAGAAAGTAACGTTATATCTAACTTTAGCCTCTGCCAAACCTCTGGGGACTGTGGACTCTGTACACCCTGTACCTATTTGGGAACAGTATATACAGAGCCACTTTCTCACAGGCAGTAATACAAAATAATGATCCCAACACCCTGGGAGAAAACATCCATGATGTGGAGTTCATTTGTTTTTCATTTTTCAAAAATAAACTCCAGCTTTAGAAGTTTGTTTTTGAAAAATTGAATGCTTTATAGAAGTTTGATGGATGGCCGTCATGTATGATGGGGCCGTTTGTCAAACATTTGAAAACATACGCAGAACCCGCTGTCGCTGAGGTTCCTGCCAGTCTTTAGAGTTGTCGGCAGCCTAATCGACAACTCTAGTGGTCCATTGGGATGGCAGGGGCAATGTCCTTCATCATCTTGACGGAGTACCCTCTGCTCGTCATACTCAAAATCATCTGGTTAATTCCAAGTATTTGTAGGAAAGTGCCTCTTGTTGATGGTTACCCCCTACTTTTTGCCTGAGTTTATATGCACTTTGACTGAATGCGCACTGGTTCCTGCTAATCAGGTTCCCAGTGCCTGTGATCTTTCCCAAAACTGTACCTTTGTTTCCACAATTGGCACACCTCTGGCCCACATATAACTGCCATCTAAAAGGTATTACTGGTACCAAGGGCCCTGTGACCAGAGAGGGTTTCGAAGGGCTGCAACATGTATTGTGCCACTCTCAGAGACACCTCACCTAACACGTACACACTGCCATTGCCGACTGTATATTTTGGTGCAGATAAAACTTGAGTAGACATGGCACACATCCCTGCGTGCCATGCCCACAAACACTGCCTGTGGCATAGGTAAGACACCCCTCTAGTAGGCCTCACACCTTAAGACAGTGTGCACTATACTACAGGTGAGGGCATAGCTGCCTGAGCAATATGCCCCTTCAGTGTCTAAGTCCATTCACAGACATTGTAAGGGCAGTGGAGCCATATCATATTAAGTACATGGGCTGGATATTTGTCAATACGAACTCGACAGCTCCATGATGGCTTTACTGAATGCTAAGGAGTTTGGTATCAAACTTCTCAGCACAATATACCCACACTGAAGCCAGAGTTGGCTTTATTGTAAAATGCACTGAGGGGGCATCTTAGAGATGCCCCCTGAAAAACGACCAACTCTCTAGTGTACAGCTGACTGGTCAGCACCAGCCTGCCACACTCAAGACATGTTTCTGACCCCCTGAGATGGGATTGTACTCTTGTGGGTTAGAAACAAAGCCTGCTTGGGGTGGAGGTGCTTCCCACCTACCCCCATGCAGGAAGAGCATTCAGGATGGTGAGCCTCAAAGGCGTACGGCCCTTTGTTATGCTAGCCAGGGCCTCTACAGCTAGTGGAGACACCCTGCCCCTTGACCAAGCTGCACTTTTGGGAGCAAGGTTGGTGGGAAAATTAGTAATCAGGAAATGTGTCTCCCCTCTCAGCCAGGACCACCCCTAAGGTGTCCCGAGTTGAAGTGACCCCCTCCTTAGAAAATGCTCCATGTTGAATGGATGGATTTTAGCCAATCAGGTTAGGGGATGCAACGGGTGTAGTCACCCCTAAGGTAAATACCTCATTGGCTACTACCTGGCAGTACCTGTAACGCCCCTAAATTCAGCATTTGGGGGCACCCCTGAACCTTGATCCTCAACCTAAGAGAAAGAAGGATGAAGAAAACGCCGTGCAGACAAGCCTGAAGATGACTACTGATTTGTCCCCAGCACTACCTGCCTGTCTGCCGCTTAAAGACCTGTAAAGAAGACAGAGCCCGTCCTGCAGCCAGCAACTTCCTGAAACCCAAGGAAGACATCCTACTCTTCAACAAAGACTAGATCTCCTGAGGATAGCAGTCCTGTCCACAAGAAAACAACTCCAAATCCAGCTGGAACGGCAATGCCTGCTCATTCTGCACCCAACACCCACGGCCCGAGTTTGAGTGGCTCACCTGTCCAGTGAAGTCTCACCAGTGATCCTGACCTCGAAACCATCTGTGGCTGACTTTCCTGGACTCTATGAAGATGTCTGCAGTCTCATCTGTAAGGGTCCACCTGACCACAACTGGCTCCGGTAAAGAAGTTCCGATGCCCAAAGGTACCCCTGCATCCTCCGCCCCCTGACTTTGGGGAGCCCTGCCAATGGTGCCCAGGCACACACCGACATCTCTCCTTATCTGCCCAGCTGTTGGTCACCTTGGTCCAGGCTCCTGGTCAGAGCCGACAGCCTCTTTGTGCAACCGAGATTCCCATTTACTTGCATTGGGCTCCCATCGCTGATTTGCACCCTGCAATCACCTGCCCCTGTGCCACTGGTGGTGTATGGTTGGTGCTGCCTTGTGGTCTTCCCTGTGATTGCTGAAACCCCAGGGGCCTCTGCCCTGAAACCGCAAGGTACCTACCTGCAACTAGCACCTTTTGTGGGTGCCACCAGTTTCCACTGACTAACATTGGGCTCAGTGACATCTGCACCCGGCCGTCCCAGGGCCACTGGTGGTGCAGTACCTACATTGATCTGACCCATGCCCAGCGTTGGTCTAAACCCCCAAAGACTAGATGTATACGTTGAGTACTTAGCTGCAAATGTACCTATCTGTTTTCCTCCCTCAGGATTGCATTGCATTTCTTGCTATCTGCACTAAGGGCCGGATTACAAGTGCAGCGGTCTTCTGACTGCCGCACTCGCTGTAACACAGCAGTGGCGGTCCACCATCTGCCAAATTACGACTTTCACCGTTGTACCGGCGGTGTACTGCAGCTTGCGCCAAGGAACCGCTGATTGCTGGCACTGGTGCGGCAGATGGCTAATACAATATGCAGAGCAGGACTGGCGCAGTTCCGCCGAGCATATTTTGAGTTCCTCCACCGGCTGCCTTTTCATGTCGATGAGTCTGCCATTGAAAGTCTGGTGGTGAGGAAAAAAAGGGGGCCCTACAGCTACCACATTGCCCCACTGCCATTGAGATGCATTCAGGGGGGCACAACACGTAACCCCCCTGTCTGCTTGCACCCCATGTTCTGATATGACATGGACTTCACAGTCCATGCCGTGCTAGAAAATGTTTGCCTTTCCCATTGCAGTACCTTTTTTCCGGCATCGCCATTGGTACGGCAAAAAGACCGCCTGCCTGCACGAGTTACACTCGTAACAGGCGGGTGGTCTTTGCGCGGATTTGGCGCAGCCATGCCGGCGGAGAACCGGGGCAACATCGCCAATGTCATAATCAGGCCCAAAGTATCTATCTTTCACATTGCTAAGATACTGCTATTGATGATTGACACCACAAAGTATTTTCAGTATTACCGTAAAGTATTTTTTTGCCTTTGGAAACACATTTCCACTGTCCTGAAATGTATTGCTATTTTAAAACTGGAACTGAGTATCTCTTGTTTCTAGAAATGAAAGTAACAAAGTGATATTTTTATACAAAACATTTGGTCTTGGATTCAGTCTTTGGGGGTGTGTAATCATTTCTTGCCTGAGTATATATAACAAATGTTTAACACAGCCTCCTGATAGGCCTGACTACCACAAAAGAGAGTAAAGTTATTATCTGCCTTAAACTATGGAAAGCCTCTGAAAATCCACTGGACTCAGTGCACACTATACCTTACTTTGGTATAGAATATACAGGGCCAGCTTCCGACAGCGCCATTCGCCATGGTTCAATGGCTGCAACTATTGGCATTCCCAAAGGCTTTACAATCGTTTAACCTTCAAATCATTAGTAATTAATCAGTTCTTCTAAAAATTAATCTAATTGCGCCACGTAGAAAAGTGGCCTTCCCTTTGGAGCACAAGCTTTCAGTATCGATCCAGCCAAAAAAAACACTAATTTTAAAGGAAATCACTGTTAAAGTTTTTGCAAATACTGACTGGTTGTGTTATTTTAGGCACAGCATTTAATTCAACAAAGCACTGGAGTCTTTATGGGGTTTACCTCTCCGGAGCCTAGTACAATACAGATGTCATGTTTCTTTTTTCAAAAGAGTAGGGTGTGAATGTTTGCTTGCATTAATAACCAAATTGTTTTTCTTGCAAAATTTACTCAGTGCGTCTGTTTGCCTTTGCAGACCGATTGATGAGAGAGAGAAACCAATAGATGCATCTTTCCTTAACAACTTTATATGCGGGTATATTCTTAACCATTTCATAGTTTATTCCTCCTAAGACGTTTGTCCATATATTGGTGTGCAAAACTATGAGCAAAGCTAACAATCCTTTTGTGATGCCCTAAATGCCAGGTTTGTCACTGAATCAAATGCAATCTTAAAGGCCACATAGCAACCACCCAAACATCTGACATTAGCTGCCTTCCACACTGTGTAAATCAGGGTGAATATATGGTTCTGTGCACGGCCTCAAGCCCAACTGCTGTAAAGGGATTTGCTGACAGTCACTAACCCAATCCGCAATTGAATTCAGTATTGTTCTTGCAAAAATGTGCAAAGAAGCATCCAATATGGAACATAATCTATATGACAATGGGTCATTTATATTTCCCTTTAAAATATAGGCCTTATCATAAAGCCCTGTCAGAGAGCATAACAGGAGCAGGTACACACTTACCTGCGGGTATGAGACACTCCCCGGACTTCCATGTCGGCCAACAAGACAAAAGGCGTCTGCAAAACAGAGAATGGACAAACGTTTAAGAGAAAGAAAAAATTGTTGAAATAAAAAGAGAAGGAGGATGCATTAGGGAAAGAATGGTAATTAATCAGCTAGACTTTCGACACTGCAACATCCAGCACAAATCACCTTCTGTAGACCTCTAATTCCACCACTGCTCAGGAATTCCGCCAGCCCTGCAACACCAACACCGCCCATCGTCCCTGGATCTTCAATCCTACTTTTGTTTATTACATGACAAATATAAAATAGGCAACAATGTCCATTTCCACAACTGTTAATAATCAACAAATGGGTGGGTACTCTAAATCAACAGCAGCACAGCAACAAAAGACATATGTATGACAATAAATCACATCAACTCTGGGTGGGATAATCCTCGCCTCCGTGTCCTTAATAGAATTGAAAATAATTGACACAATAGCTATACATTTTTTATTCTATGTCGGGGTAGGAGGCTCTGGTTATGCTTCCTTAATGCTTTTCCACAACAATTGACGCAACATCAGTTATTGATTTACTATAACATCTTTTCAAAGTTGAATCAGAAGACACATCTGGGGTCTTCATAATGTCCTCTAATCTAGAACCCAACTGAAATGTGTTAGATGCCATGGCACCTCTGAAAGAATGTGCACCAAAACCTCTTACTTCAATGCCTGCTTCAGACATGAGCCACCTTACTCATTTTGCTAATGTGGCCGACAACATTGGCTTGAAAGGTTTTTGCAATACAATTAATAACTGTCCTCCATTATTATAGATTCTCTCATACAATCTTCATAAACCTTCAGGCATTGAACAATACACAATTTGGGATTATCAGAAAAACTGGGATAAGTCTTGCATTTAAAAAAAGTTAAAAAGTTTTTATTCATCAGAAATGTTAAAAGAGACTCCGACAGGAGAATGAATCCTACCTGCTAGATCCAGTGCTTGCACATTCGAAATTCTTCTATGTGACCCAGTCACAATAGCATTGTCAGCTTTGCTGAAAGTTGTTTCCTGAACAAATCAGTATTATCAGACCATCTCAGAAGAAACCTATGGTTAATATCCACACTCAACAACCTTGAATAATGAGGTAACAGTGTGTTGGATAACATAATTCCTCTCATCACCTCACTCACCAAAGGGTGTTCGCCATTTGGTTTACTTTCTGTTGTTGAATGTCGTGCTGAAATGGCTAAATGAAAATTGTTTACTGACTTGTAAGATATTCGAAGCCAGCTGAGATACAAAATTAATCACAAATTGTATTTGGGCTCCCACGTGATCCACACCCCATTTGCCGCACCAACATATCCTTCTTTTCCAGGAAGAAGAATATTGCTTATGGGTACTGGCTGACCAGGATTGTCTGATGAAACACTCAGCCTGCTGTAATAAGCCTGGCATAACCCAATGACTCCTGAAACCCTCCAGGCCATGAGGTGCAGCTACCCCTGTAGCACCTTAGAATGCCCAAGTCCTACCAGATCTAGCAGCATCTCCGGAAAGTACAGGAGTCGCACTAGAGAATCGCACAACATCTCCAGAGCAACTGGGAACTATGACTGAGCTTACCAAATTGGAGACAGTCACCAGAATTAAATTTCGTCCTTTGGTTCCTTGCCTGATCTGCCAATGAAGGAACCCTCACAAATGGGGGAAATACATAGAGCAGATTCCAGTAACAATGCTGAAGGAACACATCTATGGCGAATGCCATGGGGACCGTCCTCCAACTGAAAAACTTGTCCAATTGTTTGTTCAAATGGGAGGCAAAATGATCCATGTTTCAAGAACCCCACCTGCTTAGAAGACTAAAATATTTGAGAATGCAACCTCCTATTTACTGCGTCTCTGAGGTATCTGCAATTCCAGTCAGCTTCCAGATTGTTCTGACCAAGTACTCCAGCAACAACTGAAAGTTTGTGTTATTGGCAAAAAATGTAAAAACCTTTTCTATTTCTGCTAGCATTTTGGGTTTCATTCCCCACACTTTGTTTATATTACTACTGAGACATTGTCTATCCGAAGAAGGATACAGCAATTTGTCTTCCAAAGAGACATGGTGTTTTGGCAAGGTGCCCATAAACAGCTCCATGCAGTTTATGTGAAGACCTGACCCTGACCCTCGGCCTCCAGTGGAGACGGAAGGGAATCAAACTCCATGAGCTGTGGTCTAATTTTATGACCACATATGGACATGAGCAGAAGATGGTCCTGCAGTTTCGTGCTGTCATGTGTTCCAGCCACTATGAAGGTTCAGCTTTGGCTTCCAGGGATAGACTCACCTGATTTGTATAAAAGATGTCTTTGCACAGACGCTGAATCCTTGTGCCCTGCATGAAAGGGACCTGGAAATATTGCCTGGATTAATGAGGCTAATAATCCTCCAATTCTGGTTATCACTCACAAAAAAGTTACCTAATTGTCCAGAACAGTTCTCAACTCTATTTGTATCCTCTGTGTCAGCAGCAATAGTTGCATCATCACAGAATTTATCTGAAATCCGAAAAACATTAAGTATTGGGACGGAATTAGAATTAACGACTTCTCATTCATGAGAAACCCCATTTCCCTCAAAAAATCTATTGTCTAAAGCAAATGTGCCATCAATTTTGTCTTATCCTGAACCCAGAGTAAAACATTTTCTAAATAGACAATTAATCACACACATCTAGATGGAAGATTATCTACTATTGGTTTCATCATATTGGTAAAACACCAAGGGCCGAGGACAGCCTCAACAGAGCTGCAAAATCATAATATAGATTTTTCTAAAGGAATTGTAAAAATCTTCAGTCTGGAGCCAAATTGATATAGTAAGGTAGTGATCTTTGAGGTTTAGGCGGACCATCCAATCGGTGTCCCAAAGTACATCTCTGAGAAGATGGATGCCCTCCATCTTCAAATGTCTGTAGAGCACCCAACCAATGAAATCCTTTAGATTCAGAACTAATGTGGCACCCTACCTTTTTTGTTCACCAGAAAAAATGTTGCTGCAAAATCCCTTCCGATGAGGATGAATTGGGCGTATCACTTTTTTTTGTAGCAATTCTTTGATCTCTGCTTCTACAAAGCTGTGTTCTTGATGGAAAAAAGTAAGTTGTGGGGCAAGCGGATGCTGTAGAGGGAAGCCATAAAAATCTATTTTGACAGATCTGAGCACAAATGCTTTGTTTGTCAATTGACTTCAACTGTGAAAGAAAGAAACATACCCTGCCCCACTTAAAATGACATGTATAACTTGTATAACTTTTACCTGCAATATTTATTCCTGCTTTGTACTGGCTGGCCGTTTGGCAGTCTCCACAACTGTATCTCCCACTGCCACCATGGGCTCAAGAGGGGAAAAAGGTTCCTTGTGCATAATCAAACCAACCACCTCTCCTGCGAATTGAGAAACCTCTTTGAGGACCTTGGTAATAGGACCAGCATGATGACAGCCCCTATAACGTCCAGCCCACCCAAGAAGGTCCGTCTGAAAGACTTTCTTTAAAGAGACCTAAGCCTTAGCTAGGGCAGTAAACATGGGCACAAATTTCCCCCAATCCTTTACAAATGGATCACCAAATGAACAGTAATTTGCTACCAGACCAGCTTCTGCCGTTGCAAGCTCAATGAGCATTGGGTCTATGTGCATAGGAATCGATCATTTGCGTTTTATTGAAAGCACACAGTTGGCTTTCTCAAGCTGACAGATTGCTTGTTATACTCAGCTGGGAAGCAAATCAGGATCTATGGACGTACTGTAGTCCTTGACATAAACTGCCTTTTACCAGATTTTTGAAACTGGACCTGAGAGATCTAACAACTTATCCTGGCAGGCCATCCAGGATCTGTCAATTCCTCTTTTAGGATCTCTGGAGAACTTTGTTAAGAAAGTTGCCATGTACGGATCCAACTCCAGCGTCATTGCTACATTGCCGGGAAGAATAGGCCATGGGCATTCAACTCTAAGGCAACTTGGCAAAGCCGTAACGCAACAGAGAATGAGCATAATCCGCCACGAGTGCTAGGGGACTCAAAAAGGAAGACCGGGGATGCACTATGTCATTGGAATCAAAAGTAAGGAGAGTATGCAGGTACGCCTGGAAATGAAGTTGCATCTGGATGGGAAGGCCCCTTTTTCGGTCTTTTCAGATTAGGCATGGAATACCACTGGGAATCATCTGACTGAGTTGAACGATCAGATGCAATGTTCGAATCATCACCATCTTTGTGCCCCAGGTAGAGGGTTTGAAAGCACTATGCTTATGATCCAGGAGGTATGGTCTAGATAATTTGTTCTGGATGCTGCCATTTTTTTTTTGTCATATTTTTACTCTTTTCAGGTTCCGGGTCCCTGTGTTGCGTGGGGAGGTTTGGTGTGCTTTCATCCTCAGGCATGTTCTGAGTATAACTCTTCAACCGCCTGGTGCAAGTACGAAGGCCCTATTTACAAATTGCTGCACGAGTTTTCCAATGCCTCCATCAGATCCTCCTCCATATAATATTAATGGTTGCAATATTCCTCATAAGTATCTACACCATAAGGATCAGACTTGGCCATACCTCAGCTTTAATTCAGCTAACATGAAATAAATTATATCCCACAGATACAAAGGGTAGCAATATGAAGGGTTGCACCAGAGTTCTCAGGGGTGTGAGCTGCCCCATATATTGCCACAGAAATATATCAGTTCTTATACTGAGGTCCTTAATATAGCCTGCCCTTTGGGATTATCCTGTATTTAATTCTTTTAAAGCCTCAGAGTCCTTCCAGGGCCTGGGGGAAGCTTTATTTGCAGACGTTCTCTTTTTCTGAATGCCAGGACCAGGGATGTTGGAATTCTTCTGGCAACGAGCATGTGGTGTGATTTCCTGCTGCAAAGGTTTGTTGTAATTGAGCCATTGAGCGCAACAACCTGATCCAACATTGAAGCAGATATAGGACTTTGTGTGCCGGTCCCAGTGCATGCGCCGCTTCCCAACCTCAGGCAGAGACCTGCTTTGGGTCGGGAAACAAAATCACCAGGAAACCCTTTGGATTATTAGAAGCTCAGGATATATACACACATCCTTTAAAACTCAGTTAAAGCAACCCAGAACTGTACAATAATGTATATAAGAGCATGAGAAAAATACAATAAAGTAAACATGAAAGGGAAAGAGGGGAGAGACAACATGTGTGTTTGACTGCAGCAGCAGAGAGGCATTGTGTTCGGAACAGTTTAGTGGGGAGACTGGTGCAATGGACTGTGACTCATGTGAGGTAAACATGGGAAATTTAGTTTTTGTCTTTCTCTGTTTTGATTGACTGCTGTGAATTTTACAGTAAAGAGAGAGAAGCATAATCGGAGACTCCAGTCCTGACATAGAACCATGTTCCTCAGGAGAAATTAGGATGCTGGAATGATTCCTAGGAGGGTTTGATGGGACACATTTTTAATAAGTGGTCCAGGCAGGAGAAGGATGCTTTCATGTACCCCAAACTTATGAAGGAAACAAGATTGTCTCTGGCTAGCTTGGATTCAAATTAGACTTGGAAGATGTTGAGCTGAGTCCAAGAAACCTACTGGATAATGCCAGAACAGAGAAGAAGAAGGAGACTGGTGGGTACTGGCACACCACCCCTTGCCTTAACCCCCACAATGGTTCAGGAGGAGAACCATAGCTTACCGGGTGTGTGGTGGGGAGTTGTTGTTTTTTTCTCTTTCTGGTTTGTTTTTGTTGCTTTCTCCCTCTATGGAGAGAAGGTGGGAAAGGGTGGGCCAGCCTCCTTAGAAGACCAAGGCCTGAGACTGGAAAGAAACTGAGATCCAGTTCAGGAAAAAACATAGAGGGACTGCCATACTAAGGTAAAATAAGATAAGCGGCACAAGGATAGGCCAAGGAGGCTCTTACGGTGGTTTTAAAGGTGGTCATATAGGGGCCATACTACCAGAAAAGAGAATTATAGCAGAGACAAGGGCCCCAGTGCCGAGTGTTTCAAGAAGCCATGAGGCAGAAGGAGAAGTTATAACACCTTGTTTGCCAATACGTGGGCATCAGCAAATGCAGAGAGGGGAGGAGAATACAAAGACTTTCAGGATCAATCAATCAATCAGTGTTTTTGTAGAGTGCACTACTCACCTGTTAGGGTCTCAAGGCGGGGGGAGGTGTTTAACTCAGTTGGGTCATTCGTAAAGCCAGGTCTTGAGGTTTTTCCTGAACTGGTCCAGTGTCAGGCTTCGCCAGAGGTGGAGGGGGAGCTCGTTGCATGTCTTGGCTGCGAGGTAGGAGAAGGACCTTCCAGCTGCTCTGTTCCTGTAGAAGCGTGGGACGGTGGCTAGGGAGAGGTCGGCTGATCGTAGGTTTCTTTTGGGTGCGTGGAAGGAGAGACAGTTCTTGAATCATTGAGGTCCGATTTTATGGAGGGCCTTGTATGCGTGCGTGAGAAGCTTGAAAGTTATCCTTCTTTTGACGGGGAGCCAGTGGAGGTCGCGGAGGTGTTGGGTGATGTGGTTCTGTCTTGGGATATCGAGGATTAGTCTGGATGGGTCGTACTGGACGTCTGGAGTTTGTGGAGGAGTTTGTTGTTTGATTCCCGCATAGAGGGCGTTTCTGTAGTCCAGTCTGCTGGTGATAAGAGCGTGAGTGACCATTTTCCTGGAGTTGGCGGGTATCCATTTGAATGTTTTACAAAGTATGCAGAGGGTGTTGAAGCATGCAGAGGAGACGGCGTTGATCTGGCGATTCATTGTAAGCGATAAGTCCAGTATGATGCCATGGTTACGTGCATGGTCTGTCGGGTGGGTGGGTTTCTGAGGGCAGGGGGCCATCCAGGTGTTGTCTCATGCTGATGGGGCGGAACCGAGGATAAGGACTTCTGTTTTCCCTAAATTGAGTTTCAGGCAGCCGTTCTTCATCCAGATTGCGACGGCTTTCATTCCTTCTTGGAAGTTGTGTGAGAAAGTGGGTTTCTGTTGCAGTAACCCCCCCTTTTTGCCTAATAGCTGATGCACTTTTCCTTGCTGTGCCCTGGGCTCCTGCCAATCAGGTGCCCAGGGCCTGTGTTCCTTCCCTAAAATACAAACTCCCAATTGGCAAACCCTGGCCACATGTCAGCCCCTAGTAAATGGTACCCTAGGTACCCAGGGCCTTGTGACCAGGGAAGGCCTCTAAGGGCTGCAGCACTCATTGTGCCATCCTTAGAGGCCCTGTGCCCTTACACACACACACTGCCTTTGCATGCTGAGTGTCTGGGTGCAGGACAAAACAAAGAGTCGACATGGCACACATCTCTGTGTGCCATGCCCATCACCTACACTGCCAAGGCATATGTCAGCCACCCCTCTGGCTGGGTGCCTTATTCCTATGGTGTGGGCACAGAAGCAGGAGCCCTGTGCCCCTACAGTACCCAGGTCCATTCCTGGGCACTGTAAGTACAGTGCTGCCATGTACGAGTACATGGTGCTGAGAGCTCGTCAAACACGAGCTCCACAGCACCATAATGGCAACACTGAAGACTGGGAAGTTTGGTATCAAACTTCTCATCACATTAAACCCACACTGATGCCAGTGTGGGATTTAATGTACTAAGCACGCCAGAGGGCATCTTAGAGATGCCCCCTTACAGCTAATCTACAATCCAAGTCTGCTCTGAGGCTGCCCAGGCTGCCACACAGCAGACACGTTGCTGGACCCCTGGGTGGGAGAGCCCCTGCTCTCCCGGGCCTGCAACAATGCCCGTCCTGGGGGAGGTGATAAATCTCCTCCCCCAGGATGAGCCAAGGGAAGCTTCAAAGGCATGCCGCCTCTTGGAGATTCCCCAGGCCTCTGCAACCCCCCACTCTGGAGGGAAGCTGGCCGGAAACCCCATACAAGGACAGGGAATGTGCAAGCCTGCCCACCCCACCCCTCAGGTGGGGGAGGCGAGGTGAAGCACATCTCCGGGCTATCGCCATCTTGAAGATGGGGGGCCCTACCCTATCAGGATTAGGCTACTGCCCCCCTCCCACAGGAGAGAGGCAGGATCGGGGGTGTACCCACCCCAGGACAAGGACCCATTGGTCCCTGGCCTTCACCTACCTGTAACGCCCCTAAATCTAGTATTTAGGGGCACCCTGAACCTTCCTTCCTCAGATTCCAGATAGAAAACTACAAGAAGAGCAAGAAGAACAAGGACCTGCCCTGCAGCTGCTAAAAAGAGAAGAAGACACCAACTGCTTTGGCCCCAGCCCTACCGGCCTGTCGACTCTCGAACCTGCACCAGCGCGGCATCTCTCGTGGCCAGCAACCTCACCAACCCCGGAGGACCTGGCTACCTCTTGGCTCTAAGCCCCTGGGACTCCCATGAGTAGAGGCTCTACTCAAGAAACCTATTTTTAACCCCTGGCAGCAGCCCGGAACCGCGGACCCAACCCACTCTGCACCAGCCAAGCCTGGCCAGTGCCGGAGTGGACAAAGACCCTGAGGACGACCCCACGGCGACTGTGACCCCGAGTCCGGCACCCAAGGACCCCCCTCGACATTCCGGAAGAAGCCTGCAGCCTCAGAACAGAGTGCTACCCCAACCGCGATCAACAAGAGGGTAAGATTTCCGACATCAAAAGGCACCCCTGCACCCGGCGCCCTGCGGCCCCCTGTGCCCAATCCCGGGGTACCCACCTAACCTACAACTACCCAACTTACCTCTCGAAGTGGTGGTGGCACCTGAAGCATCCTCGTCCCCGAGCTTGCAGCCTTTTTCCAAACCGGAACATTCCCATTGATTTCCATTGAGCGCCCGAAGGCTCAAAAGCACCCTGCACCCAGCCGCCCGAGTGGCCCTGGCAGTGCACTCTCTACACTAACTTCCCCACTTGCCCTGAGTAAGTGACCAGGAGCCCAGCTCCCACAGCCGCGTGGCTTGCCAGACAGCAGCCACCAACCAAGGCCCCCCTATCCCTCATAGGATAACATTGGGCCTAACTCTCTCTGCACCCGGCCGTCCTGAAACCGCTGAGGGTGAACCAAATGTACCTACCTGACACTGGGGGACCCCTGAGTCTATGCCCGGAATTTCAACTCTGCCAGTCGAGTACTTACCCTTAAACCGCTAACTTCATTTTCCTCATAGGGTAACATTGACTGGCTTTTTCTTCAAAAATCTTCTGTGTGTGAACTTTTCAAAACTGCAAATACTCACCAAAAATCAGCCAAGTGACAAAAACGAATTTACTCACCTGCTCCTAGGTGAGCTCCCAGTGCTGGATCTTGGTGCCCAGCCCTGACTCTGAAAAGTGTCCACAACTATACTTACCTCTAACTCATTTTTCTCCCATAGGAACCATTGTCTGCTTTTCTGTGAAATTTCTTCTAAGTGTCTATTTTTGCAAATTTGAAATATTCTTTTAAAATCGTACCATTTCTGCAAACGAAATTACTTACCTGTTTTTGATAAGGACCCCAGTCCTGGGTCTAGGTACCCAGTCCTGGATTACTAAAGTAACGATAAAGTACTCTACCTGCAATTTGAATTTCTTGCCATAGAGATCCATTGAATGTTTTCTTTGAAATATTTTCTAAGTGCTAACTTTTGAAATAGCTAAATATTATTTAAAAATCATTACAGTTATTAAGTCGACTTTCATCACTTGATTCTGAATACTGACCCAGAGCTGGATCTAGGAGCCAGACCTGGAATTCCAAAAGTAATTTGAAATACAATTTATTACAAATAACCTGAATTTACCATTGAGCTCAATGCATTGTTATGTTTAGGAAATAGGATTGTTTATTGCAACCAACTGTAACTGTTTACAAAAATGTATTGCTTAAGACGAAATGTATTGCTTAAGACGAAAGTATTTATATTCAACCTCTCATTCTGAGAAAGTATATTTTTATCCCCTTTGTGGTTCTAAAAATAAAACAAGCATATATTTTATATATGTAAACCATTGGCCTAGAGTTCAGTTATTGAGTGTGTGAAACCATTTGCTGACTGAGTGTGTACAAGAAAGGCTTTACACTGTCCTCTGGTACTGCCTTACTGCTCGACCAAGCTACCACTTTTGAGAGTAAGGTCATACCTAACTTTGACCTCTATCAGCCTCTGGGGGACTGTGGACTCTGTACACCCTGTACCTATTAGGGAACAGTATATACAGAGCCACTTTCTCACAAGTTGTGCCCGGTGATGTCGGGTTCCTTGGTGAGGGAGCAGATGTGTTGGGTATCATCGGCATAGGAGGCGACGTTGAGTCCATGGTTTCTGGCTATGGCTGCGAGGGGAGCCATGTATACGTTGAAGAGGGTGGGGCTGAGGGAGAATCCTTGGTCCGCGTCTGGTCTCTGTTGGTTCAGAGAGGAAGGACGGAAGTCTTATTCTCTGTGAGAAATGAGCATATCCAGTTTAGGGACTTTCCTTGCCTGCCGGCGTCGTGGAGTCTGGTGGCTAGTGTGCGGTGGGAGAGGGTGTAGAATGCTGCTGAAAGGTCCAGGAGAATGAGGGCTGCTGTTGGTCGAGGAGAGCGTATACGCCGTCTGTGGCGACGAGGAGGGAGGTCTCGGTGCTGTGGTTGTTGCAGAATCCAGATTGAGAGGTGTCTAGGATGTTCTTGGCTTCAATGAAGTGTGTTAGCTGGGTGTTGACGTCCATCTCGATGACCTTGGCCGCGAAGAGAACTGCGAGATGGGCCTGAAATTCTTGAGGTCTGTTGAGTCTGCGGAGGGATTCTTCAGGAATGCGTTGACTTTGGCATGTTTCCAGTCATCGGGGAAAGTGGCGGTCTCGAGGGAGCAGTTGATTATCTGGCGTAACTTAGGTGCAATGGCTGTGGAAGCACTGTGGAAGATATGAAGCGGGCAGGGGTCAGAAGGTGCACGGGTGTGGATGCTCTTCATGGTCTTTACGGTATCTTCTGTCGTGAGTGAGGTCCACCTAAGTAGGGTCTGTTGGGTGGCGTCCCTGGTGGCAGGGGCTGGGGTGGAGCAGAGGTCTTGATCGTCAAAGTTGTCGTTGAGCGTCTTGATCTTGAGGTGAAAGAAGGCGCGGAGACTGATGCAGATGTCTTAGGAGGGGGGAGCGTCTGCTGTTTCGCTGTTGGGTTTGGAAAATTCCTGTATGATGGAGAAGAGTTCCTTGGTGTTGTGGGCGTTGATGAAATTCTTCTTTGTGGATTTGATGAGTTGGTGGTGTGCCTTGGTGGCGGTTTTGTAGGTGGAGCGTGTTTCCGGAGTTTTGCTGTTTCTCCACGTCTTTTCCAGCCGCCGACAAGAGCGCTTGTATTCTTAGAGTGCCGTAGAGAACCAGTTTGCTTTCTTGTCGTGTGGTCTTCTGGAGGGGGGCAAGTGTGTTGGTACAGTTGGCGAGGACCCCTTCTGGGCGTGTGGGGCGGTCTTGCCTCACGATCTTGTATCCGTCAGGGATTGGCGGTTGCAAAGTCGGGTCAGGAGCTGGCGTTGGTATACGTCTCTTTGAGGAAGGCGACGTCTGGCATGTGTGTGTTGAAGAGGTCCCATATATCTGTGGTGTGTTGGTGTAGGGAGCGTGCGTTGAGGAGGATACATTTCAGTGGTTTGTGTGCGCTGGTGTCTGGTAGGCTTGGGGTTGCTGCAGGGGTCCGGAGGTGGGTGAAGGTGCGGCGTCAGTGTGGGAGGGAGAATGGGCCTTGGGTTTTGCTTGGCATCGAGAGCGGGCAGTTATTATTGCGCCCGGGGTTGAAACCATGGAGAGTGCTGGGGTGGTTGTGGCAAGGGGTCAGAGGACCAAGGTCCCTGGTGCTGGTCGCGGACGGGTGCAGAAGGGCTTGCCTTTGGCTCGCCCTCAGCGCGCAGCATCCATTAAGTAGGGTTTGGGGAGAGAGATCAGCTGGGAAGCGGGGGAAGGGTCTGCGGGGGCAGCAGCAGCGGGGCATGCAGGAATTAGGGAGCGGAGAAGGAGAAAGGGAAAAGAGGCAATAAAGAGAGAAAAGGGAAAAGGAAAAAGAAGCAAAAAGAGAAAAAAGGCAAAAGAGAAAAGGGGAAAGGCAGAGAGCAAAGAAGAGAAAGAAAGAGGCAAAGATCAAAAAAAGAGAAAGAAAGAGGCAAAGAGGGAACAGAGCAGAGAAGAATAGCAGAACAGCAGGCTGCCCTTCCACTAGAAAACCAGGGATGAAGTGCAAGCGGGTGGAGGAGGGCCTCGAACACCTGCTAGAGGAGCCTAGGCTGGAGCTTCAGGGCAGATCCTTAACAGTGGTGCTGCATCGGGCGAGAGCAGTGACTCTGACCAGGAGGTCAAAGGATAAAGAAAGAAGACATGAAAGACAAGAAGAAGCCTGAGAAAGGAGAGTGTGGATGAATGACCTTAAAGGTTCTCATCCTTTTTTACCAACTCTTACCTTTCATTATTCCAAGTAGTCCTGGAGGTAGAGGAAGCCATGGACCCTCCCCTGTCTGGATTACTAGTTACAGGAACCTAGAAGGGATGAGGAGACAATGGAAGAGTGTGAGAAGAAATTTGAGACCTTGTCCTAACTCACATCGTACTGGGAACAGGAAGGGGAGAAAAATCTCTTTTCTGTTACAATAAAAGTTTGGAACAGAATTTCAACTGGTAAGACTCTGTTTTTGCCAATTGAAGGGGGGCGTTTTAACAGCCCGCGCCTACACCCTATTGTTCTGCATTATGCCTGCTGTGTCAATATATTTCATTTATTGTATTTATTTCTTTACGGATCTTATATAGCACCTATCTACACACAGATATCTAGATGTACAAGAAACAGTTACAAGTCAATAACAAATCTGAAAGGCTTTGACCAACTCAGACCTAGAGTTGGGGGGAGTGACTAGTGAGGGTATTGCTAAGAGTGCTGGAGAGTTTCTAAACTGTCTCTGAAGAGGTTGACATCATAGGAACTTATTTTAAACATTTAAGTGTTGTTTGAAGAGAAAATGTTTTTGTTTATTCCAGAAACAGTCAAATTCTTCACATCTGATGTTGCCAGGAAGAGAGTTCCAGAGTGAGGGGGCCATGCAAGAGAAGATTTGTATAAAACTTAGTAGGATTTACACTTCTTGCTTTAAAGACTTGGGAATTATTTGCTCATCTGCATTCTTTCACTACCCGTGAAGTGGAGCATGGCAATTTGCGCATATTTAGCATATAGCTACCTATGCCTGTCCTTCCCAAAACTGACATGGGTGATTCGTGCGCGATAACAAATTACCTTAACATAACATAACATCACTTCCGGTAGTATCTGATACATCAATGCAAACAAAGTTCGTAGAAGTTGCTCTGCCTGCCTTAAATCCCACTCTATTCACCAACACTATTTCCGGTAGGAGGAGTTTGAGTCACTGTGTAATTAAGCAGGCTAAGCTTTGGTATCTACATCTAGAAGACATATGACCCATTTTTTACTGTTTCTCCCTGATTTAAAAAAACTGCTGTGATCTCAGCTTCCCTGGAGCAACACCTGGTGGCCCCCCGCCCTTGGAAACCCACCAACCCCCTCCACGGTCCACGCACGCAACCTGGGAATCATCCTGGACTCCGATCTCAAAATGGACCACCAGATCAACTCTGTCTCGTCTTCCTGCTTCCACACCCTCCGCCTCCTTCGTACGACCTTCAAATGGATCCCCCTCGAACACAGAAAGACCATCACTCATGCCCTGGTCACCAGCAGACTCGACTACGGCAACGCACTCTACGCCGGAATAAACAAAAACCTCACCCGCAAGCTATAGAACATCCAGAACGCCGCCGCAAGACTGGTCCTCAACCTCCCAAAACACTTCCACATCTCCAAGCACCTGCGCACACTCCACTGGCTCCCCGTTGAGGCAAGAATCACCTTCAAGATACTCACCGACTCACACAAGGCCCTCCACAGCACCGGACCAGCATACCTGAACAGCCGACTCAAATTCCACGCACCCTAAAGGACCCTACGATCAGCCCAGCTCTCCTGTGCCGTACCCCCCGCACCAGAAAGACCATATCAGGAGGCCGCTCCTTCTCTTTCCGCGCGGCCAAAGCATGGAACGCCTTCCGCTCCACCTCAGACAGACAATATCGCTCCCCATCTTCGCAAGAAACCTCAAAACCTGGCTCTTTGACAGACCCCCTCCTTGATGGAAGGGAACCTGCACACCCCCACCCCTAGCGCCTTGAGACCCTTATGGGTGAGTAGTCGCGCTTTATCAAACACCTGATTGATTGATTGATCTTGCTGTTGTATGAGGTGTGCCGTTCTCCAGCACATTTTCTTAAAGTGGCAGTAAAGGCGTTGCTAGGATGTGTTAATATGCCTTATCAAATTCTATTGTAAACCTATCTGTGTGCCAGGCTATCTATAGCCCCTTTTATTTCACCAACTCGTATTGGTTCAAATAGCACAACTCTTCTGGCATCATCTGGCCAGGTCAACACATCATCCTCTAGATATTGTTTAATCTTGGCCTCTTAAGCTGTGTCATCAGAGGAGCTACTTATAGAATCCAGGGTATGTTTTTAGAATACCCTCATTGTTGCACATTATATTCCCATTGGGGTTCTCCGTTTTCAGAACAAAAGAGTTTGAGGGTCCTCGCATGCGGTGGGCAATTATTCTAACATTATGACTTCAATGAAAATTCCTATGATACAGAACTCGGACTACAAGCAACCTTTTCTTTTGAAGTATACGATCTCCATTAATAGTCACGAACGTTAGGATAAAGTAGCAAACTAATTGCTGAATGTGGCTCTTGGGTATAAGCAACACGGTCCTAGGGTCACTAGCAACCCGGTCCTAGGGTCATTAGTGGATCACTGGGGCTTAGAATCCTTGTACTCTCATATCTTAGATTTGATGTAAATGTGGAATTCTCCTCTTTTAATCTTATACGAAACTACAAAATTTTATAAATTTGTTGTGATTTTTGCTGATATAAATAATCATGCTATTGATCGTACAAAACCATTGAAATTCCCCCGTTATATTTAGTTCAGCTAACTATAACTCGCGCAACCGCAATCCACTGCTGATGACGTCACATATTACATCACTCATGACATGGTCAGTGACATCACTCATGACATCACTGATGACATCTCAAATGACATCACTGATGACATCACCCAGTGAATATGTGTCTTTCTGAAAAGTAAATATTTTTTATATATGTATATCTAAAGGTTAATGGAAGAATAAATGGTTAAATAAGTGACTAAATGGATGTTTTTTTTTGTAAAATAATTGTATAACTGACTTACTAACAGTATCTTAGTGAATACAGTGATGTAATATGTGACGTCATCAGCAGTGGATTGCGGTCGCGCGAATTATAGTTAGCTGAACTAACTATAACGGGGGAATTTCAATAGTTTTGTACGAGTGAAATGTCCAGCTAACTATAACATGTGTGAAACCTATGGTTTTTTCAGTGGATTTGCAAGGTTTTTTAAATGCTAATTCCTAACTATAACGTGTGTGAAACCTATGGTTTTTTCAGTGAATTTGCAAGGTTTTTTAAATGCTGATTTCTAACTATAACGTGTGTGAAACCTATGTTTTTTTAGTGAATTTGTAAGGTTTTTTAAATGCTAATTTATGTATGTATTATTATATTTTTTATATGTTTATTTTACAATAAACTACCTATGTATATAGTTATAGATTTACTGTATCCTGTAATATGGAATGGCTCAGCTCTTTTTTTTTTAATTTGGATCAAGTTGAACAGCATAGTTAATATCTTCTATAAACTTATAAACAGTTAAAAATGTTTTTTTTTTTAAGGTTTTTTCACGCTAGGGGGTCAGGAACTCTCTACCCTGCCCCCTTTTCATGTTCTCCACCTTTCTTTTTCACTGTCACACACAAAATGGCGTCCGACACTTCCTGATTTCGACCGATTGGAATGTTGACTGACATCTAACCACCAATCAGAATTACGCTCGTGGACATTTGGTGCGCGCACGGTGCGCGCACGGTGCGCGCATATAGATATTTATGTACTTTTAACTGCAATTTTCTCAGGAACTACTGAACAGATTGACACCATATATGCAAAAGGCACATGCCTGACCTGAGGACTACCTCTTTGCCAAATTTCAAGTAATTCTGTTCAGCCGTTCGGGCTGTACCTTCGACTAAAGGTCCTACGGGAAAATGCATGGGGAAAACGCGTTTTGGGACCCCCCTTTTTTCTCAGCCCCCGCTTGACGAATCACCCCGAGACTTTCAGGGTAGGAGCTGAGCGGAGCGCCCCATTAGTTTTGAAACTTTCACGAAGATAAGTCAACCGGCGCCAAAGTTATTCAAAATAGAACTTTCAGATTTCCTATGGGAACTCGGTCCTAACTATATATATATATATATATATATATATATATATATATATATAATACTTTTTGAAGCAGAGACCAATTGGAGAACTGAAACATACAACCATGTTAATAGACATGATAGAGCTCTGCCTGAAAAACAACATTTTTCTATTTAACAAAAAGCTGTATTCCCAAAAGCTGTGGAAACGCAATGAGAGTTTCCTTCTGTCCAAGCTATGCCAACCTTATGATGGGTTGGTGGGAGAAAAACATAGCTTGGAGAGTGGAAAACAATCCCTACACAATGAAGGTGGCCCTCTGGCTTCACTTCATCGACGGCCTGTTCCTTTATGGAGGGGCAGCGAAGCGGAATTCCTGATCTACCTAGCGATCCTCAATGACAACAATGTGGGTCTCAAATTCACTCATAATATTCACTCCAAAGAAATTGAGTTTCTAGACGCTAAGATCTACATTTAATCGGGTACATTACACACAACTGTCTTCAGAAAAAAGACTGCAACAAACAGCTTACTCCATGGCTCTAGTTTCCATCTCCAATCGCTCAAAAGAAGTATCCCCTACGGGGAATTTATAAGAATGAAGCGCTACTGCTCTGAACCTAGAGAAATGGAGAAAAAGTTTCAGGAGACAACAGTATGCTTTCTCAAACAGGGGTACAATTATAGTAACATCCAACGAGGAGAGAAGAAAGCGAGACAAATAAGCAGAGCACAAACGTTGGTGGATAAGAAGCTATCAAACATGGCAAATGAAACTCAAGAGGACACACCACATTTGATCCTAACCTACAGCAAGGAAAGTCACAAAATTCAACAAATCCTGAAGAAATACTGGAATGTATTGACCAAGGAATCAGACATTGGTTCAAAATTAGGTAATCGTCCACTTGTAACTTACAGGAAGGAACCTTCAATATCGGACACGTTGATCAGAAGCCACTTTTAAAGTGCCAAGCAAACCACCTGGCTGGGAGCCAGACAAAAAGGATTTGGCAAATGTACAACAGGCAAGGCATGCAAAATAGGAAAGAATCTTATTTCGATCAAAGATCCAAGGGGGAGAACGTTTGAGATCAAGGAAAATATTACCTGTGAGTCAACTTATGTTGTATACTTAATAGAGTGCTTCTGCGGCAAAAGGTATTTAGGAAGCACCATCTGTCCCCTAAAGAAACGTATACATCAGAGCTGTACAAAATGAGGATCTGACCTATGCTGTTGCCAAACACATGAAAGTACATGAAAACCGAACCTGGCTGGACATGAAATACTCTGGACTGGTCACAATACCCCGTCATGAGAGAGGAGGAAATCGAACACTGAACCTTAGGCGCCAGGAGTCCAAAATGATCATTAGATTCAAGACAAAGGTCCCCCTTGGGCTCAATGGGGATGAAGAAATGTATATACATCTGTGAATCACCTAAAAAACTGCTGCCGAGAACATGGTCACTTATCAATAGAAAGACATTGTAGTCAGCTAACATATAATAATTATCTTTAGCTCATACTCCAAAGAAACAATGAACTTGGCCTGAGAAAAGAATCAAGCAATAGAAAGTGAATTATCATGTAGTTCCGTTGTTGCGAACATTGTTATTTGCAATTCCCCAAAAAAAGGAAAATCTTGTATTATGTAACAGCCACAGTGACATTGGGGCACTAAGCCCAACATCTGAAAATTACACTCAGTCTTTGTACCAGGTCAACTGACGTAAAATATAATTTGTTGTCACCAGATTTGGGACTCTATTTAACAAATGTCTCATCGGGTGCTCGCACTTGTACTGCCGTGATCAAGAACTTTGTGTTCGAAATGCGTAGGAGGAGGAGAGGAAAGGTCTCAATAAAGAATCTTATCCAAGCCAAGGAGAGTGCCGTGCATTTAATCATTTTGCTGGATTATATATATATATATATATCTCAACAAAAAAGTCCCGTAGTGAATCGGCTTAACCAGAGGAACACACGGGCACAGACCACAGCAGCAACGGGTGAAATCCAAGTTTATTTTACGAGCCGCAGACGGTCCACATGACGCGTTTCGGTCGCTGACCTGCAACCTTGATCACATGACCGCGCTACGTGCAAGTAGCAGCATAAATAGGCAGGTAGGTGAAAAAAGGTGTTGCGAGATCTAGTAAAAAGTAAAAAACATACTCATATTGTGACGGTAGAGTAAACAGACAGATATAAGGCCATGTAAATACACATTATTGCTGTCCTTTGGAATTGCAACAAAGATAAACAATAAATAAATAAAAGGCAGTGACTTATTAGATAGCAACTGACTCAAAATGCAAATAGTAATCAAACAGCGTTTGCATAGTTTAAATGCTCAGAGACATAGTAGAGTTGGATTCCTAAATAATGTAAGAAAACAAACTCATAAATAAAGATATAGAGCAGCATTAAAAGAAAAAATCTCTCAATTCAGTCAAAATGCTGTGAGCTTTCGATAAGCAAAATAGAACAGTAATGCAAATAGCTAAAAGTAGCTAAGCCCCAGTGTCTGCAAAATACGTGACCATCTGAAATAGGACAGATACATTAGAAAACAATATATGTCACATCCTAAAGCAAATGCAAGGATTGCTAGCAAACAAATAATATTCGAATATAAACACATACTACGTGATGACATGACTCTATGCAGTAGTAGTCACAGCGCCTTTTACCGTACAGAATATGAAATGAGTGAAAAAATAGTGCAACATTTTTTATAGTGACACATAAATAAATGTGATGCATCCTATTGATAGTGAAAAGTTATATATCTCATATCAATGAATATGACAACCACAAGGTGGGAATCACAGAGATATAAACTAGTGTATGAAACCCAGCCGGATTTCTGCATATAGCATCAAAAGCTACCTAAGGTAGATTGCAATATTATCCACATAATGCGAAAAGAACATACCTCCAAATTTGAGAATGAAATTGAAGTTCTAGTGTTAAGAAAGAATTGAAAATAAGACAAAGGACACACAAGCAGACATCTGGAAAAGAATAAGATACAGAAAATTGAAAGATGAGGCAGATAACTGGAACACAGAGCAAAACAACTCAACGATGGAAGTGAGTAGGTGTCAGACGATGTAAGGTGGAGGAAACTAGCAGTAACAGAATATTATTCATCATAGAAATGCGACATGAAAGAGCAAACGTAAATCAAGCATGTCAATTCAAAGATAGTTATACAGGTCTTCACTGCTATTTAAACCGAAAGGAACCTTGGTATCAAGTTCAAGGATATAGCGATTTTCTAGCTGTCGAATTTCTTCTCTCGATTGCCACCACGTCTAAGGTTTGGAACACTGTCTATCACAAAGTACTGAAGAGGATCTAGATTATTATTGTGTGTTTCTTTGAAGTATCTCGCCACTGGATAGTTAGGATCACTGTTAACAATCGCTCTTAGATGTTGGAGAATCCTAACATAAACTTGGAGTTTAGTGCTTCCAACGTACATAAGATTGCAGCTACATCGAAGGATGTACACAGCGAAATCAGTTCTGCAGGTGTATTTATGTTGTAATGTAATTGGCTTATTGCTAAATTTGGCAATGACTTCGGTGGTATTGATGCCAAATTTGCAGCTCTACAAGAATTGCACTTATGAAAACCTTTCATGTTAGAGAGCCAGTTAGATTTAATCATTACTTCTGGACTACTCTTAACCAGGGCGTCTCTCACAGAGAATGCCTTTCGATAGGTAATGGTAGGTTTTTTAGCAATAATGGGGCCCAGAACTGGTTCAGTTTGTACAATGCACCAGTGACGATTCACAATGGCTTTGATAGCTCGTTCCTCTCTACTGTATGTGATGATTAATCGTGTATCCACAGTACCCTTTTCATCATTGTCAGTCATGGTATCAATGTTGTCAGAATTAGTTTCAGTGTTAGAAGCCAAAAGAGTGGTTCTGGAGATAGCATTAGCCCTGGTTCTAGCTTTGTGGATAGAGGTTGGGCTGTAACCCCTGGCTACAAAGCGAGCAAAAGTCTCATTTTGATGGAACTTCAGGTCAGATTCATTGCTACAAATTCTTCTCAAACGCAACATCTCACCATAGGGTATGCTAGCTATAAGATGTTTAGGATGATAGCTAGCAGCATGGAGTGTAGAGTTGCCTGCAGTTGATTTGCGGTGAAGTTTAGAGTGCATAGCCCCTTGATCTATGTACACACTGACGTCAAGGAAATCAATAGTGGTGGCGCTAATATTAGCATTGAATTCTAAATTGACAGTATTGCAGTTGATGGCTTTAACAAAATTCTGGGCACTCTCAATGGTACCCCTCCATACAACAAAAACATGGTCTATGTATCGGCGCCAACTGACTATGTTGGTTTCCCATGCTTCTTAGTGGTTATCTTGAAGTACCTGTTCCGCCCACCAGCCTACGTGTAAACACGCATAGCTGGGGAGAGAAACAGGCACCCATCGCAACACCACGCATCTGTAGGTACACAGTTCTGTCAAACAAAAAATAGTTATTATTCAAGCACCAATCAATCATGAACAACAATAGAGCATTATGACGATAATGCGAGATTGAACGTCCCTGTAAGAAATATTCACATGCTTTTAGTCCATCACAGTGATTAATGCTGGTATAATGGGACGTGATATCCATAGATATTAAAAGGAATTCATCACACCATAGTATGTCCATGATTTTGTTAAGGAAGTCACTTGTGTCGCGTAGGTATGAGGGTAAGGCTATCACAAGATCCTGTAGAAAGAAGTCTACATATCTAGACATGTTCTCACAAAAGCTATTGCACACTGAAATAATGGGGTAGGTGCCCTTGTGGACTTTTGGGAGAAAGTAGAGAACAGGCATAGTAGGAGTTTTATGATGGAGAAAAGAGAATTCATCTTTGCTAATAAGCCCCTCCATTTTGTAGCTGAGAAGTTTCTTTTTAAGTGAAGCTCTACTCTTGTTGTATTCCAATAGAGAAGTTACTTTATAGCATGTGTTGTCATTAAGATGTCTTAGGGCTTCAGCGAGGTACTGATGTCTTGGCCATAGGACAATATTCCCTCCTTTGTCGGATTTGTTCACGACAATTTGGTTATTGTTACGAAGTTTTTTGATGAGGCTGAGCAAGTGTCTATTTCGGTTATTCAGACTTTTATGTTTTCTTCTGTGATGTAGTTCTTTTAGATCTTCAACAACAACATCATTAGAGGTATCAATCACATCCTTGGGCATCCTGGGTGTGAATGTAGAAGAGGGCTTGAAAGGACTAGTTATTCTGGCTGCAATGTTAAGGCCTTCGTTACGCAAGAGCTGAATGGTGGTGACAGGTGGATGTCCTGATTCCAATTCACTCATAGTTCTGATATTATCAATATCAGCGACAACAAGGTTATTGCAAGCAATGGTAGTGTCAGGCATATTAGTAGTAGGATCAATGTTAGAGTGTTTAGTCTTAAAGAATTTTATCAACTTCAGTTTTCTTATAAATTTGTAGATGTCAACACGTGTCTTACTATAGTTGAAGCTGCTTTCCATACAGTAAGTGAGGCCCAGAGATAAAAGTTGGGTTTCTGCTTAAGTTAAAGCAGTGTCAGTCAGATTGATAACTGTATACATGTTGTCATTCATTAACGTCGCCAGTTGTTCTGTCTTCTGTTGCTGTTTGGCCTTGAATCTTTTTTGTTTCCTTCTTTCGCGCCTTCTTCTGTTGCGCCGGTATCTTGTTTCTTTTGCGGTCGCGGGCGCAGAGTTTGGTGCCGATCTAAACGTAAAAAATCAAGTTCTTCTGCTAACGTAAAGTTATTGATAATAGTTGGCTGGTGAGTTGGTATTTCACGACCGTCCTCTGAATCTGTGCCTATCTACTGGCGGTCGCCAGTAGATAGTTATAGTTAGGACCGAGTTCCCATAGGAAATCTGAAAATTCTATTTTGAATAACTTTGGCGCCGGTTGACGAATCCTCGCGAAATTTTCAAAACTAATGGGGCGCTCCGCTCAGCTCCTACCCTGAACGTCTCGGGGTGATTCGTCAAGCGGGGGCTGAGAAAAAAGGGGGGTCCCAAAACATGTTTTCCCCATGCATTTTCCCATAGGACCTTTAGTCTTCTGTACAGCCCGAACGGCTGAACAGAATTACTTGAAATTTGGCAAAGAGGTAGTCCTCAGGTCAGGCATGTGCCTTTTGCATATATGGTGTCAATCTGTTCAGTAGTTCCTCAGAAAATTGCAGTTAAAAGTACATAAATAACTCGCGCGACCGCAATCCACTGCTGATGACGTCGCATATTACATCACTCATGACATGGTCAGTGACATCACTCATGACATCTCAAATGACATCACTGATGACATCATTGATGACATCATCCAGTGAATATGTGTCTTTCTGAAAAAAAAATATTTTTTATATATGTATATCTAAAGGTTAATGGAAGAATAAATGGGTAAATAAGTGTCTAAATGGATTTTTTTTTTGTAAAATTAATTGTATAACTGACTTATTAACAGTATCTTAGTGAATACAGTGATGTAATATGCGACGTCATCAGCAGTGGATTGCGGTTGCGTGAGTTATAGTTAGCTGAACTAACTATAACGGGGGAATTTCAATAGTTTTGTACGAGTGAAATGTCCAGCTAACTATAACATGTGTGAAACCTATGGTTTTTTCAGTGGATTTGCAAGGTTTTTTAAATGCTAATTCCTAACTATAACATGTGTGAAACCTATGGTTTTTTCAGTGAAAATATATATATATATATATATATATATATATATCTGCCAAACACCACGTCTCTGGAAAAAACGTGAGGCGCACTCGGGCTCAATCCAAAGAAATTAACTTTATTCGTTCTTCTCCGTGAAGACTAACACACGCGTTCCGGGACCCTGCCCTTCGTCAGTGTTAGTTTGTCATGTTCGAAACACACATTTAAATAATAAGTACGATCATTGGTCAATGGGACTAGCGAGTAACATCGACAAGGGACTTCACAGTTGGTTAACCACAATTCATCGTAACCACAGCGGCCATATTTGAATTGCAAATTGCAATTGCAATTGGCGCACCCGCACTGCAGGGAGCAAAGGAGTGGGGCGGTGTTGTTTTTCGCATATATATATATATATATATATATATATATATATATATATATATATATATATATATATATATATCTGTCTCAAGAGTAAAGCCATTTGTTTTGACCCACATTAATTCTGGCACTTGACTATTTGAAAAGTTTTTTTTTAATATTAACTATTTTATTATTTTGAACGTGAGCAAAACAATACATTGCACATAGCGAATTAATACAGAAAATAAAAATCTATATATCCCTCAATAAAACATATATTGTAGTGTCAGCATTGAAGAACAGTTAGTCCAGTCCATAATAGGCCCACCACTTTCCCCAAATGGTGCCGTGCTTCGGAGGACATCCTCTTAAGGCAAATATGGACTCTTCCTACTTTGAACACCAGTACATTCCTGAGTGCCATTCGGCCGCAGGAAAACCCCGTGGAATACCAGTGTTTGTCAATATCTCTGTTAGCAATCATCATATCAATTCCCACCAGGATCTGCTCACCCTGATGGCCTCCCAAGTGGTCCATGATCCCCAGTAGAGCAAGCCTTGGTAAGGGGTCAATTGAACCTCCCAGGACCTTTGACAAAGAGACACACGTCTTATGCCATGGGTCACTCTGACAGGGCAGCCCCATTCCATGTGAAAGAAGTCTACCTCAAAATGTGGACAACAGAAGCATTTAGGTTCGGGCAGTCTGTGGGCTCTCCATAGATGCAGAGGCATAAGGTAAGTGAGATGGATGATGCACAAATGTACTGAGATTACAAGGATACGGGGAGCTATGCACACATTCCTCGTCATCATCATCCAGTGGTCCCAGCCTTCTCTCCCATCACATTCACAGGCTTGATATGTGGTCGGGAGTAAATAACACGTTTTTTAAAATAAATCTGGGATATCCCTACCTTTCCTAGGGGCCCATAAGCAATCGTGCCATCAGTGGGCTATATTCAGCTGCCACTGAAAGTGACTCTTGGTGGTTTGAGAAGGCATGACACAATTGTGAGTACCTGAAAAAGTTTCTCAAGTTGGCCTGGCCAACTTTATCGTCAGCCTGCATGTCTGAATAATGGCAGTGGTGTTTGGTGGGCATGAGTACTGATCGCCACATGACAGCTTTGCAGGTATCTGCCAGTGGGACATTTCTGAGCCAAGCTGTAGTGGCTATGTTGCTCCAAGTTGAAATGGCTTTTGGTCTTCATGGGAGAGGATTGTCTATTATCATAAAGGAAAATATGCCACAATCCCTTCCTTTCTTCAAGGATCCATACCTGACTCTCTGAAAACCGGGCAAGTCATCCCCATCCTAAAAAAAACACTCTGAATCCGGAAATTCCAAGACAGCTTCAGACCAATTTCGAATATACCGCTTCTTGCGAAAGTACGGGAGAAATGTGTGAAACTACAACTGAGCCAGCACATCGCTAATTTCAACTTGCTTGACGATTTCCAATCTGGGTTCAGGCCGGGGCACAGCACTGAAATTACCATTATTCACATTGTTGACGATGCCCTCCTAGCCCTTGACCAAGGCAAAACCTGTCTCTTGATCCTTCTGCATCTTTCCTCGGCATTCGACACAGTCAACCATGAGAAACTTCTTGAACGCCTCGAACATAGGATGGGTCTAGGAGGTACTGTCATCAAATGGTTTTGTTCCTTCCTCCAGAACTGGACACAGAGATTCTTGGTCAACAGCAACCTATCTGCTGCTTCCCCGATTTCCATCGGTGTCCCACAAGGCTCTACTCTGTCCTCTACCCTCTTCAATCTCTACCTTGAACCATTAGCTGAAATTCTTCGCACGGCTAACATATCCGTCCACATGTACGCTGACGATACTCAGATATACATCAAAATCTCTTCTCTTGAGGAGATTACCTATCTGAATGATGCCCTGAAACGGACTGTTCAACCAGCTCAAACTGAATGCCCAAAAAACGGAGTTCCTTCTCCCCCTCAAAAAAATCCAACGACATCCTGAAATGGATTAACTCAGTCACAGCACTCAACTGCACACCGACCGTAGTGGACTCTGCCAAATCTCTCGGGATAATCATGGACAGTAACCTGAATATGCGTGAACATCTCAGTTCGATGGCCAAAACTGCCAGGTTCCATCTGAGCTACTTGAGAAAGCTGAAACCCTTCCTTGAAACTGCCAACCTCAAATCCACTGGGCGCAGGTTGATTTTGCTCCTGAATAAAGTCATGAGGTTGCACTCGACTGACCCCCCCCCCCCCCCCCCCCCCACCTCGGGCAAGAGTAGCATGGAATGGGGACCTAGGTGAGCAAATAGACGACAAGACATGGGCAGCCATAGGCACGCTTACACACACAAAGTATCCTTCAATGCAAGTTTCAAGCTGATCCATTAAAACTTTTTTGCACCGCACCTACTTTACACCGCTGAGACCATGGTGTATTTCCCAGAGTCATACAGACATGTGCCCCAAATGTGGCGCAGAGAAGACAGATTTTACATTTAGCATGGGGATGTATTGGGCTGCAGCAATTCTGGCCTCGGGTTGTGGCGAAGATGCACGAAAGCACAGGCCTCCACATACTGAAGGAGCCATTACAATGTCTGTTGGGCCATGTAAGAAAACCCAGGAAGCGGTAAATGGCGTACAAACTGCTACAACTGATGATAATATTAGCTAGGCGTAGAGTCCCCATCACCTGGATGGGACAGAGAGGCCCAGACATAATAGCATGGCTTAGAGATGTGCAAGAATGGACACTAGAAGAAGAAGTTCATATGCAATTAAATTGCAGGGATGATAAGCTGCAGGCGGATTGTCTGAGTGGCGGGAACTGTGCAAATAAGTCCTAAACTCCGACACTCCCAAGAATGACCAGCATGAGTCTGAAATGAGTTAGGGTAGGCCTGGTGGGGATGATGATGGGTCTGGGGAGCAGTAAATATTTAAATGACAGCCGTGCGACACCCCCTGATTCCATGTTACGAATGTAATGTTTTACTTTACCTCATTGCCACTTGAAATTTTATATGCAGGAGGCTGTTGGCCGAAGGTCACCTGATAATGTGCATAAGATGCTTGTACCTCAATGTTTGCTGCATTGATTGTTGAAAACAATCAAAAATTAAAATAAAAAAATAAAAAGAATATCAGCGGCAACATGTTATTATAACCCTTAGGTAAGCGCCTAGAGACCTGTGGTATTTATGTGCTGTACAAGTGTTATTAACACAACATAACATTTCAAAATGCATAACCAGATATTTTACATGAGAAAATAAATGCAGAAAAATAAATACCTTTAGGGTTTGTAGCAAGATACAAAATTTCAGACACCTGCATAAAAATAAGCAAAAGTTATTTACCTGTGATCCTCATTCTCTTTGAAGGGGATCTCCATTTAAATCAAAAGCACATGTATTTTAACCTGACATAAGAAACAACAATTTATCAAATAAAATATATTTCGAAATTTTATGAGAAAACTACATTGACTACATTTCATTTATTGTTCTCCCCCAAAAAATTAGCTCATTATATTATTAAACTCCACTAAATTAATCAAAATGTCGAGAACAAGTCTTTCACAACCCTTTTTAAAGGACAAATAAAAGAAAACAGGCAATGGGGTTAATTAGGTAGAACATTTTACTCGGTGTAAAACTGGTACCACCCCCTTTTTTTTTTAACACACTTTATTGTTGACCGCAATATAACATGTGCCGTAGCAGAGTAATTCGTTAGGTACAGTCTTTTCCAACTGGTACCACCCCTTAGGGGTGGTACACAAAGCACAACACCGGAACGATATACCTCAACAGACGACTCACCTTCTACACCCCGAACTGCCAGCTCCGCTCCGCCGACCTCACCCTCACCACCATCCCCCGCATCCGAAGAGTGACCGCCGGCGGCAGATTGTTCTCCCACCTTGTCGCCAAGACCTGGAACACCCTCCCCATCCTTCTACGGCAGACCCAGGACCTACTCACCTTCAGGAGGCTACTCAAGACCTGGCTATTCGAGCAGTAGCACCACCCCTCCCCTCAGCGCCTTGAGACCCTCACGGGTGAGTAGTGCGCTTTACAAATGATTGATTGATTGATTGAAGAACACCCCATGAGTATCCTATCATGCCTGACAGTAGCAGCTGCTCCAGTTTATTGTACGGATTCCAAGGATCTTACCCAGTATGCTACCAATATCCCTTTTATTCTACTGGCAACGGAGCATGGTTGCTTGTGAACTGAAGGAAGATTACCTTGAGATAAGTGTGATTGCAGATAAGTGACTTTTATTGGGCCTCTCCATAGATAATCATAAGCAGTGAATAGATTTGTAAGCCCGTCCCGTGAAGAAGCAGTAGCAGAAAAGCGAAAAATTTGCTGCATCCAAAAAGATTCCTCAAAGACTAGAACACTCAGGAGAAGCGAACCTGCACACCCTGGTTTAACGATCAACTAAGGGCCTTAAAAGAAGGCTGTCATAGGCAGGAACGCAATTGGAAGAAAGACTACGATATGTTGGAAAAGGAAAAATGCAGGCAGTTTATTGCAGAGTATAAAAAATTGGCCATATCTGAAAAATCTGCCTATTTTACTAAACAAATTGAATTGGCCAGTGACTCTACCAAAGAACTGTTTCTGACGGTCCCTAAACTCACTACCACACCTATGAGTAACTCAGCAGAATGTAGCCAGGCTTTCTGCAACTCTCTTGAAAATCCTTTTCAGTAAAAAGTGGCGGTAATCTTTAATAGATTTTCCTCTAACAACTCCATTCGCCAGAGGAGCAATGTTTCCCCTTCTGTGGGCTCAGATAGGATCACTTTTAGTGAATTCAATCACTTCACAGTTGAACACGTAACTCAGGCCATCCTCGCCACAAACTCAGGAGCCTCTATGGGCCCATGTCCACCTACGATACAACAAGTAGTTCCCGATCTAGTGGCTATCTACTTGACTAAGATCTTTAATGCCATATTCAGTTCAGGATACTTTCCTAAACAGTGAAAGTCGGCCTCAGTCCTCCCACTCTTAAAGAAACCTAATCGTAATGCGTTGGATCCTAACAGCTACCGGCCCATCTCCCGGTTGCCGTTTCCTGCCGAGATGGTGGAAAAGGCCATAAATGGCAATTGGCTTCTTTTATAGAGATCAGCCATCTTTTAGACGGCACACAGTTTGGTTTCAGAAGAGGGCATAGCACTGAATCAGTGCTCATCGTGGCAACTGAAGTAATTAGATTTACACTAGATAAGGGCAGCAAAGCAGCCCTTATCTTGCTCGATCTGTCGGCAACCATTGACACGGTCAATCATGACCTTCTGATTGATGGTCTACAGAGCATAGGAAACGAAGGTGCAGCCTTGGCTTTGTTCTGTTCTTTTCTTTTTGATCGGGTTCAATCAGTTTCCATCAAAGAATTCACATTGCAGCCTTTCTTCCTGCCCTGTGGTCATCGTTGAGTCCAACCCTTTTCAATCTCTATGTTACTCCCCTGGCTATTCTGATCGAGTCTTTTCTGTTCTCACTGGTGTCTTATGACGTTGACACCGTGGTCTCGCTCTCTAACGGCAGCTCTAACAAGGGTGATGCATTTTAGAACTGCATGAGTGCAGTTAGCAAATAGATGGATTACAACTGTCTTAAATTGAATTCTTTTAAAACTGAAGTCATCCTATTTGGTAACAATACCTCCTTCTAGTCCCCTTCATTGTTGCCAGATGACCTACATACTCTTCCAATGCCAGTTAAGAAGGTTAAAAACCTCAGTGTTTTGGTGGATGAGAAACTCACCTTTAAAAAGCAAGTCAATAAGATCATTTCTACTTCTTTTAACACCCTTAGAATCATAAAGAAAATTGCCCAATTTGTTCTATTTGACTATTAAAGACAGTTGTCATCACATTAGTCTTATCAAGATTAGACGACTGCAACAGTCTTTCTCAAAATCTGCCAAAAGAATCTCTATAACCTCCAAGTCCTACAAACCTCCACAGCACGAATGCTCTTGAATGTTCCCAGATACGACTCTGCATCTCAAACTATATGGCTACCTATAAAACATCGTATTGTTTTTAAGGTGCTTTGTGTTGCATTCAAGGCACTCCACGGACAAGGTTCTGGTTATCTGAAGTAAAGTTTTTAATGGTACCGGCCCTATAGAGCACTTTGGTCTAGCTCAGCTAGCAATCTGGCTGTCCCTTCCTTCAAACGCTCTTCCTGTGGCAGCAGGAGCTTCATTATCTGCACTGCGGATATCCTTAAAAACATTGTTATTTAGCATGGACGTCATTTGGGGTTGTCAGGGGTCGCAGCTGTGACCTCTAGCTTGCTCCCTGCCACTCCTGGCACTTCTTTTGTGACCCCTGGCCACAGAGGGGGGAAATCTATGGGCAATTGAGAAGGTGAAGATGTTTATCTGAAGAAAGACCTATTTGCAGGAGATGTCGTTTAAGACCCGTTAGTGGCTTTCCTGAAAGGTTCTGCTGAGAGCATCCACATTCGCATTACAGGGGGTGAATTGAATATCTCTGGCAAAGATACATTCCTACACCGCCTGCACCTCCTGCTTGTTGAGGTAGAGCACTGTTATTATATAGTCACTTTGAACCAGCAGAGCATTTCTAGATGGTGGGGAGTACGGTCCTTACAGCCAGGGTTACCACCCTGAGTTCCCAAAGAAGTATAGCATATGCTAACCATGGACTTGAAGCTGAACAATGTGTTCTCCCCCTCCCAACAGGGAAGCATTGGTCACAATTCCGTGTGTAGCAATCTCTTGATGAACAGGAATACCTTGGAGCCATTTTTCCAGCTAACTACATCAAGGAAAAGACTGGCTCGCTGTATTTAGCTTGCCTTCTCATTTGCCAGATTATTGGCCCCCTCATCCTCTACTGTCTGTTGGACGCGGCTCGTGTTGAGACAACCATGTGGAACCAAAATACTGCATGATGCCATCAATCCCAGCAGAGATGGTATTTAGCAAGCTTCTGGACACTGAGAAAGAAATTTCAGACAGACGAATCTCATGTCTGGAAAGGAAACACCTTTGCCTTTTGGTGACTATAGCTGTTCCCCGGGAGCAGATGGATTGTATTGGAATGTGGATTTTGACATGCAAACCCAGAAGTTAAAATATACTATTTGAAAATGCTGAAGAGATTGCAGCAGAGTGTAGGCTTTGATGAGCCAGTCATTAAGTACAGGTAAACAACAACTGTTATACTTCTTATATGTGCTATTATGACTGCCTTGCATTTCAAGAAAATCCTCCAGACAAATTGAGGCCGAAAGGTAACCCTTTCTTAATGCGTCTTACACACATTGTCTCTAAAGAACATCCAATATGTTCAATTTCCCTGGATGTTAAACTAAACACATCATACGTGTACCACACATGTACATTCTTCTTGATGGACCTGGAAGATCTAATGTAAGACTAACATTCTTATTTGTTTTCTGATTAACTTGTTTGTTGTTTTTAAGTACAGTACAGCATGGGTCAGACGTTCTGCTTCAACTCTTTTTTTAAAACAAGGAACTAGCTTCAATAAATTCCCTTTCCTTTTTGGAAGTTCAGAATAAAAAGAAAACCTTTTGTTTTTTCTTCTGCTAAATGTGGTATTCTCCTTTCTGTAGGATCGCAGCCACAAATAGTAAATGTAAGAACACTAATGCTGTAGAAGTTCTCCTCATGGCATGTGACAGTATTCTTTTCCCTTAGATACCATACAAGGTGCAAAGTAAATATAGGACTCTTTTCTGGATCATAGATATGGTTAAGATGTGGATGCATCCTTTCCTGCATCCACAGGGACAATTGAGAGGCAAAAGCAGATTAACCTAATAAATGCCTCCAGAATATATTCAGGATTAAGGGTGGGCGTCAAATTCCGTGCCGCTCACGGAATTGCGATATATTGACATTTTCGCGTTCCGCGGAGTGCGTGAAAATGCCAAAACTTTCGCAATCTGCCGCGAAACGGAAGTATTTTTCTTGTTCGCGCTTTAAAAATGCATTCTCGCGCGCGCGATCGCCTTCGCCGACGAGTTTTCCAATCCGTTCGCGTGCGCCACGAGATGTTGATACCCAGTCGCGCTATCCCGTGAGAATTCGCGATCACGTCATTCTCCTCGCCATCAGACACCGCAAGAGTCCGCGATCGTGAACACGTCATTTTCCAGCGCGAGAAAGAGCGTGAGGTCGCAAACACGTCAATCTCTACCGCGACAAAGACCATGAGATCGCGAACACGTAATTTTGGACGCGCCATCGACATCCGGCGGAAGTGTGGTGAAGGTTACGATCGCGAACACGCCAAATTTTCGATTTGCAGAAGAATATTAACTCTAGCTGCATAAAACCTTCTCTAACTGATGATTTGGATGGAAAAAACTCCTCTGATTGACATATGGCTGTCCTTTTTTGTGCATGGAGTCCTTTTAAAAAAAAAAACTTTTGGGGGGGAGAGGGAGGAAGTGCCACAGAGTCTCCAACTTCCTGTTCCTGTCCATCAGGTTCCTCCCAGTGCTTTGTCCATCTCCTGTTCATTCTGCCTTTGGATTTCAGCTGGAAGGATCACTATTTTTGTCTGCTGCATCATTATCATTGGATTTAAGGACTTTTGAATTTGATATTTTACAAGTAAGTTGGTGTTGGGTCTGTTTGATTGGGGGCATTGCAGTTGCTGCAACTACAATTTTGGTACTTATCATTCTTTTTTTTTAAATTGTTGGGGGTAGCCAGTAGAACCAGAGCTAGTCATGGGTGTGTGCATGATGAAGCAACTGTTCCTTTGGTGTGTGTTGAATGTTTTTCAAACATCATTTAGGGCATCGATGGCATTGGATTGAGTTGGAAAATGTGTTTTTTGTGAGGGATTTCTGTTTTCGGGGGTGTGTTAAAGAAATGCCTTTGTTGTGTGTGTGCCTGGTGTGTTGGTGTGCACCCTGCAGACCTTGTTTTGCTCTGTGGATTTTCATTTTTGTATTTTATTGTATTAAAAAGGCACAGCAGTGTGGTTTAGCATGCGTCTTTTGCCTGGCTTCTTTATAGGCCTTTTGGCAGTTCATTGATTGCCAGGCCTCCAGCTTGTTGCTTGTGATTTGCGAGTGTGCATGTGGCTGTGGGCCTTTTCTGGTGGGAGTTATTAGTGTGCAGCTTTTGCCATATATATAGGCCTGCATGGTATTCTTTTGTGGCCTAGGCTGCTTGTTGTGAGCCTGGCCATGAGGATGGCGGCCATTTTGAAGGCAGGCAGTGTGTTTTTGGCAACAGGCCTGCATTGTCTGTCTTCTCTTTCTTGTAGTTGGGTGGGCCTTGCCATGTGGCTGGCGGCCATTTTGAAGCCTAGGCCTGCAAGCTTGTGTGGCCTTGTCTGCCCACGGGCCTGCCTTCATCTAGTAGGCTCAGAGCAGGTAGCCAGCAGTGCATTAAACAAGTGTTTATCTGTGTGTCCTGTTGAATTTAAACATCATGTAGGGCATGGATGGCATTGGATTGAGTTGGAAAATGTGTTTTTTGGGGGGGATTTCTGTTTTTAGGGGTGTGTTAAAGAAATGCCTTTGTTGTGTGTGTGCCTGGTGTGTTGGTGTGCACCCTGCAGACCTTGTTTTGCCCTGTGGATTTTCGTTTTTGCATTTTATTGCATTGAAAAGGCACAGCAGTGTGGTTTAGCATGCATCTTTCGCCTGGCTTCTTTATAGGCCTTTTGGCAGTTCACTGATTTCCAGGCCTCCAGCTTGTTGCTTGTGATTTGCGAGTGTGCATGTGGCTGTGGGCCTTTTCTGGTGGGAGTTATTAGTGTGCAGCTTTTGCCATATATATAGGCCTGCATGGTATTCCTTTGTGGTCTAGGCTGCTTGTTGTGGGCCTGGCTATGAGGCTGGCGGCCATTTTGAAGGCAGGCAGTGTGTTTTTTGCAACAGTCCTGTATTGTCTGTCTTCTCTTTCTTGTAGTTGGGTGGGCCTGGCCATGTGGCTGGCGGCCATTTTGAAGCCTAGGCCTGCAAGCTTGTGTGGCCTTGACTGCCCACGGGCCTGCCTTCATCCAGTAGGCTCAGAGCAGGTAGCCAGAAGTGCATTAAACAAGTGTTTATCTGTATGTCCTGTTCAATTTAAACTTAATGTAGGGCATGGATGGCATTGGATTGAGTTGGAAAATGTGTTTTTTGGGGAGGATTTCTGTTTTTGGGGTGTGTTAAAGAAATGCCTTTGTTGTGCGTGTGCCTGGTGTATTGGTGTGCACCCTGCAGACCTTGTTTTGCCCTGTGGATTTTCGTTTTTGCATTTTATTGCATTAAAAAGGCACAGCAGTGTGGTTTAGCATGCATCTTTTGCCTGGCTTCTTTATAGGCCTTTTGGCAGTTCATTGATTGCCAGGCCTCCAGCTTGTTGCCTGTGATTTGCGAGTGTGCATGTGGCTGTGGGCCTTTTCTGGTGGGAGTTAATATGGGCCTGCATGGTTTTCCTATTAGCTTACTGCTTCCATCCATCCCCTTTGCCAGCAGCAGCTCCCTTCCATTACATTTGTATTTTTGTGGTTGTTCTTATTCTTTCTTATCCTTCCTGAGAGTGTAGTGTGTGTGTATACAGTAAGTAGTATACCATAGCCCTTGTTGCCAAAGTCTCACAAATGGCTACACTATATCTTCTATTTTTTTGTTTGTACTAGTAGGAATTGAACCACAGCAACAAATACAACATTTCACTGATGTTCTTCTCCTGGCTTATTTGCTTTTAGGTGCACAAAAAGACACAGGAGGAGGTAACTATCAACATCATCCATTGTACTGCCAGACAGAAGTCCTGGTGCGGACCACATCACGACCAGCTGTGACCGCAGACATCTCTGCAACTTGTGCACCTGCGTCCTGTCTGACTTCTGAAGAAAATGGGCCCAAAGAAAGGTACCAGGACCTCCAGTACCAAGAAAGTTGCCGGTGAGAAGAAGGAACAGAAAAAGCAAGAGGCACTAACCACGACTGGTGTGCCGGCAAATGTGTTTTTGGGACCAAAAAACACACGCCTGCAGCATCGTTGTCCGGCGAGAACCAAGCTGGGAGCAGCACATCTGCACCAGCGGGCCAACCCCACCAACCTAGGCCCAAGCCCATGAGTGTCGCAGAGGTAGCCAGTCTACTAATGAGCGGCGATGTTGAAATGTCAGTATCGCAAAGTAGTACACAATCAACGCATGCGGCAACTCAGCAGATATGTCTGCAGCAGCAGGCGCAGCTGCAAGAACAGCAGCAACAGGCGCAGCAGCAGGCGCGGCCGCAAGAACAGCAGCAGCAGGCGCAGCCGCAAGAACCGCAGCAGCCGGCGCAGCCGCAAGAACCGCAGCAGCCGCAAGAACCGCAGCAGCCGCAAGAACCGCCACAACAAGAGCCCACAATAGTAGTTGTTCCTCCTGAAGTAGGGGCATTTCAGGAAATCGAGACAAAGAGGGTCAAGCCACTGTTTCAGAAGATCCATTGTCTTCCAGACCCCCAGCAAGGAAAAGGAGGGTTATTCCATCATCTTCTTCTTCAAGCCCCGCTTCTGATGATCTTGATGCCACTTGGAAGCCACCAGCTCAGTCTTAGAGTGATGCACGCCACAAGACAAGGCTAGTGTAAAGGAAGGTTCCAGAAAGCCTTAGAGTTATGGAGGTAGATGTGCAAGAGGGAGAGGATGATGATGACGAGCCAATCATCATGGACATCACTCCCGGCCCAAAGGATATGGAGACCAACATTATTACCCTATCCAAAATGGCTGCAAGGGATGTAGCACAGATACCACCAACACAGGTAACACCACCACGACCTCCAGCTTCCATATTTTCATTTGCAAAGGAAAGGCAGGGACCTACATCCAGCTCAACCACCACCTCAGTAGGTAGTGGTAGAAGTCGCAGTGTAGCTGCTCAGAGTCACATTCCAAGCACACCCTCCAGTTCATCTGGTATTGAAAGTGGCACATCCAGCAGCACCAGAAAGTTCTCCTCCCCAGTTTGGAACTTCTTTTTGGTTAGCAGTAAGGAGGAGAACATTGCTATATGCTCAATTTGTCGCCATGCTGTTCGGCGGGGTAAGCTTGGTACAAACTATGGTACCGGAGGCCAAACAAGTCATCTCAAAATACATCACACTATCGTGTGGGAGGCTCACCTACTTCGCTTAGAACAAAGTAAAACTCAACCTATTGTTGTTGGGCATGAAGAATCGAGGGACAATATTATCGTGGTGGAAGGTGAACAAGAGGGAGACAATTCTAGCCCTGTCCCCAGTAGTGTAGTAGTACCGCCCACATCCTCCTCAGCAACATCTCAGTGGCACCGCAGTAAGAGTCTGAGTCAGGCTGAGACACCAAGGCGACCAAGTAGTACTGCAATGATTATGAAACAAAGTGCGTTGTTGAGCCTAACTGGGTTGAAGAAAACTGCACCACAAAGGAAAATAATCCAGACTACCATTGACAGCATGCTTAGGTTGGAGGGGCAGTACCAACGCAACCACCCAACGGGACGGTTGTACAATGCGAAGCTGGCTAAAATGTTAGCGCTGGACCTTCTCCCTTTTTCATTTGTGGAAGGGGTGGGTTTCCTTGAATTTGTGTCAACCATCTGCCCTAAATGGAAGGTTCTCAGCCGGTCCTATTTTGCAAGAGTTGCTGTTCCAGCACTACATCATGATGTGCTGGAATTGGTTGGACAAGCTTTGCAGCAGAGTGCTGTTCACAATATCCACCTAACAACAGACATGTGGACCAGTTGCCAAGCCACTGATTACATGTGCATCACTGCACACTCGGTCTCATTTGTGGGGGTTAGAGATAAGCTATCTGAAAGTGCTGTTGACGCAGCTGAGATTTTTAAAGCTACTCGGAAACATGCAACTGTATCCATGTTCGCCAGGGAGAAATCTCATACTGCTGTAAACATATTGGAAGAGTTTCAGAGCAAGGTTTTTGAATGGCTGCGCCCAAGAGGGCTTAAGATTGGTTTTGTTTCCACGGATAATGGCAGTAATGTACTTAAGGCCATGGAGCTTGGTTCCTATTTCAGGGTTCCGTGTTTGGCGCACTGCATTAACATTATTGTTCAAGACTTTCTGAAAAAAGAAGCCATAGTTAGCAACTTATTGACCATCTGCAGAAGAATATGCACTCATTTCAGCCATTCTTTGAAAGCTCGGAAGCAGCTGAGGATCGTACAATGTGACTATAGAATGCCAGTCAAAGCACTCGTTCAGGAGGTGGCAACACGTTGGAACTCAACTTATTACATACTTGACCGTCTGTATGAGCATTACAGGCCAATCAGTGAATATGTCATGAGCCTTCAGATGGACCAATGGTGCCTTGTTAAATGCCTGACTGAGATGCTTCTTCCTTTCGAGGTCTTCACACGTGAAGTCAGCAAGGAGGACTGTACTGTGGGCCAAGCTATCCCATTGTTGCAAATGCTAGAGCATCAGCTGAAGGAGGTGTCAGAAGCATACAAAGTTGTAGAGGAAAAAAAAGAAGCATATGAGTTGGTGGAGAGCTTAGCTCGTCGCTTAGCTGACAATACAAGGATGCAAAATAAGATTTTGTCACAAAAACATTACATTTGTACCACAATTCTGGATCCACGGACAAAATGGGCACTGAAGACATTAATTCCTTTTTCAGAAATGGATGTTGCCCGGTACAAAACGTGGATAGCTGAGTCAGCGAGTAAGTTGGAAAATGAACGGCTGCTAATTAAAAGCCCGCTAGATAAACCCACAACAAGTACTGCAGCAGGGCATCCGGCGTCAAGTTCAACTTGGGAGCCTGAGCGCAGTGCGTTTGGCTCAGAACACTCACCAACACTATCTACAACAGCAAGAGCTGTATCTTCAGGCCCAGTAAAATCGTTACAGGATTGGTATTTACAGCAAGGTATTGGTAAGTCCAGTGCTGATGCAACAAGAAAAGAGCCCAAAAAAAGTTTTGCACCCCTGAACATTGAGCGGATGGTTCAGGCCTATCTGGACGACCCAACAGAGGTGTACATTGATCAAAACCCATTGAGGTATTGGTATGGGAAAAGGGCCCAATTGCCAGTGCTCAGCAGGCTGGCGATAAACTATCTGGCTTGCCCTGTCGCAAGTGTCTCTTCAGAACGTGTTTTCAGTGCTGCTGGTTCCATTGTAACAGTGAGAAGGACCAGTCTCTCAACCAAAAATGTGGAGAGGTTAACAATGATCAAAATGAATCAGCACTTTATACCACCGAATTACACAATACATGAATCAAGGGAGGAAGATGAGGACAGCGGCTCAGGTGATGGAACTGGTGTGTTAGATGATGATTACCTACTTCTGGTTGAACCCCCAGAGTTTGAGGACGAGCTATACTTCCCTGACAATTAGTGTCTCCTTCTCTCACTTATTTTCTTTTAGTGGTGTATCTGTCTTTCTGGTTAGAAACTTTGAATCACAACAAATCCATCACCACCGTCTTCTAATTGTTTTATTGCCATATACAAGTTTCGGCTGGCTGCGCTGCATATCACAGTACACTCCTCAAAATCCTGCTCCTCCATCCTCCTGAATCTCCCTAAATCCATTGCCCTCAAGAAGTCAGGTGATGATGATTGGATGATGCAAAATAGAAGAAAAAATAAAAAATATTTCCAAGTCCCTCCAAAATAAGTGGAACATGATTGATGATGACTACTATAGCTATCCTCCTTTGTGATCCGAGAGAGACTGCCCATTAACTGAAGATGAGAAGGAACAAGTACTGAATGATGCCATGCATTGGACGCTGACTGAGTGATTTTGTTGTTGTTTGTTGTGCATGAAGTTACTTCATTGTGTACTTTATGTAATAATCTACACACTAAAAGTAACTCAAGTCTCTTATCCCTTCTTGTTTTTTTAATACCAAATTTGTACTTCTACTGCAGGCCGATACATTGCATTTTGAATATAGGAAGGGGACTCACACGGTACGCCCAGACTGAGTTGAACAACACCATCATGATGACCACAGTGACATAGTATCTTCACACAGTCACTCATTACACGGATCGGAGATGATTGATGGAATAAGTCAGGCCGTTTCATGAGTGGCATATAAGGTAAACTAGTAAACAACAACCACAGCAGACCTAAATGTCTGTGTAGCGGTGGAGTCAAGTGTAGCGGTGGTATGACTGCGGTAAATTGTAAAATGCTATGTTGCTTTGTCCAACTCTTTTAAAAAATGTACGCTAAATGGAGGCTGTGCAAAGGGTGCCGTCACCGTGGGCCTGCTCTGTCCTGTTGGTATTGTAAGTTAATGCTGGAAACAGACTAGAGTAGAGATGATGCATCCATGTCGCCTTGGAAAGTGTTCTTGTTGCACTACAACATTAACTTGTCCATTTTTTTCAACTTGGTTTCAATCTCAATATCCCTTTTGTTTTTGCATCTACAATTACAGGCCGGGCCTTACCCTGTGCTATACTTGGGAAAACAACAATGCACACTTACCTTACCAATGAATCTACATCTGCCAGGCAAGCAGTGGCGTCACCCAAGATTGGACGAAGCATCCATGGAAGGGAGGACCAAGAGGAATGCCGAGATTCAACTCACCATTTGACCCGGATAACACAGTAACAGTATCAATTTTCATCTTTTAAATAATTTGATTCATTTTTTTGTCTACAATCATTACAACAGTGTGTTCTTGTTGTTATTAGTTACTGTTATTATTAGGTTTGCTCTCTGTCTATAATTCATCCCTACAGATATTTAAAAATGCTCTTTGCTGACTGTAAAAGTAAGCCCGGTAACACTGAACACAAACTGTATTTAATCCAGGTCTCTCCTTATCATCAATCATCATGCATGCCTTATTTCCCTTTTCTCCCTTAACATATTGATATGGATATGATAGTCTACAAAGATTCTGTCGTTTGATGTTTGTCCATGCATACTGTTTTTCTTTCTCAAACCTTTCCCCAAAACCCCCTTCCCAACCATTCAACAAACCCTAACCCTCTTCCCCCGGGCTGTGTGACTTATTGAGGTATGACTACATTAAATGTACATCAATAATGTATCACACGTTTGCTGGGGCAGATGTGGCAAAAGCAACAGTACTTCAATTTCATGGCAGGGCGGGGAGCTTCTTCTGCTTGCCCACCTGAGCAGTATATTTGTGAGGTAACTTTTTTACCAAAGGAACCGGCTAATACATCAGCATTAATTCACGGCATTGATTGGATTAATGGATTTCATTCGTTGTCATCCTCCTACACAGCACTGACAGTTACGCTTGCGTCAGTGTGCTGTAGGCCTAGTCAAGTGACTCGACACAACTAGAGTTGCTGTGTACTACTACTAGGCTATCTCCACCACCATTATGTTTTGTTTTATTTGGGCATATTATTGTTTGGCAGTAAGTTCTGTTCTGTACTGTACTTCATTCTACTACTCCTCAAAGACTCTCTCTCAGGCTACTGACTGTCTCATTTTCTATTTTGGCAAATGCTGCTGCCAGTGTCTAGTACTACCACCACCACAACCATGGCATGTTAGGAAAGAAAACCATCATCACCATGCAGCCATCAATGTGCCTAAGTTCAACATCAAGCAAAGGTAAGAGAAGTTTGGGGGAGGCATAATTAATAATGGACATGTTTTCATCAATTCAATTTCACACACCCCTTTGAGTCCAGTTACAGAGTGCCTAGAGTAGAAGAGACTGACAGTACTAGTAGTAGGACAAGTAACTCAGTGAGGGGTGCCGCATCTATCTGTTTCTGTCTTACAAAGTTATCCAATTATTAAAATCAAACACTGGCTATGTGCGGCCCTGCACCAGCAAGGAAAGAAGGATACAGTGTGATGTAAAACAGTAACCCCACCCAGAAAACATTAACAACATCGTATGTAAACTCAAGTAGAAATATATTATTTAATAGTACCTAACAAAAATAAACTATGTAAAAAAAAAAACCATACCTGACCCACCCGTCTCCCTAACTCCAACCAATGTCCGTAAAGAAAATGTCATTGTCCAAAAGAGGAAACCCAACGCCCGGATCCCACCCACCCCAAGAATAATTTAAAAAAGGGCAATAAGAACGGGGTCTAAGTTCGGCGGGCTTTTTTCAGGGGGACACGAACTTGCTCCTCCAGGCGGGCAACACGGCGCTTCAATGCGCGGCAGTTGCATCCACGGGGGTGGGGAGCAGCACTGATGGAGGGGCGGCGGTTTCAGGCATTCCACCAACCATGCATCTGATTCCTTTCAGCCACCAGTATGCATGCTGCATGCATCCCACGAATCCTTCTCTGTTAGTCATAAATCTTAAATCTCGCCCGTCCTTCTTCCTTCCACTCTTCTTTCCCTTTTCGTTCAACCCATCTATCAAGGTCATCTGATCTGACTTTTAGTCTTCTCCATAAAACTTTCACAGCTGAGTTGAAATCATCAGATAGAAGAGGCCATTGGTTACTCAACAACACTCCCGCCACTAATGCTTTTACTAAGTAAAGGGTGTCTTCAACCATTCACAACAACCTCTTACTTAGTAAGTCAATTGTACACTAGTATCATACAGTACAACCCTTGCAGTGAGTGTCAATAAGTAAAGATTAGGTATCTAGCTTACCACCGCCCGCCACTGCTGCTGGCTCAACCCCTGCAGCTCCTCCTGCAACTGCCGCCTCCTCCTCTCCTCCGTCAGCAGCCGCGTCGCCGCTGGCCCCGGCACTGGTGGTTGGTAGTGCGCCTTGAAAAAACATTACACATTTTTTAGGTGTCATTATCCACCTCCCCCTATTTTTCACTAGCAAGATTGAAAAATTAGTTAATAGTAATACATACATATACAACATACATCACTAGTACAAATCAGGTAGTAGTAGAGTAGACACTAGTAGTTATATGGTCCCTAGAGTCATTCTAGTCTTTGCTTAGTTAGCCCGAGCCATGCTACCATTTTACCTTTGTGTCTTTTATTTTAGCACACGTGTCGTTACCTCGCAGCTTGTTGTATAAAGAGTGACGCCTTTGAGCCCACATGAGCTCATACTGCTACTGTCTAAGCGCTGCGTACAAGGACAATCAAAACAAGCCACTTTGTTATGGAGTTCTGGTGTTAGTCCATATTGCTTATCCAAAATGCTACACTTTTTGCCACGACTGAGAAATGCTTGCAATATACTAACGCGCACCATTTTTCTCTTAACAGACAGAAGATTCCATTCTAAGAACCAGAGCTTTGCAGAGCTTATGATGTAACCAGTACTAGCTTCTTCTAAGGTGAGGGGTCCATATAATTCGCTCAGATCTTCATTTATAATTTTATATAAACCATATTCCTATTCCTACAACTGTTCACTTGTTTATTAATCCTGATTTCGCTTTTTTTTTTCTTCGCTCTATGGACTTGTACTTGTTGTAAGTTTAACTAAGTGCAACAATGTTTATAGTTTTAATCTTATGGATTTTGCTGTTGATTATAGAACAACGTACATAGCTTGTCAGTTGCAAATAAAATAATTTTTGAACTTACATAGACTCGGTGGTATTTGGTGTGGATGGACTTACACGAGTGAGCGAGCGAAAGGAAGGGTGTGCAAACTGTGCTTGTGCATTGCTTCCACGACTGAGAGGTCGGGAGTGTTATGTTCTGGGTTGTCTACTCATTGGGTATTGGGGGGGGGTTCGGAGAGCTAATAGTAATAAAACACTATTATAACTAGTCGGGCAGGGGATTGTGGTGGGTTCTGTTCTGACTGAGGTGTGAGTGTGAGGAAGGTCCAACCTCCCATCACCAACATCCTATTTTCTTGTGCAACTGCAATGTTCTGTATGTGAAAAATCCCTACAACAGTAGTAGTATGTCCTATCCTATCAAAATAGTGAAATCTGGTTGGGCATTTTGTTGGTGGGAATTGTCGAAAAACATCAAGATTAATAAAGCCTCAAAGATTAAGAAGAGTAGAAGGAGTACAAGAGGACAACCTAAAGGACTGGACTCATCAATGGCTAGAGCTACTGGTGAATCTGAGTTTTATTTAAAACCTTTTAAATAAAGAGTGGCCAACTGGGCATGCTTAGCTACAGACAGACTAATAGCAGAAGTACAGAGAGTCATAGCAGAGGCAGTTAGAGGCAGGGATAACAAGAATCTAGAAACAGATAGTCTAGATCGAAGGGTAATTGTTGGTAAAAAATAGCATTAGGAAACGGAAACAATAGTTCGGGAAAAAAAATACGGGGCAGTAAAAGTAGTGAATAAGAATTAATATTAAAAACAGGAAGATTTACTGGGGCCAGCAGAAGAGCCCTCGTTCTGGTCCTCCTGGACTGGAACTGCTCCCACCGACTCTGCCCCCGTCTTCTTGCCCCTGGGTGCTGATCATGAAAGATATAAGAAAGGAAGAGACAAACATTGATGATTGGTGTGAAAAAAATAAAATATTTTTATAAGACTGTCAAAAAAACATTTGTGTAAACAACAATTGCAATAAAATTGACCTATCTAATCTGGTCGACAAGTAGTATCTCGGGATTCGCGGACCGAGTAGTTATTATTTATCTACACTAATCCAGTGTTCCATTGTGATTACAGAATACTACTAACTAAGCCTAAGTAGTACGTACCATCTGACCGAGCCCACCTATTCCAGGCGTGCCAATTGTACATTAAGTAAGCATTTCCACTTCTTTTAGTCCTCAAAAATGCATAAATGGAGGACATATGCCTGTATTTTTGCAAACACAAAATGGTTGGTTCGTTGATGCAGACGTTCTGCTAGTGCTAAGCCTATTAGCACTCACTGAAAAAACAACAAAAGGTTCTACTAAGGACTGGGGTAAGCAGTAGCAGCACTCAGCAGCACGTGACATAATAGAGGGGGCGTCGCAGACCACTAAAAAATTACAAACTTATAATAAGTAACTAAACCTAAGTATTAATCCACCCCTATCTCTTAGTGACAGGACAAAGGAAGGACTAGAGTCACTCTAGCATTACCTAACTTTAGTTTTCTAAAATAAACTCCTACATAATCACGCAAAATGAGCGCAAACGCAAAGTTGCAAATAACAAGATGAGTAGCGCAGAGCACCAAGGTCATAACAATCACAGAAGACTTTTAAACGTAAATTACCTGTAATGTATGTAAGCAGCAGCATTCTAGCTGGTCGGAAAAAAAATATATTCGCATTATATAACAAGAAGAACAGACACAAAGTAGTAATAATTAAATAGCTACTCACCAAGACCCGGGACCTCCACTCCTAGCAGGTCCAGCAGGTCCTGCTCCCGGTCCAGGATATCGGACCACCGGTGCGTCAGCTGGTTCCGGCTGCGCCGGACGCCCGAGCAGCGAAACACTGCCCGGCGCACCTTCCCCCACCGCTGCCGACGCTCCCGGAGCCCGTACCCGGACCCAGGCCTGCCGCCTGCTGCCAGGGTTCAGGGGAGGTGGCGCTGCACAAAAAAAACCAGTGCAGCCAACTCCACCTCCCCAAATAAGGCCTGTGCCTGCACCCCTTGTGGGCACCGCCTTCCGCAAGGAAGGCAGACGCGGCTCAGGCTGCGATGCCCCCTGTGGCCCTTTGCCATGGTTCTGGGGTAGGCGGGGGGTGGAAAAGAAAAGGTAAAAATGTAAAAAGTAAGTAAAAGAAATTAAAAAAGCAGGTAATAGAAAAGAGTGAAAAAGTAGTTAAAAAACTCAAAAAAAGTAGACAAAAACAAAAAATAGAGAGTCAGGAAAATAGAGAGAGAGATAATAAATAAAAAAGATCAAAAAAAAGTTTTCAGAAGCAAAGGATTGAAAAGATATAGGGAGGATTGAAAAAAGCAGGCCCCAGAACCGTAGCATAGAGTGAAAAACAAGATGGCCGCGCCCATTGCGACCGCATGGGCAAGTTCGCGAGATATTTTCCCCCCGAGCACGCAAAAAGCATTGCGAACACGCAATACGCGTTCCCGAACAGGAAATACCTAACGCGAACAAGCGCGAGCATGCATTGCGCGACCCGGAACAGGAAATAGCATCGCGAGCGGGCGGGACAAGTGAAAACAAGATGGCTGCGGCCATTAGCGACCACATGGGCAAGTTGGAGACACATTTCCAACGCGATCATGCAAAAACATCACAAACGGGCGGGACAAAAACTTCCGCATCTTTGCGATATTTCAGCGCGTTCGCGATAATTTTTTGCGTTTTCGCGAAGATTTGCGTAACACGATTACGCAATTTACGCCCACCCTTATTCAGGATCCAAGCATTCTGAGTCCTTGGCAAGACACAAAGTAGCAAGTTGAGCAGGCCTTTGACATATGCATCAACATTTATCTCCTAAGTAATGCGGGCAATTGGTTCCAGCATGCACATGGGGATCAAGGATTACTGGAAATGTGTTTCAGGCCTAAATTGTTGGTGCAAGCACATGCAAAGTGCAGTTGGGCTCCCTAAGCCTCAATTTCCCCTTCTTCACAGCTCTTGCCCTCATTGCCAATTCTCGCTCCTGCTGTTCCTACCTTTTGGTGACTAATCAGGATGTGCCAAGTAGCATGCCCTCAGTAGAGTGTGGATACTAACTAAGGACTACTGTATTCACACAGCCATTGTGACAATGTGTTAATGAATACAGAAAAAAACCTATGAACGCATATTCGCACGTTGGTCTTTGTTGGACTTGGCCCGTTTTGCAGGGTCGTCCCTGAACTTTTTGCTTTCCTCCTGGATTTTGTCTGACCTGTTTTTGTTGGTTTTATGACTCTGGGCACTTTACCACTGCTGATCAGTGCTAAAGTGCATATGCTCTCCATTGTAAATTGATGTATGGATTAGAGAATCCATGATTGGCTGGTTTGGTTGCGGCTTGATGACGGCATCCATCGGCGTCAGTGAGACCAGGACTGCAGTGCAAAGTGGGGCCGTGCTCCTTGCGGTGCTAGCACGTCATGGTGCAGGCAGCGGGGGCAATATTGCTGTTGTCGGCCGATGATCTGGAGTCGATGGCTCAGATGTTGGTAGGCGAAGGCTGCGGTGTGAGATGGGGCGGTGAGTCGTGTAATTTGCAAGCGGTGCCCCCCAGACCATGGTGCAGGCAGCGGCGTCAATGTCAGCATGGAGCGTCGTCGTCAGTGAGATCAGGGCTGCGGAGCGAAGTGGGACGGTGCTCCGTCTTCTCCACAAATGGTGTCCACAGGTCATGGTAGCAGATGAACTTGAAGTCTTTGCTGTTCCTGAGACTTCTTGAACAGGGGGCAAGCTCTACCTCAAGCCCTTGGAGAAACTCAGGCAAATAGGATGCAGAAAGTCCAGTCCAGTCCTGTCACTGCCCAAGACAGAAGTAGCCACTGCATGCCAACACAGCAAAGCGCACAGCAAAGTTGTAGTCTCTCCTCACAGCTTCACCAGCTCTTTTTCTTGGCATGCTTATTGATCCAAAAGAGTTCTAAAGTACTGGAGTCTGGGCCCCAATATTATACCACATTTCCCTTTGAAGTTGGCACAAACAAAGTTCCACTGGCATACTTAAACCAGTTCTGCCTGGCTTAGGCCAGGTTCACTCCGGGGGTGGAGGGGGAACAGCTTTGTTGAAGGCACACACAATCCATTCAGGCGCAAGTGGCAAGTGGCAACTCCTTCCACTAAATGCAGCCAGGTCTATTCAGCCTGTCTATGAGACCCAGGAAAGGCAAGGCATACCTCAACTCCACTTGTGTCTGTCTAGTGTGAATGCACATTCCTGCTCCTGTCACTCTGAACCTAGACGGTGAATACAGAAATGGCAGGATGGTTTAGCAAGAAAATGCCCACTTTCTAAAAGTGGCATTTTCAGACACACACCTAGAAATCATCTTCACTAAAATATGTATTTTTAAATTCTGATTTCAGGAAGCCTAAACTCCATTTCTCCAACTTATCCCAATGGAAAGTTATGCTTTTAAGGTGTTACAAAGCAACTCCCATGTTAGCCTATCGGACAGATAGCCTTTCAATAGTGAAAACGAGATTTGCAGTATTTCACTATCAGGACATGTCACACACCTCAGTACACGTCCTACCATTCACATACACTGCACCCTGCCTATGGGGGTACCTTGGGCCTACCTGGGGGTGTCTTACATGTAAGAGAAGGGAAGGTTAAGCCCTGGCAAGTATGTGCACTTGCCAGGTCGACATGGCAGTAGAAACTGAGTGCAGACACTGTAGTGGGCAGGTCTGAGAATCCTTTGGAAGGCTGCTGGTATGGGTGGCGCAATCAGTGTTTCAGGCACACTAGCAGCATTTGGTTTCCATGCCCCGGGCACACACAGTGCACTGTACTAAGGACTTAGGAGTAATTCAAATAGGCCAATCATCAAAACACCAATCCATAAACACAATTTACAGCATTAGCACTTTAGTACTGATCTGCAGTATTAAACTGCGCAGAGACACTAAACCAGCATAAACAAGGTCAAGGGTGCCACAAAAACCAGGAGGTCAGAAGCAAAAAGACAGGGAAAACATGCCAAAAGATGCCAGGTCTAACAGTGGTATATACAATCCTCTTGATGTAGGCCAACCCATTTTCTAAATGTGATTTCTAAAGGTTGAACACCAATTCTTAGAAGAAACAGAAACCTAAAGACCTTGTGATAATTTTGAGTTCTTATATATCCCTATGGCTTTTTCAAGAATATGCAATAATGTTATGTAATGCAAGATCCCTCCAATGTGCATAATCAGCTTCAACATTTGACTTTGCAATCCTGAGCTTCAATTTTAGTTTTTTGAACATATTCAAAAGATATCGGGGTCACATAAAATTGGAATAAACCTTAAACTCGGGCAACTGCCAATGACAGTTCACTCTCAAGTAAACCTTGCAATGTACTGTCCATTGCATAGTGTATATGGTATACCGACGGGATTTTGGCACCTAAAGCTATATAATAACAGTTGAGTATTTCAAACTCCAGATAACGTGCCTCTACCGGAGTGGATCTTTTGATATTACATATTCTGTGTAATATGTTGCCTTTGATCTTAATAAAAGAAGCTAGGCAAAATATAACTACCTGTTTTTCCCAGTAGAACAAGGCTGAAGGGATCTTTACATTGCATATCTGCAATAGGTGCAAACAATGTGTAGGAACTGGGGTCACCAGTCCCCCTGGGGGTAGCTTGGCGCGAGCAGGTAGGCACCCGAAAGCTTAGGTGTAAAGTAACCATACAGCACACACATCCACTGAGACAGGAAACGCACGCAATGACTGACACCACACCAGTGAGTTTGAGTAAAAATCAAATAGCTTTTATCAGGTAATTAACAATCCCGGTATTCATCAAAGCCTTTCATGGGAAATAAATATGGCATTCCATTAGAGCATTTCATGGCTTTTTATTAGAGCATTAAACATGGCATTTCAGTAGAGCATTAAACATGGCATTTCATTAGAGCGCTAAACATGGCATTTCATTAGAGCGTTAACCATGGCATTTCATTAGAGCGCTAAACATGGCATTTCATTAGAGCGCTAAACCTGGCATTTCAGCAAGAATAACCAATGCACTTCATCAGGGCATTTCAGTAAGAATGAACATGTCATTTAAGGCAACTAATCAACTTTAGGCAGGAATAAAACCTTCTGGCAGGTAGGGGTAAACATTTCCTCCAATCTGATTAGCATTAGCAATATCCTTAGGACCAAAATAACCTGCACGTCAGGTAATCGATCAGCCCTTCATAGGGCAGGAGTTAACAGGGCCATGGACCGGTTTATTCCCCGTTCCTGGGGCAAGTGGGGGCCAACAGGGCCCAACGATAGACTTCCCCGGGGGCGGGTCGAGCTCCGGGCCTTTCTCTGGCCTTCCGCCCTCCTCCCCGGGGGTTACCTGATCCTTCGGCCTCCTCGGGGCCCTTGCGGCGGTTCCAGGCCTGGCGGGGGGCTCGCTCTCCTTGGAGCCCCTCCCGCCAGCCGTGTGCGCTTCCCGGGATGTCCGGGCTGAGAGGGGGCTCCTTGGCAGGCTCTGAGGGGAGCAAAGCGTCGTGGGGCCTCCGGCAGGTCTTGGGGCGGCCGGGGGCCCCGCGCTATCTTAGGGATCGGTCCCGGGCCCTTCCAGGGCTCCTGGGGCCCGGGGACCGCTTGTGGTGATCTCAGCAGAGGCGCGCCCGCAGCCGCCAACAGCAGCGCGGCCTGCGGGGGCGCGGCCTCCCGATCGGACAGGAACGCGGCAGAGGCGGAGTCCAGGAGGACGCCCCCGTCACGGGATGCAGGCAGCAACCTCAGGGCCTGGCGCGGCCTACTTTCGATTTCGGCGGCCCTCTCTTCACCGAGGGCCGTCGCAGGGGACAACCAGCCACTGGGCCCACGCCGGGGGGGCGCCCCGGTCGCGACGGCGATGGCGGGGCCTCGCACCTCCCCGGGGGCCCTGGAGATGACGGCAGAGCCGGGCTGCAGTGGTGAGTTTGGCTACAGCGCCTCAGGGGAGCAGGGCAGGCCAGGCAGGGCAGGCCACACACGACGGTGGCAAATCAGTTCAGGGGGCCCCAGGTAGAGTCTGGGAGCGCAGGGGTGGCACAGCGCTAATACCTGGTCGATCCCCCAGCAGTCCTGAGGAAAATTATAGGGTCTTCTCGGCGCTTGCTGGTTCCTGCGCCCTTAGTAGTTGGTTTCTTGAGGGAGGGGGGTGTTGAGTTGGTGACTGAAGGCAGGTTAGTCAGTCTCTGCAGGTCGTCCCTGGGTTCCCCTCCTGCCGGGCCAGATCAGTGGGCTAGTCCAGTGTTCCTCACACAGCTTGGAAGGCAGCACCTAAGCCCTGTCACTCCCAGTGGTATAGGTCCCTGACTAGGCCCTACCGCCTAAGTCTCCTGCGTAGGTTCCCCCAGGTCAGCGTCGCCCCAACTGACTAAAAAGTTTCCCTCCTTCCCTTATATGTGCCCGGGTCAGGTGACCACTCTCTAAGGCGGCAAAAAGCAGACCCCGCCCCTATTCAAGAAGGTTCCAGGACCTTCCCTAGTCTAACTAGGGGAGAAAAAGGCGGGCTGGTGTGGCAACAATGTTTAGGGTCACAGCCAGCTCCTGGCAACTAGGGTGCTACTAAAAAGACCACTCCGCAGTAGCAGGGGCCTGTGGCAGCCATGTTGGGAGAAGAGAGCACCTGCACCTTAGCATTGATTTGCAATGGGAAGGCGCTCGGAGACCTAAGGCCAACGAAAAAGAGGGTGGAAAAAATGAGGCAAGGGCAAAAACACAGGTAAAGATCACCCTAGGGCTGACAGGTCTAACACGCGTCCCCCCAAGCCGAAAGTGGGGAGAGCTACCCAACCTCTAGGGAGTTCTCATCGCTAAGGCAGAAAAACCGGGAGAGACCGTCAGCATTGGCGTGGTCAACTCCGGGCCGATGTTCCACCCGAAAGTCCATCCCCTGTAGGGAAATGGACCACCTTAGCAACTTGGGATTTTCGCCTCTCATCTGCATGAGCCAGCGAAGGGGTCGGTGGTCTGTCTGAATCAGGAAGTGAGAGCCAAAAAGCTATGGCCTCAACTTCTTCAGAGCCCAGACCACAGCGAAGGCTTCTCGCTCGATGGTACTCCACCCTTGTTCCCGAAGGAGGAGTCTTCTAGAGATAAAGGCCACAGGTTGGTCTTGGCCGTCGTTGTTCAGTTGCGAAAGCACAGCACCTATGCCGTGCTCAGAGGCGTCCGTCTGCATGATGAATTGCTTCGTGAAGTCAGGTGTTGCAAGCACCGGAGCGGTGCACATCGCGTGATTCAGGGTCTCGAATGCCTCTTGGCAAGCAGCCGTCCAGATCACTTTTCGTGGCTGGTTCTTGGACGTCAACTCCGTCAAGGGGGCTACGAGGGTACCATACCCCTTGACAAACCGGCGGTAATATCCAGTGAGGCCAAGGAAAGCTCGGACCTCAGTTTGGGTTTTGGGGGGCTCCCAAGCCATGATGGTCTCAATCTTGGCCTGGAGGGGTTGCACCTTACCCCCGCCCACCAGGTGTCCCAGGTAGACGACAGATCCCTGTCCAATCTGGCACTTGCTAGCCTTGATGGTTAGGCCAGCACGTTGCAGAGCCTGGAGCACCTCCTGGAGGTGCTGCAGATGGTCCTCCTAGGTGCTACTGAAGACAGCTATGTCATCCAGATATGCCGCTGAGAAGACTCCAGGCCAGACAGCACCTGGTTCACCAACCGCTGGAAAGTGGCTGGAGCATTCTTGAGCCCGAAGGGCATCACCCTAAATTGAAAGTGGCCCTCGGGGGTGGAGAGCGCTGTGTTCTCCTTTGCTCCATCGGCCATGGCAATCTGCCAGTACCCTGACGTTAAGTCGATGGTGCTGAGGACCGGGCTGCTCCCAGCCGGTCAACCAACTCATCGGCTCGTGGGATCGGGTGAGCGTCTGTTTTGGTGACAGAGTTCAATCCCCGATAGTCCACACAGAACCGAAGTTCTGGTGTGGTGCCCGGTGGGGACGCTTTCGGGACCAACACTACCGGACTAGCCCACGGGCTGCTGGAAGGTTCGATCACCCCCAGCTCCAGCATTTTGGCCACCTCACCCTGGATACTGTTCTTGACTCTATCGGACAACCGGTAAGACTTGGTTTTTACAGGTGGGCTGTCCCCTGTGTCCACATCATGGGTACACAGATGAGTGATTCCAGGCGTGAGGGAGAACAACGAGGCGTACTGCTCCAACACCTGGCAGCAGTCCCTCTGTTGCTCTGGGGTCAAGGATGGGGAGAGGACCACTCCCTCCACCGATCCATCCTTCTCCTGGGCCGCCAGAAGGTCAGGAAGAGTCTCACTCTCTTCCTCCTCGCACCCATCCGTCACCATGAGGAGAGGAAGCTCAGATCGCTCATGGTGTGGCTTCAGGCGGTTGACGTGGAGCACCCGATGGGGCTGTAGGGGGGTCTTCAAATCAACGACATAGGTAGTCTGGCCTCGTCGCTCCACAATCTCGTACGGGCCAGTCCACCGGTCCTGGAGGGCACTAAGCTCCCCAGGCTCCATGACCCACACCTTCTGTCCAGCGTCCAACTCTACCGTCCGAGTGTTGCGGTCATAGCACTCCTTCATGACGGCTTGGCTAGCCTCCAGGTTGTCTGAGGCTTCCTTCCACAGCTTGGCCATCTGGCTGCGGAATAACAGCATGTAGCTGACGACATCACGGGGAAGCTTCTTCGAAGTCTTCTCCCACCCCCCCTTCACCAGGCTGAGGGGCCCCCTAACGGGGTGGCCATAGAGCAGCTCAAAAGGGCTGAACCCGACTCTCTTCTGCGGCACCTCGCGGTACAAAAACAGCAGGCAAGGGAGGAGGACGTCCCACTTCCGCCTCAAGTCCTCTGGCAGGCTCCGGATCATCCCCTTCAGAGTCTTATTAAAGCGCTCTACAAACCCGTTAGTCTGGGGGTGGTAAGGAGTGGAGAACCGATAGGTCACTCCGCACTTCTTCCACATGGCCTGCATGTAGGCCGACATGAACTTCGTGCCCCTATCTGACACCACGACCATGGGGAATCCCACTCGGGTAAAAATCCCCATTAGGGCCCGTGCCACCACCGGTGCAGTGATGGTCCTCAGAGGAATAGCCTCCGGGTACCGAGTGGCGTGGTCCACTAACACCAAAATGAACCGGTGTCCCGCAGAGGTCGGAGGGTCCAACGGCCCAACAATGTCAATTCCGACCCGCTCAAAAGGGGTCCCGACCACCGAGAGCGGTTCCAAAGGGACCTTCACCTTAGTCCCAGTCTTGCCATTCGCCTGGCAAGTCTTGCAGTAGGTGTCAGAGGCAACTCTCATCCTGGGCCAATAAAAATGCGGGACCAACCACGCAAAGGTTTTGTCCTGACCCAGGTGTCCAACTAAGGGTATTTCATGCGCCAATTCCAATAGGTAGGCCCGGTAGCATTGGGGGACCGCTAAGGCCCTCGAGGACCCATGCACCGGAACCTTAGGCTCACTGTAAAGGAGGCCATCCTCCCAATACACGTGATAACTGCCGGTCTCTTGATTGGTCGCTTGGGCTCTGGCCTGCCGCCGCATGCCGTCAAGCGCGGGGCACTCTCTCTGTGCCCGACAGAATTCCTCCCGGGTAGGCCCTCCTTCCACATGCCACTCGGCAAGGGTCGGCAAGTCCCCCACGGGAACAACATCCACCTCCGCGGACTCCGGGGGTACCTCCGCGGGCTCCCCATCCATCACACGGGGCGTGTCCTCTACAACATTCTCCTCTTCATGACCAGCATTGGGCTGGGCCGTTGTCTCAGGCTACAACCCGTGTTGAGTCCCTTGCCGGGCAGGCATGGACCTCGTGACTACGCAAGTCCATCCTGGTAACCCCAGCATCTCAGTGTGGGCTCTAATCTCCACTTCCGTCCAGACGGTGTGTTCTAGATCATTTCCTAGTAAACACTCCACAGGCAAGGCAGGGCTCACAGCAACTCTCAACGGGCCTTTAACTCCTCCCCACTCAAAGGGATGGAGCCACAGGATAGTGACTCACACTGCCGTCAGCCAATACGGCCGGATGGAACACATCAGGGATCACTTGCTCAGGGGACACCAGCCGCCTCACTACGGTGGTTATGCTGGCACCTGTGTCCCTCAGAGCCTCCACCTCCTCCCCGTTAACCTTCACCCTCTGCTGGTACTTGCAGTGTTAGGGGGTAGGGACGCCACTGGGATCATCTCTCTATCCCCGAGTGAAACCAGGGTCAGGCCTGTCCACTCCCCTTCCCTATCTAGGAGCAGCTCCATCCCAAGCGCTACACTAGCCACCCCGGGGCTCTTACCTCCTGTGGGGGCTGGGGGCCTCTTGCAACACTTAGGATCGCCCTTGTAGTGTCCAACCTCCCCACACTCGTAGCAACGGACAGTTCTTGGCTGCTGGCTCTTGTCAGGGTAAGTGGGCTTTGGGGAACTGGACTGAGGTGGGGTACCTACTCCTCTCCCAAACTGTCTAGTTTGTGGGCCTCGTGAGAACTCCGTCTTTTTATCTCCCCCCTTTTTCTTCTGGGGGAATCCCTGTCCGCCTTTCGGGCCATCTCCCCCGGGGCCCTTGTGAGACACCCGAGTGCTAACCCAAATATCCGCCTCCTCCGCAAGCTCACGGGGATCAGTCAGTTTGCGGTCCACCAGATGTTGGCGCATCTCCGGAAAACATTTATCCAATAGGTGCTCTCTCAAAAATAGGTTGTTCAAGCCCTCATAATCATGCACCTCGCTGCCACGCACCCAACTATCCAGAGCCTTGCGGGCATAGTCAAAAAAATCTACCCAATTTTGCGTGGACAGCTTATGGCTGCCAAGGAACTTCTGGCGATACCGTTCTGGGTTGAGGCCAAACTTCTTAAGTAGCGCCTTCTTCATGGGGATATACCTGAATTGGTCCGCCTTCTCTAGGTACAGGAGGGTGTCCCTGACATTGGGAGGTATGTATTGGTACAGGCCACCTCCCCAGGATCTTTCATGCACCCCATGGGCTGTCAAGGCCACCTCATACGCCTCCAACCACTTGGCGATGTCATCCCCCACAGTGTAACTCGCAATCACATCTTTGGGTACATAAAACTTAGGCCCATGTAGAGCCTCTGGTACGCTGCCACCATTAGCATTCCCTGGTGCACCTAACTGCAATGCTCGCAGCTCCAACTCCTTAAGCTGAACCTCGTGCGCCAGATTCTTCTCTTCCATTGCAAATCTCCTACCTTCCCTTTCTCTCTCCCTCTCGTGGTCCATCTTGGCAAGCTCCCACCTCAATTTCCTCTCCTCCCTCCTGTCCTCATATTCTTCCGGCGACGCACTCCTCCTAGACCCTACACTACTGCCTGCCCCGGAACGTCTCCCTGGTAGCAAGTTTTCAGTAACATCAATATGCAGTAGGTCTAGCTCTTCCTGTGCGCCCGTCTCCTGCGGTGCGCCCTGCCCCTCCTGTCCCCCATCCCCTCTCCCCTCTCGGTGGGCCTCTACCCATGCCCTCAAGGCTGCACGGAGCTCCTCTCCTTTGGCTCTCCGCCCACCAGGCACCCCCATCCCCTGACAGAATTCTCTCAGCTGCCTCACTGTATACTCTTCAAGGTTGGCTAGCTGGAACTCCATTTTGACAGGTGAGGACCCAGATATCAAAGGGAAGGACACTAGGACGTAGGCAACAGTATCGGGTTAAAACCGGACTCCGCTCACTCAATTTAGACAGTGGGGGGGGGTCAATTGATGCAGCTCGCATACACAATAGGCGTCCAATTGCGGCGCCCACCGTCTCACTGGAGGGTGCTGTATAGCCACAGGTCCTGATCCCACCGTTCGCCAACAATGTAGGAACTGGGGTCACCAGTCCCCCTGGGGGTAGCTTGGCGCGAGCAGGTAGGCCCCCGAAAGCTTAGGTGTAAAGTGACCATACAGCACACACATCCACTGAGACAGGAAACGCACGCAATGACTGACACCACACCAGTGAGTTTGAGTAAAAATCAAATAGCTTTTATCAGGTAATTAACAATCCCGGTATTCATCAAAGCCTTTGATGGGAAATAAATATGGCATTCCATTAGAGCATTTCTTGGCTTTTCATTAGAGCATTAAACATGGCATTTCAGTAGAGCATTAAACATGGCATTTTATTAGAGCGCTAAATATGGCATTTCATTAGAGCGTTAACCATGGCATTTTATTAGAGCGCTAAACATGGCATTTCATTAGAGCGCTAAACCTGGCATTTCATTAGAGCATTTCAGCAAGAATAAGCATGGCACTTCATCAGGGCATTTCAGTAAGAATGAACATGTCATTTTTTTTGATAACCAAGTTTTTATTATTTTCAGTGACACAACAAAAGAAACATTGAGCCTGTCGAGCCGCCACTGTACAAACGCACAACACAATACCACACCACCCCCCCGCCCCGCCCAAAGCCCCCCCCCCCGCCTCCTCCCCCCAGGAACCACATCCTCATAAGACATTGCCCAACCATTTCCCCCAGATCCTACGGTATTTCTTAAGGCAACCCCGCGCCTGATAGAGGGTCCGTTCCTGTGCCGCACACCAGTCCACTCCAGCACTCCATTTGGCCAGGCTAGGCGGTTGTGGGTGCTTCCAGGCCGCCGCAATATCCCTTTTTGCCACCATTAATGCTGTCATAAGGAACAGCTTCTCAGCACGTGTGCCATCGAGATCATCAGTGATGCCCAGAAGAGTGTGCCTAGGGTTATGTGGCACCACCCAGCCCAAGACCTCCGTAATATCGGCTTCTATGCCCCTCCAGTAGCCCCCCAAATCCGGACACGACCACACCATATGAATAAAGTCGGCCGGGCCAAAACCGCAGCGGGGGCAGGCCGCGTCGGCGGAGAGGCCCGCACGGTGCAGACGAGCCGGTGTGAGGTAGGCAGTATAAAGATAGTAAATTTGAATAAGCCTCAATTTGGCGGAGGCCGTCACCAGCCTGGGGGCCATAAGGGCATCCCGCCAGGTGACCTCGTCCAGGGGACCCACCCACACCTCCCACCGTTCCTTCAGATCGTCCCGGGCCGTGGGGGTGTTGTTAATAAGAGAGCGGTGTATTCAGGATATGCCCCCCCTCCCCAGGTTGCCCAGCATGACCTGCGCCTCTGGGGGACTGTGGTCCGGCAGCCGAACGTCCAGAGGAGTGTAGGTGCGTATGGCGTGTCGCAGTTGGAGGTACTTATAAAATTGAGAGGAGTGGAGGGAGAAGCGCGCCTGCAGTTCCGAGTACGAGCATATGCGTCCCCCCCGCCAGACGTCCCCCAGCTGGGAAATGCCGAGCAGGTCCCATGATTTGAAACCCTCCAGAGCCGCAACGTCTCTCAGCCACGTCCCCTGCCAGAGGGGAGTGGCGCGAGTCAGCCTCCCAGTCCATTGGGTATGGCGAAGCGCCGCTCGCCAGGTCAGGAAGACCGCTTTGGTGATGTCTGGGCAGGAGGCGGGGATGGGGGCGCCATACAGGCAGTCTAAAATGCAGGGGAAACCCAGGTCCTCCAATTCCACCCTGTAGGCCGGATCGGACCATCCCCCTCCAAACCAATCATGAATGACCAGGAGGCGGGTGGCCAAATAGTAGAGGTAAAGGTTGGTCATGCCGAGCCCGCCATCAAAGGTGGGGAGGCGACACGTTGACAGGGCCAACCTCGGTCTCCCACCACCCCAGAGAAACCTAGTCGCCAACCCGTCCAGCTCGCGGAACCAAGGCCTCGGGAAGGACACGGGAGTGTTCTGCAATACATAAAGGAACCGGGGGAGAATCATCATTTTGTAAAGCGCCACCCTCCCCAGTGGATTGAGCGGGAGCGACTGCCATCGCGCCAGATCCACCTTGGCTTTCTTGACCAGGGGGGCCACATTGAGAGCCCAGCTCAGTTCCGGGAGAAGAGAGACCCAGATGCCCAGGTACTTGAAGGACAACCGACGGAGGGGAATATTGTCCTGCCAGTCGAAGCACTCCCGGGAGGGGTGCAGAGGCACAAGAACCGATTTTTGCGGGTTTAAATAAAGGCCGGAGGCGCGGCCGAAGCGGCTCAAAATATGAAGCGCCCGGGGACCCGAGCGCGCCGGGTCACTAAGATACAGCAGAACGTCGACCGCGTAAAGAGCTATCCTGTCCGACACACGGCCCGGCCACTCCCAGCCCTGAAGAAGAGGATCCGCTCGGACCAGGGCAGCAAGGGGCTCCATTGCAAGAGCAAAAAGGAGGGGCGACAGAGGGCACCCCTGCAGCGTTCCCCGGCCAATCCGAAAGGGCCTCGACAGTGCCCCGTTAACCAGCACTCTGGCGCGAGGGCGCGCGTAAAGGACCCGCACCATACCAACGAACTTGGGGCCAAAGCCCATGTGGGTCAGGACCTCAAAGAGATAGTGCCACCCAACCGAGTCGAAGGCCTTCTCGAAATCAGCAAGGAGAAGGGTGAGATACGGAGAGATGCGCTGGCGGTGAGCCAGGGCCACGTGAAGACGACGAAGGCAATGGCGAGCGCCACGGTCCGGCATGAAACCGCATTGGTCCGGGTGCACCAGGCATGACAGAAAGGGCCGGAGCCTCTGGGCCAGGACCGCCGCATAAAGTTTAATGTCAGTATTGATAAGAGAGATCGGCCGGTATGCCGACTGATCGCAAGAAGGCGGCGTAGACTTGGGCAGGACCACGATCGTGGCTATGTCGGCTTCCGGAGGGAAGGAGCCATTCTTGATCGCCTCAGCGTAGAGGGCACCCAACCGTGGGACCAGGTGGTCCTTGTAGGTGGCATAGAACTCCTCGGGGAAGCCGTCCGGACCCGGAGTTTTCCCCGCGGACGTGCGCCCTATCGCATCCCCAATTTCCTCAGGGGAAATGGGCACCTCCATACTCTCCCAGTCGCTGGACCGAAGACGGAGAAGCCGTAGGTTACTAGCGGCAAGCAGTGAAGCCAAGGAGAGGTCCGACACCCGGGCCCGATATAGCTGCGAGTAATACTGAGCGAAGGCGTCCGCGATTGCCGCGGAGGAAGATTGGAGCAGGCCGGCAGAGTCAACCACCGCCGGGATGATGCGCGAGGCCCTGGGGTAAGTGGCTAGCCGATGCAGCAGCGCACCATTCTTATCGCCCCACCCATATACCCTCGCCACCGAGGATTGCCAGAGGAGCTTAGCCGCATCGAGCGACCGTTGACGAATCTCCTCCCTCAAAAGTCGCAGTTGCCGAGTCCCGGCCAGATCCCCGGTCCCAGAGAGGGACTGCTCCAGACGTAGCGCCTGGGCCTCACAGGCAGTGAGCTGCTGGATTTGCGCCCGGCGGTGCCGCACCACCTGTGCCTTGGCCGCCCCCCTGACGGTGGCCTTACAGGCCTCCCACAGGGTACCTGCCGAGGAGACCGACCCGTCGTTATCGGTAAAATACTGCGTCAGTGCGGACCCCACCTCCCTACGGAGCTTCCTATCCTGGAGGAACCAGGCGTTGAGGCGCCACATCTGGCGGGCCTCACGAGGTGGGGTGCCCAGACCCAGGAGGACTGGAGAGTGATCGGAAATCCCCCTGGGAAGGATGCGGACGTCCTGGATGCCTACACAGTCGGCGGGGGGGACAAAGATCGCATCAATACGTGCGTGGGTGTGATGGGCCGCCGAGGTGTGAGTATACTGCCGTGCGCGTGGGTGCCAGATCCGCCACGCATCACATAAGCCCTGGGCCTCTGCCTAACTCGCCATCTGCTTTGCTCGCGCGGCGCGGGGCGCCGAAACCGGACCCGAGGAGTCGAGCAGCGGAGCCGAGACAGCATTGAAGTCCCCCCCCAGAACAATAGCGCCCGGTGGGAGAGTGGTCAGTAACGATGCGGCGCGAGATAGAGCCTGAGATAGCCCGGTAGGCGGCGCATAGAGTGACAGGAGACTGAGCGGCCGACCCTCAAGCGTGCCACAAACGGCAATCCCCATCCCGTGGGGGTCGTGAATCGCCCGGGTAAGCACAAAAGGGAAGGAGCGGCACAATAGGATGGCGACCCCCCGCGATCCGCGCGAGAACCCCGAGTGCCATACCCGGTCGTACCCGTAGCGCGCCAGAAAGGGACATTTCTCGCCAAGCTGGTGGGTTTACTGAAGCAAGAGCACATCAGCCTCCGCGCGCTGGGCGTACTTAAGGACGGCGGTGCGCTTGAGTCTATCTAGTAAGCCGTTCACGTTCCAGGACAGGACGCGCACCTGAGCCGTAGAGGCTAGTTCATCCATGGTAGTGGCGGGAACGAAGCACGTTGGGAATGGAGTGGCCAGGGGAAGCCAGGGCTACGGATCTCTCGCTAGGGGAAGCCAGCGGGCAGCGCAGGAGGGCAATTGACGGCGGCGCCTGTGTTGGTGGCGGCATGAAGAAGCGCGGCATCACACGAAGTGAGATGCTGCAGAGGAGGCTCAAAGAAAAACAGACCCAAACCAAACAAAACAGTCCCCCAAGGAGGAACAACCCACAAACAGCAAACCCCAACCCCCCACCCCCCACCCTACACTTCAAGAACGGAAGCATCTGTCGCCCTAACTAAACCAACAATTACAAGACCCCAAGCCTAAGCGCTCGGGTGTAAAGAGCGTGGTGGACCCCTCCTGAAGCACGGATTTCCAGTGTCTCGTCCCAGGTTGCTGCGGGAAAGCGTGAGGTTGCAGAGCCCCCCACCCCCGCCACCCGGCAGGGACGCCGCCTCCCCCTGTGGATGTATGAACAAACTGTAAGTCATATAGCAGGACTGCGGGAGAGGTCTGACAAGTCAATTTGCACATTGAGGGGAGTTTGAGACCCGGCCGGACGAGGCGACAGACGGCGCCGGGACCCCCCAACCGCATGGGATGATGTGCCAGAAGAGGCCGAAGAGTCCCTCACCCGTCTCCCAGATGTACTCTCAGACCGGGTCCGGGCCGTCACTGCACCCTGGCGTTGTCTCGAGTGCGTGCGTTTCCTGCGCCGCGGTCGCTGCGACCCAGCTGCACCGTGGCCCCGGGGCACAGGATTGGAGGACGTCTCACCGGGTTGGCGCAGGGGTCGTTCCTCAGTGAGCCATGTCCAAGCCGCCCTGGGAGTGTCAAAGAACAGTGTCGTGTTCTGGAAAACGACACGTAGGCGGGCCGGGAATTGGAGCTGGTATTGAAGGCCCAGGGAACGCAGCTTTTGCTTGACCTCCGTGTAGGAGCGGCGTTGCTCCTGGACCTCCCGGGTGTAATCCGGGAAGACCATGATGGTGTGGTTGTTGAAAGTCAAAGGGCCACTCACCCGCGCCTCCCGCAGGATAGCGTCTCTGTCCCGAAAGTTGAGGATCCTAAGAATGAAGGGGCGCGGGGGGCTCCCACCGGAGGTTTGGCCGCCAGCGACCGGTGCGCCCGCTCCACCACAAACCAGGTCGACAGACCGGCCGCCGGCATCCAGGACTTGAACCACGTTTCGAGGAAGTCATTTGCGCGGCCGGACTCGACCCCCTCCGGAAAGCCCACCAGGCGAAGGTTGTTGCGACGGGCGCGATTTTCGGCGTCTTCTGCCCGCCTGTGCAGTTCCTTGGAGTGGGTCGTGAGCTCCCGGACCTGGTCCTGTAGCAAGCGAATGTCATCTTCCGCCGTAGAGATCCGGGATTCCGTTTCGGTAATGCGAGCCGTGGCGTTGCGGAGGTCCTGCCGCATCGACCTTCACCTCCCCAACCATCCCCTCCAAGGATGTGCGAGAGGCCTCGATGGCCTGGAGGATGACGGCCAAGTCTTTGTTCGGGGCCGGCGCCCCCCCTCCACCCGCACCCGGCGTGTCCGAGTTGGCGAATTGATCAATCCGCGTCTGGTGGGACGCCGCCGGTGGTTTGGAGCCCTTTTCTTTGCCCATGTTGGATCCAGGGGGCACGTGCCGGCCCCAGGGGTGGGCGCAGTGGACCGTCAGGCGGCCCCCACCCGCCAAGCGGAGCCGCCCCCTGCACCAGGCCAGAAATGTCCAACGCGCAGGCCCAGGGCTCCAGAGGACGCCGTGTCCACTCAAGGTCCGGTTCCGACGGATCAGGCACAGCGCCGGGGGGGACAGTCAAGGTGCGGGAGGGGGAGGACCCCCCGGCCAGCAGCGGCCCCCGGGTAGCAGTGCAGGGCAGGAGAGGTCCGGTACCGTCGTCCTCGCGGGCCAGCACCGGAGGCGCCAGGGACCGTCCCCGCTCCAGGCACAGCAGATGTCCACAGGGTCCGTGGGGGCCACGCCACACCCAGGGCGACCAGAGAGGATGGCACCAGGACAGGTCAGCAGGGGTCCAGGGGGGGCCCGCCCCCTTTTAGGCAGCGTCGGCCCAGCACCAGGAAATAGCAGGCATCAGCAGCGGCGAGGCCAGAGTCAGCCCCTCAAGCAGTCCCACGCAGCTCGGGCCGAGCCGCCCGCCGGACAGGGCCGCCTCACCACCGGGGGGCGCTCACCGTCCGCCGCCCCCCCCAGCTCACCCAAGCTCACCCAAGGCCCGGCACCAGCCCAGGCTCCTCTCCGCAAGTCCTCTGGTCCCCGGCCGGCCTCCGGCGGCCTCGCGGCCTTCGCCCCTCGTGGTGCGCTGGGGGCTCGATTAGGGGACACTGCCGTCTGCAGAACCAGTTGGGCGCGTCTCGGCTAACGGTGCAGCTCACGGGCTGTATATCTCGGCTCCCGCTGCAGGAATTCGGCCGAAAATTGCACCGGGGACAGGGCAGCAGCTCCTCAGCACTCGGCGGTCATCAGGGGACACCTGGGACAGCCCCAACGGATGTAGGGCGGATGCGAGGGGTCAAGCATCCAGGAGCCTCACCTCAGCGCGGCCATCTTGGCTAGCGCCACCTAGCGCTCTCCATGAACATGTCATTTAAGGCAACTAATCAACGTTAGGCAGGAATAAAACCTTCTGGCAGGTAGGGGTAAACATTTCCTCCAATCTGAGTAGCATTAGCAATATCCTTAGGCCCAAAATAACCTGCACGTCAGGTAATCGATCAGCCCTTCATAGGGCAGGAGTTAACAGAGCCATGGACCGGTTTATTCCCCGTTCCTGGGGCAAGTGGGGGCCAACAGGGCCCAACGATAGACTTCCCCGGGGGAGGGTCGAACTCCGGGCCTTTCTCTGGCCTTCCGCCCTCCTCCCCGGGGGTTACCTGATCCTTCGGCCTCCTCTGGGCCCTTGCAGCGGTTCCAAGCCGGACGGGGGGCTCGCTCTCCTTGGAGCCCCTCCCGCCAGCCGTGTGCACTTCCCGGGATGTCCGGGCTGAGAGGGGGCTCCTTGGCAGGCTCTGAGGGGAGCAAAGCGGCTTGGGGCCTCCGGCGGGTCTTGGGGTGGCCGGGGGCGCTGCGCTTTCTTAGGGATCGGTCCCGGGCCCTCCCAGGGCTCCTGGGGCCCAGGGACCGCCTGTGGTGATCTCAGCAGAGGCGCGCCCGCAGCCGCCAACAGCAGCGCGGCCTGCGGGGGCGCGGCCTCCCGATCAGACAGGAGCGCGGTGGGGGCGGAGTCCAGGAGGACGCCCCCGTCACGGGATGCAGGCAGCAACCTCAGGGCCTGGCGCGGCCTACTTTCGATTCCGGCGGTCCTCTCTTCACCGAGGGCCATCGCAGGGGACAACCAGCCACTGGGCCCACGCCTGGGGGGCGCCCCGGTCACGACGGCGATGGCGGGGCCTCGCTCCTCCCCGGGGGCCCTGGAGATGACGGCGGAGCCAGGCTGCAGTGATGAGTTTGGCTACAGCGCCTCAGGGGAGCAGGGCAGGCCAGGCAGGGCAGGCCACACACGACGGTGGCAAATCAGTTCAGGGGGCCCCAGGTAGAGTCAGGGAGCGCAGGGGTGGTACAGCGCTAATACCTGGTCGATCCCCCAGCAGTCCTGAGGAAAATTTTAGGGTCTTCTCGGCGCTTGCTGGTTCCTGCGCCCTTAGTAGTTGGTTTCTTGAGGGAGGGGGGGTTGAGTTGGTGACTGAAGGCAGGTTAGTCAGTCTCTGCAGGTCGTCCCTGGGTTCCCCTCCCGCCGGGCCAGATCAAGGGCAAAAACACAGGGAAAGACCAACCTAGGGCTGACAGGTCTAACACGCGTCCCCCCCAGCCAAAAGTGGGGAGAGCTACCCAACCTCTAGGGAGTTCTCGTCGCTAAGGCGGAAAAACCGGGAGAGACCGTCAGCATCGGCGTGGTCAACTCCGGGCCGATGTTCCACTCGAATGTCCATCCCCTGTAGGGAAATGGACCACCTTAGCAACTTCGGATTTTCGCCTCTCATCTGCATGAGCCAGCAAAGGGGTCGGTGGTATGTCTGAATCAGGAAGTGAGAGCCAAAAAGGTATGGCCTCAACTTCTTCAGAGCCCAGACCACAGCGAAGGCTTCTCGCTCGATGGTACTCCACCGTTGTTCCCGGGGGAGGAGTCTTCTAGAGATAAAGGCCACAGGTTGGTCTTGGCCGTCGTTGTTCAGTTGCGAAAGCACAGCACCTATGCCGTGCTCAGAGGCGTCCGTCTGCACGATGAATTCCTTCGTGAAGTCAGGTGTTGCAAGCACCGGAGCGGTGCACATCGCGTGCTTCAGGGTCTCGAATGCCTCTTGGCAAGCAGCCGTCCAGATCACTTTTCGTGGCTGCTTCTTGGACGTCAACTCCGTCAAGGGGGCTACAATGGTACCATACCCCTTGATAAAAACCGGCGGTAATAGCCAGTGAGGACGAGGAAAGCTCGGACCTCAGTTTGGGTTTTGGGGGGCTCCCAAGCCATGATGGTCTCAATATTGGCCTGGTGGGGTTGCACCTTACCCCCGCCCACCAGGTGTCCCAGGTAGACGACAGATCCCTCTCCAATCTGGCACTTGCTAGCCTTGATGGTTAGGCCAGCACGTTGCAGAGCCTGTAGCAACTCCTGGAGGTGCTGCAGATGGTCCTCCCAGGTGCTACTGAAGACAGCTATGTCATCCAGATATGCCGCTGAGAAGGACTCCAGGCCAGACAGCACCTGGTTCACCAACCGCTGGAAAGTGGCCGGAGCATTCTTGAGCCCGAAGGGCATCACCCTAAATTGAAAGTGGCCCTCGGGGGAGAGGGGGGGGAGGGTTCTTGAAGGAGGGGGGGGGGGTTGAGTCGGTGACTGAAGGCAGGTTAGTCAGTCTCTGCAGGTAGTCCCTGGGTTCCCCTCCCGCCGGGCCAGATCAGTAGGATAGTCCAGTGTTCCTCACACAGCTTGGAAGGCAGCACCTAAGCCCTGTCACTCCCAGTGGTATAGGTCCTTGACTAGGCCCTACCGCCTAAGTCTCCTGCGTAGGTTCCCCCAGGTCAGCGTCGCCCCAACTGACTGGGGCCTGTGGCAGCCATGTTGGGAGAAGAGAGCACCTGCACCTTAGCATTGATTAGCAATGGGAAGGCGCTCGGAGACCTACGGCCAACGAAAAAGAGGGTGGAAAAAATGAGGCAAGGGCAAAAACACAGGGAAAGACCACCCTAGGGCTGACAGGTCTAACACAATGCCTTTTACCACCTTGTGCCAAAACCTTCGTACTTAATTGAGAGATGTGAGGTAAATACAATTTTGCGAAACTAGCATTTCAAGATATGTGTAATGAGGGACCTTTTATTGCTCCATACATCCTACTTTCCAACTAAAAGCAGCTTGTTTCTTCCCCTTTGACATAACAAACGTTTTACTATTGAGAACTTTTATTTTTAGAAAATGAATTTTCAAGTACAGTGATAATGCATCGATTTAATATGTATGTATCCAAACTCAGGGAGACTTTTCTAGTATTTCTGAAAATTAGGGCAAAATGTAGATTTTTCATAGCCTGATGGGCTAAAAATCTGGGTTTTATTAAAGACACGGAGGCTAAGATTAAGCAAATCTCCTTTATTGCCAGTTCACAGCAGCAAACATTGAAGAATATAGAACTTCAATAGCATTCTAACATGCTATAAAGTCCCCTCGAAAGCAGCCTTCTTCCTTCTGCCGGTGCTGCAAACAAGACCATTCCAAAAAAACATATTCCTCTGTATTCAACATTTCGTCATGAAAAATCCCAAGTGGAGGTAACTTCTTATTCTGAAAGAACAAAACATTGAAGACATCAACAAACCCATTTCTCCGCCCAGTCGATATGCCTTCCTTGTTCCAGGAGCCAATGATACAGAAATGAGTAGGAAAGCGTCTGGCGAAAGACCAGGGATTCGCTACTGTCTCCTGAAATCTTCCAGGCCATTAGAACCAGTAGCCCTTGTTCTACTAGAGGATGTGGCTCTCCTTCTTGGCCTAGGAGTATTTCCCTGAATGATGGTGTTAGAATGGGGAAGTCTAAAGTAATTTCTAGCATGATTGGGAACCAGGCCTGTGACCTCCAAAGGGGTGTTATTACCACCATGGTCTGCCCGCACTGTCGTGCGTGGAGGAGTAGTCGTGTCAGCATAGCAAATGGAGGGAAAGCATAAGGTGCTAACCCCTTCCAATCTTGGAGGAAGGCATCTATCCACTGAGGCTTAGGGTCCAGTCTCCAGCTGAAGAAATTCCTCAGCTGTGTGTTTAGTCTGTCCACAAAGAGGTCTGTCCCGAGGGACTCCATTTCGCTTGGATAAATAGGAATATTTCTCTGCCTAACCTCCAATTGCTGGAGTCCTTGAAATTCCTGGAAAATCAGTCCGCTACACCATTGCTTAAACCAGGAATATGTTCTGCTACAACCGAAAGTTCTTTGCTCAAGCAATATCCCCAGAAACCCTTCGCTAGATCTGCAAGTCCTTTGGAGTGAGGTCCTCCCAACTTGTTGACATATCTCACTGCTGATACATTGTCCATGCAGAGCATCAGGCAACATCTTAATAATTTCTGGGTAAAGCAACAAACTGCAAATTCTAAGCAATTGAGGTGCAACACTTTCCCTTGTTCTGTCCAGCATCCCCATTTATGAGTTGCCACATCTCGCACCCCATCCTTCTAAACTCGCGACCGATTCTATTATTATCTCCCCAAAAATGGCCCTGCATTCTTGAGCCGCCACAGAAGTTTCTTGCTTGAGTCTTGGTCTAAAGACAACATCTGGGAGTAGGACTGTGTTGCTCTCATTGTCCTTGCATTGAGTCTTTGGAGGGCCCGGTAGTATAAGGGACTTGGGTAAATTGCTTGGATCGTAGAGGACAAGAGACCCAGGATCGTTGCGAGCAGTGCTTAATTTGTAAAATGTTAAGTGCCAGGAGGCCACTGCAGCTTGCACCACCCATCGCCCCTGTCAACGCCGCCCAAACAACAACTAAACCATCTCTCTTGCATGTAAATGCAACAGTTCAGATTATTCCAGGTCCCCAAAGCTAAAAAGTATTGGTAATTTTTTAATGTATATTGTTTTCCTAAACAACTTTTATACTGCTCATCTCTAAATTACATGAGCAGAGGCACCTTGTGGCATACTGCCCTAAGTGTGGTGTTGATGATTAGGTGCCGGTCCCGAGCACCGGAAACCAATTAAGTGCCGGTGCTCAGCACCGGAAAGCTCCGGCTCAAATTAAGCACTGTTTGCGAGAAACCTTAGGGGGAATTCCTTTTTTCCTAGTATTTTTCTAAATTCCTTGCAGAGCTTCCTTAGCTTCTCCTCTGGTAACTTTAATTCTGTTCTGTGTCTACAACAGAGCCGAGGAATTGTGTTTCCTGGCTCGGTAACAGGCATGATTTTTTTTCTGTTTATGATAAAACCTAGGTGTTCTAATAAACGTATGGTCAGATCTGTATGATGGGAGACCACAGTTTTGGGCTGTGCCGTTAACAGAATATTGTCCAGGCATATTATAATTCTCACTCCCCTTTCTCTAAGCAGGCTGCCACGGGTCGGAGGACCTTGGTGAAGCACCAAGGAGCCAATGACAAGCCTAAGGGGAGACTGCAAAACTCCCAGAGTTTTCCCTCCCAAGTAAATTGGGGACATTTCTGATATGGTTCCCGGGCTGGAATGGTCAAATATGCATCCTTGAAGTCCAGCCTTGCCAACCAGTCCCCTTTTCTCAAGACGCCCCTTAAAGATGAACCCCTTTTATCTTGAAATGGTGATAAACTACCCATTTGTTTCGGACCTTCAGGTTTAAGCTGGTCTTAGACCTATTTTCCTTCTCCACAAGGAAGCTATTGCTAACAAAACCTAACTCTGATCCTTCTCTGATTGTCCCTTTGGCTAGCAAGTCTTTTACTTCCTGTGACACTAGGTTCTTGTCCTCCTGCAAAACACCATTTCCTGTGGTATCTTCATTTGGATAAGGGAATTCACAAACTCTATCTTGTATCCTTTGACTGTGCTCAGAACCCAGGGATCCTGTGTCACTTGATTCCAATTCCCACAAAATTGGGCCAGCCTGCCTCCCACCTCTATAGAGGTATATGAAAGGTCTTTCAAGACTCTTACCTGAGGAGAATCCTCTCTGCTTCCGGTCACCCCTGAAGGATCTCCCACTCATTCGCTGTCTTTGTGGGTAGAAGGTTTGGTGGCTGACGAAGGTTGATTGGGAAAATCTTGCGCCACGGTCCAGGAAGGTCTTGATGAGGCTTGGCCACAGCCGAGGAACGGACCCCGCGTTCTCCCGGTCCTGCTAAAAACCCTATCTTGGAACACTTTTTTTGATGTCCTTTTGGGACTTCTGAATGGAGCTAAACACCCCTACATATTTGGCCATTTCCCTTATGAAGTCATCTCCGAAGAGGAGGCCTCGAGAGACGGGTTACCATCCTTGTTGGCCAGTTCTACAAGTTCTGCCTCTATTTTCAATAGAATGCCCTTCCTTCTCTCATTTGAAATTGTAGTGTTTGCGTTTCCTAGCAGACAAATGGTCCTTTGAACCCATAGGTGTAGCTCCTTGGGGTCAAATGTGTGTGGCCAAGGTAGGCTACTTCGGCCATCAGTGGTCCAGTGATGTCGAGTAGACGATCCTGGCAAGACTTGAGGCTCTTATCAAGTCCTTTTTTAGGGTCCTTACCACCCTTAGCAATGAATGTCACCCCTTTGGGGTCAAGTTCTGGGGTCATCGCGACCTTGTCTGGGGGAGGGTCGTAGGCATTCTCATCGTAATCGAGATCTCATCTCCTTCGGGATCTCCCTTCTCAGCCAGAATGAAAAGTCCTCTCCAACATGCTGAGAAGGCACCCATTCGGGGAACAAGGGATGTTTGATCAGGAGAGGGTCAAAATATAGTATCCGAATTAATCTACAATGCCCATTTAAGATCCTGAGGCCTTACATGCCTCGTCAGAAGTTCCCATTCTCCTTACTTCCACCTCTTCGATATCTGTATCGAACACAGAAGAAAAGGAGAGTTCAGTCTGTGGTTCGAGGGCCTCAACACTATCCATGGGAATGAGAATCTCAGGGCCTGTTTCTTACCCATCTGTAGTGCCCAAGGCACCGTTCTTGTCACCGCCTAGTAAGCGTGAAAAGTCCTCCTTGGGGTTTTTGCCCCTTTTGGTAGGGTTCCTCCTGCCGCTCTCTTTTTTCCTGGGCCTTGCTTGCCCCAGCCGTTCCTACAGGCTGGTGTGTGCCTGTAACAGGCTGGCCACCCTATCTTGGAGAGAGTTTAAAAAAAAATGTATGGTTTCATCTAGAGACCCCCCTTACTTTGTCCATGGCCTTATTCACTAGATGTTCTATTTTATCTTCCATATTTAGCTCTATGGGTACTGTAGACATGACTGTATATGTAAAGTTAGGAAGTAGTTAAATTAATAAATGTCAGGGGGGCATTTTGCCCTTTTAAGCAAGATTAGGGAATCTGACAACCTGAGACGATCAGCTGTTCGGCAGGTGAGTCCAACTGTAACTCTTTATCTGTCACCTTGTATCTAACGCGGTGACCAAGCTGTTAAAATGGCTGCCATATTTATTTTTGTTAAAGAATCTCAACTAGGTAAAAAGGTGTTCAACACATGTGCGACGTGCGCGACCGCTTTCTTAGGTTCTTTGCTCTAAGGGCCGTACCCCCCTTCTCCCTTTCTTCCACTCTCTTCTTTTTTTTTTTATCAGGGGCTGATGTGCCACACCATCATTGAAGCCAGTCAAGCGTGGAGTGGTGTCTAGCAGTGTGGGAGAGGCCACGTTGACCGCGGACTTCATTCCTGAGTCCTCCGCTGCTATGGTAACCTATACGCAAAGCCGCTGGGGCTATGGGAGTCAGCCGGAATGCAGCGAGAAGACCTGTCCGTCTCCCAGGTAACCTTATCGCGGGACCGGCTTTCAAAGAAAGCCGGTCCTATTTAATAAATGATTTTCAGTCTGAAAGAGCCAAAAAATGGAACAAAGAAGGGGCGGGTGGTCAGCTTAAGTTAAGAGGCTGAGCCCCCATCACTTCCCTCACAAGGGTGGAAGTAATCAAAACATCCCTCAGGTTACAGGAAAAGGGTGGGGAAGGGACGTCCTAATTATAGGAATATAGGAAGTAAGAGGTAATATAAAGGGTATGAATACCTATGTAGGAGGGGTGTATGGGTATACAAAGTATAGACAATTAGAATCAGAGAGAAATATAGAGTACTTATCTTGTGAGCAGAAGCAACAAAGAAGAAAGAAGGCTGCATGTAAGTGACTTTATAGCTTGTTAGAATGTTGAGGAGATTTGCATAATGTTAGCCTCCATTTCATGCCATAACATCAAGTAGGTATAAAGGCAAGTGAAGTTGCACCAGAAGACATTCTTGCTTTAGGCCACTGATTCTGTGTATTCTTTTTTTGAGACTTTTATCTGCTCCATCATACACTACTCCAAGTGTTGGGATGTAATGCAATTAGGAGTTTTAGCCCCATTGGAATTTTTAGATCTGCCAATTGACAGGCCTATCGACCCGGTTTAAGGCTGTAGACAAGTACATAAATGCTGCATAAAAGGGCTCCTTCTTACACCTTTAATATATTTACCTCTTAAAATTGCATTACCACAATGTTTTCAAGGGGGGAATTTTTTTTCAAAAACCATATTCTACCAATGTTAATTTAACTCTGGCACCCATGTTTGCAGATGTTCAGAAGATATGTAGAAGAAACTTCCCTGTAGAGTCTCATAATGTAATTTATCTATAGCTCTGAGGAAAAGTCCTTGCCCCTTCTTTGTAAAGTGGCACACTAATACAACCCGCTCAAGAGTTTGGCATAGTGAAAGTAAAAAAACACATTTTAAAAGGGGATAGAAATGTTACCAATAAATTATTATACTTTAATACAATAATAGAGATTTCACCTGGACCAATCTCCATTCCTTACTTTCCTAATGTATGCAATATTTTTTCTGTATTTGTATGGAACATAGGAGATATGAATAAAGGCACTGGGGTACATTTAATATTGGCTATGTTTCCATTATCTGCGTAAAGACTTGTTATGTGTTCAACCCATATATTTTCAGGGCTAGTGATGGACTCTCTTTAGTTTTCATACTGATCACTACTGCTATAATTGCTAGAATTATTTTTACAATTTCTGTACTTAACAAAGATAATAGGTGATGACTACACTATATCTTTGTTGAATCTAATTTAACTTTTAGGATATTTTTGTATTTTCCTGTGAAGTTTCTTAATTTCCCAAACTCTTGTTGAAAGTAATTTAGGTTTCTAATAAGATTATTATTGTTAGACACTATAAAACCTTCTTGTTTAACAATGTATTTTCTGCCATTACTATGTTTCTCTTTTCATCTATATCTGACGCTATTCTTTACAAAATAAACCCACAAGTTTCTAACTCTCTAATCTCAACATTCTGGGTGACATTGTCCATGACCTCAATTATAGCAGCACAAACATCAACTATTGCTTTTTGGGATAAAAATAAACAGACTTTAAGGTTATAAATTAATGTTTTACTATGGCCTAATTTTTATTCTCTTGTTAACCTTTGTCATCCTCCTCCTTTATTACTTTTCTACCCCTAATTTTTACTTTTTACAATAGTGTGCTTCTTTGTGTTCATGTACTTTACATTTTTGTTTACATTTTTGCGTGTTTTTTGTGACTTTTTGACTTAGTTAATTCCTCCTTCTTTCCTTATTTCTTTCTTCTTTACTTTCCCTTCCTTTTCTTTCTTAGTTTATTTCCCCAGCCGGTGCCATGGCAGAGGGGCATCTTTCAATGCGGGTGGCGCCGCCGCCCAGGTGTGCAGCCCCGGGCGATCTTTGGAGAGGAGGAGGTTGCAGCACTAGTTTTTTTGTGAAGTGCCACTTCCTCACTATGCTGGCTGGCCAGGTAGTGGCTACCCCCTGCGGGAGCACCGGCGGCATTGAACGATGGTGCGCCGGTGTGTGCGGCGCACCAGCCATGTTCCTCACACCGCCCAGCTGCTGGTGCACCGCTGGGAGAACATTCTCGACCAGGAACAGGACCTGCTAGGCGTTGAGATTCCGGGGATCGGTGAGTATTAATTATTTGTTTTATTTGTGTTCTACAATGCTTTACGCTGGTATATTGTTGTGTGATCCAGTTTTTAGTTTCTGCTAGGCAGATGCCACTACCTAATCGCCTTCATCAGGCGCTCGCTTTGGCTGATTAATTAAGAAACCTTTGCAGACTCTTTCTTCTGTCACTATAATGAATCACTAAGTAGCGCGTTGTCTCTGTGACTTTGTTTATGTAGCTCATACAGTTCCAGGTTATTTAATTGAATTCACAGTGATGATGTGAAATATGCATCTATGCATTTCAAAAAAGGGAGACTGAGTTGACTCATTAAGGGTGTTGGGAAATGGGAATAGAATACAATCAAAGATCAATAACTGCAATTCATTAGTTCCAAATGTTGTTTTTGTTAAGGAGATTTGGAATATGGATTTAACGACAGTCGATAGACTCGAGTCGAAATAAACCAGTAGTACCATAGGTGATCTGTTCTGGCAACTGCGTTTGCTTTTCATAACACATTTTGTGGAGATTATTAACAGAATCACTAATCTATTTTTAATTATCTTCTTAATTTCTTTCATCAGCACCCAAGGGGAAGACGATGGACATTTCAGAGGGTCCGGGGCAAGCTGGTCAGCCGGCGTCGACCACCAGCGCCACTGTCGAGGGCTCTGCAGATCCCAGTAAGTCCTTTTATGATTGTTGTGGACTTCTTAGGGTAGAACCGTAGAATCTTGGGATATTTTGTCTATTGGAATGTTGGTGCTATCTATCGTGATTCGTGAAGATTCAGATAGCAGGCCCAAGTAAGCTAGTATTTTAAATAAAAAAATCGACCTGTATGTTTGCTCATAAGGCTTTCTTTTTCCTGCTTATGCCTAACTCACACAGTTCAGTTCACGAGACAGTGCCCATGGTAATCATGGACCACACCCCAACCCAGTGTAGTGTGCTGCAGAACCATTCATTGATACTTACAGTACACCATCAGTTTCCACTGACAGTGCAGCAAGGCTGGAGAAAACAGTATGAGGTCCCACTTGCATTGCATTTGCCACCCAACACCATGGGGTTTTATTGAGCGTTATTCCACGCCTGTCTTATCTAACTTTGTGAACTAATCAATCAAATACCCAGAGTCATATTTGAAAGATAAGTGCTAACTGAGCTGTAGTGCTGCATTGCTGATGTATTTGGGGTTGCGTATCTGGGATCTGAATTATGTGTAATGTTTTATATTCTAGCCATACAGAACATCGGTGTGCCACTGCAGGAGGAGCCGGCGACATCTCAGTTGCAGGGGGAGAAGCGGCAGCAGGGACGGGCACTGGAAAGGCACATATTTCTTGCAATTACTATGCTCACAAGCTATTGTCATGGTGTTGCTCATCGTCATCATCAAAAATGACTGTGAGGTGAACCCCTCCCTGCAGCTTTACCAGCTACAGCGGTGGTTGAGTTATTATGGACTATTCTATCTGCAATGCAACAAAATCTCACATAATGAGCTTTGTTGGCTTGAGGGAGACATGAAAGAACGGAAGGTAACTTGGAAGAAAAGAAATGGTATATGAGTGAAAAGGTGGGTGGGCCATTCTTGGCATGTCCCACATTTAATCAAGTGATACCCATGTGAAGTGATTCCGGAACATATATCATGGTTTCCCATAACAGATTAGTTAACACTTGTTCAGATTTTTCCCTTGTGAATTGAACCGTGACTGAATAAAGGATTATGAATCGATGATCAGTGTAGTGGCCTCTCTATTATATATAAAAAGCTCTACCCTATCAGTATAATCCCTCTACCCTACCCCCTGCATTAAAGAAAATCAAGTTTCCTTTCTGTGGTTCTTGCATAGCACATGAATTTGTTGGAAAACGTGGTGGCGGGCGAGGCCACAGAGTAAAGTGGGAGTAAGTGCATGATTTGATATCAAGTTTGGCATATGGGATATATAGTGACGAATGTGCCAAACAAAATCTATATAATCCATTCATTTACCTGTAGTGCAGTCCATTAGATTCATTTTCCTCAACGTATACTTATGGCAGACAGGATAATATATTATATCCACATTTCATACATGAGGTGTATGACTGAGGTTGTATCTTATTTATTATTCATCAGCCTCACTGGAGACAGGATAGAAAGAGAAATGCATTTGGCGAAGAGCAGGGCCATTGGAGTTAGATAATGGTCAACTACAGCCGCAGCCAGTAGCAAACTAGCAGAGGCGCTGGCTAGCAATGAGCAAGCCTCCATTACTTTAGCACCACATACAACTTGTACTCCATAATAGTGCAAAATGCCGTACTCATTAATGAGAAGTCATTTATTTTTCAACTCAAAGTGTCTGACTCTGTTTATAGTTATTTGAAAAGCCTTTAGAAGAAAAAAATAATCCAATCACTGATTTTTTAATGCTGTGATGTTATTCTCTGCCAGTCTGCCTGTTACTTTTCTTCCACACAGCCAGATTTTTTATGTTTGGCAACATGTGTGGGTAAAAAAAACCATAAAATTGGCCTTGTGATTCTCCTAATCATAATCATCACATCGAATAAATTTCAATGGCCCTAGGGGACCAGCAATGTACTGCTACTGTGCCACACTGTTATTTAAAACAATTGTTTTTTGCACAGAGCATTATTTTCAATTTGACTTTTTTGTTTTTCTCAATATAGCTGCTGCTGTTCCAGCCGGACCACCTGACAGGCAGGAGAGAGTAGCCCGGTTGCGGCAGCAGAGGCTGGAGCTTATCCAGCAGGAATACCAGCAGCTGGTGGTCCTGGAAGAGGAGGAAGAGGAAATCAATGCACAGCTCCTGGGCCCCAGTGCAGCCGGTCACCCTCAGCCTCCAGCCTTCCGGCAATCCCATCGCCGGTGCTGCTGCATGCATACTGCTGCCACACCCCATCAGAATGGCAACATTCCATTGTTGCGCCACATTCTGCAGCGGCTGGACACTATCAAGGGCTGGCTCACCTCGCTGGACCACAGCATGGACCAGCCCTCTTCAAACCCTTTTTTAAATATTTCGTTTTGGTGGGAGGGATATGTTGTTTGTTGGGGATGGGTGGAGAGGGTGGGAAGGGAGTTGGGAGTGGGACTCGAAAGACTTTCTTGAACATTTTGAGTTTTGGGGCTTGGGTCAGTTTTATTTGGGAGAGGGGGAGAATGTTGTTTGGGTAGAGAGATTGGGTTGCTTTGTAAATAAACGGAGAAACTATTTTTTATAATCTAAATTTATGCCTGGAGTAGTTTATTTAACTTTTACTTTGCACTGCTGCCTTCAAGTAGTTTTACGCAGCCTGTTTAAGTGCTTGTAACTTCAGACTAGAGATGGCTTAGCACTTAGTTATAGAGTCTAGGCTTATACTGCTCTAACTATCTTGACCATTATGGGAAACGCTGCCATGATGAGATGACTGATGAGATGACCTAGGCTGTATTGTGTTGAGGGTCTGAACTATCTAGCTAAAAAACAGTAGCAGTTAATTTATTTTTTACTAAGTTAAGTTACATCAATACTAGTTGTCTTACCTGAATATACGTTCAGCAATAATAAGGGGGCCATCACAACTTCACAAGTGAGGTCCCACTTCCAGTTCCACCCAGGTGAGCTTCAACTGTAGGATTGTTCTGAATGATTGATTGAGGATTATCCATCGTAGGCAACTAAATGGAAGTAGAAAGACTGAGTAAGTGGGTTATATATATTTATCAAAGATTTACAAACAATTGACACCACCTGAGTACTACGTCATGATGATGACACAATGAGAATGCCTGATTGTGCTCAAATAGAAAAAAAAGCAATACTAGTAAGTTTTGCCTGATGTGGAGCTAGCAGTACTATTTGTGAAATCCACAAGTTATCAAAAATAGACTCAAAGTCCGGAATCGACAAGCTTAGGTTAGGCGTTTACGGTTAGGCAACACAAGGCCATAATAATGATGATGCTGACGACTGATGTTGTTTTTCTTTCTATATCTAAAAAACTATGGATCATTTTTAATGCGTGGGTTTGTAATGGGCTGGTGTGGGCTACTGCTTCAAAGATTATACAGTAATTTGGCGTTGCATTCACCACATCCGGCCCACCAAGTGTGTGGTCCATTGATGATGTCATTTAAGCCACAGCTCAATAAATCACACAGTTTGGGGAAAGAGGGTTAGGGGTTTGATGAATGAATGGGTAATGGGATTTGGGGAAAGGTTTGACAAAGGAAAACACTACAACACAAGGCCAACATTCATCTGGGCAATAAGCAGCAGCACATCATTCACCATCAATCTGTTGTCAAAAGGCAACAAAATAATGAGTATGACAGAGTACAGATACATGCATTGCAAACAGTCCTTCTGCCTGAGACCCAATTTACCATATATCTAAATGTTCTGTCTTCTAGGTCATGGAGTGAACCCACCCATCCACTTCTCTTAGTTAATATGATTGTTAAGAAATAAAAACTACACTGTATTGCAAAATTGTGTGGTGTGTCTGCATTCTGCTCGGGAATGTCCACTCTTTGTGGCCTCTCTGCACTGGTCCTGTAGGTAAGCAGGAGTGTTGTTTGTTGAACTCAGCTAGCTTTCACCTTTCATTTGTGAAGGAGATTAGAAGAAGGCCTGCGGATTGTAAAAGAGAAACTATATTTTAGAGTCGAGGAGAAGGACAGAAGGAAGGTAAGCTTCATGAGGAGTGTATCAAGATAAGAAGACTCAGTGGCATAGCAACAAAAAAAAAAAGAGGGCGGCGCAGAGTTTCACTTTTGCCACAAGTCCAACACACACACTGAGCAGCATTTCACAAACACACCTCTCTCTATTCCAAATAGCTGAGTAGTACTAGGCCTCAGACTCTTGGTTTACCTTTGAACTGAAGTCGATACTCAATAACTTCTTTCTTCTTGCTGTTTATGAGGTATTCCTGCAGCTCCCAGTCCCGCCCTGAGTTCTTCCATGAAACTCCTCCAGTCCTGAGTGACTCCGAGTATCCCTGTACCAGACCAGTAATCATCATCATCATGGATCGCGAGGACCCGAGCAAGATAGATGTGGATGCAGTGCACTACTGTTGAAGAACAAGTAGAGAATAAAACAGAATTGCAGTATTTTGCATAGGTTTTTGTTTGATATCAAAAGTGACTGTTCTGCTGTCTGAAGAACCAGAAAAAAGGAGAACACCCCTGCAATTAATTAAATCTGGCTAAATGTGAAAGGGCTGATCATCACCTACAGGGAAAAAAAGGAGCGCCCATCATTCAAGCCCCAAACAATGCAAATCAATAATCATCTCAAGAAATGTCCCATATTACAGTGCAACACACACCCTCCCTCAGTGTCTGCCACCACATGAATCATCAATCAACTTAAATCATTACTCACACAATCAGTCACTCATCGTTGCAATAGTTAAGATTACCTCATCCAATCCAAGGCAAGCACGGGTAGTTCGGCTATTGGGTATTCAATCATCTTTGATGCAGGCAACACATTGGAATTTGGCATTGGCAGGCAGTCCTTTACATAATACATGATTTTATGGGGCCGCCGTTCTAGTACTAAGTGATGTAAACAGGGATAGGCATTAGGTAATAGGCATGGGAGGGGGGTAGGCATTGTCCCCAATGTCATAAAGGAAATGTGGAGGCTTCTTCAATGCACACTGGTCCAACTGAAATCGGGCAATATATATGTGACTAATAAAAAAATGTGGGGCAACATAAATCTGGCACAAAAATAATAATGTTCCTCTAGCTAATTATTTTTTTAGTTGTTTTTTTGCAAAGAAAGAACTAAGTTCAACAAGAAAATGTTAAAAGTTCTATGGGGGCACTGGCATACTTAGTCCGGGATGTAGAGTTCTTCCTCAAACTCAGGTGGCACACCCAGAAGTTGGTCAGCTAACACATTTGATTCAATTTGAGACCAATCACCCTCTTCCTCCTCATGTGCTGCTGTTTCAGGAACGGTGTATTTGTGTGTAGTGTAAAATGTTGGTTCAATTTGATCATAGTCAATCTCTATATTTTGAGGTGAGAGACTGGTCCTCCTCATTGTGACGACCTCACCAGCTGCACTGAACGCATGTTCAGCAAACACACTGGCGACAGGACAAGCCAGATACTTTATTGCATGCCTGCTGAGTTCTGGCCACTGGCGCATCTTCCCATACCAATACAGCAATGGATTTTGATCCACATAGACCTCTTTTGGACCATCCAGATACTCCTGGAACATCCTGTGGATGGTCACTGGTGCTGCCACTTGCTCTACCTGTTTTGCCATCGCCTCTGCACTGGACTTGAGCCCTGCCAATTGAAAACCAATACAATGCAGAGTTTGGGTCCTGTCCTTCTTTTGCTGTTGTTGCAGGTGTTCTGGTCGAAGGTGTTATTGGCTGCTGTGAGACAAGACTGCCCTCTCTGGAAGTTGAAGGTCGCACCCTAGAACTGCTGGGTGGTACTTGAAGTTCTAGCCGTTCTTCTTCCAAGTCTCCGGATTGCTCTACAATCTACATCTTGTATTTTAAAACATTCACTTCAGAAAAGGGGATAAAAGTAGGCAGAATTTTTTTGTACCGTGGATCAAGTAGTGTCGCACATATGTACTCTTTGGACTTGATGATGTCATGTTGCAGCATTATATAAGTAGCCAAGCACAGGACTAAGCTCTTAACGAAGGCATGTGCTTCTGTGTTTTCGTTCACACCTGTAGAGGCGAACCTTTCAGACGCCTTCGTTACCTGGTCTTTGTACGAGATGCAGCAATGGGAAAGCTTGCCCCATCGTACTGTACTCCTTGCTAACTTCCCGCGTGAAAACCTCAAAAGGGAGTAGCATCTGTGTCAGGTATTTGACTAGGCCCCATTTGTCCACATCCATTGTCATTTCTTTCCCAACTGCATCCCCTCCTCTTTGAATGACATAGCCATTAATCTGTTGTACTGCTCAAACAGACGTTGCATGTAAAAGTTGGAGTTCCATCGTGTTGGCACCTGCCGTAGCAGGGCTTTAACTTGTGTTCTGTTATTACGCTGAATAATCCGCACTGCTTCCGGGCTTTAAAAGAATGGCTGAAATGGGTGCCGATTCTTCTGCAGTTGGTCAGTATGTTGCTGACTATGTCTTCCTTTTTGAGGAAGGCTTGCACCACCAGGTTGATGGAATGGGCCAATCACAGGACCCTGAAATAGCCTCCGTCTGACATGGCCTTGACTATGTTACTGCCATTGTCCGTGGCAACAAATCCAATTCTAAGACCTCTGGGTCGCAGCCATTCATACACCTTGCTGTTAATTTCCTCCAAGATGCTTACAGCTGTATATGATTTCTCCATGGCGAACATGGCCACTGTTGCATGCGGCCAAAAGCTCTTAAAACTTTCTTCTGGACCAAGACCTGAAGATATCTTTTGCTTTACCCCTGCAAAACAGATCCAGTGTGCAGTGATGCACATGTAATCAGTTGCCTGACAATTGGTCCACATGTCTATTGTCAAGTGGATGGTGTGAACACCACTTTGCTGCAAAGCTTCTCCAACCAACTGCAGCACAGCGCTGGAACAGCCACTCTGGCAAAACAGGTCCTACTTTGAATGGCTGCCACAAATTTTCAAAAATCCCACTCCTTCCCCAAATGAAAAAGGGAGGAGGTCCAGCGCTAACATTTTTGCCAGCTTTCCATTGTGTGGTTGGGTGGTTTTGCCACTCCTGCCAAAACATGCTCGTAATAGTAGCCTGGATTTTCTTCTTTTCCAGGGGCACTAACACAGGTGTGTATTGAGAAGTAGATGCTAGTGGTAGACTCAATGTGCGTCGTGGTGGGGGGGCAGTCACTGTATGCCACGGTGTCTCCATCGTCTCACTCAGAGTCTTCTTTGTGCCATTGCGAAGTCGCTGAGGTGTGTGATTCTGCTGGTGAACTGCTGGGGACAGGGCTGCTTTGCTTGAGGATGTCACCCTCTTCTTCCTCATTATCACCTTCTGTCGTGATTGGACTTGTAGCTGATGTTCTCCTGCTCTCCCCACCAACACAACCACGTTCAGCTATTTTTTAAGGTGCTCCTCCTACTTGATCCTGTAGTGTTTTTTCATATGGGTCGTCTGGCCTCCAGTACCATAATGTGCACCAGGCTTACCTCGACAAACATTTGTGTGGCAAATGGTGCATACTGCAATGTGCTCCCCCTCTTCGCTAACTGTAAAAAAGTCCCAAAACTGGGGAGGAGTACTTTTTTGCCTGTCTACTGCCAATGCCTGAAGACAAACTGGAGGTAGATGGGCATGTCATCTATTTCCTCTCTGCTTCTCCTGTGGAAGGGGTTGGTGCAGGTCTCAGCTGGGGCTTTGCAAATATGGGAGCTGGTGGCAGTGCTAACTGTGCCACATCCCTCTGAGCTGGTTGAATAGCAATGTCAGATTCCTTCGTGTCACCTTCCACCATGACTACCTCATCTTCGTCATCCTCCTCGTCATCCCCTTCCATAAGTCCAAGTCTTTCTGGACCTTTTCTCTTCCCTTGCCTCTCCTGGTCTCTGTTGGGATCCACTCCATGTCCCTATCCTCATCATCAGAAGTGGTGCTTGGAGAAGATGGTGCTGTAATAGTACCCTTCCTTTTCCTTGCTGGAGATGTGGGAGCCAATGATTCTAAAAGAGGAGGTTCAAGTTCTTGCTCTGAAGGAAGCTCAACCTCCTGTTCTGCTCCAACATCAGAAAAATCCATTGCTGGCTGCAGCTGCTGTCCTCTTTGCTGTGTTTCCTGAAATAATTGTGTACTACTTTGCGAAAGGGGCAAATCCAATTCAACATCGCTACTCGTCGGAGTCGACATGATTGCACTGGTTACCTCACTGACAGACATGGTCCTGGGCTTAGGTTGGGGAGGTGGTGCTGTTGATGGAGGAGTGCTGGTCTCAGCTTGTTCGCTGGAGGCCGGTGCTGCAGGTACAACTTTCCTGAAAAAGGTTGCGGTCTGCATGCCAGTGGTGAAAATCTGCTTCGTCTGCTCACCACTAGCCACTTTCTCAGCAGCACCGGAAATTGGGGCCAACTGTGTGTTTTTTCTTGTCAGTATCTAAATGGCTTAAACACTAAACCCCACCTGTACATTTCAAACAAGACTTGGATGCCACCTCGAGTGTTTGTGCAGAGGTTAAGGTGTCACCTGGCTACACAAAGATAAGGGTAAGCTATATTTGCAGCTAATCTAAATAAGCACTGTTGAATATTTTCCAACAAGGGGCTTTAAAGGGTTCACTAACGTCGTTTGTTATGAATACACTTTGGTGATATCGGTAATTGTAGCGTGCTTTTTAACTATGTGCTATCATTTAACACATTTGTCTCTTTACAGGCAGTACACCGACCAAAGGTTTTCGCATCTGAGTGACCATTTTTCCAACCACTGATTTTGTATATCTTTCATTTATGGCTTTTTTGGGGGTACTCACCCTAAAAACGTCCTTTCACTTTGGTCCTAATGAAAGCCGCCACACCTCTGTGGAGATCATGAGGCTGGAACATGTTGACCTTCACTGCAATATGACAGGTTGAATAACCCCCTGTAATAGCTTCTTTTTTAATCCTGACCTCAGAATGCCCTAATAAAGCTTGTCTGGCATAACATAGTCTTTTTACTTTTTTCTCTTACCACGCCCTGCTCATCTACAGGTTTTAGGAAACCTCTATTGCTTGACAAACAAAACATCCCTGAGCTCCTCCCTCGCAGAGAGGGGGTTGCAGCCTGCACTGCGACCAGGCTCGCAGTGCTAGGAGGTTACCCTATGATGGAGCATGCCACCTTTGGGTAGGTGAGGAAAACTGTCCTGTGAAAGGAATACTCCAGCACTCTTTTTCAATATTGAGACCCAGGGGCCTTTTTTGTGTATTTCTAGCCATCTTGAAGCTGTCAGTTGGCAGTGGCACTTAGCTTCACAACAAGCTGAAGAGATTACCGCGTTGCGTAGTCAGTCACACGTCACGTCGTGCAGAGGCCTTCTGTCTGGCAGTACTGTGGATGATGTCTCTTCTCCTGTGAACCTAAGCAAACAAGCAAGAAAAACATCAGTGAAACATGGCATTGTTGCAGTTCAAGTAGTAGTACAAACAAATAATATATTTTAGTGTGGTTACTTAAGTTATTATAATTAACAATAGTATACATCGTTCATTCGTAAAACGGAAAACTACACCAACATAAACTTTCATAGTGACTGGACACTGAGGAAGGATTAGAAACAGCAACAACAACAAAACAATACAGCTGTAACTGTTTGCTTTATGTGCAATGCATCACGTGGGATATGGCACGCAGGGAGGTGCAGCTGATAAATGCATTGAATATTGAATAATCCTTACACAATCAATCAATCAATCAATCACTGCATTTGTAAAGCGCGCTACATACCCGAGAGGGTCTCAAGGCGCTGGGGAGGGGGGGGGGGTGCTACTGGTCAAAGAGCCAGGTCTTGAGGAGTCTTCTGAAGGCCAGCAGGTCCTGGGTCTGTCGTAGGATGGTGGGGAGAGTGTTCCAGGTCTTGGCGGCGAGGTAGGAGAAGGATCTGCCGCCGGCGGTGGTTTTTCGGATGCGAGGGACTGTGGTGAGGGCGAGGTTGGCTGAGCGGAGGCTTCGGGTGGGGGTGTGGAAGCTGAGTCGGTTGTTGAGGTAGGTGGGTCCGGTGTTGTGCAGTGCTTTGTGTGCGTGGATCAGGAGCTTGAAGGTGATCCTTTTGTTGACGGGGAGCCAGTGCAGGCCTCTCAGGTGGGGTGTGATGTGGCTGCGGCAGGGGACGTCGAGGATGAGTCGGGCCGAGGCGTTCTGGATGCGTTGGAGTCGTCTCAGGAGCTTGTTTGTAGTTCCTGAGTAGAGGGCGTTCCCGTAGTCGAGTCTGTTGGTGATGAGGGCCTGGGTAACGGTTTTTCTCGTGTCGAGGGGGATCCATTTGAAGATCCTGCGGAGCATACGGAGGGTGTTGAAGCAGGACACGGAGACGGCGTTGACTTGCCTGGACATGGAGAGAGTGGAGTCGAGGATGACCCCTAGGTTGCGTGCGTGGTCCGTGGGTTCCGGGGCTGTGCCTAGTGACGTGGGCCACCAAGAGTCATCCCAGGCTGATGGGGTGGGTCTGAGAATGAGGACCTCTGTCTTGTCTGAGTTCAGCTTCAGTCTGCTGTCCTTCATCCAGTCGGCTACGGCCTTCATTCCTCTGTGGAGGTTAGCTTTGGCAGTGTGGGGATCTTCGGTGAGGGATATGATCAGCTGGGTGTCGTCGGCGTAGGAGATGATGTTGAGGTTGTGTTGTCATGCGACGTGGGCGAGGGGGGCCATGTAGATATTGAACAGCGTTGGGCTGAGGGAGGATCCCTGTGGGACGCCGCAGATGATCTCGGTGGTTTTGGAGCGGAAAGGTGGGAGGCGGACGCTCTGGTTTCTGCCGGAGAGGAAGGATGTGGTCCAGGCCAGGGCCTTCTCTTGGATACCGGCGTCATGGAGGCGTGCTGATAGGGTGCGGTGGCAGACCGTGTCAAATGCTGCTGATAGGTCCAGGAGGATGAGGGCGGCTGTTTCTCCTTTGTCCATCAGGGTCCGGATGTCGTCAGTGGCGGCGATGAGGGCGGTCTCGGTGCTGTGATTGCTGCGAAAACCGGATTTGGAGGGGCCCAGGATGTTGTTAACTTCGAGGTAGCGGGTCAGCTGTTTGTTGACAATCTTCTCGTCACTTTTGCCAGGAAAGGGAGCAGGGAGATGGGCCGGAAGTTCTTGAGGTCCTTGGGGTCCGTCTTGGGCTTCTTCAGAAGGGCATTGATCTCGGCGTGCTTCCAGCTTTCTGGGAAGGTTGCTGTCTCGAAGGAACAGTTGATTGTTTTCCAGAGGTGGGGCGCGATGGTTGCGCTGGCTTTGTTGAAGACGTGGTGAGGGCAGGGGTCCGATGGGGATCCAGAGTGGATGGAGTTCATGGTTTTGATGGTGTCTTCGTCGCTGACGCTGGACCAGACTGTCAGGCGACTGGTGCGAGTGGTAGTCGCAGGGGTGGTGGACTCGGTGGTGGGTGCGGGGGGGCGGAGTTGAAGCTGTCGTGGATGTCGGTGATTTTGCGGTGGAAGAAGGTGGCCAGGGAGTCGCACAGGTCTTGAGATGGCGGGATGTCGTTGATGTTGGAGCTGGGATTGGAGAGTTCTTTCACGATGCTGAAGAGCTCTTTGGTGTTGTGTGCGTTGTTGTCTAGGCGGTCCTTGAAGGTGGTCTTCTTGGCGGTCCTGATGAGTTGGTGGTGTCTGCAGGTGGCGCTCTTGAGGGCTGTGTGGTTGTCTGGTGTTCGGTCGTGGAGCCATTTCTTCTCCAGCTTCCGACAGGTGTGCTTGGAGATCCGGAGGTCCTCGGTGAACCAGGCGGCTTTCTTGTTGGTGTGGTTGGTTGTAGAGGTCTTGAGAGGGGCGAGGGTGTTGGCGCAGTTGTTGATCCACTGTGTGAGGTTGGTCGCGGTGGTGTCTGGGTCGGTGGGGTCGGTGGGTGGTCTCAGGGCGAGGGCGGTAGTCAGTTGGTCCTCGGTGACCTTGCCCCAGCAGCGGCGTGGTAGCTGTTGGGTGCGGTGGTGTGTGGTGGGTTTTCTGAAGGTGAAGTGGACGCATCTGTGGTCGGTCCAGTGTGGTTCGGTGGTGTGGTTGAAGTAGACGTGGGGGCTTGCGGAGAAGATGGAGTCAAGCGTGTGTCCAGCGGCGTGAGTAGGTGTCGTTACGAGCTGTTTGAGTCCGAGGTTGGCGAGGTTGTCGATCAGGGCGGTGGAGTTGGCGTCGTTGTTGTTCTCGAAGTGGAAGTTCAGGTCCCCGAGGAGGATGTAGTCCGTGGAAGCGAGGGCGTGGGTGCTGATGAGGTTGGCGATGGTGCCACTGAACTGTGGGCGGGGTCCGGGAGGTCTGTAGATGAGAGTTCCTCTGAGGGTGGTGTTGGGGTCGGTGTGGATCTGGAAGTGCATGTGCTCGGCGGTGGTGAGGGTGTCATCGGTGTTCGTTGAGATTTTGATGGAGTCTTTGTGGATGATGGCGATTCCTCCTCCCACTCCGTTGGTGCGGTCTCTGCGGGAGATCTTGTAGCCCTGTGGGATGGGTATGGCGATGTCTGGTGCTGAGGTGGCGTTCAGCTAGGTCTCCGTCAGGAAGGCGACGTCGGGGGCGGTGGAGTCTAGGAGGTCCCAGAGTTAGATGGCGTGCTTGCGAGCGGAGCAGGTGTTGAGGAGGATGCAGCGGAGGTGGTTGGGTTCTCTGGCTGGTGGTGTGGAGGGTTGGATGCTGGTGAATCTGCAGTTCCGGCAGGTGAAAGGCCCCTGGGTGTGTTTCGGGGTGGCCCGGTAGCAGGGGTGGTCTCGTCTGGTGTTGAGTGCGTGGAGGGTGCTTGCGTCGTAGTGCAGTCTGGCGTTGCGAGGGGTGCGTGGTCCAGGGGATCTGGCGCTGGGTGCGGTCCAGGCGCGGACGGGCGCAGACGGGCTTGCCTTAGGCGCACCTTCGGCGTGCCAGCGGCGCACCCGCTGCGCACGTCCGCTGCGTGGCCGCTTCGCGGCCTCCATATGAGGGCAAAGGGAGGGAGGAGCAGCTGGGAGGTGGGAGCGGGGCGGCCAATGGGAGTAAAGGGGGCGGGGCCACAGGGGCTCAGTGGCGGGGGAAAACCCGGGGAAAACCCGGAGAAAAAACTGCGGGAAAAGATGGCGGGAGAGGGACAACAGAGCACAGGGGTACAGAAAGCAAAACACAGGGGCACAGAATGAAAAAACAAAGTGGCACAGAAAGCCAAGCGCAGGGGTACAAAATAAACAAGCATTTACAATGCAACGGTCTCGGCATTGTTAAAGTTAGAGCTATTGGCATTGCTCATGACAATGCCGTTTCTTTAAATGTTTTAAAAACAAAAACATAAACAAAAATAATGTCATGAGCAATGCCAATAACTCTAACTTTACCAATGCCGAGACCATTGCATTGTAAATGCTTGTTTTCTTTGGGAAGTGGGGAAGGTGTGCTGTCTGCCTGCTATCACTGTGGCGGCGCTGGTCTGCTTCCAGCGAACAGTTGTGAACACAACATTGTAATTTATATTCGTGGTAGCGCCTGTGGCTTGTGAAAATAAACATCCCGGATGATCAGTGTTGTTATAATTTTTGTAAAAAGTTTTTGCAGAAAGGTTCTTCTTATCTCTACAATTTTTTATTTTTTGTAAGGATTTGCCGATCACCGTTCCACCAGACACTAGCGTAATAGAAAAACTCTTTTTAACGAAAGGGAGAGGCTGAGGGTAAATAGGAAGAACGGAGGGTGTCTCATAGTAAAAAGATAGGAAGTGCATCTTCCGAAACCAACAAAATGTAAATGTGGCCAAACAAATGTGCTTACAATGTTCAGGGGAGACAAGTTCATCAGCAAGGTTTTTTTTAAACTTGTGCCTTGTGAAAAACAGCATCCCGGATGCTTAGTGTTGCATAAAAATATATATATATATTTTTTTGCGCTAAGTATCCAACATTATTTCAACTTTTATTGATTTTAATTGAAGTAGCCGATAAGCGTACCGGCAGACACTGGCAAAAAGTAAGCCCCCTGCAGGTGTTTACATTACGGCCCTGATTAAGGCAGTCGTCCGTTTAACCCGAGCACGTACTGTAGAGGTCAGGCTATGACACGTGACAGAGTTCAATATATTTGACCCAGTGTTTTAAATGGCCAGGCACTGCCCTTCATTAATTTGAACCTCTATGGAGGTTTCGATTGTTGATAACTGTATAAACTGTAACCCAATCATTCCCAAAATTATCAAAAAAAATTTTGCAGGGACTTGCGTCAATATTGATATAGAATGACTTTTCGTTGTGTGATTTTTCTGGAAAGGTGCTCTGTGTAATGTGTTCCCAGTACAAACCGAAGAATAATTGGTCCATGAAACCAGGCATACAAAAGTCCCAATTGAAACGATAATGCAGTAATGACTTTAAATGCGAGCAAAGTTTTTCAGCATCATGTCATTTTCCTTTTGAAGAAATGTGACCTTATATGTAGCAATGTGTTCCTCTAGCATACCTCAACAATACCAGGTAACCCCGTTTTGAGTCCTAAAGAAGCTCTTTCTGAGACGTCTGAATATGAAAGGGTGGTGGTACAAAATATGCCCCATCCCACACGAGCGGAAAAGCAGGAAGGCTGCAGTTACTTACTGGTTAACTAAATTACTCCAAGCCCACCTTTCTCTTTCGATTAATTACATTATGAGGCTGTCTCCTAACGTAATTAAGCAAAGAGCGAGGGGCGAGGTGGTAAGAGACAATTCAATTGTCCCGTCTGGAACTTTGCCTCCCTCGCCTGGTTGCCGTCTACACTGTGCCTTACTAGCTCGTTACTGCTAACCGGGCTCCACCAAGGGGCGGTTAAAAATAAGGTGCTGGCTTTAAAAGTCTTAAGGCTTGGAAACAGACACGAAAGAAGGACATCCTGTAATATTTTAGATGCTATTAACCGTGTTATAGCTCGCACTTACATGAGAGCCTCGTGTTTTCCTGTCAGATGCGTCTTAAGTTGCCCCTCTCCTGAGACAGCAAGATGTGGTGCCTGCCGGTAATGCCCCTGTAGTCTGAGCATCGCATCAGCTGGTGGCTGGCTCGCTGCCTCGCTTCACTGTTTTTTTCACTCAGTTTGTCGCACAGCCTAAATATGATATCAGTGACCAGTAGGGGCCTAACACGGGGTGTGTGGGAGCGGGTAACCCTAGAGTGGGCCCCCAAGCAGGCCCAGGTTGATAGATATCTGTGATATACAGTAGACTGGAGGGGCCCTCGTCACATTCTGCATGGGGGGTGTGTCGTCATTTTACATTACGCCACTGATGGCAAGGTCGCGTTTAAGAGCTGAGAGCAGTCAAAGGCCTGCACCATCAATCAAAGATGAGATCATTTTCTGAGGGGAATTCGAAGGGAGACGTGTAGGTGCGGCTTGGCGTGCGTCCTGTCAGCCATATTGTCATAAAATAAATACCCGCCAGACCATGCACCATGCGGCTGTAAAGGTCAGCTTCACCGGCAGCTGCGAGGATGAATAAAAATGAAGTAAACACGATAATCTCCCCGAGGCTCTTTTAGGTCCTCGACCTAACAAACAGCAGAATGAGAGGGAAAAACAGCTCGTTAAACTACTCTCAGGCGGCAGGGAGTAAGTTGAGAACACAATTAAATTGTAATGTATATATATATAAAAACACGGTTTGTTTGAAACACGTGTTGCACTAGTACATAGAAATAAGAAGCCTAGGTCACAAACCATAAGTGGAACGGCTTTGAAAAATGACTTTTCACGTACCTTCACGAGAAAAAATAAAGTGTTTTAAGCTGTCTTGTGCGTGGTACAGGACAACTTCCCAGCTGGTCTGCTCTGGCTGACTACCTCAGTGTCTACAGTCATTTCCGTTTACACTGCGTTCTGGCACTTGTAGGTTTGATACGTGTACTACACCTCCCACAACTTCTGACCTATCCCTGACAAATGTAAATGAAGGGGTGACCATGTCCCAGCCTCGATGCGTTATCGGGTACCCTCGCTTTACATGGCTACCTTGTTTACAGCTTGGCATTTTTCATAATAGCTTGCATTCTGCGGATTCTTATTAGCGCCACAGGAAGTAAAGGGTAAAATTAAGTTGCAGCGTTCACACAATTATGTGGCAAAAAAGGCACTCGGTCATTTCAACAACTATTCACACTGTCTCGGCCAAAATCTCAGTACCAGTTTAACACCTGCTTATAACATCAGCAACTGAATGGGGGCCAGATAACCCTTGCCACAGTTGTGCCATTGCACGGAAACCATATGTGGTGCTTTCTGTTTAGTACTTTTTGCTCGGTTTGAGGTAGAACAAACTTGTTTTGTGAAATCTGCAATATATGCATCAGATTGTTGAGTATGTGGAAAATGTCACTAACCCAATATTAGTGGCCCTGGTTATTGCAGACTACCAGTAGGGAGAGACTGTGATGGCTGCCAAGTGTCACCTTGTCATGTGTGACACCTTGAGACACTCGCCGCTTTCAGCCAGCACTCTACAGCAGCAGCCTGCTTATGGCATTGCCACGAAAAAGTATGGAAAACTGCAGTATGCAGATGTAGTTGGTTAAACAGGAAGACCTGGCTGAAGGCACACGCATGGCATGGGGCCACTTGGCAGGTAACCCCCGCGTGTTTACTTCAAAATGGATCCGGTTGCGAGGAGATTCAAACGTGTCCTGCTTTATATAACTGCAGTGACCCTTCCTTTCGCGAGGCCCCTTCCGCCGCAGCCCTGCCACTGGCAGGATCCAGCTGTTGGAAGCAAGCTCCGAGAAAGTCACAGCGGAGTGCGCCCAGCTCCGTTGCATCGCCTTCCCCTTGACACCGCTATATTTAGAATAACTGGGCAGGGTATGCAGGCATCTCGGAAATATACAGATATATGGGCGGGGGGGCGCAAGGGGAAGCCAGGAAGAAGGCTGCACTCTTGCATTGGTATCACGTCATCAAACTGTCATACCTGTAAACAAAAACAAATTACTTCTTCTCAGCTGTGCCTGCTGACTAAAGCCACACAGCGCGTGCAGGCCTGTGAAGGGAGTCGCGCCATTTAAGTGATTGTGAATGTGAGAGAGAAAGCAGAATGCTGCTGAGGAAAGCAGCTTCCAAGGCTAAAGCAAACAATAAGCTCCGGAGAGGACAGGGTGAGGAGAGGTGAGGAGACCAGAGCAGCAGCCGGACGCATGGGGAGCGGACGAGCACACCAACGCAGCGTCCTTTTCGGATTCGGGGGCGTGTTTTGCTGTTGTCTCCTCCTTGAGACTTCTCGCAAAAAACACGCCCCCCGATCCGAAAAGGACGGGGCCTAAATGGAGTGACTGACCTCTTCTCCAGTGGCTGGCCAGCATTTACGAGGCCAGCCAATGGAGAACAGGGAAGAAGAGGGGCTGGTTCAAGCCCCTCTTCTCCAAGTCATTAAATCTCCGACTTCCGGTTCTGCCTTTCGGCAGACCGGACGTCCTCGACCTAAAAAGGGAGCGAGCAGTCAGGCGGCAAAAGCGGCAACGGAGGTTCAACCCACAGGGGGCTGCGTGGCGGATGGGGGGAGCGACCTGCCTGGTGACAGGGTCAAAGGTCGCTCCCCAATGATAGCTGTTATGCACCTATAGCAGACATGGGATTGACTCATTAATGCCAGATTTTATGAAAAGAGTTTTACAAAATAAAAATTTATTAAAATTCAAAGCTTTAAAAAAAATAGAACAATTAAATAGATTTTTTAAAAATGATAAATAAGTGACATTATGTTCAAGCATATCATTTGTTTTAATTTATTAAACTGCTATCTCATTGCTCAACCATCGATGCAAACAAATGGTAAAGGGCCACACTGCCTGGACACACAAAATTGCCATTGCCACATGGTCATCAACAACAACACAGAGCAACCAGGCATTGAGAATGGGAACAAAGAGAAGAAGACATGCAGGCCTATGGCAAAAGCACACTGGCTGGCTACACAAAATGGCCGCCAGCCACATGGTCACACAACAACAACCAGCAAGGGGGCTGTTAGAAACGGGGGTATCTAGTTGGCAAGGGTTTGCATCTTTGTCCCAGTAGGGACCTTTATTCCTAACCGGGGTAAGGAAGTTACACTCCTAAAATAACCCCTGCTCACCTCCTTGTTAGCTTGGCATGAGCAGTCAGGCATATCTCAGAGGCAGTGTGTAAAGCATTTGCATATGACCAACAGTAATACAGTGAAAACACTACAAAAAGACACCACATCAGTTTAGAAATATATCCAATATTTTTATATATCTAAAACAAGACCAAAAACGATAAAAATACACCATACTGTTCTCAGAAATCTCAATAATCAAAAATAGACTTAAAGTACAGTTCCATGAAGTTGATAGCTCCGTCCGGAGTTATCATGGCGTTATGAACAACGAAATCCAAACAGTTCTGGCTGACCGTGGCGTCGCAGGCCAGCTATGGTATCGGGAAGACCCGCAAAACAGTACCTTTTACAAATGCAGGGCGTCGGTGACCTCTCGATGAGCCCCAAAGAGCCGGCGTCTGCAGGCGGCGGGTCCGGAGGGCGGTACAGGAGTCGTCGGGCCCTTGAAGTCACACGCGTTGCAGATCGAACTCCCCGTGGTTGAAGTCGGGAGCGCCGGCCTTCGGCATGCCGGGTCTGTGGTGCGAAGTGCAGCGGTGCGATGTGCAGTGCCCTAAGGTCGCGGTGCAGGCAGTGGCTCAGTGATGGTCATCCAGTCGCGTTGGTGAGACCAGGGCTGCGGTGCAAAGTGATGCAGTGCTCGTTGTGGTGCTGGCAGGTGACGGTGCAAGCAGCGTCGTTGCTGAAGAGCTGTCGTCGGTTGACGAACTGGAGTCGATGGCACCGGCAGGCCAAGGCTGTGGTGCTGAATAAGGACAGTGTGTCATGTAACTTACGAGTAACCTCGAACCAGGGTGCAAACAGTGGCGTCGATATTGGCGTGGATCAACGTCGTTGGTGATTCCAGGGCGGCAGCATAAAACGAGGCGGTGCTGGGTGCAATGCCCACAGGTCGCGGTGAAAGCAGCGGCTCGATGGCGGCATCAGGTGGCGTCGTCAGTAAGACCAGGGTTGCGGTGCAAGGTACAGCGGTGCCCTCTGCAATGCCTTAAGGACATAGAGTCAGCAGCAGTGTCGTTGACGGCATCTGGTTGTTTTTTCTTCTGTTGCAGCACAAACCACACAGCCCCAAGTGCTGGTAGCCGATTAACTTGAAGTCTTTGCTGTTCCTGAGACTTCCTGAACAGGGGACAAGCTCAAGCCCTTGGAGAAACTCACACAAAGAAGTTTCAGAAAGTTCAGTTCAGTCCTTTCACTGCCCAAGACAGAAGCAGCCACTGCAGGCTAACACAGCAAAGTGGTAGTCCCGCCTCACAGCTTCTTCAGCTGTTATTCTTGGCAGTCTTCTCGGTTCCCAAAACTTTTTCTGAAGTCTTTTAGCTACCTGAGACTTCCAACAGGAGGCAAGCTCTACTTCAAGCCCTTGGAGAAAACTCTAACAGCAGGAGGATAAAAGTATACTCCAGTCCTTTCCCTGCCCAAGACAGAAGCAGCAAGCAGCAGGACAACACAGCAGAGCACACAGCAAAGTGGCAGGTCCTCCTGACAATTTTTACAGCTTGTCTTCCTAGCAGGTTCCTCAGTTCAGCAGTAATCTAAAATATTGGGGTCTGGGCCCCAAAATTTGTACAGCAAATTCCTTTATTGTCTTGGTGCAGAGAGGCTCTGTGCTGAGCCAAAACCAGGTATGTCCTCTCTGGTCCAGCTTCCCTTCAGGAGGTGGCGACAGCATTGTCCAATTTGGAAAGGTCCTATTCAGGTGCAAAGGAAATCTCCTCCCACCACTCTAAATGCAGACCAGGCCTATTCAGGTGCTAGTGAAATCTCCTCCCACTACTCTGAATGCAGCCCAGGTCTATTCAACAGATCTATACGAGGAAGCTTTGGAGAACGGTTCCTGTCCAGCCGAGACGGACATTGCCACCATCGTGGTCCTACCGAAATCCCAACCGCCTTCCCGTCACTGCGCGGACTATCGCCCCATCTCCCTTATCAACACAGAGATCAAGTTGTATGCTGCCATACTCGCTCAGCGACTGAAGCCATATCTGTCCCTGCTGGTTCAACCCTGACCAATGTAACTTTATGCCCGGGTGTGGGATCAGACACTGTCTTCGGAGGTTACAGCTGGCTCTGGCCCACCGGCACCTCCACACTCCATACCTAGCACTCCTTTTTATAGACTTCGAAAAAGCCTTCGATTCGGTGGACTGGGTATACCAATTGAACGTGCTGGCCGAGATGGGGTTTGGGCCCCACTTTCGGGCTCTAGTCCGTGTACTTTATGCCCACCCGCGGGTGTTGGTTAATGGAGTGCTATCTGAGGCTTTCCCTATTACCAGGGGGACAAGGCAGGGCTGCCCTCTTTCCCCCCTGCTCTTCGCCTTGGCGATGGAGCCCCTGGCCTCTCGGGTGCGGGCTGACGATTGCATCTATGGCTGGGAGTGGCCCAATACAGAGGCGGACAAGATTGCCCTATATGAAATGAAATGAAATGAAAAATTATATTTATATAGCGCGTAACTACCCGGAGGCCTCGTCGCGCTTCAGCAATTACTATGACGAGCTTCAAGGTACATTAGCACGCTTTCGCAAACAAATGGGTTTTTAGGACTTTCCTGAATGCCATCCTATTGTTGATCTGTCTAATACTCACAGGAAGGGAATTCCATAGTTTGGCGGCAGAGTGTGAGAAGGAGCGACCGCCCCAACGGGCTTTGATAACCTTTGTTGGAGTTGCTAAGTGCAGTGAGCCGGAACGAAGGGCTCTGGAAGGGACATAAGGCACTACAAAGGGGAACAAGATGGCAGGGCCTGTTCGATGAAAAGATTTGTGCACTATGCACATCGCCTTAAACTGAGCTCTGGCAGTCATTGGGAGCCAATGAAGCTCCTTAAGGGCTTTCTTAGCTGATTGCCAACGAGGAATATTAAACAATAGCCGGGCGGCACAGTTTTGGGTGACTTGGAGCTTTTTGGTCACCGCTACAGGGGCGCCCAAATATAAGGCGTTCCCGTAATCCAGGCGAGAGAGAATCAGGGCCTGAACCAAGACTCTCCTCGCCTGGAAAAGGAGCAGAGGAAGAACCTTGCGGAGCATTTTCATTAACCCAGCACAAGTTGAGGCAGTCTTGGTGGCTTGGACCGAGAAATCAAGCGCCCTGTCAAGCCAGATTCCAAGGCTCTTTATCTGGGGCTTAGGGAGGGGAGGAGTGCCAAGGCATGTAGGCCAAATAGAGGCCAAAGTGTTCGGTAAGGAATTACCTAATATGCCGATGATGTCCTGGTCTTTCTGGCCAAACCTGCTGTATCCGGGTCGCGGTGCCTTCAGATCTTTCAGTCCTTTGGGCAAGCATCTGGTTTCCGGCTGCAACCCGGGAAATCGGCACTGGTCCCACTGCACCTGTCCAGGGACTGTTACGATTGGCAATCCACCATACCGCTTCGGCGTCAATCGGTCAAATATTTGGGGATTTGGGTCACCCTTCTTCCTGAACTGGGATGGTCTCTTAATGTAGCCCCATTGGTAAAGAAGGCCAAGGAGGACCTTCAAAAATGGAAGACGCTACCTCTGAATGTAGGAGAGTAGGGTCTGCTTTCTATGTTCACCCCCACTTTTTGCTTTTGCTTTACTGGTTTTCGACTTAGATGTGGCTGTGGGCCTGCTAATCAGACCCACAGCCCTGCTGTTCTCTCTCTAAATTGATACTATGTACCTTAGTTGCATAACCCATTTGGATAGGATCACCTTATTGGCCCCTGCACAGTGTACCTTAGGTACCCAGGGCCTAGGTGTACCCTAGGCCTACCAGGGGCTGTAGCATGTATTATGCCACCCCTGGCCTGGCCTTCCATTATGACACAACTGGCTGATCACTCAGCTGGGGCAAGGTCGTGTAATCACCCCTTGCTTAGGTGTAGTATTCCTATACCTATCCTATATATAGACACATGTGTACCTATCAGCCACTCCTATGGCAGGCCTTAACAATCCTGGAGGCAGAGTGCTTGGTAACATGTGAGATGGTGCTCTAGCATGAGCTGATTCTGTCTGCAGCTTTCGGAACCATGTCCTTATAGCTGTTCTATGATATAGCCTACCATATACTCTTAAAGTGCCTTATAATCTTAAACAGTTATGGTAACTATGGTTTGGCTGTATCAAAACATGTCGTATAAGGTGTCTAACACTTTGGAATAATACCCCCATCCCATTTCTGGGGATGAGGATATTATCCCTCCCTTCTAGAGGGAGAAGACATGTTGAAACCTACTTACCCGTTTAAAGTTAACCAGAGCCCCAGCATCACAAAATGGATGCCGCTGCCACGACACAAGTCTGACCTCCTGCTGCTGGGAGTGATCCCGGCAAGGGAGGCTTGGACAATAGGTTTCCTGCCTTGGGAGGTGCGAGCACCACCCCAGACAGGCCTTAGTGTATTGGGGCAGGGAGGGATGAATGAAACGAGACACTGCCTGGGGCACACAAGGTGTCCCATGCATAGTTCAGTTCAAACCGGTGCTGGGGCACACCAGCCCCAGTCCTGGCGCGAAACTGGACAAAGGGAAGGGGGTGTAACCACCCCCCTCCCAGGTCCCACCCATAAGGTGTGACCTAGCAGGCAACCCAGCCCCCCAGATTAGTATAAGAGTGGTAGCTGGGCCCCAGGATATTAGATTATCCTGAACCTGCAACTTGAACAGAAACTCTGGACCTTCGACATTCGACGAAAGAAGAAGACTGAAGAATCTCCCTTGTGGCCAAGGAGTGGCTACCCTGTGCAAACAGGCACCATCAAGAGACTTACCCTTTGCTTTGCTGAAGTTCTACAAGGGACCGACTGCAGAGCCCGACCAGAGCCTTGACTTCCAGACTTCTCCGACCCTGATCCACATCCACAGCCGAGCTGAGATCCGTGGAGGCGACGAGAGACGTGGGACCGGCTACCTGGGAAAAGTGGCGAGTATCTTCCAGCGCAGCTTCTCAGGCACCCTCGAAGTTGTGCACCAGGGATTGAGAAGCCCCAACCCCAAGCACCATCTGCACCGAAGATCAGCCCCCCACACTCCACGAGTCCTGCGTGGGGCCCTTCTGCATTTTCCTGCTTGCCGCGTCTGTCCGGTTGCTTGCCCGTTGGCTAGCGGCCTTTGCGACGACACACCTTTAAATCTTCACTGCTGGTTTGGCTCCTCCAGACTGGCTCCCGCTTCCTTGCAAAAGAGAAGCACCCCAGACCTTCCTGGTCTGCACCAGAAGCAAGTCCTCCGTTCTTCGTGGGTCCCGCTTGCCAAGGCTTGGTGAGTCCTAGTTCGACTTTGACGCCGCCGACAGCAAGAGCCTTCGTGGGACAGCTCGCCTCCTGGTCCTGGTCGTCCTCGACGTCTCCTGGTACCCGTGGCTGCAGCGACAAGCTTCACCCTTCACCTGCAATCTTCACGACATCGCCTGGTTCCTTCCTGGTTCCACGTGGTCACTGGCTAGTGACCTTGACTCTGCCCCTTCTGCTTGCAGGTACCCTTCCTTCTTGATCCCGGCCTTGGGATCCACCGGACACTCTGCACTGACTGCCTGTCAGCAACTTTCCTTCAGGCATCCATAGAAGTCCACGACGAAACCCGACGCAAGTTCACACCTAGGCACCCGCAGCCCGTGGGCTAGGTAACTTGGGTACTTCGGTGCTCACATGGGTAGTGACTATCCTAGGGTCTAGTTTCCGAGTCTTGACTTTCTAGTTGCTCCAGAAGTGTCCTAAAACTGCTTATTTCAGAACTGTACTATTTCTATCGACAATACGCATTACGCGTGAGTGTTTCCACTCTGCACCTGAACCCCTTGGGCCTCCCACTTCCTAACAGTTGGTAGTGTAGTGTAGCCCCAGCGATTCCCTAGGCCTAGGCCTATTCTATTTCCGTGACAGTGGTCCTTATACCACTTCTTTAGTATATGGTTTGCGTGGCCCCTAGGGCCTAACTGTATTACTTACCTGTGTGACTTAATGTATGCTTGAATAAGACTATGTTGTACTTACCTCGAATCTCATAAAGAGTGCTGAGGGTTTGACTAGAATAAATACACTTTATTTTATATATATATCTGTTGTGGTGTCCTTTCATTTTGGTATTCAAGGGATTATATATGGTATCACAGCTGGCTTCACATGCCATTCAGAGTTTAGCCTAAGACTGCTCTAGTCCATGCTACCACTAGGATAGCTGGTCTATATGGTTGACTTTACAACCAATCACCATAAGGGTTGTTTGGACTGATATAAGGTGTACACTAGAACTAGTGACATCATACATCAGGCCAACTTCTCACACTGAATCCCCTGGGGAGGGTTGCCCTGTTCAAAATGATGATCCTTCCCAGATTCCTCTACGTCCTTCAGAATGCCCCTTTCTGCTTCTCTAGAACCTGGTTCAGGGAACTGGATAGTCTCGCCACTAAATTTCTTTGGAATGGGGGGAGGGCGCGCTTGGCCTTGACCACCTGCCAGATCCCCTCCTTCGATGGGGGTATTGGGATGACGCATCTGTACCTTTACTTTTTGGCGGCGCGTTTCCTGGTGATCCACGATTGGTTCAACGGGGGCTGGTCCGACCCAGCCTATCGGCTCGAGCTGAGCGAATTGGGCCTACCCAAAATCCAATCCATGATGTACGGGGGAACCATTCCGTCTCAGTTGCCTGACGCAACACGTTCCGTGCTGCTGGCCTGGCGGGCTTCTCTACGCCACACTCGCTGGACGCGTAGGCTGACCCAATGCACACCCCTCTGGCAGGGAACGTGGCTTCATGAAGTTAGTGGGCTGCAGGGGTTTAAATCGTGGGACCTTATCGAACTTTCGCAACTTGGGGATGTCTGGGCCAATGGCCACTTGCGTTCATTTCAAGAACTCCGGGCCTGTTACTCCCTTCATTCATCCCAATTCTATAGATACCTGCAGCTGCGGCACGCCCTCCACACACATCTCACAGGCGAGACCAGGCTCCCGGAGCACAGCCCTTCCGAGGCGCAAACTATGTTGGGAGACTTGGGCAAAGGGGGTATCTCCCGCATTTACCGCACTCTTGTCAATAACACTCCCACTTCGCTGGACAAGTTGCGGGACCAATGGGCGGAGTGGGTGGGCCCTCTTGACGAGGCAGATTGGCAGGATGCCCTTATGGCACCAAAGATGATTACAGCTTCCTCCAAGCTCAGGCTGATCCAGCTATACTACCTGCATGCCGCATACCTCACGCCCGTGCGCCTTTATCGTGCGGACCTGTGCCCAAATGCGTCCTGCGCTCGGTGCGGCCACCCTCCTGCTAATTTCTTCCACGTGGTATGGTTGTGCCCCCACCTGGCGCGATTCTGGGGATCTATTGAAGATGAACTTACGGAGGGTTTAGGATGGACGGTTCCCCATGACCCACGTCACTCCTTACTGGAGATCACAGACGGGTTGGATTGGACCAGAAATGAAAAGATATTCTTCAACACGGCCATGATTGTAGCTAAGCGCGACATAGCGGCGGCATGGAAATGCCCTGACCCACCCGACTCTGGGAGATGGTGTGGGGGGGGTGGATTGGTGCGCGACCCAAGAGAGAACCCTGTACATGACAAGAGGATGTGTCAAGAAGTACCGAAAGGGTGTGGGACCAATGGCTGGGTACCGTGGAATGACCACTATCATATGTTAAACTTCTGTGCTTGTGTACGCCTGATGGGGCAGGGTATCGTGGGATGTTATGCTTCTGTAAATGCTTGATTTAACGTGCTCCGTGGTCTTGCTGATCTTCCGTTCCTTTTACGTTTTTGTTATGTGTAATTTCTCTCAAACCAATAAAAATTTGTTTATCAAAAAAATTGTTTATCAAAAAAAAAAATAGAATACTCAGTGTGTAAGTATTTTTGTATGTATGCATGTATCAATTTGGTATTTCCATAGCGCAAACCTGGCATAGAGGCGGTAGTGAGCTGTGCAGGATCAAAGACAAGCATAAAGTCAACAAGTGATAGGAGAGGTAACTGGTTTGTTGACTGTCAGTCCATTGTGATGTAGAGTTTTGTAAAGAGATGAATCTACAACTCTTTTCTAAATTGGAGTAAGGGCGGTCTTGATGGATACAAGAATGTAGTTCCAGTTCCTGGGTGCATAGCGGGAAAAGGTATGCTGCCTTATTTTTTTTCTTTTTACGCGTATAAATCTACCATTTGATGGTGCACTTGTTGCAGTGTGCCAAGACCCACAAGTGATTGTGATCTTGTCTACAAGAGAAGTGGGGGTGCTGTAAACGATGCAGCTGGTAAGGGGAGCCAATTGAGCTCCATCAGGATGGGGGTGATGTGTTCATATTGCTTCTGGCCCTGGAGAAGATGTGCTGCTGGATTTGGGATGCCTTTAAAGATGCCAGCATCTGGGAGGCCAAGGAACTGGGCATTACCATCGTCCAGTTGCAAGAGTACTGGTATTAAACAGCAGTTCCAAAGTTGCTTTCTGGAAGAAAAAGGTTCACTTTCTTTAGAAGAGAGCTGGTAGCAGGCCATCTTTATTATTTTTGGCACTGTGTTTCTGGAGGGTGAGACAGGTGTCCAGACTGAATCCAAGAGACTTGGTATTCAGTGAAAGTTGGTGTTCAAAGCTGTCAATGTTTGTTACTGAGCCAGGTTTGTACTTATTCCTGTTTGTTTATTTTTGTTGTTCATGGCAAATAACAGTAATTCTATCTTTATTGTGTTGAGGTTCTTTAGGTGCTGAATGTCTAGGTCTGAATGGTGTGCAAGGAGTGTTTGAAGTGCTGATTCATGAATCGTAGAGACATTCAAGTAGAGTTGTGCTCAGCACATTGGTGAACCTTGATGCTGGTATCTCTGGTATCTGTGAGTAGAGCACCAATTGACTCCATATAGATGTTAAAAAGAACACTGCTGGATCAGGGTTTTCTATTGAACATTTATTGAGATTTAAACTCCAGTTTGTTTGTATGTCATGATTAAAATTACTGATAATTAATCATTAATTACTACTTTGTTAAAGTTCTTGACTAATCAACATTACTAATGAGAGAAATTACATGTGGGAATGCATTTTATGTTGCTTTAATTAATACGTGAACTAGGTTGGTGTGCAAATTAATTAAATAAGTGTCGCAAAAATGCTGTTTGTTTTGTGTTAACGCTTTAAAATAACGTGCTTGAATGCTTCTTTGTGTCGCAGAAGGCTAGATAATTGCATACACATAAGGGTATTAGTGGGTATTAACACTGTATTATCATTACAATGTATTAACGTTGTTTTGTATTTCTTTTAATTAAGATGGTCCGTTTTGGCCTAATCCAAGATGGCCGCTATTTACAGCCTGCACTCGAGTGATTGAAATTTGACAAGAGGCCTCGCTGAACATGGTTGGAAGTCACCTGATCACAGCCTCTGTCTGTATTAAAAGTTTCCGTGAGGACAGCAGCTCCAGGCTCGCTGCCAATTGCCCTTGGGAAAGTATAAAGCCACAATGAACTCTGATAAACTTGCGGTGGCTTCACTATGGTTCCGAGGAAGAGCATTCATGGATGTATCGTTTGTATCGTTTTCTAGCTTGAGCTTCCTTCTTCCGTGTTTTTATTTTTGTGATTTTTGTGAGCGGAGGTTTTTTCTAAATGTTGCAAAACAACATCCTTTCCTCCTCGCTCTGCTCAGCGGCTCAACGGACGTTTAGAGATTGTTTGTTACTTTCCGATTGTTATTTTTCCTATAAATATTACTAGACTAGAGAGGGTCTGGTGTGATTGAGGCCATTTCTTCCTGAACCTATGCTCGAGAGGATCGACACCTATTGAGAGGACGGCGACTCGGTAGACTTTACTGAGAGACCTGTCCTGACCCATTTAGCTAGAATAGGTAATTATGAGAATAATGATTTTGCTATTGATTGACTTCCTTTTGAACTAATTTAGATAAACAACCATTTGTTTGAATTACAGTGTCGGGTGGTTATTTCTTTGTCTTTTATTGAGTTTCAGATGCATTTCCTATGTTTTAAATCATGACTCGAGACAATTTCTTTAGGTTGCATTGACCTCACTTTAGATGCAGATGGTTTAGGATTTCTCCTATATATTCAGTGTGGATAGAGTAATAGAATGAATGTTAGTGTGATGGGCCCTAGCGTATGATGAGAGTATGTGCGTGTGACTGTGGATTTACTCTGTCCGTGGAAGTAGAGAGAAATTATATGCGCCGATCTGCAGCAACACGGCTTGGCGTGGTGCAGAGTATTAAGGTGGGGTGTCTGGCATTTGACAGGGCAATTGACAGATTCAGCAAAACCAGGTTATAATTTATTTGAAAATGTACTGACCAGCAGGGCGAAGGATTTGTCAGGCTTTTCTGTTTCCTTCCTCACAAAGCAGCTGGGAAGCACAAAGCCACTGCCTGGACACTGCAAACCACACCTCCCTCTGACTGGCTGAGTCCAAGGAAATAACACAACACCCCACTGACCACTCACATCACCTCCTGGCTCCGCAAGAGGGTGGGGAAGCATGGTGGTGAGAAACTCCCAGGCAGAGAACAAAAATGGGTGAGCACGTATGTTGGTTGCTAAGTGCACGAGCACAAGAGGCTGCTGCTGTGGCGAAAGGCAGGAGTGACTGAATCAGATTTCTCTGTCACCACAATCAAACATTACAAAGGAGCAGTTAAGTTCAACTGTACTAAAGGAAAACATACTGGAACTCTACTATCTCATGTTTTGACACTTAACATAACATTAGTACACAGTCCTGGCTTAATCGTGCTTCCTGTTCCGTTACATAAAAAATAAAACAAACCAGTCTCATAAAAGTTTATAATAATGTTCAAAATAGTTAAAAGTTAATTATCTGTTAACAACATGACTTCCAAAAGTAGTTTTCTGTTTTCCCAATGTCCTTTAATGCAATACAAGGAAGCAACAGGTCTTTAGCAAAAGGAAATCCTAGATCCGTGTAGCAAGGTCCAGACTGCAGCTGCAGTGGGCTATGAGGGAAGTTACATCCAAATATTCAAGTTGGCCGTCACGCCTCCTAAGGGACTAATTTAATTTTTGGCGGTTGGAGTAAGTACTCTGTCTGCAGTATGTAGGGATGCCCGCTGCCCCTGCAGACATATCTAGCATTTCCAGTAATCACAATCATGGTGGTTCCTAGAAATGCATTGTAAGTTCGACGGACGGCTCCGTTAACATGACGGAGGCATACATCAAACGTACAACTTTTTTTTATTCCAATGCTGGATTTTCTTTTAGAAAATTTAAAGAACAAAGATGTCCTCACCATGGTAGCATTCCCCCATGGCGTGGGGATCATTGAAATGTTTTCACTGCTCCTTACTGACATGTTTTTCATGGTGGTGACAGGCAGTGAAAAGTGGCCATGTGTACTCCCAATCTAAATAGCACATGCGGACACATGGCCAAACCTCTGATGCCCCTCACTCCATCAGGCAGTCGGAGATGTGTAGAGGGTGGCGGAGATGGAGTAGGCTCCGGTGTCTATACATTCAAGGTCCGCCCGACTCCAAATGAGGCAGGTGGACCTTTGGGGTGGCGGAAAGAGTACTCTGTCCCCATTGTGATGGAATACCCTTTTGTCAATGTCAATGTCAGATATTCTTATAGAGCGCACAATTCACCAAGAGGTCTCAAGGCACTAGCAGCAAAATGACAGTAAAACAGACAGTAGCCTGATACCTAAGGCGAAAGCTTATTGGGAAAAAAGCCAGGTTTTCAGCTTTCTACGAAAGCATTTATGATCAGCTATGGATGAAAGGTCTGATGGTAGTTTGTTCCAAAGCATGGGGGCAAGGTAAGAAAATGAACGGCCACCATTACGGAGGTTCGAATACACGGCTGAACAAGGTATGATTTAGTACCAGACCTTAAGGATCTTCCAGGTACATACCATTGCAGTTTTTTTTGCTAGGTAGCCTGGGCCGGTATCATACATTGTCTTGTGTGTAAGACTTAAGATTTTAAAATGGCCTCTTTGACGCACCGGGAGCCAGTGAAGGGTTTTAAGAATCGGGTGGAAGGAGATCTGGGGGGAAGATTAAAAATAAGTCTGGCTGCGGTATTTTGAAGAATCTGGAGCTTGGAAAGCAGGTCCTCATTAAGTGCCGTAAACAAAGCGTTGCCATAATCAAGACGGCTTATAACAAGACCCTGCACCAAAGGTTTCCTCGCTTCGATGGGTAGCCACTTAAAGATTTTACAGAGATTACGCATAATCCCAGCAAATAAATCAAGCCCTATGTGAGAGTTCATGGCCTGCTGAGAAATTGAGTTTGTTGTTAGGATGCTGTCCTGTAGTACGTTCTCCAAGAAAAGAAAAGCCTCAGTTCAGACTTCATGGACACTCTGCAATGATCGTCAGTCTTTCCTTTCCAGGGAAAGACTCAGAGCAAGAAGGTTTAGAGTATAGCTTCCCCGTACTTGCTAAATTCCAAGCCGGTCAACACTACCTGGAGCACTAAAGCTTCCTCGTTCGGTGGTTGGTAGAGTAATGGTGTTCCTAGGCAGTACGCAAACTGTGTGACGTTATAATAAAATATGTAAGCGGTGCAAATGGGTAGTGAGAGCAACCTCCTCCCCAAACTGTAGAAAATCACTACCAGAACAAAACAACAATCCCCTGCACAAGCTAAGAGTATATAATACATATTAGTGATAGCGTAAGAACATTTTTGATCCGTTGATTGGTCAAACAAAATGTATTGTTCCTCTTGTAGTCAAACGTATTCAAAGCCTTAGCCAAAACGTGTTTCTTCGCATTTGACTGATGTGAGCATGAGACTTCTTCAGGGCTAAGAAACATGTAAAGAGACATTATGGGAATTATAGGTATCCAAGTTACACCTAATGGCACACTCCCACTGTGACATTGCATCAGAAAAGGATTTGATTAATGTTGCCTACTTGAACCTGTGGAAACCCGTGCTATTTAAGTGGTAGACATAGGAATCATTGTGAGGCAATAGTCGACCATTGGTAAATCAAATATGTGACTTCTTTACACAAAGGAAAGTAAACTCATAAATCATAATGTGACATTTGTGGTGACTCTTATTATAATTGTGGTAGTTAAGAAAACACTCCCTTAATGTTGCCTACTATCAATAAAATCAATTAAATGGAAAGAGAAAAAAAGGAATTTACCTATACTCTCTTGGTGCTGAACCTAGAGATAACCAGAAAAAGGGGCTTGGAGAAATTAATACTACAAATGATTACCCAGCCGGGATTAGCAACAGGTGCTTAGTGCAAACTACTGGGAAACCAACCTTAATTCTGGTTGTACTTCCATCCTGAAAGGGGTTCAAAAGTAGAAATCATCCTAAGGCATAGGTATCATGAGTGAGGTTCCAGGTGCCTAATATGTGTCACTTCTTGTTCACGTGTCAGTGCACCCTTCAGGTAATGATAATGAATACGTTCCTAGAAACAAAGTAAAGTGCATAGCTTTACAAATGAAGCCACTCCCATTTTTAGGTCTCGCGCCTAGCGTTGCACTGCGCAGCGGTGCTCGCGAGAGTCCTTTTGTCTGGGGTTCAAAAATGGACCCTGGAATCGTACGGGCTCGCGCGTGTGTTTTTAGGTCTCGCGCCTAGCGTGGCACTGTGCAGCAGTGCTCGCGCAGTCAGAGTCCTTTTGTCCGGGGTTCAGAAATGGACCCTGGAATCGTACACGCTCGTGTGTGTTTTTTGTTTTGTCTTCTTGTATTGGGCTTTTGGTGGCTGTATTTTTTAGACAGAGCATGCAATAGGCCAAAGGCGGGCGCATCGCTCCGCCCACGGCCTATTGGTATCTGTTACGCGCACTAAAGCCTATCTGGTTTCAATTATCGTGCCCAGACAGTGGCGCGATAATTGAATGCATATGGCTGTCTGTGGCGCGCGCGCACCATTGGCGGCTGTCTCTGCTTCCAAAAGCGTGGCTTTCGGTTTCGCAATCGCTTTACTTGTGGCTTTGCTTTCAGTTTTGCGATCACTTTACTTGTGGCTTTGCGGCTGCATTACAGTTTGTTGCTTAATTGGGAGGAATGCGTGGCTAATCTTTACGCGGTTACAAGGTAAAATAAATGAAGGCGGTTACAAGGCAAAGTAAATAAAAATGCGTTGCAAATATTTACTTCGTTACAAGGTCAAATAAATGAAGGTGGTTACAAGGGAAAAAAATGAAAAATGCGCTGCAAATATTTACGCGGTTACAAGGTAAACAATGCGTGCCTAATAATTGCACTATACTTCTCTTTTTCTAATGTCACGTCAGGCTTACTGAAATAATTGACTGTATCTGCTTAGCTACAAAACAAGGACTCGTTGGGGCTAAGTCATACTTTCTGACTGGACTGAAAACGTGTGATTTTGGATAGAGTTCTTTCTCTTTCCGTTACCCGGTTCCCTTAATCTAAAATGGTGCTTGCTTACAAATAGAGTTATAGACATATAGACAGAAATACACAGAGCTAGACCTAGGTACAGGAAAACAGACGTACACACATACAGAAAAGGAGATTAACAAGCAAAGAGATATACAGAAACAGAGGCACATACACAAAGCTAGAAACTGAGACAGATAGACAAAGAGGAACAGAGGCAGAGATAAAGACAGAAACTTATAAATACTAAAAGGCACATATAGAGTTTGATACATACACGCAGATACAGTGTACACATAGGTAGACACATATAGCGGAGCATGACGGCGACAGAGGAGCATATACAAAGACAGAGACACACAGATAGACTGAGAGAGAGACAGAAACGCACAAACTAAGAGAAAGATGAATACACTATGAGAGAAGAAACAGACAGTAAAACAAATACATCTTGCGGCTTTGCTTTCAGTTTTGCGATCACTTTACTTGTGGCTTTGTGGCTGCAATACAGTTTGTTGCTTAATTGGGAGGAATGCGTGGCTAATCTTTACGCGGTTACAAGGTAAAATAGCGGTTACAAGGCAAAGTAAAGGAAAATGCGCTGCAAATATTTACTTCGTTACAAGGTAAAATAAATGAAGGCGGTTACAAGGTAAAAAAAAATGAAAATGCCCTGCAAATATTTACGCGGTTACAAGGTAAACAATGCGCGGCAAATATTTACGCGGTTACAAGGTAAACAATGTGTGCCTAATAATTGCACTATACTTCTCTTTTTCTAATGTCGCGTCAGGCTTACTGAAATAATTGACTGTATCTGCTTAGCTACAAAACAAGGACTAGTTGGGGCTAAGTCATACTTTCTGACTGGACTGAAAACATGTGATTTTGGATAGAGATCTTTCTCTTTCCGTTACCCGATTCCCTTAAGTTGTGTGTGGTTGCGTGTGTGTGTGGTTGTGTGGGTGGCTGTGTGTGTGTGGTTGTGTGTGTGTGGATGTGTGTGTGGTTGTGTGCGTGGTTGTGTGCGTGGTTGTGGTTGTGTGTGTGGTTGTGTGTGTGTGCTTGTGGTTGTGTGTGTGGTTGTGTCTGAGTGTGGTTGGGTGTGCTTGTGTGTGTGGTTGTGTGTGTGTTGTGTTTGTGGTTGTGTGTGTGTGTGTGTGGTTGTGTATGTGGGTGTGTGGTTGTGTGTGTGTGTGGTTGTGTGTGTGTGGTTGTGTGTGTGGTTGTGTGTGTGTGTGGTTGTGTGTGTGTGGTTGTATGTGTGGTTGTGTGTGTGGTTGTGTGTGGTTGTGTGGTTGGGTGTGGTTGTGTGTGTGTAGTTGTGTGTGTGTGGTTGTATGTGTGGTTGTGTGTGTGGTTGTGTGTGGTGTGTGTGGTTGTGTGTGTGATTGTGTGTGTGTATGGTTGTGTGTTGTGTGTGTGTGTGGTTGTGGTTGTGTGTGTGGTTGTGGTGGTTGTGTGTGTGGTTGTGTGTGTGGTTGTGGCTGTGTGTGTGGCTGTGTGTGTGGTTGTGTGTGTGTGGTTGTGTGTGTGGTTGTGGGTGTGGTTGTGTGTGTGTGGTTGTGTGATTACACATCACATAATTACACTGTATTCAATACAACATAAATACACTCATATACCACTCAGTACTACATAATTGCACGTCACATAATTACTCTCTACTTAATGCAAGATAAATACACTCCACACAATACCACTCTGTGCCACATAATAACACAACACATAATTACACTGTACTCAATGCAACATAAATACACACCTTTCACTCAAGTTCGTGCTATATAAAAAAAACAAAAAAAACAATTGCAATGCAATAGGTCTCACATTACTGAATCTTTGAGCTGCTATTGGTGTTGCATTATTATTAGCAATGCCAACAGCTCAAACTTTAATAATGCGAGACCTATTGCATTGAAAACGCTTGTTTGTTTTGTCTTCTATTATTGGGCTTTTAGTGGCTGTATTTTTTAGACAGAGCACGCAATAGGTCAAAGGCGGGCGCATCGCTCCGCCCACGGCCTTTTGGTGTCTGTTACGCGCACTAAAGCCTATCTGGTTTCAATTATCGTGCCCAGGCATGGGCGCGATAATTGAAAGCATATGGCTGTCTGTGACGCGAACGCGCGCACGCGCGCACCATTGGCGACTGTCTCTGCTTCCAAACGCGATTGCTTTCAGTTTTGCGATCACTTTACTTGTGGCTTTGCGGCTGCAATACAGTTTGTTGCTTAAGTGGGAGGAATGCGTGGCTAATCTTTACGCGGTTACAAGGTAAAATAAATGAAGGCGGTTACAAGGCAAAGTTAATGAAAATGCTCGGCAAATATTTACTTCGTTACAAGGTAAAATAAATGAAGGTGGTTACAAGGGAAAAAAATGAAAAATGCGCGGCAAATATTTACGCGGTTACAAGGTAAAATAATTGCACTATACTTCTCTTTTTCTAATGTTACGTCAGGCTTACTGAAATAACTGACTATCTGCCTAGCTACAAAACAAGGACTCGTTGGGGCTAAGTCATACTTTCTGACTGGACTGAAAACGTGTGATTTTGGATAGAGTTCTTTCTCTTTCCGTTACCCGATTCCCTTAATCTAAAATGGCACTTGCTTACAAATAGAGATATAGACATATAGACAGAAATACACAGAGCTAGACCTAGGTACAGGAAAACAGACGTACACACATATAGAAAAGGAGATTAACAAGCAAAGAGATATACAGAAATAGAGGCACATACACAAAGCTAGAAACTGAGACAGATAGACAAAGAGGAACAGAGGCTGAGATAAAGACAGAAACTTATAAACACTAAAAGGAACATATAGAGTTTGATACATACACGCAAATACAGTGTACACATAAGTAGACACATAGGGCCCGATTCCCAGAACTAACTTAAGACAAAATCCTAAACTTACTACCATTTTCGTATTCACAGAAGGCACTTCCTCATTTCGGTATTCACAGAAGTTAGGAGTCCTAACTTTAGGACTCCTAAATGCCTTCTGTAAATACCGAAAGTCTAAAAATTAGGATTTTTCTCAGTTTAGGAGACCTAAAGTTAGGACTCCTAACTTTACTACTACTAAACTGAAAAAATCCTAATTTTAAGGATTTCGGCATTCACAGAAGGCATTTAGGAGTCCTAAAGTTAGAAGTCCTAACTTTACTACTACTAAATTGAGAAAAATCCTAATTTTAAGACTTTCGGTATTCACAGAAAGCATTTAGGAGTCTTAAAGTTAGGAGTCCTAACTATACTACTAGTAAACTGAGAAAAATCCTAATTTTAAGGCTTTCGGTATTCACAGAAGGCATTTAGGAGTCCTAAAGTTAGGACTCCTAACTTCTGTGAATACCGAAATGAGTAAGTGCCTTCTGTGAATACCAAAATGAGTAAGTGCCTTCTGTGAATACCAAAATGGTAGTAAGTTTAGGATTTTGTCTTAAGTTAGTTCTGTGAATCGGGCCCATATAGCGGAGCATGACGGGCACAGAGGAGCATATACAAAGACAGAGACACACAGATAGACTTAGAGAGAGATAGAAACGCACAAACTAAGAGAAAGATGAATACACTATGAGAGAAGAAACAGACAGTAAAACAAATACATCTTGTGGCTTTTCTTTCAGTTTTGCAATCACTTTACTTGTGGCTTTGCGGCTGCAATACAGTTTGTTGCTTAATTGGGAGGAATGCGTGGCTAATCTTTACGCGGTTACAAGGTAAAATAGCAGTTACAAGGCACAGTAAATGAAAATGCGTGGCAAATATTTACTTTGTTACAAGGTAAAATAAATTAAGGCGGTTACAAGGTAAAAAAAATGAAAATGCGCTGCAAATATTTACGCAGTTACAAGGTAAACAATGCGTGCCTAATAATTGCACTATACTTCTCTTTTTCTAATGTCGCGTCAGGCTTACTGAAATAATTGACTGTATCTGCTTAGCTACAAAACAAGGACTCGTTGGGGCTAAGTCATACTTTCTGACTGGACTGAAAACATATGATTTTGGATAGAGTTCTTTCTCTTCCCGTTACCCGATTCCCTTAAGTTGTGTGTGGTTGTGTGTGTGTGTGTGTGTGTGGTTGTGTGGGTGGCTGTGTGTGTGTGGTTGTGTGTGTGGTTGTGTGTGTGCTTGTGGTTGTGTGTGTGGTTGTGTGTGAGGTTGTGTGTGAGTGTGGTTGGTTGGGTGGTTGGGTGTGGTTGTGTGTGTGGTTGTGTGTGTGTTGTGTTTGTGGTTGTGTGTGTGGTTGTGGTTGTGTGTGTGTGTGTGTGTTTGTGTGTGTGTGTGGTTGTGTGTGTGTGTGTTTGTGTGTGTGTGTGTTTGTGTGTGTGGTTGTGTGTGTGTGTGGTTGTGTGTGTGGTTGTGTGTGGTTGTGTATGTGGTTGTGTGTGTGTGGGGTGTGTGGTTGTGTGTGCATGGTTGTGTGTGTGTGGTTGTGTGTGTTGTTTTTGTGGTTGTGTGTGTGGTTGTGTGTGTGTGTGAGTGTGTGTGTGTGTGGTTGTGTGTGTGTGGTTGTGTGTGTGTGTGGTTGAGTGTGTGTGTGGTTGTGTGTGTGGTTGTGTGTGTGGTTGTGGTTGTGTGTGTGGTTGTGGTGGTTATGTGTGTGGTTGTGTGTGTGGTTGTGTGTGGTTGTGGTTGTGTGTGTGGTTGTGTGTGTGTGTTGTGTGTGTGTGTGTGTGTGGTGTTGTGTGTGGTTGTGTGTGTGGTTGTGTGTGTGGTTGTGTGTGGTTGTGCGTGTGGTTGTGTGTGTGTGGTTGGGTGTGGTTGTGTGATTACACATCACATAATTACACTGTATTCAATACAACATAAATACACTCCACATACAACTCAGTACTACATAATTGCACGTCACATAATTACTCTCTACTTAATGCAAAATAAATACACTCCACGCAATACCACTCTGTGCCACATATTAACACAACACATAATTACACTGTACTCAATGCAACATAAATACACACCTTTCACTCAAGTTCGTGCTATATAAAAAAAAACTAAAAAAACAATTGCAATGCAATAGGTCTCACATTACTGAATCTTTGAGCTACTATTGGTGTTGCATTATTATTAGCAATGCCAACAGCTCAAACTTTAATAATGCGAGACCTATTGCATTGAAAATGCTTGTTTAGCATGGATGTATCACTGCCTATCAATTAGTGGGGTCTATCCAAGCCACATACCTCGTTTGTGGGTCTTGCAACATATGTAACAGTCCCAGATATTGGTTGTAGATATTATTGGTGGGTTGGATCAGTGCAGCAACCCTTCCAAGTGGAGTTAGGAATCGTGTGGGCGAGCAGTCAAATCACTGCTTAAGGTTGCCCAATCCTGTAAAACATCGGGACCAAGACGTCAATAAGAGCAAAGTCAATTATTGACACAAAAGCAAATGCGCTCGAGCTGCGCTTCCATATGGGGAAGCCCGCTCCCGACGCAATTACAGTGTGTAATTACAGCTCCCAGCATCTCCATACGAGACCATACTTGATAAGTGTGAATTTTGTCCTCCGGCGTGTATGCTGGGTATTCCCTGAGACCCGCTGAGAATCCCGCGTTAAGTTGTGATATAGCAGACATAGTTGTAGAACTACGGCCATCGTTGACTGTGCTTGAACCACCCATTGTAACGGGTGAGTGGAAGTCGGCCGTCTTTGAGTGTCAAAAGAGTAAGTCTTGTAGTGTAATACAAGTTAAATATAACTCCGGGTCTGCCTCACATACGGTATACAAAATAGATCAATGGCGTACACGAGTCCGTGACCTGCCATGTACCCATGCTGTAATTACTTAACGAATATTTCATAATCACAATATGACCTGAGCCAGTATGTCCTAGCTACCGTAATTCTTCATAGTCAGAAGCATGTAACTCAATGTGAGCATAAATCCGCCCTCTTGTCCTTGTGAGTAAAATAAATCACATTAGTGCATATATCTAATAGCGAAAAGTCTAGGGGAATGGGCGGTGGCCATCTTGGAATGTTGTTAAGAGTAAGTAAAATGGTGGCCAAACAACCTGAAGCTCAGGCTACGTAGAGTTAAAAAGGGGGTCCCACGTGAAAAAAAGCACATTTTGGGACCATTATCCTAGCTTATGTATAATGGCAAAATTGAGGGAAAGTCAAGGGAGAAAGATTTAATTGTTTAGAAAGTTTCAGAAAGATTACACAGCTCAGAGAGTTCAAAACGGTATGTATAGACAAATTCAAGACGACAGACAATCAATATTAAATGTCAAAAATCACGAGTCCACAGGACCTACATACACAGTCCTGTTTACTGCACCTTAAGATATAAAGTCAAACAGTACACTCGTATGTATCGTGATAAAGCAGAAAGTAAATAAGCTGGTAGTTCCAAATCATAGTGGATAGATGTACAGGGAGCATAGGAAAGTGGTGATACACGTTCAACGTCCCTAAGTGATAATAAAGCATCAGAGTGGGATAGCAATCAATGGCATAATACCCAGGAAGTATGGTACGTCTGATAACCTAGCAATATAAGAAGTACCAAATGTGCATTTAAGGGTAAATAACATGGTTACAGTTAAGGTCACAGGTAGGGGTACGTGTCAAATGTCAAAGTATGCAAGTACAGAAGACCACAGGGATGCGGTGGATACGAAATGCTTGCAGAGTAAGGGTCCTCGTATCAGCAACCCTTGTGCCGGGAACAAAAACTCAGTCCCCCAAAAAGTAATGTAATTCGTGGTCAGTATTCAGGCCCCTTTCTACAACAGTCGCATGATCCAGGTCTCCTCTCTCCTCCTCGGTGTGAGTGCTCTATTTCCACCCCTAACGTCCCTGGGTATGGTGTCAAAACCGTAGAGAGTTAAGGTTTTGTGATTATCCTGAGCAGGACATTCAGCTAAGTTCATAGCTATAGGATACCTGGTGTTGGCCTGTTTGACCGCCCTCATGTGTTCCCCAATGTGGTTCTTCAGTAAAATCCCAGCTGCAGCATTGCAAGGACGCAGGGGACCACAGGGAAACTTAACTTAGCATTAAAGATGGCTGCAGCTACTCCCAATGTCTTGAGAGTTCAGGAATCATAGCCCATGGTAGGCCTTGCTGTGTCATTGTAAAGCATAACCTCCAAAGATTCGAAGCTGTCTGCCAAATGGTGCTGGCGTTCTTTGTACGCTTTCCTTCTTTTGAACTGAGCTAATGCGAGTACATAGAGCATAAGGCTTATGTGCCAGCTATGATCGACTCCTTTTTTGGAGGAACCTCCTCCACGTAACACGTGGTGGTATTCCTACTGCCATAATAAATGTCCATTAATCCAGGATCCAGTTCCAGAGGGCTAAGAATAAACATAGAAATGAATGCCTACTAATATTGAAAATGTGAATGTAATTCATGAGGCAATAGCAGTATTGGGTGTAATCACTGAGGAAACTGTATTCGGCGGCCAGGCAGTACCTAGAGATGTAACTATATAGAGAGATAAACCAAAATATGACTTCAGGGATGAGTAGCAAAGATTTTATGACGTATCCCAAAGGGTTACATGTACTTTGAGATATGAGTAGGCACTATATTACTAAATAGATGTTAGTAAATAGATATATTGTAAAAAGATGCTAGCATGTTCTCTCTCAGAACTCTTGGAGTCTTTATACATACCTGGCAAAACAACCGATATCCATGAGTAAATCATGCAGAGTGGGTATTCTTCACCGTGTAGACAAGCAAAAGCAGGTAAACCATACATAGAAAGCATGAGGTGCGTTACAGTGGGCATCAGAGGATCATAGAAAAGTGGCACCAGTTCAAACGGGAAATTATTTTGATTATTTTTGATACCTTGCAGCAGGTGTTTTCACCTTAGCATATTTCCTAGAGACTGTTAGTCCTGTTGCAGTTAAATTGGGGTGAGTGTCATTCTTGGATCAGTTGCTTAAAAAGGCAGAATTGTGAAAGGATTACTCTCATGTTTTTTTTGCTTTTCTTGAACGTACATTACTTGTTTTGTTTTGGGGGGCAGGAACTGTTAAAACAGCTGTGGCTCCAGCTGCAGAGGATGCTCGGCTAGGTGACTTTTTAGTGTTTTTGGCTGGGGCGAGTACTATAGAAGCAGTTGTGGCTTTGGTGACTGGGGCAGGTTTTACTGGTTTGTTTTCATCTGCCTCAGATATCTTCGAGTCAGGTGTCCGGTTGGTCGGTTTGACTGGTTCAAGTTCTATAGAAGCAATAGTGACTTTGGTGGATTTTACTGGAGCGGGTTGCACGGGGGCCTCTTCTGAATCTGATGTGGCTGGGGTAGTTGTAATTTTGGTGTCCTTGGGTCGAGCAAGTTTTATAGAGGCACTCGAGACTTTGGTGGATTTTACTGGAGTGGGTTGCACTGGAGCCTCTTTTTTTGCATCAGATGTGGACAGGTTAGGTTTTTGTTTGGTGGGCTTGCGTCGAGCTAGTTTTATAGAGGCAGTTGAGACTTTGTTGGATTTAGCGGGGGTGGGTTTTACTGAGGCCTTTTCTTCTATCTCAGATGTGGCTGGGGAAGGTGTTTGTTCGGTGTGCTTAGGGCGAGCAAGTACGATAGATGCAGTTGAAACTATGGTGGATTTGACTGGGGTGGATTCTTCAGTGGTGGTTTTCACTGGTGTTTCTTTTTCATCTGATGCGGTTGCCTGGGTTGCATGTTGGCTAGATTTAACTGGTGCAAGTACTATTGAGACAGCTGAAACTTTCTTGGAATTGACAGGGACAAAGAGTTCTGTGGTGTACATGACTGGGGTGTGTTCTTCACTGGTGGACGACATGACCGCGGTGGGTACTTCACTGGTGTACATGACCGGGGTGTGTACTTCACTGGTGTATGTGACTGGGTCAGGTTTTTCTGTGGGATGTGTGACTGCGTCCTTTGCTTCCGTGGGGTACATGACTGGGGTGCGAGTTGTTCTGCCTCTCACATTTGCAACACGTGTTGTTGAGGCATGTTTGGCTTGAGCTTTAGTGGCCATAAGATATGAGCGGGATGTCTGTGGGCAGGTTTTAGTGCAGAGAAGGCAGGGGCAATAATCATGCGCAGAAAGAGACGCACAGAGGCCTGTGTTCCCTATGGCTGAAGTAACTGCGTAGTTTCCACTGGGGAAGCGATGGGTGTCAAGCATGCTGTTAGAGCTGGCATCCCAGTCCCCTGGGTAATTCGTATCGAAAGGGCTTTGGGGACAGGGGCCGCTGCAGAGGTTACTGTTGCTAAGGGAGGGACAACAGGGGCATCCCCTTTCTCGACAGCAGTTACAGGTCATTATGACGGGAGAAGGCTACCTGAGCTAAGTATGGGTCATCTGCACAGGACACAGAGGAGAGGGAACCGGGGAGGGCTCGGAAAGGGCGGGAAACAGCACGCGCATCGTGCCCGGGAGAGGCCTGGAGTGAAGACAAGGCTCAGTGGGAGCGCGAGAACCCTGACGTGCACAGTGACGTAACAAGGACGCTCGGCCCGCGCTCTGTCAGGGGAACTATACCGGCCACGAGGGCAGAGGGAGATGCTGCCACGAGAGGCTCTCGCCTCTCTCGGCCTGCCGAGATCTGAGTCCCAGAGATTCAGCTAGTGTAGCCTGTGGTCCTGCGTTTGACAGCCTCTCTATTTGGCATGACTGGGGGCGTGAGGGGGCCCTAACAATAACGCATTTCGCCCGTGCCCCCCACCCCGCCCAGTGGTATCGCCCGTTCTCTCGCTCCGTCACGCGTCTCTCAGACGCACGCGCGCTTTCTCGGACTGAGAATGGTTGGCTGAGAGCCTGAAGCCCCCAGGCCTGGTCGGACCCTGTTCTGCTTTTTATGTTTTGTTGTTGCATATTTATATAGCGCGAACTCGACCCGAAGGTATTGGAGCGCTTTACATGAGCACCGTATTTACATTACACATTCAGGCATGGGGAGATTAAGTGATTTGCCCAGAATCAAGGTTGTATGTCGTTACAATGCATTCCGTTGCAACGAATGCCTTTACCACGCATGCGTTACAACGGAATGCTCTTTCCACGCACAACCTTTACCACGAATATTCCTTTACCACCAGTGCTTTAAATGGGCCGGTACTCACCGGTACTGAGTACCGGCACCTCCGATATTTTTTGCCGTCAGTACCGGCACTTCTCTGTAGCCAGAGAGAGTACCGGTACCATGATCAGCACGGCAGGCGCAGATTATGTTTTCTCTCCAGTGCAGGGCAGATGCAGCTCTGCCTCCGAGGAGCTTGTAATGTGTTAATCTATTTTAATGACGAACGCATTTCTCGTGTGCTTTGATATGTGCTGCAAATGGTACAGAAGTCATTAAGTATGATCATATCTTGCCCTTAGACCCGCCCCTAGCCCCAGCCACTTGCCACACCTCTATTTTAGTGAGTACCTGCACTTATTTTTCCCCATTTAAAACACTGTTTACCACGCATACTTGCATGGTAATGGAATACTCTTGGTAAAGGTTATACCCCTCCCCTGTAGCCACCCAATTATTATTATTACCCCTGCCCGTTACCCTCAATCTATATGTATATATATTTTTAATACTTTTATTCCCCTTACCTCTTCACGTCTTCTCCTCGATCTTCTTTGCTTAGTCCTACGTCATAAAGAGGAAGCATCATTCAGTTTCCTCTAAAACGACGCAGATTGTCACCACTTTCCTTCGTTTTTACATGTTCTTTTTTGGGGGGGGGGGCCTTTTTTTTCCGCATGCATTTTTTTTGGGGGGGGGGGAGACCCCCCCAAGTCCCCTTTTTCTATTTTTACCTTTAAACACACGTCTTCGCCGACATCAAAAACGGACTAAACCGGACGAAGATTAACAGGTTCCAGTGCAGCTTGTGTGGTAAAGACGGTCGTGGAAGGCATACGCGTGGTAAAGACGTTTACGTGGTAAGTGTACCGTTGTAAACGTAACGTGTAGAAAAGCCTTCGTGGTTAAGGATGTTTCCCCAGAATCACAGGATGTGGACGCGACCTCGAGGCTCGAACTCTGGTTTCCAGCAACAAAGTCGATGGACCACATCCTCTCCCCACATCGGCTCTGCTGAGGCGTTGGGAGCCTGATCTTCTTTTTGATAAACTGTCGAAATAGGGTGAGGAAAGGTGTTTTGTCAACTTTTACAACGTGCGCAGCCTGACACGGTTAAAATTACTCTAATGTAAGATTTTACTACATATGTTTTTTTTCAACATACGCGGGTTCGAGATTCCGGCAGTTCCTTTGTAATCGGTTGACCTCAACAAGCTTTGTCTGCTTCCATGTTTACAGCGGATTACTTTTATTTTTCAATCAACGTCCCCTTCAGGCTCCAGATTTTACTGTGTGGACCATGGGTGGTGCCAGGTCTCGGGTAACCAGGCCCAGGACTTTAAATGGGATGATGAAAGTTGTGGAGGTCTCTAAAAATGGCGTGGCCTGTGCAGTTGTAGGTGTGGCCTAAACATTTAAACTACATTTCTGTGATTCTCGCAGTGTCATAGCTGCCAAGGTTTCAAATTGCTTATGTGTGACATTTTCATAATTCCAGTGTAATTTTGAGTGACATTCAACTACCATGAGTGACACTTTCTCGCAAGCAAAAATCAAGCAATAACATTAAACTGGCAACAGTGAGAGTTCCTGGTTATCGGCTCCAGCCTCCGGTTATCCCTCCTGCTGTGCACACACTCAAGTCGACTCTGCCGGTGAGAACTTAAATACCTTCTGAGAGCCTGAGCCCTTGCGACATTTCCCTGTGTGCCTTTTGAGCAGCAGGCTGCACCTCAACCCCTCCTCCCCAGCAGCACAACACAGAGCACTTCGACACTGACATTTATATTATTTATTTATTTTAAAAAGTTTTATATAACGCTAGCTTGACCCGTAGGTATCAGAGCGCTTTACATACATACTGTAAAGAAAAACAGACGGAAGAGTTGGTATCAGAAAAGCATAGGAGGCGGCATTGAAGCACCTGACAAAGAGGCACGTTTTATCTTTGTAATGAGAGTCTGCCCCAGCCACAGCAAGAGTTCAAAGAAAAGGTGACACTTCCTTTACATTTCAATTGAGCCGGAAACTTTTGAAGAAAGGCACTACAAACAGAGGACTTTCCGTCTCTTCATTTCTGCGTGCAAACTGGCTTGTCCTTTCAGCTAATTTGAAAGGAAAACACATTGCTGGGCTTGCTGTTGATTTGCTACAAGCAAGCATGAAACTCCCGTTCCTCCCCCTCGTGGTTACTTTTCAACAAGACTGGCAGCTATGTATTGCGTGTGACTCCTGAGGTGAGTGCACGTGACGCCACCTGCGCAGGGCGCACTGTGCTCGGCCTCGGGTTAGAATTGAGCCAGTAACTGTCGTATTTAAAATGACCTGCAATAGTAGTAGTCAGGCTACTTTTCATTATGGGCGAGGCCATTAGATTAAGCACACTGAGTCAATGCACTGCTATGCGCTCCTCCGGCTTTCACCTGGTAACGTCCATCGAGCTGGTCGGCCGGCTTCTGCAGGCCTCAAGCTGGTGGTGTGGAAGGGGTGCTAAAGCGTGACTATGTATTTTAGTGTGGTGATGGAGACCACCACACTAAAATGCGTTAGTCTAACCCCTGATGCGGTCACTTGGCAGGGCTTCAGTGTGTAACCCAGTCGGTCTCTCTGGGATTTCTGCTATTGCATCCAAATATAACAACAAAGCAACTGACATGCATCTTAAACCAGCTTGGGCTATTGGCTTTGTCAGTGGTTGAGAAGCGAAGGATTGGATGACTATGTATTCTGAACGCTTTTTAGGTCGAGCTTTCAAGACCTCTTGTATATACTTTAGTAAATACTTCTATGTGGGCTTACTTCTTTTCATTGGTTTATTTACGTGTCCTTTAAAAATACTTCCTTGCTAGTGGTCAATCTTTCCTATTTGTCCCACCTTTTCAATTCAGAGGAGCAGGTCCCCAGTACTTGTACCCTTCCACTTGTCTCATTGTAGCATCTGTTTAGGGACTACTTTTTCATTATTCTAAGGTCATTTGAGCGGAGCGCTTGAAGTTTTCAGTTGCTCTGAGCTCAGACATCAGTTTATTTAAACGGGGCTGTAATTCTTGTTATCTCCTCGCATCTGCTGAGCCATACTCCCCTGTGTGCCTGCAGAGGTACATAAACTCCCCCTGCCGATCCTCTCCACCCCATGCTGACCCCTTGTCCTCGACCCTGCTATGTCTTCCATTTTCTTAGTAAACCCTGATGTTTCAGATGTCAGCAGCTCACCATCCCTTTAACTCTACATGGTGTCCTCCCGGCCTGCTCCTTCGATTAGCTGGTGCCAGCGCCTTTAAATCTTGACTTCAGTGGTCTGGCCTTTTGTGACATGACATCCTCTTTCACCAAGAGGTACCTCTTTCAGAGCGAGGCACAGGTCAGGTGTGCTTTTTATTATGTAAACACATTCTGCTACTGTAGTGCGGGTCTTGCTAAAAGGCCCTGGAACTTTACTGGTAAAATAAAACTGCCTTTCTTCCTCCTGTAGCCCATATGCAACAGTAAACAAATGCAGCAAAATCCCCTCTAAACACTAGAGGCTAACATTTGGTTCTGCTTTCTGTTTCCTTCACGTAGTTAAGAATCTACATGCCGAAATATCAAGAAAATTAAAACTTAGATAAAACATAGATATGAATGGGATGCGTTAGCAGGCAAGTCAGGAATAAACAAAAGGAAAATTTAGAGAACCCTCCATTTCATCCTAAAAAGATGAGTGTGCATTAGCCAGGACTCGGTGGCTGAAGCGAATGAGCTGTAGACAGACGTAATCTGACGGAGCGCTGAGCAGGGGTTTTATTGAGAATAAATTGCATGTAAAGCTCACATCCTTTCCTAAACCACACGTCTATCTAATCTGTGTCCTTTCAAAGCGTCTATCATTTTACTAATCCGCAGAAACAGCAGAGAGAGGACAGTCTCTAAAGCGCAGGTGAGTGTTCCTTTCCATTTTATTTTTCAGCTGAATATCATCCATTGACAACTCCCATTCCAGTGCTTGACATGAACATGTTAAAGTGCAGGACTCACTGTCTCAGAGTACCTGTCTGCTGTCCTCTTCCACTAACCTGCTGCATTCCTCCTGAGAAGTACTGGTGTACTCCCTTTCATGTTAAAGGCGTGCTGGTCTCAGTACCTGCAAGTACTATGCCATTTAAACGACTGCGCTTTTTTCAAGACCATGGCTCGTTGGCTTGCATGCAGTCCTATGGGACTAGTACTCTGATTTTATGCCTGGATAAAATTCAAAATAACCCTGAACATCCTGGAGAGCCTGGGAGTATTACAAACCAAAAGGGGTATCCATGTGTCTAAAGGGATAGCTAGAACAAGCAGCTCTAATTCAGCAGAGAGCTTGCATATATGAACAAACACCATGTGATCTAGTCAATAATTAGTCTGATAAGAAAACTGAGTTGATGAATCTTTTACATATCAAATGTGGGCCCTCTTTATGAGAGTGCCAGACTTCCTGCAATGATACCGGGAGGACTGAAATCTCCAAACCTGCCTGGTATCCCCACACAAGATTCTGGCAATTACATTTTTTACCGGAATTGAGATTAACTGCATGGGCCTGGCAACATTGGGTCTTTTTCTGTACAGTTTTTGCAGGTTCCAGAGAGAAAACCAATGGCATTAAGGTGGAAAGTGTCTGTGTGAGGTCACAGGTGGAGTGAAAGGATTTCAGCTAGCTTGTTTCCAAACCTCTTGGCTATGGACCTGCAGGGGTTTTCAGGCTTAATAGGACGAGAGATTCTGGTCTAATCTGACTCTTAATGCACCTGAAAGAGAGTGCCGTACTTTACTCATACTTACACTAAATAAAAGGCAGTCTTTGCTACCCTGGAGAACCTGGGGAAAACAATCAGTTTTCCGTCATTTTTATAGCGGTGAGTGCGTGGACACAACTCAGCCTGTTCTAAAATTAGAGGGATTTAAGTGTGAGCCTTTCCTTAGCAACTCATTTACTAAAACTCAGATATAACTCATAAAATGCACTTGATTAGCAAATACATACATTTTGTGGACATTACTGATTGGGTTAGAAAGTGTACAATTTATTAAGGGTGAGAAGACCCCGTGATTGTGAAGAGAAACAAAAACCTGGTGCTTTATAACCATCAAATGTTGAAAGGTAGCATGCTGATAATTATTTGTGTATGGGTGCATCAGCGTCCAGTACAATACACAAACCACCATGTACATTAGGAAATTAGTCAGTTTTTATCTGCATCAATTCAAATATTACATCATTGCTGATAATTGCATAAGTACTAAAGCTCGTTTCATCACAGCACAAGCCACATGCAAAAATACACAAACAAGCGGTGTAGAGAGACAGGAAATGTGGCTTCTGTGCCCGCAATAAACCGAAAAACTCCTTCTTACAACAGCCGTGGGAGGTGGCACCTAGTGCACAGTACAATGCCAGCAACTTAGCTTAAATATGTTTTTTCCCAAATCACGATATATCATTACATCTTTCGCTCCAAACTGACATTGTCACATTTGTGGGTCTACTGTGTTCCTTTAAGCCCTGCTACCTCGCCTGCAATAGGCTTGCAGATGCTTGGGTGCTGTGACTAATATGTAGAGGAAAGGGATCTGGTCAGTGGTAATGTGAAGAGTTGCGAATATTTGATCATTATTATCAGTAATTCTGCTTTTCAGATAATTACTGAGGCAAAGGAGATTCCAAGATAGTGGTTCACATTGGCTGGCGTCTTTGAATTTTAAGTACCGGGGTGTGAAAGTTTCTTAAGACTGTGGGCACGCAACCCTCTCCTTTGAGGGTAGGGATGTTCATGGCTACCTCGCTCCTGTAAGCTACAATGATGTGCTTATGATGTGTATATTTCTGAGACATAGAACTATAAATCCCTGTCTTTAGTCAATCATGTTTTCAGAGCATCTAATGTCTTTATACTGCCCAAGCTTTGACCTAGTGCAGACGGTGTAAAAAGAACAATTGATCAACAGAATGTTGAACAGTGTCATACATTCACCCCAGTACAGAGATCTGGGCCTAAATCCATTGCTGTTTTGCTCACCATGCCATTCCAGTTTAAACCCAGCCATATGCAAATCAGTCTTAACTCTGTGCCCCATGAGAACAGTCCAGCCCAAACTGCCAAGCTAGGACCTCCCTGGACTGGAAACAAGCATCCTAGGACCAGTTTCGGGGTTTCACCCCATATCAGCCAGGCTAGCTTGACTCCAGTGGCATGGAGAAAACGGGGCCCACGTCTGGGCATACCCGTCCCACTCGAGGTGACAATTGCAAAAAGAACAATTGATGGACAGAATGCAGAACAATGTCATACATTCACCCCAGTCAAGACGGATTTGCATATTACTGGGTCCAAACTTGGGTGGTGTGGTGAGGTGAGCAAAAGAATGATGGATTAAACCCAGATCCTTGTGAATGTATGCATTGTCCAGCATTCCGTCCATCAATTATTTATTTTGCATATGTCGCCCTAAGCGGGAAGGGTATGCCCAGACGTGGGTCCTGTGCTCACTACACCACTGGATTCAAGCTAGCCTGGCTGATGAAGGGTGATGCCCTGAAACCGGTCCCAGGATGCTTGTTTCCGGTCCAGGGAGGACCTGGCTTGGCAGTTCGGGCTGAACTGTTCCCACAAGGAACAGGGTCAAGACTGATTTGCATATGGCTGGGTCCAAACTGGGGCGGTGTGGTGAGCAAAAGAATGATGGATTCAACCCAGATCCTTGTGACTGGGGGTAAATGTTTTCATTGTCCAGCATTCCGTCCATCAGTTTTTTCTTTTGCTGGAATAATGTGTCATGGAGTGTAGTGCATTTATGTGTATTGTTGGGATGTGGCATAGAATGTATTTATGTGGGGTGTTTATGTTGTACTGAGTAGAGTGTAATTATGTGAAATGTAATTATGTGGCACTGCGTGGTATTATTTGGAATGTAATTATGTTGTGTGGTTTAGAATTGCGTGGCACTGAATTGTGTTTGGTTGTGAAATGCTGTGGGGTGGTTTGGAGTTGTATTATGTGACATGGTGTGGAATAGTATTAGAAGGTGTGGAATTATGTGCCGGTTGCGAATTTAAATGTATTTTCTGGAGTGAAATTATGTATTTTGGAATGTTGTGGAGATTTTCTGTAGGACCGTAGCATGCTCAATGTAAGGTGGATTCTGGTGCCTGAGGTTTGATCCTCTCTTTTAGTTTCCTTCCTAAGTCACCTCCCTAGTTATCTTTATGCTACAGCTTTACAGATAGTCAACAGTGGTCTATGGTGCATTAGTGGCGTAGCATGGTCAGTAAGTTTCAGAGCCCATACATCTTGACTTTGCAGAGGTTTACAAAAGCGAATGGAACAGTTCTCAACTTTCCTGTATGTATCTTATTGACCACAGAAACACGAAAGGCTAAATCATAATGAGTTTTAAAATATGGAGATCTATCATCTCTGAGTGAAATAAATCACAATCCACAGCACCAGAAAAGTAGATGCCATGTGATGAGACAGATGCAAGCGTTCACAAAGACACATATGGAGACAGAAAAAAGTGTGCAGAGACTGAAGCAAGAATGCACACCAACACAGGCAGGGCAGCAGCTGCGAGTATTCAACCTCGCAGTTTGGATGGCAAACTGTTCCAAAGCTTGGCTGTAAGAACTGTGAATGAGCTTCCTCCGCAGCGTGCCTTCAAGAACTTAGGAATCTGCATTGAACAAAGGTTATTAGACCTTAGTACTCTCTCTTGGGTATATGGGGTCAATGTTCTTCAAACAGTGCAGGGCAAGTGTAGGACTTGTAAACGGTGTCTGTGATGAGATGGAGTGAAGTGGTCACCCTCTGGTACTTTCTGCAGAAATCCAGACACACCGTGTGCACTAGCAAACAAAAAAGAGATGATGACAGGAGCGCTAAATCTTTTCTGACACTCACCCCCAGTCACAGATCTGGGTTGAATCCATCATCGTTCTTTAGCTCACTTTGCCACACCAGTTCAGACAGTCTGACCCTGTGCCTCATGGGAACGCTCCAGCCCGAACAGCTAAGCCAGGTCTTCCCTGGCGCCGGAAACAAGCTGGGTCCGTTTTCGGGGTAACACCCCTCTTCAGCCAGGCTAGCTTGAATTCAGTGGCAAAGTGAGCAAGGGACCCACGTCTGTACATACCTTGCCAATTTAAGGTGAACAAAGCAAACACAAAGAGAAGATGGACAGAGCGCTGAAACTTTTCAGACACTCACCCCCAGTCACAGATCTGGTTTGAGTCCATCATCGTTCTTTAGCTCGCTTTGCCACCCCAGTTCAGACCCATCCATATGCAAATAAGTCTTGACCCTTTGCCTCATGGGAACAGTGCAGCCCGAACTGCCAAGCCAGGTCTTCCCTGGACTGGAAACAAGCTTCCTGGGATGGTTTTGGCTTAACACCCCTCATCAGCCTGGCTAGCTTGAATCCAGTGGCAAAGTGAGCAAGGGAACCACGTCTGGGCATACCCTGCCAACTTAGGGCAAACAAAGCAAACACAAAGAGTTGAGGGACGGAGCGCAGAGAACACAAATGGGTGAGCATGTATGTTGGTTGCTGAGGTCATGAGAACAAGAGGCTTCTTCTATGGCGAAAGGCAGGGGTGACTGAATCAGACTTCTCTGCCACCACAATCAAACATTACTCAGGAGCAGTTAAGTTCAACTATACCAAAGGAAAACGTACTGGAACTCTACTATCTCATGTTTTGACGCTTGTACATAACATTAGTTACATAGTCCTGGCCTAATCGTGCTTCCTGTCCCGTTACATAAAACATACAACAAACTAGTCTCATAAGAGTTTATAATAATGTTCAAAATACTTCAAAGTTAACTTTCTGTTAACAACCCGACTTCCAAATATAGTTTTCTGTATTCCTAATGTTCTTTAATGCAATACAAGGAAGCAACAGGTCTTAAACAAAAGGAGATCCTAAATCCATGTAGCAAGGTTCGGACTGCAGCTGCAGTGGGCTATGAGGGAAGTTACAGCCAAATATTCAAGATGGCCGTCACGCCGCCTAAGGGACTAATTTAATTTTTGGCGGTTGAAGTAAGTACTGTCACCATGCCCAAGTACTTGACTCCCGCCATGCCGAGGGTACTCTGCCTGCAATATTTAGGGATGCCCGCTGCCCCTGCAGACATATCTAGCATTTCCAGTAATCACTATCACTGTGGTTCCTGGAAATGCATTGTAGGCTTGACAGAAGGCCCCATTAACATGACGGAGACATACATCAAACTTACAACTTTTTTTTATTCCAATGCAGGATTTTCTTTTAGAAAATGTAAAGAACAAAGATCTCCTCACCATGGTAGCATTCTCCCATGGCGTGGGGATCATTTAAAAGTTTTCACTGCTCCTTACTGACATGTTTTTCATGGTGATGATAGGCAGTGAAAAGTGGCCATGTGTACTCCCAATCTAAATAGCACATGCGGACACATGGCCAAACCTCTGACGCCCCTCACTCCATCAGGCAGTCGGAGATGTGTAGGGGGTGGCAGAGATGGAGTAGGCTCCGGTGTCTATACATTCAAGGTCTGCCCGACTCCAAATGCGGCAGGTGGACCTTTGGGGTGGCAGAAAGAGTACTCTGTCCCCATTGTGATGGAATACCCTTTTCACCAGCAAATAAATCAAGCTCTATGTGAGAGTTCATGGCCTGCTGGGAAATTAAGTTTGTTGTTAGGATGCTGTCCTGTAGTACGTTCTCCAAGAAAAGCCTCAGTCCAGACTTCATGGACACTCTGCAAGGATCGTCAGTCTTTCCACGGAAAGACTCAGAGCAAGAAGGTTTAGAGTATAGCTTCCTTGTATTTGCTAAGTTCCAAGCCGGTCAACACTACCTCGAGCTCTACTGTGGATTTCAGACAGTAAAATCCCAGCTGCAGCATTGCAAGAATGCAGGGGACCACAGGGAAACTTAACATTAAAGATGGCTGCTGCTATTCTCAAATGTCTTGAGAGTTCAGGAATCATAGCCAACGGTAGATCGTAGCCAATGGTAGGCCTTGCAGTGTCATTGTGCAGCATAACCTCCAAAAATGAAAAGCTGTTTGCCAAATGGTTATGATGTTCTTTGTACGCTTTCCTTCTTTTGAACTGAGCTAATGTGAGTCCATAGAGCATAAGGCTTACATGCTAGCAATGTAACAAAAAAGCAATCAACAGCAGACCAAGGTCAAGCACTTAAGTTCAATTATTTGTGCATATTTAGAGTGAGTGCAACATCTTCCAGCATCTGCTGTTGACGGATGCTATTTAAACAATAGAGTTCATAGAAAAAGAGAGGGAAGGTGCACTTCATCAATAGTTGTAGTAACCAGACACTTGTAATTCAGAAGTCTTTTTTCGTTTTCTTTATTATTCGAAGTTGATTGACATGGAAACGGCACACAGCCAACGCGTTTCGTTCCCTTGTGCCTTGGGAACTTCGTCAGGGCTGTAATAATCATAAAACCACCCATGAATACGCAATGATAACACAAACACATATATGACACAAAGTACATATTACATGGGAAGACATAATATGTGCAAAAAAGAGAAACCAAACATATACATAACGATGAATGTGTCACAAACAATCAAAAGAATCACCATTTAGACGAAAAAAAAAATATTAACCACAAATACAATGTGTTGATGACCCAAAATCAAAAACAAACGACATAAAATGAGCTAAAAGCACAAACAGATGAGACAAAATTTGATAAACGTACAAATATAAATATGTATATAAAAAAATGCAACAATAGATACAGACACAGTCATATTCCTTTTGACGATCAAAAACTGGCATTACAGCCATCACATATGCTATCTTAAAAGAAGGGGGCAAAGACATCTCCTTTTTGAGAGATTAGAAAGCATGATAAAAGAAAAATGAGGGAGAAGCAACATAGAGAAACAGAAGATGGACGAAGGAAAAAGGAAAAAGGATCTTATTTATATAGAAAATGAAAATAACAGTCAACGCAAGTAGCCAAAAACCGAAAACAAGGGGGGGGGGGGGAAAAGGGGCAGGGGGGGGTTGCGGGGGGGGGTGGGGAAAGGGAAAAAAAAGGGGGAGCTGCTCACCAATATAATTTCAAAAGATATTTGCGGTAAGAACCCCTCAATCCATGTGATGTGGATCCTTATATTTCCAAAGGATTCTTACGTACAACCAAAGCCCGCAAATGAGACCTGTGAACATGAAGCATAAGGAAGCTGCTGTCCAGTAGTGTAACATAAGACAGCTTAAAAAAGCATCACAATAGGACCATAAACAACACTATTGCACATTCTCTAATAATTAGAAAAATAGTGTCAGCCAAGCGTCTCACCTTAGTAGGTGTAAAAGAAACATCCAATATAAGGACACTTCGGTTATTGGGCAGTTCTGAGTGTGCGGGAATAATCCCAAGAATTATCTGTTGATAAGAAAGAAAGGGGCAGCATAGTGAGCAGATTAATTATATTGAAAACAGTCATAAAAGAAACATACTCCCTTTATGGTAAAGAGTGATGTATATTTTTAGAGCCACATATAGCTGGCGTGCTCTATAGTAGGATGTCACAATCTATATTAAATCCGAACCAAATTTCATTGTCCAGATATAGATGTAATTGACCTCTAGATTATGAATTCCTCACATCTGCCCCAAAATATCAATTGTCTATTGACCAAGTAGCGCTATGAACGGGCGAAATATAAAAGCTCTCAGCCACCATACTGTAAAATAATACCAATAGGCACCTAAAATCGTTATCCCAATGCGATGCACAAACTCATGTAGAAAAACGTTAAATAGAAACGGAAAAAAGGGGGGGGGGAAGCCCACGTTAAAGTCCAGGTCATCACGATATAAGAGAGGGAAGGGAAATCACATTTTGGCAAAACGGACGATAGCGATCAAACGTACACGCGTCCTTCTGCTGAGTAACAACATTTCACTTCCGAAATAGAGCCCGTCGTAGACGGCATGTATTAACACTATACGAAAATATCCTATGCCTGCCTGACATCGCTTACCTGTGTTTCGACAAGTGTCACCGTCACTGCTTTCCTTCTTGAATATCGGCAAACGGAGACAGGGAAGCATACTGGCTTTTAAACAGCGCGCCGGACAATCACATGACCGCATCCGCGTTGTCAAAAAGCAATAGAAAAAGGACAGTGATTGCGAGCCAATTTCACCAATCGTCGGCCATATTGGAGTGTCCAATAAACCGAAAGGGATCATAGCAGTTCACCGCAAGTGCGTGATTTTATGTAAAAAAATCCAACGGTCTAGGAACATAAAGTACCATTTTTGACAATCAAATCCACAGCACTATATAACTAAATGAAAATACCGTACTCAGTTTCATTAGCACAAACCGGAACACGAAAAAACAACATTTACCAACCAATCATTTCTTTAGGAATGCAGCCATGTCCAAAGATCAGACTGCTATAATGTACACGAAAAGGCTAGATTTGATCTCAAACCATTGCCTTAGACTTGCAAACATAATTAGCGATCAAACTGCCATAGTAAACACAAGAAAATAAAAGTATTAGTGCAGTCACCCGAGGCCCACGTTTATAAAGGGCATCAAGAATCGGAAAAATTGTGCATGAGTGCAATCACGAACGTAGTCCATGAATATATCTAGAAAAATAATAATTTTTTGGTCAAAATTAGGATACAATATAAAAAGGACGTTATTAGTATTTAGTCCCAAGTTTAAAACCGGATTTTATGTTCCGACCTCGCGAGCATATATGTATGTTTCATTAAAAGCTAAATGTCGATGGCATTTGTTAAGATGTCAGTTAAACACTATTAGATAAGATCTTATATATTGAGAAGAATAAGGAGAATAGAGAAAAAAAGTTAAGAATAGAGATCAGCATACGGACCCATTAAATAGGACATTCATTATGTTGGATGCATGACATTTTGTAATGAAGGGCATTACATGCATTACATATACCCCATACAGAAAAATACCTCAAATTATCAACATCATACCCATCTATCCAAGAAAATAATGTAGCTCTCTATCGGTATTAAGACCCATTGTTGTGGCCCGCAGACGACAAATCCACCTGGCCTCCTTTTGTCTAACCTGTAGTTCACGGTCACCGCCCCTGGCGTTGATGGGCACGTGATCTATCCCGTAGAACCAGAAGGACGTGTCATCTGGATGCATTTGTTTATAATGTTCACTTACAGGGTAACGGGTATCACCGTTAATAATGGCTGAAGTGCACCTTCCCTCTCTTTTACATGCTAGCAATGATTGACTCCTTTTTGGGGGTGCCTCCTTCACGTAACACTAGGTGGTATTCCTACTGCCATAATAAATGGCAATTAATCCCGGATACAGTTCTAGAGGGCTAAGAATAAACATAGAAATGAATGCCTACTAATATTGAAAAGGTGAATGTAATGCATGAGGCAATAGCAAAGTGTTGGGTGTAATCACTGAGGAAATTGTACTGCAGGCAGCACCTGGAAAGGTAACTGCATAGAGCGATAAATCAAAATTACACTTCAGCGATGAGTAGCAAAGATTTTATGACAAATCCCAAAGGGTTACATGTACTTTGAGATATGAGTAGGCACTATATTACTAAATAGATGTTAGTAAATAGATATATAGTAAAAAGATGCTAGCATGTTCTCCCTGAGAACTCTTGGAGTCTTTATACATACCTGGCAAAACAAATGATATCCATGGTTAAATCATGCAGAGTGGGTATTCTTCACCGTGTAGACAGGCAAAAGCAGATAAACCACATATAGAAAGCATGAGGTGCGTTAAAGTGGGCATCAGAGGATCATAGCAAAGTGGCAACAGTTCAATGGGGAAATTATATGGATTCTTTTCGGATACCCTGCAGCAGGTATTCCTATAGCATATTTCCTAGAGACTGCTAGTCCTGTTGCAGTTTAAATTGGGGTGAGTGCTATTCTTGGATCAGTTGCTTAAAAAGGCAGTATTGGGAAAGGGTCACTTTTTGGTGTTCTTGGCTGGGGCGAGTACTATAGAAGCAGTTGTGGCTTTGGTAGATTTGAGTGAGGCAGGTTTTACTGGGTTTTCTTCATCTGCCTCAGATATGCCCGAGTCAGGTGTCCGGTTGGTGGGTTTGACTGGTGCAAGTTCTATAGAAGCAGTAGTGACTTTGGTGGATTTTACTGGAGCGGGTTGCACTGGGGCCTCTTCTGCATCAGATGTGGCTGGCATAGGTGTACTTTTGGTGTGCTTGGGTTGAGCAAGTTTTATAGAGGCACTCGAGACTTTGGTGGATTTTAGTGGAGCGGGTTGCACTGGGGACTCTTCTTCTGAATCTGATGTGGCTGGGGTAGTTGTAATTTTGGTGTTCTTGGGTCGAGCTAGTTCTATAGTGGCAGTAGTGACTTTGGTGGATTTTACTGGAGCGGGTTGCACTGGGGCCTCTTCTTCTACATCAGATGTGGCTGGGGTAGGTGTTCTTTTGGTGTGCTTGGGTCGAGAAAGTATTATAGAGGCAGTTGAGCGTTTGGTGGATTTTACTGGCGCGGGTTTCACTGGGGCCTCTTTTTCTGCATCAGATATGGCTGGGGTAGGTGTGCTTTTGGTGTGCTTGGGTCGAGAAAGTATTATAGAGGCAGTCGAGCGTTTGGTGGATTTTACTGGAGTGGCTTGCACTGGGGCCTCTTTTTCTGCATCAGATGTGGCTGGGGTAGGTGTGCTTTTCGTGTGCTTGGGTCGAGAAAGTATTATAGAGGCAGTCGAGCGTTTGGTGGATTTTACTGGAGTGGCTTGCACTGGGACCTCTTTTTCTGCATCAGATGTGGCCAGGTTAGGTTTTTGTTTGGTGTCCTTGCGTCGAGCTAGTTTTTTAGAAGCAGTTGAGACGTTGGTGGATTTAGCAGGGGCTGGTTTTACTGAGGCCTTTACTTCTGTATCAGATGTGGCTGGGGAAGGTGTTTGTTCGGTGTGCTTGGGGCGAGCAAGTACTATAGAGGCAGTTGAAACTTTGGTGGATTTGACTGGGGTGGGTTCTTCAGTGGTGGTTTGCACTGGTGTTTCTTCTTCGTCAGATGCGGTTGCCTGGGTTGCATGTTGGCTAGATTTAACTGGTGCAAGTACTATTGAGACAGCTGAAACTTTCTTGGAATTGACAGGGACAAAGAGTTCTGTGGTGTACATGACTGGGGTGTGTTCTTCACTGGTGGACATGACCGCGGTGGGTACTTCACTGGTGTACATGACCGGGGTGTGTACTTCACTGGTGTACGTGACTGGATCAGGTTTTTCCGTGGGATATGTGACTGCGTCCTTTGCTTCCGTGGGGTACATGACTGGGGTGCGTGTGGTTCTGCCTCTCACATTTGCAACACGTGTTATTGGGGCATGTTTGGCTTGAGCTTCTGTGGGTATGAGACATGAGCGGGATGTCTGTGGGCAGGTTTTAATGCAGACAAAGCAGGGGCAATAATCATGCGCAGAAAGTGACGCACAGAGGCCTGTGTTCCCTATGGCTGAAGTAACTGCGTAGTTTACACTGGGGAAGAGATGGGTGTCAAGCGTGCTGTAAGGGCTGGCATTCCAGTCCCCTGGGGAATTCATATCGAAAGGGCTGTGTGGCAAGGGGCCACTGCTGAGATTACTGTAGCTAAGGGAGGGACAACAGGGGCATCCCCTTTCTCGACAGCAGTTACAGGTCATTATGACGGGAGAAGGCTACCTGAGCTAAGTATGGGTCATCTGCACAGGACACAGAGGAGAGGGAACCGGGGAGGGCTCGGAAAGGGCGGGAAACAGCACGCGCATCGTGCCCGGGAGAGGCCTGGAGTGAAGACAAGGCTCAGTGGGAGCGCGAGAACCCTGACGTGCACAGTGACGTAACAAGTACGCTTGGCCCGCGCTCCGTCAGGGGAACTATAACCAGCGGCCACGAGGGCAGAGGGAGGAGCTGCCACGAGAGGCGCTCGCCTCTCTCGGCCTACCGAGATCTGAGTCCCAGAGATTCAGCTAGTGTAGTGGTCCTGCGTTTGGCCGCCTCTCTATTTGGCACGACAGGGGGCGTGAGGTAACGCATCTCGCCCGTGCCACACCCACCCAGTGGTATCGCCCGTTCTCTCGCTCCGTCACGCGTCTCTCAGACGCACGCGCGCTTTCTCGGCCTGAGAATGGCCGGGCCCTATTCCGCTGAGGCGTTGGGAACCTGATCTTCTTTTTGATAAACTGTCGAAATAGCATACATGCCAACATTTCAGAAGAGCAAAGTGGGAGATTCTTTAAAAAAAATCGGGAGAATGGGGCCTTGAATCGGGTTACTGTTATGTATGGGCCTTGGAAGTGTGCTGCTGCAGGATCGGACATTTGAAACGCAAATGCGCGTTTTATTCTTACCTTTCAGAAGCATGGAGCGCAATGGCAGGCAGTGAGGCAGAGAGAGGGTTATGCAAGTGTTCTGCACTCACTGGCCTGTCAGGTTGCTGGCAGTGCATATACCAACCCCCACCCCGCCCCCTTCCCCCACACCTGTGTGGCAGCCCAAGCACAGACACACAGCCGCCCCTGAGTACTTCACAGGTCTTTTAAAGACCATTCGCTTGTTAATGAAGCTTTGTTGGTTTTTCACCCATTCTAGAGCCCCCGCATCGCCACTCTGACTATTACTGTTAGAATTACCACGTTACACAATACCAAGCCCTGTCTGCTGAAACCCCAAGGACTCGGGTTTGTGCTTGCAGGAATCGGGAGGGCGGGAGACTAGCCTTGAAATCGGTAGTCTCCCGCCTGAATCGGGAGGGTTGGCATGTATGAAATACGGGGAGGAAAGGTGTTTTGTCAACTTTTACAACGTGCGCAGCCTGACACGGTTAAAATTACTGTAATGTAAGATTTTACTACACATGTTTTTTTTCAACATACGCGAGTTCGAGATTCCGGCAGTTCCTTTGTAATCGGTTGACCTCAACAATCTTTGGCTGCTTCCATGTTTACAGCGGATTACTTTTATTTTTCAATCAACGTCCCCTTCAGGCTCCAGATTTTACTGTGTGGACCATGGATGTTGCCGGGTCTCGGATAACCAGGCCCAGGACTTTAAATGGGATGAAGAAAGTTGTGGAGGTCTCTAAAAATGGCGTGGCCTGTGCAGTTGGAGGTGTGGCCTAAACATTTAAACTACATTTATGTGATTCTCGCAGTGTCATAGTGGCCAAGGTTTCAAATTGCTTATGTGTGACAGTTTCACATTTTGAGTGTCATTCAACGACCATGAGTGGCACTTTCTCGCAAGCAAAAATTGAGCAATCATAGACTTTCACAAGCACTGGGGGGGGCCACCTTTGACCCTGCCCGCAGGTAGGTCACCCCCCAGCCGCCACACGGTCCTCCTGTGACGCTGAGAACACGACTGAGCTACGACTCCGCCGCCCTCTACGCACTCAACACCGGACGACCACCCGCCTGCCACCGAGCCACCCCTAAGCGCACCCACGGACCCTTCACCTGCCTAGCCTGCAAATTCACCTGCCTCCGTACCTGCACCCCACCCACCGGACCCAACACCAACGACAGCCACCTCAAGTGCATCCTCCTCAACACCCGCTCCGTCCACAAGCACACCATCGAATTCTGGGACCTCCTCGACACAACAACACCAGACGTCGCCTTCCTCACGGAAACCTGGATGAACGCCTCCTCAGCCCCCGACATCGCCATAGCCATCCTGAAGAACCGGGCCTTTAAGGGCCTGGCGGCGCAGGGCACGCCTGAAATCTCCGAGTTCACCTGCCTTGTTGTACAGAGACACGGAATACTCTGTTAGCGTAGAAAACCAAATTTATTAGCTGCAGCTACGCACAGTTATCCTAGAAGTACATCAGTGGTAGGTTCTCAGGAGACTGCCACTTTACTCCGTGGCTCACAGTCTTTTATAACCTTATACACCCAAAGAAAAACACTCCCCATGCACCAAATATTAGCCCATAGGAAAACATTCAAAACAAGGCACCATGTAACCAGAACATCCCCCTTGAGTCGTGTTCTTGCCCAACCCCATAAGTCAATCAATGACAGCACCTATAGGTCAATCAGTAATGGCAGGACGTGTTTGTGTGCTTCAAAGGACGACTTGCAAAATAAGATAATGCAGAGAAAGAATACCGATGGCCAACAGATAGTTGGGATAAGGATTAGTCAGTCTAGACAAGGATTAGTCAGTCTGGCTAGTTCCTGGAATTGGCTTCACAACAAGGAAGGGGGGTTATTTGACACGTAGCAGTACAAAGGGCAGAAACACTTCGTTCGCCGAGCTGCCTGAGTGAGGGCAACACAAAATGGCGACGGAATGCAAAATGGAGTGGAAACGAAATTACCTCAGACCCTCCTTTTGCCATTATGCAGGCAAAACACATAGACTCATGTTAATCTGAGTCAATGTCAATAGCCATGAGGTCGTCAAGCTGTTGCTGTAACATCATTTTCATATTTTCTGCTTTCTGTGAGACAGGCCTTGGAACACACATGGTGGCACAAAGGCTGCAGATAGCAGGACCACATTGTAGACAGAGGCAACACAAGAAGATAATGGCCAAAATCATTCCAATGAAAGTCAATACTTTCCATCCCCATGTGGACAGTAATCCCAAAACCATTCTGTCAAAGACCAATCTCCTTCGTCCTGGTGAATGGACTCAGCGATCAGATGCAATTTAGAGATGGCCTGGTATACTGTAGGGGCGTTGTCAGGTATGTATATGCAACAGCTGGATCCAATCAATTTACATACTCCACCACGGTCCGCAAGAATGATATCTAAAACCATCCTGTTCTGTAATGTCATAAGGCGGTCCGCCTGAAGCTCGGTTGTGAGGTTACTCAGTGCCCCTACAGTTTCATCTATCGTTGCCTCAACAACTCGAGTGAGGTGCCTTATGTTTCTGCTATTGGCCATAGGGCCCCAAAATGGGAGGAATCCTTTGAAAAAGTCGCCTCCCTCTTGTCCTGCTGTATCTTCTGAATTAATGACTCCCCTACTGTACCTTTTTCTGTGATGTCCCAAGGGGCGGTATATGTCGGAGGAAGGAGAAAACCCACGTAACATGATCCTGAGAAATTAGTTGGTAACCATGTATAGGCCCTGTCATGGCAAACGAAATACTTTCCTTGAGATGGCACTAACGGGGGAGAAGTCTTAGATGCATAGGTATATGTATGTGCACAAGAGCTCGTTCCCAATTGGGCCATAGCATTCTGACCATTTGCTTGGAGACACAGGTGGCATCGGTGGGGTACAGTCCATATGGGCGGGGATCTCTTTCGTCTGGCCCTATCTGTAAGGCTAGTAACGTAACGGGTCACGTTCCAGCCAATGTATGCCCGTCGTTCGTAGGCGGGGAACTTATTAATTTTACTGTAATATTTGGTCATAGCCAATATTCCCGTCAACCCCACCCCCATATGGACCAACATGGTGCCGGTGTTGGTTCTCGTAAGCATTAGAGAACATAGACACATAAGCCCAAGCAGACCCCTCCAGGAAAAAAGGTAAAACTAAATATGGCATCCCTTTATCCGTAGTATTGGGCAAGAGTCCACAAACCCAACAATCGGTGGTTTTGACCACCAATTGATGCTGGTGCAAATTGAATGAATGAATTATTGAAATATTCCATTCTCCTACTTTGCTCATGTTCTGGTAGTGTATATAACTGGTGCGGGGAGGCAGTGGTGTGAAAAGACACGGGATGGGAGGTAGGTGTAGGTGTCTGCTGCATAATATAAGTAACCCAACCCACACAAGCTAATATAATACATAAAAAGATTAAAATACACAACGTTATACCACATCTATTATACAATAATTTGCAATATTTCTTCTTCATTTTATCCTTCTTATCATTTTTCCTTAATATAATAGAATCCATCCTCTAAATGTTGCTCGTGGCAGTCTTCCTTCTTCACTCAGCTGTGATTATCAGCCGTCCTATGACACTGCAAGTCCTGCAGGCCTATTGCCACTACTCAGGTCACAAACTAAGACTCTTACCACGACCCTGCAACCTAATTGGATGGTCAGTATCACTGAAAAGCGTAATCAAAAAAAAAATTCACAATTGTCTCTAGACACTCTAGGCCTCAAATTGTATCTCGTTTTATTCGGCACAGTCTGGTCCTGAAAAAGTGTCTCCAGATTAGTCGTGATCAACCTGAGATGTGGTGGTACAGCGTCCTGCAGAACGTCATCATCCTCTTTCTCAGATCGAGTCCAATCTAGGTGTGCATTGCTAAAAGGTACGAATCGGGGGACCCTTTCACCTTCAAAATCGCCAATACCTTCACGGACCCACTGGTCATAAGGAAAAGGCAAGAGTACCTTCTTACAATGCACACCGTGGATCCAATTTTTCTTTCCGACCACCTTCACAGCTGTGCGTGTTGTCAATAATACTTGACGAGGCTCTTTCCAGCGAGGTTCCAAGTTCTTCGATCTTTGAAAATTCTTCACACACACCCAATCGCCGAGTTGTATGGTATGACCAGGATCAGTAGAAGCCTGAGGCAAAGCGTCTTGTACCTGTTGATGAAGGACACGCAATTTAGTGGTGAGGTCATGCAAATAATCAATCAATATTGGATGCTCTATCTCTGAATACTTCTTTGGCCTTGGGACTCCCCAGACATTTGCTGGGCGTCCAAACACAACCTCGTAGGGACTGAGTCCCATACGGGAAGGAACAGTTGTTCGAGTAGACAAAAGAGCCAAGGGTAAAGCATCGGGCCAGGCAAGACCCGTGCTGGCCTGTATCTTCACGAGCTTGAGCTTAAGAGTACCATTATAGCATTCCACCAAACCTGCTGACTGAGGGTGGTTTGCCGCATGAAATTTCTGTCTGATACCAAGACCAGCACACACTTTCTGCATTATCTGACCCACGAATTCACTTCCATTGTCACTCCAGACAATTCGAGGCAAGCCGAACCTCGGGAAAAACTCCTTCAAAAGGACTTTAGCCGTAGACAGAGCAGTATTATCCTTTAGGGGGTAGGCCTCTATCCATCTAGAAAAGGCACACACCACCACAAGGACATACTTCAGATTATTACATCTCTCCATGTGAATGTAATCTATTTGCAACACCTCAAAAGGGTACGTTGGAGGGGCAAAATGGCCTGCTGGGGTTGGTGCTCCCTTTCCTGGATTGTGCATCAAGCAAACAATACAGTGCTTAACCAGATTATCTGCGCATTTAGGGATCCCCACATTCTGCCATACAGGGGCCAGAAGTTTGCATATCCCTTTAGCACTAATGTGGACTGGACCATGTGCCATGGTAACTACTGGAAGTACATAGGTGTCTGGTAACAGCCAGCGCTGATGTTCCGACAATTCTGTCCAACACCCTGTCGCGTCCAACATTCCTGTACCCTCTCTCCACTTACTCAGTTCTTTCTCTGTAGCCTCTACCTGGATAATTTTTACACTTTCTATTGTGTCCTCACACATCCCTCCTTGTCTGACCCATCTAGCAGGGCCCACAACATACATGCGGCTTGTGACGTCTCTGGCTGTCTCTTTTGCTGTCTGGTCTGCAAAAGCATTTCCTCGACCCACATCATCAGTGATTTTCTTATGCGCACTACATTTGACAATTGCTATCTGAGTGGGCAAGGTGAGTGATTCGAGAAGGTCATTTATCAACTGACCATGCTGTATCTTAGTGCCGTGGGAGGTGAGAAATCCTCTTTCCCTCCACAGGCGACCAAAACTGTGGGCCACTCCAAACGCATACTGGCTATCAGTGAACACATTTGATCTCTTTCCTTCAGCCAACACACAAGCTCTAGTCAGAGCTATCAATTCAGCTGCCTGTGCTGAATTGTGCCTAATGAGTGCTGTTTCCACAATTGTGTACAAAGTAGTGACTGCATAGGCTGAAGTCGTCTCACCATTGGGGAGCTTGAAACAAGAACCATCCACCCATAGGATCCCATCCGGGTCCAGGAGTGGAGTGTCCTTTAGATCCACTCTACCTTTTGTCTCCTCCTCTGTGCGGAGGAAACAATCATGCTGCTCCTGAGTACCTGTTTCTACTGGGATCGGTAACAGTGTGGCTGGGTTTAGGGTATTGCATCGTTTAATATGTACATGACTGGCCAAGAGCGTCAGCTCGTACCCTGACAAGCGGGCGCTCGTAAGGTGCTGAGTCTTTGTTCTATTTAGGAGAGTATCTCCTGCATGCGGCACCATGACAATAAGAGTATTATCCAGTACCAATCCAGCAGACTGGCGAATGGAAACTGCTGCTGCTGCTGTGGCTTTCAGACAACTGGGTAACGCCTTGGCCACTGGGTCTAGTGTGGCCGAAAAATAGGCACATGGGCGCTGCTTGTCTCCAAATGGTTGCGTTAAAACTGACAATGCGCAACCTTCTCTCTCATGAACGTAGAGTGTGAAAGGCTTACTGTAATCAGGAGTACCTAATACAGGAGCAGAGCACAAGGAAGTACGTAAATCAGTAAAACTTTTCTGACATTCCGCAGTCCAAGGGAGAGGTTGGGGTGTATCTTTGAGAGTCAGTGCCAATAGAGGTTTCGCTAGCAAAGAAAAATTTGGAATCCACTGTCTACAATAAGAGGTAATGCCCAAAAAGGCATGCACCTCCCTTTGTATACATGGTACAGACATTTGAGCAATTGCTTGGATACGTTCTGGGGTCAATCGCCGTCCCTCGTTCGACAAGAGATGACCTAGATATGTAACCTCTTGGCGACAATATTGCAATTTAGAGGGTAAAACCTTGTGATGAAGGTCAGACAAGTGACGTAACAGTGAAATAGTAACCTGTTTACAAGTGTCCTCAGAATCAGCAGCAACCAACAGGTCATCTACGTATTGAATAAGGGTGGCACCTGGGGGCAAAGAGAAAGCATCAAGCTGCGTTTTCAAAGCTTGACTGTAAATGGAGGGACTCTCGCAATAGCCTTGAGGAACACGCTTGAACCGGAAACTTCGGCCTCCTAAAGAGAAGCCGAAAATATCCCTACTTTCCTCAGCAATAGGAATGCTGAAGAAAGCATTCTTAAGTTCGATAACAGAAAACCAAGCAGCCGAAGCAGGTATCATTGTCAATAGGGCAGTGATATCTGGGACGACAGGAAATTGGGGTACAACAATCTTGTTGACCTCCCGGAGGTCAATCACAAAACGATAAACGGGTGGCTGGGAAGAGTCAGTGCGTTTAAGAACAGGTAAAACAGGACTATTGCATACATTTCCCCTTGTCTCTTCAATCACGCCTTTCTGAACCAAATCATAAGTAATAGCCAATAGAGCTTTTTCACCATCACTGGAAATCTTGTACTGTGGAATGCGGTGTAACTTAACATTGGATTTGAGGGTGACGATGTAGGGCGGAATCCGCAGAAGACCAACATCATTGGGACCTGTAGCCCAGAGGGTTGCAGGAAGGGAGCGCAATTCAGGGGGGAGTTGGTCTTTAGACAGATACGCCGGTCTTTTTAACAAGTCCAAACTTAACAAATTTTCACCACAACCGAGGTCTCGAGCCACCATTTAATAACTTAAATACCATTCCCTAACCTACCCTGACAGAATAAAGTGTTGATGTCAGGCTTCTGCTCCCCGACACAAAACCTGCTAGCATGCTAAGTTACCATATTCCCACTGAGCATAGTAAGACACATAGAAGTCCATAGCACCTGTAGAACCCAACGTATATAAGCCCAAATAGGAGGCCCAAGGCCCAAAGGCCACCACCCCATGATATCAGTATGTAACATTCAGAAGTTACTAGGCCCAGGGTTCCCAGAGTTGCATTTCAGTTGCACCAGAAAACACGAGGAAGCCCAAGCCAGTAGAGAAAACACAGTAACTTTCCACTGTTACAAGGCCACTGCACACCCACACGTAGGCAGATAACCAGCTGATACCAGTTGACACATTGTTTTTCATCGCTGAAGTCCTATTTTTGGAAGGTAGCTTGCTCAAAGATAAACCACAATGTCTGATGAAAACTGCACCTGCCTTGTGGGCATTGGTCACATGCATTCTGTAAGAAATGTACGTGATCACAACATTTCCTTTGTTTATACGTTGCGGTCAGGCATGACCTATCAACCGTTGTGCCACCTGGCCACCTTACCCCATCCACAGTCTTAGAACACATGCGGTTGACCCTTTCCTGTATCCTGGAACACATGTGGTCAAGCCACCTGTTGGCAAATGCGTCAGAAAATACGTCAGGTCCACCCCTGGTTCCCCATATCAAGATATTTAAGATCCAACACGACAGTTAGAAGGTAGAACTTTTCTGTGCTGTCCACAGACCTGTTCTCCAGCCGGCTGCCTATCTGATTTGGGACCTTACAGCCTATTTCAGGTAGAACATCCCCCTCTTTGGGGATTTTCCTTTATCTTTTAAAAGATATCCTTCTTAGCTCTGCATTTTTGATCCACACCCATTCCCTTGCATTTCAGCTTCTAATAATTAAGTTTTAAGGATTAGGTGTCTTAAATTGAGGTTGCCTCTGGGCACTATGCTTCCCTAGAATAGCTTCTGCTTCCATTTAAGTTGTCTCAAACATATTTTCAAGGTCTTAGCCGTAGCAAATGTAGTCACTATGAAATGTTTTAGCCACCTAGATCTTTATTCACAGACATAGCTGTATTTCAAATGATTATCTGCAAAAAGAATGCATTACATGAGCATCTAAACCTACCGAGGGTTTAAATACGCCGTGTCATTAAATCATCAAGGGATCTTCAACCGATCCATCTTATCATCTATCTTTTGTCAGTATATTGTTTAAAAGTATGTGCTTATGACATTTAAATGCTTTCCCTGGCAGAGTGAAGCCAGGCTTTTGCTGAAGGTTTAGTCTGTGTAACGTGAATCCTCTTCCATATATTTAGCATGCTTGTATTAATTAAATAAAATGTGCCACTCCAAAATAAATGCCACTGCGTCAGCTCACTACTTTGTTCCTCATTTCAGTAACTGTCGAGTTGGTGCCTGTGATCACCCACGGAGGGTATTTCTCACTCTTGAGGGCCAGTGACCACACCCTTGGGGTTTTGATCTAAGATCTCCCTTTCTCATCTGGCGCCCAACGTCTCATCGTACCACAGCCTACGGTGGAGGGAGTGCTCCTCCGGGGGCAGCCATCGGGGGTCCGCCCGCACCAGTGCAGACCTCGGGTAAGCCAAGGTTTTTTTCCCTTGTATTTCCTTGGTCCCGCCTGGTTGCCTGCGAGTACCGCTGTCGGTTGGCACTGACTGATGCACCCCCCCACCCTACGGCACTCTCTCTCTGGTCACGATCTTCGAACTCTCTTTCCTTCCTGTGTGGTCCTGCCCTGCTTCGTTCTCTTCTATTCATAACTTCCTTTTCCATTTTTATCGCCTGCAGGCTTGCGAGTAGTAGTGTACTTTTTTAACATTGTAATATTCTATACTGCTTTACTGGGCCATGAGGGCACACAGAATTAGCCCTGTTGTGTGTAGCCTTAGTGTGTGTGTCTCACGCCTCGGTGACTGTGAGACAGTGCTTTTTGAGGGCACACAGGATTCGCCCTGTTGTGTGTAGCCTTAGTGTGTGTGTCTCACGCCTCGGTGACTGTGAGACAGTGCTTTTTGAGGGCACACAGGATTCGCCCTGTTGTGTGTAGCCTTAGTGTGTGTGTCTCACGCCTCGGTGACTGTGAGACAGTGCTTTTTGAGGGCACTCAGGATTAGCCCTGTTGTGTGTAGCCTTAGTGTGTGTGTCTCACGCCTCGGTGACTGTGAGACAGTGCTTTTTAAGGGCACACAGGATTCGCCCTGCTGTGTGTAGCCGTAGTGTGTGTGTCTCACGCCTAGGTGACTGTGAGACAGTGCTTTGACAGAACACACAGGATTCCCCTGGTGTGTGTACACATAATGTGTGTGTCTCACGCATCGGTGACTGTGAGACTGTGCTTTTTCTCAGGACACCCAGGATTACCCCGGGTGTGTGTGGCCCTGATATGTGTGTCTCACGTCTAGGTGACTATGTGACGCTGCCTTTCTGAGGACAGGATTATGCATGACTTCGTCTAGGACACATGGTCTCGCTCTTTCTCTTGATCCCTTGCGCCTCTCCTTCCGAGGTTGAACGCCCTCTGTGTTGATTCGAGGTTTTTTCACTCCTCATTGTGTTTTATTTGTATTGACTTTGCATTTCGCCGCTGCCTTTTGCATTTTATCTACAGTGTGTTTTTCTCTTCCATAGGATCCCTTTTTCTATGCGTGCATCTCTTCTTTGCCCGTTTTATACTTTCGGTTCACTTTAATTCACAGGTCTCTCTCTCCTGTCTTCATCTCTTCCCTTGACGACCTCATTCTGCATGAATTGGGTGTGACATTCTTCTCTTTTATTACACGGTTTCTTCTTTGTAAATATCGTGTCTTTCCCCGACGGTCCATTTTTGCTGCGCAGCTCACTGTTGCGGAAAAGGGGAAGTCACTTGTGGTCACTGCAGACTTCACCCTCCTTCTTCCCCCTTCGTGGGTTTTCAGCACGGCTGGCTCATCTGCGCTGTCGTTCGATTATAACTTTCTCCTTTTCTCTTCTACTTTTCTCTTTTATTTCTAAACTCCTCTCACCCCTTATCGTCTTCTTCTCCTCTTCCCCCCTCCCTCGCCCTCTTTCTGTACACGCAACAATATACGCTGCTATCATCTTCCCCTCTCCCTTTTTTTGTGCTCACTGTCTTCTCCTCGGCTTCAGATCTCTGCTCTCCATGCACCTTCTGTGCCCTCTCTCTCTCTCCTCGGTACTGTGCACACCTCTCTCTATCTCTCCCTTTTTTTTTTGTTGTTTTTTTTAACTCGTGTTCTCTCGCACTGCGCTCCCATTTCTAGGCCTCTAGCGAGATTTAATATCTAGGTCTGTTTACTGTACTTACTTCTATTTTTCACGATGCATCTTCTATATTATTACGTAATTTATTTTCGAATAATATGTCATGTTTAATGTTTGTTTTTATGTTTCATGTTTTTTGTCGTCACTTTGGCCATGATTGTACGGTCTTTAGTCTTGTATTATGTTTATTGTGCATGTCCCCCGTAACATAGCGCCTAGTCACGTCCCACTCCCGCCTCTCCTTGTTGCTGTCCTGACATCTTCCCATGCCCCCTAGGTGTCAGACCGCCAGGTACTAAGTCTTCCTGTTGCTGCCCTGCCACTTTCATTCCCCCCTAGCCGAGTGTCTTAACTCCCACTCAGTGCCAGTTAGCAGTAGTCTGGGTTGCCCTCACACTCCGCATCGCATCTTCCCTTTGGCTTTCCGCTCACTAGGTCACTCTCCCCCCCCCCCCCCCCCCTCCGCCCCGTGAGTCTCTTCATCTTGTCCTCCGTTCATATCCACACATTCATTCATTCATTACATATTTGTCTATCATTTGCCTTGGCAACTGATAGCCAAACAGGGGGAGAAGTATTCCTCCCTCTCACCTTGCAACCCTCATCGTGCCCTCTCTCACCGCTATATCCAATACCCCCCCCACTTATCATCAATTTCAATATCCATCTAGTGCACGGCACTGCTCTAGCCGTCCATAACACTGCCTTTAATGAACTAACTGAACTTACAGACTATCAACGCGACATCCTCTCTGCCACGTGGGAAATTCTCAGGGTCACCTTCACCCCCCATATTCAGGTCCGCTTCTCTACGCTATCCTTGCCCGACCTATTTGCCGCCCACATACGTACATTTCTCGCCCCGCTATCTCCAGACACCACTCGCCCTAACTTGGTTTGGCCTGGCCACTTATCTAACTCTTCCACCCTATCCACCCCCACTCTGCTTCTTCTGAGTATTCCGGTCCGTCAGAATGTTCCACTACCTCCCCCATTGTGATTATCGCTGACGGGGAGTCTTCACTAGACTCCATAAAGTCTGTGGCTTCATCCGAATCAGCCACTCTCCCACATTTAAGCGCCCCTGCTTCTCCCACACTCTCTGCCTCCGCCTCTTACCCCTCATTTGACCACGCACATTCTCTGGATCGCCCATCCCCTCTTTTAAGGGCACTCCTGCACGAGTTTTCACAAGACTCTGCGTCCCTGCCTGCCCTTGCAAGCCCACCCCCTTGCTCCAGCTCAATCTAAAAGGGAATGACCGACAATTCCCACGACGACACCCCACCACATTGTTCCTCTCAGGCTTACATCGTGTGATTCCCACACTAGTGACCCTATGAATAGGATAGTGAACTCTTTTGTATATAAAACAACGACTGGCTTTCACATATATTTTATCTTACGACTCGAAAATTGGGAAGGCACGACCAAAGTAACAAGTTATTGGCCAAGACACCCACTTCTGTCTAAGATTGCCGACTCCTGCTTTTGGTGGCCAGCTCCAATTCCATGGTTGCACTCCTGCACAGGATCACGAATTACAGGATGGTATATACCTCCGTGTCCTTGAGGGTGTAGGAGAAGAACTGATACTGGATCTCAATTGCAGCCACTAAGAGAGAGAAAAGCATAGGCAGAGTTGTTTCACAGTGACTCCCTCCACTAAAAAGCTTACAAAGGATATATCAGACACAGTGATGGTAGCTGCACCTGTCAGTTAGATGACGGCAGTCACCACATTTCCCCAGGCTGCCATGAACGAACTCGCAATACACAGCCTGCCCCACAACGGATGCAACCACACCCCCGTGCAATACATGTCAGCACAGCCTGCTTACAGCAATGACCAACAACATACTTACAACAACAGAAAGAATGCCAATGGGAACACAGGTAGGCAGGAAAGAGGGAATGGAATGGGACAACAGGGATTCCAACTGCAGTCAGGGCAGTACACCTGTTTCTATTGCCACAAGGTAGGCCACATGCAAAGAGAGTGCCGTACTAGACTTCAATATCAGAACAAACAATCCATGGGTCCCGCCCAACAATCACCACACCGATTCCAACGACAGCAAATTCACCCACAGCGCCTCCAGCCCCAAATACTGTACTCTCACGCCCAACCTACCCAGCCACCGCTCCTGCAAATACAGATTCCCATGCAACAGCAGCAGCAGCCACCTGCATACCAGTATTACAGGTGGACCTCTGCCCATTTCAGATCAGATAGCGGACACACAGGAATATCCCATGGGCCATAAGCCCATTGCCTACTTCAGCGGCATGTTAGACTCTGTCATGAAAGGTGCTTACAAATGCGAGCAAGCTCTTGCCGCACCAGCATTCGCTGTTGAGAACAGTACCCCCATTGTCATGGGATCCCCGTTAACACTGTACACTGAGCACACCATCTTTGCCATAATTCAGAAAGTTAAGACCACATTAACAGCACAATTAGTGTCAGGTTCTGAAGTGATACTGTCATTTGCCTTCCTTGAAAGTTGTCAAATTTCACACAGTTAACGCTGCCACATTCTTTGCACATCCCATTGCAGCCTCAGATGATGACACCCATGATTGTGCCACATTCTCTCCAGATGAGTCAGGAGCAGCAAAAGAGGACCCATTGCCAGGTAGCACTATATATTTTGTTGATGGGTCCTCCACCATTGATCAAGAAAAAGGGGTCAGGTACAAAGGAGCCGCAGTGGTTAGGGCCCGACAGCATGAGTCCTCTGATTCCCTAGACATTGTACAGCAGATTGCATTACCTCCACATTATTCAGGCCAAGCAGCTGAGTTAGTGGCACTTTTTGCCGCTTTAAACAATGGGGCTGACAACTGCATCACTGGTTATTCAGACTCTGCATATGTCACAACAGCAACACACTACAGCATCTTGCGCTGGAAAAGGCATGGATTTCTTGAATAAGATGAGACGCCTGTGATTCACAAACAGTTATTAGAAGAACTTAGATTTGTGAATTGTTTTTTATATATACCTGTATTTGAAGCCTGTCTGGCAGATGCTGATCTATTGATTTATTAGCGAGACCATAATATCTAGGTGCATCTTGATTGTCATGATCTTGATTGTCATGTTGATTCTTTTTTAATATATGCAAATATTGACTGTATGAGCAAATGTTGTCAATTTAAAGTTGACTGGCCTTATACCAATTCCGTCATTTAAGGGAAAGAGCCCGCTAGTTAATGTTGCTGTCATCTGTATCACACCAGTCATTAGCCTCACAGATCGCCGCTAGTTATTTGATGCTGTGGTCTGTAGTACACCGCACCACTCCTTCCCCTCATCAGGGTACGTGCCCAGCACACCCACTTTGACTGAGGCAGGTTCAATTTGAGACCACGCAACTGGTTCGCGGTGCATCCAGTGTATACTGTGTCTAACTATCAAGTAGCTGCCTTCAAGACTGTTAAATGGAGTACCCTCAGTTCCTTGACCATCACACCACACGCTTCTCATCTCACCTTTCTGGCGTGCTTGGACACTTAATAACGGATCCTCCCACTTGAATATTGAGTCAAGTGGTAGTAAGAGGGGGATGAGGGTTTTCACAGGCATTAATTGACCACGTCACACAGCAACATTTTTACGTTTTCTGGTTGCTATTACGCCCTAGACTTGGCCCAGCAGGAAAAGATAGGCCAGCCAAGCAAAGGTAGATTACATAATAGGTTGAGCTCAAGGACTGCCATCCCTTACCGCCCAGAGCCCAATTATAGAAGATGTAATACCAGGTAAAATGGAGCTATTCCATTTGATATCTTTGGATCCTCATTCTATTCAACATGCCCCTCAACATCTAGAGTATGGACAACAATAGAACAAAGATTGTAAAAATGAGTAAAGTGCCTTGCTGGTAACAATCAAAAAATCTCCTTCATTGTTGGAAATAGATCCTTACACAATAATGTTCTATGGCCCACAATGTTAGAAGACTAAAAATGCCATCGATATAAGTAATATAGTTTCCTGGCAGAAAGGGAAATACTTTCAGTTTCAAATGCTTATGAATATCTCTATTTAGATGACCAATTATAAGTCATAAAATAATTTTTCATTATAGACCTGACGAATATCTTTAGGCATCAATACTTCAATGTACACAATGCAGCAGCCCACCTGGTCAGCTAGATGCTAGATTAACATAGTAAGATTACACAAAATACTGTAGCCGCGATATACTAAGTACAGAGTGATTTGCTCCTACCTGCATCCAAATTCAGCAGCAGCCAAGGCAGGCACAGGCAATGGCTCAGATGCAGAAGCCGATCTGGAAGGGTGTCGCAACAGAGCACACACAGTTGATGTTTGCTATTACAAAATGAGGTTTTGAAATTGTGGCTCATGTTCAAGTTGGTTGGTGCCACTGGCCTTAGAGAAACGTAGATGTCGGAGCGGATGTTGAACATTAAACAAAGGAATGAAATGCACACTAGCTATGCCCCATTTTCATTTTGGGTCAAAATATAGGTCCAATACATTATTGTAGGCCCTTAGAAGCAAAAGACTAGAATATACGACGTTTACACAAGGTGCATGACATACAGAGAACGTGAGCCTGTGTTTGACTTGATGGTCACAGGTTCATATGCTACTAGCTCTATTGAGCATTTCATCCTTCTAAAAGTGGATAGATGCGGGGTCTGATCAGCCCTTCATCATTCTGAAACGGATGAAAGGAGTATCATTGAGTTGAAGGAACAATAAGGATCTGGTATCTAGCACCAAAATACCATTCTGAGTGAAAGTGTGCTTTACAAAAAAGACGTGATATTAAATATTTTATTCAGCATAGCGTACAATTAAACACAAAACATGTTTTTAGATGTTACGAGGTAACAAAAGAGTTAATAAGCTTTCTCTTGGGCTGCCGTTGATAGTAGCACTCTTGGCCGACCACGGATTCTGGGCGTTGAGCCAGGCAGGAAACAGGCTTCCTGTGGTTTGTAACGATCGGGAGATTGAGGCTACCTTCATGTAAAGATATGTATGTATACAGTTAGAACACAGAGAGCTGTGTAAAGAGAAATAAATTGCCTAGGATCACACGATTTGGTAAAAGGGGGCAGCCGTGATAAAATACAGTGTTTTAGGTTTCACGTTATGCAGTTTAGTGACTGGCTATGCGTGTATTTATATATATACATGCATGCTTCGATCCCTTTTGACAACTGTACTGTTTAAGATAAAGTAAGCTAAGTGTACGCACGTCCATCAGATATTAAAGCAGCATTGCTAGGTTCTTCAAAGCTGAAGAAAATAGTGTTGTAACAAATTAGACTGTAAGGGGAATCTGCTAGAATGCATTTTAATGCAGTGCATTCGCCAGGGACTACAAAAGATAAATAATATATTGTAATATCATATTTATGTATTAAGGTTAGTAATGAAAACATGAGTATATGTAAATACAGAGGACAGTGTGCATTGAATAGCTGTGCTTCATATTATATTGTATATAAATATGAAATATATAAGAAATTGTATGAGTATAACGCACTGCAGGGTTCCTTTCAAACTCAGGTTTCCAGGTGGAGGAAAGAAGGGCCCGATCAGTACTGAGCTTCGACAAAGCAATAATGAAACACAGATTTTTGGCCCATTAATTGAGGCCCTCACACTTCCAACTAAGGTAGCAGTTGTCAAATGTGCAGCGCACACTAATGGACGAGATTTTGTCTCCAGAGGTAACGCGCTGGCAGATTGGTCAGCCAAAGCTGCAGCCAGAGGCTCCCCACCCGCAATTGCGCCGAATACTCAAAACATCCCTATCCTACTTGCCCAAGCAGTAGCTCCGGCAGAGCAGACAGAAGAAAGAGTAGCTCCAGCAGAGCAGACAAACACGCATGAAGGTAGTGTAGCTCCAGCGCAGCACACAGACGTAAATAATGAAACTCTTGACACAAATACCCCCTACCCCATTGACAACACACAACAATATGATCACATTGCCCAACTGCATCTCAGAGAAATACAAGTGCACCACATCAAGAGAAACAGTTATGAAAAAAGAGGGGAGTACAGCAGGACCCTGCAGATTTCATTTACAGACAGACCCTGTCAGGAAAGCCCGTTATGCCTCTAGCTTTACTGCAGGTGGCACTAGACCAACTCCACCTTCCTGCTCACGTCTCCCGAGATAACATGTCCACTACATTACAGGCAGACTGGTTCATTCCCAACGCCTACGAATTAATACAACTCTTCGTTAATAAATGTCTCATCTGCCAACACAAATCCGACTCTCAAAACCGTCACTTCCACCATCCCCAAACCCTCTGGCCCCTTCAAAGAGCTCCATATCGACTATGTCGATATGATTGATCGATGTCAAAACTACCGATACCTCATTGTTGTAGTTTGCCCATTCTCACGCTGGATCGAAGCTGGACCATGCGTCCACTGCGATGCCAAAGCAGCAGCCACATTCTGCGCAGTTCCTTTCTGTACAGGTATCAAAGAGGAAGGAGAAGGGCCCCACCGATCCAGAGCTCCCACCAATACGTCCTGGAACATTGATCTTTATCCGAAAGCACGTCCAGCGCTGGAGAGACCCCAAATTTGAAGGACCTTTCCAAGTGATCGATTCCTCCCCAACGGCTGTCCGGACAGCTGAGCGCAAGGCATGGATCCACAGGAAAGACGTCCAGCTCGACCCTGCCCTGCCGCCACAATAAACAATGGACTAACTGAGGAAATAGAAATGGCCAGCGTCCCCCTGAATGAAGACAGCGGCTGTCCCTCCACTGTGGAGGAAGACGATGAGGACACTCACGTACTGATCCACGAGTACAGTGGCCGTGAAGCAAAGATATGTATACTGTCTATAGTACTGTTTTGTATTATCATTGGAGTGGCACTGGCTACATTTAACTGGTATATCTTTTTCCTTGCTGTAAGGAGCTATCATGCTGTAAGCAATAGTGGTACAGGAGCACCCACTGATGCCATGTTACCTACAACCCCAGCAACTGCACCAGCGGTCACACAGAACACAGATATCACGACACATAGCATAGAATTCTCCGGAAACAAGGACACAGCCCCACACCACACGACAGGCCCTGAACTCCCAGCCTCTAGAGCCAGTAACGTACACACCACTTCACCTCCCGAGCCCCCAATGGTAGTACCAGACGACAAAGGGAACACTTGGGATAAGACTGCCAATCTGACGGAAAAACGAGTAGCCCATGGACACCGGTCACGCCGTCACAGAGCCTGCAGATTCGCCCCCATCTCCCCATATATAGGGAAAGCTACAAAACACCGGGACATCCATGGTCTCCCTATCGACCAGAGACACAAGCCTAAGGGAATGCCATTTAAAACGTTCCAACACCTCGTGACGATACAGGAAGGCCTCGGGCCTATGCTCAGCCTACCCCAATCCATAAGAGAACATTCAGTACACTCCTCCCTGGAAGAAAATTCATGGTACCGGGACATGACAGCCGTAGGGAAAAGAATATCAAACGAGTCCTGCTATGTGTGTTCATATGTCCCCCACGCAGTTGGTGCAGACAGACTAGTTTTCCCTAAAGAAGTCCCACCACAAACAGTGATGTGCTTGCTACACCTGTACCTTTGCCGCATTGAGGGGTTAGTGAAGCTAGTAGGAGGGGCTGAAATATGGGTTGGAATTGTAAACATATCGGAATGGGAAAACAACAATGTGATATTTAAGGTCACTTCTGACAAAGGGGACATAGAGCGGATGATACAAGCAAAGATCAAGAGAAATAGACCAAATATGGATAAGCGAGCAGAGATGTATAGGCGAGCACGTTACATTTCAATTTCATCACCCTATGCGGACTGTGACACACTACCACACCTCCATCACCACTCCCACCCGGGGAATTTCCCTGGCCCAGACTGTCCATGCCAGAACAGAACGCTCCTGGAAGTACAAGCCCGAGTATATTACAACGACAAATGGGAGGATCCTAGCCACATATACTGTAAAGCAGCATCCCTGGGCCCCCCATGGTCGGGCGAAACAGAGTGGGAGGAAAATATTGATTGGGATGTAGAAGATGACTGTGCACAAATTTGGAAGGAGGCAGGGAGCAGATACACCTGGGATGGGGACAGACTGTACAAACATAAAAAGGCATTTAAACTTAAAAATCCTTCTCTTTGCTTCATAGGCAATGGCTCCGTCTCTGTTGGGCGTAACACAGACTGTAACTCTACAATATTCAATTTCGATATGCAGTACGGCACCTCCACCCTGATGGACTACTATTGGGCCTGCGGTGAACACCTGTACTTTCAACTTCCTCCTCAGTGGCTCGGACTGTGTTCATTGGTAACTCTGCACGAGATACATCTGGTGGTACCAGCATCGAACGTCTCCCACATACTGTCACATCCAATGACAGGGGATGTTACATTCCTGCACCGCCACAGGAGATCAGCTGAATATTTCGCAACAGAGACACATCGTAACATTCCCCAAGAATTCCGCCTCTTCAACGACGCCCAACTATTTTTTGGAGGAGCATTTCCCTTATTTCAAACAAAGGCGAATGCCCGCTGGCTGGAAGTAACCCGGTATGAGGTCATGAAGGCCATCAACAGTACTAGGGATGGGCTCAATGCAATTAGGGAAGAGCTACGTCCCCTCAGACAAATGGTCTTGGACCACCGTTACTACCTGGACATGCTGACCGCCAAAGAGGGTGGTCTGTGCCACAAAATAGGGAAGGCATGCTGCACGTTCATACCAGGAAACGACGAGGACAACGGATCAAATGCAAGGGCCATTGAGGAGTTGACGAACTTGGGAAAGGAAATGCTCGACGAAGGAGGTGCCCCTGCGGACATTATCCCAGTGAACTGGTTTGACTTTGACTGGATGCCATCCTGGCTAACAGCCATACTGAAACTAGTAATACCTGTAGTTGGAATTATGTTGGTTCTGTGTTGCGCCTTTCAGATAGGGAGTCATTGTATTAGAAAATTGAGCACAAAGGCTGTAGGGATAAATTACGCTAGCACAGGGATTTACCAGGCACCAAAATATGAAGATATGGATAGGCCTCCTGGGGATGGGTCTGGAGTACAGGTACCAATGATCGAGTTACCCCCCATCGCCTCACGCCATGGTGTGCCTACGGCACCTCTGCTCCCACCAGCCAGAAATACATATAACAATACATCTGCTGCTGTTCGGTATGAGTGTCTGATCAGTGAGCCAGCCCCAGGCTATACGCAGTGGAGTACCGAGGCTGATGAAGGAGCAGCCAGGCAGCAAGGGCAACTCCCCGGTAGCATTGAATGCTATGTCAACGACACCCCATGGATTTCACCGATAGCCGAGAGACCACCACTTGTCAGCAGATATTCACTTAGGCATGTGTTCATGTTGAATGAACAAGAGGAGGGAGATGATGGAGGGTCTCGAGCCACCATTTAATAACTTAAATACCATTCCCTAACCTACCCTGACAGAATAAAGTGTTGATGTCAGGCTTCTGCTCCCCGACACAAAACCTGCTAGCATGCTAAGTTACCATATTCCCACTGAGCATAGTAAGACACATAGAAGTCCATAGCACCTGTAGAACCCAACGTATATAAGCCCAAATAGGAGGCCCAAGGCCCAAAGGCCACCACCCCATGATATCAGTATGTAACATTCAGAAGTTACTAGGCCCAGGGTTCCCAGAGTTGCATTTCAGTTGCACCAGAAAACACGAGGAAGCCCAAGCCAGTAGAGAAAACACAGTAACTTTCCACTGTTACAAGGCCACTGCACACCCACACGTAGGCAGATAACCAGCTGATACCAGTTGACACATTGTTTTTCATCGCTGAAGTCCTATTTTTGGAAGGTAGCTTGCTCAAAGATAAACCACAATGTCTGATGAAAACTGCACCTGCCTTGTGGGCATTGGTCACATGCATTCTGTAAGAAATGTACGTGATCACAACATTTCCTTTGTTTATACGTTGCGGTCAGGCATGACCTATCAACCGTTGTGCCACCTGGCCACCTTACCCCATCCACAGTCTTAGAACACATGCGGTTGACCCTTTCCTGTATCCTGGAACACATGTGGTCAAGCCACCTGTTGGCAAATGCGTCAGAAAATACGTCAGGTCCACCCCTGGTTCCCCATATCAAGATATTTAAGATCCAACACGACAGTTAGAAGGTAGAACTTTTCTGTGCTGTCCACAGACCTGTTCTCCAGCCGGCTGCCTATCTGATTTGGGACCTTACAGCCTATTTCAGGTAGAACATCCCCCTCTTTGGGGATTTTCCTTTATCTTTTAAAAGATATCCTTCTTAGCTCTGCATTTTTGATCCACACCCATTCCCTTGCATTTCAGCTTCTAATAATTAAGTTTTAAGGATTAGGTGTCTTAAATTGAGGTTGCCTCTGGGCACTATGCTTCCCTAGAATAGCTTCTGCTTCCATTTAAGTTGTCTCAAACATATTTTCAAGGTCTTAGCCGTAGCAAATGTAGTCACTATGAAATGTTTTAGCCACCTAGATCTTTATTCACAGACATAGCTGTATTTCAAATGATTATCTGCAAAAAGAATGCATTACATGAGCATCTAAACCTACCGAGGGTTTAAATACGCCGTGTCATTAAATCATCAAGGGATCTTCAACCGATCCATCTTATCATCTATCTTTTGTCAGTATATTGTTTAAAAGTATGTGCTTATGACATTTAAATGCTTTCCCTGGCAGAGTGAAGCCAGGCTTTTGCTGAAGGTTTAGTCTGTGTAACGTGAATCCTCTTCCATATATTTAGCATGCTTGTATTAATTAAATAAAATGTGCCACTCCAAAATAAATGCCACTGCGTCAGCTCACTACTTTGTTCCTCATTTCAGTAACTGTCGAGTTGGTGCCTGTGATCACCCACGGAGGGTATTTCTCACTCTTGAGGGCCAGTGACCACACCCTTGGGGTTTTGATCTAAGATCTCCCTTTCTCACTCTCGCAATAGCCTTGAGGAGCACGCTTGAACCGGAAACTTCGGCCTCCTAAAGAGAAGCCGAAAATATCCCTACTTTCCTCAGCAATAGGAATGCTGAAGAAAGCATTCTTAAGTTCGATAACAGAAAACCAAGCAGCCGAAGCAGGTATCATTGTCAATAGGGCAGTGATATCTGGGACGACAGGAAATTGGGGTACAACAATCTTGTTGACCTCCCGGAGGTCAATCACAAAACGATAAACGGGTGGCTGGGAAGAGTCAGTGCGTTTAAGAACAGGTAAAACAGGACTATTGCATACATTTCCCCTTGTCTCTTCAATCACGCCTTTCTGAACCAAATCATAAGTAATAGCCAATAGAGCTTTTTCACCATCACTGGAAATCTTGTACTGTGGAATGCGGGGTAACTTAACATTGGATTTGAGGGTGACGATGTAGGGCGGAATCCGCAGAAGACCAACATCATTGGGACCTGTAGCCCAGAGGGTTGCAGGAAGGGAGCGCAATTCAGGGGGGAGTTGGTCTTTAGACAGATACGCCGGTCTTTTTAACAAGTCCAAACTTAACAAATTTTCACCACAACCAGTTGTCAAAATAAGCAGAGCCTCCAAATCATAAGGACCTATTGAGATGGGCAGAGGACAAGAAACTGGGCTATGAACTGGGGCGCCAGAAAATCCTACAGAAACATTTGTTAAGCCAGACAAAGGTGCCCCAGGGAGTTTAGAGTGGATGATAGAACTCTTCGTTTCACCAGTGTCCAACAGAAATGGCTCTGAAACACCTAGTGCAACGACTTTAACATAAGGCCCATTTTGGTCCACTGGAATTGATATGACTCCCTCACTTTGTCTATGGCTGTCCTAGCTAGTAAGAAAACCCTGACTCTCATCCTCGGTATAATAATCATCATTGTAATAATGGGCAGACTTATCATTATGCTGATCAAAATAATTCATGGAGTTTTGAGGGGAAAAGGAACGCTGGTCTTGAGATGATGTGCCTCGCCCCCTACCCCTGGGTGTTGACTGGTAGCCACCTCGGCCTTGCGGCCCAGGCATGCCACCAGCACGCTGCAACAAAACCGGGCAACTATTTTTGAAGTGACCTTCCTCCTTACAATAAGCGCATTGATTTGAACCCAGTGGGGGCCGGGGAACAAAGGGCTCAGGTTTTTGCAACAGCTTCTGGAATTGGGGAAGCGGCTGGAACTGACGTTGAGCAGGGCGAGGGGGATAAGCCTGTTGCAAAAGAACTTTCGTTTTTAATTCCTTAGTCTTTTTATCAAGTTTGTCCTTTTCCTCTTTATCCCTATTTTCATAATACTGAGCAGTAGCCAATATCTGTGCAGAAGAGGAAACGGCCCACGCACTTTCGGAATCCTTCAGTTTATTGGAAAGTTCAGGGAGCAAATTAAACACAAATTTATCTACAAATAATCGTTGCCCATCTTCCGTGCTCATATCCTGACCACTGTGATCAAGAAACGTCTCCTCAAATCGAGTAAAAAAAGTCGAAAACGCTTTCATCTTTCTCTTGCTTACAGGCAGCTAACTTGTCCCAATTAACTCGCAGAGCGGGCATCATAGTTTTCATCAAGGTAATAATCCTAGCGGGAAGGTCTGCAATTAAGGCATCAGGTTTAGCACCACCCACTTGGAGTCTATCTGCGGCAAGTATAGCAGCCCAATCACCCCCCAATTCTTGGGCATGGTCCTCTTTCCGAATCCTAGCCCACAATGGTTGTGGGGCCACATTTCCCATCAGCATGTCTATATCGGCTAAATTCATAATGCATGCATCAACAGTCTGGGACAGTTCTTTGTAATAACCAGCAGGATTTTTACGGGGGTCTGGTAAGGATTGTTTAAGGGTCAGAACCTCAGATCTTTTCCAAGGAACATGTACCCATACACGTTGAAAGTGAGCGGGTATACCAGGATTAGCGCCCTGGGGTGCAACTGCTTCTCTCCACACCGGAGGAACTTCTCTCATAGAATAGTGTTTTAGTTTCCTTTTAACAGAAGGATCTAGTTCAGGCAGAGACCGGTAAGTGAACATTGTTCTAAAGGTGACAAGTGTCCTTACAGCATCCTCAACCTCAGCACCCACAATTATCCCTTTGTTAAAGTCAGCCTGAACATCTAGCAGACCCTGGGGGGCTGATCCTAAACCCATATCCTCCCACTCTTGACCAAGAATGACACACATGGTATCAAAAACATGTCTTTGTGTGGGCGCATCCCACTGCTGAAAAGTGTCCATGATATCTTGTATACCATACTGGGGGCCATTCATGATCCACTTACGGGCGAGGAGGTCTAACGCATCACGTTCTTGGGGACCTGGGAGCTGACTACGGGTCTGCCTACGAGGAAGAACAGGAGTCATGTTTAATGACCCAAAGAAAGGGGACAAAAGGCCAGAAACAGTGTCAACCAGCCGCTTACGAACTGAGGGGGAATTCGACATAAGGACAGGGGACAAGGTATTAGGCGGGGCAGAAGAGGGGGCAGAAGACGGGGTGACAGGTATAAAGGGGGTCGAAGGCAAAGGAGTCTGAGGCAACGGAGGTGGCGGGATTGGCATTACCAGAAGGGGCTGTGGTTGAGGTGCAAGGACCTGTTGGGGAACAACAGGTAGTTGAGCGGGTGGCAATAGTAGGGGTGCATTGGCACCCTGTGCATAGGGCAGGGGTAATTTCAACAGGTGGGACATTAAAGGATCCTTTTCGGGGTCAACATCCTTGTCTGGAGGGGAAGTGGGCAACACCGGATAACACTTATCTACTGCCATACGATGTTGTCTATCTAAAACCTCAATTGTATAATCATTCTCATTATCTTTAAACTGCTGGGCAGCCTGTATAACAGTCATGCCCTTTTCCTTCCTATCTCTTTTTGCTTGTTTTATTTCTTTCTGTTTGGCTTCCTTGCGCCAAAGGCGAAAAGAGTCAAACATAGCCGGCCGGGCTTTTCTTTTAAACAATGTAGCTTCCAAATTATCAGGCTCAAAACTACCATTTTCTGGCCACTGCAAAACGCCATCTTTTCTGTATAGCGGACCCACACTTCATTAAAGGTGATGGGGCCCACACCATGTTTAGAATAGAGCTCATAGGTGGGAGTTCCAGCCGGAGGAATTGGACAAGAGTCCTTCAGTCGGGAATCCCTATTACAACAACAACAACACCACCTTCTAAACCTACTGAAACCAGGCATCGTTATTTCACTGGCCTCTTTACAAACATCAAGCGGTTAATCAACCAACACAGCACAAATGTACTCACCCCTCGGCTTCGGCTTTTGCAAGAGCCGAATCAAAAAATCAAAAACAAAGAAGTGGGAGCTACCCACTATTACTAAACCAAATGTTCTCTCACGCCAACAGAGGTCCGTCTAACGTCTTGCAATACCAGTCATTACCAAAGGGGGGCCAAGGCAGGGCGGCAGTCAGGGCAGCAGTCACAAGCAGCCGTTGAAAAGGAGAAGCTGCGCTGCAAAGACCTTCGGTCCACTTGCGACATGCAGGGGTCGATCACGTGGTGCGCTTCCTCTGGAATTTCCTTGCGGGGCTCCTCACGACCCTCGGGCTCGACCGCTACCTCTGAAGCCACCTCACAGAGGGCACCAATTGAAGAACCGGGCCTTTAAGGGCCTGGCGGCGCAGGGCACGCCTGAAATCTCCGAGTTCACCTGCCTTGTTGTACAGAGACACGGAATACTCTGTTAGCGTTGAAAAACAAATTTATTAGCTGCATCTACGCACAGTTATCCTAGAAGTACATCAGTGGTAGGTTCTCAGGAGACTGCCACTTTACTCCGTGGCTCACAGTCTTTTATAACCTTATACACCCAAAGAAAAACACTCCCCATGCACCAAATATTAGCCAATAGGAAAACATTCAAAACAAGGCACCATGTAACCAGAACATCCCCCTTGAGTCGTGTTCTTGCCCAACCCCATAAGTCAATCAATGACAGCACCTATAGGTCAATCAGTAATGGCAGGACGTGTTTGTGTGCTTCAAAGGACGACTTGCAAAATAAGATAATGCAGAGAAAGAATACCGATGGCCAACAGATAGTTGGGACAAGGATTAGTCAGTCTAGACAAGGATTAGTCAGTCTGGCTAGTTCCTGGAATTGGCTTCACAACAAGGAAGGGGGGTTATTTGACACGTAGCAGTACAAAGGGCAGAAACACTTCGTTCGCCGAGCTGCCTGAGTGAGGGCAACACAAAATGGCGACGGAATACAAAATGGAGTCGAAACTAATTTACCTCAATCCCGGATGGCTACAAAATCACCCGGAAGGACCGCACCAACCGAACCGGAGGAGGAATCGCCATCATCTACAGGGACACCATCAACATCACGACCATCACCGAAGACACACTCTCCTCCGCCGAACACCTACACTTCCAGATCCACACCAACCCCAAAACCACACTCAGAGGAACCCTCATCTACAGACCCCCGGGCCCACGCACACAATTCAGCAAAACCATCGCCGACTTCATCAGCCCTCACGCCCTAGCCTCACCCGAATACATCCTCCTAGGGGACCTGAACTTCCACTTGGAGAACAAGAACGACAACAACACCACCACCCTGCTCGACAACCTCGCCAACCTCGGACTCAAGCAACTGGTGAACACCCCCACCCACTACGCCCGCCACACGCTCGACCCCATCTTCTCCGCCAGCAACCACGTCTCCTTCAGCCACTCCACCGGACTTCACTGGACCGACAACAGCTGCATCCATTTCACTTTCAAGACGACTACTTCCCAACACCACACGCAACAGATCTCCGACAGATACTGGAGCAAAGTCACCACAGACCAGCTAACCACATCGCTGAGCCAGAACCCACCAGTCGACACCCCAGACACCAACAACGCAGCCCAGAACCTCGCACAGTGGATCACCAACTGCGCCGACGACCTCGCTCCTCTTAAGAACCCCCCAGGCAAGACCAGCAACAGGAAAACCACATGGTTCACTGACGCCCCCAAAGACTCAAATCCTGCCGAACCCTTGAAAAAACCTGGCGCCACGAACGGTCGACAGAAAATATGACAGCCCTCAAGAACGCCACCCGCGAACACCACCAGCTGATCCGCACCACCAAAAGGACATCGTTCAAAGAGCGGCTGGACAACAACACCAACAACGGGCAAAGAACTCTTCAACATCGTTAAGGAGCTCTCCAACCCCAGCGCCAGCAACAACAACATCACACCATCGCAAGACCTCTGCAACTCCCTCGCCACATTCTTCTACCACAAGATCGCAGACATACACGACGGCTTCAGCACTCAGACCCCGCCTCCAGCCACTGAACCAACAATCACACCCACCACCCTCAGCGCCTGGACCTCCATCAGCACTGAAGACACCACCCACGTCATGAACTCCATCCACTCTGGCTCTCCCTCGGACCCATGCCCTCACTACATCTTCAACAAAGCCGACGCCATCATCGCACCCCACCTCCGCAACATCATTAACAACTCCTTTGCGTCAGCCACCTTCCCAGAAAGCTGGAAGCACGCAGAGATCAACGCCCTTCTAAAGAAACCCACAGCCGACCCAAAAGACCTCAAGAACTTCCGCCGCATCTCTCTCCTTCCCTTCCCGGCTAAAGTCATCGAGAAGACCGTCAACAAACAACTGACTGCATTCCTCGAAGCAAACAACGCACTCGACCCATCCCAATCCGGATTTCGAGCCAACCACAGCACCGAGACCGCCCTCATCGCAGCCACCGACGACATCAGAACCCGGATGGACAACGTGGAAACAACCGCTCTCATCCTCCTAGACCTCTCGGCCGCCTTCGACACCGTCTGCCACCACACCCTAATAACCCGCCTACACAACACTGGAATCCATGGAAAAGCCCTGGACTGGGTCACCTCGTTCCTCTCCAACAGAACCCAGAGAGTCCGCCTCCCTCCCTTCCACTCCACAGCCACCAAGATCATCTGCGGCGTACCCCAAGGCTCCTCGCTCAGCCCAACCCTCTTCAATATCTACATGAGCCCCCTCGTCACCATCGCACGCGAACTCAACCTCAACATCATCTCCTACGGCGACGACACCCAGCTGATACTCTCCCTCACCAAAGACCCAGCCACCGCCAAAACCAACCTCCAGGAAGGAATGAAGGACGTCGTGGAATGGATGAAGCTCAGCCGTCTGAAACTGAACTCAGACAAAACGGACGTCCTCATCCTCGGACAATCCCCATCCGCCTGGGACAACTCCTGGTGGCCCGCAGCGCTGGGCACCGCACCTACACCCACAGACCACGCACTTCATGTTTCAACACCCCGCGCATACTCTGAAAGATCTTCCGGTGGATCCCCACCGAAACCAGAAAGACGGTCACCCAGGCCCTCGTCACCAGCCGACTGGACTACGGGAACGCCCTGTATGCAGGAACGACTGCAGCGAATAAAGAACGCCTCTGCACGACTCATCCTTAACATCCCTCGCCACAGCCACATAACTCCCCACCTGAGAAACCTGCACTGGCTCCCCGTCAGCAAGAGGATCACGTTCAGGCTCCTCACCCACGCACACAAAGCACTCCACGACATGGGCCCCGAATACCTCAACAACCGCCTCTCGTTCTACACTCCCACCCGCCAGCTCCGCTCTGCCAGCCTCGCCCTCGCCATTGTCCCACGGATCCGCAAAACCACAACCGGAGGAAGATCGTTCTCCTACCTGGCCGCCAAGACATGGAACTCCCTCCCCGCACACCTTCGACTGACCCAGGACCATCTCACCTTCAGGAAGCACCTCAAGACCTGGCTATTCGAGCAGTAAACGACCCCCCCCTTCAGCGCCTTGAGACCCTCACGGGTGAGTAGCACGCTCTATAAATGTATTGATTGATTGATTGAAGCACTAACATTAAACTGGCAACAGGGAGAGTTCCTGGCTCTCGGCTGCAGCCTCCGGTCATCCCTCCTGCAGTGCACACACTCACGGTGACTGCCAGTGAGATCAGATTAGTGACTTTCAAATGATTAGCGTCCCCTTTTATTCCACACACAACCTTAGAAGACAATGGCATAAAATCAATCTTGATTCCTTAGTAGAAATTTTGTACCTCCCCATTTGAAGAACCTATGGATATTGCTAATAGGCTTAGGGCAGAGGTCTTCAAACTGGGGGGCGGGCCCCCCTAGGGGGGCCTCAAATGATCCCAGGGGGGGTGCCAGGCTGTGGCCAAAGAAGCATTAAGCTCACAGCAATGCTTTGTTTTAAGCAGGGAATAGAATAGTGGCAGTTAGCCTCACTGTAATGAACATCTTTTGTCATTATTATCTGGCTGGGAGAAGGTGTCAAAAGGGAAGGGACTCTAAATATTCTTCTACACCCACACCCACATTTCTAATAATCACACTGTGGGTATTTTTACTCGTTAGTAAGGCTTGCATGACCAGAATTGTATGTTTGGCAATCGTTTATTTGGTTGCATTTTTTAAACAGTAAGAAAATGTAACTAATGTTTGAATAGGTCTCCTCTTTAAATAAGTTGAGACATTCAAAAATTGCCAATATAATGGAATAATTGTAAAAAATTCTGAGGGGGGCCCGATTTATTTAAATTTTTTACTGGGGGGGCGCGGGTTTAAAAAGTTTGAAGACCACTGGCTTAGAGTCTTCAATGAGGCTATTACTTCTGTTATAGACACTTTAGCACCCTTTAAACGGCAACATACTAACACCCATAAGAAATAAGCGGTCTGGTACACTCCTGATTTGCGTAACGAAAAATCTAAATGCAAAAAAATAGGAAAAAATCTGGAGCAAAACTCACATGGAGAACGAGAAATTCACCTATAAAACAGCACTCGCTAGTTACACAAGAATATAAAAAAGGCGCGGAAAGCCCATTTTATCTCAAGTCTAAATCAGGCGGGCAACTCTACCAAGGAACTTTACAAAGTTCGTAACACTTTTACTAAGCCTATTGCCTGCTCCCAGCAGATTCCACCCTTCCAGTTGCTCTGCGATAATGTAGCCAATTACTTTGATGAAAAAATCAATCTAATTTATGATCAATTTCCTAATGATTCTAATTCCTTGGATCCCCCTAACCAGCCGCCCTCAACCTCGAGAAGGACTGATGCCTGCCTCAAGCATTTTTCTGCTCTGCAGACACGACAAGTCAAAGCCATGCTAAGAACAGGGAAATCTGGTTCTCATCTAGATATAATGACAGCCTGTTTGCCTCACTTGCACCTCTTCTGGCCCCCTCTATCTGCAACATCTTAAACGCCTCAATGAGTGAAGGGGCACTCCCACTTGAATGGAAGGCAGCTAAAGTGTTATCGATCAGGAAAAAATCACAGGTACCCGCTGATGTGCTAGCTAATTATCGCCCCATTTCGCTTCTGCCACTTATGAGCAAACTGATGGAAGGATATGTCAAAACACAGCTGATGGGATATCTTGAATCCCAAGGCATCCTTGATCCTTCTAAGTCTGGTTTCAGACCCAACCACTCTACTGAAACCACCCTTATCGGTGTTACAGATTACATCAAATTGGCACTGGATAACAACAATGCAGTGCTGCTGGTTCTGTTAGATTTGACAGCAGCCTTTGATACTGTCTCTCACCAGAAGCTGATTCACCGATTGAGAGAGACTGGTATGCAGGGACAGGCATTAAAATTGCTTGCAAGCTTTTTTTTGTTTAAATTTGTTTATTGGTTTAACAACATCATTATACATCGTAGACTGAGGATAAGTTCTTTTCTGACCCCACATTCATATGTACCAAGTCATTAAACAAAATATACAGTTCAATCAACCTGTTCCGTCTACCAGTTGACGCATTTCCAGTTCCGCCATAGGGGATGCTACAGGTTCCCCTCGATATTTGTTCCAACTTTCCCACTTCCGATCCAATTTTTTTGGACATCCCCTGGCTACATAAACCTCCGTTTCCGCCAGCATACATCTATCAAGCTCTATCATCCAACCGCTGGGTCGTGGCGCACTGCCCCCACCCAACCCCTTGCAATCTCCCGTTTAACTAGCGTGTATCCTAACGTCGTAAATTGTGTCTCCACTTCCGTTAGGTCATTGTCCTCCCAAATGTTTAATATGCCCAATTTCGGCGTCAAAACGAGCTCCTTATGGAGGGCTGTCTGCATGTGCCTCGAGGCCTCCTCTCATATGGCGCGAACCCCCGGGCTGCTCCAGAGGATGTGGTAAAAAGTGGCCCTCTGGCCACACCCCCTCAAGCAGAGATCATCTGATCTGGAACCTATTTTTGCCAGCGTCTGTCCAGGCATGTATGAGCGATGAAGTATCCTGAATTTAATCAGTCTGAATTTTTGCGTGATGCCTGCCTCTCGGGGGGACATAAGTGCCTCCTGCCAGTCCTCGTTATCCAACAACCCCAGGTCTTCCTGCCATTTCTCCCTGAGTCTCGCAAAATTATCGGGGAGGTTATTACACAGTTTCTTATACGTGAGTGATATTCTCTTCGAGGCTAAAGGCCCGTCTAAGAGTCTATCTTCCAGAGGCGTGGATTCCGGTATGTCCACCAAGGACGGAAAGGCCGCCCTTAGAGCTTGTCGGATTTGCAAGTAGCGAAAGGTTTCCCCACTCGCCAGGTGATATTGCCTCTGTAGTTCCTCAAATTCAATCATAGCCCCCTGTTTGATCAAGTCTTTGACCGTTGATATGCCAATAAGATCCCATTTGTCGAAAGCAGGCTGATAGCACAGTGTGCCCAATTTCTGCGTCTGCCATAGGGGCGTTGCCTTCGTGAGAATGTCCGCCCAGCCCAAGCGAAAGTGTGCTTTATGCCAAATCTCAAGGGTGTGTAGGGTTGGTCCAAAAAGTCGGCCCCTGTTTCTCCTGCCGCTGGCATACAATGCCCCCAAATATCCAGACCTATCCGTTTGATTGCGGTCCAGAGCGTATGCCGGGTCGTCAGGAGGTTGGTAAATCCACTGATTAATAGTTGCTAGCTGCGCCGCCCAATAGTAGAGTTGCAAGTCCGGCAATGCAATGCCGCCATCATACCAGCTTTTAGTCATTTTCTTTAGTGACACCCTCGGGGCTTTCCCGTCCCACAACAGCGTACGGACCTCTCCGTCAATCGCTCTGAAATATGAATCTGGAACCTTGCACGGACAATTTTGCAGGATATATAGGAAGCGGGGTAGAGCCAGCATCTTAAAAAGCGCTGCCCGTCCCAGCAATGACAACGGCAGGGATCTCCAATGATTCACATCACCATGTAATTTAGCCAGTGGGGGGGCCAGATTGGACTCATAAAAGAGATTTGAATCTGGCGTAACAAAGACCCCCAAATATCGAAATCCCGTTGCCGCCACCTCAATCGAGCAACTCGCCGGAAGCTGGGGGACCTGACCTCTCAACATGTACAGCACTGACTTATGCCAATTAATCGAGTATTTCCCGAAATTCCTAAATATATCCAGCACCACTCTTATAGAGGTGTATGGGGAAGCCAGGTACAGCAGAATATCATCTGCATAGAGAGATATTCGGTCTTCTACTCCCTCTGCCCATCTTAGCCCTCGGACCATTCCGTCCCGGCGTACCCACGCCGCCAGGGGTTCCAGGAGGAGCGAAAATATCAGCGGGGACAAGGGGCATCCCTGCCGAGTGCCTCTTTGCAGCCTGAATATCCGGGATGTATACCCGTTAACCCTCACCTGCCCCAAGACATCAGCATATAACAGCCGTACCCAGGCCATACATTTTGGGCCGAAACCCATCTTTTCCAACACTGCGAACATGTATGGCCATTCTATTGAGTCAAAGGCCATCGAGGCGTCGAGTGACAAGAGCGCAACATCTTCTTCAATGTAGTTCCTTCGGGCCATTACATTGTGCAGACGCCTGAGGTTAAGGGAGGTATTCCTTCCAGGCACAAACCCGGACTGATCTGGGTGCACCAATGATGCGATTACCGATACCAGCCTTTCGGCAAGGACCTTCGCCAATATCTTCGCTTCGGTGTTAATTATTGAGATTGGCCTGTAGGAGCCGCAAGCGTCCTTCGGTTTGCCCGACTTATGGATCACGACTATAGTTGCCAATCGTTGATCCTCTGGCAACCGACCTACCTCTAAACTCTCCTCATACATGGCCTTAAGATGCAATGTCTTCCGCAGAGCCGTAGCTTTTAAGAATTCGACCGGGATACCATTAGGCCCCATCGCCTTACTCGACTTAAGTAGGCCTATGGCTTTGCCAATTTCCTCGACTGAAAGATCCTCGTCGAGGATTTTCCGATCTGCATCGGAGAGGATTCGGACGTCGCTGTCTTGGAGAAGTAGTCGGGACTCCTCCGCCTCATATGAGGTTGAGGGGGAGTATATCTTTTGCAGGTGTACAGCAAATTCATCTGCTATATCCCTAGGGTGGGTCTCAGTGTCTCCCTCCAAGGTAGTCAACTTATGTACCCATCTTGAGCCTTGTTCTCTCCTCTCCAACCATGCCAGGGTTCTGCCCGTCCTATCCCCCATTTCATAGATTCTATGCTGGGTATGACTATACTTCGCCAACATGTGTTCCCTGGCTTTTTTAATTCGATACTCGTCTTGCTTCAATAGAAGCATATGGGCGGTTTCGGGGGACGGTCCCCGCGCATGCTCGCGTTCTCGATTTATGAGGTCCTCCTCCACCTTAGCCTGGAGTTCACGTTTCTTAGCAATGTATCCCAGCTTCAAGGATAATGCATGCCCCTTAAGGACCACCTTATACGCCTCCCACAACGTCGAGGCCGACGCGACCGAGCCCTTGTTTTCAGCAAAATAGTTTTCTGTTTGCGTTTTGAGTTCCTCCCTGATGTCAGGTATTTGTAGGAGCCATGGGTTTATGACGATAGTGGTGCGTGCCTGTCTCTCCCAGTGTGTGTAATCCCCCCAGACCGGGGAATGATCCGAAATACCTCGTGGCAAAATGCGGGACGCAACAAAGTTCCCTACTGACAAGCGATGTGTAAGGAAATAGTCGATACGTGATAAACTGTGGTGCTTATTGGAAAGGAAGGTGAGTAGTTTGTCTGTCGGGTGGACCGCTCGGCCTATGTCCGCCAATCCCATTGCCGCCAAAAAGTCAGGCATTAGAGTGTTAAGTTTTGCCTGCGGCCTTGGCGGGTGGCGATCAACTGTGTCATCCGTTGTCATATTATAGTCCCCACCCATGATTAATGTGCCTTCGTGGAGTCTCGCCAGTCTGCCCCCAAGATCTCCCAGAGCTATTTTTCCCAGGGCTGGTGGTAAGTAGACCGAGATTATGTTGAAGTCCCTACCCTCCCAGCTGGCCACCACTCCAGCAAATCATCCCGCCTGATCCGCCCACACCTCCCGGACCAATAGGGGTACGGCCTTCTTTACCAAAATTGCTGTCCCTCTGGACCCCGACGTATACTCCACATGAACCAGGAGCCTATACCCCCATCTAGTGAGAGCCTTAGTCTTCTGTCCCACCAAGTGTGTCTCCTGTAGCAAGACCACATCCGGAGAGTGCCTCTTCAGAAACTGCTGTACAATCCCTCTCTTAATCTTGTCCCCCATGCCATTTACATTCCATGTCAACACTGACAGCGTCCGTTCTCTACCCCCCTCCATCCCACATCCCAATGTGAGCAATTAATCCATGAGTCAATCCGATCAGAAAGAAACATATGTACCTCCAGCCTAGCATTAAGCAGATCCTCATCCTAGTTAACCAATAAAACTCCCAACCGCCCAATACCCCCGACCCCAATCCACCCCCCCCCTCCCTGGCCTCCTGCCTGTGGATTTCAAACTACCCACTCCCAAACTTGGCAGAGTGCCTCTCTCCACCCCCAACAGTCTGAAATGTACACGGGGTGTTTTAGCTCCCCCCCCCGCCTAATCAGGTCGGTTGTATCCTCCTTTATAAGCCATCCATGACTATTCTAACAGCGATATATCAGGTCACGTTAATGGAACATATCACTCAGTTTCGGTCTAACAGTCCCCATCTGAACCGCGGCCCGCTTCAGTGGAACCCCGCCCCCCCACCTGTAGTTATCATTGGAGTTGCACCTCGACCACCTCAGCACTTGAGTTGCTCAGTCTCTGTCCTTAAGCTGACGTCTTCCTCCAGCGAGCCATGTCTTCCGCCTTCTTTGCCAGTTTTTTTATAGCGACCGGATCTGTTCGGTCTGTCTCTTTTGCGGGCGCCCACCGAGCTCCATCCTTCCTTCTAGTCCCATACAGCCTCTGGAGAGTCAAAAAACCAGGATTTGCCCTCCGATTCCACTCTCAAACGTGCAGGAAAGAGCATCGCGTATTTTACTTCTCGATCCCTTAGTTCCTTTTTTACTGATTGAAAACTGCGCCGTTGGGCCTGGACCTTGGCCGTAAAGTCCGGAAAGAAGGCCACCTCAAAGTTATCAATATGAAGGGGGGGGGTTGGACCTCGCAGCCTGTAAAATGGCATCCCTGTCTCGGTAGTTAAACACTCGAGCGATAATGGGCCTCGGGGGGGCCCCTGGCTTCGGTTTCCCCCCCGGAACCCTGTGGGCTCTTTCAATAGAGAAATAGCTGGACAGCGATTTAGGCTTTAGGTGCTTCATAATGAGGTCCTCCACATAGAGGTCCGCCGCCGGGCATTCAGTTCTCTCCGGTATCCCAAGAATTCGGATGTTGTTGCGACGGACCCTCCCTTCATAGTCATCGAGCTGCTGCGCCATTCTGTCCTGCCGCTTCTGCATCTCAAGCATCTGCACTTGGAGTTCCGCTGTGTCGGGTTGTAGGGCCCCAGTGACCACCTTTAGTTCCTTGACCTTGTCGTCCATTTTCCTGAGATCGGCTCGGACCAAAGAGACCTCCACCGTGACCGATTCCACCGAAGTCCGCACCCCACTTATAGCCGCCATAATATCGTGAAGTGTAGGCTCTGGGTTTGACCAGAAGCGGCTACCTCTGCCGCCGCCCCTCCACCTGGCTGCGACGGCGGCGAGTCCCCTGCGCCCTGCGTTTTAGACCACACAAATTTCGCCAGCTGTTTTTGGGCACTCAATTTGGAACCCTTGCCACCCGTGGCCATTGCTGCGCGACTGCCAGCTGGCTCCTGTGTACAGGATGGATCGTCAATACGGCCTGTGTGTGGAGCCTCAGCGCCGATGTTTCACCCCCCCAGCAGCTGGGAGAGCCCGCCGGACTTCTCCACCCCTACCAACCACGCAGTATACCAATGCCTCAGTCTTCAGCACCTCCTCCGCAATGAACCTGCTGGGGCGCAGCCGCTACAATGCTTCCACAGTGCTGGACCAGCCCCAGTTGACCGCTGGTTATCCCCGGAAGGTTGACCGGCCCCTTCCCAAGCGGCAGCACCTCACCGCCTCGTCCAAGTGGGGAGCGGGTCTCGACTCCGGGCGTGATGTCCTGGTCTCGTGAACCTTCCACCCTGATAGAGGAGGGACGACCGGGGCACGGGGGCGAGCGGGTGCGGGAAGCCCCCCACTGTCACCAAGGATCCACTCTTACTCCCTCCGTCAGTCACTGATGTCCCCTGGTGCCATCAAATCCCCCCCGCCTCTTCCCCTCAGCAAAGCGTCCAGACCCCACCAAAGTTCACTCCGGGCCCAGCAAACCACCAGAGCCGGGGGCCCTGAGTTATGGGACTCGCCTCGGAGCGCCCACCACTCCACCCCTGGGTCTCCGAGGCAGTGCACTGTTCTTTATGCACCTCCGGTATGCAGGCCGACCCCCCCCCCCGGGCATCACCCCAATGATCCCAGCAGGTGCCAATGTTCGCGGGCGGCCCTGAGTTGCCCCTCTGCTCTTCACCTCCGAGATGGCAATGGACCTGTTCCTGTTCCGGGCCCGGTAGGCCTCCAGCGTCGGGGGACTGAATTATGGGAGCCGCCTCGGGACCCCCGTCACCTCACCTCAAGGCCTTCGTCACAGGGTGCCAGGTCCAAAGTAGCACCGGAGGGCGGGCCGCCTCCCCCGGGTGACCCCTCGACGACCGCCGGCCGACACCGGCGTCCGCGAGCAGCCGCAAGCCACCTCGCCGCCTCACTTCGGGGGGTTGGGGCTCACCCGACTCCAGCCCAGGCCCGACAGGCCTCCAAAGCCGGGGCCTCGATTCAGTGGAGCCGCTGCTGGGTGCTCGCCACCAGCTACCATCAATCTGCTATGGGAGTCCAGTCGCGGTCCAACTGGGTCCACCTCGATCGCGGGCTCACGCCCCGCGCCGCAGCTCCTCCCTGAGGGGAGACAACTCAGCCACTCCCACGGGGCCTCGACCCTCAGCCTCGGGCGCCCAGACTCCGCCACCAAGGAGATATCAGCATAGTCGTATGGGTCAGTGAAGTCACATCTGCGGAGACCCTGCAATCGCTCGGACACTCCCAGTCGGCTCCAGGGGGCCTGCGGCAGATCTGGAGTGGGTTTACTAGTCTGGATGGCACAGGATTATGCAGGTTTGTCGACGGGGATACGGGAGCTCGCTCAAGCGGCGGCCATGCTCGTCGTCCGCTAGCCCCGCCCCCACCGCTTGCAAGCTTTCTTGACCCACGCACTCAAACGATCAATCTGGGCCCCTTTCGTTCTCAGAACTTGAAGCTTACTAAGGGGGTGTCTCAGGGCTCTTGACTTAGCCCCACCCTGTTTAATGTGTATGTGGCCCCCCTTGCCAAGATTATTAGAGGATATGGATTCACTCCCTATTCCTACGCAGACAACACCCAACGTGTTCTATCTTTTGACAATAATATAGACTTATCCAAACATCGTTTTCCTGAGGGCATGCAAGCCATATCTGGTTGGATGCCAGAAAATTTCCTCCAGCTGAATGCTGCCAAGACCGAGATCTTGTTATTTGGCACCGCTCAAACGATTTGGTCCCCAAATTGGTGGCCTGCTACGTTAGGCTGTGCCCCTACCCCAAAACCCTGGCTTTGCTGAGGCAGCTTCATTGGCTTCCAATCCGCCAGAGAATTAAGTTTAAACTTTGCTGCCTAGCCCATAAGGGTCTTTATGGTGTTAGCGCGAGCTACCGGGCGGAAAAACTTAAGTTTTACCTCCCGAGCAGACTGCTTCGATCAGAGGGCAAAGGGCTGCTCGCGGTCCCCCGTTATAGGAAACTACAAACATGAGGCAGAACTTTCGCCTTTCTAGCTCTGAAATATTGGAATTCTCTGCCCGTGGAATTGCGTAGATGCTCCAATCTTCTCCGGTTCAGAAAACGTCTGAAGACTGATCTATTCCGTTACTGATCTCTCTGACCTGTCTTTCGCCTTCTCTGCAGCGCGGAGATACTCCTTCGGGGAGATTCCGGCGCTTTATGAATCCCATACAAATAAAAACTTAAATACCTTCTGAGAGACTGTGCTTTTACGCCATTTCCCTGTGTGCCTTTTGAGCAGCAGGCTGCAACTCAAAACTCCCCACCCACCCACCCCAGCAGCACAACACAGAGCACTTCGACACTGACATACAAGTGTCCGAAAATCAGACGGATGAGATGGTATCAGAAAAGCATAGGAGGAGGCTTAGAAGCACCTGACAAAGAGGCACCTTTTATCTTTGTGCTGAGCGTCTGCGTGCAAACCGACTCATTCGTTCAGCTAAATTGAATGTAAAATACTGCTGGGCTTGCTGTTGATTTGCTACAAGCAAGTGTGAAACTCCCGTTCCTCCCCCTCTTGGTTACTTTTCAACAAGAGTGGCAGCTATGCATTGCGTCTGACTCCCAAGGTGGGTGCACGTGACGTCACCTGAATAGGCCGCACGGTGCTCGGCCTCGGGTTAGAATTGAGCCAGTAACTGTCGTATTTCAAATGACCTGCAGTAGTAGTAGTCAAACTGCTTTTCATTATGGGCGAGGCCATTAGATTAAGCACACAAAGTCACCGCGGTGCTATGCACTCCTCCGGCTTTCACCCGGTAACTTCCATCTCGAGCCTCCCAGCCGGCCAGCTTCTGCAGGCATCAAGCTGGTGGTGCGGAAGGGGTGCTAAAGCGTGACTATGCAATTTAGTGTGGTGATGCAGACCACCACACTAAAATGCGTTAGTCTAACCCCTGATGTGTGGTACTTGGCAGGGCTTCAGTATGTAACCCAACCGGTCTCTCTGGGATTTCTGTTATTGCATCCAAATATAACAACAAAGCAACTGACATACATCTTAAACCAGCTTGGAGTGTTGGCTTTGTCAGTGGTTGAGAAGCCAAGGACTGGATGACTGTGTATTCTGAACACTTTTTAGGTTGAGCTTTCAAGACCTCTTGAATATACTTTCGTATATACTTCTATGTGGGCTTACTGCTTTTCATTGGTTTGTTTCAGTGTTCTTTAAAAATCCTTGCTTGCTAGTGGTCAATCTTTCCTATTTGTCCCCCCTTTTCAATCCAGAGGAGCAATTCCCCAGTACTCGTACCCTTCCACTTGTCTCATTGTAGCATCTGTTTAGGGACTACTTTTTCATTACTCTAAGAGCATTTGACCGGAGCGCTTGAAGTTCTCAGTTGCTCTGAGTTTAGACTTCTGTTTATTTAAACAAGGCTGTAATTCTTGTTATCTCCTCGCATCTGTTGAACCCTACTCCCCTGTGTGCCTGCAGAGGTACTTAAACTCCTGCCGATCCTCTCCACCCCATGCTGCCCCCCTTGTCTCCCGACCCTGCCTTTTCTTCCATTTTCTTAGTGAGCCCCGTTGTTTCAGATGTCAGCAGCTCACCCTCCCTTTAACTCTGCATGGTGTCCTCCCGGCCTGCTCCTCCGATTGGCCGGTGCCTATGCCTTTAAATCTTGACTTCAGTGGTCTGGCCTTGTGTGACATGACGCCCTCTTTCACCAAGAGGTACCTCTTTAAGAGTGAGGCACAAGTCATGTGTGCTTTTTATTATGTAAACACATTCTGCTACTGTAGTGCGGGACTTGCTTAAAGGCCCTGGAACTTTACTGGTAAAATAAAAGAACAATTGTTACTTACCTGTAAACAGGTGGTTCTCCAGTATTGGTGTCTTTCATAGATTCACATGCTTGAATATTCCCCGTCGTCGGAGTGGGAGTCCCACGGTAAATAATATAGCAATATATACAGTCATAATATATATATATACATATACATAAGTAATCATATAAAAACAGAGATATAAGTAAGTGATAAACATCAAGAATGTCCCTATAAGAAATCTCCATAGAGATACATGGAAAGAGAAAAAAGACATTCGCAGTCTATCTCTGTCATTATGTTAGTCCAAACTACGGCCAATCAGGCTCCAGCTCCTCTCTAGAACCTTCTCCTCAGAGCTCCTCACCTCAGATTTTCGTAGCACCAAAGTGACTTTAGAGTGTATGAGGAGAAGAGAGCCTCTGAAGGGAGGAGGGAGGGTCGCATGTGAATCTATGAAAGACACCAATACTGGAGAACCACCTGTTTACAGGTAAGTAACAATTGTTCTTCTCCAGTATTGGGGTGTCTTTCATAGATTCACATGCTTGAATATAGAATAGCCAGCAGTAACAATTATCATTGTTTCCAGAGTCATAACAGCACTAAAAATTGTAATGCCAATCAATATCCTTATATATATGATATTACTGAATATCTATATAAGTGTAAATGAACCATTATTTCAACGGTACATGGAAACAATATGGAGGAGGGAAGGAAGAGGCTCACCTTATTTAAAAAGATTACGAAGCACTGCCTGTCCAACTGCAGCATCCTCTTCGTTTAAAGTTGCCAAGCAGTAGTGTCTAGTAAACGTATGTCTGCTCGACCACGTAGCTGCTCTGCAGATCTGATGCAAAGGCACTCCAGCAAATAAGGCAGTTGAGGATGACATTGCTCTAGTGGAGTGAGCTCTCACTGGTGATTGCAAAGGCTTGTTTGCCTTTTGATGGCAGAAGACGATGGCTGCTGAAATCCAACGTGCCATAGTCGGTTTTGTAACTGGACGTCCCTTGTGATAGCGTCCATAAGCTATGAAGAGTTGATCAGACTTTCGAAAAGAAGCTGTTCTGTTGATGTAGAACTTTAAACATCGTTTCACATCCAAGGAATGTAATCTTTGCTCCGCAGGAGTTTGAGGATTAGCAAAGAAAGTCTTTAAGATCACTGGCTCGTTAATATGAAAGTCTGAAGGCACCTTAGGCAAGAATGTTGGATTAGTGCGCAATACTACAGAATCTGGTTTGAACTGTAGGAAAGGAGGATTTGTTGTAAATGCATGAATGTCACTGACGCGCCGTGAAGACGTTAGCGCTAGAAGAAGAGCCACCTTCCATGTCAGATACTTCAAATCGACCTTGTGTATAGGTTCGAATGGTGGTCTCATTAGTTGTGCCAACACGATGTTAAGATGCCACAACGGAGGAGGGCGTCTAACAGGTGGAAATTTGTGAAACAACCCTTTGAAGAATTGATGGATTATCCTTGAAGAACAAAGGGAAGTTGAACCATCCTGACGGAAACGGGAAATTGCCGCCGGAAAAACTCTCAAGGTTGCATGAGAAAGTCCGGAATTAGCTAATTGCAAGAAGAACGGTAGCAATTGTTCTGGTGTAGAGTGAAATGGATGAACCCATTAGATGCACACCAATGGCAGAATCTCCTCCATTTCAACTTGTACGTTTTTATCGTAGAAGGAGCCCTCGCCTGAGCCAAGATGTCTCTACAGTCCTGTGGAATGTCTAGATGGGCAAATTCACAGTGCTCAGGTTCCAAGCTGATAAACTCAGTGATGAGGGATTTGGATGACAAATTTTCCCCTTGCTCATAGTGAGTAGATCTGCTCGAGGATGTAGGAGGATTGGTTCGCATTTGGACAGTAGGAGTAGTTCCGAGAACCATGCCTGTCGAGGCCATCGTGGGGCTATGAGAAGTAGATGGCAGGGCTGCCTCCGCATCTTCAACAGGACCCGAGGTACGAGAGGGATTGGGGGAAAAGCGTAGGCAAACAGATTGTACCAGTTCATCAAAAGGGCATTGCCCCGTGACCCTTGATGGGGATGCCAGCTTGCATAATCTCGGCATTTCCGGTTCTCCGGTGTGGCAAAGAGATCCAGCGGTGGACGACCCCATTGTCGAAATATCATCTCTAGAGTTGGCTGATGTAACTCCCATTCGTGGGTCGACGAGGAGGACCTGCTCAGGGAATCCGCTAGGATATTGGATACCCCTGGTAGATGAACTGCTGCAATTGTGATGCGATGGTCGAGAGACCAATCCCAGATCGACTGAGCTAGTCGTGACAGTTTCGGAGATTTTGTTCCGCCCTGCTTGTTGATGTAGTGCATGCAGGTTGTATTGTCCGTCTGAATTAGGATTGTTTCTCCCTGGATTAGAGGAAGGAACGACTTGAGAGCTAGAAATATAGCCATGAGTTCCAGCCTGTTGATGTGCCAGGTCTTTTGACACATCATCCACTTCCCCTTTACTGACAAGTCCTCCAGATGAGCACCCCATCCTTCCAGAGAGGCGTCTGTTGTTATGGTCATGTCTGGGACTGCCAACAGAAATGAAATCCCTTCTGTTAGATTCAACGGTTGTGTCCACCATTTGAGTGCCGACTTCATCCGATCTGTGACGTTTATAACGTCGTTGAATGAACCCGTAATCTGACGCCATTCAACGTCTAGTTCTTCTTGGATGGGCCGTGTCCTTAATCTGCAATGAGGGATCAAGGCAATGCACGATGACGCCATCCCCAGAAATGACTTCAATAGTCTTACAGAAACGGATCATTTTGATCTGATAAGGGTTACCAGTCGAAGAACCCTTTGTAGACGGTCTTGGGAGAGAAATGCTCTTGCTGACACTGTATCCAATGTTGCTCCCAGAAAATCCTTGCGAGGAGAAGGTTGCAGATGGGACTTTGAGGAGTTTATAGAAAGGCCTAAGGAGCGAAACACCTCTTGGCAAAGACGTGTGTCCTGTAGAAGTTGATCTTCCGACTGTGATTTTAGGAGACAGTCGTCCAGATATGGGAAGATCTGAACACCCTGGAGACGTAGGAACGCTACCATAGGAGCGAGCAGCTTTGTAAACACTCGAGGGGCTGAACGTAGACCGAATGGTAATACCTTGAACTGGAAATCCTTTCGACCCACTCGAAAGCGTAGAAATTTCCGATGCCGATGTAGTATGGGGATATGAAAATATGCATCTTGGAAATATTTTTATTGAGTTTTGCAAACAAAAAGCAACATACATTGGCATAAAGTTCAGCAGTACATCCGCCCATCGGGAGTGCAATGAATCTGTACGGGCACACTCAAAATACATTGGTGCCCCATCGGTATCATACAATAGTATCCACATCATTCTGCGAGCAAACAATAGTTTGGCTATTCTTGGTCGCTTAGTTCAGAGTCTGAAGCATCGCGTGGGGGTTCACATATGTTTCCTCTATACACATTCCACCCACCCCATACCTGGGTCCATTTTCTGGGGCAGCCTCTATGCACATATACAGTTTTTTCAACAATCATTGCGGAGTCCATGTCCCGGATCCATTGAGCGAGGGTCGGTGGTTGCCCCGATCCCCTTCTCTGGGCTATATTGCGCTTCGCCAGCATGAGTCCCAGTGTCACCCAGAGTCGTGCCACTCTATTAAGGTCTGTCTGTTCCCCTTGGTCACCTGGGAGAGTGTGTGCAGTATTCCCTTCCAGTACAGAGTTATGACAGGGCATTCCCAGAAAGAGTTCCCTCCATCCCACACTGCCTGAGACATTGGGGGGAGTCCGCACGCTTCAGTTTAAATAAGAGTGTACGGGTGTAATACGTGCGGTGCAGAATTTTTTAGTTGGACCAGCCGTAGTTTGGACGATATGCCCACCTCCTTAGGGGAGGAAAGCGCCGCCTGCCAATCCGCTTCATCCAAGTCCCCCAGTTCTGCCTCCCATCTACTCTTAAGGGTCGCAAATGGGTCAGGTCGATTGTTTATCATTTTCCGGTAAGTTAGGGACGTCGCTCTTTGTGTCAGATGTTCCGTGAGGAGCCGGTCTTCCAGTGGCGACGACTCCGGGAGCCGGGTCCCGGGCGGGATTGCCGCCTGAAGTGCGTGACGGATTTGTAAGTACCTGAAACGTTCAGTGTCAGCCAGGTCGTAATCTGCTTGTAGTTGGGTAAACGTGACCACCTCTCCCTTCTTCCAGAGGTCACCGACCCTGGAGATGCCAATTAGATCCCACTGGTGGAACCCCTTGGTGGTGCGTAGCACCCCAAGCTGTTTCGCCTCCCACAGAGGCGTAGCCTGGGTAACCCTTCCTGCCCATCCCAGAGTCCGCTGTGCCGCAAACCATATCTGGAGGGTATGCGCCGTAGGCCCCGCCGGACAGCGACCCCCCTTGGGGTTGTAGAGCGCTCCCATGACCCCCTCGACCCCCAGCAGCTGCCGATCCATACGATACGCCGGGTCATCTCCAGGCACATGAAGCCACTGATTTACAACCATAAGTTGCGATGCCCAGTAATACATTCTTATGTCCGGGAGGGCTATACCTCCATCGTACCACCCACTGGTGAGCTTATGGAGTGCTATCCGCGGCGCCTTATCCTCCCACAATAGGCTGGTGACCTCCGCGTTGACGGCGGCGAAATACGTAGGCGCAACCGGGAAGGGAGTGTTTTGGAGTACGTATAAGAATCTAGGGAGGGCCAACATTTTGAAGAGAGCGGCCCTCCCCAGCAGTGTCAGGGGCAAGGAACGCCAGTGCTTGACGTCGCTGCAAAGCCTATGTAGGGGCTTCGTTAGATTTTCAGCAACAAACCTTTCCTTATCAGCGGTTACATAGATGCCCAAGTATTTGAATCCGTCCTCCACCACCCGAATCTCACATCCCCTCGGGAGCCGAGGCGGGGTTCCTCGGAGCATGTATACAATAGATTTCTCCCAGTTTATCTCATAGCCGGACATCCTCCCGTACGACGCATAGATGTCCAGGAGGCAAGCGATTGAGCGCGCCGGCGAGGCCAGGTACAGCAGAACGTCATCCGCATATAGGGAAATGCGATCCTCCCATCCCATCGTCCATTTTAGGACCGGATCCTGCCGCACCCACGCCGCCAGCGGCTCCAGAGCCAGAGCAAAAAGGAGCGGGGAAAGAGGGCAGCCCTGCCGCGTCCCCCGTCCCAACGGGAAGGTGTCCGAGACATGCCCGTTAACTACCACCTGTGCCAGTGGCTCGGTGTACAAAAGCTGGATCCAGGCGCACATCTTGGGACCGAGTCCCATGTGGCGAAGAACGGCAAAGAGGAATGGCCACTCCACCCGGTCGAACGCAATCCGTGCGTCCAATGACAAGATGGCCGCATCCTCCTCTATCGAGGAGCGGCACGCGAGAATCCCGTGGAGACGCCGTATATTCAGAGCTGTATTTCGGTGAGGCATAAATCCCGACTGGTCCGGGTGTATCAGGGTCGAGAGGTACGGCTGTAACCTCGTCGCCAGCACCTTTGCTAGGATCTTCGCCTCTGCGTTCAACAAAGAAATTGGGCGATAGGAAGCGCACTCGTGCACGGGTTTGTTAGGTTTTGGGATTGCCACTATGGTAGCCCCTCTGATCTCGGGGCAGGATCCCGATCGATAGACTGTCTTTGTACATGGCCAGTAAGTGCGGGACCACCAGAGTGGCGTTCTGCTTATAGAATTCAACCGGAATTCCATTTGGCCCCAGCGCCTTCCCAGCGCGAAGGGCCAGTATTGCTAATGTGAGCTCCTCAGCCGTCAGGTCCGCCTCCAGGGTCTCAGCCCCAGAGGGGGTCAGCCGCGGCATTGCGATGTCCCGAAGGAAGGCCTCATTATCCGCCACAGTAGATGAGGCCTCCGGCGTATATATCGTTCTGTAGTGGGCCGCCAAGGCCTCCGCGATTTGCCGCGGCTCCGACGTATAATCTCCCGAGTCCAGCCTGATCCGCGCCACCCATCGTGCCGCGCGCTCCCCCTTTTCAAGCCAGGCCAGCAGTTTACCTGCCTTGTCCCCCAGCTCATAAATCGTATGCTGAGTTGCCACCTGTTTAGCTCGGGCGGCCTCCCAAAGATGGGACTTATATTCCTGCTGCGCCATGCGGACTCTATGTGCCGAGTCTTCATCCGCATGTGTGGCATGGTCCGTCTCCGCCTCACTCACCCCCGCTCAAGCTCCAGCACCGCCAGCTGTTGGGTTCTCTTGTGGTCGGCAATCATGGAGATAGCCTGTCCGCGAAGGACTGTTTTATAAGCCTCCCAGAGCGTCGTTGGGCTCCCCACGGAATCTTTATTTTCAGCAAAGTATTGTTTGGTCGCCGCCTGAAGGGCTTTGCTAATTTTAGGGATTTTGAGATAACCCGGGTGAACTGGGAATACCCTGCGTTTATGTGGGTCGAAGGTTACAAATGTAATGACCACCGGAGAGTGGTCCGAAATGCCCCTGGGTAGGTGCGACACTTCAGTCATTCCCTTTAACCCCGTGGGTGATGTGAAAATGTAATCTATGCGAGAAAGAGTGTTGTGGGCCCCCGAGTGAAATGTATATTGCCTCTCCCCGGGACTGTACGTTCTCCAGGTGTCTATGAGGCCGAGTGCCTCCGTGAATTCACGCAGAATGGGGGTGGCGCTGCCGTGGTCCCGGAATGAAGACCTATCCAGTGGCGGGTCCATGGTCGCATTAAAGTCCCCACCCATGATGAGCTCCCCATGCGGTAGCGCCAGCAGGAACTCACCCAATGCCCTGAAAGTAGCCTGGTGGAGTGTCGGGGGGATGTATACTGTCACCAGATTATACAACTTCCCTTCCCATTGGCAGGTCAGAGCCGCGAAGCGGCCCTGCTCCTCCCTACAGGAGTCAACCATGATCAGGGGATAGCGTTTGTTGACTAATATGCCCACCCCTCGGGACCCAGTCGTGAACTCAGAATGTATCGCCATCTTGAATCCCCATCTGTCTAGCGCTTTCGTGGTTGTGCCCACTAGATGCGTTTCTTGCAGGAGTGCCACCGCCGGCCCTCTACGCTTGAGATACTGTAGTACCAGCCCTCGTTTGATCTTGTCTCCCAATCCGTTCACGTTCCATGACAGAACACTGAAAGAGGGGCTGTGTTGCTGTGCCTGTCCCTCTTCGGAGCTAGCGGTGGCCCCCTGGGTCTCGCTTTGCGTTTCCCTTGTCATGTATGATTATGGAAAGTGTTCGCTGCTGTGCACCCCTCCTTTGGGCCCTAACCGGCCTATCTTGCCAAATACGCCAATGAGTAGTTGCTAAACCTAAAACAAAACACAAACCAACGTTACCAAGCTGCCCCCGTCCCCCCAACCCCCCTCCCTGCCTCGCTGCCCAGCGGACTTAAAACTACCCGCCACCCCAACTTAGCAGAGTGTTTAGTTCCCATAACTTGCTACTTGCGTATGGGGGGGGAAGCCGCTCACTGTCCCTCGGCCGATCCCAGCTCCATGTGCTCGTCCATACAAGAAACCGGTTGCCAGAAGAGAATAAAGTTCAAAGACAACAGCGCCCCTGCCCCTTCCGAGTCTCCTGTGATCGCCTGGTTCAATCAGGCATTTGACGCCTCTCTGTCGCCAAATTCGGTTGCTCCATCGCAGCCTCAGCTCCGCGGCGCGCCGCCTTCCGCTCCTGACCCAGCATCCTCCAGGTTCTCGGGGGAGGCAGAATGGCTGCGAGGGGCGCGTTACGCTCGGCCCTTCGTTCCCGCCGGACGCCATCCCTCCAACCACTCCGTGGCCTCCGTCGGTGTGGCAAAGAACCAAGTGCGCCCCTCAGCCTCCACCCGCAGCTTCGCTGGATAAAGCATCGCATACTTAAGGTCTCGAGCGCGGAGTTCCGCCTTGACCGCAAGGAAGTCACGCCGTTGCCGCGTTACTGTCGCGGTGTAGTCCGGATAGAGGGTAACCGTGCAGTTGTCCACCCTTAGCGGGGGGCGGTACGTGCCGCATGGAGGATCGCGTCCCTGTCGCGGAAGTTGAAAATGCGGGCCAGGATCGGGCGTGGGGGGGCCCCAGGTCTCGGCCTCCCACCGGGCACCCGGTGTGCCCTCTCTACCGAGAAAAATTTGGAGAGCCCACGTGGCTGCAACTGTTCCGTGATGAGTTTTTCCACGAAGAGGTCCAATGCCGGGCCGCGCTCACTCTCCGGCACCCCCACGACGCGCACGTTGTTCCTCCTGGACCTGCCCTCCTGGTCATCCAGCTTGACCAGCAGCTGCTTTTGCACCAGTTCCAGAGATTGTATTCGCTTCTTACTCTCGGCCGCTTCGTTGGTGAGGGTCGCCGTAGTCGCTTCGACCTCGGACAGTCTCGTATTAATTTTTGCAACGTCAGCTCTGAGCAGCGTAACGTCTGTGGAGATCGTGCCGATGGAGGCCTGCATCTGGCTCAGCGTGGCCATGACATCCACCAGGGTAATCTCTTTAGTCTTTTCAGGGGGGGGAGTGTGGAAATATGGATTTTTCTGGTCAGTTATGTCCCCTATCTTGGACCCCAACGGTTCTATGTGCATGTTACAAGTACATGTATGTTCCCTCCAGTTCCAGTTATGAAGACGCAAATACATGTGCGTCCACCGTTAACATGTCCTCTGTCAGATCCGCCATGAATAGGCCGGATATTCCATTCCTAAGTATGAAAGGCCACCGGCTTTATATGGTTCACTTATGCCATTTTACAGTCCAGGCAAGTAGGCCCTGATTCTGTCATCAAACTCTTCTTGCCTTCTGCCTCTGAAAGCTCCAGTCTGAGCCTGCATCTGTGACCATGAACTTTGTCTCATTCTCTGCGCGGCTCACGAAGCCTGACATCAGCCTGCTGCCTGCCAAAAACTGTATTTCACCTTCGAAGTTATCTGCTCCGATCCCTGCCCAATGCATTCCTGTCTAGTAGTTTAAGTAAACATTCTGCCAGCTACCGAGCAAAGGCCCGGTTTCTCTGTCTTCATGCAAGTAATTCATAGCCCTATTACTATGGAAGATTCCGCCCTCGCATCTAGTATAGACGCCTAGACGCTTGTACACGCACTAACAGTCAGTATAGTCAGTATAGAATAAGATTCTACTCGAAGAGACCTCTCTTTTGGATAACTTAGTTCTTTAAACATAGGATGTTAGATATGATTTGGGATTAGGTTGACTTGACCCTCCAGACTTCTGTCGCCACATGTAGAGCTAAATGTCAAGTCCCCTTCACCCCCTAGTTGCACGTCAATTACACGTCATGCTGCTGCGCGCGCATATCTGCCAAGTATTTCTGCTGACATTGCGAAATTCTTTCATGTAACCACCCTCTTATGACATCACATCTGATGACGTTCTTTAAATCACTCCCAGTTACGCCTATTTTTGCTACGTACGAATATATTATCACCACTATCAATTGTTACGCCTCTTGTATTTGCCTCACTGTAATGCCTATTGTATAAAAGTAATTGATTGTTAATAATGTATGTACTTCACTTCCTGAACCTTCGTGGTGATGGAACCTGGAGCAACCGATTATAATCGACCACTGGAATAAAGCCCATTCCGAACCTCTAATACCACGGATTCTGCCTCTTATTTACTGAGCTATTTTATTATGTTTCTGTATCAAATTAAGTCCCGGTAATTAAATTATTTACCACATGAATGGCGCCCGAATAGGGACACTTTCTCATCTCACGCGCCGGCGGTGCGTTGCAGGCCCGGTCTCCTGCCACAGCTGGACGGACAATAACGCGTACCAGCAGGATTTCCTGTATCTCCCTCCGGTCAAGCGGGGGCGACTGAGGCTGCGATCAACACCCAGACGAGGCGGTGAGAAGTGCGAAGTATCCCGACCAGAGCCTAGCTGAGAGAGCAAGATCCGAGGTATACAGAGGCCCACCAGTTTTCCGAAGTCCCAAGTCGAGTCCAGTGTCCGAAGTGTTCGAGTCGAGTCCAGTCCGGTTCAAGTTCAGTTCAGTTTCCGAGGCCTTCCGTTCCGAGCTACCCGGTGAGTACCATTACTGGGGAGGCGTTCTGGCGTGCACATAAGTTGTGCCGGTCCAGACGGGTTTGGGTACACAAATCCGGTCTGCACTGTTTCAGCAGTGTATCTGTACTGTTTAGCAGTATATCTAGTATATCAAGTATATAAATTCAGAATAATTCAGTTCAAGTCGAGTATTATGTTTAGTGATTAAGTTTTTCTTAGATCGTCATCATCATCGTTGCTCAGTTAAATGTTAAATGTTAAATGTTTTAATAACGTCCTGCATATTGTGGTATGAATGACTGTTCATTATTGTGTTTATTGTATTAAGTTTGTTCAAAATCCAGTATCAGATCAGTTCTCATTAAGTTTGTTCAAAATCAAGTATCAGATCAGTTTTCAATATGCCGCTCTTTTCGAAATTAAGACAGATCACAACAAGAAAAGGGGTACTCGAAGAAGCCGTTCCTATTCCTCCTAGGGACACTCCAGGGCACTTCATGTATCATAAACATGGCTTAGACGCTATATTATTTCTTGATTTATGGGTAGACTACACTAAGGAATTACCAGAAAGTCAGAGGTGGCCCGCGGCTGGGACCTGGGATGCAGAGTGCATCGTGAAAGTAGAGGAAGAATTATGGAAAAAGAAAGCTAGATAATCACAGAAAGACGCCATTGAATTATGGCGTAAAGAATCGTATAGACGTACAGAAAAAACACGTAGACAGGAAGAGAAGAGTAAAGAGAATTCAAATGAAGTCCGAGAAAATCTATTAATTGAAGAAGGTGCACGAGTGAAATCAGAACAAGTAGACAGACAAAGAAATGCCCTTATGAATGGTATGTATCCCCTTCTGGCCGAAGGATTACCTAAGGCTACTCCAGGGATACCAAAAGACTTGCCAACCCCATTATTTCCAATAAAGGTACATCCTAAGGGGCATCCTAGAACCGCAGAAGATGTTTTTCTTTCCTCATATTTAGATGACGCAGCTCCCGAGTATGCTAATCCCGCCCCACATAGACCGCCTGCCAGGGAGGTTCAACGCCAAGATCCAGTACCCGTATCCCTACAGCAACAAGTTCTGACACAAGTTCCGGCAAGCACATCTGTTTCTGCATCTGTTCCTACAGCTACTTCTATAGCTGTATCCACACCTATAGTTGCTGTATCACGTTCAACGAATCCTTTCACACCAGATACCCCAGACGGGGCTACCGGAGGTGCTACCAATATCTTTTCTACGCCACCTAGAATAAATAAACTTACTTTTCAAGAGTCAGCACATTCACGTACCCCCAAACTCATAAATGCCCGTACGCTTAAGGAACTTCTTATAGATTGTAGATATGACCCTGTGCCCGGAAAAGAGGACGAAATGACCCTAGCATCATTACGTATCAGACGAGCCGCGGTGTATTTAGGGAAGTTACCAGGAATGACTGCGCATCTAGATAATATATACCATTTTGTCCAAACAGGGCGAGATTCTGAATGTATTAACAGAGCTATGGAATACCAGAAAGTGGAAATACAGGGGGAACTGTTACGTTTCCTCATAAATTGTGTGATCAGAAATCAAGACCGACCGGGGGTAGACCCGGAAGCAATGCAAATTCTTACCAGATGGAGCCAGAATATATCAGAAGGGAGACATGATAAGCAAAACTGTATAATAGCCATGTGCCGAAAGATCCGTAAAGAAATAGAACGCCTACACGAAGAAAGATTAGCGGTAGACCAGTTCGAACAAAGCGAGGAAGAAGCATCAGGACTGCCCACAGGACAGTCAGAAACTATAGCCTATGTAGGTAGAGGAAGATCTTGTAATAATACTAGATGTCTTACTGACCCGATACGTCCGATATGTCTAAAAAATAACAGGAATTTTCAAACACCTATAATAAATATAAGGTCCCCCGAGCATTCGTTCCAAGCCGCTGACAAATTACTGCGAGAACGAAGGGGTTATCATTTTCTCGATTCTATGGATGAACAAGAATTAGCCAGGTCAGCTGTCCATTGGGTTGACAGTCCCGGGAAGTATAGTGATGATACAGTAGCACACACATTTTTGAATCTCACCCCAGATGAACAGCGTTTAGCTGGGATTTATATGATTCAACAACTTCTTATACTATATAAAAGCCAACATTCAGATCCTGGTCCCTTACCTGATATATTGACTGAATTACTCACGAATAAATGGAGAGGTTTAGGTACTAAGCTAATTAAAGAAATACTAGAATCAAGAAAGCAGTACATTCTTTTTGTATGTCCAGGACATGTCTCACTGCCCATTAAGGAAAGAACCACCTATTACATGGACAGACAGAATCCCTTACGAGAAGTACACCCAATAAAAGGCGAGGACAATGAGTTTAAACGTGTATTTGTATATACACCCATATCGAAAATAGAATTGTTAGAAATGAAGAAAGTGGTACCCAGTCATGACAAAGACCCAGCGGGTTTCCACCGAGAAATTAAAGACATGTTACTCATGGGAGAGTATACCTATCCCGACATTATGACAATATTAAAGGTATTAATGCCTGCTGGCATTTATGAAAAACTCAAGGAAAAAGAGTGGGAGGTGGGAGACCAAAAGATAGATTGGACAGCATTAGAAAATGAAGAAAAGGCCCGAGGTCCAGGTTCGGGGCTTGGGGACAAAACTAAAGCACTACCAGGTTTACTAGTACAGGTACTGCCACGTTTATTAACCACGAAAAAGGAAGACTGGGGTGCAATTTCAGCCTGTAAACAAAAGCAAGATGAAGACACTAGTGATTTCTATGCACGATTTGAAAAATGTTTCGGTATAAATAGTGGCATAAAAGCAAGTAGCGAATCATACCCACATCTGTTTGTGACAAAATTAGTTGAAAATTCCTTGCCCCAAGTGAAGAATAGAGTATTAAAATTCGAGAGTACCTGGCAAGGTAACACTCCATCACAAATGTTACAAATGTTACAGTATCATCACAATAGAATTAGAGAGGAACAAGATCATGAACAAAGACGCATGAAAGACACGAAAATGAAAATGCTAGTCTCCCAGACAGTTCCAGCTGAAGGACATAAAAAGGGTACGACACATTCTGGCGATTTAGCAGGACCTGTAAAAGGGACATGCAACTATTGTAAACAACTAGGTCATCATGTACACGATTGTCCAGTCCTGAAGCGTAATATCGCCACGGGTATTACAAAAGAAAGACCACGGCCACTTAGACAGGATCAGAATGAACAAGGAGCCTTGCAGCATGCACAGTCCATGCCAGCTCCACAACAGACTATACAGTTTGTGCCAGCTGCACCAGCGCTGCCTGTTGCTGCCACGCAAACCACGACACGACAACTGTACCAGACCGCACAGTATGACTATCCTGATTATCAACGATATGCATGAACCAGCCTAGAGAGGGAAGTTGACTTACCCCTTATCGAGATCCCTGTAGATCAAGAAGGACCTTATGTACATAGTGAATTATTAGGCCAAGACAGAAAATTTTTACTCGATACAGGGGCAAGTCGAACAACTATAAAACGTAGTGAAGTTCCAGGGGCACCCCTCTCAGGCTCACAGAATATTTCCCTTGGTTTTTCAGGAAAACCTATTGTTAATGAAGTGTCACAACCTCTTCCACTTACGATAGGACCTTTGACCCGAACTACAGATTTATTGCTTACTAAATCATGTCCAGAAAACCTGTTAGGAATAAAGACATTGAAAGCTCTAGGAGCTATAATATGTTGTTCTCCGGAAGGAGTAAGATTGTTTTTACGTGATTTTAAAGGTCATTATGTGTCTAGAGACATGGATCCCCGATTGCAGACTTTACCTACACATCTATGGGCACAAGGCCCTACTGATGTTGGTTGCATGAATATTACACCATATCGAGTTACACTAAAGGCAGGAGTGGTACTACCACGAATGCGACAATACAAGTTACCACCAGATGCTGTAGTGGCTTTACTACAAATCATTGACGAGCTCATTGCCCAAGGAGTGGTTGTAGAAACAGACTCCAATGTATGTAATTCACCGATAATTCCGATTCTCAAACGAACAGATCCGAAGGCCCCGCCAGTATATCGATTGGTTATTGATCTGCGCGAATTAAACAAGTGTATTGTGCCACAATTCCCTGTGGTCCCCGATATCTCATCATTACTGACAGCTATTGATTCCGAAGCAACATTCTTTACTGTAATTGATCTCAAAAATGCCTTTTTCAGCGTCCCAATAGATCCGGAAAGCCAATATTTGTTCGGATTTAGTTTAAATGGACGTAGCTTCAAATTCTCACGCGCACCTCAAGGATTTACAGAAAGCCCCAGCATCTATAGCCAAGCACTGAAACGAGAACTCGACAGTATCCACATGCCAGTTAACACTGCCTTGCTTCAATATGTCGATGATCTGCTGATCACCGCTAGAAGCGAACCCGAATGTGAGAAAGCATCACTGACAGTTTTACAATTTCTAGCCGAAAAGGGGCACAAGGTGTCCCCTTCTAAGCTGCAATTCTGTGTCCAGCGAGTTGTTTATCTTGGACACTCGCTGTCCAAGGAGGGAAGGCAGCTTACACCCGACCGCATTCAGTTAATAGCTAACATGCCAATACCCAAGACACAAAAGGAGGTACGGGCTTTCATAGGCCTCACTTCATATTGTAGGCAGTGGATCCCTCAGTATGCATTTCTAGCAAAACCACTCATTCAGTTGACAACACAGGAGGCAGCCACATCGACTGTTCTCCCTTGGACTCAGGAACATACACAAGCTTTTGAAAGCTTAAAGAAAGCTTTATGTCAAGCACCTGTTTTAGCAACACCATGTTACAGTAAACAGTTTACACTCTTTATTACAGAACGCGAAGGTACTGCCTTGTCAGTACTCACACAGGAACAAGCAGGAGCACACAAACCATGTGCTTATTTTTCTAGTACATTAGATCCCGTAGCTCAGGCTCTGCCTGCGTGCCTGAAATCAGTGGCAGCGACAGCTTTAGCAATCAGACAAAGCGATGCCATAGTGTTAGGACATCCATTGACAGTACAAGTACCACATGCAGTGGAGGTTCTTGTGAATCGAACGCAAACACAACATTTGACTATAGCAAGACTTACAGGGTATGAACTAACACTGTTTCAGCCACATATAGAAATCAGACGTTGTAACACATTGAATCCTGCCACACTTTTACCTGTAAATGGAACAGACCCACTAGCACATGATTGTATTGAAGTTATTACAATCACGACGAAACCCAGACAAGATTTAACCGATGTCCCATTATCAGACCCAGACCTGACGTTGTATGTAGATGGTTCATGTATGAGAAAAGGTACAGGAGAACTAGTGGCCGCTTACGCAGTCACAACAGACACTGAAATCATTGAAACAAATTGCATAAATACCTTGTCCGCTCAAGCAGCAGAGCTCGTCGCTCTGACACAAGCCTGTATTCAAGCCACAAATAAAAAAGTCAACATATACACTGATTCACGTTATGCATTCGGAGTCGTACATGACTTCGGCGTGCTGTGGCGAGAGAGAGGTTATTTAACTTCTCACGGTGCCCACATTCAGCACGGACCCCTCATTCATGCTTTATTAGATGCAATACATCTACCCACTGCAATATCAATTATGAAATGTAAAGCTCATACGAAAGTTACTGATATCATTTCTCAAGGCAATGATTTAGCTGATAGAACAGCTAAACAGACTGCTCAAACTCAAACATCCGACATGACAAAGACAATAGTCCCGACGCCAACACATTGTATGACGGTTTAAGATCCTACTCTTGACGTAATTGACATACAGACACATGCTACACCAGACGAAATAAAGAAATGGACTGAATTAGGAGGGATCCAAACCGATCAAGGATGGATGATGAAGGAAAAGTCTGTGTGGTTCCTTCCTGATTCAATGGTCCAAGTTATAATTAACACTGTACATAGTCCAGCACATCTAGGAGAAAAAGCTATGCTAGATAGCATTCAACACATTTGGTTTAATAAACATTTACGAGCTGCAGCCAAACAAAAAGTTCGTACCTGTATGATCTGTTGCCAGTTCAACCCAGGAAAAAGCGTTCCCGTAGAACAGGGTGGATTTCATCCTCCTGATCATCCTTTTGAAGTCCTCCAGATGGATTATATCCAGATGGAACGATGTAGAGGATTCAAATATGTTCTCGTAGTTGTGTGTGCTCTTTCCCGTTGGACGGAGGCATACCCGGTTTCAGATTACACTGCCCCGACTACTGCCAAACAGTTGGTTCGAGAATTCTTCCCACGATACGGTTTACCACGTGTTGTTCACTCAGATAACGGCCAGCCGTTCTCATCCGAATTAATGAAACACGTTTCACTTTTGTTAGGCTATCAGTGGAAATTCCACTGTGTCCGACACCCCGAAGCAGCAGGTCTCGTAGAAAGACATAATCAGACTCTGAAAATAAGATTATCCAAAATATGCAGAGAGAAAGGTGTCGACTGGGTAGTAGCATTACCAGTTGCACTCTTTTACACAAGAATGGTAGCACACTCTCGAACAGGGCTATCCCCGTATGAAGTGATCTTCGGCAGACCACCAAATATGTGGGGGACGCCTATACCACGCAAAATAACTGATATTGACTGTAACATGCTGACAGATTACTTGGCTTCCTTGATGTCTGCACTACAATCTTGTCGTTCACAGGTAGCTGCAGCTTTTCCTGACAACACTGAGGTGAAACCCCATGACGTGGTTCCGGGAGACTTGGTCCTCGTGAGGAACTTTGATCGAAAGACTCAGCTGGAACCTAGGTAGAGGTCACCTCAGCTGGTGTTGCTCACCACAAGAACAGCCGTGAAGATCGAAGGCAGAAAAGGATGGATTCATTCAAGTCATATCAAGAAATTTCATGGACTAAAATCAGATGTGAATACCACACCTTGTGTGTCTTCACCCATTGACTCAAAACTTCCTTTTGTGGAAAAAAGTGATTCCGAACATTATAAATTAAAGCTCAGGCCCAATCAGTCGAGCAATTTGATTGTTTAAGTCCTCTCCAAGGTGAAGCGGTTGAATTGTCTCTGACATGTATCCCTTGGACCTGAATAGAGAAAGCACCCGAAAAATGTTGAAACGACAGGCGTACTGTAAATCACTGCGTAGTCATTGCATAGTGACGTTATTAATTTTGTTTTTCTCAAGTCTTTTAATAATTACTGCAAGTATATTGTTGCACATATATTATCCTATTTCTAGACATGTTTACAATGTTACTGCTGAACATTCTTTTAGTGAATTACCTCCGCTTGAGTTGTCTTATAGATTTGCACTGCGCAATAACACGTTTATTAGTATGTTGCATCATTCCCATCAGGTTAGCAATGCTACAAATTGTTGGATATGTGGCCGACTCCCTCCCTATCAGAATTATAAAGGAATTCTACCTCTCTTTCCATACCCGTTCACACACAACGGCTCCTGGGGAGCATGGTTTAGTTTAATTAATTCTCTAGATTCGAATTCTGCAGTTTATCAAGATAACTGGGTATGGGGAAATTTGAACTTAGTTTTGCTTAAAGTCTGCCACCCTAACAAGGAGGGACTTCCCCAGAGAACAGGAACTGATCTAGAAAATGAAGTGTATGGATTAGGTAATTTTACGCTCAATCTTATGATCCTAAATGTCGAATCAGAAGCTACTTCAATTTTGCCCGCTATGTCAATATTTCCAGTAAAAGGTGAATTATGTATAAGAAAGAATGGTTCCATACACATGGGCCATAGTAAATGCACCACTGTAGTAGAATTTAGTGATCAAGGCAAGTCTACATTTAGAGCTTCCCGCCATTCCTATTTCATATGTGGTCAGACGGCATATGTACGTTTACCTCTAGATTGGGATGGTACTTGCTATATTGGATTCCTTTTGCCACCTGTTTTTCTAGCTCCTGCTGATTATCACAGAAATATTCATTTAGTATATAATAGAGTAAGGAGAGATCTCCCGATAGTCGATTACACTGAAACAGCATGGGAAAAATACACAGATTTCAATAAAGGTCTCTTTCCCTATATAGGTACCGTTACTAATAGTAAGCTGATACGTAGATTAACTAGAACCCTTGAAGCAGTAGTGAACGAAACTATTTCCGCCTTAGGAAATTTAACAGAAGAGCAGTCTGCTATGCGGATTGTTGTGCTTCAAAATCGTCTTGTCCTTGACGTCATCCTGGCCGATAGGGGCGGAGCTTGTAGGGTCATCGGATCAAGCTGTTGCATTTTCATACCAGAAAATTCGCCATCTGTATATAAAGCCATAACTCGTCTTCATAAGATTGTAAGCCAGATACACCAGAATCCAGGCACCTGGACTTGGTCCGGTTGGTTTTGGAGTGTATTATCTACCTTTGGATGGAAGGTCCTATCTTTCCTAGGTATTGGCCTTCTCATACTATTCAGTTGCTGTCTATGTCTACAATGTGGACCAGCGATTTGTGGTCTGTGTGCCACATCGTGCATTCCACATCAAGATTTTCATTCAAGATCCCGGAAGAAGAAAGAAGAACAAATGATGCTATATGAACAGATCAATGGATTAATGAAGATTGATATCTCTTGACGGGCAAGTAGGGGACAAGGAGGGAATGTGGAAATATGGATTTTTCTGGTCAGTTATGTCCCCTATCTTGGACCCCAACGGTTCTATGTGCATGTTACAAGTACATGTATGTTCCCTCCAGTTCCAGTTATGAAGACGCAAATACATGTGCGTCCACCGTTAACATGTCCTCTGTCAGATCCGCCATGAATAGGCCGGATATTCCATTCCTAAGTATGAAAGGCCACCGGCTTTATATGGTTCACTTATGCCATTTTACAGTCCAGGCAAGTAGGCCCTGATTCTGTCATCAAACTCTTCTTGCCTTCTGCCTCTGAAAGCTCCAGTCTGAGCCTGCATCTGTGACCATGAACTTTGTCTCATTCTCTGCGCGGCTCACGAAGCCTGACATCAGCCTGCTGCCTGCCAAAAACTGTATTTCACCTTCGAAGTTATCTGCTCCGATCCCTGCCCAATGCATTCCTGTCTAGTAGTTTAAGTAAACATTCTGCCAGCTACCGAGCAAAGGCCCGGTTTCTCTGTCTTCATGCAAGTAATTCATAGCCCTATTACTATGGAAGATTCCGCCCTCGCATCTAGTATAGACGCCTAGACGCTTGTACACGCACTAACAGTCAGTATAGTCAGTATAGAATAAGATTCTACTCGAAGAGACCTCTCTTTTGGATAACTTAGTTCTTTAAACATAGGATGTTAGATATGATTTGGGATTAGGTTGACTTGACCCTCCAGACTTCTGTCGCCACATGTAGAGCTAAATGTCAAGTCCCCTTCACCCCCTAGTTGCACGTCAATTACACGTCATGCTGCTGCGCGCGCATATCTGCCAAGTATTTCTGCTGACATTGCGAAATTCTTTCATGTAACCACCCTCTTATGACATCACATCTGATGACGTTCTTTAAATCACTCCCAGTTACGCCTATTTTTGCTACGTACGAATATATTATCACCACTATCAATTGTTACGCCTCTTGTATTTGCCTCACTGTAATGCCTATTGTATAAAAGTAATTGATTGTTAATAATGTATGTACTTCACTTCCTGAACCTTCGTGGTGATGGAACCTGGAGCAACCGATTATAATCGACCACTGGAATAAAGCCCATTCCGAACCTCTAATACCACGGATTCTGCCTCTTATTTACTGAGCTATTTTATTATGTTTCTGTATCAAATTAAGTCCCGGTAATTAAATTATTTACCACAGGAGGCAGTCCGGTCTTTTTGAAATGCATACTTTTCCAGCCTCGCCTGTGCTCCCCCACGATGGCCCTTTCCCCCCATGATGTCCGGCGCAGGCTGTGTCCGCACCCCTCTTGCCACGTCCACAGGGGAGTTGGGGATGATCCGAAAAGTCAGCGGAGGGTCGGCAGGCGTCGCCGCCCGCCCCGGGGACACCGACTCACCACCTATCCGCCACTCCCGGGGTCCAACCGTCACCACTCTCCAGTCCCAACACCACGCAGGTCTCCAGCCGTGCACCGGCGCCTTACCGGGTTAGTCGCTGCCCATGCTCTGCCGGCTCCCTCAGCGCCTCTCCTACGGCCTCCTCACGTCGCCCCCGCAAGGCCACACTAGGCTGCGGGGGATGTCGAGGATCTTTCCACGGGGGGTTTCACTGCCGGGGTGGCGCCCCTATCTCTCCGCCGGTGGCTCCTCGCGTCTCAGGCGGCCCTCATGCAAGCCGGTTGCCGATGCCTACGCCACACTTCGTTTACCTCAGAAGTGGCGCCTGTAGGAGAGTAGGGTCTGCTTTCTATGTTCACCCCCACTTTTTGCTTTTGCTTTACTGGTTTTCGACTTAGATGTGGCTGTGGGCCTGCTGATCAGACCCACAGCCCTGCTGTTCTCTCTCTAAATTGATACTATGTACTTTAGGTGCATAACCCATTTGGATAGGATCACCTTATTGGCCCCTGTACAGTGTACCTTAGGTACCCAGGGCATAGGTGTACCCTAGGCCTACAAGGGGCTGCAGCATGTATTATGCCTGCCACCCCTGGCCTGGCCTTCCATTATGACACAACTGGCTGATCACTCAGCTGGGGCAAGGTTGTGTAATCACTCCTTGCTTAGGTGTAGTATTCCTATACCTAACTTACATATAGACACATGTGTACCTATCAGCCACTCCTATGGCAGGCCTTAACAATCCTGGAGGCAGAGTGCTTGGTAACATGTGAGATGGTGCTCTAGCATGAGCTGAGCCTGTCTGCAGCTTTCGGAACCATGTCCTTATAGCTGTTCTATGATATAGCCTACCATATACTCTTAAAGTGCCTTATAATCTTAAACGGTTATGGTAACTATGGTTTGGCTTTATCAAAACATGTCGTGTAAGGTGTCTAACACTTTGGAATAATACCCCCATCCCATTTCTGGGGATGAGGATATTATCCCTCCCTTCTAGAGGGAGAAGACATGTTGTAACCTACTTACCCGGTTAAAGTTAACCAGAGCCCCAGCATCACAAAATGGATGCTGCTGCCACAGACACGAGTCTGACCTCCTGCTGCTGGGAGTGATCCCTGCAAGGCAGCCTTGGACAATAGGTTTCCTGCCGTGGGAGGTGCGAGCACCACCCCAGACAGGCCTTAGTGTATTGGGGCAGGGAGGGATGAAAAGAATGAGACATGCCTGGGGCACACAAGGTGTCCCGTGCATAGTCCAGTTCAAACCGGTGCTGGGGCACTCCAGCCCCAGTCCTGGCGCGAAACTGGACAAAGGGAAGGGGGTGTAACCACCCCCCACCCAGGTCCCACCCATAAGGCGTGACCTAGCAGGTAACCCAGCCCCCCAGATTAGTATAAGAGTGGTAGCTGGGCCCCAGGAGATTAGATTATCCTGAACCTGCAACTTGAACAGAAACTCTGGACCTTCGACATTCGACGAAAGAAGAAGACTGAAGAATCTCCCTTGTGGCCAAGGAGTGGCTACCCTGTGCAAACAGGCACCATCAAGAGACTACCCTTTGCTTTGCTGAAGTTCTACGAGGGACCGACTGCAGAGCCCGATCAGAGCCTTGACTTCCAGACTTCTCCGACCCTGATCCACATCCACAGCCGAGCTGAGATCCGTGGAGGCGACGAGAGACGTGGGACCGGCTACCTGGGAAAAGTGGCTAGTATCTTCCAGTGCAGCTTCTGAGGCACCCTCGAAGTTGTGCACGGGGGATTGAGAAGCCCCAACCCCAAGCACCATCTGCACCGAAGATCAGCCCCCCACACTCCACGAGTCCTGCGTGGAGCCCTTCTGCATTTTCCTGCTTGCCACGTCTGTCCGGTTGCTTGCCCGTTGGCTAGTGGCCTCTGTGACGACGCATCCAGAAATCTTCACTGCTGGTTTGGCTCCTCCAGACTGGCTCCCGCTTCCTTGCAAAAGAGAAGCACCCCAGACCTTCCTGGTCTGCACCAGAAGCAAGTCCTCCGTTCTTCGTGGGTTCTGCTTGCCAAGGCTTGGTGAGTCCTAGTTCAACTTCGACGCCGCCGACAGCGAGAGCCTTCGTGGGACAGCTCGCCTCCTGGTCCTGGTCGTCCTCGACGTTTCCTGGTCCCCGTGGCTGCAGCGACAAGCTTCACCTTCACCTGCAATCTTCACGACATCGCCTGGTTCCTTCCTGGTTCCACGTGGTCACTGACTAGTGACCTTGACTCTGTCCCTTCTGCTTGCAGGTCTCCTCTCTTCTTGATCCCAGCCTTGGGATCCACCGGACACTCTTCACTGACTGCCTGTCAGCAACTTTCCTTCAGGCATCCATAGAAGTCCACGACAAAACCCGACGCAAGTTCACACCTATGCACCCGCAGCCCGTGGGCTAGGTAACTTGGGTACTTCGGTGCTCACAAGGGTAGTGACTATCCTAGGGTCTAGTTTCCGAGTCTCGACTCTCTAACTGCTTCAGAAGTGTCCTTAAACTGTTAATTTCTAACTGCTAGTAATTCTATCGACTTTTACGCATTACGCGTGAGTGTTTCCACTCTGCACCTGAATCCCGTGGGCCTCCCACTTCCTACCTGTTGCTAGTGTAGTGTAGCCCCAGCGATTCCCTAGGCCTAGGCCTATCCTATTTCCGTGACAGTGGTCCTTATACCACTTCTTTAGTATATGGTTTGCGTGGCCCCTAGGGCCTAACTGTATTACTTACCTGTGTGACTTAATGTATGCTTAAATAAGACTGTGTTGTACTTACCTCTAATCTCATAAAGAGTGCTGAGGGTTTGACTAGAATAAATACACTTTATTTTATATATATCTGTTGTGGTGTCCTTTCATTTGGTATTCAAGGGATTATATATGGTATCACAGCTGGCTTCACATGCCATTCAGAGTTTAGCCTAAGACTGCTCTTGTCCATGCTACCACTAGGATAGCTGGTCTATAAGGTTGACTTTACAACCAATCACCATAAGGGTTGTTTGGACTGATATAAGGTGTACACTAGAACTAGTGACATTATACATCAGGCCAACTTCTCACATTGGTGAGCAGCGGTTGGGATCTGAGCTTGCTGTTGTAATACCATTGTAATCTTGAGATACTAAATTGAAAGATCACACAGATATTGTTTAGGTACATATAACATAGATTATAATATTTAAGTCCTACTGGACTTAGTGGTTGTAGGTTGAAGGGAGTAACACACCCTGACTACAACTACCAGAGAGGTTTAGTAGAAACAACTAGTGTAGGTAGGTGCACACACCACACCCTCACTAGATCATGTCTCTGGGAGGAGATCAAGTAGATGCTCTCTCAGGAGGGGCAGGTCTGAAGAAGACCCCCTCTAGATATGATACCCTAACTTTTCAGGAGATGAGACAATTGTGTACCTCCAGAAAGTTAAAACAGGGTGCAAACCCTACCCTCCTTCAGTTAGTACAGCTCCTAGAGGAGTATGATACTTTGAGGGCCTCACAGGCCAGTACCCTAGGTACAAAGGAGGGTCTACCCACCACAGATGAGTCAGATGGGACTTCAGATGAAGAGGTAGACAGCCAGGGCCAAGTAGGAAGACTTAGCCAGGCTAACCTAAGCTTACCTGGGAGTTTGCATGGGGTCCCCCATACAGACTTCCAAGTGGGCTTACACAGAGAAGCAGGAGGGACAGATCCCCTTCAAGGGAATCCATCCACTCCCATGTCTCTAGCATCTCTAATGCTTCCTCTCACAGGGGAATGACTTCCCCTGAGAGAAAGGAGCATGAAGCCAGAATGAGGGAAGCTAATCTGAGGATTCAGAGGGAAGAACTTGCCCTTGCCAAGGAGAAGCTTGCTCTGGCTAGAGAGCAAAAGTTAAGTGGGTCAGAACCCACTGGTGGCAGCAATATCCCTAAGGATAGAGACAGGCACTATGATAATAGAAACCTGAGCAAGATTGTCCCTCCCTACAAGTGTGGGGATGACATCCACAAATGGATAACTGCTTTGGAGAGAGCTTGCAAAGTACAGCAGGTACCCCAAAGTCAGTGGGCAGCTATCTTGTGGCTCTCCTTCTCTGAGAAAGGTAGAGACAAGCTCCTCACAGTTAGTGATGAGGATGCAGATAATTACACTGTCCTGAAGAGTGCTCTAATTGATGGGTTTGGCCTAACCACTGAACAATACAGGTTGTTGTTCAGGGATACCCAGAAGACACAGACTCAGGACTGGACTGACTTTGTAGATTGTGCCACTAAGGCTCTGGAAGGCTGGCTAGTGGGAAGCAAGGTTAAGGACTATACAGGATTGTATAATTTGAACCTGAGAGAGCAAATCCTTAACAACTGTCAAAACCAGCTACTGCATCAACACCTGATTGATTCTGATCTGACTTCTCCCCAAGAATTGGGAAAGAAGGCAGATAGATGGGTCAGGACTAGAGTTAAGCAGAAAAAACAGAACCAGGGCGGTGATCAGAAAAAGGCAGACCAGAAGGGTAATGATCAGAAACAAAAAGACCAGAAGTCTTCACCAGGCCCCCAAAAGGCTCAGGGGGAGGGTGGTCCCAAAAAGGATCAAAAGAAAGATGGCCAAAAGAAACCATGGTGCAACTATTGTAAGTCCAACTCACATTGGTTTAGTGAGTGCACCAAAAAGGATAAGCCCCTAGCCACCATTGCCCCTAAGGCAACTGTACCCCCTAGTCCAGCTGTAAGTGGTGGTTCCCAGCAAAAGGGTGTAGTAGGGTTAACCCTGGGAACTGAGGAGGATTCTGGCCTAGTCAGAATACCTACTCAGGCTGTTCTGATCTGTGATGGGGACTTAGCTTTGTCCTCTATTGTAGGCCCCAGTAACCTGGGCAAGTACAGACAGACTCCTTTTATCAACCAAAGAATGGCTCAGGCCTACAGGGACACTGGGGCTAGTGTCACAATGGTGACACCTGCCTTTGTGGACCCTGGACAGATCATACTAGGTGAGAATTACCTAGTGACCAACGCTAGCAATGCCACTACCTCCCATAGTGTGGCTATTGTTAACGTCTCCTGGGGAGGGGTAACTGGCCTCAAGAAAGTTGTTGTTAGTTCAGACCTTCCTGTAGAGTGTTTACTGGGCAATGATCTTGAAACTTCAGTTTGGTCTGAAGTGGAGTATAGGACCCGTGCAGAAATGCTGGGGATAGATGCACATGTCCTTGCTGTGACCAGGTCACAGGCCAAAAAGTGCACCACTGAACAAGTGCTGGATCCTGAAACTATGGACCAGTCACAACCCAAGAGAAAGAGCAGTAGGGTTAAGGCGGTGCCTTCCCCCCTGCCTCAGGTGGTGGATCAGCCCTCCCAGGAGGATGATTCTGAGAGCCCTGAAGGAACTGTCCTAGAAGAACTTGAACATGATCAGGTTGAGTTTCTTCGGACAGGGGGACCTTCAAGGGCAGATCTGAGGCAGACTCAATTAGACTGCCCCTCTCTTGAACCCCTCAGACAGCTGGCTGCTGCTGAGGCTGCAGGGAATGCTCAAGGTACCCATAGAGTGTATTGGGATGAAGGGCTACTGTATTCAGAGGCTAGAGACCCCAAGCCTGGTGCATCCAGGAGGTTGGTCATACCACTGAAGTTGAGAGGCTTCATTCTTACCTTGGCCCATGATATTCCCCTTGCAGGACACTTAGGCCAGAACAAGACTTGGGACAGGCTTGTCCCTCACTTTCACTGGCCCCATATGTCAGAAGATACCAAGGAGTTTTGTCGCTCCTGTGTCACCTGCCAAGCCAGTGGCGAATCAGGTGGCACCACAAAGGCCCCCCTCATACCACTACCTGTGGTGGGGGTTCCATTTGAAAGAGTGGGCATAGATATTGTAGGACCAATGGACCCACAAACAGCATCTGGGCACAGATTCATACTGGTGATAGTGGACCATGCCACCAGGTATCCAGAAGCTATTCCCCTGAGGACCACAACAGCTCCTGTTGTGGCAAGGGCCCTGCTTGGAGTATTCTCCAGAGTGGGCTTTCCGAAGGAGGTCATTTCTGACAGAGGTGCCAACTTCATGTCAGGATACTTGACTGCAATGTGGAAGGAGTGTGGTGTGAACTACAAGTTCACCACACCCTATCACCCACAGTGCAATGGGCTTGTTGAGAGATTCAACAAGACCCTAAAGGGAATGATAAAAGGTTTACCAGATAAGCTTAGGCGAAGATGGGACATCCTTTTACCCTGCCTTCTGTATGCTTACAGAGAGGTCCCACAAAAGGGGGTTGGCTACAGCCCTTTTGAGCTTTTGTTTGGGCATCCTGTAAGAGGACCCCTATGTTTAGTGAGGGAAGGATGGGAGAGACCTCTCAGACAACCCAAACTTGATATAGTGGATTATGTACTTGGTCTCCGCTCCAGGATGGCAGAGTATATGAAGAAGGCTTCTAAAAACCTTGAGGCAAGCCAAGAACTCCAAAAAGCTTGGCATGACCAAAAGGCTGTGCTGACTGTTTACCAGCCAGGGCAGAAAGTGTGGGTGTTGGAGCCAGTGGCACCAGCAGCACTCCAAGACAAATGGTCTGGACCCCACACTATTGTTGAGAAAAAGGGAGAAGTCACCTACTTGGTGGACCTTGGGACTCCCAGAAGCCCCCACAGGGTGCTTCATGTCAACAGATTGAAGGCATATGTTGACAGGGCAGACATGGGCTTACTCATGGCTACAGATGAGGGGCAGGAGGAAGAGAGTGACCCTCTCCCAGACCTGTTGACTCAGAACCCTGATGATGGCTCAGTTGATGGTGTGGTCTTTTCTGACAGCCTCACTGTCCATCAGCAACAGGACTGCAGACAGGTTCTGCAGTCCTACCGACATATGTTCTCTCTGACCCCAAGTCAGACACATTGGTGCACTCATGAGGTGGACACTGGTGACAGTCTGCCTGTGAAGAGTAAAATCTACAGGCAACCTGACCATGTCAGGGACTGCATAAAAGTTGAGGTACAAAAGATGTTGGAGCTGGGAGTCATTGAACCTTCAGAGAGCCCTTGGGCTAGTCCTGTAGTCCTTGTGCCAAAGCCTCACACCCAAGATGGTAAGAGAGAGATGAGGTTTTGCGTGGATTACAGACGTCTCAATGCTGTCACTAGGACAGATGTCCACCCAATACCTAGGGCAGATGAGCTCATTGACAGACTGGCAGCTGCTAAGTTTTTGAGCACATTTGACGTGACAGCAGGCTACTGGCAAATCAGACTAGCTGAGAATGCAAAGGCCAAAACTGCTTTCTCGACCCCAGGAGGACATTATCAATTTGTGGTAATGCCCCTTGGTTTGAAGAATGCACCTGCCACTTTCCAAAGGTTGGTGAATCAAGTCCTTACTGGGTTGGATGAGTATTGTGCAGCTTATCTTGATGATATTGCTGTCTTTAGCTCCACATGGGAGGATGGGAGGATCACCTGGTCCACCTGAGAAATGTTTTAGAGGCCCTGCAAAAGGCAGGCCTCACTATCAAGGCCACTAAGTGCCAGATAGGGCAGAGCAAGGTTGTATACCTGGCCCACCTAGTTGGTGGGGGTCAGGTTCAACCACTGGAGAGCAAGATCCAGACCATAAAGGACTGGACTCCTCCAACTACCCAGGCTCAGGTCAGAGCTTTCTTGGGCCTGACTGGGTACTACAGAAAGTTTGTTAAGAACTATGGGTCCATTGTGACACCACTTAATGACTTGACCTCCAAGAAGATTCCAAAGAAAGTTCAGTGGACAGTAAGCTGTCAAAAAGCATTTGATGACCTGAAGCAGGCCATGTGCAGTGCACCTATTCTGAAAAGTCCAGACTACTCCAAAGAGTTCATTGTCCAGACAGATGCTTCTGAGTTAGGTGTGGGAGCTGTTCTTTCACAAGTGAATGTAGATGGTCAAGACCAGCCCATTGCTTTTATAAGTAGATGGCTGACCCCTAGAGAGAAACGTTGGTCAGCTATTGAGAGGGAGGCCTTTGCTGTGGTTTGGGCCCTGAAGAAGCTGAGGCCATATTTGTTTGGCACTCACTTCAAGATTCAGACAGACCATAAGCCCCTCTTGTGGCTAAATCAGATGAAGGGTGAAAATCCCAAACTTCTTAGGTGTGTCATTTCCCTACAGGGGATGGACTTCACAGTGGAACATAGACCTGGGACTGACCATGCCAATGCAGATGGACTCTCCAGATATTTCCACTTAGAACATGAAGACTCAACTGGTCAAGGTTAGTTTAATGTCCCTAAGTTTGGGGGGGTTGTGTAGGAGAGTAGGGTCTGCTTTCTATGTTCACCCCCACTTTTTGCTTTTGCTTTACTGGTTTTCGACTTAGATGTGGCTGTGGGCCTGCTGATCAGACCCACAGCCCTGCTGTTCTCTCTCTAAATTGATACTATGTACTTTAGGTGCATAACCCATTTGGATAGGATCACCTTATTGGCCCCTGTACAGTGTACCTTAGGTACCCAGGGCATAGGTGTACCCTAGGCCTACCAGGGGCTGCAGCATGTATTATGCCACCCCTGGCCTGGCCTTCCATTATGACACAACTGGCTGATCACTCAGCTGGGGCAAGGTTGTGTAATCACTCCTTGCTTAGGTGTAGTATTCCTATACCTAACTTACATATAGACACATGTGTACCTATCAGCCACTCCTATGGCAGGCCTTAACAATCCTGGAGGCAGAGTGCTTGGTAACATGTGAGATGGTGCTCTAGCATGAGCTGAGCCTGTCTGCAGCTTTCGGAACCATGTCCTTATAGCTGTTCTATGATATAGCCTACCATATACTCTTAAAGTGCCTTATAATCTTAAACGGTTATGGTAACTATGGTTTGGCTTTATCAAAACATGTCGTGTAAGGTGTCTAACACTTTGGAATAATACTCCCATCCCATTTCTGGGGATGAGGATATTATCCCTCCCTTCTAGAGGGAGAAGACATGTTGTAACCTACTTACCCGGTTAACGTTAACCAGAGCCCCAGCATCACAAAATGGATGCTGCTGCCACAGACATGAGTCTGACCTCCTGCTGCTGGGAGTGATCCCGGCAAGGGAGGCTTGGACAATAGGTTTTCTGCCGTGGGAGGTGCGAGCACCACCCCAGACAGGCCTTAGTGTATTGGGGCAGGGAGGGATGAAAAGAATGAGACATGCCTGGGGCACACAAGGTGTCCCGTGCATAGTCCAATTCAAACCGGTGCTGGGGCACTCCAGCCCCAGTCCTGGCGTGAAACTGGACAAAGGGAAGGGGGTGTAACCACCCCCCTCCCAGGTCCCACCCATAAGGCGTGACCTAGCAGGTAACCCAGCCCCCCAGATTAGTATAAGAGTGGTAGCTGGGCCCCAGGAGATTAGATTATCCTGAACCTGCAACTTGAACAGAAACTCTGGACCTTCGACATTCGACGAAAGAAGAAGACTGAAGAATCTCCCTTGTGGCCAAGGAGTGGCTACCCTGTGCAAACAGGCACCATCAAGAGACTACCCTTTGCTTTGCTGAAGTTCTACGAGGGACCGACTGCAGAGCCCGACCAGAGCCTTGACTTCCAGACTTCTCCGACCCTGATCCACATCCACAGCCGAGCTGAGATCCGTGGAGGCGACGAGAGACGTGGGACCGGCTACCTGGGAAAAGTGGCTAGTATCTTCCAGCGCAGCTTCTGAGGCACCCTCGAAGTTGTGCACCGGGGATTGAGAAGCCCCAACCCCAAGCACCACCTGCACCGAAGATCAGCCCCCCACAATCCACAAGTCCTACGTGGGGCCCTTCTGCATTTTCCTGCTTGCCGCGTCTGTCCGGTTGCTTGCCCGTTGTCTAGTGGCCTCTGTGACGACGCATCCAGAAATCTTCACTGCTGGTTTGGCTCCTCCAGACTGGCTCCCGCTTCCTTGCAAAAGAGAAGCACCCCAGACCTTTCTGGTCTGCACCAGAAGCAAGTCCTCCGTTCTTCGTGGGTTCCGCTTGCCAAGGCTTGGTGAGTCCTAGTTCAACTTCGACGCCGCCGACAGCGAGAGCCTTCGTGGGACAGCTCGCCTCCTGGTCCTGGTCGTCCTCGACATTTCCTGGTCCCCGTGGCTGCAGCGACAAGCTTCACCTTCACCTGCAATCTTCACGACATCGCCTGGTTCCTTCCTGGTTCCACGTGGTCACTGGCTAGTGACCTTGACTCTGTCCCTTCTGCTTGCAGGTCTCTTCTCTTCTTGATCCCAGCCTTGAGATCCACCGGACACTCTTCACTGACTGCCTGTCAGCAACTTATCCATAGAAGTCCACGACGAAACCCGACGCAAGTTCACACCTATGCACCCGCAGCCCGTGGGCTAGGTAAATTGGGTACTTCTGTGCGGTGGAATCAGCAGGGCAGCTGGCCAAGAGGTGGGGCGTCCCCTGTCGCTCTCCACGAGCTCGGCATCTGGCGGCGGAGTCACCAGCATGGCGAGGCGCTGTGAGAAGTTGGCCTGATGTATGATGTCACTAGTTCTAGTGTACACCTTATATCAGTCCAAACAACCCTTATGGTGATTGGTTGTAAAGTCAACCTTCTAGACCAGCTATCCTAGTGGTAGCATGGACAAGAGCAGTCTTAGGCTAAACTCTGAATGGTATGTGAAGCCAGCTGTGATACCATATATAATCCCTTGAATACCAAATGAAAGGACACCACAACAGATATATATAAAATAAAGTGTATTTATTCTAGTCAAACCCTCAGCACTCTTTATGAGATTCGAGGTAAGTACAACACAGTCTTATTTAAGCATACATTAAGTCACACAGGTAAGTAAAACAGTTAGGCCCTAGGGGCCACTGTCACGGAAATAGGATGGGCCTAGGCCTAGGAAATCGCTGGGGCTACACTACACTAGCAACAGTTAGGAAGTGGGAGGCCCACGGGATTCAGGTGCAGAGTGGAAACACTCACGCGTAATGCGTAAAAGTCGATAGAATTACTAGCAGTTAGAAATTAACAGTTTAAGGACACTTCTGAAGCAGCTAGAGTGTCGAGACTCGGAAACTAGACCCTAGGATAGTCACTACCCTTGTGAGCACCGAAGTACCCAAGTTACCTAGCCCACGGGCTGCGGGTGCATAGGTGTGAACTTGCGTCGGGTTTCGTCGTGAACTTCTATGGATGCCTGAAGGAAAGTTGCTGACAGGCAGTCAGTGAAGAGTGTCCGGTGGATCCCAAGGCTGGGATCAAGAAGAGAGGATACCTGCAAGCAGAAGGGACAGAGTCAAGGTCACTAGCCAGTGACCACGTGGAACCAGGAAGGAACCAGGCGATGCCGTGAAGATTGCAGGTGAAGGTGAAGCTTGTCGCTGCAGCCACGGGGACCAGGAGACGTCGAGGACGACCAGGACCAGGAGGCGAGCTGTCCCACGAAGGCTCTTGCTGTCGGCGGCGTCGAAGTCGAACTAGGACTCACCAAGCCTTGGCAAGCGGAACCCACGAAGAACGGAGGACTTGCTTCTGGTGCAGACCAGGAAGGTCCGGGGTGCTTCTCTTTTGCAAGGAAGCGGGAGCCAGTCTGGAGGAGCCAAACTAGCAGTGAAGATTTCTGGATGCGTCGTCACAGAGGCCACTAGCCAACGGGCAAGCAACCGGACAGACGCGGCAAGCAGGAAAATGCAGAAGGGCCCCACGCAGGACTCGTGGAGTGTGGGGGGCTGATCTTCGGTGCAGATGGTGCTTGGGGTTGGGGCTTCTCAATCCCCGGTGCACAACTTCGAGGGTGCCTCAGAAGCTGCGCTGAAAGATACTAGCCACTTTTCCCAGGTAGCCGGTCCCACGTCTCTCGTCGCCTCCACGGATCTCAGCTCGGCTGTGGATGTGGATCAGGGTCGGAGAAGTCTGGAAGTCAAGGCTCTGGTCGGGCTCTGCAGTCGGTCCCTCGTAGAACTTCAGCAAAGCAAAGGGTAGTCTCTTGATGGTGCCTGTTTGCACAGGGTAGCCACTCCATGGCCACAAGGGAGATTCTTCAGTCTTCTTCTTTCGTCGAATGTCGAAGGTCCAGAGTTTCTGTTCAAGTTGCAGGTTCAGGATAATCTAATCTCCTGGGGCCCAGCTACCACTCTTATACTAATCTGGGGGGCTGGGTTACCTGCTAGGTCACGCCTTATGGGTGGGACCTGGGAGGGGGGTGGTTACACCCCCTTCCCTTTGTCCAGTTTCGCGCCAGGACTGGGGCTAGAGTGCCCCAGCACCGGTTTGAATTGGACTATGCACGGGACACCTTGTGTGCCCCAGGCATGTCTCATTCTTTTCATCCCTCCCTGCCCCAATACACTAAGGCCTGTCTGGGGTGGTGCTCGCAACTCCCAAGGCAGGAAACCCATTGTCCAAGCCTCCCTTGCCGGGATCACTCCCAGCAGCAGGAGGTCAGGCTCGTGTCTGTGGCAGCAGCATCCATTTTGTGATGCTGGGGCTCTGGTTAACTTTAACCGGGTAAGTAGGTTACAACATGTCTTCTCCCTCTAGAAGGGAGGGATAATATCCTCATCCCCAGAAATGGGATGGGGGTATTATTCCAAAGTGTTAGACACCTTACACGACATGTTTTGATAGAGCAAAACCATAGTTACCATAACCGTTTAAGATTATAAGGCACTTTAAGAGTATATGGTAGGCTATATCATAGAACAGCTATAAGGACATGGTTCCGAAAGCTGCAGACAGGCTTAGCTCATGCTAGAGCACCATCTCACATGTTACCAAGCACTCTGCCTCCAGGATTGTTAAGGCCTGCCATAGGAGTGGCTGATAGGTACACATGTGTCTATATGTAAGTTAGGTATAGGAATACTACACCTAAGCAATGAGTGATTACACAACCTTGCCCCAGCTGAGTGATCAGCCAGTTGTGTCATAATGGAAGGCCAGGCCAGGTGTGGCATAATACATGCTGCAGCCCCTGGTAGGCCTAGGGTACACCTATGCCCTGGGTACCTAAGGTACTCTGTACAGGGACCAATAAGGTGATCCTATCCAAATGGGTTATGCACCTAAAGTACATAGTATCAATTTAGAGAGAGAACAGCAGGGCTGTGGGTCTGATTAGCAGGCCCACAGCCACATCTTAGTTAAAAACCAGTAAAGCAAAAGCAAAAAATGGGGGTGAACATAGAAAGCAGACCCTACTCTCCTACACAACCCCCCCCCCCAAACTTAGGGACATTAAACTAACCTTGACCAGTTGAGTCTTCATGTTCTAAGTGGAAATATCTGGAGAGTCCATCTGCATTGGCATGGTCAGTCCCAGGTCTATGTTCCACTGTGAAGTCCATCCCCTGTAGGGAAATGGACCACCTAAGAAGTTTGGGATTTTCACCCTTCATCTGATTTAGCCACAAGAGGGGCTTATGGTCTGTCTGAATCTTGAAGTGAGTGCCAAACAAGTATGGCCTCAACTTCTTCAGGGCCCAAACCTCAGCAAAGGCCTCCCTCTCAATAGCTGACCAACATTTCTCTCTAGGGGTCAGCCTTCTACTTATAAAAGCAATGGGCTGGTCTTGACCATCTACATTCAGTTGTGAAAGAACAGCTCCCACACCTAACTCAGAAGCATCTGTCTGGACAATGAACTCTTTGGAGTAGTCTGGACTTTTCAGAATAGGTGCACTGCACATGGCCTGCTTCAGGTCATCAAATGCTTTTTGACAGCTTACTGTCCACTGAACTTTCTTTGGCATCTTCTTGGAGGTCAAGTCATTAAGTGGTGTCACAATGGACCCTTAGTTCTTAACAAACTTTCTGTAGTACCCAGTCAGGCCCAAGAAAGCTCTGACCTGAGTCTGGGTAGTTGGAGGAGTCCAGTCCTTTATGGTCTGGATCTTGCTCTCCAGTGGTTGAACCTGACCCCCACCAACTAGGTGGCCCAGGTATACAACCTTGCTCTGCCCTATCTGGCACTTAGTGACCTTGATAGTGAGGCCTGCCTTTTGCAGGGCCTCTAAAACATTCCTCAGGTGGACCAGGTGATCCTCCCAGGTGGAGCTAAAGACAGCAATATCATCAAGATAAGCTGCACAATAATCATCCGACCCAGTAAGGACTTGATTCACCAACCTTTGGAAAGTGGCAGATGCATTCTTCAAACCAAAGGGCATTACCACAAATTGATAATGTCCTCCTGGGGTTGAGAAAGCAGTTTTGGCCTTTGCATTCTCAGCTAGTCTGATTTGCCAGTAGCCTGCTGTCAGGTCAAATGTGCTCAAAAACTTAGCAGCTGCCAGTCTGTCAATGAGCTCATCTGCCCTAGGTATTGGGTGGGCATCTGTCCTAGTGACAGCATTGAGACCTCTGTAATCCACGCAAAACCTCATCTCTCTCTTACCATCTTGGGTGTGAGGTTTTGGCACAAGGACTACAGGACTAGCCCAAGGGCTCTCTGAAGGTTCAATGACTCCCAGCTCCAACATCTTTTGTACCTCAACTTTTATGCAGTCCCTGACATGGTCAGGTTGCCTGTAGATTTTACTCTTCACAGGCAGACTGTCACCAGTGTCCACCTCATGGGTGCACCAGTTTGTCTGACTTGGGGTCAGAGAGAACATATGTCTGTAGGATTGCAGAACCTGTCTGCAGTCCTGTTGCTGATGGACAGTGAGGCTGTCAGAAAAGACCACACCATCAACTGAGCCATCATCAGGGTTCTGAGTCAACAGGTCTGGGAGAGGGTCACTCTCTTCCTCCTGCCCCTCATCTGTAGCCATGAGTAAGCCCATGTCTGCCCTGTCAACATATGCCTTCAATCTGTTGACATGAAGCACCCTGTGGGGGCTTCTGGGAGTCCCAAGGTCCACCAAGTAGGTGACTTCTCCCTTTTTCTCAACAATAGTGTGGGGTCCAGACCATTTGTCTTGTAGTGCTGCTGGGGCCACTGGCTCCAACACCCACACTTTCTGCCCTGGCTGGTAAACAGTCAGCACAGCCTTTTGGTCATGCCAAGCTTTTTGGAGTTCTTGGCTTGCCTTAAGGTTTTTAGAAGCCTTCTTCATGTACTCTGCCATCCTGGAGCGGAGACCAAGTACATACTCCACTATATCAAGTTTGGGTTGTCTGAGAGGTCTCTCCCATCCTTCCCTCACTAAACATAGGGGTCCTCTTACAGGATGCCCAAACAAAAGCTCAAAAGGGCTGTAGCCAACCCCCTTTTGTGGGACCTCTCTGTAAGCAAACAGAAGGCAGGGTAAAAGGATGTCCCATCTTCGCCTAAGCTTGTCTGGTAAACCTTTCATCATTCCCTTTAGGGTCTTGTTGAATCTCTCAACAAGCCCATTGCACTGTGGGTGATAGGGTGTGGTGAACTTGTAGTTCACACAACACTCCTTCCACATTGCAGTCAAGTATCCTGACATGAAGTTGGCACCTCTGTCAGAAATGACCTCCTTTGGAAAGCCCACTCTGGAGAATACTCCAAGCAGGGCCCTTGCCACAACAGGAGCTGTTGTGGTCCTCAGGGGAATAGCTTCTGGATACCTGGTGGCATGGTCCACTATCACCAGTATGAATCTGTGCCCAGATGCTGTTTGTGGGTCCATTGGTCCTACAATATCTATGCCCACTCTTTCAAAGGGAACCCCCACCACAGGTAGTGGTATGAGGGGGGCCTTTGTGGTGCCACCTGATTTGCCACTGGCTTGGCAGGTGACACAGGAGCGACAAAACTCCTTGGTATCTTCTGACATATGGGGCCAGTGAAAGTGAGGGACAAGCCTGTCCCAAGTCTTGTTCTGGCCTAAGTGTCCTGCAAGGGGAATATCATGGGCCAAGGTAAGAAGGAAGCCTCTGAACTTCAGTGGTATGACCAACCTCCTGGATGCACCAGGCTTGGGGTCTCTAGCCTCTGAATACAGTAGCCCTTCATCCCAATACACTCTATGGGTACCTTGAGCATTCCCTGCAGCCTCAGCAGCAGCCAGCTGTCTGAGGGGTTCAAGAGAGGGGCAGTCTAATTGAGCCTGCCTCAGATCTGCCCTTGAAGGTCCCCCTGTCCCAAGAAACTCAACCTGATCAGGTTCAAGTTCTTCTAGGACAGTTCCTTCAGGGCTCTCAGAACCATCCTCCTGGGAGGGCTGATCCACCACCTGAGGCAGGGGGGAAGGCACAGCCTTAACCCTACTGCTCTTTCTCTTGGGTTGTGACAGGTCCATAGTTTCAGGATCCAGCACTTGTTCAGTGGTGCACTTTTTGGCCTGTGACCTGGTCACAGCAAGGACAGGTGCATCTATCCCCAGCATTTCTGCATGGGTCCTATACTCCACTTCAGACCAAATTGAAGTCTCAAGATCATTGTCCAGTAAACACTCTACAGGAAGGTCTGAACTAACAACAACTTTCTTGAGGCCAGTTACCCCTCCCCAGGAGAAGTTAACAATAGCCACACTATGGGAGGTAGTGGCATTGCTAGCGTTGGTCACTAGGTAATTCTCACCTAGTATGATCTGTCCAGGGTCCACAAAGGCAGGTGTCACCATTGTGACACTAGCCCCAGTGTCCCTGTAGGCCTGAGCCATTCTTTGGTTGATAAAAGGAGTCTGTCTGTACTTGCCCAGGTTACTGGGGCCTACAGTAGAGGACAAAGCTATGTCCCCATCACAGATCAGAACAGCCTGAGTAGGTATTCTGACTAGGCCAGAATCCTCCTCAGTTCCCAGGGTTAACCCTACTACACCCTTCTGCTGGGAACCACCACTTACAGCTGGACTAGGGGGTACAGTTGCCTTAGGGGCAATGGTGGCTGGGGGCTTATCCTTTTTGGTGCACTCACTAAACCAATGTGAGTTGGACTTACAATAGTTGCACCATGGTTTCTTTTGGCCATCTTTCTTTTTATCCTTTTTGGGACCACCCTCCCCCTGAGCCTTTTGGGGGCCTGGTGAAGACTTCTGGTCTTTTTGTTTCTGATCATTACCCTTCTGGTCTGCCTTTTTCTGATCACCGCCCTGGTTCTGGTTTTTCTGCTTAACTCTAGTCCTGACCCATCTATCTGCCTTCTTTCCCAATTCTTGGGGAGAAGTCAGATCAGAATCAATCAGGTGTTGATGCAGTAGCTGGTTTTGACAGTTGTTAAGGATTTGCTCTCTCATGATCAAATTATACAATCCTGTATAGTCCTTAACCTTACTTCCCACTAGCCAGCCTTCCAGAGCCTTAGTGGCACAATCTACAAAGTCAGTCCAGTCCCGAGTCTGTGTCTTCTGGGTATCCCTGAACAACAACCTGTATTGTTCAGTGGTTAGGCCAAACCCATCAATTAGAGCACTCTTCAGGACAGTGTAATTGTCTGCATCCTCATCACTAACTGTGAGGATCTTGTCTCTACCTTTCTCAGAGAAGGAGAGCCACAAGATAGCTGCCCACTGACTTTGGGGTACCTGCTGTACTTTGCAAGCTCTCTCCAAAGCAGTTATCCATTTGTGGATGTCATCCCCACACTTGTAGGGAGGGACAATCAGGCTCAGGTTTCTATTATCATAGTGCCTGTCTCTATCCTTAGGGATATTGCTGCCACCAGTGGGTTCTGACCCACTTAACTTTTGCTCTCTAGCCAGAGCAAGCTTCTCCTTGGCAAGGGCAAGTTCTTCCCTCTGAATCCTCAGATTAGCTTCCCTCATTCTGGCTTCATGCTCCTTTCTCTTAGGGGAAGTCATTCCCCTGTGAGAGGAAGCATTAGAGATGCTAGAGACATGGGAGTGGATGGATTCCCTTGAAGGGGATCTGTCCCTCCTGCTTCTCTGTGTAAGCCCACTTGGGGGTCTGTATGGGGGAACCCCATGCAAACTCCCATGTAAGCTTAGGTTAGCCTGGCTAAGTCTTCCTACTTGGCCCTGGCTGTCTACCTCTTCATCTGAAGTCCCATCTGACTCATCTGTGGTGGGTAGACCGTCCTTTGTACCTAGGGTACTGGCCTGTGAGGCCCTAAGAGTATCATACTCCTCTAGGAGTTGTACTAGCTGAAGGAGGGTAGGGTTTGCACCCTGTTATAACTTTCTGGAGGTACACAATTGACTCATCTCCTGAAAAGTTAGGGTATCATATCTAGAGGGGGTCTTCTTCAGACCTGCCCCTCCTGAGAGAGCATCTACTTGATCTCCTCCCAGAGACATGATCTAGTGAGGGTGTGGTGTGTGCACCTACCTACACTAGTTGTTTCTACTAAACCTTTCTGGTAGTTGTAGTCAGGGTGTGTTACTCCCTTCAACCTACAACCACTAAGTCCAGTAGGACTTAAGTATTATAATCTATGTTATATGTACCTAAACAATATCTGTGTGATCTTTCAATTTAGTATCTCAAGATTACAATGGTATTACAACAGCAAGCTCAGATCCCAACCGCTGCTCACCAATGTGAGAAGTTGGCCTGATGTATGATGTCACTAGTTCTAGTGTACACCTTATATCAGTCCAAACAACCCTTATGGTGATTGGTTGTAAAGTCAACCTTATAGACCAGCTATCCTAGTGGTAGCATGGACAAGAGCAGTCTTAGGCTAAACTCTGAATGGCATGTGAAGCCAGCTGTGATACCATGTATAATCCCTTGAATACCAAATGAAAGGACACCACAACAGATATATGTATAAAATAAAGTGTATTTATTCTAGACAAACCCTCAGCACTCTTTATGAGATTAGAGGTAAGTACAACACAGTCTTATTTAAGCATACATTAAGTCACACAGGTAAGTAATACAGTTAGGCCCTAGGGGCCACGCAAACCATATACTAAAGAAGTGGTATATGGACCACTGTCACGGAAATAGGATAGGCCTAGGCCTAGGGAATCGCTGGGGCTACACTACACTAGCAACAGTTAGGAAGTGGGAGGCCCACGGAATTCAGATGCAGAGTGGAAACACTCACGCGTAATGCGTAAAAGTCGATAGAATTACTAGCAGTTAGAAATTAACAGTTTAAGGACACTTCTGAAGCAGCTAGAGAGTCGAGACTCGGAAACTAGACCCTAGGATAGTCACTACCCTTGTGAGCACCGAAGTACCCAAGTTACCTAGCCCACGGGCTGCGGGTGCATAGGTGTGAACTTGCGTCGGGTTTCGTCGTGGACTTCTATGGATGCCTGAAGGAAAGTTGCTGACAGGCAGTCAGTGAAGAGTGTCCGGTGGATCCCAAGGCTGGGATCAAGAAGAGAGGAGACCTGCAAGCAGAAGGGACAGAGTCAAGGTCACTAGCCAGTGACCACGTGGAACCAGGAAGGAACCAGGCGATGTCGTGAAGATTGCAGGTGAAGGTGAAGCTTGCCGCTGCAGCTACGGGGACCAGGAGACGTCGAGGACGACCAGGACCAGGAGGCGAGCTGTCCCACGAAGGCTCTTGCTGTCGGCGGCGTCGAAGTCGAACTAGGACTCACCAAGCCTTGGCAAGCAGAACCCACGAAGAACGGAGGACTTGCTTCTGGTGCAGACCAGGAAGGTCTGGGGTGCTTCTCTTTTGCAAGGAAGCGGGAGCCAGTCTGGAGGAGCCAAACCAGCAGTGAAGATTTCTGGATGCGTCGTCACAGAGGCCATTAGCCAACGGGCAAGCAACCGGACAGACGCGGCAAGCAGGAAAATGCAGAAGGGCCCCACGCAGGACTCGTGGAGTGTGGGGGGCTGATCTTCGATGCAGATGGTGCTTGGGGTTGGGGCTTTTCAATCCCCGGTGCACAACTTCGAGGGTGCCTCAGAAGCTGCGCTGGAAGATACTAGCCACTTTTCCCAGGTAGCCGGTCCCACGTCTCTCGTCGCCTCCACGGATCTCAGCTCGGCTGTGGATCAGGGTCGGAGAAGTCTGGAAGTCAAGGCTCTGGTCGGGCTCTGCAGTCGGTCCCTCGTAGAACTTCAGCAAAGCAAAGGGTAGTCTCTTGATGGTGCCTGTTTGCACAGGGTAGCCACTCCTTGGCCACAAGGGAGATTCTTCAGTCTTCTTCTTTCGTCGAATGTCGAAGGTCCAGAGTTTCTGTTCAAGTTGCAGGTTCAGGATAATCTAATCTCCTGGGGCCCAGCTACCACTCTTATACTAATCTGGGGGGCTGGGTTACCTGCTAGGTCACGCCTTATGGGTGGGACCTGGGAGGGGGTGGTTACACCCCCTTCCCTTTGTCCAGTTTCGCGCCAGGACTGGGGCTGGAGTGCCCCAGCACCGGTTTGAACTGGACTATGCACGGGACACCTTGTGTGCCCCAGGCATGTCTCATTCTTTTCATCCCTTCCTGCCCCAATACACTAAGGCCTGTCTGGGGTGGTGCTCGCACCTCCCAAGGCAGGAAACCTATTGTCCAAGCCTCCCTTGCCGGGATCACTCCCAGCAGCAGGAGGTCAGGCTCGTGTCTGTGGCAGCAGCATCCATTTTGTGATGCTGGGGCTCTGGTTAACTTTAACCGGGTAAGTAGGTTACAACATGTCTTCTCCCTCTAGAAGGGAGGGATAATATCCTCATCCCCAGAAATGGGATGGGGGTATTATTACAAAGTGTTAGACACCTTACACGACATGTTTTGATAGAGCCAAACCATAGTTACCATAACCGTTTAAGATTATAAGGCACTTTAAGAGTATATGGTAGGCTATATCATAGAACAGCTATAAGGACATGGTTCCGAAAGCTGCAGACAGGCTCAGCTCATGCTAGAGCACCATCTCACATGTTACCAAGCACTCTGCCTCCAGGATTGTTAAGGCCTGCCATAGGAGTGGCTGATAGGTACACATGTGTCTATATGTAAGTTAGGTATAGGAATACTACACCTAAGCAAGGAATGATTACACAACCTTGCCCCAGCTGAGTGACCAGCCAGTTGTGTCATAATGGAAGGCCAGGCCAGGGGTGGCATAATACATGCTGCAGCCCCTGGTAGGCCTAGGGTACACCTATGCCCTGGGTACCTAAGGTACACTGTACAGGGACCAATAAGGTGATCCTATCCAAATGGGTTATGCACCTAAAGTACATAGTATCAATTTAGAGAGAGAACAGCAGGGCTGTGGGTCTGATTAGCAGGCCCACAGCCACATCTAAGTCGAAAACCAGTAAAGCAAAAGCAAAAAGTGGGGGTGAACATAGAAAGCAGACCCTACTCTCCTACACTTGTCTTTTAGAAGTGGAACCTCTGTACGAGGATTTACCTCTGTAAGTCTTGGAAGACTGCTGTCGAGAGTGTTGTTGTTGACTATAGGAATAACGGTTGGAACCCTGGTTATATGGGCGATACTGATTGCTTCCTTTCCGAAAATTAGAGGAGGTACCGCGTCCGCGTGCACCCCGAAAGGGCTGTTTTTTAAATTGTAATGTACCCAGAGATCGAGCAGTCTCCGTATCCTTTTTTATCGATTGGAGAGCTTCATCGACATGATCTCCAAATAAAGCTTCTCCGTCATACGCCATATCTAATATCATTGCCTGCACCTCCTGGCGAAAAGATGTTGAGCGCAACCAACCTTGTCTGCGCAAGCTGACGGAACCCCGTACATGCGATATCCACTGCACAGTCAATTATCTCTGCAGAAGTACTCTCTCCCTCTTGGAGTAGCTTCACAGCTTCACTCCTAGACGTCTCAGGCAATTTTTTAACTAGGGCTGATATATCCGCCCATACTTGACGGTCGTAACGACCTAAGATGGCTAAGGCATTAGCCGCCCTTACAATGGTGGAAGCCATCGATGAAAATTTTCGCCCTATGGCATCCAATCGACGTCCCTCACGATCAGGTGGTGCAGTGATCGTAGACGCAGGGTTTCTAGCCCGACGTTGCGCTGCCTGTGTGATTACAGAATCTGGTTTTGATTGACCAGTGAGGCACGCTGGAGCTCCTAAAGGTGACTTATATTTTTTCTCCAGTCTAGGTACTTGTGCCGGAAGGCTATTTGGTGTCTTCATTATCTTTTTGCCTTCCTCCCAAATGAATTCGATAATAGGGATTGTATGTGTCTGCTTGAAAGGCTGATTTTTGAAATCGTAGAGGAAACAATCCTCCTCTTTATGTTCCGTTGTTAATTTGAACCGTTGGGCTGCCCTATCCATCAACTGGTGAAAACTTGCAATGTCAACAAGTGGTGAGTCACCAGGTACCACCGGAGAGGGAGATGGTGTCTGGGCATGGTAGTCATCCCACTCCGCCATATCGTCATCATCCTCATCACCATCGCCCCCATCATCCAGGATCTCACCATCTTCCCTGTCCTGAGGAACTTCCTCTTCAGTTTCTTGATGAGGTAACGTCAGAGCTGATAATTGTCTGAGCGGTACTGAAGGTATTACAACTGGCATTGGTTTCGATATAGATGTTGGTACCACTGGAGTAACCGGAACTACAGACTCTTGTGGTGTTAGAGGAAAACGCCGATTATAATCGTCCAACATGAGTTGAAGATTTGTAATAAGCGACAGTGGTAACGTCGCAGTTTGTCCTTCCGTAGGAATTTCCTCCTGGTAAAACCTTTCCTCGTCCTCACTAGTTTCATCCTGGCATTTTATTATTAAATCCGACGGACTGTGTGCCGTTCCAAACGATTCAGGTAAACCTTCTTCTGAATCTTGATCCGAATCAGTAGCAAACAAAGGTGAAGGAAGGTGGGAATCATCCAAAGGTATGACCTCATGTCGACTACTTGGTGGCAATGGCAACAAGGGAGCAGCAGCAAAAGACGAAGTAGTCGCTGAAGACGCGGAAGAAATTTGTGTATTTAATGACCTCTGCGTTCTTTTAATCTTTATTTTCACCGATGAGACTGCCGTCGACGGGATCTGAGGTATAGAGGCCACTGACGACATCTTCGTAGACGGAACCGTCGACGGAACCAACAGCGACAGAACCACCGTCGACGGAACCACCGTCGACGGAACCACCGTCGACGGAACCATCGTCGACGGAACCACCGTCGACGGAATCATCGTCGACGGAACCGCCGTCGACGGAACCATCGTCGACGGAGTCGTCGTCGACGGGAACGACGACGAGTTCTTCTTTTTCTTCGTCGACGGAGCACGCGTCGACGAAGCAATCGACGACGAAATCGCCGACGAGGCAGATTTTGCAATCTTAGACGACGACGATGGTAACGTCGACGAGGTCTTTTCCTTCTTCGTCGACGACGATGCAATAGGCAATACAGATGACACAGTCTTTATAGTACTGATGATCATCGTCGACGACGATAATGTCGACGGGGCCGCCGTCGACGATCTTGATGCTGACGTTGTAGTCAGAGTCACCGTCGACGAGCAGGAAACTGCGGATTTCGTAGTCGGAAGGCTCGTCGACGAAGAAGCCAGTTTTTTGCCAGAAAACTGGGAAGTCGAAGCCTCAGCAGCCTGAGAACTATGTCTCGTGGGCGACAACGCAGTAGCCATGGAAGAAGACGTGGCAGATGTCATAGACAGAGACATTTTCTTCTTTTTCAGAAAAGGCGAAGGTAGGTCTTGTACACTACTGCGTTTAGAGGCTGTGTGGGAACGGCCAGAGGTAAAACTTTCTACCTCAGAAACTACATCATCCTTATCCTTAAGTCTCTGGAGCCACAACAAGAGACGGCCTTCCCTGTCTTTCAGAGTTTTTGTAGAAAAAGTTCTACAGAATTTACATTTACCCACTTCGTGGTCAGGGTAAAGACAGTAAATACACTTACTGTGCGGATCTTCTGAGAACAAACGTAGCTTTCCACAAGAGGAACAAGGTCTAAACAAAGACTTCTTACTTGAAGACATGTTGAAGAGAAAAAACTGAGCAGAGCTCAGGGAGACTCCCTGTCACACGACGTGCGGTAGAAAATCTGAGGTGAGGAGCTCTGAGGAGAAGGTTCTAGAGAGGAGCTGGCGCCTGATTGGCCGTAGTTTGGACTAACATAATGACAGAGATAGACTGCGAATGTCTTTTTTCTCTTTCCATGTATCTTTATGGAGATTTCTTATAGGGACATTCTTGATGTTTATCACTTACTTATATCTCTGTTTTTATATGATTACTTATGTATATGTATATATATATATATTATGACTGTATATATTGCTATAATATTTACCGTGGGACTCCCACTCCGACGACGGGGAATATTCAAGCATGTGAATCTATGAAAGACACCCCAATACTGGAGAACTGCCTTTCTTCCTCCTGTAGTCCATATGCAACAGTAAACAGACGCAGCAAATTCACCTCTAAATACTAGAGGCAAACATTTGGTTCTGATTTTTGTTTCTTTCATGTAGTTAAAAAGAATCTGCATGCTGAAATATCAAGAAAATTAAAACTTAGATAAAACATAGATATGAATGGGACATGTTAGCATGCAAGTGTGGTATCCAGGGAACAGCATTAAAGTGGCTGCAGAATTTCCTATCAGATAGACAACAGACGATCATAATAGGGCCTTATTCCTCAAATAAAATGCAGTTGGATAAGAGTGTACCCCAGGGATCGTGTCTAAGCCCAACGCTATTCAACATTTATATGGCTCCATTAGCAAATATTGTAGAGCAGTATGGCTTTGAGATAATTTCATACACTGACGATACACAGCTTATGTTTACTGTTGGCCCGAACTTAGAATCTGAGAAATGCACTTCTCGGTCGGAATGCTTTCAATCTCCAACTGGTTGACTGAGAACTGCCTCCAGCTGAACCCATAAAAAAAGGCGATCATGCTAATGGGGAAAGCCCTCACCCTTTGGATGGATGAGTGGTGGCCACACCAACTGGGAGCAGTTCCCGTGCCCAAACAGTGTGTAAGAAACTTAGGGGTAAAACTTTACCATACTTTAACTATGAAAGACCATATTGCTGCTACTACCAGTTCCTGTAATTATAACTTGCGCCTTCTGTGCAGAATCTTTCCCTTCCTCCCCACCAACTCCCGCAGAACCCTTGTTCAGGCGATGGTGATCAGTAGACTGGACTATGGGAATGCTCTGCTGGCCGAAGTGGGTGAGACTCTGCTTGCAAAGTTACAGGTGGTCCAGAACACCGCGGCAAGATTAATCTTGAACCGTCCTGCGGGCACCCGTTTCACGCCTCTGTTGAGGGAACTGCACTGGCTACCTGTGAAGAAACAATCCTACTTAAAAATGTGCTGCCTCTCTTATAATGCCTTGAGAGGCAAAGGCCCATGATATCTTCAAAGGAAACTTACTACTTACATGCCGTTCCGAAATCTCAGATCAAGCATCCAAGCCCATTTGTGTGTGCCCCGAATACGTCAAACTCGCACTGGGGACAAGGCTTTCTCTTATCTTGCCCCAAGGTACTGGAACAAGTTACCCATAGCTCTCAGTGAGACTCCTATCTACAGTAAATTCAGAAAACAACTAAAAGCCTATCTGTTAATATTCGTTGGTTCCTCCCTATCATGCTCCTCAACAGCGCCGTGATGCCCCCGGGTGATACGTGCGCTATAGAAAAAGCTTTAACACAACAAGTCAGGAATAAACGAAAGGACAATTTAGATAAGCCTCCACTTCATCCTAAAAGATGAGTGTGCATTAGCCAGGACTCAGGTGGCTGCAGCTGAAGCGAATGAGCTGCAGACAGACGTGATCTGACAGAGCACTAAGCAGGGGTTTTATTGAGAATAAATTGCATGTAAAGCTCACAGCCTTTCCTATACCACAAGGATATCTAATCTGTGTCCTTTCAAAGCGTCTCCCGATTCTGGCAATTAAAAGGTTTACCAAAAAGGAGATTAACTGCAGGGACCTGGCAACATTGGGTCCTTTTCTGTGCAGTTTTTGCATGTTCCAGAGAGAAAATCACTGACATTCAGGTGGAAAGTGTCTGTGTGAGGTCACAGGTGGAGTGAAAGGATTCCAGCTAGCTAGTTTCCGAAACCTCTTAGCTATGAACCTGCAGTGGTTTTCAGGCTGAATGGGACGAGAGATTCTGGTCTAAGCTGACTTTTAAATATACCTTATAGAGAGTGCTGCACTTTACTTATTCTTACACTAAATAAAAGGCAGTCTTGGCTACCCTGGAGAACCGGGAGAAAACAATTAGTTTTCTATTATTTTCATAGCGGTGAGTGCGTGGACACGTATCAACATGTTCTAAAATTAGAGGGATTTAAGTGCGACCCTTTCCTTAGCCACTCATTTACTAAAACTCAGATATAATTCATAAAATGCACTTGATTAGCAAATACATACGTTTTGTGGACGTTACTGATGAGGTTAGGAAGTGTACAATTTATTAAGGATGAGGAGACCACGTGATTGTGAAGAGAAACAGAAATCTGGTGCTTTATAACCATCAAATGTTGAAAGGCAGCATGCTGATAATTATTTGTGTGTGGGCGCATCTGCATCCAATACAATAAACAAACCACTAGGTACATAAGGAAATTAGTCAGATTTTATCTGCATCAATTCAAATTTTACATCATTGCTGATACTTGCATAAGTACTAATTTCAGCACGGTACAAGACACATGCAAAAACACACAAACAAGCAGTGTAGAGGGACAGGAAATGTGGCTTCTGTGCCCGCAACACAACAGCCGTGGGAGATGGCACCCAGTGCACAGTACAATTCCAGCAACTTACCTTAAATATGTTCTTTCCCAATATACAATTACATCTTTCACTCCAAACTGTCATCGTCACATTTGTGGCTATACTGTGTTTCTTTAAGCCCTGCTACCTTGCCTGCATTAGGCTTGCAGATGCTTGGGTGGTGTGACAAATATGTAGAGGAAAGGGAGCTGGTCAGTGGCAACGTGAAGAGTTGCCAATATTTGATCATTATTATCAGTAATTCTGCTTTTCAGATAATTACTGAGGCAAAGGAGATTCCAAGATAGTGGTTCACATTGGCTGGCATCTTTGAATTTTAAGTACCGGGTTGTGAAAACATCTTGAGGCTGTGGGCACGGACTCTTCTCCTCTGAGGGCCGGGAGGTTCATGGCTACCCCGCTCCAGTAAGCTAACATGATGTGCTTATGATGTGTATATTTCTGAGACACTGAACTTTAAATCCCTGTCTTTACTGAATCATGTTTTCAGAGCATCAAATGTTTTTACACTGCCCGAGCTATGACCTTGTGCAGACGGTGTAAAAAGAACAATTGATGGACAAAATGTTGAACAATGTCATACATTCACCCCAGTACGGAGATCTAGGCCTAAATCCATTGTTGTTTTGCTCCCCCTGCCATTGCAGTTTAGACCCAGCCATATGCAAATCTGTCTTGACTCTGTTTCCCATGGGAACAGTCCACCCAAACTGCCAAGCCAGGTCCTCCCTGGACTGGAAACAAGCATCCTAGGACTGATTTCGGGGTTTCACCCCTCATCAGAGATTGGAGAGATTGATCAATTGACAACTAATTGACTAGTTTGGTAGTAATGAGCTTCTAGACCCCTCACAGACAGGCTTTAGGGCCTCTAACAGTACAGAGGCTACTCTGCTAGCCGTTCTAGACAACACCAGACTTTTGCTAGACCAGGGTAAAGCTGTTGCCCTGATCCTTCTGGACGTGTCGGCAGCATTCAATACTATTTCACACGACCTTTTGCTGAGAACTCTATATGAAAAAGGCTTCACTCTAAAACCCTTCAATGGTTCAACTCTTTTCTGTTGAACAGAATCCAAACAGTAGAAATGGGCTCCTTTTCCCCGGACCCTAAAACTATTAAGTGGGGTGTTCTGCAGGAAGCCTCCCTTAGCCCAACCTTTTTTAACGCTTATGTCTTCCCCTGGCCACGATTGGTAGGAAAAGGGGTTTCAACATCTGGGCATACGCTGATGATACACAGTTGTTTGTATTTGAGGAAAAATATGAGAACCTCAAAAATAACCTGAGCAACTGCCTCTCAGAAACCGCTGACTGGATGTCAGACCACTACCTGAAGTTTAACACAGACAAATCTGAGTTACTGCTCCTTGGTAGTGCACACCTAGTCTGGGACTCGACATGGTGGCCCCAACTATTAGGCACCACCCCTGTGCCTAAACGTGTTGTAAACATTTTGGGATTCATGGTATTCAATGCACTAAATATGAAAGACCAAGTTAGAGTAATATGTGGTAAATGTTTTGCCACGCTAAAACTACTCGGGAGACTTTTTAAGTGGATCCCTTTGAACTGAAAGAAAACCATCACCCAGGCCCTACTGACCAGCAATCTGGACTATGGGAATGCGCTTTATGTTGGCATGGCCGACTATTTTCCCGTCTACAACTCATTCAGAATGCAGCAGCCAAACTGGTTCGTAACAAGAACAAGTATAGTTTGGCTTCAGCTTGCTAGAAAGAATTTCACTGGCTACCTATGAGACAAAAAGCCAAGTTCAAACTTCTATGCTATGCACATAGAGCTTTATACAAACTTGGACCAGAATTTTGCAGGACAAATTGGAATTTTATGTCCCTTCGTGGGACCTTAGATCAGGCAACCACTCTCTAGCCAAAACAATACAGATAAAGAAAGTCATAGCCGCTCCTTTTCCTATTTGGCAGCTACTCCCTGGAACAAACTTCCGTTAGAGTTTTGTCTCACTGAGGAGCATGTGAGATTCAGAAAGAAGCTGAAGATGTGCTTTTTCAAGCACTGATGCCTATGGATGATTGCTCCAGACCGATGCTTTATGTCACATGTCACTAATCTTCCCCAAACAGGTTCTCGCTTATCCTAGCACCGTGATGTCCCTTGGAATTAAGTTTCTGCTCTACAAATACAAATACAAATCAGCTAGGCTAGGGCCCACGTCTGAGCATGCCCTCCCGACTGGGGGTGACAAATGCGAAAAGAACAATTGATGGGCAGAATGTTGAGCTATGTCATACATTCAACCCAGTACAGAGATCTGAGCCTAAATCCATTGTTATTTTGCTCCCCATGCCATTCCAGTTTAGACCCAGCCATATGCAAACCAATCTTGACCCTGTTCGCCATGGGTACAGTCCAGCCCGAACTGCCAAGCCATGTCCTCCCTGGACTGGAAACAAGGTTCCTAGGACCTGTTTTGGGGTTTCACCCCTTATCAGCCAGGCTAGCTTGACTCCAGTGGCATGAAGAGCACGGGCCCACGTCTGGGCATACCCTTCCCACTCAGGGTGACAAAATGCTAAAGATTCAGCACTTTGTCCATCATCTCTTTGTGTTTGCTTTGTTTGCCCAAAGGTGGCAGGGTATGCCCAGACGTGGGTCTCTTGCTCACTTTTCCAATTGATTCAAGCTAGCCTGGCTGATGAGGGGTGTTACCCCGAAACCGGTCCCAGCTTGCTTTCTTCTGGTCCAGGGAAGACTTGGCTTGGCAGTTCGGGCTGGACTGTTCCTATGAGGCACAGGGTCAAGACTGCCTGAACTGGGGTGGCGAAGTGAGCTAAAGAACGATGATGGATTCAACCCAGATTTGTGACTAGGGGTGAATGTCTGAAAAGATTTAGCTCTCTGGCCATCATCTCTTTGTGTTTGCTAGTGCAGACGGTGTGTCTAGATTTCTGCAGAAAGTACCAGAGGATGACCACTTCACTCCATCTCATCTCAGACAGTGTTTAGAAGTCCTGCAATATTTGAAGAACATTGACCCCATATACCCAAGAGAGTACTAAGGTCTAATACCCTTGGTCTAATGCGGATTCCGAAGTGAGCTAAAGAACGATGATGGATTCAACCCAGATTTGTGACTAGGGGTGAATGTCTGAAAAGATTTAGCGCTCTGGCCATCATCTCTTTGTGTTTGCTAGTGCAGACGGTGTGTCTAGATTTCTGCAGAAAGTACCAGAGGATGACCACTTCACTCCATCCCATCTCAGACAGTGTTTAGAAGTCCTGCACTATTTGAAGAACATTGACCCCATATACCCAAGAGAGTACTAAGGTCTAATAACCTTTGTGAGAAGTTGGCCTGATGTATGATGTCACTAGTTCTAGTGTACACCTTATATCAGTCCAAACAACCCTTATGGTGATTGGTTGTAAAGTCAACCTTATAGACCAGCTATCCTAGTAGTAGCATGGACAAGAGCAGTCTTAGGCTAAACTCTGAATGGCATGTGAAGCCAGCTGTGATACCATATATAATCCCTTGAATACCAAATGAAAGGACACCACAACAGATATATATATAAAATAAAGTGTATTTATTCTAGTCAAACCCTCAGCACTCTTTATGAGATTAGAGGTAAGTACAACACAATCTTATTTAAGCATACATTAAGTCACACAGGTAAGTAATACAGTTAGGCCCTAGGGGCCACGCAAACCATATACTAAAGAAGTGGTATAAGGACCACTGTCACGGAAATAGGATAGGCCTAGGCCTAGGGAATCGCTGGGGCTACACTACACTAGCAACAGTTAGGAAGTGGGAGGCCCACGGGATTCAGGTGCAGAGTGGAAACACTCACGCGTAATGCGTAAAAGTCGATAGAAACAGTAGTTGTTAGAAATTAACAGTTTAAGGACACTTCTGAAGCAGCTAGAGTCGAGACTCGGAAACTAGACCCTAGGATAGTCACTACCCTTGTGAGCACCGAAGTACCCAAGTTACCTAGCCCACAGGCTGCGGGTGCATAGGTGTGAACTTGCGTCGGGTTTCGTCGTGGACTTCTATGGATGGCTGAAGGAAAGTTGCTGACAGGCAGTCAGTGAAGAGTGTCCGGTGGATCCCAAGGCTGGGATCAAGAAGAGAGGAGACCTGCAAGCAGAAGGGACAGAGTCAAGGTCACTAGCCAGTGACCACGTGGAACCAGGAAGGAACCAGGCGATGTCGTGAAGATTGCAGGTGAAGATGAAGCTTGTCGCTGCAGCCACGAGGACCAGGAAACGTCAAGGACGACCAGGACCAGGAGGCAAGCTGTCCCACGAAGGCTCTTGCTGTCGGCGTCATCGAAGTTGAACTAGGACTCACCAAGCCTTGGCAAGCGGAACCCACGAAGAACAGAGGACTTGCTTCTGGTGCAGACCAGGAAGGTCTGGGGTGCTTCTCCTTTGCAAGGAAGTGGGAGCCAGTCTGGAGGAGCCAAACCAGCAGTGAAGATTTCTGGATGCGTCGTCACAAAGGCCACTAGCCAACGGGCAAGCAACCGGACAGGCGCGGCAAGCAGGAAAATGCAGAAGGGCCCCACGCAGGACTCGTGGAGTGTGGTGGGCTGATCTTCGGTGCAGATGGTGCTTGGGGTTGGGGCTTCTCAATCCCCGGTGCACAACTTCGAGGGTGCCTCAGAAGCTGCGCTGGAAGATACTAGCCACTTTTCCCAGGTAGCCGGTCCCACGTCTCTCGTCGCCTCCACGGATCTCAGCTCGGCTGTGGATGTGGATCAGGGTCGGAGAAGTCTGGAAGTCAAGGATCTGGTCGGCCTCTGCAGTCGGTCCCTCGTAGAACTTCAGCAAAGCAAAGGGTAGTCTCTTGATGGTGCCTGTTTGCACAGGGTAGCCACTCCTTGGCCACAAGGGAGATTCTTCAGTCTTCTTCTTTCGTCGAATGTTGAAGGCCCAGAGTTTCTGTTCAAGTTGCAGGTTCAGGATAATCTAATCTCCTGGGGCCCAGCTACCACTCTTATACTAATCTGGGGGGCTGGGTTACCTGCTAGGTCACGCCTTATGAGTGGGACCTGGGAGGGGGGTGGTTACACCCCCTTCCCTTTGTCCAGTTTCGCGCCAGGACTGGGGCTGGAGTGCCCCAGCACCGGTTTGAACTGGACAATGCATGGGACACCTTGTGTGCCCCAGGCATGTCTCATTCCTTTCAGCCCTCCCTGCCTGTTAGACTTGGGAGTCTCTGGTTGGCGCAAGGTTGCCCTTGTGCTAAGCAGGAACCCTCTCCTCTACGTCAGGGCACAGGATAACCCCTTTTGGAATGACCCTTGCTCACCCTCTAGGTGCGTGGCGTGAGCAGCCAAGGCGATTCGTCAGGCGTTGTTCGTTAAGCAATTGTAACCGCACACAGTAAACACATTAATCCCCCCAGAAACGGACACCAGGCTTGGTTATGTGAAAATACACTCCTTTATAGAAAAATAAATATATCGATATGCAGACTTAACACAAGACCAATAACGTTGTCTTAATGCCACCTGAGGTTTAAAATAGGCAAATGGTTTCTTCGTTGCAGTGTCAAATGGTTACTTTTTAGTCTTTAGCAAGGTTCCTTCGGGGTTCCAAACACGACTTGGTCCGGACCCTACCGCGGCTCACGCATCGGGTGTGGGCGCGCCTGCTCCGTGCACGGCTCTTCCCGGCGGCTCTGGTGCAGCGGGAGGCGAGACGGGCGTGCGGTGGGGACTACCGGGAACCCGGTAACTGTCAGAGGGCTCGAGATCCCAGGGGTGAGGACGGGGAAAAGCGCTCGCTCTCACTCACCTAGGAGATCGTTGAAGGAAGCCCAGTCCTCTGGCACGATCGGCTCCGGTTGACGGGGAAATAAGGCGTTGCGGGCCCCGAGCCCGATACTGGAACTCTTTGAAGAACGTTGCGGTCAGTGCGACTCGGTGTTTCGGGGAGTACTTTTGGGTCCTTAGTCAGCGGGTGTATGCAGGTAGGCAGGCGCGGCCAACGACCCTCAGCACGGCGGTGCGGGGGGGTCTCCACGGCGGGGGCGGCGCGGCCTGGGGTATTCCGGGGATAGCGAAGCGGGGTCACAGGGCACGGTCCGTGCAGCTGATGACCCGGCGAGGATCACGATCGTCGGAAGGATTCCGGCAGGAGGGGTGACAGCGCTTCAGCGCGCTCCAGTCGCAGACGGTGGCAGAGGAGCAGGTAGCCTAGCCCGGGGGCAGAGAGCGACTCCGGTCGGAGCGAGGCTCTCACGAGGTCAAAGGCAGGCGAGCTCCCGAGTGTCACGGCCCTAGGAGGGGCGATGAGGGGCGCAGTCTTTCTCCAGCGGGGTGCAAACACAGCTCGAGTTTCAGGACGAGCAAAGGCACAGAGAACCCACTGGTCCTGGGGTTCAGTTCAGGGGGCAAGCTCAGATCAAGCCCTTGGAGAATGTTCAAGCACAAAGCAGCAAAGTCTATTCAGCAAGTCTTTTCCTCTCCTTTCTCAGCAAGGCAAGCAGCAGGCCAGTCCTTCCAGCGTCTTCTTCTCCTTCTAGTCGGGCAGAGGTTCTTTGTGGTAAAACAGGATTCTGATTTCTTAGGAGCCAGGCTCCTACTTTTATACAGTGATTCTTTTGTTCTTTAGCGCCAGGGGGCCTGGGCCTGGCTCAGTCCAGTTCTGGAGCACTTTGTTATGGTGACTCTGCTCTTTCCTTTCAGCAGCAGGGCAGAGACATCAGCCGCTCCACAGGGGGCGGAGACAGTTTTGTGGTGGCAGAGCACAGGTCTATTCAAGAGTCAAGGTGTACTCCTCCCACCCATCCTGGTGTAATCTCTCTACCCACCACCTGGCAGCCAGCCTGTCTCTGGGGATTCCCCAACCCTGCTCCTTACTGTTGCTAGGCAGAACACATACACACAGCAGAGGCGGACTGAAATGGCCAGGTCAGTAAATACTAACTTTCTAAAAGTAGTATTTACAAACGCAGGATATTAAAATAAACTTTACTAAAAGAAGTATTTTATTATTCTGAGTTCAGGCATACTAAACTTGACATTCTACCATGCTCTATGAGTCCACTGGGGTCACAGCGTGTAGTGATTCCAGCAGCCCATTCTGGCCTATGGAGAGCAGGTAGCCTTCAATAGTGAAAAACGAAAATGGCTGTAATTCACTACTAAGACATGCCACACACATCAGGGCATGTCCTACCTTATGCCTACAATGCACCCTGCCCTGGGGCCTACTAGAGGGGTGGCTAACATGTAGTTAAGGGACGGTTTAGGGACTGGCAAGTGGGGGCACTTGCGCAGTCAGCGCGACAGTACCAGACTGCACGCAGGTTCTGCAGTGGCAGACCCTAGACACATTTTACAAGGCCGCTTCTGTGGGTGGCGCAACCAGCGCTGCAGGCCCACTAGCAGCATTGGCATTCACAAGCCCTGGCACTCCTGGTGCACTTTACTGGGGACTGACAGTAAATCCAACAACCCAATCATGAATACCAATCAATGTATACATTTTACCATAGGGAGAGCATATGCACCTTAGCACTGGTCAGCAGTGGTAAGGTGCCCAGAGTCATAAAACAGCCAACACCAGGTCAGAAAAAATACCGGAGGAAGGCAAAAAGTTTAGGGACGACCCTGCAAAAAGGGCCAAGTCCAACACAACCCCCTTCCAGCCAAAACGCAGGGTAGACCAATCACCACCGTGATGGTCTTCCCTGCTTGGGGCGATAGAACAAGGACCTGGCCCGCAACTGCAGGGGCAGACTCCATTTCTACGCCAATCTGAACCTATCGGACTCCCTCAGTCCATACTCTCAGGGCCCACCAAGCCAATCCATGGGGAACCCTTCTCCTCACCTGTGGACACCACCTGTGCAGCACCTAACCTTAACTGGCCCACAGGTGTGTCCCAACAGACAGACAGCAAAATGCTACAGTGGCCACTGACAGTAGTCAGGGATGAGACCCAGGCCGTATGCCTCTCAGGGCTCTCAATCCTCTGTGGCGCCAGGGAGCGGGGGGCAGTAGCCCCAGGTGCTTGGCACCCTTTGTCCATTCTCCCCCTTGTCAGGTCAGGTATGACATCCTGGCACTGACCCACCAGCCCCAGTACGGTACCCGGCGGCTGGACCCAAGACTGGGGTGGCCTCTCCCACACCCGGTCCTTCTCCTTGGGGCTCTGTACCCTTCCACCTGGAGTGGTACCCCCTTCCAGAATTGCCAGGGCACCTTGGGCAGGTGTCCTGCGCAATTCGCCCACCAGTTCAGGTGTTCTATCCTGCAACTGGGCGTCCAGGTCAGGGGGGACACCCTGAACCTGGCCCCCCAACCTAGGGTCTAAACCCTTCAGTTGAGCCGGGGTCAGAGGCGAGGACTCCCTCCCTCTGCACCCCCTTCCAGAGTACTGCCCACTCCCAACTGGCGTGGTACCCCCAGAAGCAACATGGGTCAGGACAATGATTACAGTGGTCCCACCCTCCAGGTCAGACAACACCTGAACCTGGCTTCCCAACCCTGGTACCAACCCATGCGGCTGAACGCTCGCCTGGCGCACCAGGACTTCCCGGGGAGCACGCATGTCTTCCTGAGGGTGACACAGAACTCCTGTGTCGCGTGACAGTCTGCCTGGCGCTGATCTCCCGACCCCTGTCCATCCGACAGTGCCTGAAGATCCCCCAGGACAGAAGTGGTGTCACCATGGTCATTCACTGGTGACGCAGCCCTTCTGGCTGGCCCCTGACCCACTGGTTCTTCCACTGGGGACTCTTTCCCCCTCTCACCCCTCAATCTGGACCTCTGCACCCTCCCAAATGGAGCGGTACTGCCAGACACCAGAAGTGATGGAGTTCTGATTACAGACACTCCTAGCTCACCAGACACTAGGGGATCCCGCACGACGGGCAGCCCCTCAGGACAGACTAGGCGCCCCACCTGGTGTTCCCTCAAAGAACCATCCAAGCTCTGAGACTGAGGTTGGGCACTACCGGGACATAACCCATTCTCACTCCTTCCCCTTACAGACAGGACGTGAGGCCCTACACCCCTCTCACTATTACAGGACCTAGCTGGGCTACTCTGAGCCACTTCCACCACACTGGGTTTGAAGATACCTGGACCACTCATCGTGGGATCACTCCCCAATGCCTTCCCAGACCCTCTGGACTCCACCAAAAGGTCTGCCTCCAATGTGAGCTCCCTGCGGTCAGAGAACTCACTCTCCAACAGGTGTTGGCACAGCTCTGGAAAACAGGGACTTACAATATGCTCTCCCACAATTGTATCACACAGCCCCCTAGCAGGGTTAACCAAACTATCCTTCACCTCACCATCCAGTGCCTCACACACGTACTCCACCCCACTCTCCTGAGACTGGCAAGACAGTATCTGACTGTCCCTGTCACACAACCCACACTCTTCTGGGCGGTCTTCACACTCACCCACCAGGACTTCAGTTTTGGGGGAACCCCTCTCCCTGCACCTCTCATCTAGAGTCAGTAGAGTGTCCCTCCCGCCACTAGGACCATGAACCCCTGCGCCAGTTACCCTATTCCCTTCAGGGATACTGCGCACTACTGGAGCTACCTCATGCCCTTGAACCTCCTGGTGTATGTTAAGCCCCTCCTTCAAGTCAGGCGCCATATCTCTGGGTGTGCGTACTACTCTCTCAGCACTATAAACTTCAATATTGCTGCCACCAGAGGGAGAGCGGTCTAAACTCTTGATCTTGAGATCCAACTCCCTCATTTTTAGATCATGATCCATTTGGCGTTGTTGTGCCTCCAAGGCCAACTTCTTCTTCTCCATTTGCATTTGTCCTGCCAACTTTGCCATCTCCATTGCATGCGCCCTGTCTGCTGCCCTGTCTGCCAGCTCCTCTGGGGACAGGACTCTGCAGGGCTCCATAATGTTGTCGGGTGGGACGATGTCCCTTGCATTCTGTGGGTCTCTTGACTCTTTCCAGGTTCTCAACGCCTTGAGGTACTGGTTCTTCTTCTTGAATCCAGTATGGGGAACTCTGAATTTTACACTGTAGCCTTTCAATTGCTCTTGTGTGTAGCCTTCCAGTCCTTCCCAATCCACCTCATCCATTCCAGAAATCACAGAGAGTGCTCTTCCAGCAGGGAGTGAGCCAGGCATGGTTGCAATAATGGCAGATGTCTCAACAAAGTTCAAAAAATGAAAACCTGTGGCTGCGTTACTTGGCCTGCTCTCACTATCTGGTGATTAATAATTCACTGTATGCAAATTACAAATGCAAATTCGAAATCCCAGCCGCTGCCAACAATGTTAGACTTGGGAGTCTCTGGTTGGCGCAAGGTTGCCCTTGTGCCAAGCAGGAACCCTCTCCTCTACGTCAGGGCACAGGATAACCCCTTTTGGAATGACCCTTGCTCACCCTCTAGGTGCATGGCGTGAGCAGCCAAGGCGATTCGTCAGGCGTTGTTAGTTAAGCAATTGTAACCGCACACAGTAAACACATTAATCCCCCCAGAAACGGACACCAGGCTTGGTTATGTGAAAATACGCTCCTTTATAGAAAAATAAATATATCGATATGCAGACTTAACACAAGACCAATAACGTTGTCTTAATGCCACCTGAGGTTTAAAATAGGCAAATGGTTTCTTCGTTGCAGTGTCAAATGGTTACTTTTTAGTCTTTAGCAAGGTTCCTTCGGGGTTCCAAACACGACTTGGTCCGGACCCTACCGCGGCTCACGCATCGGGTGTGGGCGCGCCTGCTCCGTGCACGGCTCTTCCCGGCGGCTCTGGTGCAGCGGGAGGCGAGACGGGCGAGACGGGCGTGCGGTGCGGTGGGGACTACCGGGAACCCGGTAACTGTCAGAGGGCTCGAGATCCCAGGGGTGAGGACGGGGAAAAGCGCTCGCTCTCACTCACCTAGGAGATCGTTGAAGGAAGCCCAGTCCTCTGGCACGATCGGCTCCGGTTGACGGGGAAATAAGGCGTTGCGGGCCCCGAGCCCGATACTGGAACTCTTTGAAGAACGTTGCGGTCAGTGCGACTCGGTGTTTCGGGGAGTACTTTTGGGTCCTTAGTCAGCGGGTGTATGCAGGTAGGCAGGCGCGGCCAACGACCCTCAGCACGGCGGTGCGGGGGGGTCTCCACGGCGGGGGCGGCGCGGCCTGGGGTATTCCGGGGATAGCGAAGCGGGGTCACAGGGCACGGTCCGTGCAGCTGATGACCCGGCGAGGATCACGATCGTCGGAAGGATTCCGGCAGGAGGGGTGACAGCGCTTCAGCGCGCTCCAGTCGCAGACGGTGGCAGAGGAGCAGGTAGCCTAGCCCGGGGGCAGAGAGCGACTCCGGTCGGAGCGAGGCTCTCACGAGGTCAAAGGCAGGCGAGCTCCCGAGTGTCACGGCCCTAGGAGGGGCGATGAGGGGCGCAGTCTTTCTCCAGCGGGGTGCAAACACAGCTCGAGTTTCAGGACGAGCAAAGGCACAGAGAACCCACTGGTCCTGGGGTTCAGTTCAGGGGGCAAGCTCAGATCAAGCCCTTGGAGAATGTTCAAGCACAAAGCAGCAAAGTCTATTCAGCAAGTCTTTTCCTCTCCTTTCTCAGCAAGGCAAGCAGCAGGCCAGTCCTTCCAGCGTCTTCTTCTCCTTCTAGTCGGGCAGAGGTTCTTTGTGGTAAAACAGGATTCTGATTTCTTAGGAGCCAGGCTCCTACTTTTATACAGTGATTCTTTTGTTCTTTAGCGCCAGGGGGCCTGGGCCTGGCTCAGTCCAGTTCTGGAGCACTTTGTTATGGTGACTCTGCTCTTTCCTTTCAGCAGCAGGGCAGAGACATCAGCTGCTCCACAGGGGGCGGAGACAGCTTTGTGGTGGCAGAGCACAGGTCTATTCAAGAGTCAAGGTGTACTCCTCCCACCCATCCTGGTGTAATCTCTCTACCCACCACCTGGCAGCCAGCCTGTCTCTGGGGATTCCCCAACCCTGCTCCTTACTGTTGCTAGGCAGAACACATACACACAGCAGAGGCGGACTGAAATGGCCAGGTCAGTAAATACTAACTTTCTAAAAGTAGTATTTACAAACGCAGGATATTAAAATAAACTTTACTAAAAGAAGTATTTTATTATTCTGAGTTCAGGCATACTAAACTTGACATTCTACCATGCTCTATGAGTCCACTGGGGTCACAGCGTGTAGTGATTCCAGCAGCCCATTCTGGCCTATGGAGAGCAGGTAGCCTTCAATAGTGAAAAACGAAAATGGCTGTAATTCACTACTAAGACATGCCACACACATCAGGGCATGTCCTACCTTATGCCTACAATGCACCCTGCCCTGGGGCCTACTAGAGGGGTGGCTAACATGTAGTTAAGGGACGGTTTAGGGACTGGCAAGTGGGGGCACTTGCGCAGTCAGCGCGACAGTACCAGACTGCACGCAGGTTCTGCAGTGGCAGACCCTAGACACATTTTACAAGGCCGCTTCTGTGGGTGGCGCAACCAGCGCTGCAGGCCCACTAGCAGCATTGGCATTCACAAGCCCTGGCACTCCTGGTGCACTTTACTGGGGACTGACAGTAAATCCAACAACCCAATCATGAATACCAATCAATGTATACATTTTACCATAGGGAGAGCATATGCACCTTAGCACTGGTCAGCAGTGGTAAGGTGCCCAGAGTCATAAAACAGCCAACACCAGGTCAGAAAAAATACCGGAGGAAGGCAAAAAGTTTAGGGATGACCCTGCAAAAAGGGCCAAGTCCAACACAACCCCCTTCCAGCCAAAACGCAGGGTAGACCAATCACCACCGTGATGGTCTTCCCTGCTTGGGGCGATAGAACAAGGACCTGGCCCGCAACTGCAGGGGCAGACTCCATTTCTACGCCAATCTGAACCTATCGGACTCCCTCAGTCCATACTCTCAGGGCCCACCAAGCCAATCCATGGGGAACCCTTCTCCTCACCTGTGGACACCACCTGTGCAGCACCTAACCTTAACTGGCCCACAGGTGTGTCCCAACAGACAGACAGCAAAATGCTACAGTGGCCACTGACAGTAGTCAGGGATGAGACCCAGGCCGTATGCCTCTCAGGGCTCTCAATCCTCTGTGGCGCCAGGGAGCGGGGGACAGTAGCCCCAGGTGCTTGGCACCCTTTGTCCATTCTCCCCCTTGTCAGGTCAGGTATGACATCCTGGCACTGACCCACCAGCCCCAGTACGGTACCCGGCGGCTGGACCCAAGACTGGGGTGGCCTCTCCCACACCCGGTCCTTCTCCTTGGGGCTCTGTACCCTTCCACCTGGAGTGGTACCCCCTTCCAGAATTGCCAGGGCACCTTGGGCAGGTGTCCTGCGCAATTCGCCCACCAGTTCAGGTGTTCTATCCTGCAACTGGGCGTCCAGGTCAGGGGGGACACCCTGAACCTGGCCCTCCAACCTAGGGTCTAAACCCTTCAGTTGAGCCGGGGTCAGAGGCGAGGACTCCCTCCCTCTGCACCCCCTTCCAGAGTACTGCCCACTCCCAACTGGCGTGGTACCCCCAGAAGCAACATGGGTCAGGACAATGATTACAGTGGTCCCACCCTCCAGGTCAGACAACACCTGAACCTGGCTTCCCAACCCTGGTACCAACCCATGCGGCTGAACGCTCGCCTGGCGCACCAGGACTTCCCGGGGAGCACGCATGTCCCCCTGAGGGTGACACAGAACTCCTGTGTCGCGTGACAGTCTGCCTGGCGCTGATCTCCCGACCCCTGTCCATCCGACAGTGCCTGAAGATCCCCCAGGACAGAAGTGGTGTCACCATGGTCATTCACTGGTGACGCAGCCCTTCTGGCTGGCCCCTGACCCACTGGTTCTTCCACTGGGGACTCTTTCCCCCTCTCACCCCTCAATCTGGACCTCTGCACCCTCCCAAATGGAGCGGTACTGCCAGACACCAGAAGTGATGGAGTTCTGATTACAGACACTCCTAGCTCACCAGACACTAGGGGATCCCGCACGACGGGCAGCCCCTCAGGACAGACTAGGCGCCCCACCTGGTGTTCCCTCAAAGAACCATCCAAGCTCTGAGACTGAGGTTGGGCACTACCGGGACATAACCCATTCTCACTCCTTCCCCTTACAGACAGGACGTGAGGCCCTACACCCCTCTCACTATTACAGGACCTAGCTGGGCTACTCTGAGCCACTTCCACCACACTGGGTTTGAAGATACCTGGACCACTCATCGTGGGATCACTCCCCAATGCCTTCCCAGACCCTCTGGACTCCACCAAAAGGTCTGCCTCCAATGTGAGCTCCCTGCGGTCAGAGAACTCACTCTCCAACAGGTGTTGGCATAGCTCTGGAAAACAGGGACTTACAATATGCTCTCCCACAATTGTATCACACAGCCCCCTAGCAGGGTTAACCAAACTATCCTTCACCTCACCATCCAGTGCCTCACACACGTACTCCACCCCACTCTCCTGAGACTGGCAAGACAGTATCTGACTGTCCCTGTCACACAACCCACACTCTTCTGGGCGGTCTTCACACTCACCCACCAGGACTTCAGTTTTGGGGGAACCCCTCTCCCTGCACCTCTCATCTAGAGTCAGTAGAGTGTCCCTCCCGCCACTAGGACCATGAACCCCTGCGCCAGTTACCCTATTCCCTTCAGGGATACTGCGCACTACTGGAGCTACCTCATGCCCTTGAACCTCCTGGTGTATGTTAAGCCCCTCCTTCAAGTCAGGCGCCATATCTCTGGGTGTGCGTACTACTCTCTCAGCACTATAAACTTCAATATTGCTGCCACCAGAGGGAGAGCGGTCTAAACTCTTGATCTTGAGATCCAACTCCCTCATTTTTAGATCATGATCCATTTGGCGTTGTTGTGCCTCCAAGGCCAACTTCTTCTTCTCCATTTGCATTTGTCCTGCCAACTTTGCCATCTCCATTGCATGCGCCCTGTCTGCTGCCCTGTCTGCCAGCTCCTCTGGGGACAGGACTCTGCAGGGCTCCATAATGTTGTCGGGTGGGACGATGTCCCTTGCATTCTGTGGGTCTCTTGACTCTTTCCAGGTTCTCAACGCCTTGAGGTACTGGTTCTTCTTCTTGAATCCAGTATGGGGAACTCTGAATTTTACACTGTAGCCTTTCAATTGCTCTTGTGTGTAGCCTTCCAGTCCTTCCCAATCCACCTCATCCATTCCAGAAATCAGAGAGTGCTCTTCCAGCAGGGAGTGAGCCAGGCATGGTTGCAATAATGGCAGATGTCTCAACAAAGTTCAAAAAATGAAAACCTGTGGCTGCGTTACTTGGCCTGCTCTCACTATCTGGTGATTAATAATTCACTGTATGCAAATTACAAATGCAAATTCGAAATCCCAGCCGCTGCCAACAATGTTAGACTTGGGAGTCTCTGGTTGGCGCAAGGTTGCCCTTGTGCCAAGCAGGAACCCTCTCCTCTACGTCAGGGCACAGGATAACCCCTTTTGGAATGACCCTTGCTCACCCTCTAGGTGCATGGCGTGAGCAGCCAAGGCGATTCGTCAGGCGTTGTTAGTTAAGCAATTGTAACCGCACACAGTAAACACATTAATCCCCCCAGAAACGGACACCAGGCTTGGTTATGTGAAAATACGCTCCTTTATAGAAAAATAAATATATCGATATGCAGACTTAACACAAGACCAATAACGTTGTCTTAATGCCACCTGAGGTTTAAAATAGGCAAATGGTTTCTTCGTTGCAGTGTCAAATGGTTACTTTTTAGTCTTTAGCAATGTTCCTTCGGGGTTCCAAACACGACTTGGTCCGGACCCTACCGCGGCTCACGCATCGGGCGTGGGCGCGCCTGCTCCGTGCACGGCTCTTCCCGGCGGCTCTGGTGCAGCGGGAGGCGAGACGGGCGTGCGGTGCGGTGGGGGCTACCGGGAACCCGGTAACTGTCAGAGGGCTCGAGATCCCAGGGGTGAGGACGGGGAAAAGCGCTCGCTCTCACTCACCTAGGAGATCGTTGAAGGAAGCCCAGTCCTCTGGCACGATCGTCTCCGGTTGACGGGGAAATAAGGTGTTGCGGGCCCCGAGCCCGATACTGGAACTCTTTGAAGAACGTTGCGGTTGCTTTAGGAGTCTGCACGTGTCAGTGCGACTCGGTGTTTCGGGGAGTACTTTTGGGTCCTTAGTCAGCGGGTGTATGCAGGTAGGCAGGCGCGGCCAACGACCCTCAGCACGGCGGTGCGGGGGAGTCTCCACGGCGGGGGCGGCGCGGCCTGGGGTATTCCGGGGATAGCGAAGCGGGGTCACAGGGCACGGTCCGTGCAGCTGATGACCCGGTGAGGATCACGATCGTCGGAAGGATTCCGGCGGGAGGGGTGACAGCGCTTCAGCGCGCTCCAGTCGCAGACGGTGGCAGAGGAGCAGGTAGCCTAGCCCGGGGGCAGAGAGCGACTCCGGTCGGAGCGAGGCTCTCACGGGGTCAAAGGCAGGCGAGCTCCCGAGTGTCACGGCCCTAGGAGGGGCGATGAGGGGCGCAGTCTTTCTCCAGCGGGGTGCAAACACAGCTCGAGTTTCAGGACGAGCAAAGGCACAGAGAACCCACTGGTCCTGGGGTTCAGTTCAGGGGGCAAGCTCAGATCAAGCCCTTGGAGAATGTTCAAGCACAAAGCAGCAAAGTTTATTCAGCAAGTCTTTTCCTCTCCTTTCTCAGCAAGGCAAGCAGCAGGCCAGTCCTTCCAGCGTCTTCTTCTCCTTCTAGTCGGGCAGAGGTTCTTTGTGGTAAAACAGGATTCTGATTTCTTAGGAGCCAGGCTCCTACTTTTATACAGTGATTCTTTTGTTCTTTAGCGCCAGGGGGCCTGGGCCTGGCTCAGTCCAGTTCTGGAGCACTTTGTTATGGTGACTCTGCTCTTTCCTTTCAGCAGCAGGGCAGAGACATCAGCCGCTCCACAGGGGGCGGAGCCAGCTTTGTGGTGGCAGAGCACAGGTCTATTCAAGAGTCAAGGTGTACTCCTCCCACCCATCCTGGTGTAATCTCTCTACCCACCACCTGGCAGCCAGCCCGTCTCTGGGGATTCCCCAACCCTGCTCCTTACTGTTGCTAGGCAGAACACATACACACAGCAGAGGCGGACTGAAATGGCCAGGTCAGTAAATACTAACTTTCTAAAAGTAGTATTTACAAACGCAGGATATTAAAATAAACTTTACTAAAAGAAGTATTTTATTATTCTGAGTTCAGGCATACTAAACTTGACATTCTACCATGCTCTATGAGTCCACTGGTGTCACAGCGTGTAGTGACTCCAGCAGCCCATTCTGGCCTATGGAGAGCAGGTAGCCTTCAATAGTGAAAAACGAAAATGGCTGTAATTCACTACTAAGACATGCCACACACATCAGGGCATGTCCTACCTTATGCCTACAATGCACCCTGCCCTGGGGCCTACTAGAGGGGTGGCTAACATGTAGTTAAGGGACGGTTTAGGGACTGGCAAGTGGGGGCACTTGCGCAGTCAGCGCGACAGTACCAGACTGCACGCAGGTTCTGCAGTGGCAGACCCTAGACACATTTTACAAGGCCGCTTCTGTGGGTGGCGCAACCAGCGCTGCAGGCCCACTAGCAGCATTGGCATTCACAAGCCCTGGCACTCCTGGTGCACTTTACTGGGGACTGACAGTAAATCCAATAACCCAATCATGAATACCAATCAATGTATACATTTTACCATAGGGAGAGCATATGCACCTTAGCACTGGTCAGCAGTGGTAAGGTGCCCAGAGTCATAAAACAGCCAACACCAGGTCAGAAAAAATACCGGAGGAAGGCAAAAAGTTTAGGGATGACCCTGCAAAAAGGGCCAAGTCCAACACTGCCCCAATACACTAAAGTCTGTCTGGGGAGGTGCTAGCACCTCCCCAAGCAGGAAACCTATTGTCCAAGCCTCCCTTGCCGGGATCACTCCCAGCAGCAGGAGGTCAGACTCGTGTCTGTGGCAGCAGCATCCATTTTGTGATGCTGAGGCTTTGGTTAGAGTTAAACAGCAAAGTAGGATTTTAACATGTCTCTCCCTCTAGAAGGGAGGAATAATATTCTCATCACCAGAAATGGTATGGGGGTATTATTCCAAAGTGTTAGACACCTTACACGACATGTTTTGATACAGCCAAACCATAGTTACCATAACCGTTTAAGATTATAAGGCACTTTAAGAGTATATGGTAGGCTATATCATAGAACAGCTATAAGGACATGGTTCCGAAAGCTGCAGACAGGCTCAGCTCATGCTAGAGCACCATCTCACATGTTACCAAGCACTCTGCCTCCAGGATTGTTAAGGCCTGCCATAGGAGTGACTGATAGGTACACATGTGTCTATATATAAGGGTAGATATAGGTATACTATATCTAAGCAAGGGGTGATTACACGACCTTGCCCCAGCTGAGTGATCAGCCAGTTGTGTCTGATTGGAAGGCCAGACCAGGGGTGGCATAATACATGCTGCAGCCCCTGGGAGGCCTAGGGTACACCTATGCCCTGGGTACCTAGGGTACACTGTACAGGGTCCAATAAGGTGATCCTTACCAATTGGGAATGTACCTAGGGTACATGGAGTCCATTTTAAAGAGAGAGCAGACAGCCTGAGACCCTGAATGGCAGGATCTCAGGCCAACTAAGTCGAAAAACCAGCTAGACACTAGGCAAAAAGTTGGGGGTAACCATAGTCAGATATCCACCTTCCTACACTACCCCCCCCCCAAACGAAAGGAGATAAGGCTGGCCTTGACAAGGTAAGCCTCTATTGCCTAAGTGGCCATATAAGGAAGGACCAGCACTGGCATGGTTACCCCCTGTCTCATGGTCCACTAAGCAATCCCTCACCCTAAAGGTATCATAGGGTCTCCACCATAGGGAGTCTCTACCTTTGGTGTGTCTTTCCAAAGTAAAAGGCTGGTGTTGAGATGGAGTACTGAAGTGAGAGTCCTCAAAGTGAGGCCTCAGCTTCCTCCAATCATCCTCCACCATGGATGCCTTTCTTTCTTTTACTGAGTTGCACTGTGCTCTCAGGGTCAGCCTCTGGCTACCTAAAGCTGGAGGCTGGGTCCCTTTTGTGGGCTTACTGGAGGGACAGGTCAGGTTTGGGGCCCTAAGGTCCCATGTTTGCCTGTGCCCAACAGAATCCCTCTGGGGGAGGTCCCTAACTACCTGTAAAGGAGATCCCTCAGGAATGTTTTTAACCATCACCTGACTAGGGCTACCAGCCAGGCAATCCTCATTCTTTTGATGGGGGGGGGTTCTTGTGGACAGGGGCCCTCTTGGGGTCCACTGGCCTCCCTGACCTCTGCAGCCCTGGGCTGACTGAGGCAGGGTAGAGGGAGGCAGGCTACCTGCACCAGACTGGGTCCCACCTTGGAAGGGGCCACTGACATCAGAGGCTCTGCCAGGCCAGGCCTGGCTACCTCTGGGGCAGTTCCTTCACAAGGGGTGAGGTCAGATCCCTGAGGAGGCTGACCTTTTCCTAATGTCTGGGGAGAGGGAGACTTTTCTTCCTCCCCACTACTCTCTGTTTGTGTGGAGTGATCCATAGTTTCAGGCTTCACTACACCTATGTCAGTCTGAGTATGGGCTGAGACCATTACAGCCTTGCCAACCTTTTCAGGGAGGCACTCAGTTTGGGTTTGAGCTGTGACTGTCACAGCTCTGCCAATCTCTACAGGGAAGTCTGTCTTTGCCTGGGCTGTGGCTACCACTGTCCTTCCAACCTTTTCAGGGAGGAAATCTACTTGGACAGGGGTTGTGGCTGGCACAACCCCACTACCCTTTTGTGAAAGGCCTACCATTTTAGAATGGGTGTCTTGTTCAACTCCAGCCCAAGCTGAGAGTTCTAAGTCATTCCCCAGTAAGCAGTCCACAGGCAAGGTTGGAGACACTGCCACCCTTTTAGGGCCAGTGACACCTCCCCAGCTGAGACATACCTCTGCCATGGGATGACTGTTCTGTTTGCCATCAATGTTAGTTACCTGGTATGAGAAACCAGGCAAAAGCTGCTCAGAGGGAACTAGCCTATGGGCCACCATATTGATGCTAGCTCCAGTGTCTCTGTAGGCCTCAGCTTTTCTACCATTGATGTAGGGCTCCTGTCTGTACCTACCCAAAGTGTTGGGGCAGGCAGTGAAGTTGGCAAACCCCATGCCACCATCACAGACAAGAGTAGCTGCTGTAAGGGAATTGGCTAAGCCAGGGTCCCCCTGTGTTCCCCAAGAAAACCCAACCAACTTTTTGGGGGCACTCCCACCACCTGGGGGATTACTGCTGACAGTAATAGGTGGTGTGACAGGAGTAGTTGGAGGAACAGTTTTGTTTTTAGCCTTTGGGCAACTGCTGTCAGTTTTCCAATGCCCAGGAGTTTTACACTCATGGCAGTAAGGCTTTTTAACTGTGGTAGAGGAGGGAGCTTGGGACCCACCACCCTGTGTGGAGTTTTGGGGCCCTGAGGAAGATTTCTCTTTAGCTTTATCCCCACCCTTCCCTTGAGGCTTGGTGGTATCTTTCTTTTGGTCACCACCCTGATTTTTAGGCCTAATCCTGGTCCTGACCCATTTATCTGCCCTCTTTCCCAATTCTTGGGGAGAGGTCAAATCTGAGTCTACCAGGTGTTGATGGAGAAGCTGGTTCTGACAATTACTAAGGATCTGCTCCCTCATAATCAAGTTGTACAATCCTGTATAGTCCTGCACCTTGCTGCCAGTTAACCAACCTTCCATAGCCTTAGTGGCACAATCCACAAAATCAGACCAGTCCTGTGTCTGTGTCTTCTGGGTGTCTCTGAACAACAACCTATATTGCTCAGTGGTTAAGCCAAACCCATCTATCAGAGCACTCTTCAGGACTTTGTAATTGTTAGCATCCTCATCACTGACTGTGAGGAGCTTGTCTCTACCTTTGTCAGAAAAGGAGAGCCACAAGATAGCTGCCCACTGACTCTGGGGTACCTGCTGTACTTTGAAGGCCCTCTCCAAAGCAGTCATCCACTTGTGGATGTCATCCCCATTCTGATATGGGGGGACTATCTTGCTTAGGTTTCTATGGTCATAAGACCTATCCCTATCTCTAGGAATGTTGCTGCCACCAGTGGGTTCTGACCCACACACTTTTTGCTCTCTAGCCAGAGCAAGCTTCTCCTTGGCAAGGGCAAGTTCTTCCCTCTGAATCCTCAGATTAGCTTCCCTCATTCTGGCTTCATGCTCCTTTCTCTCAGGGGAAGTCATTCCCCTGTGAGAGGAAGCATTAGAGATGCTAGAGACATGGGAGTGGATGGATTCCCTTGAAGGGGATCTGTCTCTCCTGCTTCTCTGGTTAAGCCTACTTGGGGGTCTGTATGGGGGGACCCCATGCAAACTCCCATGTAAGCTTAGGTTAGCTTAGGTTAGCCTGGCTAAGTCTTCCTACTTGGCCCTGGCTGTCTACCTCTTCATCTGAAGTCCCATCTGACTCATCTGTGGTGGGTAGACCCTTATCTACAGCTATGGCACCATACTTGGCAGCTCTTTCAGCATCATAGGCCTCCAGAAGCTCCACTAGCTGTCTAAGGGTAGGGTTGGAACCCTGTTTTAATCTCCTGGAGGTACACAGTTGTCTCATCTCCTGGAAAGTGAATGCATCATATCTAGAGGGAATCTGTCCAGGATTCTCCTCTCCTGAGGGAGTATCAGTGTGATCTCCATTCAGGGACATGATTCTAGTGAGGGTGTGGTGTGTGCACCTACCTACACTAGTTGTATCTACTAAACCTCTCTAGTAGTTGTAGTCAGGGTGTGTTACTCCCTTCAACCTACAACCACTAAGTCCAGTAGGACTTAAGTATTATAATCTATGTTATATGTACCTAAACAATATCTGTGTGATCTTTCAATTTAGTATCTCAAGATTACAATGGTATTACAACAGCAAGCTCAGATCCCAACCGCTGCTCACCAATGTGAGAAGTTGGCCTGATGTATGATGTCACTAGTTCTAGTGTACACCTTATATCAGTCCAAACAACCCTTATGGTGATTGGTTGTAAAGTCAACCTTATAGACCAGCTATCCTAGTGGTAGCATGGACAAGAGCAGTCTTAGGCTAAACTCTGAATGGCATGTGAAGCCAGCTGTGATACCATATATAATCCCTTGAATACCAAATGAAAGGACACCACAACAGATATATATATTAAATAAAGTGTATTTATTCTAGTCAAACCCTCAGCACTCTTTATGAGATTAGAGGTAAGTACAACACAATCTTATTTAAGCATACATTAAGTCACACAGGTAAGTAATACAGTTAGGCCCTAGGGGCCACGCAAACCATATACTAAAGAAGTGGTATAAGGACCACTGTCACGGAAATAGGATAGGCCTAGGCCTAGGGAATCGATGGGGCTACACTACACTAGCAACAGTTAGGAAGTGGGAGGCCCACGGGATTCAGGTGCAGAGTGGAAACACTCACGCGTAATGCGTAAAAGTCGATAGAAATAGTAGTTGTTAGAAATTAACCGTTTAAGGACACTTCTGAAGCAGCTAGAGAGTCGAGACTCGGAAACTAGACCCTAGGATAGTCACTACCCTTGTGAGCACCGAAGTACCCAAGTTACCTAGCCCACAGGCTGCGGGTGCATAGGTGTGAACTTGCGTCGGGTTTCGTCGTGGACTTCTATGGATGCCTGAAGGAAAGTTGCTGACAGGCAGTCAGTGAAGAGTGTTCGGTGGATCCCAAGGCTGGGATCAAGAAGAGAGGAGACCTGCAAGCAGAAGGGACAGAGTCAAGGTCACTAGCCAGTGACCACGTGGAACCAGGAAGGAACCAGGCGATGTCGTGAAGATTGCAGGTGAAGGTGAAGCTTGTCGCTGCAGCCACGAGGACCAGGAAACGTCGAGGACGACCAGGACCAGGAGGCGAGCTGTCCCACGAAGGCTCTTGCTGTCGGCGGCGTCGAAGTTGAACTAGGACTCACCAAGCCTTGGCAAGCGGAACCACGAAGAACGGAGGACTTGCTTCTGGTGCAGACCAGGAAGGTCTGGGGTGCTTCTCTTTTGCAAGGAAGCGGGAGCCAGTCTGGAGGAGCCAAACCAGCAGTGAAGATTTCTGGATGCGTCGTCACAAAGGCCACTAGCCAACGGGCAAGCAACCGGACAGGCGCGGCAAGCAGGAAAATGCAGAAGAGCCCCACGCAGGACTCGTGGAGTGTGGGGGGCTGATCTTCGGTGCAGATGGTGCTTGGGGTTGGGGCTTCTCAATCCCCGGTGCACAACTTCGAGGGTGCCTCAGAAGCTGCGGTGGAAGATACTAGCCACTTTTCCCAGGTAGCCGGTCCCACGTCTCTCGTCGCCTCCACGGACCTCAGCTCGGCTGTGGATGTGGATCAGGGTTGGAGAAGTCTGGAAGTCAAGGCTCTGGTCGGGCTCTGCAGTCGGTCCCTCGTAGAACTTCAGCAAAGCAAAGGGTAGTCTCTTGATGGTGCCTGTTTGCGCAGGGTAGCCACTCCTTGGCCACAAGGGAGATTCTTCAGTCTTCTTCTTTCGTCGAATGTCGAAGGTCCAGAGTTTCTGTTCAAGTTGCAGGTTCAGGATAATCTAATCTCCTGGGGCCCAGCTACCACTCTTATACTAATCTGGGGGGCTGGGTTACCTGCTAGGTCACGCCTTATGGGTGGGACCTGGGAGGGGGGTGGTTACACCCCCTTCCCTTTGTCCAGTTTCGCGCCAGGACTGGGAGTGCCCCAGCACCGGTTTGAACTGGACAATGCATGGGACACCTTGTGTGCCCCAGGCATGTCTCATTCCTTTCAGCCCTCCCTGCCCCAATACACTAAAGTCTGTCTGGGGAGGTGCTAGCACCTCCCCAAGCAGGAAACCTATTGTCCAAGCCTCCCTTGCCGGGATCACTCCCAGCAGCAGGAGGTCAGACTCGTGTCTGTGGCAGCAGCATCCATTTTGTGATGCTGAGGCTTTGGTTAGAGTTAAACAGCAAAGTAGGATTTTAACATGTCTCTCCCTCTAGAAGGGAGGAATAATATCCTCATCACCAGAAATGGTATGGGGGTATTATTCCAAAGTGTTAGACACCTTACACAACATGTTTTGATACAGCCAAACCATAGTTACCATAACCGTTTAAGATTATAAGGCACTTTAAGAGTATATGGTAGGCTATATCATAGAACAGCTATAAGGACATGGTTCCGAAAGCTGCAGACAGGCTCAGCTCATGCTAGAGCACCATCTCACATGTTACCAAGCACTCTGCCTCCAGGATTGTTAAGGCCTGCCATAGGAGTGACTGATAGGTACACATGTGTCTATATATAAGGGTAGATATAGGTATACTATATCTAAGCAAGGGGTGATTACACGACCTTGCCCCAGCTGAGTGATCAGCCAGTTGTGTCTGATTGGAAGGCCAGACCAGGGGTGGCATAATACATGCTGCAGCCCCTGGGAGGCCTAGGGTACACCTATGCCCTGGGTACCTAGGGTACACTGTACAGGGTCCAATAAGGTGATCCTTACCAATTGGGAATGTACCTAGGGTACATGGAGTCCATTTTAAAGAGAGAGCAGACAGCCTGAGACCCTGAATGGCAGGATCTCAGGCCAACTAAGTCGAAAAACCAGCTAGACACTAGGCAAAAAGTTTGGGGTAACCATAGTCAGATATCCACCTTCCTACAACCTTGGTCTAATGCGGATTCCTAAGTTCTTAAAGACCCGCTGCGGAGGAAGCTCATTCACAGTTCTTACAGCCAAGCTTTGAAACAGTTTGCGATCCAAACTGCGAGGTTGAATGCTTGCAGCTGCTGCCCTGCCTGTGTTGGTGTGCACACTTGCTTCAGTCTGTGCTCACTTTTTTCTGTCTCCATGTGTGTCTGTGTGAACGCTTGCGCTGTCTCTTTCACATGGCATCTACGTTCCTGGTGCTGTGGATTGTGGTTTATTTCACTTAGAGATGATAGCTTTCTACATTTTAAAACTCATTATGCTTTAGCCTTTCGTGTTTCTGTGGTCAATAAAATACACACAGGAAAGTTGAGAACTGTTCTGTTCGCTTTTATAAACCTCTGCAAAGTCATGATGTATGGGCCCTGAATCTCACAGACCAAGCTACGCCCCTAATGCACCATAGACCGCTGTTGACTATTTGTAAAGCTGTAGCATAAATATAACTAGGGAGGTGAATTAGGAAGGAAACTAAAAGAGAGCATCAAACCAAAGGCACCACAATCCACCTTACAGTGAGCATGCTACGGTCCTACAGAATATCTCCGCATATCTCCACAAAATTCTAAAACACATTATTGCACTCCAGAAAATACTTTTAAATTCGCAACGTCACATAATTCCACACCTTATAATACTACTCCACACATGCCCCATAATACAACTCCAAACTACCCCACTTAATTTCACAACCAAACACAATTCAATGCCACACAATTTTAAACCACACAACATAATTACGGTCCATATAATCCAATCAGTGCCATATAATTACACTTCACATAATTACATTCTATTCAGTACAATATAAAAACACCCCACATAAATACATGCTATGCCTCATCCCAACAATCCACATAAATGCACTACACACCATGACCCTTTATTCCAGCAAGCAAAATTTCACCCAATGCCACACAGTTCCAAGCCACACAAATGCGTCTGAGGTATGCTTTCCTCTTGTTTCTCTTTCTCACATATTCTTTCTGCTCCTCTGTCTGGAGCTCATTCACCACTTAGTACACAAACTCCCTATCTCTCTATCTTCCTTTCAATTTGTTTTGTGCAGTTCTCGCCCCTACCTATTCACCATGCCACATAATTCCACTACACACCACACAGTTCCCCAACACACAATTCCACAACCATAACTACCAATTCAAATTCAAGCAAAATACTTTCACCACAAATCGCATACATCCCCTCCACTCCAGACCAGTATTACAACAATTATGACATTGATGATGAAACAGGGATGTCCTTCAGCTAGGACAGCCAGGGTCAGGGTAAGGGACCAGTTCACATACCTGTAGATCAGTGTGACCCTTATGTCAAAGTGGATCTGCAAGGGTCTACTAATTTATTTTTGATTGATACAGGTGCCACAAAGAGCTCTGTTTCCCGACATCTGGTCCCTGGGGCAGCCCTGTCTGGCCATAAAAATGTTTCAGTGGGTTTTTCAGGAGTACCGGTTGTAAGTGCCTTCTTATGTCCGCTTGCTCTTACTGTTGGTCCTTTTACTGTGGATTCCCAATTCCTTTTAATATCTGATTGTGGTGAAAACGTAATGGGCCTGGACTTACTAAAGAAGTTGCATGCTACCATATATTGTTCGCCAGATAGTGTTTATCTTACCATGGGTCCTGATTTGGGTACAAGACAATGTCTATCCAAAGATGCTCCCCTTCCACCTGAATTTGATCACGTACCACCCACATTATGGGCCACTGGTGACACTGATGTAGGCTTATGGCACATACCCCCAGTTTCTATACGAGTGAAGGATAATGTTACATTGCAGCGCATTCCCCAGTATAAAATACTGAAGGCAGGAGAACAAGCGCTCCTTAACATTTTTCAGGACCTTATACGTAAGGGAGTTGTCGAAGAAACCACCGGCAATATATGTAACAGCCCTACAAAGGTAGTACCAGGGTCAATAACCGAATTAAGCCAGCAATGTCATCTCGGTAGGATTGATGGTCCTGACGATAAGATCTCCAACAATCGCAAAATATCAATGTTATCATGGAATATAGCGGGACTCGGGTCCAAATTATCATCGCCCGACTGGTCTAACTTAATTGACAATTATGATATTTGTATCTTTCAAGAGACATGGTCCATGGACCCGGTTTTTCGTATAGGCTATCTTTATTTTCAGGTTCCTGCTACAAAGAAAGATAAAGGTCGCCAATAGGGGGACATGTTATCTGGGTCCGGCAGGCTCTAAGTTACAAAGTTCATTTACTACCAGTCATAAACAATGATATTCTTGCAGTGAGAATAAGTTTATCCACAGGTTGTAGTATTGATGTCTATAACATTTATGCAAGAGGTCAAGTGGGGGGGCATAGTTCAGAAGTAATTGCAATTCTAGATGATTTATTGGAAGCTCTTCCTTGTAACATATTGCCACTCATAGCAGGGGATTTTAACACAACCTTTGAACCGTTAGGGCAAGAAGATCTGGACCTCACTGATGAGGAATACATTAGATGGGGTATCCCCAAACTTGAGCTAACATCTATAAAAAAATGGACGGAGGCGGCCATACAAATGAAGGGGCTGTGCATCGGGAAAGGATTAAGGGCTGCTAATGGTCGTACACCTTCCGATAGGCAAGGTGCTAATACTTATGACAATGGCTATAGGTCTAGCCGTATTGACTATTTGCTAATTAATCTAAAATGATGGCACTGTCTAAAGAATATGGTGATAGTGAGACGTCTAGAAAGCGATCATAATCCCCTCTGTTCAACATTTAATTTCCAGGTGGGGGGCGAGGTAATTGCATATAAAGGCGTAATAACATCTGATTTAATTCTGACCAACGATATGCGTCATCTTAAATGGAATAAAATCATTAAACATCCCGATACCCTGGTTGCTATAAATAAGGAAGTCAATAATGTACTAGCAGATATGGGTGCTAGTATCAATCAATCGGATTTTCATTCGATTATGATAGAAGCCCACGTTAAGCTCTTCTCCAGGTTAAAAACGTATTTCTGCAAACCAGGATTAGGCAAGAGTCTAAAGAATAGGAAACCCTGTGGGTGGTATAATGGAGCCTGCCGAAAAGCTCGGGGTAAGTTGAGTGAAGCATTAAGTGTAAGTGTCCTTGACAAAGTACGAGAGGCACGGGATTGTTATAGGAAAACACAGATTGAGGCCAAAAAGCAATAGGATCAATGTAGATGGCAGGAGCTGAGACAAGCGTATGAGGCCAAAAATCCGAAATTATTTTGGGACATCTTCAAATGGGATAGGGGGGGATGTCCAGATCCTCCACAGAATAACGTAGCCCAGAACCAATGGGTTGATTATTTCAAACCACAGTACGCTAGTAGTCCCGATGAATTGTCAAACAGCATATTTCCTCACACATTTTATTCTGGTGTGGAGAATGCATTCCTACGTAAAATAACTGGTGTCCCGCAAAGTACCCCCATGAGGCCCCTTTTCTTGGACTTGGGAAGGAAAACAGTAGCAAATATGGCCAAACTTCGTCCCCTACTATTTTGGCGTAGAATATGGTGCACTGAGGAATTAACACATTATGCTCAGGGCCTCACTGATGTTATCCAATCAGATCTCTACCATAAAATTAAGTGGCTTAAGGAGATCCGTTCTCTGTTAGTCAGATTGGATATGATCGCTTTATGGGATGAACCCTCTACGGCGGTTTTTCCTTCAAAGAAGAGCCTGAAGGAAAGGTATTGGGAAATGGTTCTCACATCAGCTTGCTGCACAGGACTTTCTTCCCATCTCACTGGACGTTTTTTAGACTATAAGTCTTGGCCTGCACTAGAGAACTCTATTTCCAATTTAGAGTAGGTACTTTGCCAACAAAGTTATTTACCGCTAAGTGGGTTGGATCATCCAACGATAAGTGCCCTATGTGTATGGACCAACAAGAATCTGTATCCCATCTACTGTTCTTTTGCCCGCTATATATGGCTCCACGTTGCAAGTGGGTGAAGCCCATATGTAATGCTATGGGTATAAGAAGACATGTAGAGGCTTTATGAATATTAGGTACCGATTCCTCTCCGCGCATAGCCATTGCGATGGCAACATTTTTGAATTGGGCATGGTCCACCCGTTCACAGATTCTGCGTTTAGACAGATAGTGGCTAGTTTGGTAGATGCCATTGTAGTAATATATTTGCCCACATATGGTATTAGTCTTGTGTTTATAGAACTTAACTATGCTGCTAAGAAATGAATTTACTATTTTTATTTTTGTAATGGCAATGATAAACATCTGTATGGAAATCATTGCTGTGCGTTATTAATGAATTCTTTTATTATTATAATTTTAATTACATAACATGATAGTTGTCATGGGGATATAATAACATTTTAACTATTTATATGAAAAGATTTAATATAGATGTTTTTAAAAATGAGTAGCATATAGAATTAGTGGTGATTTTTTTAAAATGTTTGTTGCTTTTATGACTTAATTGTCGAATAAAGCTTTATGAAATGTAACAGCCCTATTCTTCTGGTCCTAAAGAGGGCAAGTCCAGATTCCCCCACCAGTGCTGATGATGTATATTGCTTTGTGATTGATTTGCGCGAGGCTAATAAAATAGTGGTCCTGCAATTCCCAGTGGTTCCTGATATCACCACACTCTTAACAATGATTCCATCTACTGCTAAGTTTTTCTGTCCTTGATCTGAAAAATGCATTCTTTAGCATTCCCATACACCCAGACAGTAGGTATTTGTTTGGATTTTCACTGGCTGGCAAAAGCTTCCGATTCTGTAGAGCTCCTCAATGGTATACTGAAAGTCCTAGCATTTATAGGTCAGTTCGATTCACTCTCACTTTCTCCAGGCAATGCATTGGTACAGTATGTCGACGATTTGTTAATTGCTTCCGATACTGAACAAGGTTGCAGAGATAGTACTGTAAAATTATTGTTGCATCTGGCACGTCACAGGCACAAAGTTTCTCTTTCGAAGTTTTAGTATTGTCAACCGTAGGTCACCTATTTAGGTCACCTCCTGTTGAACGAGGGTAGAAGGTTGAAGCCAGAACGCATCAGTACCATTAATAAAATGCCCCGTACGCAGACTCAACAGTATGTGTGTACTTTTATAGGCATCACTTCCTAATGCCGCCAATGGATTACAAACTATTCCTTACTAATCAAGCCCCTGCTTGCATTAACAAGCCGTTGCCTTGGACGCCTGATTATCAACAATCCTTTGAAGAATTAAAAACTGCGCTTTGCTCTGTTCCAGTACTAGGCACACCCGATTATAATAAGTGTTTTGTGCTATATGTCCATGAGATGGTTGGCGGTGCTTTATCTGTTCTAACACAAGAATTTGATGATACACCTCTCAGTAGAACGTGTATGAACAAGACGTTGTTTATTATTTGTTCCAATGTACCTTCGCTGGTCTCATGTAGCGTATTGCTGGATATTGTATTGATGCACTTTGTTTTGATGATGACAATGATACCTGCACTGTACTTGGTTTTTGTCCTTCCTTCCTTGTTTAATAAAACGATTTAAAAAAAAGAATTTGGCGATAGACAGCGACCTTGTGCTTATTTTTCTGCTTTGCTTGACTCTGTCGCAAGGGCCCTCCTGAGTTGTCTGCAAACAGGTGGCCACTTCGATCAGACAACCGGCTGGACTCATACTTAATACTGACCTCACAAACATGGTACCCCATGCTGTGGACACACTTTTGAATATGACAAGGACACAGCACCTCACCAGTGCACGTCTTACGGGCTATGAATTGACATTGTTTGCCAAACCTATTACAATTAAAAGATGTGCCACTCTGAATACAGCCACGTTACTACCCCTCCCTTCCGAGAGTGATGCAGTTGACAAACATGATTACATTTTCCGAACACAGGAAGAGACAAAAGGATGGGTAGACTTGACTGATGTTCCCTTATCGGATCCCCAAGGAGAATTATATGTCGATGGCTCTTGTTTTAAATTACCAGATGTCACCACTGCGTCAGCTTATGCAATCACTACATTGAGTACAGTGGTAGAGACATTAAGGGTCCACTACCAATCCGCCCAGGCAGCAGAGCTTGTTGCCCTTATACGAGCTTGTGAATTAAGTGAAAGGTTAGCTGTTAATATTTAGCCAGACAGTCAGTATGCATTTGGGGTTGCTCATAATTTTGGGCGTCTCTGAGCAGAGAGAGGATTTCTTACATCGCATGGTACTAAGATACAGTATGGACAGTTGATAGTACAATTATTGTCTGCACTAACACTTCCTAAGAAAGTAGCAGTGCCCATGGGAAAGTGACAGATGATGTGGGTAGGGGGAATGCATTTGCTGTTCAGACAGCCAAAGAGACGGCTCAGAGCAAGATGAAGAGAATGTTTGTTGCAGGTCTAGCTAGATGGGTTCCCGAGAATACAATGTTCGAAACCACAGTTGAGAGTGTAAAAGAGATACAAAGCAAGGCCACAATCGAAGAATTAGCTGTGGGGCAAGAGAGTACAGCACGCTTAGATGATGAAGGGTGTTGGACTGATTTGTCCGGAAAGCAGAAATGGATGTTACCTGATGCACATGTACTCCCTGTAGTTAACATGGCTCATGGTTCAGCTCATATCAGTGCAAAGGGTATCTGTAAATTATTGGTCCCAGTTTGGTGTAATGAAAATGTTTCTAAAACAGCTGCACACTTAGTGAAACATTTTATGATTTGTTTGATGCATAATCCAGGAAAGGGCACCCCCACACCATCTGGCAACTTTGCACCACCTACATTTCCCTTCGAGGTCCTCCAGATGGACTTCATTGAGCTAGAACATTGTAACAATCTCAGGTATGCCCTAGGGGTTATATGTACATTCAGTAAATGGGTTGAGACTTCCCCCACTAAAGACAATACGGCCACCACAACTGCGAAGTGCTCATTAAAGAGCACGTCCCACGATTTGGAATGCCAAGAGTTATCTGGAGTGATAACGGATCTCATTTTAATGGGAAAGTGATTAGGCTAATATGTGAAGGCTTGCATATTAAGCAGAAGTTCCATGGCGCCAATCACCCGCAGTCAGCGAGCCTTGTTGAAAAGTACAATGGAACATTAAAACTGAAATTGGCAAAAATTCAAGAGACAACAGGGTTGAGATGGCCAGATGCTCTTCCGTTGACTCTGTTGTCAACTAGGACTGCAACCCATTTTAGAACTGGCTTATCACCCTATGAAGTAGTTTTCAGCCGTCCAGCTAATTTCAGGGGTGTCCAGAGGCCCAAAAAATATTCGGACATTGAATATCCTGTATTGTTTGATTATCTTGAACAATTGACAGAAAGTTTGCTTTCTATTCACCAACAGGTGCGAGACTCCTTCCCTCCTAAATCAGAGGGACCTGGCCACAGCATCCAACCTGGTGACTTTGTTTTGATGAAGAATTTTCAGAGGAAGAAAAAGTCTAGAGCCCAGATGGAAAGGTCCTGAGCAAGTCCTGCTGGCTACACAGATGGCTGTAAAGGTTGATGGTAGAAAGAATTGGGTCCACGCAACCCACTGCAAAAGAATACCTTTGCCGTTGCCTTATGATCAGTGGGTCAAGGAGGGCATAGGAGATGTTGAATGTGAACGGGTGCCCAGATTCGTGCCTTTTAGCGATGCGAAGCTGGTTTGGACGCAAACTGACAAAGAGAACGACGATGTTTTGAATGAGGCTGTCCCACCAGAAATACAAGCTATCCCGGAGCCTCTGTTCAGTGATCACACAGTGCCTGGATCTGCCAGGTGCGACCTACGTCCTCGGCTGAGGACCACCGAGTCCAAGGGAAAGAAAGATTAGGGATGCACTGCACAAGGTAGGAAGGAACTGAGTAGCAGTACCAACGAGGGAGAGGAATACACGAAAGAGTTGTCTGTTTTGCTCTTGCAGTTTGAACATTAGTCAGGAAAGTATACTTTGGAAAGTATACCACCTTTAATGACGTGGGATAGATTAGGAAAGAGCTTAGGACGGAGCAAGCGCCACCGCTGGTGCTCAAGAGCACCAACTGATGATGGAAGATAAGAGCCTGTACCAGTGAGGCTCTGACGGACACTGGGAACACTTGCATTTCTTATCATTTTGCGCGTCTTCTTTTGTTTTATTATGTATCCTTTTAGTAGACAAATAAATGAGGAGGATCAGCCAATTGCCCCAAGACAACGCAGTACAATTTGGTCTATACAAAGTAAGATTGTGCGTGCCATTACTCTGGTAATGATGGTAGTAATAGTAAGGGGGGTAATATGGTTCCTGGAAGATACACATAGTGCACCCACACTTGACATGAGCAGACACATTCCTCTGAGACGCGATAGGAGGGCTACAATGAATAACGTGTTCGTGGAAACACATAGGAGATTTTTTGGGAATGGGACTGCCTGCTATCCTATCGGCTCTGTCACTAGCCTCTGGACAGCATACCCATTGTCACTTGTTAACTACACATACACTCGGCCACCAGAGTTTGTGGAAGTAAAGGGTATGTTCAGACTTGGTTACCCTGGGGCCATGTCTGTATTACTGAAATCCACAGAATGAATGAATGAGGTCATTTGTATAGCGCAGCTATCACTCCGAGGAGTATCTTGGCGCTGAGAAGCGGGTGTGAGAGAGTCTAAAGGAGAGTAGTCTCATAGCGTGCTGCTATCAGATCAGGGATAGAACCAGGCTGTCTGGAGCTGCGAAAATCCAAGTTTTCAACAGCTTCTTGAACATGGATTCTGATTGCGTGAGTCTCAGTTGGGTGGGCAGGTCGTTCCAAACTTTAGTTCCCATGACGGCCATAGACTTTCCTCCCTTTGACTTTAGGTGGAAGCGGGGCGGTACAAGCAAGTTTCCAGTGGAGAATCTCAGAGGACGTGGAGAAACATAGGGTTTAATTCTCGTTCTGAGGTATTTGGGTCCAGTTTGCCTGACCGTTCTGAAGGTTATTACCAGGATCTGAAAGACGATGCTTTTGTTTATTGGCAGCCAGTGGAGGGTATGGAGTGCCTCCGATGCTGAGGACCCCTTTGGCAGTTCAGTACCAGCCGGGCCGCTGCGTTTTGGACTGTCTGAAGCTTTTTCAGAGTTATTTTCTTTACTCCTGCGTAGAGACTGTTACAGTAGTCCAAGTGCGATAGGATTGAGGCCACTGCCACTGCCTTACGAGCAGTGGTTGGAAGAAAACCAATAAAAAAAAAAGAGTTTTTATCCAATGGAAGCAGGCGCCTACCACCAAAAGCACTTGCTGGTGGAAGGACTGAGAAGTGTCAAATCTAATCCCCAGGTTCCTCACAGTGTCCACTGTGTTTGGGAGGGGAGGGGGTGCTGTGTCGGTCGGCTACCACTGTTTGGGTGTGAAAATGTAATTTCCCAGCAGCATGATCTCCGTTTTTTGGCTGTTACACCAGAGGTGATTGGTTTCTATCCATTCAAAAACAGCAGAGAGGCATTGTTGGAAGTTTTCTTCTGCTGCTGCGGAGCCTTTATCTAGAGTTAAAATTAGCTGTGTGTCATCAGCATAGGATACAGACTCGATGTCAAAGGATGACACCAGGTCTAGTAGAGGCACCATATTTTTGTTAAAAAGTGTTGGACTCAGGGCTGAGCTCTGGGGGACACCGGAGAGCAACTGTTTCTCTGTGGATGGGTAGTTCCAGAGGGTAACTATTTGTCTCCTGTTCCTTAGGAATGAGGTTAGCCAGTCTAGCGCTTTGTGCGAGATGCCGATTCTTTTTAACTGCTTACCCAGAATGGCATGGGAGACAGTGTCGAATGTGGCCGAGAGATCCAACAGGATTAGCACTGCCACCTTTCCTTGATCTAATGCGAATTTTAATGTTTCCGTAGTATGTAACAGTGCCGACTCTGTTGAATGCCCGGCCCTAAAACCCGATTTATGGGGTGTAACGTGTTGGTTTGTAGGAGTAAGTCACTTAATTGCACATTTACTCATTTCTCTGTTATTTTGCTTAAACATGGAAGCAAAGAGATGGGTCTGAGATTGGAAAGGGTTGTTGGGTCCGGTAGTTGTTTCTTTTGGAGGGGTTTGACTGAGGCAATTTTCAAGTTATCAGGGACTATTGCGTGCCTAAGTGAGGAGTTTATAATTTGATTAATAATTGGATTTATGGTGTCGATGAGTGCGTGTTGAATTTGTGGGGGTCACACGTGGAGCCCGATTTACACATGACGATGGCTTGTATAGACTGTTCAAGGGTAATCTCCTTGAAACAGTTGAGCATCTGTTTGTTTTCTAGATTCAGATCGGCTTTTTCTGTTGGTGATATGTCTTTGACCTTTTCATCAAAGTAGTCCGCGATCTGGTCACATCGGTTTTGTGATGGAGGAATTTCATTATCAAGCATCTTGGGGTGTGTAAAGGATTCAACGATCTTAAAGATCACCTTTTGATCAGACGCTGCCTGCTTAATTTGGTTGGTGTAATGGGCCTTCTTTTCTAGTTTGATATTTTGATGATAGGTTTTGAGTGCTAATCCAAAATTGATGAGCTCTTTGGTTTTATAGTGTATCCTCCATTTCCGTTCGAGTTTTCTGCATTCACCTTCCAACTCTTTGAGCTGTGGTGTGTACCAGGGCGCCAAATTTTCCCAGGGGGAAGGCTACTTGGTGGGGCCATCGGTGCTAATTTATTGGCGAGTGAGGCCATCCAGTCATTAAAGAGGTCTGTGTCAAGTGAGGGGTCCCCGGTTAGGGTGGGTTTGCCTAGTACCGCCAATGTATGCAAGTTAGGGTTCGTTAACATTTTATTCCATTTTCTGCTGGTAGTTTTGCACATGTGGTCAGAAATATTCCCTGTATATGTGGTTGTGTATCCAATCCCAAAGGGAATTCATTTATGGTCCGACCAGGTTAAGGTAACCGGGGGGTCAACTATAAGATTGGTGGAATTAGTGCAGATTCCATCCAGGGTGTGTCCTACATTGTGTGTTGGAGCCATTATTAGCTGCTTTAGTCCTAGAGATTCTATCGTTTCTCTGCAGTTTTTTGTAGTAGGGGAATTTTCTACTTCCAAGTGGAGGTTAAAGTCCCCTAGAATGGTGACGTTCGAGTACCTAACTTTCAAGGCACTGAAACTTTCTCCCAGGGAATCTAGAAACTTATGACTAGTCCCCGGTGTCCGATAGATCAAGGCTCCTGGAAATGACACTGAGCTATCAAGCTGAAAGCAGAAGCCTAAATCTTCTGCCCCTTTGATTTCTGCTGTGTCAAACGTGGAGCATTTTAGTGTGTTCCTATGAATAATTGCTAGGCCCCCCCTCTTTGTGTGGGTCTTTCTCTTCTGGATATGGTATATCCTGGTAAAAGGGATTGTACGATGTAGGGATTCAACCAGTCCTTTAGCCATGTCTCTCTAATGAAGAGGCCTTCTAGGTTAAGATTTAGGATCATGTCATATATATGCGGGGCATTTTTGCCTAATGATCTGACATTAACCAGTCCCCAATGTAGTAGTCTGAAGTCTTTTATTGGATCTGGTTTATGGACTTGATCAGGGACAGTGCTGGGTCCGTGTCTAAATTCGTAGCAGCATTTTATGCAAGTAACTGAGCCTAATATTTTGTCTAATTGTAAACAGCTATGGCAGTGACTTACATATGGGTTGACACACAATATTTTATCTCTGGAGTACTGGTATTTTGGATTTAAACCGGCAGCATTTCTGGCCCTGGCCGCGTTCGGGATGTGGACGGGCGCGGATGGGCGTCCAGCTTAGCATGTGTGATTTATTGTTGGCCGGATGCGATCAGACGTGCTTTGCCACATCTCACGGAAACACCTAATGTGGAGGGGGAGTGTCTGGAGCCCCTCTGCATCAATCGCCGAAGCCATGGTGGACCAAGGGCAACAGACAAGTAAAACGCCCCCTCCTAACAAAGTACGGCAGTAGTAAGTATCTTGTTATTGGCTAAAAGCAATATCTGCCTAAAACAATTTAAAATTAAATGTTCCGCGGTTCAAAGTGCACAGTGCAAAGATTAACCAGATTAAAAATATTGGCAAGGTAACAAGGTTAAAAAGTTTGGCAAGGTAAAAACAATAAAACGGGATAGCAAGCGTTACGAGGCAGTGTCCTCCACACTCACCCGCTGCGCGTCCGGCTAAGCATATGTGATTTATTGCTGGCCGGATGCGATCCCGCGCTTTGCCCCGGCCCCGGAAACACCTAATGTGGTGGGGGAGTGTCTGAGCCCCTCCGCATCAATCGGCAAAGCCGCGGCAGACCAAGGGCGAGGGTTACCCCGGTTGTGATGACAGCACGTAATGTGATCATTTTTATGTGGAAGAGCAGAATATAACACTTGTGGGTTGCCATTATAAAGAGTTGACAGTACCCCGAAAGGCTGGTTATTATGCTGCTTGTTGCCCATAGTGAACTTTACAGACTAGATATGCAGTAGATTTTAAATTGGCCAAGTCTGTTGGTATTTGCGCATTAATTGGCGACCAGTGTGTTATGGGTATTGAGAATTTGGCACAGAACATAACACAACATATTATGGATATCATTGATTATCTCAAGGGCATGGAGAGTGGAAATTAGAGTTGGTCTTTCTTTGGTAGTTGGGGTTGGATTCTGAAGGAAATTGTTTATCTCATCGCAGTCTTAATATTCTGTTGTGTTCTCATACAATGTCTCCCACTTTGTTCTTCCTACTGTGTCACTGTATTAACACCCAAGAAGATAGCTGCCTCTGTTACAAACGCCGCTATGATGTTACAGAATGATATTTATGGTCTTATGAATATAGATGAGGGAATGTTTGATGACACATCTCTCCATGCTGTTTCCGTAGCAGACATCGACAGTAATAAGTGCCCCCAGCTCCATTTTGATCATGTGCCTAATTATGATGCTGTGTCAAACAATGCTAATGTCCCAGTTACCCCTGACTATGTGTCGGTTCCCCCTACTTTCTCAACAGAAAATGTCTTTAGCTCATGCTAAAAGGATGGTTTGTTAGATTATACTTGTAGATGCTCTTTTTTATGCCATGTATAAGTTAGCATTCGCCACGCCATTTTGTATACTGTTCGAAACGAATCCCGTCTGTTTCCCAGAAATGCCCTTTCCTAAGTTTCGTTTCTGTAATGAATAACTGTTCATGCCAGTGCATAGCTTTTTCTTCGTTAGAGAGTCTCTCCCACCAGTCTGGTAGTGCGATCGCAGCCCAGGGTAGAACGGCCTTGAAAAGTTATTTTCTGTGCAAGATACGAGAATGGGAGCCTTTTTCTGTCTCTACGTTGTTCAACCACATCTGTTGGAAAAATTTCACTGTGAGTGTGTACTAGTTAACCATGCAATGCATATAATGTATCGTTATGCTTACTGTTCCTCAGTTCCCTCTGTAGCACTCTCTTGAAACTGGGCAGACGGAGCCCTGCTGTGAGTGCATATAATAAATAATTATTGGTGTATATTCTCCACTGTCTCTCCAACTCTTCATTTAATACGGAAAGGCTGAGAGGTGCTCCGAGGTGACCCGGGTGGCCCTAAGTGGGTCACTTCCTTCAGGGTGGTGGGGCGGTTCTATTTTAAGTTACAGCTGTGCCAAAAACCTCACCTAAAGAGCTATCCAGCGTTACTTTTGATCAAGTCTCATTCTTGCTGGGAACAATCTGGAACCTAACCCCTTGATACATTTGCCATTGAGAAAACAAAGGCACTCAGGTTGTAGTTGCTTCACAAGTGCTTAAAAGATAAAGTGTGATTTTGTGCCAAGAATTTTACTTTTCCAAGCTTTGTAGGAAAGTGATACACATGCAATGTAAGAATGTCAGATGTATATGAATGTAGGAAAATTCTAGATAAAACTATAGGACGTACAATAAGTACTTTTTACTACCCAGACTAATCCTTTTTAGTAGACTTTCAATAAGGAAAGATTAAGAAAACGAACACTAAAGTTTCACAATTCTTCATGCTCACTGAGTAATGCATACAACAATTTCTGTAATTTCCGTAATGTAGACAATAGTCTGTGATTCTAGAGAAAGCATCGTCCAGACAAGACAGTCAATATTTAATTTTGTACAGGAGATTGTAACCTGAACCTGCATGTGACATCAGGGTATCTCATGAGGTAAATTATCTATAAGAGGATCATTTAAGGTATATTTAAGAGTTAATTCAAATGGTTTATATCTGTCTACATATTTAGAACTATAGAATGAAGCAATTAGTCACTAATTGTTTGAACAGAAGAAATGTAAACATTAGACGTGCGTATGCAAAAACATGTAATCAATAAGCTGTGAACAAAACAAACATACAGGCTCAATCAAAATGGGGCTACATTCACTAGCAACGATCTAGTGATACATGGAGGACAGAAATGTAAGTCAGTTGAAATTGCATACAGCATGTGTATGATCACCCACTCTTGTTGAGAAATAGTTCATGATATCCAGTTCCTTGACCACAAATCCGTATAATTTGTTCCAATCGGAATAAGTGCAAAGACCGTGGACATTTCGGTCTATGTTATAACAAATGAGTGAGAGCACCCTCAGAGCTGCATTGTGTAGAGTGCAAATGGTTGATCCCCGAATGATGCTGACCCCACTGTGGAATGTATGGGCAGATGAAATTGTGCTTCTGAGAAAACTAATCAATGAATGGTGATTTTGATAGACAAAGGAAGTCAGCTGTAGTCTTTGGGACAACAACCTTGATAAATTAGAGGGTTGGTATTTAGTTGTTATGAACTGAATAAATTGGTAAACTGCCATTGAATCAGCTTTTGCGTTCATCTACTGTTAACTATGAGGCCTTTCTGAGATTACGCAAGGGTCTCGATTTAGTGGCTACATTCAACTTCTCAAAAAATGGTTGCGTATTACCAATATGAAATTTAGCTTGAGCATTAGAGAAATAAAGTGACAAATAATACCAGCAGGTCTTGTTTGCAAAATTAGCCATTATTTTGATTTAAATGACCATCATCATTTTTTCTCACAAGTATATTTTTTTAACCTTCAATAGTAACAATATATTTAATAAAATTCTTGTTTTGTGTAAAAGCGCTTTGAATAGAAATCATGCTACAAGATCAAAAATCTTGGCTCTGTGTCTCTAGGGGTATGAAAAATATACTTTGTGTCGCCTGTTGAGCACTATGTATCATTACACTAGCATTGCACACTTTTCTTTTGTTAATTTATTGCTCCAAGATGGTCATAAGCCACCTTAGAATGGTAAATTAAAACAGAAAAAAAAATTGCCTCTGTGTCGTCACGCGTGCGCTTTCATGCAATAGGGACTGTTGGGTAACCATAGCATCATGACACATATGTGAGCATAAGTGATTTTATGTTTTTTAACATTTCTTTATTCGATTTTCTTAAATACACGTACCAGCTTCACAATATGGTGATTTGGCAGTAATAATTGATATGTGAGCATGCGTGATGACACATGAGTAACCATCATCTTGATTATGTTTTTTGCCGATGCTATTCAGTACTGGCACTAACCATTCTTTCCCTCTTTTTGCCAATGCTGAACGGCATTGGCAAAGCAAAGAGGTCTTCCCTGGCAAAGGCAAAAGTTGAGACCTGCTGGCTTTGCCAGTGCTTGTCCCATATGCAGAGAAGGAGTTGGTGTTTTAGCAAATGTGCCCTGACCAGGCGTTTGACTGAATAATACTATTGCCTGACTGATTGTGCGCAGAAAGATTGTTCAAATGCTGGCTGAGTGATGAAAAAGCAACAAGCCTTGGAGATTTTAAATGTAGGAGTTTCAGATGAAGTTGTCCTGGGTACTGCAGAGAGACCAAGGATGGGCCCAATACATGATGTCTATAGCTAGGTAACTGGGGCTAGTGTTGGCAAGCATCTGGACGTGAGACTGGAAGTTGTAAATGTGATCTGGGTCTTATTTAGCCATCCACCCCCCACACTGATCTCTGTGAGTTTGAATATCCATTACAGTAGAGCCTAGCCTCTGTTAGCTCTTTGGCAGTGTGGGTTAATTGCGATGTAGAAGTAATTATGAGAGACAGCTGACAAACTGATTCACCAGGTCGGGTATTGCACCCGGTTACCATTGACCCTAGCTGGTTGAGTTGTGCTAATGAAAATTATGGCATTGCACGAACTCCTATCTGATTCTCAACATCTCTTTACCATGTCGATCATTTCACCTTGCTACGGTCACTTAAAGTTAGGCTAGCATGGGCCAGGAGTCACCACATGAAATGGGAAACACTTATATTATCTTAAAAGAGAGGAGTGGCTTTGTAGCACCAGATTTTGAACGGTATTATTACTGTGGCCAAGCGCAAACTGCCCATTATTGTATTCATTCAGATGCATCTATCTTTCTTACCACATTTGGTATTGGAGACAGACATTGCCTTCCCACATAAACTATTGGGGACGTTATGCCTTCCATGTAGTAGACTTTTTGGGGACCAGAATTGCCGACCCGTGGCACGATCCACAGAGGTAAAGTTAGACCATAAGTCTAACTTTACTACTTTTCGGTAGTCACCAAGTTAAAGTTAGACCAAAAGTCTAATTTAGACGAGAGCCTAACTTTACGACTTTTCGGTATTCACAAAGGTAAGTTACTAATAATAAAGTTAGACTTTTGGTCTAAGTTTACCTTTGTGAATACCAAAAATTAGTAAAGTTAGACTTTTGGTCTAAGTTTACATCTGTGAATATCAAACAGTAGTAAAGTTAGACTTTTGGTCTCAGTTTATCTTTATGAATACCAAAAAGTAGTCAAGTTAGACTTTTGGTCTAAATTTACATTTGTGATGAGCAAAAAGTAGTAAAGTTAGACTTTTGGTGTGAGTTTACCTTTGTGAATACCCAAAAGTAGTAAAGTTAGACTTTTAGTCTAAGTTTACCTTGGTGCATACCGAAAAGAGTAAACTTACACAGCGGTGGAAATTTACCTTTGTGAATCGGGCCCCTGTTTTTTTTTGTGCCTGCTGGACGTGGCACAAACAGAGAATGTGCTGGTTGAGATGCATTATACTCCCTGGAGCTCATAGCTAATCCCCTGTTCGCACTCACTTTTGAAACTGGGGTACAGTTGCAGCTACAATGGTAAGAACTGTGCGCCATGGGTGGTGTTTTCGAAACAGCAGTTTTTTGACTCTACACGCGGTCAATGATAATGGGGACAGCACTGCTCTTGATGTTTTTCTATAGTTTCCGCATGTACTGCAATACAAGCTTTATACCCAACTTCCCAATAGAACACCACTTCATTTCCAACACATGTTATGTAACCATGATTGGCGCCATAGACTAGTCGTTAGCGCAAACTTGCAAAATTGGATATCATCCTTCAAGAGCTAGGGTCAGATGGGATGTGGATATAGACCACTCCCTTTTAATGCCCACTGGGTCTACTGGTGCAGACTGATGACGAGTCCTCTAATGGACAGCATAGATTAATATACTACAAATGTCTTCACAGGATGCATTAGACGTCAAACGTCTATTTGATCGGGGCCGAATGTATAACTTTACAACGCATTCCGTTGTAACGCATGCCTTTACCACGCATGCGTTACAACGCAAATGCCATCACCACGCATATCCTTTACCATGAAAATGCCTTTAACACGCATACTTTTACAACAATTTTTGTTGTTAAATTATTCATGTTAATGGCATTTTTTTGTTAAAGGATATCGCACTAAAAATCTACCCTTTAAATTTACCCCTGCGTGACACCACCCTCTCATTCCCCCTTACCTCTCCTCTCCTCGATCTTCCTTGGTGACGTTCCACGTCGTTAAGAGGAAGCGGAAGTGTCCTTCCGTTTCCTCTAACGATGCAGATTGCCTCCACATCTCTCTTTAAATGACGGAATCAGGTGCGGTTTTTTTATAATTTATTTTGGGAGATGCCCCCCCAAGCCCTCTATTTTAATCCCACTCTTTTTTGGGGGGGTGAGACCCCCCCAACCACCCCTTTTTTTCTTTTTACTTTAGCACACATGCCTTTACTATGAATTCCGTAGTAAAAGTATGCGTGGTAAAGGCTTTTCGTTGTAACCACTCATGCGTTGTAATGCATGCGTGGTTATGGTTATGCGTGGAAACGGCCACGTTGTAGTGGCCGTTTCCCATCGGGGCCTTATGGAGAACGCAGGTTGATGTTGTCATTGTGCTGCAGACACAGACTAATCAAGAATGCTTCTTGATCTTTCCTCATTGGTAGTATTCTTAGGATATGTATGTGATATACCTACAGCAAATCAGAAATACCCTGCACTCACTCTACTTCTAGCCAAGAGACGCATGACAATCTGTTGAGGGCTTGGTCCCATCCTACAAACCAGAAATTTGTACTTTATCTTATATAACATAAGGGAAATACAGATCCATCTGCAAGAATGTTACCACACTCCTTTAGACCGAAAGATATATGGGCTCCATTACACTCCTTCCTGCTCAGCCGTGATTTGCAGTTGCCTCACTCCAACCAGGGCAGTAATAGTTACAAGTTTTTGTAAATTGCTTCTTTTTTTATTTTGTTTATTTGTTAAGCTATACAATTTCCAAATTTACATTCTCACAAGTAAAACAGATACATCTAGTCACCAAGCTTTACATTGCACCAATCTGCCTAACGCCATTTCAATTATTGCTCACTGAGGGAGTTGCCACCATAGCAGTGTTATCATCCTCATCCATAGAGAACTGGAGGTCCTTGACACCCAGTGTTGGAAAACAAACTCCTAGTGTGGCCCATATGTCTTTGGGTCTGGCCATGTGTGGTTGTAGGGATGAACTTATCTTAATCGTATCACTACACATGACCATGTCCTTAAGCCAGTCCTTTTTTTGGGGGTGTAGTACCTCCACCAATTTATGGGGATTCTGTGTTTTTCTAATAATAATGCCATAGCTATGAATCTTCAGACTCCACTCAGAACAATTTAACATACCCCAGCAGTGTCGTCAGGCACTAAAATTCAATATGGGGGTGGGGGACGTGCCAGGCAAAGAGCAAAAAACGTGAATGCGCTGCCCAACAGCATGGGCAGTTATGGGATCTGGAAATCAGTCAGTCAGTCATGAGTCAGTCATCATCATCTGTCAGACAGTCATACACCCCCAAACAGACCCACTCAGAGATTGATGCACCCACTCACAGATCCACTCAGAGTCTTAACCCCTTCGGTGCTCATGACGGAACGGTTCCGTCATGAGCGTCGGTTGAGCTGTGCTCATGACGGAACCGTTCCGTCATGAGCCCGCCCGCGCAAGAAACGGTCAGCACCGCGGCGGAATTTGCGCCGCATGGAAGGGGTTAAACAACCACTGCCAAAACTGAGGTAGCCTGGGGAGAAGAACAACAGGTTGAAATGCTATCCCGAGCAATTGGCATTTTTTTATTTATTTTATTTATAAAGTTTTATATAGCATGAACATGACCCTAAAGGGTATCAGAGCGCTTTACATTACAACGTTCGGACACATTAGATGGTTGAGGGGTAATATACCTACATTCAGTAATCGACATTCAATACAAAAACAGGTAGACAGTGGTAGATAGGATAACATAAGTTGCTAATAGTGACGTATGATCTAAAGTTTTAGGAAGTGAATTTGTTCATTAGAAGCATTTTCACTTCTTTTTTGAAGGAGGAGGAGGAAGGGATTCTGCGTACATCTGGAGGTAAGGAGTTCCAAATCTTCGGTGCGATACCAGAGAAGGCTCTGCTGCACGTTCTCTTTTTGTGGAAGGATTGTGGTTTCAGTAGCAGTGAGCTCACGCTTCACGAGTGTCTACAGTCTCCCGATGGCACTAGCTTTTGTGCTAAGTAGCTGGGGGTTTTGAGATGAAGGGCTTTATGGGTCTTGCAGGCGCTCTTTAATTGTGTTCTTGCCTCATATGGTAGCCAGTTCAGTTCTTTTAAGGTCGATGAAATGTGGTTATTTTTTTGTTCCAGAGACGAGCCTGGCCGCAGCGTTGAGATGCCCTCAGCGGGGCCAACTTGTATTTGGGAAGACCGCATAGAGTTGTGCTTCCGAAGTCCAATCTTGGCAACACTAGGGCTTGTACTGACATTTTTAAATCAGTCCGTGTGAGGAAGGCTTTAAGGTTCCTTAGGATACTCATCTGATGATTAGCTCCTTTGATAGCATTACTGATATGCGCCTGCATATTCAAGTGTTTGTCTAAGGTGATTCCCAAGGATTTAGCGGCGTCAATAATGTGGGGAGAGCAGTCAAAGGTAGTTAGATGCTTCGGCCAGAGGTCTATCTTGGGTGTGTGGTTAGGAGGGGAGATGAGGAGGAATTCAGTTTTTTTGGTGTTGAGCACGAGGTGGTCGTCAGTGAGCCAACTTTGAGTAGTATGCAGGATAGCGTTGAGGGAGATGAAGTCTTCGGGGAGGAGATTTTCATATAAAGTTGTGTATCGTCTGCATACAGGTAATATAGAATGTTCGCAGAGTTCAGCGCGTTTACCGGGGGTTCCATGAGTAGATTGAAAAGAACGGGTGATAGTGCTGAGCCCTGTGGAACCCCTAGCGTGACCAAGGAAAGTTGGGAGAGAGATTGCTTCATCTTAATTCTTCGGGTTCTGTTGTTTAGGAAAGAGGTAAACCATTGTAACACTGGGCCAGATAGGCCCATCCTTTGTTCCAGAAGGGACAGTAGGTTGTCATTTGTAACCGTGTCGAAAGCGGAGGATAAGTCAAGAAGTATCAAGAGACATGATTCATTTTTTAATAAGTCATCCATTATGTGTGTGAGTGCTGTGTCCTTGACGTAATCCGGATTGGTGTAGGTCTAGGAGGTTGGAATTCTCAATGTTGTTGCATAGTTGAGTTTGAACACATTTTTCTAGTAATTTCACCAGAGTGGGGATGTTGGATATAGGACGGTAGTTGTTGAGATCTGAGAGGAGGGAGTTGAATTTCTTTAGTATGGGTGTTACCTGCTCTACTTTTAAGGCACTCAGATATGGTGCCTTGCCTAAGAGAGGCGTTTACAATCTTTGACCATAAGGGGAGAATAGAGGTTTTTATCATTTTGAATAAGGAAGGAGGTAGTGGATCAGTGACGTGATTGGAGGGATTAATCGCAAGAAAAGTGATATAGATGTCGTTTTCAGTGTAAGACGTGAAGGTGTGCCAAGAGGCATTGTTTTTTTGGAGTTCCCGTTGGTGTACTAAACTGATCCTTGACCTGGGAGTAAAATATAGACTCACGGTCGGTAGTTGGAGGAGGGGCATTCTTAGATTGAATGTCATATTTAATGTTTTTAGTTTTTTCTAGGAAGAAATTGGCAAGCTCCTCGCAGCTAGGGGTAGCCGACTCTCTAAGATCCGTGGTGTTTGGTGTGTTGAGCGATTGTTGTTTGACTATTTCAAATAGTTTTTTTTGACGATTGATGGCTTGGTTCAACTGGGTTCTAAAGAAGTCCGCCTTGGCCTTTAAGATATTCCTGATGTATGTATTCCTGGCCTTTAAGATATTCCTGATGTATGTATTCCTCAGTGCTCCAAGGTGAATTAGGTGTTCTCTAGAGGGTATCGATCTCCATAATCGTTAGCTTACGCTGGTCAGAGTTCCGATTTTCATTGAACCATGGTTTGGAGATTTTGGTGGGAAAGTTTTTTTGTTGGAGAGGAGCTGTGGAGTCAAGTATTTCAAGAATAGTGGAGTTGTAAAAGTCTGTGAGGTCATGAACGTATGTCATGCCTGTCTGGGGGATCAGTTCGGTGTTGCATCGGTTTGCTAAGTCAATAGGGTTGATATTTTGGATATTCCTTTTCCATTGTTTTGTTTTTGTAGGTTGGCATCTTTTCGGAGCCACCTCAATATTAATAGAGAAGATGCCGTAACGATCAGACCAGTCACAAGAAATAATGGAATCTAGTGAGACATTGTTCGTTTTAGCAATGATGAGGTCTAATGTCTCTCCCTTGTTGTGGGTTGGACTGTCACAGAATTGGGTCAGATCCTGATCTGACAGGAAGGATTTGAAACAGCTTACAGCATGATCATTCGTATTATTCCAATGGAGATTGAAGTCTCCTAGAAAAATCTGCGGCACTTGTGAGTTGTCATTGGTTAGACTTATTGCAAGCAGACCTCCTATCACATTTTGCATGTCTGAAATCTTTCTGTGGCCCGTGTTTACATTTGCCTGCAGTCAATGGCACCTGACAATAAACCTTTGCAATGAAACATGATATATAAATTCCACTATGCAACACAAGGAAAGCACAGGAATGGAAGCCTTCATGAGGGACACCCTGGTCCTCCCAGCATTCAAGCGATTGAAAGGCATAGAAGATATGCTGGAAGAGGATTTATAGGACCAGGAGACCATCCTATCCTGAAAGAACGCCTTCCAAGACGGCCTCCAGAGGAATCGTCCAAACAGGAAGAACAGATGCCAGCAAAGTATAGCTGCCAACAAAGCAGCCAGGAAATCAACCAATAGCCCCACGGGGATGAGGACATCCAAAACCTCAACCCCCTCCTGGCAAGACATCTGCCCGAGTCACCAAAGAAATGCGGCAGCAAAGATCGAGCCGACACTGCCCCACACAATGCAGCCCGAGCACCGACCAGAGGGCATGAAAGATGGCTGCAGGCTCCCAACCACTTTGTGAACCGAATACAAACAGCTGCCCGGAATAAAGAGAACCTGCCAAAAAGAGGGGCCAAGACGAAAACAATAGCAACAAAACGGAGAAACCATGCATCTCCACTGACCCACACAGCGGACTGCCGAAGAAAACGAGGAAGCAGGCAACACCCAGGATGTACTAAGAACTCAGCGAACGCCACCTGAAACAGCAAAATGCAGAAAAACGACCGCAACAGCCCCCTCCACTGGCGGGGGCACCAATCCTAGACCTCAACACCGAAACACCCAACGAGGCTCTGAGTAAGACACCAGGTATAGGTCTGCAGAGACTGCAAGGCAAGAACACGCAACTCTACCTTGAGAGCCTAGGACCTCAACCACTATACCCGTATAGGACTGATGTCAAGCAATGGTTCATATTGAGTGAAGCACTGCGCAAGGGTATTGGAGTGCAAGTCCTGAGCACCATACCACGCCAGCACCATGAGATGAAAGCCATGGTCCAGAAGTACAGGTAAACATTAAAGTGCTCAGAAACACCGGACGCAGAGCAGACGCCGGGACACGAAATTCCCACCCCATGACCAGCCCAGACAAATAGGGCCACATCACTGGTCCAAGAGAGAACAGGAGCCTCCAAACACCGCATGAGGGGACAGACAGGAACGAACCCCTCCAACAATGAAGACCCCAACACCAGAGTCTCAAGACCAGTGCCCGAGCCATAGCCTCAGATAACAGCAGGGAGACATGGCAACTGAAGCATACCCACCCCGTCCGGAGAAAGGCACTGCAGACCTTCGGCATGGCGAACTAAGTCCCTGGTCAGAAACTCACCCTACTGTTGCCATTTATGACTGGCACAGCACAGAATAGGTCAATGAAAACCACACCAAAAACTACACAGGAAAACCGACCGCCAATAAGAAAATGGGCAGGTCACAGGCCAGGAAAAAACAATCGAAAAAGTACAGCACAGATATACAGTTCAGAAAGTGACATGTATGCCAGGAGTAAGGAGCACCACACCCAAACCGGCCATTACGCACTGCATTCATCAAGAGCACTCCCACAAACATGCAAAATGGAAAGGCCAAAAGTGAGCAGCACCATGCAGCCTCCATGCCAACCCGGCAGAGCGACAGACAGACAGAGCATCGTTCTGAAGCATCCTGAGAAGCCCACAGGCCAAAGACATCCCCGGAGCCAGGCCTCCCAATGTATCCCGCCCATAGCCCAGGTGCTTAGCAGCCCAGGATACGCCGAAAACCCCGCCCGGAGAGACCAGAACAGAGAGGTGCCACAGAGCAACAATATCCACCAGGCACATGAGAAAAGCAGCTCCCGGTCCGTCTGCACAGCTATGTGGACATTGAGCTATGTTTGCAATGCCCTAGGAATGTACACCGAGCAGCCGGCCGCCATGGCCCAGGGCCGGAGGCAGGCACAGCAGATCCCTCAGCCGGGTGTACACCACGGCAAACCGGCCATACCTCCTCACCCCCTGGACGGAGGAATGCACAGCAGACCTCCGGCCAAAGGAACAAAAACCTGCTTCAACGCAGGCAGACTGAATTTTCTAGCCAGCCAAACGACTTACCGCACCCACCCTAGCCAGTTACACACCCAGGACCAACACCATCATGCCGTGCCAGGCCCACCAGCACAGGCAGCGAAAAGGCAGCCGCTGACCCGCCTGGAGCATGTGCACTGCGCCTGCCCCAACAAGCTGAACCACTCCAGTCGTGCAGCAGAGTCTGACATGAAAGGACAGCCATAAAACACCCTGCCTCCACTGGTGGTACCCGAACCCATACTACAGTAGAAAGGCAAGCAAGTTAAAAAACTCACCACATCAAGAGTTGCTGGCAGCGTCCTCCAAGTACACAGCGCCCACCCCAGAAGCAGAGCCCTGCTCCGACTTGAGCAGGCACGCCCTCGAGGCCTCCTCCGAACGCCCAGAAACAACACTGCTCTGAGACCCCAGGCCCATGAGGACGCCGCAAGTTCGCTACTCTCTTGAGAGAAGGACTTACAAGGAAACAGAAACTCTCAAATCATGAACACCATGGCGTGAAACCGGTGCCGAACAAGAAGAGCCGGCCAGATCAAAGAGCAACCTACAAAAGCAAGAGCGAGAACACCGCCCACCCCCATCAGTGTATCCAGACAACAAGCACATGGTCAGTGACTGGCTACCGCCCTCCCCCTATGACCACACCACCCCCGGACACAGCACCCAGACGTGGTATCTTTGGAAGGCGGGGGGTCGCGAAACCCCCCGGCCGTATTTATTAAGTACAAAAACAATAAATTTCAAATTTGCATGATAAACGGTTATACAAAATTCAGCAGGACATTAGATACATAATTGTCAACAGGTGTGAGTGTCTATCCTTAACAAAGACTCTAATACAGATTGTTTCCTAACCGAATCTAACATCCTCCTCTGCAATTTTGTATACTAACATTTCTGGGCCATATGGCAAGGTCGCTAACCGGTGTCAGGTCCTACTAGCTGCGCCTCCCCTACAGGTGTGCGCATGCGCAGCCGGGCCCGGTAATTACCCGGTCCACGCCGTGAACTTCATTTACCCACTAAAGGAGGGCCCTTACTCTGCGCCATCCGGTGACGTCATGAGTATGCGCGCGCGGGGTGGCTACCAGCCTAAGGAAAGCGTGACTCCCCAACCCGCGCCCCTTTGAAGCACCAGTTACCTTGCCCCTGAAGTTCTAGGAGGGGCCAATGGCCCCTCCCCCTGGGCGGGCACCTCCGTAGGATGATGCCCGCCCCCTCAGACCTTCAAATAGTTGCTCACCGGTCATGACCTTACCGCATGCCCCATACCTAATAAATACGACGACCTATGGGAGAAAATTCTAAAGGACAACTACACTGACTAAAATCACACGTCATGTATAACACCATAAAACTACAAGGGAAAGAAAAGGCCTAAACACGACTGCACCAGTTACACATAATACAGTATCATTCACTACCTTGGGAGAAAAAGGCCTACAACAAGCATAGTCAAGAACATAACTGCACAATACCATATTGATCACTACAATGGGAGAAAAAGTCCTAACAGAAAAACCTCATCAGAAACTAACATTTCATGACAATTTCCCGCGCCCAAATGCCCGCTAGTTGGGCTAGCAACACATCAACCACGTACTCCAGGGATGGTGGGTGGGGAAAAGTTATCTGCCCCGAGCGCCGGGGCACGTCCTATGTGGGGGAGCGTCCAGGGAACAAGGGGGTCACCTGGGCGCTCCCCACCGCTTTATCCCCCCCCAGTGGCCCGCCCCCCTCCCTTCCGACCCGGATGTCGATTAACGACATCCGGGTCATCCAGGCAGCCAATCGGCGGTAGGGCGCGCCCCCCCAGTGACGCGCCCCACCACCGAGTAGTCCGGGGGGAGGTCGCCGCACAGCCATGCAGGCGGGGGGGCCAAAAGCCCCCCCTTTCCACATGGTCAGTGACTGGCTACCGCCCTCCCCCTATGACCACACCACCCCCGGACACAGCACCCAGACGTGGTATCTTTGGAAGGCGGGGGGTCGCGAAACCCCCCGGCCGTATTTATTAAGTACAAAAACAATAAATTTCAAATTTGCATGATAAACGGTTATACAAAATTCAGCAGGACATTAGATACATAATTGTCAACAGGTGTGAGTGTCTATCCTTAACAAAGACTCTAATACAGATTGTTTCCTAACCGAATCTAACATCCTCCTCTGCAATTTTGTATACTAACATTTCTGGGCCATATGGCAAGGTCGCTAACCGGTGTCAGGTCCTACTAGCTGCGCCTCCCCTACAGGTGTGCGCATGCGCAGCCGGGCCCGGTAATTACCCGGTCCACGCCGTGAACTTCATTTACCCACTAAAGGAGGGCCCTTACTCTGCGCCATCCGGTGACGTCATGAGTATGCGCGCGCGGGGTGGCTACCAGCCTAAGGAAAGCGTGACTCCCCAACCCGCGCCCCTTTGAAGCACCAGTTACCTTGCCCCTGAAGTTCTAGGAGGGGCCAATGGCCCCTCCCCCTGGGCGGGCACCTCCGTAGGATGATGCCCGCCCCCTCAGACCTTCAAATAGTTGCTCACCGGTCATGACCTTACCGCCACGGGCCAGCATTGTTAACCGACGATCTGGCCTCCCCCTCTACCCAGACCTAAATCAGGAGCGCGTCTATTTTTTAAAAACCCCTCCAACCAGGCCCAGACATTATTAGACCACAAGACATTAGCTGCCTCCGTCAAGTGCACCCCGTCCCTCAAGTAAAAATGCTCACCCCAGATACACCCATGTGGAATAGTCTGCAACTGGGGGGTCCGAAATAATTTGTCCAACTGTGTGTTGACCCTCCGTACCGAGTGATTCAACGCCCTGACCGAGGCCCCCCCTCGCCACTGCCACCGAGGAATAAGTTGCGACCAAACTACTGTGGAACCCGGGCAAGCCCTGGCCACCCACCCCGCAGTGGAAATGATCTCCTCAATGAGCACGCGCCTCCCCAATTTTGCCAAATCATTCTCCCCCAGGTGAAGTATCACCACTGACGGGGGGGGCGCTGCTGAGCTAAGATTCCCCGGAAGAAGCTCCGAAACTGGCTAAGGCATAGACCCCCCCTCCCGAAAAATGATACATCCAACCCCTTTTGCGCTGCGCTCGTCCTACGGTCGCCTGAAAGAAAAACATGTTCCGCGCGCCTAACATAAGAATGGCCCACAATCCAAGTCACCAGTTTCTTGTGTCCTCCGAGCTGTGCCGATGTCGATCGTTGTCGCCCGGTGACGAGTTCCTCCCCTGCGTGACAGGTTTGAGAAACTGTAAACAAAAGAAACATACAGGGCGTGAGCACCATCATGTCACAACATGTCAATTCGTACATAACTCTTGTAACGTTCAGACGACCATCTTCCCAGTGTCTTCACACTCTCCACTGAGAGACCCCTTGCCACTGCCTCGGTTGCTGCCCCAATCCTAAATGAATGGGTGCCGAATTCCTTTGGATCGAACCCTGCCAGACTGACCGTTAGCTCCAAGACTCGCCTAAACTGGTACCTAGTCAATGGAGTACCATCGGCGTGACACAGCAGTGTGTCCCCCGCCGTGCCCTCCCGCTGCCTACAGAAAGCCTCCACGTGAGAAACCGGGCAGCAGGGGTTGGCCCGCGCCCGATGGAGCACTATGGTGTGACCCCGAGAGTCCTGATCGGTTTTTGATTTCTGAATTGTTATTCGCATAACGTCTTCCTTGATCTCAACCCCGGCCCACTGTAGTCCCCCCACTCTATCAGTTTTTGACCCAGCAACTAACTCCCCAACCCTCAAAGCCCCATAAAAGGCCAGGGAAAATGCCGCCTTGAACAAGATAACCTCCCACTGGGAGCTACAAACAGTGTGCAGTGCCCCCAATAAGGCCGTCAGCCGTGCCAATCCAATGGGCCTTCTCCTATCGCCCCGGTAACCCTGTACACGGCGCCAACCCCTCAACGCCTTGCGCACCAGAAAGGTGTTAGTGGGATCTCGCATACCCCTACTCTGCGCAAAGAAGGAGATTGCCGCCCTATGTCTGTTCGCAGTCGCAACTGAGCGCCCTTCCTTGTGCATTGATTCTAAGTAAGCTGCAAAGCTGTCCTCCTGTGCCCACCTAGCCTCCCATTCCCGCCCCAAGAAAGCCCGGTAAGACAAAAACGCCCCTTCGTAAGCTGTCTTGGTCCTGGGGGCTAAGCTAGCGACCACGAGGTCCTGTAATCTGGGGCACCAATCTGCCAAAGTACTGCCGGGAATTGCGCCGGCTGGGGATCTGCCGCCGGAAGGTGTTCCCTGAAAACCTGCATTTTAAAGCGAGAAAGGGAGTCAGCTGCATTATTGAGGACGCCAGGGACATGCTTGGCTCTGAAAACCACATTCCATTTTAAGCATTGCAACACAATCTCCTTCAGTAAGCGGAGTATGAATGGACAGCGTGCCCCCTGCTGATTTATGCATTCCACCACCGTCATGTTATCCGACCAGAACACCACGGATTGGTTGCGCAAGTGTTCCGGCCAGACCATCAACGCTACCCATATCGGAAAAAGCTCCAGAAAGCCAATATTGGTAGTCAGACCCTGTGTCCTCCATTCCGCTGGCCACCGCTGGGCGACCCACCTGGTACCCAAAATGGCGCTGAAGCCGGTACTCCCAGCAGCGTCCGTCCATAGGCCCAATTCCGCCGATGTGGAGGGAGGACCCGGCCACACTACTCTGCCATTAAAATCCTCCAGAAATGCCATCCAAATGAGCATATCCTGGCGAACCTCAGATGACAACCTCGTGTGGTGGTGTTTCTCCCGTAGTCCTCTCATTGCTTGGGCAATAGAGCGTGAAAAAGGGCGTGCCATTGGGATAACCCGAAGCGCAAAATTCAATTGCCCCACCACCTCCTGTAGCTGTTGCAATGTAACCTTGTCTTTGCGTAGGCATTGCCGTAGAGCTGCTCTGAAGCTAGCTACCTTAGCCCTGGGTAACCTGAAGCATCCCTCCACGGAATCAATTTCGATACCGAGGAATTCCAAACAGGTGGACGGGCCCACCGTCTTCCCCAGGGCTAGCGGGACACCAAAAGCCCGCATGAGCGCGCAAAATTCCTGCAACGCCCAAGCACACTCCTGAGATCCCGCCGCACCCAAGAAAAGGAAATCGTCCAGATAATGCATCACCTGCCGATGCCCCGTCACCTCCCTCATGACCCATTCCAAAAATGAGCTAAACGCCTCAAAGTACGCACATGAGATAGAACAGCCCATGGGCATACATTTGTCCATATAAAACTTGCCATCGAAAGTGAAGCCTAAAAGGTGATGGTCCAGAGGATGAACTGGGAGGAGGCGGAAGGCAGATTCTATGTCAGATTTTGCCATCAATGCCCCTGGCCCCAGTGCCCGCAATAAATCCACTGCCTGGTCAAATGATGCATACTTGACGCTACAAATTCCCTCATCAATCGCATCATTCAGTGACGCACCTCTCGGAGCCGACAGGTTGTGGATCAATCTGAACTCCCCTTTCTCTTTTTTGGGTACCACCCCTAGTGGAGAACACACAAAATCGGGGACAGGCACCTCCTGGAAAGGGCCAGCTATTCTACCCAGGGCCAGTTCCTTGCTAATCTTAGCAGCCACCACTGCGGGGTTATGTTGCACCGACAGTTGGTTCCTGCAATGTGTGCTACCTGTGTAGCCCCCTGCCGGGATCCTAAAACCTTGAGAAAAACCTTCTTGCAGTAGAGTGGCCGCTGTGTGATTCGGGTACCTATTCAACCTAGGGATCATTGCCAAAACATCTATAGGAGTTACGATATCCCGAATATCGGCCCTACACTGGCTTCCCCCTCCCCCTCTGGCTGTGGTTGCCCTGCTTGGACCTGCAAGATGACTCGGGGTGGGAGGGATGACCGCAGATCGAACATGCATGTCTGAATTTACAGGTGCCCGGGGCCCTCGTGCAGGTACGCTTATTAAAGTCCCAACACACCCCTTTTCTCTCAAACCCCCCCCCCCCTACCCCTACCCGGGACCTCACTCCCCTGAGCCGCCCGAAAGGGGTGCTGAGGTCTGGCGAAGTACCCCCTGCCCGCAGTGGCTGACTGTAGTGGGGCAGAGCTCCCAGAGAACTGCCTATGCCATGACACAGAGTCCACCTTATCCCATGCCAATGACGCGTCAAATTCCCTAGCTTTCCTGAAATTGACATCATACTCCTTCCAGGCATCCCCCGGGTACTGCTCGCTCCACCCCACGATTCTACTCTGGTAGCAAGCCAATGACGCCTGCACATTAGGAGGCCGCTCGGCCATGATGGTCGTGAACACTGCGAAAGCCCTAACCCAATTGAGCAAAGATTCTTCAACCCTAAACCTAGCACACTGTGCCCTCCACTCACTTGGAAGCATCCACTCCTTTAGTGTCTTTGCCTGGTCCATCTCCCTGTGATCCAGTAGTAATGAAAAAAATCTAAACATATTTCCCCGCCCAAATGCATTCCTTCGTTGCCTGGGACACATGTTGTGCCAAATTCTCACTCCTAGAGGGCAATGACCCATCGCCCAAGAGGGGCAGTGCCACCTCCTTACCCTTTTCTTGCGCCGCGACCGGTCGACCACCATCTGCCGTTGATTGGGCGGGGCTGGAACCTGAAAGTGAAGAAGAAGGGGGAACCGCAGCTCTATCCGCTGCCGCTGCTGCTTTAATCTTTTCTACCAACTGTGCTGCTTCAGCTGCATGGTCTGATGACGCTGTTAAAACCCCCCCCTTTTTCAGCCAAGGTAATAAAGCCGCTATCTGAGATGCCAATTCAGGCGGGACCGACTCTGGGCTATCTCGTGGGACTATGGGCCCCCCGGGAGGCATAGCCGGTGGGGCTGGCATGATAGGCGATGGAGAGACCGGTACCGGCAGACCCGGCACTGGGATCGGTAGCACGGGCGGGGGGGACACTCCCCCAGGAGGTGGCGGCGGCGGCATGGCAGGAGCCAATGTAACGGGTGTCGGAACAGGTACCACGGGTACTGAATCAGAAACCGCGGGTGTGATTGAAACCGGTACCACTGGGGCTGGAGCACTGCGCCTTCGCCTCTTAGCCTTGGACGACTTGGGCGGGCTAACAAAATCCCCCCTGGACAATGGTGCCTTCCGCTGCCGCGCGGGCCTGCCTGCAGGTGCTGGGGGGTCAGTAAACCTTTCATTCAAGCGTGCTTCCAATTCATCCACTTTACTTAATCTCTTATTGATGCTATTCATCTCCTGCATCATGGCCTGCAACATGGCCTCCATCCTGGACCCCCCTTCACTACCCACTGGCCCCGCCATGACTTGGGTGCACCGCCCTACACTAATACCCCAATACAGGCGTCAGTACGCTTATTACCTTCACTAGATGGAGGATCTACAGGGGGCTGTAAGCACCATGCAACCGTAACCGCAACGCCCCGGCTTATCCGGTTTGTCTGGGGTGAGTAAACTCTAACGTAGACCCACCCGGCGGCTACCAGAAGCAATGTAATGCGAGCCCCCCGCTCTCCTCTTACCGATTGAATCCTGCGTACTCCCAGCCGGAATCGAAGTGACCTGCGACCACCACTGCTGGCCACCACTCGGGGCTTACCACAAGAAATTGCAGGGACGTAGTAATAACACCTGAAATAGAAAATGTATTAAATCCCGGGAGTTGTGCAAAGTTACACACGTATGTACCAGCTCTACCTTCCTTCACTGCCCAGTCCACTGGCCTTGGCTGTTGCCCCTATCCTACCAACCAGAGAAAGTGTACTAGCCACCAGGCCAATGCAGGCGCCCTTACTATTCCTTTGCGCGTGTTTCTGTGTCACACAGTCCCAGCAGTAAGGCCGATACCCTGTGCTTTCTCTGTAACCCCCTGCAACTCCTCCTAAATTAAGCAGCACCAACTTCCTATAACTGCCCTGCCAAAGCAACCACCGATCGCTTTAATCTTAAGGTGCTCCAACAGTCCTTCCAACTGTGCTCTGTAAAACCGACTTAATTGCACCAGTGATCTTAATATACCCAACAGGCTCCCACACTCGACGTCTTACTCCCCTGGGCCACCACACCTTGTCTACTGGCTGTTCCCTCCCCTGTGCCAGCAGCGCCCGGACAAATGACGGAACAAAGGACCCAGGAGCGACGCCAGCACCTAAAGCGGCAGCAATCGAGACTCGGCGGCAAAATCCGCACCCCACCCGCTCCCTCGCAGTACCTCTGTCGTGTACCGCAGCACTCGAGCCAGCACACCGCTACACCTCGCTAATCCTCCTAGACGAACGATCCTTGTAAGGCAACTCTGCTCGCCTCACCGGACACCGCTGCGAAGGCACGAAGCAGCTTCAGTCGAAAGGCGGGAGCCCAGCACCGACGAGTCGCGATCCGCCTGAAAAGCAAACAAAACAACAGAAAAGTTATCTGCCCCGAGCGCCGGGGCACGTCCTATGTGGGGGAGCGTCCAGGGAACAAGGGGGTCACCTGGGCGCTCCCCACCGCTTTATCCCCCCCCAGTGGCCCGCCCCCCTCCCTTCCGACCCGGATGTCGATTAACGACATCCGGGTCATCCAGGCAGCCAATCGGCGGTAGGGCGCGCCCCCCCAGTGACGCGCCCCACCACCGAGTAGTCCGGGGGGAGGTCGCCGCACAGCCATGCAGGCGGGGGGGCCAAAAGCCCCCCCTTTCCAATCGCGATTGTCCCGGCAGCTTCAAAAGTGAAAGCGAGCACCGCGTTGAAGAGCCCTGCTCCGACTTGAGCAGGCACGCCCTCGAGGCCTCCTCCGAACGCCCAGAAACAACACTGCTCTGAGACCCCAGGCCCATGAGGACGCCGCAAGTTCGCTACTCTCTTGAGAGAAGGACTTACAAGGAAACAGAAACTCTCAAATCATGAACACCATGGCGTGAAACCGGTGCCGAACAAGAAGAACCGGCCAGATCAAAGAGCAACCTACAAAAGCAAGAGCGAGAACACCGCCCACCCCCATCAGTGTATCCAGACAAGGAAACAGAAACTCTCAAATCATGAACACCATGGCGTGAAACCGGTGCCGAACAAGAAGAACCGGCCAGATCAAAGAGCAACCTACAAAAGCAAGAGCGAGAACACCGCCCACCCCCATCAGTGTATCCAGACAACAAGCAATCGCGATTGTCCGGGCAGCTTCAAAAGTGAAAGCGAGCACCGCGTTGAATGTAAACAAAGCACGTTGTTGTGCCTGAAGTAGGACAAACTCAATAACGAAAATAGTGCTTACAATACTAAAATAACACGTACCATGTAACAACCGAAGTAAAGGGGCCAGTAGCCATGAAAGGATACAAATGAAGACAAGGCGGTACTGAGGAGGGACTAACAAACAAGCCTATTAAGGAATCAGAAGCCAGCATTTGCGAAGGACAAACACACAAGCCAATTAAAAATTTGGGCGGGGTGGGGCGTGGCTTGCCGACCCAAGATGGTGGACGCACCTTGAAAGTGCTCCCGGACCCCTCCGCCCTGTGGACCATTCTGACCTGAATTTGGACATCTCCTCGTCGCAGCACCTCTGGCTGCAACGTTGGGTGTGGAGAATCCCATGTCTCGCCGCTTTGCTGCTGCGGATCGACCAGCCGTGCTTCGTGGCCAAGGTGGCGGCATCCTCGCCCTGATTGCAGCGCCTGTCACCCCAGGAGCGCTCCAGCTGGCCTCTGCCCATACACCTGAGGGGGCGGTGGGGCCCTCCCGCTGACTGTTCGCCTGGAAGACATCGCTGGGCCGGGACGGTGCCCGTGCCCTTCTCCTCGCTGCGCTCGGCTGGGCCTGGGCGGGAGGAGTCAAAATCGAGACTACCTGGTCCTTGTCCGCTGGCGCGGGCCTGGTGTGCAGCGGCCCAGCTGCCCGAATCTGTGGAGGCAATGGCACTCCGGCCCCCCCAGCGGTCCCGCTGTGGTCCTGGCTGTCATATCGGGCAGCGGAGGCTAGAGGACGGCATCATCTCCCGCCTGTTGTGAGGCGACTCTGCCGCCCGGATCCGGAGGCGTGACGGACCATCAGGCGGGTGAGTCCCGGCAGCGGGGGGTTCCGGGGACATTTGTTGGGGCCCCCACACGCACGGGAGTCTGCCTGGGATGAGGGCTGGCCCCCGGGTGATTTCACACCTCGTTTGGTCCAGCTGGGTCCCCTACCCCCTCCTCTGCGCTTTCTGGGCCTGCTCTCCCGGGCCCGCTAACATCCGGAGGCGGCGGACAGCGGACTCCTGCTGAGGGATACCGCATGCATATACCGGGCTGTGGGGGGCTCGTGTTTGGGCCCCTCGACCGCCATCTTGCCCCCCTTGACTTGTTGCCACATAATCTACAGAGGGCGCTGAGGCTATTGCAGGGCCCTCTCCGGCCGGACCCTGAGGCTCTGGTTCCGCCACGCCTTCTCCAGGGTGGGAGACGTCGACTGCAGGGGCATTCGGCCGCACACACCGAGCGGTGCCCGGCAGTCTGTAGGGACCTCCGCCAGTGGCCCCTCGTCCCGCATCCATTTGAGCCACGGGCCCATCCTGTGGGGGCCGGGGCTATGGCGTGGCCCCCTCCCCGGTACTGCCACTCATTGGGGCGGGGGCCTAGGGGGCGGATTCGGCCACAGGCCTCGAGCGGCGCCGGACAGTGGGAGTGCCTCTTCCGCCAGCCCCTCCGACCCCTTTGCTGCCGCTCAGCCCAAGTGATGCCTGGGGTAATCTACGGGCTGTGCAGGTGGGGGCCTCCTTGCGATCCTGGCCCAGCATTCTCTCTGTTATGTTATGTTAATTGTAGTTTGTAAAGCGCTTAATACCAGCAGGTCTCTAAGCGCTGAGAGCAGAACTACGGCAGTACCAGGGTGTGGGAGTATCGCGAGAAGGGGCATTAGGCCCAGGATTCCATGAATAAGAGGGTCTGAAGGACAGGAGACCACTTTCAGAACGCAACTCACCTGGCAGTCTGTAAGAGTGGAAAAGGCTCGACCCCCTTTCGAGGAGTAGTGGAAGCGTGGGCATTTTAATAGACCCTCTGTGGAAGACCTGAGAGTGCGACAGGGGGTGTAAGTTGTCAGGCGTTCCTTAATGTATTTGGGGGCTTGCCCAAACAAAGCCTTATGTGTAATGCAGAGGCCTTTAAATTTGGCCCTCTGCTTGATGGGTAGCCAGTGCAGTTGTTGAAGTAGGGGGGTAGCCCGAGTGTGTCTGGGTAGATTAAAAATCAACCTGGCTGCATCGTTCATAATCACCTGGAGTCTGTGCAGTAGAGAAGTTGGCAGTCCAATATAAAGTGAATTACCGTACGCGCTAGAGGACTTATCTGGTAACCCTGAAGTGGACGGAGCGCCTGGTAAAGGGCTCCTAACTTTGGTACTCTGCTATCATTCTGTTAACTAGCAGTATTTGTGGAATTTTGCGGAAATCTATGTGAAATCTATGTGATGCTCACAGCCTGATTCTGATTGCACATTTTTAAAAAAAAATAGTATTTTAAAATCGTCGTTGTCATACTGTGATTCTCAGTTTTAAAAATAGCACTTACTCAATTTCCACCCTCACTCGCACACCAGCACAGGTCAGCGTCTTCCCCGGTCCACCACGGATTGTTCCGGTTGAGTGGAGGGGAGGCTAACGCAGACCGGAAGTGCTTCAAATCGGCACAGGGAAGGTTAGCGGTCTAGCTGCCTAACCAACTGCTTAAAACCCCATGCTTGCCTCGACGCGCAGCGGACGCGCTAGAGGACTTATCTGGTAACCCTGGAGTGGACGGAGCGCCTGGTAAAGGGCTCCTAACTTTGGTACTCTGCTATCATTCTGTTAACTAGCAGTATTTGTGGAATTTTGCGGAAATCTATATGAAATCTATGTGATGCTCACAGCCTGATTCTGATTGCACCTTTTTAAAAAAAAAAATTGTATTTTAAAATCGTCGTTGTCATACTGTGATTTCAGTTTTAAAAATAGCACTTACTCAATTTCCACCCTCACTCGCACACAGGCACAGGTCAGCGTCTTCCCCGGTCCACCACGGATTGTTCCGGTTGAGTGGAGGGAAGGCTAACGCAGACCGGAAGTGCTTCAAATGGCACAGGGAAGGTTAGCAGTTTAGCTGCCCAACCAACTGCTTAAAACCCCATGCTTGCCTCGACGCGCAGCGGACGCGCGCAGCGGGCGCGCCTAAGGCGTGCCAAAGGCAAGCCCGTCTGCGCCCGTCCGCGCCAGACCGGGCCCAGGGGCCAGTCCGAATGCCCCAGCTTCCCCCCTCCCCCTCCGATACTCTAGGGAACACCTACTCCACCTATCCAACACTCTTAAGCCCTCATGTTCCCACTCCCTCACCGTCGAAAAACTGCACTACAAATGTGCTCACTGCCCCTATGAACTCCCAAAAAGGACAACTCCCCACCTAACAGGGAATCCATTCAAAATGGCACTTCTAAACTGTCGTTCCTTACCGAAACACAGTACAGAAATAAACCTGCTATTATACGACTCAGAACTCGATGTCCTGTTCCTTACGGAAACATGGCTAACCCCAAGCTCAGACCCTGACATCGTCCAGGCTCTACCTCCTGGATACTTGATTCAGCGCTTAGATAGAACTAGCAACGAAGGCGGCGGGATCGCAATCATCTATAAAAACCACCTACTCTGTCGTATCCTGGACAGCCCTCTCCTAGATTGCGAAAACGCCCAATTCACCATTGAATTTACTCCCTCACTTTCTTTCTCTGGCATCCTCATATATCGCCCCCCTTGAGCACAGGGCCGATTCCGCACCTCCCTACTAGAATCTGTCTTCTCCCTGGCCAGTACCGCACCTAATTTCAACCTTCTCGGAGATTTTAATCTCCACTTTGAGAACTCGTCAAACACTGCAGCTGACGATCTCACACAAGATCTAGCAGCCTACCAGTTACACCTAAAGATTCACCAAGCAACACACATTAAAGGTCACCTCCTCGACCCAATCTTCTCTAATATAACTCAGTTAGAATGTAGGGCTCCCATCCCCCTTCCTTGGTCAGACCATTTTCTAGTCCTGCTCATCTGGCACCCGCCCACCACAGGTCCCCATCAACCACTACCTCGCACCCAAGCTCGGCCCTGGCCAAAACTAAACATAGAAGATTGTACGCGCGCACCAGAAGCATCTGAACCCAGCCACGACCCCGACCCCTCAGCTGCAAACAATAAATTCTCCTCATGGATCGAGAACACGCTAGACCTAGTACTTCCAAAAAAAGACATACAAAAGAAAATTAGACCAAATAAATTCCCCTGGTTTACCCCTGAACTCCGAAAGTTAAAACAACACTGCAAAAAACTTGCAAGAGCTTGGAGGAAAGACTTCGGCAGCGAAACAAAGACCACATACAGGTCTTCTATCGCCTCCTATAAAGCGGCAATAAAATCAACCCAAGCAGCATACTATGAGGAAAAAATCCTCTCCTCATCCAACTCCTTCAGAGAAACTTTCCAAATTGTAAAAAAACTCATGAAAGTTCCCGACCCTCCACCCCCCCGACCCATCCGGCCAGCGATGTGAAGAACTAGCAGATTTTTTCCATACCAAAATTCAAAAAATTCTCAAACACCTCCCACTCAATAACAACGAACCCCACTGTGAACATCACATTTCAACATCTCAGGCCGCCCCTCTTTGCCTGGAATCTTTCATTCCACTTACAGAAGAACTCCTTTCCCCCATCCTAGACTCAATCAAAAGCGGATCCCCACTGGACGCCGCACCACCTAACATCTTGAAGTTAGTAACACCTACTATTATCCCTCCCATCACTAAACTAATCAATGCCTCTCTATCAAAGGGTCTGGTCCCACAAGAATGGAAAAAAGCCATGGTAAAAGCATTACTAAAAAAAAACCACTTAGATCCCACAGAGATGGCTAACTACCGTCCCATCTCCTTACTCCCTGGAGTCAGCAAGATGGCAGAGAAATATGTCAATCGACTGCTCTCCGCATACCTCGAGTCTTCCGGAAGACTTCACTCCTCTCAAACTGGCTTCAGCCCTGGCCAGGGCACGGAAACCGCGCTTATAGCGGTAGTGGAGGAGGCCAGAAAGATCTTAGATTCGGGAGGATCCTCGGCCATTATCCTCCTGGACCTACGTGCAGCCTTCGATACGGTAAACCACTGCACGCTGGTTCACCGTCTCAGAAAGGCAGGAGTAACAGGCACGGCCCTAGCATGGCTGAAATCATTCCTGGAAGAAAGAACCTTCCAGGTGTTTGAAGGCAACACTCGATCCCAACCATTGCCGCTTCAATGTGGGGTTCCCCAGGGTTCGTCCCTGAGCCCCACTCTCTTTAATATTTACATGTCTCCTCTGGCTGAGATAGTAACCCCCTCCGGTGTCAAAATAGTCACCTACGCAGACGACACCCAACTAATCGTAACACTCAATCAGTCGGAACAGTCCTCCACGAATCTGTGCACCTGCCTCACAGAAGTAGACAGTTGGATGAGTGCATCCCACCTCAAACTCAACGGCGAAAAGACTGAGCTCATGCTGCTGGGGAACCAACCATCATTCAACCCCAACTCATTGTGGCCTTCCTGCATGGGACCGGCCCCTACGCCCAAAAAAGAAATAAAAAGCCTTGGTATCTGGCTCGACCACGAGCTCACCTTTAAAACCCAAGCCAGAAAAACCGCTGCTACCTGCCACGGTCTCCTTCGAACCACGCGGAAAATACTGCCCCTCCTACCTGCCCACTCAAGAGATATCGGTTATCGCCAAGCTCCAAATGGTCCAGAACTCGGCAGCAAGACTCCTCACTAAGACAAAAAAAACACTGCTCCGCCAAACCCGCTCTAAAATCACTTCACTGGCTCCCTATACAGGAGAGAATACAATTCAAGGCCCTATGCATCACACACAAAAATCTGTAGGGCAAGGGCCCCCCGATCATTAAGAACTTGATCAAACCATACAAAGCCACCAGAAATCTGCGTTCAGACAATCTCTACCTGACTGATACACCCAGAATCAAGAAGGCGCGGACAGGTGGACGCCTCTTCTCATACAATGCATCTCGGCTCTGGAACGCATTCCCTCCCTCTATCCGCATGGAACCCAACCTCCTCACCTTCCGCAAGCACCTAAAAACCTGGCTATTCCCGTAACGTCATCCTTTCCTCTAGCGATATTCCGCAGCGCTGGGATGCTTCCGGGTAGCCATGTGCTATATAAAAACCTCTTTCATTTCACCGTAGTCGAGCCGGGCCAGGATCAGGGCAGACACAACAGTTCTCATTGATGAGAAGGAGAGGATGGAGGAGAGTCTCCTCAGTCGCCTGAGTAAGCTCACGCAGGTCCCGAAGACGGAGGTGATTTGGTTTGACAGGGAGAGGTTAGCGTCGATTTTGATTCCCAGGCTTTTTACCATAGCGGCTGGTGCGGGGATCGTGCCCAGCTCGTCAGGCCAGAACTGGGAGTTCCAGGGGTTGCTGTTATTGGTGATAGCTAGTACCTCTGTTTTATCTGGGTTGATCTTGAGTGAGTTAGTGGTCATCCACCTGACCACAAATCTCAAGATGTCTTTTACCCTGTCGTGGGCTTGAGGGCTGTTGTCAATTTGGACAATAATTTGTGTGTCGTCCGCATAATTGAAGATTTGGCAGTTCATTGAGGCGAGTTTCTTGATCAGGGGTCCTAGGTAGATGTTAAACAGGAGGGGGGATAGTGCTGATCCCTGCGGAACGCCGCAGGGGATAGACCCCCCTCTCTGACGTCAGATCCCCCATCTGAATTTTGTGGGTGCGATCTGACAAAAATGACCCAATCCAGTGGAGGATCGACCCTCCAATGCCGATGTCTCTTATTCTGTCCAGGAGTTGTGAGTGATTGACCGTATCAAACGCTGCCGATAGGTCAAGAAGGACTAGGACACAGGGTTTTTTGTTATCTGCTCTGGTTCTGATTTCGTCTAGTACAGACAGCATCACCAGTTCTGTACTGTGATGAGCCCTGAAGCCGGCCTGCCTATCCTCAAGCAAGCTGTGGGTCTCCATGAAACTGGAGAGGGTTTGGAGAACGTGTTGCTCCAGTATTTTAGCTAGGGAGGGCAGCTGAGATATGGGTCTAAAATTTTTCATATTAGAGATGTCAGCCCCAGTCTTTTTGAGGAGGGGAATGACTCTAGCTTCTTTGAACTGAGAAGGGACATTCCCTAATTCCAGCGAGAGGTTCATCAGGGCAAGGACTTCTTCCTCAATCGCTGGGAGAGCGAGTTTAAAAATCCTTGGTGGACAAGGGTCTGATGGTGAACCAGATTTAGTTTTTGTTGCGATGGCTCGCAGTGTCTCCAGATCAAGGGGCTGAAAGTAAGAGATCAGCTCAGCTCGCTTTTCTTGTGTCTCCACCTCTGTGTGAAGGGGGAGCTTAAAGGGAGAGTTTTTAATATCCGACAGGATATCTTGAACTTTTTCCGCGAAGAAGGATATAAATTTGTTGCATGATTCCTTACTAGATGGCGCGACTGGCACCTGTTTTTGGCTCAATTCATTGAGAATATTAAATGTTTCTTTTTGTTTGTTGGTGGCCAACCGAATCCTGTTCTCGTAGTGTTTGGCCTTGCTGCTAAGCAAGGTCTTTTTGTAGGCGGCGAGTTTTACCCTATATTCTACACGGGCTTGTGGTTCATAGGCTTTGCGCCATCGTTTTTCATAATGGCGTAGTGTACATTTCAGGACTCGGAGTTCTTCTGAGAACCAGGGGGAGCCTTTTCCCTTTTTTCCTGTTTTTATTCTTCTAGTTGGGGCCAGTATGTTCATGGCAGAAGTAAGCTGACTGCCAATAGAGTCCGTCCATTCTTCCAAATCCAGTGTAATTGGCCTCTTGATGGGGTTACTCCGCAGAGCACTCTCTAGGCTGGGACCCAAGATTTTGTTCCAGCTTCTAACTAGCTTCCAGGTGGAAGGCAGACTGGGGTTTTGTATGGTAGGGGGGAGTAGAAGGTTGATGAAGTAGTGGTCGGACCACCCACAGGGGGAAATGTCCATTAAATTCACGGAGGGAAAAGTGGTCCATGCCAGGTCAAGGGTATGTCCTTTCACGTGGGTGGGGCCGGACACTAGCTGATTAAACCCGAGGGAGGTAAGCATGACCTCAAATTGTTGGGCCTGTGCCCCTCTAGGTATCTGGTCCCAATGGTAGTTAAAATCTCCTACTATCAGGAGCTGTTGGAAGCGTGAGCGGAGGTTAGTAATGCATTCGGTAAAAAGATCAATAGAAGAGGGAGGGCAGTTAGGCGGGCGGTAAACTACTATAATTACTATGTTTGAGGAACTGTTGCAGACTTTTGTGACTAAAATGTCTGCTGCCTCCAAGTTTTCCCCAGACAGCTTCTCAATGGTCATGTGGTTTTTGAAAAGTAGAGCCACCCCTCCGCCTCGCTTCCCTGCGGTCCTGTTATGCCAAAAGGCATCATAGCCATCGGGCAGGGATGCGATTAGCGTGGGTCCCGAGTCCTCGTCGAGCCATGTTTCGGTTAGGGCGAGGATATCAGGGGCGTCCTCTTGCAGGAGGGTAAAGATTTCGGGGGCATGTTTATGTAGTGATCTTGTATTAAGAGTGGAGAGTTTCAAGGGAATGCTAAGCTTCAAATGGGCATGGTCCGTATTGTGCAGAGGAGAGGTGCATCGTAACTCCTTCTCCTTTGAGCTAAGAAGCCCTTCTCTCTGGAGGGTGAGCAAACTATCTGGCTTTAATGGATGAGAGACAGCGCCCAGTGCTTGAAGCTCATTGACCGAGTATTTATAAATAAGGGCAGAGTTTTTGGCCCCTGGGCCCTTTCGGGCGCGGACGGGCGCAGACAGGCTTGCCTTAGGCGCGCCTTTGGCTGCGCGTCCGCTCCAGCGTGCCGCTTTTGTGCTTCTCGTGACCCCTGGCCCCTCCCCTTCAATCCGCCCTGCTGAGCAGCAGCTGAGGCCCCTAAACTCGTGGGGGAAAGCGGGGAAGAGGTGCAGGACCGGTCAGGTGAGCCCTGGGAAGCCAAGTTGCAAGTGCGAGATAATCGTGAGTTTTTTGTTTTGTTTTAAAATACACAGCAATACAGGTACAATTTTAAAAGTAGTGCAAATAAAACCAGCAGGTTTAAAAGCGAGAAACAATACAGTCACTGCCTGGGCTAGCGCGTTCTGCTATCGCTGCGCGTCCGCTCCAGCGTGCCGCTTTTGTGCTCCTCGTGACCCCTGGCCCCTCCCCTTCAATCAGCCCTGCTGAGCAGCAGCTGAGGCCCCTAAACTCGTGGGGGAAAGCGGGGAAGAGGTGCAGGACCGGTCAGGTGAGCCCTGGGAAGCCAAGTTGCAAGTGCGAGATAATCGTGAGTTTTTTGTTTTGTTTTAAAATACACAGCAATACAGGTACAATTTTAAAAGTAGTGTAAATAAAACCAGCAGGTTTAAAAGCGAGTAAAACAATACAGTCACTGCCTGGGCTAGCGCGTTCTGCTATCGCTGCGCGTCCGCTCCAGCGTGCCGCTTTTGTGCTCCTCGTGACCCCTGGCCCCTCCCCTTCAATCAGCCCTGCTGAGCAGCAGCTGAGGCCCCTAAACTCGTGGGGGAAAGCGGGGAAGAGGTGCAGGACCGGTCAGGTGAGCCCTGGGAAGCCAAGTTGCAAGTGCGAGATAATCGTGAGTTGGTTGCTGGAGAGTCATCCTGCCTGAAGAAGTGGTACCTGCTGCGCACAACGTATGACAACGGGCCTGGGTGGGCATCCTCGCTGGCTCTGGTTGTTCCCCCTTACCTGATCTCGGCCCATCCAGGAAGGATCACCGGGCCTCTGCTGCAGGGTCCGCCTGTGGGGACCCTCGGTGTCCCCTGCCCTGCGGAGTGACACCATGAGCAGAACGGACCGACTGCCCAAGAGCCCTGCTACTCAAACCAAAATGGACAGTTTCACCACCGCGGATGTGGGGGCGACCGGGGGCACCACGGACCAAGGACCTCCGCCGCCCGCGGATTTGTCCACAATCCTACAGGCCATCCACGCCTCCCAATCCTCAGTGGAGGGCAAGATCGCGGTGGTGCGAGTGGACATGACCCTCATCCGGCAGGATCTCCGAAATGCCACGGCCCGGATTACAAAGACTGAAGTCCGGATTTCCACCGTGGAAGACGACGTCCAGCAACTCAAGGGGCAAGTAGCCCGTCTCCAGTCACACACCCAGAAACTACACCGCCGGGCCGAAGATGCGGAAAACAGGTCCCGGCGCAACAACCTCCGCCTGGTTGGCTTTCTGTAGGGAGCGAAACAGGGCCGTACGGTGGACTTCCTGGAGAAATGGTTGCGGTCGTGGGTCTCGGAGGGCTCCCTCTCCCCATGGTTCGCGACTGAGCGGGCACACCATTCTCTCGCCCCCAAACTGCCACCGGGTGCGGCCCACCGACCGATCATCATGCGGGTCCTCCACTTTAGGGCCGGGATGCTATCCTGGCTGACTCCCGCAAACAGCAACAGCTCCACTATGACAACCACGCGATCATGATCTTCCCGGACTACACCCGTGAGGTCCAGAGTCAGCGCCGCTCATTAGGCGACGTCAAACAAAAAGAGCACTCAACATCCAATATAGGCTACTTTTTCCAGCACGCCTGCGAGTGGTGTTCGCTAACAAGACTCTGTTCTTAGACACTCCTCCTGGGGCTTCGCCCCGGTACTCATTGCTGGACCTCCCAGATACAGATCTTTCCCGTAGTCCAACGCTCCTGAGAGACTCTGCTTGAACTTGTCTCTGCCTGCCGGGCTTGGCTCCGCAGCCGGAGACTGTACTTGGACTTGTATTGTTATTGTTTTTCTTCCCAAAGGACTTGAGTATGTATATCCTGTCAAGAGGAGGGGTCCTCCACGCTTTCCCATTTCCAAGCGTTCTAGTTTGGTCTTTGGTTCACTTGTTTCTTGTTAGGGCGACAGATGCTTCTGTTCCTAAAGTGTAGGGTGGGGGGTGGGGGACGGGATGGGGCGGGGGGACCGTTGTCCCGAGTTTGTTTTTCAATTTGTTTCAGTCATTCTTCAATTTTGTCGCACCAGCACTCACATGGCACCCCGATCTGCACCCGGTGGGATGCATTGACTTCTCTCTGGACACCTAACCAGGCCCTCTGGCGAACCAGTTTGGGGGCCATACCTCCCGTTTGGATGTCCCCGCCACGTGGACACACTCTGCCACTATGCCTGACACACCTCTGCTAAGGGCCACCATGCACCTCATGTCCTGGAATGTTAATGGTCTCCTGGATCGTTTTAAATGCATGGCCATACTACGGAATGCACAACACCTGGGGGCAGACATCCTATTGCTACAAGAGACGCACTTGCTGGGTAACCATTGCCCCTTCTTAACACGTTACGGTTACAATAGGATCTGGCACTCGGGATTCACTCGAGGTTCCGGGGGGGGGGGGGGGTGGCGATCCTAGCGAAACGGTCTCTTCCTCTTGTGACGGCACGGGTCGTCCATGACGCCCAGGGCACCTTTGTGGCCATTAGTGGCACCCTGAACGGTAACCCCCTCAACCTTGTGTTGCTCTATTCCCCTCCCTCAATGTTAACTGCGACCCTATCCAAATCTGCAGACCTCCTAGCGCCCCTACCCCTGGGTCCCACTTTCCTTGGTGGCGACTTTAACGCGGTCTCTTCACCTGCCCTAGATACGACTGGTCCCCCTTCCCCTGGTAGACTTGTACAGGCGAAACAGTTGGCGACTTGGTTCAAATCGTTGGGCCTTTGTGATGCAGGGCGTATTTGGCACCCACACTCTAGACCAGAGGTCTTCAAACTGTGGGGCGCGACCCCTAGGGGGGGTCGTGGAGTCCTAGGAAGGGGGTCGCAGATTCCCCAGCTTCACTTATCCCTGTAAAAAGACAGCCGTCCTGGGACGGCTAATTGAGATCGTTATCAGCTACTTGCCTGAATGAAAGGCAAACGCGCCGGTTCTATGCAACTGTAAAGGATGCTTGGGAGCAGTTCTGGCTCTTTGTGAAGACAAAGAAGTGTGTTTTTTTTTAGTTGAAGTGCAAAGAGTTAACTACTGGGCTGGGAAGTTCTTGCTTTTAATTTTAACTGCATTTACACAGCCCTTAGTGCCCCTAAAGAGGTATTGAAGGGACAGTTATGTAAAACAACAGAAAACTGCATTACATACGCTCTGGTATTATTAAAACCTACATTTTGAAAGCACCATTTTATTGTAAAACTATTCACACTTTTGCAGCATTGTATCTTACCCTGTGTGCAAAGCAAGTATTACAAATGTATTTACATATTCACAGTGCTTTCCGTCACAGGCTGTGACTTTGTAGCACTAAAAATACACATCACTATTCTCCACTGCACCAATCAAGATTTAATTCTGTGGTTCTCTGGTTACACACAGACCGCTGTAGTGCATTAACTAGTAGATGTTTCATAATGTGCTACAGTCCATTTCCCACTGAGCAATAACTTATTTCATTTATTTTTCATTTATACTGCCGATTATTTTATATGTAGATACCTGAAGGTGAACGACCTAAAAAACGTACAGAATATTTTGGGCTTATTTATGAGAAGCTTGCATTGCCAGCGCATCACTTCCTTTGATGCTCCGGTGGCGCAACCATCTCAACCATACCTATGAGGCAGTGCACAGTCACCCAGCATGGCTTTGCATTGCCTCATAGATATGGAGTAATCAGTAAGACATAGCAGCGCAAGTCACTGTGTTGCCTTACTCTGCGTCAAGGAGGTGTTAGATGGGCTTTGCGTGGGGTTCCCACGCAAAGACCATGGATTTTGATGCTGCCCCATATTTACAAAATCACGTAAACCAGGGGCAGCTCCAAAAACTGACGCCTCTCCAGTGGAGGCGTAACGAGGAGAAATGTTTTAATTTCTCCTCGTTTTTTCCTCTTTCCATGTGTGCTGCATTCTGCAGCTCTCATAGAAATAGGAAAACGCCCCTCAGGACTGTTTTGGTGAAGGAAGGTGCCTCTTCCCGTATAAAAACAATTCTGCCTACGTTGGTGCTAGGCAGCAATTTGGGAAGGGAAAAGGACTGGAATGCACTGTATTTCATAATTACAGTGTATTCCTGCCCTTTCACATTGGCATTGGGCAGCGCCGCAAGAAGACTTGTAGCGCCGTTCTATGCCAATTCCTCATAAATAAGGCTTTTTGTTTTTAGCTACACCTTTGGCTACACCCCTACACTCAATGACCTTTGGTTTGCTAAACACTGTTTAATACAATTTCCCCACCGTAAAAATATTTGCTGTGGTAATTGGGGGCTGTTAGAAATGGGGGTCTCTAGTTGGCAATGCTTTGCACCTTTGTCCAAGTAGGGACCCTTTCTTCTAGTCAGGGTAAGAGGCATACACTACTGAAATGACCCCTGCTCACTCCCTTGGTAGCTTGGCACGAGCAGTCAGGCTTATTTCAGAGGCAGTGTGTAAAGGATTTTCACATAACCAACAGCAATACACTGAAAACACTACAAAAGGACACCACACCGGTTTAGAAAAATATTCAATTCTTTATATATTCAAAACAAGGCTAAAACGATAAAAATCCAACATACAGTACTTAAAAGTATGCACTTTGCGGGTAGCTGGCGTCGGTCGGTTGGTCCAGACTGCAGTGTGGGATGGGGCAGTGTGTCGCAAGACTTACGAGCAGTGCCCCCAAGCCACGGTGCGGTCACGGTTGTCGAAGTCAGTGACGTGTCGTGAGACCAGGACGGCGAAATGAAGCAAGGCGGTGCGGAGTGCAGTGCCCTCAGGTCACGGTGCAAGCAACAGCTCGGCGATCGTCATCAGTGAGTCCAGGGTGGCGGTGTAAGATGCAGCGGTGCCCCCTGCGGTGCCTTCAGGGCATGGAGCCAGCGGCAGAGTCAGTGACAGAGTCGGTTGCTTTCCCCCTTCTTTTGCAACTGAAACCACGGTTCCAGAGGCAGTACCCAGAGGTCAGTGAAGACTTTTCAGTCCCTGAGACTTCAAAACAGGAGGCAACAAGTAAAGAAAATTCAGACCAGTCCTTTCACTTCCCAAGGCAGAAGCAGCAACTGCAGGACAAACCAACAAAGCAACAACACAGCAACGTTGCAGTACTCCTCTTGGCAGTTCTTCCAGCTCTTCTTGGCAGGTTCCTTGATTCCAGCGAGTTCTACAGTTCTAGGTTCTGGACCCCAATATTTATACTCAGTTTCTCTTTGTGCTTTTGGGCAGAGAGTGCCTGTGCCCAGCCCAAACCAGCTCCATCCTCTCTGGTCCAGCTTCCTGGCAGGAGGTGAAGACAGCATTGTCCAAGGCAGACCAGACCCAATCATGTGCAAGATAATCTCCTCCCACTACTATAAATACAGCCCAGGTCTATTCAGTTCAGCCCTGACTCATCCAGGAAAGGAAGGACACACCTTGACCTCCCCATTAGCTGTCTGATGAGAATGCACATCCCCAGCCCCTGTCACTCCAAAGTCAGACAGTCAATCCACAAACCCAGCAGAGGCACACAGGATGGCTAAGCAAGAAAATGCCTACTTTCTAAAAGAGGTATTTTCAAACACAGAACATAAAAATCATCTTTACTAAATGATGCATTTTTATATTCTGAGTTCAGGCATGCTAAACCCCATTTCTCTATCTTGTCCCAATGGGAAGATATGCTCATAAGATGTTATAAGTAAACTCCCATTATCCTATGAGACAGATAGCCTTTCCATAGTGAAAAATGAAACACACTGTAACTCACTACCAGGACATGTCACGCACACCAGCACATGCCATACCCTTAATATACACGGCACCCTGCCTACAGGGGTACCTTGGGCCTACCTTAGGGGTGACATACATGTAAGAAAAGTGAAGATTAGGGCTTGGCAAGTGGGTGCACTTGCTAGGTCGACATGGCAGTTACAAACCGTGCAGACTCTGCAATGGCAGGTCTGATAACCCTTTTCAGGGCTGCATGGGTGAGTGACACAATCAGTACTGCAGGCCCACCAGCAGCATTTGATTTACAGGCCCCGGTACCCTCAGTGCACTTTACTAGGGACTTACTAGTAAGTCAAACATGCCAATCATGGAAACACCAATCCATAATACAATTTACAAAAGGAGCACTTGCACTTTAACACTGAACAGCAGTGAGAAAGTGCGCAGAGACACTGAACCAGCAAAAACAGAGTCAAAACTAGGTCAGAAAGGAAAAAACAGGAGAAACATGCCAAAAGATGGCAGGTATAACAGGGGCATTTATACTTATCGATAGATGTTGATGAGGAGAACCAGTTTCTAGAAAATATTGTCCGAAGGGGTCCTTACACCTAAGAAGGTTTGACAAGGGGGTCTCGACATCAAAAAGTTTGAAGACCACTGCGAGTTCACACAAACCTCAGTGGTGCATCATACGAAGGCACGTATTGACACCTTTTTCGTCCCATCGACGGACTGTCTCTTGCTTCGGGATGTCTCTATCCTTCCTCGGGGTATTTCTGACCACTCCCCGGTAATGATTCACACGGGACCTCCTCCCGCTCAACTGCGTCAGACGTGGAGAATAAATGCCTGGTTTCTTCAGGACAAGGAGTTCTGGAAGGTGGTGGGGCGGGAACTCAAACAATACTTTCTATCCAACGACGGATCCGTTTCCTCCCCGGGTACCCTGTGGGAGGCTGGCAAGGCTACAATTAGGGAGATCGCCAAGGGCCAGCTCAAGCTCCAGCAGCAGGCTCAACTGGCGCAAATTAACTCACAGGAGGCGCAGGCCTTGCGCCTTGAGCGCGCGTCCGCCCGATCCCCGGATGCATCAGACGTGAGACTCCTTGCTCATCTCCGTTCGGAGATTAAGCAACTGTCGCTGGAAGCGGCCAAACTCCTTTGGCGCTCATTCGTGGCCAGGATATATGTTTGGGGTGACAAAAATGGCTCGCTCCTCCACCGCTTAGCCACATACCCTAGGGCAAATCGCATAATCCCAGAAATCCTGGCATAGGATGGTTCGGTATGTCGCGCCCCAGCGGAGATGGCCCGCGCCTTTGCTTCATATTACCGCCAATTGTACAAAGCCAGAATTCCAACCCTCTCCCTTGCAGGTCTATTGGAGGTCGGGAACAGCCAAACCCCGCGCCTAGACCCCATCATTCAAGACAATCTAGATCGCCCCATCACCCATGAAGAAATTGGGAGGCGATCACCCAGACGGCCTTCCTCAGGAATATTATGCTCACTACCGGGAAACTCTCACCCCTCATCTTGAGGAACTGTTTTGGGAGGCCGTTGACAAAGGTTCCTTTCCCCAGGAAGCAGACAAGGCCACCATCTTGTTCCTTCCTAAGTCCCAGCCGCCCTCGCCACGCTGTGCTGAGTATCGCCCTATCTCCCTCATTAACACTGACATAAAATTGTTCCTTGCCCAGTGGCTCAAACCCCATCTATCCGTGCTGGTTCACCCCGACCAGTGTGGGTTCATGCCCTCACGTGGTAGCCGGCACTGCCTCCGTAGACTGCAATTGGCCTTGGCCCACCGCCACCTCCTTACCCCTTATCTAGCCATTCTTCTTGTAGACTTTGAGAAGGCCTTTGATTCGGTGGATTGGGGGTTTCTGATGGAAGTTCTTGAGGAGATGGGGTTCGGTCCCCGCTTTCGGGCCATGGTCAGGGTTCTTTACGCTCATCCACAGGCTCAGGCCCTGGTGAATGGGGTCCTATCGGAGCCCTTTCGGTCCGCCGGGGAACAAGGCAGGGCTGTCCCCTTCCTCCCCTGCTCTTCGCTTTGGTCATGGAGCCCTTAGCATCCTTGATACGCTCATGTGAACTCGTGCAGGGAAGGGACTGGCCAAACACCGAAACCGGCAAAATCGCCCTTTATGCGGATGATGTCCTCATCTGTTTAGCGGACCCCGCCCGCTCAGGCCCCCACTGTCTCCGCATCCTGCACTCCTTTGAACGGGCCTCTGGCCTTCGGTTGAACCCTGATAAATCGGTCCTAGTTCCCCTCCACCTGTCCCGAGAATGTTTCGACTGGCAGTCCACTATACTGCTCCGCCGTCAATCATTCAAATACCTGGGGATATGGATGACTTTGCTCTCCGAGCTTAGCTGGGACCTCAACATCGCGCCCCTGGTGAGACGGGCAAAAGCGGACCTCCAGAAGTGGCAAACACTACCCCAGAACCTATAGACGACTGGTTCAATCGGGGATGGTCCAACCCGGCCTACAGGCTCGAACTGGGAGAACTGGGCCTAACTAAGGTTTAGTCCATGTTGTACGAGGCTCCTATCCCATCCCACTTACCAGAGGTCATGCGGTCCGCATTATTGGCCTGGCGGCCGCTTTGCGACACACCAAGTGGACACGCACACTGACTCACTGTACACCCCTGTGGCAGGGGACCTGGATCAAAGAGGTTAATGGGCTGAGGGGCTTCCGGGCATGGGACCTCATAGGTATCTCACAGCTAGGCGATGTTTGGGTGGGGGATCACATGCGATCCTTCGAAGACCTTCAAAATAGATACTCCCAGCACCAAGCGCGGTTTTATAGGTACCTGCAATTGCGACATGCTCTTCACACGCACCTCACAACGGGTACATGACTTCCTGACCACAGCCCGCCTGAGGCACAGATCATGTTTGGGGACCTGGGGAAAGGTGGCATTTGCCGCATCAACCGCACACTGATCAATAATACCCCTACTTCCCTGGACCGACTGCAAATTCAATTAGAGGAATAGGTGGGCACCCTGGAGGAGGAGGACTGGCGCGATGCCCTTATGGCCCCTAGGGCGGTCACCACCTCCGCCAGGCTATGTTTGATACAGCTCTACTATTTACATGCAGCCTACCTCACTCCAGTGCGCCTTCACCGAGCGGGATTCCACCCGACCTCCGCATGAACTAGCTGTGGGCACGATCCAGCTGATTTTCTCCACATGGTGTTGGCGTGCCCCCGCCTGTCTCGGTTCTGGGGGGATATCGAGGAAGAACTTACCGAGGTACTGGGGTGGGAGGTTCCTCACAACCCAAAACACACGCTCCTGGGTATTACTGATGGGTTGGATGGGTCTCGGAATGAGAAGTTGTTTTCCACTACGGCAATGGTGGTAGCCAAAAGGGACATAGCGGCCTCCTGGAAATGTTCCGAACCCCTGAGTGTTGGACGCTGGCGGACGGGTGGACTGGTGTGCCACACAAGAAAAAATGATGTACGAGGCACGTGGGTGTCCCAAGAAATATCGTAGGGTCTGGGGGAAATGATTGGGGGGTATGGTTTAGTCCCGAAGGGAATGTCCAAATTCATGTTGTTTTATATCTTTTATTGTCTGCATACTGGGTTGCACAAAAACTTGTCTGTAATCCTGCACTTTTATGGTGTTGTGAGGATTGGCTGGTGTCCTTTGTCAAATCATTAAAATCAATAAAAATTTGTTTATCAAAAAAAAATGTGGACGGGGAGTGGGCGGGGCTTCTCTTCCGTACTCTACTACTGCAGATCGCTGGCTCAGGCTCGACCTAAAAAAAGGAGTGCACACAAGAACACGTTAATTAGAGAACGCGGAAAACCACGTGTAGCAGGGGGAGTCGGCAGGGAGGATTCAAAATAACAAAAGGCAGGATTAATTAGACATGCACACCAAACAGAAGCATGCATTTCTAAAAGGCAGAAACGGGAACAAATTAAAAAAGAGGCAGAGCTTCAATCCACTGTGTACATTACGGCATGCCTCGCAGAGCAGCGCATGCGCTACTCAGGCTTGACCTAAAAAGCGTACATGAGACCATCTGCTCTAAATAAGGCGAACTGTTCGATGTACTTACACAGACAGCCCAAGTTCATCATGCCGTCAGTGTAAGGTTTCAGCTGGTGAAACCAGCCGGGCACCCCGGTAGAAACTTCAGTCTGCACAACTCCAAACAGAGTGGGCAGATAGTAAGCCTGCCAGACAGGGGACTCGCTATGTTTGTTGCGGAATACCGGGTCCGTTAAAAGCTAAATGAGGCAGTAGGTTGTTCTCTCCACAGATATGTTGTGCAAAGTTCCTGAACCATGAATGCTGTCACTTTGAAAACATCCAGACCCAATCCAATGGACACATTTTAAGGTGTTTCATGATTCTCTGCAGGAATGGCTCCATAAGAAAAACAAAGAGGAGTGTGAAACGGGGGCAATCCTGCCTCATCCCCCTTCATATTTCCACTGGGGCCAGTTATAGCTGGCTAGTGCCACTGGATTAAATTCCAATTTAATCCTATCAATTCGAGCACACTAGTCATAAACCCCCAATCTACCTAATCAAGTGTCTTCTTGCACCAGGACTGCTTTCTATCACCTCTGCCAGGCCAAGTCTATAAAGTGTAGGACCTTCTTTGTATTGTCCCTTGTGCCTCACTGTTCAAAAAAGCCTGTTTGATCAGCATAGATCAGAGGTAGCTAAAGGTCTACTAGCCCACATTTAATAGAGATATTGGACAATTTGAAACACAAAGTATTATGTATTTGCCCAATTTCAAGATCACTGATATTGTCACTTCGGACATGGTCTGGGTAACCCTCCCGCCCCCATCAAAGGCAATCCTTGGAGGTGAAGGTCTTGTAGAAAGAAACTGTAAGTTTGTCTGGGCCTTGTGCTTTTGCAACTTTCAAGGTACCAGGTTCCCTAAGTACCTCTTTCTCAGCAATCAGCTCCTAAAGTTGCTTATCATCCGACTCATCTAACATGGATAATTCAGTAGAGTGTATGTCCTACTGCCTCACATAGGGATTAGTCGTACGGCCCTGTATGATTTTTGAAAGGGAGAAAGGCTTTAGGCTTTCCCTCTTCGATCGTCATCCTTTACTTCCGGTATTACATCCTTCACTTCCAGGATAAAGCCGTGCATCCTACAGCTCTCAGCTCGTTAGCTAAGAATCCACTTACTGTGTTGCCACCTGTGCCATCACTCTCACGTGAATTATTTGGTCTGACCACCAGGGCAGGTAGGGGAGAATTCCAAGCCCTATCCACCAGTAGGGCCTGCTGGGATTGAGGCTCGAGGGAGCCAGTCCCATAATGGCAGCCCTCCCACTGGAATAACAATCTAAAAGGGAGAACTCCAGAAGGACTTTGTATTGTTGGCATTTTAAGAAATCTGTAATTGGTTTAAATAGTCTTTAGTTTTGCTAATGTGATTGTCATAGATACTGAAAAAGCTGAAGTTGGGCACCCCAGAAGGAGATAGCACCTCCTTGTCAAGCCTTGGACATCAGTGTCCTTTATCTTCAAGGAAAGGGAATCTAAACCACACATCCAGGAGGACTTTTCTGTTTGATGGGAGTGGGGTTCTGTCAATCTTGATCGGGTACCCTGTGACCTTTCCAGAACAGATGAAATACGCCCAGCGCATATTATTCAATGGCTTATTTGTCAATCTCTTACGGCACTCACTAGATGCAAATATTATTGGGTCTAGAAAGGTTGGCACCCCCGAACCGGTGTAGAAGACCTATGGAAAAGTTCAATGGCTTCTTACTCAATCTCTAAAGGCATTCACCAGATGTAAATATTATTGAGTCCGGAAAGGTTGACGTCCCCAAATGATGCAAAAAACCTACGGAAAACCTCCTGATCCAGTCTAGAGCCTGTATTGTGTAGTTCCTACCAATCCGTAGGACCTGCACATTGGTCAGACAACATAAACTAAGGGTTTTGTGTCAAGACCTATTCCAGACACCCCGCAGGATATGTTGGCCTATAGACCAGCTAGCTCACGGTGCCCCCGTAAGACCCCTTAACCTACCAGGAAGAGAATAGTTTCTGTCAACCACTGAACATGACAACCCTGATTCCTCAGGAATCGTGGAAACAGTAAAGAACCTTTGACTCAGTCAGTCGTGCTCACTTATTCTCAGAGAAACATACAGAAAATACACAGTGGGACATTTTCAATAATATTTATTGAACAAACATTATTCTTGCATAAGATACGTGTGCTGCAATGATTAGAAAACGGAAACAGATAAAAGTGATTACAAGCACCAACAGCGTAAATGGTAGATGTAGTTCTACCACGGTGCTAAACAATTGTATATATGCAGGCATATAAACAAGGCAGTAATCTAGTGTACTCCTAATATGCAGACCCTACTCTAAGTGTTCCTAGAGTGTGTGTAGGTGTAGAACCAAGAATCCCCCCAAGGGACGATCCAACTCCATTACCTGATGGGATAGAGTGTAGCACCCCGTCTTGGTCACGAACTGGACACCCCTTATGAGATGTCAGGTTGCTGCCTGATGATTTCTGAGCATGCAAGGACCCTCTGTGTCAGTGGAAGTACCTCCTCTTCTAATCTATCAGGATGCTCATCTTTTATAATAGAAAGCAGCTTTGCGATGGAAGCATTAGATTAGTGATGTTGTGGATATGTAGATAGCACTGTTGCCCCGCGGATAAAGATAGTGATGACATTTGTACATAGTAAGGAATGAGACCTTGTACATGATGTTCAGGGCATTGTGATAATGTTGTGCGAAGCTAGATGTAAAACAAGTTTAGTTTCAGAGAAACTAATCCAACATTCTCTTTGTGCAAATGTATGCAAATGATCACAGCTTGGAAATGTTTTTCGTGAGGATAATGTAAGAAAAAAGCTGATTCACTACATGGGCCTATAACACTTGGGATATTCAAAATTCAAGGAATGTGCAAGTTGAAGAATCCATCAGAAGTCTAGTGATATTCCCCATTTCCCAATGATGGCAGCTGGAGAACATCTCCTGAGCTCACATTCATTAAGGGTATGCCATATCTCCCTGACACCTCACTACCATTGGGAGCTTTAGGATGGGGGAGGGTAGCCCACGAGTTAATGCAGATCTCTATTGTAGAGGTGCTTGCCCTTGTGCATTCAAGGTTCAAAGTGAAACATATAAACTCTGTTCAATCCATTTGTTTAAAAATTTCTTATTTTATTCAATTGTTCCATTTGCTATTTTTATGGTGATTTCATATTCTGTTATTACATCATAACATTTGATTGTTTATAACTGGTCAATTGACACTGCCCAATGCATTTTGGGCGTGAAGCCCTTCCTCAGGGGCTCCGTAGCTGTAATGTTAAGAACATTTTCAGGTTCAGTACAGAGCTAACGTTTTGATTAATAACTTCAATGCATCTCTACTTTCAAAACCATCATTTGTGATGTTAGCTTTGAAAAGGTGATTCAAAAACCAGTGGTGTCTTCATGTGAATTGAAAATCATGAGCGTTTTTAATGGCCATGCTGTCTAGTGTCACCAAGTAGTTTAGATGGAAAGTGACTGTAAAGAAGAGGATCTAATAGGTTTAAAATACACGATTTATGTATTAAACTTTGTGAACATTGCGAGTGATTATGAAGTGTCATGTCAAAGAGTCACCCGTGAGCAGACAAAAGTAACTCATGTGAGTTTATAAAAGAACTAAAATACCCGACGTGTTAAAAAAAGGTTAGCACAAAGTGGACAATAATCGGAAGAGTCTCACGTGTACACTTACACTTGTTACTTTAGCGTTTTGTATCGAGCGAGTAGCCCTTCTGTAACCAAAAGAAATATAAGGGAATTAAAAGAAGGTTCAAAAAGTAAATAAGACACTGCTATCTCTCCTAAAAACCGGTTTGCTTACCTCTGGGTGGATTGAAATCTATTGTTTAAGGTAAATGCGGAGATAAACCTAACGCGGGCTAACGTGGCCTTTAAACTTGATAACGTTTGTTCAACCCGGAAGAGGATCGTGAGCCGGGGATCTGTGAATGGTAATAGAAAGCAGACTGGTCAATGTGTAAAACGGACTACGAAAGCAGACTATCGGATGTGAAACCGTTGCTAACCAAGAATGTAAAATATAACGATAGGCATCATAAATGAAAGTAATTATGTAATGAACGATAAATTTGGTCCCGGCGCATGATATTATTATAGACCAATGGTATCCACGTGTCGCTGTTAAAAATTAAATAGTCTCAAACAGATACCAAAGGATGGTGTCAAATGTATCATATATATCTGTGAAGAAATAAAAAAGATAAATCTGGAAAAGTGCACGAGCGATCATACATGTGCCAGAAATGTGCATATGATGTGTACCAACACGTGATTGTCATACCAAATAAAAAAAGAGAGGCGTGTAACAAATGTGAAGAACATTATGAAAAAATCTGACCGGTACTGGTCTTCCTGGACTACCAAAGTGTATTACACATCAGTTATATGAGAAGGTGTGTCTATAGGTTGTAAAGTAATTGCGGTATACGTCACAGGTCTTATATGGAATAGTAAATATATTACCGCAATATCATAAAGACATTGCATATGTTTGTTTCATTGCTTCATCTGTAAAAGTGCACGAGCGATCGTACATGTGCCAGAAATGTGCATATGATGTGTACCAACACGTGATTGTCATACCAAATGAAAAAAAGGGAGGCGTGTAACAAATGTGAAGAACGTTATGTGAAAATCTGATCGGTGCTGATCTTCCTAGACTGCCAAAGTGTATTACGCATGTTATATGAGAAGGTGTGTCTATAGGTCATAAAGTAATTGCGGTATACGTCACAGGTCTTATATGGAGTAGTAAAGACATTGCATATGTTTGTTTCATTGCTTAAAGAAAACAGTTATAGTCACAGCGTTCATTGAGTCCCTTCGGATTAACCGAATCCATGAGATTGATCCAATGTATTTCTCTTTGTAGTAAATATTGTGTATTATTACGTCCCTGCATGATGGGAACTTGTACCAAAATCAGAAATCGGAGTTGACTGACATTGTGCTGTGCAACATTAAAATGATTTGCAATCGGAGATTTTGAATTCTTTGTCCGGATGTTGCTTTTGTGTTCGTTCAATCGGATACCTCGTAAATGTATAAAAAAATTCAAAGATCGGGGTTACCCAGGTGAAATCCTACAATCAGCTATCGACACGGCGGAAATCAAATCACGCTCAGAACTGCTAAATAAAACACAATCAAGAACAAATGAGAACCGCAATGTATTTGTTTCCAAATTTTCAACCAGGTGTTATCAAATTTAAAAAACCATCCTAAAGTTTTGGCCTATGTTAAGCAATGAACCTGATTTCAAGGGCATATTTAACACACAACCGAGATTTGCTTATATGAGATCAAGAAATATCACACAAATACTTAACAAGCGAATAGATAACAAAGAAATAGATTACAAAGGCACTTTGGCTTGTTTAAACTGCGGCAACTTCAACTCCATAATCAAAGGTATTCAAATCAGGCATCCAGTACGAGGTACCCCAATTAATCTCAGAGTCACAGCAAACTGTAACGGTCAGAATGTGATTTACATGTTAAAATGCCCATGTGGTCTTGTCTACGTGGGAAAAACAGAACGGAAAATCCGCATCCGATTGAACGAACACAAAAGCAACATCCGGACAAAGAATTCAAAATCTCCGATTGCAAATCATTTTAATGTTGCACAGCACAATGTCAGTCAACTCCGATTTCTGATTTTGGAACAAGTTCCCATCATGCAGGGACGTAATAATACACAATATTTACTACAAAGAGAAATACATTGGATCAATCTCATGGATTCGGTTAATCCGAAGGGACTCAATGAACGCTGTGACTATAACTGCTTTCTAAAAGCAATGAAACAAACATATGCAATGTCTTTACTATTCCATATAAGACCTGTGATGTATACCTCAATTACTTTATGACCTATAGACACACCTTCTCATATAACTGATGCGTAATACACTTTGGCAGTCTAGGAAGACCAGCACCGGTCAGATTTTCTCATAATGTTCTTCTTCACATTTGTTACATGACTCCCTTTATTTCTTTTGGTATGACAATCACATGTTGGTACACATCATATGCACATTTCTGGCACATGTACGATCGCTTGTGCACTTTTCCAGATGAAGCAATGAAACAAACATATGCAATGTCTTTATGATATCGCGGTAATGTATTTACTATTCCATATAAGACCTGTGACGTATACCACAATTACGTTACAACCTATAGACACACCTTCTCATATAACTGATGTGTAATACACTTTGGTAGTCCAGGAAGACCAGTACCGGTCAGATTTTTTCATAACGTTCTTCTTCACATTTGTTACATGCCTCTCTTTTTATTTGGTATGACAATCACGTGTTGGTACACATCATATGCATATTTCTGGCACATGTATGATCGTTCGTGCACTTTTCCAGATTTATCTTTTTTATTTCTTTTTAATTTCTTCACGGATATATATGATACATTAGACACCATTCTTTGGTATCTGTTTGAGACTATTTAATTTTTAACAGCGACACGTGGATACCATTGGTCTATAATAATATCATGCGCCGGGACCAAATTTATCGTTCATTACATAATTACTTTCATTTATGATGCCTATCGTTATATTTTACATTCTTGGTTAGCAACGGTTTCACATCCGATAGTCTGCTTTCGTAGTCCGTTTTACACATTGACTAGTCTGCTTTCTATTACTATTCACAGATCCCCGGCTCACGATCCTCTTCCGGGTTGAACAAACGTTATCAAGTTTAAGGGCCGCGTTAGGTTTATCTCCGCATTTACCTTAAACAAGAGATTTCAATCCACCCAGAGGTAAGCAAACCGGTTTTTAGGAGCGATAGCAGCGTCTTATTTACTTTTTGAACCTTCTTTTAATTCCCTTATATTTCTTCCGGTTACAGAAGGGCTACTCGCTCGATACAAAACGCTAAAGTAACAAGCGTAAGTGTACACGTGAGACTCTTTCGATTATTGGCCACTTTGTGCTAACCTTTTTTTAACACATGTTGTGTATTTCTGTTCTTTTATAAACTCACATGAGTTACTTTTGTCTGCTAACGGGTGACTCTTTGACATGACACTTCATAATCACTCGCAATGTTCACAAAGTTTAATACATAAATCGTGTATTTTAAACCTATTAGATCCTCTTCTTTAAGTCACTTGCCATCTAAACTACTTGGTGACACTAGACAGCATGGCCATTAAAAACGCTCATTTTCAATTCACATGAAGACACCACTGGTTTTTGAATCGCCTTTTCAAATCTAACATCACAAATGATGGTTTTGAAAGTAGAGATGCATTGAAGTCATTAATCAAAACGTTAGCTCTGTACTGAACCAGAATATTTTCTTAACATTACAGCTACGGAGCCCCTGAGGAAGGGCTTCATGCCCGAAATGCATTGGGTAGTGTCAATTGACCAGTTATAAACAATCAAATGTTATGATGTAATAACAGAATATGAAATCACCAGAAAAATCGCAAATGGAACAATTGAATAAAATAAGACCTTTTCAAACAAATGGATTGAACAGAGTTTATATGTTTCACTTTGAACCTTGAGTGCACGAGGGCAAGCACCTCTACAATAGAGATCTGCATTAACTCATAGACTTGATTTTATCCCCATTCCCAGGAGGCATTAACCTGAGTGCACCATTTACCCAATTTACACTCAATCAAGTGAGTACTATACTACGAAGTGCGCCACACTGAATTTATTCTTAAGGAGGGTAGCCCACCTCATTTCTTTTATGTAATTATAGGTTTGTGCGCTTCTCCATCTGCAGTTGTGCTGAATAAATTCTTATGTGCACCCCCACTGGGCCTGAAGAAGTCCTCCTGGAGCCAAGTCTCACCCACCGCCACCAGTCTCACAATTTTCTCTGTCCTCTATTTAAGGTCACCAGGGGAGCAAGCTCTGCCCTGAAATCAACTACCCCAAGGTAGCTCGATCACTTTCTCAACCCACGGAATCTTCTGCCCCAACGGGCCTTTCGACTTTGCATCATGAAGAATATGATCATTTATATATAAGAAAGATGTCAGTGTTTCAAAATGCAGAAATATACTTAAAAGCATCATATCCTGTGATAAAAGCACATATCTCCTACTTGACTGACAGTAAAGCCCTCAAATATTTTATGGCAATTTCTTCCCTTAATATTTTGAAAATAGGCCTGCTCAATTAATGTTGTGCTCTGTTGACTTAAGTCATATACCCATTTACATTTACATTTAGTACTCCACGTGGAGTGGGTCAACTCCATGAACTCCACCGGAGGAGCGGAGTTTACCACCCACTCCTAAATAATTCCTGGTTAGAGTCTTTGTATGTAACAAGCCTGACATGGCTCTGACTCACAAGCACTAGCATTAGGAACCCCTGTGTATATACTCCATGACACACTCCCCTGGGATGAAACAAACCGCTGAAGCCAAATTTGGGGGTTTATTTTTCTGGTTGGTTGTGGCTGAGATGATGGTTGCTTGCTTTCATCAGTGCGGGACACTGCTTATATCATCGTCTGGGCCTTCTGCACAATAGATATCCAATTTTCTTCACACACTACAGATGTTCACTGTGATCAGGGGTATACATCCCTCCATCTGTAAGATAAAAAACCCAGAAGACTACCTTCATGTTATGATAAAACCCAGAAGACTATCTACATGTTACTGCAGCATACTCGAAGACCAGAACACTTGGTAAAGATGTTTTTTTTTCCCAGAATCAGTGTCCTATCCTTGACAAAAAGGATGTCAGGAAACCTTTCATGGTAAAAGCCCATCTCAGTCAGGCGCTGCTCAGAGCCAAACTGTGCATATTTGTACCTGTCTGCACACAGGGACAATTCCGTCAATATACAGATAAGCTCACACTTTGCAAGACACTTCGCCCTCCTTGCGGGGCGCTTCTGGTTTTGTGGCATGCCGACTTGATAGTTATATGTTTATTTCAATGGGTTATTGGGTAGGTTCATTGTGCACCATGATGTGCTCCTGGTAGTGAGTTCTGAGATCTCATGAAGTCATGGCAAGATCTTGCAAGACTTTTGAAATATCATCAGCCACCTTGGATTTAGCTTCTATATAAGTTAGCCTAGCCTGGAGCATCCTGCTTGTTTTTCCAGCAGTCAGCATGGAGCACTGCTCTTCTAGGAAAGTCAAGTTTGTTTCAGAAACCATGAAGGTTCCGGTGAGTGAAGAAGCAATGCTTAATTGAAGATCAAATGCTACTGGGCAACAGCGCGTCTTGAGATTCTGTAGCAGGAAGGCTCAAGGTCTCTCCATTAAGATCTATGGCCTATTTTACTGTTGCCAACTGATTAGTGGTCTATTAAAGAATTATCCACAGACTCATATACGTTACAATGATGCAGGTCATCACTATAGGAGACTTGTTCGATGATGGTAGCCTCCTCCCCTTCGATGACCTGTCAGAGCGCCATGATCTCCCACGAGGGGACTTTTCCTTTCATACGGCTTTGACGGCAGCCATTTGAAAGCACTGGCAAGAGGAGTTGGTGGAACCCAAGACGTTGCTGGCATGTCAGTACGTAGTGATGGCAGTGGGGACTATCAAGGTGGTTACATGTCTCTATAGACGGATCACACATGACTTGCGACAGCCTTTGGTAGATTTACACCTTAAATGGGAGGCAGACTTGGGGGAGGCCATTGGGGAGAAACCATGGGGAGAGATCCTAGAACGGGCTTGGAAGGGCACTAGGAACGTGCTTTCAGTTAATTCACTTCTATGTATTGCACAGGACCTACCTTACACCCGGGAAAATTAACGAGTACTTTGGGGTATCGTCCACCTGCCCAAGGTGTAGCCTGGAGGGGGCAGGGTTCCTACACATGTTTTGGGAGTGCCCACCCCTGGAAGAATACTGGAGAGGGCAGACGACTGGACTGACCACAGTGACGGAGAGAGAGCATTGATGCCTGGTTGTTGCCTGTTGCATTGGTTCCCACATACTGCTAAGATAAAAGTTACGGGTAAATTTATCGACTTGGGGTTAGTATTGGCAAAGAGGGAGCTTACTATTCACTGGAAGTCAAGGCATGCCCACAACCTCCTGAGATGGATTAGGGAACTAGTGAAATGGGCAGAGAGTGAGGGGACCTGCAGGCTACGAATGGCTACGCGCACTGGGTATGAAAAGTCGATGGCAATGGCATGTGCCTGGGTGGCACTGGTGGACTTGGTGAAGCACCCACTTGAGGATGCAGGAGACGCGCTGAGGGAGGTGGGCTGGGGGAGGTGGGCGAAGAACCGGGCGATTAAATCCAGCAATTCCTCTTACACTTGGACATAGCGTGGGGCCTGGGAAGGACTAGTTGAGGGCTCCCTTTTACTCTCTCCATGATATTGACCCCTGAGGTTCGGGATGTAGGGGACATGGAACACAGTAGATGCATTAGGTGGCTTCGAACTGACATTTTATTGAGGAAGCAGCCTGCCTGAGGGGGAGGGGGGTGGAGGGCGTTTCTTAGGGAGTTGGGGAAGAGGGGGGGGGAGGTGGGGTGGTGGGTGGCATTCACACGCGGAATCCTGCTGGGATGTCAACTCTGAGGAGGTGCTGTGTGATATTTATATGCGGCTAGACACAGGGAGGGGAGGTGGAATGGCGGGCAGACGCACCTGTTGCCTACCCGATGGGAGGCTCAACGCTGAGAGGGGAAGAAGGACCTTATGATAATGAGCGGGGGGTATATCTACACTGGACTTTAATTGCACTGCTTGCCATCTGTTGTGCCCTCTGGGCTGTTTTTCTTATATTGTCACCTTGAAAAACCAATAAAAATCTGTTTTAAAAAAATAAAATAAGTTACAATGGTGCAGTTGAAGAATATCGAGGAAGAAATATCGAATTGCACAAATATCGTGGTAAAAATATTTTGGGTCAGGAATATCGACAGGAAAATTCTCGTGGTCAAGAATATCTATTTTAGGTAAGTAATATTGAAGTGTTTAATATCGTTTGTAAAAATATAGTTGTAAAAATATCGTTTTTTTATTAATGTTATGTATTTTACTATATATTTTATATGTGCGTGATGTTTGTATTTTTTGTATAAAAATTGTTTGTATTTTTATTATATGTGTTAAAATTTTAGTAGATAGTAATTCTTGTTTGAATTTAATTTTTGCATTTGTAGTTCCGAAGCGGGTTGTGGGTTTATAGGGGAATAGGGTGTGGAGTAATTTAATTATATAAAATGTATTGATTATTTATAGAATTAAAAAAATTAATTATTGAATTTTGCGTTTTTAGTCCAGTAGCGGGTTGCGGGTGTATAGGGGGATAGGGTGGGAAGTAATTTATTATATAAAATGTATTGATTATTTATAGTAGTTATTAATTTTTTTTATTTTAAATTTGCGTTTTTAGTTCCCGTAGCGGGTTATGGGTTTAAAGGGGAATATGGTGGGAAATAATTTAATTATATAAAATCTACTGAATAATTTTTATTTATTCATATTTGTTTAATTGTGATGTTATAGTGTTAAATGTGTAAATACATTTTTTAATAATTGTTTAGTAATTAGTTGTTAATTAATTTAAATTAAATAATTTGTAATTAATTATGGTAATTGTGTAATTCATTTTGGTGTGTGTTGTGGTGTTTATAGGTGTAAATGGTGTGAAGGGTGGGAAGTAATTTATTTTTTATTGATGAATTATTAATTATTTGTTAATTTAAATTAATTAATTAGTAATCAATGATGGTAATTGTGTAATTAGTTTTAGGTGTGTGTTGTGGTGTTTATAGGTGTAAATGGTGAGAAGGAATATGTCAGGATTCAGGCGCAACGCGCCTGCAAAGACTACGACTCCCAGAACACCTGGCGCGAGAGTGGGAGGAGCCAAGGGCATAAAACGCCCGGGAAGTACGCACGACATTGTGCGTAATTGACAAACTGTAATTGACTAGCGGAGTTCTAGTTACGACTTTCCCGCATGATTTGAGAGTCGCGGGGAATGCGGTCGCAACGGCTGAGAAGACGGCATCTGAGTCTCGAGGAAAGAGACAGGGAATCCTTTGTTGCAGTTCAAGCGGCACTTGCCTTGACCCGGGGAGACCCGTCCGGAAGCATTCTCGTTACGCTAAGGCTAGCGTGCAGTTCACAGGCGGAGTCAGTTGTACACGCTGAGGCTAGCGTGCAGACCACCGGCGGATTCCGGTGAAAAAGCAAACCGCAAGTATCCGGGGTGATATGCGCTTCTCCCTGGGGGGGGTGTGTGTTCACGGATCCAGAGAAGCCCGTTTACTATCGCAACAATAAGGTTCTCAATCAGGGGGCATTGTGAACTCAGCTTCTTTCAGTAGACGCCAACCCTCACTACCGAAGGGTCTGGATTTGATTGACAAGTGTTTCATAACGGATATCAAGAGCGGCGAGGAAACCGCACATGACAGCGCTTAGAATATAGGTCAAGTTTCCTATCAGGCTTGGTGGCATTTAGATATAGTACGGGACTAGCGCTGGAGAGACATTCCGGCAGTCTTCATTGTGAACCCGTTGCCGGAACTGTAGAATATACCCAACCATTGTTTGCTGTTTTGGTGCACCACTCGGGTGTGTGTTGTATTCTATAAGGGTGCCCAGCCACAGCGTCCTGATAACCCTACAGATAGGACCAGAGCCTCTCACGCGAACAATAGTGGAAGAGGAGAAAGCAGATCCTCTCTAGTTTCTTACCACCATAGACATAAAAGAACCCAAACATTTACTGGGGATGCTTATTGCTTGGTCAGCTTGCGCATGTTGTGTATGGCTAAGTAATCAAGTTGTGGTGTGCTTGCTTATGAGGAAATAAGGAAGTTCATTTATTAGAACGGGTGGCATAGTAGCGAGAATTACTGAGAGTAGCTAATTGGTCTTGCATTGTATTATGTTATTGTTTGTATGTTAACTTTTCTTTACAGGTTCTACTCCCCGCTGTTCCCATCCTTCCCTTCCCTCGCTTGACTGCTCCAGTCTTCCGTGTCTTTAGTGCAGGAAGTTGGTGACGTCGAGAGGTGGACCCCATATAGCGTCACCCGAATCCTGAGGAGTATCGGACCTGGGACTGATTCACAACAGAATTACGCACCCACGTATTGAGACTCCTCCCGGTTCGGGGGGTAGGTAGGACGCAGTATGGAAGAGGTCTTAGCTGCACTTGCCGCAGTACAGCGGAAGTTGGCGGCCTCTAGGGCCGAAACGGCGGATTTACGTGACAAGGTGGATAGGCTGTCAAGGAACCCCTTTGATGTGGGAGCAAGTACGCCTCCCATTCAAGTCGTTGTACCCCCCCCATTCTTTTAGCCAACCCCGAAAGATATACCGGAGACCCTCATAAGATACAGGTGTTTCTAACTCAGATATTGATGCACTTCTCCTGTAGACCTTCCTCCTTCCCTACTAATCATTCTAGGGTGGCGTTTGCTATCTCCTATTTGGCTGGAGATGCAGCCAGCTGGGCGGTTCCTTTAGTACGCCATAACGATCCGGTCTTATAAGATTGGGACAATTTCAGGACAGGTTTGGAGGGGGTTTTTGACAGGAGAACTACCACGTTCAGCGCGGACCAGGAGCTCTTGGAATTAAAACAAGGGAGAACCGAGTTAGTGACTTACTTAACCACGTTTAATCGTTTGGTAGCGGAAGCGGCGTGGCCGGAAGAGAAGAGAATGTCTCTTACGTTTGGACGGGCGTATCACATACCGGGGAGGCGATAGGTTCCGGGGAGAGAGAGAGAGGGAGGAAGGAGGCCACGGGAAGTGAGGCGGCCTCTGAGCCCATGGAAGTGGGAGCAGTCCGGGCTCAATTGTCACGGAACGAAAGAGAGAGCAGACGCACACAAGGATTGTGTATGTACTGCGGAAAGAAGGGGCACTACGTCCGTGAGTGTCCTGCTCGTCCCAAAAGACCAGGGGGCAATTACAGGAATAAAAAAGCAATAGCCACTGTGGCGAGAGTGGATAGTTCCGTACGGGTGGGTGACGCCTCGGAAGAAGGAGAGGCGCCCAGGTGGACAATTCCGTCCCTGGCCACCACTCAACAGGGTGATACTGAAAGACATTTAGAATTGATCATGTGGTTAGAAACAAGCAGACAAACTTATCAAATCAATGCAATGTTGGATTCAGGGGCCACGGGCAATTTTATCCATCGAGGACTGGTGGAAAGATTAGCGATAGGGAACACAGCGCGTGAAATCCCCGAAGAAGTGTTAGCTGTGGATGGCAAACCTCTCACATCTGGACTCCTCCTAGAACAATCTGAGACGGAAAGGTTAACGTGTAGAGTAGGGCAGATGCGCCACATCGACTCCTTGGCATTGAATATCATCGATGCTCCGCAGTACGAGGTAATCTTGGAGATGCCTTGGTTCAGCCTTCACAATCCCACCATCGACTGGAGAGGCCGAACCGTTCAGTTCTTAGCTGAGGAATGTCAGGAACATATGATGCTAGGGGGGAGTTCGGGGGCCACAGTTTTGGCCAACACGTTGGTAGCCGCCACGGCAGCGGAAAAGGACGTTAGTCTACCCAAAGAGTATCGGCTATTTGTAGATGTGTTTAGCAAAGAACAGGCTGAGTCGCTTCCTCCACACCGTACGTATGACTGCCAAATAGATCTGGTGGAAGGAGCTACGATCCCTACGTGTAGGGTCTATGCCCTCTCCGAACCAGAAACTAAACATCTCAGAGAGTACTTAGACCACTTTTTGGAGATAGGGTTCATTCGCCCGTCCCGTTCACCAGCGGCCTCTCCGTTGTTCTTTATTGCGAAGGCTAATGGGGATTTGAGAGCCTGCTGTGACTATCGCATGCTCAACAAAAACACTACGTAATCGGTATCCTCTAACCCTTATCCCCGTCCTTTTGGATCAAGTCAGGGAAGCGAGGATTTACACACGGTTGGATCTTAGAGGGGCATATCATCTGGTGCGCATTCGTAAAGGGGACGAGTGGAAGACGGCATTTAAAACCCGCTATGGTCTTTTTGAGTATCTGGTAATGTCGTTCGGGTTGTGCAACGCCCCGGCGGCATTCCAAAACTTCTTGAATGACGTGCTTAAGGACTTTGTGGATAGAACGGTAGTCGTATATATAGACGACATTTTGATCTATTCAGAGTCCGTAGACCGTCACCACGAACATGTGTTACAGGTATTGAGAGAGCTAAGAAAGCACTGTTTATTTTGCAAACTAAGCAAGTGCGAGTTTGGGGTGATGGAAGTGGAATTTTTGGGAGTGATACTCCGTCCGGATGGAATGTGTATGTTAGAGCGAAAGGTACAGGCGGTACAGGATTGGCCGGTCCCCCAAAACGTGAGAGAAGTACAGTGCTTCCTGGGGTTTTCCAACTACCGGAGGTTTATACAAGGTTTCTCACAAAGGGCCATCCCGATTACACGTCTCCTCAGAAAAGGCGTGGCATTCGCATGGACCGCCAAAGCATCAGGCCTTTGAATATCTGAAGAAGGCTTTTACCTCTGCACCTGTGTTGCGGCACCCACAGTTGGATGTTCCTTTCATAGTTGAGGCAGATGCATCTAATGAAGCTATAGGGGCCATCCTTTCACAAAGAGACAAAAACACTGGGCAGCTTCACCCCGTGGCGTATCTCTCACAGAAATTGTTACCGGCCGAAAGGAATTATAACATTGCACAAAAAGAGCTCCTCTCTATTAAAAAAGCTTTCCAGGAATGGCGTCCGTATTTATGGGGGGCCAGGTTTCCGGTAACTGTGTATTCCGATCATCGGAATCTACAGTATCTGCGAACGGCCAGGCGTCTGTCACCAAGACAAATGAGGTGGATGCTTTTCTTCGAAGAGTATAATTTCATCATCACCTTCCGCCCCGGGGCAGACAACCGAAAGGCCGACTCTCTGTCTCGAGTGATGGCTGTAGAGGGAAACGAGGAAAAAACCAAAGAGGCCATTATCCCTCCTTCCAAGGTGATATGTGCCATGTGCCATACGCGCAGAAGAATTTCTGGAAAGCATACGGAAAAACAGGAGTCCGGAGGATTGGAGCGGTTGGGCGGACAAAAGCTCGGAACGCAAGATCCAGGGGGGGCTGCCGTACCAGAACCATAGATTGTTTCTGCCAACACAACCCCTCAGAAGACGGCCCTTTGAGTGGTGTCACGACTCTCCTTTAGCAGGGCACCTGGGCATACGGAAAACCACATTATTGGTGCAAAGATATTTTCGTTGGAAAACCCTCGTCCCGGACGTTAAGAAGTGGGTGTTGAGGTGTGAAGACTGTGCCAGGGGAAAGACCGACACGTCTGCTCACAGGGGCAAACTGGTCCCATTACTAAACCCACAGGCACCATGGCAAAACATCAGCCTGGATTTCATCACAGGTCTCCTGATGGATCAAGGGTATTCGGCCATCCTGGTGGGTATCGACAGTCTCACCAAGATGGGCCACTTTATTCCTTGCAAAACGCTGCCTACCGCGGGTCAAACCGCACAACTGTTATTACAAAACATAGTGAAACTGCATGGAATTCCGCACGTTATTGTGTCCGATAGGGGCCCTCAATTTGTTGCACGCTTCTGGAAAGGGTGGTGTAAGTCTCTGCACATTGACTCGGCGTTGTCCTCGAGTTTCCACCCACAGACTGATGGCCAAACCGAAAGGTTAAACCAAACGGTTAAAAAATATCTACGATGTTATGCAGAAAGTGGGCAGCAATCATGGGTATCCATGTTATGGATGGCGGAGTTGGCGTATAACAACGCCTCCCACACAGCTCCATTGGTGTCTCGCCCTTTGTAGCCAACTTTGGGTATAACGCTAGAATTTTGCCAATTGTCATGCCAGGACGGGTCATCAATCAGCCTTCGATACAAGCCCGCATGAGGGAGTTGCGCCAAGGACACTCACGAGTAAAGAAACTCTTGGTAAAGTCCAAGATACAGTATAAAAACTGGGCTGATAAACATAGAGTGGAGGGCCCGCAGTACCAAAAAGGGGACCGGGTATGGTTGTCCGCTAAAAACTTTAGTTTTAAGCTGCGGAGCGTGTTCCACCCGAGATACATCGGCCCCTACCGAGTGCTCAAACAAGTCAATCCGGTGGTGTATAAATTACGACTTCCGGTCTCACTGCGGATTCACCCGGTGTTCCACTGTAGTCTTCGAAAACCTGCGAAAAGTGGATTGCGGAAACCTCCACCTGCAGTTTCCACAGAAGACTGACAGGAGTACGAGGTGCGCAGCGTGGTGGATTCCAAGTATAGGGGAGGTAACTTGTGTTACTTGATCTCCTGGAAGGGGTACACTGCTGAGGAGGATTCGTGGGTGCCCAGCGCCAATGTGCACGCGCCGGCCAAAATCAGGGCTTTCTATCGGAAATACCCAGATAAACCGGGTTCTAGGAGGCACCTGGAGGGGGACCTACTGTCAGGATTCGGGCACAACGCGCCTGCCAAGACTACGACTCCCAGAACACCTGGCGCGAGAGTGGGAGGAGCCAAGGGCATAAAACACCCGGGAAGTACGCACGACGTTGTGCGTAGTTGACAAACTGTAATTGACTAGCGGAGTTCTAGTTACGACTTTCCCGCATGATTTGAGAGTCGCGGGGAATGCGGTCGCAGCGGCCGAGAAGACGGCATCTGAGTCTCGAGGAAAGAGACAGGGAATCCTTTGTTGCAGTTCAAGCGGCACTTGCTTTGACCCGGGGAGACCCGGCCGGAAGCATTCTCGTTACGATAAGGCTAGCGTGCAGTTCACAGGCGAAGTCAGTTGTACACGCTGAGGCTAGCGTGCAGACCACCGGCGGATTCCGGTGAAAAAGCAAACCGCAAGTATCCGGGGTGATATGCGCTTCTCCCTGGGGGGGGTGTGTTCACGGATCCAGAGAAGCCCGTTTACTATCGCAACAAAAAGGTTCTCAATCAGGGGGCATTGTGAACTCAGCTTCTTTCAGTAGACGCCAACCCTCGCTACCGAAGGGTCTGGATTTGATTGACAAGTGTTTCATAACGGATATCAAGAGCGGTGAGGAAACCGCACATGACAGCGCTTAGAATATAGGTCAAGTTTCCTATCAGGCTTGGTGGCATTTAGATATAGTACGGGACTAGCGCTGGAGAGACATTCCGGCAGTCTTCATTGTGAACCCGTAGCCGGAACTGTAGAATATACCCAACCATTGTTTGCTGTTTTGGTGCACCACTCGGGTGTGTGTTGTATTCTATAAGGGTGCCCGCCACAGCGTCCTGATAACCCTACAGATAGGACCAGATCCTCTCACGCGAACAATAGTGGAAGAGGAGAAAGCAGATCCTCTCTAGTTTCTTACCACCATAGACATAAAAGAACCCAAACAATTACTGGGGATGCTTATTGCTTGGTCAGCTTGCGCATGTTGTGTATGGCTAAGTAATCGAGTTGTGGTGTGCTTGCTTATGAGGAAATAAGGAAGCTCATTTATTAGAACGGGTGGCATAGTAGCGAGAATTACTGAGAGTAGCTAATTGGTCTTGCATTGTATTATGTTATTGTTTGTATGTTAACTTTTCTTTACAGGTTCTACTCCCCGCTGTTCCCATCCTTACCTTCCCTCGCTTGACTGCTCCAGTCTTCCGTGCCTTTAGTGCAGGAAGTTGGTCACGTCGAGAGGTGGACCCCATATAGCGTCACCCGAATCCTGAGGAGTATCGGACCTGGGACTGATTCACAACAGAATGTATTTTTTATTGATGAATTAATAATTAGTTGTTAATTAATTTAAATTAATTATTAATTATGGTAATTGTGTAATTGTGTTTAGGTGTGTGTTGTGGTGTTTATAGGTATAACTGGTGTGTAGGGTGGAAAGTAATTAATTTTTTTATTGATGAATTATTAAATATTTATTAATTAATATAAATTAATTAATTAGTAATTCATTATGGTAACTGTGTCATTAATTTTAGGTGTGTTGTGGATATTATAGTGTTAAAGAATGTGTACTCAATGAATGTTTATTACCTTTTTTCAGTAATAATATTATTAATGATGTTAATTATGGAAATAAATATAAATAAAAATGTTGATGTCTTTTATTGGTGTGGTGTTATAGGGTAGGAAATAAAATAACTATATTTATGTTTTAAATAATTTGTTTGTGAATATTTGCTCCTTTTAAATAAATATTGTTTATCAATATACATATATATATATTTTTTTTTTTTAAACATATTTTTATTGGCATTTATAGTTTACAATAACAAAATGCGTTTGAATACATTCAGTTGGAATGCATGTTTCGCATTTCACATCGTGGTACAGCGCTATCCATAGTAGTTTGTCCAATAGATATCTTGTCGACATTAGGATTTAAGGCTAAATGGTTGCCATATAGAACCGGGGCATAAAAACTGGGGAAACGTTCATGGAATTTTCTGGGTACAAACTTCAGGTGGGGTGTCAGGGCGTTATGTGTCTCACTAATCGATACATCTGTGTGCTGTTAGAGATGAGGGGGAAAATGATGTCGGTCTAGCTTCAACATCTGGCCGTCTAGTGGGGCGTGATGCGTGGTGTTACTAACAATCAACATTATGAGTGCGCTGCCGGGGGAGATTCGGTATGTGCATTTGCGGTCAGAACTTGTGATTGTGGGTCCTCTGTTGTGTGTGTGCTGCCATCTGGGTCAACACCGGGTGGTGACTGCTTGAAGTGGTGCAGTAACAGTGCCCACTCCATTGAGATGGGGTGCTTACGTATCCCTTTCACTTCCTCCTCCCGTAATGTTTCTTCCTCTGCCGCAGCCAATTTGTGTATTGCTCCCACCCATGCCGTGAGTGGGGAGCCTGTGGGGGATCGCCAGTGCATGGCTATACTCTTTTAGCTAGTAAAACGGCCAGTGAGATAAATCTAATGTGCACTTTGTATTGTTTCTGTTTCTGGAAAATACTAAAGTGCCGATTCCGATCTGTTAAAAATATTCCCCGTATCCAGATTTTTTTCGGTACGAATCGTACAAGTCCAGTACAAACTGGCAAGTACGATTCGTATGTGAAAAAATCCATACGAATCGCATTGGGAAAATTCCCCTACACGTCCTCGGGTCGGAAAAAGTGTCCACAGTGTCGGACAGTTTTACGTACGAATCGGGAAACTGAAGTCCGAGCGCGCAAGTACGATCCGTCCCGTCCGTCCAAATGCACAACCGTATGGAAAAAACACCGTACGGTGCGAACTCCCATAGCAACTATGGAGACGTCCAAATATGTGCCCACATACGTGCCGAACACCCCCCCAGCACCCCCCCACGTACGCGCCGTACCCCAGCACCCCCCTTGTCCGTGCCGTACCACCACCCCACCCCCGTAGGTACGGAGCGTACCCCCACCCCCGTAGGTACGGAGCGTACCCCCACCCCCGTAGGTACGGAGCGTACCCCCACCCCGTAGGTACGGAGCGTACCCCCACCCCGTATAGGTACAGAGCGTAGCGCTGGGGGTCCGCAGCGTACCTACGGGGGTGGGGGTACGCTCCATACCTACGGGGTGGGGGTACGCACCGTCCATAGGGGTGGTGGGGGTACGCACCGTCCATAGGGGGGTGGGGGTACGCACCGTCCATACGGGGGGGCTGGGGGTACGGTGCGTACATACGGGGGCTGGGGGTACTGCGCGTACATACGGGGGGCTGGGGGTATGTGCTGGGGGACAGTGCTTACATACGGGGGCTGGGGGTACGCACCGTCCATACGAAGGTGGGGGTACGCACCGTCCATACGGGGGTGGGGGCACACACCATACCCCCAGCACCCCGTATGTACGCACCGTACCCCCAGCCCCCCCCATGTACGCGCCGTACCCTCGGTTCACGTATGTACGGCATGTACCCCCAGGCCCCTACACCCTGCCCGTGCCTGTACGCACCCTACCCAAGGCCCCTACACCAGCACCCTCACCCAGCCTTGCGCATGTACGAGTCGTACCTAGCCATAGCAAATGTGAGCACTGTACAACAACATGGCCGATGTACGCAACTCACAGACGCGAAAAACACACGTACTGAACCAAGACACTGCAAAACACCACAAGGAGAGTCAATTCGAATCGCACAACACCACAAAACACGTCCAACAAGGCGAAATACATCCAATACACTGACCTGCAACAGCCAAACAGGTAAACAGAGGCCCAAAACACAACCACTCCTTATAACACACCCACCCAAAGTTCAAACACAGCCACACCCACAAATGGACCAATAAAAAGGGCCCACACACACAAACCATGAGCCTTTGCAACAGACCCACTGCTGCCAGACCCCATAGACAACCCACAGCACCATACTTGAACCTATACTACACCTTACACTTGCACAGCTTCACACAACCACCTTCACAAACACCCCCTCATCACATTCTCACACACACCTTCACAACCACACACACACACAACCACAACCATCCACACCCACACCCCACACCATGCCCACAGACAGGAATCCAAAGTTCACAACAGCGGAGCTGGAGATCCTTGTCAATGAAATCATCAGAGTCGAGCCACAGCTCTTTGGAACATTGGTCAGACAGACCAGCGTAGCAGCTAAATCAGCCATGTGGCAGAGGATCATCGAGAGGGTGAATGCTGTTGTGCCCATCAGAAGGACCAGGCATGAATGCCAAGCCAGGTGGTACGATCTGCGGAGGACGGTCCGCCGCAAAATGACAGACGAATACAACCAGGGGAACATCACTGGAGGTGGCCCGCCCCGCAGACCGGTACACTACCATCCCTGGGAGGAGAAGGTGATGCGCACGCTGCCGCCGGTGGGAGTACACGGAGTAGAAGGAGTCGCCGAGCCTGGTGAGTACACAAACAACTCACCCCACATCAACAACCCAACTCACAATAATGCACGCAACTACCCCAAAGCCATCACCGGACACAACCACACTCCAAAAACACGCACATGCCACTAGCGGCTCCATGCCCCATGCACCAAGCAAGGCCATGCCAAGTCACAGGCCACACAAAACACCAACACAAGACAGGATGTCCGTGATGCCGGGAGGGGGGGCCTCCAAAATCACATTGTGCAACTCAGAAGCAGACACCAATGCCCTCAGCCCATATGGCATAGGGCAGAGCTATACAAACAGTGTGTCCCGACACTGTACTGTGTCGCCTTCAAATGGCGGCCGCGTCGCAGGATGACATGGGTATGAAGGCCCAATTTGCACATAACAGCAGCTAATGAAGAGGCATCGCTGTGAAAGAGTGTCAGCACACACCGCCGCTGCAGCGCAGACCCAGAGACACTCTGCCCAATGGGGGCCGGGAGATTCTAAACAAAGCCACATGAACAAGCCAATGGCCTTTGAAAGACCTGCAAAGTGTGTGTGCCCAGGAAGCTGGGCTGAGGTGACAGAGGGTGACAGACAGACGGAGGGAGAGGGAAAGAAAGGGAGGGAGACAGAGGGCGACAGAGGGAGACAGACAGAGGGAGGGAGAGAGAGGGAGGGAGACAGAGGGTGACAGAGGGAGACAGACAGAGGGAGGGAGAGAGGGAGACAGAGGGAGACAAAATCACCCTTGGGTGGTGTGGGCATGTCCGCTTATCAGCAGGTGGACTGTGTGCATGTTGACAAGGCCTGGCAGTGCGTGAAACACCCCTCATTCGTTTGGAAAGCACTGGGCCATGTGTCAAACTGTGCACGAGTCGATCCTTGCTGCAGGCACAAACCTAACCTAACCTCACACCCAGTATACCCACTCACTGTGTTTGTTAGAACCCAGTCACAAATGCATAAGTTACCTACCTGCATTCTCCAATAGACATGACAAAACACCATTTGGCCACGTACAGTGCAACACGTAAGTCGGTTCTGCAGCGCTCGCTACGCGCGCTCGCTACACTGCTCACTGCGTTCAAAACTGATACAACAACAAAGAGTGTGTCACACATAGGAAAAGTGTTGACAGCTGTGGCCAAGGGACATACCCATGCACCATGCACAATGCACAGGGTCTTGCCAAGTACAGACAAGGTAGATGACACTTGGCCCTGCTGTAGACAGCACAAGGCAAACCTGTGACCACTGTACACTCAAACACCAACTCTACATGCCACCTACCTACCCCAGGAACTCACATTCACTGTCATGCCAGCATGCACCATGAGGGGATAGACACATCACCTGGTAGACCCATTGACAAATCACACCACACCCAACAGCATGCCCGGTCACCCCCCCCCCCCCCCCCCTTACACAAGCATACACCCCCGGGGCAGCCAACGCAAATTGGCACTCCCACAATGGATATGTGACACAACAAGACCAATCCATAGCCAAATAAGCATCCCAACACTCATTAGACAGGCCAAATAACCAGGAGTACATATCAATCTGTCCCCTGCAACATACCCATCCACAATTGCACTGTGAGAGGAATGCTAGACATATCCAACTACCCAGAGGAACTGTGCCAACTTGAATATGTATGAATCATGGATGACGCATGAAACACCATTAACATTGTCTCTCCCTCACACACAGGGCAACGTCGTCGATCTCCCCCCAACACTGGGGGGGAAGAATCACAGGACCAGGCTCGGCGTGACGATGATCCCACCGGCAGCGACGACTCTCACCACACCATGGATGACCCCGACCAACCTGGCCCCTCTGGTGCCCAAGCACCTGCAGCACCTGCGTCAGGTACAACTGTGCCAACCACCACCCCCATTCCTGCCACATCCCAGGATACACACAGGAGCCCTGCTCGCACACAACAACGCAGCCAGTCTGACCAGGAGGGACAAGGAACTCCGGGTACCCAGGAGGAGGCAGGCGACCCCGCAAATGCCATCCCTCAGGGGTCCCGGAGACCCGATGTGCCCACAACGGCAGGCCAGGCTCAAGTGGGCAGGGGTGGTGGGAGTGGAGGACGACGGAGGCGCGAACCTGACCAGACTGCTGAGGAACCAGTTATGTCACACGTCCGCAACATCCTGGACACATACCGGCGTGACACCAGGGGCATCAGCCAGGTAGTGGAGACCCTCAATGAGATTAAGAACATGCAGGCCGAGCAATATGCCAGTCAACAGCAACACCAAGGACGGATGGAGGCAAGACAGGCTGAGCTCGTGGCGGTGCTAACGGACATGAGCCGTTCACTCCGTCGGATTGCCGAAAACATGGGCAACCCTCCCTGTGCCACCAGGCGACGATCAACACCAGCCACAGGGAGGGATCAGCAGCACCTCATCCAATGACATTCTCTGCCACATGGACTTGCTGGTCACTGTCTGACCAATGTTGACAAAGACTGTGGCATGGACTCTGATGACTTCCAATGGCAAGGATCCCAACTCCCCCTGTGAACTTTGGATGACAGAAACCCGGTGAGCACCTCTTTACATCCCCCCCAAACACGTACCCCACCACTAATAAAAATCATAAGAATCACGAGATGTTGCCGTCATTTTGCATTATTCCATTACATGTGTGTGTTGGAAAGTCAAACCATGCCTGAGTTTTGAAGTAACTCCAACCATGCATACCCTGGGGTCTGAGTCTGGCACAGGACACACATGGGTCACAATGTATCATCCAATACAGACATGGAGCACCATACTCACCCGTGATGGGCCCAACCAGCTGAGGGGGTGCCTGCACAACTCTGCGGACAGACCTATTTCGAAGAGCAACAGTCATGCGCAGAGGTCAGGGATCATGTGGAGTGTCCTGGGGTGGGAGTCCCAGGTATGTGTAGCCAGGTGGGAGAACAATGTCCTGCATGCTGGAGTCAGGTGGATGTGGAGAATGGTGGCCAGGCCAAGGTTGGATGCAAGGAGATGGCACAATGGGGTCTTGGATGACAGTGCCACAAGGTTGTGTTGGGGTCGTGGTCGTGGGCTGCATCCTGAGTGTGGACGTGGATCGTGAAGGTCATCCTGCAGCCGACAGTGATCCATTGCAGCTATCTCTGTTGGACGGTGATGTGGCTGGGTTGCCGGATGTTGAAGCAGAGCTGTGCAGATGCACCCTGGATGTGGACAAGTATCATGGGAGTCGTAACGTACTTCTCCGTAGAGTGCAGGGTAGGATTAGACACGGATGTTGTAGTTGACCTGGGGGATGGTCTGTCTTGCCTTGAGGTGGATCGAACTGTGGATCTTGTGCATAATGCAGAGTGTGCTGAAGCCTGAGGTACAGATGCTGGTGATCAGCATAGCACATGTGAGCAAGCAATCCATGATGCACACCAGCTCGTGTGCGTGGACACTGTGTGCCTGTGCAGGGCCCTTGCGGGTGGGACACAAGCAGTTGACCCAGCTGTAAGGGGACAATCCGCAGATGAACACCTCAGTCGTGTACAAGTCCAGCATTAGGTGGCCGATGTTCAGCCGTCTGCCAATGGATACCATGCATTATTCAATATGAGAACTGGCAAGGACTGCGTCTTTGGGGAGGGTGAGGAGCACCTTGCTGGCAACGGGACACCAGATGATGATGAGATGCAGTGCGCATGTCATGGTGTAGAGGGGGATCCTGGACACATTGTAGACTGACATGCTGAGACATGATACCTGTGCCATGTGTCCCACAACGACACCATACTACATGCAGAGGCCTGGAGTACCACTCCCATTGCCTTGTTGGGGTACAGAGCCGGTGGGGAGTAGGAGGGACATGACATGGTTGGTGTGACAGGGCCTGGAAGGCATGCCAGCGGTGTGTAGGCAGTTGGAGTTGCACACTCATTATGCCAAGGTGTAGTGTGGGCGATGAGTGCATGCCTGAGTGCATGCAACAGATGTATTGGATGGACACTGCTTGGTGGGTGGCCTCATCATCATGGTGTAGCGTGATGTGGCACATGCAAGGACATGAGGCACGTGCAATGTGCACGTAGCATGTGCAGACGGTCCAGCCTTTCCCACCGCAACTGTGTCACACACAAGCAGATTACACCAAAATGAATGGGTGGAGGGAGGAAGGGGGGTGCGTCTTAGAGGCGTGTGTGTGAGGGCAAATATAGGCATGTGTGTGAGGGCAAATATAGAAACTCTGTGTGCTGAAAACCATGCCACAAGTTGCACACAAACACAAGCATGTCAGAAAGGACTACTGCAAAAGGTGTATGAGAAGGAAGGAGTGTCTGGTTCAACATGGCACACACACAGACAATGGATGCACATGCAGCAAAGTGGCCGTTGTGGGGACTGAGATGCCAAAATACCTACACAGCCATGTACATCATGCACAATACATATCATAATCCCTGACAAACAGCTTGCATCTTGCTACTCTACACATAGACTCATATGTACAATCTGTGACAACTATGCTAGACATGCCGCATGCACAGTGGCAAGAGACCTGCATTGACAGAGATGAGGCACCTTGGAGGCTGAGGGACACCTTTATTAGTCATGTTTGCCGGAAGGCAAATGCATCTATATTAACAAATGCACAGGTCATGTGGATGAACATGTGGAACCTACACTGGCACCCCCTTTGCACCACAGATGCAGGAAATCCATAGAACTGGCACACAAGTGACGGGTTTGAGGCAGACACCCCGTGCTGCTCACGGAGAGGCTGCTATTAACCATTGAGCCTCTAATGGGGATGTCCCACACTATGTCAACCCGGTGCATCCCGTATCTTTCCAAGGGCAGTGTTACACACATTGATGCCATCATCCCAATCCACAATCACATTACAGATGACTGTCACCAAGTGTGACTATCAATTCAGGTGAATCCAACTCCATGTCATGTGCCCCATGGTGATTCTACATGTATGCTAAGTAACCAAACATGAACAGGAGCAGTGCACACACATTCCAAACAAATAGCACACCCAAAAAGCTGTGGTGCATCCCTTACCCTAAGGTGAATTTTCGACATGTCCGTGCATGTTACGCTGATTCAGCACACGTTGCTGTATTCATGAGGAATAGCAGGAGCACAACAATGCCACCAGCAAACAGCATGCGCAAATACCTGGGGATGAGAGACACACAAGAAGTGAGCCAAAAGAAGCACATCCGCATGCATGGGCATGTACTCGACACGTATAAGGTTGTCAACATGCTAGGTGAAAATAGTGTCTCAGGAAAGACATTCTTTTATTACACCATCACTCGAGTGACACATCCAAACACACCTCTGACTCACTTGCCATACATGCAGATGGACCCGCACATTGCAACACATGCCACACAAGGCTCAATGCGTGCACACTCAGACACTGCAACTCACCACTAAGCAAAGAAGTTGCGTATGAGCTGACTCCGGATGTCCTGTTCCTCCTCCTCCTCAACATCACTTGCCTCGTCACCAAGCCCCTCGTCCTCCACGGGTGGATGTTCCTGCTCATCCGGATCCAGGATGAGTGGCACAGCTTTCTCCACTGCCATGTTGTGCAGCATGCAGCACACGAGGAAGATTTTGCAGACCTTCACCGGTGCATATGGGAGTGCGCCGCCGGTCTTGTGGAGGCACCGGAATCGGCTCTTCAGGAGGCCAAAGGTCCTCTCTATCACTCGCCTGGTCTGCCCAAGGGCGTTGTTGTACCGGTGATCGGCAGCCGTTCTGGGGTTGCGGAGAGGCGTGATCAGCCATGGCATGTTGGGATAGCCAGAGTCCCCTACATGGAAACATCATGGACAGAAGTGGGTCAGGAGAAGCAGTAAGAGAGAAAGATGACGCTAAATACAGGAGTAACAGAGTATACCCACCAACAAGACATGCTCGTTCGTTGCGCAGCTGCAGCATCATTTCAGGCACCCTGCTACGCCTCATGATGTAGGCATCGTGTGCTGATCCTGGAAAACGAGCACAGACTGGGAAATCACCATGTTAGCAAGACACACCACAAGGGCATTAATGGAGTGGTAATGTTTCCTGTTTCTATAGGCTACCTCCTGTGCCTGTGGTGGTACCAAAACCACATGTGTCCCATCAATAGACCCAATGACATGGGGAATCCCTCCCAGGGCATAGAAGTCACCCTTGACACCTGTCAACTGCTCAGGAGTTGGGAAATGAATAAACTCATCCAGGTGAACCAACATGGCCTCTAAAAAATCATGCAGGACACGGCTGAACATGGTCTGGGACATGCCACCAACATGAGCTATGGTCTCTTGAAACGTACCCGTGGCAAAGAAATGTAGGGCTGCCATCACCTTCATCATGGGTGTCAGTGCAGTAGGATACTTGTGTAGCGGTTGGAGGTGTGGTGCCAGCCTTGCTGTCAAGTTCAGAATCAACCGTTGGGTGAAGCGGTAGCGGCGTATACAGTTATGTTATGTTAGGAGCTTTTATATTGCGCACAGCTGCCCCAGCTAAGGGGCATCCTGGCGCATGACCGGTAAAACACAACTAACACCGAAATAGGAAGTAGAAGAGGGGGCCGAAAAAAGGGAACAGAGTTTAAAACAAGAGGGTTTTTATAGCTTTCCCTCAGGGCAGCCAAGTCTGGGATTGGTCGGGGGAGAGGCGGAGCCCTGCAGTAATTTGGAAGGGACAACGAAGAGTGAGTACAGTACAACAACAATGTCAATGTACTGAGCACATGTTAAACAGCCAATACACATATGCTACATGCAGAGTCAGGTCTGTGCAATATATCCTGGACATGTATGCCAGGCAGGTGACACTCCAACCAAGAGCCAGCTACAAACGTGGATTCACAAGCTCAACATGACATGGCATGAAACTAGCTGTGGGCCAGTATAAGTGAACAGGCAGACGCATTACAGGAGTGACAGACATCCACATGTGTGCAGAAGAAGGATGTTTATCATACAGACAGGTTGCAGAACACTAGAGGCACAGGTCACATGTCCCTGAAAAAAGGACAGACCACACACCTTGCCATGAAGGGGTACATGTCAAGACTGATCACACATACATTGATACTACGCAGATATGTCATTGTCTCGCAAGTCCATGTTCGATGCATACATACACATGTTACGTCTGATTCCACATGTGTCCTGGTGTGCATAATAGTGTGCCCATCCACACACATGCACACGTTAGATGCAGCAACTGCAGATGCATTTGACGGAACACCAACAGCAAGCTTATGGGAACACATGACACACACATGACATACTCACATCGTGCAACGCCGGTAGTCACATGTCAGGTGTCATTATCCGTGTACCTGGCCTCAGGGGACAGTTGCGGGTGTTGGCGACTGTGCCATGCCAGTGACGCATTGCTCAACAAGTCTGTACTACACGCACACATGTCAAAGGTGTGAAGGGGATGTGTGGCACATAGTGCACCATCACACATGACATGTGTACACAGCTCATCACACATCTATTGGGTTCAAACATGAGGAGATTTGTGCCACATCACAGCCTGACACACCTAGGCCCGAGACATGTAGGACTGCACTGACAATGACTTGATGTCCAGCCTTGGCCAAGTATGACAGCTCAATTCCTTTCTGTGTGCCGCCTGTCACCAGTGTAAGGTGTGAAACGCACCGTACACACGCTCTGAGGGTGTGTGTAGGGTCCGTATCACTATGGTTGTGTTGCCGTAGGCATACGCCATAGGGATACGGTCCGTACACGTGTGTGTAGGGTCCGTATCACTATGGTTGTGTTGCCGTAGGCGTACGCCATAGGGATACGGTCCGTACACGCGTGTGTAGGGTCCGTATCACTATGGTTGTGTTGCCGTATGCGTACGCCATAGGGATACGGTCCGTACACGCGTGTGTAGGGTCCGCATCACTATGGTTGTGTTGCCGTAGGCGTACGCCATAGGGATACAGTCCATACACGCGTGTGTAGGGTCCGCATCACTATGGTTGTGTTGCCGTAGGCGTACGCCATAGGGATACGGCCCGTACAGGCGTGTGTAGGGTCCGGATCACTATGGTTGTGTTGCCGTAGGCGTACGCCATAGGGATACGGTCCGTGCACGCGTGTGTAGGGTCCCATCACTATGGATGTGTTGCCGTAGGCGTACGCCATAGGGATACGGTCCGTGCACGCGTGTGTAGGGTCCGCATCACTATGGTTGTGTTGCCGTAGGCGTACGCCATAGGGATACGGTCCGTACACGCGTGTGTAGGGTCCGCATCACTATGGTTGTGTTGCCGTAGGCAGGCAGGACCGCTCAGCCCTCCACAGGGCTTGGTCGCCCCACTCACTGCTGCCGCTCCTGCCTGCCTCTGCCGCCTCCTGCCTACAGATTCCTTCGCTCGCTGCCCGCTGCTCCTGGGAATTTCCCGCTGCTCCTGGGAATTTCCCGCTGCCCGCTGCTTCTTGGAATTTCCCGCTGCTGGCTCCCTGCGGCCCCGCCCCCCTATGATTCCATTCGCCGCCCCGCTCTTGCCACCCAGCTGCTCCTCCCTCCCGGCTCCTTACTTATGACGCCCCCAGAGCGACCGCGCAGCGGACGTGCGCAGCGGGAGTGCCGATTGAGCGCCGAAGGTGCGCCAAAGGTAAGCCCGTCTGCGCCCGTCCGCGCCTGGACCGCGCCCAGCGCAGACCCCCTGGTCCTCGCCCTCGCCAGCACACCCTGCACATCTACGACGCCAAAACCCTCCACGCACTCAATGCCGGCCGAAACACCGCCTGCTACCGAGCCACCCCGAGACGCACCCATGGACCCTTCACCTGCCTGACCTGCCGCTTCACCAGCCTCCGACCCAACACCGCACCTGCTAAACCGAGCCCCAGCAACAAACACCTGATGTGCATCCTGCTCAACACCCGCTCCGTTCACAGGCATGCCGTCGAACTCTGGAACCTCCTCGACTCAACAGCACCAGACATCGCCTTCCTGACGGAAACCTGGATGAACGCCTCCTCAGCGCCCGACGTCGCCATCGCCGTCCCGGAAGGCTACAAAATCACCAGGAAGGACCGCGTCAACCAGACAGGAGGAGGCATCGCCATCATCCACAAGAACACCATCCGCATCACGACCAACTCCGATGACACCTTCACCTCCGCTGAACACCTCCACTTCCAGATACACACCGACCCCAAGACCACGCTCAGAGGCACCCTCGTCTACAGACCACCGGGACCACGCACACAGTTCAGCGAAGACATCACAGACTTCATCAGCCCGCACGCCATCAATTCCACCGACTACATCCTCCTGGGGGACCTCAACTTCCACCTGGAGGACAACAAGGACCGCAACACCACTGCTCTGCTGGACAACCTGGCCAACCTCGGACTCAAGCAACTGGTAACCACCCCCACCCACTACGCCGGCCACACGCTTGACCCAGTCTTCTCATCCAGCAAATACGTCACCTTCAGCCACTCCACCAATCTCCAGTGGACTGACCACAGCTGCGTCCACTTCAGCTTCAGTAAAACGACGACCCACCACCACCCTCAACAAGCCCCCCGCAGGAGCTGGAACAAGATCACCGGCGACCAGCTCACCACCTTCCTCAGCCAGAACCCCCCCACCAGCTCAACGGACCCCAACGAAGCCGCCAACAACCTCACACAGTGGATCACCAACTGCGCAGACGCCCTCGCACCACTGAAGAAGAACCCCCCCCCAGCAGACGCGGCAGCAAGAAAGCCTCCTGGTTCACCGACGAGCTCATCACCTCCAAGAAGAACTGCCGCTCCCTGGAGAACACCTGGCGCACCAACCAGACCACAGACAACATGACGGCCCTCAAAAACGCCACCCGCAAACACCACCAACTGATCCGCGCCACAAAGAAGACAGCCTTCAAGGAACGACTGGACAACAACACCCACAACAGCAAGGAACTCTTCAGCATCGTCAAAGAGCTCTCCAACCCCGACGCCGGAAACAATGACATCACTCCCTCGCAAGACCTCTGCGACTCCCTCGCAGCCTTCTTCCACAACAAGATCGTCAACATTCACAACAGCTTCGGCCCACCAACCACGAACCCCACCACCGAACCGATGCCCCCCACCGCCACCCTCCGCACCTGGACCCCAGTCAGCACCGAAGACACAACACGCACAATGAACACCATCCACTCCGGATCCCCTACGGACCCCTGCCCACACCACATCTTCAACATGGCCGACCACATCATCGCACCCCACCTCCGCGACATCATCAACGCCTCCTTCAACACCGCCACCTTCCCGGAGTGCTGGAAACACGCCGAGATCAGTGCCCTGCTGAAGAAACCAACTGCAGACCCCTCCGACCTCAAGAACTACCGCCCCATCTCGCTCCTCCCGTTTCCTGCCAAAGTCATCGAGAAGACCGTCAACAGACAGCTAGCCGCCTTCCTCGAGACCAACGGATCCCTCGACCACTCGCAATCCGGCTTCCGAGCCAACCACAGCACGGAGACCGCCCTCATCGCAGCCACAGACGACATCAGATCCCTAATGGACAACGGGGAAACTGCGGCCCTCATCCTCCTGGACCTCTCCGCAGCGTTCGACACTGTCTGCCACCGCACCCTGGTACAGCGCCTGAACAACACCGGCATCCAGGAGAAGGCCCTGGAGTGGATCACCTCATTCCTCGCCGGAAGGACCCAGAGAGTCCGCCTCCCCCGTTCCGGTCAGCGGCCACCGAAGTCATCTGCGGCGTTCCACAAGGGTCATCGCTCAGCCCCACCCTCTTCAACGTCTACATGAGCCCCCTCGCAACCATCGCACGTCAACACAACCTCAAGATCATCACCTACGCCGACGACACCCAGCTGATCCTCTCCCTCACCAGCGACCCGGACGCCGCCAGAGCCAGCCTACACGAAGGGATGAAAGACGTCGCCGAATGGATGAAGAACAGCCGCCTGAAACTGAACTCAGACAAGACAGAGGTTCTCATCCTGGGATCATCACCCTCCGCCTGGGACGACTCCTGATGGCCCCCCGCCCTGGGAGCCACCCCCAAGCCAACGGACCACGCACGCAACCTAGGCTTCATCCTGGACTCCTCCCTCTCGATGACCAGACAAGTCAACGCCGTCTCGTCTTCATGCTTCAACACCCTGCGCATGCTTCGAAAGATATTCCGGTGGATCCCCACCGAGACCAGGAAGACGGTCACCCAGGCCCTCGTCACCAGTTGGCTGGACTACGGGAACGCCCTCTACGCCGGCACCGCCGCCAAACTCCAGAAGAAACTCCAACGGATCCAGAACGCCTCAGCACGACTCATCCTGGACATCCCCCGACACAGCCACATCTCCGGACACCTGAGAGACCTGCACTGGCTCCCCGTCAACAAAAGAATCACGTTCCGACTCCTCACCCACGCACACAAGGCCCTCCACGACCTGGGCCCCAAGTTCCTCAACAGCCGCCTGACCTTCCACAAGCCCACCCGCCAGCTCCGCTCCGCCAGCCTCGCTCTTGCCACCGTCCCCCGCATCCGCAGAGCCACCGCCGGAGGAAGATCCTTCTCCTACCTGGCAGCCAAGACATGGAACTCCCTCCCCATCCACCTCCGGACAACGCAAGACCATCTCGCCTTCAGGAAGCAACTCAAGACCTGGCTGTTCGAGCAGTAGCGTCCCCCCCCCCCCCCCCCCCCCCCCCAGCGCCTTGAGACCCTCCGGGTGAGCAGTGCGCTATACAAATGCCTATGATTGATTGATTGATAGATACGGTCCGTACACGCGTGTGTAGGGTCCGTATCACTATGGCGTACGCCTACGGCAGCACAACCATCGTGATACGGACCCTACACACGCCTGTACGGACCGTATCCCTATGGCGTACGCCTACGGCAGCACAACCATAGTGATACGGACCCTACACACGCGTGTACGGACCGTATCCCTATGGCGTACGCCTACGGCAACACAACCATAGTGATACGGACCCTACACACGCCTGTACGGACCGTATCCCTATGGCGTACGCCTACGGCAGCACAACCATAGTGATACGGACCCTACACACGCGTGTACGGACCGTATCACTGGAGTGGTGGTGCCCTAGGGGCGTGGAACGCACCGTACCTGTGTGTGTATAGTGAAATTACATAGGGAACACATGAGGGACAAGTATAAGGGCCTAAATGCATGCTGGTTGTCATGGAGACCGAGTTTCAATTTCAAATTTTTTCATCAGGTGGCCAGCAAGAGTCGGTTGGAGACAATATACTATGTTGCAAAGTGGTTGTTGACTTGACATCATGCTCAATTTTTAAACCATGCAAAGGCCCTCACTGGGGTAGGTTTAAAGGGATTGGAGGAAACGTAGGATGCAAATGAGATTGACCAATCACTCTGTATTCCTGTAAATGAAACAGGCCAGCAAGGCAAATATAAGGCAGCCAGGTCCCATGAGAGAGCACTTGCCTGCACAACCTTTCATTCCACACCACTGCTGCTGCTCGTGATTCCTCTGGCACCATGTCCAGGTCTGTGGAGAGGGCCCAGCCATTCACCCTGGAGGAGAATGTGGCATTGCTGGATGTCATCCTCCCACAGTACCCCAGCCTGTATGGGAGACCAGGGGAGCAGGTGAGTGCTGACTCCACTAGCTTAGACTGTGCCCCTTTTTTGTGACTGTCACTTTTTGCATTGTGTCCAGGTGTGACAGACATGCAATGTTGTTTAGAGTGGGTCCCAGGGGGGGAATCCCTCATGTCTCCCATGCAGAGCATGCTGTAGTGCATATCTGCACTCCTCACTTGCATAGTGCTTACTGTGACAATCACTGCATGGTGCATGCCACATTCAGCCTGGCTAATCCACTTGGGAATGTTGTTTCTGTGGCCCTGATGTGATTGTGTTCCCCCCAGTGTGACAAGTGACTGTACCCACAGATGTGTGTGAGTTGAGTGTACCTGTGGTGAGAGTGTCCAAATGATGTGTTCGTCCCCTGGACATTGGTGTGTGTAAGTCCCCTGTCATGTGGGTGAGTGTCCATGTGGAGTGTTACCGCCCAGATGCATGAGGGATGCATATACCCTACCCATCTGATGTGAGCAGGGAGCAGTGCTGTGTGTCTGACGTGCAGGGCTAGCCTGTGACACCCCCCAGTCAAGTGGCACATGTGCAGAGTGAGGTTTGTACCCGCAGTTACCAATGGCAGGTGATTGTCCTGTGCCTGTGTGTGTCTGTGTACTCTGCTGAGGTTTCGTCAGTGGCCGGGTGCACGTGTCTGCTGTGAGGTGCTGTACATGATCCTGGTGTAGCTTGTGATGCACAGTGTGAGCCATGATCATTGATTCTGTCGCACCCCTCATGCCACCTGTGTACTTTAAAAGCCACGTAGTGCATTTTGTCTTCCCCAGAGGATAATGTCCCTATGACAAAGGTGCAATGAGTTGGCTGCATACTATGCCCTGTTCACACCTGCCAAATTGTTAAAATGTGTGTCTCTGTGACATGTAGCAGGTGTATTAATGTTGTCTCACTTTGTCATCCTCACAGGTAGGCGCCTATGCCAAGGGGGAGATCTGGAAGGCGGCCGTCAGGGCCGTGAGGTCGGTGGAGGGTCGGAAGCGGCGCCTGGCCCTGGTGAGGAAACGCTGGCAGGATATCCGGTGCTGGACCAGGAGGATCGCCCGGGTCCTGCTGAGGGACTCACCACCACGCCCCCACAGCGGGCGTTGCCGACTGACCCACCTAATGAAGCGTGTCCTGGCGGTGGTCTTCCCAGAGATGGATAGGCGCTTACTGGAGAAGCAGCAGCAGGAAGGGGGTAGGTACATGTGTGTTTGTTGTGTGTCACCAGCTTTTGGAAGTGCGCAGTCGCATGCATACACTGCCAGGGTTTAAATGTGCAGTGCATATCCTGTTCCACAAAGTCAACCCGTGCTGTTCTTCCTCCCTTCCCCTCCTTGACATGTGTTCCCGGGGCAGTGGGTAGTCACTCTTGCACAAGGTTATCTAGGCTGGCAGTTAATCCAAGTGCCCAATGCTTGCAACATCATGTGTGGGGGTGGTGTGTTACATGTGTTGTGAGCTTGCCTGTGCCCTGGCCAGTTCAGTCATTGTGGGGTCCATGTTAGTTGGCACTGCTGCTGAGTCCCGACATAGGAGTGTCTTTAAAGTGTACTGCCTTACAGCATGCATGACCAATGTTGTGCCCTCAGACATGATGTGCATGAGTGTGAGATATGCATAGTGCAGGGACGGTCGCTTCTGTTGCAGTCATATCCATACAGGACCATGGAGGAGTGTGGCCACTACAGTCCCCTGGGGCACTTTTTCCTAGGTATCATGTGTGTCATCCAACACTGTGAACATTCTCTGTGTCTTCAGCATAGGTTGGGCTCTGTGGCATTGTACCCTGGCCTAATTTGTATTTACGTAAAGTGTGCTACATGTGTCCACTGTACAGGGTGACCCAATTTGGCTTGTGCATACTCCCAGCGGCCAGTGCCTGTGTGTCTTGGTACAACTATCTGATGATGGTTGTTTGTCAATTATATGTGTGGACAGGCGCACGAGGGGTACTTTGTGTACACCCAGGATTTATTGAAGGGCATGTTTGTAATCCCCGAGTAGGAGGTGTAAGTACTTCCTCTGTCTCAATCACATTGTCTCAGGTAGGGTGGGGTTTGTGCAGGGAAGGCCTACATGTCCAAACCTTATGTCTCCTTGCCAGGGCTGGCCTGTGTGTGATGATTGTCTGAACATACACTCAACATGCAGTGACCCAGTCATGTTGGGCATGGTTTCATGTATTTGCTAAGCAGCATGTGCCAAAAGTTAGGAGACATGGTTCCTGCTCATCCCTTTTTTGGCAACGGTGTGTGGTCCAGATGCTGTGCTCGACTGTCCCCAGAGACTGGCTCCTCTGTCTAATTTGATATCAAGTCATTTGCTGTTGTGTCATGCTCTCCATTGTTTCCCAGTGGCATGGTGGGTCAACCAACTGTGTGGTGCAGGGCCTACATATGTGCGTAGTATTGTAGATGTTACTCATGTTGTTTTTCATGCTATGCACTGTGACCTATGTAGTTTTGAATCATGTGTCATATGTATACGGGTGTCTGATTATTCCTGTCTCTTCACCTTGCCCACAGCATCGTCGGGGGAAACCGAGGGAGACACTGGCACGGACCTTGAGGAGGGATCCAGCACCGGTGCCACCAGTGCTGGCGAGTCTGGCGCAGCGAGTGGCACGGAGGCCGAGGGGAGTCCAGTCCCACCACCGACTATGACGCTGACGGGTCCGAGGCTGAGCTCCCAGAGGGGGCGGAGGCTGCTCCCAGAGCTGAAAGCAGCACTCCATGTCTCGCCGCCCCCTCCATTCCCATCACCGGCCTCCCACTTGCTCGGGTCCCTTCCCTCCGTGCTAGGCGACAACATGTCTCCTTCGTACCAGGCACCGCACCCCCTGCCCCTGTCTCCCCTGCTGCCGTCAATGCAGAGTCTGTGGACATTCTGCGGCAGTTGCAGGTTGGTCAGACATCGCTGCTTAATGTCCTCCATGGCCACACCAGACTGCTGACACAGATGGTGTCGTACATGAAGGGCATGTCAGCAGCGATGTCTGACCAACGGATGTTGCTGAGGTCCATAGACTCGTCACTGACTGCAGCAGTGGATCTCCAACAGCGCTCCGTCCCCCCCCTACCCCTGCACCATCCACACTTCCCACTCCCATGCCTGTCCCACGCACACCCAGACGTCCCCATGCACTCACCCCACCAGACACAGGCAGCACACCACCAGGGAAGGCCAAGCGCACACCTGTCACGCACACACAGGGGGAAGTAGGCACAGCCACTGGGTCGGGGGGCAAACCGCAGCCACGCAGCCACAGTGGCAGTGCGCAGTCCTCACAACCCACTTCCTCCAAAACCACTCCCCTTAGCTCTCCTGGCCAACTGTCAGATAAGGAGTCCTTCGTGGCCAGTGTGTCCCTCAGCCCCAGTGTGGCACCACCCCGCAAGCGGTGGAGGCAGTGCCCGGCCAGGGTAGTTGAGTCCCCCCCTGTCCACACCCTCCCCCCAGTAGCGCTGCAACCCATCCCTCCGACCCCCCTCCTCCTTGGGGCCTGTGGTTCATTCGGGTGCAGGGGAGACGCTGGAAGAGCTCGCAACCGTGTGCAGCGCCCTGCTAACCACCACCTTTGGCACTGCCCCACCCCCTGTGGTGGAGTCGTCCATCCCTGCACCCACGACACCTACCCTTGCCCCTCCTGTCCCTGCGGTGCCTGGTCCTTCCCCCCCACATGATGCCCCCCCTTCTGTGGATGATATGGAAGTGTGAACTGTGCAGGCAAGCTAGGGAAGACGTGTCCCCAAGTGTCCCCCACCAGGACTTCGCACATGGCCTGGCCTATGGGCCCTGTATATAGTTGACATTTCTTTAGCTATGATTTTTCATGCTGAATAAAGCATTTTGGTTTTTATTTGCACACAAATGCTTTACTGGTCTTGCTGTTGGTGGTGCTGCTCCATGATTTGGGGTGGTGATAATGTGTTAGGTGTCTGGGAAATGTTGTAGTGTGCTGCTCATGGGGTGTACCCTGGTATCTGTGTGCCATCACAAGGTATCTGCAAAAAATCTTTGGCCATTTAAGCTCTTACTGTATGGTGACATTGTCCCAAGGTGTGTTCCTTCCTGTGTGGACCCTGACATCTTCCCTGCAGGGTGTTTCCCAATTGTTGTGCTGAGCTCTGTCTACATTGCCTGGGTGTGTGACGGATCCCTTCAACTTTGGACATGCATGCTCGGCAATGTCTCCACCTGCATCATTTGTGGCATCCTTGGTGGTCACTGTACTTGTGTATGGAGTATATTGACATGACTTCATGTGGACATGTTCCCTTTACGCACTATGCATGTGTGTACTCCCAGCCTCGCACACATGTGTTACGTGTTCTGCAGGGTCTTTGGGCACCTGTCTGACAATTGTGGGCTTTGTATCTGTGGGTACTCCACCCTTTTCCTTCCATGGGAGGCACCAACTTGTTGGCTGCCCCAGCACCTGTACATTCCTATCAGTCCTGGAATGTGCGTGACAGTGTGTGTTCCCTTTGGGTCTCTTAGTTTAGTAGGGTGGCACATGAATATACAGTCTTGTTGCATGCTCTCAGTGTGTGTATTGTGCTGCCAGCGCCAGGGGTGGGTAAGCATGTGTCATTTGTCATCACACCCACATGTGGTGTGTCATGCAGTGGGGGATGGACATCCACCCTCATGGGAGTAGGACACTGCTGTCAGTGATGTGTTGTCATGCCACTCTCAATATAGTCACATTTTGTGTATGCCTTCATGCACCCATGGAGTTTTGCTACTTGTAGGATGGTGTACACACCACCATGTCTCTGTCCATTGCTGGGAGGACTCTGCACCCACCCCTCCTGTGTCTGGGCACTGCTGGGAGGACTCTGCACCCACCCCTCCTGTGTCTGGGCACTGCTGGGAGGACTCTGCAGCCACCCCTCCTATGTCTGGGCACTGCTGGCAGTGATAGGCACCCACCCCTCATATGTCTGGGCACTGCTGGGAGGACTCTGCACCCACCCCTCCTGTGTCTGGGCACTGCTGGGAGGACTCTGCACCCACCCCTTCTGTGTCTGAGCACTGCTGGGAGGACTTTGCACTCACCCCTCCTGTGTCTGGGCACTGCTGGGAGGACTCTGCACCCACCCCTCCTATGTCTGGGCACTGCTGGGAGGACTCTGCACCCACCCCTCCTGTGTCTGGGCACTGCTGGGAGGACTCTGCACCCACCCCTCCTGTGTCTGGGCAGTGCTGGGAGGACTCTGCACCCACCTCTCCTGTGTCTGGGCACTGCTGGGAGGACTCTGCAGCCACCCGTCCTATGTCTGGGCACTGCTGGGAGGACTCTGCAGCCACCCGTCCTATGTCTGGGCACTGCTGGGAGGACTCTGCAGCCACCCCTCCTATGTCTGGGCACTGCTGGGAGTGATAGGCCCCCACCCCTCATATGTCTGGGCACTGCTGGGAGGACTCTGCGCACCCACCCCTCCTATGTCTGGGCACTGCTGGGAGTGATAGGCACCCACCCCTCATATGTCTGGGCACTGCTGGGAGGACTCTGCAGCCACCCCTCCTATGTCTGGGCACTGCTGGGAGTGATAGGCATCCACCCCTCATATGTCTGGGCACTGCTGGGAGGACTCTGCACCCACCCCACCTGTGTCTGGGCACTGCTGGGAGGACTCTGCACCAACCCCTCCTGTGTCTGGGCACTGCTGGGAGGACTCTGCACCCACCCCTCATATGTCTGGTTACTGCTGGAAGGACTCTGCACCCACCCCTCCTGTGTCTGGGCACTGCTGGGAGGACTCTGCACCCACCCCTCCTGTGTCTGGGCACTGCTGGGAGGACTCTGCAGCCACCCCTCCTATGTCTGGGCACTGCTGGGAGTGATGGGCACCCACCCCTCATATGTCTGGGCACTGCTGGGAGGACTCTGCACCCACCCCTCCTGTGTCTGGGCACTGCTGGGAGGACTCTGCACCCACCCCTCCTGTGTCTGGGCACTGCTGGGGCTGATGGCCACACACCCCTATGTGTCTGTCCACTGGCGTGGTACGACCCGTACCCACGCTCTTGAGGCGTGGGTACGGGCCGTACCCCTACGGCACCCCAACAATGGCGGTACGGCCCGTAACCACGTCCCACAGGCATGGGTACGGGCCGTACCACCATTGTTGGGGAGACGTAGGGGTACGGCCCGTACCCACGCCTTAAGAGCGTGGGTACGGGTCGTACCACGCCCACCCCTACGTCACCCCAACAATGGTGGTACGGCCCGTACCCATGTCCCAAAGGCATGGGTACGGGCCGTACCACCATTGTTGGGGTGACGTAGGGGTACGGCCCGTACCCACGCCTTAAGAGCGTGGGTACGGGTCGTACCACGCCCACCCCTACGTCACCCCAACAATGGTGGTACGGCCCGTACCCACGTCCCAAAGGCATGGGTACGAGCCGTACCGCCATTGTTGGGGTGACGTAGAGGTGGGCATGGTACGACCCGTACCCATGCCTTTGGGACGTGGGTACGGGCCGTACCGCCATTGTTAGGGTGACGTAGGGGTACGGCCCGTACCCACGCCTTTAGAGCGTGGGTACGGGTCGTACCACGCCCACCCCTACGTCACCCCAACAATGGCGGTACGGCCCGTACCCACGTCCCAAAGGCATGGGTACGGGTCGTACCACGCCCACCCCTACGTCACCCCAATAATGGCGGTACGGCCCGTACCCACGTCCCAAAGGCATGGGTACGAGCCGTACCGCCATTGTTGGGGTGCCGTAGGGGTACGGCCCGTACCCACGCCTTTAAGAGCGTGGGTACGGGTCGTACCACGCCCACCCCTACGTCACCCCAACAATGGCGGTACGGCTCGTACCCATGCCTTTGGGACGTGGGTACGGGCCGTACCGCCATTGTTGCGGTGACGTAGGGGTGGGCGTGGTACGACCCGTACCCACGCTCTTAAGGCGTGGGTACGGTGCGTACCACAATTGTTGTGTTGCCGGTTCGCGTCCATATCGACTTCCGTTGTGGCGGACGCAGGCCTTGGTGGAGACGCCCCCGCCCCCCGAAGTGACCATGCCCTGGGGGTCAGGTATGTACAGGGCATGTATGATTTTTGACTTGGGTGGGGGTTATTTTTCCTGCCCCTGCCCCCCCCCTTTGCCCCTGGGTGTTGTTCTGACCTTCTGCGGCGTCTGCGTCGGTTCCTGTACACCAGGTGGACTGCTATGAGGGCCGGGATGACACATAGGTTGGGGTCCATGGCTGTCCGACGCGTACAGGTGCTCCTTCTGCGCGTCGTCCTGATTTCCCGGCAGTTTTTGGCTGCCGTAAAATATTATCCGTGCGGAGTGACGTGGGCACGGATCGTACTTGCTGGTTTGTGAAACGCTGCCTGACTCCGTCCGGACGTCACGTCCGCGGTGTCCCGGATCCGATTTGTATGGTTTTTTTTGCCGGTCGGTGTTTTTTACGATTCGTACGGAAACGGTGTTTCTGTACGAATCGTACTTGCGGGTTTGTAAGGTGTATTTCCCGGGTACGGGTCGGACGGAGTAAACGCTCCGTCCGACGATTCGTACCCGGTTTTTCCAGGATCGGAATCGACACCTTAGTGCGCTGGCTTCCCATGTGTTCAAGTGTGTAAGCCCTGTGAGAACTCCAAGCGAGTCGGGACTATTTTGCCAATATGATCGTATTATGGGACAGCTCCAGAACATATGATAAAAATCAGCTTCCTGTGATTGGCATCAAAGGCAGAGGAACTGGGCGTCTGGATAAAAATATTTAAGGCGTGCCGGCGTCAGATAAGCCCTATGGAGGATATAGAATTGTATATTTTTAAAACGTGCATTTCTAGACACCTTCTTGGGGTATTCCAGTGCCCTCTCCCATTCTTTCTCGTGCAGTGGGCACCCAAATTCTGCCTCCCAGGTGGTCCGCAGGGTCACCAAGGGTCTGTTTGTGAGTTCCCGTATGGCTTTATAGAGCCATGTGGTTAAGTGTCGCCTCACTCCCATATGTAAGATTGTGTGGATAACCGGGTGTGTATTTGGCTCTCCCGTTGAGAGGTCATGATACGATTGGTAACTCTCGAGGAGTTGGCAGTGAAGTAGGAACTGGCCAGGGGGAGATCGTAGTCGTCCATAAGGCGTTGGAACGGTCTAAGCTGTCCGTCCTCGAATAGTGACTCAATTTCAGTAATGCCACAGTCCGTCCATGTGGTAAGCATGTTAGAGGTGTAATAGTTTTCGTGTTTGGGCCACCCGATCAGCGGGAACAAAGGAGAGTATGGGGGTCTCCCAGGTGACATGCGGTGTATCCGTTGCATACATTTGCGTGCCATTGCTACTTGTAAGGGATACGTACGTCTTGGTTTAGTGCCTGGTAGTAATTAGATGGTAGAGTTATGGAATAGGCACCCGACCAGTCATGGTGTGCTTCTCGTCTGTGTGCCTGCATGCCGTCCAGTAGGATAACCACTGTAGTTGTGCCGCTAGGAAATAGGATTCAAAGGATGGAGCGCCCAGTCCTCCCTGCGTGGTGGGTAATTGTAGTTTCTTTAATGCTATTCTATGTCTGGTAGTTCCCCAGATTAGTGCACTGAGAAGCGAGTCTAAGTCTTGGAAGAAGGTTCTGGGTGGGATTACCGGTAAATGTGTGAAGTGATATAGCAACCGCGGGACTATTATCATTTTAGCTAAAGCATCAATATATTTTTTTTATATCATATTTGTAGCTTCTTGTTATATGTAATTAACATTATAATATGTGTTCTTCTTATATGTTTAATATATTTAATTATATATTTAAAAAATATTATTGATTTATTTTTAAGATTATTATTTTTTTTTTATTGTTTAAATGTTATTAGTAATTTTTGTTTCCCTGCTATCCAATACTTTCCCTACTGTTGCACTCACTGGAGTGGGAAACGCAATTTTTACCCCTCGGCTATCCAAAATGTTCCTTACCCTTGCAATCATTGGAGTGAGAATAGTAATTTTTACCCCTCGGCTATCCAAACTTTTCCCTACTGTTGCAATCATTGGAGTCGGAATAGTAATTTTTACCCCTCGGCTATCCAATAATTTCCCACTGTTGCACTCACTGGAGTGGGAATAGTAATGTTTACCCTTCCGCTATCCAGGACTTTCCCTACTGTTGCACTCACTGGAGTGGGAATAGTAATTTTTACCCCTCCGCTATCCAGTACTTTCCCTACTGTTGCACTCACTGGAGTGGGAATAATAATTTTTACCCCTCCACTATCCAATACTTTCCCTACTGTTGCACTCAGTGGAGTGGGAATAGTAATTTGTACCCCTCTGCTATCCAACACTTTCCCTACTGTTGCACTCTTTGAAGTGGGAATAGTAATTTTTACCCCTTTGCTATCCAGCACTTTCCCTACTGTTGCAATCACTGGAGTGGGAATAGTCATTTGTACCCCTTTGCTATCCAGCACTTTCCATACTGTTGCAATCACTGGAGTGGGAATAGTAATTTTTGCCCCTCTGCTATCTAACACTCCCTACTGTTGCACTCACTGGAGTGGGAATAGTAATTTTTACCCCTCCGCTATCCAACCTTTTCCCTACTGTTGCACTCACTGGAGTTAGAATAGTAAATTTAATTATTCTACTATCCAACATTTACCCTAATTTTGCACTCAATGGAGTGGGAATAGTACATTTTACCCCTCCGCTGTCCAACACTTTCCCTACTGTTGCACTCTTTGGAGTGGGAATAGTAATTTTTACCCCTCCGCTATCCAACACTTTCCCTACTGTTGCACACATTGCAGTTTGAATAGTAAATGTAATTATTTCGCTATCCAACATTTTCCCTATTGTTGTATCAACTGTATTACGAAATGTACGTTTTAATTTTCTTTTAATAGTTTAATGTTTTAATTAGATATAGATTTTTTTTATTTTAAATTAGTGATATATGGTTATTTTATTTTTATATAATTTAAAAGTTTAAAAATTAAATAAAGATAATAGAATTTTAAAGTAAATATATGTATATGTATAAATTGTTATGTTTGTGTGTTTACATTTTTTTAAATTAAGTTTCATTTTTATATTTAGTTAAAATGTATATCAAATTTAATAAATTTTGTTAAAGATAATATTAATATTTTAAATATTTAATATTTATTTACATTTTTAAATCGATATTTTTACATCTATATTTTTAACTTCGATATTTTTGATTCAATATTTTTGTACTTACGTGTTTAGGTAGAGGGAGTCGATATTTTTACAATCTATATATTTTTTTCGATATTTTTACCATTGATGTTTTTAGTATTGCTATTCTATCAGTGAACCGTTACAACAATTTAGAGCCTGTATAAGTTTGCCGCTTACAAATGACATTCAGCATTGATATATTTAGTAGCCAAAATTGCCTGGCGATAAGAGTAAAAAGTGTACCTCTTACATAAACATTCTTATTCGTTTTTTAATTGAATAACTTAAAACATGGTATAACCAAGATACTCTGACGATAAGAGTAAAAATAATTCCAGGTTGACATTTGTGGACATTAACGACATCAAACTCTCATTGGTGTATGTTTAAACAACTGATGAGTACTTGCTTGCTTCAGGAAAGGAGGTATCCTTTAGAAAGAGCCAAGGAAGACCATACAACTAGGAGGTCCATACAGCCAGGAGGTTAAGGTATGCTGGCAAAAGGCCCTAGTCTTCCAATACCTGTTTGCCTCACTGCATTGATCGGTCCAGTGACATCATGCATTGGTCCACCACTCCTCCGTTAGTTAAAATTTACACCAGGGTCTGATAGTGGCATGTTATCCTTGAGGGCCAAGTGTTGACCCACTCTAAGTCCTGTAGCTCTGCAGTCGGGCGAATGGCCCACACACAACCCTAGTTCACCAAGGGTCAGCAAAAATTAGAGTAGCTGTCATACAGAATTTTGTTACTCCTCTGACACTGCCAAGACAGCCCAACCACCCTCATCACTGTCTGTCCAGCAGTTCCAAGATCTACTTCGATCTAAGATAAGACTGGCAGTACTCTTGGTGTGCACCTCCTAAAGATCTTATTCTACACTGCCTCCGCTTAAAATGCCAGTCTCCTTTAACTGGAGCAGTTGCTGAGCATCCACCCAGAGCCAACTCACATCCCATTCTCACCATGGGATCTCTCTTCTTGCTATAAATAGGCTATCCTGCCCACATGTGTTCACATCTACTATTCGGTTCCATGCACAGTGGAAGGGTATTGGAGCACAAGTCAAAATATTCTCCCTCCATCAGTGATACCCTCTACTTCACAACTCCACTTCCCCTGTCAGCATAAAACTCTAAGCACCTTCCTAGGCAGTTTGGGCCACCATTAATCCAAACCTGCTTCTCATCAAGCTCAGCAAAGAACAGATCTCACCACGATAACCAGAGCAGCCAGTTTTCCCCTTGCCAAGGCTCACCTCCAGTACGCCCCAGCCATTCCTCATTGTCCCTGCACAAGGTTCCTTCTTCTGCATACAACCTTTGTAGCCCACCATTTAATCACATGTAGCATCAGCACTTTAGGTGGGCCTAAGGTTCAAAAGGTGCAGTTCCTGTATGAGCCCTATCCTAACAAATCCCAGGCCGCACAAGAGAAAACATGGATCCCTAACTGTGAGTCTGAAATGCCCCATAGCCACCTTGAGGACAAGAGCACCAAGTGAAATATCCTTGTTTAACTGTAAGTCTTCAATCTACTTCACTCACCTTTGAAGGAGAGGGCAGAATGGTTCTAAGCCTACTCTAAAGATGAAATACCATAAGCCAGGATGGTTCCAATGGTTTTGGAGTACACCAAGCTTGCACACTAGGGTCAAATATAAGAAAGAAGGAGATTTAAAATCATGTTTGACAGGAAACGATGTTAACAGGAATGAAGTCTCTGGAATGAAGCTTGAAATCTCAGTTGTCGTAATTCTGTAGCCTACTATTTCCACTAGTGTAGGGGGCAGCAATAGACCTTTTGTTTCCATGTGGTGGGACCTGAATTTCTACATACGATAGGACATTCTGGGATATGGTGATGACGTATGAGGGAGATAATAGCAGCTCTTCCTTTAGAAAGGTTACTGTAAATGTCTGAATAGCTCAGAACTCAAGAGTTGGCTCTTTAAAGGTTCATCACATGATGAATGCTATATGAAAAAGTTACCTACATGCGGTAACAATCTTTCTGGTGTATACTGTATCTAGCAGCAGACTCCTCACCTGTAGAACAAGCCCAGGCATCAGAATGGATCTGGAAACTACAAACCAATGAGGTTGCCAGTTGGGGGCGCAGAAAGTGGTGTATGGCAACGCCACTGAGGACATAAAGCACCCTCCCAGTGTATTTATGTAAGAATCCCTCAGTTTTTTCCAAGCCTTCGAGGAGATAGGGCAGATTGACGTTGATGAAAGATTGCAGTACCATAATAATGTAAGATGTGATCTTATTAACTTTCCCTGTAAGTCATGAGGTGGGCAAGCCGTGAGGAATCTGGAGGTAGATAGAGTAGCCACCAGAAAAATCGTTACAGCAGGTAGGTAACTTTTTCTTCTGATGGAACAGATGTCACAGCAATACCCTCCCCAGTAGGAGGGATAATGCATAATTAGACCAGTAAATCTTGCAAAACAGACCTGGAAACTGTCCACCCCATTGCAGCTCCGCATCCAGAGAGTAATGCTTCGCAAAGATGTGCAAGAATGCCCAAGTCTCCGCCTTACAGAGTACTGCAATCGGGACACATCAAGCATGTGCAGAAGTGGTTGACGTAGCCCTGGTGAATGGGCTCTGTCCATTCAGGAGATTTTGTTCTTGGCTAAGGTGAAGAAGGTCCTTATGAAGAGAATAATCCATCGTGATAGAGTTCTCTTATGTATTGCCTTACCTTTTTGGCACCACAGTAGCTGACAAAAAGTTATTCAGCCATCCGGAGTTCCTTGATGCGGTCCAGGTAGTAATTAACCGCCCGCCGAGGATGCAATCGATGCAACTGTTCCTTCTCTTTTGTAGGAATTATAAGGGGGGTAGGTCTGAAAGGTGATGGATTGGGAAAGATGGAAAGGAGTAACCACCTTAGGCAGGAAAGCAGCCCTGGTTCGCAACACCAACTTGATTGGAAAGAAGGTAATGAAAGGAGGGCAACAGTTAAGGGCTTGCAACTCACTGACTCTTATAGCAGACGTAACTGCAACCATAAATACAATTTGAGAGTCAATATACAAAGTTTACAACTGCGAAGGGGCTCAAACGGAGTCCCATTCAAAAACGTAAGAACCCAATTTAAGTCCCATTGAAGAACTACAAAGGAAGTGGGTGGGAAAAACACATCATGTAAATAGGGGACCTAAACAGGAACGGCTGATCTGGCAGTCAGAGGAAAGTGGACAAGGGGCTAAATAACCTTTTACAGTGCCAATGGCACATTCCCTCTGAACAAGATAAGTGCAAATTGCAGCACTTGAGACAGTTTGGACTGCAAGGGATCCACACCATTATCTGCATACCATGCAGAAAATTTGCCCTATTTGCAAAAAGAAACAGATTTAGTGGAGGGGCAACACACAGATAAGATGATGTAACCACCACCTGTGGCAGCTGAAAAGAGCTCAGTTAAACGCTAAGCATGAAAGTGGACATCTTGGAGATTGGGGTGCAGTACCAGTTCCCTCAACTGGGATCGAAGGTCCAGCCTGACTGGAGAGCTGGAGCGAGGGGCAAATGGAGAAGTGCATAAGGTCCACATGCCACACTATTCCAGGCCAATCTGGAGCAATGAGAATGACTTGGGCCCGGTCTTGGCGAATCTTTCTGAGAACTTAAAGAATCAGGGGTGTGGGGGAAAACGCATAATGCAGCTGAAAGTGCCACCTCAACTGAAACGTGTCCCCCAAGGGTCCCTTCAATGGATACTGGTGAGTGCAGAACTACTTGCACTGAGCATTTTCCAAGGAGGTAAATAAGTCTACCTGAGGAGTGACCCAATGGGCAAAGATGTACTGGACTACCTCTGGTAAAAGACGGCACTTGTGATCGGCAAGATACTGATGGCTCAGGCTGTCGGCTCTGACATTCAAAAATCCCGCAAGGCGATTGTCGGTGAGCCAGATGTGTTGGCGGTGGGTCCGTGGCCAGAGTCTCAACACTTCCAGACATAGGATGTGAGATTCTATACCCCCTTGCCTGTTCACATACCACATATCAGTTGTGTTGTCCGTCAAGATCTGAATGGGCCGACCCACAATGGTAAGAAAGGCCTGGAGCGTCAGCCAAATCACCTGCAGTTCCAGCAGGCTGATGTGAAGTACTTCCACTTCCTGAGACCAGAGACCCCTGATTTCCAAAACTTTGAGATGGGCTCTCCATCCTATGGTGGAGGCATCCTTCACTACAGTAGTCTCAGTCGGTGGGAGAGTGAAGGCCATCCCACGAGTCAGATTCACCTTGTTTCTCAACCAAGCCACTGCAGCACTAGGGGAGATCACAATGGAATCTGATAGGTCGCCCTAGTACTGAAACAACTGGAGGGCCCTCATGTGCCAATGTGCGTGCATCACTAGGAAGACTGATTAAGCCAACATACCAAGGCATCTCAGGACCCTCAGAAATGGGATTTTGGACACTCCTTGTAGATTCTATAAACAATTATTAAACCTCAATCCAGTAAGTTATCTCTTAGTTTGTACTGTTTTGCCTAGCAGCCTTCAGCAGTCTCTCAGGAACAGCTTTGCACAGATGATCCCCCATTACTCACTTGCTTTAACTAAGCCAACATTCTGTTTTTGCTTTGGAAGAAAAGAAACTTTGGCTTTTGATCACGTTTGTGAATTTACGTCTTTATACGTAAATCTGGGATTTTGAGCACAGCTCATTGGCTTTTAGCTGACCCGGGGAACTCTTGAACTGTAGAACATAAGTGACTGTTTCTGGTAAGATTTCCAATTTTCTGAAGAAACAACATGTCATATTTTGATTTCCATCTAAATCTGGTTTGCTCTGTTTTTCCTTCCATTAACTATCGCTTCTTAGTGAATTTGTTTTACTTACATTTACTGGCTTGGTAATCCCAATTAATTTGTATATAGATTAGTTTATGTTCTATCTTTTCCCCTATACACCTTACAACTGCTCAGAAGACCATTAAAATTGTTGTTGGATGGTTGCAACCTTCACAAGTTGGCAGTTTGAATTTCTTTGCAGGGTTTTCAGGGTTATTAAATCTCCCTCCTTTACATACAAAAAAAGTTAGAAACTGGAGTAGAGAAAATGCATGCCCTCTGTGGTCAAAAAGAGTGGCCTGAACATGGAGGAAGATCTAAGATGCTTTGTCGGTTACTGATGTTGCAGGCCTCCAACTTTTAGTTTTTTTTACCGTGACCCTCTTAGAGTTCTACTGATCTAGAAAAGATTGCTCTGCCTTGTCGCAAATGAAAAGATGCAAATTGTGTTAGGTCTAACTTGAGCACAGATTTTAAAGACAGTCTGGCACATGCATCAACAAAGACTTTTGCGATTCCTTAATAGCGATTTTTAAGGAATCGCAATTAAGGAATTGCAAAAGCCTATGCATGTAGGAATCGCTATAAAAATAGCGATTCCTACAAATTCCTTAATTGCGACTCGCAAATTGCGAGTCGCAATTAAGGAATGCTGTCCCATTCATTCCTATGGCCCATAGGAATGAATAGGAGATTGCATGAGCAATTTGCGAGTACCAGTAGGTACTCGCAAATTGCTCATGCAATTTCAAGGGTGCAAGGGTGTCAAAATGACACCCTATTGCACCCCTGAAATTGATCTGTGCACATATGTTGCACACACACATGCTCTAAGGGCATGTGTGTGCGCAACATGAAACTTTGAAAAATGCACAAAAGTGCATTTTTCAAAGTTTTTGCAAATTACCATGAAGTTCAACTTCATGGTAATTTGCTCCCCCTATTAGCGAAATCGCTAATTTTTTCACTTTCATGCATTGCATTTAAGGAATCTCAATTTGGGATTCCTTAAATGCAATCGCAATTTAAAGAATCGCAATTTAGAGATTCCTTAAATTGCGATTTTTGCTTTTGAGTTGATGCATCCCAAATGCAAAAATACCGGTCGCAAAGGGGCAGATTCTGAGAATCTGCCCGTTTGCGACCGGTGTTTACATTGATGCAAGTGCCTGAGTGAGCCCAAACCAAGATGTTGTAGAATAGATATAGGTTGACGTTCCCTATGCCAAGCTGTAGCCTTTAAGATCCTGGCCTTCTGACAGATCTCCAACAGGTGTTGAGTAAGGGAGGGGGAGAAGCCCTGGTCGAAATTCTGCAGGGAAACCATTGCCGCCCAGAGCCTTTCTCAATGGTAGCTGTCAAAGCTCCACCCAGACCTTCTCTAGGGAAAGACTGGCATCTAGGTCTGCATAAGCATCATCATCCAGATGGGGCAGCGGGACCATTGCTAGGAGTCTGTGATGCAGCTCAGGTCTGGCGGGCGAGCGGAGGGGTAAACCTGTTCCAAATGGGTCTTAAACATATCCACAATGCCACACTGAGTATACATCATAAGCCAATTAATCTCTAAGATGGAGTACCAAGGTGGGGGGGGGGGGCTCCGGGTTAAGGATCTAGGCTAAGACATGGCCAGGGGTGTCGCCGTCTCGATCGAACAGCCTATCTCTAGCCTCCAGGACACTGTGTTGTGTGGGCAATTCTTCTGGAACACTGTGCCAGCGCCCAGGGTCAGGTGCTGTAATTGTGCTAATTCTGCTTCCCTCAGGCCAATTCTGCTTGGACGGTGTGACGTGTGAGACCCACACTGTGCCCTCGAATCACCACCTTCATCGCCTTTTACTCCGCAGTACAATGGCAGGTGAAGTACCAGTTGATTTAAACAAATTCGGACAGAGTCTTCGTCACTGCTTTCCGGCCCTCCGTATTCTAGAGGATCTCAGGGGTGAGTTTCCGTCCAATGCGAGATCGGGTTGCTGCTCCCCAGTTGATATTGAAAGCACCGGAGCGTGGTCTGAGAGCTATCGTCACAGGTGGGTCACAAAGGGCTCCCCCATTGTTTCTGTCAGTATACTGTCCAATCTACTGTACGAGTTGTGTGTTGGTGATTAACAAGTTTTTTTAAATACGTTGTAACCTGCCCTCTCGGCTGTCCAGGGCTTAACCTATGGGTGACATATATATTAAAAAAGAAGATTTAGGCCTAGCAAAAGGTTTACTTTGCCAGGTGGAAATGGGAGTTTAAAACTGCACACATACAGGCTGCAATGGCAGGCCTGAGACATGATTAAAGTGCTTAAGTGGGTGGCACAATCAGTGCTGCAGGTCCAATAGTATTTAATTTACATGCTCTGGGCACAGGTAGTGCCTCTTTTCTAGGGACCTATAACTAAATTAAATATGCCAATTGGGTATAAGCTGATTACCATGTTTTGAGCAGAGAGCACAAGCACTTTAGCACTAGTTAGCTGTAGTAAGGTGAGAAGAGTCCTTAGGACAACAAAAACAAATTCAGCAAAAATAGGAGTGAAGGCAAAATGTTTGGGGATGACCCTGCAGAAAGGGCCAAGTTCAACAGTATACTAAAAGAAAATGGGGCAGAAACTGCTTCAGATAGTTTGGTCTGAGTGTGACTTTTTAAGTAAAGGAATTACAAGAGCTGACTTCTAAGCTTGAGGGACTACTGCCATGTCTAAGGATGTGTTACAGAGCTCAAGGAAGGCTTCTAAAAGTGTTGCCAGGACTGGATGAAAGACCTTGGGTGATGGGCATCTATGCAGAAAGGCTGATTGGGTAGACCCTCTATAGAGATTGGTTTAAATCTTGTCAACCTAAGCTCAGAGGAGGGAGAGGAGGAACATGGGCGAGCGCTGGGATCGGTATTCTGGGGCACAGCAGGAAAGGCTTGGCAATGGTGTTGACAACAAATTAGACATATTATACAATTGCTGAGAGGGTTCAAGGTGAGCATAAATACAATCAGGGTCCTGTATCAATCGAAAAATATTTTACATTTTGTCTAGAAGACTTGTGGGCATTAATATTCCTGCTGGAAAAATAGTTTGTCTTGGCTTTCTAAATCATAGTTCTATAGGTGCAGTTAGACCCCTGTAGTGTTTGTACAGAGACCTCCCAAAAGGCTTTTTCCAATTCGCAAACAGGCAGATTTTGAGAATTTGCCCATTTGCAAACAGGAAAAAGGCTTGATACATATGGCCCATAGTGAGTAAACTCACTGGCATGGTCATCTATTGAGGATGAACAGGTAATGGATGGTGATGGGAGAGTCGAAAGTTCTTGCCATAAGTCTTTTGGGCAGAGCTTGTGTCAGATGTGTTATGATATAAGGGTGGAACTGTGGTGTGGACTTTTTGGCGAGGAAAAGAGGGAGAGAGATTGTTAAAGGGACAAGGAGTCCTCTGTCCATGCTAGGGGGATGTAAGATTACATTATTAAGGATTGCAAGAAAAAGAGGAGAGCCAGGGGATCCTGCTGAGTGGGTGGAGTGTTTGGACCATTACATCATTAGAGGTGTCCACCAAGATATTGAAACCGACCAAAATCAATAAGGTGAGAGTGACTCATTCTGAAAGGGGTGAGAACATTTGCCACAGCTTCGCAAAACCATTTGCAACTGGGTGGAGGTCTGTAGCACAAAATGCCCGTAATATTTGAGGAGCTGAAAAGTTTAAAAGAAAATCTAAGTAGTTCTGCAAAGCTAAATGGATCTAGGGACAAGGCTGATATATTATCTGCGCGATGACCACCAATCTGCCCTTGCTCGATTGGAGCACGGCACGTGAAAGGTGGTACAGTCCGCCGGGTATGAGGAAATCTGACCCGGAGGCTTCTGAAGTACAGGTCTGTCTACATAGTTTGTAAGGAAGGAAGAGATCAGAGATTTTGGCAGCATGTTTAACAAGTGATCGATTTATCAGGCCGCAGTACATAGGAATGGTGGCTATGCCTTGATTTGATGTAATATAAAAGTGTGATGGACCATTGCAAGTGGGATAAGTAGGGAATGGTATTGTGTGGAAATTAGAGGAGGAAAAACAGAATGGAGTGCCAGTAAGGCCTCCCATCAGTATTTAGTGAAGTTATTTCCTGCGGCTGGGGGGCGCTAGGTGGCGCACGTCCGGAATGGGCGCCACGTTGTGAGGCTCCCGCAGTCCAGCTCTGTAATCCGATAATCATCCTGGTTCCGAGGCGGCGGACGCTCGAGACGCGCGAGGAGAGGCTCGCTGGCATGTGAGGCGGAGCCGCGGCGGAGCGGGGAGCGGTGCTGGCTGGCGATCGAGGCAGTGGAGAGGCGGGGCGAGGCACCAGAGAGACGCGGCTTATACGCGAGAGGCAGGCCGTGCTGCGAGACAGCGGACAGACTGGGGGCCTTGTGGTGAGTCCTGGCATGCGCGGCGGCTCTCTGCTGTCGGCCGCCGTGGGACGGAGGTGGGCTGCGGTGCAACTGGGAGCTCACCGGCCCGGTGACACCCCCTCCGGTGTTGGAGATCAGCGCGCGTGCCAGATTACACGCATTTCGCGGGCGTAACGGCCCGAAGCACGAAGTGAGGCCTCAGGGCGGACACCGGATCGTGACCCCAGCGCCCGGGGTGCACTACAAGCTGGCTGTCTGTGCCCAGGAGTCGGCGTTTGGAGAGGAGGGGAGCCCCTGCGGTATGGGGGATGCCTGGCTTTCTGGACCTGTGCTCCGCCGCTGGTGGGGACGGGCGCGGTGACACGGGCCGGGGAGCAGCTGAATGAAGGGTGCTGCCGCCACAGAGAATGTTGATGTGGAGGACTTCGCTGCGGCTCTGGAGTTCGCCTGTGACTGCGGTGGACTGATGAGGAGGGTGTTGGCCTCGCCGGTGGATGCCTCTTGCCAACCGCTGTGATATATTGCTTGGCGCGTAGGTTGAGGGGGGACGGCGTTGGGAGCCGACGCGCGGTGGCCTACTAGATCAGTGGGACAGAGGTTGAAGGCCCCACCTCCCCTTGCGGACAGATATGTGCGCAAGTGAACTGCGTAGTGACCTGTGACTTGCGGCCCGGAGCAGTGTGGGGCAGACCTGCGCAGCAGTGTGACAAGGAGGGGGTGGTAGTGGTGTCTGCTGCCTACTTCGCGCTGGTGCCAGCCGCAGCGGTGGAAGTCGAGGTGTTCGGCGGTGAGGGGAGTGGTGACGAGATGGGGAAGCCGGACGCACGTCAATCCCGACGGCAGTTTGAAGGCAAGAAGCCCGCAAAGCAGCAGTCGCCGGTACGGGAAAAGACGGTGGAAGACTCACAGTCGGATCCTAGGTCACAACCGGGAGTGGATCTTCACTCAATACTACTGGAAATGCGGCAGGGATTTGCGACCATTGCGGATAAGGTGGACACGATCAGCAACCGCATGGACGCGATAGCCCGCACGATAGAGGGGCATGAAACACGCCTCAAGGAAGCGGAGCACCGCATTTCCGAAGTGGAAGACACCGCGACTCAGGTACAGAAAACGACGGCGCAAATGGACAAGCTTCTCAAAGTCATAGCGGCTAAGAGCGAGGACATTGAAGCGCACAGTAGGCGCAATAATATCCGCGTTTTAGGTATACCGGAAAGTACGAATACCGGGAAGATGGAAGACTACGTTGAGAAGTTACTGACAGCAGTGGTGGGGCCTAGCCTTCTGTCTACCCACTTCATAGTGGAAAGGGCTCATCGGTCGCTGGGCCCGAGACCGGCCCCTGGCAATCCACCCAGACCCATAATTGCGCGCTTGCTGAACTATAGGGACAGAGATACTGCCTTGAGGGTGGCCAGAGAGAAGCAACAGCTGTCCTATGAAGGGATATCTTTCACTATGTACCCGGACTTCACGCTCAATGTGCAGGAGGAACGCAGAAAGTTCATGGCGGTGAAGCAGAAGCTGCGGCAAGCCCAGATCGACTATGCATTATTGTATCCGGCTCGCCTGCGCATTACGCATCAGGGAACTCAAACCTATTTTTACAAAGCCTCAGCAGGTGGAAGAGTTTCTAAAGCGGCTCCATAAGTCGCGACGACAGGCGGGGTCGCAGGAAGAGTCCCCTTAATCCTATCTGTAGTTGGTACAGTGCTCGTTGGCTCTACATGCGGCTCGCTGCCATTTGATGTTGTCTCAAAGAAGGGCACCACGGCCCAATTCGAGCTTAGACATGGTGCTGTTGGGGCGCTCGCTGAACGGAGAGCTGATGGGTTTTTCGAGAACAGTTACACGCGTCGCAGGAACTATCGAACTATGTTACAGCTGGACGCCCTCAAACTCTCTCCGGGGACGGGCTGACGGCTGTGTCCACTTGGACTGAGAGGAGGTTTCCGTGAGCCACCTGGATGCATCCCCCAATTGGGAGATCCCCTTTGTTGTTTTGTAGTTGGGTTTTGCTCCTTACCATTTGCATTTTGAGTGCTAACTGGGACACTCTAGACTGTGTGGTTCTGGTGCAGGAGCGATGGGGGGTGGGGGTGGGGGGTGGGGAACTTATTGCTGACAGGTTTGGGATGTTTCAGTGGGTGGGGGAGGGTTGGGAGGGGGAACGTATAGTTTGCGGAGAGTAAGAAATGTGGTGGCTGGGTGGTACTATGTTTGAGCCACATGTGGGATTGCCACTGTACAGGTATATACAATGTGTTAGGTGGATGCTGGGGCACGAGCGTAATGACACAGGAGGATAGAGATGTACTGAATGTGATGTCGTGGAATGTCAGGGGCTTAGGGGATCCGAGAAAACGGAGGCAGGTTCTGGCCTATCTGGACCGGCAGCATATACAAATAGCTTTGCTGCAGGAAACTCATATTAATCCGAAAGCGGTTAATACCTTTGCTAGTAAATGGGCAGACTGCCGATTATTTTCATCATACTCCTCCTATGCTTGAGGCACTGCCATTTTATTTAAAAAACGGACCCCTTTCGAGATGGCGGGAGTAGAGGTGGATCCGCAGGGTCGGTTTGTTATCACATGGGGCAGGCTGGGGAGGGATTCTGTCACGATTGTGAACTGTTATGGGCCTAATACCGATAGCCCAGAGTTTTTTACTGTACTATGGGGCAAGATACTGAATGCCGGCTCTACCCATATCCTCTGGGGTGGTGATTTTAATGTGGCTCTAATCCCGCTTTATGACAGATCTAATGCGGCCGCACACCATTACACGCAGGCCCAGGAGGTGCTTAGTGGGATCATTGCTGAGGGCGAGCTCATAGATGGTTGGAGATATACTCATCCGCAGGGAAAAGTGGGAACGCATTTTACATCCTATAGAGGGACCTGGGCAAGGATAGACTACTGTCTGCTGTCTAGGGGACTGGGGCCGTCCATTCGCAGTGTGTCGCACTTAGCCAGGACATTCTCAGACCACTGTCCGGTGAAATTAGGGATCACTCCGCCGGGGTATGGTAGCCCTAGGCCGAGGTGGAGATTGCAGCCCACAGCATTGTTGGATATGGTATTTCAGACAGAATTGGGAGAGGAGATTCAGGATTTCTTCATCCGGAACAAAGGATCAGTGGATAGCGCTGAGCTGATATGGGAAGCTTTCAAAGTGACGGTCAGGGGCTTCTGCATGTCAAAAAGCTTTGGGGTGTTGCGGGACCTGCAGAATATTCTGCGTAAGCTAAAACGGGAACTGCAAGAATTGGAGAGGCAGATGGGGAGAGGAGAGGCGGGCTCAGTGCAGGCGCAGTTTCGGGACAAACTGACTGATTATGAGGGCGCGGCACTTAGAGAGTCTAAATTTAGAGGCAAGTACTGGACAGCTTGCAAATACGGGGAGGGGGAGAGGCCGGGCAGGGCACTAGCTGAAGTTACGAGGAGCCCGCGCTTCTATACCTACATTCTAGAAATACAAGGACCTGGGGAGCTGCTGAAGCGTGACACACCAGCCATTTTAGACACGTTCATCGCACACTACGGAACTTTATACACATCCCAGCGGCAAGGGGTGCCGGAGCTGGATGACTTTGTGGGGGATATAGCGTTGGCTTGGCTGAGTGACGCGCACAGAGAATTTTTTATGCACCCCATGTAGGTGGATGAAATTAGGGATGCCATTATGCAACTGCAGAACGGGAAGGCCCCGGGTTCGGATGGTCTACCAGCAGAATTTTATAAACAATACATTGATATCATGGCGCCAGTGTTGAAAGAGGTTTATGACGAATCCTTGGAGGTGGGTGTCCTCCCCCCCTCGATGAGGGAAGCGATAGTTACGTCTCTGCTGAAACCTGGCAAGCCCCCTGAATCCTGTGACTCTTATCGTCCTTTATCGTTATTAAACTGCGATACCAAAATCTTAGCGAAAACGCTAGCTAACCGAATGGCACTACTAATGGAGAAGTTAGTACTCTTGGACCAATCAGGGTTTGTGCCGGGTAGGAATACCTCCCATAACCGTAGGACTTTATTCTCCTTAATGCAGACGGTAGACCCGGAGTTTCCTCTGGCCGCAGTGTTTTTGGATGCTACCAAGGCATTTGATTCTGTAGAGTGGGACTATTTATTTGGGGTCCTACAGAAAATGGGATTCCCGCTTGTTTACTTATCCTGGATCAAGTTACTATATACCTGCCCTACTGCCAAGATCCTAATAAATGGGCAGATGTCCCAGCCAATTGCAATCTCGAGGGGCACTCGTCAGGGATGCCCCCTATCCCCACTGCTGTTTGCCATAGCTGTGGAGCCACTGGCCTCCAGATTACGCCAAGTTCATCAAGATAAGGCATTTCGGTGCTGCATGCGGCAGCTACTAATTTCGTTGTATGCTGACGACATGACACTATATATCAGGGACCCAGAGCGGAATACGAACGCTGTTTTACGTGAGTTCATCCGGTTTGGTAGACTTTCGGGCATCAATATCAATTGGGGAAAGTCGCAATTCTTTCCTCTCACACCGGCGGTGTCTAGATTTCCTTTAGATTTTCCGTTGGACTGGTGCGATAGTGATTTGCGATATCTGGGCATACAGATCACCAGAGATAAAGAGGAAACAATACGGGCTAATTATGGTACGGCTATCACGCGACTAGCGGCCAGCGTTACACGCTGGATCTCGCTGCCGCTCTTGCTAGCGGGGAGGGCTTCCCTCATTAAAATGATTGTATTACCGCAGTTACTTCACCTTTTCCTCAACATACCGTATCGCCCCGGGCAGCATTTCTTTAAAGTGTTGCGCTCAGAGTTGATTCGACTAGTGTGGGGAGGGAAGCAGCCACGACTTAAATGGACGACTTTAATACGACCGTATGATCAGGGGGGCTTTGATATCCCTGATTTCGAACTTTATTTCCTGAGCACGCAGGCGCATTATGCCTATTACTGGATATATCCCCCCAGATATATGCCGCAAATAGCGGTGGAAGACTGGCTGGCAGACCCGATCCCACTGAGTGGCTTGATACATGGGGCTGCGCGGTCCCGCGCGACGCCACCAACTACTATCACAAGCACGGTGGATGCTTGGAATAAGATAGCGGATTTGTTGGATGTGCTGGAACTGTATTCCCCCAGATTGCCGCTGACATATCATCCCAAGTTGACCTTGCTGCAGGAGAAGGGGTTTTTGGAGTTATGTCGGCGAGTCCGAGTCTCCACATGGGGAGACCTGTTTCACGCTGGGGAATTTCGCACATTAGAACACTTTTCGCAAGGGGTGCAGTGCACACCATTGGATGTGTTCCTGTATGTCCGCCTAAGACAGGGTATGCGTTCGATTGTTCCGGACTTCCCGCAGGAGCCCCCAAGTCTGGTTCCGCTGCACAACCTGCTCACCTCCAAAGATGGAAGAGATCTAGTATCTACTTTATACACTGCTATACGGTCTAACAGAGACGGGAACACCTGCCCGGCGCGAGTACAGTGGGGGGAGGAGCTTGGGGAGGAACTCACTGACGAACAGTGGCAATATTGCTGCTCGCAGACGCCGCGGATATCAGCGAGCTGTAGGCTGCGAGTCATACACTATAAATACCTGCACCGTCTTTATTACACACCACTTAAGAAGCACAAATTTAAATTAGCCACAACTGACAGATGTGAGCGAAGTCATCAATCGGAAGCAGGGTTCCTGCACTTAGCGTGGGAATGCCCGAAAATACATGGCCCCGAAATTTAAAGAGTGGTTGGCAGACCTAACATATTGTCAAGAACAGTCTGCTATCTATGCCGAGATGGTACCAACTGCCTCCAAACCCAGAGATATATGGCAACCGCTGCGGGGATACCTACTCATGCAGGACTCGGTAGATGGGAATGCTACTCCGCAGGCAACGGCGTAGAGACGGACAGGGCTGTTGTGCAGGAGGGTTCGCTGGCAAAGATCACAACTTGGTGTATCTGTGGGTCCGGATGGCCGAATAAATTCTTGAATACTGACACCGGGGGGTTGGATTGCTTGTCTCTGATTGCAATGTGCCTAGTAAACTACCCCTAGCCCACGCAGAATGTTATGACAGTACGATATGTGTTGTATATGCTTTCTTTTTTGTATTGGTATGGCTTAAAAGAATGACTAAATTGCGGATGGAGCCGATGGTGTGCCAAGCGACAGAAACCACTGGAATGTACTATGGCTCTTCACACATTGTAATGCTATACGCTGCTGTATGTTATGTTAAAATCATAAATAAATTTAAAAAAAAAAAAGTTATTTCCTGCGGCTGAAGAGTTAGGCTGAGGCTGCAAAGATGCATCGCGGCTGGCATAGGTCGTTGTCAGAAGCAGACGGCGCAGACAGGACTGCCTTAGGTGAGGCTTCAGTGTACCAACAGTGCATCTGAATGCCCATCAGCTTTAAATGGCTGCTGCTCAGCATCAAACAAGGGTGGGTTTGGCCAATACCTACCATCAATCAATCGGGATTTAAGAAACCAGCCTCATCACCCGATAGGGTATCCAGGCACGTGCGAGTCACACAGGCCTATTCGAACAGCCAGGTCTTGAGGGCCATTCGGAATTCCAGAAGTGAGGTGATGGTGCGGAGTTGCGTGGAGAGGCTGCTTCAGGTCTTTGCTGTGATGTGGGAGAAGGAGCGTCATCCACTTCTGTTTCGGTAGATGCAGGGAATATGGGCAAGTGAGAGGTAGTCTGCTCGACGGTTGATGGAAGTTTAGGTGGTGGTTAATATAGACGGGTGCATGGTCATGTAAAGCCTTGTGTGAGTAGGTCAGCAGCTTGCTTGAATTGGCATCTCTTCTGTATGGAGAGCCAGTGGAGTTGCCTGAGGTGGGGTGTGATATGGGTTTGTCTGGGAAGGCCCAGGATCAGTCTGGCTGTGGCGTTCTGTTTCATCTGAAGACTCTGTAGGAGGGGTGCAGCAATTCCTACGTAGAGGGTGCAGCCGTAGCCCAGTCAGCTGGTGATGAGGGCCTGTGTCATGGTGTGTCTTGTGTGTAGGAATAGCCACCTGAAGATCTTACATAGCATGCACAGACTGAGGAAGCAGGCGGAGAAGACGATGATCTGGGATTTCATGGTGAGCTTGCGTCAATGACGCTTCGAGGTTTCTGGCATGGTCGGAGGGAGCGGGTTCCCGTCTTAGGTCTGATGGCCACCAGGAGTCGTTACATGTGTTGCTGTTGATGCCGAAAATCAATCCTTCTGTCTTGTCTGTGAGTAGTGACAGGCAATTCTTCTTCATACAGTCGGTGACGCTTGTCATGCATCTGTGGAAGTTGGCTCTGGTGGTGATGGGGTAGTCGGTGAGTGAGAGTATGAGATGGGTATCATCTACGTAGGAAATTAAGTTAAGACCGTGGGATCTGACGATGTTGACCAGAGGGGTCAAATGTGCGTTGAAGAGTGTGGGGCTGAGGGATGAGCCTTGGGGGACACCACAGGTGATCTTGGGTTCGGAGGTGAAAGGTGGAAGATGGATACTCTGGGTTCTTCTGGTGAGGAAGGAGGTGATTCATCACCACATTGGCATCCCCTTGGATGCCAATGTGGTGGAATCTTTCAATCAGCGTGTGGTGAGATACGGTGTTGAATGCTGCCAAGAGGATGAGGAGGATCAGAGTTGCTGTTTCTCCTTGATTGAGGATAGTTTGGATGTCATCGGTGGCTGCCATCATGGTGCTTTCAGTGCTGTCATTGCTGTGGAAGCCAGATTGGGAGGTGTTGAGTTGCTGGTTGTGCACCAGGTGTGTCAAGAGTTGCTTGTTGGTAATCTTTTCCAGTACTTTCTCTGGGAATGGGAGCAGGGAGATTGGCTGGTAGTTTCTGAGTTCGCTTGAGTCGGCAGAGGGATTTTTGAGTAGTGGTCTGACTTCGGTATGTTTCCAGGCATATGGAAATGTTTGTGTGGCAATAGTGGTGCAGAGGAGGGTGGTGAGATCCTGGCCGATCCTTTGGTTTCTGACGTGAATAAGTGGCGCGAACATTGGTCTGTGGTAGCTCCTGAGTGGATGGATTTCGTGGTGGAGGAGGTGCCCTGGGTGAGAGGAGGTTCCAGGTGGTCAGCCTCTGGTTCGAGTCTGTTGCGGTGGCAGTGTATCTGTCAAGGAAGTCTGTCAGTGTGGGATGGGGTTTGAAGTTTCTGTATATGGTTGTGGAAGAAGTCGGCGAGGTTGTCGCACAGCTCCTTTGAGGTGGTGATGTTGTTTTCGCTGGCAGCCTGGTTGGAGAATTCCATATCAAAGTTGAAAAGTTATTTGGTGTTGTTGGCGCTAGTTTTGATGCGTGCGGCTAGGGCTGTCTTCTTTGTTGCCCTCAACAGGCACTGGCAGAGTTTGAGGGAGGTCTTGAAGTCTGCCCTGTCAGGGGTGTCCTTGCTGGCACGTCATCTCCTATCCAGCTGTTTTGTGTTTTGTTTAGCTGTTTTGAGTTCTTGAGTGTACCAGCTGGCCTTTTTGGAAGATTTTCTCCGGATGTTGATCTTGATGGGGACAATGCTGTCGGCACCGTTGGTGACCCAGGCATTGAAGTTCTCCACTCCCTGCTTGAGGTTGGGGGAAGTAGTGGGTCTGGAGGAGTTGAGGGCATCCTCCCAGCTGGTCTCTGAGATTTTGTTCCAACTCTGTAGGGGGCACTGGTCATCTTGGGGGTGGCGGTGCGGGGCCTGGAGATGCTGAAGTGGATGATGGAGTGATCGGTCTATGTGAGCTATGTGCCGTGGCTGTATTTGACGTGGTTGCTGGAGGTGAAAATGGAGTCCAACATGTATCCTGCGGCGTGTGTAGGGTCGTGGACGATCAAGGTCAATCAAAGGCTGCTCATACTGTTGAGGAGGTATGCAGTGTTGTTGTTTTTGGGGTCGTTGATGGCGAAATTTAAATTGCAGCGGAAGATATAGTCCTAGGAGTCTAAGTCTAGGGGAGCAATGAAGTCTGCAATGGTTTTGCAGAAGCTGAAGCGCAGGCATGGGGGTCAGAATGCAAGGGTGCCTTTGATGGTTGTCTTGCCATCCATGTGGAGTTCGAAGTGGACATGTTTCATGTGAGTGGTGGTGGTGCACTGTAAGGTCTCCTTGTGGATGCTGGCTGTTCCTCCGCCCGGCTTTTTGGTGCAGTCTTGGTGAGTGATTGTATATCCGTTGCGGATTGCTGTGGCAATGACTGGGGCGTATGTGGGGTTGAGCCAGGTCTCGGTGAGGAAGGCGATGTTGTGTGCAAGGATGGTGGTGAGGTCCCATAATTCGGTGGAATGCTTGCATAGTGAGAGTGTGTTAATAAAGTGTGCATGCGAGTTGGTGTTCAGGTGGTGTTTGGGTGGGGCTGGTCGGTAGGCTGGTTTGTGTGCTGTGACAGTGGGTTCAGGTGAAACATCCTACAGCGGAGCATGGGTCGGCGTGGTGCCAGTGTTTGTTGCAGCATCCGGGGTCGAGGGTGTAAGGCTCAGCGATGGTGTATCTTTGGGGGTTGGGGGAGCCAGGGAATTTGGCACTCGGCGCAGTCCAGGTGCAGACATGCTTGCTTTTGGAGCGCCAGCAGCGCGGTCGTGCTGCAGCCTGCATTAAGTAGGTCTTGGGGTGGGCAGGGCTCCTCTTAGCGGGAAGAAGAGTGAGTGCAAAACCCTAGGCAGCGGCAGTGTCACTGGATCAGTCTCGAAAAAGCAGGAATGGAAGGCCACGAGTAAGTGACAGACTAGGTGTCCAGATGCCTACAATGCAATACGGTGTCAAAAAGAATGGAGACCAAACAAAGACTAACGGAGCTTAGCTGTTGTGAACACCATGATGGCCTCCATTGCAGTTAACTTATTTTTGCTTCAACTCTGCCTTCAGTCTGTTATCTGTAATAGAAAGTGTGAAGCTCCTAACAACACACAAAAAATGCTGTGTTTGCCATGGTTGCCTGCTGTCTAGGCTGACATGTTTTAGCCACTTTCGTTATTAACAACATGACACCTTATTTAAAGTTAAACATGTGGATAGATATGATGTACTTTCGCTATGATAATTTAGTCTTGGAATAAATACAGTGTTTCCAAGCTCTTTTGTTTCAAAACAAGAGATAGACTCAGTGTTTAAGTCCTAATCAAACCCTAGAAATTGACAACTGACTAGGAAAGGTATTTGCGCTAGAATTATCGCAAGAGGTCAGGTCAGATATCCGATCCAGCTATTCTTAGTTTAAGAGCAAACGTTTGACTCCGGGATCTGGGCTGAAGGTGTCCTAGAAACTCCTGGTTATTGTGCTTAGCCGCCGAGGCACCATACCTACTGGAAACCAGATGAATAACCAAAAGAAGTAAAGCAAAAAAAAAAAAGAGAGAAAATAGTCAAACATAAAATGATTAAAAACAAGTTAGAGTCCTAAATTGAGCCAGTCACCTTGGTGTATACAGGGTAAGTAAAAGTGCACAAAGTACTCAGAAGGAAATCAATTGGTAATTGTCTCAAGTTGTGCAGATTACGGCTTTCTCTATCGGTCTCTACCACAGCTGTGCACCCAGCAGCTTCAAATGGCCACCCCTCCACATGGAGCAAAGGCAGACATGGCCAAGAGTTGCCAAGCAACACAAAGTGTTGCTGAATAAATGTATGTCAAATACAAACTAATGTAGCCCAGCACTCCTGGTGCCTAGCTCCCAAGGTACCACATCCTACTGGAAATCAGATAAATAAAACAAGTAAGGCAAAGCGAGCATGAGAAAGCATTTAAATATAAAATGACTAAAAACAAGCGAGAGGTTTCGAGCGATCAAGGCACTTCACTGGCTACTAGGGAAATAAAATCCATTTGTAATTGTCTGAAGTTGCGAAGCCTAAGGATTTCTATTTCGGTCTCTACCAGACCACGCGACCAGCATCTTTAAATGGCGCCGCTTTAAATTCAGCAAAGTTGGGTGTGGCCAAGAGTTACTAAGCAAAGCAACACATTGCAGAAAAGAATGGAGACCAAACATGTACTGGTGCCAGGGACTGACCAAAAGAACCTGCACTCTTTATACTGTCATTCTTATGATAACCTGGAAATGACCCCACATAGTGAGATGAAATATTTAGCTACTAAAGTGCGCACCCTTAGTCCCCGCCGTCCCAAATTCTATGCACCTGATCTGCTGCTGGCTGAGGCACCCACAGGGGGCCATCTAGAGAGGTCAGCACTCTAGTGTTGCCTGGGCACCCCACACCCCCGCCCCCTTCAGGGGCAGGAACTCTGGTTGGAGTCCCCCTCCCATCTCCAGCCTCGTTGCAGCGCACGAGGGGCGTCACTTCCTGGGTGCCCAGGACTTGGGGGAGGGTATATATCCCTCCCCTACCATTTTCGCGTCCTCTTTTGATCGCCGCACACGCCGTTGTTTGGTTCGTCCTGTTGACGCCGTCGTATCTGGGTCTTGCGTCGGTGTCCGATGAGTGTGTGGGCATTGTCGCCCCCCCATCCAAGTATTTCCCATGCTGCTCTGGCCCCCGACAGCGTGTTTGAGACGGGTCGTGCTGGGCAGGGGTTTGGGACTCGTGAGGTCCCCCAGCCCCCTGGCCTGGCGGTGTGTTGTGTGCGGGGGAAGCAGCATGGGTCCGCGGCCAGGTTAGGCTCAGCTTCTCGCAAAGCTTGGGGAGGGGGCGGTCACAGAGTGGTATTGGCCGGTGTGGCAGTGCTACGAAGATCAGTCTGCAAATAGCAAATGAGGCAGAATCAGGCGAGTAAATTGCTTGTCGAGGCTCTTTTAGAAATATTTTGTTTTATTGACAGTTAAAGCACATGCTTCCCTTTTGGTTTAAACTTCAGACTGAAAATTTCACTCCTTGCACACACCCGGGCTACATTTTTAGGTCTCGCTGGCGTTGCAGCGTGAAGCGCTGCCGCCAACGAGACTATTATTGCTGTGTTTACTCCCAAGGGAGACAGACCTGGGCACGAGCCGATTCTGGTCTGGGCACGAGCCGATTCTGGTCTGTGAACGCGCTTCACAGTGGAACAGCTTGTGCGCGTTAATTCCAGTTGAGTGCTCGTCTCCGGAAGACGTGCTGCGCATTAATTATAGTTGAGTGCTCCAGCAGCCTGGGGCGCCTGTCGACATGCTGTGCTAATGATTACTGTGGGGTCTCATGCTGTGATAATTCTCACTTTCTGTGTTGTGATCGGGAGCAGGCGTATTACTGGCGCTACCGCCACGCCTTCATTAGTCATAAAAGCTGCATGGCAAGCGATAATTAGGGCGGCATGTTTTAGGACATTTTTAGCACTTACTTTGTTTACTTAGTGCTATTAGTGATATCTTTTGTGCATCCAATGCTCTATTTAAACGTGCAGCACTGAACATTTATAAAGAAGGCGAATCAGCGACATTCATTGGAGACACGACCTATTTGAAGACGCTTGTTTTACTGGGGTAAATTCTGTGAACTGTTTAGTTTGTTTACTTTATTATAGTATAACTGGCAGGGTTGGCTAAATTATGCGAGAAAAGGAAAAATATGCAGGAGATGATGGTATGAGGCAAGTGTGGCAAATGTATAATTATGCGTACACCATATAAAAGCAAGTTGCAAAATGTCCGGTGTTGGGCGGATGGGTTCACTGTGCTGTTGCATCGCCTGTAGGTGTTGTTATGAGTGCATGTGACTAGCTGGCGACATGTCCTTGTACTGTTACTTGCCTTTGCACTTGTTTTGTTTTGCATATATATATAGCACGAACTCGACCCGAAGTTTATTGGAGCGCTTTACACGAGCACCGTATTTACATTATACATTCAGGCACGGGGAGATTACGTGATTTGCCCAGAATCACAGGATGTTGATGCGACCTCGGGGCTCAAACTCTGGTTTCCAGCACCAAAGTCGGCAGTTTAGCCGACGGACCACATCCTCGCCCTTGCCCTGCTGATTTTCAGGAACGGCTGCTCCGTCTTCACAAGGGTCAGGCGAACTATGACTCCGCTGCCTGACCTGGAACAGATCTGTTAGGTGTTTGTATTTATTTTTTAGTTTTTTTTATTTAGTGCAAACTCAATCCGTAGGTATTGAAGCACTTTACATGTATACCACATCCATTATAGAAGGACACATTCATGTTTGGTAGGTACGTGGATATTAAGTTATTCATAACCGGCGGAGCCAAGGCTGGTCTCTCTACCTCTGTGACTCCTGTTGCTGCTCGCGCCTCGTGTATAGCTGGTTTTCCTAGTTATCTGGCGAATACAAAAGCGGGCTTTGCTGTGTTTCTGTTTAAAGGCTACACATAAGGTGCTCAACTGATCGAATTGTAACCAGCTGTCCAACACAATACCGGCAGAAGGGCTCAGTGAGACGTACACTTGTAAGGGGCAGAGGTTACACTCCCGGCAAGTCTGCCTCAGCCTTCATTCTTCCGAGGTGGATCAATTGAATACCATTGATTGGGTAGTAGTTATATCTGTTAACCGAGCGTAGAAATGGAGCAAATTTAATACGGAGGGCTATTTGAAAAGTATAATTTTTTTCCAATGTGCCAGATGAATTTGTCTTTATGTTCTTGGGACTTATAAGAATCTTGTAGTGTGTACATCAGGCGGGTCATGTGTCTTTGGAAAACTAGCACCTTTTTGTGATATTGTAGTTGCATGATAGTTTCACATTATAATAGTGGGGGCTCGGATGTCAAACCTCCTTTCCGGGTGTTGGTCCTTGCCAGCAGCCATCACCCACTGCCAAAGACCTGCTTTTTAAAATGTATATCACCTGTCCACCTCCTTCCCCTTCCGGCACCCCCCTCACTAGTGCCCTCTCTCCCTTTCGTTTTCACCCTTCCAGCCTCTCTTCCCCCGTTCTCTCTTGGTCCGCCATTTCTCTCCATGCCCCCATTTCTCTCTCCCTGTGCCCCCTTTCTCTCTCTCCCTGTACCCCCCTTACTCTCCATTCCATTTTCCCGTGACCCATAGCTTTGGCTGCAGGTGAGTTGGCACAACTCCTGTGAGAGAAGTGTCTCTAGATTAGGTGGCACGTGCCCCAGGCGTTTGTCTGTTACACAGAAAACCACGTCTCCGTTAAACTGCAGTTTGAAAGTATTTTTGGTTATTGTGTTTATTTACTGTACCAAATGAATCCTGGTGGAACCGGGAATCTTATGCCAGAGCATCCCAGGAATCCAAAAAGTAAAACTGAAAAAACACATTTTGGAGAAAAATCATGTGATGTTGCAGAAATCGCTTCATCTCTTAGTGGTGTTTAATGTAGGTTCACTTACAAACCCCAGCCATCATATAAGGTCTCTGGAATGCCTTAGACCTGGCAGAGTCTCTTGATGCCCATGAGCAACAGTAAAGAGCATGTTCACCGCTGAAGAGAGTGACCACTTCACCATTCATCCCTTTGTGCCTGCAAACAGAGCTGAATACTTCACCTTTCACCACTTTGCATCTGCAAACAGAGCTGACCACTTCACCAGCTGAACAACATTTGCACAAGCGTCGCTGACACCCTGTACTACCGATCTTTTTATTGCATATTATGCCCCAACCACTTCAAGTACATTTGTTGTGATCGGTAGTCCCTGTCCCCTGCTATACATGCCATCGTAAATTTTTAGATCCTGTCTTTTGTATTTTTATTCATCCATTCACACTCCTTTACGTTAAAATAGCCATAGCTTTACTGTACAGTTGCTAGAATAGCTTATAATATGGTATAGTGTGTAATTTTTAAATAATCACTCCACTGCAAACAAAAACATTGATAAAAAACACTGCCATTTACAATGCCAGTAGCTCCAACTGCAACAAATGCGAGACCTATTGCATGGCAAATGCTTGGTTTTTTTTGGCACTATGTGTACGAAATGGCCAACCCCAGTTCACTTCTCTAAGTTCTTTTGTGTGCTCATACTTCATTGTGTGAAGCAGCGCCGCCACCTTGTGGTAGTAAAATATTTATCTAATGTCAGAAGGTTGTTACCAGATCCGATCGTATGACATTTATCCCCTTCCCCGCTCATGACGGAACCGCTCCGTCATGAGCCACGGTTGCCGTGTGCTCATGACGGAGCGGTTCCGTCATGCCACGACCGTTGGCGGCCGCTCCGCCCACGCGGCGCTGTTTCCTCGCCTGTGCGGGGGGACAACGCAACTGGGCGGAGTCATGACGGAACCGCTCCGTCATGAGCACAGCTCAACCGTGGCTCATGACGGAGTGGCTCCGTCATGAGCACAGCGCCACCGCGCAGCCCCCCCGCACCCCCCAGCGCTGCGAAGGGGTTAACCTACTACGTTGACAACAAGAGGCAAAATGGGCACAGATTTCTAACTAGTCATCACGTAAATTAATCTGTGCATTATGCCTCGACGTGATATTTATGTTTGCTTGTGTACATTAGAATGCTATTCACTCATACTTATCTTTTCCACCGGCTGCTGGGCGTGCTTCGTGTAATCCTGTTGTATGCAGGTAGTGTGAGGCGGGCCAGACGAACACTTCGTGAAGTGTGGTTGGGTATCGACTGGGGACAGGTTTGTCCCGTACAGACCCCGGACTGCCTGGACACGCTGTCCAGCCTCACGGGGTCGTCGTCGCGAGGGATTCGAATGTTGGTGCGGGCCGGGAGGGGCCTTTGCCCAGGCAGACAAACCTCCTTGTAGTGGAGGACTGGCGGCAGAGGGTGTCCAGGGTTCCCTTTTACAACTATGTGCGGGAGTTGGTGCCGGCGGCGGCTGCCGCCTGACTGAGGCAGGTTTCCCGGCTGGCGAGGGGTTTGTAGTGGCCCGCGGCTTGGTCAGGCCAGGGCCCGACGTGTTTGTCGGACACCTGGGTGGCCTGCCGAGGGTCAGCTGGGGATGAAGGTACAGTTGGTAGTTTGCGAGGCCCTCAGTCTCCCCTAGACGGCCTGCCCTTAGGCCCCCCCCATTGGCTTACCTTACTTTCTATCATAACCAGCAGTGGTCTGCGCTGGTGTAATTCTGTGCAGCGCACTCGTTTTATCTCCAGTTTGGATTAGTCTGTACAGTTGCCCTTCAATATGCGGTCAGAGCGAAACGTCCTGTTAACCTCACCATTTAAAAAAATAATATAAAAATCATGCTTGTCTGGTGTAAGGAGCCAGATGCAGATGTAATTGTCCATTGCGTCCGATATTAGCTGTATGTAACACCTCTCTGAAAGTGCCCCTTTTACGTCTGATGGGGTATTTTTCACCGATTTCAGATCTGACGTGGGTGCAAAGATTGACGAGGTGCACGATGGTTTGACAATAATATTAGTGAGCTGCTGCTGTATAATCTAATATTGAAATGGGTATCTTCCTTATTATTAGATCTAACCCATGTAGGATTCGGACCAGTGTGCCTGTGCACTGTCATGAACCTGGTTCCGCTAATACACATCTGAGTACCCTTTAACCTTCCATGAGTATTGAAAGTGCATCTCTTGTGACTCGTTCAAAGGTTATGCTGACCGGCTCGTTTTCTCGTCGCTGCGGGCTAGGTGGTGCAGTAAAGGCCAGCGGTGCCAGATCTCAGTTGGTGGTGTAAGGAAGGTCTGGGTTTCTGGGGCTCCAAAGCATAGGGGGGGCTCTGAGCGGGAACCGGCTAGATGGCGGTCAGCTAGTTCTTAGTTGAGGTTTGAGCTTTATATGCAGGCAGGAAGTACCCAAACAGATTCTGCAGTCTTCCTCCAGGGAATGTTCCTGCCACCGGGCAGCACTGCCCCTTGTTTCATTTTACATTCGGGCACACAATCCCCCCCATGCCAACCATATGAATAGGTCCATCTGCAACACACCTGGTGTCATGTGCAATGCTTTAATACCTTGGGCAGCATGTGCGCACGGGAGTAACACCTCAAAAATATTATTGCTTGGGATTAGAGAGAAAGGGAGATCTGGTAGGGATGATTTAGACATAGTGCATTTCATGCCAGATCTGAAACGGGGAGCAGGATACCCGCTGGATTTCTGCGGGCGCCGGCTTGATCTCGGGCGGAACCTAGAATTACTCACAGTTTTAAGGGCATTCCAGCCCTGCCTGCTGAGGCCTCCCACTCAGCTGCTTGTGGTATCTGAGGCTTGGCTTTAGTGCCACACAGCATTACAATGCCTAAAATGTACGTGCTTCACGGGGGTGTGCAGCTGGTACGTGCCAGGTGTATGGCAGATGTGTTGACTTAAACCCTACCAGGCACTTGTACTAATTTAACCCATGTGCAATAATAAGAGAGTAGTTGAACTATCAGTTCACCACATGGGACAACAACCTCACATTGTGTAACAGTTATCTGATGCCCAACCCCTGTCATCAGAGGGACCACGGATAGGGAACATACCAGTTTCACATATTAGTTTCACAGCGTTTGTGTGGCACTAGATGAACGGACACACGTGAACGTAAGGCCTCATTGGCGCTTTGTCTTTGCAGTACATTCTCACCACAGAGAGCAAAGACAGGCCGTAGCCCTTTATGGAAGGTTTATTTGGCTGTGTGGGATCTCTCAGCGCTGTAGTAGGTGAGTGTTTTGACACAATTTCCATATGCCTGAAGTGTGGCGCGGGTACAAGTTTCACAAAGCCAAAATAAAGTAAGGAACTTGATGGCAGATAGGGATGCCAGCATGGCGACACAGCATCTGTCAGGCAGATGACTGATGGGTTTGTAGGATAAGGACTGGGTGATCCACCCTTGTCTTGGTTTAGGCGAGGTGGCACACCGAGCGGCCTTGTAGGGCATGAGTTAGCGTAAATTCACTACATGTCTATTGGCTGGCGCAGCACTTGGTCATCAGTCTGTACCTTGTACTGGGGATCATCCAGGTTACAAAGAGCGGCAAGGATAGCCAGGGCTCCCCCCCCCCCTATTTTCGCTGCATCGGTGGAGCAGTGGCAGTTGTGGAGGATTAGTAGGCATGTGCACCCCTGCTCAGTGCCAGCAATGGGGTCTGGGAAGGACCCGGCTGTTACAGGGCATGGTCAAGCGCAGTGTCTGGCGAACCTCAGCCTACATTATTCTCAGGGGGCACTCAAGCTTCAGGCAGGGGGCGTTGTCATGGGTGGATCCTTCAGTGGTGCCTTGGTGAGTGACTTGCGCAGGGGGTTGGGTTTGTGGTGCCTTTCCTTTGGAGTTGGGATGTTCGGTGTAAACCTCGGTGTCCTGTTTGGCACCTGGGTGGCATGCGCCGTGAGAAGTCTGTCTCGTATTATTGCATTGAGCGAAGATTTTGCTGCTTGGCCAACAAGGTCCTGTGGCCACCAGGAGTTATGCATGTGGCCCTTCTCAATGTCTCATTGATGAATGTGCTACTGATGACAAATGGTAAAATGGTTGTAGGTTTTGGCCGGGGCTCGCCATGTATGGTTTCATCTTTCTCACCTAATACTTGTGCATTATCGGCCTAGAAGCCAAGTATACGTCACGGGGCTCTGCTCACACCAAAGTGGGCCAAGATCACACAAAGCACAGGATAAGAGTGCGGTGTCAGTCGTTACTGGATGGGGACATAGTCAGATCTTACTGGCTAGTCAATACTTTTAAGGCGGTCTCGATGCATAGAGTTTCGTGTTGGTCTAATGGTTGTAATTACTGATATCGATATGTCTCCCTCATCTTCATTGTTTGATTTTGCTCGCAAGAAAGTGTCAGTCACAGTCCTTTAAATGTCACTCATAGTTGCACTGTAATGAGGAAAATGTCACTAATAGCACACTGAAACCTTGGCAGCTATGGATGGGGGCTCTTGGTTGGCTTTGCAACTGAGCTAGAATTGTGGCTTATTTATCTGATGCAAATAGAAGCATTGACTAAGCCAAAAGATGGATTTATGTAGGTGTAGTGTTCCTTTTGTATTAAATATAGGGATGCAATGACATAGCGGCAAAATACCAGGCAAGGGCAAGGCACGGCATTTTCGGCATGCTTGGGGGGCGCTGACTCATTTAAAACATGGCATTTTGAAGGTTTGAGATCAAAAGTGCATTTACTTGTAATCAACAGCACAGGCTGTAGTACTACCAGCCGCCCTGGGCCAAAATTATTGGGAGCATCTGTTCCGAACGGCTTTTCATTGATACAGTCCGTTCTTTCATGCCCACTTTGAGGTCGGGCACAGACACACTCGTCCAAATTACGAATGTGTACATCCAATATGCGGGGACGGTGACGCGCTTTCAAATCTGTAACACAGGAGCAGCTAGTTCTGTTGCCAATGGCCCCTATTGGAGCACAGGGTATGCCCACACCTCGACGCTGGGGGCTGTGCTGAGCATGTGGCGTGGTGCATCAGGAATGCAGCTAAATGTGCTCTCTGCAAACAGGGGCAGGTTACAAGTCGCTTCATTTAAAGACATATTCTCCTGCGCTTTGGCCAGGGCAGCAGGCGGGTTGTGGTAGTTGTCATATTACAAGTTTGCTGCAGTGCATAAAAGTTTGGTAAACACTGTGTTAGAGCCAAATGGCGACTGGGTATAATAGATCAGTGGGCATTCCCAATATTCAGGAAAGGGCAGGTATTTGCACATAACTTTCCCCTCTTTCCACAGACTTGTCTGCCCCCCTGGGTTATCCTTCTGCGGGCTAGAACCAGACAATAGAAGGGGCATCTTTTGGGACTGGGGTCCCTAACACATTGATAGTCAAGCGCTGGGGTAGATGTAACATGAAAGGCATGGTCACTACTTGGGTTGTCCCCAAGTTCTGGGGTCAAACTGGGTTGGAGCATTAAGTCTTCAGTCCTTAGGTAGCATCCAGCAACCCTTCAATCCAAGTAGGGCAGTTAGCGATAGATAAGTATCAGCGAGTGGGTAACATACACTGGCCGTTCAGTGACATCGTGCGCCGGGGGCATGCACGCTTCACTAACACCCAGAGCCGCAACCAGAAGGGTGCCAAGTGTCTAAAGACAGTAAAGAGGTTAAAGATATGTGTGTCTCTGGCGTGCAGCTGGGTGGAGCCAGTCCCATTTAGATGCAAAAAGAGGCACAGGGTCAGACTGATTTGCATATGGCCATGTCTGAACTGGGGGGGCGCAGAGAGCTTGCTATGTCAACACTCCGTCCAACATCCCCTTTGGTATTGCTTTGTTCACCCTAAGTAGGCAGGGTATGCCAAGACGTGGGTCCCTTGCTCACTTTGCCACTGGATTCAAGATAGCCTGGCCGATGAGGGTTATGAACCCGAAACCGGTCCCAGGATGCTTGTTTCCGGTCCTGGGAAGACATGGCTTGGCAGTTCGGGCTGGACTGCTCCCATGAGGCACAGGGTCAGACTGATTTGCATATGTCCATGTCTGAATTGGACTGGTGGAGTGAGCTAAGAAGGACGATGGATTAAACCCAGATCAGTTGACTGGGGGTGAGTGTTTGATTTGGTCAAACGTTCCGTCCAACATCCCCTTTGGTATCGCTCAGTCCCATTTAGAGGTACACCCGGGTGAAAATGGTGTGCTCCTTCTGGTTCCCATGACCTAGACGGTGTGTGGCATCTCCCACATCAAATGTTAGGCACCATATTACAGACAGTGCGTCCTGTATCGAATCAGACAGATTCTCTAAGTGGGTATGCCTAGGGGGCTTCACCAGAGGGAGCTGAGCGGGCGAAATTCCCATAAGGAATAAGGGATGCAGGGCAAGTGCTGGAGCGCAGCCTTGCTCATTGTCTCATATGCCTAGTTATGGACATTCCTGTGCGCCTTGATTTAGCAAGCAAGGGACTGTGCCAAGGTTAAGTATATCCTTCTCGCCCTAATATCCGAAGTAGGCAATCGGGGGTATGAACGGTCTCCTAACTAGTGAGCTGCTGTCCCAGAGATGGGAGACACGTGTTCAGACGCACACGGTGCTAGAATGGCGGCAGCTAGTGTGATCAACAAATAGGTGGGGTATTGTGAGCCAGGGTGTCTGAAACTGTCGTGGGGTGAATACTTCACAGGCCAAAAGGACTTTTTATTTCATCCTACACTAGCTGATCCAAGCTAACGTCAAGGGCGTACTGCTTAAATCAGACAGATTTTCTAGCTTGTATGCCTAGGGGGTTCCACCACAGAGGGAACTAAATGGGCAAAATTCCCATAAGGAATAAGGGATACATGGCAAGGGCAGGAGGGCCCCTTGCCCATTGTCACACACTTCTAGTTATGAACACTCCTGTGCGTCACGATTTAGCAAGCATAGGGACTGTTCAAAGGTTAAATATAATCCTTCTCGCCATAATAGCCAAAGTAGGCAGGCGGGTGGGGGAGTGGTCACCTAGCAAGTGGGCTGCTGTCCCACAGATGGGGCACGCAGGTGTTCAGGCACACATGGTGCTAGAAGGACGGCAGCTAGGTGAGATCAGCAAATAGATGGGGCAATGTGAGCCATGGTGTTTGCATTCGTCCCGCCCAGAGTTGGCACGGGGCTGAGGCATGTGATGCAGTGGAACTTTCCCACATGAGGGTGAATAGTGCTTGGCACAACTTCACAGGCCAAAAGGGCCTTTTGTTTCATTAGACACTAGCTGACCCAGGCTAACGTCAAGGGCTATTGGGATATAGATGGGGCCATCTATAACCAGTAGGGATGGTTCTCTTTCATCTATTTTTGCAGGAGGCTCTAGACAGGAGAGATTGCGGGTAAGACTATAGCTGTTTTGGTGGGGGGCTCTGGCGGCGACGATGGCCGCCTCCAGAACTGTGGCGGAGTTTCAGGGCGATTTGGAAGGAGACCGGTACCAAGGGTAACTCTGCGTGGCACCATAGGTGGTGCCAGAGCCAAAGCCGAGGAGCCTCATGGGAGAGTCCTTGAAACCGTGTCAGCGCCCCGCTAGTCCTTTGGGCGGTTGTGGGCCTGAACAACCGGGTGGTTTGCTATGCGACGCTCCGCCCTGAAAGGGGCGTGAGTAAGAAGGTACCAACGGTCACGTGATCCGGGAAGAGGATCACTAGTAAGGGCAGCACAGGCGGGGTTCGCCCCAGTGCTGCCTGGCTCATCAGGCGGCCCAGTTGGTTGCCTGCCCTTGGATCGCCCGTAAGATTACCCACCTATTACATAATGGTGTATGTAATAAACCTGCAGCAACTTTACCCAAATAAAAAATTGTGTTGTGTGTTTATTTATGGGGAATGTATATTATGTTGGAGGGGTGGAAAAAGATGCCAATGACGATACTATGCTGCTGGCCGAGGCACCCACAGGGGGCCACTAGAGAGGTCAGCACTCTAGTGTCGCCTGGGCACCCCACGCCCCCCACCCCCTTCAGGGGCAGGGACTCTGGTTGGAGTCCCCCCCCCCCCATCTCCAGCCTGGTTACGGCGCACGAGGGGCGTCACTTCCTGGGCGCCCAGGACTTGGGGGAGGGTATATATCCCTCCCCCACCATTTTGGCGACCTCTTTTGATCGCCGCACACGCTGTCTCCCTCCCTACCACATACCCGGTGTGGTGGTGGCAGGAGGGGGGCAGATTGTAATGTTTTCCTTTTTTCATTGCAGGCAGAGTCACAGGGCGATCTGGAAGCAGGCCGGTACCAAGGGTACCTCTGCGTGGCACCATAGGGGGTGCCAGAGCCAAAGCCGAGGAGCCCCATCGGAGGGTCCTTGAAACTGTGTCGGCGCCCCGCTAGTCCTTTGGGCGGTTGTGGGCCTGAACAACTGGGGGGTTTGCTATGCGATGCTCCGCCCTGAAAGGGGTGTGAATAAGAAGGTACCAACGGTCACGTGATCCGGAAAGAGGATCACTAGTAAGGGCAGCACAGGCGGGGTTCGCCCCAGTGCTGCCTGGCTCATCAGGCGGGCAGGCGGCCCAGTTGGTTGCCTGCCCTTGGATCGCCCGTAAGATAACCCACATATTACATAACGATGTATGTAATAAACCTGCAGCAACTTTACCCAAACAAAAAATCGTATTGTGTGTTTATTTATGGGGAATGTATATTATGTTGGAGGGGTGGAAAAGGATGCCAATGACGATACTATGCCATCCACACCACAAACCTCTTTCCTGATCAAAGCTAGCTAACCATTTCTTCTGCCTGCCTTTCTTCTTCTTGACATTCCTGTTCGAAGATGATGTAAAACGCTTTATTATGATGTCTTAGTGGGAACCATTTACGATTTTCTTGGGGTATCCTACACAGGCGGGACATATTGTGACTCGATTGTTTTTTGCTACAAACCATAACACACTAGCAACTGAAGTGAGGAATGTTCCATGAGTGAAAGGTGAATGTCATTACCGCGTGCAACTTGTCATCTACAACTGCACCTTTATGTTTCCTCAGCCCCTTCACAGGCCTGGAAAAGTGGTGGAAGCAGCAGGTATGGACTGCAGGGGGCTTCACTTGCACAGGTCCATTTGTGATATGTTATGGCCCTGGTGCTCCAAAGAGGGCTTGTTTGTGACTGAGATTGTGTCATTGGAAGCCAGGAGAACGCACGACCGGCTGATACAGTGCCGCAGCTGCACTTGCCAGCAGTGGTCTGAGAACTGAAGCTCAGCTACTTCGCGGTAAGGTAAACCTGCTCTTGCTGAGCCCAAGCACCAGAATGGGGAGCCACTGAACTTGAGTCAGTACAACCACAGAAGCACACAAAGACTGACTAAGGAAGCCTCTCATTAAGCCTCAGTGAGGAGCCACTTTCTTTGAATGACCGTAGCTGGTGCACCCCTTCAGATCTATTTGAGTAATATTGCGTAGGGGTAGAATAAAAGTACTTTTTTCATTAAAGTAAAAGCTGTTATTGAGTGATATTGTGTGGATTGTTGAGTTCTGAACCTCTAACCCCCTTCATCTTCTTGGATCATCCTTTGATTGCTCACCTTGCTACCCTGAGGATAATGTGCTGAAGGGTGTACTAGTGTTCAGTTATCACTGTCCCCAACAGGACGACCCCAGGCCATCAGTGGTAAACAAACTTCATTGAGGTCCAGTAAGCCCTGTATCTCAGGAACCTTGAACCAGTTCTGAGCCTTCAAGCAACATTCTGACACCTTCAAAGACAAGATTTTCCATCACCCATCAGCACAGACACTGACATCACGGCATCCTGCACTCATCCCAGGACCTAATTAATGCAGCTTCAGCACAGATGCGCGTAGCGGGAGGTACCAAAGGCATGCCTGTACGTGCCCGTCGGCACCCAGAGCACACCCAGTGCCAGGAACTCTGTTCTGATCACCGCCCAGCAAAACTCTGCAGCACTCCATAGGTCGCTAAACCTCAGATGCCATCCCAACTACTGCTGTGCTGCACCTCACACCATGGTAGGAGATTTCACATGCACCCACTGCCAGTTCTCTAGCAGCCACAACCCCACACCCCCCACATAAATGCTAACAATGCCCTCAACACCCCCTCTCAACACACGCCACACAAGCACTAACAATGTCTGCATTGCCACTCTACACCACACACACATCCACACCCACAAAGAATCACTCAGCAACCACACAACTGAAATATGGGACCTGTGAGTAGAAGTATACCTGTCATTCTATTTATCACAGAGAGCTGGCTTAACCCCTCTTCAGATCCTGACATCGCCATGGCAATCCCAGCGGGCTACAAGATCACTTGACAGGACCGCCTTCACAAGCCAAGAGGCAGACTCACTATCATCTACAAGGAATTCATCAAATGCACAACATCTATAGAGAACACCACCCCATTCATGGAACAACTACACTTCAAGCTGCAAACATCAGAAAACTTCACCCTAAAAGGAAACCTCGCCTACCGACCAAACTTCACCATGAATAGAACCCTTGCCTACCGTCCACAAGACACCTTTATTAACCTCATCACCAACTTCATCACTCCGCTCACCATCGACTCAGTGACCTCTACTTTCACCTGGAAGACTTAAACAACACCTGCTCCACAGCGCTCCTCGAAAGCTTGAGCAACAACGGACTCACCCACCTTGTTTCAGAACCAACAAACTAGAGGACTCACACTCGAACCCATTTTCACTACAAACAACCTCATCAAATACAACTCCACCATACCACTCGTATGGACCAACTACTCCATCATCCACTTCAAAATCAAGGCACCTCATGTCAACAACCCTACCAGTTTCAGCTTTCACAGCTTGGGCAAAATCACTGAAACAGACTGGCTCAGTGTGCTCACCATGAATCAACCTAGCCCTACAGACAACCTCAACAAGGGCATCCAACTGGATCAAGAACTGTGCAGACTCCCTCACAGCCTTCCATCAAACCCAACAAGCATAGTAAATCATACTAGCAGGCCAGCTGTACACAGAACACCTCTGAGACACCAAACAACACTGTAAACAGCTAGAAAGGAAATGGAAACCAAGCCACAACACCACCAACAGAACTACCTACATGGCTGCACTCAGACGCTTTCACCAGCAAATGAAAGACATGCCATCTTGAGGAATTAGAAATAATAACTAACTGCTCACGATTGCGGTTCTCCAAATAAAGTTTTTTTATTTAGCTTTGTATCATCACATTTGGTATTGTCTATGCTTCTCTTTATCCTTGTCTTCCTGTCATTCTGCATCTTTTTAGAGGAACCTCTTCAGGGTGCATCTGGTGTGGTAATGGGGGTTCTCTACCTTTTCTCTTTGTTGTTTAGGTAGCCCTCCTGTCCAGAGCCCTTGGAAAAGAAAAACACAGGTGAGTACTGTATTTTGTAAAGTGGAAGATAATCTATCCTCTCTTATCTATTTTCTCAGACTAGATCTTTTGTCTTTCTCCTGTTTCTTTCACCTTCTCTCTTCATCAGGTGGGGTAGGGATTTTCTATGATAGAGTTCCTTATTGGGGAAGGAGAAATATAATGATCTTTCTTCCCTCTCGTATACCTTACTAGATGATAAAGCTCTTGTTTTGACTTTGCTGAAAGAGGAGGAACTCGTGGGTAAGCAGACCCAAAGCAATCAGCTCCACTAAAAAAAAAAGAAAAACTTATAATAGGGAAAACCCAAAATACATATCCCTGATTTATCAACATCATCTCGCTTATTCTGAATCCCTTGAGGCTACCTTAGTTTGAAGTTACAATAATTTCACTCCCATTTTTTACTTCTGAAATTGATCATACACAGAAGAAGAAAAGAAAAAAAAAACTTTTTTAGGAACTCTCTCTCCCCTCACTGGTTTTTGTTTGCTTTCCAAACTCTACCATCCAACCTTGTCATCTGTGTGGCAGGTCCAAGGGCCTCTCCGGTGGGTCCTGCCTTCCAGAGTCACTTAAAAATCAACTTTAGACAGTTTTGGCTTGCTCTGGTTTCTTGCCACACTATTCAAGAACTTGTCTGCCTCTGACACTCCCAGCGGGTATTCTCTTTCCTCGGACCTGTGCAGGACTCTCGGATCCTTCTGTTTTTGTCTGTCGCTCTTCTCCTCATGCTTCTTACTCTCCTTCAGGATGTGCACCTCTTTTCTGGTTTCTTGCCCCACCCCTGCCGACTCCTCACCTCCTTTGTCCTGCTGTCCATCCTCTCTGTGCCGCCTCTTAAAAAAAGATTCTTTCTTTGTTTTCCTTTCTTTTAGGTGTTGAGGCTGCCATGGACCAGTGGAGGATTCCAGTTAAATCATCCTTTTCCCCAGTTATGGGTCGCTTTTGTCACACGGCACCAAGAAAAAAGCACAAGTGGACTACATCGTAGAAAGCTCCAACAGCTGCAAGGAGATCTTCTTGATCGTTAAGGATTTCACCTGGCACTCAGCCACTGTCACTAACATTGCTACCTGCCAGCAACTCTGTGACAACCTATCCAAATTCTTTCACAGTAAAATCGCAAACATCTACAGAAACTTTGCACACCAACCCAACCCCAGAGAATTTGTTGCTAACATAACTACTACCAACCATGACGGCCGCCTGTTTGAATGGACAACCCTCACCAGAAACGACACAGTGGCAATCATATGGGCCATCCACTCAGGGTCCCCGAAGAACTCATGCCCCCACCACATCAACAACCTGGGAACATCACAAAGGAGCACCATCCTGCCTAACATCATCAACACCTCCATCATGTTAGCTACTTTGGAAATGGAAACTTGCAGAAATCAACGCCCTCCTCAAAAAAGCTCACAGCTGATGGGAATCAACTGAGCAACTTCCAACCAATCTCCCTGCTTCCTTATCCTGGCAAACTGATTGAGAAGGCCATCAACAAGCAACTCACATCCCACCTCGAACTTCACCATCTTCTACACAACACTCAATCAGGATTCAGAAAGAACCACAGCACCGAAGCAGCACTCACTGTGGCCACCGAGTACATTCAAATCATCCTGGATCGATGAGAAACAGAGGACCTAACCCTCCTCAACCTCTTTGCGGCCTACAACACTGTCTACCATAATACCCTCATCAGAAGACTCAGTGAGATTGGCATACAAGGAACCACTCTCAAATGGATCTGTTCCTTCCACACTGGAATAACCCGAAGAGTCAGACTGCCACCCTTCACATCAGAGAGCAAGAAATTGATATTCGGAGTCCCATGGGGATCGTTCCTCAACCACACCCTTATCAACGCATACATGACAGCACTTGCCAACAATATCCAATCAGAAGACATTACCGTCCTCTCCTTTGCCAATGACAACCAACTCATCCTCTCCCTGGCGGAAAAAACAACCACTGCCAGAACCAACTTCACCAACTGCATGATCATGTTAGCAGACTGGATGCAAACCAAATACCTGCCCCTCATCTCCGACAAGACAGAAGTACTGGTCTTCAGCAACAAGACCTTCCTATAAGACTCCACTTTGTGGCTGTCAGAGCTAGGACCAACACCCACACCCAAAGACCACAAAAGAAATCTAGGGATCACCCCAAACCACAAGCTCAAGACAGCTCCAGTCAACGTAGTGTGCACCTCCTTCTTGCACATTCTATGCATGTTGCAAATCTTCAAATGGTTGCCTCAGAACACCAAACGGACCATCACACAAGCACTCTTCACCAGCAGGCTGCACTCTGGCAAAACTCTGTACACCGGAATCTCCAAATAACTCCTAAATAACAAAGCAAACAACAACACAAACAACACAGACACACCAGGGAACATCAGAAAAATGAAAAAATAAGAGAGACAACAAAACATACAGGAATAGCAGGCATGCAAGAATAGCAAACCATGGACCCCTGGAAACAGGAAAAAGAGTACCAATAATCATCAGTAGGAATATTCATATAACAAAATGATTTTATTGACATGGCAAAGTTACAATCCAAGACCTCGGCATAAGAGCAGTTACACCATGATTTGTATCTTCACCATCAAAGGAAGACACATCATCTAACCTACTATGGACAAATGTAGACTTGTTATGTGGAATTACTGAAATTCTATCTTTATTCCACATCCACCCATCAGTCAGCACTACAACATTCTACCTTTTTTGTCTTCTCAACCAATTTCCAACTTTCACCATCAACACTCATCTGAGAACCTTGTATTACATCATTCTGAACAGCTTAACTCAATTATACTCAGTTTGTATGTATACACACTTTTACAATTCATCCACACTCTGTTAAGACTGGAACCTGCTATACTGTCTCTAAACAAAGTGAAAAGTTAAATTCCAGTGCTAATATGGGTGGAGGTGCGAATTACCTACTCCATATCCTTGTTAGGGTTTTCTAGCCCACACCAATTAACGCCAGCTGCAACTGTTCCTTAACACATGAATAACCCGCTCCAATAAACGTTACTGCTGGGGTGGTATAAGAAGGGACGAATATCTCTGACAATTACAGAAAGTTCCTCATTTCTGTAGACACAAATTGTGTACTGTTATCAGTAACAATTTCCTCAGGAATATCTCCCCTGATAAAATCTCTTCAAGGAAATCAATAATAGAGTGAGTATTAACTTTGTCTGCAAATTTTATTTCAGCCCACTTGAACATATAATCAATTAAGACCATCTTCCCAATACCCCAAAGGGGTCAGATATATTTAAAGCAAGTTTACACCAGGGAGCCCAAGGTGTGGGGAAGGGTGTCACCACTGCAGGTACACAAGCATTGCACTCTCTCACAAAGTGTTCAGTGGCTCTATCCATCCCTGGCCACCAAAAATCATATCCCTGATCCAACACTTCAAAGCTTCTCATGTGCTAGATCCTACTTTGGAGTTTAGTGGGTACAACTAATGAGGTTCCGTGAGAATCTGACTGACATTTTGGGTATGTTCGAATATGGATGAGTTTGGTATCTACGAACCGCAAATGACGAGTTTAGTGGGTGTACGCGTTTTCGCTACGCTACTATGTATGGTTCGTCTCATTCTTGGGTATGTCCATCTGAACCCTTGGGTTCCATTTTAGATACGACGTCCATTTTGTCTCTTGCCCTCAAGTAGCCAGCGAACGGACACTGTCCGCTTCGTGACCCTGGGATTCCCAAGCTTTCGTGGAGGACACATGTTCCTTTGAAGGTGTCTTTTATGGCGAGGGGGCTGATACGGCAAAGGCAGATGGCCCCGCTTAAGGCTCATCTTGCCATGCCGTTTATTGTTTCAGTCGTGCATACATTGGGCACGAGTCCTTTGATCCTGCAATCAAGTTTCCGTTATTGCTCTCTACACTGTTTTCTAAACTGTTGTACATCCATATCTTTTTCCTTTGCATCTGTTTCTGTCCCTTCCTCTAATTCGTTATGGTCAGAATGGAATGTGCTTAATGTGCTTTTACAGTTGGGAACCGGCAATGCTGCTGTAATTATGTTTCGGGTTTCTGAAAACATGAATGCGACCTTTTTGAAGTTTATTGTGGGAACTAAGTTGTAACCTTTTGTTCGCCATGCTGAGCAATGACGAAAATGTGTATAAAAGGAGCGATCCACTTGTGCAATTCGAAGCAGTCTCTCAGAACCTACACGTTGTGTACTTCTTGCGATTTCTGTATCCCTGCAGTGAATAAATGCTGATCTTTGACGCCGCAGGAAGTGTCCCGTGTCTCTGTATTTTGTACGCCGGAACAGGTAACCCACGAAGGTTTCAGGTGTTGTCCCCTGGCACCGCTGGGCCTTAGAATAGCCCAGTCCTTCAGTTGGCGCCCAACGTGGGGCGTTATGAGCGGTACCGGTCCAAAGCCCGACGATCGTGAGGAACTTCGTGTGAAATCTCCGAGGGAAGGTGCACCCCGCTTCATCGATCCAGTTGTCAAAATAAGTGGCCCGAAGACTTTTCCCGCGAAGATTCCCGCCTCCTGACGGCTGGGACGGACTGATGCCCTGACTGTCGACCTGTTTTGGCGCCTGGCGTAGTCCTTTGTACGGCGAGACGATAGACGGGCCTTCCTGGTGACGCCATTGCTCTTTCAGTTAAGTATTTGTGGGTCGCTCCCAAAGTAGACTTGGTTGTTTGCATGGTTCCATTGCATTTGTGGTTCTTAGTCGTTGGTTCTTAGTTGTTGGGTTTTATTTGACAATTGCAATTGCCAAAAACCGAGGGTCTTGCATTTTTTTTGCGAGGACATCGTAATTCGATAGCCCTTGAAGTTTGTAAACTCGGTTAGTGTGCACGATGCCTGGCCGTAGTACTTTGTTTGGTTTCTTTAAATGTTGCAGCACGGATTCCCGACTAGAGGATTCATGTCCGATACCTCCAGTTGGAACTCCAATTTATGAGCTCTATAGTCGCCATGGAGTAGGTCCTATCGTATATAATGAATATTGGATTCGATATACTAAAAATGATGGTGTTCTTAGTTGGCCACCACATGGTAGTTTCGAAACTGCAATATTGGATAATCTTGAAACTAAATTGTTTAAAAAGAAGGCTAGGCCAGCCATGTTTGATTCCTTTCGGTTATGGCGTAAAGAGGCCAAGCAAAAAGAAATTAAACAGTCTAAGAAAAATAAGAGAGAAGGTGTTATTGCGGTGATGCGAAATGCAGAACAGTATCAGCGAGACAAGGATGATAAGGAGCAGGAAGTTTCTGCTAGATTGCATCATATGGCGGTGGATAAATGTTATCCGGTTTTACCGTCTAGTCCTGATAAGACGGGAGAAGAAACGGTCGAGGATTCCTTATTGTCTTATCTATTGAAATCACCACCTCCCTATGCACCAGATACTGTGGGTCCTGTGATTCCTCCTGCTCCCCAACCTGCTGTCTTGGCGGCTGCTGGACAGCCTGTTGTTCCTCCTGTTCTTCCGAATCCTATTGTGCCACAAATTGTTCATCCTCCGTTACCCGCTCTTTTCCCTATTGCTCCTTTGCCTGTACCTCTTCAGCCTTTTGTTACTACTACTCCTGCTATCTCGACTACTTCTACTAGTTCTACGGTTACCCCTGATGTAGTTACTCCTGTGCTTCCTTCTTCTTCCCCTTCTGTTCGTAGTCGCATATTTAATGCTGTCGCTAATCTCTATTCTCCGCTTTTTGGGCCGATACTTGGGTCCGATCTTTCTGATGTCTCTCAGAGGCGTAGTCAAATTCCTGATGGTAGAGAACGTGAGTCGTTGGTAAAACTGGCGCGTAAATGGATTAGTTATCCTGTGAAGTACACTTCGCGTATAGTCTTCGAGACATTTTCTCAGTTTAATGAGCCCACACAAAGATTTGTGTACGAGGAAATGTGTAAATCTTTGCGAGAAGAGTGGGATACTGATGCGGTAGACAATGTACCGCCCGAGATGACTGAACTTCAGAATCACTTTTCGAGTGGTATGATTGTGGGTAGTAATGTCCGACATGCTTTAGAGCGTCTGTTATCTTTTCGATCTACGGTATCACCTCGAGCATTGTTTAAGGACGAAGCTGAGGAGCGGATGGCACAATCTGGTCAGTACCCTATGCGGGAAGTTCCCCCAGTATGGATGCCAGGTGATGCTGCTGCTAATCCTGCCATTCCGCCACACTTTCAGAGAGTTTGGATACACCTCCCCTGGAAGCGATCGGAAGTTTTGCAGGTGAAGCAAACTTTGCCTGACCCCCGCAAAAATCCGGCTGGTTATTATAAGGAGTTATCCCAACGAGTGGATGCTACTATTATGAACCTTGCCGATATCGACATGTTGTTCGGTAATGTAGTACCTCAACCGATTTGGGCGAAAATCCGCCAAGAGAATCACGTAGCCGAGTTAGGTGGTGATTGGGCTGCTCTTGCTGCGGCTGACGCACGGCAAGTTGGTGGGGCTAAACCTGAACAGCTCGTTGAGAATCTGCCCCAGAGGATAATTACACTTATGAAGACACTTATGCCGGCAATAAGAGTTAACTGGGATAAACTGTCCGCGTGCAAACAAAAGAAGGACGAGAGTGTCTCCGATTTCTTTACGAGATTCGAGGAGGCATTCATTGATCACAGTGGTCAGGATATGAGCACTGAGGGAGGTCAGCGACTGTTTGTTGATAAATTTGTATCGAATCTGCTGCCTGAACTAAGCAACAAATTGAAGAATTCTGAAAGTTCGTGGGCTGTTTCTACCACTGCTCAAATATTAGCTACGGCCCAATACTACGAAAATAGAGAGAAAGAAGAAAGCGAACGTGCAGATAAGAAAACGAAGGATCTTAAAACTAAGGTCTTATTGCAGCAAGCGTATTCTCCGCGCTCGAATCAAAATGACTCGCAACAGCAAAATCGATTACAGTCGCAGTTTTCTAGGTCACAGTCGCGTACCGACTCCTCTACACCGCGAACTATGTTGGGGTATAATCAATGCGCATATTGTAGGGGTGAGGGTCATCTGAAGTTTAATTGTCCAGTTTTGCGTGACCGAAACAATGGTGTTTCGGCTCGAGGAGGTCGTAGTGGTCCTCAACAAGCATCACGTGGTAGAGGTCGCGGTGTTACTCAGAATCAGAATGAGCGTCTTGCCACTTCAGCAGACTCGCAAAATTGCTTTGATCGGCGCGATTTATTGGCTGGTAGATCTGCACAGTATCATGTGGACGACTATTATGTCGAGCATGATGTTGCTGCTGACGGTCATTATTAGGACAGCCATAGACAAAGAAAGGGAGTGGTATCTGTTCCGGTTGATCAGAGAGGGCCTTACGTTACAGTTGCCACAATGGGCGTAGTTGAGCCTTTTCTGTTGGATACTGGTGCAGCGAAAAGCTCCATCATGCATTCGAAACTCCCTGGCGCGCCTTTGTCTGGCTTAACGAATGTTTCCGTTGGATTCTCTGGCGCCCCCGTTAGCAATCCAGTTTCTAGCCCGTTGCCCCTTACAATTGGGTCTCGTGAGTTAGAAGCTCCTTTGCTTTTGACTACTGGTTGTGGTGAGAATCTTTTGGGCCTGGATTTGTTGAAGCGGTTATATGCGACTTTGTACTGTTCCCCTGCGGGAGTGGAGCTTACGTTGGGTCAGAAAGTGATCTCTCCTATGTATTTGTCGACTGGTAAGCTCCCACCGGAATTGAGTTCTCTTCCTAAGTCTTTGTGGGCGACGGGTCCCAACTACGTGGGCCTGTTGGATATACCGCCTTATGTTGTTCAATTGAAATCAAATGTGCGCTTACCACGCATTCCCCAGTATCGTATCTCTCTTGATGGAGAGCGAGCACTATTAGCGATCATTTATGATTTGATCGATAAGGATGTCATCGAAGAAACTCGGGGTAACGTGTGTAATAGTCCTGTGTTACCTATTTTGAAACGAACTGATCCATCTAAGCCTCCTGTGTATCGTTTTGTCATTGATTTACGGGAGGTAAATAAAATTGTGATTCCACAGTTCCCCGTAGTGCCCGACATTACGGCTTTGCTGACTCTGATTCCAGCTTCTGCAGCATGGTTCTCGGTAATCGATCTGAAGAATGCCTTCTTTAGCATTCCAATTGCTGAGGAAAGCAGAGATCTATTTGGTTTCTCGTTAGGCGGTCGCAGTTTCAGGTTTAAACGCGCACCTCAGGGCTACTGTGAGAGTCCATCGATCTATAGTCAAGCGCTTAAGAGCCAACTTGATGCGTTTGTGTTACCGACTGGTGCGGCCTTGATCCAGTACGTTGACGATCTGTTGGTAGCTGCTGACACTGAACAGATTTGCAAAACTGCTACAGTATCACTGTTACAGCATCTATGTGACTTACATCACAAGGTGTCACCCTCTAAATTGCAATATTGTTGTCAAGAAGTAACCTATCTCGGTCACTTATTGTCAAAGGAGGGAAGAAGGTTGACCCCAGAAAGAATTGCAGCGATTGCTCGAATGACGGTGCCAACAACTCCGAGAGATGTGCGTGCCTTTCTAGGTATCACGTCATACTGCAGACAGTGGATCCCAAACTTTTCACTGTTAGCGAAGCCATTGATAGCTCTCACGTGCAAGGATGTTTCGACTCCTTTGCCATGGACGGAAGAATGTCAGAAAAGTTTTTCTGAACTGCGTGACGCGTTGTGTTCGGCTCCTGTGTTAGGTACTCCTGATTACAGTAAGCCATTTACACTATACGTTCACGAGAGAGAAGGTTGTGCGTTGAGCGTTTTGACGCAACAATTTGGTGGTAAGCAGCGTCCATGTGCATATTTTTCCTCGACCTTAGACCCGGTAGCTAGAGCGTTGCCGAGTTGCTTGAGGGCGACAGCGGCAGCTGCGGTGTCTATTCGACAATCCGCAGGTCTGGTTATGGATAATATGCTTACAGTGATGGTTCCGCATGCAGTTGACACTCTCCTGAATCGTACAAAAACTCAACATCTGGCGAGTGCAAGGTTGTCCGGTTACGAGTTAACACTTTTGGCAAGTCATATACAGATCAAGCGTTGTAATATGCTGAATCCGGCGACATTGTTGCCGATTAATGTGGAATCAACTGATGTATCACCACATGATTGTTATTTACGAACTGAAGAAGAAACGAAGGGTCGCGTGGACCTGAAAAACACTCCATTGATAGACCCCGATGGCACTTTGTATGTTGATGGTTCATGTTTTAAGTTGCCGAATGGTGATGTGACGACTGCGTATGCTGTAGTGACGTTGAGTACGGTTGTGGAAACTGCGAGATTGAGTCAGAATTCAGCGCAGGCGGCAGAGTTGATTGCGTTAACGAGAGCGTGTGTCTTGTCTAAGGGAAAGCGAGTGAATGTGTTTACTGACAGTCAGTATGCATTTGGTGTTGCACATAGCTTTGGCCGATTGTGGAGAGAGGATTTATGACATCGCATGGTACGAAGATCCAACACGGACAGCTTGTGAATGATCTTTTGGATGCACTTACATTGCCTAAACAGGTGGCGATCGTTAAATGTAGTGCGCATCGAAAGGTTACGGATGATGTTGGTCGTGGTAATGCATTTGCGGATGAGATTGCTAAGGAAACGGCTAAGAATCTTGCGTCCCGAATGTATGTTACGAGTTCAGTGCGGTGGCCGATGGAGACTGGTATGTGTGAAGACACTGTTGAGAGCGTGAAAGCAATTCAGAACGAGGCCACCAAAACTGAAAAGACCAAGTGGAAAGAAAGTACGGGAAAGTTAGATACCTATGGATGTTGGGTTGACTTGTCAGAATGTCAGAGGTGGATGTTACCGGATGCATATGTGCTAGCCGTTGTGACTATGGCTCACGGCTTGTCACATATTAGCGCGAAAGGTATATGTAAGCTATTGTCTCCTGTATGGAAGAATGATGGTATCACTAAATGTGCTGAGAGAGTGGTTAAGAATTGTATGGTGTGTTTGATGTACAATCCTGGCAAGGGCACCCCCACTCCACCTGGCCATTTTGCCCCTCCTACATGTCCCTTTGAGGTTATCCAACTGGATTTCATCCATATGGAGAGATGCAATAATTTGAAGTACGTTTTGGTTGTGGTTTGTGCGTTCTCCAGATGGATAGAGGCCTATCCTCTCAAGGATAATACTGCCTTGTCCACAGCGAAAGTCCTACTGAAGGAATACTTTCCTCGGTATGGAATGCCACGGATTGTGTGTCAGATAATGGAAGTGAGTTTGTGGGAAGTGTGATGCAGAGTGTGTGTAAGGGCCTTGGAATTCGACAGAAATTCCATAGCGCCAATCATCCTCAGGCAGCGGGTTTGGTTGAAGGGTACAATGGTACTCTGAAACTGAAACTTGCAAAGATACAAGCTACGACTGGTTTGTCATGGCCTGATGCTTTGCCTCTGGCTCTCTTGTCAACCAGGGCGACTGTGCACTCTCGAGTAGGGATTAGCCCATATGAGATTGTGTTCGGCCGCCCTGCAAACATTTGGGGAGTCCCGAGGCCTAAGGCCTTTGATAGCCTTGAGTATCCAATGTTAATTGATTATCTTCATGATCTGACTGCTAAACTGAGGTTAATTCATCAACAGGTCTTTGAAGCTTTACCGGCACAGACAGAGGGTCCTGGACATCGGCTCCAACCGGGTGACTGGGTTGTTACCCGCAATTTTGGCAGAAAACGCAATCTGGAGCCAAGATTTGTGGGCCCTTTTCAAGTGCTGCTGGCAACAAGGACTGCAGTTCGGTTGGAAGGCAGAAAGAACTGGGTGCATTCCACCCATACCAAAAAGGTTTCGATCCCTTCACCAGCAGATAATTGGGTGAGAACTGGTATTGCGACAGCGGAAACTGAGACTCCTCTACGTTACGTGCCGTTTAGCGATGCTCAACCTGTAGTAGACAATTCATTGCAGCCGGACACATCTGTTGAGTCGTCAGTTTTGGAAAACTCAAGGTCTGAATTGTCATCTGATCGATTGAACATTGTTTCACCAGCTGAACAATTATTTGAAGAGCAGACTCGACCTGGAAGATGTCGATATTTTCTTCGTTCACATGACAAAGACTAATAATTTTTTCTATATTTTCCTTTACTGTTGCCACGAACATTAAGAACCCTTGCATCCTTTGCTGATTTCTGAGTTTCCTTCTACGTGCATTTTTTTACAGCTAAGAGATTTTTATTAAGTTGGATGTTTGTTTAAGAAAACCTATCATCTGGGTTAACCGTAGGGCCGTGCGGGTACTTCCTTCTGTTTAGCAGGTTCCTGATACTAGGTCAGTTACCTTTTGTCGATTCCTGGGAACTCCTGGGGATTGATAATTGCTACTCAGAACGAAGTGCGTCAAGAACGTACGGACGGTTTTTAGAGGATGGCATTCTCTAAGCTGTTGGAAGTAGAAAGGATGTCGGCGCAAAGATCAAAATTGCATAAGATTGTACGAACTAAATGTTTTTTGTTTCAGGTATTTCTACTGTTTCTGACTGTTTCTATGCTATTGGTGGGCGGAGTGTATTTTGGGATACAGTCGTTATTGCCTTCTGTTTCACCTACCTTTTCTCCTAAACTAAGTTCCATTACTACTGTTTCTCCACATTCCTTTCATCCTCTGCCCCAACATGAGCAGGTTAGACGTGCGGAATTCATGAATAACACCTTTGTTCAACTCCTACATCAGCATCAGTTGGTGATGAATACTACCAACTGTTGGGTGTGTGGGTTAATGCCACATACCATGGATAGAGGTATTCCGTATTTGGTGCTTCCTTATAGTTCCCAGGGGTCAGCTCGAGCATTCCAAACTATGTTCCGTAGTGCACTAGATTCCTACCCCAGTCGAGAGCCACGTTCCGTGAACTTTGGTCCTGGTCCGTACCACAAGCCTTTGGCGATAGCGATTGCTGATCTCGATCGAGATATTTTTGATGTATCGCTTATTCCAGATGCAGAGATACAAACATACAAAGATCTGAGTGAGGCTGAGTATAGTATGTCAGTGGGTGATAGACAGCTCAAGAGCTCGTCTCCAATATGGATTGTACCCCACCTCGGTAATTTCTGCTTGAAAGGTCTTGGTCGAAATCCGAGAGCCCAGCTTGGGGATAGTGCTTGTACTGACACGTACGTTCTACCGATGCTCTCTTCCCCTGTTTTCCTGACTGCCAAGGGTACCTATTTCGTATGTTATGAGCGTGCATATACATGGTTGCCCCGTGACTTCTCGGGAACCTGTTATATTGCGAATCTTTTGCCACCGACTTTTACAGTTGCCTCCGACTATCATAAAACTAGAGTTGTGAGAGGCGTTGTCAGCAAAGAAGACACTGCGGGTCAAGAAGCAGGAGACTTTTTTAAGGGTTTCTTGCCGTTTTGGGGACCTATGGTTAATAGTAGGAACCTGAGACAGTTGACCCGTGTGGTAGAATTGACTGCTAACATAACTGCGAGTGCTCTTGGTAATTTAACAGCGGAACTTCAGGCGGATAGACTTATGATGTTGCAGAACCGTATGGTTCTAGATGTTGTTCTTGCAGATAGAGGTGGTGTGTGCAAAGTTATCCATTCGAGCTGTTGCATTTTCATTCCTGACAACGCTCCAACTGTTTACCAAGCCATCTCGAAGTTGCATAATATCTCCAAGTCCATACACGTGGACGAGGGTAATTGGACGCTTCTAGGATGGTTTTGGGGCCTGATATCAACTTGGGGTTGGAAGATTCTGATGATCATGGGGGTTGTTGTAACGTTTCTGTTCACGTGTTGTCTTTGTTTACAGTGTGGTCCAGCCTTATGTGGCCTCTGTGCTACAACGTGTATAAGACGGCCATCAGTTACCAAAGAGGCGTTGATGAATAGAATGATGTTCCAGCAGCAACTGAACGATTTGATGAATATCGAAATCGATTCTGATCTCGACTAGTGCTTGCCTACATGAGGGCAAAAGGAGCGTCTGAGGTTCCGTGAGAATCTGACTGACATTTTGGGTATGTTCGAATATGGATGAGTTTGGTATCTACGAACCGCAAATGACGAGTTTAGTGGGTGTACGCGTTTTCGCTACGCTACTATGTATGGTTCGTCTCATTCTTGGGTATGTCCATCTGAACCCTTGGGTTCCATTTTAGATACGACGTCCATTTTGTCTCTTGCCCTCAAGTAGCCAGCGAACGGACACTATCCGCTTCGTGACCCTGGGATTCCCAAGCTTTCGTGGAGGACACATGTTCCTTTGAAGGTGTCTTTTATGGCGAGGGGGCTGATACGGCAAAGGCAGATGGCCCCGCTTAAGGCTCATCTTGCCATGCCGTTTATTGTTTCAGTCGTGCATACATTGGGCACGAGTCCTTTGATCCTGCAATCAAGTTTCCGTTATTGCTCTCTACACTGTTTTCTAAACTGTTGTACATCCATATCTTTTTCCTTTGCATCTGTTTCTGTCCCTTCCTCTAATTCGTTATGGTCAGAATGGAATGTGCTTAATGTGCTTTTACAGTTGGGAACCGGCAATGCTGCTGTAATTATGTTTCGGGTTTCTGAAAACATGAATGCGACCTTTTTGAAGTTTATTGTGGGAACTAAGTTGTAACCTTTTGTTCGCCATGCTGAGCAATGACGAAAATGTGTATAAAAGGAGCGATCCACTTGTGCAATTCGAAGCAGTCTCTCAGAACCTTGCGATTTCTGTATCCCTGCAGTGAATAAATGCTGATCTTTGACGCCGCAGGAAGTGTCCCGTGTCTCTGTGTTTTGTACGCCGGAACAGGTAACCCACGAAGGTTTCAGGTGTTGTCCCCTGGCACCGCTGGGCCTTAGAATAGCCCAGTCCTTCACTAACAACCCCCCACACATTAACAACCCATCGTCAATGGTCAACTCATTGGCAAAGTGGTTGAAGGCAAATAACCCTTCTTGCTCATCCTTGACATGAGACCAACCCTTCATAGTCTTAACTTTCTGTAACAACACATTATTTTCAATTCTTGTCTCCATTCTGACTCACTTACCTCCCATTTCAATGTGAGTACACATGATTAATAACACATCCAATTTTAATTTCACCATTCGCAACAATATCTTCGCAGTTGTCATGCACAAGAGGTAATCTGGAAAAGCAATCTGCAGCAAATATTTTTACTCCGGCAAAGCGTTCCACTCTATATTTGTATTCTTATAAAGAGTACTGCCACTGGCAAAGCGCAAAGTTGCACGACCTCCACCATGAGTGCTAATTAGATTAAAAACAGGCCTGTGATATGTCCTTGGAGGAAACTAATTTTCTAAAATAAAGTTTTTTAAATATGGGACATTCCACTGCATTGACCAAGCTTTCCTCTCGCTCAAGGAGCATGTGGATTCAGCACCTCTCAATATGCTTGAAGCAAAAGACACAATTTCTTCTTTCTCAGTACAACTCTTCTACATCAACGTGGCTCCAAGACTATATTCCTTGAATCAGTGGCAATTTAGATTCTATTATTAGTATCAAATGATTTAAGGGGTTGAGCCCTGACAATATCACGTATAATTTGGTCAGAGGCTACTTTACGCTCGTAATTCCAAACATTTTTCTAACAACTTCTGCAACACCGCAGCTTTGTCAGAGAAATGAGGAACAAATTTGGCATATGCTCCACAAGTCCTAAAAAGACCTAAGTAGGGATTTGTCTAATGGGTCGGGTGAATTCTCTATGGCACTTACAATGTTGAACTTTGGCTCAATACTCCGAAACATGGTGTTCCAAATAGTCTACATGATGCTCCACAAATTTACAAGTGCTCTTGTTAAGGGTTAAAACCGTAGCGTAGAATATTTTCAGAACAATTTGTAACCTCTCATTATGTTTATTTCTATACTTACCGTAGACCAGGATGTCATCCTGGAAATAAGTACTGGCAGAACTACCTTAAATATTATACTCATCATACTTTGAAAAACGTAGGCGGCAGATGCCAGTCCTCCGGAGTAACCGAGGACGAGAGATGTCTGGTACCCTCAGGCAATTCCATTTGGTGATAACCTGCTGACATATAAAGTTCAGCACCATTAAAACAAGACAATATCTAAATGACATTTGGTCACAGCTGTCGGTTGACCCAGATATTGCAGTTTAGACCACAAAAGGCGAAACACATCCTCATGGATTTGTCCGCTTTATGCACCAGAAAAAATGGTGCCAACAATTCAAACCATTCAATAGCTTCAATTATGCTCACGTTATAACTTCTCAAGCTCTGTCCTAAAATCTTCCCTCATAATTAAAACTAGTTGCAAACCTTTTGAACAAAACGGTATCTTTCTTTATCATAATCCAGTGCAGGAATCCTACAATTGTTCACAAAGTAGTATTAAAGGATCCAGGAAACTCTCTGGTGCATCTTTCAACAAGATCCTCTTTTACATCTAGGCAACCAATTTCTAATAATTATTTTTTAGCGGTTACCGGATTGGAAAGATTAGGATCAAGACTTCTGTCTAGATCAGTGCTACTCAAAGTACGGCCCGGGGCCGCCTGCGGCCCGCCTGACCTTTACATGCGGCCCCCTGAGCAGCAGCAGCACTGGTCTGCTGTTTACTTGACTGAGCATTAACATCAAAATATGTTAAATACACAGCAAGCACTTATTTAAAGGTTCATTGCTGTTAAAGAAAATGAAGTAACTAGGCACTTAACTTTAGGAACACCTTAATTTTTAAAAATAGTATACTCTTTTCAAAATTAAAAAGAGTATTTCATTGACCTGTGGAGCCATTTCACCTTACTAAACAAAATTATAGCAGTGCATTCAGAAGTATTTTTTTACAGTGATGGTTTTCAAACATGAATTTAGAAATGTTCATGCTCCCCCCCCATCCTGACAAAAATGCCATTAGTGATTACATCCCAGCATAGGAGATGGTTTTGTACAGCATGCACCCTGAGGTCATGTATTTCGAGGTCCTCTTATATGTGATATTGAAGAAAAACGAGGGAAATTTAAGTAAAATAATTGCCCAGAGTCAAACAATTTGGTCAAGTGGGGAAGCCGGGATTCAACCCAGGTTTTCTGGTTTCACATTGCGTATTTGAGTTCAGCCAGTAGATATACATGCTTTGCTTCCCCTACACTGTCTTCATACTGCAATTCAGCTTCAAACTTCTTGACCCTGCTTGCAGGCCAGGTCGCCCCCCTCCTGCCGCACAGCACCACCTGTGAGCCTCTGCCTTTCCCCTCGCTGCCGCTCTCATCAGGAGTTCGTTCCTGCTGTACCCCCTGATCGTGCCGATTCGTCAGCTGTTCCCTGCAGCATTGCTATTTGTGTTAAGCATTTGTGTCCAGTTGTGCCAGTTAATTGTGCCGTGTTATTCTGCCACTGTTTTCTGCTCTGTGCGCTGTACTGTGTTTATTTCGTTTTTGGTTTAATTGTCTGCCTTCCCCGCCCTTGCTACCGCTCGCCCCCCACCCCCTTTTCTCTTCTGTACCCTCTCCCGCAGCTGCTCCCCTGCGGCCCCGCCCCCTCACCATCCATTCGCCGCCCCGCTCCCGCCTCCCAGCTGCTCCTCCCTCCCTCCCCGCCTTAAATGGCGGCCGCTGTGCGTACCAGAGGCAATCCCGTCTGCGCCTGGACCGCGCCCAGCGCCAGAACCCTTAGGCCCCGCGAACGCCACAACGCCAGACTCCGATGCGACGCCAGCACCCTCCACGCGCTCAACGCCGTCCGAGACAACACCTGCTTCCAGGCCACCCCGAAACGCACCCACGGACCCTTCTCCTGCCGCACCTGCAGCTTCACCTGCGACAGAGCCACCAAACCTCCAAGGACCGGACCCAACCACCTCCGCTGCATACTCAACACCCGCTCCGCACGCAAACACGCCGTCGAGCTTTGGGACCTGCTCGACACCTCCGCCCCAGACGTTGCCTTCCTGACCGAGACCTGGTGGAACCACTCCTCGGCACCCGATATCGCCATAGCCATCCCGGACGGCTACAAGATCACCCGCAGGGACCGCACCAACGGAATTGGAGGAGGAATAGCCATCGTCCACAAGTCCACTGTGAGAAGTTGGCCTGGCATATGCTGTCTCCTAGTTATAGGGACACCTTGCACCAGTCCAATTCGACTCTTATTGATGATAGGTTTAAGACAACCTTTAAAGAAAGCTATCCTAGTGGTAGCTGTGGAGAGCAGCCTTCAGGCTAAGTCTTGAAGGAGTGTTAAGCTTATTGTTTTACCATAATAACCTCTTGAATAACCAAATTAAAGAGTAGCCCACACAGGTATATATATAAAATATATGTATTTATTCTAGACAGAATCCCACAGTCTCTTTATGAGGCTAGTGGCAAAGTTACACTTCAAACAAGCATTTATAAACACAATAAATAGCACAGGAATCAATGGGCCCCAGGGGGGGACCAAACCATTTATCAAAAAAGTGGTATAAGAACCACGACAATTCTACAGACAATGCCTAGGGCATTTAGGATCGCTGGCCCCTTAAGAATCCACCCCATGTTATGAGGAAGGGGACCCACGGGAGGCGCGTGCAGTGGAAATAGCTGCTATCGGGATCTCTATTATAGTCTATGGAGAATGTTGCGGTTGAAATTACACAGATTAAAGTCACTTCTAGTAGGAGTACAAAGTTAAAACTTTAGACTTAAGCTTTTGAGGAGCCCACTACCACGAGAGTACCGAGGTACCACTGTTACCTGCCACAGGGAAGCCGGGTGCATAGGTCGATTCTGGTGTCGGGTCACGTGCTGATTTTCTATAGGAAAATGTTCAAAAGTGCTGCTAGCCAAAAGCGTCGATGATGCCGTGAAGATCAAAGATGTGAAGATTGTAGAGAAGAACCTGAAAGCAGAGGGGACAGAGTCTGGGTCACGGCAAAGTGACCAGGAGGCTCAAAGCAAAGAGCCCTTCGATGTCGGGTGCTTCAGGTGCGAAGTGCTGTAGCTTGGATCTGCAGCCACGGGCTCCAGGAGGCTTCAAGGAAGGCCAGCTTCAAGGAGGGCGACTGTCCCACGTCGGATGAGGGTTGCTGCGGTGTTAGTGTCCGGATTGGATCCACTAAGCCTTGGCAACCGCAACCCACGAAGAATAAACAAATCGGCTACAGGGCAGACCCACGAGGTCTGGGAGAGATCTCCTTTGGAGAGACTGTAGAGCAGGCCTGGAGCAACCAGGGAAACTCTTGATTGTCGAAATAGACCTCCGCTAGGGCCCACAAGTCGAGCGACAAGGGACCGCGGGAGGCGGCAATTTGGCGTGCGTAAAAGGGCACCCACGGGCCACCGGAGGGTGCTAGGGCGCTGGTCTTTGGCACAATAGCTGTAGAGTGGTTGGCTCGAGAACTGGCCAAAGCACAACTTCCCCACTGGTCAGGGTCGTGTGCTACGCAAGAGGTGGCCGGTGTCCTGGGGTATTGGGGATCTCGGCACCCACGCGGTCCACGGTGCCCAAACTCGTTGAGCACACTCACTGGCCTCTGGGATGCGCTGGAAACCCCCCTCAAGGGTGCTGGAAGTCGTCGAAGTCCGTAGGAGCAGCGAGGTTCCAACCGGGGTCACTTGCAGTGTTTCAGGTGCCTGCCAAGCAGGGGGATAACTCCTTTATCCCAAGGGAGATTTCTTCCGTCAGCTGGGCAGCAGCAAGTCGAAGGTCAAGACTGTAAAGTTCAAGATTAATCTGAGGCTCTGGGGCCACGTTATTCACCTTTATCCCCAAGATTAGGGGAGTGTCCAGAGTAGTGTCCACCAATGAGTGGTGAGGCGGGAAAGGGTGGCTACACCCTCTCCCCCTTGTGTGTTTCCCGCCTGGGCGAGGGGCAGGATGCCCCAGAACCGGTTCCAAGCGGTGTATGCAGAATTAGGTCTCTGTAGCTGCCTACGTGCCAGTGGCGTAACGAAACCTGAGGGGGCCCCCCTGCAAAGTACATGGAGGCCCCCCCCCCCCCCCCCCCACCACCCACCACTTTGCCACACCGCCCAAAAATCTGGTATATTTTTCATTGAAACCTCCAACATTTAATGAAATGCCTCTATATTCGGTACTCAAAGTTCCAATAAGAAAGTAAGAAACACTCAACATATAAGCTACACCATTAGCAACATTGTCAAGAGCAGATTATTTAACTGAGACAGGAATCAGAGCAATGCCAAGGAGTGGTCCTGTTGTTTGAGGACCTGCCTATCGCTGAAGACCAACTACATAGGGTCTGAATTAGAATTGACATTTATGGAAAATAACTCGAAACTCTGAAAGACAAACCCAAATCTGCAATTTAACAGACTCGACTGACAATATACATGAGCAGTACACAAGATATACATATCCCAGCATCCTGCCAGGTCCAAGAGAAATAAACTGGTGTGAATTATCTGCATGCCACACGCTTGCGTCTGTCAGGGATTTTGTATCATATTAACCACTCTATAGTAATTAAAATGAACTGAGGATGCAATTTCAATATCTACCATCAGGGCTTTATTTGTAAGCAGGGCATAAACAGGCAGGCACACAAGGCTGAAGATGAAAACTGCTTGGATGCTTCAGAACATTGATGCAGATGTGTGTCTGTATTTATCAATTTTGTATTGTACACAAAGCTAATTACACTATTCCAGGTGCGCATAATATAGACAGGTGCAAACAACACCATCAATAACGCATCATGTAGGATAAAAACAAACCATATTAGCAAGTACCTAATGACAGAATCTATACTAACTGTAGCTGGTGAAACAAAGGAAAAAGTGCAAATGCTTTCAAAGTGCATAATAAAAGAATCAGCAATCCAGCAATATACAAAACTCAAGCGTGTTTTGTAAAGCAATCCCCCTTTCTTCTTGCATCAAGGTGAAAACACTTTCAAAGTGTGTGATAAAAACAAATCCAGCAGTATGCAGAAATGAAGCCAGGTTGGTCAAACAATTCCCCCTTTGGTTTGTGTATGAAGGTGCAAACAATAACAAGCACAACAGAATGTATGACGTTACATCGCATACATTTACAACGTGGTATTTTACATCGCATTCATTACAACGACTTGAGCTGGAGGGCGCTGGACTTAGGAATAGTATGATTTACTATTCCAACTCCAGTCTACGTACAGTAGGGAAGGTGTTGGAATAGTAAATCATACTATTCCTTAGGTTAGAGCGCCATCCAGCGCAAGTCGGAACGACTTGCATTGTAATGACCGCGATGTAGAGGCATTGCAATGCAATGTCGGCGTTGTAATGGATGTCTCCCAGCAGAACAGCATACAAAAATCAAATCTAACCAGTTTAATCAGACTAAGGCCCTTTGGTTTGTGAACGAAGGCGCAAATATTTCAAAATGACTTTTTAAACAATAACAAGTACAGCAGGCAGCAGCATACAAAATTCAAACCAGTTTAGTCAACCAATGCCCCTTTGGTTTGTACATGAAGGTGCAGATATTTCAAAGTCACTGTTTAAACAATAATAAGTACAGCAGGCAGCAGCATATAAAAATCCCTGTACTGTACCCTTCCCAGGCACACACACATCTAGCGCAGAGTCACTGCTCCTGCGCAGCACTGCACATCTACCTGAAGTAGGCCAAGGGTGAGTCAAGCACACAGCAGTGGAACTTTAAAGTCAGTGAGCCTGTTAGCCTCACTCCAGTGACAGGGTAAAAAGGACCTGTTCACTACTACTGATCACTACACAATATGTTGCCACCACTGCGCTTGTGCTGCTTAACACCTGGCGAAGGCTGTAGCCTTCCACCGCTATAAGGATCGCACTTTGGGTGCCCCTCCTGGTCCAACAAGACCGCATACCATGAGACAGACCTGTGTCATGGCGCATGATCTGTGTTCACCTATGAGTCTAGAGCTTAGCAGAACGGAAAACAGAGACCACGGAAAAATGAAAGAAAATGGAGCAGACGGGAAAGGAAACCAGAGAGCATGGGAAAAAGGAAAGTAGATACTAGCGGAAAACAAGTGACAAGTGCTAGATCCATGATTTTTCCACACCTGTCCTAATACTGATTAAGGTTGATTCCAAGCTGAGATTCTGGCTCAGAGAGCTCCACAGACCTCGATCCAGGCTCTGGGAGAGCTGCCTCCGTGCTTGCCCTGTTTTAAGACCGGTGTTGAAAATTAAGGGCAGCAAATGCATGTTTCTGTTGGTAACAGTAAAGGTGCGGTTTTTTTAAACTATAAACAGACTATACGTGTTTTGAAGGACACCAACTGTTAGAAGATAAGGGAATATTTATAAAAAGAAATTTGACCAAAATCACACAATTTGATTAAATAGGAGAGGGGATGGATCCTGAAATTAGTATTACTTGGTTTTGTAGCATCAACGCTGAAGAACAATTCCTCTCCCTTTAGACTCAAAATCAGTAGGTGCATGCCTTCAAACATGGGTATATTGGCTTTAAAAAAGTGTGAAATCTCTCCTGAAATCCGCGGAAAATCATTTAAACTGTGGGGGGTAGAGGCGGCTGGAAGTTGAGAAAAATCCAGGCCTAGCATCTTCGAAGTCACAATTGAGCCTCGGACATCTTTCGGGTGTTTGTTTGGCCATAAAAGTGAATTCTAAAGCATCCGGACCCCAGTGAGTGGCGGCTGCTTGTTAAGCAGTGTTTTAACACTCACATAGCTGCCAAGGTTTTAGATTGCTATGTGTGACATTTTCATAATTTCAGTGTAATTATGAGAGACATTCAATGACTATGAGTGACACTTTCTCGTGAGCAAAATTAGGCAATTTAGACCAGGGAAACATATAAATATCAGAAATTACACCCATTTGAGGAATGAGAAACTCTAAGAAGTTCTTAAAACTACTGTAAAGCACCAGAAATAGAAGAGCATTAACCTAGTAAAAAGCAGTAACTCACAGCTAATCCTCATAGAATACAATTTTGCGAATGCACCTGGTTCATGTTGGAGGAGGTGTGTGCAGAAATACCTCTATAAACCTTCCAGTCGCCCTGTAGTGGGAGGATCAGTTACACGGTGTCCTGACACATTCCTGAGCAGGCTTAGGGCCTCCTGCAGTGACAGACACTCTGCCCACCCCACCCATTCCATAGGGCCCGGTTTCAAGCGCGCTTCCAAGCAGGGTTGGATTGGGACCAAAAATGGGCCCGGTCACCCGTAAAAAGCAGCCCATGTTTGTGGATCATGACCTATCATGAAACCTTGCTTGATATGTGTCAGTGGGCTAAGTTTTGGAAACATTTATGGTAAATTTAGTGTTTTAAAGCTTGTAGGGCCTGTCACTCTAGGTATGTTTTCCAGGACAACAATTAAAATGGGAAGCATTCAAGCAGAAAGGACTGCTTGTTTGTACCAGTTCACACCTAGGAGGTCTCAGTAGAGCAGGCGTGTGCCTTCTCCACCATCATGCTCACTCTACTCCCACTGGAACCACATAGACCCGTTTCTTTCTGCAGCCTTCACTCCGGACATGACTGTGCTTCTTGCATTGTCCTCAGTGACAAGAGTGTGCTTCCTGCATCCTCCAGACTGACAGAACCATTCTTCTGGGCCATTCCCCAGACCTGATGTGTGTTTCCTGAACTCTCTGTATGGGCAGGTCTTGGCCTGATGCACTTTTCCCAAATGCAGGTCTGCACTTACTGCATCCACCCCATAAATGGATGATGCACCTTGACCTCGATGGAACTGTATGTTGCACCCCAAGGCAGAAGACATAACTCATGTCAAAGAGTATTTATGTGGTGCATTTGTTGCCCCACGTAGTGTGAGCTGTTCACACGCTGCACTGCACACAATATGTAAAACCAATGTATGCCAAGAGTGGTGCTTTTGAATCCGAGCTCTTTTTTTCAGTTTTGCATATTATTCTTTTTTTGCACTTGCTCGGTTGTGTAACCTTCCCTTGAGAGAAAGTATGGTTTATTGTAAAGCACCTGAACATCAACTGGTGCATGTGTGCAACATACGACTCGTAAATAAGCAAAGCTTCTGCCTTCTTTGTGATCTTCCTCTTCACACTCCAGGTGCTTTCATTGTCTGGTTCTGCTGACTCTTGTTCCAGTGGTGTAACCTTCAAATTACTTTACCAGTGCATTTCCACTAAAGTTATGCCTGAAATACAGTACTGAACAAACTCCAGCAGCTCCAGCTTATTCCTGTGCAGGTAATCACTCTCAGCTGTGCCAAGGCACTCCACTAAAGTCTGGGGCACCTGCACTACTGAAATAATCAGAGTAACATACAGTTTAGAATAAGCATTGCAGTCACTTGCAGCTATAATTGTAATTCCAGGTGGCACAAAGGTGACCTTCGTTCTGTGCTCTGCAGAGAGGCCAAAGATTGGATGAGTGTGTTGTCAGGAAACCTTTATGACAAAGTGAAACTCACACTGCTTTCAAGCTTAACTTTGGAGCCCTCAATGTTACCCCGTCAAGAACCCCTTCCACAATCTGACCTGGCCCTAACCCTTAGAAGCAATTCAGCTTGCGTGATGCGCTGCAGACTCAAGCTGCATGACAAAATAAATTAATAAAAAACACATCTGGAAAAATTAAATACTCTTAGGAAACAGGCCTACATATACTATACAACATGAGATCAAACTAGTAAAATGTAAATGGGACTGCATGGCGGACATATTTTTTGAGTTCTTGTACATACTGTTGTGTTTTACTTCTATCGTTAAGGAGATGAATATAGGAGTTATTAGGGACCGTTACTGTTTTTAACTGGACCCGTCCCACATCATCCTCCGGCCTCAGTCTTTACACCCCCGTGGGCTACTTGAAACCTGAGAGGCCAGTGTAATGCAAAAAGGCATTGATGCCCGCGGCGACTGCGATATGCCCAATTAACGTTAGCTGACCTGTCAGGGCACCGGACTAACAAAACTGCTTTACTCCACCTCGTACCCTACTCCACACACCTCCTCATACATAGTGAGTGCCCTTCCGGGCATCTCTAGAGGATGCACAGGCCCAAGCACATGATCAGTTTGGAGGAGGGAAAGGCCTCACATTTGGTACTCAATCAGGACGGTCCATTGTTGTTCTGTGCGTGAGAGTAGGCCGAGCAGGCTGACAACTTTCCAATGCTACAGCAGCTTTGGTTTGTATGAGGTGTTCCTGGCAGGTGGGTTTGCAAATGAGGCACTGAGGGTAAAAACACACCGGCTAATAGATGGGCGTCATCTGCTGGCCCATCGGCCAATGCCTGAATTCCCAATCCCACCCTGCTTCCAAGACCCATAAATCCCCGATATGTGCTCCTGAACAATACATAATATTTTGCCCCCCCTCTGACAATCGTAGACATCCCATTGCACTACTTAAGTGCACTGTTGGCTCTCACCTGTGCCACCATGATGTGTCCTCCTGCAGTACCAGGGTGGGCCAGAGAGCATCTTTAACCAGGTTGTTGGAAAGAGGGTCACTGAAGCTGCACGCAGTAGTGCTGTAGACTGGCTGTAGGTGGCTGTTTGTACTGCTGAGAGAGTTGGCTTCTCTGGTTGATGCACTGCCACTCACTGCCACTGCGCTAAGCTGCTCTCTATGATTGTCACTTTGATGGCCTTGGTCTGCTCGAGTCCTCAGTCAGGAGCTATAGTGCACTACTGTGGGCAGAAGCTTTCCTGTGTGCACGAGCCGATCTCTAGGGCCGCATTGGTAGAGGGGGCAGCTATCACAGGGCGTGGCATAAATGGACTGGGATTGTTAAATACTTGCAAGGTGAGATGATCCTGTGCGTTGAGTCACGTGCTAGTATATTAAATTTAATTAACATTAATTAATATAACGGGGAGGGCAGGCCGAGCCCCGGTACCAATGTCTCGTGGCCACAGGCACCTGGGGCAGAGGGTGATGGGACATAGGTCTGTGGGGGGAAAAACAGTCAGTCAGAAGATGATATTGTTTGTGTTACTTAGCTGCAAAAGGATACTTCAACAATTCACACAAGCACGCCTCATCAAATGGAGCATTAGAAAAAATACACACACACAGCATTTAGGGACGGCCCTAGGGAGTTCCCTACAAGACAGAGGCAGCTTCAGCAACATTACAGGCTTTAATTCACAGCAAGAATCCAGACATATATAGGTTTATAAAATCGTGAGTTAGGAACAGCAAAACTAACGTGTCCTAGAGTGCACAGGACACCGTCATGTGAAAAAAAAAAGAATAAAAACGTTTGTTTCGTATGTTTTTTTGCTCTTTTTTATAAGCACCTCTGCAGTTTGAGATTGAAACATTCCCAGCGACCATAAATCTATTCTTGGTGATCACGTCACCTGCATGATCCCCGGCCCTGACAGGTTTTTTTACGGTTGCCCAAGAGAAGAGGGCATGGCAGCCGAGGGGCAGGTTTACTGCCATGCCGTCGCAAAAAGGGCCGCAATCTGCGCCAGAATCGGACTTTGCAACCCGCCCTATATACTGGTGGGCTGGTTCTCAACCAATGTCCCCCTGACATCCTATGTCTATGTCTAGCGCCAAGGCTGGGAGCTAGGCTCGAGGCTCATAGCGGGGACTCCATCCCCTCTGAGGGTGCAGTTAGGAGAGGGGTTTAGGTCAGGATTACTGCACCGATTGAATGAGGGGTGGAGGAGTGTGTCCTCCCCAGAGTATGGCCGTAGAAGGGCTGTAGGAACTTTAATTATTCCATGTAGGGTCTGACCATGCCACCCGCACCTCGCGGAGCGCGCGCGCATCTGCAGAGATTTATTGAAGGTTTTAGATATAACTTGGGCACTACTCATGGGCAGCGGCTTCAGATCACCACAATCATTGGTAATGAAATCTGGAGTGCTCCGGGAGAAGTTATTCCTAGGAGAGCACAAGTCTGATACACTTTTAACACGAGTCACTGCAGGCAGAGTCTGACCTGGATAATGCCCTGGGAACAAGAACATCCTGTAGCATACGGCCCGGGGGCCCTCCTCGCAGTGAGCATGGAATGTGGGGGCGGAGGAGGGGTCTGCGCAGGATGGAAAGGCACGAGGCTACAGTTCATTTGTGGTGGGCGTTCCTGGTTATAGGAAAAGGGAGTTCGATGACCACCTGTGATTATTCAGTGATCTGATCACACCTCAAGGGCGCACTGATTGACTTCCCATCCCAATCAGGCCGGATAATTACAGCTAAGTCAGTTCGCCACGCGCTGCCACACACACCCGCACCCACAGTCTGCCTCCTGAAACTGTTATGAAATGAAGACCTGGGAACGGCGGGCAAGATGACGAGAGGCCTGCTTCGGTAGTGTCCACGGGAGCAGGCGCAGATGACTGCTGCTAAACTGACGCGCGTAGTTTACTCTGCGCACATTACCCACCGTGCATAGCAATGCGTGATGGCGCGCAGGCGGCGCACTAAATGTTAACGTGCGTGCGACACTGTAAACCCAGACTCTGTCTCTGAGGCGAGGGCCTGTTATAATAAACGCCTGCTGCCCGTGCACAGAGCCAGCCTTTGCGGTGCATGGGTGGCAGGTCATTATCAATATTAAAATGCTCCTCTGCCTCAAAGCGAGTTAATATTTATTTGGCCCCAGAGTAAAGCCAGTCTGCATTGTGCTGAGGGGGCCCCCGAGACTTGGGGGCCCCCCCGCACCGCGGGGGCTGCGGGGGCCTGTGTTACGCCCCTGCTACGTGCAACTCTGAAAGGACATTTGGTGCACCCACCCTGTTCCAATCCACATTATCCTGTATGGGGAGATGCTAGCACCTCCCTGCCACAGGAGCCCTATTGTCCAGCTGGCGAGGCTGGGGTTTTCCCCAGCAACAGCCAGCCAGGGTCGTGTAGGTGGCGGGCAGTAGCCATTTTGTGATACTTGTGCACTTTTAAATTGGTGTCTAAATTCTACCGCTTTTCCCATATCGCCCCTCTAGCAGGGGGGAATCGTACCCTCATGCCCATGGCTGGACTGGGGGTATGATTCCTACATGTTTGACACCAAACACGATATGGTTCTGTGTAGCCATTCTCAAGTTATCGCGGTATCGCGATAGACTTATAATGCGGTTAAGAGTATATGGTATGGCTACACTACAAACAACCCAGTAACGATTTTATTTAAGGTCCCCCCTCACACATACCTCAGCACCCTGCCCTGTAGGATTAGCAAGGCCTGCTATAGGGGTGACCTATGAGAGTACATGTGTTGTAATGGGGTGGGATATAGGGTACCTATATCCCTGTAAGGGGTGCTAGCACCACCTTATTTATTTATTTATTTATTTTGGGCATTTTTTTTTATTTTTTAAACCTTTATTTGTGCATATTAAAAGAACAAATACGGGCCTACAACCATCAGGCCGGCCACAAAACAGTTAAGCACTGAGACAAACATTACATCCCCTGTGCATCAATGGTCAAGATTAGCAACGATTCAGGAGTTATACACTGGAGAGATCCTTGACACCAGGGGAAGGAGAAGTAAAGGTTAATTTTAAGGTTTTCAAAATAATTTTATCGAGGAAAAAAGTCAGTAGAGGATAGAACCAAGGAGATTCGAGTCCGCAAGATGGCTTCATCACACAGGAGAGCAGCAGCATCATTAGAAACGGCCATAGAAAATCTCAGACAGTGAGGCGTTGCAGTTATATAACAGGATAGTCACATGAGTAAATACGCACCCCTCCAAAGCCGCCCCCACTCAATCCACCCCACACCCGGACCCCGAATCGGAAACAAGGATAGCGCAGAGACATAGAAGAAAAAGGCCCATAGAACTAAAAAGAAACAGTTAATTACCCCCCCACCCTACACCAATGCGGAGGCTACGGCCTGCCCCCCCCCCAGCATAGTGCCTGTCGCCCAATGAACCCGAAATATAGACAAGAGAGAAAGTAGGAATAAAGGAAAGAAAATAAGAAAACAAAGAAGAAAGCGGGGAGGAGCCCACGTAACCTCGGGGCGCCCGAAACCACCGGCCAACTACGTCTCCACACACTGAGAACCCACTACACCCAAAGGCGGTCGTGTGAAGATAACGTGTCACAACAATATAAGGAAGGCAGACAAATCGCGACGAGTGCGCACAACCTATGCAGACAGTTCCAGTCCCAGTCCAGCCCATCCGTGAAACCATGGTGATAGAAAGCAATCTAGCCCTGGCCCGATCGCGGGCGTAAGATTAGACTAGCCCCCACATGAAGGCCCCGCAGCCCGTGCAAACAAAGACAATATGGCCGCTTGGGAGAAGATGGAGAAGTAGAGTCACAAAATGGCCGCCGATCATCTATTGAGGTCCCCTTGTGCACCATATAAAATCCAGACCTGGCCTGTAAAGTACAGGAGTTCCACATAAAAGAAGCCGTAGGCCACCGTGAACAGTTCCTCGGGGACGCCAGGTGTCGCTCAGCTGGATACTCTTGCGGGCGCGGTGAGGCAGGCAACAACAAAGCAGGCAGCAATGAACGGGGAAACAAAGTGTCCACAATTGAGCAGGAGATCGATTGATCCTGGGTGCCGGGAAAGCCAGATGCAGACACCAGTGCAGCACGGTTATACCCAGTCGTTGCGTCCCCGCAAGAGGACAGAAGCACTGGCAGACCCACGTCTTGTTGAGAACAAACGGGGCGCTCACGACCCGCAGCCGACAGTATGGAGTCGAACCGCTCACTCAGCGTTTGCAAGCCAACACACAATTGCAGACGAAAGTCCCGCAGGGCAGCCAGAACGGAGCCGCATGTCAGCGGAAGCTGCGCCCCCACATCGGCAGCAATCCGGGACGGCACTGTGGAGCTGGAGTCTGGTAGAGGGAGGGCGAAGCAGGCAGTGGGCGAGACCGGAGCATCACCCCCCAGCAGCGAGCAGGCAATCAACGCCATGTTTTACCGCTGAACGGTACAGTGGCCAGGGGGGGGGTCGTAACAAGGAGGCAATTCCCCGCAGGTCTGCGCCGCAACAGGTGAAAGCCAACAGTCGCTTCCCCTCTCTCGGACTCTCTTTGCAGCCGACTAGGCAATAGAAGAAGGGGGTCTGCAGCCTTCCACAGCGCGGGCCACAGAGCGGGGCAGGAGACCCGCCACACCGGGGCTTACCCTATAGCTCCAGCCCGTCAGGTGAAAGGTGAAGGAGGTGTCCGGGCGTCTCTCCCCCGGCTCGTCTGGCGACAGTCCGTGGTGTGAGGCGGGATCGGGGCCGCGGGGCTCTGATTTGCGCCGGGGGTCCAGTGACTGCGGAGCTTCCAGGGGGCCGACCAAGGCCACAATGGAGCAGGGGTCCAGCGCGGAGAACAAAGGCACCAAGAGCTCCGGCATCCGGGCGGGCTCAGACTCCGGGAAAGCGGCGGCGCGGTCAGCGCGTCGTCGCGCACGTTGCACCTCGAAAATCGGCGAGGATAGGAATCAGGATGATAGTCCGAGGCCAAGGGCCGGCGGAGCCGGGCGCTCAAGCGTCTGCTCCGGTCGCCATCTTGGCTCCTCCCCCTATTTTGGGCATTTTTAAAGCGCACTGTTACCCGGAGGTGTCCTGGCGCTGAGTGATCACTAGGACGCGTGGGAAAGAGAGTTAGTGTGAGAAAAGCCAGGTTTTAAGGGCCCTTCTGAATGTGAGCAAGTCGGGGATCTGTCTAAGGTTGGAAGGCAGCGAGTTCCATGCCTTAGCGGCTCCCAGGGAGAGACTTCTGCCTCCCCAACGAGCTTTCCTAACTCTGGGGACTACTGCCAGGCCCTGTTCGGCAGATCTTAGAGCTCGGGCAGGTTTGTACCATTGGAAAAGAGGGGTCATACACTGGGGGCCTAGGCCGTGCAGAGCCTTAAAAATCACGCAGAGTGACTTAAAGGCGATTCTTTTCCTAACAGGCAGCCAGTGTAATTTTACAAGGTCCTGGGCTACTGAGGAGAACTTGGAGATGCCTGTAATCAGGCGTGCTGCTGCATTCTGCAGGATTTGAAGTTTGTTCAAGAGTCCCTGCTGAGCATTCAGCAGCAGACCATTACAATAATCCAGCCGGGACAGCACCAGACTGGTCACTACTGTCTTCTTGTGTTCTACTGGGAGAAAGGGCAGGACTTTCCGTATGGTTTTGAGAGCATAATGGGTGGTCGAGGCCAGTGCGTTTATATGTGGCCTGAAGGAGAAAGAGTCATCCATCAGGACCCCTAAATTTTTTACCTTCGAGACCGGAGCAGGGGGAGCCCCCATTTCTTCTGGCCACCAGCGAGGGGACCAGAAGTTCTCACATGAACCAAACAGTAGCACCTCTGTTTTAGCCGAATTAAGCTTCAGGCAGTTTCCTGACATCCATTTGCTCACCTCCTGCATGCAGCATCTGAACCTGTCTGCTGTGCTATCCAATTCTCCCTGACGCAGTGACACCACAATCTGAGTGTCGTCCGCGTAGGATGTGAGATTAAATCCGAAGGATCTGATCACTGGTGCCAATGTCGAGACGTAGGCATTAAAAAGAGTCGGGCTCAGGGAAGACCCCTGGGGGACTCCGCAGGGGAGCACAAAAGGCTCGGATTCGAAGTCCCCCAAGGCCACCAACTGCGTCCTGCCGGATAAAAAGGCCTGCAAGATGTCAAGGGCCTTTCCCCGAATCCCACTGGCCCTCAGACGGTCCTCAGACGGTCCACCAAGATGTTATGGTGGACCGTATCGAAGGCCGCGGATAGGTCCAGCAGGATCAGGGCGGCTCTACCCCCCATGTCCAGCACCCTTCTGATATCTTCAGCTGATTTGATCAAGGCCGATTCAGTGTTGTGTCCAGCCCTGAATCCATGCTGTGAAGAGTCCAGTCTCTCTCCTGATCTCAGGAAGGAACTGAGCTGTCTATTTAGTAAGCCCTCCATGATTTTGGCTGGGAGGGGTAGTTGGGCAATGGGTCGAAAATTATTTAAATCTGTGGGATCTAAATTGTCTTTTTTTAGGAGGGGTAGGATAGAGGCCTGTTTCCAGCGTAGGGGAAATTCTCCCCTGTCCAGCATGTTATTGAACAGGGGGGTAAGACCCGAGGCGATGGTGGAGAGAGCTAGTTTGGCAATTGCGGTTGGGCAGGGGTCATGTGGGGAGCCTGATTTTATTCTCATAAGTCCTTTGAATACCTCTTCCTCGCTAATGGGTGAGAAGTTCTCTAATATGTCCAATTTACTATTGGGCTCCTGATACATATCTGGAGTGAGTGAGTCTGAGGCATTAATCCTATTTTCATTGTTCAAAGGATGGAAAATCTTCTCTACTTTATTTAGGAAGAATTTGGCTAGATCTTCGCATAGTTGGCGACTAGGAGGTATTTCTACTGATTTGGGGGCTGCCAGGGAGGAGATTGTGTAGAATAATTCCTTAGGGGAGTTTTTCGCTTCCTTGATCCGTTTGGAAAAGAACTCACATTTAGCCATGCGAATTGTCTCCTTGTATGCTCTCAACTCTGCGTTAAGCCGTTTTTTATCCTCTACCTTGTAATTTTTTCGCCATAGTCTTTCTAGTTTTTTGCAGCGGGTTTTATGGTCTCTGACTTGTTCAGAGAACCAAGGGGCAGAGGGGCTTGTCCGAGTGGAATGTATAATAGCTGGGGGGGCAAGTTGCATACAGGCAGCCTCCAGCCAGCTCGTGTAGTCTGTGGCTGCTTCCTCTATGTCTTTTGTAGGGGGCTTTATAGAGGCTTTCAGAAGATCCTCTAAAGTCTTGCCTTCTATGTTTTTCCATTTCCTCAATATTTTAGGGGAAGATTTAGCTTTGTTTAGTAAGGCTTATGTTAAAATGAACAGCAGCATGATCCGACCAGGAGATCGGTTGAACAGACGTAACCTCTAGGTTAGGAATATTGGAAAAGATGCAATCAAGGGTATGCCCTGCTTTATGAGTCGGATCTCGGACTAGTTGTTTCAGTTCTACTCCCTGTAGCAGTTCTAGGAGATCTTGAGTGTCCGGGTCCCTACAATTCTCCAGATGAAAATTAAAATCTCCAAGTAGTGTGAAGGAGCTGGCACAAATAGCTTCTTCTAACAGGCTACTCAAAGCTGAGAGAAAAGGTGCTTTGGCCCCAGGGGGCCTGTAGAGTAGGCAGCCTCTAAGAGTCTGATGATCAGAGAGGATAAAATTGAAAATGAGCGCTTCGTCTAGGTCAGTTACGTCTGGCTGTACTATCCCTCTAAGGGATTTATGATAAATAATGGCCAGACCACCACCTTTCTTCTTTTCTCTGTTCCGTGTAAGACAGACATAGTTTGGGGGAGTAGCGATGACAATGTCTGGGCCTGATGCAGCGTCTGTCCAGGACTCAGTTATGAAGGCGATCATGACCTTGGAGTCAAGGATAAGCTCCGCCAGTTCAGTGCTGTGTTTTACCAGAGATCTGGCATTGAGTAGCATGCATTTCAAGGTGGGCAGTTCTTTTGTCGCTATAGTATCATGTGGAACCTTGAGGATAGGCAAAGATTGCCAGAGTATCTCGGGGAGGGTCTGCTTACAGTTAGAACATTGATGGGGGAAGAGCGGGAGGACATCCTCCATGGCTCTAGTAGGGCAATATTTTGTGTCAATGTTACGGCCAATCATCAATAAGGTGTCGCGGTTGTAGACAAGCCTTGATGAAGAGTTTTTAATTAGCCGGACAGGGGTTCTGGCTATGGGCGCGGGCTCGGCGCGGACGAGCGCAGACGGGCTTGCCTTTGGCGCGCCTTCGGCACGCCGGTGGCGCGCCCGCTGCGCTCGTCCGCTGCGCTTCCTGGGCCAGGGAGTCATTTTATGCAGGCGGGGGGCGGGGGCGGAGCACTAGACTGCTCGCCCAGCTCGTTTTCCTCACACTGAATGGCGGGACCGGAAAGGACGATCTCACAGGTTCGAGCCTGGGTTGTGCAAATGCGCGATTAAAAATATTAAAATCACAATTAAAACACACACGCTCAGTAAAGTATTTATAGCAGCAAAATACCAGCAAAGTTCTAAAAAATGGGAATCTCGAGTCCCGGCTTCCGCCTCAGGACTGCTGACACACCCTACTAGCAATCAGCGGGGATGTGATAGGTCTGCGCTTTTATGCAGGCGGGGGGCGGGGCGGAGCACTAGACTGCTCGCCCAGCTCGTTTTCCTCACACTGAATGGCGGGACCGGAAAGGACGATCTCACAGGTTCGAGCCTGGGTTGTGCAAATGCGCGATTAAAAGTATTAAAATCACAATTAAAACACACACGCTCAGTAAAGTATTTATAGCAGCAAAATACCAGCAAAATTCTAAAAAATGGGAATCTCGAGTCCCGGCTTCCGCCTCAGGACTGGTGACACACCCTACTAGCAATCAGACCCTTACCCAGACTACAGTGGTGATCTGGTGGTGTCAGTTTGTATGGCTGTCCCAGGGTGGCACAATAAGTGCTGCAGCCCTGGTAGGCCTACTGGGGGACCCATGCCCTGGGTACCTAGGGTACCATCTACAAGGGACTGGTAGGGCATGCCCAGCATCCAATTAGGTTTGTACCTAGAGTACTCACACCAGTTTTAGGGAGAAAGCAGATAGGCTGGGGTCCTGGATAGCAGGATCCCAGCCAGACTAGTCAAAAACCCCTCAAATACCAGGCAAAAAGTTGGGGGCAACCATTAGTCAGATTCCACTCTCCTACATGCACCCTCCAGGTCTCCACCCACGCGGACGACACCCTCAAGACCGCCGAACACCTGCACTTCCGAACCCACACCGACCCCAACACCACCCTCAGAGGAACACTCGTCTACAGACCCCCCGGACCCCGGGCACCGTTCAGTGACTCCATTGCCGACCTCGCCAGCACCCACGCACTCGCCTCCACGGACTACATCCTCTTTGGGGACCTGAACTTCCACCTCGAGAACAACAACGACGCCAACTCCGCCAGCCTGATCGACAACCTCGGCCTCAGACAACTCATCACCACTCCCACCCACACCGCCGGCCACACGCTGGACCCCTCTTCTCCACAAGCACCCACGTTGCCTTCAACCACATCACCGAGCTCCACTGGACCGACCACCGCTGCATCCATTTCGCCTTCAAGAAACCAACCACGCACCACCGCACCCAACAGCTGCCCCGTTGCTGCTGGAGCAAAGTCACCAAAGATCAGCTGACCACCACCCTCGCCCAGAACCCACCAACCAACCCCACCGACCCAGACGATGCCGGCCGCAACCTCCGACAGTGGATCAACGACTGCGCCAACACCCTCGCAACGCTCAAGAAACCCTTCATCAACCACGCCAGCAAGAAAGTCACCTGGTTCACCGACGAGCTCCAGACCTCCAAACGCGCTTGCTAGAGAAGAAATGGCTCCACGAACGCACACCAGACAGCCACGCAGCCCACAAGGATGCCACCCGCAGACATCACCACCTCATCAGACTAGCCAAGAGATCTTCCTTCAAAGACCGCCTGGATAACAACGCACACGACAGCAAAGAGCTCTTCAGCATCGTGAAGGAACTCTCCAACCCCAGCGCCAACGCCAACAACATCCCGCCCTCACAAGAACTGTGCGACTCACTGGCCACCTTCTTCCACCGAAAGATCACTGACATCCACAACAGCTTCAACACCACGACCACCCCGACCACGCCAGACTCCCCCCCTGCGAACACCACCCGCACCAACTGCCTGACCTCCTGGACCAACGTCAACGACGACGAGACACGTAAGGTCATGAACTCCATCCACTCAGGATCACCGTCAGACACATGCCCACACCACGTGTTCAACAAAGCCGACGCAACCATCGCACCCCAACTATGGAAGGTCATCAACATCTCCTTCGAAACAGCGACATTCCCGGAAAGCTAGAAACACGCCAAAATCAACGCCCTCCTGAAGAAGCCCAAGGCGGACCCCAAGGACCTCAAGAACTTCCGGCCCATCTCCCTGCTCCCGTTCCCGGCGAAGGTCATCGAGAAAACCGTCAACACGCAACTGACCCGCCACCTCGAAGACAACAACATCCTAGACCCATCCCAGTCCGGATTCAGACGAAACCACAGCACCGAGACAGCCCTCATCGCCGCCACAGACGACATCAGGCGCCAACTAGACAACGGCGAAAAATCAGCCCTCATCCTCCTGGACCTGTCAGCCGCCTTCGACACGGTCTGCCACCGCACTCTAAAAGAACAAGTTACTTACCTTCGGTAACGATGTATCTGTAAGAAACATTAGTTAGTTAGATTCCTCACCTTAGAATATCCCCAGGCGTCAGACTGGATCCGGAAAGACTTTTGTAGCAATACCCCTTGGGCGTCGCTAGGCGTCGTCTGCAGCTCCGCGTCCGTCGTTGGCGTCGTGCGCCGGAATGACGTCGTCGGAGTACTTAGACGCCGCCCTCGCGCGCTGACGTCAGTTCTTGTACATAGCTTTCCGCGCCAGGGACGCTGAGCCATGCAAGAGACCGACACTGGTGCCAAAAAATCTAGGGCCCTGAAAGGGAGAACCTTAACCCTAGATGTCGGTTCGCAGAACGGGGAGGCTGGATGGGTCGGTGAGGAATCTAACTAACTAATGTTTCTTACAGATACATCGTTACCGAAGGTAAGTAACTTGTTCAACTGAAAGAAACACGTTAGTTAGATTCCTCACCTTAGAATAGATACCCCAGCAATACCAACCCTGGAGGTGGGCCTGCGAACCAAGATCACACCAGAAAGTGCTGGAGAACAGAACGGCCAAAGTGGCCATCTCTCCGGACTTGGCTGTCCAGGCAATAGTGCTTGGCGAACGTGTGCAGCGAAGCCCACGTCGCCGCCTGACAGATGTCCTGCAAGGGGACTCCCCGTCCCAGGGCAGTTGTCGCCGCTGTGGCCCGGGTGGAATGGGCTCGCAGCCCAACAGGAGGGACCTTTTTCACCAAGGAATAGCAGAGTTTAATACACAACACGACCCATCGCGAGATGGTGCGCTTGTTCACAGCTTTACCCTTCTTCGCACCTACATATCCATCAAAAAGTTGGTCGTCCACCCGGAACTGGTTTGTGCGGGCCAAATAAAATGACAGCGCACGTTTTGGGTCCAGACGGTGGAGCCTCTCTTCATCTTTTGAAGGATGCGGAGGCGGAAAGAAGGTGGGCAGCGTGACCGATTGCCCGATGTGAAAGGGAGTCACTGTAGGAGAGTAGGGTCTGCTTTCTATGTTCACTCCCACTTTTTGCTTTTGCTTTACTGGTTTTCGACTTAGATGTGGCTGTGGGCCTGCTAATCAGACCCACAGCCCTGCTTTTCTCTCTCTAAATTAATACTATGTACTTTAGGTGCATAACCCATTTGGATAGGATCACCTTATTGGCCCCTGTACAGTGTACCTTAGGTACCCAGGGCATAGGTGTACCCTAGGCCTACCAGGGGCTGCAGCATGTATTATGCCACCACTGGCCTGGCCTTCCATTATGACACAACTGGCTGATCACTCAGCTGGGGCAAGGTCGTGTAATCACTCCTTGCTTAGGTGTAGTATTCCTATACCTATCTTATATATAGACACATGTGTACCTATCAGCCACTCCTATGGCAGGCCTTAACAATCCTGGAGGCAGAGTGCTTGGTAACATGTGAGATGGTGCTCTAGCATGAGCTGAGCCTGTCTGCAGCTTTCAGAACCATGTCCTTATAGCTGTTCTATGATATAGCCTACCATATACTCTTAAAGTGCCTTATAATCTTAAACGGTTATGGTAACTATGGTTTGGCTGTATCAAAACATGTCGTGTAAGGTGTCTAACACTTTGGAATAATACCCCCATCCCATTTCTGGGGATGAGGATATAATCCCTCCCTTCTAGAGGGAGAAGACATGTTGTAACCTACTTACCCGGTTAAAGTTAACCAGAGCCCCAGCATCACAAAATGGATGCTGCTGCCACGACACAAGTCTGACCTCCTGCTGCTGGGAGTGATCCCGGCAAGGGAGACTTGGACAATAGCTTTCCTGCCTTGGGAGGTGCGAGCACCACCCCAGACAGGCCTTAGTGTATTGGGGCAGGGAGGGATGAATGAAACGAGACACTGCCTGGGGCACACAAGGTGTCCCATGCATAGTCCAGTTCAAACCGGTGCTGGGGCACACCAGCCCCAGTCCTGGCGCGAACCTGGACAAAGGGCAGGGGGTGTAACCACCCCCCTCCCAGGTCCCACCCATAAGGCGTGACCTAGCAGGCAACCCAGCCCCCCAGATTAGTATAAGTGTGGTAGCTGGGCCCCAGGAGATTAGATTATCCTGAACCTGCAACTTGAACAGAAACTCTGGACCTTCGACATTCGACGAAAGAAGAAGACTGAAGAATCTCCCTTGTGGCCAAGGAGTGGCTACCCTGTGCAAACAGGCACCATCAAGAGACTACCCTTTGCTTTGCCCAAGTTCTACGAGGAACCGACTGCAGAGCCCGACCAGAGCCTTGACTTCCAGACTTCTCCGACCCTGATCCACATCCACAGCCGAGCTGAGATCCGTGGAGGCGACGAGAGACGTGGGACCGGCTACCTGGGAAAAGTGGCGAGTATCTTCCAGCGCAGCTTCTGAGGTACCCTCGAAGTTGTGCACCGGGGATTGAGAAGCCCCAACCCCAAGCACCATCTGCACCGAAGATCAGCCCCCCACACTCCACGAGTCCTGCGTGGGGCCCTTCTGCATTTTCCTGCTTGCCGCGTCTGTCCGGTTGCTTGCCCGTTGGCTAGCGGGCTTTGTGACGACACACCTTGAAATCTTCACTGCTGGTTTGGCTCCTCCAGACTGGCTCCCGCTTCTGTGCAAAAGAGAAGCACCCCAGACCTTCCTGGTCTGCACCAGAAGCAAGTCCTCCGTTCTTCGTGGGTTCCGCTTGCCAAGGCTTGGTGAGTCCTAGTTCGACTTCGACGCCGCCGACAGCAAGAGCCTTCGTGGGACAGCTCGCCTCCTGGTCCTGGTCGTCCTCGACATCTCCTGGTACCCGTGGCTGCAGCGACAAGCTTCACCCTTCACCTGCAATCTTCACGACATCGCCTGGTTCCTTCCTGGTTCCACGTGGTCACTGGCTAGGGACCTTGACTCTGTCCCTTCTGCTTGCAGGTACCCTTCCTTCTTGATCCCGGCCTTGGGATCCACCGGACACTCTGCACTGACTGCCTGTCAGCAACTTTCCTTCAGGCATCCATAGAAGTCCACGACGAAACCCGACGCAAGTTCACACCTATGCACCCGCAGCCCGTGGGCTAGGTAACTTGGGTACTTCGGTGCTCACAAGGGTAGTGACTATCCTAGGATCTAGTTTCCGAGTCTCGACTCTCTAGCTGCTTCAGAAGTGTCCTTAAACTGCTTAATTCAAAACTGTACTATTTGTTTCGACTATACGCATTACGCGTGAGTGTTTCCACTCTGCACCTGAATCCCGTGGGCCTCCCACTTCCTAACTGTTGCTAGTGTAGTGTAGCCCCAGCGATTCCCTAGGCCTAGGCCTAGGCCTATCCTATTTCCGTGACAGTGGTCCTTATACCACTTACTTAGTATATGGTTTGCGTGGCCCCTAGGGCCTAACTGTATTACTTACCTGTGTGACTTAATGTATGCTTAAATAAGACTGTGTTGTACTTACCTCTAATCTCATAAAGAGTGCTGAGGGTTTGACTAGAATAAATACACTTTATTTTATATATATATCTGTTGTGGTGTCCTTTCATTTGGTATTCAAGGGATTATATATGGTATCACAGCTGGCTTCACATGCCATTCAGAGTTTAGCCTAAGACTGCTCTTGTCCATGCTACCACTAGGATAGCTGGTCTATAAGGTTGACTTTACAACCAATCACCATAAGGGTATTTGGACTGATATAAGGTGTACACTAGAACTAGTGACATCATACATCAGGCCAACTTCTCACATTGGTGAGCAGCGGTTGGGATCTGAGCTTGCTGTTGTAATACCATTGTAATCTTGAGATACTAAATTGAAAGATCACACAGATATTGTTTAGGTACATATAACATAGATTATAATACTTAAGTCCTACTGGACTTAGTGGTTGTAGGTTGAAGGGAGTAACACACCCTGACTACAACTACTAGAGAGGTTTAGTAGATACAACTAGTGTAGGTAGGTGCACACACCCCACCCTCACTAGAATCATGTCCCTGAATGGAGATCACACTGATACTCCCTCAGGAGAGGAGAATCCTAGACAGATTCCCTCTAGATATGATGCATTCACTTTCCAGGAGATGAGACAACTGTGTACCTCCAGGAGATTAAAACAGGGTTCCAACCCTACCCTTAGACAGCTAGTGGAGCTTCTGGAGGCCTATGATGCTGAAAGAGCTGCCAAGTATGGTGCCATAGCTGTAGATAAGGGTCTACCCACCACAGAGGAGTCAGATGGGGCTTCAGAGGAAGAGGTAGACGGCCAGAGCCAAGTAGGAAGACTTAGCCAGGCTAACCTAAGCTTACATGGGAGTTTGCATGGGGTCCCCGCATACAGACCCCCAAGTGGGCTTACACAGAGAAGCAGGAGGGACAGATCCCCTTCAAGGGACTCCATCCACTCCCATATCTCTAGCATCTCTAGTGTTTCCTCTCACAGGGGAATGGCTTCCCCTGAGAGAAAGGAGCATGAAGCCAGAATGAGGGAGGCTAATCTAAGGATTCAGAGGGAAGAACTTGCCCTTGCCAAGGAGAAGCTTGCTCTGGCTAGAGAACAGAAGTTAAGTGGGTCAGAACCCACTGGTGGCAGCAATATCCCTAAGGATAGAGACAGGCACTATGAAACCTGAGCAAGATTGTCCCTCCCTATAAGTGTGGGGATGACATCCACTAATGGATAACTGCTTTGGAGAGAGCTTGCAAAGTACAGCAGGTACCCCAAAGTCAATGGGCAGCTATCTTGTGGCTCTCCTTCTCTGAGAAAGGTAGAGACAAGCTCCTCACAGTTAGTGATGAGGATGCAGATAATTACACTGTCCTGAAGAGTGCTCTAATTGATGGGTTTGGCCTAACCACTGAACAATACAGGTTGTTGTTCAGGGATACCCAGAAGACACAGACTCAGGACTGGACTGACTTTGTAGATTGTGCCACTAAGGCTCTGGAAGGCTGGCTAGTAGGAAGTAAGGTTAAGGACTATACAGGATTGTATAATTTGATCATGAGAGAGCAAATCCTTAACAACTGTCAAAACCAGCTACTGCATCAACACCTGATTGATTCTGATCTGACTTCTCCCCAAGAATTGGGAAAGAAGGCAGATAGATGGGTCAGGACTAGAGTTAAGCAGAAAAACCAGAACCAGGGCGGTGATCAGAAAAAGGCAGACCAGAAGGGTAATGATCAGAAACAAAAAGACCAGAAGTCTTCACCAGGCCCCCAAAAGGCTCAGGGGGAGGGTGGTCCCAAAAAGGATAAAAAGAAAGATGGCCAAAAGAAACCATGGTGCAACTATTGTAAGTCCAACTCACATTGGTTTAGTGAGTGCACCAAAAAGGATAAGCCCCCAGCCACCATTGCCCCTAAGGCAACTGTACCCCCTAGTCCAGCTGTAAGTGGTGGTTCCCAGCAAAAGGGTGTAGTAGGGTTAACCCTGGGAACTGAGGAGGATTCTGGCCTAGTCAGAATACCTACTCAGGCTGTTCTTATCTGTGATGGAGACTTAGCTTTGTCCTCTACTGTAGGCCCCAGTAACCTGGGCAAGTACAGACAGACTCCTTTTATTAACCAAAGAATGGCTCAGGCCTACAGGGACACTGGGGCTAGTGTCACAATGGTGACACCTGCCTTTGTGGACCCTGGACAGATCATACTAGGTGAGAATTACCTAGTGACCAACGCTAACAATGCCACTACCTCCCATAGTGTGGCTATTGTTAACTTCTCCTGGGGAGGGGTAACTGGCCTCAAGAAAGTTGTTGTTAGTTCAGACCTTCCTGTAGAGTGTTTACTGGGCAATGATCTTGAAACTTCAGTTTGGTCTGAAGTGGAGTATAGGACCCATGCAGAAATGCTGGGGATAGATACACATGTCCTTGCTGTGACCAGGTCACAGGCCAAAAAGTGCACCACTGAACAAGTGCTGGATCCTGAAACTATGGACCAGTCACAACCCAAGAGAAAGAGCAGTAGGGTTAAGGCTGTGCCTTCCCCCCTGCCTCAGGTAGTGGATCAGCCCTCCCAGGAGGATGATTCTGAGAGCCCTGAAGGAACTGTCCTAGAAGAACTTGAACCTGATCAGGTTGAGTTTCTTGGGACAGGGGGACCTTCAAGGGCAGATCTGAGGCAGGCTCAATTAGACTGCCCCTCTCTTGAACCCCTCAGACAGCCGGCTGCTGCTGAGGCTGCAGGGAATGCTCAAGGTACCCATAGAGTGTATTGGGATGAAGGGCTACTGTACTCAGAGGCTAGAGACCCCAAGCCTGGTGCATCCAGGAGGTTGGTCATACCACTGAAGTTCAGAGGCTTCCTTCTTACCTTGGCCCATGATATTCCCCTTGCCGGACATTTAGGCCAGAACAAGACTTGGGACAGGCTTGTCCCTCACTTTCACTGGCCCCATATGTCAGAAGATACTAAGGAGTTTTGTTGCTCCTGTGTCACCTGCCAAGCCAGTGGCAAATCAGGTGGCACCACAAAGGCCCCCCTCATACCACTACCTGTGGTGGGGGTTCCCTTTGAAAGAGTGGGCATAGATATTGTAGGACCAATGGACCCACAAACAGCATCTGGGCACAGATTCATACTGGTGATAGTGGACCATGCCACCAGGTATCCAGAAGCTATTCCCCTGAGGACCACAACAGCTCCTGTTGTGGCAAGGGCCCTGCTTGGAGTATTCTCCAGAGTGGGCTTTCCAAAGGAGGTCATTTCTGACAGAGGTGCCAACTTCATGTCAGGATACTTGACTGCAATGTGGAAGGAGTTTGGTGTGAACTACAAGTTCACCACACCCTATCACCCACAGTGCAATGGGCTTGTTGAGAGATTCAACAAGACCCTAAAGGGAATGATAAAAGGTTTACCAGACAAGCTTAGGCGAAGATGAGACATCCTTTTACCCTGCCTTCTGTTTGCTTACAGAGAGGTCCCACAAAAGGGGGTTGGCTACAGCCCTTTTGAGCTTTTGTTTGGGCATCCTGTAAGAGGACCCCTATGTTTGGTGAGGGAAGGATGGGAGAGACCTCTTAGACAACCCAAACTTGATATAGTGGATTATGTACTTGGTCTCCGCTCCAGGATGGCAGAGTACATGAAGAAGGCTTCTAAAAACCTTGAGGCAAGCCAAGAACTCCAAAAAGCTTGGCATGACCAAAAGGCTGTGCTGACTGTTTACCAGCCAGGGCAGAAAGTGTGGGTGTTGGAGCCAGTGGCCCCAGCAGCACTCCAAGACAAATGGTCTGGACCCCACACTATTGTTGAGAAAAAGGGAGAAGTCACCTACTTGGTGGACCTTGGGACTCCCAGGAGCCCCCACAGGGTGCTTCATGTCAACAGATTGAAGGCATATGTTGACAGGGCAGACATGGGCTTACTCATGGCTACAGATGAGGGGCAGGAGGAAGAGAGTGACCCTCTCCCAGACCTGTTGACTCAGAACCCTGATGATGGCTCAGTTGATGGTGTGGTCTTTTCTGACAGCCTCACTGTCCATCAGCAACAGGACTGCAGACAGGTTCTGCAATCCTACAGACATATGTTCTCTCTGACCCCAAGTCAGACAAACTGGTGCACCCATGAGGTGGACACTGGTGACAGTCTGCCTGTGAAGAGTAAAATCTACAGGCAACCTGACCATGTCAGGGACTGCATAAAAGTTGAGGTACAAAAGATGTTGGAGCTGGGAGTCATTGAACCTTCAGAGAGCCCTTGGGCTAGTCCTGTAGTCCTTGTGCCAAAGCCTCACACCCAAGATGGTAAGAGAGAGATGAGGTTTTGCGTGGATTACAGAGGTCTCAATGCTGTCACTAGGACAGATGCCCACCCAATACCTAGGGCAGATGAGCTCATTGACAGACTGGCAGCTGCTAAGTTTTTGAGCACATTTGACCTGACAGCAGGCTACTGGCAAATCAGACTAGCTGAGAATGCAAAGGCCAAAACTGCTTTCTCGACCCCAGGAGGACATTATCAATTTGTGGTAATGCCCTTTGGTTTGAAGAATGCACCTGCCACTTTCCAAAGGTTGGTGAATCAAGTCCTTACTGGGTTGGATGATTATTGTGCAGCTTATCTTGATGATATTGCTGTCTTTAGCTCCACCTGGGAGGATCACCTGGTCCACCTGAGGAATGTTTTAGAGGCCCTGTAAAAGGCAGGCCTCACTATCAAGGCCACTAAGTGCCAGATAGGGCAGAGCAAGGTTGTATACCTGGGCCACCTAATTGGTGGGGGTCAGGTTCAACCACTGGAGAGCAAGATCCAGACCATAAAGGACTGGACTCCTCCAACTACCCAGACTCAGGTCAGAGCTTTCTTGGGCCTGACTGGGTACTACAGAAAGTTTGTTAAGAACTATGGGTCCATTGTGACACCACTTAATGACTTGACCTCCAAGAAAATGCCAAAGAAAGTTCAGTGGACAGTAAGCTGTCAAAAAGCATTTGATGACCTGAAGCAGGCCATGGGCAGTGCACCTATTCTGAAAAGTCCAGACTACTCCAAAGAGTTCATTGTCCAGACAGATGCTTCTGAGTTAGGTGTGGGAGCTGTTCTTTCACAACTGAATGTAGATGGTCAAGACCAGCCCATTGCTTTTATAAGTAGAAGGCTGACCCCTAGAGAGAAACGTTGGTCAGCTATTGAGAGGGAGGCCTTTGCTGTGGTTTGGGCCCTGAAGAAGCTGAGGCCGTACTTGTTTGGCCCCCACTTCAAGATTCAGACAGACCATAAGCCCCTCTTGTGGCTAAATCAGATGAAGGGTGAAAATCCCAAACTTCTTAGGTGGTCCATTTCCCTACAGGGGATGGACTTCACAGTGGAACATAGACCTGGGACTGACCATGCCAATGCAGATGGACTCTCCAGATATTTCCACTTAGAACATGAAGACCCAACTGGTCAAGGTTAGTTTAATGTTGCTAAGTTTTGGGGGGGGGGGAAGGGGTTTGTAGGAGAGTAGGGTCTGCTTTCTATGTTCACCCCCACTTTTTGCCTTTGCTTTACTGGTTTTCGACTTAGATGTGGCTGTGGGCCTGCTAACCAGACCCACAGCCCTGCTGTTCTCTCTCTAAATTGATACTATGTACTTTAGGTGCATAACCCATTTGGATAGGATCACCTTATTGGCCCCTGTACAGTGTACCTTAGGTACCCAGGGCATAGGTGTATCCTAGGCCTACCAGGGGCTGCAGCATGTATTGTGCCACCTCTGGCCTGGCCTTCCATTATGACACAACTGGCTGATCACTCAGCTGGGGCAAGGTTGTGTAATCACTCCTTGCTTAGGTGTAGTATTCCTATACCTAACTTACATATAGACACATGTGTACCTATCAGCCACTCCTATGGCAGGCCTTAACAATCCTGGAGGCAGAGTGCTTGGTAACATGTGAGATGGTGCTCTAGCATGAGCTGAGCCTGCAGCTTTCGGAACTATGTCCTTATAGCTGTTCTATGATATAGCCTACCATATACTCTTAAAGTGCCTTATAATCTTAAACGGTTATGGTAACTATGGTTTGGCTTTATCAAAACATGTCGTGTAAGGTGTCTAACACTTTGGAATAATACCCCCATCCCATTTCTGGGGATGAGGATATTATCCCTCCCTTCTAGAGGGAGAAGACATGTTGTAACCTACTTACCCGGTTAAAGTTAACCAGAGCCCCAGCATCACAAAATGGATGCTGCTGCCACAGACACGAGTCTGACCTCCTGCTGCTGGGAGTGATCCCGGCAAGGGAGGCTTGGACAATAGGTTTCCTGCCTTGGGAGGTGCGAGCACCACCCCAGACAGGCCTTAGTGTATTGGGGCAGGGAGGGATGAAAAGAATGAGACATGCCTGGGGCACACAAGGTGTCCCGTGCATAGTCCAGTTCAAACCGGTGCTGGGGCACTCCAGCCCCAGTCCTGGCGCGAAACTGGACAAAGGGAAGGGGGTGTAACTACCCTCCTCCCAGGTCCCACCCATAAGGCGTGACCTAGCAGGTAACCCAGCCCCCCAGATTAGTATAAGAGTGGTAGCTGGGCCCCAGGAGATTAGATTATCCTGAACCTGCAACTTGAACAGAAACTCTGGACCTTCGACATTCGACGAAAGAAGAAGACTGAAGAATCTCCCTTGTGGCCAAGGAGTGGCTACCCTGTGCAAACAGGCACCATCAAGAGACTACCCTTTGCTTTGCTAAAGTTCTACGAGGGACCGACTGCAGAGCCCGACCAGAGCCTTGACTTCCAGACTTCTCCGACCCTGATCCACATCCACAGCCGAGCTGAGATCCGTGGAGGCGACGAGAGACGTGGGACCGGCTACCTGGGAAAAGTGGCTAGTATCTTCCAGCGCAGCTTCTGAGGCACCCTCGAAGTTGTGCACCGGGGATTGAGAAGCCCCAACCCCAAGCACCATCTGCACCGAAGATCAGCCCCCCACACTCCACGAGTCCTGCGTGGGGCCCTTCTGCATTTTCCTGTTTGCCGCGTCTGTCCGGTTGCTTGCCCGTTGGCTAGTGGCCTTTGTGACGACGCATCCAGAAATCTTCACCGCTGGTTTGGCTCCTCCAGACTGGCTCCCGCTTCCTTGCAAAAGAGAAGCACCCCAGACCTTCCTGGTCTGCACCAGAAGCAAGTCCTCCGTTCTTCGTGGGTTCCGCTTGCCAAGGCTTGGTGAGTCCTAGTTCGACTTCGACGCCGCCGACAGCAAGAGCCTTCGTGGGACAGCTCGCCTCCTGGTCCTGGTCGTCCTCGACGTCTCCTGGTCCCCGTGGCTGCAACGACAAGCTTTACCTTCACCTGCAATCCTCACGACATCGCCTGGTTCCTTCCTGGTTCCACGTGGTCACTGGCTAGTGACCTTGACTCTGTCCCTTCTGCTTGCAGGTCTCCTCTCTTCTTGATCCCAGCCTTGGGATCCACCAGACACTCTTCACTGACTGCCTGTCAGCAACTTTCCTTCAGGCATCCATAGAAGTCCACGACGAAACCCGACGCAAGTTCACACCTATGCACCCGCAGCCTGTGGGCTAGGTAACTTGGGTACTTCGGTGCTCACAAGGGTAGTGACTATCCTAGGGTCTAGTTTCCGAGTCTCGACTCTCTAGCTGCTTTAGAAGTGTCCTTAAACTGTTAATTGCTAACAACTACTATTTCTATCGACTTTTACGCATTACGTGTGAGTGTTTCCACTCTGCACCTGAATCCCGTGGGCCTCCCACTTCCTAACTGTTGCTAGTGTAGTGTAGCCCCAGCGATTCCCTAGGCCTAGGCCTATTCTATTTCCGTGACAGTGGTCCTTATACCACTTCTTTAGTATATGGTTTGCGTGGCCCCTAGGGTCTAACTGTATTACTTACCTGTGTGACTTAATTTATGCTTGAATAAGACTGTGTTGTACTTACCTCGAATCTCATAAAGAGTGCTGAGGGTTTGACTAGAATAAATACACTTTATTTTATATATATATCTGTTGTGGTGTCCTTTCATTTGGTATTCAAGGGATTATATATGGTATCACAGCTGGCTTCACATGCCATTCAGAGTTTAGCCTAAGACTTCTCTTGTCCATGCTACCACTAGGATAGCTGGTCTATAAGGTTGACTTTACAACCAATCACCATAAGGGTATTTGGACTGATATAAGGTGTACACTAGAACTAGTGACATCATACATCAGGCCAACTTCTCACAACTATGCCCCAGGTTTCCTTGTGCCCAACAACATCCATTTGAGTGGTGCCTATACCTAGGGGTAAGGGGGATCCCTCAGTTTGTAGAGGAATATTCACCTGGCTAGAACTACTCTGCTGGGTGTCCCTAATCTGCTGATGAAGGGGTTCCTCTGGGCAGGGGCCCATTAAGGGTCCACTGACCTCCCTGGCCTCTGCAGCCCTGGGCTGACTGAGGCAGGTTAGAGAGGGGCAGGATACCTGCTCCAGACTGGGTACCACCTTGGAAGGGTCCCCTGCCATCGGAGAGGTGGCCAGGCCAGGCCTGTCCACTTCTGGGGCGGTTACTTCACAAGGGGCAGGATCAGTTCCCTGAGAAACTTGACCTTTACCTTTAGTCTGGTGGGGGGAGGACTGTTCCTCTCCCCCTATGCTCTCTGTTTGGGTAGAGTGATCCATAGTTTCAGGCTTCACTCTTTTTACTTTCTCCTGGGGTGGAGGTGAGGCCTTTAAGAGCTCATCCACTCTCTCAGGAAGGCCTACCATTTTCAAGTGGGCCTTGTGATCCACCTCAGCCCAGGCTGAGATTTCCAGATCATTCCCCAGTAGGCAATCTACATGCAAGTTTGGGGACACTGCCACTCTCTTTGGGCCAGTGACCCCTCCCCAGCTGAGATTTACCACTGCCATGGGATGGTCTGTCCTAATTCCATCTATATTGGTCACCTGGTAGCTAAACCCAGGTAAAAGCTGTTCTAGGGGCACTAGCCTCTTGGTCACCATGGTGACACTGGCCCCTGTGTCCTTATAGGCCACAGCCTTCTGACCATTGATCATGGGCTCTTGTCTGTACCTGCCCAAAATGTTGGGATCCATGGTAAAGTTGGCAAACCCCATGCCACCATCACAGACTAGAGTTGCTTGTGCAGGGGACCTGGTTAGGCCAGAGTCCACCTGCGTTCCCCAAGAAAGCCCAACTAAATTTTTGGGTGCACTCCCACCACCTGGGGGATTACTACTAGTAGTAACAGGAGGTGTTGGAGCTGCAATGGGAGGAACATTTTCCTTATTGCCATTCTTTGGACAGCTGGAGTCAGTTTTCCAGTGGCCAGGTTGTTTACACACATGGCAATATGGTTTCTTGTTGGAAGAGGAAGTATTTTGGGACCCACCCCCAGCACTGGGTTTTTGGGGCCCTTCAGGGGACTTTTCTGTTTTATTATCCCCACCTTTCTCTTTGGGCTTGGTAGAATCTTTCTTCTGGTCACCACCTTGGTTCTTGGGCCTGATCCTGGTTCTGACCCATTTGTCTGCCTTCTTTCCCAATTCTTGGGGAGAGGTCAGATCAGAGTCCACCAGGTGCTGGTGTAAGAGTTGGTTATGACAATTATTAAGAATCTGCTCCCTCATTATGAGATTGTACCATCCTTTATAATCATTAACTTTACTGCCATTTAACCAACCTTCCAATGCCTTGGTAGCACAATCAACAAAGTCTTCCCAATCTTGATCCTGTGCTTTTTGGGTGTCTCTGAACTTAAGTCTGTATTGATCAGTGGTTAAGCCAAACCCATCTATTAAAGCATCTCTCAAGATATAGTAATCATCAGCATCCTCTTCTCTTACAGAGAGGAGCTTGTCTCTACCTTTGTCTGCAAAGGAGAGCCATAGGATTGCTGCCCACTGCTCTACTGGGACTCTTTGTACTTTACAGGCCCTCTCAAGAGCAGAGATCCATTTGTGGATGTCCTCCCCTGTCTTATAGGGGGACACAATCTTGTGGAGGTTCCTATTGTTAGGGACTTTCTCTCTAACTCTAGGGGTTTCATCACTGCCACCAGGGGTCGCTAGACCCAACTTTCTTGAAGCTTTCTGAAGCTCCAGGGACTCCCTGTCCAATGCTAACTGTTCTCTCCTGAGCTGTAGTTTTGCCTGCTCAAACTGGATCAGTCTGCATTTCCTCTCTTGGGAGGATTCTCTCCTATGAGGAGAGGCAGAGGTCCTTTTGGATCTCCTAGAATGTTTGGACCCCACTGAGGGGGATGTGCTCCTTCTACTTGGATCCACCACTCTCCCTTTAGGGATGGAGAGAGTGCCTCTTGGGCCATCACCTCCATGTTGTGAGTGGTCTGGTTCTTCCAGGTCAGGATCACTATCCTCTCCCTGGTCCTCATCAGAGTCCACTCTGGGAGTGTCCTCTTCAGAGGGATGCCCACCCTTCCTGCCTACCCCATCAGACACTAAAGTCAGCTTAAAGTCTGCTATGAGCAGGATTTCCCTGAGGCGTTGGGTGTTGGCACCTTTGTTTGTCTTAAGTTGCCTAGTGGTGCACATCTCCCTAAGCTCAGCAAAGGAGAGATCATCATATTTGTTCACTGGGATCCTTTGGGATCCTTCCAGAGCCTTATGGGCACTTCCATTCAAAGACATTTCTAGTGTAGTGATAGTGGTGTATCTACCTACTCTAGGTGTGGCCTACTAAACCCTTTCTTGAGTTGTAGTCAAGGTGTGCTAAACCCTCTACACACAACTCCTAAGTTCAGTAGAACTTATTGTATTCTAGCTTGAATTTATATGTACCTTTGGTACCAAGTGGCTTTCACTTTAGAAATTCAATTTGTTATCTGGTAAAACAATGGCAAGCTTGAATCCCACCGCTGCACACCAATGTGAGAAGTTGGCCTGGCATATGCTGTCTCCTAGTTATAGGGACACCTTGCACCAGTCCAATTCTACTCTTATTGATGATAGGTTTAAGACAACCTTTAAAGAAAGCTATCCTGGCGGTAGCTGTGGAGAGCAGCCTTCAGGCTAAGTCTTGAAGGAGTGTTAAGCTTATTGTTTTACCATAATAACCTCTTGAATAACCAAATGAAAGAGTAGCCCACACAGGTATATATATAAAATATATGTATTTATTCTAGACAGAATCCCACAGTCTCTTTATGAGGCTAGTGGCAAAGTTAAACTTCAAACAAACATTTATAAACACAATAAATAGCACAGGAATCAATGGGCCCCAGGGGGGGACCAAACCATATATCAAAAAAGTGGTATAAAAACCACGACAATTCTACAGACAATGCCTAGGGCATTTAGGATCGCTGGCCCCTTAAGAATCCACCCCAGGTTATGAGGAAGGGGACCCGCGGGAGGCGAGTGCAGTGGAAATAGCTGCTATCGGGATCTCTATTATAGTCTATGGAGAATGTCGCAGTTGAAATTACACAGATTAAAGTCACTTCTAGCAGGAGTACAAAGTTAAAACTTTAGACTTAAGCTTTTGAGGAGCCCACTACCACGAGAGTACCGAGGTACCACTGATACCTGCCCCAGGGAAGCCGGGTGCATAGGTCGATTCTGGTGTCGGGTCGCGGGCTGATTTTCTATAGGAAAATGTTCAAAAGTGCTGCTAGCCAAAAGCGTCGATGATGCAGTGAAGATCAAAGATGTGAAGATTGTAGAGAAGAACCTGAAAGCAGAGGGGACAGAGTCTGGGTCACGGCAAAGTGACCAGGAGGCTCAAAGCAAAGAGCCCTTCGATGTCGGGTGCTTCAGGTGCGAAGTGCTGTAGCTTGGATCTGCAGCCAGCGCTGGGTAGTCATCGCGCTATATAAATTCTCTTTCCATTCCATTCTCTTTCCATTCCAGCCACGGGCTCCGGGAGGCTTCAAGGAAGGCCAGCTTCCGGAGGGCGACTGTCCCACGTTGGATGAGGGTCGCTGCGGTGTTAGTGTCCGGATTGGATCCACTAAGCCTTGGCAACCGCAACCCACGAGGAATAAACAAATCGGCTACAGGGCAGACCCACGAGGTCTGGGAGAGGTCTCCTTTGGAGAGACTGTAGAGCAGGCCTGGAGCAACCAGGGGTACTCTTGATTGTCGAAATAGACCTCCGCTAGGGCCCACAAGTCGAGCGACAAGGGACCGCGGGAGGCGGCAATTTGGCGTGCGTAAAAGGGTACCCACGGGCCACCGGAGGGGGCTAGGGCGCTGGTCTTTGGCACAATTGCTGTAGAGTGGTTGGCTCGAAAACGGGCCAAAGCACAACTTCCCCACTGGTCAGGGTCGTGTGCTACGCAAGAGGTGGCCGGTGTCTTGGGGTATTGGGGATCTCGGCACCCACGCGGTCCACGGTGCCCAAACTCGTTGAGCACACTCACTGGCCTCTGGGATGCGCTGGAAACCCCCCTCAAGGGTGCTGGAAGTCGTCGAAGTCCATAGGAGCAGCGAGGTTCCAACCGGGTTACTTGCAGTGTTTCAGGTGCCTGCCAAGCAGGGGGATAACTCCTTTATCCCAAGGGAGATTTTTTCCGTCAGCTGGGCAGCAGCAAGTCGAAGGTCAAGACTGTAAAGTTCAAGATTAATCTGAGGCTCTGGGGCCACGTTATTCACCTTTATTCCCAAGATTAGCGGAGTGTCCAGAGTAGTGTCCACCAATGAGTGGTGAGGCGGGAAAGGGTGGCTACACCCTCTCCCCTTTGTGTGTTTCCCACCAGGGCGAGGGGCAGGATGCCCCAGAACCGGTTCCAAGCGGTGTATGCAGAATTAGGTCTCTGCAGCTGCCTACGTGCAACTCTGAAAGGACATTTGGTGCACCCACCCTGTTCCAATCCACATTATCCTGTCTGGGGAGATGCTAGCACCTCCCTGCCACAGGAGCCCTATTGTCCAGCTGGCGAGGCTGGGGTTTTCCCCAGCAACAGCCAGCCAGGGTCGTGTAGGTGGCGGGCAGTAGCCATCTTGTGATACTTGTGCACTTTTAAATTGGTGTCTAAATTCTACCGCTTTTCCCATATTGCCCCTCTAGCAGGGGGGAATCGTACCCTCATGCCCATGGCTGGACTGGGGGTATGATTCCTACATGTTTGACACCAAACACGATATGGTTCTGTGTAGCCATTCTCAAGTTATCGCGGTATCGCGATAGACTTATAATGCGGTTAAGAGTATATGTTATGGCTACACTACAAACAACCCAGTAACGATTTTATGTAGGGTCCCCCCTCACACATACCTCAGCACCCTGCCCTGTAGGATTAGCAAGGCCTGCTATAAGGGTGACCTATGAGAGTACATGTGTTGTAATGGGGTGGGATATATGGTACCTATATCCCTGTAAGGGGTGCTAGCACCACCTTACCCAGACTACAGTGGTGATCTGGTGGTGTCAGTTTGTATGGCTGTCCCAGGGTGGCACAATAAGTGCTGCAGCCCTGGTAGGCCTACTGGGGGACCCATGCCCTGGTTACCTAGGGTACCATCTACAAGGGACTGGTAGGGCATGCCCAGCATCCAATTAGGTTTGTACCTAGAGTACTCACATCAGTTTTAGGGAGAAAGCAGATAGGCTGGGGTCCTGGATAGCAGGATCCCAGCCAGACTAGTCAAAAACCCCTCAAATACCAGGCAAAAAGTTGGGGGCAACCATTAGTCAGATTCCACTCTCCTACATCCACCCGCCAGGACTCCACCCACGCGGACGACACCCTCAAGACCGCCGAACACCTGCACTTCCGAATCCACACCGACCCCAACACCACCCTCAGAGGAACACTCATCTACAGACCCCCCGGACCCCGGGCACCGTTCAGTGACTCCATCGCCGACCTCGCCAGCACCCACGCACTCGCCTCCACGGACTACATCCTCTTTGGGGACCTGAACTTCCACCTCGAGAACAACAACGACGCCAACTCCGCCAGCCTGATCGACAACCTCGGCCTCAGACAACTCATCACCACTCCCACCCACACCGCCGGCCACACGCTGGACCCCTCTTCTCCACAAGCACCCACGTTGCCTTCAACCACATCACCGAGCTCCACTGGACCGACCACCGCTGCATCCATTTCGCCTTCAAGAAACCGACCACGCACCACCGCACCCAACAGCTGCCCCGTCGCTGCTGGAGCAAAGTCACCAAAGATCAGCTGACCACCACCATCACCCTCGCCCAGAACCCACCAACCAACCCCACCGACCCAGACGATGCTGGCCGCAACCTCCGACAGTGGATCAACGACTGCGCCAACACCCTCGCAACGCTCAAGAAACCCTTCATCAACCATGCCAGCAAGAAAGTCACCTGGTTCACCGACGAGCTCCAGACCTCCAAACGCGCTTGCTAGAGAAGAAATGGCTCCACGAATGCACACCAGACAGCCACGCAGCCCACAAGGATGCCACCCGCAGACATCACCACCTCATCAGACTAGCTAAGAGATCTTCCTTCAAAGACCGCCTGGATAACAACGCACACGACAGCAAAGAGCTCTTCAGCATCGTGAAGGAACTCTCCAACGCCAACGCCAACAACATCCCGCCCTCACAAGAACTGTGCGACTCACTGGCCACCTTCTTCCACCGAAAGATCACTGACATCCACAACAGCTTCAACACCACGACCACCCCGACCACGCCAGACTCCCCCCCCTGCGAACACCACCCGCACCAACTGCCTGACCTCCTGGACCAACGTCAACGACGACGAGACACGTAAGGTCATGAACTCCATCCACTCAGGATCACCGTCAGACACATGCCCACACCACGTGTTCAACAAAGCCAACACAACCATCGCACCCCAACTATGGAAGGTCATCAACATCTCCTTCGAAACAGCGACATTCCCGGAAAGCTAGAAACACGCCGAAATCAACGCCCTCCTAAAGAAGCCCAAGGCGGACCCCAAGGACCTCAAGAACTTACGGCCCATCTCCCTGCTCCCGTCGAAGGTCATCGAGAAAACCGCCGACACGCAACTGACCCGCCACCTCGAAGACAACAACATCCTAGACCCATCCCAGTCCGGATTCAGACGAAACCACAGCACCGAGACAGCCCTGATCGCCGCCACAGACGACATCAGGCGCCAACTAGACAACGGCGAAACATCAGCCCTCATCCTCCTGGACCTGTCAGCCGCCTTCGACACGGTCTGCCACCGCACTCTAAAAGAACAAGTTACTTACCTTCGGTAACGATGTATCTGTAAGAAACATTAGTTAGTTAGATTCCTCACCTTAGAATATCCCCAGGCGTCAGACTGGATCCGGAAAGATTTTTGTAGCAATAACCCTTGCGCGTCGCTAGGCGTCGTCTGCAGCTCCGCGTCCGTCGTTGGCGTCGTGTGCCGGAATGACGTCGTCGGAGTACTTAGACGCCGCCCTCGCGCGCTGACGTCAGTTCTTGAGCCATGCAAGAGACCGACACTGGTGCCAAAAAATCTAGGGCCCTGAAAGGGAGAACCTTAACCCTAGATGTCGGTTCCCAGAACGGGGAGGCTGGGTGGAGGAATCTAACTAACTAATGTTTCTTACAGATACTTCGTTACCAAAGGTAAGTAACTTGTTCAACTGAAAGAAACACGTTAGTTAGATTCCTCACCTTAGAATAGATACCCTAGCAATACCAACCCTGCAGGTGGGCCTGCGAACCAAGATCACACCAGAAAGTCCTGGAGAACAGAACGGCCAAAGTGGCCATCTCTCCGGACTTGGCTGTCCAGGCAATAGTGCTTGGCGAACGTGTGCAGCGAAGCCCACGTTGCCGCCTGACAGATGTCCTGCAAGGGGACTCCCCGTCCCAGGGCAGTTGTCGCCGCTGTGGCCCGGGTGGAATGGGCTCGCAGTCCAACAGGAGGGACCTTTTTCGCCAAGGAATAGCAGAGTTTAATACACAACACGACCCATCGCGAGATGGTGCGCTTGTGCACAGCTTTACCCTTCTTCGCACCTACATATCCATCAAAAAGTTGGTCGTCCACCCGGAACTGGTTTGTGCGGGCCACATAAAATGACAGCGCACGTTTTGGGTCCAGACGGTGGAGCCTCTCTTCATCTTCTGAAGGATGCGGAGGCGGAAAGAAGGTGGGCAGTGTGACCGATTGCCCGATGTGAAAGGGAGTCACTGTAGGAGAGTAGGGTCTGCTTTCTATGTTCACCCCCACTTTTTGCTTTTGCTTTACTGGTTTTCGACTTAGATGTGGCTGTGGGCCTGCTAATCAGACCCACAGCCCTGCTGTTCTCTCTCTAAATTAATACTATGTACTTTAGGTGCATAACCCATTTGGATAGGATCACCTTATTGGCCCCTGTACAGTGTACCTTAGGTACCCAGGGCATAGGTGTACCCTAGGCCTACCAGGGGCTGCAGCATGTATTATGCCACCCCTGGCCTGGCCTTCCATTATAACACAACTGGCTGATCACTCAGCTGGGGCAAGGTCGTGCGTGTAATCACTCCTTGCTTAGGTGTAGTATTCCTATACCTATCTTATATATAGACACATGTGTACCTATCAGCCACTCCTATGGCAGGCCTTAACAATCCTGGCGGCAGAGTGCTTGGTAACATGTGAGATGGTGCTCTAGCATGAGCTGAGCCTGTCTGCAGCTTTCAGAACCATGTCCTTATAGCTGTTCTATGATATAGCCTACCATATACTCTTAAAGTGCCTTATAATCTTAAACGGTTATGGTAACTATGGTTTGGCTGTATCAAAACATGTCGTGTAAGGTGTCTAACACTTTGGAATAACACCCCCATCCCATTTCTGGGGATGAGGATATTATCCCTCCCTTCTAGAGGGAGAAGACATGTTGTAACCTACTTACCCGGTTAAAGTTAACCAGAGCCCCAGCATCACAAAATGGATGCTGCTGCCACGACACAAGTCTGACCTCCTGCTGCTGGGAGTGATCCCGGCAATGGAGACTTGGACAATAGCTTTCCTACCTTGGGAGGTGCGAGCACCACCCCAGACAGGCCTTAGTGTATTGGGGCAGGGAGGGATGAATGAAACGAGAAACTGCCTGGGGCACACAAGGTGTCCCATGCATAGTCCAGTTCAAACCGGTGCTGGGGCACACCAGCCCCAGTCCTGGCGCGAACCTGGACAAAGGGAAGGGGGTGTAACCACCCCCCTCCCAGGTCCCACCCATAAGGCGTGACCTAGCAGGCAACCCAGCCTCCCAGATTAGTATAAGTGTGGTAGCTGGGCCCCAGGAGATTAGATTATCCTGAACCTGCAACTTGAACAGAAACTCTGGACCTTCGACATTCGACGAAAGAAGAAGACTGAAGAATCTCCCTTGTGGCCAAGGAGTGGCTACCCTGTGCAAACAGGCACCATCAAGAGACTACCCTTTGCTTTGCTAAAGTTCTATGAGGGACCAACTGCAGAGCCCGACCAGAGCCTTGACTTCCAGACTTCTCCGACCCTGATCCACATCCACAGCCGAGCTGAGATCAGTGGAGGCGACGAGAGACGTGGGACCGGCTACCTGAGAAAAGTGGCGAGTATCTTCCAGCGCAGCTTCTGAGGTACCCTCGAAGTTGTGCACCGGGGATTGAGAAGCCCCAACCCCAAGCACCATCTGCACCGAAGATCAGCCCCCCACACTCCACGAGTCCTGCGTGGGGCCCTTCTGCATTTTCCTGCTTGCCGCGTCTGTCCGGTTGCTTGCCCGTTGGCTAGCGGCCTTTGTGACGACACACCTTGAAATCTTCACTGCTGGTTTGGCTCCTCCAGACTGGCTCCCGCTGCTTTGCAAAAGAGAAGCACCCCAGACCTTCCTGGTCTGCACCAGAAGCAAGTCCTCCGTTCTTCGTGGGTTCCGCTTGCCAAGGCTTGGTGAGTCCTAGTTCGACTTTGACGCCGCCGACAGCAAGAGCCTTCGTGGGACAGCTCGCCTCCTGGTCCTGGTCCTGGTCGTCCTCGACGTCTCCTGGCACCCGTGGCTGCTGCGACAAGCTTCACCCTTCACCTGCAATCTTCACGACATCGCCTGGTTCCTTCCTGGTTCCACGTGGTCACTGGCTAGTGACCTTGACTCTGTCCCTTCTGCTTGCAGGTACCCTTCCTTCTTGATCCCGGCCTTGGGATCCACCAGACACTCTGCACTGACTGCCTGTCAGCAACTTTCCTTCAGGCATCCATAGAAGTCCACGACGAAACCCGACGCAAGTTCACACCTATGCACCCGCAGCCCGTGGACTAGGTAACTTGGGTACTTCGGTGCTCACAAGGGTAGTCACTATCCTAGGGTCTAGTTTCCGAGTCTCGACTCTCTAGCTGCTTCAGAAGTGTCCTTAAACTGCTTAATTCAAAACTGTACTATTTCTATCGACTATACGCATTACGCGTGAGTGTTTCCACTCTGCACCTGAATCCCGTGGGCCTCCCACTTCCTAACTGTTGCTAGTGTAGTGTAGCCCCAGCGATTCCCTAGGCCTAGGCCTATTCTATTTCCGTGACAGTGGTCCTTATACCACTTCTTTAGTATATGGTTTGCGTGGCCCCTAGGGCCTAACTGTATTACTTACCTGTGTGACTTAATTTATGCTTGAATAAGACTGTGTTGTACTTACCTCGAATCTCATAAAGAGTGCTGAGGGTTTGACTAGAATAAATACACTTTATTTTATATATATATCTGTTGTGGTGTCCTTTCATTTGGTATTCAAGGGATTATATATGGTATCACAGCTGGCTTCACGTGCCATTCAGAGTTTAGCCTAAGACTGCTCTTGTCCATGCTACCACTAGGATAGCTGGTCTATAAGGTTGACTTTACAACCAATCACCATAAGGGTTGTTTGGACTGATATAAGGTGTACACTAGAACTAGTGACATCATACATCAGGCCAACTTCTCACAGTCACTACTTTAGGAAGGAAAGAAGGACGGGTCCGGAGGACAACCTTATCCGGAGTAACCGAAAGGAAGGGAGGCTTAGCTGACAGAGCCTGGAGCTCACTCAGCCGCCTAGCGGAGGTGATAGCCACCAGGAAGGCAGTTTTCAGAGTCAGTAGAGGAAGGGGACAGTTGTGAAGGGGTTCAAAGGGAGCGCACATCAGAAAAGTAAGAACAAGGTTCAAGTCCCACTGAGGCATTACGAATGGAACAGGAGGGAACATATGAGTAATGCCCTTGAGAAAACGTGAGACAACAGGGGACTTGAAAAGAGAAGGCTGATCTGGAAGCCTTAAGAAAGCAGAGATTGCAGCAAGATAACCCTTCAAGATGCCCAGAGCAGAGCCCTGCTGGGCCAAAGAAAGAAGAAAGAGGAGAACCTCAGAAAGAGGGGCAGAAAGGGGATCCACAGCCTTTGCTGTGCACCATGCCACAAATTTGTTCCACCGGCAGGCGTATACCGTCTTTGTGGAGGGACGCCTGGCTGCCAGAATGACATCACAGACTTCAGGAGCCAAGTCAAATGGCATCAACTGCTGCCGCTCAATCTCCACGCATGGAGGTGGAGGCTGGACAGGTTCGGGTGGAGGACCGTCCCCTGCTGCTGCGACAGAAGGTCCTCCTTAAGAGGCAGTCGTATCGGTGGATCAATGGACATACTGAGTAGCTCGGGATACCAGTACCTTCGTGCCCAATCCGGAGCCACCAAGATGACTTGGGCCCGGTCGCGCCTGATCTTCTTCAGCACTCTGGGCAGAAGTGGTATAGGCGGAAAGGCGTACAACAGACCGCAACTCCACTCGCGACGAAAAGCGTCTCCGAGCGAGTGCCGCCTTGGAAATTCCAACGCGCAGAACTGCTGACATTGCGCGTTCTCTTCGGTGGCGAATAGATCTAACCAATGCTCTCCCCACTGCAGAAAGAGACCTTGCGCCACGTCCGAGTTCAGACGCCATTCGTGATCCATCATGCACCGGCGGCTGAGTTCGTCTGCTCTGGCGTTCAGAAAGCCCGCCAGATGTTGAACCACCAGGGTGATGCCCTGATGTTCCAGCCATGTCCAGAGGCGCAGAGCCTCCTGACAAAGGGTCCACGACCCCACCCCGCCCTGTTTGTTGCAATACCACATGGCGGTGGTGTTGTCCGTGAACACCTGCACGACACTTCCCCGGACAGAGGGAAGGAAGGCTTTCAGTGCAAGTCGGATCGCCCTCAGCTCCAATAGGTTGATATGGAGCCGAGTCTCCGCCGGAGACCAGAGTCCTCTGATCTCCGCCTCTCCCATATGGCCCCCCCATCCCAGGAGGGATGCATCCGTCACTACGACATGCTCCGGTTGGGGTAGGGAGAGGGATCTGCCGCTGACCCAATCGCGATTCGTGAGCCACCACTGCAGCTGGTTCGCAGTGCCCTCCGAGATCAGGACAAGGTCGGACAGGTTGCCGCGATGCTGGGCCCACTGAAACTTCAGGTCCCACTGCAGAGCCCGCATCCGCCACCTGGCGTGAGGTACCAACAGGATGCAGGAGGCCATCAGCCCCAGAAGCCGCAGCACCAACCTGACCGAAACCCAGTGTGAGAAGTTGGCCTGATGTATGATGTCACTAGTTCTAGTGTACACCTTTTATCAGTCCAAACAACCCTTATGGTGATTGGTTGTAAAGTCAACCTTATAGACCAGCTATCCTAGTGGTAGCATGGACAAGAGCAGTCTTAGGCTAAACTCTGAATGGCATGTGAAGCCAGCTGTGATACCATATATAATCCCTTGAATACCAAATGAAAGGACACCACAACAGATATATATATAAAATAAAGTGTATTTATTCTAGTCAAACCCTCAGCACTCTTTATGAGATTAGAGGTAAGTACAACACAGTCTTATTTAAGCATACATTAAGTCACACAGGTAAGCAATACAGTTAGGCCCTAGGGGCCACGCAAACCATATACTAAAGAAGTGGTATAAGGACCACTGTCACGGAAATAGGATAGGCCTAGGCCTAGGGAATCGCTGGGGCTACACTACACTAGCAACAGTTAGGAAGTGGGAGGCCCACGGGATTCAGGTGCAGAGTGGAAACACTCACGCGTAATGCGTAAAAGTCGATAGAATTACTAGCAGTTAGAAATTAACAGTTTAAGGACACTTCTGAAGCAGCTAGAAAGTCGAGACTCGGAAACTAGACCCTAGGATAGTCACTACCCTTGTGAGCACCGAAGTACCCAAGTTACCTAGCCCACGGGCTGCGGGTGCATAGGTGTGAACTTGCGTCGGGTTTCGTCGAGGACTTCTATGGATGCCTGAAGGAAAGTTGCTGACAGGCAGTCAGTGAAGAGTGTCCGGTGGATCCCAAGGCTGGGATCAAGAAGAGAGGATACCTGCAAGCAGAAGGGACAGAGTCAAGGTCACTAGCCAGTGATCACGTGGAACCAGGAAGGAACCAGGCGATGTCGTGAAGATTGCAGGTGAAAGGTGAAGCTTGTCGCTGCAGCCACGGGTACCAGGAGACGTCGAGGACGACCAAGACCAGGAGGCGAGCTGTCCCACGAAGGCTCTTGCTGTCGGCGGCGTCGAAGTCGAACTAGGACTCACCAAGGCTTGGCAAGCGGAACCCACGAAGAACGGAGGACTTGCTTCTGGTGCAGACCAGGAAGGTCTGGGGTGCTTCTCTTTTGCAAGGAAGCGGGAGCCAGTCTGGAGGAGCCAAACCAGCAGTGAAGATTTCAAGGTGTGTCGTCACAAAGGCCGCTAGCCAACGGGCAAGCAACCGGACAGACGCGGCAAGCAGGAAAATGCAGAAGGGCCCCACGCAGGACTCGTGGAGTGTGGGGGGCTGATCTTCGGTGCAGATGGTGCTTGGGGTTGGGGCTTCTCAATCCCCGGTGCACAACTTCGAGGGTGCCTCAGAAGCTGCGCTGGAAGATACTCGCCACTTTTCCCAGGTAGCCGGTCCCACGTCTCTTGTCGCCTCCACGGATCTCAGCTCGGCTGTGGATGTGGATCAGGGTCGGAGAAGTCTGGAAGTCAAGGCTCTGGCCAGGCTCTGCAGTCGGTCCCTCGTAGAACTTCAGCAAAGCAAGGGGTAGTCTCTTGATGGTGCCTGTTTGCACAGGCTAGCCACTCCTTGGCCACAAGGGAGATTCTCCAGTCTTCTTCTTTCGTCGAATGTCGAAGGTCCAGAGTTTCTGTTCAAGTTGCAGGTTCAGGATAATCTAATCTCCTGGGGCCCAGCTACCACTCTTATACTAATCTGGGGGGCTGGGTTGCCTGCTAGGTCACGCCTTATGGGTGGGACCTGGGAGGGGGGTGGTTACACCCCCTTCCCTTTGTCCAGTTTCGCGCCAGGACTGGGGCTGGAGTGCCCCAGCACCGGTTTGAACTGGACTATGCACGGGACACCTTGTGTGCCCCAGGCATTTCTCATTCTTTTCATCCCTCCCTGCCCCAATACACTAAGGCCTGTCTGGAGTGGTGCTCGCACCTCCCAAGGCAGGAAACCTATTGTCCAAGCCTCCCTTGCCGGGATCACTCCCAGCAGCAGGAGGTCAGACTCGTGTCTGTGGCAGCAGCATCCATTTTGTGATGCTGGGGCTCTGGTTAACTTTAACCGGGTAAGTAGGTTACAACATGTCTTCTCCCTCTAGAAGGGAGGGATAATATCCTCATCCCCAGAAATGGGATGGGGGTATTATTCCAAAGTGTTAGACACCTTACACGACATGTTTTGATAAAGCCAAACCATAGTTACCATAACCGTTTAAGATTATAAGGCACTTTAAGAGTATATGGTAGGCTATATCATAGAACAGCTATAAGGAAATGGTTCCGAAAGCTGCAGACAGGCTCAGCTCATGCTAGAGCACCATCTCACATGTTACCAAGCACTCTGCCTCCAGGATTGTTAAGGCCTGCCATAGGAGTGGCTGATAGGTACACATGTGTCTATATGTAAGTTAGGTATAGGAATACTACACCTAAGCAAGGAGTGATTACACGACCTTGCCCCAGCTGAGTGATCAGCCAGTTGTGTCATTATGGAAGGCCAGACCAGGGGTGGCATAATACATGCTGCAGCCCCTGGTAGGCCTAGTGTACACCTATGCCCTGGGTACCTAAGGTACACTGTACAGGGGCCAATAAGGTGATCCTATCCAAATGGGTTATGCACCTAAAGTACATAATATCAATTTAGAGAGAGAACAGCAGGGCTGTGGGTCTGATTAGCAGGCCCACAGCCACATCTAAGTCGAAAACCAGTAAAGCAAAAGCAAAAAGTGGGGGTGAACATAGAAAGCAGACCCTACTCTCCTACACCCCCCCCCCCCCAAACTTAGGGACATTAAACTAACCTTGACCAGTTGAGTCTTCATGTTCTAAGTGGAAATATCTGGAGAGTCCATCTGCATTGGAATGGTCAGTCCCAGGTCTATGTTCCACTGTGAAGTCCATCCCCTGTAGGGAAATGGACCACCTAAGAAGTTTGGGATTTTCACCCTTCATCTGATTTAACCACAAGAGGGGCTTATGGTCTGTCTGAATCTTGAAGTGAGTGCCAAACAAGTATGGCCTCAGCTTCTTCAGGGCCCAAACCACAGCAAAGGCCTCCCTCTCAATAGCTGACCAACGTTTCTCTCTAGGGGTCAGCCTTCTACTTATAAAAGCAATGGGCTGGTCTTGACCATCTATATTAAGTTGTGAAAGTAGAGCTCCCACACCTAACTCAGAAGCATCTGTCTGGACAATGAACTCTTTGGAGTAGTCTGGACTTTTCAGAATAGGTGCACTGCACATGGCCTGCTTCAGGTCATCAAATGCTTTTTGACAGCTTACTGTCCACTGAACTTTCTTTGGCATTTTCTTGGAGGTCAAGTCATTAAGTGGTGTCACAATGGACCCATAGTTCTTAACAAACTTTCTGTAGTACCCAGTCAGGCCCAAGAAAGCTCTGACCTGAGCCTGGGTAGTTGGAGGAGTGCAGTTCTTTATGGTCTGGATCTTGCTCTCCAGTGGTTGAACCTGACCCCCACCAACTAGGTGGCCCAGGTATAGAACCTTGCTCTGCCCTATCTGGCACTTAGTGGCCTTGATAGCGAGGCCTGCCTTTTGCAGGGCCTCTAAAACATTCCTCAGGTGGACCCGGTGATCCTCCCAGGTGGAGCTAAAGACAGCAGTATCATCAAGATAAGCTGCACAATAATCATCCAACCCAGTAAGGACTTGATTCACCAACCTTTGGAAAGTGGCAGGTGCATTCTTCAAACCAAAGGGCATTACCACAAATTGATAATGTCCTCCTGGGGTCGAGAAAGCAGTTTTGGCCTTTGCATTCTCAGCTAGTCTGATTTGCCAGTAGCCTGCTGTCAGGTCAAATGTGCTCAAAAACTTAGCAGCTGCCAGTCTGTCAATGAGCTCATCTGCCCTAGGTATTGGGTGGGCATCTGTCCTAGTGACAGCATTGAGACCTCTGTAATCCACGCAAAACCTCATCTCTCTCTTACCATCTTGGGTGTGAGGTTTTGGCACAAGGACTACAGGACTAGCCCAAGGGCTCTCTGAAGGTTCAATGACTCCCAGCTCCAACATCTTTTGTACCTCAACTTTTATGCAGTCCCTGACATGGTCAGGGTGCCTGTAGATTTTACTCTTCACAGGCAGACTGTCACCAGTGTCCACCTCATGGGTGCACCAGTTTGTCTGATTTGGGGTCAGAGAGAACATATGTCTGTAGGATTGCAGAACCTGTCTGCAGTGCTGTTGCTGATGGACAGTGAGGCTGTCAGAAAAGACCACACCATCAACTGAGCCATCATCAGGGTTCTGAGTCAACAGGTCTGGGAGAGGGTCACTCTCTTCCTCCTGCCCCTCATCTGTAGCCATGAGTAAGCCCATGTCTGCCCTGTCAACATATGCCTTCAATCTGTTGACATGAAGCATCCTGTGGGGGCTTCTGGGAGTCCCAAGGTCCACCAAGTAGGTGACTTCTCCCTTTTTCTCAACAATAGTGTGGGGCCCAGACCATTTGTCTTGGAGTGCTGCTGGGGCCACTGGCTCCAACACCCACACTTTCTGCCCTGGCTGGTAAACAGTCAGCACAGCCTTTTGGTCATGCCAAGCTTTTTGGAGTTCTTGGCTTGCCTCAAGGTTTTTAGAAACCTTCTTCATATACTCTGCCATCCTGGAGCGGAGACCAAGTACATAATCCACTATATCAAGTTTGGGTTGTCTGAGAGGTCTCTCCCATCCTTCCCTTACTAAACAAAGGGGTCCTCTTACAGGATGCCCAAACAAAAGCTCAAAAGGGCTGTAGCCAACCCCCTTTTGTGGGACCTCTCTGTAAGCAAACAGAAGGCAGGGTAAAAGGATGTCCCATCTTCGCCTAAGCTTGTCTGGTAATCCTTTTATCATTCCCTTTAGGGTCTTGTTGAATCTCTCAACAAGCCCATTGCACTGTGGGTGATAGGTTGTGGTGAACTTATAGTTAACACCACACTCCTTCCACATTGCAGTCAAGTATCCTGACATAAAGTTGGCACCTCTGTCAGAAATGACCTCCTTTGGAAAGCCCACTCTGGAGAATACTCCAAGCAGGGCCCTTGCCACAACAGGAGCTGTTGTGGTCCTCAGGGGAATTGCTTCTGGGTACCTGGTGGCATGGTCCACTATCACCAGTATGAATCTGTGCCCAGATGCTGTTTGTGGGTCCATTGGTCCTACAATATCTATGCCCACTCTTTCAAAGGGGACCCCCACCACAGGTAGTGGTATGAGGGGGGCCTTTGTGGTGCCACCTGATTTGCCACTGGCTTGGCAGGTGACACAGGAGCGACAAAACTCCTTGGTATCTTCTGACATATGGGGCCAGTGAAAGTGAGGGACAAGCCTGTCCCAAGTCTTGTTCTGGCCTAAGTGTCCTGCAAGGGGAATATCATGGGCCAAGGTAAGAAGGAAGTCTCTGAACTTCAGTGGTATGACCAACCTCCTGGATGCACCAGGCTTGGGGTCTCTAGCCTCTGAATACAGTAGCCCTTCATCCCAATACACTCTATGGGTACCTTGAGCATTCCCTGCAGCCTCAGCAGCAGCCTGCTGTCTGAGGGGTTCAAGAGAGGGGCAGTCTAATTGAGCCTGCCTCAGATCTGCCCTGGAAGGTCCCCCTGTACCAAGAAACTCAACCTGATCAGGTTCAAGTTCTTCTAGGACAGTTCCCTCAGGGCTCTCAGAATCATCCTCCTGGGGGGGCTGATCCACCACCTGAGGCAGGGGGGAAGGCACAGCCTTAACCCTACTGCTCTTTCTCTTGGATTGTGACTGGTCCATAGTTTCAGGATCCAGCACTTGTTCAGTGTTGCACTTTTTGGCCTGTGACCTGGTCACAGCAAGGACATGTGCATCTATCCCCAGCATTTCTGCATGGGTCCTATACTCCACTTCAGACCAAACTGAAGTTTCAAGATCATTGCCCAGTAAACACTCTACAGGAAGGTCTGAACTAACAACAACTTTCTTGAGGCCAGTTACCCCTCCCCAGGAGAAGTTAACAATAGCCACACTATGGGAGGTAGTGGCATTGCTAGCGTTGGTCACTAGGTAATTCTCACCTAGTATGATCTGTCCAGGGTCCACAAAAGCAGGTGTCACCATTGTGACACTAGCTCCAGTGTCCCTGTAGGCCTGAGCCATTCTTTGGTTGATAAAAGGTGTCTGTCTGTACTTGCTCAGGTTACTGGGGCCTACAGTAGAGGACAAAGCTAAGTCCCCATCACAGATCAGGACAGCCTGAGTAGGTACTCTGACTAGGCCAGAATCCTCCTCAGTTCCCAGGGTTAACCCTACTACACCCTTTTGCTGGGAACCACCACTTACAGCTGAACTAGGGGGTACAGTTGCCTTAGGGGCAATTGTGGCTGGGGGCTTATCCTTTTTGGTGCACTCACTAAACCAATGTGAGTTGGACTTACAATAGTTGCACCATGGTTTCTTTTGGCCATCTTTCTTCTTATCCTTTTTGGAACCACCCTCCCCCTGAGCCTTTTGGGGGCCTGGTGAAGACTTCTGGTCTTTTTGTTTCTGCTCATTACCCTTCTGGACTGCCTTTTTCTGATCACCGCCCTGGTTCTGGTTTTTCTGCTTAACTCTAGTCCTGACCCATCTCTCTGCCTTCTTTCCCAATTCTTGGGGAGAAGTCAGATCAGAATCAATCAGGTGTTGATGCAATAGCTGGTTTTGACAGTTGTTAAGTATTTGCTCTCTCATGATCAAATTATACAATCCTGTATAGTCCTTAACCTTACTTCCCATTAGCCAGCCTTCCAGAGCCTTAGTGGCACAATCTACAAAGTCAGTCCAGTCCTGAGTCTGTGTCTTCTGGGTATCCCTGAACAACAACCTGTATTGTTCAGTGGTTAGGCCAAACCCATCAATCAGAGCACTCTTCAGGACAGTGTAATTATCTGCATCCTCATCACTAACTGTGAGGAGCTTGTCTCTTCCTTTCTCAGAGAAGGAGAGCCACAAGATAGCTGCCCACTGACTTTGGGGTACCTGCTGTACTTTGCAAGGTCTCTCCAAAGCAGTTATCCATTTGTGGATGTCATCCCCACACTTGTAGGGAGGGACAATCTTGCTCAGGTTTCTATTGTCATAGTGCCTGTCTCTATCTCTAGGAATGTTGCTGCCACCAGTGGGTTCTAACCCACTTAACTTTTGCTCTCTAGCCAGAGCAAGCTTCTCTTTGGCAAGGGCAAGTTCTTCCCTCTGAATCCTCAGATTAGCCTCCCTCATTCTGGCTGCATGCTCCTTTCTCTCAGGTGAAGTCATTCCCCTGTGAGAGGAAGCATTAGAGATGCTAGAGACATGGGAGTGGATGGATTCCCTTGAAGGGGATCTGTCCCTCCTGCTTCTCTGTGAATGCCTACTTGGGGGTCTGTATGGGGGGACCCCATGCAAACTCCCATGTAAACTTAAGTTAGCCTGGCTAAGTCTCCTTACTTGGCTCTGGCTGTCTACCTCCCCATCTGAAGCCCCATCTGACTCTTCTGTGGTGGGTAGACCCTCCTCTGTGCCTAGGGCACCTGCCTGAGATGCCCTATGAGCATCATACTCCTCTAGGAGTTGTCTTAACTGAAGGAGGGTAGGGTTTGCACCCTGTTTTATTCCTCTGGAGGTACACAAGTGTCTCATCTCCTGGAATGTTAAGGTATCATATCTAGAGGGGATCTTTTGCAGACCTGATCCTCCTGAGAGAGCATCTACTTGATCTACTCTCAGAGACATGATCTAGTGAGGGTGTGGTGTGTGCACCTACCTACACTAGTTGTATCTACTAAACCTCTCTAGTAGTTGTAGTCAGGGTGTGTTACTCCCTTCAACCTACAACTACAAAGTCCAGTAGGACTTAAGTATAATAATCTATGTTATATGTACCTAGACAATATCTGTGTGATCTTTCAATTTAGTATCTCAAGATTACAATGGTATTACAACAGCAAGCTCAGATCCCAACCGCTGCTCACCAATGTGAGAAGTTGGCCTGATGTATGATGTCACTAGTTCTAGTGTACACCTTATATCAGTCCAAATACCCTTATGGTGATTGGTTGTAAAGTCAACCTTATAGACCAGCTATCCTAGTGGTAGCATGGACAAGAGCAGTCTTAGGCTAAACTCTGAATGGCATGTGAAGCCAGCTGTGATACCATATATAATCCCTTGAATACCAAAGGAAAGGACACCACAACAGATATATATATAAAATAAAGTGTATTTATTCTAAGCAAACCCTCAGCACTCTTTATGAGATTAGAGGTAAGTACAACACAGTCTTATTAATGCATACAGTAAGTCACACAGGTAAGTAATACAGTTAGGCCCTAGGGGCCACGCAAACCATATACTAAGTAAGTGGTATAAGAACCACTGTCACGGAAATAGAATAGGCCTAGGCCTAGGGAATCGCTGGGGCTACACTACACTAGCGTTAGTTAGGAAGTGGGAGGCCCACGGGATTCGTGTGCAGAGTGGAAACACTCACGCGTAATGCGTAAAAGTCAATAGCAATAGTACAGTTTAGAAAACGGTAGATTTAGGACACTTCCGGAGTAGCTAGGAAGTTGAGACTTGAAAACTAGACACTAGGATAGTCACTATCCTGATGAGCACCGGAGTACCCAAGTTACCTAGCCCACAGGCTGCGAGTGCATAGGGGTGAAGATGCGTCGTTTTCGTCGTCGACTCCTATGGATGCCTGAAGAAAGATGCTGACAGGCAGTCAGTGAAGAGTGTCCGGTGGATCCCAAGGCTGGGATCAAGAAGAGAAGAAACCTGCAAGCAGAAGGGACAGAGTCAAGGTCACTAGCCAGTGACCACGTGGAACCAGGAAGGAACCAGGCGATGTCGTGAAGAGTTGCAGGTGAAGGTGAAGCTTGTCGCTGCAGCCAGGAGGACCAGGAAGCGTCGAGGACGACCAGGACCAGGAGGCGAGCTGTCCCACGAAGGCTCTTGCTGTCGGCGGCGTCGAAGTTGGACTAGGACTCACCAAGCCTTGGCAAGCGGAACCCACGAAGAACAAAGGACTTGCTTCTGGTGCAGACCAGGAAGGTCTGGGGTGCTTCTTCTTTGCAGAGAAGCGGGAGCCAGTCTGGAGGAGCCAAACCAGCGCAGAAGATTTCAGGGTGCGTCGTCACAAAGGCCACTAGCCAGCGGGCAAGCAACCGGACAGACGCGGCAAGCAGGAAAATGCTGAAGGGCCCCACGCAGGACTCGTGGAGTGTGGGGGGCTGATCTTCGGTGCAGATGGTGCTTGGGGTTGGGGCTTCTCAATCCCCGGTGCACAACTTCGAGGGTACCTCAGAAGCTGCGCTGTAAGTTACTAGCCACTTTTTCCAGGTAGCCGGTCCCACGTCGCTCGTCGCCTCCACGGATCTCAGCTCTGCTGCAGATGTGGGTGAGGGTCGGAGAAGTCTGGAAGTCAAGGCTCTGGTCGGGCTCTGCAGTCGGTTCCTCGTAGAACGGTCGCAAAGCAAAGGGTAGTCTCTTGATGGTGCCTGTTTGCACAGGGTAGCCACTCCTTGGCTACAAGGGAGATTCTTCAGTCTTCTTCTTTCGTCGAATGTCGAAGGTCCAGAGTTTCTGTTCAGTTTTGCAGGTTCAGGATAATCTAAAGTCTTGAGGCCCAACTCCCACTCTTATACTAATCTGGGGGGCTGGGATACCTGCTAGGTCACGCCTTATGGGTGGGACCTGGGAGGGGGTGGTTACACCCACTTCCCTTTGTCCAGTTTCGCGCCAGAGCTGGGGCTGGAGTGCCCCAGCGCCGGTTTGAACTGGACTATGCAAGGAACACCTTGTGTGCCCCAGGCATGTCTCATTCCTTTCAGCCCACCCTGCCCCAATACACTAAAGGCTGTCTGGGGAGGTGCTAGCACCTCCCCAAGCAGGAAACCTATTGTCCAGGCCTCCCTGGCTGGGATCACTCCCAGCTGCAGGAGGTCAGACTTGTGTCGTGGCAGCAGCATCCATTTTGTGATGCTGAGGCTTTGGTCAGAGGCTAACAGTTGAAGTATGATTTTAACATGTCTTTCCCTCTAGAAGGGGGGGATAATATTCTCATGTCCAGAAATGGCATGGGGGTATTATTCCCTAGTGTTAGACACCTTACACGACATGTTTTGATAAAGCCAAACCATAGTTACCATAACCGTCTAAGATTATAAGGCACTTTAAGAGTATATGGTAGGCTATATCATAGAACAGCTATAAGGACAAGGTTCCGAAAGCTGCAGACAGGCTCAGCTCATGCTAGAGCACCATCTCACATGTTACCAAGCACTCTGCCTCCAGGATTGTCAAGGCCTGCCATAGGAGTGACTGATAGGTACACATGTGTCTATATGTAAGTTAGGTATAGGAATACTACACCTAAGCAAGGGGTGATTACACGACCTTGCCCCAGCTGAGTGATCAGCCAGTTGTGTCAAAATGGAAGGCCAGGCCAGGGGTGGCATAATACATGCTGCAGCCCCTGGTAGGCCTAGGGTACACCTATGCCCTGGGTACCTAGGGTACACTGTACAGGGGCCAATAAGGTGATCCTATCCAAATGGGTTATGCACCTAAAGTACATAGTATTAATTTAGAGAGAGAACAGCAGGGCTGTGGGTCTGATTAGCAGGCCCACAGCCACATCTAAGTCGAAAACCAGTAAAGCAAAAGCAAAAAGTGGGGGTGAACATAGAAAGCAGACCCTACTCTCCTACAATAGGCACCTGCCCTTCAGGGGTATCCCGTCCTTCAGCTGCCATTCTCTGTGACTGAGGAGCCACCTCCGCCATGCGAATGACCTGATCCCTCTCTTTATTCCCCTCAGGAAAGTATCCGGTTGGATAACCCCCAATACCATCCTCGGGGAAATGATGGAATGCTCGGTCGCAGGCAATGGTTCCTTAACTGCAGATTGACGGGACAGGGCGTCCGCCTTCCGGTTTTCCGTCCCCGGCCGATATGTGATGCGGAAGTTGAACCCCGCAAAGAAGATCATCCACCGCAGCTGTCTGGGAGAAAGGTGTCTTGTGGCCGTCATGAACTGTAGGTTCCGATGGTCCGTGTACACCGATACCACATGTCTTGCCCCCATCAACCAATGCCTCCATTCGGTGAAGGCGTCCTTGATTGCGAGAAGCTCCTTTTCCGCAATATGGTAGTTGCGTTCGGCGTCGTTGAGTTTGCGGGACATGTACGCAACGGGATGAAGCACCCCTGTGTCGTGGTTGCGTTGGGACAAGATAGCCCCCAGCGCCACATCCGATGCGTCCGCTTCCACCACGTAGGGGAGATCCGGATCGGGGTGAGCCAACACCGGCGCCTTACCAAAGGCGCTTTTCAGGGCCTCAAAGGCTTTGTTCGCTTCAGGGGACCAGACAAACTCCTTGGACTTCCTCAGTAGCTGTGTGATTGGGGCCACCAATCCTGAAAATCCATCTATAAACCGCCTGTAAAAGTTGGCGAAGCCAATGAAACTTTGGACGTCCTTCACGCTTTGGGGCACCGGCCATTCTTTCACCGCCTTGATCTTTCGTTCTGCCATCTCCTGTCCCTCTGGACTCAGCATCACTCCGAGGAATTCCACGGATGTGACGTGGAAGTCACACTTGCTGAGTTTACAAAACAGCATGTTTTCCCTCAGCTTTTGGAGCACAGCTTTGACGTGGCGTACGTGCTCCTCCACACTGGACGAATAGATGAGGATGTCGTCGATATATACGACCACGTAGATATCCAACTCCTCTCTGAATACCTCATTCAAAAAGTACTGAAAGGCTGCCGGGGCGTTGCACAGACCAAACGGCATGACGAGGTACTCAAAAAGGCCGAACCTGGTCTTAAAGGCGGTCTTCCACTCGTCTCCGTCCCTCATGCGCACCAGATGGTATGCCCCTTTCAAATCCAACTTGGTGTAGATACGAGCTTTCTTGACCTGTTCCAGAAGTACACTGATGAGAGGCAAGGGGTACCGATTCTTTACGGTTATCGCATTCAATGCCCTAAAGTCCACACAGGCTCTCAGCTCCCCATTAGCCTTCGGGATGAAGAAGAGTGGCGAGGCGGCCGGAGACTTGGACGGGCGGATGAATCCTAGCTTGAGGAGTTTATCCAGGTACCCCCGGAGATGCACGTTTTCAGGCTCCGTCAGGGCATACAGCCTGCCGCTGGGAACGCTGGCCCCTGGCACCAGGTCGATCTGGCAGTCAAACTGTCTATGTGGTGGTAGCACTTCCGCCTTCACCTCATCAAATACATCCTCAAAACTGTGATAAGCCTGGGGGAGAGCCACATCTTTTTCTGCCGCTGTAGCCACCGTCTGACTCCCGCTCTCATCTGCGTCAAGGGATTCCGTTCTTATTCCACAATGCAGGATGCAATACGGTGACGTCAGTTCGATGCGATGTGTTGGCCAATCCACAGAGGGGTTGTGTTTCTGTAGCCACGGCAATCCCAATATGACGCCATATTGGGGCGCTCGGATGATGTTAAAATCGATTTGTTCCAAATGGTTCCTCCCACATCTCATCGGAAGGACCCCCATGTGCTGCCCGATGGGCCCCGTCACCAATCGCCTTCCGTCTACAGCATAGACGTCTTCGGGAACAGCTTTGGGAAGAAGCACTAGCCCTAGCCTGCATGCCTCGTTGTGGTCCATAAACATGCCAGTGGCCCCTGAATCCACCATGGCCACAACGGGTATCCACTGGTCATGCACTCCCACGTGCACCGTGAGAAACAGGTGTCGTTGTCCCTTAGTGACCGAGTTGGAAAGTGAAGGGATGGATGAGTGACTCCGAGATGCCCCTTCATTGGTCTGGGAGTCCTCTAGTTTTCCGCCGGTACGTCCACCACGGCTGTTACCGACCGGTTGGCCCGATAGCGTGACGTCTTCGGTTTGGCAGGGCATTCACGTACGTAGTGGCCTTTTTTGCCACAATATAGGCACAATCCTTGTTTACGGCGTGACTCTTTCTCCGTGGCTGTGAGGCTCGCTCGTATTGCGCCGATGTCCATGGGTTCTCCCTTGGATGCGGTGGAAGTTTCAGGACTTCCCACTGTCACATAGGATGGAAGGGAGTTTCCTTTTCTCCCATGATCCCCCTTTCTTTCACTTAGCCTATGTTCCAGCCGTAATACCAGGTTGATAAGGCCCTCACATGTCTTGGGTTGTGGGTCAATATGAGCCACGGCGTCCTGAGCTCATCGCACAGCCCGTGATGGAAGAGCGCCGTCTGTTTAGCAACAGGCCACTTGGTTTCCGCAACCAGCCTTCGGAACGCGTTGAGCTACTGCACCAGGTCGTTGGATCCCTGTCTCAACTCAAGCATTTCACGGTCTGCCGTGTACGAGTCAGCCCTTCTGTCGAAGACTTTCAGGAATTCCTCGGGAAAAGCACCCCAATCACATAAGATGGGGTCGTCCCTGCTCACCAGAGGTACGGCCCATTGTGCCGCGTTTCCAGCCAAATAGGATATAAGGAAAGCCACACGAGCCTGACTCGTGGGGAACGCCCTTGGTTTGCACGATAAATGTAGCGCCACTTGTGTGAGGAATACCTGCACTGTGTTAGGATCCCCACTGTACCTCTCTGGTGTTGCCAAGGGGACGGCTACCGGCATTTCCACTACTACCGCAGGGGTCTGGTTCGTGAGGGAGGTGCTGGGCGTGAGCGGGTCCACTTGGATAGCATCCAGTCTGGCTTTTACATCGGCTGTTTCTTGCCTGGAGGCAGCCAATTCAATTTGCACGGTCGCTAAAGCAGCCAGCACATCATCAAGTGTTGCCATGTCTGTTATCGACCGGGAGACAGTTAGTGTTATTAAGGTCGGATATTTTGTAACGCCCTGAACGTCTCAGGATCGTTTAACAGACACGATAATGAGAACGCAACCACTTGTGAAGGTTTAGTTATTTTAATGAAGGCAAAAATAATACAAGGAATAAACAAAGGTTATAGTCACTGGAATCCTCCAGGCTAAGTACGTTACCAGCCCACAGCACGGATGGTCCTAACCGTCCTCTGCATATACGCCGATCCCGGCGTATGCCAACAGAGGGCAGAAATGAAATGGCCGACAATGCCAATCGGTAGGCTGTGAGGGGCACGAAGAGTGTTGGGGAGAATCGAGGAGTCAGGGAAACACCCAGCCGGGGTCTCTACCTGAAGGGAGCAGCCGCTCAACCTCTTCCTCAGACTGCACCGGGACGCGGAGTCACCTCCTGGTGATGCGTCACCGATACCCCAATCACTAGCAAAGAAGACTGAACCGAGAGCAGCCGCTCGATCGATCCTGTGGACTTCCGAGTCTGTAACGCGGCAAACACCTCCTGGTGTGCGTTACAGCTGGCAGTCCCTGTATCTCTGGTTGGGCTGGGAGTTACGACTCCAACCAGCAAAAGCGCCACTGCGCTTTGACTCAGCCGAGTCAAAAAGCGAAGCTCAATGGTTATCCGGTAGAGCTTCCGGGTCCTTCACAGGTGACGATGGGGCAAGACACGGCCCAGGGAGTAACGACTCGACCTACCTCCGTTCTTGCCTTACTGGAGCACCACTCCGGAACACTGCTCTTCACTAAGCAGGTACGTCGGTGTAAACACAATATCCGACAGCGTTGTACCTCCCGGTTCCTCCCTTTATAGGGCGTGTTTTCCTTGAGTTATGTAACAGCTCTCCTGTTTACATAAGGGCGTGTTTTCCTTGAGTTATGTAACAGCTCTCCTGTTTACATAAGGGCGTGTTTTCCTTGAGTTATGTAACAGCTCTCCTGTTTACATAACCTCTCAACCGCTAAGCATCCTGGGAGATGTAGTCCGTTTTCGCTGGTTACCGTTTTCCTCCCCTCGCATGACAGGAATTCTTGACACAAACAGAAGGCAGGGTAAAAGGATGTCCCATCTTCGCCTAAGCTTGTCTGGTAAACCTTTTATCATTCCCTTTAGGGTCTTGTTGAATCTCTCAACAAGCCCATTGCACTGTGGGTGATAGGGTGTGGTCAACTTGTAGTTCACACCACACTCCTTCCACATTGCAGTCAAGTATCCTGACATGAAGTTGGCACCTCTGTCAGAAATGACCTCCTTTGGAAAGCCCACTCTGGAGAATACTCCAAGCAGGGCCCTTGCCACAACAGGAGCTGTTGTAGTCCTCAGGGGAATAGCTTCTGGATACCTGATGGCATGGTCCGCTATCACCAGTATGAATCTGTGCCCAGATGCTGTTTGTGGGTCCATTGGTCCTACAATATCTATGCCCACTCTTTCAAAGGGAACCCCCACCACAGGTAGTGGTATGAGGGGGGCCTTTGTGGTGCCACCTGATTTGCCACTGGCTTGGCAGGTGACACAGGAGCGACAAAACTCCTTGGTATCTTCTGACATATGGGGCCAGTGAAAGTGAGGGACAAGCCTGTCCGAAGTCTTGTTCTGGCCTAAGTGTCCTGCAAGGGGAATATCATGGGCCAAGGTAAGAAGGAAGCCTCTGAACTTCAGTGGTATGACCAACCTCCTGGATGCACCAGGCTTGGGGTCTCTAGCCTCTGAATACAGTAGCCCTTCATCCCAATACACTCTATGGGTACCTTGAGCATTCCCTGCAGCCTCAGCAGCAGCCTGCTGTCTGAGGGGTTCAAGAGAGGGGCAGTCTAATTGAGCCTGCCTCAGATCTGCCCTTGAAGGTCCCCCTGTCCCAAGAAACTCAACCTGATCAGGTTCAAGTTCTTCTAGGACAGTTCCTTCAGGGCTCTCAGAATCATCCTCCTGGGAGGGCTGATACCCCACCTGAGGCAGGGGGGAAGGCACAGCCTTAACCCTACTGCTCCTTCTCTTGGGTTGTGACTGGTCCATAGTTTCAGGATCCAGCACTTGTTCAGTGGTGCACTTTTTGGCCTGTGACCTGGTCACAGCAAGGACATGTGCATCTATCCCCAGCATTTCTGCATGGGTCCTATACTCCACTTCAGACCAAACTGAAGTTTCAAGATCATTGCCCAGTAAACACTCTACAGGAAGGTCTGAAATAACAACAACTTTCTTGAGGCCAGTTACCCCTCCCCAGGAGAAGTTAACAATAGCCACACTATGGGAGGTAGTGGCATTGCTAGCGTTGGTCACTAGGTAATTCTCACCTAGTATGATCTGTCCAGGGTCCACAAAGGCAGGTGTCACCATTGTGACACTAGCCCCAGTGTCCCTGTAGGCCTGAGCCATTCTTTGGTTGATAAAAGGAGTCTGTCTGTACTTGCCCAGGTTACTGGGGCCTACAGTAGAGGACAAAGCTAAGTCTCCATCACAGATCAGAACAGCCTGAGTAGGTATTCTGACTAGGCCAGAATCCTCCTCAGTTCCCAGGGTTAACCCTACTACACCCTTTTGCTGGAAACCACCACTTACAGCTGGACTAGGGGGTACAGTTGCCTTAGGGGCAATGGTGGCTGGGGGCTTATCCTTTTTGGTGCACTCACTAAACCAATGTGAGTTGGACTTACAATAGTTGCACCATGGTTTCTTTTGGCCATCTTTCTTTTTATCCTTTTTGGAACCACCCTCCCCCTGAGCCTTTTGGGGGCCTGGTGAAGACTTCTGGTCTTTTTGTTTCTGATCATTACCCTTCTGGTCTGCCTTTTTCTGATCACCGCCCTGGTTCTGGTTTTTCTGCTTAACTCTAGTCCTGACCCATCTATCTGCCTTCTTTCCCAATTCTTGGGGAGAAGTCAGATCAGAATCAATCAGGTGTTGATGCAGTAGCTGGTTTTGACAGTTGTTAAGGATTTGTTCTCTCATGATCAAATTATACAATCCTGTATAGTCCTTAACCTTACTTCCCACTAGCCAGCCTTCCAGAGCCTTAGTGGCACAATCTACAAAGTCAGTCCAGTCCTGAGTCTGTGTCTTCTGGGTATCCCTGAACAACAACCTGTATTGTTCAGTGGTTAGGCCAAACCCATCAATTAGAGCACTCTTCAGGACAGTGTAATTGTCTGCATCCTCATCACTAACTGTGAGGAGCTTGTCTCTACCTTTCTCAGAGAAGGAGAGCCACAAGATAGCTGCCCACTGACTTTGGGGTACCTGCTGTACTTTGCAAGCTCTCTCCAAAGCAGTTATCCATTTGTGGATGTCATCCTCACCCTTGTAGGGAGGGACAATCTTGCTCAGGTTTCTATTATCATAGTGCCTGTCTCTGTCTCTAGGAATGTTGCTGCCACCAGTGGGTTCTAACCCACTTAACTTTTGTTCTCTAGCCCGAGCAAGCTTCTCTTTGGCAAGGGCAAGTTCTTCCCTCTGAATCCTCAGATTAGCCTCCCTCATTCTGGCTGCATGCTCCTTTCTCTCAGGTGAAGTCATTCCCCTGTGAGAGGAAGCATTAGAGATGTTAGAGACATGGGAGTGGATGGATTCTCTTGAAGGGGATCTGTCCCTCCTGCTTCTCTGTGTAAGCCTACTTGGGGGTCTGTAAGGGGGGACCCCATGCAAACTCCCATGTAAGCTTAGGTTAGCCTGGCTAAGTCTTCCTACTTGGCCCTGGCTGTCTACCTCTTCATCTGAAGTCCCATCTGACTCATCTGTGGTGGGTAGACCCTCCTTTGTACCTAGGGTACTGGCCTGTGAGGCCCTAAAAGTATCATACTCCTCTAGGAGTTGTACTAGCTGAAGGAGGGTAGGGTTTGCACCCTGTTTTAACTTTCTGGAGGTACACAATTGTCTCATCTCCTGAAAAGTTAGGGTATCATATCTAGAGGGGGGCTTTTTCAGACCTGCCCCTCCTGAGAGAGCATCTACTTGATCTCCTCCCAGAGACATGATCTAGTGAGGGTGTGGTGTGTGCACCTACCTACACTAGTTGTTTCTACTAAACCTCTCTGGTAGTTGTAGTCAGGGTGTGTTACTCCCTTCAACCTACAACCACTAAGTCCAGTAGGACTTAAGTATTATAATCTATGTTATATGTACCTAAACAATATCTGTGTGATCTTTCAATTTAGTATCTCAAGATTACAATGGTATTACAACAGCAAGCTCAGATCCCAACCGCTGCTCACCAATGTGAGAAGTTGGCCTGATGTATGATGTCACTAGTTCTAGTGTACACCTTATATCAGTCCAAACAACCCTTATGATGATTGGTTGTAAAGTCAACCTTATAGACCAGCTATCCTAGTGGTAGCATGGGCAAGAGCAGTCTTAGGCTAAACTCTGAATGGCATGTGAAGCCAGCTGTGATACCATATATAATCCCTTGAATACCAAATGAAAGGACACCACAACAGATATATGTAGGAGAGTAGGGTCTGCTTTCTATGTTCACCCCCACTTTTTGCTTTTGCTTTACTGGTTTTCGACTTAGATGTGGCTGTGGGCCTGCTAATCAGACCCACAGCCCTGCTGTTCTCTCTCTAAATTAATACTATGTACTTTAGGTGCATAACCCATTTGGATAGGATCACCTTATTGGCCCCTGTACAGTGTACCCTAGGTACCCAGGGCATAGGTGTACCCTAGGCCTACCAGGGGCTGCAGCATGTATTATGCCACCCCTGGCCTGGCCTTCCATTTTGACACAACTGGCTGATCACTCAGCTGGGGCAAGGTCGTGTAATCACCCCTTGCTTAGGTGTAGTATTCCTATACCTAACTTACATATAGACACATGTGTACCTATCAGTCACTCCTATGGCAGGCCTTGACAATCCTGGAGGCAGAGTGCTTGGTAACATGTGAGATGGTGCTCTAGCATGAGCTGAGCCTGTCTGCAGCTTTCGGAACCTTGTCCTTATAGCTGTTCTATGATATAGCCTACCATATACTCTTAAAGTGCCTTATAATCTTAGACGGTTATGGTAACTATGGTTTGGCTTTATCGAAACATGTCGTGTAAGGTGTCTAACACTGTGGAATAATACCCCCATGCCATTTCTGGACATGAGAATATTACTCCCCCCTTCTAGAGGGAAAGACATGTTAAAATCATACTTCAACTGTTAGCCTCTGACCAAAGCCTCAGCATCACAAAATGGATGCTGCTGCCACGACACAAGTCTGACCTCCTGCAGCTGGGAGTGATCCCAGCCAGGGAGGCCTGGACAATAGGTTTCCTGCTTGGGGAGGTGCTAGCACCTCCCCAGACAGCCTTTAGTGTATTGGGGCAGGGTGGGCTGAAAGGAATGAGACATGCCTGGGGCACACAAGGTGTTCCTTGCATAGTCCAGTTCAAACCGGTGCTGGGGCACTCCAGCCCCAGCTCTGGCGCGAAACTGGACAAAGGGAAGTGGGTGTAACCACCCCCTCCCAGGTCCCACCCATAAGGCGTGACCTAGCAGGTATCCCAGCCCCCCAGATTAGTATAAGAGTGGGAGTTGGGCCTCAAGACTTTAGATTATCCTGAACCTGCAAAACTGAACAGAAACTCTGGACCTTCGACATTCGACGAAAGAAGAAGACTGAAGAATCTCCCTTGTAGCCAAGGAGTGGCTACCCTGTGCAAACAGGCACCATCAAGAGACTACCCTTTGCTTTGCCCACGTTCTACGAGGAACCGACTGCAGAGCCTGACCAGAGCCTTGACTTCCAGACTTCTCCGACCCTGATCCACATCGACAGCAAAGCTGAGATCCGTGGAGGCGACGAGCGACGTGGGACCGGCTACCTGGGAAAAGTGGCTAGTAACTTAAAGCGCAGCTTCTGAGGTACCCTCGAAGTTGTGCACCGGGGATTGAGAAGCCCCAACCCCAAGCACCATCTGCACCGAAGATCAGCCCCCCACACTCCACGAGTCCTGCGTGGGGCCCTTCAGCATTTTCCTGCTTGCCGCGTCTGTCCGGTTGCTTGCCCGCTGGCTAGTGGCCTTTGTGACGACGCACCCTGAAATCTTCTGCGCTGGTTTGGCTCCTCCAGACTGGCTCCCGCTTCTCTGCAAAGAAGAAGCACCCCAGACCTTCCTGGTCTGCACCAGAAGCAAGTCCTTCGTTCTTCGTGGGTTCCGCTTGCCAAGGCTTGGTGAGTCCTAGTCCAACTTCGACGCCGCCGACAGCAAGAGCCTTCGTGGGACAGCTCGCCTCCTGGTCCTGGTCGTCCTCGACGCTTCCTGGTCCTCCTGGCTGCAGCGACAAGCTTCACCTTCACCTGCAATCTTCACGACATCGCCTGGTTCCTTCCTGGTTCCACGTGGTCACTGGCTAGTGACCTTGACTCTGTCCCCTCTGCTTGCAGGTTTCCTTTCTTCTTGATCCCAGCCTTGGGATCCACCGGACACTCTTCACTGACTGCCTGTCAGCATCTTTCTTCAGGCATCCATAGGAGTCGACGACGAAAACGACGCATCTTCACCCCTATGCACCCGCAGCCTGTGGGCTAGGTAACCTGGGTACTCCGGTGCTCATCAGGATAGTGACTATCCTAGTGTCTAGTTTTCAAGTCTCAACTTCCTAGCTACTCCGGAAGTGTCCTAAATCTACCGTTTTCTAAACTGTACTATTGCTATTGACTTTTACGCATTACGCGTGAGTGTTTCCACTCTGCACACGAATCCCGTGGGCCTCCCACTTCCTAACTAACGCTAGTGTAGTGTAGCCCCAGCGATTCCCTAGGCCTAGGCCTATTCTATTTCCGTGACAGTGGTTCTTATACCACTTACTTAGTATATGGTTTGCGTGGCCCCTAGGGCCTAACTGTATTACTTACCTGTGTGACTTAATGTATGCTTAAATAAGACTGTGTTGTACTTACCTCTAATCTCATAAAGAGTGCTGAGGGTTTGCTTAGAATAAATACACTTTATTTTATATATATATCTGTTGTGGTGTCCTTTCATTTGGTATTCAAGGGATTATATATGGTATCACAGCTGGCTTCACATGCCATTCAGAGTTTAGCCTAAGACTGCTCTTGTCCATGCTACCACTAGGATAGCTGGTCTATAAGGTTGACTTTACAACCAATCACCATAAGGGTATTTGGACTGATATAAGGTGTACACTAGAACTAGTGACATCATACATCAGGCCAACTTCTCACATTGGTGAGCAGCGGTTGGGATCTGAGCTTGCTGTTGTAATACCATTGTAATCTTGAGATACTAAATTGAAAGATCACACAGATATTGTCTAGGTACATATAACATAGATTATAATACTTAAGTCCTACTGGACTTTGTAGTTGTAGGTTGAAGGGAGTAACACACCCTGACTACAACTACTAGAGAGGTTTAGTAGATACAACTAGTGTAGGTAGGTGCACACACCACACCCTCACTAGATCATGTCTCTGAGAGGAGATCAAGTGGATGCTCTCTCAGGAGTATCAGGTCTGCAAAAGACCCCCTCTAGATATGATACCTTAACATTCCAGGAGATGAGACACTTGTGTACCTCCAGAGGAATAAAACAGGGTGCAAACCCTACCCTCCTTCAGTTAAGACAACTCCTAGAGGAGTATGACATTCTTAGGGCATCTCAGGCAGGTGCCCTAGGAACAGAGGAGGGTCTACCCACCACAGAGGAGTCAGAGGAGACTTCAGATGAAGAGGTAGACAGCCAGGGCCAAGTAGGAAGACTTAGCCAGGCTAACCTAAGCTTACATGGGAGTTTGCATGGGGTCCCCCCTTACAGACCCCCAAGTAGGCTTACACAGAGAAGCAGGAGGGACAGATCCCCTTCAAGGGAATCCATCCACTCCCATGTCTCTAACATCTCTAATGCTTCCTCTCACAGGGGAATGACTTCACCTGAGAGAAAGGAGCATGCAGCCAGAATGAGGGAGGCTAATCTGAGGATTCAGAGGGAAGAACTTGCCCTTGCCAAAGAGAAGCTTGCTCGGGCTAGAGAACAAAAGTTAAGTGGGTTAGAACCCACTGGTGGCAGCAACATTCCTAGAGACAGAGACAGGCACTATGATAATAGAAACCTGAGCAAGATTGTCCCTCCCTACAAGGGTGAGGATGACATCCACAAATGGATAACTGCTTTGGAGAGAGCTTGCAAAGTACAGCAGGTACCCCAAAGTCAGTGGGCAGCTATCTTGTGGCTCTCCTTCTCTGAGAAAGGTAGAGACAAGCTCCTCACAGTTAGTGATGAGGATGCAGACAATTACACTGTCCTGAAGAGTGCTCTAATTGATGGGTTTGGCCTAACCACTGAATAATACAGGTTGTTGTTCAGGGATACCCAGAAGACACAGACTCAGGACTGGACTGACTTTGTAGATTGTGCCACTAAGGCTCTGGAAGGCTGGCTAGTGGGAAGTAAGGTTAAGGACTATACAGGATTGTATAATTTGATCATGAGAGAACAAATCCTTAACAACTGTCAAAACCAGCTACTGCATCAACACCTGATTGATTCTGATCTGACTTCTCCCCAAGAATTGGGAAAGAAGGCAGATAGATGGGTCAGGACTAGAGTTAAGCAGAAAAACCAGAACCAGGGCGGTGATCAGAAAAAGGCAGACCAGAAGGGTAATGAGCAGAAACAAAAAGACCAGAAGTCTTCACCAGGCCCCCAAAAGGCTCAGGGGGAGGGTGGTTCCAAAAAGGATAAAAAGAAAGATGGCCAAAAGAAACCATGGTGCAACTATTGTAAATCCAACTCACATTGGTTTAGTGAGTGCACCAAAAAGGATAAGCCCCCAGCCACCATTGCCCCTAAGGCAACTGTACCCCCTAGTTCAGCTGTAAGTGGTGGTTCCCAGCAAAAGGGTGTAGTAGGGTTAACCCTGGGAACTGAGGAGGATTCTGGCCTAGTCAGAGTACCTACTCAGGCTGTTCTGATCTGTGATGGGGACTTAGCTTTGTCCTCTACTGTAGGCCCCAGTAACCTGGGCAAGTACAGACAGACACCTTTTATCAACCAAAGAATGGCTCAGGCCTACAGGGACACTGGAGCCAGTGTCACAATGGTGACACCTGCTTTTGTGGACCCTGGACAGATCATACTAGGTGAGAATTACCTAGTGACCAACGCTAGCAATGCCACTACCTCCCATAGTGTGGCTATTGTTAACTTCTCCTGGGGAGGGGTAACTGGCCTCAAGAAAGTTGTTGTTAGTTCAGACCTTCCTGTAGAGTGTTTACTGGGCAATGATCTTGAAACTTCAGTTTGGTCTGAAGTGGAGTATAGGACCCATGCAGAAATGCTGGGGATAGATGCACATGTCCTTGCTGTGACCAGGTCACAGGCCAAAAAGTGCACCACTGAACAAGTGCTGGATCCTGAAACTATGGACCAGTCACAACCCAAGAGAAAGAGCAGTAGGGTTAAGGCTGTGCCTTCCCCCCTGCCTCAGGTGGTGGATCAGCCCTCCCAGGAGGATGATTCTGAGAGCCCTGAAGGAACTGTCCTAGAAGAACTTGAACCTGATCAGGTTGAGTTTCTTTGGACAGGGGGACCTTCAAGGGCAGATCTGAGGCAGGCTCAATTAGACTGCCCCTCTCTTGAACCCCTCAGACAGCTGGCTGCTGCTGAGGCTGCAGGGAATGCTCAAGGTACCCATAGAGTGTATTGGGATGAAGGGCTACTGTATTCAGAGGCTAGAGACCCCAAGCCTGGTGCATCCAGGAGGTTGGTCATACCACTGAAGTTCAGAGGCTTCCTTCTAACCTTGGCCCATGATATTCCCCTTGCAGGACATTTAGGCCAGAACAAGACTTGGGACAGGCTTGTCCCTCACTTTCACTGGCCCCATATGTCAGAAGATACTAAGGAGTTTTGTCGCTCCTGTGTCACCTGCCAAGCCAGTGGCAAATCAGGTGGCACCACAAAGGCCCCCCTCATACCACTACCTGTGGTGGGGGTCCCCTTTGAAAGAGTGGGCATAGATATTGTAGGACCAATGGACCCACAAACAGCATCTGGGCACAGATTCATACTGGTGATAGTGGACCATGCCACCAGGTACCCAGAAGCAATTCCCCTGAGGACCACAACAGCTCCTGTTGTGGCAAGGGCCCTGCTTGGAGTATTCTCCAGAGTGGGCTTTCCAAAGGAGGTCATTTCTGACAGAGGTACTAACTTTATGTCAGGATACTTGACTGCAATGTGGAAGGAGTGTAGTGTTAACTATAAGTTCACCACACCCTATCACCCACAGTGCAATGGGCTTGTTGAGAGATTCAACAAGACCCTAAAGGGGATGATAAAAGGATTACCAGACAAGCTTAGGCGAAGATGGGACATCCTTTTACCCTGCCTTCTGTTTGCTTACAGAGAGGTCCCACAAAAGGGGGTTGGCTACAGCCCTTTTGAGCTTTTGTTTGGGCATCCTGTAAGAGGACCCCTGTGTTTGGTGAAGGAAGGATGGGAGAGACCTCTCAGACAACCCAAACTAGACATAGTGGATTATGTACTTGGTCTCCACTCCAGGATGGCAGAGTATATGAAGAAGGCTTCTAAAAACCTTGAGGCAAGCCAAGAACTCCAAAAAGCTTGGCATGACCAAAAGGCTGTACTGACTGTTTACCAGCCAGGGCAGAAAGTGTGGGTGTTGGAGCCAGTGGCCCCAGCAGCACTCCAAGACAAATGGTCTGGACCCCACACTATTGTTGAGAAAAAGGCAGAAGTCACCTACTTGGTGGACCTTGGGACTCCCAGAAGCCCCCACAGGGTGCTTCATGTCAACAGATTGAAGGCATATGTTGACAGGGCAGACATGGGGCTACTCATGGCTACAGATGAGGGGCAGGAGGAAGAGAGTGACCCTCTCCCAGACCTGTTGACTCAGAACCCTGATGATGGCTCAGTTGATGGTGTGGTCTTTTCTGACAGCCTCACTGTCCATCAGCAACAGGACTGCAGACAGGTTCTGCAATCCTACAGACATATGTTCTCTCTGACCCCAAGTCAGACAAACTGGTGCACCCATGAGGTGGACACTGGTGACAGTCTGCCTGTGAAGAGTAAAATCTACAGGCAACCTGACCATGTCAGGGACTGCATAAAAGTTGAGGTACAAAAGATGTTGGAGCTGGGAGTCATTGAACCTTCAGAGAGCCCTTGGGCTAGTCCTGTAGTTCTTGTGCCAACACCTCACACCCAAGATGGTAAGAGAGAGATGAGGTTTTGCGTGGATTACAGAGGTCTCAATGCTGTCACTAGGACAGATGCCCACCCAATACCTAGGGCAGATGAGCTCATTGACAGACTGGCAGCTGCTAAGTTTTTGAGCACATTTGACCTAACAGCAGGCTACTGGCAAATCAGACTAGCTGAGAGTGCAAAGGCCAAAACTGCTTTCTCGACCCCAGGAGGACATTATCAATTTGTGCTAATGCCCTTTGGTTTGAAGAATGCACCTGCCACTTTCCAAAGGTTGGTGAATCAAGTCCTTACTGGGTTGGATGATTATTGTGCAGCTTATCTTGATGATATTGCTGTCTTTAGCTCCACCTGGGAGGATCACCTGGTCCACCTGAGGAATGTTTTAGAGGCCCTGCAAAAGGCAGGCCTCACTATCAAGGCCACTAAGTGCCAGATAGGGCAGAGCAAGGTTGTATACCTGGGCCACCTAGTTGGTGGGGGTCAGGTTCAACCACTGGAGAGCAAGATCCAGACCATAAAGGACTGGGCTCCTCCAACTACCCAGACTCAGGTCAGAGCTTTCTTGGGCCTGACTGGGTACTACAGAAAGTTTGTTAAGAAGTATGGGTCCATAGTGACACCACTTAATGACTTGACCTCCAAGAAGATGCCAAAGAAAGTTCAGTGGACAGTAAGCTGTCAAAAAGCATTTGATGACCTGAAGCAGGCCATGTGCAGTGCACCTATTCTGAAAAGTCCAGACTACTCCAAAGAGTTCATTGTCCAGACAGATGCTTCTGAGTTAGGTGTGGGAGCTGTTCTTTCACAACTGAATGTAGATGGTCAAGACCAGCCCATTGCTTTTATAAGTAGAAGGCTGACCCCTAGAGAGAAACGTTGGTCAGCTATTGAGAGGGAGGCCTTTGCTGTGGTTTGGGCCCTGAAGAAGCTGAGGCCATACTTGTTTGGCACTCACTTCAAGATTCAGACAGACCATAAGCCCCTCTTGTGGCTAAATCAGATGAAGGGTGAAAATCCCAAACTTCTTAGGTGGTCCATTTCCCTACAGGGGATGGACTTCACAGTGGAACATAGACCTGGGACTGACCATGCCAATGCAGATGGACTCTCCAGATATTTCCACTTAGAACATGAAGACTCAACTGGTCAAGGTTAGTTTAATGTCCCTACGTTGGGGGGGGGGGGGTTGTGTAGGAGAGTAGGGTCTGCTTTCTATGTTCACCCCCACTTTTTGCTTTTGCTTTACTGGTTTTCGACTTAGATGTGGCTGTGGGCCTGCTAATCAGACCCACAGCCCTGCTGTTCTCTCTCTAAATTAATACTATGTACTTTAGGTGCATAACCCATTTGGATAGGATCACCTTATTGGCCCCTGTACAGTGTACCCTAGGTACCCAGGGCATAGGTGTACCCTAGGCCTACCAGGGGCTGCAGCATGTATTATGCCACCCCTGGCCTGGCCTTCCATTTTGACACAACTGGCTGATCACTCAGCTGGGGCAAGGTCGTGTAATCACCCCTTGCTTAGGTGTAGTATTCCTATACCTAACTTACATATAGACACATGTGTACCTATCAGTCACTCCTATGGCAGGCCTTGACAATCCTGGAGGCAGAGTGCTTGGTAACATGTGAGATGGTGCTCTAGCATGAGCTGAGCCTGTCTGCAGCTTTCGGAACCTTGTCCTTATAGCTGTTCTATGATATAGCCTACCATATACTCTTAAAGTGCCTTATAATCTTAGACGGTTATGGTAACTATGGTTTGGCTTTATCGAAACATGTCGTGTAAGGTGTCTAACACTGTGGAATAATACCCCCATGCCATTTCTGGATATGAGAATATTACTCCCCCCTTCTAGAGGGAAAGACATGTTAAAATCATACTTCAACTGTTAGCCTCTGACCAAAGCCTCAGCATCACAAAATGGATGCTGCTGCCACGACACAAGTCTGACCTCCTGCAGCTGGGAGTGATCCCAGCCAGGGAGGCCTGGACAATAGGTTTCCTGCTTGGGGAGGTGCTAGCACCTCCCCAGACAGCCTTTAGTGTATTGGGGCAGGGTGGGCTGAAAGGAATGAGACATGCCTGGGGCACACAAGGTGTTCCTTGCATAGTCCAGTTCAAACCGGCGCTGGGGCACTCCAGCCCCAGCTCTGGCGCGAAACTGGACAAAGGGAAGTGGGTGTAACCACCCCCTCCCAGGTCCCACCCATAAGGCGTGACCTAGCAGGTATCCCAGCCCCCCAGATTAGTATAAGAGTGGGAGTTGGGCCTCAAGACTTTAGATTATCCTGAACCTGCAAAACTGAACAGAAACTCTGGACCTTCGACATTCGACGAAAGAAGAAGACTGAAGAATCTCCCTTGTAGCCAAGGAGTGGCTACCCTGTGCAAACAGGCACCATCAAGAGACTACCCTTTGCTTTGCCCACGTTCTACGAGGAACCGACTGCAGAGCCTGACCAGAGCCTTGACTTCCAGACTTCTCCGACCCTGATCCACATCGACAGCAAAGCTGAGATCCGTGGAGGCGACGAGCGACGTGGGACCGGCTACCTGGGAAAAGTGGCTAGTAACTTAAAGCGCAGCTTCTGAGGTACCCTCGAAGTTGTGCACCGGGGATTGAGAAGCCCCAACCCCAAGCACCATCTGCACCGAAGATCAGCCCCCCACACTCCACGAGTCCTGCGTGGGGCCCTTCAGCATTTTCCTGCTTGCCGCGTCTGTCCGGTTGCTTGCCCGCTGGCTAGTGGCCTTTGTGACGACGCACCCTGAAATCTTCTGCGCTGGTTTGGCTCCTCCAGACTGGCTCCCGCTTCTCTGCAAAGAAGAAGCACCCCAGACCTTCCTGGTCTGCACCAGAAGCAAGTCCTTCGTTCTTCGTGGGTTCCACTTGCCAAGGCTTGGTGAGTCCTAGTCCAACTTCGACGCCGCCGACAGCAAGAGCCTTCGTGGGACAGCTCGCCTCCTGGTCCTGGTCGTCCTCGACGCTTCCTGGTCCTCCTGGCTGCAGCGACAAGCTTCACCTTCACCTGCAATCTTCACGACATCGCCTGGTTCCTTCCTGGTTCCACGTGGTCACTGGCTAGTGACCTTGACTCTGTCCCCTCTGCTTGCAGGTTTCCTTTCTTCTTGATCCCAGCCTTGGGATCCACCGGACACTCTTCACTGACTGCCTGTCAGCATCTTTCTTCAGGCATCCATAGGAGTCGACGACGAAAACGACGCATCTTCACCCCTATGCACCCGCAGCCTGTGGGCTAGGTAACTTGGGTACTCCGGTGCTCATCAGGATAGTGACTATCCTAGTGTCTAGTTTTCAAGTCTCAACTTCCTAGCTACTCCGGAAGTGTCCTAAATCTACCGTTTTCTAAACTGTACTATTGCTATTGACTTTTACGCATTACGCGTGAGTGTTTCCACTCTGCACACGAATCCCGTGGGCCTCCCACTTCCTAACTAACGCTAGTGTAGTGTAGCCCCAGCGATTCCCTAGGCCTAGGCCTATTCTATTTCCGTGACAGTGGTTCTTATACCACTTACTTAGTATATGGTTTGCGTGGCCCCTAGGGCCTAACTGTATTACTTACCTGTGTGACTTAATGTATGCTTAAATAAGACTGTGTTGTACTAACCTCTAATCTCATAAAGAGTGCTGAGGGTTTGCTTAGAATAAATACACTTTATTTTATATATATATCTGTTGTGGTGTCCTTTCATTTGGTATTCAAGGGATTATATATGGTATCACAGCTGGCTTCACATGCCATTCAGAGTTTAGCCTAAGACTGCTCTTGTCCATGCTACCACTAGGATAGCTGGTCTATAAGGTTGACTTTACAACCAATCACCATAAGGGTATTTGGACTGATATAAGGTGTACACTAGAACTAGTGACATCATACATCAGGCCAACTTCTCACAATATATATATAAAATAAAGTGTATTTATTCTAGTCAAACCCTCAGCACTCTTTATGAGATTAGAGGTAAGTACAACACAGTCTTATTTAAGCATACATTAAGTCACACAGGTAAGTTATACAGTTAGGCCCTAGGGGCCACGCAAACCATATACTAAAGAAGTGGTATAAGGACCACTGTCACGGAAATAGGATAGGCCTAGGCCTAGGGAATCGCTGGGGCTACACTACACTAGCAACAGTTAGGAAGTGGGAGGCCCACGGGATTCAGGTGCAGAGTGGAAACACTCACGCGTAATGCGTAAAAGTTGATAGAATTACTAGCAGTTAGAAATTAACAGTTTAAGGACACTTCTGAAGCAGCTAGAGAGTCGAGACTCGGAAACTAGACCCTAGGATAGTCACTACCCTTGTGAGCACCGAAGTACCCAAGTTACCTAGCCCACGGGCTGCGGGTGCATAGGTGTGAACTTGCGTCGGGTTTCGTCGTGGACTTCTATGGATGCCTGAAGGAAAGTTGCTGACAGACAGTCAGTGAAGAGTGTCCGGTGGATCCCAAGGCTGGGATCAAGAAGAGAGGATACCTGCAAGCAGAAGGGACAGAGTCAAGGTCACTAGCCAGTGACCACGTGGAACCAGGAAGGAACCAGGCGATGTCGTGAAGATTGCAGGTGAAAGGTGAAGCTTGTCGCTGCAGCCACGGGTACCAGGAGACGTCGAGGATGACCAGGACCAGGAGGCGAGCTGTCCCACGAAGGCTCTTGCTGTCGGCGGCGTCGAAGTCGAACTAGGACTCACCAAGCCTTGGCAAGCGGAACCCACGATGAACAGAGGACTTGCTTCTGGTGCAGACCAGGATGGTCTGGGGTGCTTCTCTTTTGCAAGGAAGCGGGAGCCAGTCTGGAGGAGCCAAACCAGCAGTGAAGATTTCAAGGTGTGTCGTCACAAAGGCCGCTAGCCAACGGGCAAGCAACCGGACAGACGCGGCAAGCAGGAAAATGCAGAAGGGCCCCACGCAGGACTCGTGGAGTGTGGGGGGCTGATCTTCGGTGCAGATGTTGCTTGGGGTTGGGGCTTCTCAATCCCCGGTGCACAACTTCGAGGGTGCCTCAGAAGCTGCGCTGGAAGATACTCGCCACTTTTCCCAGGTAGCCGGTCCCACGTCTCTCGTCGCCTCCACGGATCTCAGCTCGGCTGTGGATGTGGAACAGGGTCGGAGAAGTCTGGAAGTCAAGGCTCTGGTCGGGCTCTGCAGTCGGTCCCTCGTAGAACTTCAGCAAAGCAAGGGGTAGTCTCTTGATGGTGCCTGTTTGCACAGGGTAGCCACTCCTTGGCCACAAGGGAGATTCTTCAGTCTTCTTCTTTCGTCGAATGTCGAAGGTCCAGAGATTCTGTTCAAGTTGCAGGTTCAGGATAATCTAATCTCCTGGGGCCCAGCTACCACTCTTATACTAATCTGGGGGGCTGGGTTGCCTGCTAGGTCACGCCTTGTGGGTGGGACCTGGGGTGGGGGTGGTTACACCCCCTTCCCTTTGTCCAGTTTCGCGCCAGGACTGGGGCTGGAGTCCCCCAGCACCGGTTTGAACTGGACTATACACGGGACACCTTGTGTGCCCCAGTGTTGGACCTGTCAGCCCTTTGGGTGGTCCCTCCTCATCATTATTTATTTTGTCCCACTTTTGCCTCAAACCCTGTTAGTATTTTTCCTTTTTGGGAACCACCAGACTTTTTAGTGTTGATGCAGGGTCAGGGAGCCATTTTCCCTACCCCTGGAACTTCTGTCTGAGGGCCTGAAACACAAAATGGTGGCCACCCATTGTCACCTGTGACATCACTGGAACCTACTAGTACCTTCCAGAACATTCTAGAACCCTGTGACAGAGTGAGGCAGGTTTAGAATGTTGGGAAGCCAGCTCAGAGTTGGCAGTTGGAGTAGGCAGTTGGCACCTGACTGGTGAAGAGAGAGCAGCACAACACTGAAGGAGGAAGGAGTGAGGCAGCAGGGGTGGAAACTTGTGCCTGGAGTGGGGTCTGGAAACCCACCCTTGATACTAGTCCCTACTGACTGAGCCCAGCCTGGAGCCCTGTGTTGGATAAAGTCAAGAAGAACCAACTCAAGGACCTGAACAGCCGGAACAGGCCTTGAAAGTAAAGAACAGCAAGTTCCTGACCTGTCTGTTGGTATGTTCCTGGAGTCCGACGCCGAGAAGCCTAGAGACCTGGGGCCGGAGGTGAAGAAGCGGCGCTGACTGGAAAGCAGACGTCGTACCCGGAGCCGCCAGAGGTCGAGAGAGGGCGCCGACGGAGGTCGTGGAGACACCAGAGGTCGAGGAGGAAGTCACCTGAGGTCGAGTGTGCGGCGTCGACGGGGGAGTGAAGTCCGCCCTCCGGAGTCGCCGGAGACCGAGGTGAATCGTGCCGGAGGTCGGGAGTGGAGATCGCACTCCGGAGTCGCCGGAACCTGAGGAAAGGAGCACCGGAGGTCGGGAGTGGAGATCGCACTCCGGAGACGCCGGAAACCTGAAGGGAAGAGCACCGGAGGTCGGGAGTGGAGGTCGCACTCCGGAGACACCCGGAAGTAGGGGGATCGTGTCCCTGTGACGCCGGAGACCGACATCGAATCGAGGCTGCCCAGCGACATCGAGCCGAGGCTGCCCGCCGACATCGATCCGGAACCACCTCACGGCGTCGACAGGAACTGACATCGAGCCGAGGCCGTCCGCCGACATCGATCCGGAACCGCCTCACGGCGTCGACAAGAACTGACATCGAGCCGAGGCCGGCTAGCGACATCGAACCGGAACCGCCTCACGGCGTCGACACGACTCCGGCGGAGTCGGAAGTTCACAAAGAGGGCAGTAAGTGGAATAGAGGGCGCCTAAGGCCCTGTGGAGCCCTAAAAGACCATCCTAGGGGCTAGAGAGGTGTTAGGACCAGCCTGGGAGTGCCAGGGGTGGACTGAGACTGATACAGTGACCTGTGTGAGGGGTTGTGTAGTTTGGGAGAGCCAGATTCCTAGATTACCCTTGATCTACCTCAGTTTTAGCCTCAGCCTTATCCAAGCTAGGTGAGACACCCTCAGGCCATCCACATAACCACAAGCTGTGATTGGGCCAAATCAACCCATAGTACCTCACAAATGTGACCTGATTTGAAAGTGTACTGATGGCTTATATTTATTGAGAGTATTGTATTCTTTGTATTTATCCTATTTATTGTCTCACAGTATTTATTGTCTCACAGTATTTATTGCCTCACAGTATTTATGGTCTCACAGTATTTATTCCCTCACAGTATTTATTTGCCTATGTATTTTATGCACATCTATTTATTCATTGATTATTTATGATCTGAGCTTATTTATTTGACCTACCCTTTTTACAGAAGAAGCTTTGTGTACTGTAAGTGTGTTATTATTTATTTAACCTGCAACTAAGAGAAAACAAGATAAACACAGATATATTTTCATAAATTTTTACGGTGTAGAGTCGTTTTTGGAACGGATGAACGCATGGTTATTGTGAGGGAGTGACGTACGCTTAACACGGTGCCTTCCTTACCGCTCGAGCCAAGCTACCACAGTGTGTGTTGGGAAACCCCCGGGTGACTGCTAAACCCCGGTTGCCCGGGGTTTTCTAACATAATTGGTGTTCAGCGGTGGGATAGAGCTGTGCTTGCGTCCACTCGACAGTAACTGTGGGTAGTCCATAGGCCTACACCGGGAGTTTTCTCAAAGCGGACTTCCTAATTCTGAGTTTTGTTTTTTCCAAATTTACTTCTGGTGGTGGGAGGAGGTATTACAAAAGGTACCCCCCTGCATAGCTTCTGTAAACACCTGTCTTCTATTCTGAGTGGGCAAAATGGAGTTTGTGTTGGAAGACCTGGAAACTTATACTGTGGCCCAACTCAGAGAGTTTTGTCAGAGAGAGGGGGTGTATTGTCCCCAAGGTGCCAAGAAGGGTGAACTCCAGACCAGCTTGAGGGCTTGGGGGGTGGCACGACGGGAGAGTAAGGCTGAGCAGGAGGACAGGGATGGAGAGCCTGTTAGCGAGGGGGCTGGGTTGTACCAACCTGAGGTGGGGAACCTGTTAGCGGGGCCCAGAACACTTTCCAGGAAGGGCAGCACTGTCTCTAGCGGTGGCTTATCAGAAGTAGAATTAACTGACCGGAGGGAGAAAAGACAGCTCACATGGAAGTTGGCGGAGCTGGAGAAAGAGAAGGAGGGACAGAGGATGGCTCACGAGTTGAGGCTGAGGGAAATAGATCTCCAGATCCTACAAGTCGGGGCACAAACTGTTCCTAATGGTGGCAGCAAAGACAAAGAAATCACCAGGGAACCCAAACCCTATCTGCCAAAAGACATAGTAGCTAGCTATAGTGCAGGGGATGATATTGCCAAGTGGCTAGCGGCCTATGAGGTCTCTTTAAGGGCCCATGGGGTGCCAGAGAAGTACTGGGGAGGGGGATTGTACAAATACATGCCTCCAGCTGGTAGGGATGCATTATTGGCCCTAGAGCAGGATGAGCAGACCCACTACCCCACCATGAAAGTGGCGCTCGTAAGAAAGTTTGGACTAACACCCGAGAAATACAGACAGAAGTTCCGGGGTAGCCACAAACTGGGCACACAGAATTGGGTGTATTTCCTGGACTATGCAAAGAAGGCATTAGAGGGTTGGATTCAAGGCAGTGAGGTGAGGGACTACGAGGGGTTGTTTGATTTAATGTTGAAGGAACACCTGCTCGAAAAATGTTTCCCTGAACTGCGTCAACACCTGGTGGATAGCAAGCTGACCAATCCCCGGAAGCTTGCTGAGGAGGCGGACATTTGGGCTAGTACCCGGGTGTCCACAAGGGGGACTGGAGGGGATACTCAAAAGGCCGGACAGGGCACCCCCCAGAAGAAAGAGGGAGGGGAAAAGAAAAAGGAGTTCTCTAAAGGCCCCCAAAATAACTTCCAAGGAAAGGGAATAGGATTCACCCCTAGGGCTAACCCACCCAGAAACCCTAATCCTGGCCAGAGTCAGCAGCCAAGGGTTGTCCATTGCTTCGAGTGCGGTGGCGTCGGACACTATAAGGGAGATGCGAAGTGCCCGAAAAGACCACCCCCTCCCATTGGAGGAAAGGCCCCCGGAGTAGCTAGTGTAGTGCTCGGGGAGGAGATGCCCTTAACTAAGGGAAGGGAGTGGGCGGGTGTCACTTTAGTGTCCCTGGGAGAACGGGAGATGGTTCCTAAGATCCAGGTGCCCGCAAATACCATAAAGTATGGGCAGTGGGTCACCATCAACGGCCAAAGAGGGGAGGCTCTGAGAGACACAGGAGCCAGTATGACTATGGTACGTAGCCAACTGGTGTCTCCAGAGCAGGTAATTCCCGATGTACTCCACCCAGCCGCGATGGCTGACGGCAGAACCGGCCACTATCCGGTGGCCGAGGTTCCCTTTGAATGGGAGGGGGTTGCAGGTTCACTTCGAGTTGCCGTAAGCCCTGCCGTGCCGGTCGATTGTCTACTGGGGAATGACATGGAGCACAATGCTTGGAAGGAGGTGGAATACCGGACTCATGCTGAGATGCTGGGTACACCTGACTGGGCCTGTGTTAGCACAGGGTCCGCGACTACCCGGAGAGGGAGTTTGTTTCGACTGGAGCCTGGAACAAAGGCACAGCCGGCTGCCGACCAAGGGAAGAACCGAGGACAGGAGGAGCCTGCCTCGGCATCCCCCCCCCTGTGTGACGGATAGGCCACCGGAGGTGGTGGACCAGGAGTCCGCGGTGGGGGATGTTACCAAACTGGAGGACCTACCCATCCCGGCCGAGTGGCACGTGGAGGGAGGGCCGACCAGGGAGGAATTCTGCAAGGGCCAGAGGGAGTGCCCTACCCTTGAGGGACTGAGGCGACAGGCCGAAGCCCAGGCAGCAGGGAACGTTGAGGGGAACTACAACCTTTACTGGGAGGATGGCCTCCTCTACAGTGAACCCAAGGCACCCCTACATGGATCGTCACGAGCCTTAGTAGTCCCTCAACGTTACCGAGCCTTCCTACTGGAATTGGCTCACGAGATCCCCTTGGCAGGACACCTGGGGCAAGACAAGACTTTCGCCCGTCTTGTCCCACACTTTTATTGGCCTCAAATGAAAGTGTCGTCCGACACCTACTGCCGGACATGTGTGTCTTGCCAAGCCAGTGGGAAAACAGGGGTGAAGCTGAAAGCTCCCCTGGAACCACTTCCTGTCGTTAGCACCCCCTTTGAAAGGGTGGGCATCGACATTGTGGGTCCATTAGATCCGCCTACTACAGCTGGTCACATGTTTATCCTGGTTCTGGTGGATCATGCCACACGGTACCCAGAGGCTATACCTCTAAGGACCATTACAGCACCTGTTGTGGCTAGGGCCCTGATGGGAATCTTTACCCGAGTGGGTTTTCCCAAGGAAGTTGTGTCCGACAGGGGGGCCAACTTCATGTCAGCATACATGCGGGCCATGTGGAAGGAGTGTGGAGTGACCTACCGGTTCACAACTCCTTCCCACCCCCAGACCAATGGTCTGGTGGAGAGGTTTAACAAAACCTTGAAAGGCATGATTAGAAGTCTGCCTGAAAGCCTGCGGAGGAAATGGGACGTCCTCCTACCCTGTCTATTGTTTTCCTACAGGGAAGTGCCGAAGAAGGGAGTGGGCTTCAGCCCCTTCGAGCTTTTGTATGGGCACCCTGTGCGTGGACCTCTCAGCCTGGTGAGAGACGGATGGGAAAGAACTCCCAGAAAGCTTCCCCAGGACGTGGTGAGCTACATGCTGGCCTTCCGGAGCCAAATGGCTAAGTTGTGGAAGCAAGCTTCTGACAACTTGGAGGCCAGCCAAGCAGTAATGAAGGCGTGGTATGACCACAACGCTCACCCGGTGGAATTGGACCCTGGCCAGAAGATGTGGGTGATCGAACCAGGAGAGCTTAGCGCCCTCCAGGATCGCTGGTCAGGACCCTTTGAGGTATTGGAGAAGAAGGGTAAGGCTACCTACTTGGTGGATCTTAAGACCCCTCGTCAGCCCCTACGGGTGCTGCATGCCAACCGCCTCAAACCCCACCACGAGAGGCCCAAAGTCATTTTGATGATGGTGACTGACGGAGCAGAGGACGTGGAAAGCGAGCCTCTCCCCGATTTGGTTGCGTCTCAAGAGAAGGATGGGTCGGTGGAGGGAGTGATTCTCTCCCCATCTCTAACTCCTGAACAGCAGGAGGACTGCCGCCAGGTCCTGGGACAGTACTCTTCGTTGTTCTCCCTTGTTCCGGGTAGGACTCACCTGTGCGTCCATGAGGTGGACACAGGAGACAGCCCACCTGTGAAGTCCAAGATCTACCGGATGTCAGACAAGGTGAAGGCCAGCATTCACAGTGAAGTCACTAAGATGCTGGAGCTAGGAGTGATCGAACCTTCCAGCAGCCCCTGGTCCAGTCCGGTGGTGCTAGTACCAAAAGCCGCACCACCGGGTGCCCAACCGGAACTGAGGTTCTGTGTGGACTACCGGGGACTGAACTCAGTAACCAAAACTGATGCTCATCCGATCCCAAGGGCGGATGAATTGATTGACCGGCTGGGAGCTGCCCATTATCTAAGTACCTTTGACCTTACTTCTGGGTACTGGCAGATCTCTCTGACTGATGGAGCAAGGGAAAGGTCAGCCTTCTCCACGCCCAATGGCCACTACCAGTTCTGTGTGATGCCCTTTGGGCTCAAGAACGCACCTGCCACGTTTCAGCGTCTGGTGAACCAGATCCTCACTGGAATGGAGAGTTTCTCTGCTGCTTATCTGGATGACATAGCCGTCTTCAGTAACAGCTGGGAGGATCACTTGCGTCACCTGCAAGCTATTCTCCAGGCCCTGAGACAAGCTGGTTTAACGATCAAGGCCAGCAAGTGCCAGATCGGGCAGGGGTCGGTAGTGTACCTTGGACACTTGGTGGGTAGGGGAGCGGTGCAACCCCTCCAGGCGAAGATCGAGGCCATCATGGCCTGGGAACCCCCCAAGACTCAGACTGAGGTCCGAGCTTTTCTGGGCCTCACCGGATATTACCGCCGCTTCGTGAAGGGATACGGTACCATTGTGGCCCCCCTCACGGAGCTTACGTCCAAGAAACAACCTCGACGGGTAGTCTGGACGGAGGCTTGTCAGCAGGCCTTTGTAAGACTGAAGCAAGCCATGTGCGAGGCCCCGGTCCTACGGGCCCCAGACTTTTCCAAGGAGTTCATTGGCCAGACGGATGCATCGGAACATGGCATTGGGGCAGTGTTATCGCAACTCAATGAAGAGGGTCTGGATCAACCCGTGGTCTTCCTATCCCGGAGACTACTTCCCAGGGAACAGAAGTGGAGTGCAATAGAGCGTGAAGCCTTTGCAGTGGTATGGGCTCTGAAGAAGCTGCGGCCATACCTGTTTGGCACGCACTTCCTAGTTCAGACCGACCACAGACCCCTTCGTTGGCTGATGCAGATGAAGGGGGAGAATCCCAAGTTGCTAAGGTGGTCTATCTCCCTACAGGGAATGGACTTTCAGGTGGAACATCGGCCTGGAGTGGACCACGCCAATGCAGACGGTCTCTCAAGGTATTTCCGCCTTAGTGATGAGAACTCCCAAGGGGTTGGGTAGCTCTCCCCACTTTCAGCTGGGGGGGACGCGTGTTAGACCTGTCAGCCCTTTGGGTGGTCCCTCCTCATCATTATTTATTTTGTCCCACTTTTGCCTCAAACCCTGTTAGTATTTTTCCTTTTTGGGAACCACCAGACTTTTTAGTGTTGATGCAGGGTCAGGGAGCCATTTTCCCTACCCCTGGAACTTCTGTCTGAGGGCCTGAAACACAAAATGGTGGCCACCCATTGTCACCTGTGACATCACTGGAACCTACTAGTACCTTCCAGAACATTCTAGAACCCTGTGACAGAGTGAGGCAGGTTTAGAATGTTGGGAAGCCAGCTCAGAGTTGGCAGTTGGAGTAGGCAGTTGGCACCTGACTGGTGAAGAGAGAGCAGCACAACACTGAAGGAGGAAGGAGTGAGGCAGCAGGGGTGGAAACTTGTGCCTGGAGTGGGGTACGTAAACCCACCCTTGATACTAGTCCCTACTGACTGAGCCCAGCCTGGAGCCCTGTGTGGGATAAAGTCAAGAAGAACCAACTCAAGGACCTGAACAGCCGGAACAGGCCTTGAAAGTAAAGAACAGCAAGTTCCTGACCTGTCTATTGGTATCTTCCTGGAGTCCGACGCCGAGAAGCCTAGAGACCTGGGGCCGGAGGTGAAGAAGCGGCACTGACTGGAAAGCAGACGTCGTACCCGGAGCCGCCAGAGGTCGAGAGAGGGCGCCGACGGAGGTCGTGGAGACACCAGAGGTCGAGGAGGAAGTCACCTGAGGTCGAGTGTGCGGCGTCGACGGGGGAGTGAAGTCCGCCCTCCGGAGTCGCCGGAGACCGAGGTGAATCGTGCCGGAGGTCGGGAGTGGAGATCGCACTCCGGAGTCGCCGGAACCTGAGGAAAGGAGCACCGGAGGTCGGGAGTGGAGATCGCACTCCGGAGACGCCGGAAACCTGAAGGGAAGAGCACCGGAGGTCGGGAGTGGAGGTCGCACTCCGGAGACACCCGGAAGTAGGGAGATCGTGTCCCTGTGACGCCGGAGACCGACATCGAATCGAGGCTGCCCAGCGACATCGAGCCGAGGCCGTCCGCCGACATCGATCCGGAACCACCTCACGGCGTCGACAGGAACTGACATCGAGCCGAGGCCGTCCGCCGACATCGATCCGGAACCGCCTCACGGCGTCGACAAGAACTGACATCGAGCCGAGGCCGGCTAGCGACATCGAACCGGAACCGCCTCACGGCGTCGACACGACTCCGGCGGAGTCGGAAGTTCACAAAGAGGGCAGTAAGTGGAATAGAGGGCGCCTAAGGCCCTGTGGAGCCCTAAGAGACCATCCTAGGGGCTAGAGAGGTGTTAGGACCAGCCTGGGAGTGCCAGGGGTGGACTGAGACTGATACAGTGACCTGTGTGAGGGGTTGTGTAGTTTGGGAGAGCCAGATTCCTAGATTACCCTTGATCTACCTCAGTTTTAGCCTCAGCCTTATCCAAGCTAGGTGAGACACCCTCAGGCCATCCACATAACCACAAGCTGTGATTGGGCCAAATCAACCCATAGTACCTCACAAATGTGACCTGATTTGAAAGTGTACTGATGGCTTATATTTATTGAGAGTATTGTATTCTTTGTATTTATCCTATTTATTGTCTCACAGTATTTATTGTCTCACAGTATTTATTGCCTCACAGTATTTATGGTCTCACAGTATTTATTCCCTCACAGTATTTATTTGCCTATGTATTTTATGCACATCTATTTATTCATTGATTATTTATGATCTGAGCTTATTTATGTGACCTACCCTTTTTAGAGAAGAAGCTTTGTGTACTGTAAGTGTGTTATTATTTATTTAACCTGCAACTAAGAGAAAACAAGATAAACACAGATATATTTTCATAAATTTTTACGGTGTAGAGTCGTTTTTGGAACGGATGAACGCATGGTTATTGTGAGGGTGTGACGTACGCTTAACACGGTGCCTTCCTTACCGCTCGAGCCAAGCTACCACAGTGTGTGTTGGGAAACCCCCGGGTGACTGCTAAACACCGGTTGCCCGGGGTTTTCCAACACCCAGGCATGTCTCATTCTTTTCATCCCTCCCTGCCCCAATACACTAAGGCCTGTCTGGGGTGGTGCTCGCACCTCCCAAGGCAGGAAACCTATTGTCCAAGCCTCCCTTGCCGGGATCACTCCCAGCAGCAGGAGGTCAGCCTTGTGTCTGTGGCAGCAGCATCCATTTTGTGATGCTGGGGCTCTGGTTAACTTTAACCGGGTAAGTAGGTTACAACATGTCTTCTCCCTCTAGAAGGGAGGGATAATATCCTCATCCCCAGAAATGGGATGGGGGTATTATTCCAAAGTGTTAGACACTAAGCAAACCCTCAGCACTCTTTATGAGTTTAGAGGTAAGTACAACACAGTCTTATTAATGCATACAGTAAGTCACACAGGTAAGTAATACCGTTAGGCCCTAGGGGCCACGCGAACCATATACTAAATAAGTGGTATAAGAACCACTGTCACGGAAATAGAATAGGCCTAGGCCTAGGGAATCGCTGGGGCTACACTACACTAGCGTTAGTTAGGAAGTGGGAGGCCCACGGGATTCGTGTGCAGAGTGGAAACACTCATGCGTAAAAGTCAATAGCAATGTTACAGTTTAGAAATAGATAGATTTAGGACACTTCCGGAGTAGCTAGGAAGTTGAGACTTGAAAACTAGACACTAGGATAGTCACTATCCTGATGAGCACCGGAGTACCGAAGTTACCTAGCCCACAGGCTGCGGATGCATAGGGGTGAAGATGCGTCGTTTTCGTCGTCGACTCCTATGGATGCCTGAAGAAAGATGCTGACAGGCAGTCAGGGGAGAGTGTCCGGTGGATCCCAAGGCTGGGATCAAGAAGAGAAGAAACCTGCAAGCAGAAGGGACAGAGTCAAGGTCACTAGCCAGTGACCACGTGGAACCAGGAAGGAACCAGGCGATGTCGTGAAGAGTTGCAGGTGAAGGTGAAGCTTGTCGCTGCAGCCAGGAGGACCAGGAAGCGTCGAGGACGACCAGGACCAGGAGGCGAGCTGTCCCACGAAGGCTCTTGCTGTCGGCGGCGTCGAAGTTGGACTAGGACTCACCAAGCCTTGGCAAGCGGAACCCACGAAGAACAAAGGACTTGCTTCTGGTGCAGACCAGGAAGGTCTGGGGTGCTTCTTCTTTGCAGAGAAGCGGGAGCCAGTCTGGAGGAGCCAAACCAGCGCAGAAGATTTCAGGGAGCGTCGTCACAAAGGCCACTAGCCAGCGGGCAAGCAACCGGACAGACGCGGCAAGCAGGAAAATGCTGAAGGGCCCCACGCAGGACTCGTGGAGTGTGGGGGGCTGGTCTTCTGTGCAGATGGTGCTTGGGGTTGGGGCTTCTCAATCCCCGGTGCACAACTTCGAGGGTACCTCAGAAGCTGCGCTGTAAGTTACTAGCCACTTTTCCCAGGTAGCCGGTCCCACGTCGCTCGTCGCCTCCACGGATCTCAGCTCTGCTGCAGATGTGGATGAGGGTCGGAGAAGTCTGGAAATCAAGGCTCTGGTCGGGCTCTGCAGTCGGTTCCTCGTCGAACGTTTCACAAAGCAAAGGGTAGTCACTTGATGGTGCCTGTTTGCACAGGGTAGCCACTCCTTGGCTACAAGGGAGATTCTTCAGTCTTCTTCTTTCGTCGAATGTCGAAGGTCCAGAGTTTCTGTTCAGTTTTGCAGGTTCAGGATAATCTAAAGTCTTGAGGCCCAACTCCCACTCTTATACTAATCTGGGGGGCTGGGATACCTGCTAGGTCACGCCTTATGGGTGGGACCTGGGAGGGGGTGGTTACACCCACTTCCCTTTGTCCAGTTTCGCGCCAGAGCTGGGGCTGGAGTGCCCCAGCGCCGGTTTGAACTGGACTATGCAAGGAACACCTTGTGTGCCCCAGGCATGTCTCATTCCTTTCAGCCCACCCTGCCCCAATACACTAAAGGCTGTCTGGGGAGGTGCTAGCACCTCCCCAAGCAGGAAACCTATTGTCCAGGCCTCCCTGGCTGGGATCACTCCCAGCTGCAGGAGGTCAGACTTGTGTCGTGGCAGCAGCATCCATTTTGTGATGCTGAGGCTTTGGTCAGAGGTTACACAGCAAAGTATGATTTTAACATGTCACTCCCTCTAGAAGGGGGGGAATAATATCCTCATCACCAGAAATGGCATGGGGGTATTATTCCAAAGTGTTAGACACCTTACACGACATGTTTTGATACAGCCCAACCATAGTTACCATAACCGTTTAAGATTATAAGGCACTTTAAGAGTATATGGTAGGCTATATCATAGAACAGCTATAAGGACATGGTTCCGAAAGCTGCAGACAGGCTCAGCTCATGCTAGAGCACCATCTCACATGTTACCAAGCACTCTGCCTCCAGGATTGTTAAGGCCTGCCATAGGAGTGACTGATAGGTACACATGTGTCTATATATAAGGTAGGTATAGGAATACTACACCTAAGCAAGGGGTGATTACACGACCTTGCCCCAGCTGAGTGATCAGCCAGTTGTGTCTGATTGGAAGGCCAGACCAGGGGTGGCATAATACATGCTGCAGCCCCTGGGGAGGCCTAGGGTACACCTATGCCCTGGGTACCTAGGGAACACTGTACAGGGTCCAATAAGGTGATCCTTACCAATTGATTATGTACCTAGGGTACATGGAGTCCATTTTACAGAGAGAGCAGACAGCCTGAGACCCTGAATGGCAGGATCTCAGGCCAACTAAGTCGAAAAACCAGCTAGACACTAGGCAAAAAGTTGGGGGTAACCATAGTCAGATATCCACCTTCCTACACAACCCCCCCCCCCAAACGAAAGGAGATAAGGCTGGCCTTGACAAGGTAAGCCTCTATTGCCTGAGTGGCCATATAAGGAAGAACCAGCACTGGCATGGTTACCCCCTGTCTCATGGTCCACTAAGCGATCCCTCATCCTAAAGATATCATAGGGTCTCCACCATAGGGAATCTCTACCTTTGGTGTGTCTTTGCAAAGTAAAAGGCTGGTGTTGAGATGGAGTACTGAAGTGAGTGTCCTCCAAGTGAGGCCTCAGCTTCCTCCAATCATCCTCCACCATGGATGCCTTTCTTTCTCTAACTGAGTTGCACTGTGCTCTCAGGGTCAGCCTCTGGCTACCTAAAGCTGGAGGCTGGGTCCCTTTTGTGGGCTTACTGGAGGGACAGGTCAGGTTTGGGGCCCTAAGGTCCCATGTTTGCCTGTGCCCAACAGAATCCCTCTGGGGGAGGTCCCTAACTACCTGTGAAGGGGATCCCTCAGGAATGTTTTTACCCATCACCTGGCTAGGGCAACTAACCAGGCAATCCTCATTCTTTTGAAGGGGGGTTTCTCGTGGACAGGGGCCCTCTTGGGGTCCACTGGCCCCCCTGACCTCTGCAGCCCTGGGCTGACTGAGGCAGGGTAGAGAGAGGCAGGCTACCTGCACCAGACTGGGTCCCACCTTGGAAGGGGCCACTGACATCAGAGGCTCTGCCAGGCCAGGCCTGGCTACCTCTGGGGCAGTTCCTTCACAAGGGGTGAGGTCAGATCCCTGAGGAGGCTGACCTTTTCCTAATGTCTGGGGAGAGGGAGACTTTTCTTCCTCCCCACTACTCTCTGTTTGTGTGGAGTGATCCATAGTTTCAGGCTTCACTACACCTATATCAGTCTGAGTGTGGGCTGAGACCATTACAGCCTTGCCAACCTTTTCAGGAAGGCACTCAGTTTGTGTTTGAGCTGTGACTGTCACAGCTCTGCCAGTCCCTACAGGGAAGTCTGTCTGTGCCTGGGCTGTGGCTACCACTGCCCTTCCAACCTTTTCAGGGAGGAAAGCTACTTGGACAGGGGTTGTGACTGGCACAACCCCACTACCCTTTTTGGAAAGGCCTACCATTTTGGAATGGGTGTCTTGTTCAACTCCAGCCCAAGCTGAGAGTTCTAAGTCATTCCCCAGCAAGCAGTCCACAGGCAAGGTTGGAGACACTGCCACCCTTTTAGGGCCAGTGACACCTCCCCAGCTGAGACATACCTCTGCCATGGGATGACTGTTCTGGTTGCCATCAATGTTAGTTACCTGGTATGAGAAACCAGGCAAAAGCTGCTCAGAGGGAACTAGCCTATGGGCCACCATAGTGATGCTAGCTCCAGTGTCTCTGTAGGCCTCAGCTTTTCTACCATTGATGTAGGGTTCCTGTCTGTACCTACCCAAAGTGTTGGGACAGGCAGTGAAGTTGGCAAACCCCATGCCACCATCACAGACAAGAGTAGCTGCTGTAGGGGAATTGGCTAAGCCAGGATCCCCCTGTGTTCCCCAAGAAAACCCAACCAAATTTTTGGGGGCACTCCCACCACCTGGGGGATTACTGCTGACAGTAATAGGTGGTGTGACAGGAGTAGTTGGAGGAACAGTTTTGTTTTTAGCCTGTGGACAACTGCTGTCAGTTTTCCAATGCCCAGGTGTTTTACACACATGGCAGTAAGGCTTTTTAACTGTGGTAGAGGAGGGAGCTTGGGACCCACCACCCTGTGTGGAGTTTTGGGGCCCTGAGGAAGATTTCTCTTTTGCTTTATCCCCACCCTTCTCTTGAGGCTTGGTGGTATCTTTCTTTTGGTCACCACCCTGATTTTTAGGCCTAATCCTGGTCCTGACCCATTTATCTGCCCTCTTTCCCAATTCTTGGGGAGAGGTCAAATCTGAGTCTACCAGGTGTTGATGGAGAAGCTGGTTCTGACAATTACTAAGGATCTGCTCCCTCATAATCAAGTTGTACAATCCTGTATAGTCCTGCACCTTGCTGCCATTTAACCAACCTTCCAAAGCCTTAGTGGCACAATCCACAAAATCAGACCAGTCCTGTGTCTGTGTCTTCTGGGTGTCTCTGAACAACAACCTATATTGCTCAGTGGTTAAGCCAAACCCATCTATCAGAGCACTCTTCAGGACTTTGTAATTGTTTGCATCCTCATCACTGACTGTGAGGAGCTTGTCTCTACCTTTGTCAGAAAAGGAGAGCCACAAGATAGCTGCCCACTGACTTTGGGGTACCTGCTGTACTTTGCAGGCCCTCTCCAAAGCAGTCATCCATTTGTGGATGTCATCCCCATTCTGATATGGGGGGACTATCTTGCTTAGGTTTCTATGGTCATAAGACCTATCCCTATCTCTAGGGATGTTGCTGCCACCAGTGGGTTCTGACCCACACAATTTTTGCTCTCTAGCCAGAGCAAGCTTCTCCTTGGCAAGGGCAATTTCTTCCCTCTGAATCCTCAGATTAGCTTCCCTCATTCTGGCTTTATGCTCCTTTCTCTCAGGTGAAGTCATTCCCCTGTGAGAGGAAGCATTAGAGAGGCTAGAGACATGGGAGTGGATGGATTCCCTTGAAGGGGATCTGTCCCTCCTGCTTCTCTGTGAATGCCTACTTGTGGGTCTGTATGGGGGGACCCCATGCAAACTCCCATGTAAACTTAAGTTAGCCTGGCTAAGTCTCCTTACTTGGCTCTGGCTGTCTACCTCCCCATCTGAAGCCCCATCTGACTCCTCTGTGGTGGGTAGACCCTCCTCTGTGCCTAGGGCACCTGCCTGAGATGCCCTCTGAGCATCATACTCCTCTAGGAGTTGTCTTAACTGAAGGAGGGTAGGGTTTGCACCCTGTTTTATTCCTCTGGAGGTACACAATTGTCTCATCTCCTGGAATGTTAAGGTATCATATCTAGAGGGGATCTTTTGCAGACCTGATCCTCCTGAGAGAGCATCTACTTGATCTACTCTCAGAGACATGATCTAGTGAGGGTGTGGTGTGTGCACCTACCTACACTAGTTGTATCTACTAAACCTTTCTAGTAGTTGTAGTCAGGGTGTGTTACTCCCTTCAACCTACAACTACAAAGTCCAGTAGGACTTAAGTATAATAATCTATGTTATATGTACCTAGACAATATCTGTGTGATCTTTCAATTTAGTATCTCAAGATTACAATGGTATTACAACAGCAAGCTCAGATCCCAACCGCTGCTCACCAATGTGAGAAGTTGGCCTGATGTATGATGTCACTAGTTATAGTGTACACCTTATATCAGTCCAAATACCCTTATGGTGATTGGTTGTAAAGTCAACCTTATAGACCAGCTATCCTAGTGGTAGCATGGACAAGAGCAGTCTTAGGCTAAACTCTGAATGGCATGTGAAGCCAGCTGTGATACCATATATAATCCCTTGAATACCAAATGAAAGGACACCACAACAGATATATATATAAAATAAAGTGTATTTATTCTAAGCAAACCCTCAGCACTCTTTATGAGTTTAGAGGTAAGTACAACACAGTCTTATTAATGCATACAGTAAGTCACACAGGTAAGTAATACCGTTAGGCCCTAGGGGCCACGCGAACCATATACTAAATAAGTGGTATAAGAACCACTGTCACGGAAATAGAATAGGCCTAGGCCTAGGGAATCGCTGGGGCTACACTACACTAGCGTTAGTTAGGAAGTGGGAGGCCCACGGGATTCGTGTGCAGAGTGGAAACACTCACGCGTAATGCGTAAAAGTCAATAGCAATGTTACAGTTTAGAAATAGATAGATTTAGGACACTTCCGGAGTAGCTAGGAAGTTGAGACTTGAAAACTAGACACTAGGATAGTCACTATCCTGATGAGCACCGGAGTACCCAAGTAACCTAGCCCACAGGCTGCGGGTGCATAGGGGTGAAGATGCGTCGTTTTCGTCGTCGACTCCTATGGATGCCTGAAGAAAGATGCTGACAGGCAGTCAGGGAAGAGTGTCCGGTGGATCCCAAGGCTGGGATCAAGAAGAGAAGAAACCTGCAAGCAGAAGGGACAGAGTCAAGGTCACTAGCCAGTGACCACGTGGAACCAGGAAGGAACCAGGCGATGTCGTGAAGAGTTGCAGGTGAAGGTGAAGCTTGTCGCTGCAGCCAGGAGGACCAGGCAGCGTCGAGGACGACCAGGACCAGGAGGCGAGCTGTCCCACGAAGGCTCTTGCTGTCGGCGGCGTCGAAGTTGGACTAGGACTCACCAAGCCTTGGCAAGCGGAACCCACGAAGAACAAAGGACTTGCTTCTGGTGCAGACCAGGAAGGTCTGGGGTGCTTCTTCTTTGCAGAGAAGCGGGAGCCAGTCTGGAGGAGCCAAACCAGCGCAGAAGATTTCAGGGAGCGTCGTCACAAAGGCCACTAGCCAGCGGGCAAGCAACCGGACAGACGCGGCAAGCAGGAAAATGCTGAAGGGCCCCACGCAGGACTCGTGGAGTGTGGGGGGCTGATCTTCGGTGCAGATGGTGCTTGGGGTTGGGGCTTCTCAATCCCCGGTGCACAACTTCGAGGGTACCTCAGAAGCTGCGCTGTAAGTTACTAGCCACTTTTCCCAGGTAGCCGGTCCCACGTCGCTCGTCGCCTCCACGGATCTCAGCTCTGCTGCAGATGTGGATGAGGGTCGGAGAAGTCTGGAAATCAAGGCTCTGGTCGGGCTCTGCAGTCGGTTCCTCGTCGAACGTTTCACAAAGCAAAGGGTAGTCACTTGATGGTGCCTGTTTGCACAGGGTAGCCACTCCTTGGCTACAAGGGAGATTCTTCAGTCTTCTTCTTTCGTCGAATGTCAAAGGTCCAGAGTTTCTGTTCAGTTTTGCAGGTTCAGGATAATCTAAAGTCTTGAGGCCCAACTCCCACTCTTATACTAATCTGGGGGGCTGGGATACCTGCTAGGTCACGCCTTATGGGTGGGACCTGGGAGGGGGTGGTTACACCCACTTCCCTTTGTCCAGTTTCGCGCCAGAGCTGGGGCTGGAGTGCCCCAGCGCCGGTTTGAACTGGACTATGCAAGGAACACCTTGTGTGCCCCAGGCATGTCTCATTCCTTTCAGCCCACCCTGCCCCAATACACTAAAGGCTGTCTGGGGAGGTGCTAGCACCTCCCCAAGCAGGAAACCTATTGTCCAGGCCTCCCTGGCTGGGATCACTCCCAGCTGCAGGAGGTCAGACTTGTGTCATGGCAGCAGCATCCATTTTGTGATGCTGAGGCTTTGGTCAGAGGTTACACAGCAAAGTAGGATTTTAACATGTCTCTCCCTCTAGAAGGGGGGGAATAATATCCTCATCACCAGAAATGGCATGGGGGTATTATTCCAAAGTGTTAGACACCTTACACGACATGTTTTGATACAGCCCAACCATAGTTACCATAACCGTTTAAGATTATAAGGCACTTTAAGAGTATATGGTAGGCTATATCATAGAACAGCTATAAGGACATGGTTCCGAAAGCTGCAGACAGGCTCAGCTCATGCTAGAGCACCATCTCACATGTTACCAAGCACTCTGCCTCCAGGATTGTTAAGGCCTGCCATAGGAGTGACTGATAGGTACACATGTGTCTATATATAAGGTAGGTATAGGAATACTACACCTAAGCAAGGGGTGATTACACGACCTTGCCCCAGCTGAGTGATCAGCCAGTTGTGTCTGATTGGAAGGCCAGACCAGGGGTGGCATAATACATGCTGCAGCCCCTGGGGAGGCCTAGGGTACACCTATGCCCTGGGTACCTAGGGTACACTGTACAGGGTCCAATAAGGTGATCCTTACCAATTGATTATGTACCTAGGGTACATGGAGTCCATTTTACAGAGAGAGCAGACAGCCTGAGACCCTGAATGGCAGGATCTCAGGCCAACTAAGTCGAAAAACCAGCTAGACACTAGGCAAAAAGTTGGGGGTAACCATAGTCAGATATCCACCTTCCTACACCCCCGATTTGCGCAGATGAGCTGCGACCACCGCCATCACTTTCGTGAACACCCGAGGGGCACTGGTGAGGCCGAAGGGGAGCACGGTGAACTGAAAGTGCTCCTGACCCACCGTGAACCGCAGGTAACGCCAGTGGGCCGGCAGGACGGGGATGTGAAAATAAGCGTCCTGCAAGTCCAACGCTACCATCCAGTCTCCAGGGTCCAGGGCAGCCAGAACCTGAGCTAAAGTGAGCATCTTGAATCGGTCCTTCCGGAGGAAGGCGTTGACGCTCCTGAGGTCCCAGATCGGGCATAGGCCCCCTTTGCCCTACTTGGGAACCAGAAAGTAGTGGGAATAACAACCACGACCTACTTCTGGACCAGGAACGCGCTCGGCGGCCTCTTTGGCCAAGAAACTTCCTCTCGTAGAAGATGCAAATGATCCCCCGACATACGGTGGTTCAGCGGTGGCATGGCTGGAGGGGTCGTCTCGAAGGGGGGCGAGTAGCCCCCTCGGACTGTTTGCAGCATCCACCTGTCCGACGTGATCGAGTGCCAGTGGAGCAGGTGATGGTGAACTCTGCCGCCCACTGCCGTTGAATGGGCCTGAAAGCTCGGACTAGGAGGGCTTTGAGGCGGATGCTGCCGGAGTGGATGTGGACTGACCGGCACGTTGACCTCCAGTACCGCCTCGGCGGAATCCTCGTCCATGACCGCGTGCAGGTTGGTTCTGCGGCTGGTGGCTGGGCAGACGTGAGGAGGCGCCCCTTCCTTGGCCACGAAAGGTACGAAAAGCGGAAGTTTGCGGCCGCGGGGCCGAAAGACCCAAGGGCTTGGCCGTGGCCCGGGAGTCCTTGTACCGAGCCAGCGCACTGTCCGCCTTCTCACCAAAAAGGCGAGTGCCATCAAAGGGCATGTCCAAGAGGGAACTCTGGACATCCCCCGAAAATGACGTGGACCTCATCCAGGCGTGACGCCAAAGCGCCACCGTGGTGGAAATCGCCCGACCCAGCGAGTCCGTGGTGTCAAGTCCACACTGTATGGCATGCCGCGCTGCATCTCGACCGTCAGCAAGAGCTTGAGCGAGTCGTGTCCGGGCCTCCACCGGACACAAGGGCAGCACGTCCTCCACCGCATCCCACAAAGAGTGGGAATACCGGTCCAACAGGCAAGTGGTATTTAAAGACCGCAGTACCAAACTCAGGGACGAGAACAGTTTCTTGCCAAACTGCTCCAACCTCTTGGATTCCCGATCCGGAGGAGCGGACGGGAAGGAGGATTGGGAGGTTGAGGCCTGGATAACCAGACTCTCGGGGGTGGGGTGTTGGGAGAGGAAACTGGGGTCGCCCGGAGCAGGGCGGTGGCGCCGGGCAATGTTCCGGTCCACAGGAGGGACTGTGGAGGGCTTGGACCAAGTGCCCTGCAGAACGTCAATGAGGGTCTCATTAAACTGCAGCGGAGGCTCAGTGGAGCTTGCTGTCGGTTGAAGGACCTCAGTGAGGACGTTAGTCCTCACGGCCACAGCAGGCAACTCCAGCCCTAGGGCTTCGGCCGCCTTGCGCAGCACCACTGAGAAGGCTGCACCCTACTCCGAGGTCACAGTCGGAGGAGAGATGAAACCAGCGTCCGGGGAGGTATCCAGACCGCTGGCATCCCCCAATTCCTCTGCCCAGTCCTGAGAAAGTTGGGCCTGAGCGGCCATAGGGTCATCATACCCCTCCCAGTCGCCCTCGTCATCCGATTCTCGATAAACAGGAGGAACGATCGGAGCCGGGCAGTAGATGAAGGGTTCACCAGTCGGTGCCGGCAGCGGCGCCGTGCCGGAGTCAGGCCCGGACCGGGGCTAAACTGGGGAACGACGTCGCCCGGGGACGGCGTCGGAGGTGGAACCGGTGTCGGCGCCGGCGGAGGAGGCGTCGTGAGGTCGACCGGCGCCGACCGAGATCCAGGCCTGGATCCCTCGGGGACCAGCGGCGTTGGGGCCGGAGCCGTCGACGGCGCCGGGGCCGGAGCTGTCGACGGCGCCGGGGCCGGAGCCGCCGGCACGCGAGGTCGCCCAGTCGAGCCCGCGGGGCCCGAAGGCGCGCCGGCAGGCGTCGACGGCGGAGCCAGGCCCCTCATGGCCGAGAGGAAGGTACTGACCTCCGCCGGAGTCGCGTCAGTCCCAGGGACCGGCGGGTATGGAGACGGACGCGGCTCCTGCGGCTCCGACGGAGCCGCGGGGGTGGGACCACCCTGACCCTCGGCCGAGTCGCACGACCGGCGAGGGGAGTCCGAAGAGCGATGTCGTCTCTTGGACTTCTTGGAGTGCTTCGACTTACCCGAAGACCCCGACGAGCGATGACAATGGCTGTGGCTCCGCGATCGGTCCTTGGACCTCCTCCTGGACCGGGACCGAGAGCGGCGCGGAGCCGAGTGCCGAAGCTCAAGAAGCTTACGGGACCGCTCCCGCCTAGCTTTCGATGTCAAGGCCTGACAGTCGGGGCACGACTCAGCGTCGTGGTCGGCCCCCAGGCAGTAAAGGCACCGGCGACGGTGATCCGTCACCGACATCAGGCGATGACAGGCGTCACAGGCCTTAAAACCAGGCATCCTACCGGCACCAGAGTCGAGTCGATAGACCAAAAAATAGTCAAAAAATGACTAGGGGTAAGCTCTTCCCGGATCGGCGCTTACTGGCGCGGAAAAAAGAAGAACTGACGTCAGCGCGCGAGGGCGGCGTCTAAGTACTCCGACGACGTCATTCCGGCGCACGACGCCAACGACGGACGCGGAGCCGCAGATGACGCCTAGCGACGCGCAAGGGGTATTGCTACAAAAATCTTTCCGGATCCAGTCTGACTCCTGGGGATATTCTAACGTGAGGAATCTAACTAACGTGTTTCTTTCAGATACACGCCTTCAAGAAGCCGGAATCCAAGAGAAGGCCCTCGACTGGACCACGTCCTTCCTCTCCGGCAGAACCTAGAGAGTCCGCCTCCCACCCTTCCGATCCAAAGCCACCGACATCATCTGCGGCGTCCCCCAAGGCTCATCCCTCAGCCCGACGCTGTTCAACATCTACATGGCCCCCCTCGCACAAGTGGCCCGCCAGCACGACCTCAACATCATATCCTACACCGACGACACCCAGCTCATCCTCTCCCTCACCAAGGACGCGCACGCTGCCAAAACCAACCTCCGCGAGGAACTGATGGCAGTCGCCGACTGGATGAGGAGCAGCCGTCTGAAACTGAACTCGGACAAGACGGTGGTCCTCATCCTCGGACCCACCCCCTCTGCCTGGGACGATTCGTGGTGGCCGACCACGCTGGGAACAGTACCGACACCGACCGACCTCGCACGCAACCTAGGATTCGTCCTCGACTCCTCCCTCTCCATGTCGAAGCAGGTCAACGCCGTCTCCTCCGCCTGCTACAACACCCTCCGCATGCTCCACAGGATCTACAAGTGGATCCCAACCGAAACAAGAAGAACGGTGACACAGGCCCTCGTCAGCAGCAAACTAGAGTACGGCAACGCACTCTACGCAGGAATCCCAGCCAAACACCTGCGTCGACTGCAACGCATCCAGAACGCCCGACTGATTCTCGACATCCCCCGCCGCAGCCACATCACCCCCCACCTGAGAGACCTGCACTGGCCCCCCTTCGACAAGAGGATCACCTTCAAGCTCCTCACCCACGCACACAAAGCACTCCACAACGCCGGACCAGCCTACCTGAACAGCAAACTCAGCTTCTACACCCCCACCCGCCAGCTCCGCTCTGCAAACCTCGCCCTCGCCGCTGTTCCCCGCATCCAACGAAAGACCTCTGGCGGCAGATCCTTCTTCTACCTCGCCGCCAAGACCTGGAACACCCTCCCGACTCACCTACGGCAGACCCAAGACCTACTCACATTCAGAAGACTCCTCAAGACCTGGCTCTTCAAGCTGTAGCAGCATCCCCCCCTCCCTCAGCGCCTTGAGACCCACACGGTTAAGTAGCGCGCTTTACAAGTGCTCTGATTGATTGATTGATTAATACTTCCACTCTTTTACCGTCACAAGCAAATATTTTGATATCGGATTTCTCCAAAACAACTTGACCATAAACTGTATAGTTCCTTGATGCAAATCAAGGTGAATGATGAACCAGATCTACCACACCCCTCCCAATGCATCCATTAATAGAAATACTGCGTCTATGGTATTACAGAAAAGTGTTTTCCTTTTCTCAACTCTTACAGTTGCTAATTCTACATAATTAGTGCCTAGTCCGTACAATCACCCACCATTAATAGATAAGTATCACTATCCGCACCCTTACTTTCTTCAACTACTTTGTCGGTATGATTACTGACAACACTGCCAAGTTATTGGCTTTACATATACGGGCAAAATTTCCTTTTTTACCACATTTACAACACACTAGAATACTAGGAGGATATAACTTGACCTAGCCTAAATGTGTTCAGCTTCCACAACGGAAACAAATATTTTCCCCTTACTCTTGAGTAGTGGTGTTGGGACACATATTTGTCAGCTCTCTCCAATCACCACTCACATAAGCAGACACACCTCTCATATACCACTCTGAATTTTCAATCCCTCTGGCTAAAGTCAAAGCTGTTTGAAGAGCAAGGTACTCAGTGGAGAGTATCTTTTCATGGATTTTCTCTTGGATGATCTCCTCCTTGAGATCACAACAGGTACAAGAGGTCACAAGCGTCCTCAGAGCTGCTACAAAATCACCAGTGGCTTCCCCTGGTAACTAACGACTTTGCAAAAACTGATGTTGCTCTACTACTACATTTTTCTGGGATTAAATCTCATCCAATATTTTCGAAACAGTGGTATAATTAGCCACCCCCTCACTGGTATCACCTTCTTCACCAGTGCCTATTTTTACTAATTCCACAGGTAGTGTCATTGGTAAACATCCATCTTCTGGTCGCAAATTATGTGTAAGAAGATGGAAATATTTCAATCTATCACCAAATAAACCTCAAAGGCTTCTCGCTATTGTTCCCGATTAAAGGGCGAAGTGGCAGGTGTTGCTAAAATTGAGGTCGCTCACCGAGATTATAAAAGATAATATTAAAGGCAACAAAACTGTAAATTAACGGTTGAAAGCACTTACTGCCTAATGTGTGCCAAAAGAATAGAGGGTGGATACATTTTACACTGAAGTACATTTCTGCCACTCTGGTTTAACTTGGAAAATGTGCCTTGTCCAAAAGAGTCTATGAAAATGCACAAACTGGAATGTGCACGAATGTGTGAGTTCTGTCACACCTTTGCGTCTCCCCAGGGTGACTTTGCGAGAACTTAAAAAACACTTACTGCTGATGTTCTGGTAGATCTGTTTAAAAGTGCAAAAAATAAGATATTGGCACAAGTAATTTCATATGGTGTGGCTGTCACACTTGAGCAAAAGGCAAATATGGGTTTGGAAAATGAAGTTTAAAGTCCCTTGCACGTAATGCAGAAAGAACCTTTAGTTTTACAGCAGATCAGCCATGGACACTCACCATCAGTTAACTGACATCTGCGTTTGACACAGACGAGGCTTGCACAGGGTCGAAGAAAACTTCACAAGGTTTGCAGAGAAAATCTCTTCAACATTGTGTAGGAGAGTAGGGTCTGCTTTCTATGTTCACCCCCACTTTTTGCTTTTGCTTCACTGGTTTTCGACTTAGATGTGGCTGTGGGCCTGCTAATCAGACCCACAGCCCAGCTGTTCTCTCTCTAAATTCACACTATGTACTTTAGGTACATAACCCAATTGGTAAGGATCACCTTTTTGGACCCTGTGCAGTGTACCTTAGGTACCCAGGGCATAGGTGTACCCTAGACCTACCAGGGGCTGCAGCATGTATTATGCCACCCCTGGCTGGCCTTCCATTATGACACAACTGGCTGATCACTCAGCTGGGGCAAGGTCGTGTAATCACCCCTTGCTTAGGTGTAGTATTCCTATACCTACCTTATATAGACACATGGGTAACCTATCAGTCACTCCTATGGCAGGCCTTAACAATCCTGAAGGCAGAGTACTTGGTAACATGTGAGATGGTGCTCTAGCACGAGCTGAGCCTGTCTGCAGCTTTCGGAACCATGTCCTTATAGCTGTTCTATGATATCGCCTACCATATACTCTTAAAGTGCCTTATAATCCTCGCGGTTATGGTAACTATGGTTTGGCTTTATCAAAACATGTCGTGTAAGGTGTCTAACACTTTGGAATACTACCCCCACACCATTTCTGGCAGTGAGGATAGTATTCCTCCCTTCTAGAGGGAGAAGACATGTTGAAGACCTACTACCCGGTTAAAGTTAACCAGAGCCCCAGCGTCACAAAATGGACGCTGCTGCCACAGACACGAGTCTGACCTCCTGCTGCTGGGAGATCTTCCAGCGAGGGAGGCTTGGACAATAGGTTTCCTGCCTTGGGAGGTGCTAGCACCACCCTAGACAGGCCTTAGTGTATTGGGGCAGGGAGGGATGAATGAAACGAGACACTGCCTGGGGCACACAAGGTGTCCCATGCATAGTCCAGTTCAAACCGGTGCTGGGGCACTCCAGCCCCAGTCCTGGCGCGAAACTGGACAAAGGGAAGGGGGTGTAACCACCCCCCTCCCTGGTCCCACCCATAGGAGGGACCTAGCAGGTAACCCAGCCCCCCAGATTAGTATAAGAGTGGGAGCTGAGTCCCTAGGACTTTGGATTATCCTGATAACTGAACTTGAACAGAAACTCTGGACCTTCGACATTCGACTACGGAAGAAGACTAAAGAATCTTCCTTGTGGCCAAGGAGTGACCACCCTGTGCAAACAGGCACCATCAAGCGACCTGCCGTTTGCTTTGCTCAACGTTCTACGAGGAACCGACTGCAGAGCCCGACCAGCGCCTCGACTTCCAGACTTCTCCGACCCTGATCCACATCCACAGCAAAGCTGAGATCCGTGGAGGCGACAAGAGACGTGGGACCAGCTACCTGGGAAAATTGGCGACTTGCTTCCAGCGCAGCTTCTGAGGCATCCTCAAAGTTGTGCTCTGGGGATTGAGAAGCCCCAACCCCGAGCACCATCTGCACCGAAGATCAGCCCTCCACACTCCACGAGTTCTGCGTGGGGCCCTTCTGCATTTTCCTGCTCGACGTGTCTGTCCGGTTGCTTGCCCGTCGGCTAGTGACCTCTGCGACGACGAACCTGTAACTTTCCACCGCTGGTTTGTCTCCTCCAGACTGGCCCTTGCTTCACTGCAAAAGAGAAGCACCTCAGACCTTCCTGGTCTGCAACAGAAGCGAATCCTTCATTCTGCGTGGGTTGCGCTTGCCAAGGCTTGTTGTGTCCCAACTCGACATCGACGCCGCCGACAGCAAGAGCCCTCGTGGGACAGCTCGACTCCTGGTTCTGGTCATCCTCGACGCCTCCTGGTACCCGTGGCTGCTGCGACAAGCTTCACCTCTTCACCTGCATCTTCATGACATCGCCTGGTTCCTCCCTGGTTCCTTCCCGGCTCCTGGCTGGTGACCTTGACTCTGTCCCTTCTGCTTGCAGGTACCCTTCCTTCTTGATCCCGGCCTTGGGATCCACCGGACACTCTTCACTGACTGCCTGTCTCAGTAAATCGTTACGAGTCTCAAGCCCTGGGGCACTTTTATCTTTTGAGACTGAGTCTCACTCCTGCCCAGTCTCAATGGGCTGCAATGCATTAAATGGAGTTTCATGCCTGGCCCAGTTCACAAAGAGTTTACTTCTGATGACTACTGGGCTATGATATGTCCGAATGGACGGCCGAAGGTGCGGAGCTCACTTACTTGGGCGGCTGAGCTGGGGTGCTCATCGGGTGCTGGCTGGCTTGCTGGTGCTGACGCTTCCCCTGCTCTCGCCGCAACTGTTGCTGGTGGCTGCGGCGTGCATCGAGGGAGAGCAGGACTACGCTTCCCAGAAGCCCCACCACTGTCCCGCCCCCACACAGTGCCACTCCCGCGCCTGGAGGCGCTAAATTCAAACAGCTCGGAGAGCGCTAGGTGGCGCACACGAAGATGGCTGCCTCGCGGTGAGGCTCCCGGTGCTTGACCCCTCGCATCCGGCAATCATCCGCTTCCCGCCGTCCTAGCGGCGATCTGAGGGTCCCTACCTGCAGCGGGACCGGGGATCTACACTCGGTCCCACTTTGGGCTGCCTGCCTGCTCCCGGGCTCGAGTTCTGCCGCCCGTTGCTGCACGGCCGAGAGGGAGACCCGGCTGACTGGTGCTGCCCCCGGCGTTGGATCCTGCGCGAGGCCGCGGCGCCACCGCGTGACTCGGGCCGCGAGGCTGACGGCGACCAGCTGCCCATCGTGGGATCCAGGGAGGGCCCCGGAATTGTCTGACGCTGCGGCTGGCCTGGCGTGGAGTCTCCACCGATCCGTGGGGCGCTGCTGGGCTCCTGCGTGGCCGGGAGGGCCTGGATCCGGCTGAGGCCTCTACTGGAGCTGACCGGAGGTGAGCGCTGCGGACCTGTGTGGCCGGCCCCGGTGGGCCTTGCCGGCCCTGGCTCCTGGCTCCTTCCCCTGCATCAACTGACGGCTGGCGCTGGAGGCGATTGAGTGGAGGCCTCGCTGGGGACGCGGACGTGCTCTCGCCGCGGGTGCCGGCTTCCACCGCGGGAGGGCCCCCCTCCGGCTGCCGGTCACTGGACCTTCCCCACCCCCGCCACCGCTGGTTGGACCCTGCTGCTGTTGGGCTTGGGGCGCCCTGCTTCCCCTCCCCCGCCTGGGGGGGTCCTGTTGGGGCCCGGGGCCCCGGGCCGGGAGCGCTGTCGGGCGACCCCGTGGGCCCGTTGTGGGTGCTGGACCCAGAACGGGGACGGCGCGGACAGCGCCTGTGTGAGGGGGCCACGCCGGCCTGCGGAATCCTCGGTGGACCCTGTGAAGGGACGACGACACCTCTTCTCCTTTGCGTTCCCTGTGTGGCCCGGTCGCTTGGACGCTGGGTGAGGCTGGTTGGCGATTCGATCTGCAGCGCCTGGACACCGGTGCGCGCTCCACGAGGGTAGCCATGGGCAAGGACAGGGGCGCCAAATCAGCGGCCGCGCCCCACCAGACCAAAATCGACCGCTTCACGACCTCCGACCCCCCGGGCACGGGCGGGGAGGTGGCACCGACTCCTGGCACGGACCTTGCCGCCATATTGCAGGCCATCACCGCCTCCCGTACGTCCCTTGAGGGGATGGTCGGGGAGGTGAAAGTGGACGTCGCACTACTGCGGCAGGACCTGCGCAATGCCACGGCTCGCATCACCGAGACGGAGTCCCGGATCTCGACAGCGGAGGACGACATTCGGCAGCTCCAAGACCAGGTTCGGGAGCTCACGACTCATTCTAAAGAGCTGCATCGGCGGGCGGAGGATGCCGAAAATCGGGCCCGCCGCAACAACCTTCGCCTGGTGGGATTTCCGGAGGGGGTGGAATCTGGCCGCTCTGATGACTTCCTGGAGAAATGGTTCAAATCTTGGATGCCGTCGGCCAGCTTGTCCGCCTGGTTTGTCATCGAGCGGGCGCATCGGTCGTTGGCCGCCAAGCCTCCTGTGGGGGCCTGTGAGAAGTTGGCCTGATGTATGATGTCACTAGTTCTAGTGTACACCTTATATCAGCCAAATACCCTTATGGTGATTGGTTGTAAAGTCAACCTTATAGACCAGCTATCCTAGTGGTAGCATGGACAAGAGCAGTCTTAGGCTAAACTCTGAATGGCATGTGAAGCCAGCTGTGATACCATATATAATCCCTTGAATACCAAATGAAAGGACACCACAACAGATATATATATAAAATAAAGTGTATTTATTCTAGTCAAACCCTCAGCACTCTTTATGAGATTAGAGGTAAGTACAACACAGTCTTATTTAAGCATACATTAAGTCACACAGGTAAGTAATACAGTTAGGCCCTAGGGGCCACGCAAACCAAATACTAAGTAAGTGGTATAAGAACCACTGTCACGGAAATAGAATAGGCCTAGGCCTAGGGAATCGCTGGGGCTACACTACACTAGCGTTAGTTAGGAAGTGGGAGGCCCACGGGATTCGTGTGCAGAGTGGAAACACTCACGCGTAATGCGTACAAGTCAATAGCAATAGTACAGTTTAGAAAACGGTAGATTTAGGACACTTCCGGAGTAGCTAGGAAGTTGAGACTTGAAAACTAGACACTAGGATAGTCTCTATCCTGATGAGCACCGGAGTACCCAAGTTACCTAGCCCACAGGCTGCGGGTGCATAGGGGTGAAGATGCGTCGTTTTCGTCGTCGACTCCTATGGATGCCTGAAGAAAGATGCTGACAGGCAGTCAGTGAAGAGTGTCCGGTGGATCCCAAGGCTGGGATCAAGAAGAGAAGAACCTGCAAGCAGAAGGGACAGAGTCAAGGTCACTAGCCAGTGACCACGTGGAACCAGGAAGGAACCAGGCGATGTCGTGAAGATTGCAGGTGAAGGTGAAGCTTGTCGCTGCAGCCAGGAGGACCAGGAAGCGTCGAGGATGACCAGGACCAGGAGGCGAGCTGTCCCACGAAGGCTCTTGCTGTCGGCGGCGTCGAAGTTGGACTAGGACTCACCAAGCCTTGGCAAGCGGAACCCACGAAGAACGAAGGACTTGCTTCTGGTTCAGACCAGGAAGGTCTGGGGTGCTTCTTCTTTGCAGAGAAGCGGGAGCCAGTCTGGAGGAGCCAAACCAGCGCAGAAGATTTCAGGGAGCGTCGTCACAAAGGCCACTAGCCAGCGGGCAAGCAACCGGACAGACGCGGCAAGCAGGAAAATGCTGAAGGGCCCCACGCAGGACTCGTGGAGTGTGGGGGGCTGATCTTCGATGCAGATGGTGCTTGGGGTTGGGGCTTCTCAATCCCCGGTGCACAACTTCGAGGGTACCTCAGAAGCTGCGCTTTAAGTTACTAGCCACTTTTTCCAGGTAGCCGGTCCCACGTCGCTCGTCGCCTCCACGGATCTCAGCTCTGCTGTAGATGTGGATCAGGGTCGGACAAGTCTGGAAGTCAAGGCTCTGGTCAGGCTCTGCAGTCGGTTCCTCGTAGAACGTGGGCAAAGCAAAGGGTAGTCTCTTGATGGTGCCTGTTTGCACAGGGTAGCCACTCCTTGGCTACAAGGGAGATTCTTCAGTCTTCTTCTTTCGTCGAATGTCGAAGGTCCAGAGTTTCTGTTCAGTTTTGCAGGTTCAGGATAATCTAAAGTCTTGAGGCCCAACTCCCACTCTTATACTAATCTGGGGGGCTGGGATACCTGCTAGGTCACGCCTTATGGGTGGGACCTGGGAGGGGGTGGTTACACCCACTTCCCTTTGTCCAGTTTCGCGCCAGAGCTGGGGCTGGAGTGCCCCAGCGCCGGTTTGAACTGGACTATGCAAGGAACACCTTGTGTGCCCCAGGCATGTCTCATTCCTTTCAGCCCACCCTGCCCCAATACACTAAAGGCTGTCTGGGGAGGTGCTAGCACCTCCCCAAGCAGGAAACCTATTGTCCAGGCCTCCCTGGCTGGGATCACTCCCAGCTGCAGGAGGTCAGACTTGTGTCGTGGCAGCAGCATCCATTTTGTGATGCTGAGGCTTTGGTCAGAGGCTAACAGTTGAAGTATGATTTTAACATGTCTTTCCCTCTAGACGGGGGGAATAATATTCTCATGTCCAGAAATGGCATGGGGGTATTATTCCACAGTGTTAGACACCTTACACGACATGTTTCGATAAAGCCAAACCATAGTTACCATAACCGTCTATGATTATAAGGCACTTTAAGAGTATATGGTAGGCTATATCATAGAACAGCTATAAGGACAAGGTTCCGAAAGCTGCAGACAGGCTCAGCTCATGCTAGAGCACCATCTCACATGTTACCAAGCACTCTGCCTCCAGGATTGTCAAGGCCTGCCATAGGAGTGACTGATAGGTACACATGTGTCTATATGTAAGTTAGGTATAGGAATACTACACCTAAGCAGGGGGTGATTACACGACCTTGCCCCAGCTGAGTGATCAGCCAGTTGTGTCAAAATGGAAGGCCAGGCCAGGGGTGGCATAATACATGCTGCAGCCCCTGGTAGGCCTAGGGTACACCTATGCCCTGGGTACGTAGGGTACACTGTACAGGGGCCAATAAGGTGATCCTATCCAAATGGGTTATGCACCTAAAGTACATAGTATTAATTTAGAGAGAGAACAGCAGGGCTGTGGGTCTGATTAGCAGGCCCACAGCCACATCTAAGTCTAAAACCAGTAAAGCAAAAGCAAAAAGTGGGGGTGAACATAGAAAGCAGACCCTACTCTCCTACACAACCCCCCCCCCCAAACTTAGGGACATTAAACTAACCTTGACCAGTTGAGTCTTCATGTTCTAAGTGGAAATATCTGGAGAGTCCATCTGCATTGGCATGGTCAGTCCCAGGTCTATGTTCCACTGTGAAGTCCATCCCCTGTAGGGAAATGGACCACCTAAGAAGTTTGGGATTTTCACCCTTCATCTGATTTAGCCACAAGAGGGGCTTATGGTCTGTCTTGAATCTTGAAGTGAGTGCCAAACAAGTATGGCCTCAGCTTCTTCAGGGCCCAAACCACAGCAAAGGCCTCCCTCTCAATAGCTGACCAACGTTTCTCTCTAGGGGTCAGCCTTCTACTTATAAAAGCAATGGGCTGGTCTTGACCATCTACATTCAGTTGTGAAAGAACAGCTCCCACACCTAACTCAGAAGCATCTGTCTGGACAATGAACTGTTTGGAGTAGTCTGGACTTTTCAGAATAGGTGCACTGCACATGGCCTGCTTCAGGTCATCAAATGCTTTTTGACAGCTTTCTTTGGCATCTTCTTGGAGGTCAAGTCATTAAGTGGTGTCACTATGGACCCATAGTTCTTAACAAACTTTCTGTAGTACCCAGTCAGGCCCAAGAAAGCTCTGACCTGAGTCTGGGTAGTTGGAGGAGCCCAGTCCTTTATGGTCTGGATCTTGCTCTCCAGTGGTTGAACCTGACCCCCACCAACTAGGTGGCCCAGGTATACGACCTTGCTCTGCCCTATCTGGCACTTAGTGGCCTTGATAGTGAGGCCTGCCTTTTGCAGGGCCTCTAAAACATTCCTCAGGTGGACCAGGTGATCCTCCCAGGTGGAGCTAAAGACAGCAATATCATCAAGATAAGCTGCACAATAATCATCCAACCCAGTAAGGACTTGATTCACCAACCTTTGGAAAGTGGCAGGTGCATTCTTCAAACCAAAAGGCATTACCACAAATTGATAATGTCCTCCTGGGGTCGAGAAAGCAGTTTTGGCCTTTGCACTCTCAGCTAGTCTGATTTGCCAGTAGCCTGCTGTTAGGTCAAATGTGCTCAAAAACTTAGCAGCTGCCAGTCTGTCAATGAGCTCATCTGCCCTAGGTTTTGGGTGGGCATCTGTCCTAGTGACAGCATTGAGACCTCTGTAATCCACGCAAAACCTCATCTCTCTCTTACCATCTTGGGTGTGAGGTTTTGGCACAAGAACTACAGGACTAGCCCAAGGGCTCTCTGAAGGTTCAATGACTCCCAGCTCCAACATCTTTTGTACCTCAACTTTTATGCAGTCCCTGACATGGTCAGGTTGCCTGTAGATTTTACTCTTCACAGGCAGACTGTCACCAGTGTCCACCTCATGGGTGCACCAGTTTGTCTGACTTGGGGTCAGAGAGAACATATGTCTGTAGGATTGCAGAACTTGTCTGCAGTCCTGTTGCTGATGGACAGTGAGGCTGTCAGAAAAGACCACACCATCAACTGAGCCATCATCAGGGTTCTGAGTCAACAGGTCTGGGAGAGGGTCACTCTCTTCCTCCTGCCCCTCATCTGTAGCCATGAGTAGCCCCATGTCTGCCCTGTCAACATATGCCTTCAATCTGTTGACATGAAGCACCCTGTGGGGGCTTCTGGGAGTCCCAAGGTCCACCAAGTAGGTGACTTCTCCCTTTTTCTCAACAATAGTGTGGGGTCCAGACCATTTGTCTTGGAGTGCTGCTGGGGCCACTGGCTCCAACACCCACACTTTCTGTCCTGGCTGGTAAACAGTCAGTACAGCCTTTTGGTCATGCCAAGCTTTTTGGAGTTCTTGGCTTGCCTCAAGGTTTTTAGAAGCCTTCTTCATATACTCTGCCATCCTGGAGCGGAGACCAAGTACATAATCCACTATGTCTAGTTTGGGTTGTCTGAGAGGTCTCTCCCATCCTTCCTTCACCAAACACAGGGGTCCTCTTACAGGATGCCCAAACAAAAGCTCAAAAGGGCTGTAGCCAACCCCCTTTTGTGGGACCTCTCTGTAAGCAAACAGAAGGCAGGGTAAAAGGATGTCCCATCTTCGCCTAAGCTTGTCTGGTAATCCTTTTATCATTCCCTTTAGGGTCTTGTTGAATCTCTCAACAAGCCCATTGCACTGTGGGTGATAGGGTGTGGTGAACTTATAGTTAACACCACACTCCTTCCACATTGCAGTCAAGTATCCTGACATGAAGTTGGTACCTCTGTCAGAAATGACCTCCTTTGGAAAGCCCACTCTGGAGAATACTCCAAGCAGGGCCCTTGCCACAACAGGAGCTGTTGTGGTCCTCAGGGGAATTGCTTCTGGGTACCTGGTGGCATGGTCCACTATCACCAGTATGAATCTGTGCCCAGATGCTGTTTGTGGGTCCATTGGTCCTACAATATCTATGCCCACTCTTTCAAAGGGGACCCCCACCACAGGTAGTGGTATGAGGGGGGCCTTTGTGGTGCCACCTGATTTGCCACTGGCTTGGCAGGTGACACAGGAGCGACAAAACTCCTTTGTATCTTCTGACATATGGGGCCAGTGAAAGTGAGGGACAAGCCTGTCCCAAGTCTTGTTCTGGCCTAAATGTCCTGCAAGGGGAATATCATGGGCCAAGGTTAGAAGGAAGCCTCTGAACTTCAGTGGTATGACCAACCTCCTGGATGCACCAGGCTTGGGGTCTCTAGCCTCTGAATACAGTAGCCCTTCATCCCAATACACTCTATGGGTACCTTGAGCATTCCCTGCAGCCTCAGCAGCAGCCAGCTGTCTGAGGGGTTCAAGAGAGGGGCAGTCTAATTGAGCCTGCCTCAGATCTGCCCTTGAAGGTCCCCCTGTCCCAAGAAACTCAACCTGATCAGGTTCAAGTTCTTCTAGGACAGTTCCTTCAGGGCTCTCAGAATCATCCTCCTGGGAGGGCTGATCCACCACCTGAGGCAGGGGGGAAGGCACAGCCTTAACCCTACTGCTCTTTCTCTTGGGTTGTGACTGGTCCATAGTTTCAGGATCCAGCACTTGTTCAGTGGTGCACTTTTTGGCCTGTGACCTGGTCACAGCAAGGACATGTGCATCTATCCCCAGCATTTCTGCATGGGTCCTATACTCCACTTCAGACCAAACTGAAGTTTCAAGATCATTGCCCAGTAAACACTCTACAGGAAGGTCTGAACTAACAACAACTTTCTTGAGGCCAGTTACCCCTCCCCAGGAGAAGTTAACAATAGCCACACTATGGGAGGTAGTGGCATTGCTAGCGTTGGTCACTAGGTAATTCTCACCTAGTATGATCTGTCCAGGGTCCACAAAAGCAGGTGTCACCATTGTGACACTAGCTCCAGTGTCCCTGTAGGCCTGAGCCATTCTTTGGTTGATAAAAGGTGTCTGTCTGTACTTGCCCAGGTTACTGGGGCCTACAGTAGAGGACAAAGCTAAGTCCCCATCACAGATCAGAACAGCCTGAGTAGGTACTCTGACTAGGCCAGAATCCTCCTCAGTTCCCAGGGTTAACCCTACTACACCCTTTTGCTGGGAACCACCACTTACAGCTGAACTAGGGGGTACAGTTGCCTTAGGGGCAATGGTGGCTGGGGGCTTATCCTTTTTGGTGCACTCACTAAACCAATGTGAGTTGGACTTACAATAGTTGCACCATGGTTTCTTTTGGCCATCTTTCTTTTTATCCTTTTTGGGACCACCCTCCCCCTGAGCCTTTTGGGGGCCTGGTGAAGACTTCTGGTCTTTTTGTTTCTGCTCATTACCCTTCTGGTCTGCCTTTTTCTGATCACCGCCCTGGTTCTGGTTTTTCTGCTTAACTCTAGTCCTGACCCATCTATCTGCCTTCTTTCCCAATTCTTGGGGAGAAGTCAGATCAGAATCAATCAGGTGTTGATGCAATAGCTGGTTTTGACAGTTGTTAAGTATTTGCTCTCTCATGATCAAATTATACAATCCTGTATAGTCCTTAACCTTACTTCCCATTAGCCAGCCTTCCAGAGCCTTAGTGGCACAATCTACAAAGTCAGTCCAGTCCTGAGTCTGTGTCTTCTGGGTATCCCTGAACAACAACCTGTATTGTTCAGTGGTTAGGCCAAACCCATCAATCAGAGCACTCTTCAGGACAGTGTAATTATCTGCATCCTCATCACTAACTGTGAGGAGCTTGTCTCTGCCTTTCTCAGAGAAGGAGAGCCACAAGATAGCTGCCCACTGACTTTGGGGTACCTGCTGTACTTTGCAAGCTCTCTCCAAAGCAGTTATCCATTTGTGGATGTCATCCCCACACTTGTAGGGAGGGACAATCTTGCTCAGGTTTCTATTATCATAGTGCCTGTCTCTATCCTTAGGGATATTGCTGCCACCAGTGGGTTCTGACCCACTCAACTTTTGTTCTCTAGCCAGAGCAAGCTTCTCTTTGGCAAGGGCAAGTTCTTCCCTCTGAATCCTCAGATTAGCTTCCCTCATTCTGGCTCCATGCTCCTTTCTCTCAGGGGAAGTCATTCCCCTGTGAGAGGAAGCATTAGAGATGTTAGAGACATGGGAGTGGATGGATTCCCTTGAAGGGGATCTGTCCCTCCTGCTTCTCTGTGTAAGCCTACTTGGGGGTCTGTAAGGGGGGACCCCATGCAAACTCCCATGTAAGCTTAGGTTAGCCTGGCTAAGTCTTCCTACTTGGCCCTGGTTGTCTACCTCTTCATCTGAAGTCTCCTCTGACTCCTCTGTGGTGGGTAGACCCTCCTCTGTACCTAGGGTACCTGCCTGAGATGCCCTAATAATGTCATACTCCTCTAGGAGTTGTCTTAACTGAAGGAGGGTAGGGTTTGCACCCTGTTTTATTCCTCTGGAGGTACACAAGTGTCTCATCTCCTGGAATGTTAAGGTATCATATCTAGAGGGGGTCTTTTGCAGACCTGATCCTCCTGAGGGAGCATCTACTTGATCTCCTCTCAGAGACATGATCTAGTGAGGGTGTGGTGTGTGCACCTACCTACACTAGTTGTATCTACTAAACCTCTCTAGTAGTTGTAGTCAGGGTGTGTTACTCCCTTCAACCTACAACTACAAAGTCCAGTAGGACTTAAGTATTATAATCTATGTTATATGTACCTAGACAATATCTGTGTGATCTTTCAATTTAGTATCTCAAGATAACAATGGTATTACAACAGCAAGCTCAGATCCCAACCGCTGCTCACCAATGTGAGAAGTTGGCCTGATGTATGATGTCACTGGTTCTAGTGTACACCTTATATCAGTCCAAATACCCTTATGGTGATTGGTTGTAAAGTCAACCTTATAGACCAGATATCCTAGTGGTAGCATGGACAAGAGCAGTCTTAGGCTAAACTCTGAATGGCATGTGAAGCCAGCTGTGATACCATATATAATCCCTTGAATACCAAATGAAAGGACACCACAACAGATATATATATAAAATAAAGTGTATTTATTCTAGTCAAACCCTCAGCCCTCTTTATGAGATTAGAGGTATGTACAACACAGTCTTATTTAAGCATACATTAAGTCACACAGGTAAGTAATACAGTTAGGCCCTAGGGGCCACGCAAACCATATACTAAGTAAGTGGTATAAGAACCACTGTCACGGAAATAGAATAGGCCTAGGCCTAGGGAATCGCTGGGGCTACACTACACTAGCGTTAGTTAGGAAGTGGGAGGCCCACGGGATTCGTGTGCAGAGTGGAAACACTCACGCGTAATGCGTAAAAGTCAATAGCAATAGTACAGTTTAGAAAACGGTAGATTTAGGACACTTCCGGAGTAGCTAGGAAGTTGAGACTTGAAAACTAGACACTAGGATAGTCACTATCCTGATGAGCACCGGAGTACCCAAGTTACCTAGCCCACAGGCTGCGGGTGCATAGGGGTGAAGATGCGTCGTTTTCGTCGTCGACTCCTATGGATGCCTGAAGAAAGATGCTGACAGGCAGTCAGTGAAGAGTGTCCGGTGGATCCCAAGGCTGGGATCAAGAAGAGAAGAAACCTGCAAGCAGAAGGGACAGAGTCAAGGTCACTAGCCAGTGACCACGTGGAACCAGGAAGGAACCAGGCGATGTCGTGAAGATTGCAGGTGAAGGTGAAGCTTGTCGCTGCAGCCAGGAGGACCAGGAAGCGTCGAGGATGACCAGGACCAGGAGGCGAGCTGTCCCACGAAGGCTCTTGCTGTCGGCGGCGTCGAAGTTGGACTAGGACTCACCAAGCCTTGGCAAGCGGAACCCACGAAGAACGAAGGACTTGCTTCTGGTTCAGACCAGGAAGGTCTGGGGTGCTTCTTCTTTGCAGAGAAGCGGGAGCCAGTCTGGAGGAGCCAAACCAGCGCAGAAGATTTCAGGGAGCGTCGTCACAAAGGCCACTAGCCAGCGGGCAAGCAACCGGACAGACGCGGCAAGCAGGAAAATGCTGAAGGGCCCCACGCAGGACTCGTGGAGTGTGGGGGGCTGATCTTCGGTGCAGATGGTGCTTGGGGTTGGGGCTTCTCAATCCCCGGTGCACAACTTCGAGGGTACCTCAGAAGCTGCGCTTTAAGTTACTAGCCACTTTTTCCAGGTAGCCGGTCCCACGTCGCTCGTCGCCTCCACGGATCTCAGCTCTGCTGTAGATGTGGATCAGGGTCGGAGAAGTCTGGAAGTCAAGGCTCTGGTCAGGCTCTGCAGTCGGTTCCTCGTAGAACGTGGGCAAAGCAAAGGGTAGTCTCTTGATGGTGCCTGTTTGCACAGGGTAGCCACTCCTTGGCTACAAGGGAGATTCTTCAGTCTTCTTCTTTCGTTGAATGTCGAAGGTCCAGAGTTTCTGTTCAGTTTTGCAGGTTCAGGATAATCTAAAGTCTTGAGGCCCAACTCCCACTCTTATACTAATCTGGGGGGCTGGGATACCTGCTAGGTCACGCCTTATGGGTGGGACCTGGGAGGGGGTGGTTACACCCACTTCCCTTTGTCCAGTTTCGCGCCAGAGCTGGGGCTGGAGTGCCCCAGCGCCGGTTTGAACTGGACTATGCAAGGAACACCTTGTGTGCCCCAGGCATGTCTCATTCCTTTCAGCCCACCCTGCCCCAATACACTAAAGGCTGTCTGGGGAGGTGCTAGCACCTCCCCAAGCAGGAAACCTATTGTCCAGGCCTCCCTGGCTGGGATCACTCCCAGCTGCAGGAGGTCAGACTTGTGTCGTGGCAGCAGCATCCATTTTGTGATGCTGAGGCTTTGGTCAGAGGCTAACAGTTGAAGTATGATTTTAACATGTCTTTCCCTCTAGACGGGGGGAATAATATTCTCATGTCCAGAAATGGCATGGGGGTATTATTCCACAGTGTTAGACACCTTACACGACATGTTTCGATAAAGCCAAACCATAGTTACCATAACCGTCTAAGATTATAAGGCACTTTAAGAGTATATGGTAGGCTATATCATAGAACAACTATAAGGACAAGGTTCCGAAAGCTGCAGACAGGCTCAGCTCATGCTAGAGCACCATCTCACATGTTACCAAGCACTCTGCCTCCAGGATTGTCAAGGCCTGCCATAGGAGTGACTGATAGGTACACATGTGTCTATATGTAAGTTAGGTATAGGAATACTACACCTAAGCAGGGGGTGATTACACGACCTTGCCCCAGCTGAGTGATCAGCCAGTTGTGTCAAAATGGAAGGCCAGGGGTGGCATAATACATGCTGCAGCCCCTGGTAGGCCTAGGGTACACCTATGCCCTGGGTACCTAGGGTACACTGTACAGGGGCCAATAAGGTGATCCTATCCAAATGGGTTATGCACCTAAAGTACATAGTATTAATTTAGAGAGAGAACAGCAGGGCTGTGGGTCTGATTAGCAGGCCCACAGCCACATCTAAGTCGAAAACCAGTAAAGCAAAAGCAAAAAGTGGGGGTGAACATAGAAAGCAGACCCTACTCTCCTACAGGGCCCCCCCGCGCTCCTTCATCTTGCGGATCCTCAACTTTAGGGACAGAGACGCTATTCTGAAGGAGGCGCGGGTGCAGGCTCCCTTGTCCTTCAACAACCACAACATCATGGTATTCCCAGACTACACCCGGGAGGTCCAGGAGCAACGCCGTTCGTACGTGGAAGTGAAGCACAAGATGCGCTCCCTGGGCCTCAGCTACCAGCTTCAATTCCCGGCACGCCTCCGTGTTGTCTTCCAGAGTAAGACCCTGTTTTTTGACACCCCCCAGGCGGCCTGGACTTGGCTCACCGAAGAACGACCGCTGCGCCAGGCCGAGCGGGAGTCACCGGCTCGGCGGCCTTCGGATCGGGAGGCGCACGCGGTCTCGGCGGCCCCGGGGGGGCTGGCGGCTGGGCCTCGCTCCACAAGTGCATCGGGGAGAGGACTGCGGGACTCCTCCGCCTCCTCCGGGACGTCCTCCAGGGCGGCTGGGGGCCCCGGGCGCCAGTCGGCCCGTCTGTTGGACCCGTCCCTGACCCCCCTTCCCGTGTCAGTGGACCTTTCTTTTTTTTTTTTTTTTTTTTTTTGAAACCGTTTATTACAAAACTCAAAAAATATACAAAGATGGGCCTACAACCTTCCGGCCGGCCGCTAGTAAACAAAAGGAGCATATGATACACATTGTAGAGCGCGCGTTGCGGCTAAGGAAGATGCACAGGAGTTAGCAGCGTTGATAGCCACACCATCCGGACCCCACTGTACGGTTTCATTTTAAACTGAAATAACAACCAGAAAAAACAAAAACCACAAGGCAATCTACAATCAGAAATAGCAGCATGTGCTCCCCTGAGAGGGGGACCCTACCAATCCATAGGAGTATCAAGAAGGGGAAGAGATCAGGATTCGGGCTGGGTAAAACTCAATGCCCGGAACAGGGAAGATGGGTCGGCTACGGGGATGGGGCAGGCGACGGATCGGGCAATAACGGTGGAGTACAGATTCCCCAGCGGTAGGCGTTCCAGGGGCCCCAGACTTTCACCCATGTCCCAGGCTTACCTCTCGCAACATACACCACCTTTTCCCGAAACATGCACCAATCCATATGTTCCTTCCAGGCCGAGACAGTCGGGGACCTCTGAGATCCCCACAGTTGAGCAATATCACGCTTGGCCACCATATATCCCAGAGTCACCCACCACGTCTGTGGCGCCGAGTAGTCGGTAGGTTCCCACACATTCAACAGGCATCTCCTCGCTTCGGGTAGCAGCACCACATGCGTAACCACACGCAGGACCTCATGCACACCACGCCAGAATCGCTCCACCTCCGGGCATTCCCACAATATATGCAGAAAGGTCCCCAAAGCGCCACACCCACGCCTACACAACCCGTCCACAGCATAGCCCATACGCAGAAGCCTCGGCCCCGTCATGTAGACTCTGTGGAGTATCTTGAGCTGGACGAAGCGAAGGCGAGCCGGTATGGCCACCTCTTTCGGGGAGGCCACCGCAAGAGTCCAGTCCTCGTCGTCCAGCTCCAGTCCATCGGCAACCCAAGCCTCACGAAGGGCAGTCAGCAATCCCGTGCGGTCATTGATCAGTTTTTTGTAGATCAGTGAGATCGTGCTGTCCGGAACGTGTCCATCCAGCACTCTATCCTCAAGGGGGGAACACTCCGGGATGGATGCAACGTCCGGGAAGACGGAGCCCAGTGCATGACGGATCTGCAAATACCGAAAGTACTCCCTGTCATGCAAGTGGAATTCCGTCTGCAGCATCTCGAACGTTTTAAATCCTCCCCTCGTCCAGAGATCCCCCACCTTGCTAATGCCTATCATGTCCCACTTCTCGAAGCCCTTCGAGGTCCACAGGGAGCCCAACTGCTCGGACGCGTATAGTGGTGACGCCCAGGTCAGACGATCCTTCCACCCCATCGCCACATTAGCCGCGTGCCACACTCGCACCATGACACGCGTGGGGCCGGTCAGCCGAGCGTCGGGCGTGCTGGAGTAGAGCGCTCGATTATAGTCCCCACCCGGGAGTAGCATCTTATCCATTTCGAATGCCGGGTTTAAAGCGGGCCCATACAGGCCGTGATTAATCGCAGCCAGCTGGGAGGCCCAATAGTATCGTTTGATATCCGGGAGGGCAATCCCGCCGTCATACCATGGGAGCGTCAGCTTCGCCAGGGCGATACGCGGCCTCCCGTCCCAGAACAGGCGGCGCTGCAAACTCTCCACCTCACGGAAGTAGCGCGCTGGGACGGGGTCCATAGTATTCTGCAAAGCGTAGAGGAAGCGCGGCAGAGACATCATCTTAAACAATGCCGCCCGGCCGAGCGGCGAGAGCGGCAAGCGCCGCCAGCGCGTGACATCTTCCTTCAGGCGCTGGAGGGGGGGAAGTAAGTTCCGATCATACCGGGCCTCCGGGTCCAGAGTAATGAAGACACCCAGGTACCGAAATCCCTGCGGGGCGATCTGGATCGGACAGCCCCGCGGGAGAATAGGAGCCTCCCCAGAGAGAACATACACACACGATTTAGCCCAGTTGATGACAAGGCCGGAGTTACGACCAAATGAATGCAAAACATCAACCAGTACTATCAGTGATTTACGTGGGGAAGCTAGGTACAGAAGGATGTCATCAGCGTATAGGGATACGCGGTCCTCATACTCGGGGGTCCAACGGAGACCACGGATGGAAGGCTCCCACCGCAGCCACTCCGCCAGGGGCTCCAAGGCAAGCGCAAAAAGGAGCGGCGATAAGGGGCAGCCCTGCCGCGTGCCCCGGCCCAGCTCGAACGGAGCCGATACTCTACCGTTCACCACCACCTGCGCCAATGGGCCCGAATACAGCAATTTGACCCAACTGATGAACCCTGCGCCAAAGCCAAACTTCGCAAGCATCGCCCAGATGTATGGCCATTCAAGCGTATCAAACGCCATGGTGGCGTCCAGGGATGCCAAAATGGCCGGCTCCCGTATGTACTGAACACATGCAAGCACCCCATGCAAACGCCGCAAGTTAAGAGCTGTGTTACGATGGGGAATAAAGCCGGATTGATCCTGGTGAACCAGTTCGCCCACCACGCCGACCAGCCGATTAGCCAGGACCTTGGCGAGAATTTTAGGCTCCGCGTTCAGTAGCGAAATGGGCCGATAGGATGTAACCCGGTCCCGAGGTCTCCCCTCCTTGTGGATAACCACGATTGTAGCCAGACGCTGGTCCAGCGGGAGGGAGCCCACCGAATGGGCCTCCAGGAACATCGATCGGAGATGTGGTGCCAGCGTATCCGGTCTCAATTTGTACAACTCGATGGGGAGACCATTAGGACCCATGGCCTTGCCGGAAGCGACCGAACGTATGGCGAGGGCGACTTCGTCGGAGGTTGGAGCGGCGTCCAACGACACTCTGTCCTCCTCCGAAAGGGAAGGCAGCGCGATATCCCTGAGCAGGGTACGGGAATCCTCTTCAGAGCAGGAAGACACCGGGGAATACACCCCACGGAAATAGTCCGCGAAGCAGGAGACAATTCAGTGGACCTTTCTGATCTCTCCCGCAGCCCAGCGATCTGACTCTTCTCTGTCCTCTGTTTCGGCAGGGGGCCGGACGGCCTGGTCCCGCTGTTGGGGCCTCCACTACGGACCTGGACTCAGCGGCTTCCCGCTCATCTGTAGAGATCTAGGACCGGACTCTCGCATCCGCACATCTGGAGGGGTCCACCACGCTCTTGACACCCGAGCACGTCGCTTGGGGCCTTGTAGTTGCTGTTCCAGTTAGGGCGACAGATGCTTCAGTTCTCGAAGTATAGGGTGGGGAATTGGGGGGGGGGGGGTTTTGGGTTTGTTGGGGTTTTGTTTTGCTGGTTGCTCCTCTTGGGGCGGGTGTTTCCTCTAGTTTGGGTCTGGTTCCTCTTGCTCCTGTCACACAGCAGTTCCCTGCGTGCGCTGGTCCAGAGCTTCGCACTGACATTCATATGCGCTCCACTCGCTCCCGCTCCCCGCCTGGCCTCCCTGGCTCCCTTTCGTCTGTCCTCTGCTCTCCCCGCGCTGCCTGGGCGACCCTCCTTCACTCCCTGCGCGTTGGCGCGGCCTCGGGTCCTCCTGACGCCGCCCCGGGTGCTCGATTCCGCGGCGTATCCCGCTCGTGGCTTCCATGGCTGACCTAGCCCCCGGGGCGCGGATGCGCATCATGTCTTGGAACGTGAACGGCCTGTTGGATAGGCTCAAGCGCACCGCGGTCCTCAAATATGCTCACCGCATAGGGGCCGACGTGCTCCTTCTTCAGGAGACCCACCTTATCGGGGAAAAATGCCCCTTCCTGGTGCGCTATGGCTACGATCGGGTGTGGCATTCAGGGTTTGCTCGTGGCTCCCGCGGGGTGGCGATCCTGCTGCGCCGTTCCTTCCCCTTTGTCCTTACACGGGTGACCCACGACCCTCGGGGCACCGGGATTGCTATCTGCGGCACGCTCGATTGTAGGCCGCTTAGCTTCCTCTCGCTCTATGCACCGCCCTCGGGACTGGCGCCGGCTTTGTCCCACGCGGCCTCTCTGCTGGCGCTGCTCCCGGGGGGCACGGTAGTGCTTGGGGGGGATTTTAATGCCGTCATGGCCCCTCAGCTGGACTCCTCGGGACCGATCTCGGACTCTCGCGCAGCTCGCGCGCAGCAGCTGGCGGGCTGGGCCGAGGCTCAGGGCCTCTGCGACGCCTGGAGGCTCTGGCATCCTCAGATGCATCAGTACACTCACACGTCGGCCGCTCACCATTTCCACGCCCGCCTCGACATGATCTTTGTCCCCCCCACCGACTGCGGGGGCGTCCAGGACGTCCGCATTCTGCCCAGAGGGATTTCGGATCACTCGCCGGTCCTCCTGGGCCTGGGTCCTCCGCCGCATACGGCTCGTCCGGTGTGGCGGTTTAGCGCCTGGTTCCTCCAGGACAGGGCGCTGCGCAAGGCGGTGGGTACCGAACTCGTTCAATACTACTCCGCCAATGAGGGCTCGGTCTCATCGGCAAGTACTCTGTGGGAGGCCTGCAAGGCGACCATTAGAGGGGCGGCTAAGGCGCAAGTGGTGCGGCACCGCCAGTCGCGGCTGCAGCAGCTCACTGCCTGCGAGGCCCAGGCGCTCAGACTGGAACAGTCTCTCGCTGCAAATGATGACCCGGCGGCGGCCCGGCGGCTGCGGCTCCTTCGTCAGGAAATTAGCCAGCGGTCCCTTGATGCGGCCAGGCTCCTTTGGCAGTCCTCGGTGGCAAGGGTGTATGGTTGAGGTGACAAGAACGGTGCGCTGTTACATCGCCTGGCGACCTACCCCAGGGCGTCGTGTATCATCCCGGCGGTCACGGATTCCACGGGGGTGCTCCGGTCCTCCTCTGTGGAGATGGCAGCGGCTTTCGCCCAATTTTATTCTCAGCTCTACCGGGCCCGTGCACCGACTCTTTCCTTGGCCGCTTTACTCACGTCTGGGGGCGCACACCTCGCTCGGCTTCGGCTGGCTGAGTGGGAAAGCCTGGAGGTCCCCATCTCCCTTGAGGAGATTGGAGATGCCATTGGGCGTACGTCCGCGGGGAAGACGCCGGGACCCGACGGGTTCCCCCAGGAATTCTACGCCGCATACAGAGACACCCTAGTCCCGCGGTTGTGCGCTCACTATGCGGAGGCGATTGAGAAGGGTTCCTTTCCCCCGGAGGCGGATATGGCCACGATCGTGGTCTTGCCTAAATCCACGCCACCGTCCACCGACAGGGCGGCCTACCGTCCCATTTCGCTTATTAACACGGACGTGAAGCTCTATGCAGCAATCCTGGCTCAACGGCTTAGGCCCTTGCTGTCGACCTTGGTCCACCCGGACCAATGTGGCTTCATGCCCGCTCGGGGCACCCGCCACTGTCTCCGCCGTCTCCATGTGGCCCTGGCCCACCGCCATCGGCTCTCCCCGTACCTCGCTCTCCTCCTCGCTGATTTCGAGAAGGCATTTGACTCAGTGGGGTGGGCCTACCTATTTGAGGTCCTGACCTGCATGGGTTTTGGCCCCCGGTTCGTGGGGATGGTGCGAGTCCTATATGCCCATCCCCGGGCCAGGGTCTTGGTCAATGGAGTGCTATCGAGGCCATTTCGGATCGGCCGGGGGACGCGGCAGGGTTGCCCACTGTCGCCCCTTCTCTTTGCCCTTGTGATGGAACCCCTAGCCGCCCTGATTAGATCTGATCCCGTCCTTCGGGGCTGGGAGTGGCCTGGCCTGGAGGCCGACAAGATCGCACTCTACGCGGACGACGTCCTGCTGTATCTGAGTGACCCGGCGCACTCCGGACCCCGTGCCCTCTCCATCCTGAGCCGTTTCGGCCGGGCGTCTGGTCTATCCCTCAACTCGCGGAAATCGGTGCTGGTCCCGCTGCACCCATCCAGGGAGTGTTTTGACTGGCAGGAGACCATCCCTCTCCGCCGGCTATCGTTCCAATACCTGGGTATCTGGGTCTCCCTCCTCCCGGAGCTGAGCTGGGCACTCAATGTCACCCCCCTGGTGAAGAAAGCCAAGGCGGACTTGGTGCGTTGGCACCAGTTGCCTCTCAATCCGCTAGGGAGAGTGGCCCTCTATAAAATGATGATTCTTCCCCGGTTTCTCTATGTGCTGCAAAACACCCCCCTCTCCTTTCCGCGCCCTTGGTTCCACGAGTTGGACGCGATGGTGACGAGATTCCTCTGGGGCAGCGGGAGGCACCGGCTGGCATTATCGACGTGCCGCATACCCACCTTTGATGGGGGCCTGGGCATGTCTGACCTCTATCTTTATTATCTTGCCACTCGCCTGCTGGTCGTACATGACTGGTTTGGGGGGGGTTGGTCTGACCCAGCCTATAGGGTGGAACTCGGTGAGTTGGGCTTCTCCGGTATCCAGGATCGTCTGTATGGCGCGTCCGTCCCCGCCTCTTGCCCGGATATCACCAGGGCCGTATTCTTGTCCTGGCGAGCGGCGCTCCGTCATACCCGCTGGACGGGGAGGCTGACCCGGGTCACGCCCCTGTGGCACGGGACATGGCTGCGTGAGGTTGCGGCGCTGAAAGGGTTTCGATCGTGGGACTCAATTGGCATTTCCCAGCTGGGGGACGTCTGGCGGGGCGGGCGAATGTGTTCCTTTTCAGAGCTGCAGGCGCGCTTCTCCCTCCACTCCTCCCAATTCTTTAGATACCTCCAGCTGCGCCATGCTATACGCACCCACACCCCGCTGGACATCCGGCTGCCGGACCACAGCCCCCCAGAGGCTCACGTTATGCTGGGCAACTTGGGGAGGGGGGGCGTTTCTAGGATTTACCGCTCCCTCGTCAACTGCACCCCTATGTCCCTTGAGGGCCTTAAGGAGCGCTGGGAGGGCTGGGTGGGTCCCCTGGACGAGGCCGACTGGCGGGACGCCCTTATGGCCCCCCGCTTGGTGACGGCCTCAGCTCGGCTACGGCTTGTCCAAATTTATTACTTGCACACTGCTTATCTCACGCCGGCCCGCCTACACGGCGCGGGCCTCTCCGGGGATGCGGCTTGCCCCCGCTGTGGCTCCGAGCCGGCTGATTTTCTTCATGTGGTGTGGTCCTGCCCGGAGCTGGAGGGGTTCTGGAGGGGCATTGAGTCCGAGCTTACGGAGGTCCTGGGGTGGGAGGTGCCGCATGAACCTAGACATTCCCTACTGGGCATCACGGATGGATTGGATGGCACGCGCTCAGAACACCTGTTCCTCATGACGGCCTTGATGGTGGCTAAACGAGACATTGCAGCGGCATGGAAGCAGCCACAGCCGCCAACCGTAGCTAAATGGGGCGCCGGGGTGGACTGGTGTGCGGCGCAGGAGCGGACTCTCTATCAGGCACGCGGCTGTCCCAAGAAATACCGGAAGGTGTGGGGGAAATGGCTAGGCAATATACCTTAGCGGAGTGGGTTGGGGGGGGGGAAGGTTTTGGGAGAGGGTGGAAATGTGACGTGTGGTGGGGACTTGGAGGGCCAGACGTTTCTTTTTGTTGTACTGCTAAAAACAATAAAAACTTGTTTATCAAAAAAAAATTCAAACAGCTCCCTCGGCGGAGCGGGAGTCTCTTTCTGGACGGCCGAAGGTGCGGAGCTCACTTACTTGGGCGGCTGAGCTGGGGTGCTCATCGGGTGCTGGCTGGCTTGCTGGTGCTGACGCTTCCCCTGCTCTCGCCGCAACTGTTGCTGGTGGCTGCGGCGTGCATCGAGGGAGAGCAGGACTACGCTTCACAGAAGCCCCGCCACTGTCACGCCCCCACACAGTGCCACTTCCACGCCTGGAGGCGCTAAATTCAAACAGCTCCCTCGGCGGAGCGGGAGTCTCTTTCTGGAGGGCCGAAGGTGCGGAGCTCACTTACTTGGGCGGCTGAGCTGGGGTGCTCATCGGGTGCTGGCTGGCTTGCTGGTGCTGACGCTTCCCCTGCTCTCGCCGCAACTGTTGCTGGTGGCTGCGGCGTGCATCGAGGGAGAGCAGGACTACGCTTCCCAGAAGCCCCACCACTGTCACGCCCCCACACAGTGCCACTCCCGCGCCTGGAGGCGCTAAAATCAAACAGCTCCCTCCGTGTCGCGGGACGCGCGCGGGCGGCGCCGGGCTGAGCCTGGGCAGAGGGCGGGCCGTCTGTGGCCGTCAGGGGCCAAAGGAGGTCGGGCCGGGCCACCCCTCTTGATTCCAATTTCAAGTAAGAGATGTGTTTGTGTTTTTGACTGTGGACACGGACACGGACTCATACCTGTTACGCTGCACACTGTAAACAGGCACCTAAATTTTGGTTCGATATTGACCGTTAGGCGGCCACTTGCACTACTTGCGTTAACATTATGGCAAGTAAGATGAAAAACTCGAGCGGCAAGGGCGAAACGCAACTCCCTGACCTTGCGCCAGTTACAATCACCAGAAAATTGTATAATCCCATCGCCAGCCTCCAAGCCAACGGCCATTGATCGCATGCTGCAGAAAGCTATTGGGGCTGTATCATGCGAAATTGAGCGAACAGAGAGACGCTTGTCCCTAATCCCGCAGCCGGACTCCCATCTGCTATCACCTGGTCCAGCAAGCGAAGTCGTGACTATCTCTCCTTCTTGCTCACCAGAAATACTGGACGCAGATCTCCCATGTGCGCAGCCGGATACTGGGATAAACACGGGGGTATCAGACTCCATTAACTCACCTCAAAGGATTAGGACACGGAAGGTATACCAAAAAAAACGGAAAGAGAGGAAAAGTAGAGCCAGTATCCCCCTAAATAAAACAAGAAGCAGAGCAAGGGAGGAGCAGGCAGACAAGGTGGCCCAGATATCAGCTCCACCCTTATGGGCGACGCAGATTGTGTTAGACTTACAAAACTACTTGGAATCATTTATAGTAACCCAAATAAAACCTCTGGCAAGCAGGCTGGATAAAATTCTAAATGAGGTAAAAAATAGAAGTAGGACCTTGGGAAATACAGGGGAACCGCACAACTGTATAGTAACGCATGATACCAACACTGGCCCACAATCGGCCATTCAGCCGATGGGGCAGAACGTTGGTCAATGTCAAGGGAGTTTGGCCCCTGAAGCAATGACCCACTCGGTGCAACAGGACAGAGCCTTTATTTTAAATACTAGGGCTCCACAGAATGATCAGGGCCCACCCGAGCAAATGCCACCAGCACCACAAATAACAAAACAGCAACGCATAGAAAGGGTGCAATCACCAAAGCAGCTCAATGTTGACGTCCCTACAACACTACCCAGGGCCCTGCCGACAATTAATCTCCCACCGGAAGCCTCCCCTTACGTTATAGTGCTTGCAGGTGCACCAGAATTAAGGGGTGACCAGAATGAGACACATGTAGACTTACACAATAAGGTCACACATTGGCTTCACATTAATAAACCTTTGATTAGTAATGATAACGGTAACGGGGAAATACTACTTGTCAGAAGGGTAGACTGGGTAGGCACTAGACGCAAGGATATTGTCGGTAACTGTATTATAGTTAACTTCAGGGACAAGAGAATTGTGGAACACATTATGTCGTTTGGGCCAGATAATCACCCTAGTTGCATACAATCATTGCCACTGGGATATTTTTATCCCAGGCACGCAGCACTTTACGAAACCTTATCAGTGGGGAGACACATGGAGAGATCCAATAATTACAGGGCCCAGGGGTATGTTGGCGACGGCTCTAGAGCAAGGAATCTTGGACCCTTAAGCTGGCGAAATAGGTTCAGCCCCCTTACATCGCTTGAGGAGAATGACTGACTCAATAGCTCCTCACCCACAGCAGATCCCTGGCACAGACGAAAAGGGAGGAACATGATCCCTGAGGAACTACAAGAGGCAGTAATAGAGACAACACAAAAAAACACCCCATTAACCCCTCGGCTCTTGGAGAAGGCCGAAATCCCGCGTAATTGTAGGTGAGAGAGCCCTGGCAAATCTTCAACACAGTTAACCGCACCAGGGGGGGGAGATACCTTAGTACTGAGTGAGACAAGGGAAAAGGGAAGCGAGCAAACGCCACGGGGTAGTGGGCTAGTACCAGGAACAATGATAGGATTGTCAAATATAACGTCTAACCCTGCCGGCATAGCTGGCACACACAAAATTGCGGAAGGGTTAAAACTCATCTCCTGGAATATAGCCGGATTGGCAAATAAATTAATGTGAGAAGTTGGCCTGATGTATGATGTCACTAGTTATAGTGTACACCTTATATCAGTCCAAATACCCTTATGGTGATTGGTTGTAAAGTCAACCTTATAGACCAGCTATCCTAGTGGTAGCATGGACAAGAGCAGTCTTAGGCTAAACTCTGAATGGCATGTGAAGCCAGCTGTGATACCATATATAATCCCTTGAATACCAAATGAAAGGACACCACAACAGATATATATATAAAATAAAGTGTATTTATTCTAAGCAAACCCTCAGCACTCTTTATGAGATTAGAGGTAAGTACAACACAGTCTTATTTAAGCATACATTAAGTCACACAGGTAAGTAATACAGTTAGGCCCTAGGGGCCACGCAAACCATATACTAAGTAAGTGGTATAAGAACCACTGTCACGGAAATAGAATAGGCCTAGGCCTAGGGAATCGCTGGGGCTACACTACACTAGCGTTAGTTAGGAAGTGGGAGGCCCACGGGATTCGTGTGCAGAGTGGAAACACTCACGCGTAATGCGTAAAAGTCAATAGCAATAGTACAGTTTAGAAAACGGTAGATTTAGGACACTTCCGGAGTACCTAGGAAGTTGAGACTTGAAAACTAGACACTAGGATAGTCACTATCCTGATGAGCACCGGAGTACCCAAGTTACCTAGCCCACAGGCTGCGGGTGCATAGGGGTGAAGATGCGTCGTTTTCGTTGTCGACTCCTATGGATGCCTGAAGAAAGATGCTGACAGGCAGTCAGTGAAGAGTGTCCGGTGGATCCCAAGGCTGGGATCTAGAAGAGAAGAAACCTGCAAGCAGAAGGGACAGAGTCAAGGTCACTAGCCAGTGACCACGTGGAACCAGGAAGGAACCAGGCGATGTCGTGAAGATTGCAGGTGAAGGTGAAGCTTGTCGCTGCAGCCAGGAGGACCAGGAAGCGTCGAGGACGACCAGGACCAGGAGGCGAGCTGTCCCACGAAGGCTCTTGCTGTCGGCGGCGTCGAAGTTGGACTAGGACTCACCAAGCCTTGGCAAGCGGAACCCACGAAGAACGAAGGACTTGCTTCTGGTGCAGACCAGGAAGGTCTGGGGTGCTTCTTCTTTGCAGAGAAGCGGGAGCCAGTCTGGAGGAGCCAAACCAGCGCAGAAGATTTCAGGGTGCGTCGTCACAAAGGCCACTAGCCAGCGGGCAAGCAACCGGACAGACGCGGCAAGCAGGAAAATGCTGAAGGGCCCCACGCAGGACTCGTGGAGTGTGGGGGGCTGATCTTCGGTGCAGATGGTGCTTGGGGTTGGGGCTTCTCAATCCCCGGTGCACAACTTCGAGGGTACCTCAGAAGCTGCGCTTTAAGTTACTAGCCACTTTTTCCAGGTAGCCGGTCCCACGTCGCTCGTCGCCTCCACGGATCTCAGCTCTGCTGTGGATGTGGATCAGGGTCGGAGAAGTCTGGAAGTCAAGGCTCTGGTCGGGCTCTGCAGTCGGTTCCTCGTAGAACGTGGGCAAAGCAAAGGGTAGTCTCTTGATGGTGCCTGTTTGCACAGGGTAGCCACTCCTTGGCTACAAGGGAGATTCTTCAGTCTTCTTCTTTTGTCGAATGTCGAAGGTCCAGAGATTCTGTTCAGTTTTGCAGGTTCAGGATAATCTAAAGTCTTGAGGCCCAACTCCCACTGTTATACTAATCTGGGGGGCTGGGATACCTGCTAGGTCACGCCTTATGGGTGGGACCTGGGAGGGGGTGGTTACACCCACTTCCCTTTGTCCAGTTTCGCGCCAGAGCTGGGGCTGGAGTGCCCCAGCGCCGGTTTGAACTGGACTATGCAAGGAACACCTTGTGTGCCCCAGGCATGTCTCATTCCTTTCAGCCCACCCTGCCCCAATACACTAAAGGCTGTCTGGGGAGGTGCTAGCACCTCCCCAAGCAGGAAACCTATTGTCCAAGCCTCCCTTGCCAGGATCACTCCCAGCAGCAGGGGGTCAGACTCGTGTCTGTGGCAGCAGCATCCATTTTGTGATGCTGAGGCTTTGGTTAGAGTTAAACAGCAAAGTAGGATTTTAACATGTCTCTCCCTCTAGAAGGGAGGAATAATATCCTCATCACCAGAAATGGTATGGGGGTATTATTCCAAAGTGTTAGACACCTTACACGACATGTTTTGATAAAGCCAAACCATAGTTACCATAACCGTTTAAGATTATAAGGCACTTTAAGAGTATATGGTAGGCTATATCATAGAACAGCTATAAGGACATGGTTCCGAAAGCTGCAGACAGGCTCAGCTCATGCTAGAGCACCATCTCACATGTTACCAAGCACTCTGCCTCCAGGATTGTTAAGGCCTGCCATAGGAGTGACTGATAGGTACACATGTGTCTATATATAAGGGCAGATATAGGCATACTATATCTAAGCAAGGGGTGATTACACGACCTTGCCCCAGCTGAGTGATCAGCCAGTTGTGTCTGATTGGAAGGCCAGACCAGGGGTGGCATAATACATGCTGCAGCCCCTGGGAGGCCTAGGGTACACCTATGCCCTGGGTACCTAGGGTACACTGTACAGGGTCCAATAAGGTGATCCTTACCAATTGGGAATGTACCTAGGGTACATGGAGTCCATTTTAAAGAGAGAGCAGACAGCCTGAGACCCTGAATGGCAGGATCTCAGGCCAACTAAGTCGAAAAACCAGCTAGACACTAGGCAAAAAGTTGGGGGTAACCATAGTCAGATATCCACCTTCCTACAAAATTCAATAATTGTGAGTGGAGGCGGTACATAAATCAGGATCAGGTCTTTCCTCTCCGACCGGACTCAACAGATTTGGCTACCTCCCTATTACTCCTCTAATCGAAGGGTTGAAACTGGAGTTCCCCAAGGGTCAACCTTAAGTCCCCTCTTATTTAATATTTATTTAACTCCTTTGATTCGGCTGGCAGAGAACTGGGGTGCTAAGATTATGGCTTATGCCGATGACACCCAGCTTCTCTTCACCTGGAAAAAGGAGAACTTGTGCACCTCTGGAGTACGCCAATGCTTATCCTCTGTATTTGCCTGGCTAGCTAGAGCCTGCCTCAAATGCAATGAGGAAAAAACAGAAATTCTGCTCTACGGCCAATTTCCCACTGACTTTAAGGAGTCTATTTGGCCCACTGAATCAACATGCCCAACGGGAGAGAGTGGGTTGGCCAAGAACCTGGGTATCTGGTTTGGAGCAGATTTATGTTTTCGAGATCAGATCTCGCGACTGGCGGGGACGTGTTTTGGAACCCTGACTACTCTTCGCAAATTCTTTCCCCTTCTTCCTCAATTGGCTAAAGAAACGGTAGCCAGAGCTCTGGTGCTCTCCCGTCTGGACTACTCAAACGCCCTTTATATAGGGGCTCCAGACTACTTGATCAGAAAGCTATAGGTAGTCCAGAATGCAACGGTGAGACTCATTTTTAACATCTCAAGGAGACTTAGCGTTCGCAAACAGTTGAAGGATCTCCACTGGCTCCCTGTGGCCCAAAGAGTGCGCTTTAAAACTTTGGTCCTCGTTTATAAGGCTCTTAATGGACCATGCCCTGCTTATCTAGCCAAAAGATTCACTCTTTACCTCCCGACCCGTCAGTTGCGATCTACCTCCAGAAAGCAGGTGGTCGTCCCCAGATTTAAAAGAGTTCGTCTGGGTGGACAATCTTTGACGGTAAAAGGAGCTCAATTGTGGAACGCCCTGCTTGACGCTCTCAGACACTCTTCCAATTTGTTCAATTTTAAAAAACTGCTTAAAACGCACCTCTTTCAAATCCATGAATAGCCGACCCGTTTTACCACCTTGATTTAGTTTCGTTCCCGCGCCAGGACAGTCTTGACTATTGGAGCGCGTTATAAATCCGCATATAACATAACATATAACATAACATAATTAGCCTCCAGGAGACGTGGGTGGTCGACAATAGTCACTTTCAAATGCCTGGGTACAAATGTTTTTTTGTCCAAGCCCAAAAATCAAGATCAGGCAGAGCTAGGGGTGGCCTGTCCATATACGTGGACCTAAACCTACAGGGATCATGGATAGACACGTACTGGTCCTCGCAGAACCTTCAGGCCGTATGGTTCAAGGGTAAAGGGCTAAAGCTGATCCTGTTTAATGTATATAATAACGGGTCCCCAGGGGATAAAAATCCACTCCCTCTGGAATTGGATTACAGGCTGAACCAAGAGATGGACGCGAGCAAGGGGGCACTAGCCCCTACTATTTTAATTATGGGCGACTTCAACTGCCACCTTTGCCCAGCTTTACTTCCCACTGATGCCGACTGGTCCCATTGTCCAGTTAAAAATGGACCCCATTTTGACCATACACAGGAAGGCATGGCTTTCACCAAATTTTTAGATACTCACGATTTGGTGCATACCATGAATATGATGGCTTTGGACAATGACGGGATGCTCCCCCCCACTTTTAAGGGTCGAGGTTGCTCGTCATTTATTGATTACATTGTTTTATCTAGCTCCCTTAAACATAGGATCATAGCCGTAGGGAATGAATGGAGTCCTTTTAGTGACCCCAATCCTGTGGTATTGGAGCTCTTTTATCAGTCCCAGTTTAGCAGGGAACAGTCGGTGGTATCCATCAGAGAGCAACAGACCAGGGGAGGCGGCTTAGGTGGTCAAAAATAGATGGGGAACACTTTTATAAATCCCTTATGGACAGAGGGAAAACCTTTATTGATGACTGCCTTGATCCCACAGTGGAGGGGTTACTGTTAATTGAAGCATTTGGGCAGATAACTAACCTGGTGGATAGGCTCTTAAAATCAAGTGCCCCAATAAGGAGAACCGATTGCCCGAGATGGTTCGACGGGGACTGTTCTCGCGCTTTAAGGGATCTTAAAGGTAGTCTTAAGGAAAGGCCAAGGGATAAACAAAAAGTAGCTCAGTGTAGATTGAAGTATAAGAAAGAGATTAAGAGAAGGAAAGCAACTTTACAGGGCGAAGCATGGGCTGACTTAAGAGAGGCCGCAGAAAGGAGAGATATCACTGAGTTCTGGAGAATAATCAATAAACCCGGTTTCCAGGACAAGAATGCCCCAGTGATAGGGACAAATATTCTCCCGGACCAGTGGCTAACACACTTTAAGGGACTGTATAATTATGGCACAGTACCCAATTCAGAAGAGGGGGGACTATTAAGCAGGGGCAGGATGTACATTTCACTCTAAAAGAAATCACTGTGGGAATCGAGGGTCTGACAAAAAACAAGGCCCCTGGTCCTGATGGGACACCACCAGATCTGTTCCTGAGCAATATTGAGCTATGGGCCCCAATACTTACGAGAGTGATAAATGCCGCTATTAGGCTGGGCCTTCCCCGAACCTGGTCAACAGCCATAATCGTCCCGATTTTTAAAAAGGGGAACAGGGACAGCCCACAATGCTATCGCCCAATCTCACTGATTGATGTGTCAGCCAAAATATTGGGCTGGGTAATTTTGAACCGCCTGACCGAGTGGACCGAGGAGAATAATATTATCTCGGACACTCAGTACGGCTTTAGAACAGGGAGATCCACAAGCGATCAATGTTTGAACCTGTATATGCTGGTAGCGAAATATACCAAAGCCAGCAACAAAGCCATTTACCTGGGGTTCATGGACCTGGCAGCTGCCTTTGACCATGTAAATCGGGACAAACTGTGGTCCATGATGACACACTTGGGGATAGACTTGGGACTGATTAACATCTTGAGGGAATTACACAGGGCTACTACTGCAAGAGTACGCTATAACATGGAGGGAGGGCTGACTGAATCTTTCCCATGTACTAGCGGGGTGAGGCAAGGTTGTATTTTGGCCCCCTTTTTATTCTCATTCTACATTAATAACTTAGAGAAGTATCTGACCAATTTAAAAACTGATTGCCCATGCGTAGGATCGCGTCCTATCCCGGTTCTCCTTTACGCTGATGACGCGGTCCTACTTGCACGTACCCCTAAGAGCTTACAGTTGCTAATAGATGGTTTTGTAAAGTTCATGGCAAACCTAGACCTATCGGTAAACCTGGGTAAGTCATACGTGATGCTGGCTGGCAATAAACCCTGTAATAATTTTTCTTATAAAATAGGTAGCCACACATTAGAAAAGGTTCAGGCCTTTTCGTATTTGGGCCTATTGTTCGATGGCTCCTTTCAATTTAAACCCCTGGTTGAGGAACGTTGTTGCAAGCTGAAATCCTCCAATGGTGCCATCGCAGGCTATGGGCGTAGAGTGGGTCGATGGTCCCCCGAGCAAACAATGAATCTTTATGGAGCTATTTGCTGTTCCAAGGCCATCTATGGTGCAGAAGTGTGAGGATTTGTAAATACTCAGCAGTTACAGCGGGAGGAAAACAAAATTTTACACTCAATCCTGAAGATACCACAGAGCACCCCTGCTGTAATAGCCCATAGAGAACTAGGGAGGCCATATTTAGAAGATCTAGTCAAGCTCAGACCCATTTTGGCATGGATGAGATCTTGGCTAAACCCGGAGGCGACCCTAAGTAGACAAATTATAAGTGACTGCATGGGAAGGGACAGAAGCTTGAGTATACCATGGTTGAAATATGTATTGACCAGTCTGGAAAACCTTGGCCGCAAGGATCTCTTCTTAACCTCTTCAGTGCCACGCCCTTTCCCCGCCCTGTGCCAGGCGTTGCATTAGCGGGCGGGGTTCATGACGAGATAGTCTCGTCATGGGCACAGCGCAACCGCGCTCCATGACGAGACCATCTCGTCATGGGCACTGAAGCGGTTAAATCCATCGAGAATTGTGTCACAAGACAAGTTGGTTCTAAAGAGATTATTCTTGGCCCAGAGAACCAAAAGCAGAGCAGAGGCTGAAAGGATTAAACGTACCGTGAACGCCCATAGCCTGGTAAAAAATAGGGAGGGGATGGAGCCGTATTTGTACCTCATGCATAACGCTCAGGATAGGTTTTTAATGGCGCGTTTTAGGCTCAATCTTTTACCTTACTTACTGGCTGATCCACCAGGTTTTATATCATCGATTGAGCAGAAGGGTGCCTGCGGCTGCGACAATAGGTCTCCGCAAGACACCCTTCATTTTGTACTTTTGTGTCCTTTTTATTCAATGCCTAGGCGCAGATTCCTAGTAGGAATCTTAAAGCAAGCTAAATTAGCACACGCAAAAGATGCACTAATTTTTCAGCAAAAAGCGACCGACCCCCTCACACTTTGTAGTATCATGAATTTTATTAGAGTTGCGGTACGATTAAGGGCAACTAGAGAACCAACCTGATTGTCTTTTTAAATGAAATGTGTGGTTTAGTTTTTTTTCTACTTATGTGTAGTAGCAGTCAGGATTCTGGATAATGATTTAATAGCATTTTTAACTGTCTGTTTATGTGTGCTTTTATGATGTTTTTTAATCATCGACTAAAGAAATACTGACTGACTGGCCTGTCAGAAACTTTCCTTCAGGCATCCATAGAAGTCCACGATGAAACCCGACGCAAGTTCACACCTATGCACCTGCAGCCCGTGGGCTAGGTAACTTGAGTACTCACAAACTTATTGACTATCCAAGTGTCTAGTTTCCAAGTCTCTAACTCCTAGTTCCTTCCGAAGTGTCCTAAAACTCTTAATTTCTAAATACTACTATTTCTATCGACTTTAACGCATTACGCGTGAGTGTTTCCACTCTGCACCTGAATCCCGTGGGCCTCCCACTGCCTAGCAACTGATAGGATAGTGTAGCCCCAGCGATCCCCTAGGCCTAGGCCTAACCTGTGTTCGTGACAGTGGTTCTTATACCACTTACTTAGTAAATGGTTTGCGTGGCCCCTAGGGCCTAACTGTATTACTTACCTGTGTGACTTATGTATGCATAAATAAGACTGTGTTGTACTTATCTCGAATCTCATAAAGAGTGCTGAGGGTATTTTGACTAGAATAAATACATTCTATTTTTATAATATATCTGTTGTGGTGTCCTTTCATTTGGTATTCAAGGGATTGCAAATGGTATATCAGCTGGCTTCACATGCCGTACAGAGTTTAGTCTAAGACTGCTCTTGTCCATGCTACCACTAGGATAGCTGGTCTATAAGGTTGACTTTACAACCAATCACCATAAGGGTTGTTTGGACTGATACAAAGTGTACACTAGAACTAGTGACATCATATATCAGGCCAACTTCTCACACATTGCACTGTCCAAGTCTATAATTAATTAGAAAAAGGAGATGCCTTCTACTAGTTCACACCTGAACCAATTCTATATGCTAAAAAGTGATTGTATTTAATCTGTACAACCAACTGTCTAAAAAGGAGCTAGAAGACTCTCCATAGGGGCTGCAAGAACCTGGGACGAGCTGCCCCCCTTCACCTGAGCCAGGCCTCTTCTCTGGCCCAGTGCTGGAAGGATCTGAAGTCTCAGATGCCCTCCTTTGGCCAATTACCTTAGCTGTACTCGGGGCAGGATACACAGAACCACGAAGAGCAATTCCTACGGGTAATCTGGCTTGCATCTGGCCCCAGTACAGGACTCATTTTAGGACAACCTTGTTAGACCTGTCAGCCCTTTGGGTGGTCCCTCCTCATCATTATTTATTTTGTCCCACTTTTGCCTCAAACCCTGTTAGTATTTTTCCTTTTTGGGAACCACCAGACTTTTTAGTGTTGATGCAGGGTCAGGGAGCCATTTTCCCTACCCCTGGAACTTCTGTCTGAGGGCCTGAAACACAAAATGGTGGCCACCCATTGTCACCTGAGACATAGCTGGAACCTACTAGTACCTTCCAGAACATTCTAGAACCCTGTGACAGTGTGAGGCAGGTTTAGAATGTTGGGAAGCCAGCTCAGGGTTGGCAGTTGGAGTTGGCAGTTGGCACCTGACTGGTGAAGGGAGAGCAGCACAACACTGAAGGAGGAAGGAGTGAGGCAGCAGGGGTGGAAACTTGTGCCTGGAGTGGGGTCCAGAAACCCACCCTTGATACTAGTCCCTACTGACTGAGCCCAGCCTAGAGCCCTGTGTGGGATAAAGTCAAGAAGAACCAACTCAAGGACCTGAACAGCCGGAACAGGCCTTGAAAGTAAAGAACAGCAAGTTCCAGACCTGTCTATTGGTATCTTCCTGGAGTCCGACGCCGAGAAGCCTAGAGACCTGGGGCCGGAGGTGAAGAAGCGGCGCTGACTGGAAAGCAGATGTCGTACCCGGAGCCGCCAGAGGTCGAGAGAGGGCGCCGACGGAGGTCGTGGAGACACCAGAGGTCGAGGAGGAAGTCACCTGAGGTCGAGTGTGCGGCGTCGACGGGGGAGTGAAGTCCGCCCTCCGGAGTCGCCGGAGACCGAGGTGAATCGTGCCGGAGGTCGGGAGTGGAGATCGCACTCCGGAGTCGCCGGAACCTGAGGAAAGGAGCACCGGAGGTCGGGAGTGGAGATCGCACTCCGGAGTCGCCGGAACCTGAAGGGAAGAGCACCGGAGGTCGGGAGTGGAGGTCGCACTCCGGAGACACCCGGATGTAGGGAGATCGTGTCCCTGTGACGCCGGAGACCGACATCGAATCGAGGCTGCCCAGCGACATCGAGCCGAGGCCGCCCGCCGACATCGATCCGGAACCACCTCACGGCGTCAACAGGAACTGACATCGAGCCGAGGCCGTCCGCCGACATCGATCCGGAACTGCCTCACGGCGTCGACAAGAACTGACATCGAGCCGAGGCCGGCTAGCGACATCGAACCGGAACCGCCTCACGGCGTCAACACGACTCCGGCGGAGTCGGAAGTTCATAAAGAGGGTAGTAAGTGGAATAGAGGGCGCCTAAGGCCCTGTGGAGCCCTAAGAGACCATCCTAGGGGCTAGAGAGGTGTTAGGACCAGCCTGGGAGTGCCAGGGGTGGACTGAGACTGATACAGTGACCTGTGTGAGGGGTTGTGTAGTTTGGGAGAGCCAGATTCCTAGATTACCCTTGATCTACCTCAGTTTTAGCCTCAGCCTTATCCAAGCAAGGTGAGACACCCTCAGGCCATCCACATAACCACAAGCTGTGATTGGGCCAAATCAACCCATAGTACCTCACAAATGTGACCTGATTTGAAAGTGTACTGATGGCTTATATTTATTGAGAGTATTGTATTCTTTGTATTTATCCTATTTATTGTCTCACAGTATTTATTGTCTCACAGTATTTATTCCCTCGCAGTATTTATTTGCCTATGTATTTTATGCAAATCTATTTATTCATTGATTATTTATGATCTGAGCTTATTTATTTGACCTACCCTTTTTACAGAAGAAGCTTTGTGTACTGTAAGTGTGTTATTATTTATTTAACCTGCAACTAAGAGAAAACAAGATAAACACAGATATATTTTCATAAATTTTTACGGTGTAGTGTCGTTTTTGGAACGGATGCACGCATGGTTATTGTGAGGGTGTGACGTACGCTTAACACGGTGCCTGACCCCCGACCGCTCGAGCCAAGCTACCCCTTGTGTTGGGAAAAACCGGGTGACTGCTAACCCGGTTGCCCGGGGTTTTCTAACATAATTGGTGGCAGCGGTGGGATAGAGCTGTGCTTGCGTCCACTCGACAATAACTGTGGGTAGTCCATAGGCCTACACCGGGAGTTTTCTCAAAGCAGACTTCCTAATTCTGAGTTTTGTTTTTCCAAATTTACTCTGGTGGTGGGAGGAGGTATTACAAAAGGTACCCCCCTGCATAGCTTCTGTAAACACCTGTCTTCTATTCTGAGTGGGCAAAATGGAGTTTGTGTTGGAAGATGTGGAAACTTACACTGTGGCCCAACTCAGAGAGTTTTGTCAGCGAGAGGGGGTGTATTGTCCCCCAGGTGCCAAGAAGGCTGAACTCCAGACCAGCTTGAGGGCTTGGGGGGAGGCACGACGGGAAAGTAAGGCTGAGCAGGAGGACAGGGATGGAGAGCCTGATAGCGAGGGGGCTGGGTTGTATCAACCTGAGGTGGGGAACCTGTTAGCGGGGCCCAGAACACTTTCCAGGAAGGGCAGCACTGTCTCTAGCGGTGGCTTATCAGAAGTAGAATTAACTGACCGGAGGGAGAAAAGACAGCTCACATGGAAGTTGGCGGAGCTGGAGAAAGAGAAGGAGGAACGGAGGATGGCTCACGAGTTGAGGCTCAAGGAGATGGATCTCCAGATCCTACGAGTCGGGGCACAAACTGTTCCTAATGGTGGCAGCAAAGACAGAGAAATCACCAGGGAACCCAAACCCTATCTGCCAAAAGACATAGTAGCTAGCTATAGTGCGGGCGACGATATCGCCAAGTGGCTAGCGGCCTATGAGGTCTCTTTAAGGGCCCATGGGGTGCCAGAGAAGTACTGGGGAGGGGGATTGTACAAATACATGCCTCCAGCTGGTAGGGATGCATTATTGGCCCTAGAGCCGGATGAGCAGACCCACTACCCCACCATGAAAGTGGCGCTCGTAAGAAAGTTTGGACTAACACCCGAGAAGTACAGACAGAAGTTCCGGGGTAGCCACAAACTGGGCACACAGAATTGGGTGGATTTCCTGGACTATGCAAAGAAGGCATTAGAAGGTTGGATTCAGGGCAGTGAGGTGAGGGACTACGAGGGGTTGTTTGATTTAATGTTGAAGGAACACCTGCTCGAAAAATGTTTCCCTGAACTGCGTCAACACCTGGTGGATAGCAAGCTGACCAATCCCCGGAAGCTTGCTGAGGAGGCGGACATTTGGGCTAGTACCCGGGTGTCCACAAGGGGGACTGGAGGGGATACTCAAAAGGCCGGACAGGGCGCCCCCCAGAAGAAAGAGGGAGGGGAAAAGAAAAAGGAGTTCTCTAAAGGCCCCCAAAATAACTTCCAAGGAAAGGGAACAGATTTCACCCCTAGGGCTAACCCACCCAGAAACCCTAATCCTGGCCAGAGTCAGCAGCCAAGGGTTGTCCATTGCTTCGAGTGCGGTGGCGTCGGACACTATAAGGGAGATGCGAAGTGCCCGAAAAGACCACCCCCTCCCATTGGAGGAAAGGCCCCCGGAGTAGCTAGTGTAGTGCTCGGGGAGGAGATGCCCTTAACTAAGGGAAGGGAGTGGGCGGGTGTCACTTTAGTGTCCCTGGGAGAACGGGAGATGGTTCCTAAGATCCAGGTGCCCGCAAATACCATAAAGTATGGGCAGTGGGTTGTGAGAAGTTGGCCTGATGTATGATGTCACTAGTTCTAGTGTACACCTTATATCAGTCCAAATACCCTTATGGTGATTGGTTGTAAAGTCAACCTTATAGACCAGCTATCCTAGTGGTAGCATGGACAAGAGCAGTCTTAGGCTAAACTCTGAATGGCATGTGAAGCCAGCTGTGATACCATATATAATCCCTTGAATACCAAATGAAAGGACACCACAACAGATATATATATAAAATAAAGTGTATTTATTCTAGTCAAACCCTCAGCACTCTTTATGAGATTAGAGGTAAGTACAACACAGTCTTATTTAAGCATACATTAAGTCACACAGGTAAGTAATACAGTTAGGCCCTAGGGGCCACGCAAACCATATACTAAGTAAGTGGTATAAGGACCACTGTCACGGAAATAGAGTAGGCCTAGGCCTAGGGAATCGCTGGGGCTACACTACACTAGCGTTAGTTAGGAAGTGGGAGGCCCACGGGATTCGTGTGCAGAGTGGAAACACTCACGCGTAATCCGTAAAAGTCAATAGCAATAGTACAGTTTAGAAAACGGTAGATTTAGGACACTTCCGGAGTAGCTAGGAAGTTGAGACTTGAAAACTAGACACTAGGATAGTCACTATCCTGATGAGCACCGGAGTACCCAAGTTACCTAGCCCACAGGCTGCGGGTGCATAGGGGTGAAGATGCGTCGGTTTTCGTCGCCGACTCCTATGGATGCCTGAAGAAAGATGCTGACAGGCAGTCAGTGAAGAGTGTCCAGTGGATCCCAAGGCTGGGATCAAGAAGAGAGGAAACCTGCAAGCAGAAGGGACAGAGTCAAGGTCACTAGCCAGTGACCACGTGGAACCAGGAAGGAACCAGGCGATGTCGTGAAGATTGCAGGTGAAGGTGAAGCTTGTCGCTGCAGCCAGGAGGACCAGGAAGCGTCGAGGACGACCAGGACCAGGAGGCGAGCTGTCCCACGAAGGCTCTTGCTGTCGGCGGCGTCGAAGTTGGACTAGGACTCACCAAGCCTTGGCAAGCGGAACCCACGAAGAACGGAGGACTTGCTTCTGGTGCAGACCAGGAAGGTCTGGGGTGCTTCTTCTTTGCAGAGAAGCGGGAGCCAGTCTGGAGGAGCCAAACCAGCGCAGAAGATTTCAGGGAGCGTCGTCACAAAGGCCACCAGCCAGCGGGCAAGCAACCGGACAGACGCGGCAAGCAGGAAAATGCAGAAGGGCCCCACGCAGGACTCGTGGAGTGTGGGGGGCTGATCTTCGGTGCAGATGGTGCTTGGGGTTGGGGCTTCTCAATCCCCGGTGCACAACTTCGAGGGTGCCTCAGAAGCTGCGCTTTAAGTTACTAGCCACTTTTCCCAGGTAGCCGGTCCCACGTCGCTCGTCGCCTCCACGGATCTCAGCTTTGCTGTGGATGTGGATCAGGGTCGGAGAAGTCTGGAAGTCAAGGCTCTGGTCGGGCTCTGCAGTCGGTTCCTCGTAGAACGTGGGCAAAGCAAAGGGTAGTCTCTTGATGGTGCCTGTTTGCACAGGGTAGCCACTCCTTGGCCACAAGGGAGATTCTTCAGTCTTCTTCTTTCGTCGAATGTCGAAGGTCCAGAGTTTCTGTTCAAGTTGCAGGTTCAGGATAATCTAAAGTCTTGAGGCCCAACTCCCACACTTATACTAATCTGGGGGGCTGGGATACCTGCTAGGTCACGCCTTATGGGTGGGACCTGGGAGGGGGTGGTTACACCCACTTCCCTTTGTCCAGTTTCGCGCCAGAGCTGGGGCTGGAGTGCCCCAGCGCCGGTTTGAACTGGACTATGCAAGGAACACCTTGTGTGCCCCAGGCATGTCTCATTCCTTTCAGCCCACCCTGCCCCAATACACTAAAGGCTGTCTGGGGAGGTGCTAGCACCTCCCCAAGCAGGAAACCTATTGTCCAGGCCTCCCTGGCTGGGATCACTCCCAGCTGCAGGAGGTCAGACTTGTGTCGTGGCAGCAGCATCCATTTTGTGATGCTGAGGCTTTGGTCAGAGGCCAACAGTGAAGTATGATTTTAACATGTCTTTCCCTCTAGAAGGGGGGAATAATATCCTCATGTCCAGAAATGGCACGGGGGTATTATTCCACAGTGTTAGACACCTCATACGACATGTTTCGATAAAGCCAAACCATAGTTACCATAACCGTCTAAGATTATAAGGCACTTTAAGAGTATATGGTAGGCTATATCATAGAACAGCTATAAGGACTTGGTTCCGAAAGCTGCAGACAGGCTCAGCTCATGCTAGAGCACCATCTCACATGTTACCAAGCACTCTGCCTCCAGGATTGTTAAGGCCTGCCATAGGAGTGACTAATAGGTACACATGTGTCTATATGTAAGTTAGGTATAGGTATACTACACCCAAGCAAGGGGTGATTATACGACCTTGCCCCAGCTGAGTGATCAGCCAGTTGTGTCAGAATGGAAGGCCAGGCCAGGGGTGGCATAGTACATGCTGCAGCCCCTGGTAGGCCTAGGGTACACCTATGCCCTGGGTACCTAGGGTACACTGTACAGGGGCCAATAAGGTGACCCTATCCAAATGGGTTATGCACCTAAAGTACATAGTATTAATTTAGAGAGAGAACAGCAGGGCTGTGGGTCTGATTAGCAGGCCCACAGCCACATCTAAGTCGAAAACCAGTAAAGCAAAAGCAAAAAGTGGGGGTGAACATAGAAAGCAGACCCTACTCTCCTACATGGGTCACCATCAACGGCCAAAGAGGGGAGGCTCTGAGAGACACAGGAGCCAGTATGACTATGGTACGTAGCCAACTGGTGTCTCCAGAGCAGGTAATTCCCGATGTACTCCACCCAGCCGCGATGGCTGACGGCAGAACCGGCCACTATCCGGTGGCCGAGGTTCCCTTTGAATGGGAGGGGGTTGCAGGTTCACTTCGAGTTGCCGTAGGCCCTGCCGTGCCGGTCGATTGTCTACTGGGGAATGACATGGAGCACAATGCTTGGAAGGAGGTGGAATACCGGACTCATGTTGAGATGCTGGGTACACCTGACTGGGCCTGTGTTAGCACAGGGTCCGCGACTACCCGGAGAGGGAGTTTGTTTTGACTGGAGCCTGGAACAAAGGCACAGCCGGCTGCCGACCAAGGGAAGAACCGAGGACAGGAGGAGCCTGCCTCGGCATCCGCGCCCCGTGTGACGGATAGGCCACCGGAGGTGGTGGACCAGGAGTCCGCGGTGGGCGATGTTACCAAACTGGAGGACCTACCCATCCCGGCCGAGTGGCACGTGGAGGGAGGGCCGACCAGGGAGGAATTCTGCAAGGGCCAGAGGGAGTGCCCTACCCTTGAAGGACTGAGGCGACAGGCCGAAGCCCAGGCAGCAGGGAACGTTGAGGGGAACTACAACCTTTACTGGGAGGATGGCCTCCTCTACAGTGAACCCAAGGCACCCCTACATGGATCGTCACGAGCCTTCAACGTTACCGAGCCTTCCTACTGGAATTGGCTCACGAGATCCCCTTGGCAGGACACCTGGGGCAAGACAAGACCTTCGCCCGTCTTGTCCCACACTTTTATTGGCCTCAAATGAAAGTGTCGTCCGACACATACTGCCGGACATGTGTGTCTTGCCAAGCCAGTGGGAAAACAGGGATGAAGCTGAAAGCTCCCCTGGAACCACTTCCTGTCGTTAGCACCCCCTTTGAAAGGGTGGGCATCGACATTGTGGGTCCATTAGATCCGCCTACTACAGCTGGTCACAGGTTTATCCTGGTTCTGGTGGATCATGCCACACGGTATCCAGAGGCTATACCTCTAAGGACCATTACAGCACCTGTTGTGGCTAGGGCCCTGATGGGAATCTTTACCCGAGTGGGTTTTCCCAAGGAAGTTGTGTCCGACAGGGGGACCAACTTCATGTCAGCATACATGCGGGCCATGTGGAAGGAGTGTGGAGTGACCTACCGGTTCACAACTCCTTACCACCCCCAGACCAATGGTCTGGTGGAGAGGTTTAACAAAACCTTGAAAGGCATGATTAGAAGTCTGCCTGAGAGCCTGCGGAGGAAATGGGACGTCCTCCTACCCTGTCTATTGTTTTCCTACAGGGAAGTGCCACAGAAGGGAGTGGGCTTCAGCCCCTTCGAGCTTTTATATGGGCACCCTCTGCGTGGACCTCTCAGCCTGGTGAGAGACGGATGGGAAAGAACTCCCAGAAAGCTTCCCCAGGACGTAGTGAGCTACATGCTGGCCTTCTGAAGCCAAATGGCTAAGTTGTGGAAGCAAGCTTCTGACAACTTGGAGGCCAGCCAAGCAGTAATGAAGGCGTGGTATGACCACAACGCTCACCCGGTGGAATTGGAGCCTGGCCAGAAGGTGTGGGTGATCGAACCAGGAGAGCTTAGCGCCCTCCAGGATCGCTGGTCAAGACCCTTTGAGGTATTGGAGAAGAAGGGTAAGGCTACCTACTTGGTGGATCTTAAGACCCCTCGTCAGCCCCTACGGGTGCTGCATGCCAACCGCCTCAAACCCCACCACGAGAGGCCCGAAGTCATTTTGATGATGGTGACTGACGGAGCAGAGGACGTGGAAAGCGAGCCTCTCCCCGATTTGTTTGCGTCTCAAGAGAAGGATGGGTCGGTGGAGGGAGTGATTCTCTCCCCATCTCTAACTCCTGAACAGCAGGAGGACTGCCGCCAGGTCCTGGGACAGTACTCTTCGTTGTTCTCCCTTGTTCCGGGTAGGACTCACCTGTGCGTCCATGATGTGGACACAGGAGACAGCCCACCTGTGAAGTCCAAGATCTACCGGATGTCAGACAAGGTGAAGGCCAGCATTCACAGTGAAGTCACTAAGATGCTGGAGCTAGGAGTGATCGAACCTTCCAGCAGCCCCTGGTCCAGTCCGGTGGTGCTAGTACCAAAAGCCGCACCACCGGGTGCCCAACCGGAACTGAGGTTCTGTGTGGACTACCGGGGACTGAACTCAGTAACCAAGACTGATGCTCATCCGATCCCAAGGGCGGATGAATTGATTGACCGGCTGGGAGCTGCCCAATATCTAAGTACCTTTGACCTTACTTCTGGGTACTGGCAGATCTCTCTGACTGACGGAGCTAGGGAAAGGTCAGCCTTCTCCACGCCCAAAGGCCACTACCAGTTCTGTGTGATGCCCTTTGGGCTCAAGAACGCACCTGCCACGTTTCAGCGTCTGGTGAACCAGATCCTCACGGGAATGGAGAGTTTCTCTGCTGCTTATCTGGATGACATAGCCATCTTCAGTAACAGCTGGGAGGATCACTTGCGTCACCTGCAAGCTGTTCTCCAGGCCCTGAAACACGCTGGTTTAACGATCAAGGCCAGTAAATGCCAGATCGGGCAGGGGTCGGTAGTGTACCTTGGACACTTGGTGGGTAGGGGAGCGGTGCAACCCCTCCAGGCGAAGATCGAGGCCATCATGGCCTGGGAACCCCCCAAGACTCAGACTGAGGTCCGAGCTTTTCTGGGCCTCACCGGATATTACCGCCGCTTCGTGAAGGGATACGGTACCATTGTGGCCCCCCTCACGGAGCTTACGTCCAAGAAACAACCTCGACGGGTAGTCTGGACGGAGGCTTGTCAGCAGGCCTTTGTAAAACTGAAGCAAGCCATGTGCGAGGCCCCGGTCCTACGGGCCCCAGACTTTTCCAAGGAGTTCATTGTCCAGACGGATGCATCGGAACATGGCATTGGGGCAGTGTTATCGCAACTCAATGAAGAGGGTCTGGATCAACCCGTGGTCTTCCTATCCCGGAGACTTCTTCCCAGGGAACAGAAGTGGAGTGCAATAGAGCGTGAAGCCTTTGCAGTGGTATGGGCTCTGAAGAAGCTGCGGCCATACCTGTTTGGCACGCACTTCCTAGTTCAGACCGACCACAGACCCCTTCGTTGGCTGATGCAGATGAAGGGGGAGAATCCCAAGTTGCTAAGGTGGTCTATCTCCCTACAGGGAATGGACTTTCAGGTGGAACATCGGCCTGGAGTGGACCACGCCAATGCAGACGGTCTCTCAAGGTATTTCCGCCTTAGTGATGAGAACTCCCAAGGGGTTGGGTAGCTCTCCCCACTTTCAGCTGGGGGGGACGCGTGTTAGACCTGTCAGCCCTTTGGGTGGTCCCTCCTCATCATTATTTATTTTGTCCCACTTTTGCCTCAAACCCTGTTAGTATTTTTCCTTTTTGGGAACCACCAGACTTTTTAGTGTTGATGCAGGGTCAGGGAGCCATTTTCCCTACCCCTGGAACTTCTGTCTGAGGGCCTGAATCACAAAATGGTGGCCACCCATTGTCACCTGAGACATAGCTGGAACCTACTAGTACCTTCCAGAACATTCTAGAACCCTGTGACAGTGTGAGGCAGGTTTAGAATGTTGGGAAGCCAGCTCAGGGTTGGCAGTTGGAGTTGGCAGTTGGCACCTGACTGGTGAAGGGAGAGCAGCACAACACTGAAGGAGGAAGGATTGAGGCAGCAGGGGTGGAAACTTGTGCCTGGAGTGGGGTCCAGAAACCCACCCTTGATACTAGTCCCTACTGACTGAGCCCAGCCTAGAGCCCTGTGTGGGATAAAGTCAAGAAGAACCAACTCAAGGACCTGAACAGCCGGAACAGGCCTTGAAAGTAAAGAACAGCAAGTTCCTGACCTGTCTATTGGTATCTTCCTGGAGTCCGACGCCGAGAAGCCTAGAGACCTGGGGCCGGAGGTGAAGAAGCGGCGCTGACTGGAAAGCAGACGTCGTACCCGGAGCCGCCAGAGGTCGGGAGAGGGCGCCGACGGAGGTCGTGGAGACACCAGAGGTCGAGGAGGAAGTCACCTGAGGTCGAGTGTGCGGCGTCGACGGGGGAGTGAAGTCCGCCCTCCGGAGTCGCCGGAGACCGAGGTGAATCGTGCCGGAGGTCGGGAGTGGAGATCGCACTCCGGAGTCGCCGGAACCTGAGGAAAGGAGCACCGGAGGTCGGGAGTGGAGATCGCACTCCGGAGTCGCCGGAACCTGAAGGGAAGAGCACCGGAGGTCGGGAGTGGAGGTCGCACTCCGGAGACACCCGGAAGTAGGGAGATCGTGTCCCTGTGACGCCGGAGACCAACATCGAATCGAGGCTGCCCAGCGACATCGAGCCGAGGCCGCCCGCCGACATCGATCCGGAACCACCTCACGGCGTCAACAGGAACTGACATCGAGCCGAGGCCGTCCGCCGACATCGATCCGGAACCGCCTCATGGCGTCAACAAGAACTGACATCAAGCCGAGGCCGGCTAGCGACATCGAACCGGAACCGCCTCACGGCGTCGACACGACTCCGGCGGAGTCGGAAGTTCATAAAGAGGGCAGTAAGTGGAATAGAGGGCGCCTAAGGCCCTGTGGAGCCCTAAGAGACCATCCATGGGGCTAGAGAGGTTAGGACCAGCCTGGGAGTGCCAGGGGTGGACTGAGACTGATACAGTGACCTGTGTGAGGGGTTGTGTAGTTTGGGAGAGCCAGATTCCTAGATTACCCTTGATCTACCTCAGTTTTAGCCTCAGCCTTATCCAAGCTAGGTGAGACACCCTCAGGCCATCCACATAACCACAAGCTGTGATTGGGCCAATCAACCCATAGTACCTCACAAATGTGACCTGATTTGAAAGTGTACTGATGGCTTATATTTATTGAGAGTATTGTATTCTTTGTATTTATCCTATTTATTGTCTCACAGTATTTATTGTCTCACAGTATTTATTCCCTCGCAGTATTTATTTGCCTATGTATTTTATGCACATCTATTTATTCATTGATTATTTATGATCTGAGCTTATTTATTTGACCTACCCTTTTTACAGAAGAAGCTTTGTGTACTGTAAGTGTGTTATTATTTATTTAACCTGCAACTAAGAGAAAACAAGATAAACACAGATATATTTTCATAAATTTTTACGGTGTAGTGTCGTTTTTGGAACGGATGCACGCATGGTTATTGTGAGGGTGTGACGTACGCTTAACACGGTGCCTGACCCCCGACCGCTCGAGCCAAGCTACCCCTTGTGTTGGGAAAAACCGGGTGACTGCTAACCACGAAGAGCAATTCCTACGGGTAATCTGGCTTGCATCTGGCCCCAGTACAGGACTCATTTTAGGACAACCTCATTACTCATGCCTCCCTTCCCATCCCTCATTCTTCTCTTTCCATCCCTCATCCATTATTCCTTATCTACCATCCAACATCTTCCACCCATCATCACACATCCACAATCAATTCAGGAGGAACAATGGATGAAAGAGTGAGGGATGAGGAATAACGAATGATGGATTAGGAAAGAAGGGGGTTGGATGAAGGATAAGAAATGATGAAGGATGATAGATGTGGCGTGAGCTATAATGGATGGTGGATGAAGAATGATGAGTAGAGAATGATGGATGATGCAAAACGAATGATGGATGATAGCTAAGGAATAATAAATGATGAATATTGGATGATGGGAAAGGAATGATAGATGATAAATGTAAGGAGGATAATTATGCCCTCAAATGGATTCTGTACCCCAAATATGAGATGTGCTCAACTAGTGTTCAAAAAAAGGAGACAATTCGACTCTTGCCTAGACCATTGAGGGGTCCTGAGTGAGAGGAACTTCAAAATCATGTCCAATGGTCAAAAGGCTAAAGGGTGGTGATGAAGCGGAGGAGGATAACACATCAGATTACTTCTAAAGAATGGAGCACGTGGTATATTTACAAGCAGAGCAGAAGGGTGCAAATAAAAAAGTGTTTTATAAGGTTTACACCAGGTTACTTCTACCTTCAATCATGCTATATTAGCTACTTGCTTTAAAATCTGCTATTAGCCCTAAAACCACAAAAGGGGATTTAGATTTGAATTTATCCGCATGTTAAGCTTTACAAAAGAGTTGTTGTTACTTTGACAGCCAACAATACCTTAATCTTGGCTTTATAACAAAATAGATTTGATATAAAAATTGGAGCATTCTGCTCTGACTGATTGCCTTTAGAATGTGCCATTCCATTTGAATAATTCAATGAACATGACTTATACCTAGAGAAGGTAGTGAGGTCATGGAACATGACCTCTTAGGCTAATCAAAAGACTTGAAAACAGAACTGGGGGAATTTTATGCACGAGGGCATAAATTCACCTCAAACCTAATGAAATGTTTCAAAAGTGTACATTAGAACCATGTACTGTGTGAAGATTGGCCAGTCTATGTAATAGAATGCTACCAATACTTACACATTGTTAAGCAAGCTGGTCAAGATTTTGATAGCTCCATAATTTCTTCCAAAGATGAAGGTTGGTGTTGTGTGCCAGAGTTGGTCAGTTTGCACGTTGTCTTCTAACCCAAACAGTCTGATGAAAAAAAAACAAGGCTAATGTTAAAAACAGAGCGTATACGAGGAAGGTGCATACATAGAGACATACCAAGCATGGAGATGGTCTATCTTTGCATACAGATGCATAATCTTTGTGGTCCTGCATATACTAAATGTATCTAGTATGATGTGTAGAAACAAGATAATTTCACTGTGCAGATAGCTAGGTTGCCCTGCGCTTTCTAAAAATATTTAATTATTGATTTCCAGGAAGTCTACATCAAACATATGTGGTAGATCATGATGTCTTTACAATGACTGGAAATCTAATAATAGCCACTCACCAAAGTATAGTTCCTTATACAGATCTCACTCCAAACAAGCTGTAACTAGATCATCCTATGTACCATCAATCTTATAATAAGCTGCTCCTGTTCACAGATTATCAATCTGTATAAATTCTACAATGAACAAATATTTTTGCAAATTTTCTGAGGTGCCCACTGATTTCATATACCACCTTGCAAGAGTCTATGCCCCCTTGCTAATCTTCAGAGCGTTAGAACTCCCCCATTACTGCAGTATCCCTAAATGTGGTCTTCAAGCCTAAAGTAAACAAAAAAAGTGATGGGTGGGATACATTGATTAGTCACAGCTAATGGTAATTACTCAGGCCACATTGTCGTCAATTGTTTTTTTTTTATACCACAATGGCACCTCTGACTAGACTAACCATATGAAAATCTGCCATGATCCTTCTCCAATAGAATAGTCCAGTCCGAACTGCAATGCCAGGTTGTCTCTAAACTGCAACACAAGCAACCAAAGACCGGTGTTGCCCTAATTGGAGCTCTTAAGTTGGGTGAAGCTTGGTTTCCGTGGCAAGCACAAGTGAGCATAGGACCAACATCTGCACAGGCCCATCGCACTCAGGCGATTGGAGCCTTGATCAAGCTAAGTTCAGCCTAGACTGCCAAGTCATCTCTGAACTTGAACACAAGCAACCCAAGACAGGATTCGTCCAAGTTGGGGCTCTTCAGTTAGGTGCACTTGGTTTCAGTGGCACAGTCATCATGGGACCCACATCTGGGCATGCCTGTCGTACTTACGGTTTTGCACTGAAATACAAACACAGCCTAAAAGAAGTAGACATTTTTATGTGTGGTCAGGATTTGGTTCCCTTGTATACCCAGAATTGCCAATTTAAGATCAAGTTCTGTAACCCACTCCAATCCCCCACATGGTTACGTCTAGACACTGTCCTCAGAACCTCTTGTGATATAAGGCTCCATCTTCTTCTTTAATTTGTATTTTTTATAGAGCGCTACTCCACCAGGTAAAAAATATGTTAGCTCGCTGTACATATAACAACAGGGGTTAGATTTCAGATTGCATGTATGTATATGGTATTTCTATAGGGTGTGTGGACAGTCAATGCAGTATGATGTTGTGTCCTTTAAAAAGTCTGTCTCCAATTCTTTCCTAAATTGACAAAGCCTTGGGGTGGCCCTGATGGTAATGGGGATGTTGTTCCAGATCTTAGGTGCATAGAGGAGAAATATCAGCTGCCTTTTTTCCCCTCTTAGTCTGTAGTCTGAAATTGTCCTGGATGCAGTTAAGCTGACAATCATGAGAGATGTTGATCTTGTCCGAAAGATAAGCTAGGATGTAAGTGATTTTGAACATAGTGCGGGCTAGCAAAAGGAGGCACTGAAGTTCCATCATGATGGACATGATGTGATCATAATTCTTCAGTCTATGGCTGAGACATGCTCAGGTGTGTAAGATATCCCTAAGGGGGGCCAGTGTGGCGTCTCGGAGTCTAAGAAGTAGGGCTTTAAATAATCAATCAGGATTTATAAAGTGCAGCTAATCACCCAAGAGGGTATCCAGGTTTTACCACCATCTAGACCTAAAGGAACAAGGTATTGAACAGCACCCAAGAACTGACATAAAAATTAAGAGGTTCAAAGTTCCCTGGCATCTAGCAGGAGCTGACACTCCACAGGATGGCAGAGGTTCACAGGCTGTAAAGCATGGGCTCATGATGTTCAAGGAAGAAGTAGGAAGTTCTAAAGTCACTTTCTGGAACAAAAGGTTTGATTTTCTTTAGCAAACAATGCTCACACCACGTTGTCTGATTATTTTTGGCAATGTGTTCCTTGAGGGTGAGGTTGGTGTCCAGGTTGACAAGTGACTAGGCATTTGGTGACAGTTGGGTTTTGATGCTGTCAAGGTTCATGTCATTGAGCCAGGTTTATACTGTATCTTGTTTGCGGTTCTTGGCAAATAGGAATTCTATCTTGGTTGGGCTGAGTTTCAGGTAGGCGCTGTATATCCAGGCCTGGAGGATGTACATGCAATGTTTGTGATATTAGACATTTGAAGCAGAGGAGACTTTCAAGTAGAGTTGTTTATAATTGGAATGTTGGGGAATGTTTATGCTGGTTTTTGTGAGTAAAGCACCAGCTTCTCTACAAAAAAACTGAAGATGATAGGAGGTAGTAGTGAACCTGTGGTGACTAGTAGGGATCTTTTGTGACCTGAAAGTGCCTATGAGAACAAACTGGTGTCAGTTGGAAAGGCTGGAAGAGAACCAGTGACGAACACTGCAGGTCAGTCTCAGTCAAGATTCCAGGGTGCGCATGACCATGGGATGGTTGGCTGTGTCGAAAGCAGCTGAGAGGTCCAACAAGATCAGGAGGCGGGGTCATCTTCATCTGTGGTCTTAAGAGCATTGTGCACTAAGAGTGGAAGATGACCAAAGACTGGTAGAAGTAAAATAAAAAACAAGCTAACATGATTCTCAGACATGCAGGATTAATCTAGAGCGCCATTTTACATTGCTTGCCTTGTGTATGTTACATCCTCTGTAGTGCTGTGTGCTATACCAGCCTGGCACTGACGTATATAACCAGTTCCCTGCATATTTCTCGAGGACGTGGCGATCCTTCAAAATAGTTATAAAATGACTTTCAGTTTAAATAAACTCTGTTCCAAATTGATGGCAGGATTTCAACTTGCTTGGGACCATTAGGTCACCTACGATCAAATAAAACATTTCTGGACACTCTCTAGTGTAGTGCAGGCATAAAGTTGTCAATCTGCTCTTCCAACCTTCCAAGACTATGGCTCCTCTTCACATCCCAGGTATTGTTTCAGTGGCCTCTGGCAGCATAGCCACATGTCCTCCCTAGTAGGTGCAGACATGTTTAATGAGCCATGGCATCCCTAACTTGGTCTCCTCGGTGGAAACATTAATTCACTACAACTAACTTCAAAGCTCAATAATAGTTCCAGGTAAACAGTAACAACATCCCAACTTCAAATGTGTTTCTAAACATTGCAGACAGCCATATTCAGGGGGCTTTGCTATGCCCAAGCAGTCGCGATAGACACAGTGTAGGAGAGTAGGGTCTGCTTTCTATGTTCACCCCCACTTTTTGCTTTTGCTTTACTGGTTTTCGACTTAGATGTGGCTGTGGGCCTACTAATCAGACCCACAGCCCTGCTGTTCTCTCTCTAAATTGATACTATGTACTTTAGGTGCATAACCTATTTGGATAGGATCACCTTATTGGCCCCTGTACAGTGTACCTTAGGTACCCAGGGCATAGGTGTACCCTAGGCCTACCAGGGACTGCAGCATGTATTATGCCACCCCTGGCCTGGCCTTCCATTATGACACAACTGGCTGATTACTCAGCTGGGGCAAGGTCGTGTAATCACCCCTTGCTTAGGTGTAGTATTCCTATACCTATCTTACATATAGACACATGTGTACCTATCAGCCACTCCTATGGCAGGCCTTAACAATCCTGGAGGCAGAGTGCTTGGTAACATGTGAGATGGTGCTCTAGCATGAGCTGAGCCTGTCTGCAGCTTTCGGAACCATGTCCTTATAGCTGTTCTATGATATAGCCTACCATATACTCTTAAAGTGCCTTATAATCTTAAACGGTTTTCGTAACTATGGTTTGGCTGTATCAAAACATGTCGTGTAAGGTGTCTAACACTTTGGAATAATACCCCCATCCCATTTCTGGGGATGAGGATATTATCCCTCCCTTCTAGAGGGAGAAGACATGTTGTAACCTACTTACCTGGTTAAAGTTAACCAGAGCCCCAGCATCACAAAATGGATGCTGCTGCCACGACACAAGTCTGACCTCCTGCTGCTGGGAGTGATCCCGGCAAGGGAGGCTTGGACAATAGGTTTCCTGCCTTGGGAGGTGCGAGCACCACCCCAGACAGGCCTTAGTGTATTGGGGCAGGGAGGGATGAATGAAACGAGACACTGCCTGGGGCACACAAGGTGTCCCATGCATAGTCCAGTTCAAACCGGTGCTGGGGCACACCAGCCCCAGTCCTGGCGCGAAACTGGACAAAGGGAAGGGGGTGTAACCACCCCCCTCCCAGGTCCCACCCATAAGGCGTGACCTAGCAGGCAACCCAGCCCCCCAGATTTGGATAAGAGTGGTAGCTGGGCCTCAGGAGATTAGATTATCCTGAACCTGCAACTTGAACAGAAACTCTGGACCTTCGACATTCGACGAAAGAAGAAGACTGAAGAATCTCCCTTGTGGCCAAGGAGTGGCTACCCTGTGCAAACAGGCACCATCAAGAGACTACCCTTTGCTTTGCTGAAGTTCTACGAGGGACCGACTGCAGAGCCCGACCAGAGCCTTGACTTCCAGACTTCTCCGACCCTGATCCACATCCACAGCCGAGCTGAGATCCGTGGAGGCGACGAGAGACATGGGAACGGCTACCTGGGAAAAGTGGCGAGTATCTTCCAGAGCAGCTTCTGAGGCACCCTCGAAGTTGTGCACCGGGGATTGAGAAGCCCCAACCCCAAGCACCATCTGCACCGAAGATCAGCCCCCCACACTCCACAAGTCCTGCGTGGGGCCCTTCTGCATTTTCCTGCTTGCCGCGTCTGTCCGGTTGCTTGCCCGTTGGCTAGCGGCCTTTGTGACGACACACCTTGAAATCTTCACCGCTGGTTTGGCTCCTCCAGACTGGCTCCCACTTCCTTGCAAAAGAGAAGCACCCCAGACCTTCCTGGTCTGCACCAGAAGCAAGTCCTCCGTTCTTCGTGGGTTCCGCTTGCCAAGGCTTGGTGAGTCCTAGTTCGACTTCGACGCCGCCGACAGCAAGAGCCTTCGTGGGACAGCTCGCCTCCTGATCCTGGTCATCCTCGACGTCTCCTGGTACCCGTGGCTGCAGCGACAAGCTTCACCCTTCACCTGCAATCTTCACGACATCGCCTGGTTCCTTCCTGGTTCCACGTGGTCACTGGCTAGTGACCTTGACTCTGTCCCTTCTGCTTGCAGGTACCCTTCCTTCTTGATCCCGGCCTTGGGATCCACCGGACACTCTTCACTGACTGCCTGTCAGCAACTTTCCTTCAGGCATCCATAGAAGTCCACGACGAAACCCGACGCAAGTTCACACCTATGCACCCGCAGCCCGTGGGCTAGGTAACTTGGGTACTTCGGTGCTCACAAGGGTAGTGACTATCCTAGGGTCTAGTTTCCGAGTCTCAACTCTTTAGCTGCTTCAGAAGTGTCCTTAAACTGCTTAATTCAAAACTGTACTATTTCTATCGACTATACACATTACGCGTGAGTGTTTCCACTCTGCACCTGAATCCCGTGTGCCTCCCACTTCCTAACTGTTGCTAGTGTAGTGTAGCCCCAGCGATTCCCTAGGCCTAGGCCTATCCTATTTCCGTGACAGTGGTCCTTATACCACTTCTTTAGTAAATGGTTTGCGTGGCCCCTAGGGCCTAACTGTATTACTTACCTGTGTGACTTAATGTATGCTTAAATAAGACTGTGTTGTACTTACCTCTAATCTCATAAAGAGTGCTGAGGGTTTGACTAGAATAAATACACTTTATTTTATATATATATCTGTTGTGGTGTCCTTTCATTTGGTATTCAAGGGATTATATATGGTATCACAGCTGGCTTCACATGCCATTCAGGGTTTAGCCTAAGACTGCTCTTGTCCATGCTACCACTAGGATAGCTGGTCTATAAGGTTGACTTTACAACCAATCACCATAAGGGTTGTTTGGACTGATATAAGGTGTACACTAGAACTAGTGACATCTTACATCAGGCCAACTTCTCACATTGGAGAGCAGCGGTTGGGATCTGAGCTTGCTGTTGTAATAGCATTGTAATCTTGAGATACTAAATTGAAAGATCACACAGATATTGTTTAGGTACATATAACATAGATTATAATACTTAAGTCCTACTGGACTTAGTGGTTGTAGGTTGAAGGGAGTAACACACCCTGACTACAACTACTAGAGAGGTTTAGTAGAAACAACTAGTGTAGGTAGGTGCACACACCACACCCTCACTAGATCATGTCTCTGGGAGGAGATCAAGTAGATGCTCTCTCAGGAGGGGCAGGTCTGAAAAAGCCCCCCTCTAGATATGATACCCTAACTTTTCAGGAGATGAGACAATTGTGTACCTCCAGAAAGTTAAAACAGGGTGCAAACCCTACCCTCCTTCAGCTAGTGCAACTCCTAGAGGAGTATGATACTCTTAGGGCCTCACAGGCCAGTACCCTAGGTACAAAGGAGGGTCTACCCACCACAGATGAGTCAGATGGGACTTCAGATGAAGAGGTAGACAGCCAGGGCCAGGTAGGAAGACTTAGCCAGGCTAACCTAAGCTTACATGGGAGTTTGCATGGGGTCCCCCCATACAGACCCCAAGTGGGCTTAACCAGAGAAACAGGAGAGACAGATCCCCTTCAAGGGAATCCATCCACTCCCATGTCTCTAGCATCTATAATGCCTCTTCTCACAGGGGAATGACTTCCCCCGAGAGAAAGGAGCATGAAGCCAGAATGAGGGAAGCTAATCTGAGGATTGAGAGGGAAGAACTTGCCCTTGCCAAGGAGAAGCTTGCTCTGGCTAGAGAGCAAAAGTTAAGTGGGTCAGAACCCACTGGTGGCAGCAATATCCCTAAGGATAGAGACAGGCACTATGATAATATAAACCTGAGCAAGATTGTCCCTCCCTACAAGTGTGGGGATGACATCCACTAATGGATAACTGCTTTGGAGAGGGCTTGCAAAGTACAGCAGGTACCCCAAAGTCAGTGGGCAGCTATCTTGTGGCTCTCCTTCTCTGAGAAAGGTAGAGACAAGCTCCTCACAGTTAGTGATGAGGATGCAGACAATTACACTGTCCTGAAGAGTGCTCTAATTGATGGGTTTGGCCTAACCGCTGAACAATACAGGTTGTTGTTCAGGGATACCCAGAAGACACAGGCTCAGGACTGGACTGACTTTGTAGATTGTGCCACTAAGGCTCTGGAAGGCTGGCTAGTGGGAAGTAAGGTTAAGGACTATACAGGATTGTATAATTTGATCATGAGAGAACAAATCCTTAACAACTGTCAAAACCAGCTACTGCATCAACACCTGATTGATTCTGATCTGACTTCTCCCCAAGAATTGGGAAAGAAGGCAGATAGATGGGTCAGGACTAGAGTTAAGCAGAAAAACCAGAACCAGGGCGGTGATCAGAAAAAGGCAGACCAGAAGGGTAATGATCAGAAACAAAAAGACCAGCAGTCTTCACCAGGCCCCCAAAAGGCTCAGGGGGAGGGTGGTCTCAAAAAGGATAAAAAGAAAGATGGCCAAAAGAAACCATGGTGCAACTATTGTAAGTCCAACTCACATTGGTTTAGTGAGTGCACCAAAAAGGATAAGCCCCCAGCCACCATTGCCCCTAAGGCAACTGTACCCCCTAGTTCAGCTGTAAGTGGTGGTTCCCAGCAAAAGGGTGTAGTAGGGTTAACCCTGGGAACTGAGGAGGATTCTGGCCTAGTCAGGATACCTACTCAGGCTGTTCTGATCTGTGATGGGGACTTAGCTTTGTCCTCTACTGTAGGCCCCAGTAACCTGGGCAAGTACAGACAGACTCCTTTTATTAACCAAAGAATGACTCAGGCCTACAGGGACACTGGGGCTAGTGTCACAATGGTGACACCTGCCTTTGTGGACCCTGGACAGATCATACTAGGTGAGAATTACCTGGTGACCAATGCTAGCAATGCCACTACCTCCCATAGTGTGGCTATTGTTAACTTCTCCTGGGGAGGGGTAACTGGCCTCAAGAAAGTTGTTGTTAGTTCAGACCTTCCTGTAGAGTGTTTACTGGGCAATGATCTTGAAACTTCAGTTTGGTCTGAAGTGGAGTATAGGACCCATGCAGAAATGCTAGGGATAGATGCACATGTCCTTGCTGTGACCAGGTCACAGGCCAAAAAGTGCACCACTGAACAAGTGCTGGATCCTGAAACTATGGACCAGTCACAACCCAAGAGAAAGAGCAGTAGGGTAAAGGCTGTGCCTTCCCCCCTGCCTCAGGCACTGGATCAGCCCTCACAGGAGGATGATTCTGAGAGCCCTGAAGGAACTGTCCTAGAAGAACTTGAACCTGATCAGGTTGAGTTTCTTGGGACAGGGGGGCCTTCAAGGGCAGATCTGAGGCAGGCTTAATTAGACTGCCCCTCTCTTGAACCCCTCAGACAGCAGGCTGCTGCTGAGGCTGCAGGGAATGCTCAAGGTACCCATAGAGTGTATTGGGATGAAGGGCTACTGTATTCAGAGGCTAGAGACCCCAAGCCTGGTGCATCCAGGAGGTTGGTCATACCACTGAAGTTCAGAGACTTCCTTCTTACCTTGGCCCATGATATTCCCCTTGCAGGACACTTAGGCCAGAACAAGACTTGGGACAGGCTTGTCCCTCACTTTCACTGGCCCCATATGTCAGAAGATACCAAGGAGTTTTGTCGCCACTGTGTTACCTGCCAAGCCAGTGGCAAATCAGGTGGCACCACAAAGGCCCCCCTCATACCACTACCTGTGGTGGGGGTTCCCTTTGAAAGAGTGGGCATAGATATTGTAGGACCAATGGACCCACAAACAGCATCTGGGCACAGATTTATACTGGTGATAGTGGACCATGCCACCAGGTATCCAGAAGCTATTCCCCTGAGGACCACAACAGCTCCTGTTGTGGCAAGGGCCCTGCTTGGAGTATTCTCCAGAGTGGGCTTTCCAAAGGAGGTCATTTCTGACAGAGGTGCCAACTTCATGTCAGGATACTTGACTGCAATGTGGAAGGAGTGTGGTGTGAACTACAAGTTCACCACACCCTATCACCCACAGTGCAATGGGCTTGTTGAGAGATTCAACAAGACCCTAAAGGGAATGATAAAAGGTTTACCAGACAAGCTTAGGCGAAGATGGGACATCCTTTTACCCTGCCTTCTGTTTGCTTACAGAGAGGTCCCACAAAAGGGGGTTGGCTACAGCCCTTTTGAGCTTTTGTTTGGGCATCCTGTAAGAGGACCCCTATGTTTAGTAAGGGAAGTATGGGAGAGACCTCTCAGACAACCCAAACTTGACATAGTGGATTATGTACTTGGTCTCCGCTCCAGGATGGCAGAGTATATGAAGAAGGTTTCTAAAAACCTTGAGGCAAGCCAAGAACTCCAAAAAGCTTGGCATGACCAAAAGGCTGTGCTGACTGTTTACCAGCCAGGGCAGAAAGTGTGGGTGTTGGAGCCAGTGGCCCCAGCAGCACTCCAAGACAAATGGTCTGGGCCCCACACTATTGTTGAGAAAAAGGGAGAAGTCACCTACTTGGTGGACCTTGGGACTCCCAGAAGCCCCCACAGGGTGCTTCATGTCAACAGATTGAAGGCATATGTTGACAGGGCAGACATGGACTTACTCATGGCTACAGATGAGGGGCAGGATGAAGAGAATGACCGTCGCCCAGACCTGTTGACTCAGAACCCTGATGATGGCTCAGTTGATGGTGTGGTCTTTTCTGACAGCCTCACTGTCCATCAGCAACAGGACTGCAGACAAGTTCTGCAATCCTACAGACATATGTTCTCTCTGACCCCAAGTCAGACAAACTGGTGCACCCATGAGGTGGACACTGGTGACAGTCTGCCTGTGAAGAGTAAAATCTACAGGCAACCTGACCATGTCAGGGACTGCATAAAAGTTGAGGTACAAAAGATGTTGGACCTGGGAGTCATTGAATCTTCAGAGAGCCCTTGGGCTAGTCCTGTAGTTCTTGTGCCAAAACCTCACACCCAAGATGGTAAGAGAGAGATGAGGTTTTGCGTGGATTACAGAGGTCTCAATGCTGTCACTAGGACAGATGCCCACCCAATACCTAGGGCAGATGAGCTCATTGACAGACTGGCAGCTGCTAAGTTTTTGAGCACATTTGACCTGACAGCAGGCTACTGGCAAATCAGACTAGCTGAGAATGCAAAGGCCAAAACTGCTTTCTCGACCCCAGGAGGACATTATCAATTTGTGGTAATGCCCTTTGGTTTGAAGAATGCACCTGCCACTTTCCAAAGGTTGGTGAATCAAGTCCATACTGGGTTGGATGATTACTGTGCAGCTTATCTGGATGATATTGCTGTCTTTAGCTCCACCTGGGAGGATCACCTGGTCCACCTGAGGAATGTTTTAGAGGCCCTGCAAAAGGCAGGCCTCACTATCAAGGCCATTAAGTGCCAGATAGGGCAGAGCAAGGTTGTATACCTGGGCCACCTAGTTGGTGGGGGTCAGGTGCAACCACTGGAGAGCAAGATCCAGACCATAAAGGACTGGACTCCTCCAACTACCCAGACTCAGGTCAGAGCTTTCTTGGGCCTGACTGGGTACTACAGAAAGTTTGTTAAGAACTATGGGTCCATTGTGACACCACTTAATGACTTGACCTCCAAGAAAATGCCAAAGAAATTTCAGTGGACAGTAAGCTGTCAAAAAGCATTTGATGACCTGAAGCAGGCCATGTGCAGTGCACCTATTCTGAAAAGTCCAGACTACTCCAAAGAGTTCATTGTCCAGACAGATGCTTCTGAGTTGGGTGTGGGAGCTGTTCTTTCACAACTTAATATAGATGGTCAAGACCAGCCCATTGCTTTTATAAGTAGAAGGCTGACCCCTAGAGAGAAGCGTTGGTCAGCTATTGAGAGGGAGGCCTTTGCTGTGGTTTGGGCCCTGAAGAAGCTGAGGCCATACTTGTTTGGCACTCACTTCAAGATTCAGACAGACCATAAGCCCCTCTTGTGGCTAAATCAGATGAAGGGTGAAAATCCCAAACTTCTTAGGTGGTCCATTTCCCTACAGGGGATGGACTTCACAGTGGAACATAGACCTGGGACTGACCATGCCAATGTAGATGGACTCTCCAGATATTTCCACTTAGAACATGAAGACTCAACTGGTCAAGGTTAGTTTAATGTCTCTAAGTTTGGGGGGGGGGTTGTGTAGGAGAGTAGGGTCTGCTTTCTATGTTCACCCCCACTTTTTGCTTTTGCTTTACTGGTTTTCGACTTAGATGTGGCTGTGGGCCTGCTAATCAGACCCACAGCCCTGCTGTTCTCTCTCTAAATTGATACTATGTACTTTAGGTGCATAACCCATTTGGATAGGATCACCTTATTGGCCCCTGTACAGTGTACCTTAGGTACCCAGGGCATAGGTGTACCCTAGGCCTACCAGGGGCTGCAGCATGTATTATGCCACCCCTGGCCTGGCCTTCCATTATGACACAACTGGCTGATCACTCAGCTGGGGCAAGGTCGTGTAATCACCCCTTGCTTAGGTGTAGTATTCCTATACCTATCTTTCATATAGACACATGTGTACCTATCAGCCACTCCTATGACAGGCCTTAACAATCCTGGAGGCAGAGTGCTTGGTAACATGTGAGATGGTGCTCTAGCATGAGCTGAGCCTGTCTGCAGCTTTCGGAACCATGTCCTTATAGCTGTTCTATGATATAGCCTACCATATACTCTTAAAGTGCCTTATAATCTTAAACGGTTATGGTAACTATGGTTTGGCTGTATCAAAAACTGTTGTGTAAGGTGTCTAACACTTTGGAATAATACCCCCATCCCATTTCTGGGGATGAGGATATTATCCCTCCCTTCTAGAGGGAGAAGACATGTTGTAACCTACTTACCCGGTTAAAGTTAACCAGAGCCCCAGCATCACAAAATTGATGCTGCTGCCACGACACAAGTCTGACCTCCTGCTGCTGAGAGTGATCCCGGCAAGGGAGGCTTGGACAATAGGTTTCCTGCCTTGGGAGGTGCGAGCACCACCCCAGACAGGCCTTAGTGTATTGGGGCAGGGAGGGATGAATGAAACAAGACACTGCCTGGGGCACACAAGGTGTCCCATGCATAGTCCAGTTCAAACCGGTGCTGGGGCACACCAGCCCCAGTCCTGGCACGAAACTGGACAAAGGGAAGGGGGTGTAACCACCGCCCTCTGAGGTCCCACCCATAAGGCGTGACCTAGCAGGCAACCCAGCCCCCCAGATTTGGATAAGAGTGGTAGCTGGGCCTCAGGAGATTAGATTATCCTGAACCTGCAACTTGAACAGAAACTCTGGACCTTCGACATTCGACGAAAGAAGAAGACTGAAGAATCTCCCTTGTGGCCAAGGAGTAGCTACCCTGTGCAAACAGGCACCATCAAGAGACTACCCTTTGCTTTGCTGAAGTTCTACGAGGGACCGACTGCAGAGACCGACCAGAGCCTTGACTTCCAGACTTCTCCGACCCTGATCCACATCCACAGCCGAGCTGAGATCCGTGGAGGCGACGAGAGATGTGGGACCGGCTACATGGGAAAAGTGGCGAGTATCTTCCAGCGCAGCTTCTGAGGCACCCTCGAAGTTGTGCACCGGGGATTGAGAAGCCCCAACCCCAAGCACCATCTGCACCGAAGATCAGCCCCCCACACTCCACGAGTCCTGCGTGGGGCCCTTCTGCATTTTCCTGCTTGCCGCGTCTGTCCGGTTGCTTGCCCGTTGGCTAGCGGCCTTTGTGACGACACACCTTGAAATCTTCACCGCAGGTTTGGCTCCTCCAGACTGGCTCCCGCTTCCTTGCAAAAGAGAAGCACCCCAGACCTTCCTGGTCTGCACCAGAAGCAAGTCCTCCGTTCTTCGTGGGTTCCGCTTGCCAAGGCTTGGTGAGTCCTAGTTCGACTTCGACGCCGCCGACAGCAAGAGCCTTCATGGAACAGCTCGCCTCCTGGTCCTGGTCGTCCTCGACGTCTCCTGGTACCCGTGGCTGCAGCGACAAGCTTCACCCTTCACCTGCAATCTTCACGACATCGCCTGGTTCCTTCCTGGTTCCACGTGGTCACTGGCTAGTGACCATGACTCTGTCCCTTCTGCTTGCAGGTACCCTTCCTTCTTGATCCCGGCCTTGGGATCCACCGGACACTCTTCACTGACTGCCTGTTAGCAACTTTCCTTCAGGCATCCATAGAAGTCCACGACGAAACCCGACGCAAGTTCACACCTATGCACCCGCAGCCCGTGGGCTAGGTAACTTGGGTACTTCGGTGCTCACAAGGGTAGTGACTATCCTAGGGTCTAGTTTCCGAGTCTCGACTCTCTAGCTGCTTCAGAAGTGTCCTTAAACTGCTTAATTCAAAACTGTACTATTTCTATCGACTATACGCATTACGCGTGAGTGTTTCCACTCTGCACCTGAATCCCGTGGGCCTCCCACTTCCTAACTGTTGCTAGTGTAGTGTAGCCCCAGCGATTCCCTAGGCCTAGGCCTATCCTATTTCCGTGACAGTGGTCCTTATACCACTTCTTTAGTATATGGTTTGCGTGGCCCCTAGGGCCTAACTGTATTACTTACTTGTGTGACTTAATGTATGCTTAAATAAGACTGTGTTGTACTTACCTCTAATCTCATAAAGAGTGCTGAGGGTTTGACTAGAATAAATACACTTTATTTTATATATATATCTGTTGTGGTGTCCTTTCATTTGGTATTCAAGGGATTATATATGGTATCACAGCTGGCTTCACATGCCATTCAGAGTTTAGCCTAAGACTGCTCTTGTCCATGCTACCACTAGGATAGCTGGTCTATAAGGTTGACTTTACAACCAATCACCATAAGGGTTGTTTGGACTGGTACACTAGAACTAGTGACATCATACATCAGGCCAACTTCTCACACACAGCTACAAAAACACCCAATGTTCCAAAACTGTGGTGTTCTGTAGCACGTGTGAGAAGTTGGCCTGATATATGATGTCACTAGTTCTAGTGTACACCTTGTATCAGTCCAAACAACCCTTATGGTGATTGGTTGTAAAGTCAACCTTATAGACCAGCTATCCTAGTGGTAGCATGGACAAGAGCAGTCTTAGGCTAAACTCTGTATGGCATGAGAAGCCAGCTGTTATACCATTATAATCCCTTGAATACCAAATGAAAGGACACCACACCAGATATATATAAAATTAGAATGTATTTATTCTAACATATACCCTCAGCACTCTTTATGAGTTCAGAGATCTAAGCACAACAATTTCTTAAGTAGCATACTTTAAGTTACACAGGAAAAATACCCAGGGGCCACGCAAACCATATACTAAGAAAGTGGTAGAAGTACCACGTCACGAACAGGGAGTAGGCCTAGGGAATCGCTGGGGCTACACTACCCTACCAATAGTTAGGAAGTGGGAGGCCCACGGGAAGCGTGTGCAGTGTGGAAACACACACGCGGGTTACATTAAAGTCAATGGGAATGTAGCAATTAGAAATAGGAAGAATAAGGACACTTCCGAAGTAACGAGGACAAAGCAACTAAAGACTTAGACACTTGGATAGTCAATATCCACTGGAGCACCGGAGTACTCGCGTTTCCTCACCCACAGGAGACGGGTGCATAGGTGTGAAGATGTGTCGGGTGTCGTCGCTGGATCCTATGGATTCCTGAAGAACAGATGCTGGCAGGCGGCCAGGAGGAAGATGTCCGGTGGATCCAAGGGTGGATCTTGAAGGAAGAACACCTGCAAGCAGAGAGGACAAAGTCTGGGTCACTAGCCAGTGACCGTGTAGAACCAGGAAGGAACCAGGCGATGTCGTGCAGATCACAGGTGATGTCTTGAAGCTTGTCTCTGCAGCTGCGTGAACCAGGAGGCGTCAAGGACAACCAGAACCAGGGTACGAGCTGTCCCACGAAGGATCTTGCTGATGGCGGAGTCGACGTCCCGATTGGAGTCAACAAGCCTTGGCAAAGGCAACCCACGCGGAATGGGAAATTCGCTTCAGGTGCAGACCAGGAAGGTCTGAGGTGCTTCTCTTTCACAGGGAAGCAAGGGCCAGTCTGGAGGAGCCAAACCAGCAGTGGAAAGTTAAGGTTTCGTCGTCACTGAGGCTACTAGCCAACGGGCAAGCAACCGGACAGACGCGTCGAGCAGGAAAATGCAGAAGGGCCCCACGCAGAACTCGTGGAATGTGGAGGGCTGATCTTCGGTGCAGATGGTGCTCGGGGTTGGGGCTTCTCAATCCCCAAAGCACAACTTCGAGGGTGCCTCAGAAGCTGCGCTGGAACCTACTCGCCAATTTTCCTAGGGAGCCGGTCCCACGTCTCTCGTCGCCTCCACGGATCTCAGCTTGGCTGTGGATGTGGATCAGGGTCAGAGAAGTCTGGAGGTCAAGGCGCTGGTCGGGCTCTGCAGTCGGTTCCTCGTAGAACTTGGGCAAAGCAAACGGCAGGTCGCTGTTGGTGCCTGTTTGCACAGGGTGGCCACTCCTTGGCCACAAGGGAGATTCTTCAGTCTTCTTGTCGAATGTCGAAGGTCCAGAGTTTCGTGTCTAGTTTCAATTCCGGATAATCCAAAGTCCTAGGGACTCAGCTCCCACTCTTATACTAATATGGGGGGCTGGGTTACCTGCTAGGTCCCTCCTATGGGTGGGACCAGGGAGGGGGGTGGTTACACCCCCTTCCCTTTGTCCAGTTTCGCACCAGGACTGGGGCTGGAGTGCTCCAGCACCGGTTTGAACCGGACTATGCATGGGACACCTTGTGTGCCCCAGGCAGTGTCTCGTTTCTTTCATCCCTCCCTGCCCCCAATACACTAAGTCCTGTCTAGGGTGGTGCTAGCACCTCCCAAGCCAGGAAACCTATTGTCCAAGCCTCCCTCGCTGGAAGGACTCCCAGCAGCAGGAGGTCAGACTTGTGTCTGTGGCAGCAGCATCCATTTTGTGATGCTGGGGCTCTGGTTAACTTTAACCGGGTAGTAGGTCTTCAACATGTCTTCTCCCTCTAGAAGGGAGGAATACTATCCTCATCGCCAGAAATGGTGTGGGGGTAGTATTCCAAAGTGTTAGACACCTTACATGACATGTTTTGATAACGCCAAACCATAGTTACCATAACCGCGAGGATTATAAGGCACTTTGTTGGAAGGCGGACCTCGGGGGAGTCGGAGAGACCACCCAGGGGGGCCCCCACACTGTACGAAGTAGCCGAGCGCTGCTGAGAAGCCTCCTAGGAGAGGTCCTTCTCCTATACCGTACTAGCACAGTAACACCACCACACAGGACTCGAGGATGTTTATCAAGACGAGCAATTCTTTATCAGCATTTAGGAAGTTACGGTTATCGATATATACAAGGGGGGATCGAGGGATCCGCAAGAGTCTCAAAGTCTTTGGTAGGGACGGGGTAGCGGGACAGTCTTTGGTAGCAGCTGGGTACGAGGGTACCTTAGGCCCAGTTCTTGATCCTCAAGCTGGGGGGACTCTGGGTCTCGGAGGGGTCGAGCCGCGACGGCGTCAGCAGGGCTCTGGCGATCAGTTCGTGGAGCTGGAGCCGCGACTAGGTCAGCAGGGCTCTTAAGGTGTTTCAGTTCAGCTCGAGCTGCGACGACGTCAGCAGGGCTCTTAAGGTGTTTCAGTTCAGCTCGAGCCGCGACGACGTCAGCAGGGCTCTTAAGGTGTTTCAGTTCAGCTCGAGCCGCGACGACGTCAGCAGGGCTCTGGGGGAGGTTTCAGCGAGGTTGGGCCGCGACAGCGTCAGCAGGGCCCCGATGTTCCGTGAGGTTCCTTGTCTCAAAAGGGGGAGCCGCAACGCAGTCAGCAGGGCTCGTGGTATAGTGTCAAGCAAGAGTTCTTCTCCGTAGGGTCAGCCGCGATTCCATCAGCATGGCTCTTGACTCCGGGATACAACTACTGTCCCATTGCGGGGTTGCCCCAGATATAGGTCTGGAGCCCTTTGATGTCCGGACCCTTGCGCCTGGGGGGGCGGAGAGGCCGGGCTGGGAGAGGCGCCAGGCCCGGGGAGGCCGGAGGACGATCGCACCTAGGTGTTGAGGGACGGTGGGGGTCCCATCGAAACTCTCCTCCTCCGGGAGTGGTGAAGTGGCCATGCGGTGCCCCCTGGCCAGATCTTGGGGCCTCGATGTCGGGGCTTCGCTGGGGCCGAGGCCGGAGGGAGTCGGGCTGCGTGGGCTGGTGCGTGGAGCAAGCATGGGGGGGACCCCGAAGGGATGAGGGGTCCCTGTGCGGCCTGGAAAAGGGGGCCGCTGAGGCGGGTGTAGGAAAACGGGTACAATCCAAAGGGGGCCTCGAAGGGAGGAGGGGTCCCTGGCGGCCTGAGAGTGCAGCCCGTGTAGGCCGGTGCGGGGGACGAGCACAATCCAAGAGGGTTAAGACCACGCCACGAGGCCGGGTCCAACAGGCGTCCCCCCCAGCCGAAGGCAGGGAGAGTCACCCATTTCCTTGGGGGTTCTCCTCGTCGAGGCGGAAGAAGCGGGACAGGCCGTCGGCGTTGGCGTGGTCATTGCCGGGCCGGTGTTCAACAGAGAAGTCCATCCCTTGCAGCGAGATGGACCATCGCAGCAGCTTGGGGTTCTCGCCCCTCATTTGCATTAACCACCGCAAGGGCCGGTGGTCGGTCTGGACCCGGAAGTGGGTGCCGAAGAGATAGGGCCGGAGCTTTTTGAGGGCCCACACTACAGCGAAGGCCTCCCGCTCGATGGTGCTCCACCGCTGCTCCCGGGGCAGCAGCCGTCGGCTGATGAAGGCCACGGGTCTGTCGAGTCCCTCCGAATCTACCTGGGACAGGACGGCCCCAATTCCATATTCGGAGGCGTCCGTCTGCACCACGAACTCCTTGCTGTAGTCAGGGGCCTGTAGCACAGGGGCAGTGCACATCGCCGTTTTGAGAGTCTCGAAGGCCGTCTGGCAGCGGGGGGTCCAGTGTACCTTCTTGGGCTGTTTTTTTGACGTGAGCTCTGTGAGGGGGCCGACAATGCTCCCATAGTTTCTGATGAATCGCCGGTAGTACCCGGTGAGGCCCAGGAAGGCCCGGACAGCTGTCTGGGTGGTGGGGGGGTTCCCACGCCTGGATGGCATTAACTTTCGGTTGGAAGGGAGCCACCTGACCGCTCCCTACTTGATGGCCCAGATAGGTCACCGATCCTTGGCCTATCTGGCATTTGCTGGCCTTGATCGTGAGCCCGGCCCTTTGGAGGGGGGCCAGGACTGCTTTGAGGTGCCCCAGGTGCTCAGCCCAGTGGCTGCTGTATACGGCAATGTCATCCAAATAAGCCGCGCTGAAGGCCTCTAGCCCGGCCAGGACCTTGTTCACTAGTCTCTGGAAGGTGGCCGGGGCGTTCTTCATGCCGAAGGGCATCACCCGAAAGTGGTAGTGCCCATCAGGAGTGGAGAAAGCGGATCTCTCTTGGGCACCGGGGGTGAGCTGGATCTGCCAGTACCCGGCGGTGAGGTCAAAAGTGCTCAGGTAGCGGGCTGCCCCTAAGCGGTCGATGAGCTCGTCGGCCCGGGGAAGAGGATGGGCATCGGTCTTGGTAACAGCGTTCAGGGCCCGGTAGTCCACACAAAATCGTAGCTCCGGGGGGGTGCCTGGGGCGGCGGCCTTTGGCACCAGGACGACGGGACTGGCCCACGGGCTGTCGGAGGGCTCGATGACCCCGAGGGCCAGCATCTTCGCCACCTCAGCCTGGATGCAGGCCCGCACCGGTCGGGTACTCTGTAGGCTCTGTGTCGTACGGGGGGACTGTTCCCAGTGTCGACGTCGTGGACACACCATGGAGTCACCCCCGGAGTGAGGGAGAAGAGGGCCGCAAAGGGCTGCAACAGTTGCTGACAGTCGTGGTGCTGTTCCGGGGTCAGGGAGGAGGCGAGTTGGACGCCTTCGACGGTCCCGTCGTGGTCGCTGGTCCGCAGGAGGTCGGGTAGGGGCTCGGAGTCGCCTTCGCCTCCGTCGTCGGTCGCTAGCAGTAGGCTTAGTTCGGTCCAGGCAAAGTGGAGTTTGAGCCGGTTAGCGTGTAGAACCCGGAGGGGGTTCCGGGGAGACTCCATGTCGATCAGGTAGGTGACAGGGCTCTTCTTTTCCACCACCTTGAAGGGCCCGGTCCATTTGTCCTGGAGGGCGCAGGGGTCAACCGGTGACATGACCCAGACTTGCTGGCCCGGCTCAAACTCGATGGTAGAGGCGTTTTGATCGTACCATCTTTTCATGTCCTCTTGGCTGGCCTCGAGGTTGGCTTCGGCCAGGGCTCGGAACCTTCGTGTCTGGTTTCGTAGGGTCAGGAGGTATCTGTAGACATCGGGAGGGGCATCTCGGGGCTTCGTCTCCCAGCCCTCCTTGACCAGGCTGAGGGGTCCTCGGACTGGATGCCCGTACAACAATTCGAAAGGGCTGAATCCCAGGGACGTCTGCGGGACCTCCCGATAGGCAACCAGGAGGCACGGCAGCAGGACATCCCATCTCCGCCGTAGGGGTTCTTCCAGGCCCTTGATCATGCCTTTTAAGGTTCTGTTGAACCGCTCGACCAGTCCGTTCCCCTGAGGGTGGTATGGGGTGGTGAACTTGTACGTGACCCCACACTGCTGCCACAGGGACCGCATGTATTTAGAGATGAAGTTCGTACCTCGGTCGCTCACCACTTCTCGGGGGAACCCCACTCTCGAGAAGATCCCCATTAAGGCCCGGCCCACTACGGGGGCTGTCACAGTTCGAAGCGGGATGGCCTCAGGGTACCTGGTTGCGTGGTCTACGAGGACCAGGATGAAGCGGTGACCCAGGACGGTCCGGGGGTCCAGGGGCCCTACGATGTCTATTCCGACCCGTTCGAACGGGATGTTGACTGCTGGGAAGGGCTGGAGAGGGGCTTTGACCCGTCCCCCCGTCTTGCCGCTGGCTTGGCAGGTCTGGCAGGACCGGCAGTGGTTGTCCACGCCCTTCCGCATCCGGGGCCAGTAGAAGTGTGTCACCAGGCGGCTGTAGGTTTTGTCCTGCTCCAGGTGCCCGGCGAGGGGCACATCATGTGCCAGGTTAAGAAGGAACTCCCGGAATCGGAGGGGGACCACCGGCACTCGACTAGCCCCCAGTTCTGCAATCTTCTGCTCGCTGTACAGTAGTCCTTCGGACCAATAGACCCAGTGGGTTCCGGTCTGGTCACCGTTGGCCTGCGAGGCCGCTTCCTGCCGGACTCCTTCAAGGAAGGGGCAGGTCTTCTTTTCCTGCAAGAACTGTTCTCTGGTGGGGCCCCCGTCGTGGCGCCATTGGGCAAGCTCCGGGAGTGTGCCGAGAGAGGCGATCTCGTCCGGGGGGGGGCACCGTGGATCTGGCATCGGTGTCCGCTTCTTCCTCGCTGGAGGCAGGTGGTGGCACGGGCCCCTGGGGCTCGACGGTGTCGGCAGCCATGGACGAACGGGGGGCCTGGGCGGCCATGGACCGGGTGGTGGCGCAGGCCCATTCGGGTAGTCCTAGCATTCGGAGATGCTCTCGCCACTCCACTTGAGCCCAGGGGGAACTCTCGAGGTCGTTCCCCAGGAGGCAGTCCACTGGAGCGTCGTCGCGGACAGTCACCTTCAGCATGCCCGTCACCCCTCCCCATTCGAAGGGAATCTGGGCCATCTGGCACATGCTCTCGCTGTTGTCGGCCGTCCGGACGGGGCATAGCACATTCGGCAGGATCTGTTTGGGGGCCACCAGGTGGCAGCGGACAGCGGTGACACTGGCTCCGGTGTCACGGAGGGCTTCGGCCAGTCGTCCATTGATAGTGACCCACTGTTGGTACTTCTGGGTGTTGCTCGGGATGGGTGTTCGGGGCACCATTTCTCGGCTGCCCAGGCAGACCAGGGACATGGCCGCCGGCTCCCACTCAGTGGACTCCCCGTCGAGGGGTTCTTCCTCTTCCTCCCCTTCTCCCAGGGCGGCAGCCGCTAGTTGTCGGGGCGGGGGCCCGCTGGTCCCACTTCGTCGGTTCCGGGGGCAGGCAGGGTCGCTGGCATAGTGTCCTGGTTGTTGGCAGCCGTAGCAGGTTATCGTGGGCCGTGGTCCGGTTTTGGCTGGCGTCGTCCCTCTTCGGGCTAGGTTCGGGGAGGTGTGTTGCTGAGGCGGCCCCCGAGGCGGACTCCGGGGCGGCCCGGCTGGGATGTCTCGATTCCTGTTCGACCCTCCTCACCCGCCGCGCTGGCGGGGGGGTCCGGTGGGGTTTCACTGGTACTCCCCCATCGAGCTCCGGGGGACTCGGGTGTTGACCCATCGATCGGCCTCGGCGGCGAGCTTCCGCGGCTCGGTCAGCTTGCTGTCGAGGAGGTGTTGTCTTAGCTCCACGAAGCAGTTGTTGGAGAGGTGTTCCCAAATAATGAGGTCGACCAGCTGCCCGTAGGTGGTGACCTTGCTCCCCTTGATCCAACCTTCCAGGGCCCTGCTGAAAAAGTCAACGTACTCTACCTACGTGGTACCGGGGATTTTCTTGCAGTCTCTGAAACGCTGGCGGTACATTTCCGCGGTTAGTCTATAGCGGGTGAGCAGCGCCTCCTTCATATGGTCGTACGAGGTCATCACCTCTTCCGGGAGCTGGAGTAGGGTGTCTCGGCCCTCGCTAAGGAACCGACCCCATAGGCCGGCACCCCAATCCTTCCGGGGTACCCGATGGGAGGTCATGGCCACCTCGTACGCCTTAAACCACTGCTGGATGTCGTCGTTTTTATAGTACTCCTTGACGACATCTTTGGGCATATGGACCTTGGCTTCGGTGGGCGGCAGAGCGTCTCTATTGCCGGGGGTGCCGGTCTCCCCCTTCTGGGCCTTGAGCTCGAGTTCTTTGAGGCCCCGCTCGTGTTCGAGGGTCAGCCTTTTCTCCTCCAGCTCTCGATGCCGCTTCTTCTCCTCTATCGCCTCTTGTAGCCGTAGCTGTTCCATGGGCAATTTCTCTTCGGCCAGCAGGAGTTCGCCGTCCAGCCGAAGTCGTGCGAGCTCTAGCTCATGTGTCCGGACCTTCTCCCGCTCTCGTATTTCTTCCGCGGAGAGGCCGGTTTCCAGGCTGTTTCTCCCTCCGTTCGCTGGGGTCGGTGCTGGTGGCGTGGCTGCATTCAGGGGCAGGGGACCTTCACTCTGGGAGGGACCCGCCTCGGACTCTATCCAGGTTCTCAGGGCTTTCTGCATCTCTTCCTTGGTACCTAGGCCGGTGGTCGCAATGCCCTTGTCCTTGCAGAACTGTTTTAACTCTTTGTGCGTGTACTCTTCCAATCGTTCTGGTTGGAACTCCATGGTCGCGGTGGTTTCCTGGTTGCTCATGGTCTCTGTTCGTCTGGATGGATAGCGAGTGGGTTACTTGCTTGTACGATCTGCATTCGGCTCGGATCCCGTCGCTGGCCACCAAATGTTGGAAGGCGGACCTCGTGGGAGTCGGAGAGACCACCCAGGGGGGCCCCCACACTGTACGAAGTAGCCGAGCGCTGCTGAGAAGCCTCCTAGGAGAGGTCCTTCTCCTATACCGTACTAGCACAGTAACACCACCACACAGGACTCGAGGATGTTTATCAAGACGAGCAATTCTTTATCAGCATTTAGGAAGTTACGGTTATCGATATATACAAGGGGGGATCGAGGGATCCGCAAGAGTCTCAAAGTCTTTGGTAGGGACGGGGTAGCTGGACAGTCTTTGGTAGCAGCTGGGTACGAGGGTACCTTAGGCCCAGTTCTTGATCCTCAAGCTGGGGGGACTCTGGGTCTCGGAGGGGTCGAGCCGCGACGGCGTCAGCAGGGCTCTGGTGATCAGTTCGTGGAGCTGGAGCCGCGACTAGGTCAGCAGGGCTCTTAAGGTGTTTCAGTTCAGCTCGAGCCGCGACGACGTCAGCAGGGCTCTTAAGGTGTTTCAGTTCAGCTCGAGCCGCGACGACGTCAGCAGGGCTCTTAAGGTGTTTCAGTTCAGCTCGAGCCGCGACGACGTCAGCAGGGCTCTGGGGGAGGTTTCAGCGAGGTTGGGCCGCGACAGCGTCAGCAGGGCCACGATGTTCCGTGAGGTTCCTTGTCTCAATAAGGGGGAGCCGCGACGCAGTCAGCAGGGCTCGTGGTATAGTGTCAAGCAAGAGTTCTTCTCCGTAGGGTCAGCCGCGATTCCATCAGCATGGCTCTTGACTCCGGGATACAACTACTGTCCCATTGCGGGGTTGCCCCAGATATAGGTCTGGAGCCCTTTGATGTCCGGACCCTTGCGCCTGGGGGGGCGGAGAGGCCGGGCTGGGAGAGGCGCCAGGCCCGGGGAGGCCGGAGGACGATCGCACCTAGGTGTTGAGGGACGGTGGGGGTCCCATCGAAACTCTCCTCCTCCGGGAGTGGTGAAGTGGCCATGCGGTGCCCCCTGGCCAGATCTTGGTGCCTCGATGTCGGGGCTTCGCTGGGGCCGAGGCCGGAGGGAGCCGGGCTGCGTGGGCTGGTGCGTGGAGCAAGCATGGGGGGACCCCGAAGGGATGAGGGGTCCCTGTGCGGCCTGGAAAAGGGGGCCGCTGAGGCGGGTGTAGGAAAACGGGTACAATCCAAAGGGGGCCTCGAAGGGAGGAGGGGTCCCTGGCGGCCTGAGAGGGCGGCCCGTGTAGGCCGGTGCGGGGGACGAGCACAATCCAAGAGGGTTAAGACCACGCCACGAGGCTGGGTCCAACACACTTTAAGAGTATATGGTAGGCGATATCATAGAACAGCTATAAGGACATGGTTCCGAAAGCTGCAGACAGGCTCAGCTCATGCTAGAGCACCATCTCACATGTTACCAAGCACTCTGCCCTCAGGATTGTTAAGGCCTGCCATAGGAGTGACTGAAAGGTACCCATGTGTCTATATATAAGGCAGGTATAGGGATACTATACCTAAGCAAGGGGTGATTACACGACCTTGCCCCAGCTGAGTGATCAGCCAGTTGTGTCATGATGGGAGGCCAGCCAGGGGTGGCATAATACATGCTGCAGCCCCTGGTAGGCCTAGGGTGCACCTATGCCCTGGGTACCCAAGGTACACTGTACAGGGCCCTATAAGGTGATCCTTACCACTTTGGTTATGTACCTAAAGTACATAGTGTGAATTTAGAGAGAGAACAGCTGGGCTGTGGGTCTGATTAGCAGGCCCACAGCCACATCTAAGTCGAAAACCAGTGAAGCAAAAGCAAAAAGTGGGGTGACCATAGGCAGCAGACCCTACTCTCCTACACAACCCCCCCCCCCAAACTTAGGGACATTAAACTAACCTTGACCAGTTGAGTCTTCATGTTCTAAGTGGAAATATCTGGAGAGTCCATCTGCATTGGCATGGTCAGTCCCAGGTCGATGTTCCACTGTGAAGTCCATCCCCTGTAGGGAAATGGACCACCTAAGAAGTTTGGGATTTTCACCCTTCATCTGATTTAGCCACAAGAGGGGCTTATGGTCTGTCTGAATCTTGAAGTGAGTGCCAAACAAGTATGGCCTCAGCTTCTTCAGGGCCCAAACCACAGCAAAGGCCTCCCTCTCAATAGCTGACCAACGCTTCTCTCTAGGGGTCAGCCTTCTACTTATAAAAACAATGGGCTGGTCTTGACCATCTATATTAAGTTGTGAAAGAACAGCTCCCACACCCAACTCAGAAGCATCTGTCTGGACAATGAACTCTTTGGAGTAGTCTGGACTTTTCAGAATAGGTGCACTGCACATGGCCTGCTTCAGGTCATCAAATGCTTTTTGACAGCTTACTGTCCACTGAACTTTCTTTGGCATCTTCTTGGAGGTCAAGCCATTAAGTGGTGTCACAATGGACCCATAGTTCTTAACAAACTTTCTGTAGTACCCAGTCAGGCCCAAGAAAGCTCTGACCTGAGTCTGGGTAGTTGGAGGAGTCCAGTCCTTTATGGTCTGGATCTTGCTCTCCAGGGGTGGAACCTGACCCCCACCGACTAGGTGGCCCAGGTATACAACCTTGCTCTGCCCTATCTGGCACTTAGTGGCCTTGATAGTGAGGCCTGCCTTTTGCAGGGCCTCTAAAACATTCCTCAGGTGGACCAGGTGATCCTCCCAGGTGGAGCTAAAGACAGCAATATCATCAAGAAAAGCTGCACAGTAGTCATCCAACCCAGTAAGGACTTGATTCACCAACCTTTGGAAAGTGGCAGGTGCATTCTTCAAACCAAAGGGCATTACCACAAATTGATAATATCCTCCTGGGGTCGAGAAAGCAGTTTTGGCCTCTGCATTCTCAGCTAGTCTGATCTGCCAGTAGCCTGCTGTCAGGTCAAATGTGCTCAAAAACTTAGCAGCTGCCAGTCTGTCAATGAGCTCATCTGCCCTATGTATTGGGTGGGCATCTGTCCTAGTGACAGCATTGAGACCTCTGTAGTCCACGCAAAACCTCATCTCTCTCTTACCATCTTGGGTGTGAGGTTTTGGCACCAGAACTACAGGACTAGCCCAAGGGCTCTCTGAAGGTTCAATGACTCCCAGCTCCAACATCTTTTGTACCTGAACTTTTATGCAGTCTCTGACATGGTCAGGTTGCCTGTAGATTTTACTCTTCACAGGCAGACTGTCACCAGTGTCCACCTCATGGGTGCACCAGTTTGTCGGACTTGGGGTCAGAGAGAACATATGTCTGTAGGATTGCAGAACTTGTCTGCAGTCCTGTTGCTGATGGACAGTGAGGCTGTCAGAAAAGACCACACCATCAACTGAGCCATCATCAGGGTTCTGAGTCAACAGGTCTGGGAGAGGGTCACTCTCTTCCTCCTGCCCCTCATCTGTAGCCATGAGTAAGCCAATGTCTGTCCTGTCAACATATGCCTTCAATCTGTTGACATGAAGCACCCTGTGCGGGCTTCTGGGAGTCCCAAGGTCCACCAAGTAGGTGACTTCTTCCTTTTTCTCAACAATAGTGTGGGGTCCAGACCATTTGTCTTGGAGTGCTGCTGGGGCCACTGGCTTCAACACCCAAACTTTCTGCCCTGGCTGGTAAACATTCAGCACAGCCTTTTGGTCATGCCAAGCTTTTTGGAGTTCTTGGCTTGCCTCAAGGTTTTTAGAAGCCTTCTTCATATACTCTGCCATCCTGGAGCGGAGACCAACTAGATAATCCACTATATCAAGTTTGGGTTGTCTGAGAGGTCTCTCCCATCCTTCCCTTACTAAACATAGGGGTCCTCTTACAGGATGCCCAAACAAAAGCTCAAAAGGGCTGTAGCCAACCCCCTTTTGTGGGACCTCTCTGTAAGCAAACAGAAGGCAGGGTAAAAGGATGTCCCATCTTCGCCTAAGCTTGTCTGGTAAACCTTTTATCATTCCCTTTAGGGTCTTGTTGAATCTCTCAACAAGCCCATTGCACTGTGGGTGATAGGGTGTGGTGAACTTGTAGTTCACACCACACTCCTTCCACATTGCAGTCAAATATCCTGACATGAAGTTGGCACCTCTGTCAGAAATGACCTCCTTTGGAAAGCCCACTCTGGAGAATACTCCAAGTAGGGCCCTTGCAACAACAGGAGCTGTTGTGGTCCTTAGGGGAATAGCTTCTGGATACCTGGTGGCATGGTCCACTATCACCAGTATGAATCTGTGCCCAGATGCTGTTTGTGGGTCCATTGGTCCTACAATATCTATGCCCACTCTTTCAAAGGGAACCCCCACCACAGGTAGTGGTATGAGGGGGCCTTTGTGGTGCCACCTGATTTGCCACTGGCTTGGCAGGTGACACAGGAGCGACAAAACTCCTTGGTATCTTCTGACATGTGAGACCAGTGAAAGTGAGGGACAAGCCTGTCCCAAGTCTTGTTCTGGCCTAAGTGTCCTGCAAGGGGAATATCATGGGCCAAGGTAAGAAGGAAGCCTCTGAACTTCAGTGGTATGACCAACCTCCTGGATGCACCAGGCTTGGGGTCTCTAGCCTCTGAATACAGCAGCCCTTCATCCCAATACACTCTATGGGTACCTTGAGCATTCCCTGCAGCCTCAGCAGCAGCCTGCTGTCTGAGGGGTTCCAGAGAGGGGCAGTCTAATTGTGCCTGCCTCAGATCTGCCCTTGAAGGTCCCCCTGTCCCAAGAAACTCAACCTGATCAGGTTCAAGTTCTTCTAGGACAGTTCCTTCAGGGCTCTCAGAATCATCCTCCTGTGAGGGCTGATCCACTACTTGAGGCAGGGGGGAAGGCACAGCCTTTACCCTACTGCTCTTTCTCTTGGTTTGTGACTGGTCCATAGTTCCAGGATCCAGCACTTGTTCAGTGGTGCACTTTTTGGCCTGTGTCCTGGTCACAGCAAGGACATGTGCATCAATCCCCAGCATTTCTGCATGGGTCCTATACTCCACTGCCCAGTAAACACTCTACAGGAAGGTCTGAACTAACAACAACTTTCTTGAGGCCAGTTACCCCTCCCCAGGAGAAGTTAACAATTGCCACACTATGGGAGGTAGTGGCATTGCTAGCGTTGGTCACTAGGTAGTTCTCACCTAGTATGATCTGTCCAGGGTCCACAAAGGCAGGTGTCACCATTGTGACACTAGCCCCAGTGTCCCTGTAGGCCTGAGCCATTCTTTGGTTGATAAAAGGAGTCTGTCTGTACTTGCCCAGGTTACTGGGGCCTATAGTAGAGGACAAAGCTATGTCCCCATCACAGATCAGAACAGCCTGAGTAGGTATCCTGACTAGGCCAGAATCCTCCTCAGTTCCCAGGGTTAACCCTACTACACCCTTTTGCTGGGAACCACCACTTACAGCTGAACTAGGGGGTACAGTTGCCTTAGGGGCAATGGTGGCTGGGGGCTTATCCTTTTTGGTGCACTCACTAAACCAATGTGAGTTGGACTTACAATAGTTGCACCATGGTTTCTTTTGGCCATCTTTCTTTGTATCCTTTTTGAGACCACCCTCCCCCTGAGCCTTTTGGGGGCCTGGTGAAGACTTCTGGTCTTTTTGTTTCTGATCATTACCCTTCTGGTCTGCCTTTTTCTGATCACCGCCCTGGTTCTGGTTTTTCTGCTTAACTCTAGTCCTGACCCATCTATCTGCCTTCTTTCCCAATTTTTGGGGAGAAGTCAGATCAGAATCAATCAGGTGTTGATGCAGTAGCTGGTTTTGACAGTTGTTAAGGATTTGTTCTCTCATGATCAAATTATACAATCCTGTATAGTCCTTAACCTTACTTCCCACTAGCCAGCCTTCCAGAGCCTTAGTGGCACAATCTACAAAGTCAGTCCAGTCCTGAGTCTGTGTCTTCTGGGTATCCCTGAACAACAACCTGTATTGTTCAGTGGTTAGGCCAAACCCATCAATTAGAGCACTCTTCAGGACAGTGTAATTATCTGCATCCTCATCACTAACTGTGAGGAGCTTGTCTCTACCTTTCTCAGAGAAGGAGAGCCACAAGATAGCTGCCCACTGACTTTGGGGTACCTGCTGTACTTTGCAAGCTCTCTCCAAAGCAGTTATCCATTTGTGGATGTCATCCCCACACTTGTAGGGAGGGACAATCTTGCTCAGGTTTCTATTATCAAAGGTCCTGTCTCTATCCTTAGGGATATTGCTGCCACCAGTGGGTTCTAACCCACTTAACTTTTGCTCTCTAGCCAGAGCAAGCTTCTCCTTGGCAAGGGCAAGTTCTTCTCTCTCAATCCTTAGAATAGCTTCCCTCATTCTTGATTCATGCTCTTTTCTCTGGGGGGAAGTCATTCCCCTGTGAGAAGAGGCATTAGAGATGCTAGAGACATGGGAGTGGATGGATTCCATTGAAGGGGATCTGTCTCTCCTGCTTCTCTGGTTAAGCCCACTTGGGGGTCTGTATGGGGGGACCCCATGCAGACTCCCATGTAAGCTTAAGTTAGCCTGGCTAAGTCTTCTAACTCTGACCTGGCTGTCTACCTCCTCATCTGAAGTCCCATCTGACTCATCTGTAGCGGGTAGACCCTCCCCTGTACCTAGGGTACCAGCCTGGGAGGCCCTAAGAGCATCATACTCCTCTAGGATCTCTACTAGCTGAAGGAGGGTAGGGTTTGCACCCTGTTTTAACTTTCTGGAGGTACACAATTGTCTCATCTCCTGAAAAGTTAGGGTATCATATCTAGAGGGGATCTTTCTAAGACCTGTCCCTCCTGAGAGAGAATCTACTAGATCTCCTCCCAGAGACATGATCTAGTGAGGGTGTGGTGTGTGCACCTACCTACACTAGTTGTATCTACTAAACCTCTCTAGTAGTTGTAGTCAGGGTTTGCTAGGCCCTTCAACCTACAACAACTAAGTCCAGTAGGACTTAAGTATTTATAATCTATGTTATATGTACCTAAACAATATCTGTGTGATCTTTCAATTTAGTATCTCAAGATTACAATGGTATTACAACAGCAAGCTCAGATCCCACCGCTGCCACCAATGTGAGAAGTTGGCCTGATGTATGATGTCACTAGTTCTAGTGTACACCTTATATCAGTCCAAACAACCCTTATGGTGATTGGTTGTAAAGTCAACCTTATAGACCAGCTATCCTAGTGGTAGCATGGACAAGAGCAGTCTTAGGCTAAACTCTGGATGGCATGTGAAGCCAGCTGTTATACCATATATAATCCCTTGAATACCAAATGAAAGGACACCACAACAAATATATATATAAAATAAAGTGTATTTATTCTAGTCAAACCCTCAGCACTCTTTATGAGATTCAAGGTAAGTACAACACAGTCTTATTCAAGCATACATTAAGTCACACAGGTAAGTAATACCCTAGGGGCCACGCAAACCATATACTAAAGAAGTGGTATAAGGACCACTGTCACGGAAATAGGATAGGCCTAGGCCTAGGGAATCGCTGGGGCTACACTACACTACCCAAGGTTAGGAAGTGGGAGGCCCACGGGATTCAGGTGCAGAGTGGAAACATTCACGCGTAATGTGTATAATCGATAGAAATAGTACAGTTCTGAAATAAGCAGTTTTAGGACACTTCTGGTATAGCTAGAAAGTCGAGACTCGGAAACTAGACCCTAGGATAGTCAATACCCTTGTGAGCACCGAAGTACCCAAGTTACCTAGCCCACGGGCTGCGGGTGCATAGGTGTGAACTTGCGTCGGGTTTCGTCGTGGACTTCTATGGATGCCTGAAGGAAAGTTGCTGACAGGCAGTCAGTGCAGAGTGTCCGGTGGATCCCAAGGCCGGGATCAAGAAGGAAGGGTACCTGCAAGCAGAAGGGACAGAGTCAAGGTCACTAGCCAGTGACCACGTGGAACCAGGAAGGAACCAGGCGATGTCGTGAAGATTGCAGGTGAAGAGGTGAAGCTTGTCGCAGCAGCCACGGGTACCAGGAGACGTCGAGGACGACCAGGACCAGGAGGCGAGCTGTCCCACGAAGGCTCTTGCTGTCGGCGGCGTCGAAGTCGAACTAGGACTCACCAAGCCTTGGCAAGCGGAACCCACGAAGAATGGAGGACTTGCTTCTGGTGCAGACCAGGAAGGTCTGGGGTGCTTCTCTTTTGCAGAGGAGCGGGAGCCAGTCTGGAGGAGCCAAACCAGCAGTGAAGATTCAAAGGTGTGTCGTCGCAAAGGCTGCTAGCCAACGGGCAAGCAACCGGACAGACGCGGCAAGCAGGAAAATGCAGAAGGGCCCCACGCAGGACTCGTGGAGTGTGGGGGGCTGATCTTCGGTGCAGATGGTGCTTGGGGTTGGGGCTTCTCAATCCCCGGTGCACAACTTCGAGGGTACCTCAGAAGCTGCGCTGGAAGATACTCGCCACTTTTCCCAGGTAGCCGGTCCCACGTCTCACATCGCCTCCACGGATCTCAGCTCGGCTGTGAATGTGGATCAGGGTCGGAGAAGTCTGGAAGTCAAGGCTCTGGTCGGGCTCTGCAGTCGGTCCTTCGTAGAACTTCAGCAAAGCAAAGGGTAAGTCTCTTGATGGTGCCTGTTTGCACAGGGTAGCCACTCCTTGGCCACATGGGAGATTCTTCAGTCTTCTTCTTTCGTCGAATGTCGAAGGTCCAGAGTTTCTGTTCAAGTTGCAGGTTCAGGATAATCTAATCTCCTGGGGCCCAGCTACCACTCTTATACTAATCTGGGGGGCTGGCTTGCCTGCTAGGTCACGCCTTATGGGTGGGACCTGGGAGGTGGGTGTGACCACTGCGCCTTCCGGCCTGGTCACCCCCACGCTCCTGTGCCTGTGCCTGCTCCCGCAGCCCCAGCCTCCCGAGGGCCGCCGAGCCCACACCAGCCTCCCGCAGCCCCAGCCACCCGAGGGCCGCCAAGCCCGCTCCAGCTTTCCCGCCGCCCCAGCCCCCCCGCCAGCCGATTGGCTCGCGCTCCCGCCTCCCCGCAGACCCTCCCGACCGGCTCCCTTCTTAAGGGGAGCCTGACCAGAACCAGGGAGTCACCACTGCGCCTTCCGGCCTGGTCACCCCCACGCTCCTGTGCCTGTGCCTGCTCCCGCAGCCCCAGCCTCCCGAGGGCCGCCGAGCCCACACCAGCCTCCCGCAGCCCCAGCCACCCGAGGGCCGCCAAGCCCGCTCCAGCTTTCCCGCCGCCCCAGCCCGTGGCCCCGCCCCCCCACCAGCCGATTGGCTCGCGCTCCCGCCTCCCCGCAGACCCTCCCGACCGGCTCCCTTCTTAAGGGGAGCCTGACCAGAACCAGGGAGTGACCACTGCGCCTTCCGGCCGGGTCACCCCCACGCTCCTGTGCCTGCTCCCGCAGCCCCAGCCTCCCGAGGGCAGCCGAGCCCACACCAGCCTCCCGCAGCCCCAGCCACCCGAGGGCCGCCAAGCCCGCTCCAGCTTTCCCGCCGCCCCAGCCCGTGGCCCCGCCCCCCCGCCAGCCGATTGGCTCGCGCTCCCGCCTCCCCGCAGACCCTCCCGACCGGCTCCCTTCTTAAGGGGAGCCTGACCAGAACCAGGGAGTCACCACTGCGCCTTCCGGCCTGGTCACCCCCACGCTCCTGTGCCTGTGCCTGCTCCCGCAGCCCCAGCCTCCCGAGGGCCGCCGAGCCCACACCAGCCTCCCGCAGCCCCAGCCACCCAAGGGCCGCCAAGCCCGCTCCAGCTTTCCCGCCGCCCCAGCCCGTGGCCCGGCCCCCCGCCAGCCGATTGGCTTGCGCTCCCGCCTCCCTGCAGACCCTCCCGACCGGCTCCCTTCTTAAGGGGAGCCTGACCAGAACCAGGGAGTGACCACTGTGCCTTCCAGCCTGGTCACCCCCACGCTCCTGTGCCTGTGCCTGCTCCCGCAGCCCCAGCCTCCCGAGGGCCGCCGAGCCCACACCAGCCTCCCGCAGCCCCAGCCACCCGAGGGCCGCCAAGCCCGCTCCAGCTTTCCCGCCGCCCCAGCCCGTGGCCCCGCCCCCCGCCAGCCGATTGGCTCGCGCTCCCGCCTCCCCGCAGACCCTCCCGACCGGCTCCCTTCTTAAGGGGAGCCTGACCAGAACCAGGGAGTGACCACTGCGCCTTCCAGCCTGGTCACCCCCACGCTCCTGTGCCTGTGCCTGCTCCCGCAGCCCCAGCCTCCCGAGGGCCGCCGAGCCCACACCAGCCTCCCGCAGCCCCAGCCACCCGAGGGCCGCCAAGCCCGCTCCAGCTTTCCCGCCGCCCCAGCCCGTGGCCCCGCCCCCCCGCCAGCCAATTGGCTCGCGCTCCCGCCTCCCCGCAGACCCTCCCGACCGGCTCTCTTCTTAAGGGGAGCCTGACCAGAACCAGGGAGTGACCACTGCGCCTTCCGGCCTGGTCACCCCAACGCTCCTGTGCCTGCTCCCGCAGCCCCAGCCTCCCGAGGGCCGCCGAGCCCACACCAGCCTCACGCAGCCCCAGCCACCCGAGGGCCGCCAAGCCCGCTCCAGCTTTCCCGCCGCCCCAGCCCGTGGCCCCGCCCCCCCCGCCAGCCGATTGGCTCGCGCTCCCGCCTCCCCGCAGACCCTCTCGACCGGCTCCCTTCTTATGACGTCCCCAGAGCGACCGCGCAGCGGACGCGCGCAGCGGGAGCACCGATTGAGCGCCGAAGGTGCGCCAAAGGTAAGCCCGTCTACGCCCGTCCGCGCCAGGACCCCTGGCCCCCGCAGACCCCAGCCCACCCGCCGGACGTACGACGCCGCCACCCTCAACGCACTCAACGCCGGCCGAAGTCCAGGATGCTACCGAGCCACCCCGAGACGCACCCACGGACCCTTCTGCTGCAACTCCTGCAAGTTCACCTGCATCCGGACCTGCACTACTCCAGCACCAACCAAGACCAAGACGAGCAACAGCAGCAGCCACCTGAAATGCATCCTGCTCAACACCCGCTCCGTCCACAGACACGCCGTCGAGCTCTGGAACCTGCTCGACACCACAGCCCCAGACGTCGCCTTCCTCACGGAAACCTGGATGAACGCCTCCTCAACGCCCGACATTGCCATCGCCATCCCAGACGGCTACAAGATCATCCGAAGGGACCGCATCAACCACACCGGAGGAGGCCTCGCCATCATCCACAGGAACACCATCTGCATCATGACCAACACCGACGACACCCTCGCACCCGCCGAGCACCTGCACTTCCAGGTCCACATCAACCCCAAGACCACCCTCAGAGGCACCCTCATCTACAGACCCCCGGGACCACGCACACAATTCAGCAAAGACATCGCCGACTTCATCAGCCCGCACGCCCTCCCCTCCGCTGACTACATCCTCCTCGGGGACCTCAACTTCCACCTGGAGAACAACAACGACCGCAACACCACCACCCTGCTGGACAACCTCGCCAACCTCGGACTCAAGCAGCTGGTCACCACCCCCACCCACTACGCCGGACACACACTCGACCCCGTCTTCTCATCCAGCAAGGACATCGCCTTCAGCCACGCCACCGGACTCCACTGGACGGACCACAGCTGCGTCCACTTCAGCTTCAGAAGGACCACGATCCACCACCACCAGCAACAGGTTGCACGCAGAAGCTGGAACAAGATCACAGCCGACCAGCTCGCGACCGCCCTGAGCAAGAACCCACCCACCAGCGCAACGAACCCCAGCCAAGCGGCCACCAACCTCACGAAGTGGATCAGCGACTGCGCAGACGACCTCGCCCCTCTGAAGACCCCGACTAGCAGACCTGGTAGCAAGAAAGCCCCATGGTTCACCGACGAACTCAAGAGCTCCAAGAAGAACTGCCGAGCCCTCGAGAGAACCTGGCGCAGAGACCCAACACCGGACAACATGACTGCCCTCAAGCTCGCCACCCGAAAACACCACCAACTCATCCACGCCACCAAGAAAACCGCATTCAAGGAACGACTGGACAACAACGCACACAACAGCAAGTAATTCTTCAACATCGTCAAAGAGCTCTCCAACCCCAACGCCGGTAACAACGACATCACCCCTTCACAAGACCTCTGCAACTCCCTCGCCTCCTACTTCCACAACAAGATCGCGGACATACACAACAGCTTCAGCACTCAACCGACGCACGCCACGACCGAACCACCGCCCCCCACCACCACCCTCCGCGCCTGGACCCCGATCAGCACCGAAGACACCGTCCGCACGATGAACTCCATCCACTCCGGATCTCCTACCGACCCCTGCCCTCACCACGTCTTCAACAAGGCCGACGCTGTCATCGCACCCCACCTGCGGGACATCATCAACACCTCCTTCGACACCGCTACCTTCCCGGAGAGCTGGAAGCACGCCGAACTCAGCGCTCTACTAAAGAAGCCATCAGCCGACTCCACCGACCTCAAGAACGACCGCCCCATCTCGCTGCTCCCGTTTCCTGCAAAAGTCATCGAGAAGACCGTCAACAAGCAGCTGGCCGCCTTCCTCGAGACGAACGGATCCCTCGACCTCTCGCAGTCTGGCTTCCGGGCCAACCACAGCACCGAGACCGCCCTGATCGCAGCCACCGATGACATCCGAGCTCTGCTTGACAACGGAGAAACAGCGGCCCTCATCCTCCTAGACCTCTCCGCGGCCTTCGACACTGTCTGCCACCGTACACTAGTGCAGCGACTCAGCAACGTCGGAATCCAGGAGAAGGCACTGGAGTGGATCATCTCCTTCCTCGCCGGAAGGACACAGAGAGTCCGCCTCCCCCCGTTCAGATCTGAAGCCACCGAAGTCATCTGCGGCGTTCCTCAAGGCTCCTCGCTCAGTCCAACCCTCTTCAACGTGTACATGAGCCCCCTCGCAGACATCGCACGCCAGCACAACCTCAACATCATCTCCTACGCCGACGACACCCAGCTGATTCTCTCCCTCACCAACGACCCCGCCACCGCCAGAGCCAACCTCCACGAAGGGATGAAAGAGGTAGCCGAATGGATGAAGAACAGCCGCCTGAAACTGAACTCGGACAAGACGGAAGTCCTCATCCTGGGATCCTCACCCTCCGCCTGGGACGACTCCTGGTGGCCCCCCGCCCTAGGCAGCGCACCCAAACCAACAGACCACGCACGCAACCTGGGCTTCATCCTGGACTCCACCCTCTCCATGACCAGACAAGTCAACGCAGTCTCCTCGTCGTGCTTCAACATCCTGCGCATGCTACGAAAGATCTTCCGGTGGACCAGGAAGACGGTCACCCAGGCCCTCGTCACCAGCTGTCTGGACTACGGCAACTCCCTCTACGCCGGAACCACCGCCAAACTCCAGAAAGGACTTCAGCGGATCCAGAACGCCTCAGCACGACTCATCCTGGACATCCCCCGTCGCAGCCACATCTCCGGACACCTGAGAGACCTGCACTGGCTCCCGGTCACCAAGAGAATCACCTTCCGTCTCCTCACCCACGCACACAAAGCCCTACACAACCAAGGCCCAGGATACCTCAACAGCCGCCTCAACTTCTACGCTCCCAAACGCCAGCTTCGATCGACCGGCCACGCCCTTGCCACCGTCCCCCGTATCCGAAGAGCCACCACAGGGGGACGGTCCTTCTCCTTCCTCGCCGCCAGGACGTGGAACTCCCTCCCGACCCACCTCCGCCTGACCCAGGACCACCTCGCCTTCAGGAAGCAACTCAAGACCTGGCTGTTCGAGCAGTAGCGGACCCCCCTCCCCTAGCGCCTTGAGACCCTCTGGGTGAGTAGTGCGCTCTATAAATGCTTTGATTGATTGATTGATTGATTGATTCCCTTTGTCCAGTTTCGTGCCAGGGCTGGTGTGCCCCAGCACCGGTTTGAACTGGACTATGCATGGGACACCTTGTGTGCCCCAGGCAGTGTCTCGTTTCATTCATCCCTCCCTGCCCCAATACACTAAGGCCTGTCTGGGGTGGTGTTCGCACCTCCCAAGGCAGGAAACCTATTGTCCAAGCCTCCCGCGCCGGGATCACTCCCAGCAGCAGGAGGTCAGACTTGTGTTGTGGCAGCAGCATCCATTTTGTGATGCTGGGGCTCTGGTTAACTTTAACCGGGTAAGTAGGTTTCAACATGTCTTCTCCCTCTAGAAGGGAGGGATAATATCCTCATCCCCAGAAATGGTATGGGGGTATTATTCCAAAGTGTTAGACACCTTACACGACATGTTTCGATAAAGCCAAACCATAGTTACCATAACCGTTTAAGATTATAAGGCACTTTAAGAGTATATGGTAGGCTATATCATAGAACAGCTGTAAGGACATGGTTCCGAAAGCTGCAGACAGGCTCAGCTCATGCTAGAGCACCATCTCACATGTTACCAAGCACTCTGCCTCCAGGATTGTTAAGGCCTGCCATAGGAGTGGCTGATAGGTACACATGTGTCTATATATAGGATAGGTATAGGAATACTACACCTAAGCAAGGGGTGATTACACGACCTTGCCCCAGCTGAGTGATCAGCCAGTTGTGTCATAATGGAAGGCCAGGCCAGGGGTGGCATAATACATGCTGCAGCCCCTGGTAGGGCTAGGATGGATGTATGACGTTACAACGCACACTTTTACAACGCATGCACTTACAACGCATTTTTTACAACGCATAATCCATTACAACGCATGACATTACAACGCATGACACTACAACGCATTTTTAAAAACTACCTTTACAACGCATTTCCATTACAACGCATACTACCTTTACAACGCATACCATTACAACGCATAATATTAAATTGCATTTAAGGTAAGTATTAGATAGTATAGGGGTAAAAGTTACTTTTCTAACTCCAGGGGGTGCAACAGTAGGGTAAGTGTTGGATAGTATAGGGGTGAAAATTACTATTCTAACTCCAGGGGGTGCAACAGTAGGGTAAGTGTTGGATAGTATATGGGTAAAAATTACTATTCTAACTCCAGGGGGTGCAACAGTAGGGTAAGTGTTGGATAGTGTAGTGTAATATTATGCGTTGTAATGGTATGCGTTGTAATGGTAGTATGCGTTGTAATGGAATGCGTTGTAAAGGTAGTTTTTAAAAATGCGTTGTAGTGTCATGCGTTGTAATGTCATGCGTTGTAATGGATTATGCGTTGTAAAAAATGCGTTGTAAAGGTAGTGCGTTGTAAAAGTTGCGTTGTAAAGGTTGTTCCCCGCTTAGGATACACCTATGCCCTGGGTACCTAAGGTACACTGTACAGGGGCCAATAAGGTGATCCTATCCAAATGGGTTATGCACCTAAAGTACACAGTATCAATTTAGAGAGAGAACAGCAGGGCTGTGGGTCTGATTAGCAGGCCCACAGCCACATCTAAGTCGAAAACCAGTAAAGCAAAAGCAAAAAGTGGGGGTGAACATAGAAAGCAGACCCTACTCTCCTACAGTTGTCTCCGCATTTTCCACAACACTCGAGGAATCAGAGGGATCGGCGGAAAAGCGTAGGCAAATATCTTGCACCAGTCCATCGAAAGGGCATTTCCGCGCGACCCTCTGTGGGGAAGCCAACTTGCTTAAGACTGGCATTTGCTGTTCTGTCGAGTTCAAAGAGATCAAGGTTCGGGCGACCCCAAAGGCTGAAGACAAAGTCTAGAGTCGGCTGGTGCAATTCCCACTCGTGGGTCGATGACGTTGACCGACTGAGTGCGTCCGCGAGAATGTTGGAAATGCCGGGCAGGTGGACTGCAGTGAGCGTGATCCTATGGAGTATGGCCCAATCCCAGATCTTCTGAGCCAGCTGGGAAAGCAGCGGAGATTTTGACCCACCCTGCTTGTTCAGGTAGTGCATGCTGGTGGTGTTGTCCGTCTGAATGAGCACTGACTCCCCTTGAAGCTGGAGCCGGAAGGATTTGAGCGCAAGAAAATGACCATCAGTTCCAGTCTGTTGATGGGCCAGGAACGTTGAGACAGAGTCCATTTACCCTTGATGGACAGATCTTGAAGGTGCCCGCCCCACCCTTCCAGGGAGGCATCCGTGGTCAGAACGAGTTCCGGGGCTGTCGCCAGAAAAGAAGTTCCAGCTGCGATGTTGCGAGGACGTGTCCACCAGTGCAGAGCTTGAGCCATGCGAGCGGTTACGAAGATCCGGTCGCTGAAAGAACCGGAGACCTGACGCCATTGCTTGTCTAGTTCCTCTTGAATGGGACGACTCTTCAGTCTGCAATGTGGGATCAAAGAAATGCAGGAGGACGCCATCCCCAGAAAGGACTTCAATATGCGGACTGAAACGGACCGCTTTGATCTGATGGAAGCTGCGAGCTGCAGGATCCGTGTTTGCCGATCGGTGGAGGCGAAAGCCATGGCCATGGAGGTATTGATGGTAGCGCCGAGGAACGTTCTGTGCAGAGCTGGTGTGAGCTGAGACTTCTGTATGTTGACCGACAGGCCCAGAGAGTGGAACAGAGTCCGACAATACTGAGTATCGAGGGATGCTTGGTGGGAGGACTTTGACTTGATGAGACAATCGTCCAAATATGGGAATATTTGGATGCCTCACAACCGCAAATGGGCCACCACCGGGGCAAGGAGCTGAGCGAAGCCCGAAGGGCAGAACTTTGAATTGAAAGTCCTTGTGGCCCACACGGAAGCATAGGTATTTCCTGTGGCGTGGTAAAATTGGCACGTGGAAATAAGCGTCCTGAAGATCGATTGTTGTCATGAAGTCGTCCTCAGAAAGGAACTGAAAAATGTCCTTCAGCGTGAGCATGCGGACTGATTGGTCTTTCAGAAACTTGTTGAAGGACCTCAGGTCGAGGATAGGGCGCCACTCCCCAGATTTCTTTAATACGAGGAAAAAACGGGAATAGAAGCCTAGCCCCTTCTGTGCTTTCGGAACCACTTCGATGGCCCCTTTCTTGAGCATAATGCTGATCTGATGGAAAAGCTCTTTGAGATGAGCGGGAGGAGGTCCGGATGGAGGGGTGTTGCGAGGGAACTTGACGAATTCGAGGGCATGGCCCTTTGAAACGACATCCAACAACCAACGGTCTGAAGTGATCAATGACCAATTTGAAAAGAATTGGGAGATCCGTCCTCCAACTCGGGATGAGGGGGTACTGAGGGGATGGGGACAAAAATAAAGAGAGTCATTGTTTTTTGGAGGAGTTCCCCCTATAGTTGGACTTGCCTCTGTAGGATTTACCAGTCTGTTGTCTGTAAGACTGTTGGGTTTGGGATGAAAATCGTTGTTGTCCTTGGTTGTAGGGGCGGTACTGAGTGGAATTGCCACGAAAGGAAGAGGTGGTGCTGCGTCCGCGAGCACCCCGAAAAGGCTGCCTTCTAAACTGGAGCGTGCCGAGGGAACGAGCCGTCTCCGTGTCCTTCTTGATTGTTTGGAGGGCGTCATCCACATGTTGTCCAAACAAGGAATCCCCATCAAAGGGCATATCGAGAATCTTTGCCTGGACTTCTTGACGAAAAGAAGTGGAACGAAACCAGCCTTGCCTCCTTAAAACAGCTGCTCCAGCCAGCGGTCGAAAACCAGTGGAAGCAATGTCAACAGAGCAATCAATAATCTCTGAAGAAGCTCTTTCACCTTCGTGCAAGATTTTTAGGGGGTCCGCTCTAGAGGGCTCTGGAATTAGCTTAACGAAAGCCCCCATGTCCGACCACATTTGGCGATCGTAACGGCCCAAGATGGCCAAAGAATTCGCCGCCCTTACTGTTGTGGAAGCCATGGTAGAGAACTTCTTCCCGATGGCGTCCAGGCGACGGCCGTCTCGGTCAGGTGGAGAGGAAAGTGGAGACGATGGATTCTTCGAGCCACGTTGTGCCGCCTGGGTGATGACTGAATCCGGCTTAGGCTGGGACACCAAGCAAGCAGGAGAAGAGTCCGGGGCTTTGTACTTTTTCTCCAACCGCAGAAGAACAGCCGGGGTTGAATTTGGCGTTTTCATTAGCTTAATCCCTTCATTCCAAATAAAGTCAATGATGGGCACGGCCCGGACTTGTTTCTGTGGTTGTGATTTGAAGTCATACAGAAAGCAATCCTCCTCTCTCACGACCATGGGGAGATGAAATCGCTGCGCCGCTCTTTCCATCAGCTGATGGAAACCTGTAATATCAACAGGTGGAGAGTTCACTGGCGACTTTGGAGGCGACGAAGGCGAATTTATTTGATGATCGTCCCAGTCGGCCATGGTATCGTCGTCATCTCCCTGGAGCTCTCCGTCTTCCGTATCCTGAAAGACGTCACCGTCACACTCTGCAGGGGGCACTGGTAAAGGGGCGGATGGCGTTGGCTCCGCCGGCACTGGAGGAGGAGTCGGAAAGTTCGATGGTGCGTCACGTGGAGAACTATGAGAGGAAGGTGGAAAACGACGGTTGTAATCCTCCAACATAAATTGGAGGTTGGAGATGAGGGACAAAGGAAGCTGTGCCATAGGAACCTGCGTAGGAGGATTCTGTTCCTCTTCCTGATAGTAATGATCGTCCAGATCGTCATCTTCGAAATCCTGACATTTGATGAAGAGTTCAGAGTGGCCAGTGGCATAGGAATGGAGCCCAAAACAGCATGACGACGCTGAAGCAAGGATTCGTCAATAGGAGCAGATGTTGGCGTAGACATTGGCACCAGAGGCAGAGATGCAAAAGTTGACAACACCGTCGACGAGGTCGCCGTCGACGAAGCCACCGTCGACGAAGCCACCGTCGACGAGGCCACCGTCGACGAGGCCAACGCAGATGAAGCTAGCGCCGACGAAGCTGCCGTCAACAACGAGGCTGCCGTCGACGAAGATTTAATCATCGACGACGACGACTTCTTCTTTTTCATCGTCGAGGAGGATTTGGACGTCGACGGGATAATCAACTTCTTCGCCGTCGACGAGGAGGCTATAGGAATCGTCGACGAGACAGCCTTCAATGAAACACATACCACTGTCTACGGAGAGTACGTTGACGAAGCCGTCGTCGACGACATAGGGAAACTGCTTGAAACAGTCGTCACCGTCGTCGACGAGGTTGAAGAAGCAGCAGATTTCGTCGACAGAGGGACCGTCGACGAGCCAGTCGACGGTTTGGCACGTTTTTGAGCAGAAACATGCGCTGAAGGAGACACAGGCGCCTCAGAGTGAGATCTCAGGGGCGTTGACGTAGTAGCAGAATGTACTGGCACTTTAGAAACTCCCAAAAGGTGAAGCTTTCTCTTTTTTAGAAAGGGAGAGGGCAAGTCCTGTACACTACTACGCTTGGAGGAGGCTCCGGTGCGAGCAGAAGCCACACTTTCCACCTCAGAGAGAGGATTATCTGCGTCCTTCAATTTATGGAGCCACAACAGGAGGCGACCCTCCCTGTCCTTTAGAGTCTTCTGTGAGAAAGTTCTGCAGATTTTACAGTTGCCCACCTTATGGTCGGGGTAAAGGCAGTAAATACATTTTTCATGAGGGTCCTCAGAAAAAAGTCTTAACTTCCCACAAGTAACACAGGGACGAAAAAGAGACTTCTTACCTGAAGACATGAGGAGAAGTTGAGGAAAAATCCAAACCAGAGAAATAAACTGAGCAGAGCTCAGGGAGACTCCCTTCACACGACTTGCGGTAGAAAATCTGAGGGCCTGAGCCTCTGAGGAGAAGGTTCTAGAGAGTGCTTGTGCCTGATTGGCTAGAGTTTGGACTATAAAAACGACATGGATATGTCAGTAAAGTGATTCTTTGTTCTCAATGCTTTCCTATGTGTCAATGTTATCCTATGGTACTTTTGACTAGATATGTTATTTTGAACTATATAAAGTTTATTTAGATATGTATTTTATTCTTATATGGTTTATGTATGTATCTAGATACATGAGACTTATTGCTTTTTATGTACCGTGGGACTCCCACTTCGACGACAGGGAATATTCAAGCATGTGAATCTATGAAAGACACACCAATACTGGAGAATTTCATTTTTAGATACCACACAAATTGAATAGCACATATTGTAAAACAAACAACCATATTCAAGAATCAAAAAAACGCTCTCTCCAAATTCTTTTCTACTTACATATCACACTCAACCCACATTTATTACCCATACTAAACAACACCCACGCTTCAACAATAGATCACAGACCCTGACTTAGCTGATTATTTAAGTAAAAGAACGTCAGAGGTCACAACCAGACATCACCTATTCAAAGCAATAATCCTTCATAGCGCACAAAAACAAATGTCACAACTCCGTAGAACGAACGAGATTAAGGACTGTCTGAACGAGTGGCGTTCTATTCAATAAAACCAGCGAGGGACCGTGTCCTGGGCCTCGCGCGCTATGCAAAATAACATATCGAGTGTCGACAGAACAGATGCCGACCTCGCGTCCCGTTAGACGACAGCTGAAAAGCTGCTTGGTGGATATTGGAGCAGTTAGAAACTGGATCTTTATACCACACACATACTTCTGACTTACAAACAGTGGTACCGCTTGTCTACGTGCCAGTTTATTTCGAGTGATTGTGTCCTGCTCTTAGAGTTACTTTGGTCCTGAGGAGAGTCTTTTTTAAAAAGGTGGACTCGAAACGCGTCGACCTTGTATAGTGTTGTCCAGACAATCTTAGGGCGAATTTGTACAGCTGTTCTTGTGCACTATGATTAGGATTCATGAAATGAAAAAGATGTGACATTTGTTTTTGTGCACTATGAAGGATTATTGCTTTGAATAGGTGATGTCTGGTTGTGACCTCTGACGTTCTTTTACTTAAATAATCAGCTAAGTTAGGGTCTGTGATCTATTGTTGAAGCGTGGATGTTGTTTAGTATGGGTAATAAATGTGGTTTGAGTGTGATATGTAAGTAGAAAAGAATTTGGAGAGAAAGAGCGTTTTTTTGATTCTTGAATATGGTTGTTTGTTTTACAATATGTGCTATTCAATTTGTGTGGTATCTAAAAATGAAATTATTTGGAACCCCGAAATGTAGAAATGCTTAAATAAATTCAAATTATGCTAAAGAATGCTGGTAGTTGCCTTAGAATTTGTTCTAGGCGTCAGAAAAATAATACGTTGAAGAATTATCAGTACTGGCAATTTCACCCCAAGCCCTGGAATGTTTCTTCTCTTGCCCCCAAAGTAAATATCAAAGCATGCAATGCTCCGCAACACACTGTGACAGCCACCCTCCCATCCCCCCGCCCACACCACAAAAAGGACATAAGGTGGAAACTGTAGGAGAGTAGAGTCTGCTTTCTATGTTCACCCCCACTTTTTGCTTTTGCTTTACTGGTTTTCGACTTAGATGTGGCTGTGGGCCTGCTAATCAGACCCACAGCCCTGCTGTTCTCTCTCTAAATTAATACTATGTACTTTAGGTGCATAACCCATTTGGATAGGATCACCTTATTGGCCCCTGTACAGTGTACCCTAGGTACCCAGGGCATAGGTGTACCCTAGGCCTACCAGGGGCTGCAGCATGTATTATGCCACCCCTGGCCTGGCCTTCCATTCTGACACAACTGGCTGATCACTCAGCTGGGGCAAGGTCGTGTAATCACCCCTTGCTTAGGTGTAGTATTCCTATACCTAACTTACATATAGACACATGTGTACCTATCAGTCACTCCTATGGCAGGCCTTAACAATCCTGGAGGCAGAGTGCTTGGTAACATGTGAGATGGTGCTCTAGCATGAGCTGAGCCTGTCTGCAGCTTTCGGAACCAAGTCCTTATAGCTGTTCTATGATATAGCCTACCATATACTCTTAAAGTGCCTTATAATCTTAGACGGTTATGGTAACTATGGTTTGGCTTTATCGAAACATGTCGTGTAAGGTGTCTAACACTGTGGAATAATACCCCCATGCCATTTCTGGACATGAGGATATTATTCCACCCTTCTAGAGGGAAAGACATGTTAAAATCATACTTCACTGTTAGCCTCTGACCAAAGCCTCAGCATCACAAAATGGATGCTGCTGCCACGACACAAGTCTGACCTCCTGCAGCTGGGAGTGATCCCAGCCAGGGAGGCCTGGAAAATAGGTTTCCTGCTTGGGGAGGTGCTAGCACCTCCCCAGACAGCCTTTAGTGTATTGGGGCAGGGTGGGCTGAAAGGAATGAGACATGCCTGGGGCACACAAGGTGTTCCTTGCATAGTCCAGTTCAAACCGGCGCTGGGGCACTCCAGCCCCAGCTCTGGCGCGAAACTGGACAAAGGGAAGTGGGTGTAACCACCCCCTCCCAGGTCCCACCCATAAGGCGTGACCTAGCAGGTATCCCAGCCCCCCAGATTAGTATAAGAGTGGGAGTTGGGCCTCAAGACTTTAGATTATCCTGAACCTGCAAACTTGAACAGAAACTCTGGACCTTCGACATTCGACGAAAGAAGAAGACTGAAGAATCTCCCTTGTAGCCAAGGAGTGGCTACCCTGTGCAAACAGGCACCATCAAGAGACTACCCTTTGCTTTGCCACGTTCTACGAGGAACCGACTGCAGAGCCCGACCAGAGCCTTGACTTCCAGACTTCTCCGACCCTGATCCACATCCACAGCAAAGCTGAGATCCGTGGAGGCGACGAGCGACGTGGGACCGGCTACCTGGGAAAAGTGGCTAGTAACTTAAAGCGCAGCTTCTGAGGCACCCTCGAAGTTGTGCACCGGGGATTGAGAAGCCCCAACCCCAAGCACCATCTGCACCGAAGATCAGCCCCCCACACTCCACGAGTCCTGCGTGGGGCCCTTCTGCATTTTCCTGCTTGCCGCGTCTGTCCGGTTGCTTGCCCGCTGGCTGGTGGCCTTTGTGACGACGCACCCTGAAATCTTCTGCGCTGGTTTGGCTCCTCCAGACTGGCTACCGCTTCTCTGCAAAGAAGAAGCACCCCAGACCTTCCTGGTCTGCACCAGAAACAAGTCCTCCGTTCTTCGTGGGTTCAGCTTGCCAAGGCTTGGTGAGTCCTAGTCCAACTTCGACGCCGCCGACAGCAAGAGCCTTCGTGGGACAGCTCGCCTCCTGGTCCTGGTCGTCCTCGACGCTTCCTGGTCCTCCTGGCTGCAGCGACAAGCTTCACCTTCACCGGCAATCTTCACGACATCGCCTGGTTCCTTCCTGGTTCCACGTGGTCACTGGCTAGTGACCTTGACTCTGTCCCTTCTGCTTGCAGGTCTCCTCTCTTCTTGATCCCAGCCTTGGGATCCACCGGACACTCTTCACTGACTGCCTGTCAGCATCTTTCTTCAGGCATCCATAGGAGTCGACGACGAAAACCGACGCATCTTCACCCCTATGCACCCGCAGCCTGTGGGCTAGGTAACTTGGGTACTCCGGTGCTCATCAGGATAGTGACTATCCTAGTGTCTAGTTTTCCAGTCTCAACTTCCTAGCTACTCCGGAAGTGTCCTAAATCTATCGTTTTCTAAACTGTACTATTGCTAGTGACTTTTACGCATTACGCGTGAGTGTTTCCACTCTGCACACGAATCCCGTGGGCCTCCCACTTCCTAACTAACGCTAGTGTAGTGTAGCTCCAGCGATTCCCTAGGCCTAGGCCTATTCTATTTCCGTGACAGTGGTCCTTATACCACTTACTTAGTATATGGTTTGCGTGGCCCCTAGGGCCTAACTGTATTACTTACCTGTGTGACTTAATGTATGCTTAAATAAGACTGTGTTGTACTTACCTCTAATCTCATAAAGAGTGCTGAGGGTTTGACTAGAATAAATACACTTTATTTTATATATATATCTGTTGTGGTGTCCTTTCATTTGGTATTCAAGGGATTACATATGGTATCACAGCTGGCTTCACATGCCATTCAGAGTTTAGCCTAAGACTGCTCTTGTCCATGCTACCACTAGGATAGCTGGTCTATAAGGTTGACTTTACAACCAATCACCATAAGGGTATTTGGACTGATATAAGGTGTACACTAGAACTAGTGACATCATACATCAGGCCAACTTCTCACATTGGTGAGCAGCGGTTGGGATCTGAGCTTGCTGTTGTAATACCATTGTAATCTTGAGATACTAAATTGAAAGATCACACAGATATTGTCTAGGTACATATAACATAGATTATAATACTTAAGTCCTACTGGACTTAGTAGTTGTAGGTTGAAGGGAGTAACACACCGTGACTACAACTACTAGAGAGGTTTAGTAGAAACAACTAGTGTAGGTAGGTGCACACACCACACCCTCACTAGATCATGTCTCTGAGAGGAGATCAAGTATATGCTCTCTCAGGAGGGTCAGGTCTGCAAAAGACCCCCTCTAGATATGATACCTTAACATTCCAGGAGATGAGACACTTGTGTACCTCCAGAGGAATAAAACAGGGTGCAAACCCTACCCTCCTTCAGTTAAGACAACTCCTAGAGGAGTATGATACTCTTAGGGCATCTCAGGCAGGTACCCTAGGTACAGAGGAGGGTCTACCCACCACAGAGGAGTCAGATGGGACTTCAGATGAAGAGGTAGACAGCCAGGGCCAAGTAGGAAGACTTAGCCAGGCTAACCTAAGCTTACATGGGAGTTTGCATGGGGTCCCCCCATACAGACCCCCAAGTAGGCTTACACAGAGAAGAAGGAGGGACAGATCCCCTTCAAGGGAATCCATCCACTCCCATGTCTCTAGCATCTCTAATGCTTCCTCTCACAGGGGAATGACTTCCCCTGAGAGAAAGGAGCATGAAGCCAGAATGAGGGAAGCTAATCTGAGGATTCAGAGGGAAGAACTTGCCCTTGCCAAGGAGAAGCTTGCTCTGGCTAGAGAACAAAAGTTAGGTGGGTCAGAACCCACTGGTGGCAGCAATATCCCTAAGGATAGAGACAGGCACTACGATAATAGAAACCTGAGCAAGATTGTCCCTCCCTACAAGTGTGGGGATGACATCCACAAATGGATAACTGCTTTGGAGAGAGCTTGCAAAGTACAGCAGGTACCCCAAAGTCAGTGGGCAGCTATCTTGTGGCTCTCCTTCTCTGAGAAAGGTAGAGACAAGCTCCTCACAGTTAGTGATGAGGATGCAGATAATTACACTGTCCTGAAGAGTGCTCTGATTGATGGGTTTGGCCTAACCACTGAACAATACAGGTTGTTGTTCAGGGATACCCAGAAGACACAGACTCAGGACTGGACTGACTTTGTAGATTGTGCCACTAAGGCTCTGGAAGGCTGGCTAATGGGAAGTAAGGTTAAGGACTATACAGGATTGTATAATTTGATCATGAGAGAGCAAATACTTAACAACTGTCAAAACCAGCTATTGCATCAACACCTGATTGATTCTGATCTGACTTCTCCCCAAGAATTGGGAAAGAAGGCAGATAGATGGGTCAGGACTAGAGTTAAGCAGAAAAACCAGAACCAGGGCGGTGATCAGAAAAAGGCAGACCAGAAGGGTAATGATCAGAAACAAAAAGACCAGAAGTCTTCACCAGGCCCCCAAAAGGCTCAGGGGGAGGGTGGTCCCAAAAAGGATAAAAAGAAAGATGGCCAAAAGAAACCATGGTGCAACTATTGTAAGTCCAACTCACATTGGTTTAGTGAGTGCACCAAAAAGGATAAGCCCCCAGCCACCATTGCCCCTAAGGCAACTGTACCCCCTAGTTCAGCTGTAAGTGGTGGTTCCCAGCAAAAGGGTGTAGTAGGGTTAACCCTGGGAACTGAGGAGGATTCTGGCCTAGTCAGAGTACCTACTCAGGCTGTTCTGATCTGTGATGGGGACTTAGCTTTGTCCTCTACTGTAGGCCCCAGTAACCTGGGCAAGTACAGACAGACTCCTTTTATCAACCAAAGAATGGCTCAGGCCTACAGGGACACTGGAGCTAGTGTCACAATGGTGACACCTGCTTTTGTGGACCCTGGACAGATCATACTAGGTGAGAATTACCTAGTGACCAACACTAGCAATGCCACTACCTCCCATAGTGTGGCTATTGTTAACTTCTCCTGGGGAGGGGTAACTGGCCTCAAGAAAGTTGTTGTTAGTTCAGACCTTCCTGTAGAGTGTTTACTGGGCAATGATCTTGAAACTTCAGTTTGGTCTGAAGTGGAGTATAGGACCCATGTAGAAATGCTGGGGATAGATGCACATGTCCTTGCTGTGACCAGGTCACAGGCCAAAAAGTGCACCACTGAACAAGTGCTGGATCCTGAAACTATGGACCAGTCACAACCCAAGAGAAAGAGCAGTAGGGTTAAGGCTGTGCCTTCCCCCCTGCCTCAGGTGGTGGATCAGCCCTCCCAGGAGGATGATTCTGAGAGCCCTGAAGGAACTGTCCTAGAAGAACTTGAACCTGATCAGGTTGAGTTTCTTGGGACAGGGGGACCTTCAAGGGCAGATCTGAGGCAGGCTCAATTAGACTGCCCCTCTCTTGAACCCCTCAGACAGCTGGCTGCTGCTGAGGCTGCAGGGAATGCTCAAGGTACCCATAGAGTGTATTGGGATGAAGGGCTACTGTATTCAGAGGCTAGAGACCCCAAGCCTGGTGCATCCAGGAGGTTGGTCATACCACTGAAGTTCAGAGGCTTCCTTCTTACCTTGGCCCATGATATTCCCCTTGCAGGACATCTAGGCCAGAACAAGACTTGGGACAGGCTTGTCCCTCACTTTCACTGGCCCCATATGTCAGAAGATACTAAGGAGTTTTGTCGCTCCTGTGTCACCTGCCAAGCCAGTGGCAAATCAGGTGGCACCACAAAGGCCCCCCTCATACCACTACCTGTGGTGGGGGTCCCCTTTGAAAGAGTGGGCATAGATATTGTAGGACCAATGGACCCACAAACAGCATCTGGGCACAGATTCATACTGGTGATAGTGGACCATGCCACCAGGTACCCAGAAGCAATTCCCCTGAGGACCACAACAGCTCCTGTTGTGGCAAGGGCCCTGCTTGGAGTATTCTCCAGAGTGGGCTTTCCAAAGGAGGTCATTTCTGACAGAGGTGCCAACTTCATGTCAGGATACTTGACTGCAATGTGGAAGGAGTGTGGTGTTAACTACAAGTTCACCACACCCTATCACCCACAGTGCAATGGGCTTGTTGAGAGATTCAACAAGACCCTAAAGGGAATGATAAAAGGTTTACCAGACAAGCTTAGGCGAAGATGGGACATCCTTTTACCCTGCCTTCTGTTTGCTTACAGAGAGGTCCCACAAAAGGGGGTTGGCTACAGCCCTTTTGAGCTTTTGTTTGGGCATCCTGTAAGAGGACCCCTGTGTTTGGTGAAGGAAGGATGGGAGAGACCTCTCAGACAACCCAAACTAGACATAGTGGATTATGTACTTGGTCTCCGCTCCAGGATGGCAGAGTATATGAAGAAGGCTTCTAAAAACCTTGAGGCAAGCCAAGAACTCCAAAAAGCTTGGCATGACCAAAAGGCTGTACTGACTGTTTACCAGCCAGGACAGAAAGTGTGGGTGTTGGAGCCAGTGGCCCCAGCAGCACTCCAAGACAAATGGTCTGGACCCCACACTATTGTTGAGAAAAAGGGAGAAGTCACCTACTTGGTGGACCTTAGGACTCCCAGAAGCCCCCACAGGGTGCTTCATGTCAACAGATTGAAGGCATATATTGACAGGGCAGACATGGGGCTACTCATGGCTACAGATGAGGGGCAGGAGGAAGAGAGTGACCCTCTCCCAGACCTGTTGACTCAGAACCCTGATGATGGCTCAGTTGATGGTGTGGTCTTTTCTGACAGCCTCACTGTCCATCAGCAACAGGACTGCAGACAAGTTCTGCAATCCTACAGACATATGTTCTCTCTGACCCCAAGTCAGACAAACTGGTGCACCCATGAGGTGGACACTGGTGACAGTCTGCCTGTGAAGAGTAAAATCTACAGGCAACCTGACCATGTCAGGGACTGCATAAAAGTTGAGGTACAAAAGATGTTGGAGCTGGGAGTCATTGAACCTTCAGAGAGCCCTTGGGCTAGTCCTGTAGTTCTTGTGCCAAAACCTCACACCCAAGATGGTAAGAGAGAGATGAGGTTTTGCGTGGATTACAGAGGTCTCAATGCTGTCACTAGGACAGATGCCCACCCAATACCTAGGGCAGATGAGCTCATTGACAGACTGGCAGCTGCTAAGTTTTTGAGCACATTTGACCTGACAGCAGGCTACTGGCAAATCAGACTAGCTGAGAGTGCAAAGGCTAAAACTGCTTTCTCGACCCCAGGAGGACATTATCAATTTGTGGTAATGCCCTTTGGTTTGAAGAATGCACCTGCCACTTTCCAAAGGTTGGTGAATCAAGTCCTTACTGGGTTGGATGATTATTGTGCAGCTTATCTTGATGATATTGCTGTCTTTAGCTCCACCTGGGAGGATCACCTGGTCCACCTGAGGAATGTTTTAGAGGCCCTGCAAAAGGCAGGCCTCACTATCAAGGCCACTAAGTGCCAGATAGGGCAGAGCAAGGTTGTATACCTGGGCCACCTAGTTGGTGGGGGTCAGGTTCAACCACTGGAGAGCAAGATCCAGACCATAAAGGACTGGGCTCCTCCAACTACCCAGACTCAGGTCAGAGCTTTCTTGGGCCTGACTGGGTACTACAGAAAGTTTGTTAAGAACTATGGGTCCATAGTGACACCACTTAATGACTTGACCTCCAAGAAGATGCCAAAGAAAGTTCAGTGGACAGTAAGCTGTCAAAAAGCATTTGATGACCTGAAGCAGGCCATGTGCAGTGCACCTATTCTGAAAAGTCCAGACTACTCCAAAGAGTTCATTGTCCAGACAGATGCTTCTGAGTTAGGTGTGGGAGCTGTTCTTTCACAACTGAATGTAGATGGTCAAGACCAGCCCATTGCTTTTATAAGTAGAAGGCTGACCCCTAGAGAGAAACGTTGGTCAGCTATTGAGAGGGAGGCCTTTGCTGTGGTTTGGGCCCTGAAGAAGCTGAGGCCATACTTGTTTGGCACTCACTTCAAGATTCAGACAGACCATAAGCCCCTCTTGTGGCTAAATCAGATGAAGGGTGAAAATCCCAAACTTCTTAGGTGGTCCATTTCCCTACAGGGGATGGACTTCACAGTGGAACATAGACCTGGGACTGACCATGCCAATGCAGATGGACTCTCCAGATATTTCCACTTAGAACATGAAGACTCAACTGGTCAAGGTTAGTTTAATGTCCCTAAGTTTGGGGGGGGGGTTGTGTAGGAGAGTAGGGTCTGCTTTCTATGTTCACCCCCACTTTTTGCTTTTGCTTTACTGGTTCTCGACTTAGATGTGGCTGTGGGCCTGCTAATCAGACCCACAGCCCTGCTGTTCTCTCTCTAAATTAATACTATGTACTTTAGGTGCATAACCCATTTGGATAGGATCACCTTGTTGGCCCCTGTACAGTGTACCCTAGGTACCCAGGGCATAGGTGTACCCTAGGCCTACCAGGGGCTGCAGCATGTGGCCTTCCATTCTGACACAACTGGCTGATCACTCAGCTGGGGCAAGGTCGTGTAATCACCCCTTGCTTAGGTGTAGTATTCCTATACCTAACTTACATATAGACACATGTGTACCTATCAGTCACTCCTATGGCAGGCCTTAACAATCCTGGAGGCAGAGTGCTTGGTAACATGTGAGATGGTGCTCTAGCATGAGCTGAGCCTGTCTGCAGCTTTCGGAACCAAGTCCTTATAGCTGTTCTATGATATAGCCTACCATATACTCTTAAAGTGCCTTATAATCTTAGACGGTTATGGTAACTATGGTTTGGCTTTATCGAAACATGTCGTGTAAGGTGTCTAACACTGTGGAATAATACCCCCATGCCATTTCTGGACATGAGGATATTATTCCCCCCTTCTAGAGGGAAAGACATGTTAAAATCATACTTCACTGTTAGCCTCTGACCAAAGCCTCAGCATCACAAAATGGATGCTGCTGCCACGACACAAGTCTGACCTCCTGCAGCTGGGAGTGATCCCAGCCAGGGAGGCCTGGACAATAGGTTTCCTGCTTGGGGAGGTGCTAGCACCTCCCCAGACAGCATTTAGTGTATTGGGGCAGGGTGGGCTGAAAGGAATGAGACATGCCTGGGGCACACAAGGTGTTCCTTGCATAGTCCAGTTCAAACCGGCGCTGGGGCACTCCAGCCCCAGCTCTGGCGCGAAACTGGACAAAGGGAAGTGGGTGTAACCACCCCCTCCCAGGTCCCACCCATAAGGCGTGACCTAGCAGGTATCCCAGCCCCCCAGATTAGTATAAGAGTGGGAGTTGGGCCTCAAGACTTTAGATTATCCTGAACCTGCAAACTTGAACAGAAACTCTGGACCTTCGACATTCGACGAAAGAAGAAGACTGAAGAATCTCCCTTGTAGCCAAGGAGTGGCTACCCTGTGCAAACAGGCACCATCAAGAGACTACCCTTTGCTTTGCCACGTTCTACGAGGAACCGACTGCAGAGCCCGACCAGAGCCTTGACTTCCAGACTTCTCCGACCCTGATCCACATCCACAGCAAAGCTGAGATCCGTGGAGGCGACGAGCGACGTGGGACCGGCTACCTGGGAAAAGTGGCTAGTAACTTAAAGCGCAGCTTCTGAGGCACCCTCGAAGTTGTGCACCGGGGATTGAGAAGCCCCAACCCCAAGCACCATCTGCACCGAAGATCAGCCCCCCACACTCCACGAGTCCTGCGTGGGGCCCTTCTGCATTTTCCTGCTTGCCGCGTCTGTCCGGTTGCTTGCCCGCTGGCTAGTGGCCTTTGTGACGACGCACCCTGAAATCTTCTGCGCTGGTTTGGCTCCTCCAGACTGGCTCCCGCTTCTCTGCAAAGAAGAAGCACCCCAGACCTTCCTGGTCTGCACCAGAAGCAAGTCCTCCGTTCTTCGTGGGTTCAGCTTGCCAAGGCTTGGTGAGTCCTAGTCCAACTTCGACGCCGCCGACAGCAAGAGCCTTCGTGGGACAGCTCGCCTCCTGGTCCTGGTCGTCCTCGACGCTTCCTGGTCCTCCTGGCTGCAGCGACAAGCTTCACCTTCACCGGCAATCTTCACGACATCGCCTGGTTCCTTCCTGGTTCCACGTGGTCACTGGCTAGTGACCTTGACTCTGTCCCTTCTGCTTGCAGGTCTCCTCTCTTCTTGATCCCAGCCTTGGGATCCACCGGACACTCTTCACTGACTGCCTGTCAGCATCTTTCTTCAGGCATCCATAGGAGTCGACGACGAAAACCGACGCATCTTCACCCCTATGCACCCGCAGCCTGTGGGCTAGGTAACTTGGGTACTCCGGTGCTCATCAGGATAGTGACTATCCTAGTGTCTAGTTTTCCAGTGTCAACTTCCTAGCTACTCCAGAAGTGTCCTAAATCTATCGTTTTCTAAACTGTACTATTGCTAGTGACTTTTACGCATTACGCGTGAGTGTTTCCACTCTGCACACGAATCCCGTGGGCCTCCCACTTCCTAACTAACGCTAGTGTAGTGTAGCCCCAGCGATTCCCTAGGCCTAGGCCTATTCTATTTCCATGACAGTGGTCCTTATACCACTTACTTAGTATATGGTTTGCGTGGCCCCTAGGGCCTAACTGTATTACTTACCTGTGTGACTTAATGTATGCTTAAATAAGACTGTGTTGTACTTACCTCTAATCTCATAAAGAGTGCTGAGGGTTTGACTAGAATAAATACACTTTATTTTATATATATATCTGTTGTGGTGTCCTTTCATTTGGTATTCAAGGGATTACATATGGTATCACAGCTGGCTTCACATGCCATTCAGAGTTTAGCCTAAGACTGCTCTTGTCCATGCTACCACTAGGATAGCTGGTCTATAAGGTTGACTTTACAACCAATCACCATAAGGGTATTTGGACTGATATAAGGTGTACACTAGAACTAGTGACATCATACATCAGGCCAACTTCTCACAGAAACCCACTTCCAAACCTCCTGAAAAAGCCCTTCCACCTCGGCTAAACTGGAAAGGCTTCCTGGGAAATGTAAGATCTCTCCCGAAGCACGCGATAGAGCTATGGGACCTACTGGATACCAACTTACCCGACATCGGCTTCATTACTGAGACCTGGCTTAAACCCTCAAACACTCAAATCGCCATTGCCATTGCCCTACCTGAAGGGTATATAATCCTCAGACTCGACAGGCAGCCCAGAACCGGAGGTGGGGTTGCTATAATTCACAACGACAGGGCAAAAGTTTCCATCCTGGAACAACGCTCAAATGTCCTGATTGAGATCATGATATTTAAGCTCGACCTCTCTCTCCAAATAAACTGGAAAGAAAGCACTGATATACCACCCTCCGGGCCCCCTAGCCAACTTCACCCTCTCATTAATGGAATTAATAGCCCCCCATGTGATCTCCTCCAATAAGTTCATGCTAATGGTAGACTTCAACTTTCACAGCAAAAATCTAGACAAAGCAGAAACCGCATCCTTTCTCAATGGTCTCTCCACCCTCAATCTAAATAAAATAAACAATGGCCCTACTCACTCAGCAGGACACACATTAGACATCATCTTCTCTAATTCCTCCCTCCTCACATGCAACGCCCCGACACCAGTCATTTGGTCTGATCATGCCATCATCGATTTTCAATTACAGGGACACAATGTGACTCATCGAAACCACCTTGCGAAAACGACCCCCATACAGACAATGGCATAAAATCAATCCTGACATTTTTGCATCTGCCTTCATTTCCCCAATAAATTCTCCTCACAAAAAAACCGAAGACAGCCTAGCGCATTTCAACCAATCCACCCTGGCTGCCATCGACCTGATCGCCCCGATAAAAAAGGGCTCCTCCAAACCCAGATCCACCAAGGCAATGTGGTTCTCCCCTGAACTCCATAAAGAAAAAACCAGGTGTAAAAACCTAGAAAGGAAATGGCGCCGCACCAACCTTGCAGCCAACAAAGAGAAGTACAAAACCGCCCTTTCCCTCTATCACAAAAATATTAAACGCACTCATAAATCTCATATAGCCCTCCAACTCAGCACTGCTAAAAACACCCCCAAAGCTATGTACCACATTCTAAAAACCTTCACCCATCCCATAGCCTGCGAGACAGCAGAAGTTCCCTCCCAAACACTATGCAATAAAATAAGTAACCACTTCATACAGAAAATCAACACCATTTATAACAAAATCATCGCCTCAAAGAACCCCCCCTCTTCAGACGCCGCCCCAGATATCCCCCGCTACAGTCCACCCAACCGTTCTACCCTACAAAACTTCCCCCCGCTTACACAGGAGGATACCGAATCCATAATGACTAAAATAAAATCCGGCTCCCCTCTAGATATCATACATGCCAAGATCATGGCATCTCTGGCAAAACAACTTTCCCTACCTATTTGCTCCATACTAAACCAGTCACTGGAGGAAGGGCACTTACCCCTTTCCTGGAAAGCTGCTCAGATCATCCCCATCCGGAAAAAAACTAACCTCCCCACGGAAAATCTCTCTAACCTCCGCCCCATCTCCCTCCTCCCTTACCTGAGCAAAGTCTTATAAAAAACATGTGAATAAACACCTATCCGACTATATCGAAGCAGCTGGCGACCTTGACCCGGCCCAATCGGGCTTTTGTCCAAAATATAGCATGGAATCTGCCCTCGTGGCCGTCACCGATAACATCAGGTGCACCCTAGATCAGAACCAGCCTACCCTTCTTGTGATATTAGACCTCTCGGCAGCGTTCGATACGGTCGATCACCAGACTTTGCTCACAAGATTTAGGGAGGCAGGAATCGGTGGGACAGCCCTGAAATGGAGGACCAGCTTCCTCTCCAATCGCTCCCAGACTATCAACCTCTGGCCTTTCCGGTCTAAACCTCAAGACCTCACCAAGGGGGTGCCACAGGGTTCATGCCTAAGCCCACCTTACTAAGACACTATGGATTCGTCCCAATATCCTACGCGGATGATACACAACTCACATTCTCCTTTAACAAAACCTCTCAGACAGCTCAATCCACATTCTCCTCTGGCATGCTGGCCATATCTCTCTTGATGGAAAGCAAATTCCTCCAGCTGAAAGCTGGAAAGACGGAAGTTATGCTCTTTGGAGATGCCCCTCTCCTGTGGACCCCTCAGTGGTGGCCTCCAGATCTTGGCACCCCCCCAGCCCGGCGACCACAGTCAAGAACCTCAGGGTGCTCCTCGAACAGTCCCTCTCTATGCAAAAATACGTCTCCCACACAGTGGGCTCATGCTTCCACATCCTGGGCCTTCTAAGGAAAGCTTTTCACTATCTCCCCGACTCCACTAGAAAGACCCCGACTCAGACCCTAGTACTGAGTAAGCTAGATTACTGCAATGCCCTTTTGATCGCAGCCAATGAGTCCTCACTAGACCGCTTGCAGGTGATACAGAACACCGCTGCTCGCCTGATCCTAAATGCACCCTACAGATCAGTGTGAGAAGTTGGCCTGATGTATGATGTCACTAGTTCTAGTGTACACCTTATATCAGTCCAAATACCCTTATGGTGATTGGTTGTAAAGTCAACCTTATAGATCAGCTATCCTAGTGGTAGCATGGACAAGAGCAGTCTTAGGCTAAACTCTGAATGGCATGTGAAGCCAGCTGTGATACCATATATAATCCCTTGAATACCAAATGAAAGGACACCACAACAGATATATATATCAAATAAAGTGTATTTATTCTAGTCAAACCCTCAGCACTCTTTATGAGATTAGAGGTAAGTACAACACAGTCTTATTTAAGCATACATTAAGTCACACAGGTAAGTAACACAGTTAGGCCCTAGGGGCCACGCAAACCATATACTAAGTAAGTGGTATAAGGACCACTGTCACGGAAATAGGATAGGCCTAGGCCTAGGGAATCGCTGGGGCTACACTACACTAGCAACAGTTAGGAAGTGGGAGGCCCACGGGATTCAGGTGCAGAGTGGAAACACTCACGCGTAATGCGTAAAAGTCGATAGAAATAGTAGTTGTTAGAAATTAACAGTTTAAGGACACTTCTGAAGTAGCTAGAGAGTCGAGACTCGGAAACTAGACCCTAGGATAGTCACTACCCTTGTGAGCACCGAAGTACCCAAGTTACCTAGCCCACAGGCTGCGGGTGCATAGGTGTGAACTTGCGTCGGGTTTCGTCGTGGACTTCTATGGATGCCTGAAGGAAAGTTGCTGACAGGCAGTCAGTGAAGAGTGTCCGGTGGATCCCAAGGCTGGGATCAAGAAGAGAGGAGACCTGCAAGCAGAAGGGACAGAGTCAAGGTCACTAGCCAGTGACCACGTGGAACCAGGAAGGAACCAGGCGATGTCGTGAAGATTGCAGGTGAAGGTGAAGCTTGTCGCTGCAGCCACGAGGACCAGGGAACGTCGAGGACGACCAGGACCAGGAGGCGAGCTGTCCCACGAAGGCTCTTGCTGTCGGCGGCGTCGAAGTTGGACTAGGACTCACCAAGCCTTGGCAAGCGGAACCCACGAAGAACGGAGGACTTGCTTCTGGTGCAGACCAGGAAGGTCTGGGGTGCTTCTCTTTTTCAAAGAAGCAGGAGCCAGTCTGGAGGAGCCAAACCAGCGGTGAAGATTTCAGGATGCATCGTCACAAAGGCCACTAGCCAGCGGGCAAGCAACCGGACAGACGCGGCAAGCAGGAAAATGCAGAAGGGCCCCACGCAGGACTCGTGGAGTGTGGGGGGCTGATCTTCGGTGCAGATGGTGCTTGGGGTTGGGGCTTCTCAATCCCCGGTGCACAACTTCGAGGGTGCCTCAGAAGCTGCGCTTGAAGATACTAGCCACTTTTCCCAGGTAGCCGGTCCCACGTCTCTCGTCGCCTCCACGGATCTCAGCTCGGCTGTGGATGTGGATCAGGGTCGGAGAAGTCTGGAAGTCAAGGCTCTGGTCGGGCTCTGCAGTCGGTCCCTCGTAGAACTTTAGCAAAGCAAAGGGTAGTCTCTTGATGGTGCCTGTTTGCACAGGGTAGCCACTCCTTGGCCACAAGGGAGATTCTTCAGTCTTCTTCTTTCGTCGAATGTCGAAGGTCCAGAGTTTCTGTTCAAGTTGCAGGTTCAGGATAATCTAATCTCCTGGGGCCCAACTCCCACTCTTATACTAATCTGGGGGGCTGGGATACCTGCTAGGTCACGCCTTATGGGTGGGATCAGGGAGGGGGTGGTTACACCCACTTCCCTTTGTCCAGTTTCTCGCCAGAGCTGGGGCTGGAGTGCCCCAGCGCCGGTGTGAACTGGACTATGCAAGGAACACCTTGTGTGCCCCAGGCATGTCTCATTGCTTTCAGCCCACCCTGCCCCAATACACTAAAGGCTGTCTGGGGAGGTGCTAGCACCTCCCCAAGCAGGAAACCTATTGTCCAGGCCTCCCTGGCTGGGATCACTCCCAGCAGCAGGAGGTCAGACTTGTGTCGTGGCAGCAGCATCCATTTTGTGATGCTGAGGCTTTGGTCAGAGGCTAACAGTAAAGTATGATTTTAACATGTCTTTCCCTCTAGAAGGGGGGAATAATATCCTCATGTCCAGAAATGGTATGGGGGTATTATTCCACAGTGTTAGACACCTTACACGACATGTTTCGATAAAGCCAAACCATAGTTACCATAACCGTTTAAGATTATAAGGTACTTTAAGAGTATATGGTAGGCTATATCATAGAACAGCTATAAGGACATGGTTCCGAAAGCTGCAGACAGGCTCAGCTCATGCTAGAGCACCATCTCACATGTTACCAAGCACTCTGCCTCCAGGATTGTTAAGGCCTGCCATAGGAGTGGCTGATAGGTACACATGTGTCTATATGTAAGTTAGGTATAGGAATACTACACCTAAGCAAGGGGTGATTACACGACCTTGCCCCAGCTGAGTGATCAGCCAGTTGTGTCATAATGGAAGGCCAGGCCAGGGGTGGCATAATACATGCTGCAGCCCCTGGTAGGCCTAGGGTACACCTATGCCCTGGGCACCTAGGGTACACTGTACAGGGGCCAATAAGGTGATCCTATCCAAATGGGTTATGCACCTAAAGTACATAGTATCAATTTAGAGAGAGAACAGCAGGGCTGTGGGTCTGATTAGCAGGCCCACAGCCACATCTAAGTCGAAAACCAGTAAAGCAAAAGCAAACAGTGGGGGTGAACATAGAAAGCAGACCCTACTCTTCTACAATCAGTCTCTCTCCCTCTCCTCCATCAACTACATTGGCTGCTCATACGACAACGCGTGAAATTCAAGATATGCTGCCTTACCCACAAAGCGATTTGGGGAAATGGCACCGCCTACCTGGCAGAGAGACTCCACCACTACACTCCACACCGGACCCTGCGCTCCAGCTCCAAATCGCTCCTAAAAGTCCCCAAGATAAAAAAAAGTAAGAACAGGAGGAAAATGCTTCTCCTACCAGGCCCCTCACATCTGGAACCAACTCCCGCTCGCCTTAAGACAATACCCTGACCACTGGAAGTCCAGGAAGGCTCTGAAACCGCCCTGTTTCTAGCTTGAAACCCCGATCAACGCTTCACTGCTACTCCAGAGCGCTATATAAACAAATAAATCAAATCACGTCGAATCCTTCTGTGGGAAACTAATTTGACAGGTCCATGTGTGGTTCTGTAGCTGTCCTTACACCAATCCAGACAATATACTCACTTGTCTGCTTTGCACCTTCTACACTTATGTATGGCCACAATCATATCTATAGAATCACCCTCACTTGGCAGGTGTAACCCTGTTTTCAGCTATATTAACCGTCAAAACAGAATGCTTCCATGAACTTTAATGGGGATCTCTCTTCTCAAAACTATAGCACACTCCAAAATCTGTTTATTCGTCATTCAGCTTAGTTTGATGACGATCTCATATGTCTGACATCATCCTCATTAACAGTTTGACTGGTATGCACAAAATGCTGCCAATATGGTTGATTCAGTCCAGCCAAACTGTATTTTCACTTAGAGTTATAGAAGACTCCGTTATTTACCCCACATGGAGCGCTCACATTCCCCTCTCTTTTTATAGGCACTGTTTTCCATAAAACCTATGTCCCGCACTGCACACCGACCTGTAGGAAAGATGCACTGTGTATGTACTATTCCTCCAACTCCCTATCAGCAGACCTGAGATAATGTGTTATAGATGTTTAAGTCAGTCAGCACACTGAGTTAGGCCCAAGCTCCCCCCGTCACAGAAGTTAATCTGTCACCTTAAGCACTACACTCTCCTGCCACTGTTGAATTTATTCAGCAGGATGAACCTGCTGCCAGTCAGCACTATTGCTTAATTGCAGGGCCAATGCCAGTTTTTTCACACACTCCCACTTACCATGACAATTGACAGGAGTTGTGGGAGTTGTTTTCCATTTCATTTCATACATTTCTGAAGTGAGCTTATGCTAACCTGAACTGTGTTTACACTGTCCTCCATCTTCAATCGACGTCACCAAACAACTGCTGCTGATGTTTCAGTTAAATAATGATGTGCAAGCTTTACACTGATAACAGAATGTTCCAAGAGACTTTTCCCTCACTGTACCTAACCAAGGACATCCCGATCATCTCAGGCTAGTGTCATACAATGTCTCAATTAGTATGCTTGAATTTACTGTGAGAACGACTAAAATATAAAGTAGCACTGCCTGAGAGAATCTCCAAATGTATTTTGTAGCAATTTATTTTAGAGTCCTATCAAAGATGTGTCGTTTCTGTAGCAGAGAAAGGCCCTTTTCCCCCACCTTTTCTAAGGTGAATCTATGCCTGATTTCATATAAATCTGTACTGAGCTCTTTAGTTATGCTTTGTTGCTAATCTACTAATAGTAATTTTCACGTATTTGCCTATTAATCCTTGCACCCCAGGTGAATGATCTACCATATGCACTCCCCAAACACTAGAATCTTTCATGTCCTCTTTAATGTTTGCTGTGTGCCTGTACTTATCTGGCAAGCACATGGAGAATGTGTGCTTAAGAAATGGTGTCCTCTAAGAGGGCAACAAGTGTCGGTGACCTCCTACAAGGTCATTATAGTTTTCCTGTCACTGGGACCTATTTGCAGGTTTATCCCCAAACTTTTCACCCTTCGCATCCAATTTTTTCTGACCTTTTTGTTGGATTTAGGACTCTGGGCACTTTACTACTGCTAATCAGTGCTAAAGTGCATATGTTTTCTATGTAAATTGTATTGATGATTGGTTATCCATGGCTGGCATATTTGATTTACTAATAAATCCCTAGTAAAGTGCAGTGTGTGTGCCCAGACATGTAAATCATATGCTACTAGTGGGCCTGCAGCACTGATTGTGCGAGCCATATGAGTAGCCCTGCAACCATGTCTCAGACCAGCCACTGTAGTGTCTGTGAGTGCAGTTTTAAACTGCCATGTTAGCCTGGCAAGTGCACCCACGTGCCAGGCCCAAACCTTCCCTTTTATTACATGTAAGGCACCCCTAAGGTAGGCCCAAGGTAGCCCCATGGCCAGGGTGCAGTGTATGTTAAAGATAGGACATGCACTGGTGTGTTTTACATGTCCTGATAGTAAAATACTGCTAAATGAGTTTTTTACTATTACAAAGACTATCTCTCCCATAGGTTCTCCTAGGAGCTGTCTTGTCAATCAATCAATCAATGTGGCAGGCGAATTAAATGGGCCAAACTGGTTTTATCAGAGGGGAAGGTAGAAGAAATAAAATCTCTCCTAAACCATACAGTACTAAACCTTGGAACATCGTCGGAAGGTGTGGGTAGAGTGAGTGGGCTCTTTGTCTCCCTGACTGATGCCTTGACTAATGTCTTTACCCTTCATCATAATAAATTGGGTAATAAACTCTCTAAAAAACCCCCTGAGGGTTGGTATTCCCAACCATGTAGGGTTCTTAAGGCTAAGTTAGTTGAGGCGATTAAAGCTAAGTCCCGTCTTGAGATACAGGAAGCAAGGAGGGCCTACAATAACTCTCTTAAACTAGCCAGGAGGGAGTGGGAAGATAAATATTGGGATGACCTGCTCCAGGCCAGCAAAAGTAGAGACCCAAGGGCATTTTGGAAACTTATAAGTGCACGGAAAAACCCCGATGCACTTATGAGACCCTGTAACATCCCGCCACAAAGCTGGGTAAAGCACTTTGGGTCTTTATACCTCCCTCCCTCCAGAAGGGGATTGTAATGCGGGGATGGCTCTTACGCATATAATTGAACCTCATGCCTACGACCTCTTTACTCCGCTAGAACTTGAGGGGGTTATAGGGTGGGTAGCCCCACGCAAGGCTGCGGGTCCCGATGGCCTCCCGGGAGACCTTATGAGGGCATACCCAGCTGAATGGGCACGGGTCATAGCAGCGCTACTTAACGACATCATGATGGGAGGGGCAGTACCTGAATCCTGGAAAGGGGCGGTGGTGGTCCCAGTTTATAAAAAAGGGTGCAGGGAAGCTCCAGGTAATTACCGACCCATAAGTCTGATCGACTCCACCCAAAAGATAGCAGGTAAAGCTATCCTCGGAAGGATCCTCCATTGGGTGGAGGAGAATAAAATTCTTTCAGACTTTCAGGCAGGTTTTCGGGTCGGAATGGGGACAATTGAGCAGGTGTTTAGGCTGATATTACTGGGGTGGAAGGTGGTGGAACTGGGCAAGGGCAGCCTTTATTTGGCCTTTATAGACCTGAAGACTGCCTTTGACCTAGTCCCCCGAGAGGATCTTTGGAGGGTACTTCTCGAGCTGGGCTTACCCCCTTACATCTTGTCACTTCTTATCAACCTTCACGCCCATACCTTTGCCCAGGTCCGCTGGGGTAAAAACGGTGAACTTACTGAGAAGATTCCAGTCTCTAGGGGCGTAAGGCAGGGCTGCGTTTTGGCTCCAACCCTATTTTCACTTTATGTGAATGGGGTGGTAAAACATCTCCAGCAAGAACCAGCCGACGCCCCCTGTCTCGGTGGAGTCCGGATCCCCACCCTGCTATTTGCGGACGACACGCTCCTGATTTCGAAGACCCCTCAAGGTCTCCAGAAATTACTAACACGATTTCAGGAGTTCTGTGATGCAAGAGGATTAACAATAAACGTGGATAAAACAAAATATCTAGTCCTAAATCCTCCTAAGAAACTGGGCCGCCCCCGACTCTAAATTCGACACCCCTAGAGAAAGTAGCCGAATTTGACTACCTGGGTATCCGGATTACGGATAGGATGTCCTGGGCTAGTCATATTGATAAAATGGTCCTCAGCCATAGGAGAGTGGGAGGTGCCCTTATGAGGGAGTTCAGAGCCTCTCCAAGAAGATCACTCACCCCAGTAGTTGACATTTACAAGGCTAAAGTAGTGTCATCAGCCTTGTATGGGGCAGAACTGTGGGGCCATTGCTGTTTGAAAGATCTAGAGACAGCGGAGAGTAAGTTATTGAAATCTCTTATCTCCGTTCCCCTGAGTACTCCATCCGTACCTGTCCGGTTGGACATGGGCTGCAAAAATATTAAAGACCAGGCCCAGCTTCGCCCGCTTTTGTTATGGACAAGAATCTGGAGGGGTGAAGAATTGAAATCTTATGCTGATGCCTTGGGAGAAATTATGAGTCTGGGGGGCTGGGCCAAAATAAAGTGGCTTAGAGATACCAAAAAGCTCTTGGAGAATGTCGGTCTAGGAGGCTGCTGGTCATCACGTTCAGCCCCTACAAAAGAAGTTGTCAAGGCGCATTATTGGAACTGGTGTGCGGAGCGGCTAAATACAACCTCCAACCACTGCAAGTCGACTGTCGCCTTTTTGCAAATTAAAGACACTGTGGCTTTTGAACCCTACCTGGACTTGATAACTCTCCCTTATGACCGAGCCCTTTATTTCAAATTCAGAGTTGGATGCCTCCCCCTAGGTGCATTGGTATCGAGTTGGTCACCTGTGCCCCGCATTTCTCCCAATTGTGCATGTTGCCCTAGCAAGGTTGAGACTATTGTACACGTTTTATTTGCTTGCCCGGATTATGCAAGGCCCAGGGGTGTCTGGTTGAAACCCCTCTGTCGCAATATGGGCACACGTAGTCACCTTGAGGCCCTGCGCATTTTAACGACGGACACTTCCCCCCTTTTTGTGTGTGGAATTGCGAAATTTTTAAAGTGGTCCTGGCTCATTCGCTGCAAGAGATTGTCAGTAGCTGTTTAATTCTTTTTTAGATAATTTATTATGGGAAATTTATGCCCTTTTTTATATTCTTATGTTTTTCATACTGGCTTCTTGTAACTGTGATTTTTATGTGTCTATTGTATTTTTTATGTGCTTACAAGATATCTTGCATATCGAATAAAAGCTTATGACTGACTGAATCAATCAATTAGGGGCTTAGAAAGCGTGGCTACTCTCCTGTGAGGGTCTAAGGGCACTGGTGGGGACAGGGGGGCTGCTAATCCTTCTGGGAGTGCGATCATTCGATAAACCAGGCCTTGAGGTCCTTCTTGAATTGGGTCAGTGACGCAGATTTCCTGAGGTGGGGGGGCAGGATGTTCCAGGTCTTGGCAGCGAGGTAGGAGAAGGATCTTCAGCTGGTTCTGGTATTGTGGATCCTGGGGATGGAGGCAAGGGCGAGCTGGGAGGAACGGAGTTGTCAGGAGGGAATGTGGCATGGAAGGCGGTGGTAGGCATGCTGGTCCTTCATTGTGGAGAGCTTTGTAGCCATGTGTGAGGAGCTTGTAGGTGATTCTCCTGTTGATTGGGAGCCGGAGGAGTTGTCGGAGGTGTTGCGTGATGTGGCTGTGGTGGGGAATGTCGAGAACCAGACTGGCTGCGGATTATGGACATTCTGTAGTTTCTTGAGCTGTTTCTGGGTGACGCCAGCATAGAGTGCGTTGCCGTAGTCGAGTCAGCTGGTGATAAGTGGGTGGGTGACTGTCTTTCTGGATTCTGTGGCGATACATCTGAATGTCTTTCAAAGCAGGCAGAGCGTGTGGAAGCAGGCTGAGGAGACTCCATAGAATTGGCAGTTCATTATTATATCGAGGTTGTGTGCACAGTCTATCAGTGGGGGATCCAAGGGCAGCTGGCCACCAAGAGCCATCCCAGGCTGAAGGTGTGGGTCCCAAAATGAGTACTTTGGTCTTGTCCAAGTTGAGCTTGAGGCAGCTGTCATTCATCAAAGTAGCGATGGCCTTCATTCCGCTGTGGGAGTTGGTTCTGGCGGTAGCGGGTTCGTTGGTGAGGGAGAGGACCAGCTGGGTGTCATCAGCGTAGGAGACTATGTTGAGTCTGTGGCTTCTGACGATGGTGCGGGGGTCATGTAGATGGTGAAGAAGGTGAGGCTCAGGGAGGAGTCCTGGGGCACACCACAGTTGATCTCTGTGGGTTCTGAGAGGAACAGGGGTAGTCCGACTGGCGGGGTTTGGCCAGTGAGGAAGGAGTGGATCCAGTCCAGTGCCTTGTCTCGGATGCCGGCGCCGTGGAGTTTCGTGATTAGGGTGCGGTGGGAGACGGTTTAGAAGGGGCCGAGAGGTCCAGTAGGATGAGGGATGTGGTCTCGCCCCAGTCAAGGAGGGAGTAGATGTCATCGGTGGCGGCAAGGAGTGCGGTCTCCATGTTGTGGTTGCTTCGGAAGCCAGATTGGGAGGTGTCCAGGATGTGGTTTACTTCTAGGAACAAAGAGAGTTGGGCGTTGATGGCCTTCTCGATTACCTTTGCTGGGAAGGGGAGGAGGGAGACGGGTCTGAAGTTCAGTCGGGTCTGAGGACGGCTTCGTCAGCAGGGGGTTGATCTCGGTGTGTTTCCAGTCGTGAAGGGCAAGTGGCAGTTTTGATAGAGCAGTTGATGGTGTGGCAGAACTGGGGCACAATGGTGGTGGATGCTCTGTGGAAGATGTGGTACGGGCAGAGATCCGTCTGTGCTCCTGAGTGGCTGCTCTTTATGGTGTTGAGTGTGTTCTCTGTTGTGAGCGGGGTCTGTTTGGTTGCGGCATGCTTGCATGCAGTGGTGGCTGGCAAAACGGCAGGGTCTAGGGTGTCAAAGCTGTCATAGATCTGCCTGATCTTGTGGTGGAAGAAGGTGCCAAGTTTGTTGCAGAGGTCTTGCGAGGGGGGACATCTGTGGTCTCGCTGTTGAGCCTGGCAAACTCCTTGACGATGGTGAAGAGTTTTTTGCTGTTGTGTGCATTGGCGTTAATTCTGTCCTGGAGGGTTGTTTTCCTTGTGGTTTTGAGGAGGTGGTGGTGTGCGTTGATGGCAGATTTGAAGGTAGTGTGGGTTTCCGGGGTTTTGTTGTTTCTCCCTGTCTTCTCGAGTCGTATGCAGGTGTGTCTGGATTCGGGCCTGGGTATCGAGGCAGGCAGCGACGAAGGAGAAAACAGGAGGAAAAGGAATAGAGCAAAACCGAGGCGGATAAAAGGAAAAAAGCAGAAGAGAGACAGAGAGAGAGAGAGAAGGACACAGGAGGGGGTGGGATTGTGGGGGATCGTAGTGGCAGAGGGAGCGAGGGAGAAAACCGGAGGAAAGAGGAAAAAGACATGCCAAAGGGCAGAATAAAAGAGAAAGAGAAAAGTAGTCAGAGAGACAGAATAACCAGGAAGGGAGACAGAAGGGCAGTCAAGCAGCAGAGCTGTGACGCTTGACCACTGCACCACCAGGGATGGGGAGTGGGCAGGAGCCTGCAGATGGAGGAGGGCCTCGAACTCCTGACCTCCAGGTCAGCAGCAGTGCACGGGGACAGCAGCAGCTACTAGAAAGAGCTGTGCTGTGAAAGAGCCAGCCCACTACAGGTTACTAGTAACATCTTACAAGTGTAACCTTCAATTGGGAAGAAATAGAGATTTGGAGTTTGGGTTCCCTGAACTCAGAATTTAAAAATACATCTTATAGTGAAGATGGTTTTTAAATTGTGTGCCTTTAGAACGTGGGAATTTTCTTGCTGTACCATTCTGCGCCTTGGCCCTCTACCTGCCTGTGGAATCCAAGTCTAGTTTAGACTGACAGTTGGGCTGTTTGTGCATTCACGCTAGACAGTCACATAAAGGGAGCTGAAGTGTGCCCTGAATATCTTAATTACCAATCACCAGGCTGATGGGCCTCCCTGAACTACAGCGGTGGGAGGAGTTGTCACTGACACCTGAATAGGGCTGTGCCTGGCCTCTCACAATGCTGTCTCCAATCCCCTGCCGTGGTCACAGCCTCGGGCTGCCGATTGAAGTGCGATCGACTCGATATCAGCTCTCCAGCATCGAAACCACTCCGCTGCCTGCAACGAAGCCACGGACATCACATCATGACAAGCACGACGCACCACCCACAATGACACGGCGGTCCTGACAACACCAGTGTTCCTGACTTTGATTACACGGAGCTTGACCTGCAACTTGTGTGACTTCAAGGACTCACCGACTCCTGCTGCGACGTGCAGCATCGACAACTCGTGACTCCAGCGACGCCTCACAGCCGCACTTCACCGCAAGGTCCTCGAGGCCTCTTCAACTTCCAAAGTCCTTCCCGATGCCATAGAAGGCCCTCAACTCCATCGAGGTAGGACTGAACTTTGGATTTTATTGGTCATAACGAGATGATAGGCCTGGTTGGCGCTTTAGACTTCAAGTAACTGTATTTTTGCTTTATTCTTTTAAAATTCATATCTTCGCTTGTATATGTTGGATTGTTGTCGTTTTAGCCTTGTTCTGATTAGATAACTATTGGCTATTTTTCTAAACTGGTGTGGGGACCCTTTGTGGTGTTTTCACTGTGTTACTATGTTTGCACAAATGCTTTACACATTGCCTCTGAGTTAAGCCGGACTACTCGTGCCAAGCTACCAAGGGGATGAGCAGGGCTTATCTTGGCTGTGTAATCTCTTCACCCTAACTAGAAAGAAGGGTCCCTACTTAAACAGGGTGCAAGCCATTGCAAACTAGAGACCCCCATTTCTAACAATGAGGCATTGTTTAATTTTCTTTGCTCGCAGAGATGACTCTTCTGCTTCACTCTAATTAAAAAGCTGGAACGCTACTAAGATGCAGAACCGCTGTTCCAGATCTTTATCCTGAGGAGGAAGATAGCTGTACCTCAGGAGATGTATCTGTGGATGCACAGATCCTGGCTTCTTGACATACGCTACCAAGGTAAGGGGTTAGGTTATTCCAACAGACCGTGCGGATGTGTAGTCCCGATATCTTTTCTTTAGCATAGCGGCAAGCAAAAGATAGGAATAACATTAGTAACATTATGAACAATTACCATGACTGAATTGTTTGTATTTTACACTATTCTAAAAGTGCGCATTATTAAATGTCTTATCTTTCTTAAAATCGTAGTTCATGTTTTATTTGCAAAGAAGAAAGTTTTTCAATAAATGTTTGAAAATGCAATAGTGCATCTTTTCTTTGTGACACCCGGACATGGATGAGTGACAAACAAAAGGGCTAGATCCGTTTCCACGATTTCCTTAGGAATCTGAGAGTCATGTTCTAGGTTACTGACATCTACACCTCTGGAGGCTTAGGAGTTTTGATGTGGTAGTGTGATCACCTAGCCAAATAGACCAACATTTACTGATTATATACGTAGAATCTGACTCTGTATTATGAAGTTGTGTTGTTCTAAATATACAGTCCGACTAGAGTAGTAGAAATCATTTCAACATGGTGCCACTAAAGTTCTAGGTATGGTTATATTTAATGGGTTTCCTGAGCAGTTTACTGTATGTGCCCAAAGCACCATTATTGGTGGAGAAGAGTCTTGCCGGTGGCAGTGGCAGGCTCTATCCGCTCGTGCTGTGTTTATTTCATGTGTCACACTGTTAGCGCTGATCCATAGCGTGGTATTTTAATTTTAGCGAGTAAGGCTAAATTTTAAAAGTTTTTGTGTGCTCACTTAATTTCCTGTCACTCACTTCCTTGCCGACTCCCGCCCCGGTCCGCCGCGTCCATTTCTGGGCGTTTGTTTGCGGAGGGTGAGGAGGAGCCAGCACTTCCGGGCTCGGGCGGCCAGGTCAGCGTTCTAGTTGCGCTGTAGGCGATGTGTATTTAATCTGCAGCCTCACGCAGTCGCGCTGTGGAGAAGAGTCTTGCCGGTGGCAGTGGCAGGCTCTATCCGCTCGTGCTGTGTTTATTTCATGTGTCACACTGTTAGCGCTGATCCATAGCGTGGTATTTTAATTTTAGCGAGTAAGGCTAAATTTTAAAAGTTTTTGTGTGCTCACTTAATTTCCTGTCACTCACTTCCTTGCCGACTCCCGCCCCGGTCCGCCGCGTCCATTTCTGGGCGTTTGTTTGCGGAGGGTGAGGAGGAGCCAGCACTTCCGGGCTCGGGCGGCCAGGTCAGCGTTCTAGTTGCCCCTACTGCCTATAAATGTGTGTTGGCCAGCGACCGCGCAGCGGACGCGTGCAGCGGGCGCGCCGGAAGCGCGCTGAAGTCGAGCTAAAGTCAAGCCTGTCTGCGCCCGTCTGCGGCCGAACGGGGCGCGGGGCCATACACCCTGGCCTACCAAATCCCCTCCACATACGGTATGATAAACAAACCTTGTTGAATCTCCGTCCTGCTATAACACTACCATGTCTACACTCTATGAAGGTTCTATCATTACACAACTGTTCTATGTGTCCTTTTACTCCTGAAACTGGCTCCATAATAGACCCCCCTAAAAAACTGATAAAAGCCGCACTGCTTAACTGTAGATCTCTCAGTAAACACTGCATCCAAGTTTATAATCTACTCGAGGATGAAGCACTTGATATTTTGCTGTTAACTGAAACCTGGCTTGGCGAACACTCTGACCCAGACATCATAGAGGCGTTGCCTCCTGGATATTCTCTCGCTAGGCTTGACAGGCAAGACGGTAGGGGTGGAGGAATAGCTATCGCTGTTAGAGCCCAACTGGAATGCTCCCTATCCCCCCTGACAATTGACCACTGCGAAGCTGCTTCATTCACTATCACACTGGGGCCCCAACACTCCCTATCAGGTATTCTTATATACAGACCCCCAGGCAGACTGTTTGATTTTACAGCTAGCCTAGTAGAGGCGACAGCACATCTCGCCTTGAGGAAATCCAGACTCCTGGTGCTTGGCGACATGAACATTCATTTTGATGATGTCCAAGACAAGGATGCCTCCTGTATAAAAGATGAATTACTTTCCCTGCAGCTAGCTCTTAAAAACCAGGACCCTACTCACAGACAAGGTCACCTGCTCGACCCCATATTTGGCAACTGGAATGGAGTAGAAGCGCTTCCTCCAATACCCGTTCCCTGGTCTGACCACTTTGTCATTCCCTTACAAATATGGGTGTCCGAGTCTGAAACAAGGAGCGATAGCACGCAGATTTACCAATGTCGAAAGTGGAAAAACTTTAACTTAGACACTTTTATCGACAATCTTGAAGCGGCAGGACCTCCTGGAGGGTCCGACTGTGAGACCGCCTATACATGCCTTAAGAACTGTGTCCTAACTGCCCTAGACAATACCGCTCCCATCCGTAGGTCAGTAATTAACAAGAAGATGAGGAAACCCTCCCCGTGGTTTACTTCAGAACTTCAGGTTGCAAAATCTGCATGCAAAAAACTGGAACGTGAATGGCGCATTAAATTTTGCCCCACAGCCAAAAACCAATATAAAAAAGCGCAAGCGAGTTACTATAAACTTATCCGTTCCGCTAAAGCACTTCATTATAAGACCCGCATTGGAGAGGCTGAGAACTCCTCAAAGGAGCTTTTCAAAATTTTCAAAGAAATTTCGGTGGTAACTAATGAGAGCAATGCCCAGAATGACTCTGTTGAAACGTGCAATAATATTGCTAAATACTTTGCCAGTAAAATCACCAACATCTACGCAAACTTCTCTAAGGATCTGCCCTTGGGCTCTGACTTTACTGAGAATTTGGAGATCACTCATGCTAAGACATGCCTAAACTGCTTCTCTGTCCCTCCTACCACAACCTTAAATAGTATCTGTAAAAGCATCAAATCAGGCTCCCCTCGGGATCCTGCCCCTCCCAAGATACTAGCAGCTAGCCTTAAAGTCTTAGAACAACACTTTAGATACATTCTCCAACTCTCCTTTTCTACGGCCACCCTCCCTGCGGAGTGGAAGAAAGCCATTGTACTTCCGATAAAGAAAAAACCGAACATAAGTCAGGATATCCTAGAAAACCTGCGGCCCATCTCGTTGCTACCTTATCTGGCGAAGGTGGCCGAAAAAATAGCTAACAGCCAACTCATGGCCCATCTAGAGTCTAACAATGCCTTCCACAGTTCTCAATCAGGGTTTAGGGCAGGATACTCCACTGAAACCGCCCTTCTGAGAGCGACCGAAACCTTACGGGCAGGCGCTGATGAGGGCCAGACTATGGCACTGATTATGCTTGACCTTAGTGCCGCGTTCGACACTGTGGCACATTCCATCTTGCTGCAGTGTCTGAACAAAGCCGGGGTCACCCAGGAAGCACTGGGCTGGCTAAAAGCCTTTCTCACCAACCGCTGCTTCCAGGTTCAGAGAGGCATGTACCTCTCTGATAGCATAGCTTTAGAACAGGGGGTACCTCAGGGCTCTGCCCTGAGCCCCACCCTGTTCAATCTTTACATGGCCCCCTTGGCTGAAGTGGTTGAATCGTTCGGCATTGAATTAGTCTCATATGCCGACGATACCCAACTCCTCATCTCCCTGTCCCAAGCACCCTCCATTGATGCCGACAACTTTAAAACCTGCATGCAGGCTCTGGCAGGCTGGATGACCCAGCACTGCCTGAAGCTAAATGGTTCAAAAACGGAGGTTCTGGTAATTGGAGGCAGGGATACGAGCTGGACCAAGGAGTGGTGGCCATCATGTCTGGGGCCGTTACCCACTCCCTGCAAAGCAGCTAAGAACTTGGGGATCTGGGTTGATCCCAGACTCTCCTATGACAACCATGTGCACAAAGTGGTAGGGAAATGCTTCGGGGTGAAGAAGACCTTGAACCGTACCCTAGACCTCCTCCCTCTTGAAGCCAGGCGCACTATGACCCAAGCTCTAGTGACCTCGAGGATAGACTATGGAAATGTGCTTCTGCTCGGAACAACACAAAAAAACATCAGGAGACTTCAAGTACTCCAAAACACGGCAGCACGCCTAGTCCTTAGACTCCCAAAAAGATCAGCATCTAAACCAGCCCTAGCCACTCTGCACTGGCTCCCCATAAAAAAGAGAGTCCTATTTAAAGCACTTCTAATGTGCTACAGGATCATCTCACACAAAGCTCCCCCCTACATGACTGATCTGGCTATCCCCTACGAGCCTAACAGAACTCTCCGCTCTGGGGGAACTGGATTGCTTAAAATTCCCCGCGTCAAGAAAGCCAGAATGGGTGGTTGTTCTTTTCGTGTAATGGCTGCCAAAGAATGGAACTCTCTCCCCATGAGTATCAGACTAGCGGATTCAGAGACTTTGTTCAGAAAACTTTTGAAAACCCATCTGTTTTCCCTTTAATTTCCCTCTCCTGGCCCTGACTTTTCTCCACAGCGCGGGGACACGCCGGGATGGCGTCACCATGCGCTTTACAAGCCCCTTTATTATTATTTATTATTATTATTAACGCTACATGAAGACGTCCGTGGTAATAAGGGTTTTTACCCTGCATCAGTTTAATAGAAAACACATATTTATGAGTGTAGATTCATCCAGCTGGATTATTTAAAAGGATTTGCCCTCTAATATTTTCCTTTCATTGAATTCCGTTCTTTAAATATGGTGCAAGCAGTAACTGCCCACTTAACTATACATGGGATCCCCAATACTGGTGAAGACGTTACCTTCGTGGTTGAGAAACATGAAGCATACAGATGAGGTTAATTTTATTCCTGGGTTGACTTTTCTGCAGTCGATGCCAATTCACACACTTTCCACAAATACGATGTAGTAGCAGTTTCAGCTGCATGTAGACCTTATGAATATTTAGAAATACCTTTAACATACCAGTAACATCATAACTGATTGCAAGGCACCCTCCCATTGGCGTAGCTAGCCCTATGGCCGCCCCTGGCAGCCTCTGCTTTTGCTGCCCGCAGCGGACCCATTGAAGAGCAGGGGAGGGGTGCTGTCGAGTTTCAGTGGCAAAATCTGCCCCATGGCTGCTGGACAGGTGAGGGAGTAGGGGGAGCGATTGCCGCCCCAGAGACAGCAGGTAAGAGCAGGAGGAGGCCTTCACCACCCCCAAAGCTTGTGCCGCCCGGGGCGGACTGCCCCCCCTTGAAACACCACTGCACCCTCCCACAAACAGAACCGAAGGTCAGGTCAGACTGGGTCCTCTCAGTAATGATGGGGCGCCCTGACTTAACAGTCTTCACAGTGCTCAAGGCCCAGAGAAGATTCTGTAGGCTCCTACAAGGATATAAGCACAGTCCAGTGATGTTTTCTGCCGGAGTAACATCAATTCCTCAAGAAATTGATTCAGAAGCATTGTCATACATTGATGACATTTACCTCACTGATGATGATTTAAACACAGATTTGGCCTTGGTGGATCGCATAATATTGAGATTCACTGACCATGGCTATAAATTCAATATTCAAAAATTGCCTTTCTCATAGTCCTGTTTTTGGGATACGAGTTGTCAAATGAAGGCAAAAGTCTAGCACAACATTTTTTTAGAGAAATGTGCTATCTTACAGACTCGAAATACATTGAAAAAGCTTCAATCTTTTTTGGGGCTTTCTAAACTTTAGCAGGATCTACATACCAAACTATGCACTGTGGAAAAAACGTTGCACGATTTAATTCGTCCAAATTTTTCTAATAAACATTGGACTACTGAGCATACTGATATACTCAGAAACGTACAGACTGACATGCTTAAATCTAAACATTTGCACACTCGTGTTAATACAACCAACTGGGTAAACCATTAAATTCTAAATTCTGAAAATAAGGCATGGTTTCATTTTCTGTGCCTGCGAAGAGACAACTCTTCTGTTTCAGTCCAATTAAAACGCTGTCCTGAACCTTTGATACAAATTGACTAGCTTGTTGTTTTAGTATATGAACCACGTCTGCGCTGAAGTCGGAGAGAGGATGACTTCTGCCAAAGTCATCACATAAAACTGCTAGATGCAGACACGCTGTTCCGACCTTCATCCTGAGAAGGAAGATAGCTGTTCCCTCGCAGGTGCATCTGTAGATGCACTTTTCCTATCTGCCTCACATACGTAGGTATGCAGTCAGGTCATTCCAACAGACCGTGCAGATGGGAACTCCTAACATGCTCTCTTTAACATAGAGGCGAGCAACAGATAGGAGTAATATTAGCAATGTTATGACAAATGACCATGATTGAATTTTTTGTATTTTTCACCATTCTAATACTGCTTATTGCAATAATATGTCTCTTTCTTACAATCGCAGTTCTTTTCTTTGTAAAGTTTAGAGCTTTTCAATAAATGTTTAAAAATGCAATATTGTATATTTTCTTTGTGACACTTTGGGCATGCATGAGTGACAAACAAAAGGGTTAGATCTTTTCCACAATTTCCTTTGGGAATCTGAGAGTCATGTTTTAGGCTACTGATAACATCTATAGCTCTAGAGGTTAAGGAGTTTAGATGCGGTACTGTGAGCTTGCCAAACCAGATAACATTTACTGATTATTTAAGAAGACTCAGTCTGTATTATGAAGTTGTGTTGTTCTAAATACACAGTCCTACTAGATTAGTATGAAATGTATAACAAGGGCGGGGACGCAAGGTATAGTTAGGCCAGTAAACTATAACTAGCAAATGTACGGTTTTTTTGGTTTCAAAACGCACATTTTTGTGTTATTTCAACACTTTTTTCAATGTTTCTTTATTGGACGTTACAATCATCACAATTGAACAAGAACTTTCAGATTATAGGCATGCTGTAGGAGGCTAGCTTAGTATATGGTGCACACTTATTGAAGTGATGCACCTTGCACTAATCCAGACAAATCTTATGGTGATTTTAGTGGTCTTTGATAACCATACAAAGCTCTCAACGTGGTAGCTGTGGAGAGCAGCCTTCAGGCTTATCATGAAGGAGTGTAAAGCAGTTTATTTTACCAACTTTAATCAATAGTGTAAGTTAAATGAAAAAGAACCACACATTGTGTACATAAAAATAAGTCTATTTATTACACCACACACTCACTAACACATTGGTATATCTTCTACCTAGAGATATCAACACAATACACAAGAATACTTTTAACTAATCAGCACAAATATACACTGGTCACAAGGGGGAGACCAAACGATATATAAGAAAGTGGAATATGAACTTCAAAGGAGAACGGGACTTGGACCAGAAGTCTCAGAGGAGCTGGGGACACAAAGAATCACTCAAGGCAGGTATCCAGGAGCCCCACAGAGGCTGTCTGCAGAGTGGAAACACAACACGTGCCCACTGGAAGTCCATAGAATAGTTGCAGTTGCAGTTTTAAAGAATAAGGACCCTTCTCAGAGGACTCCAAAGAAACCCTTGGAAGACAGAAGGTTGAAGAGCCACCCCACTTGTGGAAGCCTCAGGAACTTGCACCAGGGAAGCCAGGTGCATAGGGGTGAAGTGACATTGGAACTTGCCATAGACGACAATGGGAGACTTTGAAGAAGATGCCTCTGGAGAAGATTGTGAAGGAGTTTGGTGGAATCCAAGGGTGGATTCTTGAAGTGAAGAACCTGCAAGCAGAGGGGACAGAGTCTATGCCACTCTGAGGTGACTAGGAGGCATGGAAGCACAATGCACACCGATGTCGAGAGGTTCAGAAGAGAGGATGGTAAACTTGCTGCTGCAGCTGTGGGGACTGGGCTATGATGAGGAAGACCAGGAGCTGTGCACGAGCTGTCCCACATCGGATGTTGGCGTCTAGGTGGTCAGTGTACGGAGGGAGCACCAACAAGCCTTGGTAGCAGCAACTGACATGGAGAACGAAAAGAAGCAAACGTTCAAATAAGCAAGGTCTCATGGTATCACCAAGAGCAGGAGAGTCAGAGCAGGCCCTGAGCAAGCAGGGGAACTCACTTAAGCAAAGGAAGTCCATCGAAAGGACCCACAGGCTTGAGGCAGAGGAGTTGCAAGAGGACCTCAAGCAGCTCACAAAAGTTGGAGGCCCACGATGCAGGGAGGACTCTGTTCTTCAGGAAGTGAAGTGCTGGAGGCTGGAGCTTCTAGTAGCCAGAAGATCTCTGGAGTGCAGAGTCAACAAACCTTGGCAACAGCAAGTCAACGCAGTGCAGAGGGTTGTGGTCCCAGCATTCCTGATGAGGGATACTGTCCTCCAAATTGCAGGGAAGGCAGGTCAGGCCTCTATGGAGCCACAGAACCACCACCTGTGTTGCTGAGCCTCAGGATGTCCATGGGACGTCAGGAGAAGCAAACCAGTCAGCTTCATTGCAGTGCGTACAGATGCAGGGCATTGACTCCTTCACTCCAAGGGAGATTTCTTCGAGTGTCCTTGATGCCCACAAGCCTTTTGGAGAACCTGGATGGAAAACAGACACAGACGACGCAGAAGACTTGAAGCACAGCGAGACCAGGAGTAGCAGGAGTCTTCCTATGTGCAGCCTTGTTTCCAGTCAAAGTCCAACGAAGTCTAAGTGTCCAGACAATAAAAGAGTGACACAGTTTCAGGGTTGAGTCTGGTCCCACGACGAATTTGAGGACCCACCCACAGGGGAGCCCTTTAGAACCCTTGAGAAAGGGTAGGGACGACTCAGGGGTCCCTCCCAGAGTAGAAGCTGGACAGAGAGGAGGATACACCTTTGTCCAGTTTCACGTCAGACCAGAAACCAAGGGTTGCTGAACTGGTTCAGACTGTAGTATGTGCCCCCACCCCAGCCCAATACAATTCTTCATCCTGAAAATGCTGAGTAAAATCCTCCCGACAATTCCCATGGACCTAAGGAAGACGGTAGTCACAGCACTGATATCCTCAAGACTGGACTACTGTAATGCCCTTTTCACCAGCGCCTCAAGGCGTAGCATTAATAAACTGCAGATGGTTCAGAATGCTTCAGCAAGAGTGTTACTGGGCATTTCTAACTTTGATTCAGTCTCCATGTCCTTGGCCCGACTCCACTGGCTACCTGTAGCCAAGAGGATTCAATTTAAATCTCTGTGCATCGCGTTTAAGTCCCTCAGCAACAGGAGGCCAACCCATCTGGCAACATTTTTAAAACCTTATACACCTGCCAGAGTCCTTAGATTCGCCAACCTAGGAAATCTACTTATTCCTAGAGTTAACAGGGCCAGATGGGGAGGTAAGAGCTTCACGGCTACAACGACTAGCCTATGGAATTCTCTACCCATCATGTTAAAAAAAGAGTCTAGCCTCCTCAAATTCAGGAGAGGCCTGAAAACGTGGCTTTTCTCAGCTTATTTGTACCACTGTGTCCACTCCTTTTCATCTATACCAAAGGCAGCGCCAAGATACCTCAGGTTATTTGTTGCGCTTTATATATTTTTCATCATCATTAAGTCCTGTCTTGGAGGTGGTCACACCTATCTGTGACAGGAAACCAATTGTTCTACCTTTCTCTGCTCGAGCTTGGCTTAGTAGCAGGAGGGCAGAATCGGGCCTGTGGTCAGAAGCAGCATTGCTTGCTTGCAGACCTTGAAAGGCTGTTACCGGGAGTACAGGGAGTCCCCAAAGGGGCTCCCCAGCACATGGGATCATACTTCCAACACAGGAATTGGTGTTGGGGTATGATTCCAACATGTTTGATACCAAACATTACCGGTTTTGGTGCAGCCATTATGCAGAATCAACAAAGCCAGTGTACAGTAATTCAAAACAAGGGGCACTGTAGTTAATGCAATACAGTAATCAAAAGAGCACAGAGCCACAGATTCCCTATGAACCGTTATGTTCATGGAAAGAGAGTGGGCCACTATGGAACAATACCCAGTGGGTATAAAAAGCCCTCCCTCGCCAACCTGGTTGGTGACATGCTTCATCATTGGGCTTCCACTGGGACGACCGAATGTCATCCCAGTGTGCTGCGACGCCAGGTTACTGCGGAGCCATTATGCAGCCATTATATAGTTGTACCTCTTGTATGGACTGATGTCCACTATATGTCTTAAAATGGCTGACTGCACTTACAAAGCATGGGGGAATCGACTCTGGAGTTTGTAGGGGTGTCCTGCTCATGTAGGGGCACCCTCACACTTATAACCAAGCACCCTGGCCTGAGGACTGAAGAGCCTGCCATAGGGTTGACTTATAGGTTTTAAGTGCAGTGACCTCAGATATAAGGAAACATATCTGTCATGAGAGGTGCAAGCACTAACTCACACAGGCTGCAATGGCAGGCATGTAGTCACAAATCAAGTGTACTTCTATGAGTGCCACAATACATGCTGCAGCCCATGGGAGACCCCTGGTGTATCTATGCCCTGGGTACATTAGTACCTTATACTAGGGACTTATAAGGGTACACCAGTAGCCAATTATGGCGGTATCAAAGAACTTACAAGAACCAATTTAGGGGAGGGAGCATAGTTGTTGAGGTCCTGATTAACAGGATCCCAGCAGACCAGGTCAAAAACACACTGACACCAGGCAAAACGTGGGTGTAACCATGCTTGAAGGATCCTACCTTCCTACACATGGCATGAACATACTATCCTTAATGTATGTAGAAGATATTTGAAGTATATCAAATGGCACGAATATGCTAGGAAAGACATGGCAGGTGCTCATAACGTGCCAGAATAAACCAAATATATATTAATAAACTTGAGTCCGCTAGAATGACTCTCGCGGAGTTCTGTGTTGCCCTGATTCAGCGAGGTAGGCATGTAGTGCAGGACAGATTTTTTTCTCTCCTTTTTATGCTTATAATATCAATTAGTGAGCTTGGTGGATGCATAGTCACGTGGTGCATGCATCCTTTTCCATAGGCAGGCTAAGTCCTGGTTCAGTGCTTAATTTGATAATACTATGTAATTTATCAGTGTGAGATTCTCTTGGTTGGGGGCTACCCAGCACATATCATACTAGTATTGGTGGTGCTAGTGTTGGGGCCCAGCACTTGTTATATGACTTTCATATGCATCTCTCACACTGATCTTTCATCAGGTTTTGTTCCAAGTTAAAGAGGTATGTGTCCCACAGACTCCACTGGGGCCCTCCCACCCTGCCTGGCTAGGAGAGCGAGGGCATTGGCCTCGCAGTCGCCCACCTGTGTATGTTTCTGAGCCAACCCTGAGTGCTGGGAGCCGCAGTCGATTTCCAAGATATGCTCACTGTGAGAGGGACGGAAACGGAACACACCGGAAGGACTCCACAGACAGCGACGACTCGCCCACCCAACCGGAAGAGGTTAGCGGTCTAGCAGTGACAGGGAGAAACGAGGAGGAACTCCTGACGTCATCAACACGGGAGGAGAAAAAGGACGGAAGGATGGAACTGAGGGTGGCAACAACAGACTCGGAGAGAGTGCAGAGAGACGAGGAGCGAGAAGGAAGCAGCAAAGGAAGACGAGGACGGCGAAACCGTGAGGGCAGAGACTGAGGAGAGAGCTTTGTACAGAGCAACCAAGCCCGGCGGCCCACAGGGGAGAGAGGACACCCCGGGTCCTTACACCACAGCCCTGGACACGGGTCGTGGCTCAAGGCGAGTACCTTTGCAGGGGACGTTTTGGTGGGGGTGGTGGGGAGGCACAAGGAACTACAGCACGCGTGCGATGTTTTGGCTCTTATCACCACGTCGGGTTTTCCTCACACTTCCACTCCCTCACTACCCGAGTGGTTATTCTGGTGACGGTAACACTCAAGGAAGTGATTAAAATCCCAACAGTAATCCCAGGTTGTTTTTCTCTTTTCATTTCATACCCTGTTCAACCACGAATCGAGGGAGTTACCGGGTACATCCAGACACCACGATATCCAAAGGTCTGGAGTGAAGACCAAGAGGGACCGTGGGCCACTCTGTACTGCGAAAAACACCTGTGATTTCAAGACTTGTTGTGTTGGTCGTTGCGTGTACTTTACTCTTGAGAAGGAGTACAAACACAAATAATAAACCTCCTTGCAAACTTACCTGGTGTGTCCCGTGGTTCTTTCTGCATAACCAATAAAGTCACCCTCACTTAACCCCTTCGGTGCTCATGACGGAACGGTTCCGTCATGAGCCACGGTTGAGCTGTGCTCATGACGGAACCGTTCCGTCATGACCACGCCCGCGCAAGATTCCGTCAGCACAGCGGCGGAATCTGCGCAGCATGGAAGGGGTTAAATTAGACAAGCGCCAGGTCAATAAATTGGTGTTTACACAGAATACCAGAACCAAACATATCGTGGGACAAAATATTGTGTCAAGAATATCACAGACAAAAATATTGTGATGGTAAGTTTCTATAGGCAAGTAAAGTTGTACTATTTATAACACATATACGTACATTGACGACATATATATCTTCATGGTACGTAGATGTGGAGTTACAAATAGTAAATCTATACTTACCTATTTCTACTAACCTTCTTGATATTTTGGTCCTCAATATTTTTGACACGATATTCTGTCCAAATGATATTTTTTGTTCCGATATTCTGCAGTGAGCCAATAAATGTGATTGCATATTTGTGTTTCTTTGGCCTGGGCATTAAACCCTGCAAGCAGGCCAGCCGCTCTTGCGGCACAACACGTCCACTATGTCAGACAGCTGTGTGAGTGCCTCATCCAACACCCCCTCCAGTATGGGACATCTCCATACCGAAAGGTAGAAGGCTGCATCTGTGCAACTACACCTAGGATGTTCGGAGGATGCATGTGGAAACATTACATGAATACGGTGTGGGGTGAGGTAGGTCTGATGCAAATAACTGAATTGTGTGCACTTAGGTCTTGTGTTATTCATGTATTCTAATATGTGTGACCACTGTTTGTCTGAAATGTCCACACCCTGATGTTGTTCCCACCTATTTTTGGTGTTGAGGCTTTTGTGAGTGTATTGCGCAAGTAGGGACCTATACTATGTAGTAATTGCTCAGCTACCAAGTCTGTGGGTCAAGAGTGAATATATGACGTTACAATGCAAACAATTACAACACATGCCTTTACAACGCGGTTTTTACATTGCAACTACCATTACAACGCATGATTTTACAACGCATGCCATTACAACGCATTTTCAGAAACTACCATTACAACCCATACCATTACAACACATACCATTACACCGCGTACCATTACAACGCATGATTTTACAACGCATGATTTTACAACGCATGCCATTACAATGCATTTTTAGAAACTACCATTACAACGCATACCATTACAACACATACCATTACAACGCATACCATTACAATGCATAATACTTATAATACTTTTGGGGCAACAGTGGGGTAAGTGTTGAATAGTGTAGGGGTAAAAATTACTATTCCCACTCCAGTGAGTGCAACAGTAGAAAAAGTGTTAGATAGTGTATGGGTAAAAATACTATCCCCATTTACCCCAAAACCCATACCCACCCTAAAACTAAAACATCCCCATTACTTACCTTATAATGCGTTGTAATGGCATGTGTTATAATGGTATGCTTTGTTATGGCCTGCGTTGTAGTGGTAGTGACATGCGTTGTAATGGCATGTGATGTAAAGGCAGTTGCGTTGTAACAGCTGCGTTGTTATGGTTGTGCTTTCTCTTGCTGGGACCTGGCTTGTCCTCATGGTCAGAGCTACTGGAAACTGAAGAGTTTGAATCCCCAAATTTGAGAGGAGAGGAGGTGCGCTAGAGTCATGGTCTCCCGAGAGGGAGTCTAATAGCTTTTTGAAGGCCGCAGTGTGGGGGCAACTTACTGATGTGGTCTTGGATTTGCCCTGTCGAGGGCCTGGACAGTTAGTGAGAGGTGATTTGGGATCCATCCTTGCTGACGGGCATAACCTTGTAGGTGTCTGGTAATAGGACCCAGAGCGCTAACTAGGGCTTTGTTCACTGACTGCTGGACACTAGCGTACAGTGCATTCAACAAGTTCTGTTCAAGACTGTCCTCAGGGTCATCATGGTTTTGGTCCATCTCTACATCAAATGGGTCATACAGGGGCATAATGGTGTAAAGACGTCACTAATTGGACCTCAAAATAGGGATGATCAACTTCAAAGAAGTCACTTCAAGGACGAGTGCAAAAATAAGAACCCCATGCAGAGAATTGAGAATGAAGGGAGCAGCCTGCTTGCACTCTAGGTGTAGGTCTGCTTAAAATTGTTTCACCCTGTGGGAATTTTTTAATCAGGGTGACGCTGGAGAAACAAACATGCTAGAGGTACAGGCGGATGAGTTAACGGGCTGCCGACACGTTCGATTGAAGCCGCTAATGGAGCCTGGGGTAATATAGATTGATCAATGGGTACTTAAATGTGCCAAACCGCCAAACTAGACACGAGCTCAGGAGTGCCCCTGACAGTCCTGCACTAGACATTGGAGAGGGAACATGCAAGACTTGCCCCACTTTACTTTAAGGCCTGATATCACCACAAACTCAAACAACATATCCATTATTCTTGGTAGAACGGAATGGGCATTGCAGACATATATGAGCGCGTCATACACATACACCGACAGGACATACCACCTATTGGACACCACTAAGCCCCAATCTGGCCCCTTCGTTATCAACATGTATGCCAAAAGTTCAACGGTCAGAGCAAAAAAAAAGTTGGAGATAAAAGGCATTACAGCCTGGTGGCATTGCCTACACTGAAATATTATGAGATCAGTTTGCCGCTTTTAACTCTTGCCAGTGGATCAGTGTACAACCCGATCCAGCCAAGAAACTCCAGTCCGCGACACATCTCTTTTAGAACTGAATTTAGATTAGGGGTGTGCGAAATTCACATAATTTGCTGTAGCATAATTACTTGTAATCTGCTACTCAAAAAATTACCCGAACAGTCTAATCGGGTAAAAATTCAACTTGAAAATATAATTTTACGTTGGTTTCCCTGGTAGCTCATGTTGAAAACAATGGCGCTTGCGTTTCGATTACTAGTTTTCTGCTAAAAAATTACCCAAACTGTTCGCTCGGGTAAAAAAATCTACCTGAAATAATTACTGACTACCCATGCTAAAAAAACTGGCGCTTGTGTTCAAAACAGTACTTCTCTCATTCGGATTTGTAGTTTCATGCTCAAAAACTGCCCGACTGGTCGCCTTGGGTAAACAATCTACCTGAAATACTGCTTGCGTTAAACGGTTTCCTGAACGGTACATCTAGCAATAAAATTTCTCCCCGAAATTTATGTGGTGTAATCTTGGTAATTTTGTGTAAGCAAAATTACACCAGCTATACCAGCGTAATTAAACTTTTGCACAGGATTGAAAAAGATATAGTCCCATCAAGGTGTTGAAGGCCCTTTAATGTCCAGGGACAGTGTAAAGCACATCTCAGTCCTCGTTTCCACCTCATCCATCAAGAGGAAGAGATGGCAAAGGTTTAAATAGGTATTCTCCCAGGTATGAACCCATTCTGAAAAGGGTCTATCAGAGCCTCGACTATTGGAAATCCCCGTTAATGCCAACCTGCGCATTAAATTTCATGCCCTCTGAAGATGGAATAGCACCCATCGGTACTCTAGAGGCATGTGTCCGCAACCGCCATGCTACTACATAGCCCGCTCTATCGCCTTCAGCATGTTATTTTGTGATATATGTTCTGTAGGCAACCTTCCTAAGTCTGTCAGGTAGTCATTTTAGTAAAGCCCTGACCCTAGAAATATCACACTGTTGTACAGTCATTAAGATCTCAGTCTTGCGCAGCTGACGTTTAGAGTCTAACACTTCCTTATTAAGGACGGACCTAGTGCCCATGTGGTTTTCATACAGTAACCCTGTAGGCCTCCCAATCCACCCCTGTATCTGTTACTCACACTTCATTTATTTCAAAGTACTGTAGTATGTCGATGCAGATAGTGTCCCTGAAGGGGGGTCCAACAGTATTTCTGGGACCAGTCTCTACGAATGAACGAGGGCCTGCCCTCTACCCCACGTCAATACTAATTTATGGTCCGAGAAAGTTTTCCCCAGGTATTGAGTATGTGCTACAGTGGGCCGAAGGATATTGTTACATAGCATTAGATTGTGTCTGGTATATAATTGGTGTATAGGGGAGTAGAAGGACTACTCCCATGTGCCACATCAATTTCCAGGCATTGTGTAGCTGTCTGGCAGACATCTACCACTGGAAGTGCTGTGTCGTCCTTATGCCTGATGTGGCCAACGGAGGAGGTAGCGATCTATCCAGTTGGGTGTTTGGTTTAAAACTGAAATCCCCACCCCACAGCCATGAGGATTGCAGGTAATATAATAATGACAGAGTAAGGGAGTCACTAAATGCAGTGTGGTTGGTAGTCAACCCCAGCTATGCATGGCCTTTGGCTGTGTGCAATTGGGGTGGCCACAGTGCTTGGCCTCTGTCCAGGCCCTGTAACCAACCCCCCCACAGTCAGCCGTCAGCCCAATGTGTACAGCCACTGGCCATACCCATTAGCGGGTTACACATAGAGCCTGGACTCCAGCCAGGCCCTGCAACCAACCCTTTGTTGCAGGTGGCCAACCACCCGCTGCACATGGCTGCTCATGGCCTTTGGTCGTGCACAGTGTGGGTTTGGCTTTAGGGCCTAACCACCGGCCAGCTGTTCCTGGAAGTCTGTGCAAGCCTGATCCTTTTTTTATTTATTTCGTTCTATTGCAGCAAAAAGATTGATTCATCGTCGGAATACATCGTCATCAGAGCTCAATTACTTCAAGGACGGAATAATGTGCTAATTAAAGTGCTAACAGTGTTCTCCATAAATTATAAAGTGCAAGCCATAAATTAGGTGGCATGAGAAAATAAATTGTAAAGTGAAAGTGTTGCAAAAGTCATCCTGTGCCCTGGGCACCACCCAACTTTTTGCTGACTGGAACTGGTGGTAACTGACTCTGACTGATCCTGGGCTCTGCCTAACCAGGCCCAGGGCCAGTGCCAAGCTGAAAGGAACCCATTAGAATACAGTTAAAACACCCAACATACACTGTAATTGGCATGACCTACCCCATATGCCCCTAGTATATAATAGGGCAGGGGATTGAAACTACCTAGAAGTCCCCAGTACCCTGGGGTATAGCAGTTTAGAGGCCAGCAGCTTTTACTACACTAGCATGTGTGCAGTGCTGAAGCCTGAGGTCAGTTTAAAAGCAGCACTGGGTGCCAGGACTGCTTTGAAACAGTGCATTGCTGGTCAAATTCAACTTTGATACTAGACACACAGTAAAAGGAGACTCTGCAATATTTCTACAGATTCAGAACCCCTAAAGTCCCCCCTAGTTGCTCAGGGGGTGGGGGGTCCTGTAGAAATTAGGGAAATACTTATAAAATATCTTTTTATAAGCCCAGGTGCAAGAACACTGGCCCAAGTCATTTCCCCATTGCAAACCCCATGGCCCATAGGTTAATATGGTAGGAAGTTAAAGATGAATAAATATGGATAGGAGAGGACTAGCCGGACCATTCAAAGACTTCCCAGAATGGTAGTAGTAAATCCAACAATATTATATTGTTGAATTTCTCCTAAAGTGTACATACAAGAAGTTATAAGACTTTCTTGTTTGTAAGTCCAAATTCAGCCTTCCAGTGGTCTGCCCTGATTGGTCAGAGTTAAGTGGATTAGCCAGGCTGCTTTGAAGAGGTGATAAAGGGCCACTCTGCTGGGAGGGCAGTGTGCTGGTCTATAGGTATGCCAGGCCAGGAGGTGGAGTCGTAAACTATGCTCTTCAAAGGGAGAGGGGAGGCCTGGGTTCCAGTTTCACTCTGACACTCTTGACCAGGAGTCAGGGCTAGGCTTAAGGAAGGTATGTGCAGATGGTAGGGGGAGAGTCCATGGAAATAAGCCATCCCAGGGGGTGTGTTTAGCCAGCTCTTACCTCCTTGCTGGAAAATCAGCCATTATGGATTTGGAAGAAAGATGCACTCTGGGACAACATAATGCCACACTCTACCGGATGTGGTCATAACTATGAGGAGTTACCCTGCTTTCATTGGTCAGAAGTGACCTGTGGCTTGACCCAGAGAATTTTGAATAAGTATCTGAGAGGGGCAGAGCCCTCCAGATCTACTGCTTGAAACTTACTTGAAGCAAGACGTGCCCTGCTACGAAGTTCTGCTGTGCAAAGACTTCTAAGGCCTGACCTCTGAAAACTGCGCCATCTGAAAACTGCAGCCCTGTGGATTACCTTGCTACAAAAGGACTAAGAAGTAGACTCCCTGCAAGCTACAGGTTAACAGAGCTCACCTGGACATCCCCACAAAGAATCCCCAGCCTGGAGAACCGGTGGATTTGAAAGGGTTTTTTTCAAGTGGATTGCGAAATTGAAGTTTCACACTTCCAAGGACCCTCTTGGAGATTCCAGAACCTTGGACTGCGTGTTGGATACTTTGGGACCCGCAAGCAGAACTTCAGGAAGGAGTTCTAACTGGACCTAGCCTGCTGGAGAAGGCTACACAGTGGTGAGACATTCTCCAGAACCGTTTCTAAAGGTGTGTCCCTGTCAGAGAAAACGAAATGACTAAAAGGGGCACTTTTGGTTTCTAAGCACTAGAAAGTGACTAATCTTTAGAAATTCATAACTCTGGTTCCCTGCAGTGGATTTTTTTCGTTTTGGTGTCATTTAAAAGATAACAATATTACATATTTTTATAAATTGGTGTTGGATTTTTATTTTGTGTTGTGTCTTAATTATTTACTGAAATTGTGTTTTTGAATGCTTTACATACCTGTCTTTGAAGTTAAGCCTGTCTGCTCGCAGCTACGTTACCAAGGGTTGAGCATAGGAATAATTTTCTAAGACCTATGCTGGGTCCTATCATGTGTTAGTGGCCTTATTGCCAGTGGCAGACCTATATTTGCCCCTACCAATAACCCACCTTCCAACAGAAAGGCATACATTACATTGCACAAGAAAATCTATCTCCCACCTAAAAATTGAAACAAGCATCATAATATGTTAGAAGATCATTAGATATAGTCAAATTCTTCAGATCACAAACAATAATAGATTTGCAGCCCTTAATAAAACTAGCAATGATATAAGTTTCTTTGGAGTGGTACGTTCATGAAAGTACATTCTCTAGTGTCAGTATTATTTGTTAAACAAAATAAAGTGCAGTGCAACAGTTAAACACGACCCAGTTTTTCCAAATGTGTAAAACAAACCTAATAAAGTCAATAAAACAATAAACTCCTCAGCGTACTTCCAAACCTTACTAAACCTTCTTCCTTACCCTAGCCACTTTGCATGCAAGCGGTCTTTAGCATATACAATATTTACTTTGTCAACCCAGGATTACAGTTTAGGGGGCTCATGCGATTTCCAAAGAGCAGTTATTATAGATCGTGCCAATGGAATTGCAATAAACCACCAACTGTGCGCCGGAGCCTGTTTAATTCCTAACTGATTAGAACAGCCCGGCAAAACTGTGTTCAGATCTACCATATACTCTATCCCAAGGTGTGAGAGGCTGTCTCAGTATATGATGAACACTTATGTAAGTGGACACCTTGCACTAATCCAGACAACCCCTATGGTGATTTTAGTGGCCTTAGACAACCATAGAAAGCTCTCTAAGTGGTAGCTGCGGAGAGTAGCCATCAGGCTTAGTCCAGAAGGAGTGTACAGCACCTTGTTTTACCAGTATATAATCTTATAGGTATAGATTAAATTAAAAAGAACCACAAGGTGTATTTATAAAAAATATGTATTTATTATAAGACACTCACTAAAACATTTAGATTTCTCCTAGCCGAAGATATTCACATTACACACAATACTTTGCAATAGAAACAGGTAAGTAGCACAGAATACACAGTGGTCACCAGGGGGGACCAAACCATATACTAAAATAGTGGTATGAAAACCACTAATCGAGCCAAGACAACAGAGAATGTAGAAGTGCCGGGGACCCAAGGAGCCACCCAAGGGGAGTAGCTAGGAGCCCCACGGAGGTTGTATGCAGTGTAGGAACACGACAGTGTTCTCTGTACAAATCAACGTGTAAGTCGCGGTTGCAATTTTAAAGAAGGACTCTTCCCATGGTACCCTGAAGAAACCCCGTGGAAGACAGAAGGTTGGAGAGCCACCCACCCGTGGATACCTTAGGAACCAGGATACTGCCCCAGGGGAGCCGGGTGCATAGGTGGGAAGTGGCGTCGGAAACCACTGCCGAACCCAAAGGAGGACTTCAGGAAGATGACGCTGCTGGAGAAGGTGAAAGTGTTCGGTGGAATCCAAAAGTGGATTCAAGTCGAGAAGTACCTGAAAGCAGAGGGGACAGAGTCTATGCCACTTGGAAGTGACCAGGAGACACGGAAGACGAATGCCCACCAATGTCAGGTGTTGTAAAAGAGTTGACGTGCCCTTGGAACTGCAGCTGTGAGGACCAGGAGCCATTCACGAGCTGTCCCATGTTGGATGCCGAGAGTTGAGGGGTCGGTGTCCAGCGGGAGCACCAACAAGCCTTGGTAACTGCAACTAACGTGGAAGTAGAAGAAGGTGCACTGTTGGGACTAGCAAGGTCCAGGAGACTCACCACAAGCAGGGGACTCAGGGCATGCCCCGAGCAATCAGGAGAGCCCAAAAGATTTCAAAAGTGACCCTCAAGAGGACCCACAGACTGGAGGCACGGGAGTCGCAGAGGACCTCAAGCCGCTCACCAAAGATGCAGGCTCCGGGTACAAGTGATGCAGGGAGGACAAAGATCTTAGTCACTGGAGATGCTTGAGGTTGGGGCTACTTGGAGTCCGAAGCCTTTGCAACTGCAAGTCGATGTGGTGCACAGGGGTTCGGTTCCTGCGGCTCTGACGAGGGATACTGGCCTCAAACCTGTTGAGAGGACAGGGCAGGCATCAAGAGATATGAGGAACCACCACCTGTGTTGCCAGGCCTTCCGGAGTCTTTAGGAGTCCAGGCTCTGCAGACAGGTCAGCTTAGTTGCAGTACCTGCGGATGCAGGGAAGTGACTCCTTCACTTCAAGGGAGAATCCTTCAGGTGTCTTGGATGTACACAGGCCCTGGACGGGTTCCTGTATGGAGCACCGGCACGGACGTCGCAGCAGACAAGCAGGGTGAAGAGATCAGGAGCAGCAGGAGTCTTCCAGGTTGCAGCCTTGATGTCCAGAGTCCAGCGGAGTCCAGAGTGCCCAGACGGTCGAAGTTGAAGTGGTGTCTGAATTGTATAGTGTCTGACGACGAATCTAAGGATCCACCCACAGGCAAGTGATTAAATACCCTAAGGAAAGGGTTGGGGTGATACAGGGGTCCCTCCCTAAGAGGGGCTGGACAAAGAGGGAGGATACTACCCTGTCCTTTGTCCAGTTTTGCGCCAGAGCACGCAGACTATGTGGCGTTCGCAAGCGCTCCTACTCTGTCCCAATACACTAACCCTGTCTGGGAGGTGGTCACACCTCCCTGGGACTGGATGCCTATTGTTCTGCCTTCCTCTGCTCGAGCTCGGCTCAGCAGCAGGAGGGCAAAATCGTGTCTCTGGTCGGCAGCAGCCATGTTGTGCTGTCCGGGTCTAGAAGACTGGTACCGGGAGCACTAAGGACATAACGGAGTGCCTTAATAGTGCTTGGAACCATACCTCCTACACAGTTTACAGTGTGGGGGTATGATTCCAACATGTTTGATACCAAACACGACAGGGTTCGTTACAGCCAGTTTCGAGATGGTCATCACGTAATGACACGGTGCCCCTCTATATGTTTTTTTTTCCAGAGTTTTATATAAGACGAACTAGACCCGAGTCGGGTATCAGAGCACTTTACATGAGCACCAGTTTAGTTACAGAAGGACACATTAATTTTGTTGTTAGGCACGGGGAGATTTTGGGGCACATGCATCAACCAAACCAAAAGCGATTCCTTAATAGCGATAAATAAGGAATCGTTATTAAGGAATTGCTTTTGTGCATGCATCAACAGATTCGGTAAATTTTAGCGATTCCTTAAAAATCGCTATATTTACCGAATAATCAATAGCGGGGCATGCAAACTCCGATTAGCTATTAGCGAGTTCGGTAATACCGAATTCGCTATTAGCGAATTCGGTATTAGCGAAATCGCAATTGACCGCGTCGCTCCGGGAACGTGCAGATGACATCACCAACCAGGAAATACTGCAGCCCCACCCTCATTGCCTCGACAGAGGAGCAAACAGGAGCTGTGAGTGAAGACTGCCTGTGCAGAGTGAAGCCACACCGACTGTGCAATTCGCAAAACCTATTTATCATGGAGAAGGAAGTACCATCCAGCGCTGAGTCAGCACGCAAGCGCAAGTTCTCTGACAGGGAGCTGGAGTACCTAATAGAGGGAGTCAGCAGCAAGCATGATCGCCTTTTCGGTAAGCTGTCCCTCAGGTGCCTGAGCAAGAGAAGCGGCGCATATGGCTGCGCATCCAGGAGAGGGTGAATGCAGTTGGTGTAACGCCCCGCAGCATCGACGACCTCAAGAAAAGGTGGTACGACCTGCGGAAGCGTGCCAAGGAGAGGATTGCGGAGAGGCTCCGGGAGGCGAGCAGGACCGGAGGCGGCCCTTCAACGCTACAAGCCAACACTGCCCTGGAGGACCTGGTGGAAGGGACGATCGAGCGGGAAGCCGTCGTGGGAGTGACCCAGATGGACACGTCCGGCGCAGCCACAAGTGCCCAAGGTAAGATGCATGCCTGTGCCCATACCCAGCATAGCGTAAATCCATTCCCATGCCCCCAGCAGGACCTGAGTGTGTATGCAGCTTTGGGCCACACAGTTTTACTCTTAACACTAGTGCATCATGGGAGTTGTAGTCTAGTCAGCCCAGTGTGCATGTACAGGCGTAAATACAATTACGGATCACCACATCAGTTGAACATGGATATAGACTGTTTATTTAGTGGATCACAGAGGGACATGTATGTGTACAACACTACGGAGGTGTAACTATCCCACTAACCATGCACTGTTTCACACAGATGCATCTCCAGGGGATTCGGACAACAGCGGCCAGCTGATCATATCCGAGACACCGGTGGATTCCGACATGGAGACAGCGCAGGATGCGCATCCATCACCACCACCAGCACCAGCACCACCAGCACCAGCACCTGCACCATCCACACCAGCTGCAGCAACAACAGCCACTAAAGCGCCGAGGCGCAGGTCCCAAGTAGCGCCCTTGCAGGTGATGGAAACACCCTCCACACAATTGGGACAAAGTCTGCGCACCATCACACCACCTGCTGCACCACCTGGACGCGCCAGACTCCAACAGCGGCGCAGGGCTCGGCCAAGTTCTGTCTCCTCAGGCGACCTTGATCTCCCACACACTTCTGCCATCGAGGAGAGGATGCTGCATGTACAGCGCCTGCAGGGACGACACATGGCAACAATTAGCTCTAATATCGTGCGCCTTGCTCGGGAAATGCGTGCCATGACTGCGGCAGTTAGGGACATGACCACTGTGGTGGCAGAGGGCAATGGGCACCTCAGGGAGGACATCCATAAGCTCACCCGTGCCATGAGGGAGGGCCATGAGTGCGAGACTATCACACGTCTCAGCAACAGCACCGCAGTGTTGGCACGCCGCTCTGTGTCCTTGCAGGTGGACCTTGGGCACTTTTGCTGGGATGTAGCAAAGGCACTAGGGCAGATGACCGCTGCTGTCGAACACCTACAGAGCGGCACATTCAGTGCTGGTGCATTGGGAGGGGAAGATGGCAGTGAGGCTGCCTCGAGTGTCAGCAGTGTGTCAGTGGCAGAGGCCAGCACCAGGCGCCGCAGTTCGCGGGCCTCCACGGGGACAGGCCGTGGTGAGGCGTCGGTGTACGTGGCAAGCGCCACTAGACAGAATTACAGGCCTACCTGACCGTGGTGGGGCAACCATTGTCCTCCCCTTCCTGAGTCTGCACAGCCGTGACTTTAACGCACATTTGTTTTAACTTTTTACATGTGGAGCATTATTTCCATTGCTTGTTTTGTTGCACATACCGCAGTGCTACTGTGCATTAAACAGTTGCACCCCCAACAAATTAGTTATGTATCATTCTCACCTGATTCAGAAATGATGTTGCATGATGTATGTCCGCCTCCTATGGCCCTCTGCTGTGTTAGGGACGTGTGCCTGTCGGTGTTGGGCGGGTGGTTGGTCATCCCGGTGGTCCCCATTCCTGTCCACCTCTATGGGTATCCCCCTTCTGGTCGCAATGTTGTGCAGCATTGCACATACGGCAATAATCCGGCAGCAGGTTTCAGGTTTGTATAGCATGGCGCCGCCAGTCTTGTGTAGGATTCGAAAGCGACTCTTCAGAATCCCAAATGTCCTCTCTATTACATTCCTGGTGCTCATGTGTGCTGCGTTGTAGCGTTGCTCCTGTGGGGTTGCTGGATTGATGTATGGGGTGAGTATAAAATCACGCAGGGCGTAAGCACTGTCACCTAGAAGATAGAAGCAAAGACTTAGCAATGGTAAAGTTCATACATGTGTGGTGTTCATGTTGGGAAGGGGAATTTGTACGTACCAAGCAGGAGTCCCTCTCCAAATTCTCCGTTGAGTAGACGCCTGTGGATTCCACTGTTGCGGAATATGTAGGAGTCGTGTGTGCTCCCTGGGAATTGTGCCACTAGGTCCGTTATGATGTGATTGGCATCACACACAACCTGCACGTTGATTGAGTGGTATGACTTGCGGTTACGGAATATGTACTCATTTGCTGCCGGTGGACATATGGCGAAATGCGTACAGTCGATGCATCCAATTACATGGGGGAATTGTGCCACCTGGTAGAATGCCTGTTTGTTGCGGTCCAACTGCTGTGGGGTTGTGGGGAAGCTGATGTGGGTGTGTAGCATAGTCAGCATGGCATCTAGGAATTTCTTGAAGAAGCGTGAGAGTGCGCTTTGCGATACGCCTCCGTCTACCGCAATTACCCCCTGGAAACTTCCTGAGGCCAGTAGGTGCAGGCTGCATAGGACCTGGACGTGCGCAGGGATTGCATTGGTCCGGTGTGTCTGGTGCTGCAGTAATGGTTCCAGGTCTGCAATGAGGCGCATGATCATGGCACGATTGAGTCGATACTTCTCGTACACCTCATCCTCATTCTGGCCGAGCAAGGTGATGCGCAGTCTGAAAACTCTCTCCTGGACCCTTCTCCTGCGCTGTCCTGCCGCATTGATACACATCCTCCTTGCAAGCACGTAGAGGGCTGCCATTTTGTGGTAGCCAACAGGGTCTCCTTGGCCACATTTAAGGGTTTGGTGATTACCACAATCAGTTGCACCTGTAGAAACATTTTTTTTTATTCACAATTTTTTTTTTTTAACTTTACCTCCAGGTTCTGATTCCCCTTATTTAGCTCATGCAAAATAGCGATTTTTGGGGCGCTAGGTGGCGCCAGACCAAGATGGCCGCACCGCTGTGAGGCTCTGGTGAACTGGCCCGATTATCCAACATTTATTTGCGGATCCGCACTGTCCCCGTGAGATTTCTTGAGCTGCCTGGGCAGTAATGACGGCGGCCACCCCCGGTGAGACTTACGGACGTGCAGGGTGTTAAACGGCGGAGCTGTGACCTTGTGAGGCTGAGGCGGTGGTGACCTGTCGTGAGTCCTGGAGCCCTGAATCGGATGCAGCTGCTGGGCTAGACCGCTGCGGCCACGAGGGGCAGGGCCGCAGACTGAGCGAGACGCGGCTGTTGCCGGGCAGCGGAACCCCGCTGATCCTTGCCTGCTGAGGACCTCGGCCCCGCCGCGAGGCGGATTTCCTTTACATTCTTCTGCCCTGTTTGTAATAACGCTGCCCTGACGGACATCGCGGAGCGTGAAGGCGGAGGGGGCCGGCTGGGCGCTGCGGGGGCTCCGGACGCGCATCCTGGTCTCTGGAGCTGGCTGTCGGGAGACCATCTGCGGACCTGCTGTGATCCCGCTGTCCCGGGGGGTGGCCGGCCAGGAGGCTCGCGTCGCTTTGAGGTGGGGAGTAGATGCTGTCTGGATGGTGAGTGGCCGCTACCGCCCCCTGTTACTTGCTGAACCCCATACGCTTGCTGCGGGGTGCCTGAGGGTGCCCGGAGGAGCCTGGCTGCGCCCCCCCCCCGCCTCGCGGGGCACTGGAGACGCTGGATGGGCAGAGCGGTGTGGTTCGATTCCCCTGCGGATCTGAGGCGCACAATACCTGACCCTTTGCAGTGTGGCTGGCTGGAGCGGGCCTAGCGGCTGAGACGCGACTGTTGGGAGCGGAGCCGGTGGAGGGGTGTACAGCGGTCTGCGCTGCTGGAGGGACGGAACAGGAGGAGACAGCGATAGAAGTTGCTTGCGGAGTGGGCTGGGCTGCCGCCCCCTGGACGCTGTGCCCGGGGGCCCGAGATAGCTGTTGCGAGGCGCCCCTGAGGCTCGTGGGTCACACGTGCTCCCCGATCGGCCTGAGGAGATGGGGAAGTCGGACGGCCGACAGCAGCGACTGCATTTTGAGGCCAAAAAAGCAGGGACACGATCGGTGGTGGAGGAACCCCCCGGGCAAGAGAGGGAGACGCCGCCTGGCCCGGCGGTGAACCCAAATGATGAGGTGAAGGGGATGCTGCAGGCGCTACAGCAGAGCATGAACGGGTTATCGGGCAAAATGGACTCGATGAATACCAGACTTGACTTCCTGGTCCTGAAAGTTGATAAACATGACGAACAATTGAAGGAAGTCGAACAGCGCGTTTCCGATAACGAAGATCGCACTAGCACCATTGACAAGCAGGTGACGCAGATGGATCGCCTCCTGAAGGTCATAGCTGCGAAGAATGAGGATTTAGAGGCCCGCAGCCGCCGGAACAACATACGCATTACTGGGATTCCGGAGAGTGCCAACACTGGACGGATGGAGGACTATGTTGAGAAACTCCTGCTTGCGACTTTTGGGGCTGATGGTTTCTCGCCGCATTTAATCGTGGAACGAGCCCACAGATCGCTTGGTCCTCGGCCGCCGCCGGGGGGACCGCCCCGGCCCATTGTGGCGCGCCTGCTTAACTATAGAGACCGAGATGCGGCCTTGAGACAGGCACGTGAGAAATCAAACTTGCAGTTTGAGGGCATGCCGTTCTCGATATATCCGGACTTCACCCTGATGGTGCAGGAGGCGCGGCGCAAATTTGTGGCTGTCAAACACAAGCTGCGGCATTGACTACGCTCTTCTGTACCCAGCGAAGCTGCACCTCCGACACCAGGGACGCACGGTGCTGTGTGCGACACCTCAGCAGGCTGAAGATTTCCTCAAGACTATACGCCGCCGGTCCCCTAGCCATGTGTTGGCTGACGGGGGCTCGCGACCCCCCTCGCCGGCCCCTGCGGCGGGGGGGGGGGGGAGTGAGCTCTCCTGGGGCCTGGCATTTGATGTGGGCTCGGCCGTTGGACTCCTTGGACCAGTAGGATTGAGGTGAGGAGATGGTACATGTGGAGAGCTGCGGACACTCGAATGTCTACTTATTGTATACCCCCCCGGTAAACTGGTGCAGTTGGGATGGACAGTAGACTGCGCACATACTTGTTGCCGGCGGGGAGGAGGGGGTGTGATTTCGCGCATATGAGCACTTGTTGGAACAGGGGACATGGGCGAATTCTTTCTATATTTGACATACGGCCAGGTCCCCCCCCCGTTTATAGGTCCCTCTCCAAGCTCCGGCCCTACGGGGCGGAGGCAGTTTGGCACGACCGAGAGGGACAGGGAGGGGTAATCTGGGTCCACGAGCGCCCCCGCCATGGGTGGTCCCCTACAGGGAAGTGACAGTTTCGTAAGTCTGTTGACCCGCTTGTTGCGGTCGCTAGTGGGAGAGGGGGGGGAGGGAAGTATTGATCCCGGCACGTTTGGGGTGCTGTTGTGGGCGGGGGGGGGAGGTATGTGTGTAGAGGTTGGCTCGTTGGGGGGAGGGGGAGAGGGGAAGGGGATAGTTGACACAGCTCAGATGCATAGAAATGGTAGGGTTCGCAAAGCACCGGGCATAGCAGCATGTGGAGTGGGGCAGGCACTCGGCAAATGGATGTTAGGCTGTCATTCATTGGGCATTCCAGGTACAATGGGCACGCACGTCCAGCTCTCCCTAGATTGAACTTGTTGACCTGGAACGTGCGAGGCTTGGGGGACCCCCGTAAGCGACGGCAGATTCTTGCATATCTTGATAGGCATCAGATCCACATAGCGCTCCTCCAGGAAACACATATTGCCCCCGGGGTGCACCCGACGTTTGGGAGTAAATGGGCCTCAGACCGTGTGTTCTCATCCTATTCCTCGTATGCCAGGGGGACGTTGATCCTTATTAGGCGGGGCACTCCGTTTATCTGTGCTGGTCATAAGGTGGGCCGGGATGGCCGCAGCTGCATGTTGTGGGGCATATTGGGCACGCAGTCGGTAGTGCTAGTAAGTTGCTATGGCCCCAATGTCGATGACCCTGACTTTCTACACTCGCTCTGGGGACAGGTGGTGGAGGTGGGCGCCACACATGTGTTATGGGCGGGAGACTTTAATACGGTCAGTGATCCCCAGAGGGATAGATCGGGACCCATGACGCATCATTACACCCGCAGTCAGGCGGCATTGGCCGGGCTCCTCGCGCATGAGGGGCTTACGGACCTCTGGAGATATGCTCACCCGACTGATAGGGAAGGAACGTACTACTCGGCGGTACATACTGCCTGGTCGCGGCTGGACTACTGGCTGGGCTCCCGGGGGCTGTGTCACTGGGTTCGTACGGGTGACCACCTCGCACGCACGTTTTCGGACCACTCACCTGTCTGCCTCACGCTGGAGATACCGAGTCTTGTGGCCACCCCTCGGCACTGGAGGTTGGTCCCTGAGGCTCTCCTTGATGAGGTCTTTAATACCGAGTTGGAGGACGAAATAGTGGACTTTATTGCACGTAACAGGGGTACGGTGGAGCGCGTGGGGACGTTGTGGGAGGCGCTGAAGGTCACCATCCGGGGCAGCTGCATCGCGAGGAGCTTCGGAGTATTGCGTGACCTGAGGCGCCGCCTTCGTACGCTTGAGGACCAACTTAAGGGTCTGGAGGCTGATCTCTGGCGGGGCGCTTCGGGGGAAGGGAGGGCCAAACTCCGTGATACCATCACTGAATATACTTCCACGGCGAACAGGGAGGCGAGGTTCCGCGGGAAATATGCGATCGCGCGAAGATACGGGGAGGGGGGCAGGCCGGGACGCGCACTGGCTCACGACATCAGGAGACCACGCTACACAAATTATGTGCTAGAAATTGAGGACGCCCAGGGGGACAGACACAGAGATGGCCTGGAGATCTTGCACGCCTTTACCACCTTCTATGAATCGCTGTACTCGTCCAAAGGGGTCCATACCAATGACTTTGCCGCTTTTTTTGGAGGCATCACCTTGGGGTATTTAAGTGAGCGTCAGAGGGAGTTCCTAGCTACCCCATTCACGATAGAGGAGATTAGGGAGGCTATTACCCAGTTGCCGGCGGGAAAGGCGCCCTGATCTGATGGTCTCCCGGCGGACTTTTATAAAGTCTATGGGGAATCCCTTGCACCGCTACTGCTGGAGGTCTACGCCGAGGCGCTGGAGGCCCAGGAACTGCCCGCCACGATGCGGGAGGCCCTAATCATTTCCTTATTAAAGCCAGGCAAGCCCCCTGAGAAGTGCGATTCTTATAGACCCTTGTCGCTCATTAATGTGGACGTCAAAATTTTAACTAAAATGGTAGCGAACAGATTGAATCTCCTCATGGAGAAGCTTGTTTTGCCGGACCAGGCGGGGTTCATTCCTGGGAGGGCGACCTCCCACAACTTGCGTACCCTCTTTTCTATTATACATCAGGTGGCACCGCACCTGCCGTTGGCTGCTGTATTCTTGGACGCAACGAAGGCGTTTGACTCACTTGAGTGGGTCTACCTTCACGCGGTCTTGAGAAACATGGGATTCCCGGTGGGTTTCTCGGCACTGATCCAACTACTATACACTGACCCGGTGGCCAGGGTGATGGTGAACGGGCACACCTCTGCTGCCATTGCGCTCTCCCGGGGCACCCGGCAGGGTTGCCCGTTGTCACCCCTGCTTTTTGCGTTGGCGGTGGAGCCGCTGGCGGCGCGGGTGAGACAACATCACCGTGCCAAAGCGCTCATTTGCCCCTTGCGACCCATCCTCATTTCGCTATACGCAGACGATATGACCCTCTATGTGAAGGATCCAGAGGCGAATTTAAATCCGCTCCTGCGGGAGTTTGTGCGCTTTGGAGGGATCTCGGGTATCCATATCAACTGGGCCAAATCCCAGATATTCCCCCTTACCGCGGCGGTGTCGAGATTCCAAACAGAGTTCCCGCTGGAGTGGTGCGACTCCACAGTGCGTTATCTGGGGGTACAGGTGTCTGCCGATCGGGAGGAACTTATGAGGGACAATTATGGGAGGACGCTTGAGGCGTTAAAAGACACAATCACCCGCTGGATTGCCCTGCCGCTGTCCCTTGCGGACAGAGTGTCCTTGATAAAAATGGTAATTCTACCCAAACTGCTGTATTACTTTATTAACATCCCCTATCACCCGGGCAGGGTATTCTTTGCCACATTGCGCACGGAGCTTCTGCGGCTGGTTTGGGGGGGGAAGCAGGCCCGTATCCGTTGGGAGGTGCTGGCTCGACCGTATGCGGCGGGGGGTTTGGACCTGCCGAATTTTGAATTATATTATCAGTGCGCCCAGGCCCACTATGCGCATTATTGGACGAGGGGACCGCGTTATACAGCGCATGTAGCCACTGAGCACTGGCTGGCGGATCCCGTGCCATTGGGGGGGGCGATATGGCGACCAATGGTGCGGCAGGACCGCATTCCCGATACTGTTGACTGTACATGCCGGGCCTGGGAATGGATTCTGAAGCGGACGGATGTGCCCTTGTTGTATTCCCCGCTGCTCCCGCTGGTATATCATCCTCGCATACCGCTTCTTCAGGAGGGAGTCTTCACCCGGATGAAACGCCACAGAGGGCTGGCTGTTTGGGGAGACTTATATAAAGACGGCAGGTTCATTACTTTGCAACAGCTGTGTGTTGACCCTCCTCCTACTACCATGGAGACCTTCCTGTATGTCCGGCTTCGCGCTGGGATTCAGGCCGTTACGCCTGACTATCCGCTGGAGCCGGCCACGTCGCCCCAGCTGCACGCGGTGCTGCGGGCTACTACAGCCTCCCGTCTGGTATCGACCCTGTACCGCTCGATATATTCGGACTCGGATTATACGCAGTGTGCTGCTCGAGTTAAATGGGAGGAGGAATTGGGGCAACCACTGACCGACCGTGACTGGCTATTTAGCTGTAAACAAACGGAGCAGGTGTCGGCCAGTGGTAGGCTTCGAGTGACTCACTATAAATTCATACAACGGTATTACTATACCCCTGCGAAGTTGCACCGGTTCGGTCTACGGGGGGATACAGGGTGCGATCGGTGTGGGGCTGAGAGGGCGGATATGCTGCATTTGGCGTGGGAGTGCCCCCCTATCCATGCGTTTTGGGCCTCGGTGTTTGAGGCAGTGGGTAAGATGATTGCTGTCCCTCTGCCGCCCTCCCCGCTTATGGGAATATTGGGCTGTACGGAGGCATTGCCTGCTCCTCATAGGAAATTTGGCTCCTTTTGCTTGCTCCTTGCCAAGCGCAGGGTGGCCTGCAGATGGGGGAGAGGACGTGCCCCTAAGTTCAAGTGCTGGCTTGAGGACCTGATGCGCTGGCAGGGCGAACTCACTCTTTACGCGGAGCTCCTGCCGGCTGCTTCGCGACCTAGAGACATTTGGGCACCTCTGACGGGGTATCTGCTGCAGTACCCTCAGGCACATGTTGGTGCTAGTGACTCTTCTCCCTGTGGGGCTTTGGGATCTGCTTCAGCGCTTGCGTAGGAGGGCGAGATGGGCTGTGGGGGGGCCGGGAGGGACGTCTGCTATGGTGTGTGCTGTGGGATGACTGTACCCAGGTTATTGGGCAGGATTCTTTTTGCGCTCGGGGGTGATGAGGATAGGGATCCGCGGGTGGTCAGTGGTGGGGTCCCCCCTGTCCGGGGTTGCCTTGCTAGTTCCCGTTGGATGTTGCTGTGCTGCCGTCGAGTGGGGGGTGCTGCCTCTTATGCTATCCTGACCTAACAGGGCTAACCGTATTACTTCTTACGCGGCCGGCCCTGACGGGTTGTAGGCGGCATGCTGTGTCAACTTGTTCCAATTGTGTGGATTCCTACTTGTCATTATTTGCTGCCGGCCCTACTTACAGGGTTGTAGGCGATTGATAGCTGTGTCGGACTTCAAGTCCTTTTCCTTGATTCAATAAAGGTTTTAAAAAAAAAAAAAAAAAAAAAAAAAACGATTTTTGGGATTTTCGGTATTTGCGACTGTTGTTGAATTGGGTAGCGATTCGTTATTAGCCATTGGCACTTGCCGGGAGCTATTAGTGATTTCGGTGATTGCTAATTCGGTATTTAGCGATTCGGTATTTTTGCATGTTGGTTAATTGCGATTCGGTATTTTACCGGATTTCATTTAGCGATTCGTTATTTGCTCACAGTTTGGGTTGATGCATTGGGATTCGGTTTTTTTTACTCGCTAACGGGTGTTTTTAGCGATTCGGTATTTTACCGACTGGATTTTGGCTTGATGCATGTGCCAGTAAGTGATTTGCCTAGAATCAGAGGATGTTGAGCGTCGTTGCCGAGACTCAAACCCGGTTCCCCAGCTTCAAGGTCGACCACTCTAGCGGTATGGCTACATCCTCTCCCCAGGTTATATTGCTGTCTCACTTACAACCCGGGAGAACGGACTCCGAAGGCTGTAGGGGTGTCCTGCTCATGCAGGGGCACCCTCACACTTAGAACTGAGCACACTGCTCTCAGGATTGGAAAGGCCGGCTGCTGTTTGGGTGACTTATTGGTTTTGAGTGCATTGACTCTAGATATAGGGAAACCTATATCTTTCGTAATTGGTGCTAGCACAAGCTTACACAGGCTGCAATGGCAGGTCTGTATTGATAGTTTGAATGGTCTCCCATAGGTGGCAGAATACATGCTTCAGCCTATGGGGGACCTCTGGGGTACCTATGCCCTGGGTACCTTGGTACCATATACTATGGACTGATAAGGGTACCCCAGTATCCAATCTGGAATGTACCTGAGTACTTACCATAACAATTTAGAGGAGAACGCAGAGAGACTGGGGTCTTGATTAGCAAGATCCCAGTCAGACTAGTCAGAAACAGCATTACATCAAACAAAAAGTGGGGGTAACCATAGAAGCAGATCCTACTTTCCTACGCTAGTGAAACCCACATACAACTCAGAACCCCTTCCCAAAATGCCTTAACACTATCACATTCCCAAATAACATGCATCCAGCTATCGGATTCCATGAATCTGGAGAACTGCTCTGAGATATTTAGATTCCAGGTATGTAACCGTGATGGGGTATAGTACACCATCCACTGAGAATAGATTTGCACCTTCCGAAAATTAGGACCTCGTAATACTTTGGAACTAGGATATGAGGCTTTCAACCACTGCTTCCTGGGTAGATTTACCTTGTTTTCTTTTACCCGTTTACTCTGACTAGCATGAAGCAAATCCTTAAAATCACTCCCTACAGAGCACAGCCCGCCTACCCAATAGCTCTGTTTTCTGGTTTCCCTGGTAAACTGAAATAGCGCTTGAAATAATTCCCGGGTTGGTTTGATTTGTAGCAATTGGTGTTCCTGCAATATAGAGAAAATCTGGATATAGGCCAATTTATTTTGAGCCCAGGACGTCACTCTCCCCCAGCATCTCTATGGTGGTCTGCTTTGCCTGGAAGCCTTCCAGCACCCCTTTGCAGGGTTCAAGGCCTCCCTTGATCTTGTTTTTCTGGCTAAGTGGCTTTTTTTCCCGCCGCTTCTCTCCGTGAGCGCTATTTGCGCACTGTCTTTGTCTACCATTATTTGTAGTTTTTTAGGTTGTTTATTGTACTGTGCCCGTGTTGTTTTTGCCACCTGATACTCTGTGCCCCGTTCTTCCCGCCATTGCCCTCCTCCGCCGCTGACACTCCCCTTCCGCCCCGCTCCTGCCTCCCAGCTGCTCGTCCCTCCCCCCTCCCCTTCAAATGACAACCGCTGTGGGCGAGCGAGCCTGAGTCCCAAGACCTTTGTCCCAGGACGTCACTCTCCCCCGGCAGCTCCGTCTGGAAGCCTGCCAGCAGCCCCTTGCAGGGTTCGAGCCCTCCCTTGATCCCGTTTTTCTGGCTAAGTGGCTTTTTTTCCCGCCGCTTCTCTCCATGAGCGTTATTTGCGCACTGTCTTTGTCTGCCATCATTTGTAGTTTTTTATGTTGTTTATTGTGCCTGTGTTGTTTTTGCCACCTAATACTCTGTGCCCCGTTTTTCCCGCTGTTGCCCTCCTCCGCCGCTGACCCTCCCCTTCCGCCACGCTCCCGCCTCCCAGCTGCTCGTCCCTCCCCCCTTCCCTTTAAATGACGACCGCTGTGGGGTGGGGGAGCTCGCGTGAGTCCCAAGACCTTAGTCCCAGGACGTCACTCTTCCCCGGCAGCTCCGTGGTGGTCTGCTTCGCCTGGAAGCCTGCCAACACCCCCTTGCAGGGTTCGAGGCCTCCCTTGATCCCGTTTTCCTGGCTAAGTGACTTTTCTCGCCTCTTCTCTCCGTGAGTGTTATTTGCGCACTGTCTATGTCTGCCATTATTTGTAGTTTTTTAGGTTGTTTATTGTACTGTGTCCATGTTGTTTTTGCCACCTGATACTCTGTGCCCCGTTCTTCCCGCCGTTGCCCTCCTCCGCCGCTGACCCTCCCCTTCCGCCCCGCTCCCGCCTCCCAGCTGCTCGTCCCTTCTCCCTCCCCTTCAAATGACGACCGCTGCACGGTCGTGCAGCAAACGCGTGCAGCGGGTGCGCCGCTGGCGCGCCGAAGGCAAGACCGACTGCGCCCGTCCGTGCCTGGACCGCACCCAGTGCTGGACCCCCTGGCCCCCGCAAGCTCCAAAGGACCCGACGCCGCTACGACGCAAACACCCTCCAGACACTCAACGACGGCCGAAACTCCACCTGCTTCCAGTCCTCCTCGAAGAGCACCCATGGACCCTTCACCTGCCGCTGCTGCAGTTTCTCCAGCCAGCGCACACCAGCACGCCCTGCCCATCCCAACACTGCAGGCCATAACCATCTCAGCTGCATACTGCTCAAAACCTGCTGAGTCCACAAGCACGTCGTCGAACTCTGGGACCTGCTCGACTCCTCCGCCCCGGACGTCGCCTTCCTGACAGAAACCTGGATGAACACCTCCTCGGCACCGGACATAGCCATAGCCATACCCGATGGCTAAAAGATTGCGCGCACAGACCGGAAAAACAACAAACCTGGAGGAGGAATCGCCATCATACACAGGGACACCATCAGAGTCTCAACCAGCACCGAAGACGCCCTCAACATGGCCGAACACCTACACTTCCAGATCCATGTCAACATGGACCCCTCATCTACAGACCCCCGGGCCCCTGACCACAGTTCAGCGAATCCATCACCGACCTCATCAGCACGCACGCCATCGCCTCCACAGACTACATCCTCGTCGGAAACCTGAACTTCCACCTAGAGAACGCCAAAGACAACAACTCCATAACGCTGATCGACAACCTCGACAATCTCGGACTCAAACAACTCGTCACAACACCCACACACTCTGCTGGACACATGCTCGGCCCCATCTTCTCCGCCGGCGACCACGTCACCTTCAGCCACACCACCGAACTCCACTGGACCGACCACCACTGCATCCACTTCTCCTTTGAGAAACACACCGCACACAACAAATCACAAGGCATCCCACGCCGCAGCTAGAAAAAAAATCTCCGAAGACCAGCTCATCACCGCACTCGCCCGAGACCCTCCTCCCGAGCCCGCCGAGCCCAACACAGCAGCCCACAACTGCAGAGTATGGATAGACGACTGCGCCAACACCTTCGCCCCAATCAGGAAACCCTCCAACAGACACACCAACACCAGAGCCATCTGGTTCAACGACGACCTCCAGAACTCCAAGCATACCTGCAGAAAACTCGAGAAGCAATGGCGCAAGGACCAGACACCAGACAACCACGCAGCCCTCATGAACGCCAGGCGCAAACACCACCAGCTCATCAGATCCGCCAATAGAACCTCCTTCAAGAAACGCATAGACAATAACTCACACAACAGCAAAGAGCTCTTCAACATCATGAAAGAACTCGCCACTCTCAGCTCCGGCTCCAACGACATCCCACCGTCACAAGAACTCTGCGACTCCCTGGCTACCTTCTTCCACCGTAAGATCGCAGACATCTACAACAGCTTCGATACCCAGACGCAAACGGCTGACGCCGACACCCCAGAATCCAACGCTCTTCTGCTCGCCTGGAACAACGTCAACGATGAAGAAACTGCCAAAATTATAAACACTATCCACTCCGGCTCACCTTCCGACCCCTGCCCTCACCACATCTTCAACAAGGCAAGTACCAGCATCGCACCCCAGCTTCGAATGATCATCAATAGCTCCTTCGAGACCTCCACCTTCCCAGAGAGCTGGAAACCCGCCGAGATCAGCGCCCTCCTCAAGAAACCCAAGGCGGACCCAAAGGACCTCAAAAACTTCCAACACATCTCCGCGCTCCCGTTCCCGGCAAAGGTCATTGAGAAGACTGCCAACAGACAACTGAACCTCTTCCTGGAGGAGAACAACGTTCTGGACTCCTCCCAATCCGGATTCCGCAGCAACCACAGCACCGAGACCGCCCTCATCGCTGCCACTGATGACATCAGGGCCATACTAGACAAGGGTGAGATCGCGGCCCTCATACTCCTGGACCTCTCGGCCGTTTTCGACACCGTCTGCCACCACACCGATCGCACACGCCTCCACGACGCAGGGATCCGAGGCAAAACCCTGGACTGGATCACCTCCTTCCTCACCGGCCGAACCCAGAGAGTCCACCTCCCCCCGTACAGCTCCGAAGCCACCACGATCACCTGCGGCGTACCCCAAGGATCATCCCTCAGCCCTAGCCTCTTTAACATCTACATGGCTCGTCTCGCCAACATCGACCGACAACATCACCTCAACATCGTCTTGTTCGCCAACGGCACGCAGCTGATCCTCTCCCTCACCAAAGACCCGGCCATCGCCAAATCCAACCTACACATGGGAATGAAGGCCGTCGCAGAATGAATGAAGACCAGCCACCTGAAACTGAACTCGGACAAAACGGAGGTCCTCATTCTCGGATCCACCCCTCCGCTTGGGACAACACCTGGTGGCCAACCGCGCTGGGAGCTCCCCTGACACCCACAAACCACGCACACAATCTGGGGTTCATCCTCTACTCAACGCTCGCCATGACCCAGCAAGTCAACGCCGTCTCCTCCTCCTGCCTCAACACCCTCCGAATGCTCAGGAAAATCTACAGATGGATCCCCACCGAAACCAGGAGAACGGTCACCCAGGCGTTCGTCAGCAGCAGGTTGGACAACGGCAATGCACTCTACGCAGGTACCACGGCTACACTCCAGAAGAGACTCCAGCACATACAGAACGCCTCGACACGCCTCGTCCTCGGACTCTACGGCCACAGCCACATCACCACCTGCCTACGAGACCTGCATTGGCTCCCGGTCAACAAGAGGATCATCCACGTGTACAAAGCTCTCCACAACGCCGGACAAGCATACCTCAACGAACGCCTGTCCTTCTACACCCCAAACCGCTAACTGCGCTCCGCTGACCTCACCTTCGCCACTGTCCCACACATCCGTCGAACGACCACCGGCGGCAGATCCTTCTCCTACCTCGCCGCAAAGGCATGCAACACCCTCCCCACCCAGCTACGCAGGACCCAGGACCTGCTGACCTTCAGCAGACGCCTCAAGACATGGCTGTTTGACCAGTAGCTGCCTTCCCCCTCCCCTCCCCCCCTTAGCGCCTTGAGACCCTCACGGGTGAGTAGTGCGCTCTACAAATGGACTGATTGATTGATTGATTTAGCCTAAGCTGCAGGAAAACTAGGCTGCAGAGCCTCCCAAGGGATCAACACTTCAATTGTCAGTCAGTCAACTACTTTACCTAGGTTACATTTCTCCCACCTGGCAGCCACTTTTACCAGTTCACCAGAACATAATCCCTTAATAGAAGTTTCTGCATGTATATTAGGAATCCATAACAATTGGAAAAGTTGTTTCTGTCTAAATGTGCTGTTCATAGCATTTTACCTTTAAAGTAACTTAGTATGCACTACACAGGGAATTGAAGTAAAAAACAAAAAAAGAATCATAGGCAGGATATGCATTTTGACTGGGGCTAATTTGCCAACTATTGAGATCATTATCTTCCCCGACTATTCACATTATTCTGAATCTTAATGATCGGGTGGGTCTCAGAGACCTTAATACCCAAATACCTAACTGGCTTCCACTGATATGCTGCCTGTAAAACTTGGAGTAAAGTGCCTGCATTAGTAAAAAAAGAAGAATCTCTGTTTTTCTAGATATTTACCCAATAGACAGGTAGCTTGGAAAATGTTTTAATAATACCCAACAGCTCTTGACACACCGACTTCTCGAGAGCCAACTATAACACCAACTCATTCATGTATAGCTCAAGTGAAGACCCACTGGGGATTGCAGCTCTCAGACCAGAATTCTGGCAAAATGGGATGGAGAAAGGGGATAGCCCTGCCTTGTGCCCCTGGTAATCTGAAAGGGATCCAAAGTCTTGAGGTTAAGATACAGATGAATCCTCATAAATTGACACAACTGACGTTGAGAGCTGTGCTGGAAATCCCATAACCTCTAGCACCTTAAATAAGTACTCCCAGCTCACAAGATCAAAGGCTATTGCTGCGTCAATAAATAAAATTTAAGCAAGAGTATCACTCTGCTTAAAACAGTCAATTGTTTCTCTTAGGTAATGGGTGTTCTAATACAATTGGCACCCTGGAATAAATCCAGTGTGATCAAACCCAATCAGAAGCGGCGAAACATCTGCTACCCTTACAGCAAGAATTTTCATAAAAATCTTATAATCCGCGTTGAGCAGCTTTATTTGGCGAAATTAATTTATAGCCTCAAGATTATTATCTTTCTTAGGAAAAGAAGTGAGTAGCCCCTTACAAAAAAAAAAGGGGGCTGTGGCCCCCATTTAAAATATTATTAAACAAATTCAACATAGATGTTCTAATTTACGGAAGCAGCATCTGATATCACTCTGATGGAAACCCATCTCCTACAGATGTCCATTAACAACCCACTCAATCTCTAATATAGATATCGGATGGTTACGATTTTGAGTTGCTTCACTTGTGAACCTCGGGAGGCCAGCACTGACCAAAAATCTAGCTATGTAATCATTACAGGAATGTTGATCTGCAGTGTAAATGCTGGGAAAATGCTGTTGAAATATTCCCTCTATTTGAAGGAGTTCACTCATCAGAATACTCATTGAAGGAAGTTCATAAATTGCAATTTTTTACTTGACGAGATCTAGCCCGCCAGGATAACAACCTCCCACTTGCGTCTCCCTCCTCATATAATGTTGTAACTATGGTACACATGCATCAAACCAAATACCAATCGCAAAGGGGCAGATTCTGTGAATCGCCCCTTTGCGACCGGTATTTTTGAATTTGGGATGCATCATCCCAAATGCAAAAATCGCAAATTAAGGAATCGCAAAATTTGCAATTCCTTAAATGCAATGCATTACAGAAAAAAAAAATGATTTCGCAATGAATCGCAAATTACTGTCAATTTAAAGGTGTTGGTAATTTGCAATTTCTTTGAAAAATGCACCAAAGTGCATTTTTCAAAGTCCCATGTTACACATACACATGTCCTTGGGGCATGTGTGTACGCAACATGTGGATAAATTGTAATTTCGGGGATGCAACAGGGTGTGCTTTTGGCACCCTTGCAATTGCATGCGTAATTTGCGAGTACTTATTGGGTACTCGCAAATTGCACATGCAATTCCCATTCATTCCTATGGGCCCTTTTGCAAATAGGAATGAATGGGAAGCAATTCCTTAATTGCGACTTGCAATTTGCGAGTCGCAATTAAGGAATTTGTAGGAATCGCTAATTTATTAGCGATTCCTACATGCAAAGCCAATAGCGAATCCTTAATTGCGATTCCTTAAAAATCGCAATTAAGGATTCGCTATTGGCTATTTTTATGCACGTGCACCTTAATCTTTGCTAGCTCTCTTTCTGTGGGATGTTGGGGATTAACTACTTGCAAGAGCTTGAGCTCTGCCAAAGAAAAACCCTCTGACAGTTCCCTACTTATCATATTTCTTAATTTATAAAAATTGGCCAGATAAGCAACAATCTTCCCGGCATAGTCGCTTTGAATGCCTCCAGTAGATTTTCAATGGCAGAGGAGTGTTTATTCTCCTCAAAAATAAGCTAGCCCGGGACTACGTTTCTTTCTTTCTTTTTATTTTTCAGAGTTTTATATAGCGCAAACTTGACCCGAAGGTATCAGGAATCAGAGCGCTTTACATGAGCACCAGTTGTGTTACATAAGGACACATTCATTTGTGTTAGGCATGTGGAAATTAAGTGATTTTCCCAGAATCACAGGATGTTGAGCGTTGTTGCCAAGATGCAAACCCCGTTCCCCAGATTTGAGGTCGACCGACCTAGCCGTTGTTCAACAAAGGACTCTTCGAGGAGGAGCCTAGCGCTTGACCAAGATGGCCGCGTGAGCTTTGAGCTCCCGAGACCCTCGTGCCCTCCGTCGACTATCCTGTCTCTAATCCTGTTTGCATGCATGGCATCGTGCAGATGACTTGTCAGGGAGGCGATTGATGCTACCCGCGGTCGGATCGCCCACCGGGAACCGGAGTTATGCATGGCGGAAGATTGAGGCCTATCTCCGAGGGATGCCAGGGGCTAGAGTTGGCAGGATGCCCGACCTCTAATTGAACAACAGCGGCCAGGAGAGGTGTGAACTACCGGACGGAGGTCCCCATCCTTTCACTTTCACTTTCTCGCCCTTTGTTGGCCCTGCCCAGGGAGTGCTCTCGGCTGCTTTATTATCATTTGGACGCTCTGCACGCTACTCTGGCGGCCCATCGCAGGACTGCGCACTCCTGCCTCCTTTCGCTGGAAGAGGGGCGTCCTGTTTGAACCGACCTGCTTGAGCCAACCATGTCGGGCAAAGCAGAGGTGGATCGGCTGAAGCCTAAGGCCACCAGGCGGGGAGCCTATACTCAGGCCAATAATATGGACCGCTACGCCCAGCAGAAGGGGTCACCGGGTGGACCGAGCCAGTCGCCGGATGCACAGAAGACTGCCTCACCCTTGGCCCCGGAGCTCTCGCTCCAGGATGTCATGGGCGCGCTCGAAGGGCTGCAGACCTCGATTGGGAGACAGTTTGATGCCCTGGCGCACAAAGTGGATGCCATCTTGGTGGACGTTAATCTGATCCGCGCGGATTTGGGCAAAACGAACGAACGAGTTAAAACCCTGGACCTCAAGACCACGGGCCTCGCTGATGATGTCTCGGAACTACAGACCGAGGTCCGTAAGTTGCGGACCGAGAGTGATCTCGCCGCCCGCCGGCTGGAGGACTTTGAGAGCCGGGCCAGGCGCAACAACGTGCGCGTTATCGGGGTCCCGGAGTCCTCGGACGAGACTTCTGTAGACCTGCTAGTGGAGGACTTGGTGCTTAACCATCTGCAGCCTAAGGGTCTTGGAAAGTTTTTCGCAGTTGAGAGGGCCCATAGAGTGCCGGGTGGTAGGCCCAAGGTGGGAGCCCCACCGAGGCCGATTGTCGCCCGGCTCTTTCATTTTCGAGATCGGGACGCTATCCTGCAAGCATCGAGGGTGACGGGCCCGGTCCCCTTCCAGAACGCCTCGGTGAATTTCTATCCTGACTTCACCCAGCAGGTGCAGAGGCAGAGGCAGGGCTTCCTGGGGGTGAAGAGGCGGCTTCGGGAGAGGGAACTGAAATATGCCATGCTCTTCCCTGCCAGACTACGTGTGGTGTACGAAGACCGAACATTCTTTTTTGAGTCGCCTGTCATGGCCGATGAATGGCTGGACGCTCTGCCCCGAAGACGGACGGGAGAGGACACTGCCGCAGACGGGGACAGTGGCCGGGATGAACAAGGTTGATGTCTTCGGAACCGGACTGACTCGATTTGACTCTAGTAAATGACTTGAACAGAATGCAGTAAATACGGAGGGTTGTGGGAGGACGAGGGGAGCTCTTTCCTCCCTTAGGGTACTTTTTGTAGATTTTGGGTTTGGTAGGGCGACAGGCACACTGCAAGTTGGGGGGGCTTTGTAAGCTGCAGCAGGGGTGCAGGGTGGGGGGGATAGTTGGGATTTTGGGTTTGTTGTTGGGGGGTTTGTTTCTGCAAGGCGTATTGATTATTTTCAGGACTGTTCCATGGTGGCTCTTCGGGTGTGGGGTGGGCCTCCTTACGTTTGGGGATGGGGGGTAGGGGTTTAAGTGTTATTAGCTGGAATGTTAATGGTTTGGGGGATCGCATTAAGCGTGGGATTGTTTTGCAATTCCTGAAACGGTCATTGCCGGATGTCGCCCTACTGCAGGAGACGCACCTTATAGGTAACACGTGCTATGCTCTTAATAGGAAGGGTTATAAATTCATAGCACATTCGGGATTTTCCTCTGGGTCCAGGGGTGTGGGCATCCTAGTCAGAGCCTCGCTACCATTTGAGGTGGACTCCACCATTGTTGACGATAGGGGGAGGTTTATGGCGGTGGCGGGGCAGTGGGAAGGAAGAACTTTGGTTTTAGTTTCGGTTTATGTCCCGCCGGCCCTGCAGGCCTCCACGTTTACAGATCTGGGTAGGGCCTTGCTGGATCTCCCGGGGGGTATGCTTGTGGTGGGGGGTGACTTCAATGCTGTCGGCTCTGGGCTGCTGGATAGATACCCGCCCAGAGACACAGGGGGGGCTCAGAAGTGGCTTCCAGACTTTCTTGACACTCTTGGACTGATAGACTGCTGGAGGCTCCGGCACCCCACACAGAGCCAATACACCTTCCACTCCGGAGCGCATGGTAGCCTCTCTAGGATTGATTACCTGCTCACTCTGGCTGCGCATGCCTCAATGGTGTCCGAGGCCAGGCACATGGCGCGTGGTATATCGGACCATTCGCCAGTGTGGGTCAGGCTGGATGTTGGCCGTGAGGGAGGGGGAAGAGTGGCTCCTATTAACCCTTGGTACTTCCGAGACCCCAAGATGCGCAGCGCACTGGTGAAGACAGTTGATAATTTTTTCAAGGATAATCAGGGATCCGTGGACTCGGCAGTGTCGCTGTGGGAAGCATTTAAGACCGTGCTGCGAGGGGAGGCCCTCTCCCTTGTAGTGGCGGCCAAGCGGCGGAGAGATGGCGAGGTTATGCAGGTTGAGGAGGAGATCGTGGCTTTGGAGGGAGCGCTAGAGGAGGAGGTTACTGAGGCCTCACTGCATGAGCTGAGCTTGAAGCAAGCCGAGTATAAGGACCTGGTGACGAATGCTGCTAAGACCCTCAGTAGGGAACAGCAGGGCCGCTTGTATGATGTTGGTGACAAGGCCGGGAAACTCCTAGCTTGGCTGGACAAAAAAGAACGGGTTAATAGAGTAGTGCCGGAGTTGACGGGAGAGGGGGGAGAGGTGATTGTGGAACCTGAGAGGATTGTACAGTGCTTCACGGACTATTTCCGTATGGTTTATGCCTCAGTGTCGGATAGGCCGCCCGAGGACTCGCGTGACCTCTTGCGTGATATCGCTTTGCCCTGTCTTTCCGACGTAGATAGGGACGATTTGGATGGAGACATAACGGTCGATGAGGTGGCGGGAGCTATCCGCGCGCTGAACTCGGGCAAGGCCTCGGGCCCGAATGGCTTGCCAATTGACCTGTATAAGCTGTTTCCGGATAGGGTTGCCCCTCACCTGCGCGCCATGTTCGTGGAGGCGCGGGGGAGTGGGACCCTCCCGTTGGATCAGCGACTGGCGACAATTGTTGTTATACACAAGGATGGTAAACCCCGAGATAAGTGTGCCTCATATAGGCCTATCTCACTTCTTAACGCCGAGCCGAAGATTCTGGCTAAAGTCCTTGCGGCCCGATTGATCAGGGTACTTGGAGACCTGATCCACCCGGATCAATCCGGTTTTATTCCGCATCGTAACACCGCGTTAAACCTTCGGCGCCTTCATGGCGTAATCGCCAGGGCGGGCACGCTGCGTGAACCAGCCGTTGTGGCGTCTCTCGATGCCACGATGGCCTTTGATACGGTGGAATGGGCATATTTGTCGGCTGTGATGGCCAAGTTCGGCTTTGGCCATGGCTTTGTGAGCTGGGTGAGGTTGCTGTATGAGGGACCCCTTGCGAGTGTGGTGGTAAATGGCCGGGCGTCGACTCCGTTTCAGCTTGGGAGGGGCACTCGGCAAGGATGCCCCCTGTCGCCATTGTTGTTCGCCCTCGCCCTTGAGCCACTGGCGGCGTGGATACGCTGGAACCCGGATATACGGGGACTTAGATGGTCGCCCGAACACGAGGACCGCATCTCGCTATATGCGGATGACATCCTGTTGTATCTTGCCTCGCCCAAGAAATCACTGATAGTGGTCTGTGACGTTCTTACATCTTTCGGTAGGAATTCGGGTCTCGTCATCAACTGGAGTAAATCGTATTTATATGTTCTGAGTGGCGAGGTTCCACCGATCCCGCGAACTTGTTCGATCCAGATCGCTCAGCAGGGCTTCGTGTATCTGGGGATCTTTATCTCCACGGACTCCGCTTTGCGGTATGAGAGGAACCTGCTCCCCCCCCTGGCGCGCCTGCGGCGGGATGTAGAGGGCTGGCGGAGGCTGCCGCTCTCCCTCGTTGGGCGCGCTGCCTTGTTCAAAATGATGTCTCTTCCCCGGTTCCTCTACGCATTGCAGAATACTCTAGATTGGGTACCGGCCAAATACTTTCGGGAGATCGAAAGCCTCCAACGAACGTTGTTGTGGGACGGGCGGCCGCGAATAGCAATTGCTAAGTTGACGCTTCCATGGTATGATGGGGGTATTGCGCTTCCAGACATCCGACGCTACTATTGGGCCACCCAGCTGAGCGCGATTAATCATGGTCTCTATGGCCCTGCCCTCAGCCCTGGTTATGCCATGGATAGGTGGTTGCTGCGTGGTGGTAACTATCACAGGGCGTTGTACTCGCGGTCCCTGGACTTGTCCCTCACGGGGCCCACTGGGGTGGCGGTGCGTGTGTGGAAGATGGCAACTGACTCGCTGGGCTGGAAGGATAGGCTCACCCTCGCTACCCCGCTGTTTGAATCTGAAAGATTGGGTAGGCTTTGGCATACAAAAGGGTTTGATAAATGGGACCTGATCGGCATCTCCAGGGTCGGAGATGTGCTGATTAAGGGGAGGGTGAAGTCCTTTGAAGAGTTGCAGAAGGAGTATGAGCTGGGGACTTCCGAGTTTTTCCGCTATGTTCAGGTGCGTCATGCCCTCCGGTCAGTCCTCGTGGAGGGTGAGAAGGTGCCTGAGTCTTCTCCTTTGGAGGACCGGATCCTTGATGGCCATATGCCTGAGAGCACGATCTCGCTCATCTACAAGAAATTGATAAACGTCCGGGCGGATGCGCTTCTGGGGCTGCGGGACCAGTGGACTAGGGATGGACTCGAGTTGGATGACGAGGATTGGCAGTCTGCTGTTTCCTCTCCCAAGGAGGTTGCGATCCCGTCGCGTCTGAGGCTGGTGCAGCTCAAAATACTGCATCGAGTGTATGTGACGGGGCCAAGGCTGGTTCATATGGGATTCTCTGAGGAAGGCCTATGTAGGAGGGGATGTGGTATGGTGGGTACTTTCCTGCATATCATCTGGGAATGTGGTGTCATCGCGGAATTCTGGAGGAGAGTCCATGCAGTGATGGGGGAGGTGGCGGGCATTGCTATGCAGCCGGAAGCGCGGTGTTGTCTCCTGAATGTCTGGGGGCCCACTGATCACGATGCGGCACAGACCCAATGGGTGACTCTGGGTAACATGGTCGCTAAGAGAGATATCGCGCGATTGTGGGGCTCCGCGGGGCCCCCCACATTGACCGCGTGGAAAGAAAATATGGATTGGAGTATGCTCAGGGAGAAGACAGTATATTGCGCTAGAGGCCGCCCTCGGAAGTGGCACGGCATCTGGGGGCGGTGGAATCAATACAGGGGGGGAATATGTCTTGCCCCTGATTTGGATCCCCCCGAGGAACAGCTTTCTTCTTGACATTCTTTCCAGCTCAGTATATAAGATGTGATGATTAATTGACTTCTTGGGCCTCTGCTGTCCCCCTTCTTCCTCTTATCACAGTACTGTGACTGTTAGATGATTGGGGTCCGGCCTCCCCTGGGGGGCTTTCACCATGGGCACTCAGTGTTTTTGCCTTGCTGGGGTTTGTTGTGTGTTTGTGTTTACTTAAAAATGGAATCTTTTCACTGCTCCTTTAATGTAATGTGGACGCTTCTTTGTCCTTCTCTATCGAAGCTGCCGAACCTCCGGGTTGTTGGCTGAATAGCTGTGTCCAGACTCTTGAAGAAATAAAGGTTTTAAAAAAAAAAAACAAAGGACTCTTCTGCTAACAAGCATTTGCAATGCAATAGGTCTGGCATTTACACGAGTTTAAGCTATTGGCATAGTAAATGACAATGCCTTTTATTTATGTTCAAAAAACAAAAATAAAAAGCATTGTCATTTGCAATGTCAATAGCTCAAACTGGCGTAAATGCGAGGCCAATGCTTGTTTAACATAACGGCTGTGGTTAGTGAGGAGGTGTTCAATTGAGTCAAGCAGAGATCCACAGCGTGCACCACTAATGTCAGACACTTCTAGCTCAGTCCTGCGCTTGGGTCTAAAGCCGGACCGCTGCGACTTCGACCCCTATAGAAACTTGAAGATGTTCTGCAATCATTGTCTGTACAATCTTGTAATCTAGATCTGTGTAACTATATCGGAGATGGCTAAAAATACACTTGGAAGGTGCTCATGTAAAGCGCTCTGAAGCCCTTGGGCCAAGCTCATGCTACATAAACTGCAAAAAGAAACATAACCAGACAGAATTATTTGTTATTTAACCTCATTTTCCGTCTCGACTTCTTAATGTAAACAGATCTTCATGTCTCTATGTTCACATGCTGGTTGCATATCATGTTGCTCTGTGCAGTGCTCAATGAATTGAAAAAGATAAACTATATGTGCTATGTAAACCCCAGGGCTAGTGCTCAGGTCAGAAAAGCCAGTAAAGCAAGACCTCCCCCCAAAAATATAGGGCCTCTCTACTTTTTTATTTTATTTTTTTACAACTTAAGCACTGCACTGGCCCCAAACTCTGCCCCACATAAGGCATAGTACAACCACACAGCTCTTACAACCAATCATAGAGAACCAGCTGTAACCCATCAGAACAGTTTCAATGGTATTATGTAACGCTAGCGGCATGTGCGGGCTATTATACACATGCTAGTTAAGAAGACATGAACGCCACCCACGAGGGCAATTAGCTTACTTCGCATTACACACGCTCACGTTTCAGACTCCATCACACATACTGAAGTGCGCTCCTACAGAGAGGCGTGGGGTTCCCAGCGCTGCACCCCCTCTGAAAAGACATCCAGGCACTAATTGCTGTCTATTTTACTTCTTTTCATTTGGTACGCCTAGCGTGAGTAGAATGTAATTTTACTAATTACTAATAACCCAGTACAGTCTTTTAAGCTGAAGAGTCGTGCGGGCGAGGGGTGGGCTGTACCCAGGCCCCACCTCGGATGGTTAACATTCCGCCGGAGTCTCTCACGCAGAACAAAGGGAAAGACAAATGCTGCTTACATTTTTTACAAGGCAGGGTCCCTGCCTTGCATGTTGAGCAAATCCCGATATAATCAGAGGCCAGCGGGGGGGACGGTGAGAGGGAGGAAGGCGCAATCTCAGGAAGAAAGGGGAAGAGAGAGTGGAGTGATGGGGAGGGAAGGAGGAAGAAAGATGAGGGACATGTGAAGAGGGAGGGAGATATAATGGAACGGCTCCGGTGATAGGCAAGCAGGTAGAACGAGAGGGAAAGACGAGGGGGAGAATGGAAAAGAGAAAAAAGTGACACTCTCGACATGAGGGAAAAGAAGGAGGGAAGGGGTCCCTGAAAATGGCAAAAAATAGGAGAGAAAAGATAGAAGAGGAAGCTGGGGAGAGAGATAAACAAGAAAATTAGAGGGAAAAAAGGAGTAGACATAAGAAAGTGAAAGGAAAAGCAAGCTGTGTAGAAATTGGAACGTCCGAGTGAAAGGTGAAGGAAAGACCGAAAGGTAAGAGAGAAAAGAGGAAAGTGTGCGTGCGGGGAGGGGAGAGGTGCAAACACGCGAGGCAGGTTGGATTGAAAAAGGTGGGAAGGGCTGAGCACTAGAGGGAACAAGCAGGAAGTGGGATAAGGGAGGGGGTGGCAAATGGTGTGCACTTTCGTGGCCGCTTTGATGTTCTCAGTGGCCGCGCGGCTCACTAAGAACATCAAAGCGGCCGCGAAATGATCACGCAGGCTGTCAAATGGTGCGCGAGCCCGGCGCACATGCACTGAAGTTGGCGGCCTGAAAGCACTGGTTTGCACTTCCAAATCCCCCTTTTACAAAAGCTCTCGCGAGAGCAGCGCTAAAGCGCTGGCTCAGGCGAGACCTAAAAAGGCTCTATTTAAGGCCCAACGACTGGGAAAGAACGCTTTCTCAGAAAATATCCCTCTAGACTAACAGCAGCATGATCTGATAAGAATTCAAAGTAATTGAGGAAGAAGAAATCAACAGATCTTTAGAAGTGAGAAAATAATCTATCCTGGAGGCAAAGCAAAAACAGGGAGAGAAAAGAGTATAACGCTTAAATAACGGATATAAAACTTGCCATGTATCTAACAAGCTATGTTCATCCGTAAGCCTCTGCATCTCCCTAGCAACCTTGGGTTTACGTTGGGGGCCCGACCGCCTGCCTACTTATATCTACTCTACCATTTGGGTCAAATTAAAATCCCCAATTATTATTTTATTAGGAAAGCTCACCAACTGGAGTGACAAGTCAGTAGTGGCTGAGGGTCACCAAAGTCGGGCTGTAAAATGACACCAGGAAGCCCTTTACGCTATTAATTTGAATTGCTACCACTGCCCATATACTGGATGAATTGGAAACCCCTTGCCTTACCCTACATACAAACTTCCTACTGGCGAGAAGTGCAACACATCTAAGAGAAGCAGATGCAGACGAATAAGCTACAAGTCGGAAAGGGCTCCAGTTTACGAATTTCTTAGATTTTTTTAATATGAGTCTCCTGCAACAAAACCAGAGCTAATTTCTGATCAGCGAGCCAATGGATAACTGCCCTACGCTTTTTTGGGTTCAGCCCATTGACATTCACAGAGACAACCCTGCAACTCAAACCAGATCTCAGACTAATAATCTCACACTATATCTAGAACACTTTGCTACTTCCTCAGCTTCCACAATGTCTACTTGGTTAAAATCCTTTGAGCAGCTCCTGCAAGAAACCCTTTTTTCCCAGCATACTTGCCACAGCCCCACTTGGAAGCTGTTAGGCCATCCCTCAACCACAACCTCCCCCCCTGCAATGAAAACTTCATCAGCATCAGATAAATTCATACAGCCAACTTCCCAGGACCTTTCAGTTCAACTTCCTAAGACTGAATTTCAGACAAATACTTTTGTGTCATCTCAATGTCGTTCCAAACCTTGAATGTTCCCTTAAACAGAACTAAGGTAGGTTACAAAAGCCTAGCTTGACCCCCTGCACTTTAAAAAGCAGAAATCATCTGCCAGAACTCCTTCCAGCTTTTAGAGGTTCCAAACGACATATCAGGAAAGACCTGCACATTACACCTATTGTTAATTTTAACCCCTCTTTCCTTAATTGCAATATTGAACACCTGTTCCCGGATTCTGTAATTCCCAAACTACAACAGCATTGTAAGGTGGCATGGACTGTCCACATATTCCAAATAAGGTGGGCTAATGTCAGATCACCTGTAAATCCCTGCAATATGTGAGTACAAATCAAATCATCCATAAATTGAAGAGCAGGAGCAGCCCTTCCCCTCCTGCTCTGGTATCTCCATAAATCTACCATGGTTCTTCTTGCTCGATTTTGGTGATCCTACAGCTGTAGTTTCACAGAGCAAAGTTCTTTCTATTTTTAACACCTATGCTTTATTGCCATTTTGGTAAGTAGTATAAGACAGAATACACACGCAATTATGCATTAGCAACATAGGTAGCAATAAGGCGTTATGGACAGCGTTCCAAGCAAGTCGTGTGAGCTTCCATGCTCATTATAGATTTTCAGAGTGTAGTCGCAGTCCGACACTCCCTTGTGGGGGTCAGGGGTTCGACTGCAGTGCCAAGGGAAAAATGCTAATAGGTAGAAAAGAGGTCATATGTAAACTAAACAGTGTACAAGCATATCTTACTTGGGGGAGTATCTTGGTAACATCAGGGGTGCCGGGGCCACAGTATCAGGGGGCGAGATGCACCAGGCCACATGGTGGGTCAGGGAGAACCCTCCGGCATCATCTTCAGACTCAGGCCACCTGCAGACGGGGCAGCCTCGGACCCAGTTCTCGATCATACAGTAAGGTCATGTCTTCTCATCCAGTCTCATGCCCTCATCCTCAACCAGTTCACTTGTAGTCGTGGGGAACTCCCACTCATGAACTACCTCCGACCACAGGGGCGCTATGGGCCTACGACGGACCCCTCGGGTCTCCTGCCGGATCAGTGCTTGCTCCTTGGGTCAGGCCCATAGGGTGACCTCCTCAGTCCAGGTTTCAACTCAGGTTGCCCCCAGGGACTTCGAGGACATGACAATTTGTCATTTGGCGAGAACCAGTACGATGTCAAGAACAGTGGCGTAACATAGGCCCCCGCAGTGCAGGTGGCCCAAGCTCCAGGAGGCCCCATTAGCACAGTACCCTGACATGAGAGCTCTTGCTTCAATCCAAAGTAGGAACCCTGCATGTACTTTGCAGGCGGCCCCCTTAGGTTTCGTTACACCACTGGTCAAGAAACCTATCCCCTACCTTCTTACGTGCTGGTCTGGGTAAGACACACAAGAGTCATACTTTGGGACTGTTGGAGAGAGGTTTACTCAGGGTCTTATTAAGTTTCAGGAGAACCTCATCCCAGGACCCAGAGAGTCTAGAACAGCCCCAGGTCATGTGTCCGAAGTCAGATTCTAATGTCGCACAATGAGGGTATCTCCTGGGGGTCCCAGCCATATATGGCCCTGATCCCAAGTGGGGTTAGGTTGATCCTGTATGTGCAATTGTACTTGATTTACTTGAGGCGCAAATTACGGGTAACCTTTTGGGGATAGGCCAACACCCTCCTCCAATCAGCGTCCATTAAGTTCCGATGCAAGTCTGTGGCCCAGTGGGCTAGGAGGGCGTCCAATAGCCTCCAGGCCAAGCCAATACAGTGAGTGCCCTATAGAACCATACGACCAAGTGTCTGCCGGATCCTAATTTCAGTCAAAGTTGGAGAACCGTGTGTGTAGGAAGTACTGTTTCAGCTGACCCCCACAAGTCTCGGAACATGTACGTAAGCGCTTCATACTTGAGAAATTGGCCTCTGAGCGGGATTAGAGTGACTTCCTTGCAGCAGACACTAATAGTCACTAACCCTGCCTCTGTCCATGGGCATAGTTGCCCGCCATGAAGAAAGTCACAGGGTCGCCTCGGGGTAGGCCCACCAGCGGTAGCTCAGCTGTTTAGGGTGTCGTCCCCACCGTCTGCGGCACGCTGTGTCGCCAGCGGAATGAGGCTGTGGACAGAATACCTGGGCAGGGAATCCTCATGCCAGGTTTCAGCAGTTTGGCCAGTACCATCCCCTGGTTGGGTTCAGAGCCCACCGGGCCAAGTTCCGGCAAGCCCACTCCACCCAACCATGTGGTTATCCACTAGAGCTGAGCCACTAAGAAATATAGTTCAAAGTCTGGCACTCCCAGCCCACCTTCGAGTAGAGTGTACCGTCCCAGAACAGCCCGAGTACATCAAGTCTCCAGAACCAAGCCGCCGGAACACTCATCGGGAGATTCACGAAGAAGTAAAGAAGCCATTGGAGTATGATCATTTTGGAAGGCACTATAGGTGCGATGATAGGAAATCTGAGCAAGCGCCAAAAGGGCGCAGAAAACTTGAGGGATCTGAGTGCCTTCTCTAGGTTACCTTTGCGTAGGTCTGTGATATCGTGGAAAATCTGAACGCAAAGTGATCGAAAAGTGTGCTGCGCCCTGAGTATATCTGGCAGGGAAGAGGTGGGGGAGGGGGTTCTACTGACTTCCGGAAGCACACAGGTCTTGTTTCAGTTCACCCGAAGGTCCAAGTACAAGCGGAATTCCTTGAGAAGCTGCAGCGCCCAAGGGATGTTCCATTCCCGGAGACAGGTAAGTAGGTTGTCAGCTCACAATGAGATGACATGAGCCGTGCCGTCTACTTACATTCCCCAACCCAAGCCCTCCACCCGTTACCTCTCCATCAGGGGCTCAATGGTTATGGCTAACAGCAGGGGTGACAGTGGGTATCCCTGTCTAGTCCCCCGGAACACCTCGTAAGCTTCAGTGATAATTTGCCGTTTTGGCACTTTATATTTGGTGGGAATAGAGCAGGCGCACCAAACGGATCCACTGAGCACCCAGCCACATTTGCAACATGGTGGCCTCTAGAAGGTCCTATCCCACCATGTTAAAGGCCTTCTTGAGGTTCACCGACAATCATTGCAAGGGGTTGGGGAATCGGTTGCGTGAGTAGAGGACAGAGTAGAGTCAGTGGAGGTTAAGGATAGGATATTGAGTTGGTATAAACCCATATTAATCTGCATGGATCAGGCCCTGAATAAGGGACAATAACCGAGAGGCCATCGCTTTACTAAGTATTTTAAAATCAGTATTAAGCATGGAGAGAGGCCGGAAGTTAGAGACAGTTGCCTCAAGTAAGTTGGACTCGGGCAGGGGGACCACCAAGGCTTCCCTGGTTGTGCCTCCGTATACATTTCTTCTAGTCTCGTACCAGTTCATCTGCAAATACGGCGTAGAACACCGAGGAGAGTCCATCAGGGCCCAAAGTCTTACCCGCCCCCATTGACTTAATGGAACTTAAAACTTCCTGGGGACCCCATGATCGGGGTCCCCAGCGTCTCCTAATCTTCAGCACAGAGGCTCTGAAGGAAATGGCAATCTATGAATGGGCCCAACATCACTATAAGGCCAGCCTCTAATGACCAATACAGGGAGATATATTAGTCCCAAAACACCCCGTACTTACCCCGTGGAGTATAGGGTGGCTCCGCCTGGGGCCAGCTGGCAGGTAATACCCCCTTTCTCTCACAGCAGACCAGCCCAACCAAGTGTCCCCCCAACCTCCCCTCCGCCTCATGGGCTCGGCTCACGTACGTACTATAGTCGTGGCACTGTAGGCATTCGAGGGCCACATTGTGTAATTCTCAAGCCTCCAGCCGTTGTGGGAGAGTAGCTGGATCAGCGCCCCGTTCGTTATCTTGATCATTGAGATTATCCTTCAGCCTGACAGATGAGCACCAACTGACCCAAACAGTGACCCCTCATCACCACTTTAAAGGCCTCCCATTTCAGCTGCCGACTCAATGCTGTCCCAGGGTTTGTGGCAAAGTACCCAGCCACCTGGTTGTAGCATCAGGAGAAGAGAGCTGTGGTCTGAGAGGGTATGGCCCAGATACAGTCACTAAGGGTCTTGGAGCATACAAAGCAGCCAATCCTAGAGTGTACCTGATAAAGTACTGAGTAAAATGTCCTGTCTGATACATGTTGGGTGCACCAGGAGTCCTCCATGTCCCAGAGTGTTAGCCAGTTGTTCGGGTTGGCAGCTGTCCTATGGGTTGCCACCCCAGGCAATGGGGGAGTGGAGCAAACTAGTGTGGTGTCACATACGCATTTGAAATTGCCCCCAAGAAGCAGCGACACCCCTGCTAGGTGACTCAGTTGTGCTGACAGGGCATGGAAAAAGGGGGGCTGATTGTGAGTCAGTGAATGCACATTATCTAAAACTAGATGCCGGCTACAAAGCTGTCGCTCCACCAGGACATATCAGTACTCCTGGTCTGTCTCAGTTGTTAAGGCCTCAAAGGGGACTCCTGCTCTTACACAGAACAATGCCCCTCATGCAAAGGCTGAGTATGTAGTGACATGGATCTGACCCCGCTATCGATGGAGCCACGCGGCCTCCGTGCTCGTTAGGTGTGTCTCTTGGTGTAGAGCAATGTGGACCCCAGCCTTTTAAGATACGCCAGGATTTTGTGGGGTATGGCTGCCGACCCCAACCCATGTATGTTTCATGCAATCAGTTTGTAAATGCTAAGTGTAGAGGTTGTGGTGGGTGTAGCGCTACAATCAAAGGCATAGCAATCCCCCAGACTGCCCCTCCCACCTGACAGTCCACCTATACAACACTTTCACTCCCAAGGTAGCACTGAACAACACTAGTCCCAACTCCATCAGCCCCAGAGCCGTCCAGCATCATTTGGCCACCCAAACAATACTGTTCAAGGTTAGAAGCACACTGCACCACCATTCCAGAATCAATGGAATGGCGATATGGGGGGACAGCAAGAGCTAAGTAGTGTTGCGGCATCTGATGGAAGTGCCGGCACAGTCATAGGACTCAATGTCCTCATTAGGGACTGGGCAAATCCGAACGAGAGAGATAGTTTAAACAAGTTCCTCAGCCTTATTTGAGGCAGGGGGTCACTTGGAGTGTCATCGTCTTCAAGGTACAGTGACTACGAGTCAGAGGCGCCCGTTTGGCACTCCGAGACACTACTGTCATCGGAATCAAAGGCACCTGCCTCAGTGAGCACTGCCACTACCTGCAGGGCTGCTGCTTTATTTAAATCAGATTGTGTATGAGTGGGCTTTGTCAATACACCGCTCTGGGAGACCCCTGTGACCGATACGGTTTCCGGCGCGGTGGGTGCAGTACTCCTGTGTTGGTCCATGGATGGTCGGCCACGGCTCAGTAAGTATCCAGCCATGACTTGGCCCCATTGGGGTCCATACATAAGTGGGTGTTGCCTTCCAGCATAATCTTCAGCTTAACTGGGAAGATGAGTGTGTACCGGATCCCTTCCTCTCGGAGCACCCTCTTTACCTCCAGGAAGAAGGTCCACTTGGCCGGGACAGCAGCTCTAAAGCCTGGGAAAATCGAGACCTGGCCATTCCCCACCCATAACAGGCCAGATTCGCAACCATTGGCCTATGTATTTGTCCCGGGGCCAACAGCCGAGCAGGGTCCCTGTGCGCCCTCTCGAGGCGTGAGCTGAGTTGGAGTCACAATGGAGCGCAGCCAAGGTTCCAGGTAGGCTACCATGTCTGACCCCTCAGTGCCTTCTGGGAGGGCTACAATACGCACGTTGTTGCGCTGGCAGCGTTCCTCAGCATCCTTTGCTCCGCCTTCCAAACAGAGCACCCTGTCTGTTAACTGACTAAGCTGTGTTTTCATGGCTTGGTGTGAGGGTGGTAAGTCTGCTAGGGAGGTCTCAGTGACTTTGACTGTCTGCCAACGTGTGGTGATCAGCGCATAGCAGACCAAGTTCAACTGGCACCATTCCTATCTCCATTTGAAGGGTGTTTTTTGACTCCTAAATGGCCCTCAGTTTTTTGTCAAGGGTAGCTTGCAGTGCCCGAGGTGAGGGATCAGGCAGCATCTCCAGGTCTGACAAGCCTGGCTGCGAACCCTGCAGCATCGTGCGTGGGCTCTGTGTCCTGGTTTTTAGTTTGCCCATGGCGCAGCCTTGCGCTGTTACCAGTGGGAGGCGCTGTCCACTCACTCTGTGTAGGGCCCTGCTTCAAGGAGCACTGCCCACCAATATTGTGAGCTCGGGCATCTCCCCAATGGATCCTTCAGGTGAGTTGAGTTGCGTGGGCTGCAACGGGCTGGGAGGGTAAACACTATACAGGTGGTCGCAGGTCTGGACTGCTCCACACACACCTCCAAGCAGTAGGGAATCAAGGCAAGGGAAGGGGAATTATGTCAACCAGGGGCCACAACCTTAATGTCAGGCAGAGCCAGAGGTTATCTGTAGCCCGCAGGGCAAGGAGCTTTCGGATGGGCCAAAAGCTGGTGTGGCACATGTACACGCACACCCCACAAAGTAAGCTGTCACTGCCAGGAGGGTTAAAAGGGGAAGGGGGATCACTTGTGTGGCAGAGGTTCAAGAAGTGTCCACGGATGTGAGCTCAGCAGGGCCGCCCGTAGGGTCCACTGCGAAGATCAATGCAGGAATGTCTTCCTCTATTACGCGATTGTTGCCGGTCTGGGGTGCTACAGTCTTCTTGGGTAGGACCCACACAGGCATAAAGCAGGGTCGCCGTCTAGGTGGGACCATGTGAGCCCCCACGCTCCTCGGTTGGCTGGCTCTTCACTCAACCCCAAAGGTAGGAGTGACCATCACCCCCAGCAGTCCCAAGCAGGGGCCCCGGTGCCACCAGTGTTGCAGGCCAACAGGCCCCAGATCTTTAGCCCGATGTTATCACCAGGCAGTGGGGGTGGGTGGGGCTGCTCCACTGTGCCCTTGACAGGTTTTGCAGGTTCACATACAGGCCTTGAAAAATCATTCAAATGTTACCAGACCTACAGGTCTAGTGACTTCAATAATCTACTTTCCCTAACTGTAATGCTTTTGGTCAATAAACTGGTTTCAGATTATGTGATCCTAGGCAAAAAATGTACCTCACTGAGCCGCTATTTCCTTACTTATCACATATGATAGCACCTCTTTTGTTTGATTTAATTGACTAAACTTTTACTAAATATATAACAGAAATCTAGCCATATATAGGATTCACATAACCATTGATTTGCCTCTTAGTTCATTGACAGCATTGTCATCAAAGCGGGAGCAAGAATGTTTCTCAAATCATGTTTTAAAACTACAACTTTTAATAAATATTTAACTAAAGCATGACGTTGTAGCACACTGTCATTTGTAATTATCACATTTTCCATTGAAATAGCCACAAAATTTGCAAGTGACATGTCGTTTTACTAATAAAATTATATAGTGTACAAACAATGTTTGGAAATCGAGTTTCTGCAAATTAATGTCATTTGCACATCACCAAGTAAAGTGTTATGATTTGTTTTGCCCTTACTTAAATCTTTGATAGGATTACACTTCTGAATTACAAAAACAAAATGTGCTTTCATAATTCCTGATATATGTTGAAATATTTGTACTATTTATTTACAAGATATTTAAATATTGTGTTAGAAAGCAAACCTGACATCCTAAAGCTTTCACAATTATTGTCAGACCGCTCCCTTTACAAAATCGTCTAACTGCAGTAAGAGAAAGAAAAGTAAACGCCTTTTTCCAGGACAAGCTAAGCAACATTTAGTAAAAAGGCAAACTGACATTTGACCTCTGTCACTGAACAGACAACAAATTTGTCAAGATAAAAACAACAGTTAAAGCCATTTTCATTGCTCATTCACTTTCTGAATGAACAGAACAACTGTTCCTTTGCAGGTCAAGTTCACTCGCCAAAACGGACCAGTTGCTCCCAACAATTGTCGACCTGATCAAATCTGACTTGCCAAAGTGAGTGGGCGAGTAGATTTTTCGAGACCACCACGCCAGCATGTTGGCACGGCCCGTCGATCGTGCAATGCGGCCGATGGCTGCCTCCCAGTTTACTTGCTTTGGGCTGATCACCCACCTGCCCCGCCGATAGACCCACTCACACAGGGCAGGGGGAAGGAGGCTGGGGGTTCAGGCCAGCTCGCCCTGGAAGTCGCTGACAAGAACTACCATTCTAAACAGTAGAAACTGTTTATACACAGATATTAGGTTTGGCTGACTAGAGGCTGAGTTTTAGGCAGTTAAAGGAGAGGAGCTGTAACAACATTCCCACTTATCGAAGGAATCGAGCTGGCCTAGGCTCATCCGGCTCATCCATATTAGAGAGTAAATTTGCCATTACTCCAACTCTTGCTGCTGCCCTGTTATTCCATAGCCATGCCACTATTCAAAGTTTGGGTTTCAAGGTGCAAATCCCCAATATATATCCTGCATCATAGCTCAGTAGGGAGCTAGCCTCATGCATCATAGCTGAGTAGTGAGCTAGCCTTGTGGGTGTCACTATTAGATGTCAGCGTCTTCCTTCTCCCATGCTCTGCCATGTCCACAGGAAACTTTAATACTCAATCGTCCTCACACCTGAGGTTACCCTTAGTTCCAAAGGTAAAACAGACGTTTGTTTCCTCAAGTTCTTTAACCCGGCCACAAATCAGCTTTGCCTCCTTGCCCTAACAATTGCAAAATGAGCCTTAGATTTATTTAGCGGACACAAAAAATACATTTCTTTTTGTTGCCAGCCCCTTGCATTGATCTTTAACGAAGCATTCCAAGGTTTTCCTCATTGGGGCTAAACAATTGGCACTATATTTGTGTTTTGGCTCGGCTAAAACATAAATGGGCCGAACAAATTTTAAACTGAAAAATAAATTGAACTGCTAGAGAAGGAAACTTTCATCACTAGTGCAGAACTCAGCTGATGAGGAGGACAACAGAAAACCAGATGAGCCCGTAGGCCTTATCAGGGATACTCCACCTTCTGCTCCCAGTGCCCCGGGAGCCAGATGCGGTTTCCCCCAGACAGGCAGATTGTTCAACAATGTTTAATCGAGCTGAGTGACCCAGACTCCTACAGTCAGCTTAGCGTCTCATTACTGCTGCCTCATAATCCCGTTGAGGAGCCTTAACCTGCTCCCTCCTGAAGTGGCTTGCAGACTAAGGTGGATCCAGCACTACAGAAGCTCTTGACGAGCCGACAAAAATTCTTAGATCTTTGATTTTATTTAAACTCTGTGCTGCAGGAGAAGTGCCTCAAGCAGCCTGAGGCGTTTAAGTGCTGTACCAACACACCCAACCCCACCATGTCTCAGCTGAAGGGTGTGGTCTCCAGCTCTCTGTGTGTCAGGCGATGTGTATGCGCATTGCCTCCGCCCTCGTGCAAGCCTTTAGCCAATTAAGATAGCAAGATCCCGCTGTACTATGGAGGTGAAGCTTGCGTGGTGGCTTTTTAGGTCTTGCCTGCGATGCAGCGCATGCGCTGCTTCGCCTTGGCGAGATCTATTGTCGTTGCTTTTGTGTACGGCTTCTGTGGAAGCGGGGTTGGTGTCCGCCCTGTCGGTATTTCGCCCCGCCCATCCGGACTGGAGATTTCGCTCGCGCACAGCGTCTCTTCCAGACACGCATACCGGAGGTTGCTTCTCCATGTTCACTTCTGGACGGCGTCTCGCGTCTCTTCCGCCTTGTTCAATGCATTCCTCTGCCTGCCTGTCTCCCCCATAGATTAACCCTTTCTGCCTCTCAACGCACATTGTCTCTTTAGAGGTCGTCTCTCTTCTTCTATCAAAGCTTACATCCGGGTTTCTCCTCATTCCTCGTCTGTCTCCAGTGCCTGTCTCCTCTTCAGCCATTATTTCGCCAGTCCTTGCCTCTCTCCAATGCCTGCCTCCTCTTCTCGCATTCTGTGTTCACCAGGTGCCCGCACCTCATGCCTGCCTCCTCTCCTCGCATTCTGTTTCCACCGGGTGACCGCACCTCGCGCCCGCCCTGTCCAGGCCCCTGGCCTCAGCTCTGCGTGTTCTGTTTATGCGTGCGAGCCCGCAAAGCGCCTGGAATTTATTATTATTATACATAGTAAGCCAGAATAAAATTCCTCCAAAAGAGACAGCGATTACATTCTATCGCATCAGATACAGGACTACCTTCTACCTAAGTGTAAATACTTGTGCTAAAAAGCACAATAAGTTTAGGAGTAAAACTACAGAAAAACCAAACACAGGTATTCAACTTCATTGGCCGATCCAACTACTAACCCTCTCTTGATTACATTTTTACTGGCTGAGCAGCTATGTAGAGAGTGACAAATGTATGATTCTATAGCTATTTCTTTTCTTTCTTGAAAATACACAATAGTTTGTGGGAATTAGCCAGCTGATAAGATAACAGGGATGGACGAAGTGGCTGTAATTGAGCCCAGTGTAATGGAGAGGGTGCGGAAGTCTTGGGGATTCAGCCAAGAGACCCGCCAGGCCATTAAGGAATTAGAGCGGCTCTGATTGAGTGGCTGCACCGCGGTGAGGTTTTGTAAATAACTGCAGCACCAGGTCATTGTCCCTGAAACCTGGACAGACTTGTATAGTCTCTGTCCAAATACATGAACAGTAAATTGGAAATTACAGCCTAGTATGCCAAAACAAAACAAGCATTTGCAATGCAATAGGTCTCGCATTCACACGAGTTTGAGCTATTGGCATTGTAAATGACAATGCCTTTTATTTATGTTTTGGTTTTTAAAACTTAAATAAAAGGCATTGTCATTTACAATGCCAATAGCTTAAACTCGCGTAAATGCGAGACCTATTGCATTGCAAATGCTTGTTGTTACATGGGATCAGGGTATCTCTACAATGCCCCTTAGTTATTATCATTTTTCTTCTTCAGGACACAAGACTGAGTCCCCAAATCCTTAATGTTTGCAGCCAAATTTTGTGCAGAGTTTCTGGCAGCCAATCAGATCTCTCTGTACTGCCAGACCACTAGCGATCACATGGAACTGAAAAGGCAGACAGGAGATTTACATGAAATAACAAAAAGCATGTTTTGAGTAAAGTCCTAAGTTTTTGCCAAGTTTAAGACTTTTTTCTCAGTTGTTTTAAAACTTCTCGATGGGACATAGCATGGGAAATCAATGTTTTGGGACACCCTCTTTTTTTGGCCCCCACTTCACAGACCGCCCCAAAACTTTCCAAGAAAGAGCTGAGGTGAATTAACTTTTTTGTAAGTTTTGTGAAGATTCATCAATGGTATTAGCTAAACAAAAAAACAATCTTCATTTAACTACACTCTGCCAACCGCGAGAGAGAGGGAGTGTATGTAACTTTTCAAAAGTATACAGAGTGTCAGTAGGAAAGGCAGGAAACTATGTTAATATCACTGCCTTTCTCAGACATAAGAAACAGTAAAGATGGAAGGGAAGAGCACCTCAAGGACACTAATTACAACAATTAGTGAAAAACAGAGGACCCCATCTTCCTGAAAAGGATACTGTCTGGCTACATGTCTGTATAGAGACAAATTTTAATTGCAGCTTAGGTCGGCTGCATATTAAGCTCAGATGTCTAGCGTGTAGTAGTTCGTTTCTTTGAAACATTATATTATGGAGAGAAAAAGGTAGTGCCTGGGATGCTGGGCTCGACTGTATTTTGGCTTTCTAGTCCTTATTGGACAACTGCCGAATCAAAGCCAGACATTCTGCCCAAGTCCTACCATGGCCTTGCTAGGTTTGCCTTCCTCCAGTCTGCACTGCCCTCTTGACCTACCCCCTACGCACACGCTTTACAGTCCAACGAAGACCATTTTGAAGTGTGACCAGGTATTGTGAACTGGACCATATCTGTCTTTTGAAGAGCCTATGCTGCGCATGTCTGAGCACAGGAGAAATGTAGATTCTCCCCAAACATTGATGTATGTTTGTTTGCACTGAACTTTGAACTTTTAGAACCATCATCCTACAACTTAGTTACTTCAGTTAACATTCTAGTAGCACCCTACCACTAAAAAAGCTGTTATACCTTTGGGTGCCAACATCATTCCATCTCCAAGACACTGACATTCTGAAGGGGGCGTGGCCAGCGGGGGCAGCATGGCGGACGCGTTCTGAGAGCGCTCCGCCACAGGTCCCCGTAATCTGGCATAATTCTCCTTCCTTGCCGACAGATCGCACCGTAGGGCGGTCGGCGATGCCCTAGCGACACCCCCGAGAGCTGGTAGGGGTCAGCACGTAATCCTGTGCTCGAGCTATCCTTAGCGTGTACCAGGTAATGGTGGCCTTGGTTGCCTAGGCGGGATGCCAGTAACAGGGCTTCGCCTTCCTGATCCAGACAGTAGTATATGTGGTGCCCGGGTGCGGTCTGAGGCAGTGTGTGGTGGAATCAGCCTCCGGTGAACGCTGAGCATCGGGCAGACAGACTTCGGTGATCGAGGTGCCTGCGGCGGCCAGTGTAATGCCAGAGTGCAGTGGTGCGGCAACAGCCTCGATCGGCGGCATGAAACGCCAGGGTCCGTGCCCCGCCAGGTGAATGAGGGGATTGTCCATGCCAAACCCCCCCACCCTCCCCACACTAGACAGCCGAACAAGGAGTTGTGTAAGGGAGCCGGTCCCTGGGGCGCAAGAGCAGCAAGACGCCCAGCCAGTGAGGAGCCAAATGGAGGTGCGCACTGAAGCTGCGGCCGTGACTGAATGTGCGCCGCCCCCTGAGTGAAGGAGACGGTAGTACGGGGCGCTTGCAGACAGTGGAGCCAGTGCTGGTCGGGTGAATCCCTCTGTGGGGGGGCCCCCCCAAGGGAGATGATGAGGTGAGGTGGAGCCGGTGGCTGCTCAGTGGTGAACAGAGCAGGGGAAGGGCCAAGCAGGTAAAGGCCCCTGAACGGGACTGGTCTGAATTGAAAGCACACGTTTGGACTGCTGGAGTATGTTGAAAGGTGTAGGTGCGGGCCACCCCGACTAACCTTGCTGCCATGGCCACATCTAGAGGCAGTGAAGCTACTGGGAAGGGTGCTGCAGGCGAGAGCACGTTTGACGCGGCTGAAGAATAACGGTGGCACACTGCGAAATAAAGGGGCGATGTGGAGCCGGTGCCCCAGTGACGGCAGAGCAAGTAAAAGGGACCCTCCGGTCTCACTTGGAGGGGCGAGCAGTGTGAGAGTGGTGCGAGACCTGCCACTGTGTACTGCGGAGGACTGGACTGGTGTAGGGCCAAGAGGCGCTGCCAGGCAACCTTGAGGAAAAATCTAGAGGCACAACAGGCATACCTGGTCAAATATAAGCAAATGGGACACACCAGGGGGACTGGGTCAAGAGCTTCCTCGCAAGCGACTGGTGCCGGCGATGCTGATCCACTGCAACCTATGGGGGAATGCACGGAGCCTGATGATCGTCTGGACACTATACTGCAGGCAATCGAGCACTCTAGTGCATCCATGGAGGCCAAATTAGTAACGGTGGATTTGGACTTCAACTTGCTATATGCGGACCATCGGAATTTGAAGGACCGGGTCAATGCCATCGAACAGGAGGTCGCTGAATTGAAGCCAGCCACGGAATTCCAGACCAAACAGCAGAACGCCCATGAAGTATGGATCCGATATCTTGAAGATCGCATTGAGGATGCAGAGAGCTGTTCGTGGCGGAACAATGTCTGGTTGATTGGGCTGGCGGAAGGGGCGGAGGGCCAGGACGCGGTCGCTTTCCTGGAAACCTGGCTTAAAACCATCCTACTGCACACTGGATTCTCCCCATTCTTGACCATAGAACGGGCACATAGTGTTCTAGGTAAAATATATGCCACAGATTATTTCCTATTTGCTAGGGGGGCTCTGATCTGGAAACGCCCTGGGACATTCTTTGCCCTAGACAAGGTCCTAAAAGATAGGGAGGGCAGATAAGTCCTGGTTAGGGGTAAACTGGATGGACGTCATGTACTGCTGGGAAGCGTGTATGCAACTAATGTGGACTTGGGCCAGTCTTTCGGTCAGTTCTCCTTGCCCTGGGGAGGTGGTGCGAGATCCCGTGGTTGTTGGGAGGGGACTTTAATAGTGTTTTGCTTGATAGGTTCTTTGGGTTCCCCTGCCTCCTTCCATATGTCTTGAAATCGGAGTATTGGGGGCGCACACACTTCGATCACAATCCTCATTATGTTGTTCTGGCTTGGGAGGGCGGGATCCCATGGGTCCCTACATGGAGGCTGCAACCGGGCATGCTTGAAGATTCGTTGTTTCGAGAGTCGATTGGTGAGGCTATAGGGGAATACTTTACAATCAATGTGGGGACTGCCTCCTCCGCGCTAGTGGAGTGGGCGGCTATGAAGGTCACCCTGAGGGTGAAGTGTCTGGGGCTAGGCTGCGACAACAGGTGGCATCGGACTTGCTAGAAATAGTGAGACGTTTGTTGCCGCTGGAATCTGGGGCCGTGGTGGATGTTGGGGGAATGGCTGAGTTGGTGGAGGCGCGTAGGAAGAATACGGAGCTCTTTGACCGACAACGTTGCCTCAACTTTGCATCGCACTTCGCGTCAGTGCACTCTAAAGCTGATCGCTCGGGCTCCTTCTTGCCTGGCTGATTAAACAGGAGCAATCGAGTGGGCCAATCACGGCTCTCCGCTCTTCAGATGGAGAACTTCGGTACACACAGCTAGAAATCCATGCGGAGCTAACCGCACATTTCACACGGTTCTGTAAGGCCGGTCAACAGGCCCTTGAAGGGGCGATACAGCAGTTCTTAGAAGAACTTCCGTTCTCGGGCCTGTCGCTGGAGCAGCGGATGGAACTAGATGCCCCGCTCACGCTCGATGAAGTTCGGGGTGCCATGAGGGCGTTACCATCTGGGAAGGCTCCTGGCCATGACGGTTCCCCCACAAATTTTATAAGACATACGCTGACTCCCGAGGTCCACGGCTACGTAAGGTATACACGGAGGCACTCAAGACCTTTTCCCTCCCTGCCTCAATGACGGAGGCTACATGGATCACGCTTCCCAAACCAGGTAGGGACTCCACCTCTGTGGGGGCTTACCGTCCCTTGGCACACCTGAACGGGGATTGTAAGATTTTAGCGGGCATCCTAGCAAATAGACTGGCGTAGCTGATCCCGCACAAGGTTCACCAAGATCAAAATGGGTTTGTACCAGCCATTAACACATCGCTTAATATACGGCGGTTGTTCAGGGTGATGCGCTGTGCTACAAAGGACTGTCCGACAGCCGGTTGTATTGTACTGGACTTGGAGAAGGCTTTCGACACGGTGGAATGGCCCTTCATGTTCGCGGTGCTCTATCGATATGGATTTGGGCCTTATATTTTAAGCCTCATCGGTTTACTGTATGGGGCACCTACGGTTCGGATGTGGTTGGAGACTCTCTTCTCCGACCCTATACTGATAGAAAGGGGGACCCGCCAGGGGTGTCCTCTCTCTCCTTTGATCTTTACCCTGGTCATTGAACCGTTAGCGATGGCATTACGAACTTCGGCATCAGACTGGGAAATACGTCTTGGGAGATGGCATACATGCGATTTTACTTTATGCGGATGACATCCTGTCGTATGTTAAGGATAGTCTGGCGATCCCACAGGTCATCCCTACTACATTGAAGACTTTTGCGTGTCTGTCAGGGCTGGGGGTGCACTGGGGTAAATCTTGCCTATACTCCTTTAATCCTGGTACGGAGGATCCAGGTTGGGAGGTGGATGGGATATTAGTGCACTGGCGTTCAGATATCTGAGGATCCGCATTTACCACAATGATCAAGATCTTATGGACAGTAACATCACGAGGGCGGTTACAGCACTCAAGTCTCAGATCGAGTTTTGGAAGACACTCAACCTTTCGGTCATAGGTAGGGTGGAACTAATCCAAATGGTCATTTTGCCACGTCTCCTTTATTATTTTGCTAACCTACCGCTCTACCTACCTGTGTCCTTCTTCCCCTTTCTGGAGAGGATTGTCCGGGACTTCCTCTCGAACAATTTGTGGTGCTGGGTGGCACTGGCGAAGTTGTACTTACCTTGTACAAGGGGAGGGGGCTGGCTATACCCAATCTAGAACATTACTTCTTAGCATCCCAAATCTGTGGGTGGCAAAGTGGGTGGAAAAACTGCAGCTGTCGGACTCGGCGGCGCGTGACTCCCTGTATTCCAGGGACTAAATTCTTTCCATATTCCATCCTTCTCACAGATCGAATGAACCACCCCCCTATTAGTCTCGATGGCACAGAAATGTTTCCGCATGGCACCTCGTCTCACCCGACGCATTATTCTGTACGTGCATGCTATGCCCTTATTAGGTATGCCGACCGCGTAGGGTCGCGTACAGAGTACGGTTCTCACCGACTGGGTGGGGGTTGGTATAACTACTTTAGGGGACCTGTACGGGGAGGGAACGTTGCGTCCGTTCCTTAATATCGTGAACAAAGATGGAATTTCCGCAGGCCAGTTTTTAGGTCTCGGCCTGACGTCAGCAGTCATACGAGACTTCTTGGAATTGATACGATTCCAGAAGCCTCGTCCCAGCTCTGCCTTCAGCTTTCATTTGTGCGAGTGGTTTGGCATCACGAATTATGCCAAAGGCAGTGCAATGATTGCACTGAAGGCATGCCAATCATTCCTTGTTGCCACCGTGTCTCCTTTTAGGCACGCCCACCGGGATTGGATCGTTTACGGGCGGATTTAAAATCTTTCCTTTAAAGGACTCGAAGCACTATTTTTTTCTCATTTGCAGCGCCGTCCACACGCTTGTAATGGCCGCTGACAGTCTCTCCTGCTTCAGCCCCCCACCCTCGCAAAATGTGGAATTCTGCTGCATCAACAACGCACCTTATCTCTCTGGTGTTTCGCTTTTTAAAGCAATCTATTCATGCAGTCATTTGTGCATTATGATGAGCTGACGAGTATATTTCGTGTGAGGCGGGGTTGGACTACAGAGGTATGTTTGAATGGTCCTGGTTGAGGATACAATATATATTTGTAATACATGTTCTGGTTTGCGGACATGAACCCAGTGGTCTTCGGGGTAGTTAGCAAGGCCTTGGAAGAAACATGGGCTCTCATCACACAGGGAGTGCAGCGTCATCTTGCACGGCAAGGATGCAATAAGCCCCAGTGGGACACTCACCGCTTAGAGGTGATGCAGACACAAGTGCCTTTTGTGCGCCACGCATGTGCGTATATTGTGACTCAGTGCTTGTGCCCTGGTGCTGTGCATACGGAAGCAGGGTCGCGGGAAGCAGGGCTGCGGGAACAGAGGCGCCTGGAGGGTACTCAGCCTTTGTGTGCATTATCGTGACCCTCTGTCGGGCAGCAGCTCAGTGCTGTATTTAAAGATTGGAGGAGATGAGACCCCCTGATGTACACACACTCGCTGTGCATCAAGAGGCAGAGAACCAGGTCAGCAGAGCTGCTGTAGAGCCAGAGAAACCAGGTCAGCAGAGCTGCTTTAGAGGGAGAGAACCAGGTCAGCAGAGCTGCTTTAGAGCCATAGAACCAGGTCAGCAGAGCTGCTCTAGAACCAGAGCACCAGGTCAGCAGAGCTGATTTAGAGGGAGAGAACCAGGTCAGCAGAGCTGCTTTAGAACCAGAGAACCAGGTCAGCAGAGCTGCTCTAGAGCCAGAGAAACCAGGTCAGCAGAGCTGCTTTAGAGGGAGAGAACCAGGTCAGCAGAGGTGCTTTAGAGCCAGAGAACCAGGTCAGCAGAGCTGTTCTAGAGCCAGAGAACCAGGTCAGCAGAGCTGCTCTAGAGCCTAAGAATCAGGTCAGCAGAGCTGCTCTAGAGCCAGAGAACCAGGTCAGCAGAGCTGCTGTAGAGCCAGAGAAACCAGGTCAGCAGAGCTGCTTTAGAGAGAACCAGGTCAGCAGAGCTGCTTTAGAGGGAAAGAACCAGGTCAGCAGAGCTGCTTTAGAGTCACCGAACCAGGTCAGCAGAGCTGCTATAAAACCAGAGAACCAGGTCAGCAGAACTGCTTTAGAGCAATAGAACCAGGTCAGCAGAGCTGCTTTAGAGGGAGAGAACCAGGTCAGCAGAGCTGCTTTAGAGGGAGAGAACCAGGTCAGCAGAGCTGCTTTAGAGCCAAAGAACCATGTCAGCAGAGCTGCTCTAGCTGCCACTGACTGACTGACTGACACTTACTGACACTGACTGATTGACACTGACTGACACTGACTGACACTCACTGACTGACACCGACCGACTGACGCTGACCGTCTGACAGACACTGATTGACACTGACAGACACTGACAGACACTGACTGAGACTGACTGAGACTGACTGACTGAAACTGACTGACTGACACTAAGCTTGACTGACTGACACTGACTAACTTTGACTGACTGACACTGACTGACTGACTGACACTGACTGACTGACTGACACTGACTGACTGACACTGACTAAAACTGACTCACACTGACTGACTGACACTGACTGAAACTGACTGACACTGACTGACTGACATTGACTGACTGCCACTGACTGACTGCCACTGACTGACACTGACTGACTGAAACTGACTGACACTGACTGACTGAAAGACTGACTGACACTTACTGACACTGACTGAAACTTACTGACACTGACTGACTGATACTGACTGACAGACACTGACTGACTGACATTGACTGACTGACACTGACTGGCTGACACTGACTGACTGACACTGACTGACTGACACTGACTGACTGACACTGACTGACTGACACTGAGTGACACTGACTGGCTGACACTGACTGACACCGACTGACTGACACTGACTGAAACTAACTGACCTGACTGACACTGACTAACATTAGCTGCTCTAGCTGCCACTGACTGACTGGCACTGACTGACTGACACTTACTGACACTGACTGATTGACACTGACTGACACTCTGACTGACACTCACTGACACTCACTGACACCGACCGACTGACAGACACTGACAGACACTGACTGAGACTGACTGAGACTGACTGACTGACACTGACAGACTGAAACTGACTGACTGACACTGACAGACTGACTGACACTAACCTTGACTGACACTGACTAACTTTGACTGACTGACAATGACTGACTGACACTGACTGACACTGACTGACTCTCACTGACTGACTGACACTGAATGACTGACACTGACTGAAACTGACTCACTGACTGACACTGACTGAAACTGACTGACACTGACTGACACTGACTGACACTGACTGACACTGACTGACTGACATTGACTGACATTGACTGACTGCCCAGGAGTGGACATTTCACAGGGAAAGGCCAGGAAGGGTTCCTCAGCGGTATGAGTAAAAGCGCCAGGATACCCCCGTTTGGGGGTGGCAGTGCGCTATACAAACACATTTACATTTTAAAGGCGAGACCTATTGCATATTCAATGCTTGTTAAACTATGCTTCCTGGACGTCTGCAATGAGATGTTGGTGGGGAGACATCACGCAGGAACCTCCGACACATCTGCTAATGCAATATGTGCATGTGATGGGTACGGGATGCCATCTAGTGAAATGGTTTGCGGAGTCGATCAGGGAGCATACACTGGTAGACCTATTGCCGTTACGACTTAAGTGGGAGGCGGATCGGGGGATGCCTTATTCGGAGGAGTGGTCTGTAGTCCTGAGAGCCCCAGGCAAGTTTGTTTCAGGTTAATCCAATTTTACATTATCCACAGGGCTTATCTCTCCCCAGATAAAATCAATCGCTACTTTCATAGACAGGACGCAGGTTGCTCACTGTGCAAGCTGGTGAATGCCGACCTGTTGCACATGCTTTGGTTTTGTCCTGCTTTGCATGCTTATTGGGAGGGGGTGATAGGGGCACTAGTCACTTGCACACACAGAGAAGTGCCATGGACATGGAAGACATGCATTACTGGTGTCCTTCCGAGAAAGGAAGAGCACAAAGCATCCACCCGGTTTTTGAACTTGGGTTTTATTGTGGCCAAGCGGTTGAACACCCGCAGGTGGAAGACGGTAGAGCCCTCGCCGGCGAAGGCTTGGTTCCTATCCATGCAGAAGTGGGTGAAAGCCGAAGCTGTTTCCCTGGTAAGGAAAGATACGCTGGGTTTGCGTAAATTCCTCATCTCCGCCGCATGGAACGCTATGTTGTACATGCTGCAGGGGTTAATGGTACCAGATGACCTGTTGGAGGTTCCTGCTTCGGATTAATAGTGAGTTATACAAGGGTGGACCTATGGCTCGAACTTCGTACTAATATGTAAACGGAATCCCTTATATCCCACATTGAATGGTCGTTTTCTCTGGCATTCGGGCTGTGCACCCGTAGAATTATTGATAGGCTCTTGTATTGTGCCAACTGGGATCTGTGTTTCCTTCACCACTCCTATGCGGCCCTTGTTCCCCTTACTTTCCCTATTCCTGTTAGCTTGTCCCACGTTGGGTGTTTTTCATAAACAACTGTTTGACTTCATAATCAGATTGCTGTGCTGTGGTGGAGTGAAGCCATAAGAAACGTACTTATGTACCAGTCAAGTATTGCATAATTGAAGCTATAATGTACCATTACGTTTTTATAGGGCAATCTTAGACGGAGGGAGGAGATTCTTTGGTTGACGGAATGTGCCACTTGTCCTTACTAGGCGTGCTCAAGTTTGCGGACGTAACCTTGAAGTTGGGCTGTTGATGTATGATCCGGACTTGGAATTTACCTACTGGCTCTCTAAGACGTCTCTCTTGATGGCATATTGCATTTGTATTTATGTACATTGTAATTGTAATGAGATTTCTAGAGCGCATGGCTGCCCTTGAGCGTCCCAGCGCTAAAAGATGCACCAGAGAGATCAGCCGATTGCGGAGCAGATGGTTATGGGAACAGCCATGTCTTTAGTAACTTTCGGAAAGGCAGCAGATTGTGTTGGGCCCGAAGGTCAAGCGGGAGGGTGTTCCACAGCTTGGACGCGTGATAGGAAAAGCGCCGGCCTCCGGAGCGAGCTTTCTTTATCCTGGGAATTTGGGTTAGATGGGCGTTCGAAGATCGGAGAGTTCTAGACGTGGTATGCGGGACAACAAGGTCCTTAAGGATTGACGGGGCTTTTCCCTGAAGGATTTTGTGGGTTAGGCACAAGGCCTTGAAATGCACCCTTTGCTCAGCGGGCAACCAATGTAATGCTCTAATCGCTGGTTTAGCAGAGCAGCGGATCTTAGTGTTGGTAAGAATCCGAGCAGCAGCGTTTTGCACAACCTGTAGCCTGGCTATAACTTTCTTAGGTGCGCCGAGATATAGAGCATTACCGTAGTCCAGTCTGGACAAGATGAGACCCTGTAAGAGAAGTTTTCTTGACTGAAAAGGGAGCAGGGGAAGGATCTTGCGGGTGGTACGTAGGAGACCAAGGCAGGTTCCAGCAGTTTTTCTTGCCTGGGTGTTTAGGGTAAGATTGTGATCGAGCCAAATCCCCAAGCTTTTGATTTCGGCTTTGGGGGTTGGGGGCGGGCCCATGCATGGGGGCCACAGAGACTCCGGGCGGAAATGGGACTGGTTGCCCATCACCATTATCTCCGTTTTGTCGCCGTTGAGTTTTAGGTGGGATGAGTTCATCCAGCTGACTATGTCCCCCAGGCAGGAATAGAGATCGATGGTGGGATTATCCTGCCGGCTGAGGGAGACAACCAGCTGGGTGTCATCCGCGTAGGTCAGGAGTTTGATACCATACGGGCTGACAATCCCTTCCAGTGGCGACATATACACGTTGAAGAGCGTCGGGCTCAATGAGGAGCCCTGAGGCACTCCGCAACGTATAGGAGTCTCCCTGGAGATGAAGTCGCCCTCCGCCACCTGGAAAGAGCGGCTGTGAAGATAGGATTTTAGCCACGACAGGGCCGGCCCCGAGATACCAAGGTCACTGAGCCGCTGAGCCAAGATACTGTGATTGACGGTGTCGAATGCCGCGCTGAGGTCCAGAAGGATCACTGCCACTGATCCTCCTGCGTCAATGATCTTCCTAGCCTCCTCGACAACCGCCACCATCGCTGTTTCCGTACCTTGGCCCGGGCGGAATCCTGTCTGTGACGGTTTTAGCAATTCGTTGATTTCCAGGTAGTTTGATAGTTGGCTGTTGATAAACTTTTCAGCTATCTTGCTAACGCATGGGAGAAGGGAAATTGGCCTGAAGTTGGTAAGATTACTGGGGTCGAGATTGGGTTTTTTGATTAAGGCTTTGACTACCGCCTTCTTCCAGCTTGGTGGAACCAATCCGCTTTCTATAGAGGAATTTATCAGATTCACCATTGGTGCGAGAATGGTAGGAGCAACTTGTTTAAGGTGTCTGACTGGTGCTGGATCATGCGGGGACCCGCTTTTGAGGGATTGAAGGATGGGCCTTAGGGTTTCCTCACAGATGGGAGAGAACATATCAAGTTCTGTGTTCGGGTTCTGGGTCTGCCATGAGTGGGTAAGTGGGGGGTCATCAGGAAGAAGGGGGGGGGAGATGTTGGAGGATGTTTTGTATTTTTTGATCAAAAAACGTGGCTAACTCATTGCAGTGGTTGTCCGAGAAATTAAATGAGCAGGATGGTTCTGGGGTTTTTAAAAGTTTTTTTCATAATTTGGAACGTTTCTCTGGACGAGCAGGATGCCTTACTAATTTTATCATTAAAGAAGGCTGTTTGATCATTTTTGGGGGCTTTTTTATAGTTGAGAATAGCCCGTTTATATTCACTTTTGCTGTTGGGATCGAAGTCTTTCCTCCATACTCTTTCCGCTCTCTTGCAGTTTTTCTTTAGGAGGCGGACCTTGTGTGAAAACCACGGGGAGGTGGCTTTTTTCCTGGGTTTTAGATACGGTTTTTTGGGCAGACCGGTATCAAGGGAGTTTTCAATCTTTAATAAACAGATCAAACAAAAAAAAGAGCCACTGACATTCTGAATACTGATTTTGGAACAGTTTTTAGCCACTAAAGTCCCAGTATACCAAACAATGCTGCGGCAAAAGGCACTCTCTAGTTTTCCCCTTAAAACTTTAAACATTCACACTCATTTTTAAGAGCTAGAACAACGTTTAGATTTATATCTCTTCCAAAAAGATGCATAGGCCATCTGTTATAAACCGCCCTGCACATCATAATTGTAAATAAAACCATACTTTTCTTAGAGCTGCCACCAGTGGAAAGCCAGCAACAGTACAAAGAATAGTGGTTCTCAAACTAAAATGTAATTACACAAAATACTCTGGGATACCACTTGTAAATGATAGTACCTAATATGGATACCACCCTGTAACCACTGCCTTCTCAAGGTCTGGAGAAGAGGGCTCAAACCGAACATCAAACCTTTGCAATCCTGTGCATGCCAACTAAGGAAATGGCATGCCTGGCAAATGATCTTGTCTACAGAACTGTCCCATGAGTCTCAAGTTACTTAAGTTTCATATCTGTAGATAACAAAAAAATGCACTAATGCTTATGCATAATAGCTTGTGAGCGCATTGCTACTGTTTTTCCTAACACAGACAAGAAAAATAGCTTCCACATAATTGTGTGACCTCTTCTTTCAAGGACAGCAAGCCTCCGCCCCCATCTTTTTCAGTCGGCTAACAGACTAGTTCGAGCCAGGGCCACTGGAATTATTATTCTGTGGCCACTGCGTTTTTCACAAAATTATGAATTTGCTGCATTTGTCACTTGATCCAACATCTGCTGCATACCGTTATATATCTTACCAAAACAAAGTTTCTAGCTCAAACAGATCAAAAGTTCCTCACAACACAATGTTGTGTTGCTAGCCTTTCGCGAAGGTTGACTAGTCACTTTTCAGTCGTTTATTGCTGAATTTGAGTGCTTAAGGGATATTAATGTGTTTAAACTTTTGCTAAACAATGTTAACATGGGTAAAAATGACAAAATAATCAAGAGTCACAAATTATACTGCATTACACCACATAATTTGCCTTTTCTTACCACATTATTTAGTCAACTCTGTCACACACCTCTACTGCTGCATAATTCCAGTGACACAGGTCTGAGCCCGACATATGACTGAGCTGTCTTGTAGATCTCGAACCTCGCTGCAGTTACTTCACCCATTTTGCCATTGATTGCTCATTAAGCCTGCACTTTGGCATACTTTCATCTGGGAAACCAGAAGGTGCTGGACATGCCTGTGCTGGAGGAGGGGTCACAGAACATTAATCTTAACTTGTGGGTTAAGATGGACGCATGTGGAGGTTTTCTTATATTAGTGCAAGTACACAATAGTAGAGGCTTTCTCTTTTTTTTGCACTGGAAGAAAGACAGATACATTCTCTGTTGGCCACAGGGTGAGATGAAAGGTCAGCTTAGAATGGGGCTTCTTCCATTTACAGCAAGGGTGTGAATATATTATAAGAAAATAAGCAATTATTCTTTAATAGCAATAGCACCCGCAGTCAAGCATTAGTCTCCCATTAAATGATAAATCCAAAGTCACATAATAGAAGGCCAAGGAATCCAGCATAATACAACCGAGGAAATGAGAATCCCGAATGACTAAACAAAGAGACAGAAAATCCCTGGTGATGTATCTGAGGTCCAGGGAACCGCTGATGACATGGCTGAGGTGTAGATAATCACTAGTGTGTCTTTGGGCTAGTAAGCCCCAGATGGCGTATCAGAGGCGAAGGGAAAACATCATGACACAGGAGAATTCCTGATCATATGGCCAGATATTCAATGGTGATTTATCTGAGGACCGAGGAAACGCGGATGACATAGTAGGGGACTATGGTATCCCTGATGACAGTGCAGAGATGTGGGAAATCCCTAAGGCATTTCAATGAGGCAGGAAGTCCCTGCTAACGATTCTGCGGTCCAGGGACTTTGTGATGACACTACAATGAGGTAGGAAATGAAATTCTGGACAACACATCTGAAGACCATGGAATTTACAATGAGATAGTTAAGCATAAGAAAATCCCTGATGATGTATTCAAGTTCAGGGAAACCCCCTGATGATGTAGTTGAAGCCCAGGGAAACTTTCATGACATACTGGAGAGGCAGGCAATCCCATATGACATAGTAGAGCAGTAGAAACTCAGTGATAACTTATAGTACAAATATAACATAGTAGAGAGGAAGAGAATCTTTAATTTCACAGGAGATTAACAGGTGATAGTTATTTCTTTCTGAGAAGAAAGCAGAATGGGACACGCAAGATTAAAGAGCGGAGGGGGCCCTTAGAAGATATAGCTGCTTGGCGTAATACCCGTGGGTGGGGGGCAGAGATGTAGGAGGCTCCTGGTGAGACACTAGTGGGGTGAGCTTTCTTCAAGTAGATAACAGTGGGGCAGCCAGCCTTTGAAGACTTGACAGAAGAGTCTATAATTCTTCGGGTGACAGTGGAAGAACAAAGACTCTCTGGAGAGTAGGTCGGTGAACTGGAACTTTCAGAGGATACTGAGGAGCTTGAATTCAATGATGAGGAGTTTGAACATGATGAGGGGCTACAACTTGACGAGGAAATGGAGGAACTACAACACGAGGACGTTGAGGAGCTTGAACTCGATAAGGAGTCGGATTCTGATGAAGAGCTAGAACATGAGGAGGATGTGGAGGAACTGGAACTCGATGATGAATCAGAAGAACTGAAAGTCTCAGAGCAAAGTACAGACACCATGCAAGTCTTAGGAGAGTGCAACGGGGAAATTGTTCTTTCTACAGTGATATCAGATGTATTCCCAGCTGAAGTAGTGTATCTGCTTGCAGGTTCGTTGAAGGCGGAACAGATAGACTGTGGCTGAATAGAGCAGTTGTTGACAGTTTGAAGAGGTGAAACACATGGAGATGTAATCACTGGGGGTGTTTCACAGGGTCTTGTGTCACAGAAGCGGGTGCACTGGAGGCAGGTTGCATGAGGGCTACTGTGGTTTTCACAGCTGCAAATAGACATCTGACATGGACTAGTTTCAGGGCGACAGGCAGATCCCAGGGTGCTTTCAGAGTGGCAGGAGATCCATGGAGCGTTTGCAGAGTGTTCACATGGGCTGATATTTTGTGGAGAGCTGGCACAAGGACAGTTATTTTCTGGAGGGGCAGCTAGGCATTTGGTATTCCCCCCATTGTCGATGGGGCACCCCGCGTTCAGGAAACAAGGACAACAGGGGGTGGGCGCCGCCATTTTTAAGGACTGACAGTGCCACGTTCTCCATGAGAGAACCGCGCGCGCTACGGCTGGTGCAGAGGGGTGGAGGCCGCGCGCAAGCCTCGAGGGCCTGCTGAATCGGGAGGGGTTGAGGCTTATGTTTCTTAAACATTTAACAAATCGCGCGCAAACGACACTCGCTCTCCTCTCTTTGGTGAAGCTGCGTCAGCGTCCTTTGTCCGTCTATGCGAGTAATAAATGAGGACGGCGTTAGTTGGGCGTCATCAAACCAAACCCCCCTACTCTTGGCCAGGGTTTATGGTAGTATCGTCCGCCCTCAGTACCGTCAGTGATTTATAACAAAGGGTGGTATTGACGCGACACTACTACGTCACAACTATTGTGGGCAAGTCGTCATGTTAGGAAAAAAAATCCTTCACTCCCATAGACCCCGCCCTTCCGGACAGCCTCGGCCAGGCGCGCGCTCTTTTCTGTTTGAACTTTTTTTCGTTAAAAGCACTACACGCCACAACCAGGACACGCGCGTGCTCCGACAACCGCGCGAGCGCCTCTCTATCTCCGCGTGCGCGCCTCTCTATCTCCGCTCGCGCGTCGTTCTCTGCGCATGGGCGTTGCTGGATTTTCCTCGCCCGAATGCTTCTTGTCTTTTTGGGGAACAGATCAACAAGTGTCTTCTTAGTTTAAGCCTCGTCAGTTCTCTTGTGTTTGCTTCAATTAAAAACCACGCTCTTCCACCCGTCTGAATATTCAGACTGTTTAACGTGCACTTCTCTGGCGATATTTCAGGCATTTATTGCTTTCACGTGGGCACCTCAGCACGTGTTTGCTCCCGCGCATTTGGAATTTGAAGCTACGCATCTCTCGTTTTAAGAGCAGGATTCATTCCCGTTTTCCGGATATTCCTTGTGCTTATTTTTATTTAATGTTTACATTTTAAATTTGTACCCTCCCTTTGACTACTACAGCAGAGCATCCCAAGTTTGCACGTCTGCTTTGTAGCTGTTTAGACCCCTCCGCCTCGTGCATTCTTGGGTTTTTTGTTTTTCAAACCCTCCCCTTGTAAGCAGCCTTTCTAGTGTTGCTTTCGGGCTCATTATCAGCACAACCCGTTTTCCTTCTCTGAGCGCGCACCTCTTTCACCATATTTCCTACTACAAACCGTCAATGGCCTCCTGTTACAGCACAGGGAAGGACTCCTGTACCTTGCCTGGCACAGACCTGAAAACCGACTGTTACGAAAGCGATTCGTGTAGTTCCTCCTCATGTACTCCTGGCCCCTGTGATTGTTGCTGTTGGGATACCAGTCCCCGTGATATCTGTCCAGGCACTTCCTGTCTCCAGTACCTAGCACCAAAGGATAGCAGCTGCTGTGCCATCTGTCCCTTCAATCCCGGCCGCAAATCTGCTTGCAAACAGCGATGTGGCCCCCGCTGTTTCCCGAAGAGGGCTGTATACCCCTTTAATATCACTCCAGGTAACTCCTGCCCCTTCATTGCCCCTGGGAATATCTGCCCTTCTTGTTCTGCCTCATGTAAGGCCTACAACTGCCCTATCACATCAGGAGTAGTCCGCCCCCATGCTAATTCGCCTGGGAATACCTTTCCTAATGATAACTCCTCTTGGATTACTTGCCTTCCTGAGATTTCCCCAGTACTCGGTTGCCCATATCCGACATGAAAGGCAATTGTGTATGCCACTTGTAAATTATCGGGAACCATTTGTTCTTTTCCCAACTCATCTGGGGTTGGAATCACCAGAGATGATCTACTCTTGCTATTTCTCAGAGATAATCTGCTCACCACCTCCACCCCTGACTGTGTCATTGCAGCAGGGAATGCCTGACTCCAGACCTAGGGAAGTGACAATACTACAAGATGCTCATCCCAGCGCATTTGTCATTGAAAGTAACTCTGCTTGTGCTGTAGAGGAAATAAGACGCCAAACTTTAGTCCTTGCGTACAGGGCTGCAGATAGTCCTCCATCAACTGTTGCTGAAGGTGCTACCAGAGGAGTACTAGAAAGAAATTGCCTGAAGTCCTGGAATGGTGAGCGTCTTGTTGACATTGAGGGTGGGAATTTCATGGGACAAGGAAGATAACATCTCAAACTGCCTTTAATAATAGATACTGTCATTGCTCAACTTGCTGTGGTAAGATGGTAGGCTAGATTCAGCAACAGCTTCTTTGATTAACAGCCTCCTCACTCTTCACTAAGATGAACGTCTGTTTTAAAAGCCATCATAAAAAGGTATTAGTGGCTCAAAAAAACCCTGGGGTGCTTGGGATGAGGGAGAGACTCTTTCCCGGGTAACAAGAAACTCAAGTACAAAAATAGACCCCCCTGAATCATGTGGCCCTCGTCGACCAAATATGCCTTTTTCATGAAATAGGCATATTTTGAGCAGCCATTGGGTGCCACGTTTTTAGTATACAGATAAAGTAGCGATACCCCAATTCCTGTGTTTGAGAGACATACCCCAGGTGCCAAAAAAATGATATAGGACACTAAAAGTTCAGGAAGCAGCAAAGTCAGCTACTCATAGACCCGATTACCTTCTTCATGGTGTCTCCAAGACATTCTGCAGACTAGTCCAGCAACATAATCAGTCGAAATGAGCAGTAGGTGTCTCAGTGACTCATGTGTCAGAGAAATAGGCTGCTGCACTCCAATATCTTACATTTGGCTTCAGCTGCTGCTAGGCCCTTATAAACACTAAGCCTCTATCTGTGTAGGATAGACAAATAGGTATTTCTTGGACCATAGAGTATGACAGACATTCCATGTTGGAGGACTGAGCGGACACTGTTCCCAATGGTGATATTTATATAGGACAGCTTGGCATGATGTGTGGATTCGGGGGGGCTGTTAGGGTGGGGGGCATGTTCCTTTGTAGCTGTGAAGGGCCTGTTTTGTATAGCATTATGACATTAATACCTTACCCTGTGGCGTTATGTTTGGAATCTCTCCACGATTAATGTACTGTACTTGTTGACAGGGATAGTCCTGCTGTTATGTGCCCCTACTTGTGTTGATTCTGATATTATAATAAACATTTTTTTTAAAAAAAGAGTATGACAGACATCCTTAGGAGCGGCTGCTCTTGTGGCAACGGCAACCGCAAAGCAGTCTACAGGCTTCGCCAGGACCCCAGGCAATTTTGAATTAGGGCACCAGGTATAACTATCCTTATACAAAGGCCCTGAAGTAACCTCTAGAGTCTGGAAGACAAGCTACACGTTCTTGCAGGTACCCAGGCAATTGCACATTCAGAATGGGCACAAGGATATGGAATCACTGCACCCACATTAAAAACCTGCTGCACACACACTGACCATCTCCATTCCATGATCTGCCTATCTGCACTCTTCTGCCAGAGTAACAGTTAGATTCTTGCGAAAACAGGAATTTCAGTAAAAATAAATGAACAACGGCAAATGAAACGTGTAAAGCGCCATTGCCTCATGTTGTGGGCAGATTCTTCTCATTTGTCGCTGGTACACTTCCTTGCACTGGCCCAGGCCTGCTGTCTATCAGAGGCACCGGACTGTCGGAGAAATCACCCTGCTTCCTTATAGGCCAGCCCACCTCGGATATAGTACCAGTTCTGCCAGTCCAAGTAACACTGGTTTTTCTTCATTTCAGATGCTGAATAAGTGTGCATTGGACTGAGTGTACGAGAGACAGCTGATGATTACCGGGGTCCTATCCAGTGTGGATGGTATGAGCAACTTTGAGCGCTTTCAAATGTAACTTGGAAATTGGGCTGAGCAGTTGAACCTCCAAGGCCCAGGCCTATGGCCTCTTGAAAAAGCAGTGGAAAGAAAGACTGCCATCCCACACAGGTAATCATTAACATCATTGTCACTTACCCGCTTTATCTTGAGTCAGTATCCTCTGTGCCTACTAATCATCACTTTTATATACTGTAGAGACTGAACCCACAGAGCGAGGTTTCACAAACAACCAAGTAATTTGGCTTTCACTGGAAAGAATAGTTAATTTTTCATGAGTGAATTCATCCTTATACATCTCTCCAAGTGAATGTTCCTAAAGTGCAGACTTACAAAGATAGGCAGCTCTTTACTGCAAGGGTAATTCCCTCTGTGTTTTTTCCTAGTGTATCTTTCTCCTGTTGTTTCTCAGAAAATGTTGGAATGATCGATCACACCTGCATGTTTCCAATTCTTTCGCCACAGAAAGGCAATATTGACTCATAAATCAAGCAAGCCTGAGGCCTACTCCATCCTGCTGAAATTTAGCTCTACCTTCTTATTTAATTTTAATTCGGCTAAGAAAAAAATCCAGTGTACACCTGGATACTTGCTGGGGCACAGACGTGAGGCAGGTGCAGATAGAATTTTTTCTTAGCCTATGAAAAAAATTCAAGCTTTAGCTGACTTCCTTGTTCTGTCACAAAGCTGTGCATGTGCCACAGCAGGAGCTGAACGCTATTTGGAATTTTTTGTAGGCTAAAAAGTGATTGAAACAGTATCATGCTCCTTGCTGGGTGTTAGGAAACACCCTTTTTGCAAGATCACCTCCATGTTTTGTTAGATTAATGCTGGTTTACTGACTGAACACTTGGGGACCGCGTCTAGCACCCGGTGTATGTGCTCCGACCCCTAGAGTATATAAGTGGAGATGGCGAACACCTGATATTTTGCTGACCCTGCCTGCTGGACTCAAACACGCACAACTATGTATGATATACAATTGTTTACAATAAACTGTTTAACACGATCATCAAAAATTAATTCACTGAGTTTTATTCAATGTTCTGAAACTGTTTTACTCAAAAAAAAAAATTAATTCAAAAAGCAGCATCATCATAATGCTCAGTTAAGCACAAAGTAATGATTACAGTCATTAAACATAAACAATTGTTTCGGCTGTAGATTTTATACAGTGAACAACATAGATGTCTTAAGCCCAATGCATTTCGGGACTTAATCGTCTCTTCTTTAGGGGCAACACTGCAAGACAATAAAACATATATACATATATCAGTTGCTGGAAATTACGCATTTCTGCCTTCATCACAGTTACTTTGAATGGTCAAAAAAAAATTGTATAACTAAATGGTACATCGATGGGATTTGCAGGAGCTCCAGCGTATGCTAATACGTTTATGGCGAAATTTGAGGAGGAACACATTTTCCAAAATTCAGATTGGACAGAGAACCTACAATTTTTTTGTAGGTATATTGATGACATCTTCATTTTGTGGTCTGACACGGAAACAAAACTGACAGAAAACATCAATTCATTAAATACAAGGAACCCCAGGATTCAATTCATCCACACAATAAGCAGAACTAAAATTTCATTTTTGGATGTTTGGGTTGAAATGAACAATCAAGGATTTTATACTAACTTGTTTCAAAAACCTACTGATAGAAACAGTTTATTACATTTTCACAGTTTTCATCCATCTAGTCTTCTGAAAAATCTACCATATTCTCAGTTCCTGAGGATTAAACGTTTAGTAACACAAGAAGAACAATGCCTGGAGAATATACTGGAGTTTAAGGAGAAATATGTTAAACGTGGCTATCCAATTAAATTATTGGATGAATCAGCAGCCCTTGCATTACAACAAACTAGAAGAGATCTACTAAAGAAAAAACAAAGACCATAAATTCAACGAAGCGTTTTTGTTTCCAAATTTTCTCTGAATTCTCAAAAAATGCGCAATATAATTAGTAAGAGATGGGAGTTGTTACAACAAGAACCAGATTTTTACAACATTTTCGCAGCAAGACCATTGTTTGCCTACACCAGAACTAAGAATATCAAAGAACTATTAACTAAAGAAAAACTTCACAAATACGTGAAACAGCAGGAATGCGGAGGTGCATAAATTGTGTACATTGTAACAATGTAATTAAAGGAAATGTAATCTCTCTTCCGCATACGGGAGAACAAGTCAAACTTCATTTTAAAGGTGACTGCAACACAAATAATGTGATTTATGCAGTTAAGTGCCCTTGTGGCCTGTTGTATATAGGCAAGACTAAGAGAAAACTAAAGACGCGAATCTCAGAACATAAAAGTAGAATACGAAACAACCTTCTTCATTAGCGACACACTGGTCTGAAAAACACCATACAATAGCTCAATTTAGATTTCAGATTATTGAGATTGTATCAGATTACCCAGGTTTAGACATCAATAAACGGTTACTTCAGAGAGAGACCTTTTGGATAAAACGTCTGGGTACAATGAGCTCGGGGGGTCTTAATGATCGAGTTGAAATGAGCTGTTTTTTATAAAGTAATGTCTTATAGGCATAATGGATGTTCTCAGCTTGTGTAATATGTAAACTGGTCATGCAAAATTAATTTAAATATGAAGGGATGTCTTTTTATGTTGACTTTATTCGTACACTATCCAACGTTTCTCACATTACGCCTTGCACCTTTTTGCAATATGTGAATTGTTCTCGTAAATCTATTGTGCACACGACGTGAAAACTTTTTGTGTAGACTTTTTCCTTTCTTTACACATTTTTTTCTTTTTTTGCGTTGAGTCCGTAATCGGTTTTACATTTAGGATAGCGGTTTTATGAATAGCTGTCCGGTCTTGATGTTTGCTGGTAATACAGGGTTTTAGTTTGTGTTTTGACACGTTGTCGCATTGAGTGGCATTGATAAACTTCTTCGGTTTTCTTGAGTACCACGTGATATAGAGTGCGTGCCTAAATGCGTTAGTTGTTTACCATGGCAACCACGTTGTCATATCCTTTGACCACGTGATTCTCGACGTCTTCCGGTTTTGATCACCATGTGATAAAGAGCGCGAGTTTTAATTGGTTAGTTGTCACCTTGGAAATTACGCTGTAACGTCCTTTGACCACGTGAGTCGTGGCGTCCAAGAAGACTCGTCTAATGGCAAAACGGATGCATCAGAACGCGAAGATCACAATGGTTTTATTTTACGGTATGAATATATATTTTTTCCAAGGTAAAGTGTTATCTGTTGTTATAAGGAACTGGTTGCTAACGGGTTTGCATTTTATTGTTTCCTCTCTTTTTGTAGGTTGGACATTTACTCAGCATTGATTGCGAGTAAGTAAGGTCACATACTCTTTCGGTGTTCTTAGACATTTGTTTTGTTGTAACTGTGTTTTCTAACAATAGATAATTTCACTCCACAGAACGTTTGTATTTATTTCCTCCGTTGGGCATCACTTGAACGTGATTCGTATTTTTACGCGGAGTGAGTTTTCTAAGGTTCACTGTAATCTTGTGCACTGGTGATGGTATTATACACTAGTTACTCTGGCTTTCACGTTGGTTTCAGTCTTTTTACTCTATTTACTTCGGATTAGGTGCATGAGCAGTCCATTCTTAAGCCTATATTGCTTTTTGCTTTATTAAAAATTGAACACATGTTATATCTAACTTTCCACCAGTTTTGATGGGTTTGGTGCTGATAGATACGTAACTGTGTATGTTGCTGATATATGTATATATGTGTTATTGTCTTGCAGTGTTTCCCCTGAAGAAGGGACGATTAAGTCCCGAAATGCATTTGGCTTAAGACATCTACGTTGTTCACTGTATAAAATCTACAGCCGAAAAAATTGTTTATGTTTAATGACTGTAATCATTATTTTGTGCTTAACTGAGCATTATGGTGATGATGCTTTTTGAATAAAATTTTTTGGGGAGGAGTAAAATAGTTTCAAAACATTGAACAAAACTCAGTGAATTAATTTTTGATGATCGTGTTAAACAGTTTATTGTATATCATACATAGTTGTGCGTGTTTGAGTCCAGCAGGCAGGTTCAGCAGGCTGCCCCCCCCCTTGTATAGTTTATGTCAGATGTGATTAGGTACACACCATCAGACACAGCACACTGATCTAACTCTTTGGTAAACATATCAAGATTAACAGTGATAACACAGGTGTGCTCTGACCACCCTTTATTGCGAACACCTGATATTTAACTTACCTGTAAGTCCCTAGTACATGGCACTCTGTGTGCCCAGGGCCTGTAAGTTAAATGTTACTAGTGAACTACAGCACTGAGTGTGCCCCCCCCTACAGTGATGAAGAAAAAACATGACCCTAGGCCTGGCACTGCAGCCTAGCATGGTAGTTTTAAACTGGCAATTCGACCTGGCAAAATACACCCTTACAAAAAAAAAATACTGTTCCTATTAACACTCCCTTGTCGGAGCCGCTGGGACCAAACCCCTGTGCACAGTGTCGACTTGCCATTTCCAAAGCTTGTTGGTTCTGCACTCTAGAGATCTTTGGGCTACAAGAAGCTCGAGTCTCCAGAAATTCATCCCTCGAAAATCTGCACCCTCTGCACCGTGGGCCTCCATCTTTGGTGAGCTGCCTGAGGTCCTCTTGCGACTCCTGTGCTTCCGGCCTGCAGGTCCCCTCAAGAGTCTTCCTTTGCTTAAGTGGGCTCCCCTGCTTGATCGGGGCCTGCTCTGACTCTCCCACAACTGGTGAGTCTCTTGGACCTTGCTGGTCCCAACATTTGCATCTTTTCGCTTTCATGCCATTTGTGGCTACCAAGGCTTGTTGGTACGCTCAACAAACACCAACCACCTAGACATCGACATGCGATGTGGGATAGCTCATGCACGGCTCCTGGTCTTCCTCTGTGCTCCCTGGTCCTCACAGCTGCAGTGACAAGGTCATCATCTTCACCTCTAAACCGCCCGACATCGGTGGGCATTATGCTTCCGTGTTCCTGGTCGCCTCCGAGTGGCATAAACCCTGTCCCCTCTGCTTGCAGGGTCCCCGCTTCAGAAATTCGCCCTTGGATTCCAACGGACTCCTTCACAGGCTTCTCCATAAGCATCTTCTTCGAAGTCTTCCATTGTTGTCTCTGACAGGTTCCCATGTCACTTCACCACCCCTATGCACCCGGTTTCCCCGGCTGCAGGTAACTTGGTTCCTGGGGCACCCATGGGTGGAGTGGCTCTCCAATCTTCTGTCCTCCAAAGGGTTTCTTCAGGGTCCTTTCGGAAGGGTTCTTCTTCTTTAAAACTGCAACTGCAACTTCTCCATTGACTTCCATTGGGCACGCAGCTGTGCTTCCACTCTGCACACAGCCTCTGTGGTGTTCCTGGGTACTAACCATGGGTGGTTCCTTGTGTCCCCAGCTCATCTGAGTCTTCTGGTCCAAGTCCTGTTTTCCTTTGCAGTTAGCATTCCATTTTCTTACTACATGGTTTGGTCACCCCCTTGGAGACCAGTGTAAATTTGTGTTACTTACCTGATTAATTTGAAGTATTCTTGTGTGTATTGTTGATATCTCTGTGTTGGAGATAACCAATGTGTTAGTGATGGTGTTATGTAATAAATAGACTTATATTTATAAAACACTGTGTGGTTCTTTTTCATCTATTCTACACTGTTAATTAAATGTGATAAAACAAGCTGCTTTAACTCCTTCAAATTAATCCTGAAGGCTGCTCTCCACAACTACCACTTTGAGAGCTTTCTGTGGTTCTCAAAGACCACTAAAATCACCATAAGGGTGGACTGGAAAAGTGCAAGGTGCATCACTTCTGGGAGTGTACACCATATACTGAACTTGCCTTCCTCAGCAAGTTATAGTAATTAGAATCAGTAGTAGGCCACATGTCTGTTTTCAGTAGTAATGAAATTATGGTTCTTATTTATATATATGTAATAATAATAGGACAATAAAGTAATGACGCTGCATTATGAAATAACAGAAGAAACTCAAACCACAACAATATTATTCATTGACGGATACTATGTAAATGTTAATCCCGCTTGCAAAGAAAAACAAGAATTACAAAAACAACTTAAATAGGTTCCATTTGTTAGAAGTGTGAAATTAGGTGTCACAGTAAGCGAGCACTTACTTCCCGGAACAGTGAAGTTACATTTTCTATGTAGGTGACCTGCTTACAGATTAGAGTCATTCCCAATAGAGTAGTACAGTGGCTCTTAACCTTTTGACTTCTGTGGATCCACCCCACCCCTTGATAATTGCTGGAATCCGGAGACCCCCACTGAATCATTATTGGAATCCGAGGACCCCCCCACCTAGTCATTACTGGAAACCGAGAACCCCGTCCCAAATAATTTCGACGACTTGAACTGAAAAACGATACACAAATATCCAGAAATATGCATTCATCAAATGCACAAATAATGAAATATTTTATTCAGTTCATAAATGTAAAAAAAGCACATTTTAATTTTATTCGGTAGGTTGGCGCTTTTCTAAATTCAGTGGCGGCCACCCATCATCCATACTTTATTCTGTTTGATGTACTGAACTGCCCCCACATATCAAACTAAGGATACCAACGTAATTTTTAGCCTCAAATTGCAATTCTGTCAGATTTATAGAAAATCAAAAAATTCTCAATCTATTGGTTTGCTTCTTTATTAATATACATTTTATTAATCTGTTAATATAATTTAATTGTAAGCAGTGGGGGAATCCCTGATTAGGCATTACAGACCCACAGGGGTCCTCAGAGCAGAGGTTTAAAACTGCTGGAGTAGGGGGGCGTGGCTTGGCACCAGCCAAGATGGGCGCACTGCTAAATTGATCACCAATATCCATTCTAATCTCTGTTCCTGTCTGCTGGGTTGTGAGAATTGAAGTGTGCCGAGGCGGATGGCTCCCCGGAGAGGGTGCCTGTCACCTCCCCTGGCTACATAACACCCCCTAAAAATACCCCCGCCCGATTTCTTCACGAAAGTTAACAGTGAGTTGCAGCAACTCGTGGGGTGAGGGTAGTTCAAGAATCACACTCTGTAAGCTCCGAAGAGGGGTATAGGAGGTGGGCTGGCAGTCCCGAACATACGAAAGTACTACTGGGCACCCCAGTTGATAGCAATCCATGACTGGATGTTTCGCGTATAGCACTGAACCGGAGTACCATATGGATCAGGAAGCCATGGGATATCGAGGCTATCCACTGCTACTATAAATGAAAGGACTACAGGACGCACTTCCGACCATCACTCAGACCATGATGAGGACGTGGCAAGAAGCCCCTAGATTCCTTGGATGGGAGGACAAGTTGAGGGTCAGGACTTCATTAAGGGACAGCGACTTTCTACTGGAGGTTGGGGCCCGAAAGGGTTTTCCAGATGGGAGATGCTTGGCATTGAACGCTTGGGGAATGTGTGGAGAGGACAAGCACTGGTGAAATTTGCGGTTCTGCAGCAAGAATATGAGATGGAAGAGTCAGAGCGTTTTAGACATCTACAATTTGGGCATGCATTGAGGTGACACATAATGGAAGGAGAGCAATTGCCAGAGTCAGCGCCACTAGAGGACTGACTCCTATTAGATCCCATGACCGACAAAGCCATCTCTATGACATACAGGAAATTAATGAACAATTCACCTGACCCTCTGAAGGCGTTGAGGGAAGAATGGGAGGGGGACATTGGACTCATTGAGGATGATGACTGGGTCGAGGCAGTGCAGAGGCCCATGGAGGTGGCTATACAAGCCTGTTTCCTTTTAGTCCAGCTAAGGATACTCCACAGATCGTACTACACTAGATCTCTCCTACATCGGCTAGGGAAGTGCAATACTGCCCCATGGACCAGGGTTTGTGGTATGGTGGGTTCTTTCTGTGGGACTGACCAGAATTCGGCTAGGGAGGTGGGTGGTGCAATTTATGGGCCTGGTTACTGAACTCAACTTGCCGCTGGAGGCTCGATGGCACCTCCTTAGTATAACGGGCGAGGAGATGTAGCCCAAATATCAGAAGATATGGTTAACATTGGCTGCCGGGGTTGCTAAGCGAAACATAGTGCGGGTCCGGTGAGTGGGTGGAGCCCCACGTATTGCAGATCGGGAAACCAATTTGGATAGGCGTCAGTGGGCAGAACATGTGGTATACCAGAGTCGGGCTGCCCCAGGAAATGGGAGAAAGGTTGGGACATTTGGGCTAACTATAGAGGATAGTGAGTCTTTACCAAAAAAGGATGAGCGAGATGTGTGGAGTTGGATCCGGGTCATTGATTCAACTCTACCCTACTGTGATGTTTACACCTGTGTACGTTGGGAACTTTCCACTCAATCCTGGTTGTTATTGTGATTGTATTGTGACTTGTTTCTTTGCGATGCCATTGTGCAAATGATCATTCAATTAGGTTTGCTGTATACTGAGCAACTATTCAATAAAAATATGTATTTTTAAAATGCTGGAGTAGTACATTCAGATGTGCTTAATAACAGATCATTAAGTAGACAACAGAATTCATATGGCATATGCTATCCATACAACATTTTGTTTTTTAAATTAGAAAAACATTCCATTTAATTTAATAGTGAGCAATCTTCGAAATTCCACGTTAATATGAGAAGAAAATGTATGCCACGTATTAACCAAGAAAGGCTGGACTTCTCTTTGGAGTGGAGGCAACTCCAGTTCATTTACAAAGCCATTATGACCAGCACCCTGCATATCTTGCAAGCGAGCTCATCATCTGTGGTGATTGGTGGCGCACCCACAGCCAGGGCACCATAAGACTGCAGACTACTAAGAAGTATAAAAAATAGAAAAACAAGACAACAGGCCTTTTTCATTTATGCACCCAGGGTCTGAAACAACTTCCCTGTACCAATCAGGACCGCTTCAACGCTGCTCCAATTTAGGAAAGATGCGAAGACTCAACTCTTTAAAGAACACTACATCGCAATGTATTAACCATCCAAAACCCATCTTCCTCTCGCACTACTCTTTGACCTTAAGCTTGTCTTTGACCATGTACAGTGCTCTGCTGCCTCTTGGCGAGGTTCACACTATGGAACTACCATATATATATATACATACAAACAAACATACAAACATTTTCGTTTTTCTGAAATGTATCTTGTATCCTGCAGTAGTGACTGCTTTATCAACATGTTGCAGGTGTTCAAATAAGTGGTCATCAGCTATACATTGGCAATATATGATGCTGCAGTTATGTCTTCTTGTAGCAGCTCAATAATGTGTGCTGAGAAGACTCCAGGGCTGATACTATACTGTGAGGTAAAGTTGTAAACACGTATTCAGTTGCTCTAAATGTTAAGGCTGACAAGTACTTGACTCTATACTTAGTTTGAAAAGTTCATTACCCATGTCTGTCATTCACTTGTAGGTTTCGTGTGTAGGCTTTGTGACACCTATATTCTGAGCATTTTGAGCTGCATATGTATATAGTGTGAATTGAGGTTTCTGTAGTCTAATCTCTAATCTCCAGGAGCAATCAGGCTTCAAAACCTGAAAGATTGTTGTAAAAGGGCATGGGGTAAAAGTATTCCCCTGCTAAAATACTTCAGCCAAAGTCTTTTATTAAGTTCTTTGTAACCTGAGGCTTCATAGGTATTGGCACTGGATTTGTGGTTCATCAAGTAAAGGAATTACACCTGGAACGCTTCCGTCTTTGCAGAAGGAGATTCTCAATACCTCTAGCAAATGGGCAAAAGTGAAGCACTGCTCCTCACATTGCCAAGAACCAATTCAGCAACAGCGTCAATATCCCCTATTAATTTCATAACAAAATCTACCACTAGTGATGTTGCATCTGTCTTGGGCGATTCCTTTGCTACAGGAACTTGGCTTTGTATGAAATATGTTCTGATTCCAACCTGTTTCAGGTTAACTCCACAAAGGCTCATTTGCAGATTCTCATGCAGAAGATAAAGTACATTAAGAGTAAGTTGAGCTTAGCTTTGAGCAAAAAGACTTTGGGGCACATGCATCAAGGCGGCTTTTGCGATTTCTAAATGGCGAATTTTACCAATTCGCTATTTAGAAAACGCAAAATGCAATGCATGTAGGAATCGCCCCAAAAAATGCGATTCCTAAAAATTCCTTAATTGCAACTCGCAAATTGCAAATCGCAATTAAGCAATTGTTTCCCATTCATTCCTATGGGCCTCTAGGTACATAGGGATGAATGGGAAGCCATTCGCAATTTGCGAGTACCAAATAGGTACTAGGGGGCCTTAAAGGCCACCCTGCTGCACCCCCAAATTTGGCACGTGTGCTCATGTGTGCGTCACATGACACTTTGAAAAATGCACTTTTGTGCATTTTTCACCGTTTTTGCAAATTACCATCAACTTGCAGTTGATGGTAATTAGTGTTTCCTAAATGCGAAGTCGCATTTAGGAAAGGCTTTGTTGCATCCCAAACAGGGAATCGCAATTTGCGATTCCCTAAAAGCAGTCGCAATTTAGGTAATTGCAAAATTTACGATTACCTTTATTGCAAATGGGTTTTGGGTTGATGCATCCCAATTGCCTAAATACCAGTCGCAAAGGGGCCGATTCTGTGAATCGGCCCGTTTGCGATCGGTATTTAGGTTGATGCATGTGCCCCTTTGTCATTGGGAGTTGTAGCCAGAATTCTGGGCCTGTTGGCATCCTCAAGACAGGCAAGTTTCCGGTCCTGCTCCATCACAGAGCCCTGCAGAGACTGAAGATATAACATCTCCGCAAGAGTCTGTCTTATGTGGATAAAATACGATTGTCAGTGTACGCTACAACAGAGCTGTCTAGGTGACTGAAACATACGGAGGGCTGGAATGGCAGGTCCATATTCGAATGTCAACTGAAGGTCATTATCAAATAAGATGATGGCCAGTGGGGATGGGAGAGCAAGATACGGCTTAGTCTCCACAGGCGGTAGATGGTTAGAGGCGGAACTGATCCTTAATTTTTGTTTAAATTTGTTTATTGAATTTTAAACTTTCATGCATTTTGACAGCCACCATTGGCAATCAGACCTATGTTGAGATTGCTAAAAGAATTTAGAAAGCAGATGTTATCATATAAGCATTACATAGTCAGTTTTTCTGTTTACGCTAAGCATTTTGGAGTGCCAAATATAACAGGGTATTAATATTATCAAATGAAACATAAGGGTAAAGCCCCATTGATTCAACATAATAGGAGAACAGCATATGCCATCTGCAGCGTAATGCCGCCCTCCCCGACACATTCCTCCCCCACAACTACACCTTAATCACACTAAGATTGTATGACGTCAACCATTGCTGTTTGAATGATGATGTTTTAACTTGGATATGTATATGAGGTGCACAGTGTTAGGGGCCCAGCAGATTTCCCGGGCTGAAAACCCCTTTTCATGATGTCTAGTTCACTCTATACCACTGGTTTGCTCATGCACCTCATCTATCACTGAGGCAGTGCTTAATTTGAGCCGGTGCTTTCCGGTGCGCGGCTCCGGCACTTAGTTTCCGGTGCTCAGCACTGGCACTTAACTATCATCACCACATTTATGACACTCTGCCACATGGTGGCGCTGCTCATCTAATTTAGAGATGAGCAGAACACCGTTCGTTTATGAACGCAAAATACATAAAAAAAAATACGAATTCCTGCCTCCCCAGCCATTTCATTAGCTCTGGGGACCAGGAATAATCTGAACTGTCGCACTCGAAGGTGAAAGAGCTGGTTAGCAGTTAATTTGGTACCGTCATTGGCAGTGATGACAGGTAATCAGTGGTGCAAGGTGTAGTGGCCTCCTGGTTAGAGCCCCGGCACTTATTATTTTACAAATTAAGCACTGCACTGAGGGGGTCTCCTGTGTTTCCGAAATCTCCTGCCAGGAGCTGCGGAAGTCTGTTAGTATCGCATCCCATGCTGTTGCCAACAACAACGCACGCAATCCTATAGTGTCATCGCAACGGAGCGCCACGCTTTCCGCCTGGGCCCAGCATATTAAGGATTTGAACCAGGCTTTCGTAGTTGGGGGTTCAGGGGAATTCCTGCACCTGGTAATTAGTCGCTTGGCTACGATGAGTCCTAGGTCTATGAAACAGGTTGTTACTTTATATTTTTTAGGCCTCTGACAGAGACCCAAAGGCATACCTCCCAGGTCCACTCTACCGTGCAACCAGTGTACTGGGCTAAGAGCTTTGTGAGTGTTTCCCAATAAGAGACTAATGCAGTAGAGGTGCATGTAGAAGATCACCTCCCACCAGCCCACATCTGGGGCATTGGGCATCATCACAGCTTCAGTATTGATTAATCATAGCTGGTGTCGTGTAGGCTCTGTGTGAAATATTGAATGAGACGGAATGTGGCACTCTGAGGAATATCCGTGGGTCCTGCTAGAATAGCCTCCCATTCCCGTTTGGTGCTTGGCTGCTGTGGCTCTGTGTCCCTGTGAGCCCTAAGTGATACTAGAGGGAGTGCTGCATGCGTCCGTAGTGATTCTGCTATCCATCTGGGGAGGTGTCGCCCCGTGCCCAGTACATACAGATATTGAATTGTCAAGTGCGTCATTGGCTCTTGCGTTATGTTGCCCCAAAATGTCTGCAACTTCCTCGTCAGGTCAGCGTGAAGTAGCAATTGGCCGCTTGGCAGGCTGTATTCTTCGGCAAGCATATCAAACGGCAGTAGCTGCTTATCGTGATAAAGGTCCCCTAGGGCTTGGATTCCCGCCGCTTCCCACGAGCAGAGCTCTGACACAGCGATTGCTTGATGCTGTCTGGGCGTACCAAGCAGCGGCAGGGAGGGCCCGTACAGGGTGACAGTTTTTGTGATTCTTAGGCTACGACGGAAACCAGTATAGGCCACTCTCGCCAACAGCTGAGTAGGTGCCGCACCTGTCCTTCCAGGGTGAAAAAGTGTTATGATCTATGGGTGGGTGTAGCCTGTTTGCAGTGTAGCGGTATCTGCGAGGTGTAGATCATCAATCCACCGGGCTACCCACTGCAGCTGCGCCGCCAAATAATAATGCTCTATATTGGGCACGGCTAGGACTCCTCGGCTAGTTGGTAGGTACAGTATCGCCAGCGCAACCCTGCAACGTGTGCCGTGCCATATGAATTGCCGCATATCACGTTCGAACATACAGAAAAGCGCTGGCTTGACAAATAGGGGTAAGTTGGTGAAGTGGTAAAGTAGCCTTGGGAGCACCACCATTTTCAGGCAAGCAATTCGGCCCATAATGGTTAGTGGAAGGGTGCACCAGAATGCCATCTGCGACCTGACTGCATACATAGCGCGTATGATGTTTACCTCCGAGAGTTGCTTCGGCTCTCGGTAGATTCGAAGTCCGAGGTATCGGAATGCTGCCTGCTGCCAGTGTACCAGTGTGATGTTGATCAACATCATTGGGTCAGAAGTTGACTCAGTGAAGGAGTACAGGCATGACTTTCCCCAGTTTACTCAAAGTCCTGATAGGGAGGCGAACTCTGACAGCATTCTTTCTATTGTTTCGCATTGCCAGGAACCGCCGTGACAGCAGTTCCTGCCAATGGTTTAGAAATGACAGTCAGCTTGACCGGCATTTCTAAATTGGACAGGTGGCATCTCCGCCAGGGTGACGGAGTAATTTACTCCATCGCCCTGTCAGAGAAACAGGCTGCCCGCGGAGACAAATTGGCCTCCATATACCTTGAAGGCCATATTCCATGCTACAGCAGACTCTCATTCTCGAAGGTATGAGCACATGTTGATCTTCATTGAATTCCAGTTAAGGTGCAATGTCAGTTTAAGTTGAGATGCTTTGTGTAAAAAGTACTGCACCTTGCCACTCCAATTCACTGACTTGCTCCGAATCTCCGGTGGTAAAGAGTTATGCACAGCAAGAATATACCACTCTTAGAATGTCTGTTTCAGAACAGCAAATGCTTCAAAATCCTCCATTCTAAGGTGTATCTACTACGTTCTGGAATTCATTACCAAGCAATATACCTAAACCTCAGTCTTATATCCTTCTGCAGAGATTAAAAAAGAATCTTTTAAGAATATATCTTCCTAATGTTATGTTATGTTAAGAGATTTTATATAGCGCACGAATCACGCGGGGGCATCTAAGCGCTTGCTTTGCTCGATTCTGAGGACGAAGAAACCGGAGAGGCGGAGGATCATCTTTATCATTATGGAGCAAGGAATAGCAAGGTTTTCAGTTTTTTTTTAATGTGGCAAAGGATGGGCATTTCCGAATGTCAATTGGCAGCAGATTCCAGTACCGTGGTGCCAGGCAAGAGAACGCCTTAGCCCCTGTCCGGGCCCGCCGGATTCTAGGTGTTTTCAACAATTCCATGGCATTGGAGCGTAGATTTAAGATCGGGGTTTTGTTGATTAATTCATTGGCCAAGTATTTAGGGCCCAAGCCGTTTAGGGCTTTGAACGTGAGACAGCAGGTTTTGAACTGGGCCCGCTTCCTAATAGGAAGCTAATGTAGTTCATCTAAAATAGGGGCTGAAGGTGAGCCGGCCGGGCGATGCAGGATCATTCGGGCGGCCGTGTTCTGAATTACTTGTAATTTTCTTAACAGGGAAGAGCCGAGTTCGGCCAGCATTGCGTTTCCATAATCGAGGCGGCAGATCACCATAGCCTGTACTAATGTTTTCCGGTGTTTAGTGGGAAGATACGGAAGCATCTTTCTCAACAACCGCATGCTGTAGTAACAAGAGCTGGAGATTGTGGCAATATGGTCTTTCATAGAAAGAGTTTTGTCCAGTGTGAACCCCAAATTCTTCACGCTTTCCTTCGGGATTGGGGCCGTGCCCAGGTCTTTACGCCACCATTCTGGAGACCAGGAGAGAGAGGCTTTTCCTACTAGCAGAATCTCCGTCTTGCTCGGATTCAGCTGAAGGAGGTTCTCTGTCATCCATTTGGCGATGGCCGACATTCCTGCTGCAAAACGTACGTTTTCAGCCGGGGAGTTAGGTTTGATTTTAAAAATGAGTTGCGTGTCGTCCGCGTATGAAATAATCTCAAATCCACTAGTTTCAGCAACTTTGGCTAGTGGAGACATATAGAGATTAAACAACGTAGGACTTAAGCAAGATCCCTGAGGAACCCCTTTATCAAGCCCATGTTTGCTCGATCTGAATGGCCCTAGCATGGTTGTTTGGTTTCTTTCTGCCAGGAAGTTTTGAAGCCATTTTAAAGCTTGTTCTTGAATGCCACAGTGTCTCAATCTTTCGGTCAGCTTGGAATGTTACACCGTGTCGAATGCCGCGGAGAGGTCTACGAGCACCAGAATGGCTGATCCTCCCGCGTCCATTTCTAGCCTCAAAGAATCTGTAACCGCCAGAATTGCGGTTTCAGTACTGAAGCCTGGTCTAAAACCGGATTGCGACGGGTCCAGATGTTCATTCACTTCAAGATAATGGCTCAGCTGTTTGTTTAAGGCTGCTTCTAAAGATTTTGCCAACAGCGGGAGTAAAGAAACAGGTCGGTAGTTTGCGAATGTAAGAGGGTCTGCTGTAGGTTTTTTCAGTAGAGGGCGAATGAAGGCTTCCTTCCAACTTGGAGGTATGATGCCTGATTCTATGGAGCTATTGAAAATCGCTCTAACTTCCGAGGTGCAACAAGGAGCAATAAGGGCCATGACCCTGGGAGGGCAGAGATCATCGGGTGAGCCCGACTTCGCCGATGCGAGGAGGGAGTGGACTTCTGGATCTGTTAATGGTGTAAATTGTCTGAGTTTGCTCGTAGACTGCGCTTCAGATTCATTATGGCTTGTAGGAGGAGGGTTAATGTGAGATTGAACGGGGACAAGGTTGGTATAGATCAAGTTAATTTTTTCCTCAAAATATGTTGCTAGCGAGTCACATAAGGATTGGGACTCTATTTGAGTTAATTTACATGCCTGAGGGTTAACGAAGTCTTTAACAATTGTGAACAAGGTTTTTGCGGAATTGGATGCAAGATCAATTTGTTATAGAATGAATGCTTTTCTAGCTGATTTTATGTTCTGGTGGTAAGTTGCCAGAGAGAGTTTGTACCTCCTGCGATCTGAGGGAGCGTGACTTGTTCGCCAGGACCTCTCCAAACCTTTGCATTTCGATTTTTCTAGCCTAAGATCTTCGGAGTACCATGGGCCAGATTTTCGTTGTTTAGCGGGGCCGAGTTTTTTTATTGGGATTAATGTATCGAATACTGTGGTGAGTTTGGTTGAAAAAGATTCCACCAGCTCTGAAGGGTCTGCCTCTGGCGTAGGGAGAGCCGGGGGTAGGGTGTTGTAGACGGCTGTAAAGGCTTCTAGCGATAAAGTGTTCCATGGTCTGCGACGCTGAGAGGGGCGGGGTTCTGGTTTTATTGAGTTAGTTGTGCTCCGTTGTCGAGAGGTAAAAGGGACCAAAAAATGGTCCGACCAAGTTAGGGGAAGGGGGGGGGGGAAGCAAAGAGACCCTCCATCGAGGAGAAGATCAGATCGAGGGCGTGTCCTTCTCTGTGTGTGGGGGCGTTTGAGAGGAGGGAGAGGCCAATTTGTTTAAGACTTGTTAGAAGGTTGTCGGTACCTGGGTTGCCTGAGGCCTCTCTATGAAAGTTGAAATCACCAAGCAGGATAAAGTTACTAGCAGCTAGTGTGTGGAGCGCGATTAGTTCTATTAATTCATTGACGAAATTGGTCCTAGGGCCTGGCGGACGATAGATCAGGGCTCCATTCCAGGTCTCTGTAGGGGATTGGCTCATTTTGAAAAAGCCGGCTTCAAGTGTGGGTGACAGATGTGTGGCTGTCCACTGGACTTTTAAGTGTTCTTTAAACCCAATTGCGATTCCTTCCCCCATTTTCCCCTGCCTATCTAGGTGGATAAATTTATATCCTTCTGGGATCGCTAAACTAATCTGAGGATGATTAGATGCATTCAGCCAGGTTTCCGTGAGAAAACACAAAGTGGGGGAGTATGAATTAATCATGTCCCAAATTTCAATAGGGTGTTTTGCTAAGGACCTGGTATTACATAGTAAAAACATTGGGTTTAGGCAGCTAGTGGGTGGCGCCACCTCCGATATTTGGCTGGTTATACTGTTAGTTATACAGCTATAGGTGCACTCTTTACATGAGACTGGTCCTTCCAGATAATGTGGGAAGGATTCCCGACAGCCAGCTTTGTGAACAAACTGTGCCCTATATGCTAGTCTAAAATTCTTTAGCACATTAGAAGAGTAGCTCCGACGTGGAGGCATACGGGAAGAAATGTCAATTTGGGCAGGGGTTTCGGGCCTGGGACTGGACGAGGCGCGAACGGGCGCAGACGGGCTTGCCTTGGGCGCGCCTTAGGCGCGCCCGCGGCGCGCGTCCGCTGCGCGTGCGCTGTTGGCTGGTCATTTTATCCAGATTAGTCTGAACACTAGACCGCCCCTCCTTGTCGCCCCCAGATGGCGGCTATCCCAAGGAGGAGTCCGGTCAGCCCCGGGACCCCAACGAGTTGCGGGTCACTCTGCGGAGCTTCGATTATGCAGTGAGTTGAAAGAGTACCAAAGTATAAAATCACAAGTAAACACAACGATTTAGCAGCAGGGATCAAGCTTAAAAACACATTTTTAAAACACTCGCCTATTATAGCAGAACGTAGAGATGTTCCCGGCTTCCGCCTCAGGAACAAAAGCAGCGCGTGCGCTGTTGGCTGGTCATTTTATCCAGATTAGTCTGAACACTAGACCGCCCCCCCTTGTCGCCCCAAGATGGCGGCTATCCCAAAGAGGAGTCCGGTCAGCCCCGGGACCCCAACGAGTAGCGGGTCACTCTGCGGAGCTTCAATTATGCGGTGAGTTGAAAGAGTACCAAAGTATAAAATCACATGTAAACACAGCGATTTAGCAGCAGGGATGAAGCTTAAAAACACAGTTTTAAAACACTCGCCTATTATAGCAGAACGTAGAGAGGTTCCCGGCTTCCGCCTCAGGAACAAAAGCAGCGCGTGCGCTGTTGGCTGGTCATTTTATCCAGATTAGTCTGAACACTAGACCGCCCCTCCTTGTTGCCCCAAGATGGCGGCTATCCCAAGGAGGAGTCCGGTCAGCCCCGGGACCCCAACGAGTAGCGGGTCACTCTGCGGAGCTTCGATTAGGCGGTGAGTTGAAAGAGTACCAAAGTATAAAATCACATGTAAACACAACGATTTAGCAGAAGGGATGAAGCTTTATAACACAGTTTTAAAACACTCGCCTATTATAGCAGAACGTAGAGATGTTCCCGGCTTCCGCCTGAGTAGTTTTCCTCAATGCTGATCCTTACGATCTCCTCTTTTGGTTCCTTTTCTCTCCTATTAAAGTGAAGACTGCTACTTTTTATTCATTGGTAATTTACCCTCTATGATACTTGTTTGAGTTGAGTTATCTGTTTAAAACGGTTACTAGTACTGATACTATTATTTGTAATTTGTTCTATGTTGAGAACCCAGATGCTCCAGAGTGCTCCAGAACACGCCCAAATAAATATTGACTGTTATTGTAATACTGCAACAAGGCCCCCACTCAGTTATGTCTATAAAAGGTTTGGCTGTATATTATTATATAACCTGTAGTAAGGGTCCTTGCTCTTTGTTATAGTACATACTGTTACCGTGAGGGCTTTGGAATTGCAACCTGATGGTCCTAGTTGTATATTGCTGTCTTTGCAAGCTGTTGAAATTATAACCCTGGGTTTTGTTTCTTGCAGCCAAAATGACTGTGATACTGTGGTCAGCGGCAAACCTGTGTGGCAAAAAAGGAATTCTGGCCTGCGACTCTGAGCTCAGCCATATGAGACTCATAACTGGACGGCCTCCAGTGGGGAAGAAAAGGAACACTCCCCGTGTCTGTTCGCGATCTCTGATAAAATTATTAAAACTACTATAAAAGTTGTGGTATACTGGTTTATTTGCCTTGGAGGCCAGCTCTATTGTACAACTTCGAGATCCTGCCCACACTTCATCTCCTAGAATAAGAGGTGCTGTCACACCCCTTCTCATTCTTCATGTCTCTTTTTAAAAGGAGCTGTCCTTCACACAATGTATCATATAACAAGAGTTCACACCATCACAGCCCTGTCCCATATCACGATGTATTAGTTAAATTTCTCCATAACCTGCACATAGTTTATCTCCAGTACTGTCCTCCACACCCTGTAAATGTTTGATTTCCAGCGTAGTCAAAGAACTACAGCCCTGTACACTTTGGAAATGCTTAATTTCCAGTGTGGTCTCAGGCATACACCCTAGATACGCGCTATCTGCAATGTGAGAGATGCTGACCGGTCAATCTCCCAGTGGAAAATGAGTCTTTATGGTCTGAATATGTTCATGCATCCTATGTATGATGAACCAGCGCTTCACATCTCCTAACTCCTAGTTTAACCCCTCCGCTGCTAGGCCTTCCCCCCGTGCTAAGCCTTTTTTTTGGCTATTTGCGCATAGGCCCCTGTAACTTTTTGACCACATGAGGTATCCACGCCAAATTTGCGTCCTTTTTTAACAACATCATGGGAATTCTTAAGGTACCCAGGGTTTGTGGATTCCCCTAGAGGGGACCCAGAAATTAGCCAAAATACAGCTAAATGTTTTTTTTTGGGGGGAGATGGGAAAAAAGGGCTACAGATGAAAGCATCTGTTTTTTTCCCTGCAAATGGAATCGCAAAAGGGGTTGTGGTGCTGGAATCATGATCTTCCCAGCTTTCAGGGACAAGCAGACTTTTGTCAGAAAACCAACATTTTTTACACAGTTTTGGCATTTTTCTGGGACATAGCCTATTTTTGCTATTTTTTGTGCTTTCAATCTCCTTCCAGTTAATGGTAGAAATGGGTATGAAAGCAATAATGGATCCTGGAAAGATAAACATTTTAGAAAAGTAGACAAAATTCTAAATTCTGCAAGGGGTCATTTGTGTAGATCCTTCAAGGTTTCTTCATAGAAACTAGCAGTTAAATATAGGAAAAATTGAGAATTAGTTGAAAAAAACATCCATTTGTGTCAATGTTTTCACCTGTAACTTCTTCTAATTATGACAACTGTTTGAAAGCAATGTACTGTTACTTTTGCTGGACCTTTCTGGTTGTGGGGATATATAGGACTTGTAGGTTCACCAAGAACCCGACGAACCCAGAGCCAATAACTGAGCAGCGTCTTGCAATGGTTTTTTATTATGTACCGGGTATGTAGCAATTATTTTGGGAAAATGTATACATGGAAAAATCGGTATGAAAGACAACTATGTATTTCTGAAATGGGAACAAAATTATAGAGTTTAGAAACAGTAGATATTTGCACATTTCCGAAATTGGGAGGACCCATACTAGCATGAAAAGTCTAGGTCATTTTTCAAAATGACTTCTTTTTTACACTTGTCTTTCATTTGGAAGGCAGAAATGCATCAAAAGTCAATAGGTAATAACAATTGCTCTACAATTCTGTGTTACCCTAAGTCTCCCGATAAAAATGGTACCGCACTTGTGTGGGTAGGCATTGTGCCCACAACAGGAAACGGCTCAAAACGCAACGTAGACACACTACATTTTTACAATGAAAAATGACCCTTTTTTTGCAAAGTGCCTAGCTGTAGTTTCTGAACCCTAGCTCTGCCTGCACCTAGGAAACCTAGCAAACCTATACATTTTTGAAAACTAGACACCCAGGGGAATCCAGGATGGGGTGACTTGACTGGCTCTCACCAGATTCTGTTACCCAGAATCCCTTGCAAACCTAAACAATTGTAAAAAAAAAACACATTTTCCTCACATTTCTGTGGTGGAAAGTTCTGGAATCTGCGTAGATCCACAAAATTCCACCCATCCCGTGTTCCCCAAAGTCTTCCGAGAAAAATGGTACCTCAGTTGTGTGGGTAAGCCTAGTGCCCACAACAGTAAATGGCCCAAAACGGAGGAAGGACACACCACATTTTCACAGTGAAAACTGACCCTTTTTTGGCAAAGTGCCTAGCTGTAGGTTTTGAACCCTAGCTCTGCCAACACCTAGGGACACCTAGCATACAATGTATCATATAACAAGAGTTCACACCATCACAGCCATGTCCCATATCACGATGTATTAGTTAAATTTCTTCATAACCTGCACATAGTTTATCTCCAGTACTGTCCTCCACACCCTGTAAATGTTTGATTTCCAGCGTAGTCAAAGAACTACAGCCCTGTACACTTTGGAAATGTGGTCTCAGGCATACACCCTAGATACGCGCTATCTGCAATGTGAGAGATGCTGACCGGTCAATCTCCCAGTGGAAAATGAGTCTTTATGGTCTGAATATGTTCATGCATCCTATGTATGATGAACCAGCGCCTCACATCTCCTAACTCCTAGTTTAACCCCTCCACTGCTAGGCCTTCCCCCACGTGCTAAGCCTTTTTTTTGGCTATTTGCGCATAGGCCCCTGTAACTTTTTGACCACATGAGGTATCCACGCCAAATTTGCGTCCTTTTTTTACAACACCATGGGGATTCTTAAGGTACCCAGGGTTTGTGGATTCCCCTAGAGGGGACCCAGAAATTAGCCAAAATACAGCTAAATGTTTTTTTTGGGGGGGAGATGGGAAAAAAGGGCTACAGATGAAAGCATCTGTTTTTTTCCCTGCAAATGGAATCGCAAAAGTGGTTGTGGTGCTGGAATCATGATCTTCCCAGCTTTCAGGGACAAGCAGACTTTTGTCAGAAAACCAACATTTTTTACACAGTTTTGGCATTTTTCTGGGACATAGCCTATTTTTGCTATTTTTGGTGCTTTCAATCTCCTTCCAGTTAATGGTAGAAATGGGTATGAAAGCAATAATGGATCCTGGAAAGATAAACATTTTAGAAAAGTAGACAAAATTCTAAATTCTGCAAGGGGTCATTTGTGTAGATCCTTCAAGGTTTCTTCATAGAAACTAGCAGTTAAATATAGGAAAAATTGAGAATTAGTTGAAAAAAACAGCCATTTGTGTCAACGTTTTCACCTGTAACTTCTTCTAATTATGACAACTGTTTGAAAGCAATATACTGTTACATTTGCTGGACCTTTCTGGTTGTGGGGATATATAGGACTTGTAGGTTCACCAAGAACCCGACGAACCCAGAGCCAATAACTGAGCAGCGTCTTGCAATGGTTTTTTATTATGTACCGGGTATGTAGCAATTATTTTGGGAAAATGTATACATGGAAAAATCGGTATGAAAGACAACTATGTATTTTTGAAATGGGAACAAAATTATAGAGTTTAGAAACAGTAGATATTTGCACATTTCCGAAATTGGGAGTACCCATACTAGCATGAAAAGTCTAGGTCATTTTTCAAAATGACTTCTTTTTTACACTTGTCTTTCATTTGGAAGGCAGAAATGCATCAAAAGTCAATAGGTAATAACAATTGCTCTACAATTCTGTGTTACCCTAAGTCTCCCGATAAAAATGGTACCACACTTGTGTGGGTAGGCATTGTGCCCACAACAGGAAACGGCTCAAAACGCAACGTAGACACACTACATTTTTACAATGAAAAATGACCCTTTTTTTGCAAAGTGCCTAGCTATAGTTTCTGAACCCTAGCTCTGCCTGCACCTAGGAAACCTAGCAAACCTATACATTTTTGAAAACTAGACACCCAGGGGAATCCAGGATGGGGTGACTTGACTGGCTCTCACCAGATTCTGTTACCCAGAATCCCTTGCAAACCTAAACAATTGTAAAAAAAAAACACATTTTCCTCACATTTCTGTGGTGGAAAGTTCTGGAATCTGCGTAGATCCACAAAATTCCACCCATCCTGTGTTCCCCAAAGTCTTCCGAGAAAAATGGTACCTCAGTTGTGTGGGTAAGCCTAGTGCCCACAACAGTAAATGGCCCAAAACGGAGGAAGGACACACCACATTTTCACAGTGAAAACTGACCCTTTTTTGGCAAAGTGCCTAGCTGTAGGTTTTGAACCCTAGCTCTGCCAACACCTAGGGACACCTAGCAAAACTGTACATTTTTGAATACTAGACACCCAGGGGAATCCAGGATGGGGTGACTTGACTGACTCTTACCAGATTCTGTTACCCAGAATCCCTTGCAAACCTAAACAATTGTCAAAAAAAACACATTTTCCTCACATTTCTGTGGTGGAAAGTTCTGGAATCTGCGTGGATCCACAAAAATCCACCCACTTCGCGTTCCCTAAAGTCTTCCGAGAAAAATGGTACCTCACTTGTGTGGGTGGGCCTAGTGCCCGCGACAGGAAATGGCCCAAAACGCAGGGTGGACACACCACATTTTCACAGTGAAAAATGACCCTTTTTTTGCAAAGTGCCTAGCTGTAGTTTTTGAACCCTAGCTCTGCCGGCACCTAGAGAAACCTACCAAACCTATACATTTTTGAAAACTAGACACCGAGGGGAATTCAGGATGGGGTGACTTGAATGGCTGTCACCAGGTTCTGTTACCCAGAATCCCTTGAAAACCTGAAAAACTGTCCAAAAGAAACACATTTTCCTCACATTTCAGTGGTGGAAAGTTCTGGAATCTGCGTGGATCCACAAAATTCTACCCACCCCGCGTTCCCCAAAGTCTTCCGAGAACAATGGTACCTCACTTGTGTGAGTAGGCCTAGTGCCCGCGGCAGAAAACGGCCCAAAACGCAAGGTGGACACACCACATTTTCACAGTGAAAAATGACCCTTTTTTTGCAAAGTGCCTAGCTGTAGTTTTTTAACCCTAGCTCTGCCGGCACCTAGGGAAACCTAGCAAACCTATACATGTCTGAAAACTAGACACCCAGGGAAATCTAGGATGGGGTGACTTGACTGGCTCTCACCAGATTCTGTTACCCAGAATCCCTTGCAAACCTAAACATTTGTCACAAAAACACATTTGGCTCACATTTCTGTGGTGGAAAGTTCTGGAATCTGCGTGGATCCACAAAATTCCACCCACCCCGCGTTCCCAAAGTTTTCCGAGAAAAAATGGTACCTCTCTTGTGTGGGTAGGCCTAGTACCCGCGACAGGAAACGGCCCAAAGCGCAAGGTGGACACACCACATTTTCAAAGTGAAAACTGACCCTTTTTTTGCAAAGTGCCTACCTGTAGTTTTTGAACCCTAGCTCTGTCCGCACCTAGGGAAACCTAGCAAACCTATACATTTTTTAAAACTAGACACCCAGGGGAATCCACGATAGGGTGACTTTACTGGCTCTCCCCAGGTTCTGTTACCCAGAATCCCTAGCAAACCTAAACAATTGTCAAAAAAACAAATTTTCCTCACATTTCTGTTGTGAAAGTTCTGGAATCTGCGTGGATCCACAAAATTCGACCATCCCCGTGTTTCCCAAAGTCTTCCGAGAAAAATGGTACCTCACTTGTATGAGTAGGCCTAGTGCTTGCGACAGGAAACTGCCCAAAACGCAAGGTGGACACACCACATTTTCACAGTGAAAAATGACCCTTTTTTTGCAAAGTGCCTAGCTGTAGATTTTGAACCCTAGCTCTGCCGGCACCTAGGGAAACCTAGCAAACCTATTAATTTTTCCAAAACTAGACACATGGGGGATTCCAGGGAGGTATGGCTTGCATGGATCCCCCAACGTTTTATTACCCAGAATCCCCTGCAAACCACAAATTTTGCTGAAAAAATCATTTTTTCCACACATTTGTGTGTGGGAAAGTTGTAGCATCACCGGGCTGACACAAATTTCATACCACCCAGTGTTTCCCCAGGTCTCCCGATACAAATGGTGCCTTACTCGTGTGGGAGGCCCAAGTACCCACGACAGGCAAGGACCTGCGGGACCACTGGGTGGTAGGATATTTGTGTCAGCCCGGTGATGCCACAACTTTCCCACACAAAAATGTGTGGGAAAAGTGTTTTTTTAACTAAATTTGAGGTTTGCAGGGGATTCTGGGTAGGAAAATGTTGGGGGATCCATGCAAGCCATACCTCCCTGGAATCCCCCGGGTGTTTAGTTTTCAGAAATGTGTGGGTTTGGTAGGTTTCCCTAGATGGCTGCCGAGCACGGGGCCAAAAACCCAGGTGAACCCCCTTGCAAAACCAGGTCGTTTTGTGATAGGCAATTTTGATGTCGCCGCAATACATTTTGGGCCCTTGCCTGTTGTGGGTACTTGGGCCTCTCACACAAGTGAGGCACCATTTTTATCAGGAGACCTGGGGGAACGCTGGGTGGTTGGAAATTTGTGTCAGCCCGGTGATGCCACAACTTTCCCACACAGAAATGAGTGGAAAAAGTGATAGTTTCAGCAAAATTTGAGGTTTGCAGGGGATTCTGGGTAAGAAAACGTTGGGGGATCCACGCAAGCCATACCTCCCTGGAATCCCCCGGGCGTCTAGTTTTCAGAAATGTGTGGGTTTGGTAGGTTTCCCTAGCTGGCCGCCGAGCACGGGGCCAAAAATCCAGGTGACCCCCTTGCAAAACCAGGTCGTTTTGTGATAGGCAATCTTGATGTCGCCTCAATATGTTTTGGGCCCTTGCCTGTCGCGGGTACTTGTGCCTACCACACGAGTGAGGCACCATTTTCATCGGGAGTCCTGGGAGACCACTGGGTGGTAGGAAATTTGAGTCAGCCCGGTGATGCCACAACTTTCACACACAAAAATGTGTGGAAAAAGTGATTTTTTCAGCAAAATTTGAGGTTTGCAGGGGATTCTGGGTAGGAAAACGATGGGGGATCCATGCAAGCCATACCTTCTGGAATTCCCCTGGTGTCTAGTTTTCAGAAATGTGTGGGTTTGGTAGGTTTCCCTAGATGGCCGCCGAGCACGAGGCCAAAAAGCCAGGTGACCCCCCTTGCAAAACCAGGTTGTTTTGTGATTGGCAATTTTGATGTCGCCGCAATACGTTTTGGGCCCTTGCCTGTTGTGGGTACTTGGGCCTCCCACACGAGTGAGCCACCATTTTTATCGGGAGACCTGGGGGAATGCTGGGTGGTAGGAAATTTGTGTCAGCTCGGTGATGCCACAACTTTCCCACACAAAAATGAGTGGAAAAAGTGATTCTTTCAGCCAAATTTGAGATTTGCAAGGGATTCTAGGTAAGAAAACGTTGGGGGATCCACGCAAGCCATACCTCCCTGGAATCTCCCGGTTGCCTAGTTTTCGGAAATGTGTGGGTTTGGTAGGTTTCCCTAGCTGGCTGCCGAGCACGGGGCCAAAAACCCAGGTGACCCCCATTGCAAAACCAGGTTGTTTTGTGATAGGCAATTTTGATGTCTCCTCAATAAGTTTTGGGCCCTCGCCTGTCGCGGGTACTTCGGCCGCCCACACGAGTGAGGCACCATTGTTATCGGAAGACCTGGGGGAACGCTGGGTGGTAGGAAATTTGTGTCAGCCCGGTGATGCCACAAAGATGTGTGCAAAAAGTGATTTTTTCAGCTAAATTTGTAGTTTGCAGGGGATCCACGCAAGCCATACCTCCCTGGAATCCCCCGGATGTCTAGTTTTTAGAAATGTGTGGGTTTGATAGGTTTCCCTAGATGGCCGCCGAGCCCGGGGCCAAAAATTTATGGGACGCCCTTTGAAAACTCGGTTGGTTTGTGATAAGCAATTTTGATGTAGCCTCAATACGTTTTGGGCCCTTGCCTGTCATGGGTACCTGACCCACCCACACAAGTGAGGTACCATTTTTCTCAGAAGACTTTGGGGAATGCGGGATGAGTGGAACTTAGTGGATTCACACAGATTCCAGACCTTTCCACCACAGAAATGTGAGGAAAATGAGTTTTTTATACACATTTTGAGGTTTGCAAGTTATTCTGGGTAACAGAACCTGGTGAGAGCCAGACAAGTCACCCCATCCTGGATATCCCTGGTTGTCTTGTTTTCAAAAATGGATAGGTTTGCTGGGTTTCCCTAGGTGCCGGCAGAGCTAGGGTTCAAAATCTACAGCTAGGCACTCTGGCCCAATCTGCCCCACAGGGAGGGCAGAAAGACTGGAATTTTGTGGGGGGAGGGGTGGGGGCATTGGCACGCCCATATTGGGCAGCCCCCACCCTAATAACATAAGGAAACAAAAAAAATCCCTGGCGTCAAGTGGGCTTTCTGCCCTCCCGGGGGGGGGGCAGAAAGACTGTAATGGTGGCGGGGATTGGGGGCATTGGCGTGCCAGTTTTGGACAGCCCCCACCCTAATTATGTATGCCAATGAAAAAAATGACTGGTGTCAAGGGGGCTTTCTGCCCCCTCCGGGGGGGCAGATTGGAGGCTACTGCCCCCATCTGCCCCCCAAGGAGGGCAGAAAAACTGAATATGCCCACATTTTTGGGGGGAACAAAGGCCCTTGCCCAAGGGGCCGCTCCCCCCTCCCTGGTGTCTAATGGGTGGATCCCTGGGACGATGCCCAAGCTGGAGGGGAGGGGTACCATTGGAACAGGGAGATTCTCCCCTTTCCAACGATACCTCTCCTGACTTTCTACGTGCTCAGGGGGCTGAGATAGCCCCCTGAGCACGCAGAAAGTGAAACTGAAATGAGCCTCTTGGCTCATTTCAGTTTCATTTTCATTGCAATGATGTCAGCGCACCATGCGCAAGATCGGCATTGCAAAGAAAATTTAAATTGGCTTCGGGAGGTTGGGGAAGCTCTTCTATTCACAGAAGGCATTTAGGAGTCCTAAAGTTAGGACTCCTAACTTCTGTGAATACCGAAATGAGTAAGTGCCTTCTGTGAATATCAAAATGAGTAAGTGCCTTCTGTGAATATCAAAATGAGTAAGTGCCTTCTGTGAATACCAAAATGGTAGTAAGTTTAGGATCTGTGAATCGGGCCCTTAGATTTCAATGGCGTGATGCGCAGAATTACTGCTGCCGGGAAGATGAGAAGTGTATGGTGTGATCCAAGCCTGGATCGGAGCTGAGAAGAACCTGAAAGCAGAGGGGACAGAGTCTGGGTCACTTCACAGTGACCAGGGGCACGATAGACGAATGCCTACCGATGTCGGGTTTTACAGGTGAGAAGAGGTAAAGCTTGACTCTGCAGCCACGGGGACCAGGAGACGTCGACGATGACCAAAGTCCGGAGGTGAGCTGTCCCACGAAGGATGTCAAGTGCTGGGGGGTCAGTGTCCGGATTGAACACCAACAAGACTTGGCAACGGCAAGCCACGCGGTCCGAGGAAAGATGCATCGGTGAGGACCAGCAAGTTCCTGGGGACTCTCCAGGCTATGGAGAGTCAGGGCACATCTGGAGCAACCAGGAAAGCCTACTTAAAGTTAAAATTGCCTTCTCTGGGACCCACAGGTCGACTGACCAGGGATCGCGAAGGGACCTCGAGCTGAATCACAAAATACCAGCCCACGGAACACTTGTGGACGGAAATCTTCAGTGGTCCCCATGAGGGCTGCGGGTCTCAGGATTGCTGAGAGCACTAGTCGACCTCAGGGACACTTGGGAACCCACCTCCTGTGTTGCAGAAATCTTTGGAGTCCTCAGGAGCTCAGGAGATGCAAACCGGTCAGATGCGCTTAAGGTGCCTGCCTTGCAGAGGAGTGACTCCTTTACTCCAAGGGAGATTCTTCAGTCATCCAGCGTAGTGTAGATAGTCGAAGTACTTGGTTTCTGTAGCAGAGTTTCGTCCAGGTAAATCTAAAGTCCAGTAGTCAGGGGTTCCTACTTTATACCCTAGGAAGGGGTGGGACAAATGCTGGGGACCCACCTATGGGAGGGTTAGGAAAGAGGGGTGGCTACACCCATGTCCTTTGTCCAGTTTCGTGCCAGAGCAGGAGCAAATGGCTCCTGCAATCGGTTTGAGCTGGACTATGCACAGGGACACCAAATGTGCCCCCAGTGCAGACTTTCTGGCACTCTAGCAGTGGACCCACCCAGCCCCAATACACTAAAGCCTGTCTGGGAGGTGGTCACACTTCCTTGTGGCAGGAAACCTATTGTTAGGCCTTCCTCTGCTCGAGTTTCGTCCAGCAGCAGGAGGGCAGACTCGTGTCTGTGGCTGGCAGCATCCATTTTGTGATGCCCAGGTCGAGAAAGCTGGTACCGGGTGTACCGGTGTTCACATAAGTCCCTCTAGTAGGGTGGAATCATACCTCCCACACCAGTTACTGGTGTAGAGGTATGATTCCAAGGTGTTTGACACCAAACACAACATGTTTCTAACCAGCCGTTTTAAAGTTAGCATCTACCGCAAGTTTATAAAGCACTTAAACATATATGGTAGGCTGCATCACAGACAACCCCGGAGAATAGGTTCTGAATGGCTGCAGAGGGGATCTGCTCATGCATGAGCACCCTCTCACACAAAACCCAGCACCCTGCCTTCACGATTGTTAAGGCCTGCCATAGGGGTGACTGATAGGTTTATATGTGTAGTGATTTTTGGTGTCAGTTTGAATGGTCTCTCAGGGGTGGCATAATACATGCTGCAGCCCCTGGGAGGCCTCTGGGGTTCCAATGCCCTGGGTACATAGTATACCATATACTAGGGACTGATAAGGGTACCCCAGAATCCAATCTGGAGTGTACCTAAAGTACATGCACAACCAATTTAGGGAGAAAGCTGATAGACTGGGGTCCTGATTAGCAGGATCCCAGTCAGACTAAGACGAAAACCAGCAAAACACCAGGAAGAAAGTGGGCGTAACCATGCAGTCAGATTCCACCTTCCTACAGTCGCCTATTTAGTTCCTTGTCACCTTTAGAAACCTCAGGAGGGTGATATTTGTAAATAGCCTTAAACCCTACAATGACAGGGCTGATGTGACCATGCTTATGGTTAAAAATGAGGAACAGGAGGCAGAGAGTGAGCCACTCCCTGATGTCCTCTCCCTCAACTCTGAAGATGGGTCAGTTGATGGAATAGTATTTTCAGACATCCTCACTGCCCAACAGCAGACTGATTGCAGGCAATCAAGTTGCTAAACATTTTCTGTTGACCCCTGGTCAGACTAACTTGTGTACACATGATGTGGACACTGGTGACAGCCTAACTGTCAAAAGCAAAATATACAGCCAGTCTGATCATGTCAAAGAAAGCATCAAAGATGATGTAAGCAAGATGCTGGAGTTGGGTGGCATTTAACCCTCAGCGATCCCCTGTGAAGGAAGTTACTCAATTAGGGCCACCCGGGAAGAGTCGGTCAGACAGTAGAGAACACAAACCAAGTATTTATTCAGGTACCCTCGAGCGGAGTTCAATCTGCCCAGTCTTTAAGGATTGATGCAGAGGGACTAACATCAGCAAGCATGATGATACATTATGTTCAATTCAGAACCAATGAAGGCACGCCCAGACTGGAAATTAGGTTGGGTTGGGCCAGGGACCCTGCCTGAAAATTTACTTTCACTATTCTTGGACATATGAGCAGCTTGGTCTAATCAGGGTAATTATAACATCTATTTGAATCTTGTGTTTCAAGTGTATTGTTTACCTTAGCCACATTATTTACCTTACTCATGCCCGGAAAAAAACAAACCCCAGCTATTAATACTATAGATAATTATCTTATCCAAGTTGTGGCTAAAATTAACAGCGACAGGAGATCCTCACTGGGATTAGATTCATCCAACCAATTCCTTATGGCTGATAAAGAGTATGGGGATTCCTTGGCTTTACATAATAGTACATCTTGTGTGGCTCATGACCCTCCTTACGATACAAACCCCATTTTGCCTAGTGGCGTAGTTGTTCTTACTGAAGCCAACAGTGATAGTTAAGGGGTGTCAGTGACATCCACTAATATTGAGTCCCCTTTTTCTATTACCCCTGTTCCCCCTGTTCCATCTCCGAGGGTTACTAGGGGTAAAAGCAAGGCTATCCCAAAACGGGGGGGTCTAAGATCTGGCAGAAATAAAATTGCAACCCCTCTGAGGAAAATATCTGAGGACGAGGAGGATGATCTGTTCAGTGAAGCTCACGTAACCCTTTCTAATGCTCAATTTACTAAACTATGGAGCATGATGGACACAAAAATTAAAGGTATAGTTAAACCTCTGGTTAGTAAAATTGACAAATCAACCGCTGAGGTTAATAGATTAGGTGGTTTACTAGAGAAAACTTTGGTGAAGACAGGAAATATTACTGAAGTTGCTGTGTCTAGGGTAGAGCCAGTAACGAGTAAAACATTACTTGTTGAGAATAGTGGATCTGACTCTAATCCTGTACCACTGTCTAATGTACCTAGTGGTGCCTTTGTAGATATACCCCCTATCTCTGCCACTAATAATTCTAACATGGGGAAAGGGTCTTTCGAGCTTGTAGTTGAAGCCTCTCCATTAGTTCTTGTCCTTGCAAATGTCCCCCCTTTGGTTTCTGGGGAGGTCGAATCTGCCCCTTCTTTATTAAATAAATCTTTATCGTGGCTTACAAACAACATGGTAATATCCCCCTGGGGGAAGCAACAATTATCTGTAGAACTTGTTAATGCCAGAAGGGTTGAGTGGATTGGTAACAGAGTTAAGAGGTTCAGAGGGGATTGTGTTGTCCTTAACTTCTCTGACCCCGAGGTACTATCAAACATCTTGCCTAACATCTTGCCTCCACAGCGAAGGTCAACTTCAATTGTACCATTGACCCTGGACTTTTTTTATCCTCGGAAAGGAAGAGGTCCGAATCCTAGTATTCTAAGAACTAAATGGAATGTTGTGACCAATAGGGGTAGTAATGATGCTGGATTTCGCGAATGGGGTCTATGTGTGGAAAATAGATTTTCTGCCCTGTCAAACCTGGATGCTTGTGATTGACAACCATTTCACCATTCATTTGATTCACGCTCTACTGATGAGCTAGGTACTCGACTTGAGATTGTTAATATGGAGGCCATAGCTGGTTTAATTATTGAAAACGTAAAATACAACGGTATAAACGATATTGTGACGAATGGGCTTGTCTCTAGCCCCAAACCTGTAATGGCACAGGATATTGGGAATTTATTATCCTGGAATGTGGCTGGGCTATGTTCCAAGTTGGATTGTGGTGATTGGTTTAGGTTTGTTAGCAAGTTCGATGTTTGTATTTTTCAGGAAACATGGGCCTGTGACCCTGTTTTTGCTTTGGGGTACCTAAATTTTTATGTACCAGCTTCTAAGGGCCCTAAAGGGCGTCCGATGGGGGGCCTTACTATATGGGTCAAACAATCTTTAAAGGTTGTTGTAAAAAGTGTGGAGATTGGTCAAAAAGATATTCAGCTCATTAGACTTATGAGTAATCTATCCTTATCCATCGATATTTATGATATATATGCCAGAGGTGGAAATGTAGGAAAATCTGAGGTTCTTCTTACCCTGTATAATCTCCTTGAGACACATTCTAGTAGGAAAAACATAATAATTGCAGGGGATTTAAACCGCACGTTTGAACCTCTAGATACAGGCGAAGCCTTCTTAGGTGTAGAGGAAGACAAACAATGGGACATCCCCTTACTAGATACTATTCCAGTAACTCGTTGGACAGAGGATATTCTGGGTTTGAATGCAATGTGCCTCGAACAAGGGTTAAGAGCTTTGAATGGAAGGACAAAGTCAGATAGAGTACCAGCTATGACCTTTAATAATGGGAGAAGCAAAAGTCGTATCGACTATATTATTTGTAGCCTTTCCCTTTGGTCAACTGTTAGTGATATGGTTGTAACAGAAATGTTAGAGAGTGACCATAATCCACTATGTGTTACTCACAGACGGTGGTCGTCTGAATCCAATGCTTCTAATCCTCTGGATGATCCCCTACCCCCGCTAATTGTACCAACAAATGATATGCGTAGGTTAAGATGGACAAGTGTTAGGACGGACCAGCAAGCTATAGAAAAAATAAGAGTTGCGACCGATAAGGCTATTATGGCCCTAGAATGTGAAGCAGGGATCACTACAGGTCAAGTCAATACTATCAAAGTACATGAGTCTCTTTTCCAAGAAATTAAAAGCTACTTTCTGAAACCAGTAAATTCTAAGATGACACGTGTTTATAGAGCAGCTGAATGGTATAACCATGCTTGCAAGGTGGCACGAATTTCTTTGGGAGTAGCAATCAAGAGCAAAAACCTGGGGGCCATCCGCTCTGCCAGAAAGTTTTACAAAATTTGTATTGCCAAGGCGAAAAAAGATTGGGACAAAGCCCATTGGGACAAGTTGAAGTGTGCTAGTGATCGAAAAGATTCTAGATTATTTTGGCATATTGTCAAATGGGGACAAGAAAGGTCTGAAGAGGCTTGTAATAACAATGTCCCGCAGGACGCCTGGATAAATGGTTTTAGTGATCAGTATGCTATCAGGGATCAGATTGTAAATAGTACCTGCCCTATTTATACATTTTCTGAAGACAATGTCTTCACGAAGGGTGAAATTCTGTTGGCCCTTAGAACCGTACACAGTGGACGTGCTCCAGGTATTGATGGGGTCCCAGCGGACGTTTTCTTAAATGACACTGGAAGGTGGTGTAAATATATTTACTTGTTAATAAACCACATTGCTAAGGGTGCAGCTATCCCGGTATCATGGCAGGGTGCTGTTATTATCCCTGTGTATAAAAAGGGTGATCGTACCCAGCCTTGTAACTACCGCCCAATTAGTCTAATTGATACAGTGCAAAAAATTGTTGGGCGAGTGATTGTTAATCGATTGCTCGATTGGGCGGAAGAATTTAATATTCTATCTCCCTTTCAGGCTGGGTTTCGCAGGGCCACTAGTACTGTGGATCAAGTTTTTCGGTTCCAGCTGATCCAGTGGAGGACTGTGGTGCTAGGTGGGGGCAGCCTTTATGCGGCTTTTGTCGATTTGCGGGCTGCCTTCGACCTGGTACCAAGGGCGAAACTGTGGGAAGTACTTGTGGCCTTAGGGGTCCCAGGAGTCTTGTTGACTCTGATCATGAGATTACACGAAGGCACCTATGCTAAAATCCAATGGGGTGGATACGGTAAAGACACAGCCGAATTTCCTGTTGAGCGTGGGGTTCGGCAAGGGTGCTCAATGGCACCAACTTTGTTCACCCTTTTTATTAATGGCATTGTCCCCCGCATTCAATCACAGGCAGTGGATGCTCCCTCTCTTGCAGGTGTAAAAGTTCCGATTTTAATGTTCGCCGATGACACGTTAATTTTATCCAAAACTCCAAGTGGACTGCAAAAAGCATTGGCCATTTTCGATAAGTTTTGTGGGGATCACGGACTGGAGGTGAATGCGTCTAAAACAAAACTCATGGTTTTTAATCCGTATCGAAATTTTAAACCTAATATTACCATGAGTGGACGCACTCTTGAGGTTGTAACATCATTCACATACCTGGGGATCCTTATTTCTAATGATAATAGGTGGAACCAGCATTTAAATATTGCAATTTTAAGGCATAAGCAATTAGCTGGAACCATTATAAAGGAGCATAGGCAATCATTGACCAAACCGATCAAACCACCCCTGATTATATATGAGGCAAAAGCAATTGGGTCAGCATTATATGGGGCTGAGTTATGGGGGCATGAAAATTTACAGGCGTTACAAACCTCTGAGAACAATTTTTTTAGGAAACTAACGGGTACTCCACAGAGTAGTCCGTTATTGCCTTTGAGATACGAGCTTGGCAGGAAAGAAATCTCGAAAATGGGCAAACTACGACCGATTTTATATTGGCGTAGGTTATGGACCACACCTGAGCTCTCTCATTATGCGGCTGGGTTCACTGACGTTATTAAAGCAGATTGCTTTAATAGAATTAGATGGTTCAAATCATTAAATCTTACACTATCTGAACTGGGTCTAAATGCATTATGGTCCGACCCAGCTGGGGCATCATTTCCCAATAAGACAACCCTAAAAAATATTTTTGGGGAAAATGTTGCTAACAAGAGTTTGCTCAGCATCAACTGTGGGTCCATGACTGCTAGTTTTCATGAGGTTAAATTGTACCCCATGTATGAACTGTATTGGGATTATATATCCAAACCTTTGGATAGGAAACTGTTTTTTCAACTAAGGGCGGGCTCTCTTCCTCTTCGTAACTTAACATCTAAGTGGAGGGAAGGAGGCCCTGCTACATGCCCAGTTTGTGGGGAAGGTAACGAAACACTTGGACATTTTTTGTTCTCCTGTAAACCATACTCTACTCCAAGGCGTGTTTGGTTGGCACCTATGTGTAGGAACCTGGGTACTAAAAGTAGTATGGTGGATTTGCGCATTGTTAGATCGACTACTTTAACTTGGATTATAATTGCCACCGCTAAGTATTTGGGGTGGGCATGGATAATAAGGCAGAGATTGCTAGTTCGGTGACTACTCTCTGCCTAGACGCTCAGAGACTGCTAGAGTATTGTCTATTCTCTGTTTAGTGTAATTTATCGTGACATCTGGAAAAGAAATTTTAAATGATTCTTTTTTAGTATAAAGATTTTATAAATTATACTTAATTGTATCATCAACATCAATGAACTTTACACCTGTGAAATGAAATTTTAAATGGTTCTTTTTTTTTTTTAGTATAAAGATTTTATAAATTGTACTTAATTGTATTATCAACACCAACGAATTTTACACCTGTGATTATGTATATTTCTTTTCTGAAAATAATTTGTTTCTTTTTTAGAAATGTGCGTATGTCAATATGACATTTCAGATTTAATTGTTTTTTATTATATGTTTGTATGTTTGCTTTTATGAGTAATACTCGAATAAAGCACTTTTTGACTTGACTTGACTTGCATGATGATACATTATGTTCAATTCAGAACCAATGAAGGCACGCCCAGACTGGAAATTTCCAGATGGAGACGGCGATACAAAGGAGGTACAGAAGGATAAGTTTCGATCCTGGGACCGGGCCCACACTATCTCTATGCCAAGGACGTTCTGCCTGCGCCCATCACTGGACTAGTGGGAGCAGGCCTCTATCTAGTGGGAAAGGTATGCGCTAATAAGAACAGTGTATTCATTAGTATAGCAAGGCCCAACCTTGAAGGAAAAGAAAATTACCAGGGCTGCTTCTCGCGGAGACGGAGAGAAGCTTGTTTCGATTATGTCTCAAAATGGCGGAGAAACATAAAATGCCGCCGCAAGTGTTAACTTGTGCAAACAATATATGTAAACAACACAGCTAAGGCCTTTTTACTCTAACACCTGGGCCAGCCTAATGTGCTAGTCCCCAAGCCTCATTCCCAGGGTGGAAAGATGGGATTTTGTGTGGACTGCAGGAGCCTCGATGCAGTCACAAAAACAGATGCACATCCAATTTCAAGAGCTGATTGGGAGGTTGGGGGCAGCCACATATTTAAGTACCTTTGATCTCACATCAGAGTACTGGCAGATAGGTCTAACCCCAGGAGCAAAAGAAAAATCAGCATTTCCCACTCCAAATGGGAACTTCCAGTTGTCTATGATGCTCTTTGGTTTGAAGAATGCCCCTGCCACCTTTCAGAGGTTGGTGAATAAAGTCCTCACTGGATTGGAATTGCAGCTTATCTTGATGCTATTGCTTTCTTTAGCTCCACTTGGCCAGGATCACTGATCCACCTCCAAGAGGTCCTGAAGGCTCAGTAGAGTGCAGGCTTCACTATAAAGACAAGCAAGTGCCAGATAGAGCAGGGCAAGGTTGTATACTTGGACCACCTTGTGGGTGGAAGCCAAGTTCAGCCACTACAAGACAAAATCCAGACCATTCTGGATTGGTAAGCTTCTACCACCTAGACCCAAGTCAGGGCATTTGTTAGCTTAACTGGGTAGTATACGAGGTTTGTGCATGGATATGGGTCCATAGTGACCACCTCACAGGACTGACCTCTAAGATAGTGCCCAAAAAGACTTCTGACACCTTGAAAGAAGCGATGTGCCCATCCCATAAGCTTTAGACTACATCAAGCTGTAAATAGTGCATACAGATGCCTCTTAACATGGGCTAGGAGAGGTCCTATCCCAGACCAATAATGATGGCCATGACCAACCTGTTGCTTTAATAAGCAGGTGGCTTCTCCCCAGAGAGCAGTGTTGAAGTGTCATACAGTGTGAAGCCCTTGCTGTGGTTTCGTCCCTGATAAAGCTGAGACCATACCTGTATGGTTCTCTCTTCCTTGTCCAAACTGACCACAGACCTCTCAGATGGCTCATGCAGATGAAAGGAGAAAATCGCAAATTGTTAAGGTGGTCCACATCCCTACAGGAACTGGACTTTACAGTGGAACACAGACCTAGGACTTACCATGCCAATGCAGGTGGCCTTTCCAGGTAACACTCTCTACGAAAAGGTTAGTCTCATCCTCTTTCATTTGGGGAGTTCATGTACAAAAATGTGCCTCGTTTTGCATGCTTAGCCCCCACTTTTTGCCTGATGTGATTTTGAACTGTAAGTGCACTGGGTTAGGCTAACCACGTTCCCAGTGCCAGGTATCTTTCCCAAACACTGTACCATTATTGGCACCACTTCGCTACCCCTGTAAGTCCATAGTGTGAGAAAGTGCCGTCTTTCTGCATGGTTGCCCCCACTTTTTGCTGCATTGCAGATGTTCTTTGACTGAGTGTGCCCTGGGCTCCTGCTAATCAGGTACCCAGGGCATATGTTCCTTCCCTAAAACTGCATTGAAGCCTAAACCCAATTGGCATCTCTGGCCACATGTCAGCCCCTGGTAAATGGTACGACAGGTACCCAGGGCACTGTGACCAGAGAAGGCCTCTAAGGGCTGCCACACTTATTGTGCCACCCTCAGAGGCCCTGTACCCTGACACTCACACACTGCCTTTGCAGACTGAGTGCCTTGGTGCATAACAAAGTGAAGACTCGACATGGTACACATCCCTGTGTGCCATGCCCATAACCCACTACCCTGGCATACATCAGTCACCCCTCTAGTTAGGTTCCCTATGACAGTGGTGAGGGTACAGGGCACTGTAAGTGCAGTGCTGCCATTAAAGAGTATATGGTACTGGGAGTTTGTCATTACGAACTCCACCGCACCATAATGGCTACACTGAAGACTGGGAAGTTTGGTATCAAACTTCTCAACACATTAAACCCACACTGATGCCAGTGTGGGATTGAATGTAAAATGCACAACAGAGGGCATCTTAGAGATGCCCCCTGAAATTCGACCACTACTAGTGACCTGACTGAGTGGCTGCTTAGGCTGCCACCACCAGACATGTTTCTGGACCCCTGGGTCTGAAACCATGCACATCCTAGGACAAGGTGCCAAGCCTCCTCCCCCAGGATGGGCAGGGTTCATGAAGGAGAAGCTTCAAAGACATGCCGCCTTTGTAAGCCACTCAAGACCAATTACTGATTTCAGCAACTGGTCCCCACTGGTTCCCCCCCCACTTGGGCAGGAGAACTGGCGGGAAAAACAAGTGAGGAAAGGAGGTGTGCCCACCTCTGCCAACTCCACCCTTCTGGTGGGGGAGGCGAGGTGAAGCACAACCTCGAGTCCCCGCCATCTTGAGGATGGGAGACCCAGCCAACCAGGGACAGGTTCCTGCCCCCCTCCCACAGGAGAGTGGCAGAATAGGGGGTGTACCCACCCCAGGGGATGGATCCATTGGTCCCTGCACTTTACCTACTTGTAACGCCCCTAAATGTAGTATTTAGGGGGCACCCTGAACCTTATTCCCTCAGATTAGAAACCACAAGAAAAGACGATGAGAAGAAGGACCAAAGAGCCGTGCAGAGCTAACAAGAGGACGACGCCCACTGACTTGGCCCAGCCCTACAGGCCTCTCCCCTCGAACCTGCTCCTGCGAAATCTCGCCGTGTTCTGCAGCCAGCAACCTCACAAACCCCAGGGGACCTGCCTGACTTCACTTTAAGGACTCTATCTCCAGAGAACACCAGACATGTTTAAACTGCAGCTTCTGGTGCCAGACAGAAACCGCAAAACCAGCACACCTCAGCCCGAGCTCGAGTGAACCAACACCACGAGGAGGTCTCCCTGGCGATCCTGACCCGAAATCCGGTGACCCCTGACCTGCCTCAAGCCTCCAGTCGACGCCTGCAGCCTTAAACCAGAAGACCCCCCCTACAGCGACCAGAGCGGGTAAGAAAACCCGACGCGAAAAGGAACCCCTGCACCCGACGCCCCACGGCCTTGTGTGCCCAAACCAGTGGTGCCTAACCAACCCACAACATCCCAACTTACCTCTCAAAGTGGTGGTCGCACCCAAAAGGTCTTCGTCCCCGAGCCTGCAGCATTTCTTCAAACTGGGGGATCTATACAGAAAACTACATGGCACTCGATATCGAAACAGCACTCTGCACCCGGCCCCCCTGTGCCGCAGAGGGTGCACTTTTGGTGCCTACTCGTTTCCCCCTTTGCCCTGAACTAAACCCTAAGAGCTTTGCTCCCACAGCCGTGTGGCCTGCTAGCCAGCAGCCACCCACCATTGACCCCCCTATCCTCCATAGCATAACATTGGGCCTCAACACTCTGCACCCGGCTGCCCTAGTGCCGCTGAGGGTGCAACAACAGTGCCTCACTGACCCTGGGGGACCCCTGAGTCTAACCTCAGAACCTTAACTTCCACAGTTGTTTACTTACCTGCAAACCGATAACCTGTTTTTCTTCCATAGAATAACATTGACAATTTTCTTTCGAAAAAAACCGACAAAGTGTGGAGTTTTGAAAACTTGAAATATTATTTAAAAATCGTAACTATAACCTAAACACGTTTTCTCAACTGTTTTCAGGAAATGTCCCAGTGCAGAATGTAGGCATCCAGCACTGAGTTAGAAAAAGTATCGTAAAAGTTACTTACTAGCAATTATTGAAAAAACCCATTCATTTGAATGTACTATACCTGCTAAGTGTTGCAATCTGCCTCCTTAACTGTAAACCAAAACCAGTATCATTTCTACTGCAATTTTGAACTGTGTTCACACAGGTAATTTATTACTGCAAAGTATTTTTATGCATACCTGTACCAGGCTTGCTTGGTTCTAGAAATAAAACAACAGTATATTTTTTATACAAAAACAATTGGCCTAGAGTTCAGTTCTTGAGTGAGTGAATTCATTTGCTGACTGAGGGTGTACATCAAATGCTTAACACTGTCCTCTGATACTGCCTTACTGCTCGACCAAGCTACCACTTTAAAGAGTAAGGTTCTATCTAATCTTTAACCTCTGCCTACCTCTGGAGACCCTTGGATTCTATACACACTGTACCTCACTTTGGTGCAGTATATATAGAGCCAGTTTCTTACACATAGTAAATGGCACCCCTGGTACCTATGGCATGGGTACTGAAGGGGGTTCTCTGGGGCTGAAGCACTGGGTTTGCCACCCCAGGGACCCCTCATTAAGGATACGCACTCTGCCACTGCAGGCTGTGTGTCTTGGTGCAGAGAAATCCAAAGAGTTAACATGGCACACAGCCCTCTGTGTCATGCCACCCATACACTGCATAATGTATAGGTAAGTCACCCCTACTGCAGGCCTTTAGCCCTAAGGCAGGGTGCACTATATCCTATGTGAGTGCATATCGGCTTGAGCAGATATGCCCCTACTATGTCCAGTCTATTCTGAGATATTGAAAATGCACAGAGAAGCCATAAGGAGTACATGGGCAGGATACTTAACAAAGAGTTTCCTATCTCCATGATGGCTTCCCCGATTTCTAAGATATTTTGTACCAAACTCCTTGTCTTAATAAATCCTCACTGATGCCAGTATTGGGTTTATTAATAAATTCACTCTGGAGACCCTTTATAGGGTCCCCTGAAAACCTACCAAACACTGGTGTTGTCTCTGACCTGGTTTCCCCAGTCTGCCACCAGCAGGCATGTTTCTGACCACATGAGGTGAGAGCCAGCGCTCTCAGAAGACAGAGACTAAGCTTGCTCTGGGTGGAGGTGCTTCACACCTCCTGCAGAGCAGGATGGCCTTTCTGGATGGGAAGCTTCAAAAATACAACCTGAGAACATCCAGATATTGGAGGAGACTAAGCCCTCTTTCCTTCTCCACTTTTTGGCAGGAGGAAAGGTGGGAAAATTAGATTGGGAGAAGGTTCCCTACTTAGCCTACACCACCCCCTAGGGCAGGGCAGGCGATGTGAATCTCTCTCCTGAAATTCCACCCTCTTGGGATGGTGGAGAAATAACTATTATCAGGGCTAGGGTAGTGCCCCTTCCCACAGGAAGTGGTCATTAGAGGGTGTAGACACCCTAAAGGTAGGTAGCCCATTGGCTACTACCTGTCTCCCCTTGTAATGCCCCTAAATTCAGTATTTAGGTGGCATCCCGAGACCTGAGTATCAGATTCGACGGACAAGAGAAGACCAGGACAAAGAAGACCAGTTGCACGAGAACTGAAGCCCTGATGCGGAAGAAAAAGACGGTAAACCCTTCCTGCTGCCTCAAAGACTTGACAATCGCTGCCTAGGACTCCAACCACCCTGGAGCACCTCCAGCCTACAAGAAATCATCGAGAGGCTCCATTGGAGTGAAGGTATCACTTCCCTGCACACTGCAGGCACCAATCCCGCGAAGTCCAGTTTGTTGACTTGCTGTTCCCCGACAACCTCAATGCAGCATTGAAGCAAGAATACGTGCACCAGCTCCAGAGGGCCAGATCTGTCTCCACATCAAGTTTGGAAACACCCAAACCTACCAGGTCACCAATGCTTGGGATACCAGACCCCAATCGGCAAACACCAAGAAGAACAGGCCACACCGGACTCCCAAAGCACCAGAAGCAAGCATCCGTTGAGGGACGTCAAGACACCTCAGATCCACTTTCTGTGTTGCCCAGTTGTCCCGAGATTGCCTCTCCAAGTTGCCTGCTCCTGACCGCAAGGACTTTAAGACATACAACACCCGGCTGCCTGTTTGTTCTGCACCTGGCCAAATCGGCCCCTGCACTCACCAGCCAGCTGTGCTCCTGTGGTCCCTAAGCCCTTAGGACCTCCTCCCTCCAAAGAGCCCCACTGGACCTACCTGTAAGTCCTACTCTGCAGTGTGTTCTCAAGTGGCCCCATTCATCTTTGCTCACCAGCTTCCAAGCATCTCAGCACTCTGCTCCTGGTTGATCCAGGACGCTCCTGAACTTCTCCTGCTGGAACTTTGGACCTGGTCCTGACATAAACCTAAAACAAGAAGGTGAACTTCTTAAAAATATTGACTGATTTTATATGCATTTTTTGGCTTTTCCCCATTGTTTCCAATGGTGCATAACTGCGCACTAAAGTGATGTATTTTTAGAACTTGGAAAAATCGTAACTCCGAAAGTACTTACTTTAGGACTGTGCTCTTGGTTTTAAAAATTACATAAAAATCAACATTAGTTTTATACATTGGTCTTGTATTTATTCTTGAGTGTGTGTCTCATTTATTTCCTCTATGAGTACAACACATGTTTAGCACTACCCTCTGATATGATAAGCCTAACTGCTCACCCACATTACCACAAAAAGTCCATTAACATTATCTGCCTTTACCTCTGTATACCTTTGGGTGATTCACTGAACTCTGCACAGTGTACCTTATTTTAGCACACTAGATAGAGAGCCACCTTCCTACACACATCATGGACTCTCTGCACAGTGTACTTCATTTTGTACTCTATATAGGGAGCCAGCTTCCTACACATATCATGGACTTGATCCATCTGCCATTTTAATTATAGGATACTTATAATGCAGCAGCATCTAAAAGGCATTAGCACATTTACGAAGAACAATGTAGAGATATATTTAAGTAGTTTACAAATAAAACTGTGGCCAAGTAGAATTGATAATTAAAAGAAACGTTAACGTTGGTTTAAGTTAAAAAAGGAGACACAAATTTAGGAGTTAGGATATTTATGTGAAGCTGGAGGTGATGTGTTTTCTGCGATTTGTGTGTCCTTCACACAATCAAGATGTCTCAAATGTCAGTGTTTGCGGTGCTGTCCTTCACGCCCTGTACACGATTCATATTCACTGCTCAGTGGTGCTGTCTGTCACTCCCTGGAAATGCTCCCTCTGCAACAGTAAGTGGGACTATCTTTTAATTGGTTGACATGCCTGATCTTCCGGTAAAAGTAAATACCATATTTCACACCCTGGAAGTACTCAATCTCCCAGTGTAAGAAGTAGAGCGTGTCACACCCTGAACATGTCCAGTCTCCCAGTGTAAGAAGTATTGTCCTTTATGCCTTGGACATGTCCATGATCCCAGTGTAAGAGTACTGCTGACTTTTACGCCCTTGACATGCCCAACGTCTTACTGCATGTGGTGCTGCCTTTAACCCTTGACATGCTTCATGTTCAGTACATTCTAAGAGGTGATGCTCTTCACACTTAGGGCAACATCCATCTCTAATTGTAAGTGAGGCTGTGTGGAAATCACAGAAATTACCGTTAGCATAAGCTGCAGCCATTTTGTTTGTGGCATCCATTTTTGTTAGCCATGTGTTAGCCATGTGCTTCTTCCGTCTTCACTGTTGCCTGCTTTTCTATTCTGCTTGAGTCATCAACTATAGTTAACTCCTTCAGTACTAAGCCAGAGCAGTGCACATGCTCAGAAAAGCCTGTAGCTGCTCGATCCACCTTTCTTAGACTGTAACTGTCAGGCTATTCGAACTGAAGTAAGCAGTACCTCTCCCCTCCCACTTGTTAACCAAGCAATTTCCATATGCCCATGTTAGTCAATAACTATTCCTGTATATGCCTGTACCTCCTCTTTGAGTCTCCATGCTTACTGAGCGGTATATAGGGTATAAAAGACCCTTGGTTTCTGTATTCTATGGACTACCCCCTACATTGGCCTGAGGGTATTGTATTGACGTAGTCTCACTCATGAGAGAATAATAAACTTGTTATTTGATATTCCAGCTTATGTGCCAATTCCTTCTGCGTTGGTTTAAGAACCAGTGGACAGATAAGGTTGAACCCCTGCACCGGTGGGCCCCTAAAAAGGCTCATTTCCACAGCTGGAGATTTTGGGTTGGAATGTTGCTTTTGGAGCGGGACAAGTCTGGTTTTCATAAAGTCATCTTAATCCGAAGACACATAGTGGGAAAAAGACAAAGGGTTACAATGTGGCCTGAGTGACTGCCAGTTGCTGATGCTTTTGCAGGCTTTCCATCCATCAACCATTTTACTCACTACGATACCCTAATTGTGACAAGTATGAACAGGTCTGTGGTTCATGCTCACTGTGCCACAGGACTCGAGCTGCACCTCATTGAAGAGGCCCAGCTAGGCTGAAACCAGTCTGGGGTTGCCTGTGTTCCTGGGGTGGGGCAGGGGGGCAACCTGGCCCTTCTGGTTGAACTGTTCCTACTAGAGCCCAACAAAGTGTCTTTTGTCTAAGGTGGCCCCTCTTTGAGGTTAAAGAGTGGGTGAAAAACAATGGACTGTAAGAATTCTACCCATCACTTTTGAGTTTTCCTCAGTCATTCACAGTTAGGTAACAGAAAGTGCCAGACCCCACTGAGAATGACCTCTATGGTTTCGGAGTGAAGAGTTTGTAAAACACTTATAGCAGGTGCCACTCTCGTTGCTTCTGTAACACAAGAACAATTCTGCCCACAGTCACAATAGTAGATACCTTCAATTCCAGGATACTACCTAGATTTCTGCCATGACAGCCAGTGTGGTAGGTACACTGAAATATTCTGAGATGCTTTCACTAATGGGCTGTAGCCAATCACATATTTACTTTACTGAAAAACACCCTTCAGCCCATGAGATGAATGTACTTTGATTCCCCTCCCTCTACAGGTCACCATAGCGCAGATTTCTACTGCGCATCATTTGTTAAGGAGTCCCTAGAGGGCTCTGGCGTCTCTTGAGATAGGGCTTTTTCTACATCTTTAGCTTTTTCCTTAGGATTTTTCTGCAATACTACAGAGGGTACTTGTGATCCCATTTTCTTTTGATAATATGGTGTTAAGTTCTTGAATTACACACCCTTCAGTTTTTTAGGTTTCGCCTGACCCAGTGCATGCGCTGGTCTGGCGAGACTTATTGAGAGGGCTCCAAAAAGTGCTACCAGGCCAGCCTAGAGCTATAGTGCATGTGCGCGGGCACGTGCGCCGCGCTTTACCGCGATTACTTTCACTTTCGCTGCCCCGCGGCCGCTTTGATGTTTGATCGTGATCGCGATCAGTTTCACTTTCGCAGCCGCAGGGCCGCTTTGCATAGCCAATAGGTCTCGCTTTTGGGACCTTATAAGTATTTAGTTATGCAACTGTTGCATTGCTAAACACTTATAAGGTCCCAAAGGCGAGACCTATTGGCTATGCCAATGCTTGTTTACATTTGTAGTTCAAAAGTAATATTGTAGTGACATGCAACCAAGACATGTTATGTCTAATGATACAACTATACTGTAGAACTCCAAATCTGCTATTCCCACAAATGGAAAAAGTCCCAAGGTGCACAGTTGTTGAGTTGCTGAACAATATTAAAATGATTCGATAGTCACATAAAAATCTTTTTATGAATCATATGAAGCTGTGAACTTCACCGTGTTTAATCTTTATCACTATTTCTCTTAAATTGTTTTATAGTGCAATGGCCATTTCAGTGTACATGCGTCTATTTATCATAATTGTCAATCCACAAAAGTTCATGGCAACCCCAATACATTTCAGACCTAGTGGTCCTTCATCTGAGGGATACTGGCAGTATGAGTTTTTACACTGTAAATACACAGAAAACCTCAATATTGAACAATGTACAGTGCTAGAATCAAAGGGCAATAATAGGAAGTACAAAAAAGTAACTAATTACATGGTATTAATTGATTTTGTAATTAAAACACCTTGTACTGTTCATTCATGGTATGATCTCATGTACTTTGAATTGAAAGCAGTGCTCATATGCTCTTGCTCATGTTTGCTCAAATTGTCTTTACTCAACAGTCTTTACAATCCTGCAGCTGAATCAAAACTAGGTACCCTGGATTAGTAGCTGAGACACTCAAAAATGACTGCACAAAATACTATAACCTACAACATTCAATTATCTTCATGTGTCATCTGCGGTGCACAAGCTAAACAGGGATCAGCCACCACAATCCTCTATTACAGGGGTCTTCAAACTTTTGGATGCCGAGACCCCCCTGTCAACATTTTGAGGCGTAAGGACCCCTCCTGACAAAAATTTCTAAACCTGTAGGCAGGGCTACTGGAATTATGAGGCAGGTGAGGACCAAATTACGCGACAGGCTTGACTAAATTGTGTGGGAAGAAAATGTAAATGAGGTTATGTGATGCCGCGTATTTTGGGATAGCATCGCTTCATTATTTTGACATTTTTTACACACAGTAGCACTGAGGAAAGATTTCACCCAATCAGTACCCGTTTAAAACCAAAATACAGCAATTATCATCAGAAAGATTTCTAGTCAACCTTTGTGAAGGGCCTTCCACTCTGCAGGAATACGTGCTGCCACAATAGAAGCTCACCTGGCCCTGGCCGGGAGAAGCAGGGGTCCCTTAAAACCCTGGCGGTTTTGTGCAGAGTTAAGCAGTTTACCCATGCAGCTTTCCTCTCACCCCCTCCCTTCCATCCCTCGCACCTCTCCTAACCCCGGATCCCTCTCTCACTTTGCAGGCCATTTTCTGTCACCCCTTTTTACAACTTCTGAACTCTCCCCATTCAACTTCTCACTTCACCTTTAATCACCTCTTGCCATTCTGTCTTTTCACTGCCCTCATCTCTAACTGTCTCTTGCATTTATCTCTGGCCCTGTCACCTCCCGTGCCCTTCAGCACTTTCTCATTCACTTTGTCTCTCCATTCATATTTTTGTCTTTTTGTATCTTACACCTCTCCAGTCCCCCCATTCATCTTTCACACCTCTCCTTTGTTCTAACAGAAGCCCTCACCTTTGGCTCACATTCACTTCTTGCGTGTCCACACTTCTCTTCGGCAATTCACATTTCTCCTCATCCCTTACCTCTTCAATTGAATTCTCTCACTCCCTTGCTGTCCTCTCATCTCTCCTCACCAAGCATACGGGTCGGACCCGTATGCCCCTCTCAGCATGTGCCACTCTGCTTATTGTTCCCTAATTCAAGAAGGCATGAGTTGTCTGTCTCGCTGTTTTGATGCAGGCCGCGCAGTTATGGAACGTGCACCCTCCTTTGCTTCGCTCCACCAAGAATCTATTATCCTTTAGGAAGATATAAAAACCTTTCTCTATGCTCTGTAGGTTACCCCATTTGGCTGGTTCTCCTTCCCCTTCTGTGTGTTTCTCATTTGCCTTCAGGTAGTAGATGGCTATTACCCCCAGGACACCTTTTGGTAACAGTAGCGCACTACAAATATAAATAATAATAATAGGCAGAAGCAGGGAAGTCACTAGCCCAGAACTTCGGAGGGGGGTGCTAACACTCCCATCCAGGGCTGGTCCTAACACTGTTCGCACACCGTGCAACAGTGTTGTTTGATGCCCCACCACCGTTTCTTCCTTCTCCATGAATTCCTTCACTGCCAATCACCAAAAATGCACCTCATCTCTCTGTAGCTGTCAGGTCTGTCAGGTTGTCAGTAGCACACATACATCAAGCACGCCACTAACCTCGCTTCATGACTCCAGCAGAGACGATGGTAGCTGATTAGTACCCCAATTCCCCTGAACATAACCCCCAGCAGAGGACAGAAAATACCCTACTGCATGAGGTCGTGTCTGGGGGAAAAAAGGGATGGGGATAAAATAAAGAAACGGTTGCCAGCAGTAGAGTTTCCTCAGGTCGCGTCTGGGGGGAGCGTTAGCGCCAAGTGGACCAACCCTGCAGAACCGAGAGAGAGAGAGAGAACAATTGTAAGGGCGATCCCCCTACCACATATGTAAATATGCACTCAATACCACTATTACCCACCAATAAAGCTGCAGCAAAACCAAGGCATCATAAGTCTCAATACGCAAGGTAAGTTTATCAAAAAAGGCTCAAAGTACAATAACTCTTGTAGCACGACCAGACTGTCACAATTGTGACAAAAGGAGGGACCTTTCGCCTCTTCTTCGCTATGCCAATCAATTGAGAAGAGACTGTCCCGTTGTCCAACAGTGTCTGTAAAGCCCAGAGAGACACTGTTTGTTAGGTTAAAAACATAACAAAAAAAGAAGGTCAATGGCATTCAACCCAATGGGCTTGTTTACGTGTAGCACACCCAGAGGTTCCCTTTAAATGTTTGACCTCACTCTGGCACTAATGACTCTGGAAGTAGCCGTAAAGTAATTCAAGGCACCCATAACTCATAACAACCACAGGGGTCGCCGTGCTTTGGTAACGCTCACCGGCGTTATCGGTCTGGAATACTGTTGTCCACGGCGGGATATACGTGTAGCGGAAAAAGGCACCTCTGTGTTTTTTTGTCGCTACGCGAGATTTCTTTTGGCAAAATAGGAAAAGGAAAATGAGGGTAACACACTGGTATCTCCCGTGTTACCTGGACCTCTGCTGCTCGACTCTCCGCGCGCCTCTGGAGATTTCGTAGCGTCGCGGGTTCAGCGCTGGAACGGAACTCGGCCCGACTCGGCACGGAATGCGGAAATGCTTCTCGCTGGTATCCGGCGGGGAGCACCATCCGCCATGAAGATCCTCCTACGTTTCGTGTTGTCAAGCACCTTCCGCCTCCGGAGGAAGGGCTTATAAACTGCACGCCAAGTGTTGCGCCCCATGACCTGATGGGAAGTGTAGTTTTTTGCACATTTTCCGGGGTGGAGCCTGAATATGGGCCTGGGGGTAATACGGCGACGAGCTTGTCGTGACCTCATCCAGTGGGTGATCGCTACAGTAGCACCTTTCTGACAAACATTTCATTTTTTTATAGCGCTACTTGAAAAGAACAAGAGTGCACAATGGTCCATTGTTATTTTTAGCAGTTCCTTTATTGGTTATTCATTTGTGGTAAAACATGCTTGTAGCCAACACGTTTCATTTGACTAGAACTTCTTCAGGGTACAGATAGACACATGTATAGACAATGTATTACATATATAATTTCCAATTAAATCTTTCATATACAAATATTAAAATTAATACAGAGATATAATCCAAATCTACCCAACAATTGGACATATCTTCATATCACACAGTACTTTAACTCTGCCATAGCCTGTCCCAAGCCCAGCTGCAAAAGGAAGAGGGGCTAGCTACCCCATCATGTAAAAAAATCCTATCTACAGAAACATCAAAAGACATCCGGCCTTCGGGAGAGAGGAATCTCCTTCATGGAGCGCTATGACACCTTGAGGTGAACACCAGAGATCACTGGAAGACACAAAATCTAACAGCTTTCGACCAAGACCATCACCATCGGGGCATAGAATGTGATGACCATGTACTCGACAGCAAGACAGCCCAAGTGGCAGCAGAGATAAAAAATATAACTTTGCTCTGCTTGGCATCAGCGAGACAAGATGGACACAGTCCAGGCAGAAAAGACTGGCTCCAGCAGGAATGCTGCTGAATTCTGGATACAAAGAGAATGCCCTACACACTCGGGGAGTAGCACTGATGTGAACGCTAGCAGCTAACAGAGCTCTGATTGGATGGGAAGCCCACAGTCTAAGAATCACCATAGCGACCTATTGCACAAATAAAAAGATCAACATGAATTATATCCAGTGCTATGCCCCTACAAATGACAGCAAAGAAGAGGAAAAATAATAGTTTTACAACAGACTCCAGTCCATCCTGAAGAAGTGCATCACCATACTCATTACCAAGATTGGAAGCAACAACACTGGGTCCAAAGAAGTCATGGCCAACTATGGTCTGGTTGACATGTGCGAGAAAGGTGAAAGGCATGCAGATCACTGTGCCCTGAACAGGCAGGTGATAGTAGTGTATTCCCACACAAAAGAATACAGAAGGCAACGTGGGTGTCACTGGACCATTCAACAGAGAATCAGATTGACCATGTCTGCATTACCAAGAAGTTCCTGAGTCCCCTGAAGATATGAGAGCGATGACGGGAGCTGACGTGGCATCAGACCATCACCTTGTCGGTACCAGGCTAAAGCTAAAGCTGAAGAAAGCATGGATGAAACGAACAATCCAAGGCCATCAATAGAATGCCACCCTCTTCAAAGATGCACAGAAATGGAGTGAATACTCCATTTAATAACAAGTTTCAAGTCTTGCAAGATCTAGAGGACGACAGAGACCCAGTGGAAAGGTCAGAGGGAGAAGATCTAAGAAACAATGACATTAACTTGCCATGAGGTACTGGTCCCAAGTAACGCTAGCATAAATTGTACAACATGATAAGTACCGGAGCACACACAGGAAGTCCAAAAATAGAAAAAAGAATCCAAATATAAAGTCCATCCAGTTCTTGACCCTCTTGTCATGAAGTCATTATTATTTCATGTGACTTCCACTTTTTCGGATTGCCTATGTACAGGGACATCGTGAGCCCTCCCCCGCCCCACCCCTTGCTTTAGGGACTACAGCAAGGGGGCTGTATGGGCCTCGATGGGCCTCTTCTCTCTGCAACTCAGCAGACAAAGGCTCAGCTCATAATTAATGTGAAAAGGTGTGTAAGTGAAGGGGTGGGTGGATGGCTGGATAGATTAGTGAAAGGGTGAATGGATGAATGAAAGGGTGAATGGATGAATAATGAGAGAAAGGATGGATGTATGAGTGAGTGGAAGGATGGATGAGAGAAAAGGTAAATAGATGGATGTATAGGTGGAAGGGTAGATGGATGGGCAGTACTTAGTTTGTAAAGTATTAAGTGCCAGGGCTCTGACCAGGAGGCCATTGCAGCTTGCACCACCCATCACCCTTGTCATCGCTGCCAAAACAACTACTAACCATCTCTCTTGCATGTAAATGCGACAGTTCAGAATATTCCAGGTCCCTAAAGCTAAAGGAATGGGTGGTGAGGCAGGTATTAGCAATTTTCATGTATATTGTATTCCTAAACTATTGTTGTTCTGCTCATCTCTAAATTAGATGAGCAGCGCCACCATGTGGTCGACTGTTCTAAGTATGGTGTTGACAATTAGGTGCCGAGCACCGGAAAGCACCGGCTCAAATTAAGCCCTGTGGACGGGTAAAAGGATGGTTGGCTGGATGGATGAGTGAAAGGATGGATGGATGTGTGAAAGGGTGGATGACAGGCGAGTGAATGGGTAGATGGATGCGTGAACAGATGGATGGATTGATGAATTGATATGGTGAATGGATAGATGGATGAGTGAAAGGGTGGATGTAAGGGTGGATGAGTGAGTGAAAGGGAGGGTGGATTGACAGAAGGGTGGATAGATGAGTGAATGACTGAAAGGGTGGATGGATGTGAGAAAGGATGGATGGATGAGTGAAGGAGTGAAAGAGTGGATGGATGAGTGAAGGAGTGAAAGGGTGGATAGATGAGAGAAAGGATGGATGGATGAGTGAAAGGATGGATGAGTGATAGGGTCAATGGATGGATTCATGAATGGATGAGTAGATGGATGGGTGGATGGAAGGATGGATGGCTAAATGAAAGCGGGATGGAGAGAGAAATGGAGGATGGATGGATGGGTGACTGAAAGGGTGAATGGGTGGAAGGATGATTGACTAGGTGGATAAATAAGTAAGTGAAAGGATGGCTGGATGGGTGAAAGGGTTGGTGACTGGATGGATGAGTGAATGGATGGATGAGTAGAAGAGTGGATGGATAAGGTGAAAGGATGAATAGGGGGATGGATGAGTGAAAAGGTTGATGGAGGGATGGATGAGTTGAATGATGGATGGATGGAAGGATAGATGATGGATAGGTTTGCATATGATTGAATATTGATATCAATGGGCCCACAGATGGAAGGACAGAATGAATGGTGAGGGACTGAATGATGGATGAAAGAATGATTACACCTTGTAACCCCCATTATCTTAAGTACATTTCCTATAGATTGACTTTCACATTTATAGGAGTCATTGTCTCTATATAATATGTTTCTGATGTAACGCACTCCGACACCCTGTCCTACTTACTTGGGATGAGTAGCACTATAAATGAAATTAAATACACATGAGAGAGGGTCTATGTGAAGAGGAGAGTCACCATTGGAGGGTGGCAGCAAGGCCGGACTGGCCAGACCAGGCATCGGTCTTTCCTTGGGAGGCTGGAAAGGTGGGGGGAAGGGCAGTTTTGTTACCACAAAAAGACCTGCACATTTGCTAAAAGCTGTGCGCATACTGAAAAACCATGAAGTGCACAATTGTCTCAATCTAATAAAAACTTATTTTCACTTGTACTTAAGTGGTTGTCTATTTACTTACTTATAAACTATTGCGTGACCTCTTCTGATGTGTCTGTAAAACCTACCTTTTGTCCTGAATTTTGACCTCCTGTCCTGAATTTTTACACTCACCGTCCTGAATTTGCACCCACGCCAGTTGGTCACCCTAGGTTGAATAGGTCACACCCTCCGCAAGCCTGCATCAAACACTCCCAGGCCTGACCTTGAACCCTCAAGGGAATAGGAAAAGAGGAAGGCCATGAAACACTTGGCACCAAGGCCTAGAGGCTGACTGCAAGGAGATGGAGTCAGACTGAAAGAAAAGCCCAGAGATGGCTTGAGAGTCCTGGTTGATGGCCTATACCCCAAGACGGGGAGTTGGCATAAGTAAGTACACAGTACTTACTCAGTATAGGAGACCATCGTTTTAACTACAAAATTTTCCAGGGAAAGCAGATAAATATGTCATTCACTGCTAAAACGCATTAACATACATCGGAGCAATCACAAAATATTTTAATAATCTAATTTAATATCCTGAGTTTATTAACCTATTCTCAAACTGCCCAATAAAATAGGTGAGGTCTGCTTCTGTAAAAAGTATTAGGCACTCAACCAAATACATCACACATAATGCTCTGATCTAAATAAAGATTCACATTATTAATGAACCACTGCCACAGTCCAAACTCAACTCAACTGTAACCACCCCTCTGTCCTGACCCTCCCTTAGGAGGGTTCCCCAAATCTGTCCAACCAGCTTACCTGACTGTGCGACTCTAGATATTACGTGGTCAAGATTCTACAAGAGGAAACCACTGATCTTCGACCGTCTGGACTTCGCTGAACTCCGACTGGGCCCACCTCAGTCTCCCTTTCCGTCCCAAGCATCGTCTGTGCCCTTGCACTATACAGGTTCCGTGCAGGACCTGTGGAGCACTAAGGACAACTGAAGAATCTTCCTTGGCGTGAAGGAGTCACTCCCCTGCATTCGCAGGCACCGTAACGCAACTGACCGGTCTGCTGATCCTGAGCTCCTGCGAACTTCAAAGGCTCCAGCAACACAGGAGGTGGTTTCTGACATTCTTTGAGGTGGTTCTACCCTCTCACCGAGTTTGAGGCCAGTATCCATTGTGGGGACCGCATAACCCGTACCCCTGTGCAGCGCATACTTTTGCAAGTGCCTATGCTTGTTGGCAATTCCTGAGCATGTGCATTGGACTTTGTGTAGTCCTGACCCCAAGCAGTATTTCCACCAAAGAACTCCGGCCTCCTCGCACCAAGTGCTCCGTGGGCTGGTACCCCTCCTGGTACTCCTGGTCATTCGGCCTGTGGGACCTCTTGAGGGTCATCTTGATTTCTATTTGGCTTTCCTGGTTGCTCGAGACATGCCCTGATACCCCATTGCTTGGTGAGTCCCCTGGACCTTGCTGGTCCACACCGTAACCTGATTGACCTTTCTGCGTGGGCGTGCTGTTGCCAAGGCTTGTTTGTGCGACCCCACCCGCCCTCCGGACAGTGACCCTTCAGCACACAACATCCTTCGTGGGACATCTCGCATCTGGCTCCTGGCCATCCTGGACATTTCCTGGACCTCGTGGCTGCAGAGTCAAGCATCCCTTCTTTGCACCTGAGGCACCCGACATTGGTGGGCATTCGTCTACCGAGCCCCTGGTCACCCTGAAGTGAGCCAGACTCTGTCTCCTCTGCTTTCAGGTTCCTTCCATCACAAATTCACCCTTAGATTCCAACAGACACTTTCTTCCTTCCTGGCAGCAGCTCTTCTTCGCAGCCCTCCATTGAGAACGGCGGCGGTTTGCAACACCACTCCAGGCCTATGCACCCGGCACCTCTGGGATAGGTAACTCGGGTACTACGGTATCCACGGGTGGGGTAGCTCTCCAACCTTCTAAGTTCCAAAGGGTTTCCTCGAAGTCTACAGAGAAGGGTCCTTAAACTTTCAAATTGTAACCACGACTTCCCCATAGAATTGTACGGTTAGCACACTGCACCCGTCCTCTATGGGGTCCCTTACTACTCACCTTGAGTAGTTCCTTGGGGTCCCAGCGACTCTACATGTTCTAGACACTGTCTTGACTCCAGTCATGGTTCTTATAACAGTATTTTAGTAAATGGTTTACTGTGTATTGTGCTACTTACAACTGTTTCTTTGCTAAAGTAATGTGTGTTTTGTGTTGTACCCCCGTGTAGAGGATATTAGAGTGTTATATAAATAAATACATTTTTTTATAACTCTGTGTGGTTCTCTTTTCATTTAGTCAATACTAAAGGTGATATTCTGTTAAAACAAACTGCTTTACATTCCTTCAAGATTAAGCCTGAAGGCTGCTCTCCACAGCTACCACTAGGATAGCTTTCTAAAGGTTATCTTTGACCTCATACATCATAAGGGTTGTTTGGACTGGTGCATGGTGCCCACTTGAATTAGTGGACAGCATATTCCAGGCCAACTTCTCACCCTTTTCCCCTCAATCAAATAAAGCAAGGCCAGCAGCAGAACTGCTCAACGTCGCAATCTTGTTATGCATAATTTGTAGAATTATTCCATTCAACTCTGTTACCCTTGTTAAGTAAATTACATAAATGTTGAACAATGAGAGCATAGCCCTCAATGAATCTAGAATAATACTCACTAAGCCTTAGAAAAGATCAAAGAGTATACTTATCTTTGGGAGGAACAGCATCCTGAATGGCTTGAACCAAAGAAAATGTGGATTTGATGCCTTCAGTAGTGATGTTATGACCTGGGTAATCAGGTTCCTGTATAAAAAATTTGCATTTATCACTTCTCAGAGTAATCCCCACATACTTGAAAATTTGCAGCATTCTCTCTAAGATCACATTGTGTTTCTCAACATTCTAAGCAAAAAATAAATTATCTTAGAAGGTGTGTACCCCCATATACACCTTCCAGAATAATGTCTATGAATCTCAGACACACACTGGCAAAGATTGCTAGGGCGAAAAGTAGATGGAAAAACCCAAGGACACCAAATGGTGTTATAAAAGTAGTCAAATCCTGGGACTCCCCTGCTAAGGTAATCTAGCGATAGGTTGATCATAAATCAATTAGCGAAAACAATCTGTCTGGACCCCAGTTGCCTAAAAGTTCATGTACCTTAGACAGAGGATGGCAGTCAATGACAATGTTTTTTAACCCCTTTGCCGTGGCAGGAATTCCGCCGCGGCGCTGGGGGGGTTTGGGGGCAGTTGCGGGTCCGCTGTGCTCGTGACGGAACCACTCCGTCACGAGCCACGGTTGAGCTGTGCTCATGACGGAGTGGTTCCGTCACGTCTCCGCCCACTTCGCTAATCGCCCGCACAGGCGGGGAATTAGCGCTGCGTGGGCGGAACGGCCGCCAACGGCCGCAGCATGACGGAACCACTCCGTCATGAGCATAGCGCAACCGTGGCTCATGACAGAGTGGTTCCGTCATGAGCGGGGAAGGGGTTAAGGGTGCGAACATTCACACATAAACAAATCTCCCCCGACTTCTTTCACACAATGACAATAGTGCTTACCCACTCTTCTGTAGTAAAGTCTTAAGGTCGTCCCTCACACTTAATAGGATTGTTCTCACTTTATGAAACATCAGCACCGCATTTGATTTGAGCTTGATTTTACACTCTAAATTTTTGATGGAAACTATGGTGTGACTTCAGGTAATTTCTGCAGAATAGCAGAGGGGGAAGTCATATAAGCAGTATCAATTACAGAAATAAAAGCATCAGTTCCCACAACCGTTTCAGCACCCGGAATGAGCATCAAGCCCATATTGGCCAAATTTTGCCACTCAATCAAATTCCTACCTCTCAAGGCTACATAAAATTTTAGTGACTGTTTGTCTTTCCAGAAATGTTAATAACTCAACAACATATTCTAACAGATCAGTATCTTTCCCCCCAAATGCTTTGGGATATACATCAGGTTCTTTAAGTTGTAAATCCTTCCCCCCAACGTTAATAAGAGCACAAATCAGATAAAATTGACGGGGGCGTGGCTACGTCAGAAACCCTTGGATGCAAAATCCAGCTTCGCCGCCCCCCGCGGATTGCAGCCACAGCCGCGTCAACATTGGGCCTGAGAGAAGACTGAAGCCGGGACATGCTGTGGTGAAGGAGGGGGTGTGGCAGCGACCCGACGCCTGCCTTCGTCAAACGGCTTCCAGGGCGCCCGGTGCTGGTAGCGCCTGAAGAACTGAGGGAAGGATGATGCCATCGGCTGTGTGCGGAACCATCGGCCCTCCCCAAAACCGGGGACATCCGGTCTCTGGCAGGTGGTGAGATCGGCGGATGGCGGGGAGCACCAAGCCCGTAGATACCCCAGAGGGGGCCCACACACCACTGTGAGGCACAGGGCCACTACGCCCCTTTCCCTGGCCAACCAACGGCGGTGAGTGCAGCAACCACGCTGGGACAGAGCTATTATGGACCCTGTATCACGGGCACAGCAGTGGGAGCAGTAGAGCCGGGCAGTGACCCTGACGGAGGAGAACTTAAAAGCCTGGGGACCTGTCCTAGGAACGCCCTGAGAGTCCTTTACCCCTGTGACTGAGGTTAGCTGGGCCTCTGTAGTCGCGACGCGACTGAGCACCAGTATCTTTATATTCTTGGGCCCTGTGCATAGCGCAGTAATCGCAAGTCAGGCCGGCGAACTGGGAGTGGAGCCTGAGTGTCTGCTGCGACATAGGGATCAGCCCAATTGTTGGTAGCTTCAACAGCGCAGGAGATGGCAGAGATTCACCTAACAGCTCCCTGGCCCAGAACTGAATGATCTTTTGGGATTTGAGGGGACATACTCCTGATACCTATTCTGCCCACTACTGCCTTGTACCCCAAGCCCAAGGAAACGACCTATCGACTCCGCTGTTCTGCTGGGCCGCTAGTAGGGCTTGGAGACCTGGAGAATCGTGACGACCTCAGCGGGTGCAGTGGAGGTGACTCATTCGTGGGGCACGGTCAGGATCCCCTCAGCGATGATGAGGGTGCCCATGACTCATTGCATCGTGCCATTTGACCCCTGAGGCAGGTGCTCTGGTCCTGTGATTCCACCGGCAGGGACAGGTGACGTAGTGTACGAACAAGACAGAGATAACGTTATTGCAGCCATGTCGTGCCCCAAGGGCTCAAAAGTGACCCAGCAAACGAGACTGGACAAATTCACCCTACCAAAGCCCGCGCTCTCTGAGTCTCACCCTAAGGGCAACGTGGCAGCAGGGCCTGAGACTGAACACCCTGAACTGACCTTACAGGATGTAATGGAGGCTATTTCAGGAGTCCGTGCATCTCTTGAACAGGGAATGGACACAATCTCAACTGATGTAACTCTTATCAGGGGAGACATGTCGAAAATCAGCAAGACAGTAAAACAAATGGAGATTGTCACCTCCAGTCTCCTGGGAGATACCTCGCAATTGCAGCAAAACGTCAAGGAACTCCAAGATTTTTGGAAATACGGCGAAGATAAACTCGACGACTATGAAGGTCGCTCCAGGAGAAACAACATCTGCATTATTGGGGTGCCCGAGAAGGCGGAGGGGCCAGCGCCGGACCTCTTTGTAGAGGACCTTGTCCTTAACCACTTACAACCCAAGGACCTCTCCAAACTCTTTGTGGTGGAAAGGGCGCATAGAGTACCTGGTGGACGACCGCGACCTGGTGCGCCTCCACGCCCCATACTGGCCAGATTGGCCAACTTTAGAGATAGGGACGACATACTACAAACTGCTAGGGTGGCTCCACCTCTTCGCTATCAGAATGCAGAGGTTTCCCTTTTTCCAGACTTCACCCTGCGAGTACAAAAACAGTTACGGGACAAAGGGGTGAAGTATGCCATGCTATTCCCCGCCAGGCTAAGAGTGGAGGCAGAGGGTAAGGCATGGTTTTTTGAACGTCCTGAGGAGGCTGCTGATTGGCTGGAGGGCTGGAGAGGTGCGAAAGAACACAATGCCAGATGAGTGACGTCCAAGACTAAGTTTCTCACCCGTTAGGTCCTGGGGTGTGGGAAACTCTTGATTGGCCTACCAAGACTAACTGTGTGCACGCCACGGATTGGCGGCGTGTGGGAAGGATGTTTTTCTCATATCTGTACTATACCGCGGCACATTCTATCCGTTTGAGTCCTATTTCTGACGTGCATCCCTACACCGGGAGAGAATAGATAATTGACCATGATGGGGGTCGAGGTGGCGGAGCTTTCACCCCCACAGTTTACTTCTTTTAGTTAAATATTCGGGCAACAGGCACTCTGCATAGTTTTTTGATGGGCAGTTCGAGGCCCAGAGTGCAGGGGAGCAGGGAGGGGGGAGTTGAGTTTGGGGGGTGTTGTTATTTTTTCGAAGTTCAGAGATGAAGGCATTGTTTTTCCGTAGGCAGGGGGAGGAATTAATAGTCCACAGGTATGCAGATAACCACGCACTGGGATAAAAGCCTTAGGCTGCTGAGCTGGAATGTCAACGGTCTGGGGGATAAAGTGAAGCATTGTATTGTCTTACATCACATTAAAAGGCATTCCCCGGACATAGTGTTCCTCCAGGAGTCTCATATTGTAGGTAACTCCTGTCGGGCCATGAACAGGTGGGGGTACAGACTGATGGCGCACTCGGGCTTCACTTCGGGTTCCAGGGGGGTGGGCATTATGCTCAAAAAGTCCTTTTCACTCTTGACGCAGCACACTTGGACGGATGAACTGGGCAGATATGCAGCTAAGTCCGGGCAGTGGGAGGGCAGAACATTAACACTAATGACAGTTTACGTCCCTCCAGGCATACATGGCCGTACCTACAAGGACTTGGGGGGCCATAATTATGTCGTTCTCAGAGGGTCAGCTCACTAGGCCTACCAGACACTCAGTACAAGTCTGGATGGCAGGGAACAAAAGTCTGGGGTGCGACCAGAGGCTCACGTGGGCCACTCCTTTGTGGGATGCTGAGCAACTGAGAACTCTGCGGGAATCGAAAGGGTTTGACAAGTGGGATCTGATCGGGATCTCAAAGATCGGAGATCTGTGGCAGAAGGGGCAGATGGTATCATTTGTCACCCTGAAAAAAGAATATGAATTAGCCGATTCAGAATATTTCCGGTATTTACAGGTGCGACATTCACTAATATAGAATTTGCCCAAGGGGGAATCTCTCCCAGAGTCTTCGCCGCTGGAAGACAGGTTGCTGGATGGTTACATGCCCACAAAAGCGATCTCCCTCACATACAGGAAACTAATAAACAACACTTCCGATCCTCTCGTTTTGACCAGGCGGCGGAGGGAGAGAGACAGATTAGAACTTGACGACGAGGAGTGGCAGGAGGCAGTAGCATCCCCGAGAGAAGTCGCAATTTCCTCCAGACTCCGCCTGGTTCAGTTGAAGATTTTACATAGGTTCTATGTGTCGGGGTCCAGGCTCGTTAGCATGGGGAAAGAGTCTGACGGGTTGTGCAAGAGGCAATGTGGGCAGGAAGGTACATTCATGCACATAATATGGGACTGTGCAGCTATTCAGACTTACTGGAAGGGGATACACAAGTGCATAAATGAAGTGCTCGAAGTGAGACTCAGACCTGAAGCCAAACAATGTCTATTAAATGTCTGGGAGCCTACTGGTTTAAATAGCAAAGGGAAGACTTGGGTCACATTGGGCCTTATGGTGGCTAAGAGAAACATCGCCCGGCTATGGGGTCCTGGAGTGTTGCCTACATTGACTACCTGGAGGGCAGACATGGATTGGTGCATGCTCTGAGAAAAGACAGTGTATGTTGCATGGGGATGTCCCAAAAAGTGGTCCGCAATTTGGGACAAATGGAATGTATACAGAAGGAACATTTGTGTCCCATCTACTGTCCCTACCCTCGAAGAACCTCTAACGCCTTGAGTTCCCACATCCCTGTCATACTGCTGTGGTTCATCGAAGGAATGATGTCTAAGTACAACTGCTATATAGTTCCTCCTTCTGGATTCAGAAATGCAATTTTTTCTCTGTTTAATAAAAAGATTTAATAATAACAAAATGGTTATTGACGCACCAGAATCAGCTATCAAGTGAACAGGAAACTTACCAATGGTGAGTACACATAAGGATCCTTTGACTTTACCATTCACAACAATCTTATCCTTAAGAACTTCTTTTGACAAAGTCTTCCTTGCATTTAAACTCACAAAGGCAGGCCAGACAAAATCTAATCCCTACCATGCTCTTTCTCGGGCAAATCCCTGAAAATCTGGAATTCACTCCGAGTATATATCAGAATGAACCTCTCCTTAGTGAGCTTCAAAAAGACAATTAAAAGATTTTCTCCTCAATCATCTCCTTAACCCTTTGGGCTCTAACACCTAGCACACAATGTGTTGTTCTCTCTAGGAACTATTCTAATTCGATTTCTTCGGGTTTTTATTCTGTTATCAATGTTTTCTAACAATTCCATGACAATGTATGTAAAGCACTCTGATACCCACGGGTCCTGCCAGCGCTATATAAAACTCTTTGAATAAAATAACACAGATCATCAGTACATTCACCAATTTCAATATCCACACTGGTAACTTTGAGTGCAGCTTTACCCCCTGCAGACATCTTGATAGCGGGCAATCTTCTTACGCTTATTTCATTTGTCTACTGCAGGGCAATTCATATTATTCCCTAAAGGGGATTTTGATCCACACTTGTAACATATATTTTGTCCTTTCATAAGCATATTCATGTCAAACGTATCTTTCACTGATAATGCATTAACAGGTGCTCTTCAGAATATAAATGCACATTAACATGAGAACTAGGGGAATATTCCAAAGCCATGAATTTGCTGGAAATTATAGATCATTTAATGGCCATGCAACGTCAACTACTACTGCAAGAGTAAGGTATATACATGTGAGAGGTCCTATACATGTGAGAGGAACAGTGGTTCATTGCACTATCCTTAGTCGCTTGGACTATTGTAATGCCCTGCTGCTTGAGTCCCCAGGTTACTTGATTCGGCGACTTCAACATATCCAGGCAGCTGCCGCAAAGCTTGCCCTTCTGAGACCGCATTTTACCTCTAGCACTAAGGCTTTGTCCGAGCTTCACTGGCTGCCGGTGCAACAGAGAATTTTGTTCAAATCTTTGTGCGTCGTTTTTAAAGCTCTTCATGGCCTTGGCCCCAAACCGCTGCAAAATCTATTTAGCTGGTATGTTCCCACGCGCAGTTTGCGCTCTTCATCAGCTAGGCTAGCCAAGATTCCTAAGACGAAGAGATCCACCTTGGGAGGTCGCGCCTTCAGCACTGCGGCTGCGCGTTTGTGGAACAGTCTTCCTTTGGAGCTGCGACAGGTCCAGGAATTGACACTATTCCGTAGGCAGCTCAAGACCTGGCTATTCCCTAGAGTATAACCCCCTAGCCTCTTCTTCTTCACTATGTCACTAGCGCCAGGATGCCCGTAGGGTTGCAGTGTGCTCTATAAATGCTTATACATACATACGTATCTGCAGCTCAACAAACGCTCTTTGAGCAATATGCAAATTGTCCCTAATTGAAGGGACAACTACATCTCCAAAGTTGCAGGTGGAAGCCAAGAATCTAAGACCACAAATAAACTCCTCAATGGTTTTATCCATAGACTACCTACATTTAAATAGACTGAACCTTGCCAGAAGCACGCAAGGCTGTTCCAGAAATTTAGTTCAAAACATGTCATTGCTACAGTATATTTGTTCCAACCATCACCTTCTCCTCCTGGAGTCTGCAGTACAAGCAAATTATCAAAACCTTGTTGCCTCAAGTGGCTAAATAATTAGACTGCCTTTTTTGCGGGTTCAAATTTAGTGTCATCAATGGCCACTAAATAATGTTTAAAAGTGCAAAGCCATTGTTTCCATGGAAACAGGAGGTTTACTTGGGTTCGCTAGAAATTGTGCAATCTGGACAGGGTGTTGAGTAATGGTAATTGTGGTATTAAAAATCAAATGCTAATTGTGAAGCCACAAAGCGTAAATACTGTGTAACTCACAATATCAAAATAGTACCTGTAGTATCTGAAGATAAAAATACAAGCTGCGTGCTGGAGATCTGTACCCCAGCAAGAAAATCTGCTTAAAATTACATATGCCGAAAACCAAATTGTGAGTCGCTATGACAAACAGCAAGTTACTTTTTTTAATTTTTTTATTAAATAAGTCTTTATTCAAATTTTCCTTAATGCATCACAAGCAGAAAAAACAAATATATATACATTCCAATTTATGAGGAATTCCACCTCCCACCCACCACCCCCGGTGCTGATCCATTACTTAGAAAAGGAGAAATTAATTTCATCAGAGATTACATCAACAGAAAAACATACATCTTAAACTTTACCTAAGACATTTGCAAATTAGCCCAACGTTCATAGCTGTCCCCAAAAGAAACGTAAAAGGAGAGTTTTTACCCAACCCCGATGTATCTCAAAATCAGTGTAAGAGGCCAGTCATTAGGGGAGCCCAAATTGCTAACCCTTTAGCTTTCGCCTTGCGACCTCTTCTAGAATAAACTGCCCTTTCCAGCCTTTACACAGCTAGAAATCTTCCTACCCACTGTTGACACGTTGGGGGAACAGGATCAAGCCACTGAGTGGCCAGACAAAGTCTAAAAGCCGTCATGGCAATATACAGAAAAGTCTGTATCTGACTTGAAAATAAAGGACATCCAACCCGAGTACAATTAATTGTGGTGATAAATCAATTTCTTTACTCAACATGGTTCCCAAAGTACTGCTAACATCCTATTTCAGAGTGTCTAAAACGGGACAGGAGGCGAACATATGAACACTATTGGCAGCTTGATAACCGCATCGAGGGCAAGATGATCCTACCTCCCTGCCCCATTTGGCAATCTTAGCCGGTGTGATGTAGAGATTAAACTATGTTTTAAAACACTGAAGTTGAAGATTAGCCACAATGAATGATGTCTGGGCCAAGTACAATGAGTCTTCAACTTCCCCCAATCCAACCTGTAAAAGTTCTTGCCATTGATCAGAGTGTTTAGTCAAATCATCGGGTATCAACTCATTCAAAATTTTGTATATCCCACCTAGTGAGGTTGAGCCTCTAAGTAATACCTCGATCAAACTTACCCTAGAAAAACCACAGGTACCTCCAGTTTTCCTAACTAAAAAATCTCTTATCTGGAGATATTTAAAAAACTGCTGATTATCCAGCTCGAATCTATCCCTAATGATATCAAACAGTAATACCCCTGTCTCATCTGTGACATCGCCTACCATCCTCACACCCTTGTCGTACCACTACCTCATGTGCCCATCATTAAAGACATTTGGGAGGGAGTTATTCCTATATACTGGGGTATAGGCATTAACACGACCAAGGCCTAATTGTTTCCGGACCGAAGTCCAAACCTTAAACGCATAGATTAGGGCTTTAAACTTTACCCTTTTATAATATATTTTAAATTCTGTGTGGCACAAAAGACACCCCCTAGAAGTTGAGGGACCTATCTGTGTCGTATCCACCTTCTCGTTAAGTAATATCTCTATTTTATGTAAAACGGAGGCCCAATGATAAAGCTGAAGATTGGGTACTGCCCACCCACCTCTGTCTCTTGACAACATTAAGAATTTAAGCGCTCTCCGAGGGCGGCAATTAGCCCAAATGAACCGGGAGAACATCTGATTCATAACATTAAACCATGTGCTACAGATAGTCAAGGGAATAGCCCTGAAAAAATATAAAATCTTTGGTAGAAAAAGCATTTTGATGACATTACATCTCCCCATCATCGTAAGTTTGAGGTTCTCAAGTCAGTTGAATTCGATACATCTGCCGTAACTTCCACTCCCAGATTACTGATTTCTGTACCACTCGCGGATCACTCAGCTGGAGCCCTTTGCCAACCAGAACTTGAGTCTTATTTTGATTAAGACGGTAGCTAGAAAGCTTCCCAAAAGTGTCAGCTTCATTTTCAATCTCTTCTAATGCATCCATGGGATTCGAGGTGATAATCGCGAGATCATCGGCATATGCCAGTATCTTAGTGCTCCCCCCATTGCTCTGCACTCATAAAATCTGGTTATTACACTCAATCCTCCTAACTAGCGGATCAATTTATAGTGCAAACAATAAGGGGGAGCACGGACATCCCTGTCGGGTCCCCCTGCTGATCAAAACAGGATCGGCCATCTCTACCATTATTGATATTCTCGCCACTGGGTTATTATAAATAATTTCAACAGCCGTAATGAAGCTTTCCCCCAGCCCTCTGCTCTTTAAAGTTGCCCACAAAAAGGAACATGAGACCCTATCAAAGGTTTTCTCCGCATCAAGCAGGATAAGCCCGATAGGGTCCCCGGTGATACCTGCCGCATCAAAAAGAGCAATAACCTGCATCAAAAAGAGCAATATGGTCTATTGTACTGCGTCCAGGGACAAACCCAGGCTGAGTTGTGGAAACCAATTTTTTAATAACAGTCGCCAATCGTTTAGCCAAAATCTTGGCGTATACCCTGACGCCGCTATTTATTAAAGTGATAGGCGAATCAGACCCCATCTCTCTAACCGACTTATCTTTCTTGGGAAAACGGCTATATTAACTGTCCCCCAGGAATCAGGAGCTCCTCGTCCCGCCTGAGCTTCCAAAAACACATCTTTTATTAGCTCCTGTATGGAGGGAGCAAAGGTTTTATAGAATTCCCCGGGACTGGAGTCTGTTCCTACCGCCTTCCCGTTTACCGGAGAGCTAATTGCGCCTTGAATTTCATCCACTGTAATAGGTACTTCTAACGCCTCACTCTCCTCTATTGATAATTTCTCACATGGAATCCCAGCTAAGTAGTTCTGAATTGCTTCCTCCTCATTGCTTATATCTTCCATATAAAGTTTCTGATAAAAGAGTTGAAAGGCGGCCCGTATTTCTGAAGGCTCAGTAACTAACCCCACCCCAGGATCCTCAACTTCAAGTATTCCCCCTTGCGTTATCCGCTGTCTAGTTTGGACCACTAGCAGGTGCCCCAGTCTCTGATTACATTCATAGATTTTGGACCGCCAAGCACAATATTTCCCCGCTGCCTTATTTGCCAACAAATCCAGAATTGTAGATTTTACCAAAGCCACCTTGATTTGTGCCTGCTCCACTTCCCCATTATTTATAAGTGTCTGTACCAATTGGGTTTCTGCTTCACTTAGTTTCCTGTATTGTCCCTGAAGATATCCCTTTCCCTTCGCCTGCGAAGCCCAGCCATATCTTAATGTTTCTCCTCTTATCCCGGCTTTAAATGCATCCCATATTATCCCTAACCGCACGCTTCCCCTAATCTCCTTTATAAATCTAGGAATCCACTCCCTCATATGCTGAATGTAATCTTCCTCATAAAGAAGCTCTCTGTTGAAGGTCCAACGAGATATAGGGGGCTTAAGTGTGTGTAGTGAAATTTCTAGTACTAACGGGTTGTGATCGGACATCATCCGGGGGAATTTTACACTGCTGCATCTTGTCAGCACCTCCTGAGACACAAAAAAATAATCTAACCTAGCATGAGTTTGATGTGGGGCAGAAAACAATGTATATCCCGCATCTTGAGAATCCAATGTGGCCCAAGCATCAGTAAGTCCATGTGTCTTACATAAGTTAATTAACGCCTTGAAAACTTTAGGCTTATCGCCATCATATGACTGTTCACCAAGCTTAATATTCTCGGTATTTAAATTTATATTAAAATCCCCACATACAATCAAGGGCAGTGGCCACCCAACCAGCTCCATATTCAACCAGTTAAACAAGGCAGGGTCGTCAAATACTGAACCGTACACAGAGCATACTGTGAAAGAATAGTTATCGGCACAGCATTGAGTAACAACCCATCTGCCAAATTGGTCCGATTTGGAGCGTGGGAACCTAACTATCTTTTAACGAGCCATAACCGCAACCCCTCTTGTACGTGTTCCTTGAGTTGTGGCAGAGATCAATTGATATCCTGCTAGTTCAGCTATCCTTTGTCTGCCGGCCTCAATATGCGTCCCTTGGATACAAATTATATCCGCCTTTAAATATTGAATATCCTCGTTGATCCTGTGTTTTTTGAGGGGATTGTTCAGGCCACATATATTAACTGAGGCAATCCTCAATTTACCCAGCACCATGTGAAGTACATAGCAAACCCAGTCTGTTCCTGTTCCTACTTCCTAATGATGCTAACTAATCAGATTCAACCTGCTGGATCAACTCCCCCCCCTTTGCCCCCTAACCCTCTCCACCCAAGACCCCCCCTCAACTCTCCTCCCTTGCCCCTATCCCTAGGCAGAAAAGGTACGAAGACCCTTGTGATGCGTCCTGCATAAAGCTGCTCCCCGCCACCACTCGCCCAGCTCCTCCCAAAGAAAACAGCCACAAAAACAAAAAAACAAGTTATTAAAGATTAACCCGCTTAGTCATCCAGATTCATCTTGATTAACCCTCAATTACTCCTGATCACCCCTCAGGTTCCTAGTCTCTGAAATTTCCCGTAAGAAGTCTTGAGCCTGTATCTCAGAAGAAAATACTCTAGTGGTCCCCCTGCATATGATTTTAAGTATAGCCGGGCTAAGTAAATAGGCCTCACACCCTATCTTTTGAAAAGGCATGATTAGCTGATGGAGCCTCCACCTTCTTTCCATCGTAATGTGGCAGAAATCCGGCCTGACAAAGAAGGTGTGGCCCTCGGCCGAGCGTCGCGATTCTGGTCGGGCCTTATCAAACAAGGCTTGGCGCAGGAAGAAATTCCGTCAAAAAATCAGTATGGCTCTGGACTTTTCACTCATACCATTCTGCCCCTGAGGATAAGCGGGAAACGATGCACGTGCTGCAACTCTGTATCCCAGTCCCAATGTGCTAGTTCGGGGAAACCACCCTTGAGCAAGCGCAACACAAATCCTCTAATTTCATCTCCTTCTGCATTTTCTGGAATACCAAGAAGTCTTAAATTGTTGCGACGTTGGTGGTTTTCAAAGTTTTCTAATTTCTACATCACGTCCATCATACGCGATTCATTTTCCGGAGCTTGCCGAGCAGAGCTCTCAGTTCCAGCCTCTAGTGCTACCACTCGCTCTTCAAGCGCCGTACTTCTCTCCGCAATCTCAGTACATGATCTATTCACTTTCCTGATAGCGCCTTGAAGCTTCTTCGTTGCAAGATGGGCCTATTTGTGCTCCTGTCTAGCTTCCCCCTGCATCTGTTTGAGGGTCGACTATATCAGACTCATTGAGGGGGAGGATTCCACCTCAGTCTTGGGCTCATCGGGCCGGTTCTTTACCCCTTCTGCGATGTCATCTCCGTCTTGTCCCCTATCCTCGGTAAGAAAATGAGTAGTTGAGTAGTCCCATTTTAATTGGCTTGAGCGGCTATAGTCTGAGTCTGATTGTCTAGCCTCTAGCTCTTTTCTGCCTTTAATTCTTTTTCTTCTTTTAGATTGGGAGGACAAATGCTTTTGAGTACTAGGGTTTGAAAAAACGCAATCTGATTCCGTATCTGAGTTATCCAGTTCTGATATTTCCCCTTCACTGGGATTGGACAACTCAGAATCTTCGTTAAGTAAAAATAATTTTCCCCCACATTCCGGGGTTCCCCCAGCCTTGCCCAGAATACCCATAGACTTAGGATCCTTTACTAAACTGCCATCCACAGCCTTCTCTACACTAAAATGTTTGTCTTTCATGAAGTTTTCAGGTCCCTCTGCACCACCCTGCACAAGATCGCAAACACCAAAAGCAGCCAGTCTGGTACTCACATTGTCCACCGGAGGGTCGATCCTCCCCTCAGCCAGCACTGTCAAAATCTCGCCATCAATTGTTGGAGTTTCCGCTTTCTCCTCCAATTTCCCTCGACTGGCAAACATCCCAAGAATCACCCGCTGTTGTTTGGCAGGACTCGCCTCTTCACCGAGACGCTGATCACTGCCTTTAGTTTTCCCTGCCTCCGCCTCCTTACTTCTTGCTGCGGGAGTAGCGTCTCCGGCTTTCCTCCCGATCGGGTTTTTCCACGGAGTGGGAGAACCCCTCGGTAAAACTGAACTCCCACAGGCAAAGGTTCCTCGTTGCCAAATGTGGAAGTAAGGCTGAGGCAGAAGAGCAGGTTTGAATACGCATTTATTCTGTCAAAGTTGGAGCCCATGTCCAAGTAATCTCTGCTGCAACTGACTCCAACAGTCTTGGCATCAGAACCCCTTGAAGCTCCAACACAGAAGATGGAACCTTCATACATAAACAGATAAGTATTCATACACTAACAATGCAAGGGAGCTTGCTTAAATATAAACAGAATACTATTGGAACAATGATGCAACAGTTTTTCAATGCAGTGCTTACTGTAACCATATTGTCACAAACACCTTGAATAGGTCTTTGAATTTATTTTCTTCATATGCTTCCTTCTTCTCAGTAATTGAAGTAGGCGGGATCGGAGGGGCATGATGTGCCCATACTTTTTTAATTTAAGGAAACTGTTCCCCTACTTTCTGTGAAAAGATAACCGTCCCGGGGTGGGGAATTCCAAGAGGTGAAATGCTTCAGCTGCAGTGTAAGGCAAGGAGTCTCCTCTGCTGTGAAACCGAAGGCGAGCAGACAGCTATAAAAGCCTTCTTGACAGGGTGCCTGCTTACCTGAAAGAAATGTAAACGTGCATAACAGGTCAATCTGCAAATGTAAAGGGAGCGCGGAAGGCAGTATTGGCTTTAATTAATGGAATCACTTGACGCTTCCTAATGACAGAACATTCAGCTATATTGCACTCTTTGCAGGCTGATCTTCTTGCATCTAAATACTTATTGACACGTGATAACCACACAAACCGCGTAATAAGAATAGTGCCTGGCGCAGTGGGTTTCACGTACTTAACATTTAATGAGGGAGACACAGTCCCTATTGCTTACAAGTCACACTTCTACACTTCGGCTGAAATGCACTTTTCCACCGTCGAGAAAGTATTGACTGCTGTACAGATGGCGATTCTGAAAGAGATGTCGCAGGGAAAACGCATGTTGGTTGTCACAGTGACAGTGACGAAGGCCAGTGTACCTAATTCTAAAGCTTTGCATCCACGTTGGATACAATGGGCCACTTCTTTGACATCTCCGGATGTCACATTTATCTGTGATTCCTCTTTGTAAACTCAGGAGTAGTTGCAGTATGAATTTGTTCATCCAGCTCCTCAGTCAATGCGCCCACTTGAGGATTACAATTGTATCATTTACACTGACCGGCGACGGAATCTAAGCATGCTTATTAAGCGGCCTGCGCAATAGTGGCTGGTACCATAGTGAATGGAGAATCCAAGTCAGATGTCGTGCACACGCAGACATTAGGAGACTGTACCGCCCAGTTGGCAGAGCTATGTGCTCTGGTGCTTGCACTAGAGTTTGCTGTTCCCCATGTGACTACTCTTATTGTAAGTGACTCTTACTACTGCAGCCGCGGTGCGTCCATTGGGGCGTAGGGGCGTAGCCCCACCAGCCGCGGCTGCCGTAAAATAAATGTACGTGCTATTAAAATAAATGTACGTGCTTAGCACGATATGTATCCGGCGCCGCCGGGCAGCACCCGACTGAATCGGGAGTGCGCAGGGGGGGCGGTAGTTGGTTTCCCGCATGTATGCTTCGGGCAGCAACTTGCCCGAGCATGCGCATTAAAGTCGGCCCCATTAGCTAGTAGGGGGGGGGGTGCAGGTTATGCTGGCGGCAGCCCCTGGCAGCAAAAGGGCGACAGGGCGAGCAGTTAGTGTGCCCTCCAAGCCAATCCTGGCGCTGCATGCAGCGCCAGGATTGGCCGGTCACCGCACAGCACAGCAGGGGCAATCCATATTGGATGCCGAGCGTGGGTGGTTTCAGCCGCCCTGCACAATGGCCAATCACTGTCTCTGACTTAATGTAGTCATGCAGTGATTGGCCATTTGCGGCGCGCGGCGCTGTTGGGATCCGGTTCAGCCTGGTTAGGTAACGGTTCACTCGCCTGAGTCGCCTCGTGGACCTCGTGGGATGATTGAAGTCCTTCGATTCTGGCATGCAGTACAACCCGAAGACTGAGGTAAGTAAGTCACTGCATACTCCATTACTGCATGCCTCGTAGAGCCGCTATAGGCTCGACCTAAAAACTATGAAGTGCACGTTTGCACGATTGTCTCAACCTAATATATTAGACATCCGTTTTCCCATTCCTGGACTTCGCTTTACATATGCGGTCCTAATGGCCCAATTAAAATGGACCAAGACTACAACTCCCAGAGTGCCCTATTATATAGAAGAAGAAAAAAAAAAACAGAGCTAAAAAAGTTATTTACCGGTAACACGAAGTCACCCTAACGCAGCAGCAGTCTTACGGGAAAGGCAGCAGAAAACCGCGCTCCAAGTCTCACCCCAAGACGTCACGCTACGCTAGCAGATCATATCACCAATGCATTCAGCCCCTCGCGTAGATATCGCCGGTGCGAGATAGCAATACCCCTGCTCCACGACCTACCATAAAGCAGCATAATCCGAGGCAGCTGCAATAAAAGTCTCACCCAAAGCCGCGTAGAAGGCCATAGAACTACATCGGATACTCTGGTATCATACGCTGTCCCAGGTCTCAGCCAAGACATCCGCAGCCTCACCGCAACCTAACCACTGTCCCAGGTAAGCCCAGGGCGGATGAACCCAGCTGCAGGACGCCCTGCGGGCAGCATCTGCTCAGCGTGCGCATATAAACTAATTTTGACTTACACTTATGTTGGCTGTCTATTTACTAACTTATCTACTATTGCACGACCTCCTCTGATGTTACTGTAAAACGAACCGTTTGTCCCGAATTTTGACCTAATGTCCTGAATTTTTACTCTCACAATCCTGAATTTGCACCCATGCCAGTTGTTTACCCTAATTTACGTGGATGCCTTTTTTCTGCGATTACAGTGGAATTTAACATTGACTCTGTGTGGCTCGGATCCATCCATAGCAGTCCAGAGTTGTTTGTTTGTATCAGGTCAGCTGTGTGGGAGGTGGGCCGGCTGAATCAAGTATGCTTCTTTAGTGAGTCACACAATTAAAAATCCATTGCGGTGTTCAGAAATGTAGTGAAAATAAGGTAAAAATTAATCTTAAAGAGTGAATAAAATAGCATTCATTTTTGTTTAATAATCTCAGATTGTACCCTGGGCGTAGTCTGCAGACAGTTTAAAGTTTTTGAAAAAGTTAGAAAACGGTGTGTATTTAAAATGACATATCAGATGGTATTTTCAGTTACTTATTTATACAATCGAAATAATTCACTAAATCGTAGCAAAATACCATTTCAATCTGTTTTTCACGCAAGTGTATTTTATAAACGTGCATTACTGCAAAGGTTTTGTTGTTTCAGACTGCTGTACAGAATGCTAGTGGTTGAAGAAAAACTCAAAATAATAGCTCTTTCATTTTTTTGCCTACCACAATTCTCGCACCCATCACAAATATTTAAAAGGATAGGGATGAGCCGGGATTGAGACAAAAGGCCGGTTCCCTGGATTCAGCCTAGCTCAGTATCTAAACAAAGGGGAATACACGTGCTTTCTTCCCTGCCTTCTCCTCCCGCTTTGGGTCCCGGTTCAGGGTCGTGTTCGGGCATTGGTGGTTTTCGGAAGGAGTACCATAGTATAAATGAGGGCAGCCGAGTGAGGCTCCACGTGTTGAAATGTATTTGTTATTTTGACCTTCAAGTGAAATACAAAACGTGATACCTCTCGTTCAGCTTTGAGTTATTGGCAGCAGGTATCTTCATTTGAGGGCAGAGGCCATCTTCTGAGAGAGTCATTGTAGTATCCTCTTTGTTTATCTGTAGCCTACCTCCTCTAAGGGTGGGTACGTAGCAGTAGGTGGTGGCAGGCAAACCCACTGCTACCTCTCGTCTTCTTTATGTAGATTTATATAGCGCATACTCGACCTAAAGGCATTGGAGCGCTTTACACGAGCACCAGCTACGTTACACAACGACACATTCATTTTTTTTGTAGGAACGTGCTGTAGATTAAGTGATTTTCCCAGAATCACAGGATGTGGAGTCGCCCAAAGGCTCGAAACTTGGGTTCCCAGCTCTAAAGTCGGCAGCTCTGGCCGAGAGACCACATCCTCTCAGGCCTGAGAGGTAGTAGCACACTTGGATGAGTTAGTAAACTGTTTTCCATGGTTAGAAACTCTAGGGGGCTGGATGAGTGATTAGCCAAAACTGCTCAAGCTGGTTGTGAGATGCTTGCCGCGTACCTTGAGGAGTTTCCCTGACGAGCGCTCGCACTCCAGCTTAACATTGTATATCCTGTGAGCGCCTTCTCAGTTTGCCACTCATGCGTGCCCCATATAATTGAGGTAAAATTTTATTTATTACAGTACCACAGTGGGACACGCACGCAATTAATCGTGTGTCACGTGTTATTTTGCCTCTGCAGCCTTCGGTGACACACTCACCGTGACAGTGTGTCATCCACCTTCGCTGACACGCACACCACTTAGCGCGCCTCACGCATTTTGTATTATCAGCAGGTTAACTCACCCCTACTGTGTGCCATTATTTTACGGTGCCATACACACCAATTACTAAAGAACTCCTACTAATTGCTCATATCCTTATTGCTTGTTCCAGCTACTGTTGACATTATTATTGTCTTGTCTGTAAATTGTACCGTTTTATTCCCTCACGGCTTACTCTGTATACCTTCCATCTCATTTAGTGGTATCTTTTATTGTGGGATATTGTATTATCTTTTCTATCCATTGTACTGTATATTCCTTTATATTATGGCAAGCACCGGTATTTGTCAACACCCGTCCTTCTTAAACGAAAGTGGTGAGCCAGAAAAGTATTGGAAAGATTGGACAAAATTATTTGAATCATATTTAATTGTCATGGGGGAAATACATTTTCTGCATTACGTAAGCAACATATTTTATTACATAACCTGGGAGTGCATTATAGCAAAGTATATGAAACATTGCCAGAACCTAAAGTAGAGGATGATGATGAACTAGATGTGTTTAGCTTTACACTTATGAAGTTAGAAATACACTTTGGGGACCAGGTCAATGTAGTTCTTGAACGCCATATGTTTTTCAGTCGTGTACAGGGCAAACACAAACAACTACGCAGCCATTGAATGTCTTGCCTGGTTTCATCTGATTTCTGGTTTTCACGTTCCTGACAATGTTGGGCCACATTACCCCGGCATGGATTTTAAGCTTTATTCTAATGTTTATTTAGGCAATAATGGTGATGTTACAAAACTGGTGCTCATGTGTAAAGCGCTCTGATGCCCGATGTCTCGGGTCTACTTCGCTATATAAAGCAAAAAATAGAAACATCAGTTGTTGGCCTATATATGTAGGAGCGTTGGCAGTCTGCCAGACTATGTTTGTGGTCCCAGTAGTGAACTAGCAGCAGGCGGCAGCGCAGAAGCTTAATGTGCCTGCTGCAAAGAACATATATACCTGATGCAGATCACAAAATGCATATGATGTAAATAGGTCAGTGAGGCACTGCTTTTGTCAGAGAGATCCTTTTGTTACTTGCAGTTTCTAAGTTAAAATCCTAACATACAACAGAGAGCTATCAACTGTCATCTAAGAGCTGGATGCAAACTGCAAGGAAAAAATTGGAGCGTTATGTTTTTTCCCCACAGTCTTTGTTTCATTACCCTACTGTTTCAAAAATAAATTGTTATCTTTTCATTTTCAGCACCTGACAACCTGAAACATTACCGCATTTTGGGGCAATTTTCCAGCAAACAACAAGAGGACCCCAACCTCCTTTGCTGCTCTCTCACCCGACCCCGGCTACAACCCAGCAAACACCAGTGTTAAAGGTAAGGAAACTGATGCTATATATTTTTTTACATGGGAGTTAGGGCTATGTATGTATGTGGTCACTCTCAAGGCCCTCAAGCAGTGTCTTTCAGTGCCTCCAGCAACCACTATGGCACAGAGAGGCAGGAGGCAGTACGGCTCTATTTTTAGCAGTCATTTGAGATGTATTAGGATAATGCACAAGATATATGTATAATGTTTTTATACTGAAATTTGATATTATTGCACTGCACCTTATACGTTGTACTTTGATTATTGACAGGTTTCTTTAATATATATATATATTGATAAGGCCAGCAACACACCATCATGAATACAGTACAAGAGCTGATTACAAAGTCATTCCAGTCACGGCCACTTGAACAAAAACTACAGATAAAACAATTAGGACCTCATCAGCCTGAAATAAACCTACAGCAAACTACCCAGGACAGAGGAAAAATGTAAAAACGTACATTCTCAAATGCCTGGTACACAAAAGCTGATTGGCTTACAGGGTGCCCTATAAGAAATTCTCTGTTCTGCTTCCCCTGCTTGCTGTTTGGCGGTGACTTTTCTTGGACACGGCAAGGAATGGTCGACCTGAAGCACATCGCTGAAAAAATAAAGAAGCATGCGCTCACAAGAAATCATCTGGAAAACCTGACAAGACTGGGAATGTTGGGGGAAGACGCACCAATTGAGCAGCAGATAAATGATGCGTATCGCAAATCCATTCAAAAACACAATGAAGCTGTTGATAAAAACAGACAAAATCTATCCAAGATCATTGATTGCATTCGTTTCTGTGGTGCTTTCGAACTGGCATTGCGAGGCCATGACGAATCAGAAACTTCCTCAAAACCTGGGATCTTCCGAGGCCTAGTGGATTTAATGTCAACCATAGACCAGGATTTGGAAAGACATTTAGCACATGCTACAGTCTTTAAGGGCACCTCTAATACAATACAAAATGAACTCCTTGACTGTATGCTCGAAATTATAAGAAGCCATATTGTGCAAGAGTTGCGAAACACAGACTTTGTGGCTATTCAGGCTGATGACACCACTGATGTGTCCACTCAAACACAGTCCGTGTTAGTGTTTCAGTACCTTGACAGTGACAGAAACGTGGAGAGATTTTATGGCTTCACGCATTTAAGTGACTCTAGTGCAGCAACCATCACTGAAGCAATACTGTGTCAACTTAATTTTCCCGGACCTGCCTCAAAAACAAAAACTTATCGCACAAAGCTATGATGGTGCGTCCGTAATGAGTGGAAGCCTTAGTGGAGTACAGAAACGAATTCGAGATGTGTACCCTAATGCTCATTTTGTGCACTGTTACGCCCACCAACTCAATCTTATTATGCAACAGGCGGTATCAAAGATCAGAGAGACACGAGTTTTCTTTCAGGATAATGGAGGCATAGCAGCATTCTTCACACGTTCCCCCAAAAGAACAGAAGCCCTTCATGAGATTGTGGACAAAAGCGTACCAAGGGGATCCTCAACTCGTTGGAACTTTCACATTCGTACAGTCAACTTAATCTTTGAACAGAGGGAGGGCCTTGAGAAATGTTTGGTCGCCATAGCATCCAGAGCAGACTTTGATCACACAAGTCAGAGTGAAGCCCATGGCTTTATTAGAACACTACAAGACAAAGCGTTTCAGTTCTTACTGTTTTTATTTCATGACATAATGATTCCTGTTGATGTGTTATACGATCAGTTGCAAAGAAAAGACCTAAATACTGTCTCTGTGAAAGCCAATACATCTGCATTTGTACAACAGATTATGAAAGTGAGAGATGGGGTTGAAGATTTAGAGAGCAAACTGCCGGAGCATTCTATTTTTGCAAACCGCAGACAATACATCACCTCTCTGGTTCGAATTGGAAAGGAGATATGTGACATTGTAATTGTGCAGGCAAAAGAACGTTTTTCATTCACAAAACATTTGGTGAGTGCAACTTTATTGCAAAGTAAAGAGTTTGCACAATATGATGAATCCTTCCCTGAGCGTGCTCTGAATCAGGCTGTGGAAGCATATCCTATGCTCAAAAAAGAGCAGCTGAGAACTGAGTTAACTGTACTCTACGGAATGCCTGTGTACCGGAAGGCCACAAGCGCCTTGACTTTGCTGAGTTTAATTCATAAACTGCATATGGAAAACTCACTTACAGAGACAGTGACTTTACTAAAAATTGTGATTACGACTCCAATGACAACAGTAGAAGCTGAACGATGTTTTTCAGCCTTAAAGCGCATAAAGACATTCCTCAGGAACACCATGCTAGAGGAAAGACTAAATGCTTTGGCGATGCTATCTGTAGAGAGCAAGCTAGTCCAAAAGATACCGGACTTCAACATGAAAGTAATTGACAAGTTTGCTACACTGAAAGACAGACGTGCGGATTTCATTTACAAAAAGTGAATGCTGCTACTTGTTTGTTGAATACAAAAAATTCTGATTGAGGTAAGAAATGCATTGTTATCTCTGTTTTTAAAAGTTTTGTAGTGTTTGTTCTATTTGGAGACTACACAGATTTGCTCACCTTTGTTCACTGGCCGGACCTGTCTCCCGCAGGGTGAACGATTCGTTGCTTGTGTTGCCTATCAAACCTTTCCCCTTGGCAAATTGCGAAAACCTTTATACCATTTATATTTGGGGTACTTGCGTGGACCTATGTGAAGTGTGTGTACAAAGCTCAGCTCAACCAGAATCACGGTAACAGCGCATTGCGCTGCCTCTTTTATATTCAGTATATTGTAAGACTGTTTTTCTTCCCCCGCCTTTCCTTGTATTGTTTCCCTGTTTTCCCCTTGCTTGCCATTCGTTACTCTAGAGTCTAATATTCAGTATGTTGTAAGACTGTTTTTCTTCCCCCGCCTTTCCTTGTTTTGTTTCCCTGTTTTCCCCTTGCGTGCCATTCATTACTCTAGAGTCTAATAGAGTCGGAAGGCCGTCGGGGAAGACTGTGGACTTTTCTTCAAGTTCCTGACGCTCCTGCGGAACGAGCCTGGCAACCATTACACTGCTGTGCAACTTCTTCTACTCTTAGAGCTGAGATTTCCATGAGTCTTATAGTCTGAATTCAGCACCTGAGCATAATAGGACAGAATGTATGAAGCTCTGTGATAATACTGAATAAGCAGCTACCTATGTTATGCCATCTATTAATGTAATAACTGCACTTTCACAATTGCTTTATTAACCTTCCTGCTTTCTCAAATTTGCTTGAAAATGCACGATTTTTCTTATTTTTTTTCAAAATTCTCTTGGGGGGGGGGTAACCCCCCCAAACACCCCTTTTGGGGTTCGGGCTCGCTCGCTAAGCTCGCTCGCTACGGTGCTGTATGCTAATTCGTTTGCGCCCCGCCACTTTAAAATCTCACCCACCGCACCTGTACTACTGTGTTCAGTCTTTCAACGACAATTTATTCTTTTGGTCTCAGAATGAATATCGAGATTCCAAAGGTAGCACAATCAAACATAAAATACTTTGGGTCTGAGTCGCAGAACTTAAAGAACGTCTGCCTCTCGTGAATGTAATTCATACTCTTGGTCACCAGCACATAGGAGTACACCCTGTTGGTAACAGTTCAGCTGATGAAGCACCGAAAACTGCAGTGGCGACATATCTAGTAGCAGCAGTTACAAGATCCAAAAGTAAGATTGATGATGACATCTTGGCAGCTATGGCTGCGACAGAGAAGGGAGATAATTACCCTAGAGGTTTCCCTTCTAAATACTCTTATCATTTAAGTCCTTATAAAGCTCCCTATGTGCGAATTAATAACGTTGGTGACAGATTAAATCCCCAACGCGGACCGCAGGCTTTCTTTGATAACAGCCGCTCACGAAGGTATGACCTCAGCTCATGCAGGCGTCTCTGCGACTATCACTATCTTGCAACAACGTTACTGGTGGCGCGGATTGTATAAACAGACTCGTGATTATGTCCTTATTTGCGAGCAGATTAAACCTTCGACTGCTGCGCGTCCACCTCAAACATAGTTGTACATATCTAATAAACCACTTGGGTGTGTTTATTTAGATCACTGCGGTCCTTTTTCCTCTGATACTGCGTATAAGTTTATCTTAGATGCAGTGGATTCGTGCACACGTTTTCTATGGGTTTGGCCACAAAGGAGTGCTGATGCTTTAACTGTCATCAGGGATTTGCGTGTCTTTGTGGTAATTTTTGCATGTCGTACCATCCATTCGGACCAGGGTCCAGCGTTCGCCTCAAAGGCGTACAAGTAAGCCATGAGGTCTTTGGGGGTCCAAGTCAAATTTTTGTCTCTATACCGGCCTGAGGGCAATTCTTTTGTGGAACGAATGAACCATGACTTAAAGCAGTCCTTGACAGCTAGGGTTTTAGGTACTGGCAGAAACTGGTTGGCCCATTTGTATAGAGTTCAACGTGCACTTAATAATCTCCCTAGAAGGTCTCTGGGTGGGCGAACCCCATACGAAATGCTCTTTGGCATAAAAATGTTTGTCCCGGACCTTGACGGTCTAGACATGGCAACGTCGGCCGCACCCTTTGACGTAGATGATCATTCTGCTGTGTTACAGAATCTACAAGAGGCTCAAGACAGTCTTGCAAAGGAACACTTGCTCTCCACAACTGATGCTGCACTTCAGATTCCGGTAGTTGGCTGGCTTCCTCCAGTTGGTGACCTGGTCCGTGAGAAGGTAGAAAACAAGAAGGAGTTTGGCCCCTCTTATCGTGCATCTGTTTCAGTGCTTGGTGTGCAGGGTAAAAGAACAGTCATTTTACCTCCACTTCCTGGTCATAAGGCTAACAGGTACATCTCCATTGACAATGTCAAACTACAACGAGTTGCCGATTCTTCTTAGTATGACTCCAGCGGTCTCTTGTCCAGCAATGCTGAGAAATTCTGTTTTGGCTCCAGCAAATACGAACAGACCTGACATTGCCATTGAGATGCATACAGTTATAAATCCTTTATTGACTCCACCGGCTGGTGGTTCCCATGAAGATACTGAGTATACCTATCCCACAGATGTGTCGTTGCCTGGTGTGCAATCAAGTGCAGTCAACCAGTCACGTTTTTCATTTGACACTAACTCTATAACATCGAGTGCCCCATCGAAAACTTCTATTTTTGCTGTTTGGTTTAAAAAACATTTTTTAATTTCCCCTTGGACTTACATTTGACTGGTGCTCATATCTATTTTTTTTGTTTATGTCGATTGGATTTGTGGTGGTCTTTTTTCGTCTAGTGAATGGACATTACCTTACCGAAAGATCTGCAATTAGATTCATTGATGGAACTTTGGCACCCCACTCCTCATCACACATCATGAAGAGGGACCAGACTTTTGTTAATATTACTGCCTGGCCAGTGTTAGATGGGATTGTATGGGATGCTGTAAAATTTCAAATTCATGGACCTACAGAGGTGATTAATGTCCCCAATGTACTATGTGTTTCTATGGTGGATGTTGTGAAACAAAACATACGCTCTGATGATTGGGATATCCAAGCCGTTGAGGCTCTTTTAAAAAAAATATTATGCTGCAATTGATGCTGAAGATTTGTACTTGGACTCAGAGAATTATGCAGAGTTATTTTGCTACCAACACTGTGGCAATCATTTCCTGCATAAAGCAAACAAATTTAGAAATGTCGTTAATTATACGCAATGGTAACATTGTCCAGCTCCCATTGAAGGTCGTTTGAAAACTCTATTGAAAAAATGTACATATTTTACAGATTTCATTGAATCTAATTCGGAAGCCTTTTATTTCAAAATATCTGCTAAATCCACCTCAATTGTTAGGCTTACACACACTAAATTACTGTATTCAAAGTCCTTTATGGATGAATTAGCCATAGGGGGCTATGAGCTGTGGAAGGATACCATTGATCTTAAATCTGTTTGGGGTTCTAAAAGCTGGTAAGTGCAGGGCACCGAAGCTTTGCTTCGTGCATGCCTTATCTCGAACCATATTTTGTTTTTGAATTCTACTGTTTTTCAAACCACTTGCTTTGAATTGGCGACTTCTAAAAAAATTAATGCCTCTACCATTCCTGATCTAGGTGCTTATCCTTCCTGGAACAATCACACAGATTTGTCCCTTGATGAATTACAGTCACTTATTACAAATACATCCTTCAATATTTCCAATTTAGATTCCCAAGGATGGTTATTATTGCAAAAACTTCAGATTCATATCAACATCGTTTGCTGGGTCTGAGATCAGGCTATACAGAGGTTAGGGTGGTTACACGGTTTGAAACCTCCCATTCTGTAACTACATATTCAGTAGGCAAATTATGTCAAAACTGGCTTAAACATTCCACCTTAACGTCAGTTAAACTTCATTTGTCACAATTGACTGACGATATTGATTTGAACGATTTTGTTAAAGGCCCTACAGGAGGCAGGTCCAAGAGATGGGTATATGCTATTTACAACGAAGTTTGGAAATTATCTCAAATAGAAGCTGCTTCTAGATTGAGAGCTATTGATCAAGCTAATTTGGATAAAGTGCTTGCTGTCATTGATAATAGCATTAATACTCTTTCTTCCAGAATTTACACATTGGATAATATTGTTTTATCTGTTGTGGATATTGTACAGGATGACATGTCTGTTTTATATCATGGTCAAAATCAATTGCGTTATATAATGCAGTTTGCATGTGTTGTACAAACATTGAAGTCTGGGAAAGTTCCCTGGGACTACATGAATACTTCATCTTTATTTTTGCCGTTTAATCTGACTGATAAACAACAGTTTATGTCCATGAAAGATGCTACATATTCGCTATTGCATATTGAAAAGTTGGAACCTTTACCATTTTCTGTGGCCGAATCGAACTCGACTGTATGGCTTATTCATGGGTTAATCACACTACCTTTTCCTTTGTTTAAGTTCAATTCATGTATGAAACACTATGCCTTAGGCAGATATGAACCATTGGGTAGTGCTTTTCTCCATGAAGTTTGGTCACTCCCATTCACATACAGGTGCCTGAGAGAGGGTAAAGAGGTTTATTTAAAAGGAGAGGAGTGCACTTCTACGCCAGATCATTCATTAGTTTGCAAGAATGTACAATTGCATGGCGCATGCAACGTTCACGCACCAAATTTAGCTTGCATTTTAAAAGGAAATCCTGTGCCAGCTATTACACCAACTAGCTAACGGTAGTTATTTGCTTTTAAATAATGAAGCATGTTGGGGGATGCTAGCAGGTATTCCGTACATTGTAACTGTCTTACAACGCGTAGTCTGTTGTAAAAATGTCCTTTTCCCGCCCCCGCATGGGAGACTAGACATATCCATCTGGCCTTCCATACCAACCTTGAAAGCAGAGTTCAACAAGATGAGCAGTATAAGGGTTCTATTGTCTCAAAAAGAAGTCGACCTAACTTCCTCTCATGAAACATTTGTCCTTCACGTAGCTAACACCCACACCGAGGTGCATGCGCTTTTGAATACTGATCTCCCACTTCATTTCGGTGCTCTGATTCAGACTATATTCAATGCCTCGTCAACAACTTGCTTGGCGCATTTTTTCAAAGTTGTGGGGTCCGGCCTTGTGACCTAGTTCCAAACTATATTTGGTGTGATACCGGCATTTTATCATTCTATTTTTCCCAGCGTCTTCGGCGGGCTTCCATTAATCCTTGCCTTGGCTGCTGGTGTGCTGCTGTTGGTTTGTTTGCTCCGCAATGGCTGCACAATCTGTGTCACACAACAGTCTGCCCCGACTGCTCCAACTTCGCAACCGGATGCTTGAATACTATGGAACACTACCTTTGGCCACTTTGAGTGTAGCCTATGGATTGTCCTTCCGGTTCTTATACTTTACTTGCGTGCAACCTGTTTTCCATTGCCTAGATTGTTCAATTGAATGGGTCCTGGATTTGTGCCTCTCAAACACGGCGTCTCCTGCCCCGGATTATGATCGACAGATGAGTCCCTTGGTGGCTCATGAGTTGGACTGTTCTGGTATCTGGATTATGGCCTGTGAGGCTGCGCAGGGAATCCTAGGAAATTGGGATATATGTGCAGCATCCCATGACTTCCTGGCACAAAGTTATCTCGAAGAACACGCAAGTTGTCCTCTGATGATGCTAGAGGCTACGGCTATGGAAGAACATGTATGTTCATTTACTTTATTATATTGGATGGCTGAATCCTTTACTGATGATTACAATGACTTCCTCTTGGAGGCTGTTGCAACATACTGTGGCTATACGCTGATGGATTAACTTGCCAATTGTTCATCAGGGGGAATGCCCTAGACCGTTCTTAGAGTGGAAGGTGGTGCCCACCCCCGCGATTGATCATACGTTATGCACTTTCTTTGCTAAATACATGAAGGACCCTAAGAAGGGCATTGACTGCTCCTGTAGGGTGTGCCAGGATAAGTTACTCAATGTAGTAGGTCCCCTGATGAAAATAATTGAACTGACTGAATGTTTCAGGCAATCAGGGAAACCCCTGACCACAGATGGGGTGGCTGGGTGGGCACAACAGGTGATGTACCTTCTTGGCAACGCTAATTGTGCCCTCTCAGAAGAAAGAAGACGCTCACTTCTTCTGAAGATTAACCTGAAGCTGGGGAAACTATCCTCATCGAAGCAGGGTCCATAGCAAAGGGCAATTTATTTGGCGATCCTTTTGTGAAGGAACTAGGCAAATTTGTGGCAACTTTTTCAGCGCCTGAAAAAGCACAAACCTCCATCAAAAAAATCTTTCCGGAAAAGGGTTTTGCCAGGGCCAGAAGAGGTAGGGGTCCCTTCTCCAGCCGCTCCTCCCAGTCAGGCCACAACAGAGGCCACAGCAAGCGCAATGACAGCTAGAATGACGGCAGACAAGGCACCTATCCAAACCAGAGATAAGGAAGAGGAATAGCCAACCATGGTGGAGGTGGGGCTAACGCCCCTGGAGGATCTAACAGTAAGGAGTATCTTTTCTTTCTCTCTCGATCTAAGGCGGAGACTACAATTGTTTCCGCACAGGTGGGAGGAGGTCTCGTCGGAGCAATGGGTCTTAGAGACGGTAAAGGGCCTCCACATGGAGATCTACGGGATTCCGGTACAGCCAACCAGACCGCGCCCTTTGGTTTTTTCATAGACAGATATAGAGCTGAACAACCTAGAGGTACGGGAACTACTCTCCAAGGGAGCCATTCGGAGGTCGGTACTGCGGAGTTTCCTCAGCAACCTTTTTCTGGTAGAAAGGAAGGACAAATGTTTCTATCCGATAATAAACCTAAGGGGCTTCAACAAGTGGCTGGTGTATCAGCACTTCAAAATGAAGATCTATTACTACAGAAAAACTGGATGTTGCATCTAGATCTCAAGAAGCCTATCTGATGGTTCTCATCTTTCCTCCTCACCACCGGTTCCTGCAGTTTGTGTGGAGGGACCAGGCGTTCGAGTTTCAGTCCCTTCCATTTGGCCTAACTTCAGCACTGTGGTGCTTCTTGAAGCTCCTCAAACCAGTGATGGAGGTCCTAAGAATGAAGGGCATATGATTGATCATCTATCCCGACGATATCCTCCTAACGTACTAGTCGGGCAACCAGTTGGTGGCCCACCTGAACATGGCCATTACACTCCTAAGGGGTTGGGGTTTGTGATCAATGCCCAGAAATCAGAGTTGATTCTGTTTTAGAGCATGGTATTCCTGGGGTATCTCATAGACTCCAATTCAGCCTTCCAGGGGGGAAGATACCAAAGACAAAAAAAGAACTGAACAAGGTCTTGTGGGGGGCAGAATCTCCCTCAAGCAACTGGTCAGGATAGTTGGATTATTGCGTTCTTCTAACCAAGCCATCTTCTTGGGCCCGCTCCACTAGCGAGCATTACATAGATTGAAAGCGGCACATCTTCAGAAGGGTCTCTCATATTCAGAACTGTTTTCACTGACGGACGAAGCCAGTACAGAACTGCAGTGGTGGATGGATCACATGGAAGTTTGGAACGGGAGGGCAATCTTCAGTACCCTCATGGACCTGGTGATAGAGTCAGACACAAGCAGGGCTGGGAAGCCAGTTGCGGAGCTGTCTCCAACAGAGCACGTTGGATGGAGGAGGAACTGAGCTTGCACATCAACTACCTGGAATTCCTAGCGGGTTCCTTTGCAATCCGCTCACTGATGAAGGATAGACTCTCCTGCTGTGTGCTATTGGGAATGGACAACACATCAGGGGTCCAGTACATCAATCGACTGGGAGGCACCAGATCGAGAGTGCTTGCGGAGATGGCAAAGACTTCTGGCACTATTGCCTCCAGCGTTAGATATCGGTGACGGTGGAGTATCTCCCAGGGTCCCTGAATTCAGTGGCAGACTAGAATTCAAGGCATTGCACAGACTCCAGCGACTGGAAATTAGATCCAGAGATCTTCCAGGCATTGATGGTACGGTGGGGCCCATGCTCCACAGATCTGTTCTCCTATAGGCTGAATGCTCAGCTCCCTTGATATGTCAGCTGGAGACCGGTTCCGGGAGCCTCAGCGGTGGATGCTTTCCTGCAGGATTGTACAACGGGTCAAGCTTATGCATTCCAGCCTTTTCTTCTGATGCCCTGAGTGGCAGCTCAAGTCTGATGTCAGAAGGCATCTTTGATTTTAGTGGCACCATTCTGGAAGTCCCAGGCTTGGTTTCCCTGCCTGCTGGAACTTTCATGGATGAACCCACGACCACTTTGATCATTGCCAGGGATTCTTTGAAACCCCAGCGGCCGGTTACATCCTATGTATGGCAAGGCCACTGGCAGCTCATGGCGTGGAGTATTTCAGGTGACGCTGGCAAGATGGTAGACTTTCAAATGAGGCTGAAGAACTCATCCGGTATGCAGGGGCCCTAGGGACCTCCAAATGGTACAGATCGGCTTGGACACAATAGGTTCATTGTTGAATGGAGAGACACTTGGACAGTGCTTAATTTGTCAAATATGCAGTCCAGGTGTTCAAATATTTGTCGGAGGCCACACCCACTTTGCCCGGACCCATCTGTAGGAAGGTGGATATCTGACTATGGTTACCCCCAACTTTTTGCCTAGTGTCTAGCTGGTTTTTCGACTTAGTTGGCCTGAGATCCTGCCATTCAGGGTCTCAGGCTGTCTGCTCTCTCTGTAAAATGGACTCCATGTACCCTAGGTACATAATCAATTGGTAAGGATCACCTTATTGGACCCTGTACAGTGTACCCTAGGTACCCAGGGCATAGGTGTACCCTAGGCCTCCCAGGGGCTGCAGCATGTATTATGCCACCCCTGGTCTGGCCTTCCAATCAGACACAACTGGCTGATCACTCAGCTGGGGCAAGGTCGTGTAATCACCCCTTGCTTAGGTGTAGTATTCCTATACCTACCTTATATATAGACACATGTGTACCTATCAGTCACTCCTATGGCAGGCCTTAACAATCCTGGAGGCAGAGTGCTTGGTAACATGTGAGATGGTGCTCTAGCATGAGCTGAGCCTGTCTGCAGCTTTCGGAACCATGTCCTTATAGCTGTTCTATGATATAGCCTACCATATACTCTTAAAGTGCCTTATAATCTTAAACGGTTATGGTAACTATGGTTTGGCTTTATCAAAACATGTCGTGTAAGGTGTCTAACACTTTGGAATAATACCCCCATACCATTTCTGGTGATGAGGATATTATTCCTCCCTTCTAGAGGGAGAGACATGTTAAAATCCTACTTTGCTGTTTATCTCTAACCAAAGCCTCAGCATCACAAAATGGATGCTGCTGCCACGACACAAGTCTGACCTCCTGCAGCTGGGAGTGATCCCAGCCAGGGAGGCCTGGACAATAGGTTTCCTGCTTGGGGAGGTGCTAGCACCTCCCCAGACAGCCTTTAGTGTATTGGGGCAGGGTGGGCTGAAAGGAATGAGACATGCCTGGGGCACACAAGGTGTTCCTTGCATAGTCCAGTTCAAACCGGCGCTGGGGCACTCCAGCCCCAGCTCTGGCGCGAAACTGGACAAAGGGAAGTGGGTGTAACCACCCCCTCCCAGGTCCCACCCATAAGGCGTGACCTAGCAGGTATCCCAGCCCCCCAGATTAGTATAAGAGCGGGAGTTGGGCCTCAAGACTGTAGATTATCCTGAACCTGCAAAACTGAACAGAAACTCTGGACCTTCGACATTCGACGAAAGAAGAAGACTGAAGAATCTCCCTTGTAGCCAAGGAGTGGCTACCCTGTGCAAACAGGCACCATCAAGAGACTACCCTTTGCTTTGTGAAACGTTCGACGAGGAACCGACTGCAGAGCCCGACCAGAGCCTTGATTTCCAGACTTCTCCGACCCTCATCCACATCTGCAGCAGAGCTGAGATCCGTGGAGGCGACGAGCGACGTGGGACCGGCTACCTGGGAAAAGTGGCTAGTAACTTACAGCGCAGCTTCTGAGGTACCCTCGAAGTTGTGCACCGGGGATTGAGAAGCCCCAACCCCAAGCACCATCTGCACCGAAGACCAGCCCCCCACACTCCACGAGTCCTGCGTGGGGCCCTTCAGCATTTTCCTGCTTGCCGCGTCTGTCCGGTTGCTTGCCCGCTGGCTAGTGGCCTTTGTGACGACGCTCCCTGAAATCTTCTGCGCTGGTTTGGCTCCTCCAGACTGGCTCCCGCTTCTCTGCAAAGAAGAAGCACCCCAGACCTTCCTGGTCTGCACCAGAAGCAAGTCCTTTGTTCTTCGTGGGTTCCGCTTGCCAAGGCTTGGTGAGTCCTAGTCCAACTTCGACGCCGCCGACAGCAAGAGCCTTCGTGGGACAGCTCGCCTCCTGGTCCTGGTCGTCCTCGACGCTTCCTGGTCCTCCTGGCTGCAGCGACAAGCTTCACCTTCACCTGCAACTCTTCACGACATCGCCTGGTTCCTTCCTGGTTCCACGTGGTCACTGGCTAGTGACCTTGACTCTGTCCCCTCTGCTTGCAGGTTTCTTCTCTTCTCGATCCCAGCCTTGGGATCCACCGGACACTCTCCCCTGACTGCCTGTCAGCATCTTTCTTCAGGCATCCATAGGAGTCGACGACGAAAACGACGCATCTTCACCCCTATGCACCCGCAGCCTGTGGGCTAGGTAACTTGGGTACTCCGGTGCTCATCAGGATAGTGACTATCCTAGTGTCTAGTTTTCAAGTCTCAACTTCCTAGCTACTCCGGAAGTGTCCTAAATCTATCTATTTCTAAACTGTAACATTGCTATTGACTTTTACGCATTACGCGTGAGTGTTTCCACTCTGCACACGAATCCCGTGGGCCTCCCACTTCCTAACTAACGCTAGTGTAGTGTAGCCCCAGCGATTCCCTAGGCCTAGGCCTATTCTATTTCCGTGACAGTGGTTCTTATACCACTTATTTAGTATATGGTTTGCGTGGCCCCTAGGGCCTAACTGTATTACTTACCTGTGTGACTTACTGTATGCATTAATAAGACTGTGTTGTACTTACCTCTAAACTCATAAAGAGTGCTGAGGGTTTGCTTAGAATAAATACACTTTATTTTATATATATATCTGTTGTGGTGTCCTTTCATTTGGTATTCAAGGGATTATATATGGTATCACAGCTGGCTTCACATGCCATTCAGAGTTTAGCCTAAGACTGCTCTTGTCCATGCTACCACTAGGATAGCTGGTCTATAAGGTTGACTTTACAACCAATCACCATAAGGGTATTTGGACTGATATAAGGTGTACACTATAACTAGTGACATCATACATCAGGCCAACTTCTCACATTGGTGAGCAGCGGTTGGGATCTGAGCTTGCTGTTGTAATACCATTGTAATCTTGAGATACTAAATTGAAAGATCACACAGATATTGTCTAGGTACATATAACATAGTTTATAATACTTAAGTCCTACTGGACTTAGTGGTTGTAGGTTGAAGGGAGTAACACACCCTGACTACAACTACTAGAGAGGTTTAGTAGAAACAACTAGTGTAGGTAGGTGCACACACCACACCCTCACTAGATCATGCCTCTGGGAGAAGATCAAGTAGATGCTCTCTCAGGAGGGGCAGGTCTGCAGAAGACCCCCTCTAGGTATGATACCTTAACATTCCAGGAGATGAGACAATTGTGCACCTCCAGAGGAATAAAACAGGGTGCAAACCCTACCCTTAGACAGCTAGTGGAGCTTCTGGAGGCCTATGATGCTGAAAGAGCTGCCAGGGATGGTGCCATAGCTGTAGATAGGGGTCTACCCACCACAGATGAGTCAGATGGGACTTCAGAGGAAGAGGTAGACAGCCAGGGCCAAGTAGGAAGACTTAGCCAGGCTAACCTAAGCTTACATGGGAGTTTGCATGGGGTCCCCCCATACAGACCCCCAAGTAGGCTTTCACAGAGAAGCAGGAGGGACAGATCCCCTTCAAGGGAATCCATCCACTCCCATGTCTCTAGCATCTCTAATGCTTCCTCTCACAGGGGAATGACTTCACCTGAGAGAAAGGAGCATAAAGCCAGAATGAGGGAAGCTAATCTGAGGATTCAGAGGGAAGAAATTGCCCTTGCCAAAGAGAAGCTTGCTCTGGCTAGAGAGCAAAAATTGTGTGGGTCAGAACCCACTGGTGGCAGCAACATTCCTAGAGATAGGGATAGGTCTTATGACCATAGAAACCTAAGCAAGATAGTCCCCCCATATCAGAATGGGGATGACATCCACAAATGGATGACTGCTTTGGAGAGGGCCTGCAAAGTACAGCAGGTACCCCAAAGTCAGTGGGCAGCTATCTTGTGGCTCTCCTTTTCTGACAAAGGTAGAGACAAGCTCCTCACAGTCAGTGATGAGGATGCAAACAATTACAAAGTCCTGAAGAGTGCTCTGATAGATGGGTTTGGCTTAACCACTGAGCAATATAGGTTGTTGTTCAGAGACACCCAGAAGACACAGACACAGGACTGGTCTGATTTTGTGGATTGTGCCACTAAGGCTTTGGAAGGTTGGTTAAATGGCAGCAAGGTGCAGGACTATACAGGATTGTACAACTTGATTATGAGGGAGCAGATCCTTAGTAATTGTCAGAACCAGCTTCTCCATCAACACCTGGTAGACTCAGATTTGACCTCTCCCCAAGAATTGGGAAAGAGGGCAGATAAATGGGTCAGGACCAGGATTAGGCCTACAAATCAGGGTGGTGACCAAAAGAAAGATACCACCAAGCCTCAAGAGAAGGGTGGGGATAAAGCAAAAGAGAAATCTTCCTCAGGGCCCCAAAACTCCACACAGGGTGGTGGGTCCCAAGCTCCCTCCTCTACCACAGTTAAAAAGCCTTACTGCCATGTGTGTAAAACACCTGGGCATTGGAAAACTGACAGCAGTTGTCCACAGGCTAAAAACAAAACTGTTCCTCCAACTACTCCTGTCACACCACCTATTACTGTCAGCAGTAATCCCCCAGGTGGTGGGAGTGCCCCCAAAAATTTGGTTGGGTTTTCTTGGGGAACACAGGGGGATCCTGGCTTAGCCAATTCCCCTACAGCAGCTACTCTTGTCTGTGATGGTGGCATGGGGTTTGCCAACTTCACTGCCTGTCCCAACACTTTGGGTAGGTACAGACAGGAACCCTACATCAATGGTAGAAAAGCTGAGGCCTACAGAGACACTGGAGCTAGCATCACTATGGTGGCCCATAGGCTAGTTCCCTCTGAGCAGCTTTTGCCTGGTTTCTCATACCAGGTAACTAACATTGATGGCAAACAAAACAGTCATCCCATGGCAGAAGTATGTCTCAGCTGGGGAGGGGTCACTGGCCCTAAAAGGGTGGCAGTGTCTCCAACCTTGCCTGTGGACTGCTTGCTGGGGAATGACTTAGAACTCTCAGCTTGGGCTGGAGTTGAACAAGACACCCATTCCAAAATGGTAGGCCTTTCCAAAAAGGGTAGTGGGGTTGTGCCAGTCACAACCCCTGTCCAAGTAGCTTTCCTCCCTGAAAAGGTTGGAAGGGCAGTGGTAGCCACAGCCCAGGCACAGACAGACTTCCCTGTAGGGACTGGCAGAGCTGTGACAGTCACAGCTCAAACACAAACTGAGTGCCTTCCTGAAAAGGTTGGCAAGGCTGTAATGGTCTCAGCCCACACTCAGACTGATATAGGTGTAGTGAAGCCTGAAACTATGGATCACTCCACACAGACAGAGAGTAGTGGGGAGGAAGAAAAGTCTCCCTCTCCCCAGACATTAGGAAAATGTCAGCCTCCTCAGGGATCTGACCTCACCCCTTGTGAAGGAACTGCCCCAGAGGTAGCCAGGCCTGGCCTGGCAGAGCCTCTGATGTCAGTGGCCCCTTCCAAGGTGGGACCCAGTCTGGTGCAGGTAGCCTGCCTCTCTCTACCCTGCCTCAGTCAGCCCAGGGCTGCAGAGGTCAGGGAGGCCAGTGGACCCCAAGAGGGCCCCTGTCCACAAGAACCCCCCCTTCAAAAGAATGAGGATTGCCTGGTTAGTTGCCCTAGCCAGGTGATGGGTAAAAACATTCCTGAGGGATCCCCTTCACAGGTAGTTAGGGACCTCCCCCAGAGGGATTCTGTTGGGCACAGGCAAACATGGGACCTTAGGGCCCCAAACCTGACCTGTCCCTCCAGTAAGCCCACAAAAGGGACCCAGCCTCCAGCTTTAGGTAGCCAGAGGCTGACCCTGAGAGCACAGTGCAACTCAGTTAGAGAAAGAAAGGCATCCATGGTGGAGGATGATTGGAGGAAGCTGAGGCCTCACTTTGGGGACACTCACTTCAGTACTCCATCTCAACACCAGCCTTTTACTTTGCAAAGACACACCAGGGGTAGAGATTCCCTATGGTGGAAACCCTATGATATCTTTAGGATGAGGGATTGCTTAGTGGACCATGAGACAGGGGGTAACCATGCCAGTGCTGGTTCTTCCTTATATGGCCACTCAGGCAATAGAGGCTTACCTTGTCAAGGCCAGCCTTATCTCCTTTCGTTTGGGGGGGGGGTTGTGTAGGAAGGTGGATATCTGACTATGGTTACCCCCAACTTTTTGCCTAGTGTCTAGCTGGTTTTTTGACTTAGTTGGCCTGAGATCCTGCCATTCAGGGTCTCAGGCTGTCTGCTCTCTCTGTAAAATGGACTCCATGTACCCTAGGTACATAATAAATTGGTAAGGATCACCTTATTGGACCCTGTACAGTGTACCCTAGGTACCCAGGGCATAGGTGTACCCTAGGCCTCCCAGGGGCTGCAGCATGTATTATGCCACCCCTGGTCTGGCCTTCCAATCAGACACAACTGGCTGATCATTCAGCTGGGGCAAGGTCGTGTAATCACCCCTTGCTTAGGTGTAGTATTCCTATACCTACCTTATATATAGACACATGTGTACCTATCAGTCACTCCTATGGCAGGCCTTAACAATCCTGGAGGCAGAGTGCTTGGTAACATGTGAGATGGTGCTCTAGCATGAGCTGAGCCTGTCTGCAGCTTTCGGAACCATGTCCTTATAGCTGTTCTATGATATAGCCTACCATATACTCTTAAAGTGCCTTATAATCTTAAACGGTTATGGTAACTATGGTTTGGCTTTATCAAAACATGTCGTGTAAGGTGTCTAACACTTTGGAATAATACCCCCATACCATTTCTGGTGATGAGGATATTATTCCTCCCTTCTAGAGGGAGAGACATGTTAAAATCCTACTTTGCTGTTTATCTCTAACCAAAGCCTCAGCATCACAAAATGGATGCTGCTGCCACGACACAAGTCTGACCTCCTGCAGCTGGGAGTGATCCCAGCCAGGGAGGCCTGGACAATAGGTTTCCTGCTTGGGGAGGTGCTAGCACCTCCCCAGACAGCCTTTAGTGTATTTGGGCAGGGTGGGCTGAAAGGAATGAGACATGCCTGGGGCACACAAGGTGTTCCTTGCATAGTCCAGTTCAAACCGGCGCTGGGGCACTCCAGCCCCAGCTCTGGCGCGAAACTGGACAAAGGGAAGTGGGTGTAACCACCCCCTCCCAGGTCCCACCCATAAGGCGTGACCTAGCAGGTATCCCAGCCCCCCAGATTAGTATAAGAGTGGGAGTTGGGCCTCAAGACTGTAGATTATCCTGAACCTGCAAAACTGAACAGAAACTCTGGACCTTTGACATTCGACGAAAGAAGAAGACTGAAGAATCTCCCTTGTAGCCAAGGAGTGGCTACCCTGTGCAAACAGGCACCATCAAGAGACTACCCTTTGCTTTGTGAAACGTTCGACGAGGAACCGACTGCAGAGCCCGACCAGAGCCTTGATTTCCAGACTTCTCCGACCCTCATCCACATCTGCAGCAGAGCTGAGATCCGTGGAGGCGACGAGCGACGTGGGACCGGCTACCTGGGAAAAGTGGCTAGTAACTTACAGCGCAGCTTCTGAGGTACCCTCGAAGTTGTGCACCGGGGATTGAGAAGCCCCAACCCCAAGCACCATCTGCACCGAAGACCAGCCCCCCACACTCCACGAGTCCTGCGTGGGGCCCTTCAGCATTTTCCTGCTTGCCGCGTCTGTCCGGTTGCTTGCCCGCTGGCTAGTGGCCTTTGTGACGACGCTCCCTGAAATCTTCTGCGCTGGTTTGGCTCCTCCAGACTGGCTCCCGCTTCTCTGCAAAGAAGAAGCACCCCAGACCTTCCTGGTCTGCACCAGAAGCAAGTCCTTTGTTCTTCGTGGGTTCCGCTTGCCAAGGCTTGGTGAGTCCTAGTCCAACTTCGACGCCGCCGACAGCAAGAGCCTTCGTGGGACAGCTCGCCTCCTGGTCCTGGTCGTCCTCGACGCTTCCTGGTCCTCCTGGCTGCAGCGACAAGCTTCACCTTCACCTGCAACTCTTCACGACATCGCCTGGTTCCTTCCTGGTTCCACGTGGTCACTGGCTAGTGACCTTGACTCTGTCCCCTCTGCTTGCAGGTTTCTTCTCTTCTCGATCCCAGCCTTGGGATCCACCGGACACTCTCCCCTGACTGCCTGTCAGCATCTTTCTTCAGGCATCCATAGGAGTCGACGACGAAAACGACGCATCTTCACCCCTATGCACCCGCAGCCTGTGGGCTAGGTAACTTGGGTACTCCGGTGCTCATCAGGATAGTGACTATCCTAGTGTCTAGTTTTCAAGTCTCAACTTCCTAGCTACACCGGAAGTGTCCTAAATCTATCTATTTCTAAACTGTAACATTGCTATTGACTTTTACGCATTACGCGTGAGTGTTTCCACTCTGCACACGAATCCCGTGGGCCTCCCACTTCCTAACTAACGCTAGTGTAGTGTAGCCCCAGCGATTCCCTAGGCCTAGGCCTATTCTATTTCCGTGACAGTGGTTCTTATACCACTTATTTAGTATATGGTTTGCGTGGCCCCTAGGGCCTAACTGTATTACTTACCTGTGTGACTTACTGTATGCATTAATAAGACTGTGTTGTACTTACCTCTAAACTCATAAAGAGTGCTGAGGGTTTGCTTAGAATAAATACACTTTATTTTATATATATATCTGTTGTGGTGTCCTTTCATTTGGTATTCAAGGGATTATATATGGTATCACAGCTGGCTTCACATGCCATTCAGAGTTTAGCCTAAGACTGCTCTTGTCCATGCTACCACTAGGATAGCTGGTCTATAAGGTTGACTTTACAACCAATCACCATAAGGGTATTTGGACTGATATAAGGTGTACACTATAACTAGTGACATCATACATCAGGCCAACTTCTCACACCATCCACTTCCTCCACTGGCTCCACCCTACTTACTCTATTGGCTCCACCCACTTCTTCAACTGGCACTGCTGAAAGTCAGATTTAATACCTGATCTGAATTTCAGCAAGGTAGCCTTATGACACTGAAGCAAATAAGTAAATAACATCTGCGCCTAGGCAATTCACTTCATATAGTGTTATATGACTGGTTTAAATATTAGAACCTTAAAACGTGATAACAAATCTTTATAGTGCTTTTCACTGCATTGTCTGAAATCTGGAGGAAGTAACTTATAACAAGAGAGATGTTGCCTGACACACACACAGATACTTCTCACAAAACAGACGAGGAGTTAAACAACAGACTGTATTAAAACCTCTTTTCCTTGAGATATTCAGATGAAATTTATATAAGACAGTGAGCTGTGTAGTGACAACCCCACTATGGCGGCTAACACGTGGAGACCCTATCAGGTGCATTACAATGCTGCAAAGGTTACCAGTGCAAGTATGACAAAAGGGCCTCTATCAATTGCCCCTTCACCCCGGGTCCAGGTGCCACTGCAGCCTGGAGCGTATTTCTGCCACTGGCACTCTCTGAGAGTCAGTAATGATCAGGAGCAAATCAAAACCCTATATGAATCATGAACTCAATGCAGATACACCACAGATGCGTACCTTTTAAATGAGTGCTCGTTGAGGGTAATGGGGAATTCCAAACCTCTCAAGTGAATGTGACATGCACACCTTGCGAAGAGGAGAGGCAACCTTGAGCAAACTTTAGGTCTAAATTTGTTTTTATTGTTGAAAACCAGAGGTGAATAATGACAAATAACATATTTCTTATATTGCATTACATCTGCTACAAACCTCACAGTCAACTTTTCAAAATAACAACTCACAACTCCCCACCCAACCTCCCATCCCCCTTCCCGGTGCTCTAAGATGCGCTGAGTGTACTGTAAAGGATTCAGTGTATGCAAAGCTCCACCTAAGTCTGGGTGGTCATGGGTTTACTCCTGGGGAGCCGTTAGCCAGAGCAATTGTAGGTATCTGGGGCATGTAAGTTCCGTAGACTCCGGTGAAAGGAGGCAGAGGAACAGCTTCCATATTTCCCAGTACGAGTCTCCACGTTGAGTCAAAGTCAGGGAGATTGTCTCCATCACCAAAACGTGCCATAGTCTGTGTAGCCGATTTACATTTGTGGGGGTTCTCTCTGTTCCCCATAGGACTTGTATCGCTTGGTGTGCAGCTCCTTAGAGCTAATGCAATGTGTTGGCCTCGCCTAGATCTAACTGGGAATGTGAGCTGGTTGGGGATCCCAAGCACTGTGTAAGAGTGGAACCTGTTGTGTATCAAAATGCGTATCAATGTTCAATAAGACCTCATCTAGCAATTGTTTAAATTTAGGACACTCCCACAATATGTGAAGCAGGGTGCCCCTTGAGTCGCAGCTCCACCAAAACCTATCACTATGCTCCGGGTAACACCTGATGTATACGTTCCGGTGTCAAATACCAGTGTGTAGCGTTCTTCGTCGCAGTTTCCATCCTAGAGACATTCATGGCTGTATGTCTAGCCCTATAGAATAGATCATGGCACTCTTTCGCGGAAAGCTGTCTGCCTATTTCCTCTTTCCAAATGAGCTGTGCCGGGGACTTCGAGTCAGAGTCTCTGTCTCGCAGGAACCCGTACAGCTCGGCGATCAGTCGCTTGTCCGAGTCCTTACGCAACAGCTACTTCTCAAACTGAGTCAGGGGTCATTGTGAAACCTCTCTGACAGTTGGCTGCATCAACTAGTGACGTATCTGAGTGTAACGATACCTCTCCCCCTCTGGTATGTCGAGTTCAGCCCGGATAGTATCAAACGGTATGGGGCCCTCCTCGTCAAAGAAATGCCCCGCTGACCGACTCTACGGCCTCAGTCAAGCCTTAAACAAGGTGACATCGAGGCCTGGAGTAAAGTCCCTATTCCCCACTACTGGGGAGAGGGGGAAGGGAACGTCGAAAACCCCCTCCAACTCATCACAAAGTCCCAGACTTGAAGTGTGGGTGAAAAAACCAGAGGCAACTAGAGGCTCACTGGTCGGTGGATGCAGGCGAGAAAAGGGACCTTCCACAAGGCCGTTGCCGCTAATGCCTTGTCCATAAATAACCATCTCTTTTCGGACTCGGGCGTGTCCATTCGACCAGGTAAAAGAGTTGCGAGGCCTGGTAGTAATGCATCAGGCACGGGATCCCCAAACCGCCCCTGTACCGCCTGTGTACCAGCTACCCTCCCTGCACATCCTTGGGTGTTTACCAGCCCACACAAAATTCTGTATATCGCTTTGTAGCCGTTTTAATGTCCCCTTTGGAAGCCTCAAGCCAAGAATAAGTATAGGATTTTGGGCAAGATCGTCATTTTTTAAAAATTGTTTTACATTATTTTATTTGTAAAAACTTACACATAACATACAGAAAGCAAGATGATACATCTGACAGTCGTGGATTGTGCACAAGGCGTATATTTAGGTGCAATGGTACATAATACTTACAGATCAATTTGCAAATGAACTTGATTTTATGAGCAAAAACCTTTATCCCATGCAGATAACTGTGATATCTTCACTTTCGGCCACTCCAGAGCTCAGCATAAGTGTCATGTGTAGGTGGGCCTCGACCTAACAATTCCAGCATCTTCCTATTGATGTTGTAAATGGAATCAATTAGCTGGTGGGGTGGTGATATGTTCCTGCGAGTCGTGTTCAGTTTCAGGTTGTTCCGTCCCTCTAGAAGAGATGTACGTCGTGTAAGGCCCCCAAAAACTTTTTGGGCGACTCCGGGGAGTGAGAAGGTCGCTAACATTTTCCGTCTGTGTACTGCAAAAAAGCATGTCGTGTGACCACTGCGTCATGGTGGGGGTAGGGCCGCGGAGCCAATTAATCGCTACTCTGCGTTTTGCTAAGAGAAGTCCCATGTCTATCAGTCTACGTCCCCCTTTAGGAATTTTTTTGGAGAAACCCAGCAAGGCCCGTGCAGGGTCAAGCGGGAGCGTTAAGGGGCATATTAACAAGCCAGGCGATAAAATTATCGCCGCTTTAGCGGCAGAAAACTGCCGCTAAAACGGCGATAATGGGCTTGATAATATGCTCTATGGAATTCCAATTGAAGCCCATGTTAGACGTCCTTCACATTTAACATGGGTTTCAATTGGAATTCCATAGAGCATATTATCAAGCCCATTATCGCCGTTTTAGCGGCAGTTTTCTGCCGCTAAAGCGGCGATAATTGTATCTCCTGGCTTGTTAATATGCCCCCTAAGTCGGTTATTTTCCCCAGTTCCCCAAAAACCAATTCCCAGAATTTGTGGACTCTCGGACACGTCCAGGCCAAATGCAAGAAGTCTGCAGACTGTTCGCAACATCTTTCACAGGCAGGGTTATCTCTCAAACCGTATCTGTGTAATCTCTTCGGGGTGTAATACGCCCTGTGTAAATATTTAAAGTGGATCAGCCTGTGCCTACCATGTAAAGATATTCGACGTGTACTGGTGCAACAATAAGCCCACATATCATCATCAATCGGTTGCTGCAGTCTCGTTGCCAGTCCAACCTGGCCCTGGAATACTGATTAGCCCTGTGGGTCATAGCCATCTTATAAATATTAGCTACGATCTTACAGGGAGATTTAGCTTTAATAACATACGTTAATTCCATTACCTCAGGAGATTCTAGAAGGTCCTCCCCTAATATGCTGAGTAGTGCATGCCTCGTCCTATGGAATTGGAACTGTTGCAACAAAGTGCGAGGGAGCTCATGATGTTCGAGCTCCTCCCACTTTTTAACCACGCCGTCAAGGAAAAGATCGCCAGCCGTCGGAATGTTCAGAGAGCTCAATGCCCGTAATACACCTCTGTCCCTGCATGGGGGAAGCCAGCGGAGCCAGTCAAGTGGCATGACTGGTGAATACAGAAGCACACCAGCCTGATGCTGCAGCAACGAGTGCCAAGCATGCTGTGTCGCATTAATGGAATCAAGTATGCCTGTCCTGCTGTCCATGTCATCAAACATCAAGGCTGGAAGTTGTAGCGGGTCAGCAAGAATCGCCTAAATGCAGTGGTGGGGGGCATCTGGCGGACCATGAATCTAATGATAGGCGTGCGCACTCTGTGTGGTCCTATAATATAAGTGCAAGTCCGGGGCACCAAGCCCCCCATGTGATACGGCAAAGTTAGGGTCCGCCACTTAACTCTAGCGTGCTTGCCCACCCAGGCTAATCTAATCATTGCACTATTGACCCAACTAAAAGAAGCGCTGGGTAATACCATAGGGATATTCATGAATAAAAACAGAAAAAAACACCACCATTTTCATAATAGAGATTCTACTAAGCAAAGACAGAGGCAGCTTGATCCAATTATCTACGTCGTCTTTCAACCTATTGACAGCAACACCGTAGTTTTCTCTGAATACCACCTCAGAGTCGGGGTGTACCTGAATGCCCAGATACCTGATTGAGTCTGCGGACCACTGTAGTGGGTAGTTTGGTTCATGGGGGGTCGTGTTGGGTGTAAGTGGAACTGAAATTGACTTGGACCAATTGACCCGAAGGCCTGAGAGGGCACCAAAGTGCACTACTTCGCGTAAGACTGAGGAGAGATTGTTTTCCAGATCACGGACGTATAACAATGTGTCATCAGCGTAGGTAGACACTATTATATCATACTTCGGGAATCTGATGCCCTTGTGACTGTGATATTCTCGTAATGCACAGGCCAGCGGCTCAGCGACTAAGGCGTACAATATAGGGGACAGCGGACACCCCTGCCTTGTCCCTCTGGTAATGGCAATGGGATCTGTCACCAGATCTCCAATTTTGATTCTGGCGGAGGGGCGGTTGTATAGTATTCCAATCAACTGGAGGAAAACTGGTCCGAGACCCATTTGAGTCAGAACGTGACTCATGAAGGGCCACTCGACTGAGTCAAACGCCTTCTCAATGTCAAGAAAGACCGCAACCGCTTTTGAGTCTTGCCGGATGTGCTGTAAGGCCCCGAATGCCGTGCGTAGGTTATAGGTGAGGTTCCTGTCCAGAATGAACCCAGCTTGTTCAGAGGCAACAAGAGTCTGACCGAGGGGGGCCACCCGATTCGCAAGAATTTTAGCAAAGATTTTAGTGTCAACGTTCAATAAGGAGAGCGGACGATACGATCCGCAGTCCTCAGGCGGCTTACCTGGTTTAAGGATGGTGACTATGACGGCCTCTCTCATCGTAGGAGGCATAGTGCCAGTTACACACATGTCATCGTAAAGGGCGGACAGATGCGGCAGTAGGATGTCGAGGAACGCTCTGTAAAAGGCCACAGTGAGGCCGTCCACTCCAGAGGCACTACCAGACCTCATGCCCTTCAGGGCCAGTAATATCTCATCCTTTTTGATGGCCTTCATCAAAAACTCATGTGTGTATTAGTGAGGAAGGGGAGTTTGATATAGGAAAGATAATCCAAGATTTCTTCTTCCGTACCGGAAGAGAGAGTGGAATAGAATTCTGCATAATAACTTTTAAAACGGTCAGCTATATCCGCCTCATCAGTAAGCACCTCACCCTCTGCCGACTTAAGTTCAGCTACCTGAGTCTTATAGCAGCGCCTCCGCATCAACAGAGCCAAAACTGAGCCACTCCCGTGCTGTCGCATATTTACCAAGATGAATAGGGGGCATATGTATCAAATATCGTTATTGCGATTCTCAAATAGCGATTTTTAGGGAATCGCTATTTGAGAATCGCAAAACGGGATGTAATAAAAAATTCACAAATGTTTTACGATTCCTAGGCATTCCTTAATTGCGATTAGCTAGTGGTAGTATGGACAAGAGCAGTGTTAGGCTAAACTCTGTATGGCATGTGAAGCCAGCTGTTATACCATATGTAATCCCTTGAATACCAAATGAAAGGACACCACAACAGATATATAAAAAATTGAATGTATTTATTCTAGTCAAAATACCCTCAGCACTCTTTATGAGATTCGAGGTAAGTACAACACAGTCTTATTTAAGCATACATTAAGTCACACAGGTAAGTAATACAGTTAGGCCCTAGGGGCCACGCAAACCATATACTAAGTAAGTGGTATAAGACCCCCTGTCACGAACACAGGATAGGCCTAGGCCTAGGGAATCGCTGGGGCTACACTATACTACCAAAGGTTAGGAAGTGGGAGGCCCACGGGATTCAGGTGCAGAGTGGAAACACTCATGCGTAATGCGTAAAAGTCAATAGAAATAGTAGTTGTTAGAAATTAAGAGTTTTAGGACACTTCTGGGATAGCTAGGAGTTCGAGACTTGGAAACTAGACCCTAGGATAGTCACTACCCTTGTGAGCACCGGAGTACTCAAGTTACCTAGCCCACGGGCTGCGGGTGCATAGGTGGGAACTTGCATCGGGTTTCGTCGTTGACTCCTATGGATGCCTGAAGGAAAGTTGCTGACAGGCAGTCAGTGAAGAGTGTCCGGTGGATCCCAAGGATGGAATCAAGAAGGAAGGATACCTGCAAGCAGAAGGGACAGAGTCTAGGTCACCAGCCAGGAGCCGGGAAGGAACCAGGAAGGAACCAGTCGATGTCGTGCAGATGCAGGTGAAGAGGTGAAGCTTGTCGCAGCAGCCACAGGTACCAGGAGGCGTCGAGGACGACCAGGACCAGGAGGCGAGCTGTCCCACGAAGGCTCTTGCTGTCGGCGGCGTCGATGTCGAGTTAGGACCCAACAAGCCTTGGCCAGCGGAACCCACGCAGAATGGAGGACTTGCTTCTTGTGCAGACCAGGAAGGTCTGGGGTGCTTCTCTTTCACAGAGGAGCGAGTGCCAGTCTGGAGGAGCTGGACCAGCAAGGTGAAATCAAAGGTTCGTCGTCGCAGAGGTCACTAGCCAACAGGCCAGCAACCGGACAACACGTCGAGCAACTCAGGTGCAGAAGGGCCCCACGCAGAACACGTGAAGTGTGGGGAGCTGATCTTCTTTGCCGATGGTGCTCGGGATGGGGGCTTCTCAATTCCCCAAGCACAGCCTCGAGGAAGCCTCAGAAGTCGCACTAGTCAGTTACTAGCCACTTTTCCCAAGTCGCCGGTCCCACGTCCCTCGTCGCCTCCACGGGCCTCAGCTTTGCTGAAGAGGTGGATCTGGTTCAGAGGTGTCTGGAAGTCTCGGCGCTGGTCAGTCTCTGCAGTCATCCCTCGTAGGATCAGTCGCAAAGCAAGCAGCGTTCGCTGGATGGTGCCTGGTTGCCCAGGGTGGTCACTCCTTGGCCACAAGGGAGATTCTTCAGTCTTCTTCCTGAGGTCGAATGTCGAAGGTCCAGAGTTTCTGTTCAAGTTGCAGATTCAGGATAATCTAATTCTGTAGGGCTCAGCTACCTACTGATATATGGGCTAGTGGGCTGGGCTACCTGCAAGGTCCCTCCTATGGGTGGGACCAGGAAGGGGAGTGGTTACACCCCCTTTCCTTTGTACAGTTTCGCGCCAGAGCTCGGGCTGGAGTGCCCCAGCGCCGGTTTGAACTGGACTATGCATGGGACACCTTGTGTGCCCCAGGCAGTGTCTAGTTTCTTTCATCCCTCCCTGCCCCAATACACTATGTCCTGTCTGGGGTGGTGCTCGCACCTCCCAAGGCAGGAAACCTATTGTCCAAGCCTCCCTCGCTGGAAGGACTCCCAGCAGCAGGAGGCCAGACTTGTGTCTGTGGCAGCAGCATCCATTTTGTGATGCTGGGGCTCTGGTTAACTTTAAGCGGGTAAGTAGGTTTCAACATGTCTTCTCCCTCTAGAAGGGAGGAATAATATCCTCATCGCCAGAAATGGTATGGGGGTATTATTCCAAAGTGTTAGACACCTTACACGACATGTTTTGATAAAGCCAAACCATAGTTACCATAACCGTTTAAGATTATAAGGTACTTTAAGAGTATATGGTAGGCTATATCATAGAACAGCTATAAGGACATGGTTCCGAAAGCTGCAGACAGGCTCAGCTCATGCTAGAGCACCATCTCACATGTTACCAAGCACTCTCCCTCCAGGATTGTTAAGACCTGCCATAGGAGTGGCTGATAGGTACACATGTGTCTATATATAAGGTAGGTATAGGAATACTACACCTAAGCAAGGGGTGATTACACGGCCTTGCCCCAGCTGAGTGATCAGCCAGTTGTGTCATAATGGAAGGCCAGGGGTGGCATAATACATGCTGCAGCCCCGGGCAGGCCTAGGGTACACCTATGCCCTGGGTACCTGAGGTACACTATACAGGGGCCAATAAGGTGATCCTTACCAATTGGGTTATGCACCTAAAGTACATAGTATGAATGTAGAGAGAGAACAGCTGGGCTGTGGGTCTGATTGGCAGGCCCACAGCCACATCTAAGTCGAAAACCAGTGAAGCAAAAGCAAAAAGTGGGCGTGAACATAGAAAGCAGACCCTACTCTCCTACACAACCCTCCCCCCCCCCTAAACTTAGGGACATTAAACTAATCTTGACCAGTTGAGTCTTCATGTTCTAAGTGGAAATATCTGGAGAGTCCATCTGCATTGGCATGGTCAGTCCCAGGTCTATGTTCCACTGTGAAGTCCATCCCCTGTAGGGAAATAGACCACCTAAGACGTTTGGGATTTTCACCCTTCATCTGATTTAGCCACAAGAGGGGCTTATGGTCTGACTGAATCTTGAAGTGAGTGCCAAACAAGTATGGCCTCAGCTTCTTCAGGGCCCAAACCACAGCAAAGGCCTCCCTCTCAATAGCTGACCAACGTTTCTCTCTAGGGGTCAGACTTCTACTAATAAAAGCAATGGGCTGGTCTTGACCATCTACATTCAGTTGTGAAAGAACAGCTCCCACACCCAACTCAGAAGCATCTGTCTGGACTATGAACTCTTTGGAGTAGTCTGGACTTTTCAGAATAGGTGCACTGCACATGGCCTGCTTCAGGTCATCAAATGCTTTTTGACAGCTTACTGTCCACTGAACTTTCTTTGGCATCTTCTTAGAGGTCAAGTCATTAAGTGGTGTCACAATGGACCCATAGTTCTTAACAAACTTTCTGTAGTACCCAGTCATGCCCAAGAAAGCTCTGACCTGAGTCTGGGTAGTTGGAGGAGTCCAGTCCTTTATGGTCTGGATCTTGCTCTCCAGTGGTTGAACCTGACCCCCACCAACTAGGTGGCCCATGTATACAACCTTGCTCTGCCCTATCTGGCACTTAGTGGCCTTGATAGTGAGGCCTGCCTTTTGCAGGGGCTCTAAAACATTCCTCAGGTGGACCAGGTGATCCTCCCAGGTGGAGCTAAAGACAGCAATATCATCAAGATAAGCTGCACAGTAGTCATCCAGACCTGTAAGGACTTGATTTACCAACCTTTGGAAAGTGGCAGGTGCATTCTTCAAACCAAAGGGCATTGCCACAAATTGATAATGTCCTCCTGGGGTCGAGAAAGCAGTTTTGGCCATTGCATTCTCAGCTAGTCTGATTTGCCAGTAGCCTGCTGTCAGGTCAAATGTACTCAAAAACTTGGCAGCTGCCAATCTGTCAATGAGCTCATCTGCCCTAGGTATTGGGTGGGCATCTGTTCTAGTGACATCATTGAGACCTCTGTAATCCACGCAAAACCTCATCTCTCTCTTACCATCTTGGGTGTGAGGTTTTGGCACAAGGACTACAGGACTAGCCCAAGGGCTCTCTGAAGGTTAAATGGCTCCCAGCTCCAACATCTTTTGTACCTCAACTTTTATGCAGTCCCTGACATGGTCAGGTTGCCTGTAGATTTTACTCTTCACAGGCAGACTGTCACCAGTGTCCACCTCATGGGTGCACCAGTTGGTCTGACTTGGGGTCAGAGAGAACATATGTCTGTAGGACTGCAGAACTTGTCTGCAGTCCTGTTGCTGATGATCAGCGAGGCTGTCAGAAAAGACCACACCATCAACTGAGCCATCATCAGGGTTCTGAGTCAACAGGTCTGGGAGAGGGTCACTCTCTTCCTCCTGCCCCTCATCTGTAGCCATGAGTAAGCCCATGTCTGCCCTGTCAACATATGCCTTCAATCTGTTGACATGAAGCACCCTGTGGGGGCTTCTGGGAGTCCCAAGGTCCACCAAGTAGGTGACTTCTCCCTTTTTCTCAACAATAGTGTGGGGTCCAGACCATTTGTCTTGGAGTGCTGCTGGGGCCACTGGCTCCAACACCCACACTTTCTGCCCTGGCTGGTACACAGTCAGCACAGCCTTTTGGTCATGCCAAGCTTTTTCGGAGTTCTTGGCTTGCCTCAAGGTTTTTAGAAGCCTTCTTCATATACTCTGCCATCCTGGAGCGGAGGCCAAGTACATAATCCACTATGTCCAGTTTGGGTTGTCTGAGAGGTCTCTCCCATCCTTCCCTTACTATACACAGGGGTCCCCTTACAGGATGCCCAAACAAAAGCTCAAAAAGGCTGTAGCCAACCCCCTTTTGTGGGACCTCTCTGTAAGCAAACAGAAGGCAGGGTAAAAGGATGTCCCATCTTCGCCTAAGCTTGTCTGGTAAACCTTTTATCATCCCTTTTAGGGTCTTGTTGAATCTCTCCACAAGCCCATTGTACTGTGGGTGATAGGGTGTAGTGAATTTGTAGTTAACACCACACTCCTTCCACATTGTAGTCAAATATCCTGACATGAAGTTGGCACCTCTGTCAGAAATAACCTCCTTTGGAAAGCCCACTCTGGAGAATACTCCAAGTAGGGCCCTTGCCACAACAGGAGCTGTTGTGGTCCTTAGGGGTATAGCTTCTGGATACTTGGTGGCATGGTCCACTATCACCAGTATGAATCTGTGCCCAGATGCTGTTTGGGGGTCCATTGGTCCTACAATGTCTATCCCCACTCTCTCAAAGGGAACCCCCACCACAGGTAGTGGTATGAGGGGGGCCTTTGTGGTGCCACCTGATTTGCCACTGGCTTGGCAGGTGACACAGGAGCGACAAAACTCCTTGGTATCTTCTGACATGTGAGGCCAGTGAAAGTGAGGGACAAGTCTGTCCCAGGTCTTATTCTGGCCTAAGTGTCCTGCAAGGGGAATATCATGGGCCAAGGTAAGAAGGAAGCCTCTGAAACTCAATGGTATGACCAACCTCCTGGATGCACCAGGTTTGGGGTCTCTAGCCTCTGAGTACAGCAGCCCTTCATCCTAATACACTCTATGGGTACCTTGAGCATTCCCTGCAGCCTCAGCAGCAGCCTGCTGTCTGAGGGGTTCAAGAGAAGGACAGTCTAATTGTGCCTGCCTCAGATCTGCCCTTAAAGGTCCCCCTGTCCCAAGAAACTCAACCTGATCAGGTTCCAGTTCTTCTAGGACAGTTCCTTCAGGGCTCTCAGAATCATCCTCCTGTGAGGGCTGATCCCCCACCTGAGGCAGGGGGGAAGGCACAGCCTTTACCCTACTGCTCTTTCTCTTGTGTTGTGTCTGGTCCATTGTCCCAGGACCCAGCACTTGTTCAGTGTTACACTTTTTTGGCCTGTGACCTGGTCACAGCCAGGACATGTGCATCTATCCCCAGCATTTCTGCATGGGTCCTATACTCCACTTCAGACCAAACTGAAGTCTCAAGGTCATTTCCCAACAGACACTCTACAGGAAGGTCTGAACTTACCACAACTTTCTTGAGGCCAGTTACCCCTCCCCAGAAGAAGTTAACAATTGCCACACTCTGGGAAGTAGTGGCATTGCTAGCGTTGGTCACTAGGTAATTCTCACCTAGCATGATCTGTCCAGGGTCCACAAAGGCAGGTGTCACCATTGTGACACTAGCCCCAGTGTCCCTGTATGCCTGAGCCATTCTATGATTGATAAAAGGAGTCTGTCTGTACTTGCCCAGGTTACTGGGGCCCACAGTAGAGGACAAAGCTATGTCCCCATCACAGATCAGAACAGCCTGAGTAGGTATCCTGACTAGGCCAGAATCCTCCTCAGTTCCCAGGGTTAACCCTACTACACCCTTTTGCTGGGAACCACCACTTACAGCTGGACTAGGGGGTACAGTTGCCTTAGTGGCAATGGTGGCTGGGGGCTTATCCTTTTTGGTGCACTCACTAAACCAATGTGAGTTTGACTTACAATAGTTGCACCAGGGTTTCTTTTGGCCATCTTTCTTTTTATCCTTTTTGGGACCACCCTCCCCCTGAGCCTTTTGGGGGCCTGATGAAGACATCTGGTCTTTTTGTTTCTGATCATTACCCTTCTGGTCTGCCTTTTTCTGATCACCGCCCTGGTTCTGGTTTTTCTGCTTAACTCTAGTCCTGACCCACCTATCTGCCTTCTTTCCCAATTCCTGGGGAGAAGTTAGGTCAGAGTCAATCAAGTGTTGATGCAGCAGCTGGTTTTGACAGTTATTAAGGATTTGTTCTCTCATGATCAAATTATACCATCCTGTATAGTCCTTAACCTTACTACCCAATAACCAGCCTTCCAAAGCCTTAGAGGCACAATCTACAAAGTCAGTCCAGTCCTGAGTCTGTGTCTTCTGGGTATCCCTGAACAACAACCTGTATTGTTCAGTGGTTAGGCCAAACCCATCAATCAGAGCACTTTTCAGGACAGTGTAATTGTCAGCATCCTCATCACTAACTGTGAGGAGCTTGTCTCTACCTTTCTCAGAGAAGGAGAGCCACAAGATAGCTGCCCACTGACTTTGGGGTACCTGCTGTACTTTGCAGGCTCTCTCCAAAGCAGTTATCCATTTGTGGATGTCATCCCCACACTTGTAGGGAGGGACAATCTTGCTCAGGTTTCTATTGTCATAGGTTCTGTCTCTATCCTTAGGGATATTGCTGCCACCAGTGGGATCTAACCCACTTAACTTCTGCTCTCTGGCCAGAGCAAGCTTCTCTTTGGCAAGGGCAAGTTCTTCCCTTTCAATCCTCAGATTGACTTCCCTCATTCTGGCCTGATGCTCTTTTCTCTGTGGAGAAGTCATCCCCTGTGAGAAGAGGCATTGGAGCTATTAGAGACATGGGAGTGGACAGATTCTCTTGAAGGGGATCTTCCTCTCCTGCTTCTCTGGTTAAGTCCACTTGAGGGTCTGAATGGGGGGACCCCAGTCAGACTTCCATGTAGGCTTAAGTTAGCCTGGCTAAGTCTCCCAACTTGGACCTGGCTGTCTACCTCATCTTCTGAAGTCCCTTCTGACTCATCTGTAGAGGATAGACCCTCACCGGTACCTAGGGTACTAACCTGGGAGGCTATCTGAGCATCATACTCTTCTAAGATCTCCACTAGTTGAATGAGGGTAGGGTTAGAACCCTGTTTTAACTTTCTGGAGGTACACAATTGTCTCATCTCCTGAAAAGTTAGGGTCTCATATCTAGAGGGTATCTTTTTAGGATCTACCCCTCCTGAGAGAGAATCAACTTGATCTCCTCTCAGGGACATGATCTAGTGAGGGTGTGGTGTGTGCACCTACCTACACTAGTTGTATCTACTAAACCTCTCTAGTAGCTGTAGTCAGGGTGTGCTAGGCCCTTCAACCTACAACAACTAAGTCCAGTAGGACTTAAGTATTTATAATCTATGTTATATGTACCTAACAATATCTGTGTGATCTTTCAATTTAGTATCTCAAGATTACAATGGTATTAACAACAGCAAGCTCAGATCCCAACCGCTGCTCACCAATGTGAGAAGTTGGCCTGATATATGATGTCACTAGTTCTAGTGTACACCTTGTATCAGTCCAAACAACACTTATGGTGATTGGTTGTAAAGTCAACCTTATAGACCAGCTATCCTAGTGGTAGCATGGACAAGAGCAGTCTTAGGCTAAACTCTGTATGGCATGTGAAGCCAGCTGTTACACCATATGTAATCCCTTGAATACCAAATGAAAGGACACCACAACAGATATATAAAAAATAGAATGTATTTATTCTAGTCAAAATACCCTCAGCACTCTTTATGAGATTCGAGGTAAGTACAACACAGTCTTATTTAAGCATACATTAAGTCACACAGGTAAGTAATACAGTTAGGCCTTAGGGGCCACGCAAACCATATACTAAGTAAGTGGTATAAGACCCCGTGTCACGAACACAGGATAGGCCTAGGCCTAGGGAATCGCTGGGGCTACACTATACTACCAAAGGTTAGGAAGTGGGAGGCCCACGGGATTCAGGTGCAGAGTGGAAACACTCACGCGTAATGCGTAAAAGTCAATAGAAATAGTAGTTATTAGAAATTAAGAGTTTTAGGACACTTCTGGGATAGCTAGGAGTTCGAGACTTGGAAACTAGACCCTAGGATAGTCGCTTCCCTTGTGAGCACCGGAGTACTCAAGTTACCTAGCCCACGGGCTGCGGGTGCATAGGTGGGAACTTGCGTCGGGTTTCGCCGTTGACTCCTATGGATGCCTGAAGGAAAGTTGCTGACAGGCAGTCAGTGAAGAGTGTCCGGTGGATCCCAAGGATGGAATCAAGAAGGAAGGATACCTGCAAGCAGAAGGGACAGAGTCTAGGTCACCAGCCAGGAGCCGGGAAGGAACCAGGAAGGAACCAGGCGATGTCGTGCAGATGCAGGTGAAGAGGTGAAGCTTGTTGCAGCAGCCACGGGTACCAGGAGGTGTCGAGGACGACCAGGACCAGGAGGCGAGCTGTCCCACGAAGGCTCTTGCTGTCAGCAGCGTCGATGTCGAGTTAGGAACCAACAAGCCTTGGCCAGCGGAACCCACGCAGAATGGAGGACTTATTTCTGGTGCTCGGGATGGGGGCTTCTCAATTCCCCAAGCACAGCCTCGAGGACGCCTCAGAAGTCGCGCTTGTCAGTTACTAGCCACTTTTCCCAAGTCGCCGGTCCCATGTCCCTCGTCGCCTCCACGGGTCTCAGCTTTGCTGTAGATGTGGATCTGGTTCAGAGGTGTCTGGAAGTCTCGGCGCTGGTCAGTCTCTGCAGTCGTCCCTCGTAGGATCAGTCGCAAAGCAAGCAGCGGTCGCTGGATGGTGCCTGGTTGCCCAGGGTGGTCACTCCATGGCCACAAGGGAGATTCTTCAGTCTTCTTCCTGAGGACGAATGTTGAAGGTCCAGAGTTTCTGTTCAAGTTGCAGATTCAGGATAATCTAATTCTGCAGGGCTCAGCTACCTACTGATATACTGGGCTAGTGGGCTGGGCTACCTGCAAGGTCCCTCCTATGGGTGGGACCAGGAAGGGGAGTGGCTACACCCCCTTTCCTTTGTCCAGTTTCGCACCAGAGCTGGGGCTGGAGTGCCCCAGCGCTGGTTTGAACTGGACTATGCATGGAGCACCTTGTGTGCCCCAGGCATGTCTCATTCCTTTCAGCCCTCCCTGCCCCAATACACTAAAGTCTGTCTGGGGAGGTGCTAGCACCTCCCCAAGCAGGAAACCTATTGTCCAGGCCTCCCTGGCTGGGAGGGCTCCCAGCTGCAGGAGGTCAGACTTGTGTCTGTGGCAGCAGCATCCATTTTGTGATACTGAGGCTTTGGTCAGAGTTAAACAGCAAAGTAGGATTTTAACATGTCTCTCCCTCTAGAAGGGGGAATATTATCCTCATCACTAGAAATAGTATGGGGGTATTATTCCAAAGTGTTAGACACCTTACACAACATGTTTTGATAAAGCCAAACCATAGTTACCATAACCGTTTAAGATTATAAGGTACTTTAAGAGTATATGGTAGGCTATATCATAGCATCAATTGTGGGAATAGGATGCACACCTTTTCTTTGCTAATTTTCAAACTTGTCATATATTCTCCTCAAGTTGCGTGCAGACTGGTAAGGTGCCAGCCCATGTGACACCAATCAAGAACAACTTCATGGGGAGGGGCGTCCTCTCACCCCAAACCAATCGCACAGCTCGATTACGCCATTTTGGCACTTTACTCTTTTATATTCATCAAAATTATTCCTTATATTCCTTCATCTTTTTTGATTTTTGTTACATTTATATTTTCATCCACACGTGGGATTTTATGGCGTAATCGAGCTGTGCGATTGGTTTGGGGCGAGAGGACGCCCCTCCCCATGAAGTGAGGCTATATCATAGAACAGCTATAAGGACATGGTTCTGAAAGCTGCAGACAGGCTCAGCTCATGCTAGAGCACCATCTCACATGTTACCAAGCACTCTGCCTCCAGGATTGTTAAGGCCTGCCATAGGAGTGGCTGATAGGTACACATGTGTCTATTTTAAGGGTAGATATAGGTATACTATATCTAAGCAAGGGGTGATTACACAACCTTGCCCCAGCTGAGTGATCAGCCAGTTGTGTCATAATGGAAGGCCAGGCCAGGGGTGGCATAATACATACTGCAGCCCCTGGGAGGCCTAGGGTTCACCTATGCCCTGGGTACCTAGGGTACACTGTACAGGGTCCAATAAGGTGATCCTTACCAATTGGGTATGTACCTAGGGTACATGGAGTCCATTTTAAAGAGAGAGCAGACAGCCTGAGACCCTGAATGGCAGGATCTCAGGCCAACTAAGTCGCAAAACCAGCTAGACACTAGGCAAAAAGTTGGGGGTAACCATAGTCAGATATCCACCTTCCTACACAACCCCCCGCCCCCCAAACGAAAGGAGATAAGGCTGTCCTTGACCAGGTAAGCCTCTACTGCCTAAGTGGCCATATAAGGAAGAACCAGCACTGGCATGGTTACCCCCTGTCTCATGGTCCACTAAGCAATCCCTCACCCTAAAGGTATCATAGGGTCTCCACCATAGGGAATCTCTACCTTTGGTGTGTCTTTGCAAAGTAAAAGGCTGGTGTTGAGATGGAGTACTGAAGTGAGTGTCCTCAAAGTGAGGCCTTAGCTTCCTCCAATCATCCTCCACCATGGATGCCTTTCTTTCTTTATCTGAGTTGCACTGTGCTCTCAGGGTCAGCCTCTGGCTACCTAAAGCAGGAGGCTGGGTCCCTTTGGTGGGCTTACTGGAGGGACAGGTCAGGTTTGGGGCCCTAAGGTCCCATGTTTGCCTGTGCTCAACAGAATCCCTCTGGGGGAGGTCCCTAACTACCTGTAAAGGAGATCCCTCAGGAATGTTTTTAACCATCACCTGGCTAGGGCTACTAGCCAGGCAATCTTCATTCTTTTGATGGGGGGTTCTTGTGGACAGGGGCCCTCTTGGGGTCCACTGGCCTCCCTGACCTCTGCAGCCCTGGGCTGACTGAGGAAGGGTAGAGAGAGGCAGGCTACCTGCCCCAGACTGGGTCCCACCTTGGAAGGGTCCACTGACATCAGAGGCCCTGCCAGGCCAGGCCTGGCTACCTCTGGGGCAGTTCCTTCACAAGGGGTGAGGTCAGATCCCTGAGGAAGCGGACCTTTTCCTAATATCTGGGGAGAGGGAGACTTTTCTTCCTCTCCACTACTCTCTGTTTGTGTGGAGTGATCCATAGTTTCAGGCTTCACTACACCTATGTCAGTCTGAGTATGGGCTGAGACCATTACAGCCTTGCCAACCTTTCCAGGGAGGCACTTAGTTTGGGTTTGAGCTGTGACTGTCACAGCTCTGCCAATCTCTACAGGGAAGTCTGTCTTTGCCTGGGCTGTGGCTACCACTGCCCTTCCAACCTTTTCAGGGAGGAAATCTACTTGGACAGGGGTCGTGGCTGGCACAACCCCACTACCCTTTTGTGAAAGGCCTACCATTTTAGAATGGGTGTCTTGTTCAACTCCAGCCCAAGCTGAGAGCTCCAAGTCATTCCCCAGTAAGCAGTCTACGGGCAAGGTTGGCGACACTGCCACCCTCTTAGGGCCAGTGACACCTCCCCAGCTGAGACATACCTCTGCCATGGGATGACTGTTCTGTTTAATGAACTTCTGGTGAACTGTCACCAGTATGCTGAGTGCACAGCTATGTGGTATAGGGTAAGCTCATTGTAACAAATTGAGTAACGGTACTAAAGTGAAATCACAGTAACAATTGTTGCACAAAAATCGTGTTAATGAATCCAAACGTTGTCCAAAGGAACTTAGTTTATGAATCAATCATAACAATGTCAAATATATAGTATCAATAAACGATTCACATTGATAAACAAAAGTGCAGCGAAATATATAATCTTGAGGCTGGAAAGTATCAATGTGCGTCAGATCAAAAAAGGAGTGCCCAACTATGTACTATGTATTTGACATTGTTATGATTGATTCATAAACTAAGTTCCTTTGGACAACGTTTGGATTCATTAACACGATTTTTGTGCAACAATTGTTACTGTGATTTCACTTTAGTACCGTTACTCAAGTTGTTACAATGAGCTTACCCTATACCACATAGCTGTGCACTCAGCATACTGGTGACAGTTCACCAGAAGTTCATTAGGTTTCACACGAGGCTGGCTTCCTCGTTCCTGAGTTGCACGCTCCAATTGTTCAAATTTTGATAATATTGTCACTCCTTTTCGAGTTTTACTAGTAGGTGTGCGCTAACTTCCTTACATTATTTACTCATGACTGTTCTGTTTGCCATCAATGTTAGTTACCTGGTATGAGAAACCAGGCAAAAGCTGCTCAGAGGGAACTAGTCTGTGAGTCACCATAGTGATGCTAGCTCCAGTGTCTCTGTAGCCCTCAGCTATTCTACCATTGATGTAGGGTTCCTGTCTGTACCTACCCAAAGTGTTGGGACAGGCAGTGAAGATGGCAAACCCCATGCCGCCATCACAGACAAGAGTAGCTGCTGCAGGGGACTTGGCTAAGCCAGGGCCCACCTGTGTTCCGCAAGAAAACCCAACCAAATTTTTGAGGGCACTCCCACCACCTGGGGGATTACTGCTGACAGTATAGGTGGTGTTACAGGAGTAATAGGAGGAACAGTTTTGTTTTTAGCGTTTGGGCAACTGCTGTCAGTTTTCCAATTCCCAGGAATTTTACATTCATGGCAGTAAGGCTTTTTAACTGTGGTAGAGGAGGGAGCTTGGGACCCACCACCCTGTGTGGAGTTTTGGGGCCCTGAGGAAGATTTCTCTTTTGTTTTATCCCCACCCTTCTCTTGAGGCTTGGTGGTATCTTTCTTTTGGTCACCACCCTGATTTTTAGGCCTAATCCTGGTCCTGACCCATTTATCTGCCCTCTTTCCCAATTCTTGGGGAGAGGTCAAATCTGAGTCTACCAGGTGTTGATGGAGAAGCTGCTTTTGACAATTACTAAGGATCTGCTCCCTCATAATCAAGTTGTACAATCCTGTATAGTCCTGCACCTTGCTGCCAGTTAACCAACCTTCCAAAGCCTTAGTGGCACAATCCACAAAATCAGACCAGTCCTGTGTCTGTGTCTTCTGGGTGTCTCTGAACAACAACCTATATTGCTCAGTGGTTAAGCCAAACCCATCTATCAGAGCACTCTTCAGGACTTTGTAATTGTTAGTATCCTCATCACTAACTGTGAGGAGCTTGTCTCTACCTTTGTCAGAAAAGGAGAGCCACAAGATAGCTGCCCACTGACTCTGGGGTACCTGCTGTACTTTGCAGGCCCTCTCCAAAGCAGTCATCCACTTGTGGATGTCATCCCCATTCTGATATGGGGGGACTATCTTGCTTAGGTTTCTATGGTCATAAGACCTATCCCTATCTTTAGGAATGTTGCTGCCACCAGTGGGTCCTAGCCCACTTAACTTCTGCTCTCTGGCCAGAGCAAGTCTCTCTTTGGCAAGGGCAAGTTCTTCCCTTTCAATCCTCAGATTGACTTCCCTCATTCTGGCCTGATGCTCTTGTCTCTGTGGAGAAGTCATTCCCCTGCGAGAAGAGGCATTGGAGCTATTAGAGACATGGGAGTGGATAGATTCCCTTGAAGGGGATCTTCCTCTCCTGCTTCTCTGGTTAAGTCTACTTGAGGGTCTGAATGGGGGGACCCCAGTCAGACTCCCATGTAGGCTTAAGTTAGCCTGGCTAAGTCTCCCAACTTGGACCTGGCTGTCTACCTCATCTTCTGAAGTCCCATCTGACTCATCTGTAGTAGGTAGACCCTCACCTGTACCTAGGGTACTAACCTGGGAGGCTCTCTGAGCATCATACTCCTCTAAGATCTCCACTAGTTGAATGAGGGTAGGGTTTGAACCCTGTTTTAACTTTCTGGAGGTACACAATTGTCTCATCTCCTGAAAAGTTAGGGTATCATATCTAGAGGGGATCTTTCTAGGATCTACCCCTCCTGAGAGAGAATCAACTTGATCTCCTCTCAGAGACATGAACTAGTGAGGGTGTGGTGTGCACCTACCTACACTAGTTGTATCTACTAAACCTCTCTAGTAGTTGTAGTCAGGGTGTGCTAGGCCCTTCAACCTACAACAACTAAGTCCAGTAGGACTTAAGTATTTATAATCTATGTTATATGTACCTAACAATATCTATGTGATCTTTCAATTTAGTATCTCAAGATTACAATGGTATTAACAACAGCAAGCTCAGATCCCAACCGCTGCTCACCAATGTGAGAAGTTGGCCTGATATATGATGTCACTAATTCTAGTGTACACCTTGTATCAGTCCAAACAACCCTTATGGTGATTGGTTGTAAAGTCAACCTTATAGACCAGCTATCCTAGCTGGACAAGAGCAGTCTTAGGCTAAACTCTGTATGGAATGTGAAGCCAGCTGTTATACCATATGTAATCCCTTGAATACCAAATGAAAGGACACCACAACAGATATATATAAAAATAGAATGTATTTATTCTAGTCAAACCCTCAGCACTCTTTATGAGATTCGAGGTAAGTACAACACAGTCTTATTTAAGCATACATTAAGTCACAAAGGTAAGTAATACAGTTAGGCCCTAGGGGCCACACAAACCATACACTAAGTAAGTGGTATAAGAACCACTGTCACGAACACAGGATAGGCCTAGGGAATCGCTGGGGCTACACTATACTACCAAAGGTTAGGAAGTCGGAGGCCCACAGGATTCAGGTGCAGAGTGGAAACACTCACGCTTAATGCGTAAAAGTCGATAGAAATAGTAGTTATTAGAAATTAACAGTTTTAGGACACTTCTGGAATAGCTAGGAGTTCCAGACTTGGAAACCAGAATCTAGGATAGTCAATACCCTTGTGAGCACCGGAGTACTCAAGTTACCTAGCCCACGGGCTGCGGGTGCATAGGTGTGAACTTGCGTCGGGTTTCGTCGTTGACTCCTATGGATGCCTGAAGGAAAGTTGCTGACAGACAGTCAGTGAAGAGTGTCCGGTGGATCCCAAGGATGGAATCAAGAAGGAAGGGTACCTGCAAGCAGAAGGGACAGAGTCTAGGTCATCAACCAGGAGCCGGGAAGGAACCAGGAAGGAACCAGGCGATGTTGTGCAGATGCAGGTGAAGAGGTGAAGCTTGTCACAGCAGCCACGGGTACCAGGAGGCCTCGAGGACGACCAGGACCAGGAGGCGAGCTGTCCCACGAAGGCTCTTGCTGTCGGCGGTGTCGATGTCGAGTTAGGACCCAACAAGCCTTGGCAAGCGGAACCCCCGCAGAATGGAGGACTTGCTTCTGGTGCAGACCAGGAAGGTCTGGGGTGCTTCTCTTTCACAGAGGAGCGAGTGCCAGTCTGGAGGAGCCGGACCAGCAAGATGAAATCAAAGGTTCGTCGTCGCAGAGGTCACTAGCCAACAGGCCAGCAACCGGACAACATGTCGAGCAACTCAGGTGCAGAAGGGCACCACGCAGAACACGTGAAGTGTGGGGAGCTGATCTTCTTTGCAGATGGTGCTCGGGATGGGGGCTTCTCAATTCCCCAAGCACAGCCTCGAGGAAGCCTCAGAAGTCGCGCTAGTCAGTTACTAGCCACTTTTCCCAAGTCGCCGGTCCCACGTCCCTCGTCGCCTCCACAGGTCTCAGCTTCGCTGCAGATGTGGATCTGGGTCAGAGGTGTCTGGAAGTCTCGGCGCTGGTCAGTCTCTGCAGTCGTCCCGCGTAGGATCAGTCGCAAAGCAAGCAGCGGTCGCTGGATAGTGCCTAGTTGCCCAGGGTGGTCACTCCTTGGCCACAAGGGAGATTTCTTCAGTCTTCTTCCTGAGGTTGAATGTCGAAGGTCCAGAGTTTCTGCTCAAGTTGCAGATTCAGGTTAATCTAATCTTGCAGGGCTCAGCTACCTACTGATATACTGGGCTAGTGGGCTGGGCTACCTACAAGGTCCCTCCTATGGGTGGGACCAGGAAGGGGAGTGGCTACACCCCCTTTCTTTTGTCCAGTTTCGCGCCAGAGCTGGGGCTGGGGTGCCCCAGCACCGGTTTGAACTGGACTATGCATGGAGCACCTTGTGTGCCCCAGGCATGTCTCATTCCTTTCAGCCCTCCCTGCCCCAATACACTAAAGTCTGTCTGGGGAGGTGCTAGCACCTCCCCAAGCAGGAAACCTATTGTCCAGGCCTCCCTGGCTGGGAGGGCTCCCAGCTGCAGGAGGTCAGACTCGTGTCTGTGGCAGCAGCATCCATTTTGTGATGCTGAGGCTTTGGTCAGAGTTAAACAGCAAAGTAGGATTTTAACATGTCTCTCCCTCTAGAAGGGGGGAATAATATCCTCATCACCAGAAATGGTATGGGGGTATTATTCCAAAGTGTTAGACACCTAACACGACATGTTTTGATAAAGCCAAACCATAGTTACCATAACCGTTTAAGATTATAAGGTACTTTAAGAGTATATGGTAGGCTATATCATAGAACAGCTATAAGGACATGGTTCCGAAAGCTGCAGACAGACTCAGCTCATGCTAGAGCACCATCTCACATGTTACCAAGCACTCTGCCTCCAGGATTGTTAAGGCCTGCCATAGGAGTGGCTGATAGGTACACATGTGTCTATTTTAAGGGTAGATATAGGTATACTATATCTAAGCAAGGGGTGATTACACAACCTTGCCCCAGCTGAGTGATCAGCCAGTTGTGTCATAATGGAAGGCCAGGCCAGGGGTGGCATAATACATGCTGCAGCCCCTCGGAGGCCTAGGGTACACCTATGCCCTGGGTACCTAGGGTACACTGTACAGGGTCCAATAAGGTGATCCTTACCAATTGGGTATGTACCTAGGGTACATGGAGTCCATTTTAAAGAGAGAGCAGACAGCCTGAGACCCTGAATGGCAGGATCTCAGACCAACTAAGTCGAAAAACCAGCTAGACACTAGGCAAAAAGTTGGGGGTAACCATAATCAGATATCCTCCTTCCTACAGTATTGTGCAGTAGCCAATATCTGAACCGAAGAAGAAACAGCCCATGAACTCTCAGAGTCCTTTAACTTATTAGAGGGGGCGGAGCCAAGATGGCGGATTGAGCAGTCGTCCTGATCCGGAGCTCCCGCCGAGGTCGGATCTAGCACCGGCCGCAAGGTCGACATTAGCATTCAGGATACCCGAGTGGTATTCCCAGACTTCCGGGACTGAAATTACTGGCAGCGGAGCTGAAGTTGGCGGCTGAGAGTGGATTCGGGAGCGAGGGGAGAGAGGTGGTGCGTGGAGGCGCCGAGGCCGCGTGGAAGAGGCTGGTCCCGGCGGGGATATCGGAGGGCAGAGGTGCGGCGCCGTAGATCCCTGGCCCCCGGAGCAGCGGGCAACCGCACAACCAGGAGGGCCGCCTGGAAAGAGGTGAGGGTCCCGGGGACCGGCGTAGCGGAGCCGCTGCTGCATCGGAGTCTAGCCCGCCATCTTGGACGGCCGGGAGTGACGCCGGAGCCGAGTCAGGGAGACCGGGGGCCCGTTGCGAGCCGCGAGGCTTGGGCCTGGAGCTGTCCCGGGATCGGGCCCGGGGGAACTCAGAGTTGCGGGTGCCCCCCCCCTTCCGCGCCCACCGAGCTGAGGCGGCAGTGGAGGTGGGTAGCAGAGAGTTGAGGAGCAGCCCGGGGGAGCGGGTCGCACCTGGTGCACCGTGACGGCGTCCACAGAGTCTGGGGTCGGCTGCATGCTTTCTCCCTCCTGGTGGCTGCGCTCCGGTCTGGAATCTTGAGTTGGTTGTCGCCTAGGAGCCTGGGGCTGGAGGACTAGCGGCCCATTGCACCTGGAGCTCGATGCTTGGCCCTTGCTGCTGGAGTGCTGCCCTGGCGGGAGGCTGGACAGGGGCGCCGCGGGCAGCGGCGGAGAGCCTGGTGGAGAGGCCTTTGGCGAGCTGAATGAGGGCATGGTCCATAGTGGTCAGATGCCGGCAGTGTGCGGTGGCTCCCCCCCCTAGATTCCGGAGAGACTGGCTGGAGTTGGGTTGAGGCTCGTTGGAAGCGCTGGCAGTCGGGGTTCTTCGGTGCGGTAGCTCTGAGCCGGATATCAGCTGCACAAGGGAGAGCGCCGCCAGAGAGCCAGGGAGCATGAGGGGCGAATAGAGCCCCGAGCCAGAGGAACGGGACGGACGCCGAGTGCCGGGGGTCGGGACCGTGACGAAGGCAGCCGGAGAGCACAGACGGATCGATCTGGGTTGGAGGAGCACTCGGGGGGCGCTGTGGAGTTGGAGAACCCTGCCAGTCGCTGAGGGCGTTGGTACAGCTGGTAGTGGAGGCGGAGATTTTTGGGGCACAGCGGCCTGCCAGAAAGCGGCTCCCCGGCGGAGGATTGATGAGGAAGGGCTGGGGCCCCCACACGATAGTTCAGGAGACCGGGCGAGGAGGGATGTCCAACCAAAGGAAGCGAAAGGACAAAACTATAAAAGACCTGTTTTCCAGGGGCCCGGACGGGAAGATGCCCGCAGCCTCGGATCTCGGGGGCTCGGGGGGGCGGCGCCGGAGGACGGAGGATCAGAGCCCATTACTAAGGCCTTCATGGAGTCGATGTTTGCTGCGTTGCGGGCGGACATACAGTCCTTCAAGCAAGAGTTCAAGTCGGAGCTCAAGGAGGTCCGTCGAGACGTGGACGGCATCGGGGAGAGGGTCGCGGATCTGGAAGGCAAGAGCGATGGCAGGGATGAAGAAGTAGCGAACTTGCAGCAGGAGATCATTCGAATGCACGACCAGCAGGTGAGCCTTCAGGTCCATCTTGAGGATCTTGAAAATCGCTCCCGTCGCCACAACATCCGCATCAGGGGGGTGAAGATGGACGACACCTCAAAAGATCTTTTCGCCTACGTGAGGGAACTCTTCAATCACATCTTGGAGCGCCCCCTAGACACGGAGTTGGTGATAGATCGGGCCCATAGGGCGGGGCCCCCCAGGGCGCCGTCGGCCCCCCCATCGGACATTTTGGTGTGTGTGCAAGATTATCGCACTAAGGAGCTGATAATGCAAAGTGCGAGAAGGCGGCACCCTTTACAGTTTCGCGGCCACAGCCTGGTGCTGTACCAGGACTTGTCCGCTCTCACGCTGCAGAAGCGGCGCCTCTTCAAACCTATCACGACACACCTCCAGCAAAATAACATTCCTTACAGTTGGGGTCACCCCTTTCGTTTGGTGTTCAGGAAGGAGGACAAGCACTACCAGTTGCGCTCTCTGTCGGAAGCCTGCAATCTGTTGGGGGTGGATCTCCCAGGCGAGGCGGAAGATGAAGGGATCCCCGCGGTGGGAGCAGAGAACACTGGGCCACGCCGGCGTCAACAGGGGTGTAAACGCCGACCCAAGAAGCCGCCGGCAGCGGAGATCACAAAGGCCCGTCTATCGGCGCTGGAGGCTGTTTCTTTGGACCTTTCTGGTACTAACAATGGCTGAACTGGTTAAGCAAGGTATCTGAGAGACTCTGTTTTTTGGTATCCCGACCCTGGCGGGAGGGAGGGCTTCCTTCCACTTTTAGTGGACTTTCCCCAATGTCTTTTCACCAATCACGGACGAATGATGGACTACATGTTCTAAGTTATCATGAGGTTTTGTTGTTTGTGTTGGGGGTTTTTGGGGTGGGGGAGGGGGGAGGCAGGTGCTCCGCGTCTCCCGTTCCTTTAGGATTAGAGCGATCCTTGGTGTCCTAAGGTCTCTGATTTGTTCACGCTACGGAGCCCTGGTGTCACGACACACGACGCCTCACAGATGCAGTGCCTTCCAGGTGACACACATCATGCCACCCACCACACTTAAGATATTGACCCTGAATGTTCGGGGTCTTAACAATCCTGTTAAACGAAGGGCCGTCCTGTCCTACTTAGAAAACTCTCACGCAGATCTTTGTTTGCTGCAGGAAACCCACTTACTAGGGCGTGATTGTCATCGGCTTAAGTCCCGGAAGTTTCCCATGCAATTCTTCTCCTCGGGCCCTGCCAAAACAGCGGGGGTGGCGATCCTAGTTGCACAGCGGTTTCGGGGGGAGATTCTGCACAAGGTGGCTGAGATCAGGGGACGGTTATTGACATACCGCTTTGCCCTCGGGGGAGTGCCGTTCACGATTGGCTCCTTGTATGCCCCGAACGAGGGGGCTGAGCGATTTTTGCGTGCGGCTCTTATGGAGGCCACGGCTACATCCGATCGCAATGTTGTACTTGGGGGGGACCTCAATTTGGTTTTTGACAATACTCAGGATAGATCTAGCCAGCGCTCTCACCAGACGGGGGCAATTTCTAAGGAGGGGCTCACACACCTGCAGGAGTTGGGGTTTTGCGATTTATGGCGCAGTATGCATCCACGGGATAGGGAATACTCCTTTTATTCTAACGCGCATAAGACCTACGCCAGACTCGATCATTTCTTGGTATCCTCGTCGGCACGTGCGCTCTCAACGGCAGCTGAGATAGGAGTAGCGTCATTGTCGGACCACGCTCCGGTGACTGCGACTTTTACCCTCCCGCCCATGTCGCGTCCACCTAGGGTGTGGTGTCTACGGGATGCCCTATTGCATCGGGAGGCAGTGCTCAAGAAGATCCAGTATCATATACAGGATTTCCTCAAACATAACGATAACACAGACACTACACCTGCCACGCAGTGGTCGGCGTTGAAGGCGGTTTTGCGGGGGGAGCTAATTTCAATCTCGGTGGCGGACAATAGGGAGCGAGAGAGCAAACGGGATGAGCTCACGCAGCAAGTCCGGGAACTGGAACGGATACATCAGCAGACGGGAGCTCCGAGAGTCTGGCGGCAGCTCAAGGCCGCTCGCCAACAGCTAATGGCACTTGTCCAAGACAGGGCACAGTTTGCGGCATTAAGGCTGCGACACGCATATTACGCGGGTGGGGACAAGTGCGGACGCCTTTTGGCCCACAAGCTCCGTGAGACTCGTCAAAGACAGGGAGTCACTCGGGCGAACGGCACGGAGGCAACAGAGGACAGGGACATTGCAGAGGCATTTCAAGAGTTCTACGAGACACTGTATGCGGAGGCTCCTCTGGTCCGTTCTGATGGAACGGCTTTCTTAGACTCGGTTACACTGCCGGCTCTGTCAAGGGCGCAAGCAGATCATTTAGATAGAAGCGTTCAACTGGAGGAGGTCGTGTCCGCCATTTCTCGTCTCAAGTTGGGAAAAGCCCCTGGCCCTGACGGCTTTCCTGCCATATTCTACAAGAAATTCTGCCCTCAGTTAGCTCCGATCCTAACCCGGCTGTTTAATTCTTTTGCCACTCAGGGAGCTATCCCAGGCGACCTCCTAGAGGCCTCGATCGCGGTACTTCCTAAACCTGGGAAAGACGGCACGCATTGCGGATCTTATCGTCCAATATCCCTCCTGAATGTGGATTTTAAACTGTACACCGGGATACTAGCTGCCCGCCTCGGTCCCCAGATGCCGTACCTCGTGGACCCGTACCAGGCGGGCTTTATCCCCGAACGACAAACGGCAGATAACACGAAACGGATTTTGCATCTTATTGAAAAGGCTACTCGGGTCCAGGGGGAATTTATGATGTTGGCCATCGACGCTGAAAAAGCGTTTGACCGCGTCCATTGGCTATTCTTAGAACAGGTATTAGAGAGAGCAGGAATGGGCGACCGGTTTCGCACACACATCCTTAATTGTTATAGGTCTCCCACTGCGGTAGTTAGGGTGAATGGCTACACATCCTCCCGCTTCCGAATCGAGAGAGGCACGCGGCAGGGATGTCCACTATCCCCACTCCTTTTTTCCCTTTTTTTCCCTTTATATGGAGCCCTTGGCTCAGAGGCTGAGACAGAACCCGGAAGTCACAGGAATTCGGTTCGGGGGATTTGTCCACACAATAAGTTTATACGCGGACGATGTATTGTTATCATTATCTGACCCACTTTCCGCTCTCCCAGCTTCCTGGGAGGAGCTGGATGGGTTTGCTCGGACGGCCGGGTTCAAAGTAAATGCGGAGAAATCCTTAGCTCTGGACTTATCCTTGTCTAGTTCCACTCGAGAGCGCCTGCGGACCCGACTTCCCATTAGCTGGTTGGCAACCGCGATATCGTACTTGGGGATTCAATTGGCCCCCTCACTTTCTGCAGTGGTTGACTTGAACTATACTTTATTGCGCCGTGAATTTGACCGGTTGTGGCACTGCCCCCTTTCCTGGTTGGGTAGGATCGCAGCAGTTAACATGACCATCCTCCGGCAGATTCTGTACGTCTTTCGTACTATCCCTCTCCATCCGCCGGTAGGATGGATTCGTGCGATGCAGTCTGAGTTGTCCCGGTTTGTCTGGAAAGGGCTGAGGCCGTGCATGCGGCGAGCACTGACGATGCTGGCCCCGGAAGCGGGGGGCCTTGGGATCCCCGACTTGAGAATCTACTTCCAAGCGGCCCAATTGAGATATCTGGTAGAATGGAGCAAATGGGAATCGGAGAAACACTGGTTGTTTCAAGATCAGACAATTGCGGCGCGGCCCCTGCAGGGAATTCCCTTCTTACGCAAACCCCATAGACCCCCGAATTTATATGCTTCTTATATCACGCGGGTCCCTCTTGAAGTCTGGGATGCCACCAATCTCTCGCACGAGATTACCACCTTTCCGTCTCCGCTTCCCCGCTGACGGGCAACCCCGACTTCGCCCCTGGTCTGGAGGAAGCTGCCTTCGCGGGGTGGAGGGAAGCTGGCTGCCGGTCCCTTTGCCATGTTTATGGGGGGGGTACACTCGTTCGCTCAGCTGCGGGAGGACTTTGGGCTGCAGGAGACGGAGAGGCTGCGATATACGCAGGTGAGACACTGGGCGCTTCAGCCACAGGTTCGCTCTGGGGCGGAGAGGCGCCTCTCCCTCTACGAGCGATGGCTCATTACACGTACATCAGACAAACACCTCATTTCTGACCTTTATAAGCACTTGCAGGTTAAATATAAACACTCATATAACCCTAGCAGGAACAGGTGGGAACAGGAGCTGAGAAGAACACTGAGTCATAAGGAATGGGAAGACATATATTATAGGGCGAGGCACTCTGCATACCACATGGGACTCACAGAGACTCTAACGAAGATTGTGACATACTGGTATTACACCCCAGAGCGTTTGCACACGATGGATCGTGCCCGGGAGGCGCTGTGCTGGAGAGGTTGTGGCGTTGTGGGCAGTCTAACCCATGTATTGTGGGAATGTATCCATCTCCGATCCTACTGGACGCAAGTGTTAGACGAAGTAGATAGGCATTTTGAGACGGAGATACCACGTTTCCCGGCATATGTACTTCTCGGTCTGCCCAACACTGTGACCTACCCACTGCGGTCCCGTAGGGGTCGGCTGATGTCCATTGCACTAGGGTCAGCTATACAAAACATCCTCAATCACTGGAGTACTCCTCAGGTGCCGACTTTTACGGGGTGGTTATATCTTTTCCGGCATGTCTTGGGTATGGAAAAACTAGCACTGACCATGGCGGGGGAGGGGGAGAGATTTTGAGAGTTATGGCGGCCCTTCCTGTTGATCTTGGCCTCTGAATTTAGGGAAGTCACTTGTCCCCGATATCTCAGACTGTTACGTATTGCTGGGACCTCGGAAGGTGGAGGGCACTAGCAGCTCAACGGGGGGGTTAGGAACGACACGGAGCACGGGGGTGGAGGGGAGGGGGAGGGGCTTTTCAATTTTGGTGGGGGATATGTTTTGTTTTGTGTTACATAGGCAAGAGCTGTGTCGGTTCAATGTGATGTTCAGACTCTGTACATGCTGCAGACACAGGTTGTGATGTGGACCTGTCTGGCGGGGGCTCGCACAATAGCCGTGTACGGGAGTTGTTACATGCATATATTTATGTTAGATATACAATAAAAACATTTAAACCATAACTTATTAGAAAGTTCAGGAAGTAAATTAAAAACAACCTCTGACCACCTTCTGTACTCATATCCTGACCACTATGATCAATGAATGTTTCCTCAAACCTAGTGAAGAAATCAGACACACTCTCGTCTTTCTTTTGTTTGCATGCTGCTACCTTGTCCCAATTCACCCGCAGAGGAGGCATCATAGTTTTCATTAAATAAATAATCCTACCAGGTAGTTCTGCAACTAAGGGTTCAGGTTTGGCACCTCCTACCTGCCAACCATCTGCAGCAGTAATATTAACCCACGTATCTCCTAACTCTGGCGCGTGATCCTCGTGACGGATCTTCGCCCACAAGGGTTGAGGAACTACATTACCCATCAACATATCTATGTCAGCTAAATTCATAACACGCGCATCAACTGTCTGAGACAACTCCTTATAATAACCAGCAGGATTTTTACGGGGGTCAGGCAAAGACTGCTTAAGAGCCAGGACCTCAGCTCTCTTCCAAGGGACATACACCCACACTCGCTGAAAATGAGCCGGTGCAGCCGCAATACCATGACCGGCATCAGCCACAACTGCCTGTCTCCATACAGGGGGAACCTCTCTCATAGGATACTGCTTCACTTTTCTCCTAATAGAAGGGTCAGGTTCGAACAATGACTGAGGTGGAAGTCTAGACCTAAAAGTGAGTAGTGTCTCTACCGCTTCCTCAACATCGGAAGCCACTCTCGTCCCTTTAGCACATTCAGACTGAACATTAAGCAATTCCAGTGGAATTGAACCCAACTCATTATCTTCCCACTGCTGACGAAGGAAGGTACACATGACATCAAAAACATACCTTTGTTTTGGTGCCTCCCACTGTAGGAAGATATCCATAACCACTTGTGGACTGTACTTGGAGGTATTCGAAACCCATCTACGAGCAAGGAGATCTAACACTGCCCGCTCTTCGGGACCAGGGAGCTGACTACGTCTCTGCTTACGTTCAGAAACAGGGGTCATATTCAGTGACCCAAAGAAAGGAGACAAAAGACTAGTGACAGTCTCAGTCATTCGTTGCCGAGCAGAAGGAGAAGAAGTTGACATGAGGACAGGAGACAAAGTGTTTTGAGGTGACAGAGATGTAGGGACAGAAATAAGAGAAGTCGAAGATAAAGGAGTGTAAGGCAAAGGAGTTTGAGGCAAGGCTGGTGGCAAGGCTGGCGGCCCTGGAGGGGGCTGCGCCGGGGGAGGAAGAACCACCTGTGAAGCAACGGGTGGCTGAACAACAACAGGGGGTTGAACGACAACAAGGGGTGCAACAACTGGAGGTAACGGAGGTGCAGTAGCACCCTGCACATAAGGGGGTGGTAATCTCAGTAAATGTGACATCAAAGGATCCTTTTCAGGGTCTATAGTCACATTTGAAAGGGGAGGTGGCAAAGTCGGGTAACATTTGTCAATGGCCATGCAATGTTGTCTATCTGACACTTCAATCGCACGATCTTCTTCATCTTCCTTAAACTGCCTAGCAGCTTGCATTACCGATATATATTCCTTTCCTTCCTATCTCTCTTAGCTTGCGTAATTTCTCGCTGTTTGGCTTCCTTACGCCAAAGGCGGAAAGAGTCAAACATCGCCGGCCGGGCTTTCTTCTTAAATAGCGCAACTTCTAGGTTATCTAAAACATCTGATTCAAAACTACCATGTTGGGGCCATCGTAAAACACCATCTTTCCTTGTATAACGGACCCATACTTCATTAAACGTAATGGGACCTACACCATGCTTTGAATAGAGCTCATAAGTTGGAGTTCCAACCGGAGATATCGGACACGAGTCCTCCAATCGGGAATCCCTATTACAACTACAACAAAACCATTTCCTAAATTTGCTAAAACCAGGCATCTTTTAGCTCACTAGTCTTGCTTCAAACTTCAAGGGGTTATCAAAAAATGATACACTCGCAAATATACGAACCCCCCGGCTTCGACTATTGCAATGGCCGAATCAAAACCAAGAAACAAAACAAAGTCGTGGGTGCGACCCACTTATACTTAACCAAAATGTCTGTCACGCCACCAGAAGACCGTCTAACGTCTCGCCTTACAAATCATCACAAGAGGATCCAAGACAGGGCGACAGTCAGGGCAGCAGTCCTTCGCAGCCGTCGGAAAGGGGAAGCCTCGCAGAAAAAAACCTTCGATCCACGTCGACATGCAGGGGTCGATGAAGTGGCGGCCGTCCTCCAGAATTTCCTCACGGGGCTCTTCACAATCTTCGGGCTTGGACCAGTACCGCTGAAGTCGTCCCACGTTGGGCGCCAGTTGAAGAACCGGGGTTTAACCCAGCGGCGTCAGGGGCACGCCTAAGATCTTCGAGTTCACCTGTCTTGGTATACAGAGACACGGAATACTTCTGGATGGCATCAGAGACCAAGTTTATTAGCTGCAGCTAGTAACAGTGATCCTAGAAATACATCACGGTGTAAATTCTCAGGAGACTGCTCATTTTACTAAGGTGAGACGTCTCCTTTTATACCCAATATTCACATTATAAATATACACCCACTGCACAAAATTCTAGCCAATAAGGTACATTTTCAAACAAAGTGTCACATAACAAAAACTCAATTTACAGTATCCCAACCCAAAAGTTAATTATTAGGAATGTCCCAAATTCAATCTCCACAAGCCGGACAAACCTATAATTGAAAGCATAACCCATGTAATGAAGAAACATAAAAAAAGAAACGGTAACAGATGCTGAACAAGATAAGGCATGTGCAAGGAAACTAAAAGTTAACGATGTCCTGAACATTGATTGGCAATCTCAGACAAAGATCGAGCAGGGAAATTAGCTTTGCGGGGTCAGTTTCAGGTGCAGAGGTCAGTTTCTTACAGTTCATTTCAGAGTCAAAAAGAAACCTAGTTAATGTATACATGAACTAAGAAGGCCAGGCCACTTTATTCGCCAGGCTACCTTCACAGGCCTATGTGAGGGCAACACAAAATGGTGGCACAGAACAAAATGGAGTCAAGACTCAAGAATTACAGAACCTCAGGATTGTAAAGTCTGGGAACAAAGAGATCGTGGAACCTTCAAATCCCAAAGGCTGCTTTTCCCTGGCCAGCTTCAGTGCCCCATCCCGATCTCGATAGTTGAGTAATTTTGCAATGATAGGTCAAGGAGGAGCCCCTGGGGGCGGCCGAGGCCCCAGGGAGCGATGGGCCCTTTCCACAACAAACATGGCAGAGAAAGAGTCCTCGCCCAGCAGAGTTTTCAGACGCTTCTCTACGAATAGTTACATGTTGCCTGTATGAGTTGTCTCTGGCAGTCCCGTGATCCTAAGGTTACAGCGCCGAGAGCGTGCCCCTAAGTCCTCTGTTTTGTCCTGCAAAACATGCAGCACCCTGCCCAGTTATTTATGTTCAGTGTCCAAGGTGGTCTGCGCCTCCTCCTCGGCCTCTGTCAGCCTTCACTCGGACATGTCCAGCCTCTCAGTGTGTTTGTCCAGTCTTTCGGCCATGCGGTCCATTCCGTAGGATAATGCATCCATCTTAGTGCCAAGGGACGAGATACTGCTCTGCAGACTCTTCTCCATTGCCACCAGCATGCCATGGATATAGTATCGCGACTCATCTAACGGCTGCTCCGGCATTCTGGCGGCGTCCTCAGTGGATGCGTCTCGGGTCTTTGACCTTTTCTGCTCGAACGACAGCTTTGGTTGCGCCCTTTCCACTCTTCCCATCCTGGCCACTGGGGTCTCCCAGGGAGGAGACAGTCAAGTCACAGCCACTCAATGAGGTCCGCACCGTTGCTGGTAGCGCAACCCAGTATGTGCAGTAGGGGTCCAGTAGAAGCGATCCAGGTGCCCTGTAAGTCCAGGGGAAGCCACCACCGTACCACACAGTGGGCACTCTCTCCAGAGAAGTCGCAAGCCCTCTGCACGAGGCTCCAGGACCACACAGCTACCGGTCAATGCCAATATCAATCAACTAGATGGATTCTCCAGCAGTGCTAGCCATAGGGAGAGGCGGCTCCAGCCACCAAGCCAGTTCGTTATATGTAGCCTCGTAACCCAAAGGGCACGCCCGCGCCAACGTAGGACCGAGAGGGGTTCGGGGTCTGCAGCTGTTTGCGTTCCGTACATCTAAGCAATCCAGGATAAGGAGCAAGGCAGTACAGGCTATGCTCCCTGCAGGCAAGTATTAAGGCAGAGAATCGTGTCCCCAAATGGCAGCCAGCAGTTCCTGGGGAGTATCCCCACACCGGGCTCCCAATATCAGGCCAGCAGTCACCACCTAAGGCACATCACACAGCCACGGCTGGGCCGCCACCAGGGACTCCAAAGACGTTGTCCTAGCAGGTCTCCTACCTTCCAGGTCACAACAAGGAGAATTGGCGCCCTTCAGTCCCCAAGATGGCGGCACCAATCCGCCCATCGAGCAGTCCATTCTGGGTCCCCACAGCACGCCGCTCCAGCAGGCGCCACCGCAGGCATGAGCCACGGGTCATCTGCAGCGCACCCAGAAGATCGGGGAAGGGTAGCACTTGTCAGACGGCTCCAATCCAGTAGCCGTGCCCCCGTTTGACGCAGGCCTCCGATGCGGAGCCGGTACCTCTCGGGAGAGTCCTCCCACGTTGCTTGTTGTGGGCCCTGAGGCCGCCGGTGCACAGCTGCCCTGTGTCGCGGGACACCGCTCGGGCCAACAGTTCAATGGGGCGTCTGCTAAATGAAGCACTTCATATACACACTGGGCTCCCACGCAGGGAAACCCTCTGGTGCGCGCCGCCCCCCCCCACAGCAACTCTAGGCCGAGGATTGTGGCCTATCCAACTCCGTAGCGGCGGGGTTCTCGAACTCCGTCTAGGAAGGCCGTTTGGGGGTCAGAGGTACACGGACTTGCTGCTGCCAGTCTCCGATGCCCGGGGACCACGATCTCAAGTGACTCTTGCAGTGTAGTTGCCGGATTTATTTCTGATAGTTAGATGGTGTTACGGAGCTCTCGGCTCAAGTGGCCATCTTGGTCGCGAGCAAGCTCCGCCCCCCCCAGGATCGTCATTTTAATGGTTGCCACCCGCTCAATCCAGGATAGCTGATAAAGCTGCCATCGTGCAAGACCCGCCTTTACTCTCCCCAGCAAAGCGATATAATTCAAGGTCACCACCTCTGCTATACTAGGGGCTAGTTGGAGACCCAAATACTAAATGGATCGTGGAGTCCATTAAATTGAATGTGCCAGGGAGATACCTTCTCGAGTCTCAGGAGCCACCCCAAGTCCCAATGCTTGAGATTTGGAAAGGTTTACGTAGAACCCCGAAACCGCCTCACCTCGTCCATGAAACTCAGAAGCGACCTCCCCGGATCTTCTAACACTACCAGCACATCGTCAGGATAGAGGGACATAAGAGGTTTGTCCCCCTCAAAGTTCACCCCAATATCCCTGGGTTGTCTCTAACTTTCTGAGCGAATGGCTCCATGTATAGGGCAAAGAGGAGAGGGGACAGAGCGCAACCCTGCCTTGTCCCCCGGCAGATTGGCAACTGATCGGAACTCCGACCATTAACTTTTCTGATGGATGACCGTATCCACTTAGAACCCAAGCCCGAAATCTCTCTCCTAATTAAAAACATGTTAGCGTCGCCGCCATATAGGGCCAGTGGACACTGTCAAAAGCCTTCTCTGCGTCTATGGAGAAGAGCATTGTTTCGGTTGCAAGCGAGTGACCTTATGTTTCAGATGCAAAATCTGCTTTGTATTGTCCACAGATTGTCTGGTCGGGATGAACCTGGCCTGGTCAGGCTCCACCAATTCAGGCATGAGGGGTGCGAGGCGTGTCACTTATATTGCTGTCAGCAGTTTCAGGTCAACATTTAAAAGGGAGATCGGTCGAAGGGACCCACAATGGTGTTTATCCTTGCCAGGTTTTGCTATGACTGTTATGTAAGCCTCTGGGAGAGGGAATCTGGGCTTGTGATGGCATTAAAAACCCTAGTAAGCAGAGGTGTGAGTTCCATGCAAAGGGTGTTATAAAAAGCAGCCGGATAACCGTCAGGCCCAGGCGATTTACGAGTCTTCAACGGAGATACTGCAGAGATAACCTCCATCACCCCAATTGGTGACTCCACGCTAGCTGCCTGGTCCGCCGTGAGGCATGTCACCGAAGTCTCAGCGAGATAGTTCTTAATTTCTTTGAACATGCAACATCCTCGCCTCTGGTCCTGTTATAGAATGAGAAATTTCCTAGCTATAGTGACGATAACTTTTAATTCTATTAAGGACACAGAGAGGGTTATCCCACCCAGATCATATTAGGAATATGCTACAGGAGGTATACGTATGTTTTCTTTACTGACGATTCTTGGTGGGATATCACCGTCTATGGATTACAGGAAATATCTGGTTTTGATGAGGGTTTCTTCTAGTGACGTCATGGTATGGTTTTTTCGTTATGTAATGTTATGCATTCAGATGGTACGAGTAGCAATTATTGCATGACACAGCTGATGGAGCAAGGACTCGTAGAAAAGAAACTTGCTCGTATGCAATCTGCTCCTTTAACTTACTAACCAGTTATTAAGTTTGTTGTGTGTAAAACTAATGTGCACCACATAAACACACGGGTTAGTGAAGCTTGCCTATGTGTTTACTAACGTTAACAGAATAAACAAAGGACTAAAATGCTCTAAACAGGGAATCTTTACTGCGCATGCGTCAAGTGCATCTACGTAGTATGACGTTCTAACGCTTGGAGGGAAATTCTTGCGCATGAGCAGAAGGCACTAATATGGCCGCTTGAAGGCTCGCATGCATGGCATCTGCTTTGCTGAAAAGAAAACAAGCTATTATACTAACGCTAATGCAGGAAAAGCAATAATAAGTAAAAGGGAATAGAGTAGAGGTGGGTGGTATACAGTGTGACCACTTTATTCTTGAAACTAATATTTGTCTTTTGACTTTATCATTAGTGCGCCTGTGGGCCTCTCGTATATGTCTGAGGTGAGCTGAGTCATGTGGGTTTTGCGCATGACAATTGAAAGTCAGCCCGAAAGAATGACAGGAGGGTCAGGAAGAGGACAAGGTCGCAGTAGGCTTGAGCCTGAGAACCGGCAGTGAAGAATCTAAATGAATGAGTCTACATATTCAAATTAAAACATTTGTTGCAGATGAAATGTGAATGCGGGTGGGAAAATAAAGCATGAATACAAATTAAGGGAATGGGTTTGTTAACAATGGGCTAACTGGGGAAAAAAGTGATATGTAAGCATGGTGTGATGATCATCCTCCCCTTGCCTGGCCAATTAGATTTCGAGTTTTTGCGATATTGAAACATTAATGGGTGGAACAATCCTGAACTAAAGGTATAATTGAGGTAACTTTAATTAGTCATTAAGAAGAAGAAGGATCGTGAATTGCTGAATGCTGCAGAGGGGAGATGCTGTCGGTGTAACAGGTGATGCTGAGGCTGGGAGAGATGCTGATGAAGAATCTAATGCAGAATCTGAAACAGAACTTACTTTCCTAATTTAATTGGGTTAGAAGAAGACTTGCGGGAGAATCTCGAGGAGGAAGAGAGTGTCAGAGAGGGGTGCGGCGCAATCGTCGGTGTTAGAGAGGTAACTATCATGTCCTGAAACCTGTCCTGAAGTCTTTGTCACCTGAACTATCCCAGGGGACCCTACCAGCCCTTTGGCCAGGGGGTTGGTCTTCACACCATTCTTGGTAACTATTATTTCAAGTATTTGCAGATGTTCTTTCCTCTCTGTCCTCTCCCTTCCTGAGTACAAGTCATTGCAAGTGTTCAAAGTATGTGTTAATGATTAATTGAATTTTCTCTCCTAACGAATGAGAGTGTCTGGATTGTATTTCTGAAGTGGTTCACATGCTCAAAGATTTAGATAAAATTTATAACGTTAAAGGAGTCTGTGGTTATTTCAATTTAAAGTATAAGTAAGTTAGCTCTATGTCATTATCACCATCAATTAGTTCAACTAATGGTCCATCGACCAGAGGAAAGAACTTTTTGATCTGTGAAGGGTTAGTAAAGGTGTTCTACACTAATCCTGAACATTTGAGAAGACATATAAACTTGACACCCAGTGGTTTTACTCAAATTGTGTGTTTGATGGGCCAAGGTGAGTATATGGTAGTAAAGTATCTGCTGTTGGTAAACCACTGGATCATAGCCATCAGTGTCTTGATTAGTTAGCTTTTTCGTTCTGGTATTGGTAAACCTTGCTCTGCTGGATAAATGAACTTAATGGGTTTGTTTATTTGTAGGATATGATTCTAAAACGGATTGAAGCAGCATGACTTAACTTCCCGCAGCAAAGAAGAGGAAGGACTGCAGACTGCGGTGATATATATACAATGGACGGACCTTGCTGTTATTGGTTAATGGTTATTATGGACTCTTCCCAAGGACTCATGGGATTTGAAGTTTTAGTGTGCTTTTTAGGTCTCGCCTAGCAGCGCGCATGTGCTGCTCTGCGAGACTTATTGTAAGGGGGCTTCAAAAAGCTCACCGCACGCTCGTGCGTGTGTGTCCTATTGCTTGTGGTTACCCGCACAGGCACCATCTGTTTTGAATTATCATGCCCAGGCGTGTGAGCGATAATTCAAAACAGTTGTCTCGCTGTGGCGCGCGCACCACTTGCATGCTTGTTGTTTTTTTATGTTCATAAAAGCATGGCCCTTTCCACCTTCTGGCAGCGCTCTGGACACAAATGCAGCAATACGTTTTGTGAATTATGCTTCCTCTGATGCTAAAACGCATCAAGTACTCTTTAATCTGTGGCCCTCCCTGTATAACTTGGATAGAGGTTAGTCCTTTTGGGGTTCGCTCGGATGTGGCTCATAATTAAAATGGATGTTCTGGGATAGGGACGTAAGGTTAATCTTTTTCGAGAGCAGAGATAGTAAGGAGCGCGCACTGCATCTTATTCCACCGGTAGGAAAAGTGCTTGGTGATCTGCAGGTGACCACATTGATTATTTGATTTTGAGCAAATATATCAAATTGTATGTATAATCACACCTCACTTCTGGGGCCCAGTTATTTTGCTCTTCTGCATACAAGTCCCGCCCACGAGGCATTCCTCATCAGGAAAGAAAAGGGAATGGCACAGAAAATGCAGTGCTTGAAAGGGGTGCTATCTGGTCAGCTTTGTGGCACATAATAGCGGCGGGGGGATGGCGGAGGCGGTAACGTGTCAAAGGGCGGGGGAGTGAGGGGGAAGCTCTGATAAGAGGTACCGTACAGTGCCCTCATCTGTGGGACAGGGGCTCCAGCAAGTGCGTGGCTGCTCGTGAGCCAAAGTGCACGCACATGCATAGAAAAGGACAAGGAACGCACGAGCGCCAGGAACTTGCAACATTCTACGTGTGTATTTTCTAACGGTGGCCGCCTATAAATGAATAATAATGCCACTGTTACCACTAACAATAATTCTCTTGCTACAACTGATGCTACCATCGCTACTACTATTACTACTACTTCTTCTAATAATAAACTCCTGCAATAAATAATCATAATATGAGATACAATTTATTCAATTAACTGCTGCTGCTACTAATACTTCTTTTAGTAGTTGCATCAATAAGAATTAGGATCTTTTACTGGACGCGCTAACGTTCTACTTTCAAAATAAACATTTTTGAAAATACATTGCCAGTTTCATTGTAACAAACGGCTAAATTGAGGAAGAGGAAGAGAATGTTGCAGGCTTCGGGGCCAAGAGGGGGGTGGGGTGCCTATTGGTGGCTTGCATTAGGGCAATAGCTCCCTTGCTAGACCACTAAAGGGCTTCAGCTCAGATGCTGCCACTTCACTGACTGGCAACAGGCAAGCAGGTGGTTTAGATCTTCGGTAGGGGTTCTCTGTGCGGCTGCCATATTCCATCCGCCTGTCACACATTAGGTGTCCTTTCTGATTTTCCTGTGAGCTGTTGGCTCGAGCCAAACAGGCTGATTAAACAGGCCTTACCAGGGGTACTACATGTTACACTAACAGTGCCATGTTTGCGTTTTTATATTGCGCAAACTCGGCCCAAGGGCATTGGAGCGCTTCATATAAAAAAAACACCCGAATTATTCAAGGTCAGTTCATTTTTTTGGGGCTAGGGGAAATTAATTGGTTTGCCCAGAACCACAGGACGTTAAGCTGATGCAGGGACATCAACCTGGTCCCCCAGTTCCAAAGTCGGCAGCTCTGACCGTAACGTCACATCCTGCCCTCATGGGTATTCCACAGAATATATTGGTTTTATTCCATTGTGCTTGGTGTTTAACCCACGCAACAATGCCCGGGCGTGTTAAGCGACCCACAAATAGTTTTATTTGACACAGGAAAGAGTTCGGGATAGACCCCATCATTGTAAATCCCCTGTAGCCACTGACTGGGTAAAGACCCTTAAACATTCACATTTCAGAGACTTTTACTTTGCGTTTTATCACAAAGTTTTCTGGAAAGACTGAGGCTGGGTAGATGTTTTCATATGTTTCTCAACCTAGCCTTTCCCATGGGTAAATGTTTTATTCCTGGGCTCTTCTCTGACAGTGTTGAAGCTGCACAAATATTGTATTATAACCATGCCACTGGCAATTCAGATGAGAGCATATACAAAAAGCAAACATTCACAGGGCTGAAAAACACAGTCCCAGGTGGGCACTTTATAACATGCGTACAGCCCTTCGCATTTCATGCTTCGGGTCCATCAGAAGAGAGCTCAGTACGACACCCCCGCCCCGCATAAAACATGCGTCCATTTCAGGGCAGCATAGTGCACCCTGTGTCTCTGGCACGTGCACCCAATACAGGCGCTTTGTTTTGATTGGTTCTCATTACTGAAACAATGAGAGCACAACACAAGGGCATATGTTGTCCTTTCCTTTGAATTCTATAATGAGGCTCTCTCTTCGCTTAGCCTCCATTCTTTACCTGGCGCTTCGGTACAATGATAAAACACATACGCCCCAGGAGCTTGAAACAACTGCAACAATATACACGTTTGAAACAAATAAATGCGTGCTTCACCATATTAAAACTGTTGTCCAAAATGTCTGCAAATAATTATGGGGTGGTCACAATGATTTATCGCACCTCTGGCCAGGCCCTTCGACCATGGCATTGTTGTTTCAATGGAACGTCGAATATTTCATTCCTTCGTCCCAGAGGCTGAAAGGTGTCTATGTTTATTGAACATGGTTGAGGGATATTCTCTTTGGTAACAGTGAAATGAAATAAAGGGGCACGGATTTAGGTCATGGCATTGTCATTCTGAATGTTTGTATAAAATGAAATAATATACCAGTGGACACCCATCACTAAAGTTTGCATACTCTTAGATTTTGCTTGTAGTCTGATTAAGAATCACCCTCCCACATTTGTGATACACGTTTGCACTGTTATCCGAAAAATAGTCTGCTGCCTCTGCCTGGCAGTGGTGTTTAGTTATGGGACACATTTGGAGAAGGGCAAACTGCTGCAGAATAGCTTTCTTTAGGAACACTGCTTGCTTACGTAGATAGATGCAAAGCACTCGGATACAGGTGGAGGACCTGTTACTGATAACTACAGCTGCCAAATGGAGTACACACTCCCCGAGTGCCGGAGACAGCCACACTGTGTCTGGCTGGTGCTCTCCGTTTAATACATTTTTGATTGCGCACGGATACAAAACTGTGAGGGAAAAAACAAATCTGCAATGTGAGGTGCCTTTGGATGCGTAAACCGACGTGAGCATTTAAGAGGGAAGTGGAAACTGCACTGGTAAAGTGCACAGCACTGGTAAAGTAATGCGAATCTAAGAAAGACAAGGGCGTGAACGTGGGCAAGACTTCTTCTTGCACCTTCACCAACTGTAAGGGAGACATAGTGAGTCAGTCACTATATGTGTGTGTGATTCCAGATGCACAATAGGTTCCGGCTACTGGGTGTGGAGTAGCTCAAGGAAGTATTTAGGCGGTCACTCGTGCTTTACTTAACTTCTGGTTTATTCTTGGATTTCAGGAGCAACCCAGGAGTGCTATAATGGTAAGTCACAAAGAAAACTTATGAGCTGAACCCCATCAGGGCTTTTAGGATTATTATTCTGTGCTGTCTCTGGAAGCAGCCTTCAGCAGTTACCTTAAATTAAAGCTAGACAACCACTGTTGCAAATGAAAATTGTGGATCACTGGTGTGATTACATTGTTTTAACCTGAACTCAGTTAACACTTTAAAACAGTGCATCAAACGCCATATTTAAATTTCTGTATAATATCAGAATGTTCTGGGCTCATTTCAAAACATATACAATAGAGGCATTAAAAATGCATGGCAACTTCACAACAGTTAATTACTTACTTCATTATTGTCAAGGTAGTATAGTGGTGTTGGCTGTAAGTAAAGGGTGCAATACCACAGATTGTTACTAGGTGTCCCTGTGGAGTTGTAAAGGACCTCTATTATCCACATAAGATACTGCTTCCTAAATGCAATTATAAACAAGCATTTGCAATGCAATACGTCTCGCATTTGCGAGATTTTGAGCTATTGGGATTTTAAATTACAATGCCTTTTATTTATGTGTTGTTTTTTTAAACAAGTAAATAAAAAGGAATTGTAATTTACAATGCCAATTGCATAAACTCTAGAAAATGCGAGACCTATTGCATTGCAAATGCTTGTTTAACTCTGAAACCGCTGTGGTACTTAAAAGTGAAGAAGATAAGCATAATCCTCATCGCGGGTCCTTAAAATAATTAAAAGTTCCCTTTACTATAACTGGGACTCATTCCATGCAGCCAGAGCCATGAGTTGAAGTGAAAGCAGCAGCTCTGGCAAGAGAACACCCATCCTTGCTCTTGTTTACGCGACCTGCTCTCGTGCCACTCCAGCGATTCATCAAAAAGAACTCGGCGTGAAAGCACGTGCGGAAAAACGTCAGCGCCATGACGTCATGCGGACCAATCCATTCTGGCTCCCACCGTTATGGAATCGTCCATCTCAGAACTGTCTGCAACGCTGACTCTCGAAAGGCGCGCGCGACAAAGGGCGCCCGCCGCGTGTCACTGCCTTCCAGAGCTTTCCGTCCTAGCGGCGAGTGCGTCACAGCCGTTCCTCCTAAGACCCCGCCCCTTGTCCTCAACTCACGGGCGCGCGGTTTGAGCTTCCGCGCCTCAGAGGGTCCCGACCGGTTCCGTCACGTCACGTCACGAAGCGTGGGGCCCCCTTGGTTTACCCTGGCAATAACTTACCGCGTGACACCCCAGCACCTCAGAAACCAGGCTCGTCGATGACTCGCTAGATCTGCCCTCCGACGCTTCGTTAGGGAGTATCTGAGGAACCGAAATAACCTTGAGAAACTCATAAGGAATTATCAGAGAACCACTGCTCACCACAGGCCTCTTCAAAGTCCAGCAACTGCATTAAAATCTTATCAGCAAACCCACTGTTCTCCACCACCTCCTCTGAAGATTACCGACGTTCAAGTTTATCCACAAAAAAAATTCTAACCATTTCAGTATCACTTCCTACAACAACTGCGTGCCTCATATTACTTTAGAAACTACCAACCTGACTTGGGAGTCATCTGAAACTGAACCTCGTGACTATAGATCAGAAAATGTCTGCCCATCTTACATCTCCTTGAAAAATGACCACTGTGATAGCTCCTCAGGAAATACTGAACCCGCCCATAGGTTAGGGAATGATCCTTGCGTTCAAATCTCAGTTCAGAATACTCAGCCCTCACGTAGCACTTCAGGCAATGCAAACATCACAAATGTCTCAGGAAGTGCTAGCCCAATGAATGTTGCCCCAGAAAATGATAGCCACTCTGCTGTGTCCCAAAACGTACCCGCCCTTCCATAATTACAATAGCAAACTCAAAGATAGCTAAGATGTTTGGCATAAATCGGCTTGTTTCCAAAGTCCACAAGTCAGTGACTAACAGACCCTCATTGAAATCTACAGGGAGCAAACTGCGCTCTAAAAGCCCCTCAAGAAGAACACCCCCCACTAAAAGCTCACCAAAAAGAAAACCGCAATCTAAAAGCCCCCCAAGAAGTACACCACCCACTAAAAGCTCACCAAAAAGCAAACAGCAATCTAAAAGCCCCCCAAGAAGTACACCACCCATTAAAAGCTCCACCAAAAGCAAACCGCAATCTAAAAGCCCCTTAAAAAGTACCCCACCCACTAAAAGGTCCTCAAAAAGTAAACGGCAATCTAAGAGCCCCTCAAGAAGTACCCCACCCACTAAAAACTCCTCAAAAAGTCAATGGCAATCTACAAGCCCCTTAAGAAGTACACCACCCACTAGAAGCTCCTCAAAAAGCCAAAAGCAATCTAATAGCCCCTTAAGAAGTAGACCACCCACAAAAAGTTCCTCAAAAAGTAAACCGCAATCTAAAACCCCCTCAAGAAGTACACCACCCACTAAAAGTACCTCAAAAAGCAAACGGCAATCTAAAAGCCCCCCAAAAAGTTCACCACCCTCTGAAAAAACCTCTAAAAGTAAACAGTCTATAAACCTTCAGAGAAGTACTCCGTCTCCAAAAAGCAGCGCTAAAAGTAAATTGGGTATTAAACGTGCCTCGCGGAGTAAACCATCCTCTAAAACCCGTCAGTCTAATCGTGACTCGCAAAACACCACTCCATCCAAAATCTCCACAGAAAAGGCACAAAAGTCTAGTCCCTCAAAGAAATCCTGGTTTGGCTCCACAAAAAAAAACCATCCTTCTGATATCTCTGCAGGGGAAATTGGCACCACAAAATCCTCCCGAGGTAACTCGGATGCTCCTATCCCTATGGTTAATACTTCCAGTCCCGAAGCTACTAGTGTATCTGATGACACGTCTGTAACATCTGACTTAAATAATGAATCGGTGGGGAATAAATTATTTAGATCTTCAGAAGTTGGTTCTTCCTGTATCCCCTTATCCATGAGCAAGTGCCCCCCTGAAATTTCCCCTGGGATTACTTTCCCTTCTAATGTAATCCCAGAAACGATCTGCTGTTCGAATATCTTTGCAGAGTGTCCCCACCCTCAAAGAGTTTCCGCAGAAATCACCTGTCCCTCTAATATAAATCCAGAAGTTATCTGTCCATGTGTTTTTTCTCCTGGACTGCCCTGCCCTTGTAATTGTCCTCCACAGACGAGTTGCCAAACTAGTGACTCCTTGAGAAAGTCTTGCTCTAGTGATACTTTGTTAGGAAAATGTTATGCTTGCCCCAGCGATGCTTGCAGGGGCACCTACCCTAATGACAGCTCATCATGGATTACACACCCTTCCCCCATCACCCCGTGGACAACTTGCCCTTATAGCTCCTCAGGAAAAATATGCTTCCCTGAGTTATCCCCAGAGAATATGTGCCCTTCTTATAGCTCAACGGAGGTTACCTGCCCTCCAAATATCACCTCTGAGAAGACCTGTATTACAAGGAAGTGCTTTACTCCTCCTGTCAACTCTTACAAAAGTGAAATTTCTTCAACAACTAACTTATCACAACCTGTTTCTAAATGGAAACCATGCCCCGGTACTGTTGTGCCAGTATGTCCTTGCACTTTCACGATCCAGAAGATTTGCCCACATCCTCCCTCTCCGAATACCTGCTCCCATGCTTCACAGGGAACAATCTGCCCTTGTGCTTCATCCCCAGGGAACGTGTGTAAATACCTTCACCACCCGAATTTTTAGCACACTGTGTACTTGCCCCTTTCCCAGCTAATTAGGGAATCCGTGCCTCACCTGTGCAAATTATGCAACGACTAATTGCACATCCCTTATCTCTTCTGAGTGTACCTTATGGAATATAGGTCTCTATGCCTCCGTACAATCCAATACATTCCAGGATGTTCTCCCTTACAGGAGCACCTATACTTTTACAGTCTCCCCTATCTCTGCCTGCTCATTTATTATTTCCAGTTCTAAGACAGTCAAATATTTCATATGACTGTAGTAACCCACACAGTACTGCATCATCAAGAGTTTTCGTCCCTACACTACCTTGGGAATGCTCTTCTGTGCTTGCCTGTACTCTCTACACAGATTCCTTACCACTCTGCAATTACTGCGCTTGCCCTCTCTATCATAATTTATCAATAGATCAGTATCTTGTCTAATATCCGTCTTCAGAATAGCTTTCTTCCCCCTCAGCATTCAAGAACTGACCCATGTTCTAAATTCTCCTTCAGGATTATTAAAGTCCAGTTTTTTTCATATCTGCTTCTCTAATATATAAATTTAGATTGCTTTATTTATGTTAGGTTACTCATTTGCCATAATTACTTGCACACATGATTATATTCCCGACTGCTATGTCAACACATGCTCCTCCTTTTATCTCAGACAGAGCTAAACATATTATGCTCTGCTTACATAAATTACCTACGCACTATAGCTACATTGTTTATCTACTCTGTTTTATAGATTACTAAATTCTCTCTGCGAAATTTGCAAAGATTATCAAACCGTCTGCAATATCTAAATATGCCTTCCCCATGCTATGTTAACACCTAATCTATTACTCAGACCTGACTATTTATATAATGTTCCCCTTTGCTGTGTTTACACAGATTACCTTCCCCTTTACTGAAATTCAGGATTACCTGTTATGTTGAATGAACCAATCATCTTTGTTCACATGCATGCTTATGAATGACATGTAAATTGCTGTTTTGTTGTGTGACCTACAGTTTATGGAAGAATAACTAGGCATTCTTCATCTTTTTCATATGGGCATTAATATCCTAGTCTGTAACCAAAAGGGTGGAGACCACGTATCAGGAATGCAGTGAGTTAAAATCTCAAATATTGTAATCAATCCAAAAAAGGATGGATTGTTTTGTACCCATTGACTGCAGTTGTGGAGCCTCCTTTTGCCACCTACGGTAGAAGATGGACATGGATTGATGAGACGCTTCATTGCATAGTAAATGTGAGTATTTGTTGGGCACTTATTGTTTAGTTAGCTTAGTCTGGCCATTACGTGTGGGTAAACGGTTACCATGTGTCTGTTTTCGAGGATTGTCTTTATATTCTCTATGCTTCCTAGGTGTATTCTTGGTTTGTCAGTGATACCCTTCTCCTAGTTCAGATCGCGGAATGTGTGAGTCCTTGGTCAATGTGTTTGTGTTTTTGGGCAAGCCATTATTTTATTCTTCTTAACAAGTCACATAGTATGATGTCTTCATTCCCATTTGGAGTCTTAGGTAAGTCAACAGACAGTCTACCACCCTTGTTCAGACTCTCTGTCTACTCTCAGAAATTACTTAAATTTTCTGACAGGGCTCTGCAAGATTTAAAATGTGGTCTACTTTATTTTCTCTCTAGTTTTATGTAATGATGCAAGGTGTTGTGTGATGACTGTTGTCCGCTCTGCATGGCATATTTTCAAATGCAGGAAGATAATGGTGTTGGTAAATATGTAGGATGTGCAAAAAATTTGTATCACTCATTATATATTTCAACGCAGTCTTTTTAAAAATGACATATTTAATTTTCGTTACACACAATTTACAGAAAAATAGACATTTTCACATTCATATGTATACATCAACAAAACTACAGTTTTTCTGTGTGCACATACAAGATCTGGCTTTTTCTTAGTAGTCATAGTTAAAATTGCGATTTCGGGTACTCCCTCAGTACATAGTACATCACAATGTAAGATACTATCTCTGTAGTAACTTACTATAAAGGAATAAGCCCCTCTAACCTAATAAACAATACTTCCCCTAATACAGCCTCACTCTGCCCCTCGCCCAAGGCTCCCACACCATGTAAAACATCTCAAGGATTTCCCAGATCCTCGCCCCTTCTAAATCCGAGATTATGCTCATTATATTTGATCTGAATTGACATCCACCATGGCCAGTGCTCAGATTTTAGGTAGGGGTAAAGTTGTACACGAGATTGTTGTGACAAGTATTCAATCACCGTCCCAGACTCTATCAAATTTCTTACGTGTTCTCTGAATCTATTCGTGTGTTAGCTTTTCAATTGCAATTGCGTGCCTGAAATTCAGTATCCATAACCCCTTGGTCGGACTCTCTTCAGGCTATCCACAATCACCAGGCACTGTCCTCTCTTCCAGCTGTCAAATGTCGTGCTAGCTATACTTCTTTTATTGGGGCAGTTGAGGCCTCTACATGTAAGTTGATTAGCTCGAACAATGTTTATCAGGCATACCTGGCTCCAATATTTTAAAATTGTGGTGGTGTTTATATTGTGGTGCAATGGACAACAGACCAAATAATGTAAAACTCTCCCAACTTGTAATATAACCATGGAAACAAAAAAGAAAACATAGGGTGTGAATTACTCTGTTCTCCGATGCACATCCCATTACCCATCACTCTTCGTGAGATCCCTAACTATAATATTTTTAGGAAACAACTGAAAGCTTATTTGTATTAATTACTTTGATGATCCCCCTGCTCAGACGCTCCTCTACTGCGCCGAGATGCCCCGGGTGATTTGTGCACTATAAAAGTGGCCATAACATAACAACAGTCATCTTCATCATTGGTCAATACAGGGTATACTGTGTTGTGTTGAAGATATTTATTACCTTTTCTTTTGCATGTGTCTTTCTGGGCCTCATACCCCGGCATACCTAGTCTTGGACAGCCATATATTTTAAATCACAGGGCACACAAGTATATTTGTTACCATAACAAATCTTGATCCCTAGGCACAGTTTCAACAATGCCACAACTTTAATGTTCATGCCTATGTCGTTTTTTACATAGTCAGTTGGTGATCCATGTTTTCCCTTTGATGATGCCCCCACCTCCAAGACCCAAAAAACTTCTTTAATGTCTCGTTTAACGTGTTCTGTTTGCTTCCTTTTCGATGGTGTCTCTAGATTGTCAGGTGACCTCGAAGGGTCCTTAGTAAATGGCTCGTCATCTTATTTTTGTGCCGAATACTTCAAAGGCAACTCACTTCTTCTTGGGACTTTGTTATCCTTTCAAAAACCTTTCAGATGAACTGAAGGCCTTCTGGAATGCTCCATCAGTAGAAAATTTGGCTCTTGGATAGTTCAGTTTTTACTTCTTTGTACTCTTGTTTTCTCTGCAGCATCGCAGCTTCACGGTCCTAAAAGAGTGTGATCTCACTGTCACAGTAGTAAGTCTTCTTCAATTTATGAAGAGCACCATGATATTCCCTTTTACGGGAAATCTATTGAGTTTGACCACCATATCTCTGGGCCGTTCCCTTTTTGAGTTTTTCTGTCTGTCCACTTTGAGCGCTTTCTTGATTCCAATAGGACACTCCACAGTTTCTTTCAAGACTTCTCTGAACATCTTTGCGACACAGTTGGTCATATTATGTCCTTGTTGGATTTTTTCCAGATCTTCACAATTTGTCAGAAGCCATTTAGTCTGGAATTCTAGATGACAGATGGTTGTGGTTACTAACTATCCTGCGTCAGCTTGTAGTTACGCCTCTGCTTGATTATTCTTTGCCCCATGCTTTGAAGTTCTGTTTTGATTTCTGCCACATCATTTCGGATCGAGGTTCTATATTTCACCAGCTATCCTAAAATAATTGCTCCAAGTCTAATTTCATCCCTGCCAAGCATGCTTTCATGTTATGGTGACCAGATTTTGAGAAGCAAAAACCGGGACAGGTCAGACATAAAAGTAAGGGCTCAATTTTAAATCTGGCCTGTCCTGTTTTTTTTGCGGAGCCTTGTAAATGTGTGTACATCTGTGTGTGTGTATATATACACACAGATGTATGGCATAGCCTACAGTGAGGCAGAGTAAGGCGCATGGTGGAGGTGCCATAGATAATGCTATGTCTATATATGTGTGTGTGAGTGTGTGTATAGATATTTTTATTTATTTATCTTATTTATTTATTTATTTTGAGAGTTTTATATAGCGCTGGCTAGACCCGGAGGTATCAGAGCGCTTTACATAAGGTTCCACAGAAATTACAAAATTACATCAGTTACACGTTACCTCAGTTACTAGAAGCGCTATCAGTTACACGTTACTTCAGTTACTAGAAGCGCTGGCTAGACCCGTGGGTATCAGAGCGCTTTACATTAGGAATCACATTATTACACAGTTAAAAACAGTTACAGGTTACATCGGTTATACGAAGCACATTTAAATAGTATGGAGAAAGGATAAATAGGGCGGATAAGGGTAAGGGGGAAGGGTGTAGGTGGAAGGAGGGAGATAACGGCAGGAGAGACAAAGGAAGGTCTGCCCATTGTCCGGCTGGGTAGGTGACGGCTGAGGAGGGAATTCACAGCCCATCTCCCCTATAGCTATCAGGGTAGCTCCACCGGGCAACGGTCAGGTAGCAAGGTCTCAGCGGTCAAGGGAAAGTTCACAGGGTAAATGTCCTGAAGGGTGTGCAGGATCCAGGTCGGATAGGGGTAAGAGGGAAGGGTGTAGGGGGAAGGGGGAAGATAACGGCAGGAGAGACGAAGGACGGGCATCGGTCGGATAGATAGATAGGTAGATAGATAGATAGATAGATAGATAGGAGACCAGGAAAAAGCAGAGTTACTGAAAACTATAAGGGGGAATGGTCGAGACAGGGAGGTGGAGAGAAAACTGTGCCCAAAGTTCGGCTGGGCAGGTGACGGTCTAGGGGATGAGCCAAGGCCGATCTCCTCAATAGCGGAACAGAGCAGCTCCACCGGGCGTCGGACATAATGCTCAGACTCTGCTGTCAGGGTAGGCATCAGATAGATAGATAGATAGATGAGGAAAAAGCAGAGTTGCAAAAAAACGATGAGGGAGGAATGGGCGAGATAAGGAGACTGTGAGAAAACTGTGCCCAAAGTCCGGCTGGGTAGGTGACGGTCAAGGGGATGAACCAAGGCCGATCTCCTCTATAGCTGAACAGAGCAGCTCCACCGGGCGTCGGACATAATGTTCGGACTCCGCTGTTAGGATAGTGATCAGGTGTACTCAGAGATTGTCAGAATTGTGCAGTGTAGGGGGGGTGAGTGAGAAACCATGGACCAAGTCAAATCCAGACGCCATCTTGAGTTCAGGCACAGTCCTGGTAGGGTTAAGTAAGAAAGAGATTGGGGAAAAAAAGTCACTACTGGCAGCCATGTAAGGGTCAGGCTCCCATCAGCCTCCGCTTCAAGTGAATAGTGAAAACTGAATAGATATGTATATATATCTATATACCCACATATTATCTACTGGCGGTCGCCAGTAGATAGTTATAGTTAGGACCGTGTTTTCATAGGAAATCCGCAACATTCTATTTGGAATAACTTTGGCGCCGGTCAACGAATCCTCGCGAAATTTTCAAAACTAATGGGGCGCTACGCTCCGCTCCTACCCTGAAATTCTCGGGGGGATTCGTCAAGCGGGGGCTGAGAAAAAAGGGGGGTCCCAAAACGCGTTTTCCCCATGCATTTTCCCATAGGACCTTTAGTCCGAGCTACAGCCCGAACGGCTGAACAGAATTACTTGAAATTTGGCAGAGAGGTAGTCCTCAGGTCAAGGATGTGCCTTTTGTAGGTCTGGTGTAAATCTGTTCAGTAGGTCCTGAGAAAATAGCATTTAAATCAATATATATATCTGTAAGCGCGCTCCGTGCGCTTACCGTAAGCTTACCGTACGCGTACGGTGCCGTGCGCGAGCTCAATTCTGATTGGTGGTTACATGACTGTAAACATTCGAATCGGTCGAAATCAGGAAGTGTCGGCCGCCATTTTCTGTCTCTCGCACTGACAAACAAAGGTGGGGAACGTGAAAAGGGGGCAACGAAGAGAGTTGCAGACCCCCTAGTGTTTGTCAGGGGGTCCAAGAAGGACTCAAAAGTACGAAAAATATATTTAATAATTAAAAAAAAAAATCGCGGAGTGCGCGTACGGTAAGCTTACCGTACGCGCACGGGAAAAAAAAAATAAAAAAAAATAAAGAAGTAACAAACACAAATAAATTAAAGGACCCACAAGAGAGAAAAAACCAAATGTTACTGTGTAAAAAAAGGGGACGCGCGCACGGCATGGACAGCGTAACGTGGGCGCTCGGTGCACGAAGCGCACCGAGCGCCCACAGCGCACGCACGGTGCGCAAAGCGCAACGTGCGCGCAGGGTGTGCGCACAGTGAAAAACCAGAAAAAAAAATAAAAAATAAATACATAACTTAGCATTTAAAAAACCGTACAAATTCACTTTATAGTTAGATCAGGTAACTATAACTTGCGCGACCGCAATCCACAATGTGTAATTTCAGATGTCATCATTGATGTCATGAGTGATGTCACTGACCATGTCATGAGTGATGTAATATGTGACGTCATCAGCAGTTTATTGTGAAATGTACAGCTAACTATAACATGTGTGAAACCTATGGTTTTTTAAGTGAATTTGCAAGGTTTTGTAAATGATAATTCCTAACTATAACGTGTGTGAAACCTATGGTTTTTTCAGTCAATATATATATGTGTATATATATATATATATATATTCATATATATATATATATATATGTGTGTGTATATGTATATATATATATATATATATTTTCAAAGAGGGGTTGACTTCCACAAAACCAGGAAGAAGGCGGCACAACCATCCGTACTTTCTGGTTCTTTTTATTAAGCTGTAAACAACGCGTTTCAGCCGCTCCCGGCCTTCGTCAACTTGACGAAGGCCGCTCGTGGCTGAAACGCGTTGTGTACAGCTTAATAAAAAGTACCAGAAAGTACGGATGGTTGTGCCGCCTTCTTCCTGATTTTGTGGAAGTCAATCCCTCTTTGAATTTTTGTGGCTGTCTGCCGCCACGGCTGGCACCGACTCTTTGGGCAAGGGAACGGCGTTAATGGCAGTACAATTTGGAAGCAATATATATATATATATATATATATATATATATATATATATATATATATATATATATATATATACATACATACATACATATCATTGGTGGAGGTGCCATAGTTGATACTAAACATTATCTACTGGCGGTCGCCAGTAGATTGTTATAGTTAGGACCGTGTTTCCATAGGAAATCTGAAAATTCTATTTTGAATAACTTTGGCGCCGGTCGACGAATCCTCGCGAAATTTTCAAAACTAATGGGGCGCTACGCTCCGCTCCTACCCTGAAATTCTCGGGGGGATTCGTCAAGCGGGGGCTGAGAAAAAAGGGGGGTCCCAAAACGCGTTTTCCCCATGCATTTTCCCATAGGACCTTTAGTCCGAGCTACAGCCCGAACGGCTGAACAGAATTACTTGAAATTTGGCAGAGAGGTAGTCCTCAGGTCAAGGATGTGCCTTTTGTAGGTCTGGTGTAAATCTGTTCAGTAGGTCCTGAGAAAATAGCATTTAAATCAATATATATATCTGTAAGCGCGCTCCGTGCGCTTACCGTAAGCTTACCGTACGCGTACGGTGCCGTGCGCGAGCTCAATTCTGATTGGTGGTTACATGACTGTAAACATTCGAATCGGTCGAAATCAGGAAGTGTCGGCCGCCATTTTCTGTCTCTCGCACTGACAAACAAAGGTGGGGAACGTGAAAAGGGGGCAACGAAGAGAGTTGCAGACCCCCTAGTGTTTGTCAGGGGGTCCAAGAAGGACTCAAAAGTACGAAAAATATATTTAATAATTAAAAAAAAAAATCGCGGAGTGCGCGTACGGTAAGCTTACCGTACGCGCACGGGAAAAAAAAAATAAAAAAAAATAAAGAAGTAACAAACACAAATAAATTAAAGGACCCACAAGAGAGAAAAAACCAAATGTTACTGTGTAAAAAAAGGGGACGCGCGCACGGCATGGACAGCGTAACGTGGGCGCTCGGTGCACGAAGCGCACCGAGCGCCCACAGCGCACGCACGGTGCGCAAAGCGCAACGTGCGCGCAGGGTGTGCGCACAGTGAAAAACCAGAAAAAAAAATAAAAAATAAATACATAACTTAGCATTTAAAAAACCGTACAAATTCACTTTATAGTTAGATCAGGTAACTATAACTTGCGCGACCGCAATCCACAATGTGTAATTTCAGATGTCATCATTGATGTCATGAGTGATGTCACTGACCATGTCATGAGTGATGTAATATGTGACGTCATCAGCAGTTTATTGTGAAATGTACAGCTAACTATAACATGTGTGAAACCTATGGTTTTTTAAGTGAATTTGCAAGGTTTTGTAAATGATAATTCCTAACTATAACGTGTGTGAAACCTATGGTTTTTTCAGTCAATATATATATGTGTATATATATATATATATATATATTCATATATATATATATATATATATATGTGTGTGTATATGTATATATATATATATATATATTTTCAAAGAGGGGTTGACTTCCACAAAACCAGGAAGAAGGCGGCACAACCATCCGTACTTTCTGGTTCTTTTTATTAAGCTGTAAACAACGCGTTTCAGCCGCTCCCGGCCTTCGTCAACTTGACGAAGGCCGCTCGTGGCTGAAACGCGTTGTGTACAGCTTAATAAAAAGTACCAGAAAGTACGGATGGTTGTGCCGCCTTCTTCCTGATTTTGTGGAAGTCAATCCCTCTTTGAATTTTTGTGGCTGTCTGCCGCCACGGCTGGCACCGACTCTTTGGGCAAGGGAACGGCGTTAATGGCAGTACAATTTGGAAGCAATATATATATATATATATATATATATATATATATATATATATATATATATATATATATATATATATATATATATATATATATACATACATACATACATATCATTGGTGGAGGTGCCATAGTTGATACTAAACATTATCTACTGGCGGTCGCCAGTAGATTGTTATAGTTAGGACCGTGTTTCCATAGGAAATCTGAAAATTCTATTTTGAATAACTTTGGCGCCGGTTGACGAATCCTCGCGAAATTTTCAAAACTAATGGGGCGCTCCGTTCAGTTCCTACCCTGAAAGTCTCGGGGTGATTCGTCAAGCGGGGGCCGAGAAAAAAGGGGGGGCCCAAAACGCGTTTTCCCCATGCATTTTTCCATAGGACCTTTAGTCGAAGGTACAGCCCGAACGGCTGAACAGAATTACTTGAAATTTGGCAGAGAGGTAGTCCTCAGGTCAGGGAAGTGCCTTTTGCAGATCTGGTGTCAATCTGTTCAGTAGTTCCTGAGAAAATAGCATTTAAAAGCATATAAATATCTATAAGCGTGCACCGTGTGCGCACCGTGCGAGCACCCTAACATGCGCGAGCGTAATTCTGATTGGTGGTTACATGTTAGTCAACGTTCGAATCGGTCGAAATCAGGAAGTGTCGGCCGCCATTTTGTTTGTTTTCAGTGCGAGAGTGAAAAACGGATGGTGGGGAATGTGAAAAGGGGGCAGGGTAGAGAGTTCCTGACTCCCTAGCCTTTGTCAGGGGGTCCCTGAAGGACCCCGAAGGCAGAATTTTTTGTAAAAATTTTTTTTTTTAAATCGCGGGGGTGCGCGCACCGTGCGCGCACGGTGAAAAACCCAAAAATAAACAAAAACATTTTTAATACGTAGTTTATTGTAAAATAAATATATAAAAAAATAATAATACATAAATAAATTAGCATTTAAAAAAACGTACAAATTCACTGAAAAAACCATAGGTTTCACACACGTTATAGTTAGGAATTAGCATTTAAAAAACCTTGCAAATTCACTTAAAAAACCATAGGTTTCACACATGTTATAGTTAAGTGGATATTTCACTCGTAAAAAACCAATGAAATTCCCCCGTTATAGTTAGTTCAGATAACTATAACTCGCGCGACCGCCACTCTATCAAAAGGATGATGTCATCAGTGATGTCATGAGTGATGCCACTGACCATGTCATGAGTGATGTAATATGTGACGTCATGAGCAGTGGATTGCGGGCGCTCGAGTTATAGTTATCTGAACTAACTATAACGGGGGAATTTCATTGGTTTTTTACGAGTGAAATATCCACCTAACTATAACGTGTGAAACCTATGGTTTTTTAAGTGAATATATATATATATATATATATATATATATATATATATATATATATATATATATATATATATATATTCACTTACAAAAACCATAATTTTCAGGCACGTTATAGTTAGAAATTAGCATTTAAAAAACATTTGAAATTCACTGAAAAAAACATAGGTTTTAGACACGTTATATTTAGAAATTAGCATTTAAAAAACCTTAGAAATACACTGAAAAAACCATAGGTTTGAGGGACGTTATAGTTAGTTAGACATTTCACTCGTACAAAACCATAGAAATTCCCCCGTTATAGTTAGTTCAGCTAACTATAACTCGCGCTCCCGTAAGGCACTGCTGATGACTTCACATATTACATCACTCATGACATGGTCAGTGCTTTTGGGACCTTATAAGTATTTAGTTATGCAGCACAATATCCTTGGTGCAACAACATTAACTGTTATAAGGCCCCAAAGGCGAGACCTATTGGCTATGCCAATGCTTGTTTTTTTTATTTAAAGGACAAGCAGTGCTGTCAGGCTCTGGCTGCCACTTAGAGGTAGAGAAAGAGAGGTGTGTAGAGAGAGAGAGGTGTGTAGAGAGAGAGCGAGAGAGGTGTGTAGAGAGAGAGGTGGGTAGAGAGAGGTGGGTAGAGAGGTGGGTAGAGAGAGGTGGGTAGAGAGATGTGTGTAGAGAGATGTGTGTAGAGAGAGGTGGGTAGAGAGAGGTGGGTAGAGAGGTGGGTAGAGAGAGGTGGGTAGAGAGATGTGTGTAGAGAGATGTGTGTAGAGAGAGGTGGGTAGAGAGATGTGTGTAGAGAGAGAGGGGTAGAGAGAGAGGGGTAGAGAGAGAGGGGTCGAGGGGGGCGTAGAGAGAGGGATGTAGAGAGGGATGTAGAGAGAGGTGTAGAGAGGTAGAGAGGGGGTAGAGAGGTAGCTAGAGAGGTAGAGAGAGAGAGGTAGAGAGAGAGGTAGAGAGAGAGGGGTAGAGAGGTAGAGAGAGAGAGGGTGGAGGAAGAGAGGTAGAGAGAGAGAGGTAGAGAGAGAGGGTGGAGGAAGAGAGGTAGAGAGAGAGGGTGGAGGAAGAGAGAGAGAGGTAGAGAGAGAGAGGGTGGAGGAAGAGAGAGAGAGGGTGGAGGAAGCACGTGTGTGTACGGGTCCAGGAAATGGCGTATCACATAGGGTTGTGCAAAATTTGCTTTTGCATAACTAAGCGAAATTTGGCAAACATTACAGGCAATTGTACAATATGCAAAACGGACATTTAGCATTATATTTTTCTGTGAAATATATCCTTGTGTCCATTTTGGATAAAAGAACACATTTCGCGCTCAACCAAAAAAACCCACAAAAAAACACATGTTGCAAGCAAGAGCTGCCAGTGTTCTGGTCGTTCACATTGTTTGACTGCTCTTGAGGTAAAATGTGGCATAATTAAGGGAATTTCACGTGACACACAGAACGCGAAACCCCAAAAATGACGCTAGTTTACGCCGACGACCCACAAGTCTCACCTGGGATAAGTATTAACCTCACTGTCCAATCCATCCCTAGCAAGCTGCTGTTTGTATATTTGTTATAACAATTAAAGGTATGCATTGCAGGCGTTCTACGGTATGGTGCAGTTTCTGCTTCCCAAGGCGCTACGACTCCCAGACTCCAGGCGCTGGACGTACCACTATGGATTGATAGAGCTGCAGAGTCAGAAGCGCGGCTGCGCCCCCTCCCCTCACGGTCGGAAAAGGAAAGGTTTGAAGAGTCCACTCAGAAGAGCTGGGGGGACGCTGACACCGGAAGGGCGGACGAGAGATAAATCATATATTTCTGCTCCGTGCTGCCTCGACACCGGCAGAACTGCATGTTCAGGCTAGGTAGGTTTATTCAGGTGTGCGCTAAATTGTTTTAACGAATTAATCCATCCCTACAAAGCAGCTTTTTGTATATTTGTTATAACAATTAAGGGCAAGGGGATGTGTTTGGCTTTGTCTGGGGTAGCTTTTTATGAGTAACTGATTTGGAAACTACTTTTTGAGAGTGAGGGCCCTCTGCGTTAAAAAAAACATAAATACCACTTTTTCAAAATACATAAGTGGGTCAGCTTTCAGCAATGTTTTGAGATGCATTAGCATGTATATGTTTTGCCTATGGAGTTTCCTGTCCGCCCTTCAATGAAAATTGCGCGTGGCAGGTTTACTACGTCAGTGCTGGCCTACCCGACGGTACTTACAAGGGCTGCCGTCACGTCACTTAAGCTTCAAATCTGTCATGGCTGTCAGCCACAAAGGTGGTTCCTGTTATGACACGTCCCACATCTTTGCCCATTTTAAGATGCCAAATGGCACACATTGTTCTGGAAATGCGAATGACCTCCATCACCTTTGCTCTCAGGCTGCCTGCCCAGTCTTCCCCCTAAGGGTGATGGGATAATGGCGCATTCCAAGCCTCCTGTGTACGTGTGTGCTTCCACTGGCAGGGAGGAATGTGGGCCTGGCTGATCCTGTCTTACATTAATTAGTACATGTACAAAAAAAAACACGAGCGTGTGCACACATTTGACCAAATGTATCTAAAAGTAACCAAAAGGATCGCCATATATTTGCATGATTGTCCCATGATCCGAAAAGACAGAATAGGTAGAAACTAAAACTAAATGTCGTTTCACAGAGCCGCTAGCAATGAACGGCACATCTATGTCTTTTAGCAAACAAATGCTCGCAAGTCAGTTAAGAGTTGATCAATTCAACTTTGACTTCCCCCCTCCCTTCAAGCTGCTGCTCGTCTCTTGTGTGACGAGCTGACGAGGAGGGAGGGGGAGAAGGGAGGGGGTAGTGAGAGCAGAGAGAAAGGGGGTGCAGGAGCATGATTCAGGCGCTGTAAGGCTTAATGAGCCATTACAGAGAGCCAGATGGCAGCTGTGCATGTTCACGCACGCGTAACCGCACGCTTGAGGCCAGTACTTTTAAAACTCCACTCCTAAATGTCTCGCCAGATCAGCGCATGCGATGGCTCAGGCGAGACCTAAAAAACGCACAGAAAGTAATACAGAAAGAAGCAACAGAAGTCCACAAAGATGAAGAAACGTGCAGGAAGAAGCAAGACATGCAGAAAGAACCAACAGAGGAGCAAAAAGAGGTCTTGTTGCAAAATCATCCTGTGCCCACAACTTTTTCAGACAGGTACTGGTGGTAACTGACTGACTAACCAGGCCTAGAGCCAGTGCTATGATAAAAGACACTTAGAATACAGTGAAAAGACCTACATACACTGGGGAACATTATGCGTTGGGGTACCCCTGTGATTAGCATGACCTCCTCTGTAAGGCCCTAGTACAGAATAGGGCAGGGGGATTAAAACTACCTCTTAAGTCAGAGGTGCAGACATATGCTACTTTAACTGGTAGTTGCGTTTGCAGAGTGGTGGAGAAAGGGTGCTGGGCGTCCAACCAACGCTCAGGAATTCCGCTTAGTTGGACTTACAGGAGATACCAGGAGGGATTCTTGGCCCCCAAACTCCCTCAGGACTATATTGGACTTCATCCCCCATCCCGTAGTCTGCCACGAGGCATGTTTGCAGAGTGGTAGAGAAAGGGGGCCATGGCCTCCGAAGACGTTTTAGCAATCCCCCTGTGTGGGACTTACTGGAGGTAACAAGAGAGGTAGCAGCCCCCAAGGACATCCTTGGGGGCCAACTTCCCAAACTATTACCTCCAGTCAGTCCCACACAGCAGCACTGGTAAGAACTCGTACCACCACTCTACAAATGCGCTCCCTGGCACGCTCTTGGATGGGGATTGAAGTCCCCTTCACTGCTGGGGGTCCTTTAGGGGCCAACTAGCCTACCTTTTACCTCCAGTAAGCCCCACGCAGTGGGATGGTGAGAGGTACACAAAGGCCATGCCCCCTTTCTCCACCACTCTGCAAACTCGCCCCCTGGCCGCGTTGTAAGTTGGGGGATTAAGTCCCCTTGAATCCTGAGATCCCTGGGGTCCAACTAGCCCACCAGGTACCTCCAGTAAGCGCAATAGAGCTGCGTTGCAGAGGTGTGAAAAGGGGCGTGGTCTGGCCACCTCTTTGCAACGCAGCGCAGTGGCGCTTGCTGGAGTTACCTGGTGGGGTTGTTGGCCTCCAGGGACCCTCAGGATTGAAGAGGAATTAATTCCCCAACTTAAAACACACCACAGGGCATGTTTGCACACATGTCACCCCAGGCCCCGCCTCCTCCCTTCACTACGGTGCAAACGCGCCCCGTGGCGCTTTTTAATTTGGGAGATTAAGTCCCCTTGAATCCTGAGGGACCCTGGGGTCCAACTAGCCCACTAGGTACCTCCAGTAAGCGCCACAGAGCTGTGTTGCAGAGAGGTGTAAAAAGGGGCGTGACCTGGACCACCTCTCTGCAACGCAGGCCTGTGGCGCTTACTGGAGATACCTGGTGGGCTAGTTGGCCCTCAGGGGCCCTCAGGATTGAAGGGGAATTAATTCCCCAACTTAAAACGCGCCACAGGGCGTGTTTGCACACATGTCATCTCAGGCTCCTCCCCCTCCCTTCACCACTGTGCAAACACACCCCGTGGCACGTTTTAAGTTGGGGATAAAGTCCCATTGAATCCTGAGGGTCGCTGGGGTCCAACTAGCCCACCAGGTACCTCCAGTAAGTGCCACAGAGCTGCATTGCAAAGAGGTGTAGAAAGGGGCGTGGCCTGGACCACCTCTTTGAAACGCATCTCTGTGGCGCTTACTGGAGGTACCTGGTGGGCTAGTTGGCCCCCAGGGACCCCCAGTATTGACGGGGAATTAATTCCCCAACCTAAAATGCACCACAGGGTGCGTTTGCAGAGTGTTGCTGGGAGGGGGCAGGGCCTCTGGCACAATCGTGTCTTTTTTTTTCATTTTTAAGAAGGGGGCTGTGTGGCCCCCCTTCCTTTCCTATTTTATGGGCCCTGGGGACCCCATCCCCCACGGCCTGACCCCTATTTTTTGTATTTTAATGGAAGGGGGCCGCGTGGCCCCCCTCCCGAGGCCATATTCGGCCCTGGGGACCCCATCCCCCGGTGCATGGCCAGTGTTTTTGTTTTTTTTAAAACATTTGGAGGGGAGCTGTGTGGCCCCCTCCTCAGGCCATTTATGGCCCCGGGGACCCCATCCCCCGGTGCCGGCCTTTGCGTTTTGTTTTTTTTAAAATAATTTTATAATGGGGGAGGGGCTCCCGGGCCACTTCTGGCCCCGGGGACCCATACCCTGGGGCCTGGCTACTTTGTTGGGGATGGTGGGGGGAGCCCCAATGCCCCCACGGTCCGTGCCGGCTCCCCGCCTCCTGCGGGAGCCGGCATTGCTTTTCTACACGGGGAGCTGCTGGCATGCAGCTCCCCGTGTGCAAAAGCAATCTGGTTTGGATTTTGGAAGAGAGAGCACGTTTCCTGCTCTCTCTTCCAAAATCCAAACCAGAGTTTGCTATGGCAGGGCGGGAGCCGCAAGGCTCCCGCCCTGCCATAGCAAATAGCAGTGTCCTGGGAGTGGACACCCCGGGACACTGCAGGAGCCGGCCCTGGGGGGTGGCGGTCCCCACGGCCATTACAGGCTCCAGGAGGGGGGCCGCGCAGCCTCCCTCCCATCACATGCACACCCCGGCGAGGTGGCGGCCTCCGGGGCAGCGGGGAGGGGCATATGCCCCCGCTAATTAATTAATAAAAAAGCCCCGGGGGTGGCGGTCCCCGGGGCTTGGGGAAAGAAGCCGGCCCCCAGGGCTGCGGGGGGTTGAGTGCACCCCGCAACTCATTAATATTGCCTGGCCCACCCAGGGGCTTAAATACAACGAAGCGCGGAAGTTCGGGTATGTTTTTTCCTTTCCTCAGCCGGATTCGCACACCCAGTGCGAATTCGGCCGATTTTTTTCTTTAAAAAAAATGCTTTTTTGGGGCCTGGGGGTCCTTGTGGGACCCCCTGAGCAGGCCTAGGGGGTCAGGGTGTTTCTACCCTGCCCCCTTTTCATGTTTTTTCTGTTTGTTTTTCGGTTTTCTTGTGCCTCGGTTACCGTGTGTCAGGTCTGTCAGCGGCACAAGCAAAAGAAGTACGCCACTAACCTAGTCGTAGCTGCCAGCAGGAACGATGGTCTGAGTAGCCTCCCTCCTTCCCTGAACGCTATCCCCCACAATGCAATTTCACACACTATGGAGGCGAGCACCCCGGGGAAAAGGGAAGGGGACAAAATAATAAAGGTAGCGCTGTGGGTTCTCCTGTGCGTCTAAGGTCTGGTCAGGGGTGTAGGCGCCTATCTCCCTCTAGCCGCGCTGCAGAAGAATGGAGAAGAAGAGGGGGAAGGGTAGTACGGAACACACGACAATGTACATTTGCCAATTACCAACCCGCACCCCCACTTACTGAGAGAACCCTCAGCTCTTTGCCTTCTCTGTTGGGGTTCCAGGCCTCAGAGTAGTGTGGAAGAATCTAGGGTGAATGGAACCATGAAGGCGTCGCTGGCAAACGTGGCGTCAGGAAGCACACCTGAGGGAGGAATGCACGCCTTCCCTGCTGTTGTAATCCTCACAGCAAGGGTCAGGTATAAGTGCGCAGAGGCTGTGGCAAAATCGGAAACGATGCATAGTGCGTATAATGTTTGTGCCCTTGGGATGGAACAACACGCACACCTCTCCCCCGTTACGCGCTATGTTCAGAGTAGTTGGGTGCACGATTAGTCCTCTTCCGTTGGTGGGAGGTGGAGCGGAGAGAAGGAGCGCGTCGCTCTCCGGTGCAAATACCTGCAACTCCCGGGCCGAGAGTTGGTCTCTGGAATCGAACACTGTCCAAGGCTGAGCACGCCTGTGCTCCGTGGTCCCTTGTGGAAGGTCTTCAGATAGACGGCAGCGTCTCCACGTCGTCTCCGATGGCGCGGTGCTCCAGTGGGGAGGACCGTCCGCTTGCTTTCCGGCGAAGATTGTCAAGTACCGAGTTCCGGCAAGGGCGGTGCTTATAACGGCAAGGGCTGCGATGGGACGCTCCTGGGCTGCGTCCCGCTATCGCGCCCCATAGACTTCTGGAAATTGAAGTGCAGTAATTCAGGAAACTGGCAATGCGACATGGAGATGGAGGCATAGGGGGTGCGTAACGCGCATTTACCCTCTCCTCCCACCTGTCTTGGCTGTGGCACGTGGTCATGACACCGTGGCACAAGATAGCTGACAACACTTCCTGGTTTGGAGTGTTGACAGGCAATTAGAATAAAGCTTGTGGTCGGGAGGGTGCGCGGATCCTCCGTGCCTTTAAATATCGAATCTTTTATTTTTTGATTTTCTCAGCAACTACTGAATGGATTTACAGCATTTAAAAAAAGGGAGCTTTCTGAACCAAGCACTACCTTTTTGCCAAATTTGGTATAATTCCGTTCAGCAGTTCGAGCTGTAGCCGTGTCTAAAGTTTCCTATGGAAAATAACATGGAGAAAACACGTTTTTGGACCCCCTTTTTTCTTGGCCCCCGCTTGGCGAATCACCCTGAAACTTTCAGGATAGGAGCTGCAAGTTTTGAAAATTTCGCAAAGTTATTGGGAAAAGAAAAAACACTTTTCCTATGGAAACTAGGTCCTAACTATAACTATCTACTGGCGACCGCCAGTAGATTCTATATATATATATATATATATATATATATATATATATATATATATATATATATATATATATATTTCCCATCAAAGTGCGCTTGCGCTCGAGAGGGCACACACGGCATCCCAGCAGTTCAGCTTTTCTTGCCTCTCTCAGCTCTCATGCCCTTTCTTCAAACGTATAACCAAATCCCGACGCGTTTCGAGGCTGTTCCGCCTCTTCATCTGGGGACAAACACAGAAGCAGACAGGAAACTCTCCTCTTGTTTCCATTACTTTTATTGGAAATCACCGCCCTAAGTGGGCGTGGCTCGCCGTGTTCACCATCAAGCATGATGGTATATGTAGTCCCTGAGGTGAGTTGTAAGTCTCCCTATAGTAGGTTGTGTGTTTCCATGTTCAATTTCAGTCCATTTTCAAGCCTTTAGTAGGAAGGGAAGAACGGGGCAGTTGAGCTGTTAGTTAAAAACGGAACGTCGTATCCGAGGGTGATGAGCAGTTCTCCACCACGGTCTCTCTGCCAGCAGCACCGTCCTCTGCAGACAAAGCGGTGCACCTCTCCACGACCAAGGGCAGTCGTGTATATATTTCCCATCAAAGTGCGCTTGCGCTCGAGAGGGCACACACGGCATCCCAGCAGTTCAGCTTTTCTTGCCTCTCTCAGCTCTCATGCCCTTTCTTCAAACGTATAACCAAATCCCGACGCGTTTCGAGGCTGTTCCGCCTCTTCATCTGGGGACAAACACAGAAGCAGACAGGAAACTCTCCTCTTGTTTCCATTACTTTTATTGGAAATCACCGCCCTAAGTGGGCGTGGCTCGCCGTGTTCACCATCAAGCATGATGGTATATGTAGTCCCTGAGGTGAGTTGTAAGTCTCCCTATAGTAGGTTGTGTGCTTCCATGTTCAATTTCAGTCCATTTTCAAGCCTTTAGTAGGAAGGGAAGAACGGGGCAGTTGAGCTGTTAGTTAAAAACGGAACGTCGTATCCGAGGGCGGTCGCCAGTAGATAGTTATAGTTAGGACCACGTTTCCATAGGAAATCCGCAACATTCTATTTGGAATAACTTTGGCGCCAGTCGACGAATCCTCGCGAAATTTTCAAAATAGGTGGGGCGCTACGCTCCGCTCCTACCCTGAAAGTCTCGGGGGGATTCGTCAAGCGGGGGCTGAGAAAAAAGGGGGGTCCCAAAACGCGTTTTTCCCATGCATTTTTCCATAGGACCTTTAGACACAGCTACAGCCCGAACGGCTGAACAGAGTTACTTGAAATTTGGCAGAGAGGTAGTCCTCAGGTCAAGGAAGTGCCTTTTGTAGGTCTGGTGTAAATCTGTTCAGTAGTTCCTGAGAAAATAGCATTTAAATCAATATATATATCTGAGCCAGCTTACGGTGTGCTTACCGTGCGCTTACGGTAAGCTTCCTGTACGCGTACGGTGACGTGCGCGAGCGCGATTCTGATTGGCTGTTAGATCTTAGTAAACATTCGAATTGGTCGAAACCAGGAAGTGTCGGCCGCCATTTTCTCTCTCGCACTCTGAGGGGAGTGGAGGAAAAACAAAGTCCGAAAACTGTAAAAGCGGCTTGATAGACAGCTCCCAACCACCCAGTCATTGTTATGGTGTCCCAAAGAACCCAAAAGCCAAAAAATTTGAATTTTTTTATTTTCGAAAAATCGTCGATTACGCTCACCGTACGCGTACGGTAAAAAAAAATTAAAAAAAAACCAATATCCACGTTTTCCTCACCCCGTGTGCAAAAGGTGCCCGAAGGGCACCTTTTGTGCATGTCATATCTTTAGTAAAGGCAATCTGTAGTTAACCATTAACAACGATGTGCCTAATACGGCCTCCGTGTGCGGACGGTGCGCGAAGCGCATCGTGCGTACATGGCCCATTTAGCGTAACGCACGCGCACCGCGTGCCCTCGCGCACCGCGTGCTCACTGTGCGCGCACGGTGCACGGAACGAACTGCGTAAAGTGGGCGCGCACGCCACGAGCGGCGTAAAGTAACTTAGCATTTAAAAAAACGTACAAATTCACTGAAAAAACCATAGGTTTCACACACGTTATAGTTAGGAATTAGCATTTAAAAAACCTTGCAAATTCACTGAAAGGGGGAAAAAAGGTGGAAAACGTGAAAAGGGGGCAGGGTAGAGAGTTCCTGACCCCCTAGCCTTTGTCAGGGGGTCACAGAAAGACCCCCATGGGAGAAATAAACATTTTATTGTATTTTATAAAAATCGCACGCGCACGGTGCGCGAAGTGCATCGGACGCCCAAAGCGCCTTGCAAATTCACTTAAAAAACCATAGGTTTCACACAAGTTATAGTTAGCTGTACATTTCACTCGTAAAAAACCAATGAAATTCCACGTTATAGTTAGTGCAGGCAACTATAACTCACGCGACCGCAATCCTCTGCTAATGACATATGTGTCTTTATGAAAAAAAAATATTTGTAATATATGTATAGCTAAAAATTTATGGAAGAAGACATGGGCAAATAAGTGTCTAAATACAGTATTAGCATCAGCAGAGGATTGCGGTCGCGTGAGTTATAGTTGCCTGCACTAACTATAACGTGGAATTTCATTGGTTTTTTACGAGTGAAATGTACAGCTAACTATAACTTGTGTGAAACCTATGGTTTTTTCAGTGAATATATATATATATATATATATATATATATATATATATATATATATATATATATATATATATTCACTTAAAAAACCATAGGTTTCACACATGTTATAGTTAGGTGGATATTTCACTCGTAAAAAACCAATGAAATTCCCCCGTTATAGTTAGTTCAGATAACTATAACTCGCACGCCCGCAATCCTGCTCATGACGTCACATATTACATCACATCACCGATGACATCATCCTTGTGATAGAGTGGCGGTCGCGCGAGTTATAGTTATCTGAACTAACTATAACGGGGGAATTTCATTGGTTTTTTACGAGTGAAATATCCACCTAACTATAACATGTGTGAAACCTATGGTTCTTTCAGTGAATTTGTACGTTTTTTTAAATGCTAAGTTATGTATGTATTTTTTTTTTTATATATTTATTTTACAATCAACTACGTATTAATTTTTTTTTAATGGTTTTTCACCGTGCGCGCACAGTGCGCGCACCCCCGCGATTTAAAAAAAAAAAAGAAAAATTAAAATGTGTTTTTCTGCCTTCGGGGTCCTTCAGGGACCCCCTGACAAAGGCTAGGGGGTCAGGAACTCTCTACCCTGCCCCCTTTTCACGTTCGCCACCTTCCTTTTTCACTCACACACTGAAAACAAACAAAATGGCGGCCGACACTTCCTGATTTCGACCGATTCGAACGTTGACTGACATGACTTCCAATCAGAATTACGCTCGCGCATGTTAGGGTGCGCGCACTGTGCGCGCACGGTGCGCGCACGGTGCGCGGCTATAGATATTTATGTGCTTTAACTGCAATTTTCTCAGGAACTACTGAACAGATTGACTCCATATATGCAAAAGGCACATCCCTGACCTGAGGACTACCTCTCAATTTTCAAGTAATTCTGTTCAGCCGTTCGGGCTGTACCTTCGCCTAAAGGTCCTATGGGAAAATGCATGGGGAAAACGCGTTTTGGGGCCCCCCTTTTTTCTCGGCCCCCGCTTGACGAATCCCCCGAGACTTTCAGGGTAGGAGCTGAGCGGAGCGTCCCGTTAGTTTTGAAAATTTCGCGAAGATTCGTCAACCGGCGCCAAAGTTATTCAAAATAGAATTTTGAGATTTCCTATGGAAACACGGTCCTAACTATAACTATCTACTGGCGACCGCCAGTAGATAATTTGAGAATTTTGAGAAAAATAGGAACTGTAACCTGGCATGATGACTTTCTTCTGATGACACTTGATGTCACGGCCCTCTATACCAGCATCCACCATTTGGATGGAATCAGGGCAGTGGAACATTACTTGCGGACCAAACCAGTTCACATGCTACAACACAGTAAAATGCTGATTGAGATGATTCAGACCTGCTTGAATAACAACTATTTTCTTTTCCAGTCAGATATATCAACAGATGAGAGGCGTGGCTATGGGGCCTTGCTTCTGCCCCAGTTACGCCTGTCTGAATCATCTCAATCAGCATTTTACTGTGTTGTAGCATGTGGGACTGTGGGAGGAGCAGGTCCTCAGGGCCCGTTTCAGCTATGCTATCGATAACCATATAATAGCTTGGTATCGTTACATAGACGATTTGTTTATAATTTGGACAGTCATTTAGAGACCAAATTACATTGTAAGGCCACGGCAGGTAATACGGTTCTGCAAGCTTCCAGCCATCATCCCGAACACCTTGTGCGCAGTATCCCCTATGGGGAAATGCTGCGCATCAGACGAATTTGCAGTAGGGATATTGATTGTGTGGAGGCCCAATTGGAAAGCAGGCAACGGTTTTTAAACAGAGGATACACTACCAAGGTGCTTGATTTAGCAATAAAAAAAGCAAATTCCATTCCTCGCCTGGTAACACTTAAAAACTGCCCTGCTTCCATTACATCATCTGAACCGTCTGGCCCCACTACAGAGCCACTGAGGTTTATAACCACCTACAACCGACAGTATAGTAAGATGCGCATGATTCTTAACAAAAATTGGCCATTAGTTCGGAATGATCCGATCCTTGGTGAATTACTACCTAAATTCCCAGCTATCACTTTTCGTAGGTCTCGTTCTATGAGTGATATGCTGGTGAAGAGTATCCCTGAGGTCAGCACTAGCAATACATGGTTACAGAGTTCAAAAGGTTTTTTCAAATGCGCAAGCTGCAAAGCGTGCAAAATTGGAAAAAACATGACATCCTACAAAACTCCCTTCAGTGATGTTCCGATCATGATTTCTAAGAAACTTACATGTAAAACGGAATTCGCCGTGTATGTGCTGGAGTGTACGTGTGGCCTGCAGTGTGTTGGGAGCACCAAACTGCAGGCTCATAAACGTATTCTCCAGCACATACGGGCGATCAGCAACAACGATGCAGCGTACCCGGTTGCGAGGCATTTTAAGGAGATTCATGGGAATTGTCTGGAGTTTTTAAGCTACTTTGTAGTAGATACAGTCCCACGACTACGTTGGGGTGGTGACCGTGAGTCATTGCTTAGACAATTGGAGACTAGATATATACTTGAGCTCGACTCTAGAACTCCTAACGGTCTTAACTCCAGCGAAGATCTTTTTACCTGTCTGTAAAGGTTTCCAACTTTTTGTGCACTAATTGACAGCTTTGACATGCGACAATTGTTATAGGCTGGTCAGTGTTGTGTCCCTTTTTTTGGCTTCAGCGAAGTTGATTCTTGCTGGCCATTTATCTGTGCAAAAAGACATAGGTCAAGAGAACGTCATCTGTTTAGCTACTTTTATATTGTTCAGCACTCCTCTTCATACATATATTTCACTTTCGTGACTTTTCTCAGACAGATTAGGTATGAATAACGCAATGTTTCCCGAGCTAATATGTTCACAGTTTTTTATTTAAACATCCTCTAAGAAATTTCTATATGTGATGTTACCTCTCCCCAGATGTTATGCAATCAATGGCCCCAATCAATAGGTTTATGAAATTTAACAATTGGGGTGTTAGTGATCGATATTTGTTTAATACAGTCTTTAGAGTGTCTTAAGGGGGTAGAGTAGGTGAGGTATTATTTTTGATAGGGTGGCTTTTGTTTATGATTTCACTATGCCATTTGTTTAAAAGCTGGAAACCTGTACAATTAATTCTTCATTTCATGTGGCCAATAAGCATGATAGGTATAAATGTTGAAGCATTTTCTGTTTGGCATTATTCATGAATGCATTCGCACTTTAGCATGATGAACATGATGTCGGTACAACCTCACTATGAGGAGTATTTTGTGGGTTATATTGCAATTTTGCACATATAAAAATTTGCTCATTGCTTAAATTTGCACAGCTATTTTAACAGGGCAGGTGTTGTGTTGCTATCAGCATTTCTTCTATTGCAATCATGTAGTATTATACACTGGAATGTAGGCGGCACTTCACCATTGGGCATTGTTTCCATTAGTGCTCAGCGAATGCTGCTTTATTTCGTTTCAATGCTAATGATGCCAATGTTGCTTAATTAGATGTTTGCATACTATATACAATACCTGTAAATGCCTGAGTTCAGGTTAATTGGTCGTATGGCCACATGGGGTTTTTTGTACATATCTGCATATATATGTAGTATTTCTTTCATATCCATTGGTCTGATGGTCACGAGTTGTTTGCACTTTAAATGTCTCGGCTTCCGCCTTAAGCGTCATGTGATCAAGGCCTCCGTGTTGAGGCCGAAACGCGTCATGGTGGTACGAGGTGCACGAATGAAATTAAAAATCACCTGGCACTATATCCTTTTGGGTCTGTGTTCGTCTTTTCCTGTGGATTGGGAGCAGCAGACTAAGTTCTTCGCACGTATTTCACCGTTACGCTTCCTCAGTGTTTTCATGGACCACTCCTTCTAATGGGCCGAGCGGCAGGAAGCTAGCCTCCGGTGATCCAGAAGCATTCTTGTGTTCCAGTGCGGTTCAGCCGCGGCAACCCCCGACAAATTGGATTCATTCTACCGTTAGCGACGGGCTGAAGTTGGATAAGTTATCTTCAGCCTTGAAGTCTGCGGAGGTAGGCATTTGTCATTTATTTCTTTGCCGGTGAAGGAGTTTTGTTCAACTGGGCTGTTACCGTGATTTCAGCAAGTGCACAGCCAGTATTGAATGCCATAGAATCTCTGTGCACTATGTCCACCGACGCTGTAAGGAGCCGCGAGGAGGCGGCAGCTCAAATGTTTGACGATGCTCCAGTCACAGAGACATTAAACACAGTGCTTACAGACAATGGTAAATCTTATGGTAATGAGTTAAAGGACACTTTCAGACATCTGGAAAAAGCAATGCGCACTGAGTAATCCAAATGGTGGGAGCACATGGCTCTCCCATGGTATTTGGAGGTGGGACGTATCCCACGCGGTCTCCGCATAATGTTGGCTCCCAGCTATGAGAACCCCGACCCCAATATGCTATCAGAATGGGCCGAATGCAATCTTGATTCGTCTTGTAGATTGGTGAGAATGTTGTTCAAATATGCGGAGCGTGATATGAAAGCTGCACAGATCAAGATTGCGGAATTAAATGAGCAAATTTCAAAGATTGGAGACTCGGAATCAGAGAAAAAATTCCGGGAAGACATGCATATCAGACTAGCCAAAGAGGAGGACATTATAAAAAAGCGCAAAGCGTTTACATTCCAGAGGGACAAGATGGATTATCAAAATGGACAGGTATTTACATTTTCCAAGAAGTTTGAATCGTTCAAAAGGGCCAAGATATCAGGGCTTCCACCTGTATCATCACATGGGGCCCCAGTCCAGTCTTCATCATCTGTCTCTGATCTAAGCTCTGTACCTGGTAGTGAATCTGAGAATGAACAAGCTACTACTAGCTCACGGTTGGGGTTTACAAAGTTTTCCCTGGTCCAGGAGTTAGATTGTCTACGCCAAGATCGCAGACAAACTCTCAGACCCCGGGTCTCAAATCGCAAGACGGACAAAGAGCAAACATCAAACGCCGTGAGCGCAGAAAAAGCCGCAAAAGCAGACTACAGCGGCAGACCGTCCTCCAAGAAACAACAGAAGAAATGGATTCGCAAATGAGTCCTTTGGCTGACAGCTCTTTCTCTATCATCAACCTATCTGACATGCAACTCACGCCTGCTGAAAATAACATACTTTCTTTAGGGCTATCTTTCTGCTCATCTAATAACTTTAATTATGCACAGACCCGCATTGATCTGTACAAATTCATCCGTAAGCTCAAACTCAGAAAATTCCATCTTCTGAACACATCTAGACGCACAATTCTAGAACCCATAACTGTTGCTATTTCCAGTCCATCTTGCTCTACGATAGGGGAATATGAGCTACTCTGTGATCTACAGGATCTGCACAGGGAGGGTACATTAGATTCGAATCCTGTGGAGGGTGATACTCAGCCAAGACTGGATTTGCCGGGTTGTTCTGGATTCAAACCTAAGTCGAAATTCAACCCCATCATGGTGCATGATAACATCAATGTGTACAACGACTTAGTTATTTCCCAGCTCAAAAAGTTACACATCTCAAACCCTGCAAGCTCAAAAGCAGTGTCAGAGACAAAACAACTGCTTTGGTAGCCTAATGAAAAAGTTGCAAAGCAATGACAATGTTGTAATCCGTCAATCTGACAAAGGGGGCAACATTGTCCTCTGGCCTAAATCCATGTATATGGCAGAGGCTCTGTTACATCTAAATGATCGTTAGTCTTATCGACGTGGCGATTGGGCAGGCAGTCAATCGAGCATGGAATGACCTTAATGCCAAATTGTTATCTTGGAAAAGCATGGGCTTGCTGATTGGTGATGAATTCAAATTTTTAAAAACCAACTATCCGGTGATTCCAGTCTTCTATCTGATTCCCAAAGTGCACAAAGACTCAGGTAAACCCCCGGGGAGACCCATCATCTCCGCAAGATTTAGCATGATGGAAAACATTTCACGCTACATTGATTTTTTTCTTCAGGAACATGTAAAGAGCCTACCATCGTACTTACAAGATACGGGCGATTTTTTGAGAAAAATAGGAACTGTAACCTGTCATGATGACTTTCTTCTGATGACACTTGATGTCACGGCCCTCTATACCAGCATCCACCATTTGGATGGAATCAGGGCAGTGGAACATTACTTGCGGACCAAACCAGTTCACATGCTACAACACAGTTAAAAGCTGATTGAGATGATTCAGACCTGCTTGAATAACAACTATTTTCTTTTCCAGAGTCAGATATATCAACAGATGAGAGGCGTGGCTATGGGGGCTTGCTTCTCCCCCAGTTACGCCTGTTTACATATGGGACTGTGGGAGGAGCAGGTCCTCAGGGCCCGTTTCAGCTATGCTATCGATAACCATATAATAGCTTGGTATCGTTACATAGACGATTTGTATATAATTTGGAAAGGGTCAGAAGCACCAGCTAATCTGTTTGTTGAAGCTATCAATGTGAACAATTTGATCTAGCGACAGCCCGGGCATGGGAAGCGTTAGTGGTAGAACTCCAGGGGTTGATGTCTGATGCTGGGGACGGGGAGAGCACGTCTGACAGGCAGGAGGTAGCGGAGAGTAGAAGGGGAGTGGCGGTGGGCTCTGGCTGCCCGCACCTTGGCTTGGCACGAGGGAAGGTTCTGTTTGCTTAGGGAGAGGTTGGGCTCCTGTATCTTATTGTTCAGGGAGGAGGGGCGCATCGAATGGGGGAGAGGGGTAGGGGACGGGGGCACACTGACATGGGGTGGGGGAGGGGGGAGTAGGGGACTGGGTGGGGAAGGTTGTTCCGTCTCCTAGAGAGTCGGTTTTGCTGCTAACTGTGCGGTACTTCCTGGAGGGGAGGAGGTGGGGAGATGTTTGATGACTTGCTGATTTGGAAAACAATAAAATGTTTCAACAAAAAAAAAAATCAATGTGAACAATTTGAATCTGGTTTTTACGGCTTCTGTGAGTAATGTTTCGGTTAACTTCTTAGACACAGAAGTGTTTATCAGGGACAGTCATTTAGAGACCAAATTACATCCTAAGGCAACGGCAGGTAATACGGTTCTGCAAGCTTCCAGCCATCATCCTGAACACCTGGTGCGCAGAATCCCCTATGGGGAAATGCTGCGCATCAGACGAATTTGCAGTAGGGATATTGATTGTGTGGAGGCCCAATTGGAAAGCAGGCAACGGTTTTTAAACAGAGGATACACTACCAAGGTGCTTGATTTAGCAATAAAAAAAGCAAATTCCATTCCTCGCCTGGTAACACTTAAAAACTGTCCTGCTTCCATTACATCATCTGAACCGTCTGGCCCCACTACAGAGCCACCGAGGTTTATAACCACCTACAACCGACAGTATAGTAAGGTGCGCATGATTCTTAACAAAAATTGGCCATTAGTTCGGAATGATCCGATCCTTGGTGAATTACTACCTAAATTCCCAGCTATCACTTTTCGTAGGTCTCGTTCTATGAGTGATTTGCTGATGAAGAGTAGCCCTGAGGTCAGTACTAGCAATACATGGTTACAGAGTTCCAAAGGTTTTTTTCAAATGCGCAAGCTGCAAAGCGTGCAAAATTGGAAAAAACATGACATCCTACAAAACTCCCTTCAGTGATGTTCCGATCATGATTTCTAAGAAACTTACATGTAAAACGGAATTCGCCGTGTATGTGCTGGAGTGTACGTGTGGCCTGCAGTGTGTTGGGAGCACCAAACTGCAGGCTCATAAACGTATTCTCCAGCACATACGGGCGATCAGCAACAACGATGCAGCGTACCCGGTTGCGAGGCATGTTAAGGAGATTCATGGGAATTGTCTGGAGTTTTTAAGCTACTTTGTAGTAGATACAGTCCCACGACTACGTCGGGGTGGTGACCGTGAGTCATTGCTCAGACAATTGGAGACTAGATATATACTTGAGCTCGACTCTAGAACTCCTAACGGTCTTAACTCCAGCGAAGATCTTTTTACCTGTCTGTAAAGGTTTCCAACTTTTTGTGCACTAATTGACAGCTTTGACATGCGACAATTGTTATAGGCTGGTCAGTGTTGTGTCCCTTTTTTTTGGCTTCAGCAAAGTTGATTCTTGCTGGCTATTTATCTGTGCAAAAAGACATAGGTCAAGAGAACGTCATCTGTTTAGCTACTTTTATATTGTTCAGCACTCCTCTTCATACATATATTTCACTTTCGTGACTTTTCTTAGACAGATTAGGTATGAATAACGCAATGTTTCTTGAGCTAATATGTTCACAGTGTTTTATTTAAACATCCTCTAAGAAATTTCTATATGTGATGTTACCTCTCCCCAGATGTTATGCAATCAATGGCCCCAATCAATAGGTTTATCAAATTTAACAATTGGGGTGTTAGTGATCGATATTTGTTTAATACAGTCTTTAGAGTGTCTTAAGGCGGTAGAGTAGGTGAGGTATTATTTTTGACAGGGTGGCTTTTGTTTATGATTTCACTATGCCATTCGTTTAAAAACTGGAAACCTGTACAATTAATTCTTCATTTCATGTGGCCAATAAGCATGATAGGTATAAATGTTGAAGCATTTTCTGTTTGGCATTATTCTTGAATGCATTCGCACTTTAGCATGATGAACATGATGACGGTACCACCTCACTATGAGGAGTATTTTGTTGGTTATATTGCAATTTTGCACATATAAAAATTTGCTCATTGCTTAAATTTGCACAGCTATTTTAACAGGGCAGGTGTTGTGTTGCTATCAGCATTTCTTCTACTGCAATCATGTAGTATTATACACTGGAATGTAGGCGCCACTTCACCATTGGGCATTGTTTCCATTAGTGCTCAGCGAATGCTGCTTTATTTCGTTTCAATGCTAATGATGCCAATGTTGCTTAATTAGATGTTTGCATACTATATACAATACCTGTAAATGCCTGAGTTCAGGTTAATTAGTCGTATGGCCACATGGGGTTTTTTGTACATATCTGCATATATATGTAGTATTTCTTTCATATCCATTGGTCTGATGGTCACGAGTTGTTTGCACTTGCACTTTAAATGTCTCGGCTTCCGCCTTAAGCGTCATGTGATCAAGGCCTCCGTGTTGAGGCCGTAACGCGTCATGGTGGTACGAGGTGCACGAATGAAATAAAAAATCACCTGGCAATATATCGTTTCGGGTCCGTGTTCGTCTTTTCCTGTGGATTGGGAGCAGCAGACGAAGTTAAGTGAATATATATATTCACGCAAAAAACCATAGGTTTCACACAGGTTATAGTTAGGTGGACATTTCACTCGTAAAAAACCAATGAAATTCCCCCGTTATTGTTAGTTCAGATAACTATAACTCGCGCGCCCGCAATCCACTGCTCATGACGTCACATATTACATCACTCATGACATGGTCAGTGGCATCACTCATGACATCACTGATTACATCATCCTTGTGATAGAGTGGCGGTCGCGCGAGTTATAGTTATCTGAACTAACTATAACGGGGGAATTTCATTGGTTTTTTACGAGTGAAATGTCCACCTAACTATAACCTGTGTGAAACCTATGGTTTTTTAAGTGAATTTGCAAGGCGCTTTGGGCGTCCGATGCACTTCGCGCACCGTGCGCGTGCGATTTTTATAAAATACAATAAAATGTTTATTTCTCCCATGGGGGTCTTTCTGTGACCCCCTGACAAAGGCTAGGGGGTCAGGAACTCTCTACCCTGCCCCCTTTTCACGTTTTCCACCTTTTTTCCCCCTTTCCTTTTCAGTTCGATAGACAAAATGGTGGCCGACACTTCCTGATTTCGACCGATTCGAATGTTGACTGACATCTAACAACCAATCAGAATTTCGCTCACGCACGGCACCGTGTGCGCGTACAGATATTTATATGCTTTTAAATGCTATTTTCTCAGGAACTACTGAACAGATTGACACCAGACCTGCAAAAGGCACTTCCCTGACCTGAGGACTACCTCTCTGCCAAATTTCAAGTAATTCTGTTCAGCCGTTCGGGCTGTACCTTCGACTAAAGGTCCTATGGAAAAATGCATGGGGAAAACGCGTTTTGGGACCCCCCTTTTTTCTCGGCCCCCGCTTGACGAATCACCCCGAGACTTTCAGGGTAGGAGCTGAGTGGAGCGCCCCATTAGTTTTGACAATTTCGCGAAGATTCGTCAACCGGCGCCAAAGTTATTCAAAATAGAATTTTGAGATTTCCTATGGAAACACGGTCCTAACTATAAGTATCTACTGGCGACCGCCAGTAGATAATATATATATATATATATATATATATATATATATAGATATATATATATTTTCACTGAAAAAACCATAGGTTTCAGGGGCGTTGTAGTTAGATGGACTTTTAACTCGTACAAAACCATTGAAATTCCCCCGTTATAGTTAGTTCAGCTAACTATAACTTGCGCGCCCGGAATGCACTGCTGATGACGTCACATATTACATCACTCATGACATGGTCAGTGACATCACTGATGACATCTCAAATGACATCACTGATGACATCATCCATTGAATGTGTGTTTTTCTGAAAATTACATATGTTTTATATATGTATATCTCAAGGTTGATGGAAGAATAAATGGGTATATAAGTGTCTAAATGGATTATTTGTTTTTGAAAAATTGATTGTAAAACTGACTGATTAAGTGTATCTTAGTGAATACATGGCTTAGTGAGTAATGTTTAAATATGTAAATATCTGTATCAGTCTCTCACTTTGTGTATAAGTGGCTGCATGGATTGGTGAGTAGCTACATTAGTTGTTTTTTTGAGTATCAGTATGAGTGTCTGAGTGTCTGTATGGTTCGGTGGGGGGTATTACGTAGTGCAAAGGTGCATGAATGAGTGACTCACTGTTTGTATGTGTTGAAGACAGCATGTGTGCAGGACTGTATGGGTGGATGAGTGTGTGCATGGGTGTGTTAGTGAGTGAATGACTGTCTCAATAGTGTCTTTATGAGTAACTACATATGTTTTAAACTAGTATATGTGACTATTAATGTATATAAGTGAGTATATGTGAGAGTGAGAGATTGGAAGAGTTCCTGTATGAATAAGTATGTGTTTCTATAAGTGATTGTTTAAAAGACTAACTATGTGTAAGTTTCTGTAGAAGTAAGTGTGGTGGTGTGTGTTTAATTGTATATGCAAGTAAATGGATGTTTGATTCTTTATTAGCATGAGTGACTATGTGTGTGAGTAACTCTATGGATGAGTGGCGTTGTGTAACAGGATGTATAGGTGTATGAGTACATATGATGAGTGAGTACAAGTATGAGTGACTTTATAGGACTGTTGGTGAATGAGTGGATGTTTATGTGGATCTTAGAATTACTCAATAGATTGTTGTATCTGGTATTGGTATGTCCATTGTTTTGAAAATTTTAGTTTCCATTTTTGAATGTGTGTATTAGGGGGAGAGGAGGTCTGCCACTCTATCACAAGGATGATGTCATCAGTGATGTCATTTGAGATGTCATCAGTGATGTCATGAGTGATGTCACTGACCATGTCATGAGTGATGTAATATGTGACGTCATCAGCAGTGCATTGCGGGCGCGCGAGTTATAGTTAGCTGAACTAACTATAACGGGGGAATTCCAATGGTTTTGTACGAGTTAAAAGTCCATCTAACTATAACACCCCTGAAACCTATGGTTTTTTCAGTGAATTTTTAAGGTTTTTTAAATGCTAATTCCTAACTATAACGTGCCTGAAACCTATGGTTTTTTCAGTGAATTTCAAAGGTTTTTTAAATGCTAATTTCTAACTATGCCTACAGAGATAGGACATGTGAAGAAAGAAGTAAAAACGCACAGAAAGAAAAAAAAGAAATGCAGAAAGAAGCAACAGAAGTCCTCAAAGACGAAGAAAAATGCAGGAAGAAGGATAACGTGCAGAAAGAACAAACAGAAGAGCAGAAAAAAGCCTTGTTGCAAAATCATCCTGTACCCTCAACTTTTTCAGAAGGATACTGGTGGTAACTGAGTCTGACTAACCAGTCCTAGAGCCAGTGCTATGTTAAAAGATACTCAGAATACAGTGAAAACACCTACATACACTAGGGAACACTATGCGTTGGGGTCCCCCTGTGATTAGCATGACCTCCTTTGTAAGCCCCTAGTATATAATAGGGCAGGGGATTAAAACTACCTCTTAAAACGCGCCACAGGGCGTGTTTTCACACGTCACCTCAGTCCCCGTCCCCTCCCTTCCCCACTGTGCAAACACACCCTGTGGCCGTTTTAAGTTGGGAGATTAAGTCCCCTTGAATCCTGAGGGTCCCTAGGGGCAAAATAGCCCTCTAGGTACCTCCAGTAAGCGCCATTGCAGAGAGGTGTAAAAAGGGGCACGGCCTGCACCACCTCTCTGCAACACAGAGCAGTGGCGCTTACTGGAAGCACCTGGTGGGCTAGTTGGCCCCCAGGATCCCTCAGGATTGAAAGGGAATTATTTCCCCAACTTAAAACGCGCCACAGGGCGTGTTTGCACACGTCACCTCAGGCACCGTCCTTTCCCTTCACCACTGTGTAAACGCGCCCTGTGGCCATTCCGAGTTGAGAGATTAAGTCCCCTTGAATCCTAAGGGTCCCTAGGGTCAAACTAGCCCACTAGGTACCTCCAGTAAGCGCCACAGAGCTGCGTTGCATAGAGGTGTAAAAAGGGGCGTGGCATCGGAACAGCTGTCTGCAACGCAGCTCCCTGGCGCATACTGGAGATACCTGTTGGGCTAGTTGGCCCTCAGGGACCCTCAGTATTGAAGGGGAATTAATTCCCCAACTTACAACTGGCCTGGGGGCGCGTTTGCAGAGTGCTGCAAGGAGGGGGCGTGGCCTCCGGCGCGATGCCGGTCTTTTATTTATATTATTTTTTTAAGAAGGAGGGCTGTGGGGCCCCCCTTCTTTTTCTAATTTATTGGCCCTGGGGACCCCATCCCCCAGGGCCTGGACCCTAATTTATTTTTGTGAAAAAAATAAATATGGAAGGGGGCCCCCCTCCCAAGGCCTTAATCGGCCCCGGGGACCCCAACCCCCGGGTCATGGCCTTTTTAAAAAAAAAAAACTTTAGGAGGGGGGCTGCGTTGCCCCCCTCCTCCGGCCACTTATGGCCCCGGGGACCCCATCCCCCGGGGCCGGCCTTTGTTTTTTATTATTTAAAAAAAATATATATTTATAGAAACACCTAGGACATGCTGGACAAACCGTATGTACCTATCACCATGACGATTTGCGTGATATTCATTAAAAGGCGACTATGCATACAATGAATCCACGTGGAATGTATTCACACCGCTAGTGAAGCTCTGATGTGTCTGACGCCCTACCGTGCCTAATCCCGGCACCCCCGCCTGTGGGTACTCTCCAAGTAGACACCCTTGTTGTTTATTTATACAAACATGGGTAGCTATTGACGGGCACATTTAATACACACGCACACCAAGCCATTCAAAGGAGATTCCACAAAAATTAAACCAAACTATGCAAGAAACCCCCCTCACGGTTAATAAAACACACATCCACCGCCGGATGTGTAATAATTTGTATTTTACTCTCTGGAAAGGAGACGAACCTCACTTGAGAGTCACAGCGTGCTCCTGGCTAAGCCCAATGCTGTGTTACACCCACCAGTGCCCGCCGAGTGCCACACACCTCTGTGTTGTATTCCACCAGCTAGTGCGTATGCTATGACACTCTCTAGCCCATGTGCACTGTAACACCACCCCGTGAATATGTCATGCCACACTTGCCTTCGCACGGGTTATATTGCCCCATCTAACGTGCCTTCCTCAATGCCTATGTTATAACGCACAGCGCTATGCCATACATATTACAATCTGGGATCCATATCTTTGTCACAGTGCATATGCAACGTTACACTCCCCAGCACATATTTTATATTACAACTTTAGAGACTAGTTATGTTACACAACACTGCCCTGTGCATATTACACTCCAAGACGCATATCGCATAGCATGCGTTAGTGCCTGTGCTATCTCGCGCTCGCCAATGAATCTGTCATTGCGCACAATGTATTGCATATTATATTTCACGCCCCGGTTCATCTTATATCACACTTTTTGGTGCATAGTTTATACCATATACTATATCTAGTTTTCATTTTCAATCGTGGTCTCAGGACTATGATCTATATAACACTGCGTCCACCTACCCTTTTCACGGGCATCACATTTTGCGATGGGGGGTGGAGGGTCAGGGGGTGTTTCTGCCAAGTGAGCCCGGTGTCACAGTCACAAACGTCCTCTTCTTCCTGAATAAAAGTGAGATTATGCTGCATACTTGTTCATATTTTAAGTAGTTCGCACAGATACACATTTTAAAAACAATAAAGTTCCTAATACCCACCTTCTCTGAACAGTTAGCTTGCTGCCCCATCCACCTCCTCCCTATCCTCTGTTGTCTGAATCCATGGACTAGCCTCCTCCCTCCTGCCATGCATGGTCTGATGTGCTGCCACTGCCCTCCATTTAGCATGATGTACCAGTCCACTCCTCCTGCCCTCCATTGCCCAATTCTATGGCCCATCAGTGACCTCCTGCTTAGCCTCTGTGCTTAGCTTGCTGCCCCTAGTCTCCTTCCCCCTGCTCTCCGATGTCTTTGTGCATGCCCCTGCTCCATCCTTTTTGCCCACCATGTTCCATGGACCTGCCACTCCTATCTACTCTGAGTGTTCTGTTGAGCTGCCACTCCCCTCCCACCTGCCTAGCATTGTCAGATGACTGTAACCTGTCCCTGCCACCGCCACCCTGCCTGTCCACATGCCATGTCCCTATCCCCTTCCTCCTGTCCTCCATGGTCCATTTTACTGCCACACCCTTCTGCCCTCCCTGGTCTGTTGTGCTGCAACCGCTCCTCCTGCCTGCCCCGCGCGGTCTGTTGTGAGGCCCCTTCCCCTGAACTCTCTTGTTTGTGCCCAGGTCCTGACCCTCCCTTCTATCCTCCATGGTCCTTTGTGCATGCCCCTGCACCCTCCTTCTTGCCCATCATAGCCATTGTGCTGCCACTAACCCTCCCGCTTGCCATGCATGGTCTTCTGTGCTGCCATGGCCCCTCCCACCTTCCCTGTGTGGTCAGCTAGCTGCCCCTGACCCCCTCCCACCTTCCCTCCATGGTCTGTGTGTATGCCATCATAGTCTCACTGTTGCTCTCCATGGTGTGTCTTGTTTCTAGTGCCCATCCTGCCTGACCTCCATGGTCATCTTGCTGCTCCTGCCCTGCCCCCTTGCCACCAGCCCTCTGTTTCCATGTGCAGACCCCTATTCCCTCCCTCCTGGCTTGTCTGTTCCATTGTAATGCCCCTGATCCGTCCCTTCTGCCCTTTATGGTCTGTTATGCTGCAGCTGTCTCTCATGTCTGTCCATTATGGTCAGCTAGCTACCATTGCCTCTTTCCCCTCTGTTGTCCATGTGCATGGTCCAGTCCCCTCCCTATTGCTTTCTATGGATTGTTGTGCTGCACTCCCGTCCCGCATGCCCTGTGTGGTGTATTGTGCTGTTGAAAACCTTGATGCCTGGCCTGTAGGGTCAGTTTGGTGCACCTCTCCATGTCCCTCCTGTCCTCTGTTATCTGAGTCCATGTCCCTACCCCAATACCTCCTGCCTACCATGATCCAATGTACCATACTTGCGAATACTTTGAACTTGGTAAGAGGGAGATTTTGAAAAAAAACTGGGGTATTGATTTTCCCCTTTGAGTTACATTGAAAAAGATGAGGTTGTAGACAGGAGACAGATCAAATAAAGCCCATTTGAGCTTAAAAACATTGGACGTTTCCTGGCTGAAACGGGTCTGTTGGTATGTATGGTTGTACTACCACTGCCTCTTCCTTCTGCCCACAATGGTCTATTATATTGCCACAGCCTCTCTTGCCAGTCCTGTATTGTTGGTTTGTTGCCCCTGCCCCCCTTTCCACTGCCCTCCATAGTCTGTTGTGCTGCCACTGCCCTTCCTGCCTGCCCAGTGTGGTCAAATTGTTGCCTCTGCACTCTAATACCTGCCTTCAATTTTCAGAGTCCGTGCACCTGGCCTCTGCCTCTCAACAGTATCCCAATGAACAACTAGATTGCTAACATTCTATATTTATTACAAAAGTGTGGAACGCCTGACGTCATCTTGATGTAATCAAAACTGTAATACCTAGAGCATTTCCTTTAGAAATTACATATATGAGAGGGTCTTATTTGCATCAAAATTATGGTTAGTGCTCTAAAAAACTAAAATGAGGACATATTTTCTGAGTTTTCAAATAGCGTCAAAGAACTTTTAAATTATTAATAATCTTAATGTTTTTTTCTCCAGTTGACCACTTGTTTAAATGTTGCACTTGGGGGCGAGGATGTGGTGTTACTTCCAGAGCTGCAGACTTTGCAACTGGGGAACCAGGTTGGAGTTTCTGCTTCAGCTCAACATTCTGTGATTCTGGTCAAATCACTTAATCTCCCCATGTCTACAACCAAAATGAATTTGATCTCCAATACCTGACAAGTCTGCACTATATAAAACTGCAAATACACAAAACATAAGTGTTTTGCACACTTCTGTCATTGGGCTACATGTGGGCTACATCTGGGTGATATTTGTGCTGCATTTGGGCTCTTTTGTCTCTGGTGGCCATCTTGGGAGATTTATTTGTTATGAAGTTTCCTAATTTCCTCATTTACTGCAGTCTCCTCAGTAGGAAATGCTTTCAGTTTTTTACTTTGATTCCATCAAGAAGGTATTCAGATATGTCACACATTTGCTATAAATTCTGAATGTTAGCACTCTAGTTGCTCATTAGATCACTGTAGTAAAGCTACTGCTCACCACGAAAGTCTGCTGCTGGTATTAAAAGTGCATGTTTCAGTTTGCATATCAGAATTTTTTAATGAAATAGAAGAGGATTTGAGAAGTCACTCAAAATGTGCCCTAATTTTTCTTTCTTCAGCACTAATCATAATTTCTATGGCAAAATTAACCCCCTCATTGTGTTCCTTTTTAAATTAAATGTTTTAAGTGTTACCAGTTTATTCCAATCAAGATGGCTTCAGGTGTGCCTTACTTTAGTCATAAGTAAGACGGTAAGCGCTCTAGTTGTTCTTAAGAAAACTCTGGGACATTCTGTCATTGGGCTATACTTAGGCTACATCTGGGTGATATTTGGGCTACATTTGGGCTCTTTTGTCTCTGGTGGCCATTTTGGGAGATTTATTTGTTCTCCAGTATTTGGGGTGTCTTTCATAGATTCACATGCTTGAATATTCCCCGTCGTCGAAGTGGGAGTCCCATACCGTGGGACTCCCACTCCGACGACGGGGAATATTCAAGCATGTGAATCTATGAAAGACACCAATACTGGAGAACCACCTGTTTACAGGTAAGTAACAATTGTTCTTCTCCAGTATTGGGGTGTCTTTCATAGATTCACATGCTTGAATATTCCCCGTCGTCGGAGTGGGAGTCCCACGGTATGGGACTCCCACTTCGACGACGGGGAATATTCAAGCATGTGAATCTATGAAAGACACCAATACTGGAGAACCACAGTTTACAGGTAAGTAACATTTGTTCTTATGAAGTTTCCTAATTTCCTCATTTACTGCAGTCTCCTCAGTAGGAAATACTTTCAGTTTTTTACTTTGGTTCCATCAAGAAGGCATTCAGATGTGTCACACATTTGCCATAAATTCTGAATGTTAGCACTCTAGTTGGTCATTTGATCACTGTAGTAAAGCTACTGCTCACCAGGGAAGTCTGCTGCTGGTATTCAAAGTGCATGTTTCAGTCTGCATGTCAGAATTGTTTTATGAAATAGAAGACGATTTGAGAAGTCAAAATGTGCCCTAATTTTTCTTTCTGCAGCACTAATCATAATTTCTATGGCAAAATGAACCCCCTCATTTTGTTCCTTTGTAAATTAAATGTTTTTAAGTGTTACCACTTTATTCCAATCAAGATGGCTTCAGGTGTTCCATACTTTTGTCATAAGTAAGACTGTTAGCGCTCTAGTTGTTCGTTAGAACACTCTGGGACATTCTGTCATTGGGCTATACTGGGGCTACATCTGGGTGATATTTGGGCTACATTTGGGCTCTTTTGTCTCTGGTGGCAATCTTGGGAGATTTATTTGTTATGAAGTTTCCTAATTTCCTCATTTACTGCAGTCTCCTCAGTAGGAAATACTTTCAGTTTTTTACTTTGGTTCCATCAAGAAGGCATTCAGATGTGTCACACATTTGCCATAAACTCTGAATGTTAGCACTCTAGTTGCTCATTAGATCACTGTAGTAAAGCTACCGCTCACCAGGGAAGTCTGCTGCTGGTATTCAAAGTGCATGTTTCAGTCTGCATGTCAGAATTTTTTATGAAATAGAAGAGGATTTGAGAAGTCAAAATGTGCCCTAATTTTTCTTTCTGCAGCACTAATCATAATTTCTATGGCTAAATGAACCCCCTCATTTTGTTCCTTTGTAAATTAAATGTTTTAAGTGTTACCACTTTATTCCAATCAAGATGGCTTCAGGTGTGCCATACTTTTGTCATAAGTAAGACTGTTAGCGCTCTAGTTGTTCGTTAGAACACTCTGGGACATTCTGTCATTGGGCTATACTTGGGCTACATCTGTGTGATATTTGGGCTACATTTGGGCTCTTTTGTCTCTGGTGGCCATTTTGGGAGACTTATTTGTTATGAAGTTTCCTAATTCCCTCATTTACTACAGTCTCCTCAGTAGGAAATACTTTCAGTTTTTTACTTTGATTCCATCAAGAAGGCATTCAGATGTGTCACACATTTGCCATAAATTCAGAATATTAGCACTCTAGTTGCTTTTTAGATCACTGTAGTAAAGCTACTGCTCACCAGGGAAGTCTGCTGCTGGTATTGAAAGTGCATGTTTCAGTCTGCATGTCAGAATTGTTTAATGAAATAGAAGAGGATTTGAGAAGTCACAGAAAATGTGCCCTAATTTTTCTTTCTGCAGCACTAATCATACTTTCTATGGCAGAATGGACCCCCTCATTTTGTTCCTTTTTAAATTAAATGTTTTAAGAGTTACCACTTTTTTCCAATCAAGATGGCTTCAGGTGTGCAATACGTTTGTCATAAGTAGGACTGTTAGCGCTCTAGTTGTTCTTTAGAACACTCTGGGAAGCTGCAGTAGAACACAAAGGAATCAACTGACAGTCTCTGCCCTTGTTGGATGTACATGTTTTACTGAGAATGTCAGACTTCATTCTCACATGACTGAGAAAGATAATGTGAATATACAGAAAATATGCTCTCAGTTTAGCTTATAGATCACCTTCCAAACCTCTTTGGGAAAAGCATGAGAAAATAGTTTTCTCTCAAACATGATTCATGATATCACAGCAGAAGGCTTTTTCACATGGTAAAATCACCTTAGAACACACCACAATTCCTAAAATGAGTATGGTACCATCAACAAATGATTTATAATGTAACTAAAGTCTTAAAACCTTCTATTAACTGCAATGCTTTTTAATGAGGTGCTATCATGTATATTGGTCCCAAGATGGCTGCCAACACTTCTTGGATGAAGTACTGACAGCCAATCAGATCTCACGAGGAGATGTGTGGTTCTCCAGTATTTGGGGTGTCTTTCATAGATTCACATGCTTGAATATTCCCCGTCGTCGAAGTGGGAGTCCCACGGTATATATAAAAAGCAATAAGTATCATGTATATATACATATACACATACATAACCACATAAGAGTATATACATACCCAAATAAACTTATATATATATATAGTTCAAATAACATATCAAGTTAAAATACCATAGGATAGCATTGAGACATAGGAAAGCATTGAGAAAAAGAATCACTTTGCTAACATATCACTGTCATTTTATAGTCCAAACTCCAGCCAATCAGGCGCTAGCACCCTCTAGAACCTTCTCCTCAGAGGCTCAGACCCTCTGATTTTCTACCGCACGTCGTGTGAAGGGAGTCTCCCTGAGCTCTGCTCAGTTCTTCATCTGGTTTGAGGTTTTTTGTCTCTCATCATGTCTGCAAGTAAGAAATCTCTTTTCCGTCCTTGTTCATCTTGCGGAAAGTCAAGACTTTTCTCTGAGGATCCCCATGAGAAATGTATTTATTGTCTGTATCCTGATCATAAGGTGGCTAACTGTAAGATCTGCAGAACTTTCTCTCACAAAACTTTGAAAGATAGAGAAGGTCGCCTTTTAATATGGCTTCAAAAACTAAAGGATACAGACAACCCACTTTCTGAGGTGGAAAGTGTAGCCTCTGTCAAAACAGGAGTCTCCTCAAAGCGTGGAAGTGTCCAGGACTTGCCATCTCCTTTTCTGAAAAAGAAGAGACTTCACCTTGAGGAAGTGTCTACAGGCAAAGTCTCTGTTACCACGTCTGCGCCCCCGAGACGTAGCTCTCAGGCGTCTTTGACTCCGTCAGTACATGTTTCCAGTCAGAAACTGTCAAAACCGTCGACGGGCCCGTCGACGGCCCCTCCGTCGACGAGATCGGCTACTTCATCAGCCTCGTCGACGACGGTGACGACGGTATCGACACTGACTTCGTCGACGTCTTCTCCGTCGACGGTAGTATGTGTGTCTCTTAGAACTATCTCGTCGACGATACCACTCACTTCTTCGTCGACGACTGGGAAGCTGGCGCTTCCGTTGACGTCTACAACTCCGTCGACGATGGATAAAAAGAAGAAGAGGAAATCTTCATCGTCGACGACAGCCCCGTCGACGACATCCTCGTCGACGACAGCCACACCGTCGACGGCAGCCACCCCGTCGACGGCAGCCACCCCGTCGACGGCAGCCACCCCGTCGACGGCAGCCTCCTCGTCGACGGCAGCCTCCTCGTCGACGACAGCTCCGTCAACGATTACTTCGTCGACGGTCGCCTCGACGACGGTGGGGTCAAATTTTGCGACAATGCCATTGGTGCCAATGTCAACGCCAGCACCGGGGTCTGTGGACAGCTCCTTAATGCTACGTCGTAAGGCCATGCTAGACCCAGTTATGTTACCACCTGGACCACGGCCACCTCGTCAACTATTTCCCTCAGGGGATGAGGACGATTCGGATGAGGGCGATCAGTCTCTTTTTCGGGATGCTCATAGTCCTTCTGAGCTACATATAAAGTGCCAAGAGTCTGAGGAGGATGAATACTATGAACAGGAAGAAGAGCAAAATTCCTCTGCTCCGGTTCCTATGGTGCAGCTTCCTGTGCGGCTTATTTCCAACCTCCAATATATGTTGGAAGATTATAATCGTCGCTTTCCAGCATCCTCTCAAAATTCTCCACGTGAAGCGCCATCTGAGGTTCCACCTCATCCTATATTGCCAACGATACCCACGCCCTCCACACCTGCACTGCCTTCCAATGCAGAGGATGATAATATGGACAATCTGGATACGGAAGAGGGTGAGCTCCCAGAGGACGACTCTATGGCGGACTGGGATGATTACCAAATCAATTCGCCCGCATCACCGCCAAGGTCACCAGTCAACTCGCCACCTGTCGACATAACAGGGTTCCATCAGCTGATGGAGAGAGCAGCGCAACGCTTTCACCTTCCCATGGTGGTTAGGGAAGAGGACTGTTTCTTGTACGACTTCAAGTCCCAGCCTCAGAAACAAGTACGAGCTGTGCCAATCATAGACTTCATATGGAATGAAGGCATAAAGTTAATGAAGACACCTAATTCTATTCCGGCGGTGCTCCCACGCCTGGAGAAAAAATATAAAGCTCCGGATTCTTCCCCAGCCTGCTTGGTGTCTCAACCTAAGCCGGACTCAGTGATCACACAAGCGGCACAGCGCCGCTCCAAGAATCCATCATCTCCAATGTCGGCGCCTCCGGATCGCGACGGCCGTCGCCTGGATGCCATAGGCAAGAAGTTTTCAACCATGGCGTCAACAACGGTCCGGGCTGCGAATTCTTTGGCAATCCTCGGCCGTTATGATAGACAGATGTGGTCGGACATGGCTGCATTGGTCAAGCTTATACCGGAGGATTCTAGAGCGGAAGCTCAGAAGATCCTGCAAGAGGGTGAGAGGGCGTCATCCGAGATCATTGACTGCTCTGTTGACATCGCATCCACCGGTTTCCGCCAATTGGCGGGAGCAGCCGTCCTAAGAAGACAGGGCTGGCTTCGATCAACCTCTTTTCGGCAAGAGGTCCAAGCTAAGATTTTGGACATGCCATATGACGGGGAGTCATTATTCGGCCAGCATGTGGAAGATGCCTTGCAAACCATAAAAAAGGACACGGATACGGCTCGTTCCCTCGGCACTCTACAGTTTAGGAAGCAGCCCTTTCGAGGTGCGCGCGGCCGCGGCACCTCCTCATCATCATCCTTTCGTGGCTCCTCGTCCCAATACCGCTCGTACAACCAAGGGCAACAACGGTACTTTTCACAACCGCAGCAGTCCTACAGACAGCAAACTAGCAAGTCATATAGAGGAAAGTCGAATTACAGAGGGAATTCAACCAAGAAGCAGTGACTGTGTACGGAAAAAACTTCCTTTTCCCAGTTATCCTCTAGTTCTTGTTGGAGGAAAAATCTCCCAGTTCTTTTCAACCTGGTCCTCAATCACTTCGGACCGCTGGGTTCTGGATATTATTTCAAGGGGCCACGCCCTAGAGTTTGTGAAGGTTCCTCCACGCACACCTCCATCCGGGCCACCACCCGCCCATCTCAAAGAACTTTTCAAACAGATCCAAATAATGTTAAACAAGGGTGCCATCGAAGTGGTTCCGAAATATCAAAGAGGGTTGGGATTCTATTCCCGTTTTTTCCTCATACTAAAGAAATCAGGGGAATGGCGTCCCATCCTCGATCTCAGATTGCTCAAAAAATTTCTCAAGACTCAGTCCTTTCGGATGCTCACATTGAAGGACATCCTCCAATTCTTTTCTCAGGAGGATTACATGACAACGATCGATCTGCAGGACGCATATTTCCATGTGCCCATTCTACCACGCCACAGGAAATACCTACGATTTCGTGTGGGCCACAAGGATTACCAATTCAAAGTCCTACCCTTCGGACTCTGCTCAGCCCCGCGGGTGTTTACAAAATTCCTGGCCCCGGTGGTGGCTCACTTACGACAAGAGGGTATTCAGATATACCCCTACCTGGACGATTGCCTCATCAAAGCTCAATCCTCCCACCAGGCGGCCCTCGATACCCAGCGCTGTCTCGATCTGTTCCAGTCCCTGGGGTTGTCAATCAATGTACAAAAATCTCAACTCACGCCGACTACGTGCAAGACCTTTCTCGGCGCTTGTATCAATACGAGCACAGCCATGGCTTTCGCTTCAGCAGAGCGTCAAGAACGGATTCAACAGCTTGCGAGCTCCATCGCAGCAAAGCAGTCAGTTTCAGTCCGCATATTGAAATCCTTTCTGGGAATGGCGTCCTCATGCATCGCTTTGATCCCTCTCTGCAGACTAAAGAGTCGCATCATCCAAGAGGAGTTAGACAAGCAGTGGCGCCAGGTTTCCGGTTCCTTCAACGATCAGATCGTGGTGTCACCCCGCATGGCTCAAGCGCTGCATTGGTGGACCCGTCCTGCCAACATCGCAGCAGGAACATCTTTTCTGTCGACAACCCCAGAACTCGTCCTTACCACGGACGCATCCATGGAGGGTTGGGGCGCACATTTTCAAGATCTATCCGTCAAGGGCCAATGGTCAGCGGCTCAGCGTTGCTGGCACATCAACAGACTGGAACTGATGGCCATTTTCTTGGCGTTGAAATCCTTCCGCCTGCAGTTCCAAGGGAAGTCAGTCCTCATTCAGACGGACAACACCACGTGCATGCACTACCTGAACAAACAGGGCGGGACAAGATCTCCACTGCTCTCCCGTCTGGCGCAGAGGATTTGGAGTTGGGCCATACTCCATCAGATGACGTTACAAGCAATTCATCTGCCCGGCATTTCCAATACTCTGGCGGATGCACTCAGTCGGTCAGCATCATCAACCCACGAGTGGGAGTTACATCAACCGACTTTGGAATTTGTCTTCAACCTTTGGGGTCACCCGACAATCGACCTCTTCGCAACCCCGCAGAATGCAAAATGCCAGTCCTACGCAAGCTGGTTTCCCCACCAAGGGTCGTGCGGAAATGCCCTTTCGATCAATTGGTACGGGATATTTGCGTACGCTTTCCCGCCGATTCCTTTGATTCCGCGAGTGCTGCTGAAGATGAGACAACAACCGTGCCATGTACTTCTAATAGCTCCACGGTGGCCTCGGCAAGCATGGTTTTCGGAGTTGCTTCTCCTATCCCAACGCGAGCCCATCCTTCTTCACCTGAAGCCGGATCTGCTGACAATGAACGATGGTCGGATATGCCATCCGAATCCCAGCTCTCTCAGCTTGTCGGCTTGGAACCTGAGCACCTTGAATTTGCTCATTTGAACATTCCTCCAGCCTGCAGGGAGGTGTTAGCTAAGGCAAGAGCTCCATCTACAGTGAAAACGTATAAGCTCAAATGGAAGCGATTTTGTCTTTGGTGTGCTTCCGCCCACATTCATCCTGTGCACGCTCCCCCAGAACACATTCTGCCGTTCTTCCTACAACTAGCGCAGTCTGGATTATCGCACTCTACCTTAAAGGTCTTTCTAGCGGCAATATCTCGCTTCCGACAAGACGGCTCATCCTCTCTCTATTCATCCAGAGTCATACAGCAATTTTTCAAGGGTCTCTTCCGAATGTTCCCGCCCATTCGGCGTCCTCCACCCACGTGGCGCCTGAACATCGTGCTGGCTCAGCTCATGAAGGCGCCCTTCGAACCTATCCACTCAGCGGATGTCAAATTTTTAACTTGGAAAGTGGCCCTCCTCCTTGCTCTGACCTCTTCCCGCAGGGTCAGTGACATTCACGCCTTTACAATAAAGCCTCCGTTCCTTCAATTCAGATCGGACTGTGTCATCCTCCGCACTAATCCGGTTTTTATACCTAAAGTACCATCCGATTTCCATCTTAACGAACCGGTGCTTTTAAAGACTTTTTTCCCGCATCCACAAACCCCGGCGGAGCAAAGCTTACACTCTCTGGACTTGAAGAGATGTCTTAAATTCTACATTAGCAGAACTCAATCCTTTCGCAAATCTGACCAGTTGTTTGTGGCCTACGGGCGTGCTTGCAAAGGACAATCGGTCACCAAACCTACGATTGCCCGTTGGGTTTCATCAGCAATCTCTTTTTGCCATCAAAAGGCTGGTAAGCCTCTGTCTTCGGGAGTGAGAGCCCATTCAACGCGGGCTATGTCATCTTCCACTGCCCTGTTCGCTGGTGTGCCCATCCATCAGATATGCCGGGCAGCTACGTGGTCCAGCAGACACACGTTTACGAAGCACTACTGTCTGGAATCCATTAACGAAGCAGACACGGCTGTGGGACAGGCAGTTCTACGAAGTCTGTTTAAATAAGGTGAGCCTCTGCTACTTCCCTCCTCCTGGGGTATTATTAATTGCGTTCTAAATACATTGTCATTGTATTACATGCAATATCAATACGGCTTGGTCAGCCGAATACTGTTTACTGCTTACTATTCTATTCAAGCATGTGAATCTATGAAAGACACCCCAAATACTGGAGAAGAACAAATGTTACTTACCTGTAAACTGTGGTTCTCCAGTATTGGTGTCTTTCATAGATTCACATGCGACCCACCCTCCTCCCATCAGAGGCTCTCTTCTCCTCTTTCGGCTCTATGGTCACTCTCGTGCTCGAAAATCTGAGGGTCTGAGCCTCAGAGGAGAAGGTTCTAGAGGGTGCTAGCGCCTTATTGGCTGGAGTTTGGACTATAAAATGACAGTGATATGTTAGCAAAGTGATTATTTTTCTCAATGCTTTCCTATGTCTCAATGCTATCCTATGGTATTTTAACTTGATATGTTATTTGAACTATATATATATAAGTTTATTTGGGTATGTATATACTCTTATGTGGTTATGTATGTGTATATGTATATATACATGATACTTATTGCTTTTTATATATACCGTGGGACTCCCACTTCGACGACGGGGAATATTCAAGCATGTGAATCTATGAAAGACACCAATACTGGAGAACCACAGTTTACAGGTAAGTAACATTTGTTCTTAGGCTCCGCCCAGATATATATGTGATTTTGATTTTGATTTTCTCAGGAACTACTGAACGGATTTACACCATTTAAGCAAAAGGCAGGAGTCTGAACTGAGGACTACCTCTTTGCCAATTCCGCTGAGCAGTTCGGGCTGTAGCTGCGTCAACAGGTCCTATGGGAAAATGCATGGGGAAAACGTGTTTTGGGAACCCCCTTTTTTCTCGGTCCCCGCTTGACGAATCACCGTGAAATTTTCAGGATAGGAGCGGACCGGAGCTGGCCAAAAGTTTGGATAATTTCGCGAAGATTCGTCAATCGGCGCCAACGTTATTTCAAATAGAATGTTGCGGATTTCCTATGGAAAATAGTTCCTAACTATAACTACCTACTGGCGACTGTCAGTAGGATATATATATATAGTTATAGTTAGGACCTATTATAAATAGGAAATCCGCAACATTCTATTTGGAATAACTTTGGCGCCGTGTGGTAAATAAAATACCGGACTGAATTTCATACGGAATCCTAAAATAAAGTAAAATAGCTCAAAATAACAAGAGGCAGAATCCGTGGTATAAGAGGTTTTCTAAATGGGCTTTATTCCATTCAAAATGGCCGACTCGAGTCGCGGCCTTCAGGTTCCGTCACCACGAGGGTTCAGGAAGTGAAGTACAATAATTTATTGACAGACATGTATTTTTATAATAAGTGCATTACAATGAAACGAATGTAGAAGGCGTAACATTTGATAAGAAGAGTGACAAAACAGGTACGTAATCGAAACTAGGCGTAATAAGGAATAAAAGAAACATGATTGGTTTGCATTATCAGACATAGGTGGATCTATAAGATAATACTTGGCATAGATGCGCGCGCAGCAGCATGACGTGTAATTGACGTGCAACTAGGGGGTGAAGGGGACTTGACATTTAGCTCTACATGTGGAGACGAGAAGTCTGGGGGGTCAAGTCAACCTAATCCCAAATCATATCTACCATCCTATGTTTGGAGAACTATGTTATCCACAAGGAAGGACTCTCGGACAGAATCTATTCTATACTAACTGTGTGTGCGTGTACAAGCGTCTAAGTGTCTATATGAGATGCGAGGGGCAGAAAACTTTCCATGGCAGCAGGGCTATGAATCACTTGCAGGAGGACGGAAAGGCTGAGTCCTTGCTTGTGAGCTAAAGGAAATGTTTACCTAAATCACTAGACAGGAATGCATCGGCTGAAGAGCAAAATAGATAATTCGAAGGTGAAATACAGCTTCTTGGCAGGCATGCGAAAACTGGCCGAGGCAGGCACCGTTAGCTGCACAGGGAGTAGGACAAAGTTCATGGATACAGATGCGAGCTCAAGCTGAAGCTGTCAAAGACAGAGAGCAGGGAAAGGCTTTGAGGACAGAATCGGGCCTACTTGCCTGAGCTGTAAAAATATAGTAACTTAGCCATATAAAATCGGTGGCCTTTCATACCTAGGAATCGAATATCCAGCCCATCGATGGCGGATCTGACAGAGAACATGTCGACGGTAGACACACATATGTTTGCGTCTTAGAAACTGGAACTGGAGGGAACATACATGTACTTGTAACATGCATATAGAACCGTTGGGGTCCAAGATAGGGGACATAACTGATCAGGAAAATCCACATTTCCACATTCCCTCCTTGTCCCCTTCTTGCCCTTCAAGAGACATCAATCTTCATTATTCCATCGATTTGCTCATGGAGCATCATTTCTTCTTCCTTCTTCTTCCGGTATTTTGAACGAGAACTGTGATATGGAATGCATGATGTGGCACACAGACCACAAATCGCTGGTCCACATTGCAGGCATAAACAACAACTGAAGAGCATAAGAAGGCCAATACCTAGGAAGGATAGAACTCTCCATCCCCAGGCTGATATCACACTCCAAAACCACCCGGACCAAGTGCCTGGATTTTCGTGTATCTGGCTTACAATCTTATGAAGGCGTGTTATAGCTTTATATACAGATGGCGAATTTTCTGGTATGAATATGCAGCAGCTGGATCCGATGACCCTGCAAGCTCCGCCCCTATCGGCCAGGATGACGTCAAGGACAAGACGATTCTGGAGAACAACAATTCTCATCACTGATTGTTCCTCTGTCAGATTGCCTAGGGCGGCTATAGTCTCGTTTACTACAGCTTCAAGAGTCTTGGTGAGTCTGCGTATCAGCTTACTATTTGATATAGTACCTATATAGGGAAAGATACCTTTATTGAAATCTACATACTTGTCCCATGCCGTCTCAGTATAATCGACAACTGGGAGATCTCTCCGCTCTCTTTTGTGTACTAAATGAACATGTCGATAATAATCAGGAGGAGCTAGGAAAACAGGTGGCAAAAGGAATGCTATGTAACAGGTACCATCCCAATCTAGAGGCAGACGCATATATGCCGTCTGACCACATATAAAGTAAGAATGGCGAGAAGCTCTAAATGAAGATTTACCTTGATCACTATATTCTACTATAGTAACGCATTGGCTATGGCCCATATGTATGGAACCAACTTTTCTCACACATAATTCACCCTTAACTGGAAATACAGACATAGTGGGCAGAATTAGTTCAACTTCGGATTTGACATTCAAAATCATAAGATTAGGCGTAAAATTACCTAATTTATACACTTCATTTTCTAAATCAGTTCCTGTTCTACTGGGGTGACCCTCCTTATTGGGGTGACAGACTTTGAATAAAACTATATTCAGATTTCCCCATATCCAGTGTTGTTGATAAACTGCTGTGTCTGGGTCTATGGAATTTAATAAACTAAACCATGCTCCACAGGAGCCACTGTGTGTGAACGGATGTGGAAAGAAAGGCAGAACTCCTTTGGTATTCTGATAGGGAGGGAGTCGGCCACACACCCAACAATTGGTGGCATTACTAGTCTGATGGGAATGATGTAACATACTAATGAATGTGTTATTACGCAGCGCAAGTCTATAGGACAACTCATGTGGGGGTAAGTCACTAAAAGAATGTTCATCAGTTATATTGAAAGCACGTTTAGAAACAGGATAATACATATGCAACAATATACTTGCAGTAACTATTAAAAAACTCAAGGAAAACAAAATTAATAAAGTCACAATACAGTGGTTACGCAGTGATTTACAATAAGCATGTCGTTTCACTATGATTCTGGACTCTACATGATTCAGACCTAAGGGATACATGTCGGGACAGATTCAACCGCTTCACCTTGGAGAGGACTTAAACAATCAAATCGTCCGACAGTTTAGATCTGGACCTGAGTTTCTGTTTATAGAGTTCGGTGCTACTGGCCTCAGCCAAAGGTAGCTTTGAGTCAATGGGGGAAGACACACGGGAAGTACTGTTTGTGTCAGGAGGAAGTCCATTAAATTTTTTTATATGGCTGGAATGCACCCATCCTTTTCTTCCTTCGATCTTCACAGCTGTTCTGGTCGTCAGCAGGACCAACTTAGGAAGCCTCCACCTTGGCTCCAGTTGGGTTTTCCGATCAAAATTTCTGATGAGAACATAATCACCGGGAATTACATCATGAGGTTTCACCTCGGTGTTGTCGGGAAAAGCTGCGACTACCTGTGAACGACAAGATTGTAGTGCAGACATCAAGGAAGCCAGGTAATCTGTCAGCATATTACAGTCAACATCAGTTATTTTACGGGGTATAGGCGTCCCCCACATATTCGGTGGTCTACCATAGATCACCTCATAAGGGGATAGCCCTGTTCGAGAGTGTGCTACCATTCTCATGTAGAATAGCGCAACTGGTAAGGCTACTATCCAGTCCACACCTTTTTCCTGACATATTTTAGACAATCTGATTTTTAAAAGTTGATTATGTCGTTCCACGAGACCTGCTGCCTCGGGGTGTCGGACACAGTGGAATTTCCACTGATATCCCAACAAAAGTGAGACATGTTTCATTAATTCGGATGAGAAAGGCTGACCGTTATCTGAATATACAACACGTGGTAAACCGTACCGTGGGAAGAATTCTCGAACTAGCTGCTTGGCAGTAGTCGGGGCAGTGTAATCTGATACGGGATACGCCTCTGTCCAACGGGAGAGAGCGCAGACAACTACGAGGACATATTTGAATCCTCGACAACGTTCCATCTGAATATAATCCATCTGGAGAACTTCAAAAGGATGGTCAGGAGGCTGAAATCCACCCTGCTCTACGGGAACACTCTTTCCTGGATTAAACTGACAACATATCATACAGGTACGAACTTTTTGTTTAGCTGCTGCTCGTAAATGTTTATTGAACCAAATGTGCTGAATGCTGTCTAGCATAGCCTTCTCTCCTAAATGTGCTGGACTGTGAACTGTAGCTATAATGGCTTGAACCATGGAATCAGGGAGAAACCATACAGATTTCTCCTTCGTCATCCATCCTTGATCTGTCTGGATCCCTCCTAGTTCAGTCCACTTCTTTATTTCTTCTGCTGTGGCATGTGTCTGTATGTCAATTACGTCAAGTGCGGGATCCTTAATTGTCATACACTGTGTTGGTGTCTGAACTATTGGCTTTGTCATGTCTAATGTGCGATTCTGAGCAGTCTGTTTAGCTGTTCTGTCAGCTAAATCATTGCCTTGAGAAATGGTATCAGTAACCTTCGTGTGTGCTTTACATTTCATAATCGATATAGCAGTGGGTAGATGTATTGCGTCTAACAATGCATGAATGAGGGGTCCGTGCTGAATGTGGGCACCATGGGACGTTAGATAACCTCTCTCTCGCCACAGCACGCCGAAGTCGTGTACAACTCCGAATGCATAACGTGAGTCAGTGTATACATTAACTTTCTTATTTGTGGCTTGAATACAGGCTTGCGTTAGAGCAATAAGTTCTGCTGCTTGGGCTGACAGAGTATCTATACAATGTGTCTCAATAACTTCAGTGTCTGTTGTGACTGCATACGCGGCCACTAAATCTCCTGTACTTGTTCTCATGCACGATCCGTCTACATACAACGTCAGGTCTGGATCTAACAATGGAACGTCTGTCAAGTCTTGTCTAGGTTTCGTCTTTATTTCAATGATTTCAACACAATCATGAGCTAGTGGGTCTGTTCCAATTACAGGTAATAGTGTAGCAGGATTCAATGTATTACACCGTCGGATCTCTATGTGTGGTTGAAACAATGTCAGTTCATAACCGGTAAGTCTTGCTATGGTCAAGTGTTGTGTTTGTGTTCGGTTCACAAGAACCTCTACTGCATGTGGTACTTGTACTGTCAATGGGTGTCCTAATACTATGGCATCGCTTTGTCTGATTGCTAAAGCTGTCGCTGCCACTGATTTCAGGCATGCAGGCAAAGCCTGAGCTACGGGATCTAATGTACTGGAAAAATAAGCACATGGCTTGCGTGATCCTGCTTGATCCTGAGTGAGTACTGACAAGGCAGTACCTTCGCGTTCTGTAACAAAGAGTGTAAAATGTTTGCTATAACATGGTGTTGCTAAAACAGGTGCTTGACATAAAGCTTCCTTTAGGCTTTCAAAAGCTTGTGTATGTTCCTGAGTCCAAGGGAGAACAGTCGATGTGGCTGCCTCCTGTGTGGTTAACTGAATGAGTGGTTTTGCTAGAAATGCGTACTGAGGGATCCACTGCCTACAATATGAAGTGAGGCCTATGAAAGCTCGCACCTCCTTTTGTGTCTGGGGTATTGACATGTTAGCAATTAACTGGATGCGATCTGGTGTAAGCTGCCTTCCCTCCTTGGACAGCGAGTGACCAAGATAAATAACTCGCTGAACACAGAATTGCAGCTTAGAAGGGGACACCTTGTGCCCCTTGTCGGCTAGGAAATGTAAAACTGTCAGAGAAGCTTTTTCACATTCTGACTCGCTTCTCGCGGTGATCAGCAGATCATCGACATATTGAAGCAGTGCAGTATTGACTGGCATGTGGATACTGTCAAGTTCTCGTTTCAATGCTTGGCTGTAGATGCTGGGGCTTTCTGTAAATCCTTGGGGAGCGCGTGAGAATTTAAAGCTGCGCCCATTTAAACTGAATCCGAACAAGTATTGGCTTTCCGGATCTATTGGGACGCTGAAAAAAGCATTCTTGAGATCAATTACAGTAAAAAAATGTTGCTTCGGAATCAATTGCTGTCAACAATGATGATATATCAGGGACCACAGGGAATTGTGGTACAATACACTTGTTTAGTTCACGCAAATCAATAACCAATCGGTATACTGGTGGGGCAGTAGGGTCAGTTCGTTTAAGAATCGGAATTATCGGTGAATTACATATATTGGAGTCTGTTTCTATAACTACTCCCTGGGCAATCAGCTCATCAATGATTTTCAGCAAAGCCACTACAGCATCATGCGGTAACTTGTATTGTCGCATTCGTGGTAGTACCACTCCTGCTTTCAATGTAACTCGATAGGGTGTAATGTTCATGCAGCCAACATCCGTAGGGCCTTGTGCCCATAGATGTACTGGTAAAGTCTGTAGTCGGGGATCCATGTCTCTAGACACATAGTGACCTTTAAAATCCCGCAAAAACAACCTTACTCCTTCCGGAGAACAACATATTATGGCTCCTAGTGCTTTCAGAGTTTTAATTCCTAACAGATTTTCTGGGCATGATTTAGTAAGCAATAAATCTGTAGTTCGTGTCAAAGGTCCTATCGTAAGTGGTAGAGGCTGTGATACTTCATTAACAATAGGTTTTCCCGAAAAACCCAGGGAAACATTTTGAGAGCCTGAGAGGGGTGCCCCTGGAACTTCACTACGTTTTATAGTTGTTCGACTTGCCCCTGTATCGAGTAAGAATTTTCTATCTTGACCTAATAATTCACTATGTACATAAGGTCCTTCTTGATCTACAGGAATCTCGATAAGCGGTAAGTCAACTTCCCTCTCTAGGCTGGTTCATGCGTAATGCTGATATTCAGGGTATTCATACTGTGCAGTCTGATACATTTGTCGTGTTGTGGTTTGTGTGGCAGTAGCAGGCAACGGTGGTGCAGCTGGCACAAACTGTATGGGTTGCTGTGAGGCTGGCATGGACTGTTGCTGAACTGGCATGGACTGTCCATGCTGCATAGCTCCTTGTTCATTCTGATCTTGTCTAACTAATCGTGGTCTCTCCTTTGCAATACCTGTAGCTATATTACGTTTCAGGACTGGACAATCGTGTACATAATGGCCTAGTTGTTTACAGTAATTGCAGGTTCCTTTTACAGGAACTGCAGAATCACCAGAATGTGTCACACCCTTTTTGTGACCATCTGCTGGTACTGTCTGAGAAACTAGCATTTTCATTTTTGTATCCTTCATGCGTCTATGCTCGTGTTCTTGTTCATCCCTAATTCTATTGTGATGATACTGTAACATTTGTAGCATTTGCGACGGAGTGTTACTTTGCCAGGTACTCTCGAATTTCAATATTCTATTCTTTACTGGAGGTAATGCATTTTCCACTAATTTTGTCACAAATAAATGTGGATATGAATCACTACTTGCTTTTATACCACTATTTATACCAAAACATTTTTCAAATCGAGCATAATAATCGCTTGTGTCTTCATCTTGCTTTTGTTTGCAGGCTGTGATTGCACCCCAATCTTCCTTTTTTGTAGTTAATAAACGTGGCAGTACCTGTACTAGTAAACCTGGTAACAGTTTAACTTTATCCCCGAGCCCTGAACCTGCAGTTCGGCCCCTTTCTTCCTCTGCTAATGCTGTCCAGTCTATCTTTTGGTCTCCCACTTCCCACTCTTTTTCTTTCAGTTTTTCATAAATGCCAGCAGGCAAAAGCACCTTTAATATCGTCATAATATCAGGAAAGGTGTACTCTCCCATCAGTAACATGTCTTTAATTTCTCGGTGGAAACCCGCTGGGTCCTTGTCGTGACTAGGTACTACTTTCTTCATTTCTAATAATTCCATTTTTGATATGGGTGTGTAAACAAATACACGGTGAAACTCATTGTCTTCGCCTTTTATTGGGTGCACTTCCCGTAAAGGATTTTGTCTATCCATATAGTACGGCGTTCTTTCTCTGTGGGGCAGCGAGAGAGAATCCGGACTTACAAAAAGGACATACTGTTTACGTGACACTAATATCTCTTTAATTAGCTTGTTACTAGAACCTCTCCATCTGTTCGTGAGTAGTTCCGTTAATATATCAGGTAAAGGACCAGGGTCAGCATGTTGGCTCTTATATAATATGAGGAGTTGCTGAATCATATAGATTCCAGCTAAACGTTGTTCATCTGTACTGAGATTAAAAAACGTGTGTGCTACGGTCTCATCACCGTATTTTTCAGGACTGTCAATCCAGTGAACGGCTGATCTGGCTAATTCTTGCTCATCCATGGAATCGAGGAGGTGGTAACCCCTTCGTTCTCGTAGTATCTTATCTGCGGCTTGAAACGAATGTTCAGGAGACTTCAGATTTATTACAGGCGTCGGATACGTTCTGCTGTTTTTTGGGCATACAGAATGTATTGGATCAGGAAAACATCTAGCATTATCACAGGATCTTCCTCTGCCTACATAGGCTATGGTCTCTGACTGTCTTGCGGAATTCCCTGATTCGGACACTTCATCTGGCTCAAACTCGTCTGTTCCCAGTCTTTCTTCATGAATACGCTCTATTTCTTTACGGATTTTTCGGCACATGGCTATTATACAATTTTGCTTATCGTGTCTCCCTTCTGATATATTCTGACTCCATCTTGTAAGAGTAAGCATTGCATTCGGGTCTACCCCTGGACGATCTTGATTTCTGATTACACAGTTTATGAGGAAACGTAACAGTTCCCCCTGTATCTCTACTTTCTGGAATTCCATAGCTCTGTTAATACATCCTGGATCTCGTCCTGTTTGAACAAAATGATATATGTTGTCTAGATGCGTAGTCATCCCTGGTAACCTTGCTAAATACTCTGCGGCTCGCCTGATACGTAATGATGCCAGGACCATTTCGTCCTCTTTACCAACCACCGGGTCATATCTATAATTTACAAGGAGTTCCTTAAGCGTACGTTCACTTACGAATTTAGGTGTACGTGAATGTGCTGACTCTTGAAAGACAAGTTTATTTATTCTAGGTGGTGTAAGAGTACTGCTAGCACCTCCCGTGGCCCTATCTGGGGCGTCGGGTGTGAATGGGTTCGTTGAACGTGACACAGCAACTATGGGTGTCGATACCTCTGTAGAGTCGACTGCGGAGACAGATGCGGAAACAGATGTGCTTGCCGACGCTTGTGTCGGAACTTGCTGTTGCACGGGGACAGATACCTGATCCTGACGTTGAACCCCTCCGCCAGACGGTCTATGTGGTGCGGCGTTAGCATACTCGGGAGCTGCGTCATCTAGATATGAGGAAAGAAAAACATCTTCTGCGGTTCTGGGAAGCCCCTTTGGATGTACCTTAATTGGAAATAATGGGGGTGGCAAGTCTTTTGGTATCTCTGGAGCAGCCTTAGGTAATCCTTCGGCTAGTAGGGGATACATACCATTCATAAGAGCATTTCTTTGTCTATTTACTTGTTCTGATCTCACTCGGATACCTTCCTCAATTAATAGTTTTTCTTGAACTTTATTTGAACTTTCTTTACTCCTCTCTTCTTGTCTACGTGCTTTTTCTGTTCGTCTATGAGATTCTTTACGCCATAACTCAACAGCGTCTTTCTGTGACTGTCTGACCTTTCTTTTCCATAACTCTTCCTCCACTTTCATGATGCACTCTGCATCCCAGGTTCCCGCTATGGGCCACCTTTGACTTTCCGGTAATCCCTTGGTATAATCTACCCATAGATCAAGAAACAATATGGCATCTAAGCCATGTTTATGGTACATAAAATGCCCTGGAGTGTCCCTAGGAGGAATAGGAACTGCTTCTTCAAGCACCCCTTTTCTGGTAGTAATCTGTTTTAACTTCGAGAAGAGCGGCATATTTACAACTGATCTGATACTTACTCTTGAATTTACTTAATATGAAAAAACACAATAATGAACGGTGAACAATGAACAATCATTCATACCACAATATGCAAGACATTTCTGAATACTTTAAACATTAAACATTAAACATTTTAACAATGATCGACAATGATGACAGTCTGCCTAACTAATCACCACGCTGAATTCTTGACAATAACTGGATACTTCGGAATACTTGATATACTGCTAAACAGTACATATACACTGCTAAACAGTGCAGACCGGATTTGTGTACCCAAATCCGTCTTGACCGGCACAACCTATGTGCGCGTCAACACGCCTCCCCGGCGATGGTACTCACCGAGTAGCTCCTTGAAACGGAAGGCCTCAGAGAATGGACAGGACTCGATGACTGCGGACAGCGGACCCTCTGGACATCGGGATTTCGGAAAACCTGGTGGGCCTCTGTATACCTCGGATCTTGCTCTCTCAGCTAGGCTCTGGTCGGGATACTTCGCACTTCTCACCGCCTCGTCTGGGTTGATCGCAGCCTCAGTCGCCCCCGCTTGACCGGAGGGAGCTTACAGGAAATCCTGCTGGTACGCGTTTATGGTCCGTCCAGCTGTGGCAGGAGACCGGGCCTGCAACGCACCGCCGGCGCGTGAGATGAGAAAGTGTCCCTGTTCGGGCGCCATTATGTGGTAAATAAAATACCGGACTGAATTTCATACGGAATCCTAAAATAAAGTAAAATAGCTCAAAATAACAAGAGGCAGAATCCGTGGTATAAGAGGTTTTCTAAATGGGCTTTATTCCATTCAAAATGGCCGACTCGAGTCGCGGCCTTCAGGTTCCGTCACCACGAGGGTTCAGGAAGTGAAGTACAATAATTTATTGACAGACATGTATTTTTATAATAAGTGCATTACAATGAAACGAATGTAGAAGGCGTAACATTTGATAAGAAGAGTGACAAAACAGGTACGTAATCGAAACTAGGCGTAATAAGGAATAAAAGAAACATGATTGGTTTGCATTATCAGACATAGGTGGATCTATAAGATAATACTTGGCATAGATGCGCGCGCAGCAGCATGACGTGTAATTGACGTGCAACTAGGGGGTGAAGGGGACTTGACATTTAGCTCTACATGTGGAGACGAGAAGTCTGGGGGGTCAAGTCAACCTAATCCCAAATCATATCTACCATCCTATGTTTGGAGAACTATGTTATCCACAAGGAAGGACTCTCGGACAGAATCTATTCTATACTAACTGTGTGTGCGTGTACAAGCGTCTAAGTGTCTATATGAGATGCGAGGGGCAGAAAACTTTCCATGGCAGCAGGGCTATGAATCACTTGCAGGAGGACGGAAAGGCTGAGTCCTTGCTTGTGAGCTAAAGGAAATGTTTACCTAAATCACTAGACAGGAATGCATCGGCTGAAGAGCAAAATAGATAATTCGAAGGTGAAATACAGCTTCTTGGCAGGCATGCGAAAACTGGCCGAGGCAGGCACCGTTAGCTGCACAGGGAGTAGGACAAAGTTCATGGATACAGATGCGAGCTCAAGCTGAAGCTGTCAAAGACAGAGAGCAGGGAAAGGCTTTGAGGACAGAATCGGGCCTACTTGCCTGAGCTGTAAAAATATAGTAACTTAGCCATATAAAATCGGTGGCCTTTCATACCTAGGAATCGAATATCCAGCCCATCGATGGCGGATCTGACAGAGAACATGTCGACGGTAGACACACATATGTTTGCGTCTTAGAAACTGGAACTGGAGGGAACATACATGTACTTGTAACATGCATATAGAACCGTTGGGGTCCAAGATAGGGGACATAACTGATCAGGAAAATCCACATTTCCACAGCCGGTTGACGAATCTTAGCGAAATTTTCAAAACTCGTGGCCCGCTCCGGTCCGCTCCTATCCTGAAAGTCTCGGGGTGATTCGTCAAGCGGGGGCCGATAAAAAAGGGGGGTCCCAAAACGTGTTTTCCCCATGCAATTTTCCATAGCGACCGTTAGTCGCAGCTACAGCCCGAACTGCTGAATGGAATTACACCAAATTTGGCAAAAAGGTAGCCCTTGGTTCACACTCGTGCCTTTTGCTTAAATGTTGTAAGTCCGTTCAGTAGTTCCTGAGAAAATCAAAAGTAAAATCATAGATATATCTAATAGCGCAGTGGATCCACGCACCGTGCTGAGCACGAGCTGTATGCTAATTGGCTGTCAACACTCCAAACCAGGAAGTGTTGGCAGCCATCTTGCAAAATGGGGGCAGGGTAGAAACACCCTGACCCCCTAGGCCTGCTTAGGAGGTCCCACAATGACCCCCAGGGCCAAAAACAATATATATTTGTTTTTTTAAATCGGCAAAATCCGCGCTGGGTGTGCGGATCCTGCTGATCCCCCAAAAAAACGAAGCGCGGACTCCCGCGCTTTAATGAATATTAGCCCCCGGGGGGGCCAAATCCCGGGGGCATGTTATAAATAAAGTGTGGGGGGGCCCAATCCCCCCCACACTGCCCCGGGGACCACCACCCCCCCCGGGGGCAAAGTATGAATAAATGCGGGGGGCACACAGCCCCCCGCAGCCCCGGGGACTTCCACACCCGGGGCAAAGTATGAATAAATGCGGGGGGCACACAGCTCCCCCGAGCCCCGGGGACTGCCACTGCCCGGGGCTCGATTTTATTAACATTGCGGGGGGGCACACAACCCCCTCTGCCCTGGGGACCGCCACCCCTGGGGCTTTTTTAAAATAAATACATACCCTAATACACACTAATACATACACTAAAGATTCAAAATGGGGGGTCCGTGACAGACCCCCAGCCCCGGGGACCACCACCCCCGGGGCTTGATAAAATATGGGAGGGTGGCTGCACGGCCCCCCTCCTGGAGCCTTGTTGTGGCCCTGGGGACCGCCACCCCCCCAGGGCCGGCTCCTGCAGTGTCCCAGGGTGCCCACCACTGGGACACTGTAGTTTGCTATGGCAGGGCTGGAGCCTCGCGGCTCCCGCCCTGTCATAGCAAACTGCTTTGCTCTTTGGAAGAGAGAGCAGGAAACCTGCTCTCTCTTCCAAATAGCAAAGCAAAATGCTTTTCCACAGGGGGAGCAGCATGTTAGCTGCTCCCCCTGTGGAAAAGCAATGCCGGCTCCCGCAGGACGCGAGGTGGGCCGGCTGGGACCGTGGGGGGATTGGGGACCCCCCCACGGTCCCCAACGAGAAGCCAGGCCCCGGGGGATGGGCTCCCCAGGGCTACAAGTGGCCCGGGAGGGGGGCCATGCACCCCCCTCCCCAATATGTAATTTTTTAATAAAAAAAGGCCGACCCCGGGGATAGGGTCCCTGGGGCCATAAATGGCCTAAGGAGGGGGGCAAGGCAGCCCCCCTCCTATATGCAATTTTTTTTTTAAAAAGGGCCATACCCCGGGGGATGGGGTCCCCGGGGCCGATTATGGCCTTGGGAGGGGGGCCACGAGGCCCCCTTCCCGAATTTTTTATGTAAAAAAAAATAAAATAGGGGACAGACCCTGGGGGATGGGGTCCCCAGGGCCAAAATATTAGGAAAAGAAGGGAGGCCCCCCCTTCTTAAACACACAAAAAAAGAAAAAGACCGCCATCGCGCAGGCCACGCCCCCTTCTTGTAGCACTCTGCAAACGCGCCCCCTGGCACATTTGCAGAGGGGGAACGAATTCCCCTTGAATACTGTGGGTCCCTGGAGGCCAACTAGCCCACCAGAAACCTCCAGTATGCGCCAGGGGGCTGCGTTGCAGAGAGGTGGTCTGAGGCCACGCCCCTTTTTACACCTCTCTGCAACGCAGCTCTGTGGCGCTTACTGGAGGTAGCTGGTGAGCTAGTTGCACCCCATGGACCCTCAGTATTCAAGGGGAGTTAATCCCCCAACTTACAACGCGCCACAGGGCGCGTTTGCACAGTGGTGAAGGGAGGGGGCGGGGCCTGAGTTCACATGTGTGCAAACACATCCTGTGGCGCGGTTTAAGTTGGGGAATTCCTTCCTTGTCAATCCTGAGGGGCCCTGGAGGCCAACTAGCCCACCAGGTACCTCCAGTAAGCGCCACGGAGCTGCGTTGCAGAGTGTTGTAAAAAGGGTCGTGGCCTCTGAACACCTCTCTGCAATACAGCCCCCTGACGCATACTGGGGGTACCTGGTGGGCTAGTTGGCCCCTAGGGACCCACAGGATTGAGGAGGAATTAATTCTCTAACTTGAAGCGCGCCACAGGGCGTGTTTGCAGACATGTCACCTCAGGACACGCCCCCTTCCTTCACCACTGTGCAAACAAGCCCTGTGGTGCGTTTTAATTTGGGGAATTAATTCTCTTTCAATACTGAGGGTCCCTGAGGGCCAAATAGCCCAACAGGTATCCCCAGTATGCGCCAGGGAGCTGCATTGCAGACAGGTGTTCAGAGGCCACACCCCTTTTTACACCTCTCTGCAACGCAGCTCTGTGGCCCTTACTGGATGTACCTAGTGGGCTAGTTGGACTCTAGGGATCCTCAGGGTTGAAGGGGAATAATTTCCCCAATTTAAAACGCGCCACAGGGCGTGTTTGCACAGTGGTGAAGGTAGGGGATGGTCTAGGAAAGTGGCTCTATATATACTGGACCGAAGTAAAATCAGCTGAACTACGAATTCTGATTTACTCACCTCTTATCAGCAGAGACCTCTGTGCTGCATCTTTGAGCCCAGTACTGATCCTAAAAAGTAATTCTAACCGTACTTACCAGTTACTTGAATTTCCTTCCATAGGCTAACATTGACTGGTTTCACTTGGAAATTCTTCCGAGTGTGGAGTTTTGGAACTTTTAAATATTCACCTAAAATCATCTGAACAACGAATTCCGATTTACTCACCTGTTATCAGGAGAGAACCCAGTGCTGCATCTTTTAGCCCAGCACTGACCCTGCAAAGTAATTCTAACCTTACTTACCAGTAACTTGTATTTCCTTCCATAGGAATCCATTGTCTGGTTTGCACCAGAAAAGTTTCTAAGTGTCAACTTTTAAAATACAATAATATTCCTTAAAAATCACTAGTGTAACCAAAACGCTTTTACTCAACTGTTTACAGGAGATGTTCCAGGACTGAATCTAGGATTTAGTCCTGTGGTTAGAAAAGTAATCCATAAAGTAACTAATTGCATTTAACGAGAAATTCCCATTGAGCTCAATGTTGCATTGGATTTGAAATTGTGTTGCCTATTGTAACTACTGTACAAAAGTCTATTGCCTATTTGCTAAGTATTTAAACTAAAGCAATTCATTCTGAGAAAGTATATTTTGTAATGTAATGTATAATGCAATTATAATGTAATTTAAAAAATAAAATAACTAAAAATAAATAGTTTAAAAAATGTAGTAAATCAGTATAAAAAAATATATATAACAATTGATACATTTAAAAATTGTCATTTACAAAACCTTTGAAATTCACTGAAAAAACCATAGGTTTCAGACATGTTATAGTTAGGAATTAGCATTTAAAAAACCTTACAAATTCACTGAAAAAACCATAGGTTTTAGGGAAAGTTCTAGTTAGTTGGACATTTCACTCGTACAAAACCATAGAAATTAACCCGTTATAGTCAGCTAACAATAACTCGCGCGCCTGCAATGCACTGCTGATGATGTCACATATTACATCACTCATGACATGGTCAGTGACATCACTGATGACATCACTGATGACATCATCCTTGTGATAGAGTGGCAGACCTCCTCTCACCCTAATATAACCTTTGATACACACACTTAAAAATAGAAACTAACATTTTCTAAACAACGGTCATACCAATACCATTTACAACAACCTATTCACTAATTCTAAGATCTACATACACATCAACTCATACACCAACAGTCCTATATAGTCACTCATACATGTACTCACTCATCATATATACTCATACACCTATACATCCTGTTACACACTGTGAGAAGTTGGCCTGATGTATGATGTCACTAGTTCTAGTGTACACCTTATATCAGTCCAAACAACCCTTATGGTGATTGGTTGTAAAGTCAACCTTATAGACCAGCTATCCTAGTGGTAGCATGGACAAGAGCAGTCTTAGGCTAAACTCTGAATGGCATGTGAAGCCAGCTGTGATACCATATATAATCCCTTGAATACCAAATGAAAGGACACCACAAAAGATATATATATAAAATAAAGTGTATTTATTCTAGTCAAACCCTCAGCACTCTTTATGAGATTCGAGGTAAGTACAACACAGTCTTATTCAAGCATACATTAAGTCACACAGGTAAGTAATACAGTTAGGCCCTAGGGGCCACGCACACCATATACTAAAGAAGTGGTATAAGGACCACTGTCACTGAAATAGAATAGGCCTAGGCCATCGCTGGGGCTACACTACACTACCAACAGTTAGGAAGTGGGAGGCCCACGGGATTCAGGTGCAGAGTGGAAACACTCACACGTAATGCGTAAAAGTTGATAGAATCACTAGCAGTTAGAAATAAGCAGTTTTAGGACACTTCTGGTATAGCTAGAAAGTCGAGACTCGGAAACTAGACCCTAGGATAGTCAATACCCTTGTGAGCACCGAAGTACCCAAGTTACCTAGCCCACGGGCTGCAGGTGCATAGGTGTGAACTTGCGTCGGGTTTCGTCGTGGACTTCTATGGATGCCTGAAGGAAAGTTGCTGCCAGGCAGTCAGTGAAGAGTGTCCGGTGGATCCCAAGGCTGGGATCAAGAAGGAAGGATACCTGCAAGCAGAAGGGACAGGGTCTGGGTCACTAGCCAGTGACCACGTGGAACCAGGAAGGAACCAGGCGATGTCGCGAAGATGCAGGTGAAGAGGTGAACCTTGGCCACAAGGGAGATTCTTCAGTCTTCTTCTTTCGTCGAATGTCGAAGGTCCAGAGTTTCTGTTCAAGTTGCAGGTTCAGGATAATCTAATTTTGCAGGGCCCAACTAGCTACTAATATACTGGGCTGGGCTACCTGCAAGGTCCCTCCTATGGGTGGGACCAGGAAGGGGAGTGGCTACACCCCCTTTCCTTTGTCCAGTTTCGCGCCAGAGCTGGGGCTGGAGTGCCCCAGCACCAGTTTGAACTGGACTATGCATAGAGCACCTTGTGTGCCCCAGGCATGGCTCATTCCTTTCAGCCCTCCCTGCCCCAATACACTAAAGTCTGTCTGGGGAGGTGCTAGCACCTCCCCAAGCAGGAAACCTATTGTCCAGGCCTCCCTGGCTGGGAGGGCTCCCAGCAGCAGGAGGTCAGACTCGTGTCTGTGGCAGCAGCATCCATTTTGTGATGCTGAGGCTTTGGTGAGAGTTAAACAGCAAAGTAGGATTTTAACATGTCTCTCCCTCTAGAAGGGAGGAATAATATCCTCATTACCAAAAATGGTATGGGGGTATTATTCCAAAGTGTTAGACACCTTACACGACATGTTTCGATAAAGCCAAACCATAGTTACCATAACCGTTTAAGATTATAAGGTACTTTAAGAGTATATGGTAGGCTATATCATAGAACAGCTATAAGGACATGGTTCCGAAAGCTGCAGACAGGCTCAGCTCATTCTAGAGCACCATCTCACATGTTACCAAGCACTCTGCCTCCAGGATTGTTAAGGCCTACCATAGGAGTGGCTGATAGGTACACATGTGTCTATATATAAGGGTAGATATAGGTATACTATATCTAAGCAAGGGGTGATTACACGACCTTGCCCCAGCTGAGTGATCAGCCAGTTGTGTCTGATTGGAAGGCCAGACCAGGGGTGGCATAATACATGCTGGAGGCCTAGGGTACACCTACGCCCTGGGTACCTAGGGTACACTGTACCGGGTCCAATAAGGTGATCCTTACCAATTGGGTATGTACCTAGGGTACATGGAGTCCATTTTAAAGAGAGAGCAGACAGCCGGAGACCCTGAATGGCAGGATCTCAGGCCAACTAAGTCGAAAAACCAGCTAGACACTAGGCAAAAAGTTGGGGGTAACCATAGTCAGATATCCACCTTCCTATACACACTGCCACTCATCCATAGAGTTACTCACACACATAGTCACTCATGCTGATAAAGAATCAAACATTCATTTACTTGCATATACTGTTACACACACACCAGCACACTTACATCTACAGAAAGTTACACATACTTACTCTTTTAAAAAATCACTTCAAGAAACACATACTTATTCATACAGGAACTCTTCCGATCTCTCACTCTCACATATACTCACTTATATACAGCAATACTCACATATACTAGTTTAAAACATATGTAGTTACTTATAAAGACACTATTGAGACAGTCATTCACTCACTAACACACCCATACACACACTCATCCACCCATACAGTCCTGCACACATACTGTCTTCAACCCATACAAACAGTGACATACTCAGTCATGCATCTATGCACTAAGTAATACCCTCCACTGAACCATACAGACACTCATACTGATACTCGAAAAACCAAGCAATAACCCATATAGACACTCATGTAGCTACTCACCAACCCATGCAGTCACTTATACATAAAAAAGTGAGAGACGGATACAGATATTTACATATTTAAACATTACTCAGTAACCCATGTATTCACTAAGATACACTTAATCAGTCCGTCATACAATTAATTTTACAAAAATAAAAATTCACCCATTTAGACACTTATATACCCATTTATTCTTCCATCGACCTTGAGATCTAATTATATAAATAATATTTACTTTTCAGAAAGACACACATTTACTGGATGATGTCATCAGTGATGTCATCAGTGATGTCATATGAGATGTCATCAGTGATGTCATCAGTGATGTCACGGACCATGTCATGAGTGATGTAATATGTGGAGTCATCAGCAGTGCATTGCAGAGGCGCGAGTTATAGTTAGCTGAACTAACTATAACGGGGGAATTTCTATGGTTTTGTACGAGTGAAATGTCCAACTAACTATAACTTTCCCTAAAACCTATGTTTTTTTTAGTGAATTTCTAGGGTTTTTTAAATGCTAATTTCTAACTATAACATGTCTGAAACCTATGGTTTTTGCAGTGAACATTATATATATATATATATATATATATATAACCTACTTGCGGTCGTTTCACTACCCGACATCTTCAAGCATGCCTTCTTCCAAGGAGGGTTCCCCCATCGTCAACCTTGCTCTCTGGGTAGGTAGCTGTCCCATCTGCATGTCTACCTTTCGCAATGTTTACCAAAGTGATTCGCCCACCTGATTTATCCTTCGCCCTGAATTGCCAATGCCCATTAACGTTGTCTGACACCTCTACACAGTTCTGGCAATTTAGCAAACAGCAGATTGGTTGCTATTCAGAACTGTATAATATTAAATTTATGTTTTAAAATTCTGCCTATCAACTGTCCTTAACTGTTCATATCTCAAGGCTTCGGTAAATGTGCAGCATTAGTTGTTGAACAAGTAGATGCGCATATGCACTAAAATTCACATAGAATAACAATTCTTTACTGCAAATATAGTAAGTACAAATGGAGACGGGGACATTTATCTATCGCCCGTTTGTGTTCAAGGGACACACTTGCTGGCTTCCTGTTTTAATGTTATCTATCACCTTGCATAAGTAGAGAGCTACGATTCTTTTAAGTGCTCCAGAAGGCAATAAGTGAGGAAGAAGGGCTTTGGTAAAACTGCTCAGACCCTGATCTTCTAAAGTATTTTTGCATAGCCCATAGATGTACCCACGGGCGCCCGGGAGATGGGTGGGGGGGGGGTCAAACACGGTCTGGGGAGGGCGGAAGGGGTGTTATGGTGGGAGAAGTGCGGGGAGGGTCATGGGTTGTTTGTGCGGGTGGCACAGAGGAGATGGTCACCTTCCAAGGTGTGAGGGGCGGGTTGGGGGAGGTTGGTGGTTTAGGGTGTGGGTGTCATTGAACAGGAGAGGAGTGGCGGAGATGCGTGCTGCAGCCTGGTCTTGCAGGGGGTTTGTGGATGGGCCGTCAGGATTGACGGGCGCACAGATGTGGTGCGGAGTGTTGGAGGGTAAAGAGGGGTTTACAAGTGCAGTAGACGGAGGGGTGTGGCTACACCCAATGTTTGGCCCGGGTGCCACCTTACGGGCCCAGAAGAAGCGCGCATGTGGGACGACATTGCCCCCAGCTCGAGGTTTGTCTGGCAGCGGGAGTGGAGCAAGGTGCGGGAGATGGTGTGGGTTACTGTTGGGGCTAGGGTGTTGGTGCTGGCCTGGTGGTGGTGGGAAGTTTGCAATTCATGGTGGGCATGCTGGGCACGGAGGGAGACAGGATTGCAGGAGATATGTGTAGGGAGGTGCGCATCCTGGGTTTGGAGTACGGGTGTTGTGGTGCTTGCCACGGGCTTGGAGCGTGGTTGGGCACGCAAGGGGATCGGTCTGGCACGGTGGGGTTGGTTCCAGAGGGTAGGTGCGGGCGGGTTGCGGTGAAGTGTGGGGGGTTAGGCGGTGGGAGGCAAAGGGCTGGGGGGGTGGAGCTTGAGAGGGAGGACGGTGCCACGGCATACTGGATGATTGTAAGGCTGCCCGGGGTGGGGGTTGCGCAGCGGCCCGCCCCCTTGAGGGCGGCCGCCTTAGTGCCACAGGAAGGCACAGGGGTGGGAGGTCGTGTCCCTGGGCTTGACCTAGGGAGACCCCAGTCAGGTAGCTGCTTCCGGCGGGGAGGAGCCAAGGGGGGAGTACATATTCGGTCCCCGCCCCCTCCTCGCCCTCTTGTCCGCTCGTTTGCCTTGGGTCGAGGTCGCAGTCCGCCGTCGTGGATTCGTCGTAGTGCGCACTCAGCCTCCTTTCAGCCTTTGCGGTGAGTCTTGCCGGTCACCTTCCTCTCGCCCCGGCCCTGTCCCTGGGCAGTACCAGGAGACGGGGCCCTGTGGTCGGTGTACCACGGGCGGGGGGAGGGCAGGCGCGGAGGGCTGGCTGTGTTGCGTTGTTGTGGGGTGAGCAAGTGGCCTGTGTGGGCAGTCTCGGCTCTTCCTCCCACCGACGGGGTGTGTTATTATGTTTAGTCTATCATGCGTTACCTCGTCACTCCGAGGGGCCTTGTTCTCGGAAAGTGGGCCTAGCTGACCGCTTCCTCCTGCAAGGCTCCTGGCGACCTGGTTAGCTGGCCTACCTCCCCCCCACCCTGGTCTCAAGGGTGGGAGCGACTGTACCCTGCTACACCCGACTCTGGCTCCTCCTCGGCGGGGACCGTAGTTTATACAGGGCGCACGTCCGTGGACCTGGGGAACTGGGTTCGAGTTTGGGTAACGACGCTCTACAGCACGTGGGCTGTCCCGGGTGAGCGGGTCCCTTGCCTCGGTGGGATAGGAGTGGGCCTGCGGGTTGGTCGGACTCCCTTGAATGGGGACCTCGGTTTGAGTGCCTGCTATCCGCTGTTACCTCCTGGGACCTGGGCCTCACATCTACTGAGTCACTGTGGCCGGAGTGGTTATGGCCGAGACTCTGTGACTCTAGGTTACAGTTTTCTATTCCACCAGAGTCGTGTTGAGGATGTTGTCCACATGGCCCTAAAACTGCCGACGGTGGTGCAGCAATCCAGGGGCGAGCCTCGGGCTCGAGCGCACTCCCTGCGACTCTGGCCATTGCAAGTTACCCCCTCGTGTCTGATCATGAAATGCCATGCCGCGCTCATGCCAGCGATCCTCTCCCTCACGTCGTCCGTGCCAGATTACTGGGTCTGAGACTCGCCGTCTCGAGGCTACAGTCCTCTTCCCATTCATTCTTTCAATTTTGCTAATGCGATCCTGGCCATTTGCAGTTACCTTCCCGTGCCCGAACATTTATGCACGTGACGCGCTCATGCTCAGCGCTCCCATCTCCATGTCGTTTCAGCGCTAGATACACATGGTCGTAGAATCCTAGTCTCGAGGTTACAGCTTCCTTCCTTTGATCCTTTTATTCAGATCTCCTCTGAGGGTGTGGTCCGTCGGCTTATTCTGCCGACTCCGGTGCTCACTAACATCGTTGTATTCGGGGCAATTCAAATAATCACCTCGTGCCGGAATATTTAATGTTATGCCGGGCTCTCGGGAGAGGATGTGGTTCACCAGCTTAAACTGCCGACTTTTGTGTAGGAGACCAGGGTTCGAGCCTCAAGGTTTCATTTACATCCTGTGATTCTGTGATTGTCATGTATACTGCAGAGGTTTGGATGCGTGGAAGACGTGGATTGGCCGTCGCGCTCGGCTGAAGACGGGGGAGCGTTCCGTGGTGGGGCTGCCTCGACTGCGGTTTCTTGGTTTCAAGTGTGGTAGGAGTAGCCTTGGATGGGCACGGCAGTCGGTCGGGCACGTACTGGATGTAACGCTGCCCTGCATAATAGATAGGACTGTGCATGGTGCACAAGCGTTTCAGTTAAGGTCTGAGACTCTGTTCAGGTAGATCTCTTTTGGTAGTGCCTGCTCCGGGACACCCGGGCCCGCGTTACCGTCCCCCCCCTCGCCTAGAGACCCTTACGGGTGATGGTTCGCGTTCGTGGCTTTGTGGCAGAGCTGCCGTCCTTGGGTCTGAGGTACCACGGTTCGAGTCCGGGCTTTTAATTTCTCGGTGGTCAAGTGGTAAGGCGTCGATCTCATAATCTCGTAAACCAGAGATCACGGGTTCGGACCTCGTCCGAGCCTCTTATTGGATTATTTTGGACTCGGCAAGTGGTACATTGGCGCCACTTCAGCGCTTTGGCTGGCGCATGCCGGGCGTTTCTATACGCCTGTCGGGGGTCGGTAGTGATTAGGTGCGAAAGGGAGCAGTCAGGGCACCCGGGTCTGTGCGGCCCCTTCCCCCGTAATCCCCTCGAGGCAGTGGCATGTGTCCTGGGAGGGTTGGTGGTCCGCCGGAAGCGAGCCTGCTGTCGGGTGTAGGAACTTGTAGATCGCGGATCGACTAGGGGAGAGGAGTTGGCAACGGACAGGGCGCTCGAGCCCGGACCTGGGTTCAAGTTCGTTTTTGACGCTGAACTTCTTAACTTCTTGTGATTCTGGGCTAATCTCAATCTCCCTGTGCCCGACAAAATAAATAAATAATGTGCGTCCCCATGTAATGCAACTGGTGCTTTGTAAGGCGCCCTGATACCTGATTGGACTCCGGCAAGCTAGCACTGTATAAAACTCTGCAATATTAGATAAATAATAATGTGCAAGTTTTCAGCTATCCTACATGCTTTATAAAAGTTGGAATAACCTTCCATTGCGTCAGTGGCCTGGGCAATTCTCCCCCCCCCGTCTCGTTTTCTGCTGTGGTGTGCCATGCTCAGTGGTCGACTGGGTGGCAGGCACCCCGGGACGTGCCGCGGGGCCGCGCTCCGTCCGCTACACTACCACCTCCCCAGGCCGGCAACCTTTTAACTTACCAGGAGCAGATGGTACAGGGTAGGTTTTCGGGGCTCACGTGCAGCAGCCTACATCGGGCAGGCGTAGGCGCCCAAGCCTGGTGTCTCTTTCATGCTATCCGGGGTAGCAAAATTTTCCTCGCCTGGACAGTTTGCACTTCGGCGCCCGGGTGCTGCCACCGCTCTGAGGGGGAGAGTCTGCGGCAAGGGCCAGGCCTATCCCCCGAGACGGCCAGAGAGGAGGTAGTCTGTTAGCTAGATGGGCCACTTTGGTGCAGGAACCAGGGTCGATCCTCGGGTCCCGTTCACTGACGGTGATTCTGAGGATCTCACTTTTCCTCTCTTGCATGAATGTGTTAGGTATATACTGTGCTCAGGTAAGCGCTTCACTCTTCTGGGGCGAGTTTGCGCCGCCGATTTGGTACTGGAACCAGGGTTCTAGCCTCGGGGTTGCGTTCACATACGGTGAGTCTGGGCAACTCACTTAATCTCCCCGTGCCTGAAAGTGCAATGTATGAACTGTGCCCATGTAAACACTCCTACTTTAGGGTCGAGTCGCGCTGTCGAGATTGGTGCGGAATTACATTGAGCCTAATCAGCATAGCGCAGGACACAAACCACATTATTTCCGGCAACTAATAATAATTTTCTAGGGATACCCAATGGAACTTGTTTATCGGGCGGAAAATAACAGAGTTCAAACATTTACCTACTGAAACTTATGCTTTCCATGCACAACTAGCTAGTGCATGGCCCATTACGATATGCTGGAGAGAACCAGGCCCGAAGTCTCAGCGCATTCTCAATATGCAGTGATTCTGGGCAAATCACTTAATCTCCCTGTGACAAAAAAAAAAAAAAAAAAAAAAAAAAAAAAGAAATGAGTGTGTCCTTGGTGTAGCGTTATTTGGTGCACAGGGTGTATAGACCAATGCAATAATCCTGCATCAGTTGTAATTTGGACTTCAGCCCGCCTGAAAGAGATTGTTTATTTGTTGTTACAATGCAGGATATGGTTTAGCTTGGTTGAAGACTGTTTAGATATCACCATCCTATTAGGGAGAGGAGCATAGTTGAGTAGACTGCCTTAAGTCTTTAGTTTTGACTAGGCACTATTTAAGAACTCTGCTTCATGTGTGTGAGATGATTTTCATCTGGCAAGGAAATATATGGAAAGGGCTTTAGGGGACAACATATTCTGATTGGCACGAAGTAGAAATGACTTTGAGGAGGAAGGTAGGGGTCATGTTTAACATTGCCTTGTTTTTGGTGTAATGTGATATATGGCTTAATGAAACATAGGGGCTGCATCACACAAATTTGGTACTGAAGTAGTCACAACGCAGCACAAACTGTGAACTGCAGCTATATGCAGGGGCTTGAGTTGGAAAGCATTCGTGTAAATAGCTCATTGTTATGATCCCTGGGAGAATCCAACATATTTGTAGAGGAAACCTTGTACAAACTTCCATAAATTCCTATATACTGGGAGAGTGAGGAAAGAAGTAGGGGAAGAACTTTGTCTATATGCAGCAAGAGCTGCTAAGAGCCATGAGTTGAACTTCATTAAATACAAAACATGGCCTCGCTCTTCTCTTTTGGGACCTTTAGTGAATCACCTGACCGCTTGGCAAACTTGATGCACAGCTTCTTCTATTTGCATGTGGAAGATGGCCAGATGCTCTTGGGGTTAAACGTTGACTTTATGTCTCAACACTTTCCTTTAATTAAGGAACTGTTTAAGTCTACAGTGCCTCTCTTCTAAATTATTGTGCTGGTGGTGAATGGACAATAAATATGCCTTTACAACTTGTTTTATCACGTGTGCTGTGCATTCAAAGACAGGTCATATGTCCCTGGTTGCGGTTTGGGTCTGCGGTGGTTGATTTGCCTTCCTCCCATGCATTGTCATGTAATGGCATCGTTGCTTGTCTTAGAGATTGGGTGACGTTGCTTGAGTTCTGGTTACCTGGTCGTTCTTTGGGGCTCCTGAGGGTATGATGACCTACCGGCAAGGAACAGCTAGGGTGGTTTACGTGTGCTTCAGCAATCAGTTAAAAAAGAATGCAACGGGGGCCCTGGCTCACACGGTAGTGGGCAAAGATCACACACGCCACAGGTGCCGAGGCCTGTTCTGATGCCTGGCGTTGTGCTCCCAGGTTACTTCTGAAGGGCTAGGCCTTCAGATGCTGAAAGGATGTCCGTGGTTATTTACTTGATTGTTAAACGATGGGTTATTTCCGGGGTCTCCGCTGGTGTAGAGCGTTAGGTGCTTGTTGTCCTTCCATCGGGCCGGTTTGATGCGGGATTGTGGTTTTTTGGGCACAGCCACGTGGTGGGTTTTTCTGTGTCTGACTGGGGTTAGCTTTCCGTTAATCTCCCTATGTGTCGCACACGGTTGCAAGACAGGGGGGTCGGTTTGATGCGGGATGAATGTTTTTGGGGCAGAGCACAGGCTGCTTCCTCTTGCTGTGTTTGTTCTTCTAGGTGTGGTAGGGTCAAGTGACGGAGGAGAGCAATCATCTTGTGGTATATCTGGGCATGATAGAACGCCAGGCAAGATTGTAGCGTAGGCAGATAGTGGCACTTATCAGGGAAGGAATGTTGGTCTCAACGGCATGCCGCCATGCAAGGGGACCATGTACCTAGGTCACGTACATCAGGCAGTGACAGGTGAACAGGGACCATGTGTACTAGAATATCAGGAGTGGTTCCCACCACGGTCGGGCAGAAGGGGAGCTGTCATCTGGATGCTCGATGGACACCCTTACTCCATCACACCCATTGTAAGCTGAGGATGCCTGTTGACGCTGTTAGACCTGCTATTAGTTAGTACACTCACTGTTGTGCCTTGGCTCGGTTTGTCTCGCATCAGGGCCAGTTGGGGTTACTGGCGAATTTTTTGCTCTAAGGCCGAAGCGGGCGCTTCTAGAACAGGGCAAGATTGGTTAGGCCAGGCAGCATGACAAAGGTCTTCTCGGCACTGGCAGAATGGTACAGGCTGCCAAGTAGAGCCTTTGCAGAACTTAGATTTGTCTACATCCGGCTAGGGAATGTTTAGCAGCAGGAAGGTATTGAACCATGGTGAGCAATTGGTTTTGGGTTCGTGCGCAACAGGAGCAAGGGAATTGCGTTCTGTTCCATCAGGGTACGGGGACAGTCTATACCACCAGTTACTGTAGAGCTGCCTTTTTCGCGCTGGGCTGGGGTGTCAATATCTTCCAACTTTACAGCCAGACTCTGAGCAGGCAAAGGCATACTTGTGATGGTGCAACGGGCACTCAACAGTAGAGTTAGATGTGTCATCATACCCCGATATAACGGTAGTGATGAAACACAGGTTGTGGCTACACACGACCAGGCACTCTAGGGCAGCTGGGGCGGGGGTGTGCCAGTGCCAAGAGGGTGCGGGTTGCCTGGGTAGGGCTGCTGGCTTGAAGGGAGCACTACTCGGATCGCCACAAGGGCACGTTTGTGTCATAGAAGGCTGAATTGATACTTTTATGGCATGGTGCCAGTTGCTCTAGTTATGCGCATGTTGCTTGGCAGTGTCAGAAACATTCAGAACGCAAGGCTGGTGGTTAGCCTGTTGTCATGCTGTTCAGAGGTATTTTAGCTCAGGCATGGCCATGCAGGGGTTATAGGCCGGTTAACAGGCAGGTGAAGCGGCAGAACGTGGAGGGGCTTGGGTTGGACCTCTGGATACTAGGGCGGAGCCTGGTTGCTCACTTGGTAGCCCTCCCTTGATTTCGATGAAACAGGTACCTTTGATGCAAGTATTAGTACCGGGTAACTTCTCCCGCCCTTCAGCACTGGCTGGTAGCTATGCAGGTTGTGGAAGTGGCCTTCCAACAGGGGCGTATGGTCCATATGATCGAGGGAAACACCGGGGTAACACTTTTGGGCTCTATTCCGCAGGAGAACATTTGGCTTTCTCAGTATTCAATTAGAGAAGCATTTTACAAGTTTCTCTCCTCTGTGGTCACCCTGACCTGTCCCTCCCTGGTATACTAGCAAATTTTGGGAGGGCAAGGCTTACAGTTGATGGGGACTGATGGAATGCGATGGGCGTACTCCAACGGAGTGAAAGAGGAAGCAAGGCGGGCTTGTCATCTCTTACCACCTCCCGCATGGGCACTGCCAGGCAGGAGTGTCTTGTCAAAGGGTTTGTTCTATAGCCATGCAAAGGCAACCTTGGACCATCGCTTAGTTTGGTGTAGGTCATTTCAGTCAAATCCATGGGAAAGTTTAAAAGGACTGTTTAGAAAGGTTGGGGGAACCTGTCCTGATGGTGCACGCTGGTCGCCGGCCCGGTTGGGCGTAGACTTGTTTTGACTGGACCTGGGAGATGCCCGGTATCAGTATGCTGTAGGTATGATGGCCTACCAGGAGCCAGGCGCAGTTGCGCAGAGCAAAGAGGTCTTGGCTTCATCAGGCATGGTCTTATACACGCCAAGTCCACAGGGTGCCGGGAGGGAGATGGGGTGCACCTCCCTAGTTTAGGCACGGTTCTTTTCCTACTGGACCTAGGGGAAGCTTTGGCTGCAGCAGGCTGTTAGTAATAGGCTACCTTGGCTAGGAGCCCGCTCAGGAGAAGCCATTGAGGTGTCAAGGAGAAAAGTTAATAGCGCCATGTGCAAGTTCACTGAGCTAAGAGGCTTTGGCTTCATCAGGCATGGCCTTTTACACGCCAAATCACAAGGGTGTCTGGAGGGTGATGGGGCGCACCTCTCAACGCGAGGCATGAATTTAATTTTACTTGACCTTGGTGAAGCCTTGGCAGCTGCGGGTTGCGAATAGACTGGTCCTACTGGGCCTAGGGGAAGCTTTGGCTGCAGCAGGTTGTAAGGAAATAGGTCTACCTTGGTGGGGGGCCCTGGTAGTGACGGTGGCCACTCCCAAGGCTGTGGAGGAGTTACAGGGCGATCCAGGGTCTGCACATACCAAGGGGTATAGCATGCAGCAGCACCGTGTGGTGCTAAGCCAGGATACCCAGGGATCTTTTAGCGTGTCCACTGGAAGACCTACGGCGCCCCGCTAACCGACAGGCGGTTGTGGGTCTGAGCAACCGGGGGCTGCCATGTATGCTCCGCCCACCCATCACGGGGGGGCGTGGTGAAGCATGTGGACTGGAGGTCCACGGATGGGAGGGGTGGACCCTCCCAACATTTGGTGGTCACCAATTGGCGTTGCCATGGTGACTCTAGGCTTATCAGACGGGCAGGCGGCATGGGGCTGGCCTGCCCTGGGATCGCCCGTAAGATAACCCACCGTGTTTGCATATTTATTATGCTAATAAACCTGCAGCAATATTTCTCCACTTACATTCAGTGTCATGTGTTTTATTATGATTATGTACTGATGTATGCTAGGATAACGGTTGCCGATATTGGCACTATGTAAGGCTGCCCGGGGTGGGGGTTGCGCAGCGGCCCGCCCCCTTGAGGGCGGCCGCCTTAGTGCCACAGGAAGGCACAGGGGTGGGAGGTCGTGTCCCTGGGCTTGACCTAGGGAGACCCCAGTCAGGTAGCTGCTTCCGGCGGGGAGGAGCCAAGGGGGGAGTACATATTCGGTCCCCGCCCCCTCCTCGCCCTCTTGTCCGCTCGTTTGCCTTGCCCGCCCATCCGCTTACCCGGCATCAGGAGGGACAAGAAGGGGGGGGAAGGTTTTTCTAACAACTTTCACTTTTGTGTTGCAGGAGGAGTTACAGGGCGATCCAGGGTCTGCACATACCAAGGGGTATAGCATGCAGCAGCACCGTGTGGTGCTAAGCCAGGATACCCAGGGATCTTTTAGCGTGTCCACTGGAAGACCTACGGCGCCCCGCTAACCGACAGGCGGTTGTGGGTCTGAGCAACCGGGGGCTGCCATGTATGCTCCGCCCACCCATCACGGGGGGGCGTGGTGAAGCATGTGGACTGGAGGTCCACGGATGGGAGGGGTGGACCCTCCCAACATTTGGTGGTCACCAATTGGCGTTGCCATGGTGACTCTAGGCTTATCAGACGGGCAGGCGGCATGGGGCTGGCCTGCCCTGGGATCGCCCGTAAGATAACCCACCGTGTTTGCATATTTATTATGCTAATAAACCTGCAGCAATATTTCTCCACTTACATTCAGTGTCATGTGTTTTATTATGATTATGTACTGATGTATGCTAGGATAACGGTTGCCGATATTGGCACTATTTGTGAGTTGCGGAGTGGTCCATGGGACCCGCTAGGCAACAGTGGGCAGTGTCGGGACCGAGAGGGTAGAGGTGGCGCTATGCGTGGAGCGGCCAGGTATTGGAGCAGATCAACTTACGGGGATCCTGCGCAGGTGATTTGGTCATCTTGGAGTGCCACAGACCGGTTGTGTGGGCGAGAGTGATGCATGGAGGATCGGGAGGGGGGGAATTTTCGATGTGGAGTCAGAATCGAGCATGGGAGTAGGTTGAGGGGCATGCCAGTGGGAGCAGCGGGAGGGGTGGGGGCTGCTGCTGGAGCCTCGGCTTGGGAGTGGTGTTTTGATGCAGGAGCGGAGGGGACCTGGGTTCAGAACTGCTGATGTTGGCGCGGGGAAATAATGTTTAGATCTCGGCGTGGCTCAACAACATCCTGTGATCCTGGGCAGATTATTAATCACCCACAGTAGCGAAAAAGAGGAATTCGGCCTGGGGTTACTAATGGGCAAGCAGCGCCGGGCCGTCCTGTACCGGAGTGTCCTAACCAAACCCTGGCCTGAACAGCCTCCGTACCTGGGACCAGGTGTGTCCACCAGGTGGAAAGGCAACCCGCGGGGGGGGGGGGGGAGCGGCCTGCCTGTGTCCGGGACTGTTTGCCTGCAGCGGGGGGCACTGTGTCTTTAGGGCTGTCTTGTCCACCGGGCGGGTTTTTGCCCCTTGATAATGATTCGCCAGCTTCACACCTCTCCTGGGGGGGCCTGGGTTTCGAGTTGTGGCATTGACCCTCAGTCCTGTGAATCTGGACTAATCTCTTAATCTCCCTGTGCATAACAAATTGAACGCGGGCATGTGTAACTAAACACCATGTCATTAAGTCAAGCCTGCGTAATTTAAAACTTCAAGAACACAGTGCAGGGCTAATTTTCCCAGACAAGGGGTCTGAGGCTGAGCAGGCAGCAGTGCCCTCCCTGATGGTGTCGTGAGTACAATTTTCAGGCCGAGTGGGGGGCTGCGTCCACCGTGGGTTGGTCGGCTTTGCCGGTGGCAGGTTCAAGGGGAGCGGCGCAGGCGGAGGGCCCTGTTGTGTCCTGCTGGACACAGTCTAGTGTTTTCTGCCAGCCACTCCCCCGAGGGCTGGCCCACACACACCCCCTCACCCATCCAACACGGACGTCACCAGTCAGGTGACCCGGCTAATAAAGGGGCCCGAGTGCACGTGCTCGTGGCCAGTTAACTAACGGTAGCCACGGTGTCTGTGTCAGTCATTGAACATCATGTGGGCCTAGGGCCCACGACATAACATTTGGCGACGAGGGGGTCTATCCCGCGTGTGCAGCCGCCCTGTTCCCGGGGGAGAAGGGGGAATGTGCATCGCCCTTGGAGAGGGCAGACCCTGAAGCAGGTGATTAAATCATCGAAGCGTCCGAGGGGCGTGTGAAGGGCCCCACGGTGAAGTTGAGGTGGTGGGAGCCCACCCCGTGCATGACGAGCCTGCTGACCCCCCTGCACATGACGAGCCTGCAGCTCCTACCGCCGGTGTGAGGTAAAGCCCCATGAACACAGAATGAGCACGGGCGAGACCGGACTGCTGAGACGTGCCCCGAAGAAGAAGTGAGCCTGTCCGGCGATCGGGACAAGGTGAGCCCGAGATGGCGACACGTGCTGGGTTTTTATGGAGCCCCGCAAAGGAAGCGGCAGCCGCCCGTTGCTGACCTGACAAACACCGGTGCACAGCCGTGTCCAGCGAGAACTGCAGAGAGGAAGGCTGGCCGCAGTGCAATCGAGCGGAGCGGGGGCACATCCTGCATTTGATCCGCCTGCAATTCCGCGGGTGTAAGGTGAGCCCTGGCTGCGGGACATCGGGGGCATTGAAGCGAAGCGGTAGCCTGCTATGTCACCCCTCGAAGGAGACAAACAATGCCCCATACCGGCAGCTGCGCCAAACTCCCGCACCCCCCCCCCCGCGCAGCGTGTGAACTGCGAGGCTGCGGCGGTGGGGTGGAGTAAGGAAGAGACCGTGTTCCCCCCACCAGGCGATCAGAGCACCGTAAATGCAAACTCTGACCAGGCGGCCGTCAATTAAAAGTGCCGAAGCACACGAGGGCTGCTGGGCGTGGGACTAACCCGAGATGGAAGGCCCATTCAAATGTGTGCAGAAAGAATAAAAAGAAATTTAGAGAAATCTTACCGCAGCATAGAGTGGCCGTGGAGCCACGAGGACTGCTGGTGCCGTTCGCAGAGGCCCAGGGACGTCCAGGTGTGTCTGCAGATTGGTGGGCATCGGGGCTGTAGAGAAGGCAGCACCCACCACGAGGTGCCTGCCCTCCACTCCTGTGCCCCATCGAAGCCCGGGAGTACAGAACAAACGGCAGCATAACGGAACTGAGCGGGGTTCCAGAACGAAGGAAAACGACCGCAGTCAGCCAGAATTTGCCCGGTAGCGCCATCTAGTGGCCGTTTTGCGCTACCGCGGCTAAAAAAAAAAAATCACATTGAAAGCATACAAGAAAAGGGAACCAATTTCTGCAGCATGCACTAAGTGCCAGGGAAGAATGTCATCCATGTGTGAAAAACAAATAAAACATATAACAATCATAATACGTTAGAGGACACAACCAGTGCCAGCAGCAGCACAGAACTGGTTGTTGCACCAGGAACACAGTGAGGGCTGACAAGGGCATAAAGTGATTGTGCAGGAAAGCCGCCATGCCAAAGTGGTGCCAAGAAACTACACAGCTCTAAGGCTGAAGAGATAAGGCGCAGTTAGGCGCCAGGAGCACAGAAACACAGCGCCAAGCACGTACGCAGCCACACAGTGAGTGCATGAAGTAACACAACACTGCACCTAAAACGAAAAGCGCCCACACCCACTGTACTCACCCCAGCCAACCATAAGGAGAGGACAGAGTGGGAGGAACTAAGCAATGGTCAAGACATCACAGCAATAGATGGATCAGAATGGTGCCACCTGCCCCATGGACTGCATGTCAGGTTGACAAAAAAGAAACTGATGCAGAGTGAGAGACCCCCCAGGCCGGTGGAGAGAGTGAGAGACCCCCCAGGCCGGTGGAGAGAAGAAGAGACCCCCAGGCCGGTGGAGAGAGTGAGAGACCCCCCAGGCCGGTGGAGAGAGTGAGAGACCCCCCAGGCCGGTGGAGAGAGAAGAAGAGACCCCCCAGGCCGGTGGAGAGAGAAGAAGAGACCCCCCAGGCTGGTGGAGAGAGAAGAAGAGACCCCCCAGGCTGGTGGAGAGAGAAGAAGAGATCCCCCAGGCTGGTGGAGAGAGTGAGAGACCCCCCCAGGCCGGTGGAGAGAGTGAGAGACCCCCCAGGCCGGTGGAGAGAAGAAGAGACCCCCAGGCCGGTGGAGAGAGTGAGAGACCCCCCAGGCCGGTGGAGAGAGTGAGAGACCCCCCAGGCCGGTGGAGAGAGAAGAAGAGACCCCCCAGGCTGGTGGAGAGAGTAGAAGAGACCCCCCAGGCTGGTGGAGAGAGAAGAAGAGATCCCCCAGGCTGGTGGAGAGAGTGAGAGACCCCCCCAGGCCGGTGGAGAGAGTGAGAGACCCCCCAGGCCGGTGGAGAGAAGAAGAGACCCCCAGGCCGGTGGAGAGAGTGAGAGACCCCCCAGGCCGGTGGAGAGAGTGAGAGACCCCCCAGGCCGGTGGAGAGAGTGAGAGACCCCCCAGGCCGGTGGAGAGAGAAGAAGAGACCCCCCAGGCTGGTGGAGAGAGAAGAAGAGACCCCCCAGGCTGGTGGAGAGAGAAGAAGAGATCCCCCAGGCTGGTGGAGAGAGTGAGAGACCCCCCCAGGCCGGTGGAGAGAGTGAGAGACCCCCCAGGCCGGTGGAGAGAGAAGAAGAGACCCCCCAGGCTGGTGGAGAGAGAAGAGACCCCCAGGCCGGTGGAGAGAGAGAGACCCCCGACCAGGAGAGAGAGACACCCTGCTGCCATGCACACAGAGCCACCCTGATGCCACTACCAATGTCTTCAGTCAGAGAATTACCTACCCTGGAGAGCTGAAAGTGTAGTGAACCGAGAGAAGAAGCCACACAACAGTGACAAGCTCTAATGAGAAATGCGAGCATTTGCACGCCAACTTGCGGTGAATAGTCCCATCGCAGTAAAGAGAACCTGGCTGATATATTACAGCGCCACTGCTGCCAGAGCAGAGGCAAGGAAAAGAGGAGACGGAAGGGCGATTACCCGCCATCTGTAAAGCACCAAGGGAATTCCCAGAAGGGAGAGGGGCCCTGTGTGGCCCGAAAGCAGGAGGAAGAGAGATCGTAATCACCCCACCTGCACCAACGTCGCCCAGCAGTGAGCCAGAGATTATTCAGGGAGTGCCCCCAATACTGCCTTAAGACTGTGGTGTGCAACAGTCCGGTGCAGGCGGGAGGAGAGTCCAGCACTCCGAGTGGCACGTCACCACTACTGACGCAAGAGAAGGGAGATACATACCTCCCAAGCGATCCGAAAGTACAGCTGGAATACTCTGTCAAGGAGAGGAAGGGTATGGAAGGTCTTACACAACGGATCCATCAAAACTCACCTACCTCCACTGCCGTTCCTGAAATGGCTGACGCACCTGAGAAGCACAGGTGTAGAAGCGACTTGCACTGCAACACGATGCCATTGCAGCACGATGCTACTGCAACACGATGCCTTTGCAGCATGATGCTACTGCAACACGATGCCTTTGCAGCATGATGCTACTGCAACACGATGCCATTGCAGCATGACGCTACTGCAACACGATGCCACTGCAACACGATGTCATTGCAGCAAGATGCCACTGCAGCAAGAAGCGACCTGCATTACGTGGTCTGTTGACACATTCTAGAGAAGATAAGGAGTGGCGAGATATAGGACAGTGAAAGTCCTATTCCAGGAAAACGGACGACAACAAGTGAACAGTGGGAATCAACAAAAGGGGACTAGAACAAGTACTCGCAAGATCACCTGAGTGCACCTTCTAAGATACGACAGCCACTGGGGTGGGGTGACATCATTCTTCATAGCGACCGTCATCCACCTGTCGCCGGCTGCTTAAAGAAAAGGGCATCCCTGTTCTACTTACACAAATGCCAAATCAGAAGAGCTGCACCTAGTGTCCGGCGAGTATCATGACTGCAAAGATTCGACAGTCATCCCTATTCACTGCCAGCTATCACCAGATGTGGTGCAAGTCGTCTTATGGCAGCCACTCCATCATCTGTCATGTGCATCACTGCCATCCTTGGCGCGTCAAGACCAATAACTGGAGTCCCACACCATTTGCCAGAACCAGCGACGATCCGAAAATACAGTGACCATCTGTTGAACCAGCGCATGTCCTGATCCTGGTAGCGAGAGCATGTTTCTGGCCAGGACACATCCACCCCTGAAGTTTGCACGAGTGACGAGGCAGTGGCTCCAGAGTCAGAGCCCATATGCAGTCCCGGGGCAACTCATCCAAGGGGCCTCCCAGAGCATGAGAGATGGTCTGTACTGTGCCCCACCAATGGATTCCAGGAAGTACCCAGGCCATCCAACACACATCCACCCCTGAAGTTTGCACGAGTGACGAGGCAGTGGCTCCAGAGTCAGAGCCCATATGCAGTCCCGGGGCAACTCATCCAAGGGGCCTCCCAGAGCATGAGAGATGGTCTGTACTGTGCCCCACCAATGGATTCCAGGAAGTACCCAGGCCATCCAACCGAGAATCTCAACAGGTCACAGTAGGCCAAGACTGTCGTCAAAGGATCAAGCGACGCAATCGTCTGGTGTGTTACAGTGGACTCATCTATACGCTCCTGATGCACCCTTGTTTGAACAATAAGACACTGATTGCCTCACAGCAAGAGTACGCTGGACCGATGAACATCACGTAGGTGGACCATCCCTCAACTGAGGCGAAGCTGAAAGGTCCGGATTTCAGCAGCATCGTGTTCATCCCCAGATATACCTGGTTAAAGTATGGACATGTGCAAAGACGTCCGGGTGCTCCCAGCTGCACCTGTCCACCGGTGTCCTGCGAACTACATCTCTGAACTGTGGGACTTCCATTATTTTAGTTGTTTTTCTCATTCCTTCCCATAGGTTGGACTTTTGTTTGTTGTTTTTCGTTTTATTAAAATTTGGGAGGAATGTTGTGTCCTGCTGGACACAGTCTAGTGTTTTCTGCCAGCCACTCCCCCGAGGGCTGGCCCACACACACCCCCTCACCCATCCAACACGGACGTCACCAGTCAGGTGACCCGGCTAATAAAGGGGCCCGAGTGCACGTGCTCGTGGCCAGTTAACTAATGGTAGCCACGGTGTCTGTGTCAGTCATTGAACATCATGTGGGCCTAGGGCCCACGACATAACAGGCCCATGGCGTGGTGTGCCCGGGCCCCAATGGGAGGCTAGGAGGGCGATTGTGGAAAGCAACACCGCTGTCCTGACGTCGTTTAGGTCGTGCTCCGTGTGCTGCTGCTCGACATTTGTCACGGTGAAAGGCGGGGGAGGATAGCTGTTAGGTCAGTCACCTTTCGTGTTCTGGTGCTCCCTGACCTGCACGGCGTCAGGCTTGCCCGATAAGGTGGTTTCTTGCCCCCGCTTTGCCTGGTGCGACAGGGTTCGCCCATCGGGGTCAGTGTGCTGCGATCCACGGCCCGCGGGGGCTATTTGAGAGTGCGGGCCAGTCCCGAGCTTCCTACCGCGTTCCGTGGTTACGTTCCAGGGTACCCTCTGGAAGATTCGGGCAAGTTGCCTACCCGGACCCGGGTATGCTGGCCGCGAGCGCGTGACCCCCCCCCCCCTACCCCGGGCGGCGAGTGCGGCCTTTCCTGCTCTTCTTCCGGGCCGCATGCAACATGTCTAGCACCAAAAGGCACAGAATAGAGCATTGCTCATGACTCCGTCCTTGCCACTATATTGTTGACGCCTTCATACCCATGTATTAATGCAAGCAGTGGGCTGCGGACGGGGAGCGGGAATGCCAGTTTTGAGCGCGGTGGCTGTTCTTCATCGTGTGATTCTGCACAAATCATTCCTCTCGTTGTGCCTACAACAAGATTTTCCTCCAGGGGGTGCCTCGAGTTGCGTTTGGCAGAAGGAGGGGCATAGAGGGAGGGTCAAGTGCTCCTTCCGTTGGGTTAAAGTCCATTTGCTCGGCGAACGACGAGGCAAGGCGCGCATCGGTTGCCAGAGCACTGCAAACTTGCCCTCCCAGTGGTGGCACAGACCAGTTCGATATCTGATACAAGGGTAACAATTTAGCACCCAGACGGCGGATGGCATGGCAATGCACTACTCGTTTTGCCACGGGGGCTCAGCCAGTTCGTCCGATGGTTACAATGGTAATAGTTTACCACACTTTTATTACTTACAGCCTTGCCCCTTACGGCTCTGCCATGAGGTGTGTGGGGGGGGGGGCTGCACGGAAGGTAAAAGGCAAAGGAAATGGGAAGCAATCTGGGTCCAAGGTATTTTCACTCTCATCAGTAAATGTATAGCTTTATGATTTAGTATTTGTTTCAGTTGCATTAATGATCACCGCTCAGATGGGGTGGCGGCAGCTTGTCCAGACCTGAACCTTGACTGTGCAGCAGGTGCCGGGGGTGGTTGAGAGCCACGCAACTCAGAAATATTAGCAGGTGGCCGCACACCGCACCCCTATGGCCATGCCCAGCCATTGATTTATCCCTACTGCTCTGTGTGAGCCTTGTCAGTGAAGCGGGCAGCTGCCACAGAAGCAGAGCGGTCCACAGAAATGTTTTCAGCAGATATAAGTTGTTGTAGGTGTGGGAACCCGTGTCAGCCTTGAATTTGTAAGGGATATGTCCTGGGTTGCCAGTATCTGCGGTAAAGATATGTCGGCTGAACACACAAATCGGCTTTCTTTTGGAACTGAGAAAAGTATTGCGATGAGTAGGGAGTGTTTGCCCTAGTCCGAGATTTAGGATGTGCTGAGATACTGGTCAATTAAGGGAGGAGCTTACATTGGCTTTGTATCAGTCGTGAAGATTTGCATTTCCAGTCACAGCTTCATAATTTTACTATAAAGTGGAAGTTTTAAGGACCCCTTCCATGCAGCTGGTCACTTTCCTCAGTCAGTTAAATTACTAGGCCATTGCTTAGAACATGAGGTTAGGAAATCCTAACATAACTCTACACCCACCACAGGCTGTATCGGTGTGTGTCGGGGGAGCCGCTCGGGCGTCTGTCCTTTCAACTGCAAACGTACAGCGCTATGGGCCCTCCCGTTCCTGGTGCTTTGCTGCAGTGGTACGTCACCGTAGGGGTTCTGTGCCCTAACTGGTGCATTCTCTGACAGCTAAGTTTTCTTCGTCTTCACTGCTTGAGTATGCTCGCGAGAAAGTGTCACTCATGTTGGTGAAACATTCACTCATTAAACGGAATATTACGAAAATGTCACACATAGCAATCCACATCTCTGGCAGCTATGATTAATGTGTTGGATCCCATATCCTCTGCCATACATGTACACAAAAGGCAGGGTGGATATGGTTTATCGATTTGCACATCATCATATGTACATACATTTTGAAACGTAATTCATAAAATATAATATTATACACATTCAATATTGGGTGCTAATACAGTGCTTGATACTTATCCACCTCAAGTATCGAATATATTGAGATCACCAAGTGAATCTCAAAATTAGCTTCACACCAAAGGCACTGTAGCACACCGAAAAGAGTTAGTCAATTTTCAATTCAATATCCTTAAGTCCATTCCATAGCACTGAATATCACAAAAAAGTTCAAATATTAATCCAATTCCACGTCGAGTTGTTAATGATTGGCCTTTATTCCAAATTCACAAAGACAGCCATTTCCAATTCACAGGCAGCCGACGCGCGTTTCGCCCAATGGGCTTCCTCAAGGCTGCAAAAATTACACATAATAATCAACAACTTGTTCCTTACTATTATTAATACATACCATAAGATAACCTGTATTTTATTGACATATTTATATAAGTAATGTTATTACAGGAACACCTGTGTCAAGAACCATTACCACAGAACACAACACAAATACAACACATAAAATAAAAATAAAGTTTCATTGTCTCCTTAAGATTAGATTGAAACTTCACCAAGAGTAGTGATAAAAATCGGTTTAGTAGTCCAAGAGCTCCAACAATATACATGTATAACCCATAAAGTGAAATTAAACATATACCAATGTCACAGCATGTGTATATCACCCATTTTGTTAATCATACCAAGAATATGCAATTTAAATATAAATTCCAATGGTGAGAAATATAATTCTCACCTCCAAAATAAGATATTCTTGCATATGTTGTCTCGCATAAGATATCGGTTCCCATTCAAGTCCTATCGCAACAATTCTGCAAAGCAATCCAAATTAATGTAAAAAATACCAATGAAAACCCCCATAGGGGAAAAGCAGAAAGCGCAAGTCTAGAAGAACTAGAGCGACAAGTACCTTATGATTTCTGAATAATAAATCTCATCCGCTGTCCAACTGCAAAGTGCATAATAATAAGTCCAGTCATCGTCATTCTAAGTGTGTAGAATCCAAATCAATTGGTATACAATATACTTCATTCCTGGGACCATGTTATGTCCAGCGGATGAGATTTATTATTCAGAAATCATCAGAATACAATCGCTTTATCCCACAGGAATTTTGCCAACACTGTTCACTCACAAGTCTGCTCGAGCCCTAGTAACAGCTATAACAAAAAGGTCCATTACCCTTAGCAAGTATTTGGGAAAACATAGTGTGTAGAGGAATTTCCTCGGCGATACTCCTCCATTTCCCATACAGTTCCTTTAGCCTGCGGATCTCCTTCCTCATCAGGATAGCACACTTTATTCAGCTGATAGTTTAATCTTCCCACATCATATGTAGTGAAATTAGCAACATGGGTAGCCCAGAGTAGTGCAAACCAGGCCCTACAAGAACCATTGTGTGAGAATGGCAGAGGAATGAAAGGTGTTCCTCCTTTTTTCTAATGAGCAGGCATCATCCCACACACCCAACAGTCAGTAATGTTCGTAGCATTATATGTGTGGTGTAACATCTGGATGAACATGTCATTAAAATAAGACTGTCTATGCTTCTGCTCATCATAAGGGAGGGTGAAGTAGTGGTGCTCAATAGGTGCTGGAGTAGTGGCAGTCAGTGTTCGTCGAGCAGGAGACACTTCTTCTACAACCCAAGTTATTACTGCAATAATGATCACAGTGACAGTAAACCCAGCAATGCACATAGTCTTCTTGTTGCAAATTCTGCAGCAGTCAATTTCTTTTCCCTAGGCATGTTTATCTTGACGTTGAAATAACAAAGCAGATGGAGCGCTAAAGTCCTGGGCAGCCATTGGTTTCTTCACTGAGTTTGAGACGGGTGTCACTAATAGATCCCCCCTTTGCAGCCCAGTCTTTCACTAACCCAGGACGGTTGCTCAACCAGTCTTTTTTCAGCAATGCAGTTTCTCTCCGGGGCCGCAGCTGATATCGAGATGCACCAGGGATTGTGTGGTCCGGGAAGACTTCCTCAGGTGATAGGGCTTGGCCTCTCTCTGTGTCCAGGTAAGTGCAGCAGGCTCCACCAGGGCAGATGACACCTTCTTACAGTGCGTGGAGAGAATCCAATTCTTCCGATTGGTCATTCGGACTGCAGTCCTCGTCGCAAGGAGCACTTGCTCGGGTCCGCGACACCTGGGCTCTAGGATGTATGACCTCTGGAAGACCTTGACCATTACATGGTCACCGGGCCGGAGGTGATCGCTGTCACCCTGTGACCTGTCAGGAAGAGCTTTTCGAACCTGTTGATGAATAGAAAGCAAGCTATCAGTCAACTGCGATAGATAGTCACTCATTAGAACACAAGGTACATCATGCACTGGGCATGGCTTAGGAATTCCCCAAATATTCATAGGCCTTCCAAATACCACCGAATATGGTGTACGGCCAGATCGTGTATGTGGTACTGATCTAATGGACCGCAACGCCAAAGGTAGTGCATCAGGCCATTTCAGAGATGTGGAAGCTTGGATCTTAGCTAATCTAAGCTTGAGGGTAGAATTGTACCGTTTCACCTGCCCTGCTGATTGTGGGTGGAAGGCAGCATGAAACTCCTGCTTAATCCCCAATCCTTTAAAGACATACTCAACTTGCCCAATAAAATGGGGTCCGTTGTCACTCCACAAAAGTCTGCAAACACCAAATCTGGGAAAGAATTCTTTGAGAAGCACCTTTGATGTAGTCAGAGCTGTATTATCTTTTGTAGGGTATGCCTCAATCCACCTACTGAAGGCACATACCACCACTAGGACATATTTTAGATTTACAGCGTTCAAGCTGGATGTAATCCATCTGCAGAACCTCAAAAGGTGCAGTCGGTGTAGCAAACCCTCCTGTAGGAGTTTGTGTCCCTTTTCCAGGATTATACTGGAGACAAATCAAGCAGGACTGCACTATCTTTTTAGCTGTGCCAGCAATTTCTGGATGATTCCAAACTTGCATAAGCAACTTCGCTATTGAGGAAGCTCCAACATGTGCCGGCCCATGTGCCATGTGAATCATAGGATGTAAATAGGCTGTGGGCAGTCTTCATTTAGTCATGTCTTTATTTCTCCAACAGCCCTCATCATCTAATGTTCCCTCCTTGGACCATTGCTCTAGCTCCTCAACAGAGGCAGATCGCTGCATATCCAGCACTTCTTGCTTGGCATCATGCCAACGTTCAGCCTGAGACTTAACCACATACATAGATGTAGTGCTTCACTGCATTGCAGTCTCACGGGCTATGCGATCTGCAAAAGCATTGCCTTGCCCTATTTTATCAGTCACTTTCTTGTGTGCGCTACACTTAACAATCGCTATCTTCTTCGGATATGTCAAGGCAGTAAGGAAATTATGCACTAGTTCTCCATGCACTGTGTCCCATGTGATGCAAGAAAGCGTCTTTCCTTCCAAAGTAACCCAAAATCGTGAGCCACTCCAAAATCATAGCGGCTATCCGTGTAGATGTTGACAAGTCAGTACTAAGTTCACACGCCCTTGTTAATGCTATCAACTCGGCTGCCTGAGCTGACTTCTGTGGAATGCGAGCTTTCTTAACTACTGTCTGAAGCGTTGTGATTGCATATGCAGCTGATGTCTTGCCATCCGGTAATTTCAAGTAGGACCCATCAACCCATAATTCTCCATCAATATTCAAAAGGGGCGTATCTTGTAGGTCAACACGACCCTTTGTCTGTTCCTCAGTAAGGAATGTGCAATCATGAGGCTCTTGTGACGGGGATTGAGTAACCGGATATGGCAACAGAGTAGCCGGATTCAGAGTTGAACATCTTTTCAGTGTGATATGAGGGGCCAAAAGTGTCAATTCATAACCTGTCAAGTGAGCATTAGTTAAATGCTGCGTTTTGGTCTGGTTCAAACGGGCATCAACTGCATGGGGTACTAACACAAGCAATCTATGTGACAAGACTATCCCCTCACTCTGATGTATGGACACAGCTGCCGCTGCAACAGGGGGAAAACACCCAGGCAACGCACGAGCGACTGGATCAAGGACAGCTGAAAAATATGCACAAGGACGCTGCTTGTCACCGTGTCTGTACTAAAACTGAAAGTGCACAACCATCCCTCTCGTGTACATAGAGTATAAAACCCTTAGTGTAGTCTGGAGTGCCTAATACTGGTGCAGAACAGAGAGCTTGACGCAACTGTTGAAAAGCTTCTCTTCCAGGGGATCCTCATCAATAGTCATAAGCACTGAATATTCCCGCCCATGTGCGGGGACCCCGGAAATAATAAAATTATATATGTAAAAAACACATATATACAGCTCTGTATATGTATAAACATATATCATTTTTTCCAAGCAAATGCAGCTCCCATAAAAGGCTAGGCAATGTAAATATACACATCCAATAACACATATATACATATAAATATATATATAAAGGTATAACAATACACCTAAATCTTTTTTTTTTTTTTTAATGAGGTAAACACTCATGAGAAATCAAAAAATAAAGAGAGCAAACTGTGGAAAAACACAGATGTACAACACATTGCCAGCCTGCAGGCTGCATTGCAATATAATACCATAGAGACTAAAAAGCCCTGTACAGGTAAAAACTGGCACCGTGCCTTTAAGGCAGCCCTGACTTCCATATCCCATCATGCCTCAGGGGTGACAGTTAGGTCAGTTGTTCTTTCCGGCTCCTTCAGTCAGGACCCTGGAATTCAGCTCTCTTCTTTTTTGACTCTTTAGTCAAGAATTATTACAACTTTAAGATTTTTTGGACTTCTTCTTACAACATCTTTGAAGAAGTTAGTATCCTGTGTTTTTCTGACTGACTTTTTTTGCTGTTTTGTCAGAAAAATGCCTTCTTTATTTGTTCCATGTCCATCTTGTGGAAAAAAGAAGGCTGCTTCAGACACACATGAGGTGTGTATTATCTGTCTGCCGGACTCTCACTCTCCAGCAACATGCCATCATTGTGAAGACCTTTCCAAAAGGACTTTAAAGGAGAGGGAGAGGATTAGGCTGTATGGCCTAGCAGAACGGTCGACGTCGAAGCAGTTGGTCCCTGTTTGCTCCCCATCGACGTCGGGCTCGGCGTCGAAGACTCCAGCGGCGGGATCGTCGCTGAGAGGTGAGGAGTCAAGGGGAAGTCATGCTGCAAAGAGAAAATCGTCGTCGACTTTAGATTCAGCGTCGAAGCGGATGCGTTCGACGGCGTCTAAAAGCTCGGCGTCGAGGACTCGGCGCCACAGTTCAACGTCGAAGAAGCATCTGTCGACGTCAAGAGAAGATCGATCGACGTCGGCACAGAGATGTTGTTCGTCGTCGAAAGAAAGACATCGTTCGACGTCGAGGTCGGCGAGACATCATTCGACGTCGCAAGAAGTACGTAGGCGATCTCCACAGTCGACGTCGAGGCCAAGATCGCCGTCAAGATCAAGATCGCCGTCGAGGAAACATCGTTCGAAGGCGAAGAGGCTTTCGACGTTGTCGGAGCATTCGACGTCGAGACAGAAGTCTCCGTCAGGAGTGACGTCGAGGCAGACGCCTCCGTCAGGGCCGACGTCGAGGCAGACGCCTCCGTCAGGGCCGACGTCGAGGCAGGAGCCTCCGTCGGAGTCGACGTCGAGGCAGGAGCCTCCGTCGGAGTCGACGTCGAGGCAAAGGCCTCCGTCGGAGTCGACGTCGAGGCAGGTGCCTCCGTCGGAGTCGACGTCGAGGCAGGTGCCTCCGTCCTCACAGGTCTCCAAAGCTTTGGTGAGGTACATGAAGCCTCCGTCGAAGATAATCTCGACGTCGAGACAAGAAGCTCGGAGCCTCGAAGATTCGAGTCAAAGATCTCCGGTGATAGGCCTATCACCGTCGAGGCAGCCCTCTGTTGAGGGTACGCAGGAGGTGTCGCATGTTCGCCTCACGATTCGACCAGTCTCAAGGCGAAAATCTCCTCATAGACTGATATATACGACTCCTGAGTCACCGCGTCTCATATCTATCTCGCCTTCAGGATCAGAGGGCTCAGGTTCAAGATCAGAATCACCAGAGCTTGTGCATCAATCTCCAGTACCTGCAAGAGAAAGTTCGCAGGAGGAGGACAATGCTGTACCTCAAAGTCCCGTAAGGGAGATGCCTCAGGACCCTGCTGTACCAGACGCAATAAAGGCATCGCTAACAAGAATAAGGGGCGTGGTATTCCCAGCGACACCGATCAGACCAAGATCTCGAGAAAGAGAATCCCGAAGTCACTCTCGAGCACCAAGAAGGCGATCCAGGTCTTCCTCCCGCAGAAGGGAGTCGACCAGATCAGAGAGAAGGCGCCGTAGAACCCCTTCTACCTCCCCTTCTTCCAGATCATCCAAAAGGGATTATTCACCGACACTCTCGGAGACGCCACCCTCTCGGGTATCTCCGGTAGATGATATTTCTACGTTTCAGGAAGTGTTGTGTAGAGGAGCTACTAAATTAAATATCCCTATGCCGGTTCAGGAGACCACTTCATCCATAATTTTTGAAACTCTTCATGAACGTACAGTGTCACGCCCGTTATTGCCGTTAGTCCCCGGTTTGCTACAACCGGTAATGGATATCTTTCTTACACCAGCAACCACCAAAACGGCGCCGGCGAGAATTCTAAAAAAGTACCGTCCAGCTCCGGAGGATCCTCTATTCCTTAAATCAGATCCTCCACCGGACTCTGTCATCACCGCCGCTGCCAGGAAGACACATGCAGTAGCTGGATGTTCAACGGTACCACCAGATAAGGACAGTAAGACACAAGACTCCTGGGGGAGGAAAGTTTGCGGCTCAGCATCCTCAAGCTTAAAGGTGGCGAGTGCCTCGGCGCTTCTGGGGCGCTATGATAGGTCATTATGGGACTCTCTGCAGAGGTTCATTGACAAAGTTCCATCAGAGGACAGACGGGACTTTGAAGAGATTTTGCATGAGGGGAGTCTGGTTTCTAACCAGATCATAAGTGCAGCGGCGGATGGGGCAACACTGGCAGCACATGAATATGCGCATGGAGTCACAGCCAGAAGATCATCCTGGCTTAGATTGACGGCCTTGAAACCGGAAGCGCAGGCAAGAATTTTAAATCTGCCTTTCTCCGGTAGTTCTCTTTTTGGGTCCCATGCAGACGAAGAAATGGCCCGTATGAAAGCAGAGCTGGAGACCATGAAAGCTGTCGGGCTTGAAAAGAGAAAAGAGTTTCGACGCCGCAAGGGAAATGACAGGCGCAGTTACCAACAGAGGGTTCAAACCCCTCATTGGCAAAAGAACCAGGACCAGCAAGGTCAAAAGAAACAGCAATACCAGTCCCGCAAGCCATCCAGGGGACGAGGTAACAACAGGCAATCTAATGCTGGAAACAAAGCTCCGGGGAAGCAATGAGAAGCCGCTTCCTCCGTTGCTGTCCACCGCTCCGGTGGGAGGAAGTGTTGCACATCATCTTCCAGAGTGGCAGTCCATCACAAAGGACAAGTGGGTACTGAATATACTGCGTCATGGGTACTCGCTTCGTTTCAGAAGTCACCCCCCATCGATTCCTCCTGTCAATTCATCCCAGCATCTAAAGCAGCTCAGAGAAGAGGTAGCGACGCTTCTACTCAAATCTGCAATAGAGAAAGTGCCCATAAACCAAAGAGCAAAGGGAGTTTACTCCAGATACTTTCTCATCCAAAAGAGGAGTGTGAAGGTAGAGTTCAGACCCATTTTAGACCTACGGATACTGAACAAGCACATAAGAAAGGAGAAATTTCGCATGCTGGCGCTCCACCAAATATATCCTCTTCTCCGGATGGGCGATTGGATGTGTTCACTGGACCTTCAGGATGCATATTTCCATATTCCCATCCTAAGGAATCATCGAAAATTTCTCAGGTTTGTGGTAGGCAACTCTCACTATCAGTTCAAAGTCCTCCCATTTGGCCTGAAGTCAGCTCCTCGAGTATTCACAAAATGCGTGTCAGTAGTAGCGGCTGCTCTGAGGCGCGCAGGAGTCTTCGTCTATCCCTACCTAGACGACTGGCTAATAAAGGGCTCATCACCACAGAATGTGCGGTCACAGCTGTCGCTATGCCTGAACTTATGTCGCAAGTTGGGTCTCAGAGTGAATGTCAAAAAGTCCAATTTTTCACCAACGCAGAGGATCCACTACCTGGGTGCAACTATAGACTCCGTAGTAGGAAAAGTGTTTCCTTCGGAGGAAAGACAGTCATCCATTATGCTAAAAGGCAGACAGATTATAACCAGCAATCTGTCGTCGGCAAGGCAAATCTCATCTCTGCTAGGGGCCATGGCATCCTGCATCTTCCTAGTTCCCAATGCCAGGCTAAGGATGCGTCCTCTCCAGCAAGATCTCGAGGACAAATGGGATCAAAGGAACTCCCTGTGGGAAGAAAAGGTTTGCCTCTCCTCTGCAGCCAAACAGTCAGTCAAGTGGTGGCTGAAACCAAGGAATCTACAAGTGGGGATCCCCTTCCATCAAGAGCCCCCAACTCAGACCTTAATCACCGACGCATCCCTTCAGGGATGGGGTGCGCATTTTGGGACTCTGCAAACTCAGGGACAGTGGTCCAGCAGCGAGCAGTTGTACCACATCAACATGCTGGAGCTCAGGGCAGTCCACCTAGCCCTCAAAGCGTTCCTGCCTGCGATCACGACGAGTACCATTCTAGTGCAGACGGACAATACCACCACAATGTACTACCTGAACAAGCAGGGGGGTACTCGATCCAGAACGCTCTCGCTGGAAGCTCAGTCCCTGTGGCACTGGATCCTAGCAAGGAACATCTCATTGAAAGCGGTGCACCTACCAGGAGAACTCAACGTGCAAGCGGACTTGCTCAGTCGGCATTTCCAAGAGCCAGAGGACTGGGTAATCAACGACGAGGTGTTAGAAGACATCTTCGGGGAATGGGGGCGTCCTCAAGTGGACCTCTTCGCGGACGAGCAAAACACAAAATGCCGAGGCTTCGCCTCAAGATACCATCGACCAGGATCCCTAGGGAATGCCCTTTTGATCAATTGGTCAATGACATTTGTGTACGCTTTTCCGCCTCTCCCACTAATTCCCAAGGTGGTGACCAAGCTACAGAATTCATCTGCCAAGATGATCCTCATAGCTCCGGACTGGCCGAGGCAGTGGTGGTACACGGATCTCTTGCACATGTCGATCCGACCCCACAAGCGGCTGCCGTGCAGGCCGGACTTGTTATCCAAGATGCAGGGGAAGATTTACCATCCCAGCCTTCCCTCGCTGAGCTTAACAGCATGGCTCCTGAAGTCCTCCAGTATGGCCATCTGAACCTCCCTCAAGAGTGTATGTCCATACTGAAGGAAGCCAGGAGGCCTTCGACAAGACACTCCTACTTCTGTAAGTGGAAAAGATTTTATATATGGTGTGCTCAGCATCATTATGATCCCACTAAATGCCAGGAGGATGTAATTTTACCCTATCTTCTACATTTAGCAAGGGCAGGGTTGAAATTTTCATCCATAAAGGTTCACCTAGCAGCCATAACAGCATACAGGCGTTCGCCTTCACAGCAGTCATTTTTTAAAGTGCAGGTAGTGAAGGATTTCTTGCAAGGACTCAAGAAAGTCTATCCCCCTGTTAGACCTCCCTCTCCTTCCTGGGAGCTAAACTTGGTTCTGTCGAAGCTCATGGGTGCGCCTTTTGAGCCTATTCATAAGGCTACCCTACAGCACCTCTCATGGAAGACAGCATTTTTAATAGCCATCACTTCAGCACGGAGGGTCAGTGAGATACAGGCCCTCTGTTCTAAAGAACCCTACACTATTTTTCATCTAAATAGGGTGGTGATGAGAACTCATCCTTCGTTCCTACCCAAGGTGGTATCGGATTTTCATGTAAACCAAGCCATATCCTTACCAACCTTTTTTCCCAACCCCTCCTCTCCAGCAGAGAGGGCGTTGCATTCTCTAGATGTCAAAAGGGTCCTAAAATTCTACCTAGATAGGACTAAGAATGTCAGGAAATCTGATCAATTGTTTGTGAACTATGGGGTTGTCCGTATGGGCTTTGCTGCATCCAAACGTTCCATTGCTAGGTGGATTGTTTCAAGTATTACATTGGCCTACCAACTGGCTCAGAAACCATTGGGGGCGCGCCCTAAAGCGCATTCGACAAGAGGAAAAGCGGCTACCGCGGCTTTTCTCAATAATGTCCCACTCTCCGAGATCTGCAAGGCAGCCACTTGGAGATCTGTCCACACTTTTACCAGGCATTATTGTCTGGATTCGGACACCAGAGCAGACACTCAAGTAGGACAAGCCTCCTTGAGGAATCTGTTCCATGCATAATCATTTTCATGATTCGCTTTCTCCATGGGTGATACAACCTTAGTTTCATTTGCCTGCTGGTGGAAGGGGAGCTTGCTACTCAATCAGTGCTTATGACTATTGATGAGGATCCCCTGGAAGAGAAGGGTAAGTTACTTACCTGTAATCCTAGTTCTCTTCCAGGGGTATCCTCATCAAAGTCATAAGCAACCCACCCACCTCCCCAGGCAAATGAGAAGAAGTGTATTATTCATTATGGAAAGGATATATCTTTGTGTTTAGGACTACGGTCCCGCAAAGAACAACTGACCTAACTGTCACCCCTGAGGCATGATGGGATATGGAAGTCAGGGCTGCCTTAAAGGCACGGTGCCAGTTTTTACCTGTACAGGGCTTTTTAGTCTCTATGGTATTATATTGCAATGCAGCCTGCAGGCTGGCAATGTGTTGTACATCTGTGTTTTTCCACAGTTTGCTCTCTTTATTTTTTGATTTCTCATGAGTGTTTACCTCATTAAAAAAAAAAAAAAAAAGAGATTTAGGTGTATTGTTATACCTTTATATATATATTTATATGTATATATGTGTTATTGGATGTGTATATTTACATTGCCTAGCCTTTTATGGGAGCTGCATTTGCTTGGAAAAAATGATATATGTTTATACATATACAGAGCTGTATATATGTGTTTTTTACATATATAATTTTATTATTTCCGGGGTCCCCGCACATGGGCGGGAATATTCAGTGCTTATGACTTTGATGAGGATACCCCTGGAAGAGAACTAGGATTACAGGTAAGTAACTTACCCATTCTGACATTCAGTAGTCCATGGAAGGGGCATTGGAGTGTCTTTGGTCAAGAGGGCCAACAAAGGTTTAATATGTGAGAAACTAGGGATCCATTGCCTACAAAAAGAAGTAAGACCAATGAATGCACGAACATCTTTCTGAGTACAAGGCGCAGGCTTGTCTAAAATAACTTGAATGCAATCTGGCATGAGTGCACGTCCCTCCTGAGACAGGAGGTGACCTAAATAGGTAACCTGCTGTCTACAATATTGCAATTTCTTCCGAGAAAATTTGTGATGTGTGATGCAAGAAAGGAGAGAAAGGACAATGTTCCTTCTTCACATTGGTCAGTGGTGTCTACAGCCAACAAGATGTCATTAACATATTGTATGAGAGCTACCCCTTTTGGCACAGGAAAAGAATCAAGTTGTCTTTTCAAAGCCTGGCTATAAATGCTAGGACTCTCAGTATACCCTTGTGGAGCTCTGCAAAATCTGAAGGATCGATTATTCAAAGTGAAGTATCAGTGTCTTTCTTCAAAATGGGATGGATAGGACTATTGCAAATATTGTAAGGGACTTCTTCCACAACTCCTACTTCAATCAAATCGTGGACAATACGTATGAGTGTCTCTTCACCTTCGAGAAATTTTGTATTGAGGCAATCGAGATAATTAAGCACCTTGCTTCACCTGAATATGAACTGGTGGGATAACCATTTGTCCTACATCTGTGTCTGACGTAGCCCACAATACTAGGGAGTGAAGCCAATGCAATATCTTCTCTAACAAGACAAGATTTTTCAACCAAGGGATAGTTGTCATTCAAAATAACACGCATGTGAGAAGTTGGCCTGATGTATGATGTCACTAGTTCTAGTGTACACCTTATATCAGTCCAAACAACCCTTATGGTGATTGGTTGTAAAGTCAACCTTATAGACCAGCTATCCTAGTGGTAGCATGGACAAGAGCAGTCTTAGGCTAAACTCTGAATGGCATGTGAAGCCAGCTGTGATACCATATATAATCCCTTGAAAACCAAATGAAAGGACACCACAACAGATATATATATAAAATAAAGTGCATTTATTCTAGTCAAACCCTCAGCACTCTTTATGAGATTAGAGGTAAGTACAACACAGTCTTATTTATGCATACATTAAGTCACACAGGTAAGTAATACAGTTAGGCCCTAGGGGCCACGCAAACCATATACTAAAGAAGTGGTATAAGGACCACTGTCACGGAAATAGGATAGGATAGGCCTAGGCCTAGGCCTAGGCCATCGCTGGGGCTACACTACACTAGCAACAGTTCCGAATTAACAGTTTAAGGACACTTCTGAAGCAGCTAGAGAGTCGAGACTCGGAAACTAGACCCTAGGATAGTCACTACCCTTGTGAGCACCGAAGTACCCAAGTTACCTAGCCCACGGGCTGCGGGTGCATAGGTGTGAACTTGCGTCGGTTTTCGTCGTGGACTTCTATGGTTGCTGACAGGCAGTCAGTGAAGAGTGTCCGGTGGATCCCAAGGCTGTGATCAAGAAGAGAGGATACCTGCAAGCAGAAGGGACAGAGTCCAGGTCACTAGCCAGTGACCACGTGGAACCAGGAAGGAACCTGGCGGTGTCGTGAAGATTGCAGGTGAAGGGTGAAGCTTGTCGCTGCAGCCACGGGTACCAGGAGACGTCGAGGACGACCAGGACCAGGAGGCGAGCTGTCCCACGAAGGCTCTTGCTGTCGGCGGCGGCGAAGTCGAACTAGGACTCACCAAGCCTTGGCAAGCGGAACCCACGAAGAACCGAGGACTTGCTTCTGGTGCAGACCAGGAAGGTCTGGGGTGCTTCTCTTTTGCAAAGAAGCGGGAGCCAGTCTGGGGGAGCCAAACCAGCAGTGAAGATTTCAAGGTGTGTCGTCACAGAGGCCGCTAGCCAACGGGCAAGCAACCGGACAGACGCGGCAAGCAGGAAAATGCAGAAGGGCCCCACGCAGGACTCGTGGAGTGTGGGGGGCTGATCTTCGGTGCAGATGGTGCTTGGGGTTGGGGCTTCTCAATCCCCGGTGCACAACTTCGAGGGTGCCTCAGAAGCTGCGCTGGAAGATACTAGCCACTTTTCCCAGGTAGCCGGTCCCATGTCTCTCGTCGCCTCCACGGATCTCAGCTCGGCTGTGGATGTGGATCAGGGTCGGAGAAGTCTGGAAGTCAAGGCTCTGGTCGGGCTCTGCAGTCGGTCCCTCGTAGAACTTCAGCAAAGCAAAGGGTAGTCTCTTGATGGTGCCTGTTTGCACAGGGTAGCCACTCCTTGGCCACAAGAGAGATTCTTCAGTCTTCTTTCGTCGAATGTCGAAGGTCCAGAGTTTCTGTTCAAGTTGCAGGTTCAGGATAATCTAATCTCCTGGGGCCCAGCTACCACTCTTATACTAATCTGGGGGGCTGGGTTGCCTGCTAGGTCACGCCTTATGGGTGGGACCTGGGAGGGGGGTGGTTACACCCCCTTCCCTTTGTCCAGTTTCGCGCCAGGACTGGGGCTGGAGTGCCCCAGCACCGGTTTGAACTGGACTATGCATGGAGCACCTTGTGTGCCCCAGGCAGTGTCTCGTTTCATTCATCCCTCCCTGCCCCAATACACTAAGGCCTGTCTGGGGTGGTGCTCGCACCTCCCAAGGCAGGAAACCTATTGTCCAAGCCTCCCTTGCCGGGATCACTCCCAGCAGCAGGAGGTCAGACTTGTGTCGTGGCAGCAGCATCCATTTTGTGATGCTGGGGCTCTGGTTAACTTTAACCGGGTAAGTAGGTTACAACATGTCTTCTCCCTCTAGAAGGGAGGGATAATTTCCTCATCCCCAGAAATGGGATGGGGGTATTATTCCACAGTGTTATACACCTTACACGACATGTTTTGATACAGCCAAACCATAGTTACCATAACCGTTTAAGATTATAAGGCACTTTAAGAGTATATGGTAGGCTATATCATAGAACAGCTATAAGGACATGGTTCCGAAAGCTGCAGACAGGCTCAGCTCATGCTAGAGCACCATCTCACATGTTACCAAGCACTCTGCCTCCAGGATTGTTAAGGCCTGCCATAGGAGTGGCTGATAGGTACACATGTGTCTATATATAAGATAGGTATAGGAATACTACACCTAAGCAAGGAGTGATTACACGACCTTGCCCCAGCTGAGTGATCAGCCAGTTGTGTCATAATGGAAGGCCAGGCCAGGGGTGGCAGAATACATGCTGCAGCCCCTGGTAGGCCTAGGGTACACCTATGCCCTGGGTACCTAAGGTACACTGTACAGGGGCCAATAAGGTGATCCTATCCAAATGGGTTATGCACCTAAAGTACATAGTATCAATTTAGAGAGAACAGCAGGGCTGTGGGTCTGATTAGCAGGCCCACAGCCACATCTAAGTCGAAACCCAGTAAAGCAAAAGCAAAAAGTGGGGGTGAACATAGAAAGCAGACCCTACTCTCCTACAACGCACACCTTCTGGAGAAAATCGTATCGTAACCGTGAAATGCTTGAGCAGGTCGAGACCCACAATATTGTCCGGCGTGTTAGGGGAAAGCAAAAATGGACATGCAGCAGAGAATTTATCCACATGAAATGCAAGTGGTTGTGACATTGAAACCTATCGATCTAATGGTTAAGCCAGACAGGGGAGCCCTTGGAACAAATTGTTTAGACAGGGCGCTACGAGTAGCTCCTGTGCCAACCAAAAACCGATCAGTGGAACCCAAAACACGTGCATTAACATAGGGACCCTTCTGATCTACTGGGACTTCAACTGATTCCTTACCCCATCCTAGGCATTCCTATACATAAGCAGAATCCTTCAAATCAGCGATCGGATAATCAGACATTTGATATTGGTTGCGTCTATCAAAAGTATTACAAGAATTCTGAGTATGCTCAACAGCCTCAACCCTGGTGCGATCGTCCATAGCTCCCCTATATCCTAAATTCCCTGGGCGGCTTCTCATTTGTCCTCGGCCACGCTGATATCGCTGAGCACGCAATTGCAGACAGTCAGCAGCCCAATGTCCAATCTCCTTACAATAAGCACACTGATCAAGAGACAAAGTAGTTCAGGTGATAGAGGTTGCAAACTCTCGCTGGCCTTTAGGTGACTAGCTATTCCTGGCAACATGTTTGCCACAAATTTATCAACAAACAGATGCCTGCCCGTGTCATCTGTCAATGACTGGCCACTAAAGTCGTGGAATGTCTCCTCAAAACGTGTAAAAAAGTCAGAGACTGATTTATCTGCCTTTTGCTTACCGGATGCTAACATAGTCCAGTCTATCTTTTTAGGAGGAATAAGAGTTTTCAATTTAACTATAATAGCCCTTGGAAGATCTAAAGTCTCTTGTTGCGGTTTCTGTGTTGGTTCCCTTTCTGAATCTATCTTCTCTAGTACCTTCCAAGTATCTCCAAAAACTTCATGATCATCAACTTTACGAACAGACCTCCACATACCAGGGAGTAGAATAAGCCCAAAAAACATATCAATATCAGACAAAGTCATGGTACAAGAACTAAAAGCTCCTTCAACCTCTTCATAAAAAGCAGCGGGATTCTTCCACGGATCTGGCAAAGCGGCTTTAAGAGCCATAACATCTGCTCTACTCCAAGGAGTATACACCCAATTATAGATAAAATATTCCTTCACATCAGTGGAAGTTTTATCGTCATCCGTTCCTGCACCCTTAGGAGGGACATACAAAGGTGCAGCTTCACGTATTGGTTTCCCATGAACCACAATAGTTTTATCTGTCCCCGGATCGTCATCCTGCAACACAGAGGTCCGAATTGTTTGTTCAGCTGCAGCAGCTGCCTTTTTCTCCTCTCGCAAACGGAATTCATCAGCTCGCAGTTTAACCACGTGTCTAATTAAGTCAGCCACCTGGGAAAGGAGAAAAAGACCGTCACTCAACTGTTTATTATCATTTTTTATATCAACAGGCTCTAATTCAGTGGAATGTTTTCTAAACCTTTCAATTACTGTTCCAGTAAACGTCTCTGCAAAGTATAACTGCTCTTTCTCCTGCCATTGCTGAATTTCCGCTAGAAGATCTGGAGCAGAAATATCACCACGGGCCGCTTTCCGAGCAAAAGATCTAAGAGTGGCCGCACGGTCAGCCGTCAGAAAAGAGCGGGTCTGTCGTTCAGTACCCGATTCTGATTTGTCCTGATCTGAGAGAGATGTCATCATCAGAATCAACCTTGGGGGCAGAGGGTAAAGTATAAGGAGGCGGAGAACGATCTAATAGAAGTGAATCGTCCTGTGGTTTATTAAGTAGAGGGTAAAGGGGACTCTGGACAGGATATTGGCCATTTACCTGTAAGCGGTGCTCCCTAGCCTCCCTCTTTTGTTTCCTTCGCATCTTTAAGTGTCATTTCCAGCGCTTTCGCATAGATATTTTTTGCGTTGTTCTTTTTCAGCGAAAGCTTGCTCTAGTCTCACATGTTCACGCGCTTCTTTCTCCCACATTCGTACACAGTCAAACATATCTGGTCTACTTTTGCGCTTAAACATACATTGTTCCACATACTGAATTTTTTTAAGATTGAATGACCCATTTATAGACCAGCGCAACCTTGCTAGTATTTTTATTGCATAGTGTACTATACATTATAGAAGAAATACCATGTTTAATGTACATATCCCTATTTGGTGTCCCCTTGGGGGGAGCAGTCTGAGTTTGTTCAAGATTCACATTGGTACCTCAAAGAAAGCAGCACATTCTACGAAGTGCGCTTGAAACAGCCATGCCAAGAATATTGTAGCATATACAATATTACACATAAAGTGGCACTTAGCTCAAAGTGTGCCGTTCAAGTTTTCACAGTTCTCATTACCTGCTTAAATAAATTGCAATTCATATATACCCAGACAAATCACGTTTTTGGCCAAACAAGCAAACAAATGTCGACGACTTACCAAGAACAAATCTCCAGCCGCCCACTGCCAAGTTCTGAATCGACCAAATGGTCTCTGCACGGCGAACACCAGAAGGAATCTCAGTCGAGGACCGGTATCACATGGAGGGTCAAATCGGGAAAAGTGGAAAGGCACCTTGGCTGCCAAGACACAGGTCTCCTCAAGCAGTGATCATCCGTAGCGAGATTCCAATCCTCCGTCAAGACCACTCCGTCGGGCATCCGAGTCGCCGATGAGCCCCACGGGTTAGGTGCCAATTTGTAGAAGTAGACCTCAGCAAGGCCTACCGGTGCTAGGGGTTCGCCCTTCTATGCGCACTAGTCCTCAGACCAATAAGTAGAGTGGCACGGAAGCTGTAATATCAAGAAAACTGTTTATTAAACCTCATGAGTGGAACTACATCTATACAAAACCTTCAGGCAGTGTATGAGGTAGCCCAAGGAGTATTAGAACTGTGGGTCTTTTATACCCACACAGGAGCTCAAAAAGAGGCGGTACAAGTACACATAGGAAGAGTTACACACATAGATGGTCATACAGAGAATGCAGAGTCAACAAAGAAGGAGTAGTAATGAGTTGCTGACATTAGTTAAAACAGCCTGACAGTTACAGACTAAGACAGGTGCAAGAGCAGCTACAGACTTTTCTGAGCATGCTCAGTGCTGCAGGAGCTAAGTATAGATAGTTATTCTAGTAAAGCACACGGGTAGGCAACAGCGAAGAAGGAAGGAGCACATGGTCAGTCAAAATGGCTTCCAAAAACATAATGGCTTCAGCTCATGCTAACAGCGATCTCTGCCAAATTCCAATAGCTGGTCCGGCCACGGGGTGTAGGAGTGGCTGCCATAATAGGGGCGAAGGGTCCTTAGGGTGCAGGGTACACTGGTGGGAGGACTCTGGCTGACAAAGTGCATTAGGTACCTACACTCCCCCCCCCCCCCCCCCCCCACCTGCATCCCAACAAAGACTTTCAATTGGGGTGCTGGGTAATGCACACCTGGGTGGTTGCACCGGTACGGCTAGACAACATCCAATCACAACCCGTGTCAGTCTGGGATTGTTTCCGGTCAGGCGGTCCTCCCGCTCTCGCCAACCACTTGCCTGCTTCCTGGTCTTACCAGCAAGTTTGGCAGAGGACTGCTCCTGCAGGGTCTCAGCAGCTATAGATCGCTTTCAGATGGTGAGGGACTGCAGGCAGTGATAAAATGAAGGGCAGGCAAGATGGCTCGGGCACGGTTGGTCCCACTTGGTTACCCCTAGCAATCTAGGATCTACAGCATTTAGTTTAGGGGAAGCTATATTACACCGAGCTTTCTGTCAGGCGCAATTTGAATTCATCACCCGAAGCCATCCTCTGACTCCTGGGTGTGTAGCGAAAGACCACAGATCACATTCAGACGGAAGCAAAGTTATTGTCCGGTCAGATAAACGGTCCCCTATTAACTTACAAGATGCATGATCAAGGCTATCTAGGGTGGCCGGCGCAGGAAGGGCAATGCGGCGCTTAGCAGAAGTATGTCCATTTGGGGGCTCGGCTATTGACTCACAGGCAGGCCGCCAAGCAAGCTGGATCAAGTACCTAGGTCACGCGCATTATGCTGAGGTGTCCGGTGGAATCACATCATCATCATCAGGACATGAAACTGCGCAGTTTAGATTCCGATGTAATGTTGCGGCACCTGATATTGTGTACTGTGACAGGCATTTCCCTAAGGCCTCTTGTTGAGACGCAACAGTAGCTGGGCAGGCGCCTACCTTGGGAGGATGGTCACAAAGGTATATCAGCCTGGGGGGGCCAAGCTAGCAAGACATTTTCACACTCTAACGGGAGCACCTTGGGCAAACAGTGGGTGGAGCTTGCTATTTGGGCAGAGGACAGGAGGTTCAAAGAGCTTTCCAGGGTCCTTTTGGCTTAGACAAATGATCTATTCACAGGAGGATAGAAGGAATTACAATGGCCTCGCTGTTGGCATCATTGAATAACTACACGGTACTACAGATAGGGAACATAGCAGCTACTCTGCCAATGTTTATCTCAAGAGGATCTGATACACGTGAGTGTAAGGCCTTCTTGACGCTTGGCATAACAGTCCAGTGCACTGCACAGGGGGTGGAGAATAGGCCAAGTCCCGGGTCAATTTGTTTCCTTTTGAAGAAGATGGGGTTTCACCTGTCTAAAGTGGGGTGGGGGGCACGGTCAGGGGAAGCCATGGAGACCTCGCGCAGGAGGGTTAACAGCGCCATGCGTAAACTCACTGAACAAAGGGGATTTAGCTTCATCCGGCATGGTTTACTGCACGCCAAGTCCACAGGGTGTTCTGATGAAGATGGGATACACCTGTCCAGAGTGGGAATGGACCAGTTCTTGCTTGATCTGGGGAAGGCCTTGGAATCAGCAGGGTGTAGGTAACTAGGCCTATCGTGGTGGGGGGGCCCTGGGGTGACGGTGGCCACACCCAGTGCTGTGGCAGAGTTAGAGCGATCCAGAGGCTGTAAGGTACAGAAAGGTACCCTATGCAGGAGCACAGTAAGGGTGCTAAAGCCAAATATCCCCAGGGAGGTCCTCGCGTTAGGCCCTGGAGGAGCCACGGCGCCCCGTTAGTCCTACCGGCAGTTGTGTACCTGAGCAACCGGGGGTTGCCTGCAACGCTCTGCCCCCCTTAGCTGGGGGCGGTACAAAAGGGGGTGGTGATGGACGGAGCATCAGAACCAATCAAACACTCACACCCAGTCAACAGATCTGGGTTTGATCCATCACCGTTCTTTAGCCCACTCTGCCACCCCAGTTCAGACTTGGCCATATGCAAATCAGTCTGACCCTGTGCCTCATGGGAACAGTCCAGCCCGAACTGCCAAGCCATGCCTTCCCTGGACCGGACACAAGCTTCCTAGGACCGGTTTCTGGCATTTCAGCCGTCTTCAGCCAGGCTTGCTTGAATCCAGTGGCACAGTGAGCAAGGGACTCACGTCTGAGCATACCCTGCCAACTTATGGCGAACAAAGCGGTACAAAAGGGGGTGGTGATGGACGGAGCATCAGAACCAATCAAACACTCACACCCAGTCAACAGATCTGGGTTTGATCCATCACCGACTGGGGGAGAATGTCTGCATTCCGTCCATCATTTGTTTGTTGTAACCCCTTAGCTGGGGGGGCGTGAGTGGGAGGGATGGGGAGTGTTGCCGATATTGGCACTATGCAGGGCTGCCCTGGGCCCACGAAGGGGGCCCTCCTAAGAGGGCGGCCCCCCTTTGTGCTTCAGGATGGCACACAAGTCAGCCTCCCAGTGTTGGGGACCCTCCGAGGCTCCCCCATGCCCGCGTCACTTCCGGGCAGGAGGGGGCAGGGGGAGAGGTATTTATACCTCTCCTGCCCTCTGTTCGCCCTCTTTTCATGCTGCCTTGACGCCGTTTCCCTCCCCACCGCTTACCCGGTGTACAGGCAGGGGAGGGAGGGGTGTTTATCTAACTTGTTATTTTGTGTTGCAGGCGGAGTTACAGGGCGATCCAGAGGCTGTAAGGTACAGAAGGGTACCCTCTGCAGGAGCACAGTAAGGGTGCTAAAGCCAAATATCCCCAGGGAGGTCCTTGCGTTGGGCCCTGGATGTTGTGTGTCCCTCATAGGCCTCTCAGGATCGGTTCGTTGCTCAAATGAGTCCACCTATTGACACCCTCAATTCCGATTTGCCATAGTAGCACGGAAGCTTAAGGTGGTAGATCGGGGGAAGGAAACGATGGGAACAGCGGGGAGGGAGACCTGTGAACACGAAAAGAAATATTCAGAATAACTGGTACATTCACAACATCTAAAAAGTACAGAACATATACGAGAACCTATTTTCTAATGTACCTGTAAAGGAAAATAACTGGCGTCTGTAGCCACTTTAGGAAGGACGATTAAGTCACATCAGAACCTTCCAAAGAACAATACCATGTCTTTCCAAGTCACCTAGCTCTGAATAACTCACGGTGCATATACTGTGAACAGAAATCAGCATATCAGGCTTGTTCACTAGATATACATAGAAACAATCACACCTGTAGTTGTGCTACCACACATACCCACCATAAGTGGTGTTTGTTTGGGCTTCACAAGGGAGGAAGGTTTGGCTTAACTTTCACCTCTCACTGCTCTGCTAGAAGACGAACAACAAGACACATGCCACATAAATTAACGCCAACGGAATGAATACTATATTATTCTGGTTGCACTCATTCTTAGAACAGCATGTTACATCACACACATTTGATAATGGTTTTTTCAGCTTACGCTTGGTGAACAGCACGAGAATAAATGTTGAAATAATGTTATTTAATATACCACCTGGTATAATTGCAGCGTGTTCAGAATGCCCAAATGATATTTCTCAAGTAAACCCCTGAGCCCTTTTCAGGAGCAGGTAACCGGGCTTCGAGGGAGAGTGGAGACTCATGAAAATGATGTGCGCAAATCCAAGGAAAGGATTCTCAATCTCTATGCGGCCAACAGCGACGTAGAAGAAATGAAAATTTGGTGTTACCGACACCCTTACCGCACTTAAAACAAAAGCGGGTTCGATTTCAAAACCCTGGGATCCCCAACCCGAAACAGGATAATCTACAGCGTCTTTCCCGACGCTGCAGGCTTACATAGCCTTCTGGGAGAGTTCCTGCTTCATTTCCTGTGCGCGTACGACACGGCACACAGGGTCCTGGGGGATGTAGTTTCTGGTGTCGGCGCGTCGTAGAGACAGCCGGTTTCTTCCTCCCAACTTGTCTGCAACTCCTGGAAGACGGCGAGATACTTGCCCCAAACAGCCTCCCTTTGTTGTTGGAGTTGTGAGGAGTGTATAGCGGTTGTTGGTCCCAGGTACGCGACACTGGAGGAGCGACGGCACCCTGTTAGTCCTACGGGCCGTTGTGGACCTGAGCAACCGGGGATTGCCTGCAACGCTCTGTCCCCCTTAGTTGGGGGGGGCGTGAGTAAGGGGGTGGACTGGTGGTCCACCGGGTGGGAGGGGCTATCCCCTCCCCCAAAGCTAACAAGCACCGGTTGGCTAGGGCCATGGTGTAATTTAGCTCAACAGGCAGGCAGGCGGCGTGGGGCTGCCTGCCCTGGGATCGCCCGCAAGATAACCCACCATGTTGGCATATTTGTTATGCAAATAAACCTGCAGCAATTTTCTCCACTAAGAATGTGTCTTGTCTGATTATTTCTCCAAATTATTGCTGTGGGAGGGATGGGGAGTGTTGCCGATATTGGCTCTATACTCCTACGGCTCATCGTCCCCCGACATCTTCAGCGAGCAGCGCGCAATGGCACAGGACGATGGGAGCGAGGACAGAGCAGGGGCACCGTAACGTCGGCGCGCACAAACGCCAACCATGCGGCTCTCTGTGAGCGCGGGAGCAGAAGCACAGAGGCCAGTGGGGTGCTGGGTCTTGTGGCAGTAGACTTATCAGTGAATGCAAGCGTGGTGTCTGGCACATTACAATAGCCGACATGCAATCTCTCTGACATAAGGAGGTCACTACAAGGAGGTGTGAAGGAGATAGTTCCTTTGGGAATCTTGGCACATGGGGAAGGCATATGGCACCAAGCAGTTAAAAATAACTCTGTAACCAGTCGCAACAAACGCTGTCAGGCTAGACATTAGCAGATACCATGCATGAGGAGCGGGGTGAGCAGTGGCTGCAAGTGACATTTGAAAGTGGTGTGGCATAAAAGTTCGGAATGAGTTCCCTGTGGCGAGTGAGCGAGCTCGACCACCATCATAAGGGGGACTCGGCGGCAGGGTGGGCAAATAGTGCATTTTCAAGCAAATTTGGAAAAAAAATATTAATAAAGCAATTGTGAAAGTAGAGTTATAAGATCAATAAAGAGATTTTATATGATAATGAAGTAGGTAGCTGCTTATTCAGTATAACCAGAGAACTGCATAACAGATTTTGAGATAACAATGCAGTGAGTACCTCACAGATATTTATTTATTGAGATATTGCATACAGGGCAATGCTGGTTGGTTGGGGCTATATCAGCCGCAGTAATGTGGCTTGGGAGCACAAGGTTATTACAGCAGATAATAGCGGGGGCTAAGGGGGAATAGAGGAGGTTTAAATTAGGCGGCAGGGTTGCTTAAATTATGCAGCAACAAAAGCCATAATTATGCGGTATAATGCAGCACAGTTCTGTGCCAGGGGAGGATAAACAGGCCCAAGTCATTGGCCATACGCAGCTTCCCACGTAGAGCACAGGATATTAACAAAGGTATTAAGCTACACTGCGGTTTTCCACAGGGCCAGGAACTAGGGGGGCAGTGATTATAAGATGGAGGCATAGACTCATACAGAATTATAGCCCTAGGCACCGCTCCAAGCCCCAGTTAAGGGAATACAGTAGAGCAGTGTCCTTGGATTGGGAGGAGGTTCATTCTGGCCCCTCCGGCCTTGGGCAAGGGTGTGCAAGGCTCTTCACCGGGGGTTCGGGGGGAGGGGGGGGTTGGGAGAATGGTGCGCTCCTAACACCTTCTTCTTCCCCCCTCCCCAGCATGCCTACACCAATGCTGGATGGGTCGAGGGGGGGAATACAGGGGTAGGGGGCATTCGGTAAACAGCTAGTAAAGAGGATAGTGCGTTTTGGAAGGTCAAACACAGAGAGGCAGTGCCACCTGGTTCTTGGAGTAATGCCAGAGATAATTGGAGAGGTATCTACAGTGGGTAGGCATACAGCGAGCGATAAACAAGCCTGGGGCAGAACACTAGGGCGTGCCAGTAGGTGGAGAACGACGGAAGTCGGCGTGTACAGTGGACAAGGGTTTGGGCATTAGAGACTGGGTACAGGTGGTGCAAATAGAAAAGGCTAACATGTTGTGAATAATTTAAATTTTAGGCAAGGAAGCAGTCCATTCGGACGGAGAAGGGACTGAGTGAACTGAGCAAAGTGGTGTCAATAGTGGCGGAGGTCATGGACTTGACAAAGGGAGCAGGAACAAGCATAAGGGGGCGGGGACTGGAGCAGAAGGTAAGTTTAGAAAAAACAGGATGGGCGGCATGCTGCAAAGTATAAGAAACACCGCCAAGACAGCGCTGGGGGGGGGGGAACCGTAGCAAGCATATGCCCCACTTGGGTCATGCACATTGGCATAAGTTTGGATTTAAGGGCTACCACACACAGTAAACGTACCCCAGCCACCTTCTGCAAGGCTATCGCCATTTTCAATTTTAGGTCAGCCACAAAAGGGGAGTGGTCCAGGACACGCCCGGGCAATGATGGGAGACGAGGAACTGTATCACAGCGGTACACTGGAGCTCACAGCAAATGAAGAGGCGCGGGACCTAGTGGGGTTGCACCAGGAGTTGAGTACCTCGGCGGCCAGGATGCACAGCAGCTTTGGGCCCGCTTTGCGGCAACGGTAAAAGAAAAGAACTGGGAGGGGTGGGAGTTGGCAATGGCTGAAATGCAAGCACCCGCTCCCAGAGGTGGGGGACAATGCAAGGACATGGAAGAGTTGCAAGGGGAAGTTTTTGCAACCAATGGCCATACTTGTGCATCGACACGGGGGGGAAAGCGGTGTATGGAAAAGAAAGCGAGGGGGAGGGGCGGATGTATCGCAGGAGCAAAAAAGGCAAGATTGCCACCAGAAGACATAACAAGGTCAATAACAGGGGAGGACTCACAGGCAGCAGCATCAATTTTGCAGGTGTCTGTGCTAAGTAGGCGAATGGGAGAGGACAAACACCAGTTAAACAAGGAGGTGGCATTAACAACTGACATTGGTCCCTTGGGTTCGTTTTCGAAAGTAAGGCAAAAACCTTTCAAGCATTGGCACGGGCAAACTGGGAAAAGCGATGGGGAGGCAGTAGGGGGCAGTAAAGGGATCACGGCAGGTGGAGCGCAGGATGGGTCCCCAATGCAAGTCTGGGGGTGGGTGGTTATGGAGCATGGGGCACACGAAGGGGCAGGGAGGAAAGTATCGGATCGGACGGTTAAAGGTGACACCATTTCACCGGAGAAGGCTCCATTGACAACTGCATCTCAAGCCAGCAATACAAGCACCACACCATCCAGTAAGGCTGGGGCAGGGGGGTCTAGCGGGACACGCTCACAAGCATGGCATATTCCAATGGAAGTTAAAGAGAGAGTTTGGAAGAGATAATTCATTGATATTTTCACTCTGCTGGAACATGTGCATAGGGGGGAAGACACATTACGGGGATATGGGCCCAGCAAAGAGAGCTGTTGCCAGTGCATCCCGACAGCTTTCATTTGCTGGGGTTCCAGTTCAGAGGAAAGCTTTACTATGACCGGTGCATGCCCATGGGATGTTCAATTTCATGTGCGTATTTTGAGGCATTTAGTTCCTTTTTGGAGTGGGCAACAAACAAGGTACAGCCAGTAGGTGGCCAGCTCCATTATCTAGATGACTTCTTATTTGTAGGCAAGGCAAACTCCCCCGAGTGTGCTCAAGCATTGGCAGCCTTCAAGGTCATGTCGCACAAATTAGGAGTACCATTGGTTGCAGAGAAAACGGAAGGCCCCACAACTAAGCTAACAATTTGTGAATAGAGTTGGATTCCTTGGAGGGGGTGTCACGCCTCCCAGTTGAAAAGGTACAGGACTTTGCAGCAGCTATTGAAAAGGTATTAGCAATAAAAAAAAGCACCATTAAGGGATATCCAAGAGTTAATTGGTAAGCTCAATTTTGCATCCAGGGTCATTCAGGTAGGGAGTCTTTTCAAGAAGGTTGGCAGTGGCAACAGCAGGCATTACTCAGAAACATCCCTTTGTAAGGTTGGGTGGGGGGCTGAAGCAAGACTTGCGGATGTGGTTGTCTTTTCTACAAGGTTTCAATGGAGTCAGAATATGGCCAACACAATGACAGGAAATGGTTGCAACGGTACACAGATGCCTCCAGGCGGGGGGGCTTTGGGTCAATATTGGGTGCTGCCTGGTGTGCCAAACAGTGGCCACCTGCTTGGCGGAATTCTGGCCTCACACACAATATCACAGCATTAGAGCTCTTTCCTATTCTAGTATCATTGTCACACTGGTCGAATACCTTGGCTAACAAGAAATTAGTGTTCTGATGGATACATCTGCCAGTGGATTCCTCACCTTGTGAATATTCCCTGCACCAACAACATTCGGAAACTTTTGTAGCAGTCCACGCCGATGAGGTCGAAGACGACATCACAGAGACACAGCTCCGCTCGCGACTCCGCTGACGTCACCGGCTCCATAAGAAGACCTCGTCGGCGTGATGACGTCCGTTCCCTTTTTTCCGCGCCGTCGACGCCAACGGATTTCGGGAATCTCTCTCTGTAGCTATACTTGTTACTTTGTTTTCTGCTGGTTTCTCTTTGTCTTCTTCAGCTGAAATGTCGACGAAGAAGTCTGGATTCAAGCCTTGTCGAGAATGTGGGAAACATGTCGATAATGGATCCGCATGACGACTGCCTGTGGTGCCTGTCATCGGACCAGGATGTGGAAGGATGCTCTTGTTGCCGCAAGATGAGCTCCAAGGCTCTTAAGGAGAGGGAAGCAAAGCTCTTCATTGCCAAGATGAAGAAAGAAAAAGAGGCCGAAGGAAATCAAGGTCGAGGTCGGCGTCGAAGTCGACTTCGGGGCATGCTTCTAAATCTAGGAAGCACAAGAAAAAGAGGAGGCATTCATCTCGACGTCACTCAGATAGGGATGCGGCTCCGAGATTGACATCGCCCTCCCGACGCCGTAAGGACTTCGTATCTCCCTCGCCCGTTCTGGATTCACCTATTGGCCTGTCGTCACATGTGGCTTCACCGGAACATTCCCCGGCTCGGGCCCCGGCTCCATCTCAGACGCCGGCTCCGTCTCCGTCTTCGTCCCCGGCTCCATCTCCGTCTTCGTCCCCGGTTCCGATTGAGGAGCTTCCAGCTCAGGGAGAGCCTTCGGCTCCACTGAATCCAACGTCGGCGCCGGTTGGCCCGAGTCCGGTGATGCCTGAACAATATCCTGGGTTTCCAGGACCCTACGCATTATCTTAATGCTATGTACGGAGTCTTCTCCAGAGCCATGTACCCCTCTGGTGCACCTTCGGATTCTATGAGTCCTATGGCCTTTAGTTTGGGAGTTCCCCAAGCCTATCCTCAGGCTCCCTTCATGCCATTTTTTACGGCGACGCCGTCTTGGCAACTACCGGCGCCGAGGACATTGACGCCGCTCCCTTCTTCACCGGCACCGACTCGACATTGTTCGACGCCGGCTGGTCCATCGGATCCATGCTCGGCTCCGACCCCGGCGCCGTCGGATTCGGTCACGGCGCTGCCGACTCCAGTTGTGAGGATCAGGTCTAGGAGGGAGGCCCAAAGGGTGCTGGATGAACAAAGATACCTGATGGAGGAAGTAGAGGAAGGGGAGCTCATAGAATCGGACGATGTGTTTGATGAGTTGAAGGAGGCTAGTGGCCTGGACTTATCACCTGAATGGGAGATTACTCCTCCTTCTGACCTTCCTTCAAAGGATGTGGCTCCATACCATGCCGTTATAAAGAAGGCTGCTGAACTTTTAGATCTGCAATTGCCTTCTGCAGAGTTCAAGACTAACATCTTAACAGAAGTTCTGCACTCTCCTTCTGCTGTTTGAGCCTTTACTCCCTTTTAATGAAGCCATTATAGAGCCAGTAATGGAGGTGTGGCGTAAGCCCTTTTCTGCTCCGGCAGTCTCTAAAGTTATTACCAGGAGGTATAGGGCAGCTCGTGGGACCCAGACTTTTTGACATCTCACCCATCTCCAGAGAGTCTGGTGGTTCGAGCTGCCTGTTCCAGAAAATCATCGGGTTCTTTTCCGCAGGTCCAGAGTGAGAGGGAGGTGAAGAAATTGGATCAGTCGGCCAAGAAGGTCTTCTCTTCTGCCAGCATGGCCCTTAAGTCGACGAATGCCACCTGCCTTTTGGGCCGGTATATACATGCACTTATGGACTCAGCAAAGCAGCTAGCCCCTAAGCTGTCAGAAGAGGATAGGATAAGTTTCAATGAGGTCCTTTTGGATACCCAAGCGGCGGCACATCAGGTGATCCAAAGTGGCTTGGATACAGCTGACTCGGTTGCAAGAGTCATGGGGTCTTCTGTTGCCACCAGGAGGAGTGCGTGGTTTAAATCTTCAGAATTCTCCCCTGATGTTCAGTCAACGCTATTGGACTTGCCTTTTGATGGCTCCAGACTCTTTGGCAAGAAAGCGGATGCTGCGCTTGAACGATTTAAAGAGAGTAAGGCCACGGCTAAATCTTTGGGCCTTCAATCTCAGTCAAGGGGTTCGTTCAAGAGGTACAGGGGCTTCGGAAGGTCAACCTTTCATTCTTACAGACAGCCCCAGCAGCAGCAACAGCAACAAAGCACTCTGTATAAGAGCTACAGAGGCAGACTCAGGGGTCGCTCTCGAGGTCTGCAGCTCTCCTCCTCTTCCTCAGCCCCTCCCACCACCGCAAAGCAGTCCTAGATCCACCATTCTGGATCATGTTGGTCCTGTGAGGGGCCGGCTTACCCATTTTTTACAAGATTGGAAATCTGTTACTACAGGCCTTTGGGTTCTAGCTCTTGTAGAAAATGGGTACGCCCTTCCCTTTCGGGAATTTCCTCCAAATTACCCTCCTTGTCAAGGTGCTTGCTCGGAGGACCACCGTCTTCTCCTGCAGGAGGAAGTCCTGACGTTACTAAGAAAAGGTGCGATAGAGGTGGTTCCAGAGCAGGAGAGGGGTCAGGGATGCTACTCCCGGTATTTCCTGATTCCGAAAAAGGACGGCAGATTGCGTCCGATTTTGGACCTCAGGATCTTGAATCTTTATCTGAAGCAAGAGAAGTTCAAGATGCTCACGCTAGCACAGGTTCTTCAAGCGCTGAATCAGGAGGACTGGATGGTGTCGATCGATTTGCAGGATGCGTATTTCCACATCCCCATCCTGAAGTCGCACAGGAAGTATCTCCGGTTTACAGTAGGGTCACAACATTATCAGTTTGCGGTCCTTCCGTTTGGTGTTACTACTGCACCTCGAATCTTCACGAAGGTGATGGCAGTGGTGGCAGCCCATCTCAGAAGGTCGGGGATCTCAGTTTTCCCCTATCTGGATGACTGGCTGATCAAAGCGGAGTCGCCAGGGAAGGTGCTTCATTATCTGCAGGTTACAACTCAGCTGTTGTACAAATTGGGTTTTTCGATAAACGTACCCAAATCTCACCTGGTGCTCTCTCAGCGCAACCTGTTCATAGGGGCGGTACTGGACACTGTGTGTCGGGCATTCCCACCTCCACAAAGGATTCTCAACATACAGGAAATGATTCCTTTGTTTTACAATGGAGCGGTCGTTCCAGTCCTGAAGGTCCTTCCCCTGCTCGGTCTGTTTGCTTCCTGCATTCTGTTGGTCAACCATTCACGCTGTCACATGAGGGCGCTCCAGTGGTGTCTCCGCAGGCAGTGGTATCAGCACAAAGGAGATCTCAGGGAGTCTGTGAGGATCTCGGGAGAAGCTGCAGCGGATCTGTCTTGCTGGAGCGTGGAGGGCAATCTGTCTCAAGGAAAGCCCTTTCATCTACCTCCATCGGTGGCCACAGTGATAACGGATGCATCCACTTTAGGGTGGGGTGCTCATCTGGGGGATCTGGAGATCAAGGGTCTTTGGTCTCCATAGGAAAGGTTGCTTCACATCAACCTTCTGGAATTGCGGGCGATACGTTTGGCGCTCAAGGCCTTTCTCCCTTCCCTTCGCGGTCAGTCGGTTCAAGTCCTGACGGACAACACTACCCGATGTGGTATGTCAACAAGCAGGGAGGAGTGGGGTCTCTTTGTCTTTACAGAGAGGCTTTCCGTCTCTGGTCCTGGGCTCAGGATCATCAGATTTGTCTGATGGCAAATCATCTGGCCGGGGTTCTGAACGTACGTGCAGACAGTCTCAGTCGGCAGTTCTCCACCGACCACGAGTGGAGGCTTCATCCGGAGGTGGTTCGTCACGTCTTTAGGATGTGGGGAACTCCTCAGGTGGACCCGTTTGCCACTCACGAGAATGCTCACTGCCCGTCATTCTGCAGTCTCCAGTATCCGATGCAGGGAGCTTTGGGGGACACGTTTCAGTTGAGATGGGACTCTCATCTCCTTTACGCGTTTCCTCCCATACCCTTGATTCCTCGGGTTCTGAGGAAGATTCGCCAAGACCGGGCCCAAGTCATATTGATTGCCCCGGATTGGCCAAGAAGGGTGTGGTATACAGATCTTCTCCACCTCTCCTCGTGCCCTCTGCTCCGTCTCCCTCTGAGGGCAGACCTCCTCTCGCAGTCGGAGGGGCCGGTTCTACACCCCCACCTCCAGAGCTTACACCTTCATGCCTGGAGATTGAACGGGGCAACCTGAATTCTTTTTCTCTCCCGCCAGATGTGGTGGATGTAATTTTGTCTGCCAGACGTCATTCCACTAAATCTATCTATTCCTATAGGTGGTCTAAATTTGTGCTCTGGTGTGGGGAGAAGTCAATTGATCCTTTGAGGGCTCGTTTATCTGACATTCTTCAGTTTGCCCTTTCTCTTGATCAGCAAGGTTTTGCTGTAGCCACTGTAAAGGGTTATCTTTCAGCCTTGTCGGCATTCCTTTGTTTGCCGGATCAACCATCATTGTTCAAATCGCCTATTGTTTTACGATTTCTAAAGGGCCTCCTTTAATTGTGCCTCAATGGGACTTATATCTTGTCTTAACTTATCTGATGGGTTCTCCCTTCTAGCCCTTACACAAGTGTCCCTTGAGACTGATGTCTTTCAAGATGGTTTTTCTCATTGCGATCTCCTCGGCAAGGAGGGTAAGTGAGCTTCAAGCTCTGAGTTCAAAACCCCCGTTCTTGACCATTCACGCTGAAAGAATGGTACTCAGGACCAGGGCTGCTTTTCTGCCTAAGGTGGTAACTCCCTTTCATCTGGGGCAGTCCATTACCCTCTCTAGCGTCTATACTCCCCCTCACCCTTCCAAGGAGAAGGAGAGACTTCACCGCTTGGACCCTAAAAGCGCGGTGAGCTTCTACCTTGACAGGACTAAAGACTTTCGAGTTGATGACCAGCTCTTCATGGGCTTTGTTGGCTGCAAGAAAGGCAGAGCCGTGCACAAGCGCACCCTTTCCAGATGGATTGTCTTGTGCATCAAGATATGCTACTCTTTGGCTGCTAAGGAACCTCCAGAGGGTTTAAGGGCTCATTCTACTAGAGCTAAGTCTTCCACTTCTGCTTTGTCTAGAGGTGTTCCTGTGGAGGACATTTGTAGGGCGGCAACTTGGGCCTCCCTTCACACTTTCGCAAAGCATTACTGCTTGGATTCCGAAGTGAGGAGAGACGGACATTTTGCTCGTTCCGTCCTTCAGGACTTTCTGGTATAGAAGGGTGGACACCCTCCTCCAGGAGTGGGACTGCTGTGGGTATCTTTTCACAAGGCGAGGAATCCACTGGCAGATGTATCCATCAGAAGAACAAGTTACTTAACTTCGGTGAAGCTTTTTCTGGGGGATACAGTATCTGCCTGTGGATTCCTCACTGTCCCACCCGCCTCCCCATTGTCCACCCTTGTATACCTACAATTCTAATGATGATGTCTCAAAATGTATTTGTTACTGTCAAAGGCATTGTGTTGTTTCTTTTGCCTTCCTTTTTATTCTCCACACAGTTAGTGTCGAATTGTATATTATGTACTGTGTATACTGTGTATATATTGCTGTCAGTCCGTCCGTGTGCCTCGAAGGCTCGGAAAAAAGGGCAGAACTGATGTCATCACGCCGACGAGGTCTTCTTATGGAGCCGGTGACATCAGCGGAGTCACGAGCAGAGCCGTGTCTCTGTGACGTCGTCTTCGACCTCATCGGGGTGGACTGCTACAAAAGTTTCCAAATGTTGCTGGCGCAGGGGATATTCACAAGGTGAGGAATCCACAGGAAGATACTGTATCCACCAGAAAAAGCGTTACCGAAGGTAAGTAACTTGTTCATCCGGTCAGACAACATGGCAGCCGTCCACGCAATTAATAATCAGGCGGCGTCATGTCCCATTGTATTAAGCTTATTAAGGCATCTGGTGAGCATGTGTCTCCAGTACAATATCCAGATAAGAGCAAAGCATGTGCAAGGGTTTCAGAACAAGGCAGCTGATTCTCTCTCGATTCCAGTGGCAAACGTTCCCAGCAGAATGGCCAGAGGCGCGGCAGCGGGGGGGGGGGGGGGGGGGTTTGAGTTTTAGGGGACGTTCCACACATATGTACACCAAGTTACACTTGTAATAAAGGGCTTATTGTAGACTCATTACTCAACCTTTCTGTGCTTCTGTTCTACTCCACAGAGTGTAAAAACCGTGTGGGTCATTGGGCACTCTTACGTGTCCATGGCTTCATACAGAGCTCGTAACATTGGGTGGAATACGGCATTCCCGTTTCAACGTACAAAGGTGCGATGGTTTGGAAAGCCAGGGTTGCACTGGAGAGAATTGGGGAGCGTCATTCAAGCATTCCGCGCTCACTCAAAGGACCCGGATGTTTTAGTAATTCATCTAGGGAGAAATTACCTTCCAGTGATGGGGAGGGGTAAGTTACTTCACATGCTAAACAAAGATCTCACCACTTTAGCCTGGAACATGGATACCACGGAAGTTCTATGGTCCGAGATCATTCCCAGAAGGGTTTGGGCTGGTGCTCGCTCCCAAACGGGCATAGAGTTGTCAAGGAAGAGGCTAAACAGCCTCATGGCTAAATGTCTGTGGAGGGCAGGCTTAGACAGAATTATGCACACACTGATTAACTTGCGGCAGCCACATTATTACAGTGTAGATGGGGTTTACCTATCCAATACTGGAACAGATGTCCTGCTACGGAATATGCTAGCGGCATTGAATGCAAGGGGCTGTTGGTTGTTCTGAAGAATTGGGCCGCAGTTATGGCGGGGGGGCCTCACTGGCAGCGATAGCTCCCAGCGAGGCATGGCGGTACTTACAAAGCGATCCAACAAGAATACAACAGGTTGCAAAACGGGAACAGACCACAAACAGGACAGTCAGGACCCAGGGGGGACTGGCAAGCTCCCCAATGGCCTTTGTTCACGTGAACCGGAAGCAAACAATTAAGTACACAATTAAGTGCAGAGCCTGTGGCATGGAACAAGTTACCAGGTCACCTTCGCAGAGAGGGGTTGAGGGAACATTCAGCCAGGGTCTGGCGGGCTGGAAGTACATATGCTTACCCGAGAGGAGTGTGTGGCAACCGGAAGTAAAAGGTTACCCGGTCGGGCTGGAAGCGGAAGCTTGCCCGGAGTGAAAGTGAAGTGTTGGGTCCAGAGGTGATAGGTCACCAGGGCAATGGGGCCGGCACTGAATGGAAGGCACAGTGCGGAGGTTATGGGTCAAGGACACAGGCTCGCCTAACAAAATTAATGGCGTTTAAAGGATCGCTTGTAAGTTGAAAAATGCCTAATAAACTGCGGCCCCAATTCTTCCATAAAAACGTGAATTTGGTGTGGTCTGAATTTATTGGGATCCGGGTAGGGTGACTAGGTGGGGGGTGCCTCTGCTAAGCGTGTGTGGGCCTGTATATGAGTACACTTGTGGAATCCTTGTACTGGGTTTACGTGCGTGTCCCACTCGGGTAGTCTGATTTCCGCTTACCACTTTTGGGGTCCAACAGCCGCCACTAGGAGGCGGATTGTACACAAACGAAGCCTGTGACTTTCACCCCCCTCTTCTGCATGCTTCTCTGCCACTAGATACTAGCTTTTATTTCTCTAGTTTTTTTTCACTTTGTTAGCCTTGCTCAAAGTCCATCTCCTTTTAATCGCCCCCTAACCAACTTCCCTTCCCCAGCCTCCTTCCGTCTCTCGCTACCTTCGCGCTCTTCCCTTCGCATACACTCCTCCTTTCTTGGCACCCCTCTTCACCTCAATTCTCCAACCGCCCCGCTGCCCTCTCCATCCTGTCTGGTGTACATGTTAATGACATTAAATGACCCTTCCCCCGCCCCTATTCGGCCCCTGCAGGCCCAGGATGCTCAGGGGTGGGGGGAGAGGCTTCCCTGCAGATGGCCCGGGTTGTCCTGCCACCGACGGGCCATCTTCCCCATTTCACGCCCCGAAAAACAAAGTTTTGGAGGCAACCCAACCCTCGGACTGCAAAATAGGGTCTAGTTATTCATGGCTTTCTCGTACTTAGAAATATAAGGGGATTAGCCGGCCCTCCTCGTGATTAGCCAGTGTGAGACAGCAGAAGCCCCCTTGCCCACAGCCCCTCCTCCCAGCTTCTGGGCCATATGGCATCCTGCTAATCTGCTCTGCTACCATCCTGGATTGGTTCTCCCTTAAATGGGATCATTCCAGGAAGAGTTGCGGATGCCCTGCCGTCTGGGGCCTGCTGCATTTAAAGGCAGCCTGGTAGCCAGAGGGGGCCCTCTGCCTCCTTCACTGGCTGCCAGTAAAAGAGTGAATCAGTTTTAAATCACTCTGCATTGTTCATAAATCCCTTCAAGGGACAGGCCACTCCCTGATCTCAGCCATAATTCAGCCATACAAAGCCAGGAGAAAGCTTTGCTCGGATGACTTCCATCTCATCGCTACCCCCAGAATCAAACGAGTTAGAAGTGGCGGCAGACTCTTTTCATTGAATGCAGGCAGACTTTGGAATGCCCTGCCACTCCATCTCCGAAATGAACCTAGTCACCGCACCTTCAGGAAACAGCTTAAAACCTTTCTCTTCCCTTAATTCATTTATTCTGTTTGTCCACTCGCTCAGTAGTCCTGCCTAGCGCTGGGAGGCCTCCGGGTAGCCACGCGCTTTACAAATGCCCTTTTCATTTCATTTCATTTCAGGGTCCTGGTCTTGGAGAAGCACTGAGTTATGCCAACTCATCTCTTAAGGGTCAACACTCACTCCTTTTAGCCAAATGACCCAATATGGCAAACTTTTTTTTTTTTTATCGGCTCCCTTCAAAAATGTGTGCACATTAATAAGACACTGAAATGCAGTTCGACTTTCTAAACAATAATCTCTCTTTGCTAAGAACTTATATCCCTCCTGTTGTCTCCAAGCGCTGTAAATAACGGACATTAACTATCACACACATTAGTGATATTCCATTTAATGACAGAAGGATGGGAGGGTGAATATGTTTTCTTAGGACCGAAATAGTGACCTGCAAGTCGTTCAGATGTCAGCGGTGACCATTTAATTAGTGGAACCATCTTGCAGGCTAGTGTAGTCAAGGACCACATAGTTTCTGTGTCAGATATGTTTTCACTTATTTTGTTTTATTTTGCGCTTGTCAACCGAAAATATTCTTCATCAGCAGCGCCCAGTAGTCAGTTCTTTCAAAGAGCATGCTTCAGTGTGTATTTGCACTTAATTAATTCGCAGATGGGAACCTACATTTACACCTGGGCAGTACTTTAAGTAGGATGAAAAAGGAGAGGGAATCTCTGAAAGGAAAATGGCAGAAGAAGCATAACTAAGAATTCTTAACAAGAAGCCCAGCCTATACGATTCATGGCATGGCCTAAAACTGATGCAGCACAATCTCGTACGTGACTTCGCGTGACACTTGGCCAGTAATTGAATTCCTCTTTGTATGCATTTGTTAGAGCTCCCAGACATGCAATACAAGCAGGGCCAGTGGAATTATAGGATTTTACCACTGTTGCATCTTCCTGAATTTGCCACAAAATCCATTATTTGCTGCATAATCCGCATATTTATTTGTAAAAAAAATGTTTGTAGCATAAATGGATCAAAAATGCAGACACACGTGTTGCCAGACAACGGAAGTTCCTTCACAAAGGTTGACTAGCCATCTTTATGTTGCTTAGCCAAGCCTGTGGTAAGCACCACAACTCCTGTCCTGCAACCCCCAACCCCAGGATGCACACCTCCCCACACAGATCCCCCACAATCCTGATGCCCTCGGAACCCCACATAATACCTACTAATTGCAAACTTCAAACCACCACCAAGCCAGCCCCAGATCTATCACCCCAGCCCTACTATCCTCACACATCATCCACCTACTCTCCCGCAAGTCTTATACAGTTTTTTTTACTTATAAGGTCCCAAAGGCGAGACCTATTGGCTATGCCAATGCTTGTTTTCATTACCAAAAAGGCAAAGATATCCACACAGTTCCTCATAACACAATTTAACTCCACACATTTCCAATCCACATGACATTGTTTTGACACCAAACCACATAATTCAACTCAACACCACAATTACACAACACATCAATTACATTCAAATACACCACTGAATTACACATAATGCCTCAAAATTCAAGAGCACACCACATAACTAAACTCCACTACATACAACTTCAAAATACCATTCCACATAATTACACACCATAACACACAATCCCACTCCACATACTTCCAATACACCCAATACCACATAACTCCTATCCACATATTTCCACTGCACAGCATGCAACATAATTCAGTACACAAATCCATTCCACACTGCACAATTCCACTACACACATTTCCACAACTGACAATTCCAACCCTAACCACACAATTCATCTACACATCACATACATACACTCCATAACACATGGGTAAAAGACATTGTTTTTCACAACGTCAATATCTCACTCAAGCAAATGCAAGACCTATTGCATTTCCATTGCTTATTTTTGCAGCAGTCAATCAGCAGCACACTGCTACCCAGTGCTCAATTGAGCCCATTTGTTAGGCATCCCTTCCATGCATTATTTCTTTAATTTATCGTTCCAAAATGGATGGCAATATTTGAAAGGTAAATTAAGGATAAAATAAATGAAAAATAATTGCAACAGTTCACTGTGTGAATATGCATGCACATATGCCCATGGCTCTCTTGCAATGTTTGTTGTTATAGTTTGACTAAAAAGATTCCTAGATGGATGCACCTGGGTGCTCATGAATTTATCTTCATGTGGAGAGCTGGGCTGCCACCTTGAAATAGCTTGTCAATCTGTAACAAAATCATTGCAGGATATCCACAAGCACATGAGCATGTGAGTTCATGCACAGCTGCCATCTCGCAATTTTTAAAGACATTTACCATATAAAATCCCAGAATGACGTCCTTGTATCTGCATGCATGCACACGCACGGATGGTCCTCATGGACTGTTTTGGTCATACATTATGTCAAACCAAACACTGGCAAAGCCCATGCGTCTGCATCCGTCTATTAAAGGTTAAACCTATCAGATGTACCAATGTTTGTTTTATGTGGCATCCATACAGTGTTGCAGTGAGTCCCATTACATCACTGAGCATGACCTGTGGCAGTAAAGGCAGGAGAAAGGGAAGAATGGGTTGCCTTGCCCCAGGTGTGAAAGCGTAGCAAGGGAAGGTCATTGAACAGCAGTGAGGTGTGAAGTCACTAAGATGTGGAGGGCTGGGTGATTTTTGGATAAGTGGGATATGCATATGTTTGAATTCCAGTTTTCACATTTGGGTTTTCAGCTGGAGGTTTGGAGTACCAATTTCAGCCTTCTTTTGCCTTATGATACTTGTAGTTTGTATTTGCAATGCTTAGAGCAAAGGTCCATACACCTCACATGTGACAACTTGAAATCACTGATCTAGTACCCAGTTGGCAGTGAACCATTATGCTATGTTACTATATGTTGTATCACGTGTATTCTCTCCCGAGTATGGTTTTCTGGCACAACGAACTGTGTGGGGTGCCTTGCCACATGTTTCTAAAGCTTACAGCACAGAGTCTAAGTCATTCTCTGATGATTTGTTCTGTGCATTGTGTTGTGGTCTGTCTCTAGCTAAGGAGGCAATGACGTCTGAAATAGAATACATGTCCATTGCACATGGACATTAATTAGAGTAACCCATGGGTAGCTAGCAATGGCTATCCTTGGCTCGTCCTTTGATACTTCTGTCATTGTGCTAGCTGCACTTGGTTTCAGGAGGTATGAAAACTTTAATAGGACTAGGAAATAAACATGACTTCGACAGACCTGCGAATTTTCTGTAGTTCCCACTTCTGGTCATTTTCAAAGCCCCTAAAAAGCAATTATAAGACACTCTTGGGGTCTAAGGCTGGCATAATGAGTCAGCACTGTGGTGTTATCAGGGGTCAGAGGATGATGACGTCAATTCTGCCACAGCTGCAGTGTTGTTGTATGCCACTTAGAGAGTTATAATGAATCTAAAGTGCTCATTTAGATCCCAGTGGGCAGCTGTTGGGTTTGGTGGCGGCTTAGGCCTGCCCCCTCCTCACTCCCATCCTCCAGTGGAGGAGCTCCACCCTAGCTAGACACCCCTGCCTTCCCAATGGAAAAATACCTATGCCCAGGGCACGAGTCGGGGGGTACACGCTGGTGGACAGCGTCCACCCACTATTTTCGCAGGGGCCCTGGGGTCCAACGAGCCCACCAGGTACCTCCAGTAAGTGCAACAGAGTTGCGTTGCAGAGAGGTGTAAAAAGGGGCTTGGCCTCGGACCACCTCTCTGCAAAGCAGCTCTGTGGCGCTTACTGGCAGTACCTGGTGGGCTAGTTGGCCCCCAGGGACCCTCAGGATACAAGGGGACTTAATCCCCCAACTTACAACGTGCTAGGGGGCGCGTTTGCACAGTGGTGCAGGGAGGGGGCGGACCTGATATAAGAAGTTAGCAATCCTGCTTTGTGGGACTTACTGGTGGTAATAAAAGGGGTAGTTGGCCCCCAAGGTTGACATTGGGGGCTAACTATTCCTCCTGTTACCTCCAGTAAATCCCACACAGTGGAATTGCTAAGAAGTGTTTCAGAGGCCACGCTCACCTTTCCACGCCACTCTGGAAACGTGACTGGTGAGTTATAGTTTAAAAAACCTTTGAAATTCACTGAAAAAACCATAGGTTTCAGGCACGTTAAAGTTAGATATTAGCATTTAAAAAACCTTAGAAATTCACAGGTTTCAGGGACATAGTTAGTTGGACTTTTCACTAGTACAAAACCATAGAAATTCGGCCGTTATAGTTAGTTCAGCTAACTATAACTCGCGCCCCCGCAATGCACTGCTGATGACTTCACATATTACATCATTCATGACATGGTCAGTGACATCACTGATGACATCTCAAATGACATCACTGATGACATCATCCATGTGAAAATCTGATGCACCTCCTCACACTCTAATATAACATTTGATACACCCACTGTAAAATACAGACTACCGTTTTCGAAACCATCGACACACCATCACCAGTTACTACATACGCACTCCCTAATTCATAGGTCTACACACCCATCCACTCATTTACCCATCCAATCACTAATACATGCAGTCACTGTGAGAAAGTGCCATCTTTCCTTCTATGGTATGCCCCCACTTTTTGCTGAATTGCTGAATGTACTTTGACTGAGTGTACCCTGGACTCCTGCCAATCAGGTGCCCAGGGCCTATGTTCCTTCCCTAAAAACCACAAACCCAAATTGGCGAACCCTGGCCACATGTCAGACCCTGGTAAATGGTACCCTAGGTAACCAGGGCCTTGTGACCAGGGAAGGCCTCTAAGGGCTGCAGCACTTATTGTGCCACCCTTAGAGGCCCTGTACCCTAACACAAACACACTGCCCTTGCAGGCTGAGTGTCTGGGTACAAGACAAAACAAAGTTGACATGGCACACATCCGTGTGCCATGCCCACAACCTACGCTGCCCTGGCATACATCAGCCACCCCTCTAGCTGGGTGCCCTATGCCAGTTGTGTGGGCACAGGAGCATGAGCCCTGTGCCCCTACAGTACCCAGGTCCATTCCTGGGCACTGTAAGTGCGGTGCTGCCATTTAAGAGTACATGGTGCTGAGAGCTCGCCAAACACGAACTCCACAGCACCATAATGGCAACATTGAAGACGGAGACGTTTGGTAACAAACTTCTCAGCACATTAAACCCGCACTGATGCCAGTGTGGGATTTAGTGTACAAAGCACCACAGAGGGCATCTTAGAGATGCCCCCTGAAACCTAACCTACAATCCATGTCTGGTCTGAGAGGCTGCCTAGGCTGCCACACAGCAGACATATTGCTGGACCCCTTGTATGAGAGCCCCTGCTCTCCTGGGCCTGCAATAATGCACATCCTGGGCGAGGTGCTAGGTCTCCTCCCCCAGGATGGACAGGGGGAAGCTTCAAAGGCATGCCGCCTCTGTGAGCTTCCCCAGGCCACTTGCTGCCCCCACTCTGGTGGGAAGCCTGGCTGGAAACCCCAAATAAGGACAGGGGGATGTGCGAGCCTGCCAAACCCACCCCTCAGGTGGGGGAGACGAGGTGAAGCACATCTCTGGGCCCTCGCCATCTTGAAGATGGGAGGCCCTGCCCAATCAGGACTAGGCTACTGCTCCCCTCCCACAGGAGAGTGGCAGAATAGGGGGTGTACCCTCCCAAGGACAGGGACCCATTGGTCCATGCCCTTTACCTACCTGTAACGCCCCTAAATCTGGTATTTATGGGCACCCTGAACCTTCCTTCCTTAGATTCCAGATTCTGAAAAACAAAGAAGAGCAAGAAGAAAGAAGACCTACCGTGCAGCTGCTAAGAAGAGGAAGACACCAACTGCTTTGGCCCCAGCCCTACCGGCCTGTCGACCCTCAAATCTGCTCCTGCTACATCCCGGCACCTCTTGTGGCCAGCAACCTCAAAAACCCTGGAAGACCTGGCTACCTTTTGGCTCTAAGCACCTGGGACTCCCAAGAGCAGAGGCTCTGCTCAAAATCAGATTCTAACCCCTGGCATCAGCTCGGAACCGCGAACCCTGCACACTCTGCACCCGCCAAGCCTGGCCTGTGCTGGAGTGAACAAAGACCCCGAGGACGTCCCCCCGGCGACTGTGACCCCGAATCCGGCACCCAAGGACTCACCTCGACGCTCCTGACGGCGCCTGCAGCCTCAGAACCAGGTACCCCCCAACCGCGATCAACGGAGGGTAAGATTTCCCGACACCAAAAGGCACCCTTGCACCCGGCGCCCTGCGGCCCCCTGTGCCCAACTCCTGGGTACCTACCTATCCTCCAACTACCCAACTTACCTCTCGAAGTGGTGATGGCACCTGAAGAATCTGTCCGAGCGTGCAGCCTTTTTTTAACCAGGAGCTTTCCCATTGAAATCCATTGAGCGCCCAAAGGCTCAAAAGCAGCCAGCTGCCCGAGTGGCCCTGGCAGTGTAACCTCTACACCTATCTACTTCCCCATTTGCCCTGAGCAAGTGACCAGGAGCCCAACTCCCACAGCCGCGTCAGCAGCCACCAACCAAGGCCCCCCTGCCTCCCATAGGATAACATTGGACCTAACTCACTCTGCACCCACTGAGGGTGTAACAACTGTACTTACCTGACCCTAGGAGACCCCTGAGTCTGTGCCCAGAACCTTAACTCTGCCAGTTGAGTACTTACCCAAAAGCCGATAACCCAATTTTCCTCCATAGGGTAACATTGACTGGTTTCTTCTGAAATCTCTTCTAAGTGGGGAGTTTCTAAAACTTAAAATATTCACCAAAAATCAACCAAATAACGAAAACGAAAATACTCACCTGCTATTAGGAGAGATCCCAGTGCTGGATCTTGGTGCCCAGCACTGACCCTGAAAAATATTCACAACCGTACTTACCATTAACCCAATTTTCTTCCATAGGAAATTATTAACTGTTTTTCTGTGAAATTTCTTCTAAGTGTCGATTTTTGCAAACTACAAATATTCTTTAAAAATCGTACCAACTGTGAAAACGTGATTACTTACCTATTTTAGATAGAGGTCCCAGTACTGAGTCTAGGAGCCCAGTACTGGATTACAAAAGTAACGAGAACATTCTATACCTGCAACTTGAATTTTCTCCCATAGGGAATCATTGACTGTTTTCTATGAAATTTCTTCTAAGTGTCAACTTTTAAAATAGCAAAATATTGCCTACAAATCACAACAGTAACTAAGTCGTCTTTTATCACTTGTTTCTAAGAACTGTCCCAGGACTGAATCTAGGATCCAGTCCTGGAGTTACAAAAGTCAAATGCATATTGCAAAAGTATTTACTTAAAGCATCTCATTCTGAGAAAATATATTTTAATACCTATTGTTGGTTCTAAAATAAAACAAACATATTTTTTATATAAACCATTGGCCTAGAGTTCAGTTATTGAGTGTGTGAGACCATTTGCTGACTGAGTGTGTACAACAAACACTGTCCTCTGATACTGCCTTACTGCTCGACCAAGCTACCACTTTAGAGAGTAAGGTTATATCTAACTTTAACCTCTGCCAAACCTCTGGGGACTGAGGACTCTATACACCCTGTACCTATTTGGGAACAGTATATACAGAGCCACTTTCTCACAGTAGCCGATAACAGTCACTCATCAATACAACACTATCATATGCACTCATACACCTATACAGACACTTACACACCGCCACTCATCCATGGAGTTACTCACACACGTAGACAGTCATGCAAAGAATCAATCACACTCCCATTTACTCACCTATACAGTTACACACACCACCTCACTTATTCTTACAGATACTAATGCATACTTACTCTTATATAATCACTGATACAAGTCCACACTCATCCATACAGCCACTCACAATCACTGACTCTCACGTATAGACATTTATATACTCCAACTCTCACATACACTGCCTTTTACATATATAGTTACTTGGACATGTACCACTGAGACATCCATTCACTCACCAACACATGCATACACACACTCGCCCACTCATACAGCTGTTTCCACATGCACTCTTGAACCCATACACCCAGTGAATCAACCACTCACACATCTATGCACTGTCACACACCTCCCACCGACCCACACACACACTCAGTCTCCCATACAAATACTCAGGCAATCAATCAATAACCCATATAGACACTCATGTAGCTACTGACCAACCCATGCAGCAGCTTACACAACAACAGACAGACAGATACAGACATTCACACAGTTTAATCACTAACCCATGCATTCAGTAATTCAGATTTAATAACTTATACAGTCAGTCACGTACATACTAAATGCTCCATCCAGACACTTATACGCCCACTCATTCTTCAATACACCTTGGCATATATATGAAACATATTTAAACTTTACAGAAACACAGAGTCACTGGGTGATGTCATCAGTGATGTCATTTGGGATGTCATCAGTGATGTCACTGACCATGTCATGAGTGATGTAATATGTGAAATCATCAGCAGTGCATTACGGGGATGCGAGTTATAGTTAGCTGAACTAACTATAACGGCAGAATTTCTATGGTTTTGTACGAGTGAAATGTCCAACTAACTATAACGTCCCTGAAACCTGTGGTTTTGTCAGTGAATTTCTAAGGTTTTTTTAAATGCTAATTTCTAACTATAACGTCCCTGAAACCTATGGCTTTTTCAGTGAATATATATATGTGTATGAGTAACTGAGAGCCTGTGTTGTATATACTTGTGGCACAGTACATTCCTTTTGCCATATGTGGTACTGTTACATATATAACACAAACTTGGAACTATTTTTTTTAAATGGTAGAAACTTTTATTTAAGAGTTAAATACCGCAGTACTTCAGTTTTCTCTCTGCCCCAGCCCAACTTGGGTCATACATCTGACTGAGCACTCATTATTAGGCCTGCTATCTGCAGTCTGATGGTAATAATGTAAAATAAATGTAGCAGAGTAGGATCTGCTTCTTATAGTTACCCCCACTTTTTGCTGATGTTTCACTGTTTTTCGACTTTAGTCTGGCTGGGGCCCTGCTAACCAGGACCCCAGCCTAGCTGCTTCCTCTCTAAATTAATTACCAGTACTTTGGGTACACTCCAGATTGGATTCTGGGGTACCCTTACAAGTCAGTAGTATATGGTATACTATGTACCCAGGGCATAGGTACCCCAGAGGCCTACCAGGGCTGCAGCATGTATTGTGCCACCTCTGGGAAGCCTTCCAAAATTACACCACAGGTCTGCTACTGCAGCCTGGGTAAGGTGGTGTATGCACCACTTACTGAGATATAGGTTACCTATATCTCTCCATATCACTGCACATGTAAACCTATCAGTCACCTCTATGGCAGGCCTTAACAATCCTGAAGGCAGGGTGCTGGGTTTCATGTGAGAGGGTGCCCATGCATGAGCAGAGACTGCAGCTTTCGGAACCCTTATTCCGGGTTTGTTTGTGATGCAGCCAAACCATTTACTCTTAAGTGCATTATAACCTTGCGGTAAATGCTAACTTTGGAATGGCTGCATGGAAACACCTTGGAATCATACCCCCACACCAGTAACTGGTGTGGGAGGTATGATTCCACCCTACTAGAGGGAGAAACATGACAGCACCGGTATACCCGGTACCAGCTTAACAGACCCTGGCATCACCAAATGGATGCTGCCAGCCACAGACACGAGTCTGCCCTCCTGCTGCTGGACGAAACTCTGGCAGGGGAGGCCTGGACACCCCCTCCCAGACAGGCTTTAGTGTAATGGGGCTGGGTGGGTGCACTTCAAGAGTGCTTTAAAGTCTGCACTGGGCGCACATTTGGTGTCCTTGTGCATAGTCCAGCTCAAACTGGTTGCAGGGGCTACCAGCCCCTGCTCTGGCACAAAACTGGACAAAGGAAATGGGTGTAGCCACCCCTCTTTCCTGACCCTCCCATAGGTGGGTCCCTAGAGTTTGTCCCACCCCTTCCATGGGTATAAGATAGGAACCCCTGGCTACAGGATTTTAGATTACACCGGGACGAAACTGATACAGAATCCTGGAACTTCGATGATCTACATTGAACTAGATGACTGAAAAATCTTCCTTGGAGTAAAGGAGTTACTCCACTGAAAGGCAGGCACCAAAGACGCATCTGCCCGGTTTGCATCTCCCAAAGAAATTTGCAACACAGGAGGTGGGTTTCCGTGGTCTTAGAGGTCGAACAGTACCCACAGCAAGTCTGAGTCCCGTATCCCTCATGGCGACCATGCAACCCGAACCCCTGGACACCGCGTCACTTTGCAGAAGCATCAGCTTTCCAACGACTCCTGCAGCTGAGCTTTGGGTTACATGTAGCCCTGACCCCGAGCAGCAATTGCACTGAAGATTGCCCGCCTTCACTCCACGAGTGTTCCGTGAGCTGGCCCTTTGTGTTTTCTCTCGAGGTCCCTTTGCGATCCCTGGTCCGTCGACTGGTGGGTCCCTGTGAAGGCAAATCTAACTTTAATTGGGCTTACCTGGTTGCTCCAGATGTGCCCTGACTCTCCATCACTTGGGGAGTCCCCAGGACCTTGCTGGTCCGCACCGAAGCATCTTTTCTCTTCCTGCATGGGTTGCTGTTGCCAAGGCTTGTTGTGTTTAATCTGAGCACCGACACTGCAGCACTTGACATCCTTTGTGGGACAGCTCGAATCCAGCTCCAGGTCGTCGTCGACGCCTCCTGGTTCTCATGCCTGCAGAGTCAAGCTTCACCTCTTCGCACCTGAATCACCTGACATCGGTGGGCATTCGTCCATCGTGCCCCTTGTCACTGGCAAGTGACCCAGACTCTTGTCCCCTCTGCTTTCAGGTTCTTCTGATCTTCGATCCAGGCTTGGATCACACCGGACACTTTTCTTCTTCCCAGCATCAGCACTTTGCAGCAGATCGCCATGGAAATCAACGACGATTCCCAACACCATTTGACACCTATGCACCCAGCTTCCCTGGGTGAGGTACCTCGAGTACTCTGGTACTCAAGTGGGTGCTGGCCCTAGAACCCCCCCCCCCCCCCCAAGTCTAAAGGGGTTTGCTCAAAGTCCTCTCCCAAGTGTCCTTAACTTCTAAAATTCCAACCGCGACTTTCCCATAGAATAGTACGGGGTTCGTGCCTGTGTTCTCACACTGCACGCGTCCCCCGTGGGTCTCCTGTGTCACTACCTTGGGTGGTTCCTTGGGGTCCTAGCCATCCTACGTGCTCTAGCCACTAGTCAAGTCGTGGTTCTTATACCACTTTAATATATGGTTTGGTCCGCCCCTAGGGCCCATTGTATATTATGCTATTTACTGTCGTTTTAGAACTGTATTATTTTGTATCTTGGACTCTTATTTCATAAAGAGATTAGCAGTGAGTGTTTAGAAGTAAATACATATATTTTATATATACCTTGTGTGGTTCTCCTTTCATTTAGTAATTCAAGAGGTTATAATCTGGTAAACCAAGCTGCTTTACACTCCTTCAAACTTAGCCTGAAGACTGCTCTCCATAGCAAGCACTAGGATGGCTTTCAATAAAGGTTGTCTTTAAACCTATCATCAATAAGGGTTGTTTGGAATAGTGAAGAGTACAAACACCAGGAACTATTGTCAACTAGGTAGCGAGTACCTTGCGGAACAACCAAGTGATGTACTAATGATGTTTAAATGGATGTATACTGATATGTGAAAAGAAATAAAAATGCCAATAAATTATGTTTAAAAAAAAAAAATAAGGGTTGTTTGGACTGGTACAAGGTGCCCACTATAACTAGTGGACAGCATATACCAGGCCAACTTCTCACATTGGTGTATCTGGTACCCTAGGAATCCCATGAAGGCGGATTATGTGTTGACTGAAAAGTTGGGACAATTGTTTAGCAGTGGGTGTACCCTTGAAAGGTATATAGTGTGCCATCTTACTAAAAGTGTCGACAACTACTAAAATGGTATCATAACCGTGCGAGGAGGGGAGATCAACAATCAAATCTAAGGAGACCGTGTGCCAAGGATATGGTGGGGTTGGCATGGGTTGTACGAGACCTTTAGGAGCCTGCCTGTCCGATTTTCCCCGTGCACAAATTTCACAGCCCAGAACATATTGACGAACATCTCGGCACAGATATGGCCACCAAAAACGTTGTTTGAGTAAATCTTCCGTCTTTAAAATGCCCTTGTGGCCAGCCAAAGGATTGTCGTGACATTCCTGCATTGCCTTCAACTGAAGTTCCTTGGTAGGCAAATACAGGGCGGTGTCTTGATAGGGAAGGCCGTTGCGGACAACTCGTTGTGGATCTTCTGCGGCCCAGTTTTCCATTTCAAGGTCAGACATCACATTCCGAACATGATGGTCAAAGGGTTCTACTGAGATGGTTCCAATGAATTTTCCATCGGGTATGAGTTGCTGATTTGTAATGACCGAAGGTTGATTTTCTGTGTCTAGAGAGGGCATCGGCCTTTCCATTCTTGGCTCCAGGACGAAAGGTAATAAAATCAAAGTCCGCGAAGTACAGAGACCAACGCAGCTGATGTGGTGTGAGAGTTCGAGCAGATCGCAAGAATTTTAGATTACGGTGGTCAGTAAACACCGTTACTGTGTGTTTTGCCCCCATTAAGTAATGCTTCCAATCTTTGAATGCATCTTTGATGGCAAGGAGTTCTATTTCTGTAATCGTATAATTGCATTCCGCCGGGTTGAGTTTGCGGCACCGATATGCCACCGGATGTAACTGTCCCATGTCCTTTTGCCTCTGAGAGCGTATCCCTCCAATGGCTAGATCCGATGCGTCTTGTCTCCAAGTAAAAAGGCTCTGAGGGATCTCCATGCAGCAACACTGGTGCTGTGGTGAAACTGTTCTTCATCAACTGCAAAGCCTCCTCAGCTTCTGCTGACTATTGGAAAGGAACTCCTTTCTTCAGGAGACGAGTCAATGGAAGTATTTTGTGGGAGAATCCATGAATGAAGCGTCTGTGAGAATCCGATGAAGCTTTGCACTTCTTTGATACTGGTAGGAGATTTCCAGTCTGTTATCGCCTTCACCTTCTACTCATCCATTCGAACTCCTGCAGGTGATAGCACAAAACCTGGGAATTCCACTGTATCTGTATTGAAGAGGCATTTCTCCAATTTAACGTAGAGAGTTCTCTCGTAGATGTTGTAAAACGGCTCTAACTTGGTCTTGGTGTTCTTCTACAGTGTTGGAATAAATCAGGATGTCGTCTATGTAGACTATGGCGCACTGATTGATAAATCGCTTAAAAAATCATTGATGAAGTACTGAAAGGCAGCTGGAGCGTTACACAGACCATATGGCATCCCCAAATACTCAAAGGCCAAATTTGGTCCTGAACGCAGTCTTCCACTCGTCACCTTCTCGGAGTCTAATCAAGTGGTATGCTCCTCGTAGATCTAGGCGAGTGTATATCTTTGCTTCTTTCACTTGATCAATTAATACCGAATTAAGGGGCAACGGATATCGATTCTTAACAGTTATCCTGTTGAAAACCCTAAAGTCAATGCAAGTCCTGAGATCTCCCCCCTTCTTCGGTACGAAAAAAAGTGGGGAAGAGACAAGGGACTGTGACGGTCAGATAAATCCGTTCTCCAAATTTTTTGCTAGATATTCCTTCAGATGGATGTTTTCCTTCTCGGTCAAGGCGTAGACCCTGCTGCAAGGTAGATTAGTCCCTGGTTCTAGATTAATTTTACAGTCGTAGGGCCCATGGGGAGGTAACGTCTCTGCCTTAACCTCAAAGACGTCTGCAAATTCTTGATATTCTTCTGGTATCGTGGTAGTTTAGATCACACATACCGAACCTCCTCCTTCACACAGTTGAGTGGCTGCACAAGTTACAGATGAATGTAAGGCAGCATTGAAACTATTTTTGGTGCAATAGTCTAAATTTAATTGAATAGTTCGGGCTCCCCAATCAATTAATGGGTTATGTTCCATTAGCCATGGTAGACCTAGAATCAATTGAAATTGTGGCGTGTCTATTAAATTAAATTGCAAGGTTTCTCAATGTCCTTCGACAGTAGTCATATGTACTAGTTCAGTATGGCTACTGATGGGCCCCGAAGTTAAACCCGTACCATCCACCGCTCTGACCATCTCACTTTTCTCCTTCTTGATAACTTGTAAGCCGATCTGGCTAGCGAATTTGTGGTCACAGAAATTACCTGTTGCTCCAGAATCCACCATTAGAGTTATGCCTGTCAATACCAAGCCTCTAAACTTTAAGGTCACCGTCATAACCAGATGGGGAGAGGAGACTTGTAATGTGTTTGCCAATTGCTGATTATTTGGAGTCGTTTTTCCATTCGCATACACAAGTCCAACTCCGCATACCTGTGGTGCCTCTAGTTTTCCTTCTCCTTAGCAGGCAACTTTGGTCTCTTTAAACAATTCTTGACAAAATGTCCACTTCCTCCACAATATAGGCATAGCTTGTTCAGTCTTCGTTTCTCTTTTTCCTCTTTTGAGAGTGGACCTCTGACGACACCAATTTACATGGGTTCTATTCCAGAAGAACTCTGCTGTTCGTGTGGATTCTGTTTTTACACGATCAAAGCGAGGAAAACTTGGTCTAAATTCCCTCCTCCGTTCTCCTTTGCGCTCACTTTGCCGATAGTCTATCTCTAAGGTTAAATTCACTAAGGCAGAGATGTCGGTGGGACGATTTGGGATTTGCGATAGGGTGTTTTAGTTCCTCTCGTAACCCTCTGTAAAATATTAATGCTCTTTCATCTTCGGGCCAGTTGGTCTCTACCACTAGCTTGTTAAATTGGGCCAGGTAAGCCACAAGTTCTCTGTTACCCTGTTTTAATTCCAACAACTCGTTGACCAAAGCCTGGGATGCTGTCCTCCTATCAAAAATTTGAGCAAATTCTTTCTTGAAATCATCTAGACTGTATAGAATTGGGTCATCATTGGTTACCAACGGCATGGACCAAGAGACAGCATCCCCGCTAAGGTATGACAGGATGAACGCTACTCGGGATTGCGCATCAGGGAAGATCGTTGGGTGGCACATAAAGTGCAGAGAAAAAATGTTGTGCTTTCTGCGGGTCTCCATTGAATCATTCTGGAGGGGCTAATGGTATTACTGGGGATAATTAATGAATTACTTGTGTTGGGGCAAAGGATGAGGAACTGGGATTTTGACTCTGAGTGTCAAAGGACGTAGTGCGTTGACTGGACCCCAAAATTGGTGTTCCTGTTTTAAAAGTAAGTATTTCTTGTCTTAGGATTTAATTTTCCTCTCTGACTGCCTCTAATTGTCTTTGTATATTACTCAAAATCTCGCCTACATTTTTTAAATCAAGTCCTTCCGCCATTCTGCTCAGGTGCTTGTACCAATGTGGGCACTTCACTCTGTCAGGGTCTAATGCTTGGAAATATCTGAACCGCACAGGAGCAGAATGACACTAGGTCCCAATGCCCTTCTCAGAAACCCCCTGCTAGGTTTCAATATTCCATTGCAAGGTAAGTCCTAAGGGGGGAAGGGGATTAGGGACAGAGAAGAGCCTGCTCCAAACCTGCCTGTTCTTCTTTGTCTTCTTCTTCTTCTTCTTCTTCCCACAGGACTGTTAACATAACATTATCATTTAATTCACTGTGACTTTATACTTACTTTCTTGTCAATTTTAATGTGAACTACTTATCTTACCAGAATATCTTTTGAAGCCTACTTCTCTTCTTACTTCCCATACTTATTCTGTAACGTAGGTATGAAAAGTCTTCACTCTATTCTCTTCTTGTTTACTCCCAGGTTCGACCTGCACTGGATTAGGTTGCCTTAATTCAAGAAAGATATGGTAAGTATGCGTTTGTCTCGTGCCTTTATTTGGGTATTGTCTGCTTCCTCTTCCTATCTAATGAACTCACTTTGAAGAGTAGTAGTGAAGTCCTTTACTGTGGGAGTCTGATTGAGTGTAGGGTGTTGTCTTCTATCTTTCTTTATTCTCAATCACAATGGCTCTGGCGAGTTGTGTGCAGCTTTCTAATTAAAGTATGGAACTCTTTCTTCCTAGTTGCCTGTTAATCTCTCTGCCTTTAGAAAGACTAGCCTTTTTTATATTAGCCCTATACTGCCCTGGACGCTGAGAGGAAATTGAGTAATTAACATAAAAACGCAGCGAGATGTATTGTCTCGCACGCGTCTAGGAAAGTGGGTAATTAACAGAAAGACGCGGTGAGATGTATTGACTCGAACGTGTCTAATTACACTTTTAACTGCTGCCAATTTAACTTCGATATTCATTTAATTTCGCGGTTTATTAAGAATCAGGACAGCATTTCTCACTTTAAATGCTGACTGAAAAAAAAGTCACACGCAGGACTTGGGTCATGCAAGGCAGACGCGGCACTTGAAGTAACGTGCCCGCGTCTGACGAAATTTGAACAGATGATAAAATCAGCTGAAACTAAGCCCTTGAATTATCGAGTCCTGTGAGGAATTAAGTATTATGGAAAAACTACTGTCTACCACAGTACTTCAAATGTTTATTCACGACTGCTTTTGTTTCACAAAACCTCCACATGAACGTTTTATTTCCTTCAGTATTATTTTAGTTTTTTAATCTTAAATTTGCACTAACCTGAATCTGAAGGGGAATGCTGAGTACCGGCGAAACTAACCGAGTTTTTCGCAAACTACCCTTACTAGCTAACACGACACTGGGAAAACAGATGCTCTTCTCCTAATCTCTTCACTGAAGTGCGCAGTGGAATGTTGAAGCGCACTTCACCAGGTGTCAAGAATCCTAAACAACTAGACTGCTAACAGCGGTGTGCTGTTGCAGTGTTAGAATGCGGCGGCCATCTTGAAATTCCATGGGTGCCAACTAGCACTCCAACTAGAGGGATTAGCTGACCTTGAATAATGTTGTAGGGGGAGCATAGTGGCCAGCGTTGCATTAGAGGGAGGAAACCTCCTGTGAGTCCTGAGAGTCCCTGAATGCCAAAGCCTCTTTTCCATTGATTAAAGGCTGCTGTCTGTATTTGCCCAGATTACTGGGACTCACAAAGGAGGACATATCCATGCCTCCATCACAGATCACTACAGCCTGAGTTGGAACTCTGCTCAGGCCAGTGTCCACCTCAGAACCCAGGGTTAACCCTACTACACCCTTATTCTGAGTACCACCACTTGGAGCTGAACTAGGGGGAACCGTTGCCTTGGGGGCTGTGGTGGCTGGAGTTGAGTCTTTGGACTTGGTACAATCACTTGTCCAATGGGTTTTCTGTTTACAGATTTTACACCGTGGTTTGTTTTGGCCTTTTCCTTTGTTAGAGTGGAACTCCCCACCAGATGCAGATTTTTGAGGCCCTTGAGAAGACTTCTGGTCTTTACCCTTGTCCCCACCCTTCTCAGAGGTTTTGGAATCCTGCTTCTTGGAGTCACCACCTTGGTTCTGAACCTTCTGCCTCACCCTGGTTCTGACCCATTTGTCTGCCTTCTGACCCAATTCTTGGGGAGAGGTCAGATCAGAGTCCACCAGGTACTAATGCAACAGCTGATTTTGACAATTATTAAGGATCTGCTCCCTCATAATTAAGTTGTACAATCCTTTAAAATCACACACCTTACTGCAAAGTAACCAGCCCTCCAGAGCCTTAGTAGCACAATTTACAAGGTCAACCCAGTCTTGAGTCTGTGCCTTTTGGGTGTCGCTGAACTTCAACCTGTACTGTTCAGTTGTTAGGCCAAACCCATCTATCAGTGCAATCTTCAAATCTTTGTAATTGTCAGCATCCTCTTCTCTAACAGTGAGGAGCTTGTCTCTACGTTTGTCTGCTAAGGAGAGCAACAAGATTGCTGCCCACTCTCCCGAGGGACCCTCTGTACTTTACAGACCCTTTCCAGTGCAGTTATCCATTTGTGGATGTCATCCCGAATCTGGTAGGGAGGGACAATCTGGTTCAGGTTCCTGTGGTCATGAGTATGATCTTTACCTCTAGGTACTCTGTTGCTGCCACCATGGGGCTCTAGCCCCCATCTGTGTGAAGCTCTCTGGAGCTCCAGGGATTCCTTATCTTATGCCAACTGCTCTTGATCCTAAGCTTAGCTTTCTCAAACTCAAGCAGTCTGCATTCTCTCATAAGAGGACTCCCTCTGAGGAAAAATGGCACACCACCAATCCTTCCAGGTGGGGTACAGAGAGGGCCACTGAGGCCTTCTCCCTCACCTTCAGGATGGATTGGATGTTCCAGGTTACAATCAACTTAATCCCCCTGGTCAGCTTCAGAGTCCAGGTCTAAGGTGTTGTCACCTCTTGGCCTTTACACTTATGCTGCCCCACCCAACCTGCCTCATCAGACCCTGGGGTCTTTCTGAGATCATCTAACAGCAGAGCCTCCATGAGGCGTTGAGTGTTTGCACTCCTACCTGTCTTCAACTTCCTAGCTGTACACATATTTCTCAATTCCACGAATGTGAGATGGTCATACTTGGATGACAAGGAGCCACTGGCTTCAGGTCTTGAAGACATACTAGTGTATTGAGGTGTTGCACCTACCTAGCCTAGTGGGAGCTACTAGACTCTCTTGAGTTGGGGAAAAGGGGTGTGCTGGTCCCTTTGCTAACCCAACTCCAAGTTCAGTAGAACTTACTTTATTCTAGACTTGATTTATATGTACCTGTAGTGGTTCAGTTAGTCACTCAAAGAGATTATCTGAAGCAAAACACACAGTAACGGTGTTTACGGACCACCGCAATCTAAAATTCTTGCGAACTGCTCGAACTCTCACACCACATCAGCTGCGTTGGTCTCTGTACTTCGCGGACTTTGATTTTGTTATTACCTTTTATCCTGGATCCAAGAATGGAAAGGCCGATGCCCTCTCTAGACTAGACACAGAAAATCAACCTTCGGTCATTACAAATCAGCAACTCCTACCCGACGAAAAATTCATTGTAACCATCTCAGTAGAACCCTTTGAGCATCATGTTCGGAATGTGATGTCTGACCTTGAAATGGAAAACTCGATCCATAACGAGTTGTCCGCAACGGCCTTCCCTATCAAGACACCGCCCTGTATTTACCTACCAAGGAACTTCAGTTGAAAGCAATGCAGGAATGTCACGACAATCCTTTGGCTGGCCACAAGGGCATTTTAAAGACGGAAGATTTACTCAAACGATGTTTTTGGTGGCCATATCTGTGCCGAGATGTTCGTCAATATGTTCTGGGCTGTGAAATTTGTGCACGGGGAAAATCAGACAGGCAGGCTCCTAAAGGTCTCGTACACCCCATGCCAACCCCACCATATCCTTGGCACACGGTCTCCATTTTAGTAGTTGTCGACACTTTTAGTAAGATGGCACACTATATACCTTTCAAGGGTACACCCACTGCTAAACAATTGTCCCAACTTTTCAATCAACACATAATCCGCCTTCATGGGATTCCTAGGGTACTCATTTCAGACCGAGGCTCTCAGTTCCTATCACGATTTTGGAAAGCTTACATCAAGGGCCTTAGTATTGACCATTATTATTCCACCAGTTTTCACACAGAAACTGATGGTCAGACAGAACGTATTAACCAAGATCTAGAACAACACCTTAGACTTTATTTGTTAGACAAGGAGGGTGACTGGCCTGACCATTTATGGACTGCAGAGTATGCTCACAATAATGCTCTAAATGTATCTACTGGTCACTCCCCTTTCTTTATAAACTCAGGCAGACATCCCAATTCCCATGCCAATTTTGATACTGTCAATTTTCCTGCTTTCCAAGATATCGCCAGACAATTAACCAAAATTCACCACTCAGTAACCCAGAATTTGTCGACTGCTAAAGATCGTTATAAACACTTCGCTGATCGAAAACGAAAAAAAGAACCTGAGCTGCATGTAGGAGAATTAGTCTGGTTGAGTACTAAAAATCTCAGGCTCAAAGGTCTCCGTAAATTTCAACCTCGTTTTATGGGTCCTAAATCCAGTCACTTACCAACTATCTCTTCCTGGCACCGTCAAAATTCATCCAGTTTTTCATGTTTCTCTCCTCAAACCAATTCAACCAGGATTACGTAGTACAACCCCTCCTGATCCTTTGTTTGTTAATGGTGAGGTTGAATATGAAGTTAAACAAATCTTGGGTTCTAAACTCATCCGTAATGAACTGTTCTACCTCATTGATTGGCAGGGTTATGGACCTGATGAATGTTCCTGGGAAAAGAATACTAATGTTCTTCCCCCCACGATTAATTAGGGCCTTTCATGCTAAATTCCCTGCTCAACCGCGATTGGAGGAAACCCCGTTGGGAGGGGGTACTGTCAGGACTCACAGGAGGTTTCCTCCCTCTAATGCAACACTGGCCACTATCCTCCCCCTACAACATTATTCAAGGTCAGCTAATCCCTCTAGTTGGAGTGCCATTTGGCACCGACGGATTTCCAAGATGGCTGCCAGCATTCTGACACTGCAACAGCACACCGCTGTTAGCAGTCTAGTTGTTTAGGATTCTTGAAACCTGGTGAAGTGCGCTTCAACATTCCACTGCACACTTCACTGAAGAGATTAGGAGAAGAGCATCTGTTTTCCCAGCGTCGTGTTAGCTAGTAAGAGTAGTTTGCGAAAAACTCAGGGTTAGCTTCGCCGGTACCCAGCACTCCCCTTCAGATTCTGGTTAGTGTAAATTTAAGGTTAAAAAACTAAAATAATACAGAACGAAATAAACCATTCATGTGAAGGTTTTGTGAAACAAAAGTAGTCGTGAATAAACATTTGAAGAAGTTTTTCCGTAATACTTATTTCCTCATAGGACTCGATAATTCAAGGACTTCGTTTCAGCTGATTTTATCAGCTGTTCAAATTTTGTCAGACGCGGGCGCGTTAGTTCAAGCGCTGCGTCTGCCTTGCATAACCCAAGTCCTGCGTGTGACTTTTTTTTCAGTCAGCATTTAAAGTGAGAAATGCTGTCCTGATTCTTAATAAACTGCAAAAGTAAATGAATACCGAAGTAAAATTGGCAGCAGTTAAAAGTGTAATTAGACGCGTGCGAGTCAATACATCTCGCCACGTTTTTCTGTTAATTACTCAAATTTCCTCTAAGCGCCCAGGGCAGTATACGGCTGATATAAAACAGGCTAGTCTTTCTATAGGCAAAGAATTAGGAGAGATTAACAGGCAACTAGGAAGAAAGAGTTCCATACTTTAATTAGAAAGCTGCGCACAACTCGCCAGAGCCATCGTGATCGAGAATAAAGAAAGATAGAAGACAACACTCTACACTCAGACTCCCACATTAAAGGACTTCACACTACTCTTCAAAGTGAGTTCATTAGATAGGAAGAGACGATACCCAAACAAAAGCACTAGAGACAAACGCATACTTACAATATCTTTCATGAATTAAGGCAACAGAAACCAGTGCAGGTCGAACCTGGGAGTAAACAAGAAGAGAATAGAGTGAAGACTTTTCATACCTACGTTATAGAATAAGTATGAGAAGTAAGAAGAGAAGTAGGTTTCAAAAGATATTCTGGTAAGATAAGTTGTTCACATTAAAATTGACAAGAAAGTAAGTTTAAAGTCACAGCGAATTAAATGATAATGTTATGTTAACAGTCCAGTGGAAAGAGGAAGACGGAGAAGAACAGGCAGATTTGGAGCAGTTCTTTCTCTGTCCCTAATCCCCTTTTCCCCCTTAGGACTTACCTTGCAATGGAATACTGAAACCTAGCAGGGGGGATTCTGAGAAGGGCATTGGGACCTAGCGGCATTCTGCTCCTGTGCGGTTCAGATAGTTCCAAGCATTAGATCCTGACAGGGACACAGGAGCAAGTGTCACAATGGTGACAAAAGATCTTGTGGCTCCTGAGCAGATCATACTTGGTGAAATGTACCAAGTGACCAATGCTAGCAATGTCAGGACATACCATTCCTTGGCAGTTGTTAATTTCTCCTGGGGAGGGGTAACTGGCCTTAAGAAAGTTGTGGTAAGTGCAGACCTCCCTGTTGAATGCTTGCTTGGCAATGATTTGGAAACTTCAGCTTGGGCTGAAGTGGAGCTCAGGACTCATGCAGAAATGTTGGGAATCCCTGCACATGTGTTTGCTGTGACCAGGTCACAGTCAAAAAGTTCAAAAACTGAACAGGCCCTGGATTCTGGGAGAATGGACCAGGTGCCTCCCAAGAAAAGGAGCAGTAGGGGTAAGGCAGGGTTTTCCTGCCTGACTCAGAAAGCAGACCAGTCTCTTGAGGGAGATGATCTCAGTCCTGAAAAAGGAACTGTCCCAGCGGAGCTTGGGACCTTCCAGGGAAGATCTGAGACAGGAGCAGCTGAGCTGCCCTTGTCTTGAACCCCTCAGAAAGCAAGCTGCTGATGAGGCTGCTAGGAATGCTAGTGGAACCCATAAGATATATTGGGATGATGGACTCCTGTACTCAGAGAGTAGAGACCCCAAGCCTGGTGTCTCCAGGAGGTTAGTTATACCTCTGAAGTTCATGGGCTTCCTATTGACACTAGCCCAGGATATTCCCTTAGCAGGACATCTGGGCCAAAACAAGACTTGGGACAGAATTGTCCCTCACTTTCATTGGCCCCACATGTCTGAAGACACCAAGGAGTTTTGTCGCTCCTGTATCACCTGTCAAGCCAGTGGTAAGGCAGGTGGTACAACAAAGGCCCCCCTGATACAACTACCTGTGGTGGGGGGGGTTCCCTTTGAGAGGGTTGGGATTGACATAGTTGGTCCCATGGATCCTCAGACAGCATCTGGGCAAACATTTATAATGGTAGTGGAGGATCATGCCACTAGGTACCCAGAAGCCATTTCCCTTAGGACCACTACAGCTCCTGAGGTGGCAAGGGCCCTAACTGGAATCTTTTCCTAAGGAGGTAGTATCAGATAGGGATGCAAACTTCATGTCTAGCTACTTAACAGTAATGTGGAAGGAGTGTGGAGTGAATTACAAATTTACCACCCCTTATCACCCACAATGCAATGGGTTAGTTGAAAGGTTCAACAAAACGCTGAAGGGCATGATTAAAGGTCTCCCAGAAAAGCTTAGGCATAGATGAGACATACTTTTGCCCTGCCTTCTATTTGCCTACAGGGACGTTCCACAGAAGGGGGTTGGTTACCGCCCATTTGAGCTTTTGTTTGGACATCCAGTTAGGGGTCCATTGTGTCTGGTGAAGGAGGGATGGGAATTACCTCTCAAACCCCCTAAACAGGATATTGTGGACTATGTACTTGATCTCCACTCCAGGATGGCTGAGTACATGAAGAAGGCAACTAAAAACCTTGAGGCTAGCCAGGAATTACAAAAGGCCTGGCATGACCAAAAGGCTGTGCTGACTGTTTACCAGCCAGGGCAGAAAGTATGGGTGTTGGAGCCTGCGGCACCAGCAGCCCTCCAAGATAAGCGGAGTGGTCCCCATACAATACTTGAGCAGAAGGGAGAGGTTACTTACCTGGTGGACCTAGGAACTCCCAGGAGCCCCCATAGGGTGCTCCATGTTAACAGGCTCAGGCCATATGTTGACAGGGCTGACATGGGCTTGCTCATGGCAACTGATGAGGGACAGGAGGAAGAGAGTGACCCACTCCCTGACCTGCTCTCTCAGAACCCTGATGATGGATCAGTAGATGGTGTAGCCTTGGCAGGCAGCCTCACTGTCCAGCAACAAACTGACTTCAGAAAAGTTCTCAGCCAGTTTAGACATATGTTCTCACTGACTCCAAGTCAGACTACCTGGTGCACTCATGAAGTGGACACTGGGGACAGTCTGCCTGTTACGAATAAGATTTACAGGCAACCTGATCATGTCAGGGACTGTATCAGGGCTGAAGTCCAGTTGAGGTTGGAATCGGGGGTCATTGAACCCTCAGATAGCCCTTGGGCTAGTCCAGTGGTCTTAGTGCCCAAACCTCACACCAAAGATGGCAAGAGAGTTGAGGTTTTGTGTAGACTACTGGGGTCTCAATGCAGTCACTAGGACTGATGCCCATCCAATCCCTAGGGCAGATGAGCTTATAGATACTTTGGCCTCAGCAAAGTTTCTGAGCACAATTGACTTAACAGCTGGCTACTGGCAGATCAGACTAGCTGGTGATGCAAAGCCAAAGACAGCATTTTCTATCCCTAGTGGGCACTACCAATTTGTGGAGATGCCCTTTGGTTTGAAAAATGCACCTGCCACTTTTCAAAGGTTGGTGAATAAAGTCCTTACAGGCCTGGAAGCCTATAGTGCAGCATATCTAGATGATATTGCTGTCTTTAGCTCCACCTGGGAGGATCACCTGGTCCACCTGAGAAATGTTTGAGGCCCTTCAAAAAGCAGGCCTAACTGTCAAGGCAACTATGTGCCAGATAGGGCAGAGTCAGGCTGTGTACCTGGGCCACCTTGTGGGCGGAGGCCAGGTTCAACCATTGCAGAGCAAAATCCAGACCATAATGAACTGGGTTGCTCCAACCACCCAGACTCAGGTCAGAGTTTTCTTGGGCCTGACTGGTACTATAGAAGATTTGTCAAAGGTTATGGATCCATAGTGACCTCTTTGAATGACTTTACTTCTAAGAAAATGCCCAAGAAAGTTCAGTGCACAGCCAGCTGTCAAAAGGCATTTGATGACCTAAAGCAGACCATGTGCACTGCTCCCATTCTGCAAAGTCCTAACTACTCCAAATAATTCATTGTTGAAACAGATGCATCTGAGTTGGGGGTTGTGGCTGTGTTATCACAATTGAATGATGAAGGTCAGGATTAGCCAGTAGCTTTTATTAGCAGAAGGCTGACCCCCAGAGAGAAACGTTGGTCAGCCATTGAGAGGGAGGCATTTGCTGTGGTTTGGGCTCTGAAGAAGTTGAGGCCATACTTGTTTGGCACGTACTTCATTGTTCAGACAGACCATAAGCCCCTCTTATGGCTAAAACAGATGAAGGGTGAAAACCCCAAACATCTCAGGTGGTCCATTTCCCTACAGGGGATGGACTAAACAGTGGAACATAGACCTAGGAGTAACCATGCCAATGCAGATGGACTCTCCAGATATTTCCACTTAGAACATGAAGACTCAACTGGTCAAGGTTAGTTTAATGACCTTACGTTTGTGGAGGGGGTGTTGTGTAGGAGAGTAGGATCTGCTTCTTATGGTTACCCCGACTTTTTGCTGATGTTTCACTGTTTTTCGACTTTAGTCTGGCTGGGGCCTGCTAACCAGGACCCCAGCCTAGCTGCTTAGTCTCTAAATTGAATACCAGTACTTTAGGTACACTCCAGATTGGATTCTGGGGTACCCTTACAAGTCCCTAGTATATGGTATACTATGTACCCATGGCATAGTTACCCCAGAGGCCTACCAGGGGCTGCAGCATGTATTATGCCACCCCTGGGAAGCCTTCCAAAATGACACCACAGGACTGCTACTGCAGCCTGGGTAAGGTGGTCCATGCACCCCTTACTGAGATGTAAACCTATCAGTCACCCCTATAGCAGGCCTTAACAATCCTGAATGCATGGTGCTGGGTTTCATGTGTGAGGGTACCCATGCATGAGCAGAGCCCCTCTGCAGCTTTCGGAACCTTTATTTCGGGGTTGTTTGGGATGCAGCCAAACCATATACTGTTAAAAACATTATAACCAAACGGTAAATGCTAACTTTGGAATGGCTGCATGGAAACATGTCGTGTTTGGTGTCAAACACCTTGGAATCATACCCCCACACCAGTAACCACAAAATGGATGGTGCCAGCCACAGACACATGTCTGCCCTCCTGCTGCTGGACGAAACTCCAGCAGGGGAGACCTGGACAATAGGTTTCCTGCCACAGGGAGGTGTCACCACCTCCCAGACAGGCTTTAGTGTATTGGGGCTGGGTGGGTGCACTCCAAGAGTGCTTTGAAGTCAGCACTGGGGGCACATTTAGTGTCCCTGTGCATAGTCCAGCTCAAACCGGTTTTAGGGACTACATTCCCCTGCTCTGGCGCGAAACTGGACAAAGGAAATGGGTGTAGCCACCCCTCTTTCCTGACCCTCCCATAGAAGGGTCCCTAGAGTTTGTCCCACCCCTTCCTTGGGTATAAGATAGGAACCCCTGGCTACAGGATCTTAGATTACACCTGGACGAAACTCTCATACAGAATCCTGGAACTTCGACGATCTACATTGAACTAGATGACTGAAGAATCTCCCTTGGAGTAAAGGAGTTACTCCCCTGCAAGGCAGGCACCAAAGACGCATCTGACCGGTTTGCATCTCTGAAGCTCCTGAGGACTCCGAAGAACTTTGCAACACAGGAGGTGGGTTTCCGTGGTCTTAGAGGTCGATCAGTGCCCACAGCAAGTCTGAGGCCCGTATCCCTCGTGGCGACCTTGCAACCCGAACCCCTGGACACCGCATCACTTAGCAGAAGCATCAGCTTTCCAACTACTCCTGCAGCTGAGCTTTGGGTTACTTGTAGCCCTGACCCCAAGCAGCAATTGCACCGAAGATTGCCCGCCTACACTCCACGAGTGTTCCGTGAGCTGGCCCTTTGTGTTTTCTCTCTAGGTTCCTTCGCAATCCCTGGTCCGTCGACTGGTGGGTCCCTGTGAAGGCAAATCTAACTTTAATTGGGCTTACCTGGTTGCTCCAGATGTGCCCTGACTCTTAACCACTTGGGGAGTCCCCAGGACCTTGCTGGTCCGCACCGAAGCATCTATTCTCTCCTGCGTGGGTTGCTGTTGCCAAGGCTTGTTGTGTTTAATCTGAGCACCGACACCGCAGCACTCGACATCCTTCATGGGACAGCTCGAATCCAGCTCCTGTTCGTCATTGACGCCTCCTGGTCCTCGTGGCTGCAGAGTCAGGCTTCACCTCTTCCTACCTGAATCACCCGACATCAGTGGGCATTCGTCTATCGTGCCCCTGGTCACTGGCAAGTGACCCAGACTCTATCCCCTCTGCTTTCAGGTTCTTCTGATCTTCGATCCAGGCTTGGATCACACCGGACACTTTTCTTCTTCCCGGCAGCAGCACTTTGCAGCAGATCGCCACTGAAATCAACGACGATTCCCGACACCATTTGACACCTATGCACCCGGCTTCCCTGGGTGAGGTAACTAGAGTACTCTGTTGCTCCTGTGGGTGCTGGCCCTAGAACCCCCTAAGTCTAAAGGGGTTTGCTCAAAGTCCTCTCCTAAGTGTCCTTAACTTCTAAAATTCCAACAGCCCCATTCCCATAGAATAGTACGGGGCTCGCTTCTGTGTTCTCACACTGCACGCGTCCCCCGTGGGTCTCCTGTGTCACTAACTTGGGTGGTTCCTTGGGGTAAAATAATAACACAAATGAAGGGTCTAAGGGATATTTTAACGACCTAGCCTAGTTCCAATCCCCAAATCGGACTATATCAACCACAAAAAGTGAGAACTAGGAGTCTAGAATAAACAAACAGAAGCGCATAAAGGCAGGGGTATACATTCTTAGAGCAGAGTTTTGGATAACCATCAATCTGTTATCGTGATCAGTATTATCATTTGGTGATCCACCCAATTAAGGAGTATATCTCTTGATCATAGAGACTATCTCCATGGGATACTCTCTTGCTCGAATAGATGGAAGGAGCTGAAGCCTACGATACAGAAAGACAGTAGTGTCTATAATTTGTGATCCAAAAAATTATAATGCAGTGCAAAAAAACTAATAAAGTAAGTGAAAAATGTGAAATCTTAAGTGTTGCGTTGGAGAAAAACCCATCTCTTATCAAGCAGGCTCCTCACACCCTTAATAAAATTAGTGCAGAAAATTCGCAGTATTAACAAATAACTGCTAAATGAGAGGTCGACATGTTTGAGCCCTAAGGGTAAATTACCCATGGCTTTCTTCAGGACCTATTTTTTATCAAAATCTTGCTACTGCCAAGTGTAGAGTGAAAGTGAATAAATCACACAATCTATTTGTTGAAGGTCGGAATCAATACAACCTTACATTGGTTTCAATCCTGCATTTCAAGGGGTGCACCAATCACCTAGAAAAACATAACAATTATCAACATCAACCCCTGTATTAGAGTGTACTTCTGAAGTTGGCCTGTAAAAACAGACACTTTCTTAAACCAATCATAGCGAAATGCAATAATGCTGGGCTTACCCTCACCTCACCTGGAACCCTTCTCGGGAATATGAGGCCCCACTCTGAAACAAGTATAGCGGAAAAAAGGGGGGCTTTATTAAAATTAAATATTAATGATTGCTCAACCCTTATGCTCATTCGTACTAAATCCAAAACAATGAATATAACACATAGTGTCCACTAAGGTACACCTTTTATAACTGCAAAACCAGTCTCAAAATTAAAAACTTGAACAAAACTCTTCCACATGAGAAAATTCCAACTTATCGCATGGTTTTCTCAGTCTTAATGGTTACGCTAATCTGAAAGTGCCGGGCAATGGTAAGTGTCTTGTAAAAGTTGCATGTAACACATACTTAACCACAAAGCGCCGGATGGTAATAGCTCGAGCCACTGTGGTGGCCAAAGCATACCTAGTGCAAAAAAACGTTCTCAGTTCTCACATTTTCGCTAGTCATGATGTATCAGCCCCTGATGATGGTGTAAATCGGGCTGCATATTACGTAAAATAATCCTCAATATGCCAAACGTCATAATTCGCGTACTTGTTATAGAGGACATCGTTGTCATAGCAAGGTAAAATGAAATAAAAGGGTGTCCGGTGAAAAAAGGCCCCCGTAACGAGAGAAGCCACCCGTTGTAAGACCTTGTGGGCCGCGTGTGCTTACCTGTCCGTCGTTGCCTCGAACGTCTTCTGAGTCGGGGAAGGAGGCAAGGGCGGGAACAGGCGCCACGCTTAAATAATTTGTATTAGCGCACCTGTTGGTAATTTGCGTTCGCCCAGCTCCTAATGATGTTGTTAGAGCAGACGTACGTCCTTGCAAAGCACCTCCTCTGTATTGGTTGTCAGAGCGAGGTGGTCTACGTCCACGGTATCGTAAGGCAAAAACTACAAAGTGATGTCATCATGTTACAAAATGTAGTTCAAAATGTCTAAATATACGATAATCTTGCCGTGTGATATTATGACAATGTAAAATGTAAACCCCCCAAAGCATGGGATTTATGCATCCTGATGTGTAAAAAGCATGCGTAATATGCGCACTAATCAAGGAAGGTGGAATACTTAAAGTACGAATAGTCATGGACATCGTTAGTGTCAAAAAAGATATATTCGGTGACGAGTCTGCAAAGATGCAGACCTCTTGTCGGGTATTACAAGATGGAAAACGCACCAGGCTACATTCCTGAGTTCCTAATAATGCTTCATGTTGATATTTTCATACAGATTTCCATCTATTTTTAATACTAGATAAAAAGGACTTCTTGATTAAGAATAACACAAAGTACCATGTCGGTAAATCTCAAAGAACACTGATGCACCCTCAAGAAAAACATGTTGGTCGTACTTATCTCATGTGCCTCTTCTGATTTATTATATGGCACAGAGAATAGCGGTGGTAGGTCAGAGTGATACTCGAAAGTGACTATCACTGCAATTGTATGTGTCGATGGTATAAATTAATATTGATATTAATGTCGATATTAATATGTCTCAATTGCTATTTACACAAAAATCACAGGCTGCACTCCTGAGTTCTCAATTCTACATAGTATAGAAGTTCTTGTACACGCTGCCATATATTTTAAATTGTACATTCAGTCGACTTATTAATTCAGATTGACACGACTGCACAAAAGCACCCTCTAAAGAGACGTATTGGTCATTATAATCACATTTCACTCTTATGATTTGTTAAATGGCTCAGATAGTTGTAGCAGGTCGAGGTAATGCTCAAAAGAAACTCCCACCTCCGTTGGTGCAAATGGATACCAACATTTTAGATTCACTAACCGACATATGTGTTACCAGGATGCTGTGTCACAAAGAAAGAATAGGAAGGAATATCGCTATGAAAGACCAGTATACTATGTCAACAGGGATGTGGCTATAAGCTGGTCCATGGTATGTCGTCATTTAGGCCCTGGACATCGCAGTGAAGCCTGAAAACCCATTTTTGTTCTTTTAGGAACAAGTACCTAGAAATGTCACTGATGTGTGATGGTATAGAGGGTTTTTCTAACACTGTCCATTGGAAATCTTCTGCTCCGTGGTTTATTTCGACAAAGTGTCTAGTTAGTCTAGTGGTGGTTTTCTTGCACCTAAATGTGCTTTTATGTTCAAGCATGCATGCCTTTACCTTCCGAGTAGTCATTCCGACATACTTGGTCTGGCACGGACAAGTCAGCAAGTAAATCAAATTACTGCTATTGCAATTTGTGAAATTAGATTGAACCCATGGTCTGCTGGTTCCTATATCTAAAGTTGTAGTATGTGTTGTCTGAGGGTAGATTGAGCATGTCCCGCAGGGGTGATGTCCTTCTACTGCCGGGAGACCCCATAATGTTCCTACTGACCTCCCAGGTGTGGGTTTGGGGCGTGTATGTATCAACCTGTCTCGTAAATGACCTGATCTTTTAAAGGCAAACAAGGGCGGGGCAATCTTATCACTGCAGCAATTCAGAATACGCCAATGTATGCTATTAGCCCAGGTACTGAACGTGTTGACAAAGGTCAACCGATCTTGTGTTGGTTTATTTATAGGTGGTTCCAAAAGGGCATCACGGTTGTTGTTAGTGGCCCGTTTCAAAGCTTGTTTGACAAGTTTACGTGGGTAGTGTCTATCTACCAGTTGTTCAGTCAGAAGTACCGCATGGTCCTTGAAACTCTTTGTAGTGGAACAGTTCCTTTGTACTCAAAGAAACTGCCTATAAGGCAAGTTGTCGCTTAGGGCTTTGGGATGTTGACTATCATACCTCAATAATGAGTTCCGTGCCATTGGCTTACGGTATAGTTCACTCTCTAAGCCCAATGGGGTGGCAAAGATGGACAGGTCTAAAAACGCCAATCTCGTCATGTTCATTTCGACTGTAAATTTTAAGAACTCATTACGCATGTTAAGCCATTGGTGGAACAGGAGAATAGACTGATGATCACCCCACCATACTACCAACACATCATCGATATAGCGCTTCCATAAGCGAATCGATTCAAGAAAAGGGTTGGTTGGAGTAAGGACATGTTCCTGTTCAAAGGAGTGTACATACAGGTTGGCCAAACTTAGCGCAAAAACACTGCCCATACTGGTCCCTGAGGTTTGTAAGTATATGGTGTCCTCATACTTAAAAAGTTGTCTTTCATTGCTAAACGAGCAAGGGACATGATGAAGTGTACCGGTGTGATAGATTTTAAATCAGTCTCCTCCAGAATGGAAGCCACTGTATCTAGAGTTTCATCTTGAGGAATAGAAGTGTACAATGATTCGATATCAAAGGAAACTAAAAAGTCTCTCTCGGTGTCGAATTCCATTTGTGGCTGCAAACATAGAACATTTTTCGTATCTTGAAGATACGTCGGCATCCTCTGTACAATTGGTCTCAGAAAATAGCCCACAAAGGTGGATAAAGGTTCAAATATAGAACCTAGGCCTGAAATTATTGGTCTGCCAGGAGGTGGTCTCTGGTTCTTGTGCACCTTCGGTAGGACATAAAAATATGGCATTACCGGGTACTTTGTTTGTAAATATTGGGCTTCGCGTGAAGTTATCCAACCTCCGTTAGATGCCTCTTCAATAAGATCTCCAATGGTCTTTCTGAGTCTCTCGGTAGGATCTACTGTTAAGATCCTATATGATCTATTGTAATTAAGCTGCCGAAGGCATTCGGTCCTATTGTCTGTTGTGTCTAGAATGACAATAGAACCCCCCTTATTGGCAGGTTTGATGGTAATTTCACTGTCTTTTGATAGCGATAACAAAGCTTGGTGTTCTGAACGCGGTAGATTATTGTAGGTATTGCGCTTATATTTGCACAGTTCAGCAATATCTCCTAGGACTGCTTTTTCAAAAGTCAGTACCTGAGGTGGTACTGTGTGTCCAGGAGGGTTGAAAGTAGAGCGTGTCCTCAGGCCTGTATTCAGTTCACTTACATCTTGTTCTGACGGTTGTTTATCTTTAAAGAAGTAGTGTAGTCTTATTTTACGAAAAAAAACTGTGCTAATTCGCACTGGATTTAGAAGGGATCACCCTCCGAGGTAGTGACAAAACCCAGTCCTCTATTAAGAACCAGTTCCTCATCCTTTGAGAGGATCCTCTTGCTTAAGTTTACTACGAGGCTGGGTTTATGTTGTTCCCTGGTTGTGTGGAGTTCTTTCTCGTGTTGCTCCGTGTTCCTGTATGTGGACCCGTAGTTTGGTCCCAATGTACCTGGGCCTGTGTATTTCTTCTCCTGCCTCTGGATCTTCGTGGGCCATACCCTAAAAAAGTCTGGTTGTCATATTCAGGTTGAAATGCTTGTAAGGGAGCCATTGGTGGCTGAAAAGTTTGTGGTGGATATCCCCATGGAGTGGGTGGCCACCACTGTTGGAATTGTGGTGTGATGTATCCCCTACGATTGTTAGACCTGTAGAATCTGCCTCTACCTCTATATTGTGACTTCTGGACACCTGGTCCATCAAAATCGTTGTAACCCTCATCGGAACTAGATCCTGAATAAGGGGACCCATATCTACTACCATTGCTCTTAAACTCAGGAGGGGAATAGTTCTCACTCGTGTACGGATACACTCTATCATGTTGGAATTTTGCCATATCTTTTTTGAATTTATCAATTTTGGTTAGTAAGATAGAATCTTTAAATTCTTTATTATTTTTGTTAGATTCATCTTCATTTTTCTTAAAGAGTGTCGCCGTGATGGTAGTTTTGATTTGAGATTCTAGAATTTGTATCTCTACCAAAATAGAATCAGTAACTCTCTTAGCTGTGCTAATAATTAAAATTAGCCAGTCGCGCGTACAGCGCCAGGCTTGTAGAAACAACCGCGGTGCATTGGTAACAACCAGCCCTGGAGGTGCACAACTTGCTCTTAAGTATTCGGCCATAATAGCACCGTGTATGGAGGAACATGAGTATGATCAAAACTTTTCCCCAGCCATCCCCTATGCTTATCGAAGGTGCATTAGGTCCCTCAAGAATACTAGGAGTGTTATCAAGGATCGATTGATACACAGCATCGTCATATGCTAGGCCACTAAATTCGGCCATCTTTGATTAAGCTCCTTCCATCTATACGAGCAAAAGAGCTTCCCATGGAGGTAGTCTCTATGATCAAGAGATATACTCCTTAATTGGGTGGATCACCAAATGATAATACTGATCACGATAACATATTGATGTTTATCCAAAACTCTGCTCTAAGAATTTATACCCCTGCCTTTATGTGCTTCTGTTTGTTTATTCTAGACCCCTAGTTCTCACCTTCTGTGGTTGATATGGTTCCTTGGGGTCCCAGTGATCCTACAAGCTCTAGGCACTGTGTCTAGTCAAGTTCTTATACCACTTTCTTAATATATGGTTTGGTCCGCCCCTAGGGCCCATTGTATATTGTGCTATTTACTGTCGCTTTAGAACTGTATTATTGTGTATCTTGGACTCTAATCTCATAAAGAGATTAGTAGTGAGGGTTTATAAATAAATACATATATTTTATATATAGCTTGTGTGGTTCTCCTTTCATTTAGTAATTAAAGAGGTTGTAATCTGGTAAACAAAGCTGCTTTACACTGCTTCAAGACTTAGCCTGAAGGCTGCTCTCCATAGCTACCACTAGGATAGCTTTCAATAAAGGTTGGCTTTAAACCTATCATCAATAAGGGTTGTTTGGACTGGTACAAGGTGCCCACTATAACTAGTGGACAGCATATACCAGGCCAACTTCTCACAATTTGGTATTGGACTATTGCAGGGGATTAGCTGACCTAGTGCGTTCTGCCTCCCACTAGGTTGGAGAAGACGCAGTTGCCAGGCATCCAACACAAGCGCATGCTTTGAATCCTGGAGATTGGGTGGTAGTGAAGAAACACGCCAGAAAGACGTGCCTAGAACCCAGGGGAGATGAACCTCGCCAAGTCATACTGGTCACTATTACAGCAGTGAAGTGTCCTGGGTTACCCAATCGGATACGTGCTAGCCATACCAAACGGGTTCCTGAACCTTCTGATGAAGAACTGACTGAATCAGTTGAAGTAGCTGAAGGTTGTGAAGTCGAAGAATCTAGAGTGATAGATTCCGAAATAGTAGACTTGGAACAACCAAGCACAAGTCAGGAGGGATGGATACCAGAAATTGATATCCCTGATATTATTGTCCAAACAAGAAGCAGAACACGATTAGAAAGACAGGACAGTAGTGAGGACCAGATAGGTGTATAAGAGCACGCTCAGGAAGAAGAAAATAAAGCAACCCTAGAATCTGAGCAGGAATAGATAGAGAAAGAAGAAGACACTCAGGTAGAGGTGACTGAAACTGTTCACAATCCTGAGGAGGGACAGATAGGAGAAGAAGAACCAGTTCAGGCAGTAGCCAAGCAAATTGCAATATGACCTGATCAGGACCAGTTAGGAAGAGAAGAACTAGTTTGGGCGGCAGAAGGAAAGCTAGTTGAAAACAGACCCAAACAGGGCCTGCTAGAAGAAGAAGAACACGTTCAGGCGGATGAGATAATAAAAAGACCTGAAAAGGAACAGATAGAGAGTGATTCAACTGGAAAAGAACAGATTGTGCCAATACCCTCTGAAAATAAAAGAACATTGAATAAAGATGAAGAGGGTGAAAGTGCAGTACAAATAAAAAGAGCCAGAAAAGGTGATAACTGGTCAGGAGGAGTGAAAAGACTGAGATATGTTCTGAAAAGAATAACAGAAAGACCAGAACAAGTGAATGAGATCCGAAGTCAAACTCGGACAAGACAAAAGAAAGAGAGAAAACTACGAAGAAGTCCAAGATTGAAATTTCTGAATAATAAATACCAAGGCCCTGAGTGGACCTACGTAATATTGGAAGAATTTGAGAATCTGAACATAAGTGAGGAATCTGAAAATCGGAATCCTACACAGATTAAAGAAAGGGAGTAAGAATTCCTTAAGTTAAAATCTGAAATTCTTGGTGCCAAAAGTAAGAGAAGAAATTATCTTCTCAGAGTAAAATGGCAAGAAATAGAGTCACTGAGCAACCGAAATGAAATCTTATACAAAGGCGTTTTAAAGCTTGCATATGTATTGTTATATTAATGATACTAATATGGTTATTTTTAAAACACAGCCTGTGCAGACTACCGCCCCATCTCCCTTATCAACACGGAGGTCAAAATCTTCGCCACTTTGGTGGCACAACGACTCCGCCCCCACTTGCAAGCGCTGGTTCACCCTGCCCGGGGTACCCGACATTGCATACGCCGCCTCCATCTCGCTCTTGCACATCACCATCACCTCACCCCGTATCTGGCCTTGCTCTATATAGATTTCAAGAAAGCCTTTGATACAGTAGATTGGGGCTACCTCGAGGATGTGTTGAAGAGGATGGGTCTCGGTCCCGCGTTCCAACGCCTCATCCGGGTCCTCTATTCTGCTCCCAAGGCAAGGGTCCTTATCAACGGCGTGTTCTCTGAGACATTTCCTATCCAGAGGGGCACTCACCAGGGCTTCCCGCTCTCGCCGCTTCTATTTGCATTAGCAATGGAACCCCTGGCTTCCCTTATCCGCCAAGACCCCATCATCCGGGGTCGGGTCGGGCCTGGGGTCCGAACCAGATCGACAAGATCGCCTTGTAAGCTGATGACGTCCTCCTCTTCCTGGCAGATCCCGAGAGCTCCGGCCCGCGATGCTTGAACGCCCTCTCTGCCTTCGAACAGATTGCCTGTCTCAGGCTCAACCCGGCGAAATCCACACTGGTCCCCCTGCACCCCTCCCGGGCATGCTTCGACTGGCAAGCGTCCATCCCCCTGCGTAGGCAATCATTCAAGTACCTAGGGGTGTGGATCGCCCTCCTCCCGGAGATCAAATGGGCCCTGAACATCACCCTTCTGGTCACCAGGGCCAAAGCGGACCACAGGAAATGGCAATCTCTCCCTTTCCACCCCCTTGACAGGAGTGCCCTTTTAAAAATGATGGTCCTCCCCCGCTTCCTGTACATCTTACAAAACATTACCATTTATCTCCCAGGTAGCTAGTTTCAGGAACTGGACGGGGTCCTTACCCAATTGTTTTGGGGAGGGAAGAGGCCGCAAATGTCCCTGGCACACTGTCGCATACCCCCCTATGACGGGGGCATAGGGGTGACCAATCTTCACCTCTACTACCTGGCCACACGGCTTATCCTGATCCACGATTGGTTCGTGGACAGCTGGTCCGACCCGGCGTATCGGGTAGAATTTAGGTCATTGGACTTTGCGCAGCTCCAAGCCTACCTGTACGGGTGCCCCGTGCCGCAGGCTCTTCCCCCGTCACCAGAACGGTGCTTGTGGCCTGGCGAGCCGCATTAAGACACGTAAAGTGGGACCGGAAACTCACCAGACAAACACCTCTGGGGTGTTGGGACGTTGCTGGCGGAGGTCTCGTCTCTCCAGGACTTTCGCAAATGGGACCACATAGGGATCTCGCTATTGGGAGACGTCTGGGTGGGGGACCATGTCAGATCATTTGCGGACCTAAAACACCGTTACTCCCTCCACTCCTCCCAATTCTACAACTATTTACAGCTGAGGCATACCCTCCAAGTTCACATCCCATCCCCCACATCCTTCCCAGAATTCAGCCCCGTGGAGATGGGGAACCTGGGCAGATGGGGGGGTGTCCCGGATTTATCGCTCTCTCTTGAACAACGGCCCGCATCCCTAGACCTGCTTTGTGTCCGCTGGGAGGGGTGGCTGGGTCCCTTGGAGGACGCGGATTGGAGCAACGCCCTTATGGCCCCCAAAACATTGACGACCTCCTCCAAGCTGCATCTAGTCCAACTCTATTATCTCCACGCGGCATACCTCACCCCAGCACGCCTGTACAGCGCCTGCCTGTGACCCTCCCCATCCTGCACGCGCTGCAGTCAAGCTCCAGCGGATTTTTACCACATGGTGTGGCAATGACCCGCCCTTGCGCCGTTCTGGGCAGGGGTGGAACTCGAGCTCACACAAACTCTTGGGCGGGAGGTTCCCCACGACCCGCTGTGCCTGCTCCTGGGGGTGTGTGATGGCCTTGATGGATCCCGGGCTGATAAGCGCTTCCTGGGAACAGCAGTGGCGGTAGCGAAACGCGACATAGCTGTGCTTTGGTCCCAAGCCAAACCTCCTTCTATACGGAGGTGGAGGAGGGGAGTGGACTGGTGTGGCACCCAGGAGGAGCCCCTCTTCGAGGCCCGGGGCTGCCCCGAACGTTTTGGCAAAATATGGGGCAAATGGTTCAACTTACTGCTGGTCTGAGGGGGTTCGTGATTATCCTGTATATGATTATCTATAAGCAGGTGTTGTACTCATCCCATGAATGCCTTATGAGTCTCTGTTGTCCTCTATTGATTGTACAGTGCTTAAATAATGTCAGAAGGAGTAACATACCACCACATACCACTAACAGATGGCATATCATGTAGTGTATTAGCAAGTCAGTTTTATTCAACTGGGAAATTACAGTATTATTATTCAAATTATTCAAACTTAGATGTAGTATTTTCAGAACTTCCTATTTGAAGGAACATGAGTCCAGTACTTAGTGCGCAGGGTGCACAGTTCATGGGTGAATTCTTCCTCACGATGAAGTCTATAGATTTAGTTAAAACACACAAGAGTAATTTAACTTGTACTTTACGATAAGAAGAAAAAGTATTTTTGAATTTAGTTGAGGAAAGAAGGCAAACTCATGTACCAACATGGGCTGAAAGGGAGGGAATTTATACCGCTGGCAAGGCTCATGCTGCGATGTCCCTGGACTTTGTAAGGATATGGAAGACCTGCATTCATAGATTGAAGACAGATTATAATAAGGTATTTATTGGTTCCAGTGACTGTGAACATAACTTCCTAATTTTGGGAGGTTGGGGACTAAAAGGGGGAACTGATCCAGTATTTCCTGGGGTTTACTATGTGTGTGGTAATAATGCTTATTATAAGCTACCTACACAATGGTACGGAAGCTGTTACCTGGGGATTGTATTTCCTAAAACTTATCATATTAAAAGAATCACTGGAAGCAATGAAAACACTAATGGACTAACACGAAGAAAGAAGGCTCGTTTTTCTGAAATAGTAGGTGATATATTTGGTGCACTGATACCTTCAGTGGGAGTCATGTTAAATTCACATAGAATTTGTCAATTATCAACAGTAGTTGATCGTCTATCGATGGATACTGCTGGGGGTTTCTTGATGATAAATACAGAAATGGTTGCAACTAGATCAATGGTTTTACAAAATCGTCTTGCACTTGACATCTTATTAGCAAAGGAGGGTGGAGTCTGTGGAATGTTGAAAGTCCAACATTGTTGTACTTACATTCCAGACAAAAGTAAAGAAATTAGAGGGTACATAAAGAATATTACAAAACTTCACGAACATTTGAAATCACTGGAGGTTGACAGTGTTTGGGAAAGACTAACAAAAAGCATTACTTCAATAGGGACTCGTTTTACTAATATAGGAAAAGGTCTTTTAGGTCAAATAATCCTGCCCTTAGTTGTGGTGACAATAATAGTATTAACAATAATGGTTTGGTGTTTTGCTGTAGAAGAAGAAAATATTGAATAAATAAAAAAGGAAGGAAAAGAAAGAGGGAAAACGAAGAGATAGAATTAGAAGAAATGAAAGGCAAGATCTATAAAAAGATGAGAGATTTTGAGAATAAAGGGGGAGAAGGAAAAGTGAAAGAGGAAATAGAACTTGAGGAATACTGAAGCTGGCATCTGTTTTGGGATGGGTATTTTATGATGGCACAAAATGCCATCAGAGAGGAGATTGATGGAGCAAGGACTCGTTTTTAAGAGACTTGCTTGTATTCAATTCTCTCGTCTAACTTATTAACATGAAATACTAACTATGTCTTGGGATTAATCATCACGCATTTCATAAACATAAAAGGTAGAGAAGTTTGCCTATGTGTTTACTAACCATTAATACGGATAGTAGACTAAACGCGGCTGTAACAGGGAAACCTTTACTGCGCATGCGTCAATTGCATCTACGCAAAGTGACATCTAACGGCTTTGAGGGAATTTCCTGTGCATGGGCAGAACGCATTAAAATGGCGTCTTTAAGACCCACATGCATGGCACCTGCTTTGCTGCTTAGAAAACGCTCTATTTACTATGCGGAGAAAGTACTGATAATTTAAGGGAAATAGAGTAGAGGTGGGTGGTATACAGTGAAACCATCTATTTTTTAAATTAATATTTTCTCTCTTTGACCTTTCCATTAGTTTGTATTTTGGCCTTCTCGCCATGACTTGAGTGTTCCGAGTGAAAGTCGTCTGCGCATCTCCAACCGAGTTGCACCCGGAAGGATGACACCATATTTTGAATCACAGCCAAGGCCGCAGACTGCTAAACCCTGGGAAACCAAAAGTCAAGAGTTCAACCATTTAAGTCATATGGACATTGTTGATAATTTGTTGCAGATATGAATACAATCCGAATGGCAAAATAGAATTGAATATAAATTAAGGGGATGGATTTATGAACAAAGGACAACATGGTGTGATGACCTAACGCCCCTTGCCTGTCCAATAAGAATTCGTATTGTTACGATATTGCAACTTTAGGGGGGTAGTACATGAATCCCAAAAGGTATAATTGGGGTGGTTTAGTTAGTTAGCTAGTTGTGGGTGTGTGTTCGAGAATGCGAGGATGCTGTGAGCCAGTGATGCTGTCGGAGGGACGAGTGATGCTGATGAAGAATTGATTGCAGAATTTCTTACTTTAAGCAATTGATTGGAAAGGAGATTGCGGAAGAATCTCGAGGAGGAAGAGAGTGACAGAGAGGGGTGCGACGAGTTGTCGGTTCTAGAGAGGTCCACTATCCTGTCCTGATTCCTGTCCTAAAGCCTTTGTCGCGTGTTCTGTTCCAAAGGACCTTTACCAGCTCTTTGGCCAGTGAGTTGGTCTTCACACCATCTTGGGTAATATAAAATTTGTATATTTCTGATGTACTGCTCTCTCTATCCTCTCCTTTCTGAGCAAAAGTCATTGCATTGATCTGAGAGTGTATTTGATTAATTGAATCTTCCTTCCTTGATTGATGGTGCCTGTGGTGTGCATTTGAGATGGTTCACTTACATTTCAAATTTAGATAAAGGTTTTTAAAACTTCTTGTGTCTGTGCTTATATTGCATATAAAAACGTGAAATTAAGGTTAGGTGCATCTTCACCATCAACTAGTTCCAACTAATTTGGTCCATTGACCAAATGGAAAGAACTTATTGGTCAGTGAAAGGTTAGTTAAGATGAACAACTAATCTTGAAGAATTAATCAACTCATAAAACTTTCCAAAACTCCAGCGGTTTTACCAGATATTGTGTGTGTGTGAGTATGTTTTGATGGGCCCAGGTGAGTATATGGTATTGGAGTATCTTTCGTTGGAGCGCCGCTGAATCATGAGCACATGGAAAGTGAAACTGAAATGAGTCTCTTAGCTCATTTCAGTTTCGGTTTCACTGAAATGACGTCAGCACAACGTGCATGTTGATCGTCATTTCGGGGAAACCAGGGGGGGCCTTAGGAGCTGGGGAAGCTCTTCCCCAGCTCCCAAGGCTGTTGGGGGGTAAAGGGAATACCTCTGGTGCCGGCACCCGAGGGATTTCCTGTGCGGGAGCCGTCTGACGCACATGAGCACTTATGTGTCGGACGGCTCCTGTGTATCCAAAGTATAGAAAGGGTTAAGAAAATTATGATTAAGATTCATATTTTTTCGAATTGCACGTCAGGATTGGAGGTGAGGATTATGCATATCTTTCTTTGTTTTTTATGACCACAGCAGTTTCAAAGTTAAACAAAAAAACACTGTAAAACTTAAAATCCCATAAGTTCTTGGGAAGTGTCCATATTAACCATTAACCAATATCAGTACGATCTGTCTATTGTATACATATCTCCGTTGTCTGCAGTCCTTTCTCTTTCTTCACTGCTGTCAGTTAAGTCCCTCTTTCCATTCACGACTCTCTTGGGGATTACGGTTTTTGGGGGGATTAAGAGCTTTATTATTATTAGGATTCACTATTCAGGATTGTTCCCTTGGTAATCGCTAGATTTTGTATCAGGTTCACTGTGAGCGCATTCGCACAAGATAGCAGAGACAGGCGGCAGGCTCTAGCCCAAGCGCATTTTTTTCGTAACACAGCGGGTCCACTAGGGGCGATATTTCGTGCCACTAGCAGCCTGTTGGACACATCGCGATGTGTGAGGCAGCGAGCTGTGCATAGAAGCGCTCCCCAGACTTGCGACGCGCGATAGGGAGTAGCAGTGGGCATTTACATGACCACATCACTGTGTGGAGCCTTCCTCCCTACCAACTCTTACAAGACACTGCGAACGCGGTGAGACCTACGGCGTGTGGCTGCCTGGGGAGTCGAACCAGGGATTCTCTGCACAATCATGAGCACCTGCGAGAGGGCTACCCCATATATGTTACAGGGAGATTTTGACTGTTTTGGTGCTCTCGTCTCTATTTCTATGAATCCCTTCAGGAATCACGATTACTCCCTCGAATTGGCCTCTGAAGAGAAATGGCTCCCACATCGCCAGCTTCCTGCAGGGGTGGACATCACAGGCAATTTCTAAGGCATTGGCACCCCTGCAGGAAAGTGTGGACAAACTAACGTCCCAGGTTCCTGGGACTTCTGGGATCTTAGATGACATGGGGGCAGGTCCTAGCGGCATGTCAGCTTCTACTTTTCTAAAGGCCCATAAACGTGGTGCCGGGAACCTGGAAGGTATCGGCTGCTTATCGTACGACTTCCTTAAGAGTGTGCACACGTTAAGAAATGCACCCTACCAGGAGGAATACTAGCCCAGGAATACTGGTGTCACTGTTGCACCAAATTCTGACCCTAATGATGGGTTTTCCGATATGGAGGAGGGTGGACAGACGAGGATGGATCCTCAGATGAGTAGGATTCGGGAAGGCCTTTGGCACCCCGCCTCGGTGGCCTCTGGGTCCTTTGAAGGGGATTCCGACTCTGCTGACATTTTCGAGCCAAAGGGGATATGCCACCCAAGATCCTCAGAGTGGCTCCCGGATCAAAAGATGGCAGAATATGTTGCAGGTAAGATACGCCAACCCATAGACAGAGAGGTGCATGCACACCTTCGGGGGAAATGCCCTAGACCGTCCTTAAAAGTGAAGGTGGCAACCACCACTGAGATTGATCATAAGTTATACACCTTCTTTGCTAAATACATGAAGGATCCTAATAAGGGCATTGACCGCTCCTGGACGGTGTGCCAAGATAAGTTACTCAATGTAGTAGGTCCATTAATGAAAATAATTGAACTGCCGGAAGGGGAAATCCCTACTCACAGATGTGGTGGCTGGGTGGGCGCAACGGGCGATGTGCCTTCTTGGCAACGCCAACTCCTTCAGAAGATTGACCCGAAGCTGGGGAAACTCTCCTCATCGTAAGCTGTGGCCATGGGGGGCGTGGCTAAGCACGCGATGGAAGCGGACGTGCCCGGGTAGAGCTCCCGATCGAGCCCTCCTGCCCCGGGCCGCTTCTCCGCTGCAACAATCCTAAACGTTGCGGATTTGGCCGGCGGGCCCTCCACGGAGCCTTCTCCGCCACCTGGCCGAGTTTGCGGCGAATCGGCGGTGGAACACCGCGCCGGCCCTGCGGACGAGGCCGCGACCGCTCTACAGGACGCGCGGCCGCGGCTGGCGGCTACGCGAGACCGGGGCGCTGCCCTGTCCCTTAGGCCCGAGGCTGCAATCTGAGGAGGAGCTATCGCGACGCCGAGCGGCGGCCTACAACTGCGGCGAGGGCGGCCTGGCGACGGGGGGGCCGCGCTTGGACCCGCCGGGGGGACCCCCCTGTGGCGCCACGGAAAAGGCAGTGACGGACAACGACCCCCCCTGAGACCGCGTGACCGCACCACTGGCGACGGGTGGGCCTGCGCCTGAACCCCAACGACGACTACCTGCACAGCACAGGTAGCTGCAGCGTCCTACGAAGACTGAAGGTGCCATAGGGGAGCAGCAGCGGCAGCCCCCCCGGATCTGGGGAAACACGCACGGACCTGCCTCCCCGCGCCACACTCTGCCGGGACAGGGGACGCACTGAGGCGGTTCTCCTCTTGGTGACCCTGGCGCTTCAGCAACACGACGCGCCAACACACGCTGCCACCGCCCGCGGAGCCCTGGAACCGCCGAGGGAGCGCCGACCTGGGCCTCCTTGGCACACACGCACAACGCGACCCCTGCGCCACGCGCTACGGTGCGGGCCGACGCGGGAAGAAGGACTCAGGGGTGCCCTGCGGACTGGAAGAGGGACACTGAGTGCTGACCCGGCTGCGACTGAGCCCCCCACTGGCTGAGCCCCTGCACACGCGGCGAAGGCGACACGGCCTGGCTGGCCGAGGCGGTGAGACACGGCGAGGTGGGCCGCTCCCATTCCGCTGGAGCAGGGCATCAACGGAGCAACACCCCCCTACCCCACGACGACGGGGGGGACGTCTTCCGCACGCCGCTGGCTCCATGCCTAGAGGGGCGCGAACCCGCTCCGGACCGGGGTCGACGGCGGAGAGGAGGCGCCACGAGCCAACGAGGCCCGCGATGGATACGGACCATGTGACGGCGAAACTAGACAGTGTCCTGGCGGCCATGGAGAGGATGGAGGAATCGCTGCAGCAGACGCGCACCTCCCTGGAGACCCGCATAGACAGTGTGGCAATTGACCTGACGCACCTCAGAGCCGACCACAAAAAGCTGCAAACGCGCACCACCGCGCTGGAAGACGCCATGGCAGAGGTCGAGCCGGCGACGAAACGGGCCGAAGCCGGGGTGAGCGACCTTCTACACCGGGTGGAACTACTAGAGGGAAGGGCTGAGGATGCGGAAGGCCGGGCACGAAGGAACAACATCCGCCTGGTGGGCATCCCGGAGCGATGGGAAGGAGCAAATCCTGTCCGCAAGGTCGAGGAGTGGCTACGGGACCTACTACCGGACAACACGCTCTCCCCGCACTTCGTGGTGGAAAGGGCCCATCGTGTCCCCGCGAAACCACCGCCTCCGGGCTCTAACCCTCGGCCGTTTCTCCTCCGAGTCCTCAACTACAGGGACCGCGATGCCATCCTGCGAGGGGCCAGAAACCTAGGGGACATTACCATTGACAACGCGACGGTGATGTTTTTCCCGGACTACACGGCGTGAGTACAGCGGCAAAGATACTCTTTCCTGCCCATCAAACGACGGCTGCGTGAAGCGGCCCTCCAGTACTCGCTGCTCTTCCCAGCCAAACTGCGAGTGGTGGCGCACGACAAAACACACTTCTTCACGAGTCCCGAAGACGCGGAGGCCTGGCTTGATGGCGGAATGCCAGCCGCGCCACGACGGACGACGGGAACTGGCGCGATGGAAAGATCGAGGGGACCAAGACGACGACGCCACCGCGGGTCGCCCACGCCGCCGCCAACCGGCGGGACACCGAGTCACTCCCCGCCAGCGGACCTTGTTCATCAGGAGCAGCGGGACGCCCTGCGCAGGGTGGCAGAGATTAGCAACTCTCCGGCGTCGTCGGCCCGGCCGGACGCCAGCCCGACGGCCCACTCAACGGACGACGAGGCAATCTACGGCATCCCGGACACACAGGACTCTGGAGGACCCCCGGAGGTCACACCGCAAACGGCGGACCTCTTTGGCTGAAGTGCCCCGGAACTGGGCTGCCACCTGACGTACATCGCCAACCTCCCGAACCCCTGCGGGATGACCCCTTACGGAACTGAACCTGCTGGAAGAGCCCAGGCACCTATGCTGACGGCGCTGCGGGGGGGCCCGCTCGTGGGGCCGGACACTGTAAGTACAATTTCTACTTAAGGCCGCACGGCCTCCACGCACCTGATTTACAACCACGCAGAGACGCCTTTTAGTGCCACATGCTCGGCTTGTTGCTACTGGGGGGTCGTGGGGGGGAACGTGCCCGCGCCCTCCCCCCTTCCCCCCCCCCTCTCTCCGTGGGCATTCCAGCCCCCCGCTGACCTGATGGCCGGGCGCGCACCTGCTACGGCCTTGAACTGTGGCCATCGGACGCCCGCCGCCCGGCAGCAGCATGTACACAACGCCTGGGAGGCATGCGAGGCGCTTCCGACCCTGCATTGCTTCCGTTGTTGTTCAGAAGATACTTTACCCACCCCCCGAGACTGTCTAGTTCGTAAGCTCGCTTGAGTGTTTGGACGGCGACCTGTTGTGCAGCCGACCTTTTGGTATTCTACAAGTTCTCATCTCTCTTTATTTAGTTGCCATGTTTCGACTTTCTATGCACCCTTTCTTCCCTCTCCCCTCACCCTGTTGGAGATCACGACACTGCATGCACATCACTAGTTTTAGCTGCGCGGCGGATGCGGGCTGCTGGCCCCGGGGGGCCCTTGAGATGGGGGGATGCGCTCTTGGGGGCGGAGGGAGACCCCCACACACAGGACAGTAATGGCTGGTACCCAAATATGCACCTGGAATGTCAGGGGGATGCACACACCGGCTAGGCGCTACCATATTTATTCGTACCTAAAGCGGCACAGGATTAACGTAGCGCTGCTCCAGGAGACGCATCTGAACGGCGCTGAGGTGAGGGCACTACACCGTAGATGGCGGGGACAACTCTACGCCACGGAATACTCCTCCTTCGCGCGCGGAACACTGATATGGATCCGCCCGGGGACCCCGTGGGAGGCCACAGACACTGCGATAGACAGCGAGGGCAGATACACGGCCGCGCGAGGCAGGCTAGATGGTCATCCTATCACACTGATATCCCTCTACTCCCCAAACATCGAACAAGCAGGCTTCCTGGCGCGGCTATCAACGACTATGGCGCCCTGGCATGACACTTCGTGGATTATAGGGGGCGATTATAATTGCACCTTAGACACCACGCTGGATCGCTCCTTCCCGCCCCCCGCGAACGCCCCTACCAGGGGAGCCACGAGGGCGTTGCTGGAGTGGGCTGCGCAATGGGGCTTACACGATGTCTGGCGACAGCGCAATCCGGGGACGCGGTCGTACTCCTATTACTCTGGCGCTCACGACTTATACGTCCGCCTAGACCGCTTCATGGTATCCACAGGCCTCCTGCCTCATGTGACGGACGCGCAATACATGGGCCGCACACACTCAGACCACAATCCACACTTCATGTCCGTAGCCTGGGCCCACCCACAGCCCCCTGTACCCACATGGCGCCTGCAGCCAGCGCTGCTACTAGATGCGGCTTTTCGCGCTGCCCTACTCGAGCGTACCGCGCAGTACTTCGAGGACAACACTGACACAGCAACTGACTCGAGGGTGGAGTGGGATGCCTTCAAAGCCGTGATACGGGGTCACTGTCTGCGCACCCAGGGGCAGATCAGACACCAGTTAGAGGGAGATCTCACTAGGCTGGAAACGAGTTTACTTGCGCGGGAGGAGGAGGCGGCGGAGGGAGACGAGGGCCCGCTGCAGGACGCCCGCTCGGAACATGCACGTCTCCTGGAGCGACTTCGCCATGTCAACTATGCGGCACACTCGGCGAGGACTCACCGCCTTGGTGACAGACCAGGCAAGCTTCTAGCGTGGCTGATTTCGCGGGATGCCCGCTCCCAGCCGGTGATGGCTATACTGGGCGAGGGTGGGGAACTGGAGTACACGCAAGCTGGTATCCATGACACTTTTACTGCCCACTATACTGCATTGTACCGCTCCCGACTCGCGGTTCCCTACGCTGCTATTACAGACTATCTCTCCCCTCTGCCGATGCCGCAATTGACTATCGCTCAGCAAGACGAACTCGGCGCTCCACTGGAGGCGGACGAGCTTAGAGAGGCCATCTTTCAGCTCTCCAACGGGAAAACTCCGGGCCCGGACGGGCTACCGGCTGAATTTTACAAGGCTGGCTCGGATATCTTAATCCCGGAGCTCCTGCGCATGTACGCGGCGGCGACGGAGGGAGCTGCCCTGCCCCCAACATTGAACGAAGCCACGCTGGTCTCTATACTTAAGCCAGACAGGGACGGCACGCGGGTGGGCTCTTACCGTCCATTGGCTCTACTAAACACAGACTATAAGATCCTTGCTTCTGCACTGGCTAGGAGGCTGGCCCCTCACGTACCCACTCTTGTACACCGGGACCAAAATGGGTTCGTCCCAACACGCCATACCTCCCACAACATCCGCAGGCTCTTCCGGGTACAGGAATACGCCACGCGGCAGTGGCCCAGGGCGGGATGCCTGATACTGGACTTGGAGAAAGCCTTCGACTCCGTCGAGTGGCCATACCTAAGGGCAGTCACGGAGAAATACCAACTGGGGGGCGGCTATAACGCCATGATCGCCCTGCTTTACAGTGAGCCGACCGTCCGGGTCCGCACGGGCCGCATCCTCTCGGCCGCCATCCGAGTCCGCAGAGGCACCCGCCAGGGTTGCCCGTTGTCGCCGTTGCTATTTGCACTGGCAATGGAACCCCTGGCTGCGACACTCCGAGCACACGGACTGGAATGGGGAATCCCATTGCCGGACGGCCTACACACGGTGTCCCTATATGCAGATGACCTGCTGCTATACGTCAGGGACATGGCCGCCATCCCTGCTTCCCTCGCTGACGTTTTCCGCACCTTCGAAGCACTGTCGGGCCTGAGGGTTAACTGGGCCAAGTCGGGAGCCTACCCCTTTGGCTCGGAGACACCTGAGTGTGACGTCCGCCTGGGAGGAGACAGGCTGCGGTGGTACCCCACCACCTTCCGCTACCTGGGGATACGGATTTACAGGTCCCCGGCGGACGTCCTAGATGGGAATCTCCTCAGAGCAATCACGTCCGTGCGCACGCAGGTTAGCTACTGGAACACCCTGCCCCTCAGCGTGCCTAGCAGGGTAGCACTGACCAAAATGATAGTGCTGCCCCGCCTCTTGTACTACTTTGCAAACCTGTCCTTGTATGTGCCCGTCAGAATATTCCGCGACCTGGAGGTATTGCTGCGCACCCTCATCTGGAACAAGGGGAGACCGCGGGTAGCACTGGCCAAACTGTACATGCCTGCTGACTCGGGGGGACTAGCGGTCCCCAATATGGAGCTATATTATCTAGCAGCGCAGATGCAATGGGTGGCGGGGTGGCTGAGCGGCAAGCAACTAGAGGACACTGCTTCGCACGCGAATGCTTGGACGCGGACGCAAGTCCACGCGCTGTTCCATCCGCTGACTCGCGCGCCCTGCCCCACCCAGATTTACCTGGCGGTAGCGCGCAGGTGCTTCCAGAGGTGCCTCCGCCTCACGCGCGCGACCACACCGTACGCTCCGGAGTTACCATTACTGGGCATGCCTAGCCCGACGGGACCCCTCACGGAGGCCCATTTGGCAGGGTGGGAACAGGCAGGTGTAGATACGCTAGGTGACCTGTATGAGGACGGCGACTTGCTGACGTTTGCCACCCTGACGGACGGCACGGCGCTCCCGGCAGGACAGTTTCTCCTGCATGCCTCCCTCATGCAGACGCTCTCGGCCTCTTGGGGCGACATGACGACGGAGCTACCGACGCATACCTTCATCCAATATCTGCATATTATGGGCAATGGCGCACATGTCATACACTGGCTAGTGCAGGCACTCCTCGCACACTCACGACTGACCACCTCGACATTAAGGGAACGCTGGGCGACGGACAGGGGCAGAGACTGGACAGATAAAGAGTGGGCGATGATACTGGCCGGCCCGGTTAACGTTCCACGCAACCCCTGCTTCAAGCTCATACAATATTACATATTGCAGCGAGCGTATCTCACTCCGGAGAAGATCAATAAATATTTCCTGCGGACGGATGCCGCCTGCCCACGGTGCTCGTCACCAGGAGCGGACCTTTTGCATATGCTCTGGCACTGTGCGGACGTGCAGACGTATTGGAGCGACGTGCTGTCACTGATCGAGCGCGGCGCGGATGGACGGCTGCCACGCACGTGGGAAGCGTGTATCTTGGGCCTGTACAAGCGCACAAAAGCGAATAGAGTACAGGCGCGCTTTTGGGACATGGGGCTTGTTACAGCCAAACGCTTGCTCACCAAGCACTGGAAGGCGACGGCCCCTCCGCACATCAGGCACTGGAGGGCATCCTTCGTCAACTGGGCGCAGGCGGAGAGTGCAGTGCTCCTCCGTGAGGAAACTGCGGGACTCAGGCAGTACCCCATCGCTCACCTTTGGGATGGCCTCCTCGCCACCTTTCAGACGGCCTGCCGAACCCGTGGGATAACCTAAACACCAGGCGGACACTGATATACTACTTGATCGCTGGCAACATGTCTGAGACCCTGATGCGGTTCGCTCCTGGCCCCCTCGACCTGCATATTCCCCAGACACGTCTCACATACCACGCGGCAGGCTACTACTGCCGGATACTTCTTGCGCTGTGCTCTGGTGCACGCGCGGGACTTACCGCCGCTGCTACCCGAGAGGGCGCGCACGCTGACGAACCCCCCCCCTCTTCTCCTCTCCCCCCCCCCCACGACCAGCCACTCGACGCGCTCCCCGGACGGCCGGCTACGCTCTGCTGGACAGCCCCTATCTCCTCACACATTGCTGCACGGGGATCTCCACTTTCCCCCCCCCCCCCCCTCACCCTTCTTCTTCTGGCCCCTACCCGAGTTCTCGACCCTGACCTTGATCCCTAAAGTTTACGTTGCACACCCGGGACACAATTCGGCGACTAACTACGCTCCCTAGCAGAGCATGTGTTCCACCATAGCAACGGTCGCCACGCGCACCCTTGCGAACTACGCTGTAACCTCCTTGACGCGCTCCACCCCACGCTACACGCGGGCCACCGGGACTCCGATGCCCACAAATCAGGGCGCTTGACGGACAACCCAGCACCCAGCACACATCCTTCTGTGAGCCCAGGAGCTAGCTGACAATGCTGCGCAGCGGGCGGACACGAAGCGCCCCCTCACACGCGGACAATGCGCTTATAGCTGAGAAATAACGCGACACATAACAGAAAAGCACCACCGATTCGCTTACACGCAATGTACACACCTGAATCCTCTATCTAGGTACAACTGAGCTCCGCCGCCGGACCTCCGGGTTGTCGGCTAAACGGCTGTGTTTAAACATTTGACGGTATGTACTCAAACATTGCTGACCTGATGCTATGTCGCAGAAATGTACATTGCCAATTGATGCAACTATGGTTAATAAAAGTTCTCAAAAAAAAAAAAAAAAAATCGTAAGCTGTGGCCATAGCAAAGGGCAAATTTGTGGCCACCTTTTCAGCGCTTGATAAAGTGCAAACCTCCATCAAGAAAATCTTTCCGGGAAAGGTTTTTGCTGGTGTGAGAAGAGACAGTGGTCACTCCTCTGGCCGCTCCTCCCAGTCAGGCCCCAACAGAGGCCACGGCAAGCGCAATAATCACTGGAGTGATGGCAGACAAGGCACCTTCTATCCAAACCAGGGATCCGGAATAGGCAGAGCCAACTGTGCTAGAGGTGGGGCTAACGCCCCCGGAGGATCTAACGTAAGGAGTATCCTTTCTTTCCCTATCAATCTACGGGGGAGACTACAATTGTTTTCACACAGGTGGGAGGAGATCACATCAGACCCATAGGATTTAGAGACAGTAAAGGGCTTCCACACAGAGTTCTAGGGAACTCCAATACAGCCAACCAGACCAAGCCCTATGGTTTTTTCATAGACAGATATAGAGCTGATCGACCTAGAGGTACAGGAACTACTCTCCAAGAGAGCTATTCGGAGGTCAGTACTCCTCCCTTGGGGTTTCCTCAGCAACCTTTTTCTAGTGGAAAAGAAGGACAGAGGTTTCTGCCCAGTAATACACCTAAGCTGCTTGAACAAGTGGCTGGTGTATTGGCACTTTAAAATGGACGGCATATACCTCTTACGAGACCTATTACTACAGAAGAACTGGATGGTACATCTAGATCTCAAGGACGCCTATCTGATGGTTCCCATTTCCTCTTCATTGCTGGTTCCTGCAGTTTGCATGGAGGGACCAGCTGTGAGGGTTTCAGTCCCTTCCAGTTGGCCTATCCTCGGCGCCATGGTGCTTCACGAAGCTCCTCAGACCAGTAATGGAGGTCCTAAGGACGAAAGGCATACGATTGATCATCTATCGCAACGATATCCTCCTGACGGACCAGTCACGTAACCGGTTGGTGGCCCACCTGAACATGACCATTACACTCCTGCAGAAGTTGGGATTTGTGATAAATGCCCAGAAATCAGAGTTGACACCGTCTCAGAGCATGGTATTCCTGGAGTTTCTAATAGACTCCAATTCTGCCTTCAGGAGGAGAAGATAGTGAGGATCAAGGAAGAAATGAACAAGGAATTGTGGGGGGACAGAATCTCCCACAGGCAACTGGCCAGGATAGTTGGATTATTGTCTTCTTCTGTCCAAGCCATCTTCCCGGGCCCGCTCCACTACCTTGCATCACAGAGAGTGAAAGTGGCTCATCTTCAGAAGGGTCTCTCATATTCGAACTGATTTCACTGACGGATGAAGCCAGGATAGAACTGCAGTGGTGGACAGACCACATGAAAGCTTGGAATGGGAGGACAATCTTCGGGTCCCTCCCGGACCTGGTGATAGACTCAAACACCAGCAGCCAGGGCTGGGGAGCTAAATGTGGAGCTGTCTCAATTGGAGGACGTTGGATGGAGAAGCCTACACAACAACTGCATAGATCTCCTGGCGGGTTCCTTTGCAATCACCTGACGGATGAAGGACAGAGACTGAACACTGGTGCACAGATAAAAAACAAAAAAAACAAGACTACCTGAACGTGCTACTCGACGCAATGTTGCCTTGAGTGGAACGTTCAGGTAGTCTTATTTTTGTTTGTTTTTCTGCCATCATCTGTGTACCAATGTTCCTATAAAGCAAAGAAATGGCTCATTATACTAAATAAAAATGTATAGTGTGGGGCCCACGGCTGCAGTTCTTCCTCCAAAGGTGCCTGTTTTTTAACTTTCAAAAAAGATTTCTTTTGGCGCAAAAGTTAAAAGCTAGCAGCAGAGGAGAAAAAGCTGCAGCCGTGGGCCCCACACACTATAAAATGTAATTGAGCATAATGAGCGATTTCAGTGCTTAAATTGTAGACATATACAATGCTGGTCAAAGTCATTATTTACCAGGACTGCGAGACAGCCTTATCTGAAAGAAACACGTTAGTTAGATTCCTCACCTTAGAATATTCCCAGGCGTCAGGCTGGATCCGGAAGGATTTTTCGTCAGCAATACCCTTGCGTGTTGCTAGGCGTCGTCTGCGGCTCCGCGTCCGTCGTCGTGATCCCCGGGATGACGTCGTCGGAGTACTTAGACGCCGCCCTCGCGCGCTGACGTCAGTTCTTCTTTTTTCTGTGCCAGTAAGCACCGATCCGGGAAGAGCATACCCTTTTAGTAATTTTTTGACCAAACTTTTTTGAACTCTTTTGGTTCCATTCTTCGTCGACCTCGACTCTGGTGCCGATAGGGATGCCTGGCTTTAAGTCTTGTGACTCCTGTCACTGACTGATGTCGGTCACGGATCACCACCCCGGTGCCTCTATTGTCTTGGGGCCGACCACGATGCTGAGTCGTGCCTCGACTGCCGGGCCTTGACTTCGAAGGCTAGGCGGGAGCGGTCCCGCAAGCTGCTCGAGTTCCGGCAGTCGGCTCCGCGCCGCTCAAGGTTCCAGTTGAGGAGGAGGTCGAGGGACCGGTCACGGAGCCGCAGCCATCACCGCTCGTCGGGGTCAAAGTCTTGGCGATCCGGTAAGTCGAAGCACTGCAAGAAGTCGATGAGGCGACATCGCTCTCCTGGCTCCGTCAGAGCCGCAGGAGTCCCGTCCGACCCCATACCCTCCAGTCCCTGGGTCTGACGCGACTCCGGCGGAGGTCAGGGACTTCCTCATGGCCATGAGGAACCTGGCTCCGACGTCAACGCCTGCCGGTGCGCCATCGGGCCCCGCAGGCTTGACTGGGAGGCATAGTGAGCCGGCGGCTCTGGCCCCGGTGCCGTCGTCGACTCCGGTCCCAACGCCGCAGGCCCCAGTCGGCGCTGGTCGACCTCACGATCCCTCTGCCGGCGCCGACCCCTCCAGAGTCGCCCCCGGCACCGCCTTCGGACGACGCCGTTCCCCAGATTAGTCCCGGTCCCCGCCCGGCGCCACACCCGATGCCGATGGACGGCAGGTTCATCTTCCGCCCAGCTCCGATCCTTCCTCCTGTATAACAGGAATCGGATGACGGTGACGACTAGGAGGGGTCTGAGGACCCTCTGGCCCGGCAGGGCCAGTTATCTCAGGACTGGGCAAACGAACTGGAGGATGCCAGTGGTCTTGACACCTCCCCTGACACTGGCTTCATCTCTCCTCCGACCGTGGCTTCGGAGGAAGGTGCTACATTTTCTGTGGTGCTGCGCAAGTCGGCCGAAGCCCTTGGGCTGGAGCTGCCTGCTGTGGCCGTGAGGACTAATCTCCTCACCGAAGTGCTTCAACCGTCAGCAAGCTCCTCGGAGCCTCTGCTGCAGTTCAATGAGGCACTAATTGACGTTCTGAAGGGCACCTGGTCCAAGCCCTCCACAGTTCCTCCTGTGGACCGGAACGTGGCCCAGCGCCACCACCCTGTACCGGGCGACCCCAGTTTTCTGTCGATGCACCCCACGCCTGAGAGCCTGGTTATCCAGTCCTCTACCTCCCAGACCTCCTTCCCGTCCGCTCCCCCGGATCGGGAATCCAAAAGCTTGGAACAGTTTGGGAAGAAACTGTTCTCCTCTCTTAGTTTGGGGTTGCGGTCTATCAACACCGCGTGCCTTTTGGACCATTACTCCCACTCCCTGTGGGATACGGTGGAGGACGTGCTGCCCCAGTGTCCGGAGGAGGCCCGGACACGGCTCACCCAGGCTCTTGCCGAGGGGCGGGATGCGGCACGGCATGCAATCCGATGTGGACTGGACACAACGGAGTCGCTAGGCAGGGCAATGGCGACCACGGTGGCGATTCATCGCCACGCCTGGCTGAGGTCCCCGAGTTTCTCCTGGGATGTCCAGAGCACCCTCATGGACATGCCCTTTTTGGCAACAAAGCGGATAGTGCGATGGAGCGCTTTAAGGACTCCAGGGCTACGGCCAAGTCCTTGGGCCTCTCGGCCCGCGCCCGCAAACTTCCGCTTTTCGCCCCTTTCGTGGCCAAGGAAGGGGCGCCCCTCATGTCCGCCTAGCCACAGGCCGCAGAACCAACCTCCACGTGGTCGAGGACGTTGATTCCGCCGAGGCGGAGCAGGGAGACAACGAGCCGGTCCGTCCACATCTACCCCAGCAGCATCCGCCTCAAAGCCCTCCTAGTCCGAGCTTTCAGGCCCATTCCACGCCAGTGGGAGGCAGAGTTCGCCATCACCTGCTCCACTGGCGTACCATCACATCGGACAGGTGGGTGCTGCAAACCATCCGAAGGGGCTATTCCCTCCCCTTCGAGGCAACCCCTCCAGCCATGCCACCGCAGTGCCACCGGATTTCGGGGGATCACTTGCAACTTCTGAAGGAGGAAGTTACGGCCCTCTTGGCCAAGGGGGCCATCGAGCGCGTTCCTGGTCCAGAAGTAGGTCGTGGTTGTTATTCCCACTACTTTCTGGTTCCCAAGAAGGGCAAAGGGGGCCTGCGCCCTATCTTGGACCTCAGGAGCGTCAACTCCTTCCTCCAGAAGGAGAAGTTCAAGATGCTCACCTTAGCTCAGGTTCTGGCTGCCCTAGACCCTGGAGTCTGGATGGTATCGTTGGACTTGCAGGACACTTATTTCCACATCCCTGTCCTGCCGGCCCACCGGCCCACTGGCGTTACCTGCGGTTCACGGTGGGCCAAGAGCATTTTCAGTTTACCGTGCTCCCCTTCGGCCTCACCAGTGCCCCTCGGGTGTTCACGAAAGTGATGGCAGTGGTCGCAGCTCATCTGCGCAGATTGGGCGTTACAGGTCTTTCCCTATCTCGACGACTGGTTGTTGAAGGCGGGCTCGCCCCAGGCAGTCGTCTCCCACCTCCAGACTACGGCCGACCTCTTGCATTTGCTGGGGTTCTCCATCAATGTGCCAAAGTCGCATCTGAGTCCCTCCCAGAAGCTCCTCTTCATCGGAGCGGTTCTGGACTCGGCACAGTTCCGGGCCTATCCTCCGGAACAGCGGGTCCGGGATATTCAGGCTCTGATTCCTATCTGTCGACCTCTATCCCGGGTTTCGGTCAGGTTGGTGCTGCAGCTTCTGGGTCTGATGGCCTCCTGCATCCTGTTGGTGCATCACGCCAGATGGCGGATGCGGGCTCTGCAGTGGGACCTGAAGTTTTAGTGGGCCCAGCATCGGGGCAACCTGTCTGACCATGTCTTGATCTCGGAGGGCACTGCAAGACAGTTGCAGTGGTGGCTCAAGGACCGTGATTGGGTCAGTGGCAGATCCCTCTCCCTACCCCAACCGGAGCACGTAGTAGTGACGGATGCGTCCCTCTTGGGCTAGGGGGGCCACATGGGAGAGGCGGAGATCAGAGGCCTCAGGTCTCCGGTGGAGTCTCGGCTCCATATCAACCTTCTGGAGCTGAGGGCGATCCGACTTGCACTGAAGGCATTCCTTCCCTCTGTCCGGGGAAGTGTAGTGCAGGTGTTCACGGACAACACCACCGCCATGTGGTATTGCAACAAACAGGGCGGGTGGGGTCGTGGACCCTTTGTCAGGAGGCTCTGCACCTCTGGACATGGCTGGAACATCAGGGCATCACCCTGGTGGTTCAACATCTGGTGGGCTCTCTGAATGTCAGAGCAGACGAACTCAGCCGCCGGTGCATGATGGATCACGAATGGCGTCTAAACTCGGACGTGGCACAAGGCCTCTTTCGACAGTCGGGAGAGCCTTGGTTAGATCTATTCGCCACCGAAGCGAACGCGCAATGTCAGCAGTTCTGCGCGTTGGAGTTTCCAAGGCGGCACTCGCTCGGAGACGCTTTTCGTCGTGAGTGGAGTTGTGGTCTGTTGTACGCCTTTCCGCCTATACCACTTCTGCCCAGAGTGCTGAAGAAGATCAGGCGCGACCGGGCCCAAGTCATCCTGGTGGCTCCGGATTGGGCACAAAGATACTGGTATCCCGAGCTACTCAGCCTATCGATCGATCCCCTGATCCGCCTGCCTCTTCAGGAGGACCTTCTGTCGCAGCAGCAGGGGACGGTCCTCCACCCGAACCTGTCCAGCCTCCACCTCCATGCGTGGAGATTGAGCGGCGGCAGTTGATGCCATTTGACTTGCCTCCTGAAGTCTGTAATGTTATTCTGGCAGCCAGGCGTCCCTCCACAAAATCGGTATACGCCTGCAGGTGGAACAAATTTGTGGCATGGTGCACAGCAAAGGCTGTGGATCCCTTTCTGCCCCTCTCTCTGAGGTTCTCCTCTTTCTTCTTTCCCTGGCCCAGCAGGGCTCTGCTCTGGGCACCCTTAAGGGATTTCTTTCAGCTATTTCTGCTTTCTTACGGCTTCCTGATTACTTTATAGTGCACTTTTTTATAATGAATATAACACATAAGAAAGCATCATTTTTGTAAATAAAGTGAAAAAACAATATTATTGCATATATACAATTAAAACCTGACAAATATGTGAACAACACATTTCCCAGTTCAGATAACAATATACATGGATAAAGTTTTACTACTGCATTAATTCTGTCCTGCCCCCCCTCAAAAGAGAAACAAACATTTGTGAAAAGAAATCAAATCATACCGCACCTCTCACTCCATTCTACCATCATTCATACTGAACATGCATACACTCATTCAATCTATCTATTAGCCCCCAGGCTTAAAAAGACGTGCTGCAATACTGCATGGTGAAGGTCCTGTTCATCCATCCATGGTGTGGCCGAAAGCCGGGGATATCTAAAGCCAACGTACGTTTCGGTGGATTCAATTAATTAGTGTCCACCTTCCTCAGGGCCATCCACTTTCTATTTTTACTTTCAATAGTGGAGGTGCAATGAAAAATCTGCAAATGGATGGGGTATTGAAAAAACTATTTAGGAAATCCCAAGACTAAAAGATTCTTATTTGTAAAACTATGTTTGTTTATAACACGGAAAATAATCTTGTGTATAATTACTATGCCTACACTTGCTGTAATAGTCATGCAGAATCTAGAGCGAACAGGAATTGTAACAGTTAGTACTCTTAGAAGAAAGAGAAGAGAGATTTTTATTATGTGCTCTATACTTAGTTTTTTGAAATATTGAGTATAGACAGCGATAAACAGGAAAGGAAATAATTTGTGTGATAAGCCAACTTATTCACGGTGTTACACCCGTAGTGATTTCCCCTATTTTATTAGCTACGATAGCTTGAAAGCATCAAGTCTTGTACTGACCCTGATGATGTGATCAGAAAAATGTCTTTTTCTGCAATCCGCTGTATCTTTGCCAGCCAGAAACCGTGTCCTAGTTTGGGTACTTCCTATTGGTTGGATGACTCACTTTCACACGTGGCATAGTTTCGCCTGTGTCACCTCACTGTAATACAAGAGGGTTGCTCATATTACTTACTGTTCTGAATTATCTTTTTAGAGCCATCTCTTTCACTGAGATGGCAATATAGAGAATTGAATACTGAATGTACAGCTATTATGACAAGCTCTATCCACTTATAGCGAATTACCTGTATGGTTGAGATATCCTGGATTTTATAGAGGGTATTTCTTATGGGATGATGTCATCCAATATGATGCGAATTGGATCTTTTGAGATAAACTGCTAGTTCGATCAATCAGGCCGCATTTATCTGAAAGAATTATAACGTATGAAAAATCAAAGCAATGAACCTATGGAAATTGCTATTTTCTATATATCCCTGATATATTGCCTATCCCTATATTGCTGACACCGATTAGTGTCTGGAAACATAATAGCTTGATTGTGTTTTAAATGCGACGAAACTGGTTATAAATTGTACATATACGGAGACAGACAAACAGTACTTATTTTTCGCTATTGCTATTTACACCGACTATGATCTTAGGCAGTCATTAGCTATAATATCTTCTTCCTATACCCCTAATTATTATAGTTCGCCCCGTGGGCTAAAACTTGCTGCCATTGTTTACATGTATCAATGTCAGTTGTCAGGATACTATTAACGAAAAATTAGCAAGTGACATTCTATTGATGGTTTTTATTCTAATGGGAAGTTTTCCATCGTTGCTGTGCATTGAACTACAGTCCACAGCCCAAACATTTTTTTTGTATTAAATTATTTCAAACAAACCAGGATAATCTAGTTCTACTTTTAAAACTGTTATCCGAGATTGGACATCGTCTACTTAACGCTGCTAATGTCAAGGCCTGTCGGCCTTCTGTTGATGCTAGTGTATATAAGGTATACCCTTGATTAATCGGAGTTTCTTACAGAAAGGATATCACTTGGTAAAATACTACGATATTTCATGAATCGAATGCTGTCCTGTTATGCTTTGTTGATACTGTTTTGTTATTAGACCGGAAATAGTGCTTATCGCTTGTATATTGGAGTGTGAACCATAAGAATAGTGATTATATTTGTAGACTAATTTCAACAGATTCAAGGAAGCGTAGCTCGGTATGAGAGTTGTCGATATACCCTTAGCTTTATATTAAGTAGCATCTGTTTGCGTCTGCCACGTACATTAGTCATCAGGCTTATGGCCGTGCTCACTGCTTTGACAGTACTTGTATATGAGATCTGATGCTTATGCTTAATCTCGGAAAGATGGACGTTAGAAGTTATATATTTAAATACTCTTAGCGGTATATATTTCTATTTTACTGCTATCTGCTCTACAATCTCTCATGCAATTCATAATGCCGAAAATTAAACGCCTATTATAGTATATTGGCAAACGCCATTTCGAGATAAGTAAATATCCATGATGTGAGGAAATATCTTTATGACCGTGACGCTTATTGTGAGAACAACATGATTAAAGAAAAGTTGGCGTAATTTGGAATTGTTTGTATGACTAGCGCCCAAAAAATGGTCAGCGTCTATTTCGCTCTATGATATCCGTTACGCAGCGCGCTTGTAATGGTGCTTACTTGTTAAGACGGTCCTTCTGCATCGCGTATGGTGATTCTGCTATTCCCAAAAAGCTGAACGCTGGGAGGTTTACGTTTATATACTCTCAGCAGTGTAAGTTTCTATTGTACTAAAGGCTACTCTATGATCCATCACGTGATTTTGAGTTCCAAACCACAAGCTACACTACTGTTGTTGTGTGATTACGGCCGCCATTTTGAAATGGGCAAATGTTCGTATTATAAAGAGATGTCTCTTATGCAATAACTCTTGTTGTTTTACGTAAATTTGTGGAAGATAGTGATCTTAATGACATCTATTTTAATTTTGGACGCGCGACAGTACTACTAGGATTATGGTCGGAAATCGTCCATATATTCCTTTATCAAATTGGTTTGAAATGTATATAATCCCAAACATATATTTTGTGTGAAGTACTATTTATTTAACCAATCATCTTAAAGTCGTGAGGGCATACTTTTCAGACAAAATAGTAGTTTTTTCCAAAACATATATGTGTATTTGTGCATATTGATGGAACACTCACTCGGGTATCAGCGCCTAAAATGAGATGTAATGCAAGAATCTAAGCTGTTTGGATATGATTTTATTAGCGATTTCCAAACAGAAATCATATGAGTCTACTTATTTTGATAAGGCAGAAAATGACAGTTTGTAAGGTCATGCATGTAGGAAGGGGATAGATTTATTTTTATCTCCCTTCCATGTTTTATAATGACAATTGACGCATAATTAGATCAACCAGTGATATTCCATATGATTTCCTCATTAAGGCCTGCTGCTACCGTATTAAGGGTATAAATCCAATATGTTTCCCTCCGTTTACGTGTGTCAGTGACATCATAGCCTGGTTTAGATTTTACTTTTTCAAGAATGAGCCAGCGGAGGTCCTTTTCGGAGTGTCCCTGATCTATGCAGTGACATACCATAGGCGATGACAACTTTTTAGTTCGTATTGCTGACCTATGTTCTAAGTACCTTAACCTAAATTCACGTCCTGTCTCACCAACATACCCTTTGCCACAAGGGCATAGGATAAGGTATATTATGTTGTGACTTTTACAGTTTGTGTGTGTGAGAAGTTGGCCTGATGTATGATGTCACTAGTTATAGTGTACACCTTATATCAGTCCAAATACCCTTATGGTGATTGGTTGTAAAGTCAACCTTATAGACCAGCTATCCTAGTGGTAGCATGGACAAGAGCAGTCTTAGGCTAAACTCTGAATGGCATGTGAAGCCAGCTGTGATACCATATATGATCCCTTGAATACCAAATGAAAGGACACCACAACAGATATATATATATAAAATAAAGTGTATTTATTCTAAGCAAACCCTCAGCACTCTTTATGAGTTTAGAGGTAAGTACAACACAGTCTTATTAATGCATACAGTAAGTCACACAGGTAAGTAATACAGTTAGGCCCTAGGGGCCACGCAAACCATATACTAAATAAGTGGTATAAGAACCACTGTCACGGAAATAGAATAGGCCTAGGCCTAGGGAATCGCTGGGGCTACACTACACTAGCGTTAGTTAGGGAGTGGGAGGCCCACGGGATTCGTGTGCAGAGTGGAAACACTCACGCGTAATGCGTAAAAGTCAATAGCAATGTTACAGTTTAGAAATAGATAGATTTAGGACACTTCCGGAGTAGCTAGGAAGTTGAGACTTGAAAACTAGACACTAGGATAGTCACTATCCTGATGAGCACCGGAGTACCCAAGTTACCTAGCCCACAGGCTGCGGGTGCATAGGGGTGAAGATGCGTCGTTTTCGTCGTCGACTCCTATGGATGCCTGAAGAAAGATGCTGACAGGCAGTCAGGGGAGAGTGTCCGGTGGATCCCAAGCCTGGGATCAAGAAGAGAAGAAACCTGCAAGCAGAGGGGACAGAGTCAAGGTCACTAGCCAGTGACCACGTGGAACCAGGAAGGAACCAGGCGATGTCGTGAAGAGTTGCAGGGGAAGGTGAAGCTTGTCGCTGGAGCCAGGAGGACCAGGAAGCGTCGAGGACGACCAGGACCAGGAGGCGAGCTGTCCCACGAAGGCTCTTGCTGTCGGCGGCGTCGAAGTTGGACTAGGACTCACCAAGCCTTGGCAAGCGGAACCCACGAAGAACAAGGGACTTGCTTCTGGTGCAGACCAGGAAGGTCTGGGGTGCTTCTTCTTTGCAGAGAAGCGGGAGCCAGTCTGGAGGAGCCAAACCAGCGCAGAAGATTTTAGGGAGCGTCGTCACAAAGGCCACTAGCCAGCGGGCAAGCAACCGGACAGACGCGGCAAGCAGGAAAATGCTGAAGGGCCCCACGCAGGACTCGTGGAGTGTGGGGGGCTGGTCTTCGGTGCAGATGGTGCTTGGGGTTGGGGCTTCTCAATCCCCGGTGCACAACTTCGAGGGTACCTCAGAAGCTGCGCTGTAAGTTACTAGCCACTTTTCCCAGGTAGCCGGTCCCACGTCGCTCGTCGCCTCCACGGATCTCAGCTCTGCTGCAGATGTGGATGAGGGTCGGAGAAGTCTGGAAATCAAGGCTCTGGTCGGGCTCTGCAGTCGGTTCCTCGTCGAACGTTTCACAAAGCAAAGGGTAGTCACTTGATGGTGCCTGTTTGCACAGGGTAGCCACTCCTTGGCTACAAGGGAGATTCTTCAGTCTTCTTCTTTCGTCGAATGTCGAAGGTCCAGAGTTTCTGTTCAGTTTTGCAGGTTCAGGATAATCTAAAGTCTTGAGGCCCAACCCCCACTCTTATACTAATCTGGGGGCTGGGGCTACCTGCTAGGTCACGCCTTATGGGTGGGACCTGGGAGGGGGTGGTTACACCCACTTCCCTTTGTCCAGTTTCGCGCCAGAGCTGGGGCTGGAGTGCCCCAGCGCCGGTCTGAACTGGACTATGCAAGGAACACCTTGTGTGCCCCAGGCATGTCTCATTCCTTTCAGCCCACCCTGCCCCAATACACTAAAGGCTGTCTGGGGAGGTGCTAGCACCTCCCCAAGCAGGAAACCTATTGTCCAGGCCTCCCTGGCTGGGATCACTCCCAGCAGCAGGAGGTCAGACTTGTGTCTGTGGCAGCAGCATCCATTTTGTGATGCTGAGGCTTTGGTCAGAGGTTACACAGCAAAGTAGGATTTTAACATGTCTCTCCCTCTAGAAGGGGGGAATAATATTCTCATGTCCAGAAATGGCATGGGGGTATTATTCCCGAGTGTTAGACACCTTACACGACATGCTTTGATAAAGCCAAACCATAGTTACCATAACCGTCTAAGATTATAAGGCACTTTAAGAGTATATGGTAGGCTATATCATAGAACAGCTATAAGGACATGGTTCCGAAAGCTGCAGACAGGCTCAGCTCATGCTAGAGCACCACCTCACATGTTACCAAGCACTCTGCCTCCAGGATTGTTAAGGCCTGCCATAGGAGTGACTGATAGGTACACATGTGTCTATATATAAGGTAGGTATAGGAATACTACACCTAAGCAAGGGGTGATTACACGACCTTGCCCCAGCTGAGTGATCAGCCAGTTGTGTCTGATTGGAAGGCCAGACCAGGGGTGGCATAATACATGCTGCAGCCCCTGGGAGGCCTAGGGTACACCTATGCCCTGGGTACCTAGGGTACACTGTACAGGGTCCAATAAGGTGATCCTTACCAATTGGTTATGTACCTAGGGTACATGGAGTCCATTTTACAGAGAGAGCAGACAGCCTGAGACCCTGAATGGCAGGATCTCAGGCCAACTAAGTCGAAAAACCAGCTAGACACTAGGCAAAAAGTTGGGGGTAACCATAGTCAGATATCCACCTTCCTACACAACCCCCCCCCAAACGAAAGGAGATAAGGCTGGCCTTTACAAGGTAAGCCTCTATTGCCTGAGTGGCCATATAAGGAAGAACCAGCACTGGCATGGTTACCCCCTGTCTCATGGTCCACTAAGCAATCCCTCATCCTAAAGATATCATAGGGTCTCCACCATAGGGAATCTCTACCTTTGGTGTGTCTTTGCAAAGTAAAAGGCTGGTGTTGAGATGGAGTACTGAAGTGAGTGTCCCCAAAGTGAGGCCTCAGCTTCCTCCAATCATCCTCCACCATGGATGCCTTTCTTTCTCTAACTGAGTTGCACTGTGCTCTCAGGGTCAGCCTCTGGCTACCTAAAGCTGGAGGCTGGGTCCCTTTTGTGGGCTTACTGGAGGGACAGGTCAGGTTTGGGGCCCTAAGGTCCCATGTTTGCCTGTGCCCAACAGAATCCCTCTGGGGGAGGTCCCTAACTACCTGTGAAGGGGATCCCTCAGGAATGTTTTTACCCATCACCTGGCTAGGGCAACTAACCAGGCAATCCTCATTCTTTTGAAGGGGGGGTTCTTGTGGACAGGGGCCCTCTTGGGGTCCACTGGCCTCCCTGACCTCTGCAGCCCTGGGCTGACTGAGGCAGGGTAGAGAGAGGCAGGCTACCTGCACCAGACTGGGTCCCACCTTGGAAGGGGCCACTGACATCAGAGGCTCTGCCAGGCCAGGCCTGGCTACCTCTGGGGCAGTTCCTTCACAAGGGGTGAGGTCAGATCCCTGAGGAGGCTGACCTTTTCCTAATGTCTGGGGAGAGGGAGACTTTTCTTCCTCCCCACTACTCTCTGTTTGTGTGGAGTGATCCATAGTTTCAGGCTTCACTACACCTATATCAGTCTGAGTGTGGGCTGAGACCATTACAGCCTTGCCAACCTTTTCAGGAAGGCACTCAGTTTGTGTTTGAGCTGTGACTGTCACAGCTCTGCCAATTTCTACAGGGAAGTCTGTCTGTGCCTGGGCTGTGGCTACCACTGCCCTTCCAACCCTTTCAGGGAGGAAAGCTATTTGGACAGGGGTTGTGACTGGCACAACCCCACTACCCTTTTTGGAAAGGCCTACCATTTTGGAATGGGTGTCTTGTTCAACTCCAGCCCAAGCTGAGAGTTCTAAGTCATTCCCCAGTAAGCAGTCCACAGGCAAGGTTGGAGACACTGCCACCCTTTTAGGGCCAGTGACACCTCCCCAGCTGAGACATACCTCTGCCATGGGATGACTGTTCTGTTTGCCATCAATGTTAGTTACCTGGTATGAGAAACCAGGCAAAAGCTGCTCAGAGGGAACTAGCCTATGGGCCACCATAGTGATGCTAGCTCCAGTGTCTCTGTAGGCCTCAGCTTTTCTACCATTGATGTAGGGTTCCTGTCTGTACCTACCCAAAGTGTTGGGACAGGCAGTGAAGTTGGCAAACCCCATGCCACCATCACAGACAAGAGTAGCTGCTGCAGGGGAATTGGCTAAGCCAGGATCCCCCTGTGTTCCCCAAGAAAACCCAACCAAATTTTTGGGGGCACTCCCACCACCTGGGGGATTACTGCTGACAGTAATAGGTGGTGTGACAGGAGTAGTTGGAGGAACAGTTTTGTTTTTAGCCTGTGGACAACTGCTGTCAGTTTTCCAATGCCCAGGTGTTTTACACACATGGCAGTAAGGCTTTTTAACTGTGGAAGAGGAGGGAGCTTGGGACCCACCACCCTGTGTGGAGTTTTGGGGCCCTGAGGTAGATTTCTCTTTTGCTTTATCCCCACCCTTCTCTTGAGGCTTGGTGGTATCTTTCTTTTGGTCACCACCCTGATTTTTAGGCCTAATCCTGGTCCTGACCCATTTATCTGCCCTCTTTCCCAATTCTTGGGGAGAGGTCAAATCTGAGTCTACCAGGTGTTGATGGAGGAGCTGGTTCTGACAATTACTAAGGATCTGCTCCCTCATAATCAAGTTGTACAATCCTGTATAGTCCTGCACCTTGCTGCCAGTTAACCAACCTTCCAAAGCCTTAGTGGCACAATCCACAAAATCAGACCAGTCCTGTGTCTGTGTCTTCTGGGTGTCTCTGAACAACAACCTATATTGCTCAGTGGTTAAGCCAAACCCATCTATCAGAGCACTCTTCAGGACTTTGTAATTATTTGCATCCTCATCACTGACTGTGAGGAGCTTGTCTCTACCTTTATCAGAAAAGGAGAGCCACAAGATAGCTGCCCACTGACTTTGGGGTACCTGCTGTACTTTGCAGGCCCTCTCCAAAGCAGTCATCCATTTGTGGATGTCATCCCCATTCTGATATGGGGGGACTATCTTGCTTAGGTTTCTATGGTCATAAGACCTATCCCTATCTCTAGGAATGTTGCTGCCACCAGTGGGTTCTGACCCACACAATTTTTGCTCTCTAGCCAGAGCAAGCTTCTCTTTGGCAAGGGCAATTTCTTCCCTCTGAATCCTCAGATTAGCTTCCCTCATTCTGGCTTTATGCTCCTTTCTCTCAGGTGAAGTCATTCCCCTGTGAGAGGAAGCATTAGAGATGCTAGAGACATGGGAGTGGATGGATTCCCCTGAAGGGGATCTGTCCCTCCTGTTTCTCTGTGAAAACCTACTTGGGGGTCTGTATGGGGGGACCCCATGCAAACTCCCATGTAAGCTTAGGTTAGCCTGGCTAAGTCTCCTTACTTGGCCCTGGCTGTCTACCTCCCCATCTGAAGGCCCATCTGACTCCTCTGTGGTGGGTAGACCCCTATCTACAGCTATGGCACCCTCCCTGGCAGCTCTTTCAGCATCATAGGCCTCCAGAAGCTCCACTAGCTGTCTAAGGGTAGGGTTTGCACCCTGTTTTATTCCTCTGGAGGTACACAAGTGTCTCATCTCCTGGAATGTGAATGCATCATACCTAGAGGGAACCTGTCTAGGATTCTCCTCTCCTGAGGGAGCATCAGTGTGATCTCCATCCAGGGGCATGATTCTAGTGAGGGTGTGGTGTGTGCACCTACCTACACTAGTTGTTTCTACTAAACCTCTCTAGTAGTTGTAGTCAGGGTGTGTTACTCCCTTCAACCTACAACCACTAAGTCCAGTAGGACTTAAGTATACTAAACTATGTTATATGTACCTAGACAATATCTGTGTGATCTTCCAATTTAGTATCTCAAGATTATAATGGTATTACAACAGCAAGCTCAGATCCCAACCGCTGCTCACCAATGTGAGAAGTTGGTCTGATGTATGATGTCACTAGTTATAGTGTACACCTTATATCAGTCCAAATACCCTTATGGTGATTGGTTGTAAAGTCAACCTTATAGACCAGCTATCCTAGTGGTAGCATGGACAAGAGCAGTCTTAGGCTAAACTCTGAATGGCATGTGAAGCCAGCTGTGATACCATATATGATCCCTTGAATACCAAATGAAAGGACACCACAACAGATATATATATATAAAATAAAGTGTATTTATTCTAAGCAAACCCTCAGCACTCTTTATGAGTTTAGAGGTAAGTACAACACAGTCTTATTAATGCATACAGTAAGTCACACAGGTAAGTAATACAGTTAGGCCCTAGGGGCCACGCAAACCATATACTAAATAAGTGGTATAAGAACCACTGTCACGGAAATAGAATAGGCCTAGGCCTAGGGAATCGCTGGGGCTACACTACACTAGCGTTAGTTAGGGAGTGGGAGGCCCACGGGATTCGTGTGCAGAGTGGAAACACTCACGCGTAATGCGTAAAAGTCAATAGCAATGTTACAGTTTAGAAATAGATAGATTTAGGACACTTCCGGAGTAGCTAGGAAGTTGAGACTTGAAAACTAGACACTAGGATAGTCACTATCCTGATGAGCACCGGAGTACCCAAGTTACCTAGCCCACAGGCTGCGGGTGCATAGGGGTGAAGATGCGTCGTTTTCGTCGTCGACTCCTATGGATGCCTGAAGAAAGATGCTGACAGGCAGTCAGGGGAGAGTGTCCGGTGGATCCCAAGCCTGGGATCAAGAAGAGAAGAAACCTGCAAGCAGAGGGGACAGAGTCAAGGTCACTAGCCAGTGACCACGTGGAACCAGGAAGGAACCAGGCGATGTCGTGAAGAGTTGCAGGGGAAGGTGAAGCTTGTCGCTGGAGCCAGGAGGACCAGGAAGCGTCGAGGACGACCAGGACCAGGAGGCGAGCTGTCCCACGAAGGCTCTTGCTGTCGGCGGCGTCGAAGTTGGACTAGGACTCACCAAGCCTTGGCAAGCGGAACCCACGAAGAACAAGGGACTTGCTTCTGGTGCAGACCAGGAAGGTCTGGGGTGCTTCTTCTTTGCAGAGAAGCGGGAGCCAGTCTGGAGGAGCCAAACCAGCGCAGAAGATTTTAGGGAGCGTCGTCACAAAGGCCACTAGCCAGCGGGCAAGCAACCGGACAGACGCGGCAAGCAGGAAAATGCTGAAGGGCCCCACGCAGGACTCGTGGAGTGTGGGGGGCTGGTCTTCGGTGCAGATGGTGCTTGGGGTTGGGGCTTCTCAATCCCCGGTGCACAACTTCGAGGGTACCTCAGAAGCTGCGCTGTAAGTTACTAGCCACTTTTCCCAGGTAGCCGGTCCCACGTCGCTCGTCGCCTCCACGGATCTCAGCTCTGCTGCAGATGTGGATGAGGGTCGGAGAAGTCTGGAAATCAAGGCTCTGGTCGGGCTCTGCAGTCGGTTCCTCGTCGAACGTTTCACAAAGCAAAGGGTAGTCACTTGATGGTGCCTGTTTGCACAGGGTAGCCACTCCTTGGCTACAAGGGAGATTCTTCAGTCTTCTTCTTTCGTCGAATGTCGAAGGTCCAGAGTTTCTGTTCAGTTTTGCAGGTTCAGGATAATCTAAAGTCTTGAGGCCCAACCCCCACTCTTATACTAATCTGGGGGCTGGGGCTACCTGCTAGGTCACGCCTTATGGGTGGGACCTGGGAGGGGGTGGTTACACCCACTTCCCTTTGTCCAGTTTCGCGCCAGAGCTGGGGCTGGAGTGCCCCAGCGCCGGTCTGAACTGGACTATGCAAGGAACACCTTGTGTGCCCCAGGCATGTCTCATTCCTTTCAGCCCACCCTGCCCCAATACACTAAAGGCTGTCTGGGGAGGTGCTAGCACCTCCCCAAGCAGGAAACCTATTGTCCAGGCCTCCCTGGCTGGGATCACTCCCAGCAGCAGGAGGTCAGACTTGTGTCTGTGGCAGCAGCATCCATTTTGTGATGCTGAGGCTTTGGTCAGAGGTTACACAGCAAAGTAGGATTTTAACATGTCTCTCCCTCTAGAAGGGGGGAATAATATTCTCATGTCCAGAAATGGCATGGGGGTATTATTCCCGAGTGTTAGACACCTTACACGACATGCTTTGATAAAGCCAAACCATAGTTACCATAACCGTCTAAGATTATAAGGCACTTTAAGAGTATATGGTAGGCTATATCATAGAACAGCTATAAGGACATGGTTCCGAAAGCTGCAGACAGGCTCAGCTCATGCTAGAGCACCACCTCACATGTTACCAAGCACTCTGCCTCCAGGATTGTTAAGGCCTGCCATAGGAGTGACTGATAGGTACACATGTGTCTATATATAAGGTAGGTATAGGAATACTACACCTAAGCAAGGGGTGATTACACGACCTTGCCCCAGCTGAGTGATCAGCCAGTTGTGTCTGATTGGAAGGCCAGACCAGGGGTGGCATAATACATGCTGCAGCCCCTGGGAGGCCTAGGGTACACCTATGCCCTGGGTACCTAGGGTACACTGTACAGGGTCCAATAAGGTGATCCTTACCAATTGGTTATGTACCTAGGGTACATGGAGTCCATTTTACAGAGAGAGCAGACAGCCTGAGACCCTGAATGGCAGGATCTCAGGCCAACTAAGTCGAAAAACCAGCTAGACACTAGGCAAAAAGTTGGGGGTAACCATAGTCAGATATCCACCTTCCTACAGTGTGATCTTTCAAAATTCTTGATTTTCCATTGTATTCCCATTTGTCCGTGACTACGGCAGTGTCACATGCCACACAGGTCCCACATCTATGATTCGCCTTAACCCCTTCGATGCTCATGACGGAGCGGCTGCAAAGCTTCCGTTGGTGAAGTGCGGCAAGAGGCATCTGGGCTGCAGGCTGGGGCTGCAAGGCTTCCCTTTGAAAGTGATGACCTCTGGGTTGCCCCTGGCATGGTGCAGCCGGCATTACCAGACTTTACTGGTGTTCCAGGGTGTAGAGTGAATACTGAAAACTTTTTGCCAATACATTTTTTTCAGTTGTTTATGGACGATGTGTTTTTGGCAGAGATTGTTGAGCAGACTAATTTGTATGCCGAACAGTTTTTGAGGGACAACAGTGCCAGTCTTAGGCCACACTCTAGAGCTACCCGGTGGACTCCCACAAATCTTGAAGAGATGAAGAAGTTCTTGGGTTTAACTTTTTTGATGGGCTTGCTAAGGAAGCCATCAATGTCTTCATATTGGTCTACTAGTCCCTTGATGGCAACTGCTATTTTTCCGGCAGTCATGAGTCGTGACAGGTATTTGCTTCTGCTTCGGATGATGCATTTTGTTGATAATGGTTTAGCGTTGCCACGAGATCACCCTGAGTGTGACCGTCTTTTTAAGATTAGGCCTGTCCTTGATCCCTTTGTTGATCGAGTTTCTGAGATCTATGCTCCTGGGAAAGAAATTGCAGTGGATGAGTCTTTGGTGTTGTTCAAGGGCCGCTTGGTTTTTGGGCAATACATTCCTAGTAAGAGGGCACGCTATGGAATAAAGCTGTATATGCTGTGTGACAGTAGGACTGGATATGTCTCTAATTTCAGGGTGTACACCGGTAAGGAATCCAGGAATAACCCCCCTGGTTGTCCGTCCACTTTTGGAGTGACTGAGAAAATTGTTTGGGAACTTGGTAGAGGATTTTTTAACAAAGGCCACCATTTAAATGTAGATAACTTCTACACTGGTGTGCGGTTGTTCAGGGAATTGGCCAAAGTGGACACTGTTGCTTGTGGCACAATCCGCTCTAACCGTAATGGTTTCCCGAACTTGTTTGTCAAAAGCTTGTGCGGGGACAGTGCAGTGCGTTGCGTTGCGAGGAGCTTCTTGCTGTGAAGTTTTCAGACAGGAGAGATGTCTACATGCTGACTACCATCCATGATGAAAACACTGCACCTGTGACTGTTTGGGGTCAGGTCGCTGAAGCGCGCAAACCTGTGTGCATTTTAGACTATAATAGCCACATGGGTGGTGTTGACAGAGTAGATCAGAGGTTGGAACCTTACGCTGCTCTTCGTAAGGCTTACATTTGGTACAAGAAGTTGGCTATCCATCTTTTCCACGTGGCAATCTTTAATGCTTTTGTTGTGTTCCAGGATTCTTGCCCTGAGTCAAAGATGACTTTTGCTAAGTTTCAGGAGTCTGTAATAGGCAGCCTTGTTGTAGTGGAACAGGCAAGTGTTCCTAGAATTGGAGTGGTGGAGGATGGTGCTAGATTGAGAGATCACCACTTTCCTGATCACATTCCTCCCACACCCTCAAAAGATTTTCCCAGTAGGAGATGTAGAGTCTGTTGGCGAAGAGGTACGCAGAAGGAGATTCGTATGTACTGCCCCGACTGTCCTTCTAAACCTGGGCTGTGTGTCCCTGCTTGTTTTAGAGCGTACCACACGCAAAAGAATTTTTGGGAGCATTCATGAGTGGTAAAGTGAACTGCCTGGTCTGTATTCTTTGGAAATTTTGATTCTGTTTCAAGGTTGGCGTTAGTGCAATGTATTTAGTTGCTGATTTTGTGTTTGTAGATTTGTATCTATTTGCGATTTGTTTGTGTTTTTATTTTTTTCTAAAAAATCCTAAATGTGATGGCGGTGTGTGTAGGCTGGCGCTCGGCTGTTGGTGTGTGTGGACTGGCACTTGGTTGATGGTGTGCGTGGAATGGTGCTTGGCTGGCGGTGTGCGTGGACTGGTACTTGGCTGGCGGTGTGCGTGGACTGGCGGTGTGCGTGGACTGGTGCTTGGCTGGTGGTGTGCGTGGACTGGAGCTTGGCTGGCGGTGTACGTGGAATGGTGCTTGGCTGGCGGTGTGCGTGGACTGGTACTTGGCTGGCGGTGTGCGTGGACTGGTGGTGTGTGCGGACTGGTGCTTGGCTGGTGGTGTCCGTGGACTGGAGCTTGGCTGGCGGTGTGCGTGGATTGGCGATTGGCTGCCGGTGTGCCTGGACTGGCGATTGGCTGGCGGTGTGCCTGGACTGGTGCTTGGTTAGCGGTGTGCGTGGACTGGTGTTTGGCTAGCGGTGTGCGTGGACTGGCGCTCTGCTAGCGGTGTGTGTGGACTGGCGCTCGGCTGGCTGTGTGTGAGTAGTGACTTTCTGCTGGTCACTATACACATTGCTAGCTGAGTGCCACTCCACGCAATCCATCAGCCTGTGTTGCTGTGTCAGGATTGTGGGCGTGTGAAAGTGATGTGCCCTTGAATGGCGTTGTGTGCTGGTGTGAGTTTTGTTATGTTTTGCTTTGTTACTCCTTTTCTGCAGGATCTTCATTGGCTCTGCGTTAATAACCGCATCAAATTCAAAGCTCTGTGCCATATTTTTAAAATCAAACAAGGTGCAGCTCCAGTATACTTGAGAGAACTCATCTGCCCTTACATACCACACCGCGCTCTGCGTTCCTCTACCCAGGGTAATCTAACACTTCCCAGGTTTAAACTGACAAGAATGGGCAGACGCTCTTTCTCGTACCTTGGTCCGAAACTCTGGAATTCCCTTCCTAACCATGTGAAGTCGGAATCCTCCTATCTAAAATTTCGCGGAGACATTAAGACATGGCTCTTCATTCAGCAAACGGCTTGAATTACCTAGTCTAATTTATGACTCACTGCGCCGGGAAACCCTATCAGGGTAGCTGTGCGCCTAATAAATGTAATAATAATAATAATAATAATAATAATGGGCCCGCGGCTGGCGGTGTGAATGGTTTTGTATGTCTCACACGTATGAAAGGTGTATGAATGGCCTGTAAAGAGGTTGGTGCCTTGTCGTGGCTTTACAGCTCACGAGCTGTGAGTCAATGGTTCAGTTTCTCGCCCTTTCAATTATTAACAGTGCATTTCATTTTTGTGAAATCACTTGCTAATACAATTGTATATACTGAACCATCACTCACCCTTGTGCCAAATCCAGCTCAAAATGTGTGAAAAAAGTGATTTTTTCAGCTAAAATTGAGGTTTGCAGGGGATTCTGGGTAAGGAAACGTTGGGGGATCCACGCAAGCCATACCACCCTGGAAGCCGCCGGGTGTCTAGTTTTCAGAAATGTATGGGTTTGGCAGGTTTCCCTAGATGGCCGCCGAGCACCGGGCCAAAAACCCAAGTGACCCCCCATGCAAAACCAGGTGGTTTTGCGATAGGCAATTTTGATGTCGCCTCACTACGTTTTGAGCCCTTGCCTGCCGCGGGTACTTGGGCCTCCCACACAAGTGAGGCACCATTTTTACCGGGAACGCTGGGTGGTGGTAAATTTGTGTGAGCCCGGTGATGCCACAACTTTCCCACACCAAAATGTGTGAAAAAAGTGATTTTTTTCAGCTAAAATTGAGGTTTGCAGGGGATTCTGGGTAAGGAAACGTTGGGGGATCCACGCAAGCCATACCTCCCTGGAAGCCGCCGGGTGTCTAGTTTTCAGAAATGTATGGGTTTGGTAGGTTTCCCTAGATGGCCGCTGAGCACCGGATCAAAAACCCCAAGTGACCCCCCTTGCAAAACCAGGTGGTTTTGCGATAGGCCATTTTGATGTCGCCTCACTACGTTTTGGGCCCTTGCCTGCCGCGGGTACTTGGGCCTCGCACACAAGTGAGGCACCATTTTTACCGGGAGACCTGGGGGAACGCTGGGTGGTGGAAAATTTGTGTGAGTCCGGTGATGCCACAACTTTCCCTCACCAAAATGTGTGAAAAAAGGGATTTTTTCAGCTAAAATTGAGGTTTGCAGGGGATTCTGGGTAAGGAAACGTTGGGGGACCCCTGCAAGCCATACCTCCCTGGAAGCAGCCGGGTATCTAGTTTTCAGAAATGTATGGGTTTGGTAGGTTTCCCTAGATGGCCGCCGAGCACCGGGCCAAAAACCCAAGTGACCCCCCTTGCAAAACCAGGTGGTTTTGCGATAGGCCATTTTGATGTCGTCTCACTACGTTTTGGGCCCGTGCCTGCCGCGGGTACTTGGGCCTCCCAAACAAGTGAGGCACCATTTTTACCGGGAGACCTGGGGGAACGCTGGGTGGTGGTAAATTTGTGTGAGCCCGGTGATGCCACAACTTTCCCACACCAAAATGTGTGAAAAAAGTGATTTTTTCAGCTAAAATTGAGGTTTGCAGGGGATTCTGGGTAAGGAAACGTTGGGGGATCAATGCAAGCCATACCTCCCTGGAAGCCCCCGGGTGTCTAGTTTTCAGAAATGTATGGGTTTGGTAGGTTTCCCTATGTGCCGGCAGAGTAAGGGTTCAAAAACTACAGCTATGCACTTTGCCAAAAAAGGGTCATTTTTCACTGGAAAATTGAGGTGTGACCACGTTGCGTTTTGCGCCGTTTTCTGTCGCGGGCACTAGGCTGACCAGCACAAGTGAGGTACCATTTTTCTCGTAGGACTTTGGGGAACGCGGGGTGGGTGGAAATTTGTGGATCCACGCAGATTCCAGAACTTTCCATCACAGAAATGTGGGGAAAAAGTGTTTTTTTCTCAATATTTTAGGTTTGCAAGGCTTTCTGGGTAACAGACCCTGGTGGGAGGCACTCAAGTCACCCCATCCTGGATTCCCCTGGGTGTCTAGTTTTCAAAAATATATAGGTTTGCTAGGTTTCCCTAGGTGCCGGCAGAGCTAGGGTTCAAAAACTACAGCTGGTCACTTTGCCAAAAAAGGGTCATTTTCACTGCAAAATTGAGGTGTGACCACGTTGCGTTTTGTGCCGTTTCCTGTCGAGGGCACTAGGCCGACCCGCACAAGTGAGGTACCATTTTTCTCGTAGGACTTTGGGGAACACGGGGAGGGTGGAAATTTGTGGATCCACGCAGATTCCAGAACTTTCCATCACAGAAATGTGGGGAAAAAGTGTTTTTTTCTCAATATTTTAGGTTTGCAAGGCTTTCTGGGTAACAGACCCTGGTGGGAGGCACTCAAGTCACCCCATCCTGGATTCCCCTGGGTGTCTAGTTTTCAAAAATATATCGGTTTGCTAGGTTTCCCTAGGTGCCGGCAGAGCTAGGGTTCAAAAACTACAGCTGGTCACTTTGCCAAAAAAGGGTCATTTTCACTGCAAAATTGAGGTGTGACCACGTTGCGTTTTGTGCCGTTTCCTGTCGAGGGCACTAGGCCGACCCGCACAAGTGAGGTACCATTTTTCTCGTAGGACTTTGGGGAACACGGGGTGGGTGGAAATTTGTGGATCCATGCAGATTCCAGAACTTTCCATCACAAACATGTGGGGAAAATGTGTTTTTTTTGTCAATTATTTACGTATGCAAGGGATTCTGGGTAACAGACCCTGGTGGGAGGCACTCAAGTCACCCCATCCTGGATTCCCCTGGGTGTCTAGTTTTCAAAAATATATAGGTTTGCTAGGTTTCCCTAGGTGCCGGCACAGCTAGGGTTAAAAAACTACAGCTAGTCACTTTGCCAAAAAAGGGTCATTTTTCACTGCAAAATTGAGGTGTGACCACGTTGCGTTTTGCACCGTTTCCTGTCGCGGGCACTAGGCCGACCCGCACAAGTGAGGTACCATTTTTCTCGTAGGACTTTGGGGAACGCGGGGTGGGTGGAAATTTGTGGATCCACGCAGATTCCAGAACTTTCCATCACAGAAATGTGGGGAAAAGGTGTTTTTTTTGTCAATTTTTTAGGTTTGCAAGGGATTCTGGGTAACAGACCCTGGTGGGAGGCACTCAAGTCACCCCATCCTGGATTCCCCTGGGTGTCTAGTTTTCAAAAATATATAGGTTTGCTAGGTTTCCCTAGGTGCCGGCAGAGCTAGGGTTAAAAAACTATAGCTAGTCACTTTGCCAAAAAAGGGTCATTTTTCACTGCAAAATTGAGGTGTGACCACGTTGCGTTTTGTGCCATTTCCTGTTGCGGGCACTAGGCCGACCCGCAGAAGTGAGGTACCATTTTTCTCGTAGGACTTTGGGGACCACGGGGTGGGTGGAAATTTGTGGATCCACGCAGATACCAGCACTTTCCATCACAGAAATGTGGTGAAAAAGTGTTTTTTTTGTCAATTTTTTAGGTTTGCAAGGGATTCTGGGTAACAGACCCTGGTGGGAGGCACTCAAGTCACCCCATCCTGGATTCCCCTGGGTGTCTAGTTTTCAAAAATATATAGGTTTGCTAGGTTTCCCTAGGTGCCGACAGAGCTAGGGTTAAAAAACTACAGCTAGTCACTTTGCCAAAAAAGGGTCATTTTTCACTGCAAAATTGAGGTGTGACCACGTTGCGTTTTGTGACGTTTCCTGTCGCGGGCACTAGGCCGACCCGCACAAGTGAGGTACCATTTTTCGCGTAGGACTTTGGGGAACACGGGGTGGTTGGAAATTTGTGGATCCACACAGATTCCAGAACTTTCCATCACAGAAATGTGGGGATAAAGTGTTTTTTTGTCAATTTTTTAGGTTTGCAAGGGATTCTGGATAACAGACCCTGGTGGGAGGCACTCAAGTCACCCCATCCTGGATTCCCCTTGGTGTCTAGATTTCAAAAATATATAGGTTTGCTAGGTTTACCTAGGTGCCGGCAGAGCTAGGGTTCAAAAACTACAGCTCGTCACTTTGCGAAAAAAGGGTCATTTTTCACCGCAAAATTGAGGTGTGACCACATTGCGTTTTGCGCCGTTTCCTGTCGTGGGCACTAGGCCGACCCGCACAAGTGATGTACCATTTTTCTCGTAGGACTTTGGGGAACACGGGGTGGGTGGGAATTTGTGGATCCACGCAGATTCCAGAACTTTCCACCACAGAAATGTGGGGAGAAAGTGGGGTTTTTGTCAATTTTTAGGTTTGCAAGGGATTCTGGGTAACAGATCATGGTGGGAGGCAGTCAAGACACCCCATCCTGGATTCCCCTGGGTGTCTACTTTTCAAAAATGTATAGGTTTGCTAGGTTTCCCTAGGTGCCGGCAGAGCTAGGGTTCAAAAACTACAGCTAGACTCTTCGCAAAAAATGTGTAAATTTTCATTGTGAAAATGTGGTGTGTTCACGTTAGGTTTTGAGCCACTCCCTGTCGTGGGCACTATGCCTACCTACACAAGTGAGGTACCATTTTTATCAGGAGACTTAGAGTAGTTCAGATTTGTAAAGCAACTGTTATTACCTATTGATTTTTGATGCATTTCTCCAAATGAAAGACATTGTGTAAAAAAAAGTCATTTTGAAAAATGACCAATAATACTCATGCTAGTATGAGTATTCCCAATTTCGAAAATGTGCAAATATGCACTGTTTCTAAACTCTGTAATTTGTTCCCATTTCAGAAATACATAGGTGTCTTTCATACCGATTTTTCCATGTATACATTTTCCCACAATAATTGCTATATACCCGGAACATAATAAAAAACCATTACAAAATGCTGCTCAGTTTTTTACTCTGGGTTCGTTGGGCTCTTGGTGAACCTACAAGTCCTATATATCCCCACAACCAGGAAGGTCCAGCGGATGTAACGGTACATTGCTTTCAAAGAGATGTTATAATTAGAAGAAGTTACAGGTGAAAACGTTGGCACAAAAGGCTGCTTTTTTCAACTAATTTTCAATTTTTCCTATATTTAACTGTTAGTTTCTATAAAGAAACCTTGATGGATCTACACAAATGACCCCTTCCTGAATTCAGAATTTTGTCTACTTTTCAAAAATGTATAGCTTTACAGGATCCATTATTGCTTTTGTACCCATTTCTACCATTAACTGGAAGGAGGTTGAAAGCACAAAAAATAGCAAAAATAGGGTATGTCCCAGAAAAATGCCAAAACTGTGTAAAAAAATGTTGGAATTCCGACAAAAATCTTTCATTCCCTAAAAGCTGGTGAAATGGTGATTTCAGCCCCACAAACCCTTTTTTGATACCATTTGCAGAGAAAAACCCAGACACTTTCATTTGCAGCCAGTTTTTCCCATTTTTCACAAAAAAACAAAAGTTTGCTGTATTTTGACTAATTTCTGGGAACCCTCTAGGAGAATCCACAAACCCTGGGTACCTTTAGAATCCCCATGATGTTGGAAGAAAAGGACGCAAATTTGGCGTGGATACCTAATGTGGTCAAAAAGTTACAGGGGCCTAAGCGCGCACTACCCCAAATAGCCCAAAAAAGGCTTAGCACAGGAGGGGAAAAGGCCTAGCAGCGAAGGGGTTAGTAATGGGTAAACCTGTAATCGTACTGTCCTGCAGGTGTTTATGTTTTAGTTCTCTCGTATGTACTAGCTTGTCTCTTATGTTAGCATTTCTGCGGTAGGCTCCTATTGGTTTTTGGAGAACCATATTGTCATCGTTGGTATTTAGTATTGTCCAATGTTTCTCGACCATCTTTTTTACCTTAAAGTTTAGTGCTGAGTGATTGATGATACATACCAATTTGTTGTTCTTTTCACGCTGCGTTCCACCCAATAGAGCCTCCCGGTTGAAAAATCTGGCTCTTTTGAATGCTGTCCTTATTAGCCTCTTAGGGTAGCCTCTTTCCAGTAATCTGTTTCTTAGTTGTTCGCCATGTATGTCATATTCTGCTCTGCTAGAACAGTTTCTCCTTATTCTGAGGAATTCCCCAAAGGGGATAGAATCTTTGTGACTGTTAGGATGGAAACTGTCGTGGCACAGTATTGTATTTCTGGCTGTGGGCTTTCGAAAGAAGCTTACTTGTAAAGAACCTGAATCACCTAGTACAACTATGTCCAGAAATTCAACTCTGTTAGGGCTAAAATTAGCCGTGAATCTTAGATTAGCATCACTGAGATTGAGCCAAGAGATAAATTCCTTTAGGGTGCTTGTATCTCCATCCCAAATGAAAGAAAGAGCTTGTGATAGCCGCAATTAAACCACTATAGGTCGTGTGGGAGTATTTTGTTATATTAATACCCCAAATAGTGCTAATATGTCAATTAATTATTCCCATCTTATGCTTCTAATAATGTTTTTAACCTGTTTAGTTGACATCCAGCATCGTATTGTCGGGAAAAAATCCTTAAAGCAGAGCAAATCATTTAATCACCACATCTGCAACAAAAGGGAGTACAAAAAGGCTTATTGTACATGCCAGGCTAATTCAGCTGGAAGAGTGATGTGCTATGAGAGAAGCACAAGTCAGTCTCAACTTACATACACTTCAAGTCTACTCTTATAATACTAATTTTGGCCTATATCAACATTTAATACAATGTTCATAAAAGAAAAAGCTTCCTGCTTTTCCGATAGTCCCACCCAGATTAAATATTTATTTCAAGAACAGCTCTTTCCTGTGTTTGTGACTTCTCACGCCAAACTTACAGACTACAATGGAAACATTCTTGCTGCTCTGAACTTCCTGTTAAATATTCTAGGCAGGACGTTCTCAGCCCGAATACAATGAAGAGGAAAAAACACTTAAACCAGACTGCATTTAGACCTTTTTTGAAAGCAGTCTGTAGGTTATTTCCAGGTACAATTGTGCAACTTTAACATGCACGTTTCAACAGCATTATACAGTTTTTCTGTCTTTACATAATAATTCACAGTTTGTGGGCAAGTGACATGTAAAACTGAATAATTAGGTCCTAAATCTAAATTAGGGTTTGATTCCTTTCAGTATCTTGATGTTTTGGGCTTGTCTATTTAACTTGTCATGAGGCCGGCCATCTTCTATGAATTTTAGTATGAATTTTATATTGTTCTTTTTGTACATTTTATCTGTGCGACCCGCTTATGGATATTTTTTATCCAAATAAACATTTGATTTGCGTTGTTTTTTGGTCTCGCCTGAGCCAGCGCATGCGCTGGTCTGGCGAGACATTTAGTGAGTGGGCTTTAGAAATCCTACCACAAGCTTTTGCTTGTGGCCTAAAGCTTACGGTTACGCGCGCGGGCTCGCGCGCCGGCATGCGCGCAGCTGCCATCTGGCTTTCCTCTTCATGGCTCATTAAGCGCATCGCTCGCGGGCAGCGCGCGAACGCGATCACTTTCAGTTCACGGCCGCGCCACTTTCAATGCCGCACGGCTAATGCTTGTTTTGGTAAGTTAATGGTAGAGCAATTTTCCAAAATCAAAAGGATTATCTTGACTAATCATGGATCCATTAGGACATGCAACAAATCTCGAGCCATTTTTAAACAATCTGCGATTGATTGACGTCTGACATGGATTAAAGTTTTGTGGAGTTTTTTTTTTTTTTTAAATCAGCCTGAGTGAATTATCATGACTAATCATGGATCCATTAGGACTTGCAACAAATCTCGAGCCATTTTTAAACAATCTGCGATTGATTAATGTCTGACATGGATTCAAGTTTTGTGGAGTTTTTTTTTTTTTTAATCAGCCTGAGTGGAACTTCAGCCTTTTGTTGCTGCTTTTGTGTTGTACAGTTTGCTGTTCGTACAGTTAAAGGTCACATCTAAAGATTTCTTCATCAATTCGAGTAATCAATCGCTTAAAATCAGAAGCACTTAGTGTTCGCTGTACATTACCAAGCAATTTGATTCAAGATGAACTTGAAATTTAAGCAAATGATTTTTAACCGGGCTTATTTTTAGTCTGGGGGACGAATGAAGCAGAACGGTGCGATAGATCGTAAAGTGCCTTTTAACTTGTTACAACTCACTTTGACCAAATGGAGCCTTTGAGGAGCATATGTGCGTCTGCTCGATGTTTTCCAAGCTGTAGTTGCTTCATTCATTTGCTTTGTTAACTATCAATTTTTAGCACTCTGTTACGGCGCTGGTAAAAGGGCTAATGGAAGTCTGGCTGCGCCGTCCGCGCTCTTGACATTATTAGACAGTGACTGGGAGATTATCCGCCTTCACAGGTGGTGGCTAATTCAACAGGACTCTCAGCCCGGCTTTCTCCTTGGGCACTCGTTTCTAAGGGAGAGCGGCAATGGCCCTTCTAATGAGGCATTTCAGATTATCAATTAATGGATGCGAAAATAAGTATTTTCCTTTTTTTTGTCACGGCTTCGATAATTACACGCGTTTTCTTGTTGCAGAGAGGACCGAAGCATTACGGGCCAGCAGAACTAAAGCGGCAGCTTGACCAGGCAACAGTGAGCTCAGCTAAGACTGCGAGTTACGGGCCGCTCCGTTCTCTGCTGAACTGACAGGTGATGTTCACACTGTGGTGGTCCCTATAAGCAGCTCTCAAGAACTCTCGACAAGCTAAGAACTGGCGGGTCTAGGACAGAGTCAGTCACACGTCAGATGCTACCAAGCATATTAACTAACTCTGCCCTAGTCCAACTGTCCATTCACTGGCCGGCCGGGCACAAACTCCTGGGTACAATGAGGTCGTTCGGCCTGTTCCCCAGACCTGCACACTTGTGTTATAGTGACGCAACGCCAAGCCGCCTCAAGCTCCTACCCTCCGACCTTGCGGCCAGTAAGTACCCAGATTATACTGGACGGCTTATTTACTAGACATGTCTTCTCAGTCGCAGATGCTGTGCTGTAAGGCAAGGATTGTTTTAAACAAACAATCTCGCAGCTAAAACGGGTCATTAAAAGCCAGCAGGTGCGCGCGGCTCACGGTTATTACACTAATATTACATCCTCTCAGCCACTTCATAACATCTAATTGTCTGTAAATTAAAAGGCATTATCATCTCCCGTTGAAGGATGGGCTGGGAAACGGATGGAACAAGGTAATTACAGGATTTCTTCTACGGATGCCAGGAGGCCGAGGCCTTCTCCATCGCGGCATTCCTAGCTTTCTCCTCCAGGAGGTGTTGCTTCCGGGTCATCTGGTCTCGTGGCAGACAGCCCGCGGTAAGCTCGCCCACTACTTCGATCGAATGGCACAGCTGGGATGTTTATTTTTAATGTGCCCTATAGTGGGTGCTCATTTCTTCTTTGTATCACTCGCCATGAGGGTCCCCGCTAGAATGGCCTTTGTCACCCTTCAAGCTTCATAATTCTCAAACAGAATCCCTTGTAAAGCTAAGCATTAGTTGAAGTGTGTCTGTTATGGTTGGAGATGTCACTCAGTGACAAACACGGGGGTATTCCTAGCGTACCTCATACACATAGACCAGCCTCCATGATGATGGTGGGTCTGGGACGGTGCATCACTGCTGGGGCAATGAGGCCATCATAAGAGAAAGTCGAAGACACTTTGTGTGGATCCTCCAGCCAGTGAGAAGGCGAGTGTGAAAACAACCTGGGCATTTAAGGTAGTATGGGGCAGCAGAGAAGGCCTGGCGCCAGGGCACAAGGGCAGCTTCATGCGCCAGGAGATGCTGTGGGTACCTGGGAAGCACCAATACTGCGGATATGGTTGGCATTGAGTTTATGAGTGCCTGATTGTTGCTCTTTTCAGGTATAGTTCTTGGTAGTGAAACAAGCACCTATGCACAGATTTGATGCATTTTGCTTTCAGCCTTATGGTTACTGCAGTGTCTCTGTACCCTGACAAGAAGCCCATGGAAGCTGCTTGCAGAAATCTCCTGGAGCTATTCCAGACTTCACTAACTTGGCCCCCAACTTAATGGCGCAACTAACTCATACTGTCCCTGATGGCGCAGGCCTGATGTGTGTTCATATAAGCTAAGTTTGTCCCACGGCTAAACCTCTACCTGGAATATAGAATAAATGTGTTTCCTAAACATTGTAGTTTATAAGATGAAGTGAAGCCTCTTTAAAACAAGCATTGGCATAGCCAATAGGTCTCGCATTTGGGACCTTATAAGTGTTTGGTGATGCAACAGTTAATGTTATGGCACCAAGGATATTGTGCTGCATAACTAAATACTTGTAAGGTCCCAAAAGCGAGACCTATTGGCTATGCTTGTTTAACTTTGAAACTGCTGTGGTACTAAAAATGTAAGAAGATATACATAATCCTCTCCACGGTCCTTTAAAGGATTAAAAGTTCCCTTCACTATAACTGGGAGATTTCTTATTTCATGCAGCCAGAGCCACGAGTTGAAGTGAAAGCAGCAGCTCTGGCAAGAGAACACACATCCTCGCTCTTTGTTAGGTATCTTCGCTGCTGCCACTCCAGCGCTTCATCAGAAAGAACTCGGCGTGAAAGCACGTGCGGAAAAACGTCAGCGCCATGACGTCCCACCGTTATGGAATCGTCCATCTCAGAACTGTCTGCAACTGCAACACTGAATCTCAAAAGGCGCGCGCGACAAAGGGCTCCCGCCGCGCGTCACTGCCTTCTAGAACTTTACCTCCTAGCGGCGAGTGCGTCACAGCCGTCCCTCCTAAGACCCCGCCCCTTGTCCTCTCCTCTCGGGCGGTTTGAGCTTCCGCGCCTCAGAGGGTCCCGACCGCTGCTGCCCGCGCCCGACATTTTCCGCCCCCTCCTGCTTGTACCCCACTCTCACGAAGCGTGGGGCCCCCTTGGTTTACCCTGGCAATAACTTACCGCGTGACACCCCAGCACCTCAGAAACCAGGCTCGTCGTTGACTCTCAAGATCTGCCCTGCGACGCTTCGTTAGGGAGTATCCGAGGAACCGAAATAACCTTGAGGAACTTTTAAGGAATTGTCAGAGAGCCACTGCTCACCACAGGCCTCATCATAGTCTAGCAATTGCATTAAAATCTTATCAGCAAACCCACTGTTCTCGACCACCTCCTCTGAAGATTACCGACGTTCAAGTTTCTCCACAAAAAAAATTCTAGCTATTTCAGTATCACTTCCTACAACAACTGCGTGCCTCATATTACTTTAGAAACCACCAACCTGACTTGGGAGTCATCTGAAACAGAACCTCGAGACTATAGATCAGAAAATGCCTGCCCATCTTAGATCTCCTTGAAAAATTACCACTGTGATAGCTCCTCAGGAGATACTGAACCCGCCCATAGGTTAGGGAATGATCCTTGCATTCAAATCTCAGTTCAGAATTCTCAGCCCTCACGTAGCATCTCAGGAAATGCAAACATCACAAATGTCTCAGGAAGTGCTGTGCTAGACCAATGGATGTTGCCCCAGAAAATGATAGCCACTCTGCTGTGTCCCAAAAAGTACCCGCCCTTCCATAATTACAACAGCAAACTCAAGGATAGCTAAGATGTCTGGCAGAAATCGGCATGTTTCTATTTCAGAAGATGCAGAAGTACTTGATGAATCCAAAGCCCACGAGTCAGGGACTAACAGACCCTCATTGAAATCTACAGGGAGCAAACGGCGCTCTAAAAGCCCCTCAAGAAGAACACCACCCACTAAAAGCTCACCAAAAAGCAAACAGCAATCTAAAAGCCCCCCAAGAAGTACACCACCCACTAAAAGCTCACCAAAAAGCAAACAGCAATCTAAAAGCCCCCCAAGAGGTACACCACCCACTAAAAGCTCACCAAAAAGTAAACAGCAATCTAAAAGCCCCCCAAGAAGTACACCACCCACTAAAAGCTCCTCAAAAAGTCAACGGCAATCTAAAAGCCCCTCAAGAAGTACACCACCCACTAAAAGTACCTCAAAAAGCAAACCGCAATCTAAAAGCCCCGCAAGAAGTTCACCACCCTCTGAAAATGCCTCAAAAAGTAAACAGTCTAAAAACCTCCAGAGAAGTACGTCTCCAAAAAGCAGTGCTAAAAGTAAATTGGGTATTAAACGTCCCTCGCGGAGCGAACCATCCTCTAAAACCCCTCAGTCTAATGGTGACTCGCAAAAAAACACTCCATCCAAAATCTCCACAGAAAAGGCACAAAAGTCTAGTTTCTCAAAGAAATCCTGGTTTAGCTCCTCAAAAAAAAAACATCCTTCCGATACCTCCGCAGGGGAAATTGGCACCACAAAATCCTCCCGAGGTAACTCGGATGCTCCTATCCCTGTGGTTAATCCTTCCAGTCCCGAAGCTACTAGTTTATCTGATGACGCGTCTGTAACATCTGACTTAAATAATGAATCGGTGGGGAATAAATTATCTAGATTTTTAGAAGTTGGTTCTTCCTGTATCCCCTTATCCATGAGCAAGTGCCCCCCTGAAATTTCCCCAGGGATTACTTTCCCTTCTAATGTAATCCCAGAAATGATCTGCTGTTCGAATATCTTTTCAGAGTGTCCCCACCCTCAAAGAGTTTCTCCAGGAATCACCTGTCCCTCTAATATAAACCCAGAAGTTATCTGTCCATGTGTTCTTTCTCCTGGATTGCCCTGCCCCTGCAATTGTCCTCCACAGACGAGCTGCCAAACTAGTGTCTCCTTGAGAAAGTCTTGCTCTAGTGATACATTGTTAGGAAAATGTTATACTTGCCCCAGCGATGCTTGCAGGGACACCTACCCTAATGACAGCTCATCATGGATTACACACCCTTCTCCCATCACGCCGTGGACAACTTGCCCTTATAGCTTCTCAGGAAAAATATACTTCCCTGATTTCTCCCCAGAGAATATGTGCCCTTCTTATAGCTCAACGGAAGCTACCTGCACTCCAAATATAATCTTTGAGAAGACCTGTATTACAAGGAAGTGCTTTACTCCTCCTGTCAACTCTTACAAAAGTGAAATTTCCTCAACAACCAACTTATCACACCCTGTTTCTAAATGGAAACCATGCCCCGATACTGTTGTGCCAGTATGTCCTTGCACTTTCTCGATCCAGAAGATTTGCCCACATCCTCCCTCTCCAAATACCTGCTCCCATGCTTCACAGGGAACAATCTGCCCGTGTGCTTCATCCTCAGGGAACGTGTGTAAATACCTACACCACCCGAATTTTTAGCACACTGTGTACTTGCCCCTATCCCAGCTAAGCAGGGAATCAGTGTCTCATCTGTGCAAATTATGCCAAGACTATTAGCACATCCCTTATCTCTTCTGAGTGTACCTTATGGAATATAGGTCTCTATGCCTCCTTACAGGAACACCTATACTTTTACAGTCTCCCTTATCTCTGCAGGCTCATTTAATATTTCCAGTTCTAAGACAGTCAAATATTTCATATGACTGTAGTAACCCACACAGTACTGGTTCATCAAGAGTTTTCGTCCCTCCACTACCTTGGGAATGCTCTTCTGTGCTTGCCTGTATTCTCTACACAGATTCCTTACCACTCTGCAATTACTGGGCTTGCCCACTCTATCATAATTTATCAATAGATCAGTATCTTGTCTAATATCAGTCTTCAGAATAGCTTTCTTCCTCCTCAGCGTTCAAGAACTGACCCATCTAAAATCTCCTTCAGGATTTTTAAAGTCGAGTGTTTTTCATATCTGCTTCTCTAATATATAAATGTAGATTGCACTTTTTATGTAAAGTTACTCATTTACCATAATTACTTGCACACATGATTATTTTCCCGTCTGCTATGTCAACACATTCTCCTCCTTTAATCTCAGACAGAGCTAAAGATATTATGCTCTGCTTACATAAATTACCTACGCACTATATCTACATTGTTTATCTACTCTATGTTTTATAGATTACTAAATTCTCTCTGCGAAATTTACAAAGATTATCAAACCGTCTGCAATATCTAAATATGTCTTCCCCATGCTATGTTAACACCTAATCTATCACTCAGACCTGACTATTTATATAATATTCCCCTTTGCTGTATTTACACAGATTACCTTCCCCTTTACTGAAATTCAGGATTACCTGTTATGTTGAATGAACCAGTCATCTTTGTTCACATGCATGCTTATGAATGACATGTAAATTGCTGTTTTGTTGTGTGACCTACAGTTTATGGAAGAATAACTAGGCATTCTTCATCTTTTTCATATGGGCATTAGTATCCTGGTCTGTAACCAAAAGGGTGGAGGCCACGTATCAGGAATGCAGTGAGTTAAAATCTCAAATATTGTAATCAATCCAAAAAAGGATGGATTGTTTTGTATCCATTGACTGCAGTTGTGGAGCCTCCTTGTGACACCTACGGTAGAAGATGGACATGGATTGATGAGAAGCTTCATTGCATAGTAAATGTGAGTATTTGTTGGTCACTTTTTTCTGTATTTAGCTTAGTCTGGCCATTCAGTGGCGTCACTAGGGAGGTGCGGGGGGTGCGGACCGCACCGAGTGACACCACGCACATGGGGTGACACCAATCTCCGAGCTCCGGTGGACCCTTGGCCTGATCGGCCAAGCCTGGTAGGGGAATACTAAATAAATATATAAAATTCCTGCGCAGTGTTGCGAGGTAAGTCAACTCGGCGCGACACTGCCCTTTCGCGCTGTATTCAGACAGAAGCAGTGTCGCGCAGGGCTGACTTTATAGATAAGCCTTGCGCCCCAGACAGAGCAAATGTTCCTAAATGAAAACATAAAGTCTGCTTCAAAAATGAGGTTTCAATTATCGCTAGAAAAAGCTCCTCTCTTCTTGTGCGCGCCAGATAAAACTTGAAACACGTTTGTTGATGGTTGAGTTTCTGTAACTTTGATTACTGGATGGATAGTATAATACAGCATAGGGAGTGCTTGGTTGTCAGAGTGCTGACTTGTAGTTTTATCTATGTGGCAACTGTTTTGATGTCGAATGTGATAACCAGAGTGGCGCTTGTGTCCTGACTTCGGTTGCTGCACTTAAGCAGTGGAGCGAAAAGTAATGAGTGATGGAGGGTTTGAGCTGTTATTCAGGTTACTATTGTTGTGTTATTAGAAGATGTGAGTTATGAGTGTGGTTTATGGGAAGCAGTTTTGATGTCTCATTAGGAGCAGTGGAACCGAACGCTTGCTTCAGAAATGTACAGTTAAACCATAGCTTCTGTAATGGACTAGTAAGAGATAAATGCATTTGTTGTATAACCTGCTATCTTTAAGAATGGTCTCTGCTTCTTGGGTGGGCTTAGGCGGCAGAGGAGCGACCTATGAGAATGAACTGCTTGCAGGCAGCCGGGTAAAATGCTGTATAAAGAGCCCAGAGGAGAGACAGGGGAGCAGCCCTCAGGAAAGCACTGGTTACCGCCAGGAATTTACATACTTCGAAGAGCTCACCCAAGAGTCACAGAGGTTCAGTCCAAAAGAATGCACTGGTTACAGGCAGCCACATTATATGCTATGTGCAGTCCACCCGTGAGGAACGAATAACAACCGGAGGAAGGCTTACAGACAGTCACGGTGTGCACGGCACGGGGACCACGAGGAGCAATGGACTATAGCCAGCAATGCGAGCCCCTCCTGGCCTCCCATGTATCTTCCGCCTCTTGGCTAGAAGATGCGGTGAGGGAGAGGTGTGTAACAAAAAGGCCTTGGGGGGCTTGTGCCAGGAGCCCCGGGGGCACCAAGGAGTCCTGCTTCCTGGTCTCTTCCTCTGTTGCCGGTGTAATACTTCCGGTGCAAGGGGGAGGAGGGACTTCATATTCCGATGGCGCGGAACTGCAAAGGGGAACTCGGATGTAAGGAGGTGAAAGCAGAGGAGGACAACACGAAGGAGGACGCGGTAGCGGACGCTACAGAGGAGAAAGCGGTGGGAGAACAAACAGCGCGACCAGAGGCAGGCGGATCCAGAAGGGACACCCTGACCAAGGACGTGGACGAACGGGAGGTTTGCAGGAGCCAGGATGACCAACAGGAGGGCGTGCCGGACGAGGCGGCCTTGGCTCTGTCACAGAGGAGGTCAATAGGGTAAGTCGTGAGGGGGTGACACGATGAGTTACCCGCACTGGGTGTCACCAACCCTAGTGACGCCGCTGTGGCCATTACAGCTGGGTTGTAAGGATCTTACCCAGTCGAATTTCTGCAGGGACGTCAAGGAATCCCAACTTCAGGCGTAGGAAGGTCCCAACCTTCCACCCCACCCTACTGCGTCTATCAAACTCTAGAGCGCAGAGGAGGTGGCGGAAAGAGGGGAAACAAAACAAGGATAGAGGGGAAAACACAGGAGCTGCAATCTTCTTCCTTCCTTTTCTGTGGAACTGTGTCTGTGTTCTTGGAGCAAGGTTCTGTAAAAGGTAAGAAGAACAATATATAAGGCCCTAAATAAGGGCCTACAATACCCCTAGTGAAACCCTTCTTTAATGTGTAGCTCTGCTATCTAGTTACCTATAACTAACAGCTTGCTTATTCTAGATAGTTGCACAGAAGGACTGAAGAGGTCAGGAAAGGTACAGGCTAGTCGTAGTTTCCCTTCAGGACTGTTGTAGGATATCCCTAGGATAGATAAAGGCAACCAAATAGTAATACACCCACATGAACGTCTGAAAACACTACTTCCCCTCCCCCTTCCGACCACTTATCTTACAAGGGTTATCCAGATGTCATCACAGAACGAGGAGTCCAATCAATATGCTGTAGAGGCTTCTACAGCTAGAATCTGGAAGATGCAGCAGGGAAGGAACTCAGGAAGACGGGTCAGGACCAATGCGACGTAAGGTAAACAAGAGCCTCCTTAGGGGGTAACTGGCAGGTCCACGGGAGCAGTTTGGGAGGAAGGGGACAGGGCAGAGACACCCGGCCGGCCCGCGGGACAAAATCCGGCAAGGTGGGCGGAGCGCTCTGACCCTAAAACACCAAGGTCCCGAAACCAGCGGCGGCTCGCGTCCAGTTACAACCAACACAGAGGCTCGGCACCAATATGAACGAAAGCACAAAAAAAAGGAGGGGAACAGAGCTCTGTAATATGAGAGACGGCTCTCATACGGATGTCCGAAAAAAGAAGGGGATTACAAACACTCGAAGCGGTGCAGGTAACGTAGAATGTCCCGGTCCTCCGAGACGAACGCCAAGCGCAAAACCACTCTGAAAACCAGGAAACAGGATACAGGAAGTTCAGGGAACCGCCTGCGGGGCAACAGTAGAACGCGAAGCCCCGAGGTTCCTGAACGGCAGGCTTTTCTACTGTTTCGTTGCTATCGCGCATGCGCGATAGCTAGACGCTATGGGGAATTCACTCGCAACTCGGTGACGCTGGACTCGGCAATACTGACAGTACATCCCCCCCAACACCCCTCCCACGGGTTTGGGCTTGTGTGGATGTCTCCTGTGAAACAAACGTATCAAACGAGGAGCATGTACTTGACTGGCAGGTTCCCATGTACGTTCTTCAATTCCATACCCCTTCCAGTGTATCAAATACTGCAAACGGCGTCTACTCCTTCGAGAGTCAATGATGGATTCCACTTCGTATTCTTCTTCTCCGTCTACCAACACCGGAGCTGGGTGAGAAGGCAGGCGAGTACCGGGTTCTACAGGTTTGATCAGTGACACATGAAAAACTGGGTGTACCTTGATGGTCTCAGGGAGTTTTAGTTCCATTGCCACGGGATTGATGACTCTAGAGATCGGGTAGGGTCCAAGGAACTTAGGTCGGAACTTACAAGACCCCTTCAATGGAATGTATTTGGTTGACAGCCATACTTCATCCCCCACCTTATATTCTGGTTCTGTCTGTCTATGTCTATCTGCTCCCTTCTTGTACGCTGCCTTAGCTTTGTCTAAATTGGTATGTGTCAGCTGATGTATCTGTTGGATCTCATGAATGAACTCACTAACTGCTGGTGCGGTACAAGATGATAACCTCGGAGAGATGAAAGCCTTTGGATGATACCCTGATGAACAAAAGAAAGGGGTGTATTTCGTGGATGCATGCTGACTGTTATTATATGCGAATTCCGCCACCCACACCATCTTATCCCAATCACTGTGTGAGTGTAAGGACTGACTCCGCACATACTGTTCAAAACACTGATTGACTCTTTCAGTCTGCCCATCCGTCTGTGGATGGTGACTGGAGGACAGTCTCACATCAATCTGTAGTAAGGAGCAGAGTTGTTGCCAAAAACGAGAAACAAACTGGGCACCCCTATCTGAAATTACCACCGAGGGGAATCCGTGTAACCTAACCACCTGCTGTAAGAAAACAACTGCAAGCTCCGCTGCCGTGGGTAATCCCCTTAAGGGAATGAAGTGGGCAGTCTTTGTGAACAAATCCACTACAACTAACAGTGTGTTATGGCCCTTAGACGTAGGAGGGAGTTCTACGATAAAATCTAACGACACCGTGTGCCACGGAAGAGGAGGAGTGGGTAAGGGTTGGAGCAGCCCTGTGGGGTTTTGATGAGATGTTTTACTTTGAGCACATACATGACAGGTCTTGACGTATTGCTCAACGTCCTTGCCTAGGGTAGACCACCAAAACTGGCGTCGCACATTATCAATGGTTTTCTTAATCCCGGGATGCCCGGCCAAAGGATGAGAATGACACCATTCTAAAGCCTGTCTTTGCAGGTTCGGAGTAGTAAGGACTATCCCCCCCTGTACATACTGAATACCATCTCGACTCTCAGGTTCTACCGTCTGGATCACCTCCTGCCCTTCCTCACTCTGTTGTTCCCTCACTACTTCCAGTAGGAACTCCTTTTCAGATAATACTCCTATGATCTTGTCTGGCGAAATGATTGCCGGAGGTTCCGCCTGTTCTTCTTGGATCTCGAAACCTAATCTGGACATAGCATCTGCCTTGCCATTCTTTCTACCCGCCTGATATTGGATTGTGAAATCATATTCGCTAAAGAATTGGGCCCAACGGAGCTGTCTCATTGACAAGGCTTTAGCTGACTTTAGGAATTGTAAATTACGGTGATCTGTATAAACAGTCACCGTATGTTTGGTTCCTAGTAGGTATTGTCGCCATTCTTCAAAAGCCTTCTTAATGGCCAGTAATTCCTTATCTCCCACCGCATAGTTCATCTCCGCGGGGTTTAACTTGTGTGAGAAAAAGGCTACTGGATGCAATTCTCCGGTGTGCTTATCTGCTTGTGACAGGACCCCACCTACCGCAACTTGAGAGGCATCCGCCTCCAACACAAATGGATAACTCGGGTCTGGGTGTTGAAGTACTGGGGCCTGGGTGAATGCCTCTTTCAGGGTTTGAAATGCTTTCTCAGCCTCATCTGACCACAAAAATGGAGTCCCCTTTCTGAGCAACCGTGTAATCGGTGCCACTAACCTAGAAAAGCCATTGATAAAGCGCCGATAAAAATTGGCAAACCCAATGAATCGTTGGATATCCTTGATCTTTTGTGGGGCAGGCCACCTTGAGATGGCCTCCACCTTTTGTGGATCCATTTGCAACCCCTGGGGAGAGATGATAAACCCCAGAAAGGGAACAGACTGTACATGGAACGTACACTTTTCTAACTTGCAGTACAACTGATTGTCCTGCAAGCGCTGTAACACCTGTCTTACATGCGGTATGTGTTCCTTGAGTGACTGCGAATATATCAACAAATCATCGATATAGGCAATCACACAGACGTCTAACATGTCCTTAAGCACTTCATTTATGAAGAACTGAAAAGCGGAGGGCGCATTACAAAGCCCAAATGGCATAACCAAGTATTCAAAAAGTCCATACTTGGTACAAAAAGCCGTCTTCCACTCATACCCCTCTACCACACGTACCAAATGATAAGCCCCCCGTAAGTCCAATTTCGTGAACACACGGGCGTCTTTTACTCTATCTAGGAGAGCAGAGATGAGTGGAAGAGGGTACCTGTTCTTTATGGTTATTTTATTTAAGGCCCTGTAGTCTATGCAACAACGCAGACCCCCTTCGCGTTTAGGGATAAAAAACAGAGAGGAAGAGGCAGGGGATTTGGAGGGACGAATGAACCCTAAGGAAAGCATGTTATCCAAATACTCCCGCAAATAAAGATTCTCCTTTTCAGTCAGAGAATAGACTCGACTGAATGGGATCTTAGCTCCTGCTTGAAGGTCGATGCGACAGTCAAAGGGTCTGTGGGGTGGTAAGGAAGTGGCCTCCTTTGGGTCAAAAATAGAACTTAAATCTTGATATACCGTTGGCAACACTTCTTCCTTCTCTGTCATCATAATCTCCTTGTTTGGACTTAGAGATAGGGTATGTGCCTGACAGCACTCTGGACGAAACCGTAAGGTGGCATTATGCCAGTCTATAAGGGGATTATGCATCCTTAACCAGGGTAAGCCTAAGAGAACAGGAAACTGCGGTGACTGGATCAGATCGAATTCCACTTGCTCCACATGATTAGATTCTAGGAGAACCTTGATAGATTCTGTCTTGTGTGTGATGGGTCCTGACTTTAACACACTCCCATCTATAGTGGTGACTGTCTCTCCATACCCCTTGTTTAGTGGTTGAATGTGATGTTCCTGGGCCCAAGCCTTGTCCATAAAATTCCCCGTAGCCCCTGAATCTAGCATAATGGGAGTGTTAGCCTGTCCTTGTTTCCAGAACAATGTAGCTGGGATAAAGAAATGACCAGAAGAAGGCGCTATGGGGTCAGAAGAGGAGACACTCAAACCTGAATAACCCGAAGTCCTTGTCTCGCAGGTCTCCGGGCTTCCTAGTTTTCCGACTTCTTGCTTGGCACCGGCTTGGTGGGACAAGATCTCAAAAAGTGTCCCGCCTTACCGCAATAAAGACATAGTCGGTTTTCTCGCCGCCGGCGTCTCTCGTCTGGAGTCAGAGGTCCTCTCACAATCCCAATCTGCATTGGTTCTGCTTCCTCACCAGTTGATGGGAAGTCAGGTTTCTTCTCCCTGATTGTCACTACCCTGACCTCTGTCTTTCCTCTTTCTTTTTTACGTTCTTGCAGACGATGGTCTATTTGTACCGCTAGATCCATGAGATCCTTACAAGAACGGGGGAGATCCACTATATGAGACAAAGCATCCTTGATCTCCTCTCTCAGTCCCCTATAAAACAGAGTACCTCGTTTTTCCTCTGGCCAACCCACCTCAACAACTAGTCGCTGGAAAGAAGTGATGTAGGTGGCAATCTCAGCGGTCCCTTGCTTGAGGGAGAGCAAATCCGTATCAGCTGTGAGAGTGTAAGTATGTTTATCAAACAATTTCTTAAATTCGTCCTTGAAAGCCCCATAATTCTGTAGCAAAGGATCGTCTCTTTCTATTAACGGCATGGCCCAATTGGCAGCTGGACCCCCTAGGTATGATATCACAAAGGCTACCTTAGCTTGATCAGTGGGAAAACAGGGAGCTTTGCAAGTAAAATGCAATTGACACTGGCTAATGAATGTGTTAAATTTGGAGGAATCGCCCGTAAACCTCTCAGGCGGTGCAAGAGGGACTGAGGGAGGAGTAGTGACCTGTATCACGGGAGCGGAATCCCTTGAACTGCCCTCCCCTTGTCTTTCCCTCTGTATAGAGTTTACCCGCAAGGCCAATGCCTGGGTTTCTGCCTGGAGATTCCCAATCATGTTGGCGAGATCCGCCAATGTCACTTGTTGTAATTCCATGACGTCCGGGCAGAACGCACCACGTGGGCTTCGCGTTCTGTAAGGATCTTACCCAGTCGAATTTCTGCAGGGACGTCAAGGAATCCCAACTTCAGGCGTAGGAAGGTCCCAACCTTCCACCCCACCCTACTGCGTCTATCAAACTCTAGAGCGCAGAGGAGGTGGCGGAAAGAGGGGAAACAAAACAAGGATAGAGGGGAAAACACAGGAGCTGCAATCTTCTTCCTTCCTTTTCTGTGGAACTGTGTCTGTGTTCTTGGAGCAAGGTTCTGTAAAAGGTAAGAAGAACAATATATAAGGCCCTAAATAAGGGCCTACAATACCCCTAGTGAAACCCTTCTTTAATGTGTAGCTCTGCTATCTAGTTACCTATAACTAACAGCTTGCTTATTCTAGATAGTTGCACAGAAGGACTGAAGAGGTCAGGAAAGGTACAGGCTAGTCGTAGTTTCCCTTCAGGACTGTTGTAGGATATCCCTAGGATAGATAAAGGCAACCAAATAGTAATACACCCACATGAACGTCTGAAAACACTACTTCCCCTCCCCCTTCCGACCACTTATCTTACAAGGGTTATCCAGATGTCATCACAGAACGAGGAGTCCAATCAATATGCTGTAGAGGCTTCTACAGCTAGAATCTGGAAGATGCAGCAGGGAAGGAACTCAGGAAGACGGGTCAGGACCAATGCGACGTAAGGTAAACAAGAGCCTCCTTAGGGGGTAACTGGCAGGTCCACGGGAGCAGTTTGGGAGGAAGGGGACAGGGCAGAGACACCCGGCCGGCCCGCGGGACAAAATCCGGCAAGGTGGGCGGAGCGCTCTGACCCTAAAACACCAAGGTCCCGAAACCAGGGGCGGCTCGCGTCCAGTTACAACCAACACAGAGGCTCGGCACCAATATGAACGAAAGCACAAAAAAAAGGAGGGGAACAGAGCTCTGTAATATGAGAGACGGCTCTCATACGGATGTCCGAAAAAAGAAGGGGATTACAAACACTCGAAGCGGTGCAGGTAACGTAGAATGTCCCGGTCCTCCGAGACGAACGCCAAGCGCAAAACCACTCTGAAAACCAGGAAACAGGATACAGGAAGTTCAGGGAACCGCCTGCGGGGCAACACTAGAACGCGAAGCCCCGAGGTTCCTGAACGGCAGGCTTTTCTACTGTTTCGTTGCTATCGCGCATGCGCGATAGCTAGACGCTATGGGGAATTCACTCGCAACTCGGTGACGCTGGACTCGGCAATCCTGACATGGGTAAAGGGTTACCATGTGTCTGTTTTCGAGGATTGTCTTTATATTCTCTATGCTTCCTAGGCGTATTCTTGGTTTGTCAGTGATACCATTCTCCCAGTTCAGATCGCGGAATGTGTGAGTCCTTGGTCAATGTGTTTGTGTTTTTGGGCAAGCCATTATTTTATTCTTCTTAACAAGCCACATAGTATGATGTCTTCATTCCCATTTGGAGTCTTTGGTAAGTCAGCAAAGACAGTCTACCACCCTTGTTCAGACTCTCTGTCTACTCTCAGAAATTACTTTAATTTTCTGACACGGCTCTGCAAGATTTAAAATGTGGTCTACTTTATTTTCTCTTTAGTTTTATGTATTGATGGAAGGTGTTGTGTGATGACTGTTGTCCGCTCTGCATGGCATATATATATATTTTTTAAACTTTTTATTGTAATTATAAGCTAGGCATAAATGAATCAGACAATACATATAAACATTATATCCAGACATCTGTGTTTTTTTAGCAATTGGCACATTGATATGGCATATACCGTAACAGTGGACAACCTTCCATCCATTAAATTCCCACCTCCCAGTCATTTTCATCTTCAGACTCCCCATCCGCCCGTACCTCAGGAGGTCCACAGATGTATCCCCTGAATCCTTTCCAGGCCCCCCAGACCCTGCTCTACTTCTTAGGACATCCTCGATTGATAAAAACTGCTTTTTCGGCCACCATGGCAGTATCTAGATCCCCACACCACGCAGTGAGTGTTGGCGACTCTCCCGCACCCCACTTTTGTGCGATGTTGCGCTTCACAATCATAATCCCCAGTGTGGCCCACTCCTGTGCCGGTCGCGTAAGATCGTTTGGCTCCCACACAGTTTAGCAAGCATCTCCTGGGTTCCGGAGTTAATGACACCTCCGCCGTCTGTGATATGGGCCTCATTACTTTTACCCAGTATTCCCTGATCTTTGGAAACTCCCACACAGTATGAAAGAATGTACCTTCCTCCCCACATCGTCTCAGGCAGTACGGGTGCGATGCTGACCCCATTTTGTGAAGAGTGTGTCTCGTAAAATAGGTTCTATGTAGAATTTTAAGCTGTACTAATTTAAGTCTTGAGGGTATTCCCACCTCCCGCGGGGAGGCCAGTGCCTCCCGCCATTCGGAATCCTCGAAGTCGCCCGTGTCCCGGGACCACTTTTCCCTGAGTGCCACGTGTGGGTCAGGTAAATTGTTTACAAATTTTCGGTAGGTAAAGGAAGTCGCCCGCTTATGCATGTAGTCTGTCTGCAGCCTATCCTCTGGGGGGGGGGGGGTTGGCCTCAGGAACCTCAGTGCCGGATGGCAAGACCGCCTGTAGTGCATGTTTTATTTGCAGATATCTAAAGAGTTCAGAGGGGTGCTAATTCATACTGCGTTTGAAGATGCTCAAATGTAATCACCTCCCCCTTGTGCCACATGTCACCCACCGTCCATATACCAATTGCGTCCGATTTATCAAAGCCTTTGTAATGTCTCAGGCCGCCCAGACGTTGTGTATCCCACAGAGGGGTAAGTTGGGTTATCGTTCCCCTCCAGCCTAGTTTAGCGTGCGCTTCATGCCATAGGTCGACCGTCTGCCTGGTGGGTCCGATCACCGCTGGTGTGCACTCCCTGTTATAAAGTGCGGACATCATGCCCTCAACCCCCAGTCCATGCCTATCTGCCTTGAAAGCGGGATCTGTCTGCGGGGCGTGTATCCACTGATTGATTGCTTTCAGTTGGGCCGCCCAGTAATATAGTTTTATGTCGGGGAGTGCAATGCCGCCGTCGTACCACTCTTTAGTCAATTTGCGCTGTGCTATGCCTGCCGGTTTGTTCCCCCACAACAGCCCGGAAACCTGAGCCGCTATCTTTTTGAAGTAGTCAGATGGCACTGGGTACGGTGTATTTTCCAACGTGTACAGGAATCGAGGCAGCGCCATCATTTTAAAAAGCGCCGCCTTTCCCAGCAGCGTCAAAGGCAGTGTCCCCCCAATGAGTTGCATCCCTTTTTAAACGCTCTAGGGGAGGCGCAAGATTTCTTTTAATAAATTCGCCCGAGTTAGTCGTGATATAGATACCCAGATACTTAAAGGCGTCCCCAGAGATCTGTAGAGGGCAGTCCTATGGGAGTTGCGGTGGCGGGCCCTGGAGTACAAAGAGTATCGACTTGGACCAGTTTATAGTGTACCCAGACGCTTGGCCAAACTGGTCACACATATTCAGGAGCACCAAAATGGATCGTCAGGTATAGTAAAACATCGTCCACATATAACGAAATGCAGTCTTCCCAACCGTCCGTCCACCTAAGGGCCCGGATCATTGGTTCCCACCTGATCCGTGCCGCTAACGGTTCCAAGACTAGGGCAAATAACAGCGGCCAGCCCTGACGCGTGCCCCGGGACAATGGAAAGTCATGGGATATGTGTCCATTGGCCGTCACGTGTGCCAGTGGTTTTGCATAAAAGAGACGCACCCATGCGCAGAACTTTGGGCCAAAGCCCAAGTGTGTCAGCACAGCGAACAAGAAGGGCCACTCCACCATATCAAATGCCATACGGGCGTCCAGTGATAGAAGAACGGCTGGCTCTTGAAGATAAGGTATGTGGGCCATCACTCCATCCAGACGCCTCAAGTTCAATGCCGTGTTTCTATTGGGCATGAATCCGGACTGGTCCGGGTGAATCAGGGTTGTGAGGTGTGGGGTCAGCCTGATCGCAAGAAGCTTTGCTAGAATTTTGGCCTCAGCATTGATTAAGGAAATGGGGCGATAGGAGGTGCAATCCTCCGTGGGATTCCCCGGCTTTGGGATCGCCACCACAGTGGCCAGGCGCTGATCCGGCGGGAGCTCGCCTATTTGTAAGCTGTCACAGTACAAATTGAGCAGGTGCGGGGCCACTGTCCCCGCCAACCTTTTATAAAGTTCTACGGGTATACCATTAGGTCCCAACGCTTTCCCAGATTGCAAGGAACCAATTGCCACCTGCAGCTCGTCGGTTGTAAGGTCCGCTTCCAGTGTAAGGGCCACCTCCGGTGTAAGTTTGGGCATTGCTATATGTTTTATATAGGTAAGCGCCTCTTCCACGGATATCTCAGATAGCGACGTGTAAACCTGTTGAAAGTCTTGAGCTAACATATGCACTGTAGCACGCGGATCGGTCAATGTAGATTATCCCTTGCGCGAAGCTGTGCTATCCACTTTCTGTCTCGCTCCCTTTTATCGAGCCATGCCAGAAGCTTCCCGGCTTTGTCGCCGGTCTCGTATATCTTGTCTCGTAGCCAAGAGTCTGAGTTGAGTCATCTCCCTGAGATATTCCCTATACTGTTTTTGTTGAAGGTGCAAGCGTTGGGCCGTGGCCGGAGTTGGGTTGTGCGAGTGTTGGGCGTCAGCCTTCTGTAATTCTTATTCTATAGTAGTGAGCTCTTGCTGCCGTTCACGCCTATATCCCGTAATAGAAGCGATGACCTGCACGGTCTTATATGTCTCCCACAGGTTGGTCGGAGAGTGGACCGACGAAACATTTTGCTGGAAGTAATGTCGTGCTGTGGTGATCATAGTTTTCATGATCTTGGGAACCCCCAAGTATCCAGGGAGTATGGGAAAAATTTGCTGCCGCCCCCTTTGATAATATATGTATGTTAAAAGAATTGGAGAGTGGTCAGGAATGCCCCTGGGTCTAATTTCAATCGTGTCCACATTTTTTAAACTGGGGATGGAAGAAAGTAGTCTATTCTGGATAAACTGTTATGTACCCCAGAGTGAAAAGTGAATTGTCGCGCCATGGGGTGGCGGTACCGCCATACGTCCGCCAGCCCCAGTGCATCCATAAAGCTCCCTAGATGCGACACCCCCACGGTCTGCTCCCTCGCAGGGTGTCGGTCCAATGTCCCATCCACCGTGGCATTGAAGTCTCCCCCTATTAGTAGCTCTCCCTCCGGGAGATCGAGGAGGAAGTCACTGAGTGTGACTGCATGCAGTGCCGGGGGAACATAAACTGACACTATATTGATAGGGTGCCCTTCCCACTGACCGACGAGAGCCGCAAAGCGACCGCCCTTGTCAGTCATCGTTCTATGTATTATGAGTGGTGACTGTTTTCGCACTAGAATTCCTACTCCTCTGGAACCTGATGTGAACTCCGAGTGGGCTATCATCCTGAACCCCCACCTGTCCAACGGCCGGCAGGCGGTACCAGTGAGGTGCGTCTCCTGCAATAGGACCACCACCGGGGAGCATCGCTTAAGATACTGTAGGAACAAACCTCTTTTAATTTTGTCCCCCAGGCCATGTACATTCCACGTAACTAGCGACAGGGAAGCCACCTGTGTGATGGGCACCTGCCCTCGCTCAGAGGGCTGTGAGTTTGGTGTTGTCACTACTGGTAGAGTGTGTAGTTAGTGTAACAAATTCACATGAACAGTGCCACTGCCACCCCATGTCTGGAAAGGTGTCACATACGAGTGCCTGTGTGTTGCGTGCTAACAAGAAAAAACACAACCATAACAACGTTCCCACTCCCTCCACCCCCCTCCCTGCCTCCCTGCTAGACGGATTTAAAACTACCCACCACCCCAACATTGCAGAGCGCTTAATACCCAATCCCTGTAACAGTACTTGCGTTTCGGGGGTGAGAAGTCCGGGGAACGCTGTAGTCTACCCCCTCCTTGAAGAACATTATTCACTCAAATCTCGCCTCAGCCTCACGGCTAGTCCCACAGCCGCGGGCCCCGGCCCACCCTCCCAGCTGATAAAGGCGATCATAGTAACCGGATATCGTCCGGCGGTGCATCCTTTACTTCTTTATTGGTGGCCCTTGGATACATCTTGTAAGGTCGGCACAGTCAATTAGCTCCATGTCCCTTTTGTTCAGTCTTTAGCCTCCAACCCTTGTGCGCTGTCGTCTTCCTGTTCTCGACTGTGATCCCTGGGGTTCCCCTCCGTCCCTTGCTGTTGCTGGCGTCTCTCCGACCGCCTGGATTCGTCCACTCGTCGCCACCCCTCGAGCCAGTCGTGGGCCTCTTCCGGAGTGTCAAAAAACTACGTTTTGTCCTCCGCCACTACACGTAACTTTGCCGGAAATAGCATGGAATAAGTAACTTCTCTGCACCGAAGTTCCTTTTTAATCTCTAAGAAGCTCCTGCGGCGTTTGGTAACCGCAGCTGTGTAGTCCGGGAAAAAGAAAACACTGAGTTTTGAATGCGAATCGGCGGGGCCACTATTTCTGTTTGCAGTATTGCATCCCGGTCGCAGAAATTAAAAATTCGGGCCAGGATGGGTCTGGGAGGCGCTCCAGGCTTAGGCCTACCGCCTGGCACCCTGTGCGCCCTTTCTACTGAGAAAGAGGCGGAGAGCCCCCTTGGTTGGAGTCTTGTCTTTATAAGTTCCTCAACATAAAGGTTCATGGCCGGGCCCCCTTCACTCTCGGAAATGCCCGTGAGTCGGACATTATTGCGATAAGAGCGCCCCTCCTGGTCATCCAGCTTTGCCGCCATTAGTTTGTTTTCAGCCTCAAGGTGGCTAACTTTTTTAAGCAATGTGGCCGTGTCCCCGGCCAGGGTTTTCGTTACTTGTTCCACCTCCGTGACCCTAGCGGTCATTTTCTGGAAGTCAGCTCGTAGGAAGGATACATCCGTAGAAATGGTGCCCACCGTTGACTGTACATTAGTGAGAGCGGCCATAATGTCATCCAGCGTCACTTTATTTGTTCCTTCTCCCTCCGGGGCTTTGTCCGGCGCTTCCCTGGGGCCCAGCAAAGCCGGGAAATCTTTAGCGTAAGCATACTTGTCCAGTTTGCCCTGGGGGGCTGTGCGTGGGCCCCTGCCCCCCATTTGTGCCTGGAGAACTTTGCGCCGGCAGGTAATCGCCGCTGCCAGCCGCTGGAGGTTCCTTCCACGCGCGGCCTGCCGGTTTTCCCGCCGCGCAATTACCTAAAAGGTGGCGGGGCAGAGGGCCTGGATCGGTCGCACCACTAGGAAACACGCGGTCCCCGGGGGGCACTCCACCTGGCCGAGTGACCTCCGTCAGCCACCCCGGATGCACAGAAAGTCAAAGCTCAGCAGTGATTATGTTTAGGAGAACCTAGTTCAGCAGGCCAGGTCTGTAATGGGCCAAGTCAGCCGGCTCTCCCCGGGGCCGGCGCCCCTCTACACAGTCTTGGTAGTTACGGCCCAATGCTGCCCTGGGCTGCCCCACACGCCCCAGGGGTCGCCTCCAGAGTTTATGGCCTCCACCACAAGATCCCAGTGAGCTTGGGCTGTGGCCCCTGGAGAAGAGCATTTATTGATGGGGCACAGGAGTAGTGAAGGGCCGGGTCTCTGCTGGGCCCACTAGGCCCTACTCTGCATCAAATGGGCGCCCTCGCCTTCTCCCCGCATCCTGCTCCTCCCGGCAGCAGTTATCGCATGGAGCCGGGGTCCCACTTATCCCCCGATAGGCTCCAACTCGCCGCAGGGCTCAGCAGCAGTAGGTAGCACGACCTTCCTCTTCCCCCAGCACCTCAGGGCTCATCACGCCGCAGGTCGAGCGGGAGCCGGCGCCACGGGCGTCCCTCCGCCGTCCGCTCCCCACCAACGAAGCCAGGGGGGATAGAAGGGCGGTGCGGGGAGGGAGCCGGCACAATCGTCAGACGGCACATGTCCGCGCCGCACAGCCCCCAATTCAGGCTGATGACTCCGCCGGGCACGCCCACAAAGCCGGTAGCTGAGTGCCGCCCGCCGGGTCTGCGTCACAGGCCAGTCCTCAGCGCGAGCAGGCCGCACCGCCTCACTCGTTCCCTCCGGCGCTCTGATTGCTGCAGACGCCTGGAGGGCAGGCCGATCGGTGCACCGGTGATTCCAATTGTTGCTGGTCGCCTTCAAGGTAGGATTAGTATGCGGATTATGTGTCGGATTTTCAGGGGAGTCTACTCTGTCCCCGAAGCTCCTCTAGGATGCGGCCATCTTAATCGGCGGCAAGCCACGCCCCCCCCCCCTGCATGGCATATTTTAAAATGCAGGTAGATACTGGTGTTGGTAAATATGTAGGATGTTCAAATTAATTTTGTAACACTCATTAAATATTTCATCACAGTCTTTTTTTAAATAACATTTCATTTTCGTTACACAGAACTTACAGAAAAAGAGGACATTTTCACATTCATATGTATACATCAACAAAACTATAGTTTTACCTGTGTGCACATACAAGATCTGGCTTTTTCTTAGTAGCAGTAGTTAAAACTGCGATTTCGGGTACTCCCTCAGTACATAGTACATCACAATGTAAGATACTTCTCTGTAGTAACTTCTTATAAAGGAATAAGCCCCTCTAACCTAATAAACCATACCTCCCCTAATACAGCCTCACTTTGCCCCTCGCCCAAGGCTCCCACACCATGTAAAACATCTCAAGGATTTCCCAGATCCTCTCCCTTTCTAAATCTGAGATTATACTCATTATATTTGATGTGAATTGACATCCACCACGGCCAGTGTTCAGATTTTAGGTAGGGTAAGGTGTACACAAGATAGTTGAGACAAGTATTTAATCACCGTCCCAGACTCTTATCAAATTTCTTATCTGTTCTCTGAATCTAGTCGTGTGTTAGTTTTTCAATTGCAATTGCGTGCCTGAAATTCAGTATCCATAACCCCTCTGTCGGGCTCTCTTCAGGCTATCCACAATCACCAGGCACTGACCTCTCTTCCAGCTGTCAAATGTCGTGCTAGCTATACTTCTTTTATTGGGGCCGTGGAGGCCTCTACATTTAAGTTGATTAGCTCGAACAATGTATATCAGGCATACCTGGCTCCAATATTTTAAAATTGTGGTGGTGTGTATACTGTCGTGCAATGGACAACAGACCAAATAATGTAAAACTCTCCCAACTTGTAATATAACCATTGAAACAAAAAAGAAAACATAGGGTGTGAATTACTCTATTCTCCGATGCACAACAGTCATCTTCATCATTGGTCAGTATAGGGGATACTGTGTTGTGTTGAAGATATGTATTACCTTTTCTTTTGCATGTGTCTTTCTGGGCCTCATACCCTGGCATACCTAGTCTTGGACAGCCATATATTTTAAATCACAGGACACACAACAACAAGTATATTTGTTACCATAACAAATCTTGATCCCTAGACACAGTTTCAACAATGCCACACTACTTTAATGTTCATGCCTATGTCGTTTTTAAATATAGTCAGTTGGTGATCCATTTTTTCCCTTTGATGATGCCCCCACCTCCAAGACCCATTTGTAGGAGCAAAAAATATCTTTAATGTCTTGTTTAACGTGTTCTGTTTGCTTCCTTTTCGATGGTGTCTCTGGATTGTCAGATGGCCTCAAAGTGTCCTTAGTAAATGGCTCGTCATCTTCTTTTTTGTGCCGAATACTTCGAAGGCAACTCACCTCTTCTTGGGACTTTGTTATCCTTTCCAAAACTTTTCAGATGAACTGAAGGCCTTCTGGAATGCTCCATCAGTAGAAAATTTGGCTCTTGGATAGTTCTGTTTTTACTTCTTTGTACTCTTGTTTTCTCTGCAGCATCACAGCTTCACGGTCCTAAAAGAGTGTGATCTCACTGTCACAGTAGTAAGTCTTCTTCAATTTATGAAGAGCACAAGGATATTCCCTTTTACGGGAAATCTATTGAGTTTGACCACCATATCTCTGGGCCATTCCCTTTTTGAGTTTTTCTGTCTGTCCACTTTGTGCGTGTGCTTGATTCCAATAGGGCACTCCACAGTTTCTTTCAAGACTTCTCTTAACATCTCTGCGACACAGTTGGTCATATTATGTCCTTGTGGGATTTTTTCCAGATCTTCCAAATTTGTCAGAAGCCATTTAGTCTGGAATTCTAGATGACAGATGGTTGTGGTGACTAACTATCCTGCGTCGGCGGCGGCTTGTAGTTACGCCTTATGCTTGATCTAGTCTTTGCCCCATGCTTTGAAGTTCTGTTTTGCTTTCTGCCACATCATTTCGGATCGAGGTTCTTTATTTCACCAGCTATCCTAAAATAATTGCTCCAAGTCTAATTTCATCTCTGCCAAGCATGTCTTCATGTTATGGTGACCAGATTTTGAGAAGCTAAAACCGGGACAGGTCAGACATAAAAGTAAGACTAAAGCCTTTAGGCTCAATTTTAAATCTGGCCTGTCCTGTTTTTTGCGGAGCCTTGTAAATGTGCGTACATCTGTGTGTGTACATATACACACAGATGTATGCCGTAGCGTACAGTGAGGCAGAGTAAGGCGCATGGTGGAGGTGCCATAGATAATGCTATGTCTATATATGTGTGTGTGTGTGTATAGATATGTAACTGAGAGCCTGTGTTGTATATACTTGTGACACAGTACATTCCTTTTGCCATATGTGGCACTGTTACATATATACCACAAACGTGGAACTATTTTTATAAATGGTAGAAACATTTATTTAAGCGTTAAATGTAAGGAAGTGGGTTTCTGTTGCACTTTTTGCCTGATAACTGATGCACTTTTCCTTGTTGTGCGCTGGGCTCCTGCCAATCAGGTGCCCAGGGCCTTTGTTCCTTCCCTAAAAACTGCTTAACAGCCAAAACTCAATTGGCATCTCTGGTCACATGTCAGCCCCTGGTAAATGGTACCCTGAGTACCCAGGGCCTTGTGACCGGAGAAGGCCCCTAAGGGCAGCAGAACTTATTGTGCCACCCTTAGAGGCCATGTACCCTATCACACACACACTGCCTTTGCAGGCTGAGTGTCTTGGTGCAGAACAAAACAAAGAGTCGACATGGCACACATCCCTGTGTGCCATGCCTACAAGACACGCTGCCCTGGCATACCTCCGTCACCCCTCTAGCTGGGTGCCCTATGGCAGTGGTGTGGGCACAGGTGCATGAGCCCTGTGCCCCTACAGTACTCAGGTCCATTCCTGGGCACTGTAAGTGCAGTGCTGCCATTTAGAGTATATGGTGCTGGGAGGTCGTCAACACGAACTCCACAGCACCATGATGGCTACACTGAAGACTGAGAAGTTTGGTATCAAACTTCTCAGCACAGTAAACCCACACCGATGCCAGTGTGGGATTTACTGTAAGATGCACGACAGAGGGCATCTTAGAGATGCCCCCTGAACCTAACCTACAATCCATGTCTTGTCTGAGGGGCTGCCTAGGCTGCCACACAGCAGACATGTTGATGGACCCCTGGGTAGAGAGCCATCTGCTCTCTTGGGCCAGCAACAATGCACATCCTGTGTGAGGTGCTAAGTCTCCTCCCCCAGGATGGGCAGGGAAAGCTTCAAAGGCATTCCGCCTTTGTGAGCTTCTCCAGGCCACTTGCTGTACTCAGCAACTGTCCCCTACCGGTTCTGAGCCCCGACTCTGGCGGGAAGACTGACCGGAAACCCCAAGGAAGGAAAGAGGGTGTGCCAGCCTCTGCCAACCCCACCCCTCAGGTGGGGGAGGCGAGGTGAAGCACATCTCCGGGCTCTCGCCATCTTGAAGATGGGAAGCCCTGCCCAATCAGGACTAGTCTACTGACCCCATCCCACAGGAGAGTGGCAGGATAAGGGGTGTACCCACCCCAGGGCAGGGACCCTTTGGTCCCTGCTCTTTACCTACCTGTAACGCCCCTAAATCTAGTATTTAGGGGCACCCTGAACCTTCCTTCTTTAGATTCCAGATTCCGAAACAGCAAAGAAGATCAAGAAGAAAGAAGACCTGCCGTGCATCTGCTAAGAAGAGGAAGACACCAACTGCTTTGGCCCCAGCCCTACCGGCCTGTCGACCCTCAAACCTGCTCCTGCTAAATCCCGGCACCTCCTGTGGTCAGCAACTTCACAAACCCCGGAGGACCTGGCTACCTTGTGACTCTGAGCATCTGGGACTCCCACGAGCAGTGGCTCTGCTCAAATCATGTATCTAACCCCTGGCATCAGCCAGGAACCGCAAACCCTGCACACTCTACACCCGCCAAGCCTGGCCTGTGCTGGAGTGGACAAAGACCCCGAGGACGTCCCTCCAGCGACTGTGACCCCGAATCCAGCACCCAAGGACCCACCTCGACGCTCCTGACGATGCCTGCAGCCTCAGAACCAAGGACCCCCCCAACCGCGATCAACAGAGGGTAAGATTTCCCGACACCAAAAGGCACCCCCGCACCCAGCGCCCTGCGGCCCCCTGTGCCCGACTCCTGGGCATCTACCTATCCTCCAACTACTCAACTTACCTCTCAAAGTGGTGGTCACACCTGTAGAATCTTCGTCCCCGAGCTTGCAGCCTTTGTTCGTCCTTGAGCTTTTCCATTGCAATCCATTGAGGGCCCGAAGGCTCAAAAGCACTCTGCACCCAGCCGCCTGAGTAGCCCTGGCAGTGCAACTTCTACTCCTACCTACTTTCCTATTTGCCCTGAGCAAGTGACCAGGAGCCCAACTCCCATTGCCGCGTGGCCTGCTAGTCAGCAGCCACCAACCAAGGGCCCCCTGCCTCCCATAGGATAACATTGGGCCGAACTCACTCTGCACCCGGCTGCCCCACTGCCGCTGAGGGTGTAACAACTGTACTTACCTGACCCTGTGAGACCCCTGAGTCTGTGCCCAGAACCTTAACTCTGCCAGTCGCGTACTTACCCGCAAGCCGATAACTCACTTTTCTTACATAGGGTAACATTGACCGGTTTCTGCTGAAATTTCTTCTAAGTGTGGAGTTTCTAAACTCTAAAATATTCAACTAAAATCAACCGATTAACAGAAACTGAAATACTCACCTGCTATTAGGAGAGATCCCAGTGCTGGATCTTGGTGCCCAGCACTGACCCTGAAAAGTACTCACAACCGTACTTACCACTAACTCAATTTTCTTCCATAGGAAACCATTGATTGTTTTTATGTGAAATATCTTTTAAGTGTCGATTTTTGCAAACTACAAATATTCTTTAAAAATCGTTCCAACTGTGAAAACGTAATTACTTACCTGTTTTAGATAGATGTCCCAGTACTGAGCCTAGGAGCCCAGCACTGGATTTCAAAAGTAACAAGAACATACTTTACCCGTAACTTGAATTTTCTTCCATAGGAAACCATTGACTGTTTTCCTGTGAAATTTCTTTTAAATGTCGATTTTGCAAACTTATAAATATTAGTTAAAAATCGCCTGTATAACTTAAATGCAGTCTCTCAACTGCTTACAGGTGGTACACTAGTGCTGGATCCAGGATCCAACACTGACCTAGAAAAAGTAACCATACTTGCTAAGTGAATTTCCTCCCATAGGATAACATTGGTAATTTGATCTGAAAAAGTTTGTCAACTTTTAAAATGTATTACTTAAAAATCACAACAGTAGCTAAAACGTATTTACTCACTTGTTTCCAAGAACTGTCCCAGGACTGAATCTAGGATCCAGTCCTGGAGTTAGAAAAGCAATCCTGAAAGTAATCAATTGCATATAACTTAAAATTCCCATTGAGCTCAATGTATTATTGTGTTTGAAATTGTGTTGCCTATTGCAACAAACTGTAACTATTGCATTCCAAGTCAATTGCCTTTTGCAAAGTATTTAACTAAAGCATCTCATTCTGAGAAAGTATATTTTGATACCTATTGTTGGTTCTAAAATAAAACAACCATATATTTTTATATACAACCCATTGGCCTAGATTTCAGTTATTGAGTGTGTGAGACCATTTGCTGACTGAGTGTGTACAACAAATGCTTTTCACTGTCCTCTGATACTGCCTTACTGCTTGACCAAGCTACCACTTTAGAGAGTAAGGTTATATCTAACTTTAGCCTCTGCCAAACCTCTGGGAACTGTGGACTCTATACACACTGTACCTATTTGGGAACAGTATATATAGAGCCACTTTCCTACATTAAATACCGCAGTGCTTCAGTTTTCTCTGTACCCCAACTTGGGTCATACATCTGACTGAGCACTCCTCATTATTAGGCCCTACTATCTGCAGTCTGATGATAATAATGTAAAATAAATGTAGGAGAGTAGGATCTGCTTCTTATAGTTACCCCCACTTTTTGCTGATGTTTCACTGTTTTTCGACTTTAGCCTGGCTGGGGCCCTGCTAACCAGGACCCCAGCCTAGCTGCTTCCTCTCGAAATTGATTACCAGTACTTTAGGTACACTCCAGATTGGATTCTGGGGTACCCTTATAAGTCCCAAATATATGGTATACTATGTACCCCGGGCATAGGTACCCCAGAGGCCTACCAGGGGCTGCAGCATGTATTGTGCCACCCCTGGGAAGCCTTCCAAAATGACACCACAGGTCTGCTACTGCAGCCTGGGTAAGGTGGTGTATGCACCCCTTACTGAGATATAGGTTACCTATATCTCTCCACATCACTGCACATGTAAACCTATCAGTCACCCCTCTGGCAGGCCTTAACAATCCTGAAGGCAGGGTGCTGGGTTTTATGAGAGAGGGTGCCCATGCATGAGCAGAGCCCCTCTGCAGCTTTCGGAACATTTATTCCGGGGTTGTTTGTGATGCAGCCAAACCATATACTCTTAAGTGCATTATAACCTCGCGGTAAATGCTAACTTTGGAATGGCTGCATGGAAACATGTCGTGTTTGGTGTCAAACACCTTGGAATCATACCCCCACACCAGTAACTAGTTCGGAGGTATGATTCCACCCTAAAGGGAGAAACAGGACACCACCAGTATACCCGGTACCAGATTAACAAACCCTGGCATCACAAAATGGATGCTGCCAGCCACAGACACGAGTCTGCCCTCCTGCTGCTGGACGAAACTCCGGCAGGGGAGGCCTGGAGAATAGGTTTCCTGTCACAGGGAGGTGTAACCACCTCCCAGACAGGCTTTAGTGTATTGGGGCTGGGTGGGTGCACTCCAAGAGTTCTTTGAAGTCTGCTCTGGGGGTACATTTGGTGTCCCTGTGCATAGTCCAGCTCAAACTGGTTGCAGGGGCTCCCAGCCCCTGCTCTGGTGCAAAACTGGACAAAGGAAATGGGTGTAGCTACCCCTCTTTCCTGACCCTCCCATAGGTGGGTCCCTAGAGTTTGTCCCACCCCTTCCTTGGGTATAAGATATGAACCCCTGGCTACAGGACTTTAGATTTACCTGGACGAAACTCTGATACAAAATCCTGGAACTTCGATGATCTACAAGGCGCTAGATGACTGAAGAATCTCCCTTGGAGTAAAGGAGTTACTCCCCTGCAAGGCATGCACCTAAGACGCATCGGACTGGTTTGCATCTCCGAAGCTCCCACTGGACTCTGAAGAATTTGCAACACAGGTGGTGGGTTCCCAGACTTCCCAGAGGCCAACATGAGCTCCCAGCACAGCTGGGACCCGTAGCCCTCGTGGGGCCCATGGAACCGGAACCCCTAGACACCGTGCACATTTGCAAGTGTATATGCTTCTCATCAATCCTTGAGGCTGTGCTTTGGGCTACTTGTAGTCCACACCCCGAGCAGTGTCTCCACCGAAGATTACTGGCCTATACTCACCGTGTCCCGTGGGCTGGTATTGTGTGATTCCTCTCGAGGTCCCTTCGCGATCCCATGTCCGTCGACTGGCGGGTCCCTGTGAAGGCAACTCTAACTTTAATTGGGCTTACCTGGTTGCTCCAGACGTGCCCTGACTCTCCATCGCTTGGGGAGTCCCCAGGACCTTGCCGGTCCGCACCCAAGCATCTTTTCTCTTCCTGCGTGGGTTGCTGTTGCCAACGCTTGTTGTTTTCAATCCGAGCACTGACACCGCAGCACTCAAAATTCTATTTGGGACAGCTCGAATCCAGCTCGATGCCTCCTGGTCCTCGTGGCTGCAGAGTCAAGCTTCACCTGTTTGCACCTGAAACACCTGACATCGGTGGGCATTCGTCTATCATGCCCCTGGTCACTGGCAAGTGACCCAGACTCTGTCCCCTCTGCTTTCAGGTTCTTCTGATCTTCGATCCAGGCTTGGATCACACCGGACAGTTTTCTTCTTCGCGGCAGCAGCACTTTGCAGCAGATCGCCATTGAAATTAACGACAATTCCCAACACCATTTGACACCTATGCACACGGCTTCCCTGGGTGCGGTAACTCATGTACTCCGGTGCTCCCATGGGTGTTGGCCCTAGAACCCCCTAAGTCTAGAGGGGTTTGCTCAAAGTCCTCTCCTAAGTGTCCTTAACTTCTAAAATTCCAACTGTGACTTTCCCATAGAATAGTACGGGGCTTGCGCCTGTCTTCTCACTCTGCATGCGTCCCATGTGGGTCTCCTGTGTCACTTCACTACCTTGGGTGGTTCCTTGGGGTCCCAGCGATTCTACGTGCTCTGGGCACTGTGTCTAGTCAAGTCGTGGTTCTTATACAACTTTCTTAGTATATGGTTTGGTCCCCCCCGGGGACCATTGTATATTGTGCTACTTATTGCTATTTTAGAACTGTATTATTGTGTATCTTGGACTCTAATCTCATAACGAGATTAGTAGTGAGTGTTTAGAAATAAATACATATATTTTATACATACCTTGTGTGGTTCTCCATTCATTTAGTGATTCAAGAGGTTATAATCTGGTAAACCAAGCTGCTTTACACTCCTTCAAGACTTAGCCTGAAGGCTGCTCTCCATAGCCACCACTAGGATAGCTTTCAATAAAGGTTGTCTTTAAACCTATTCATCAATAAGGGTTGTTTGGATTGGTGCAAGGTGCCCACTATAACTAGTGGACAGCATATGCCAGACCAACTCTTCACATTGGTGTGCAGCGGTTGGATTCAAGCTTGCTATTGCTTTACCAGATAATCTCTTTGAGTGACTAACTGAAAACCAGTATAGGTACATAGGTACATATAAATCAAGTCTGGAATAAGTAAGTTCTATTGAACTTAGAGTTGTGTGCAAGGGTTTAGTACACCCTTTCTACAACTCAAGAGAGTTTAGTAGGCTCCACTAGAGTAGGTAGGTGCATACACCACACCACACTAGTCATGTCTTCAAGGGCAGAAGCCAGTGGGCCTCTCCAAACTAAGTATGACAATGTGAAGTGTGAAGCATGCCGAAGTGAAAACAGGAAACTGTAGGGTTGCTTGAAGATCCTTTAATGTAGAAGGTAAACTAGAGACCTCATCCTCCAACAAGCAGATCCAACTGAAGTTACATTCAAGAAGTAACATTCTACACAAGAACATTCTAAGAAGGAACACTAAAGAAGTACTAGCACAGGGTAAAATGAATGTATGACATAAGCATATGACATCACCAAGTCAGAACACTACATCACCTCCCTCTTTTCATCAACAAAACAAAAGGGAATAAGAGCAGCAGGTTAACACAAATCCAACACTTTACATTTAATTTTGAAAACGTAAAGGAATCTTCTTTAGCCTAACCGGTCTAGTTTCACTAGAAACTGCGGGAGCTGCAAGAACCTCAGGTGGATTTCCTTGGCTACTCTACTGAGGTTCCACACTCTGTGATCTTGCGTTCTCACCGCATTTCCTAGAAGTTTAGTCACGTTGACTGGCTGACCAAACTTGGACTTACCAAACTTCCTCTCAGGAAGTTTTATCCTGACCCAGTCACCAACCTGAACAACCGTTTTCTTCACAGCCTTCCTCGTATCAAACACATTTTTCCTTTTGGTCATTCTCTCTAACTCACGATCTTTCCAACCCACCGTTTGGTCGACAGCACCACCTACTCCTAATCTCTTTGAAGTCACCCAAGGAGGATTCAGTTGAGTGATAGGCACCCTTCCTTTGAACAGCACAAAAGGAGTGACACCAGTTGAGGAATGGGGAGTAAATCTATTCTCATGCACTTTCTTCTTCACGGCTTCTTCCCAGTTGTAAGTAGAAACCAAAGCTAATTGCATAGCCTCCTTCAGAACTCTTACAAAGCTCTCAACTACCCCATTGCATTCTGGGTGGTACAATGCTGCACATTTATGACTAATCCCTCTTTCATTCAAGAACTCTTCCACTACTCTGGAGACGAATTGCACCCCATTGTCCGTCAACACAGAACTTGGCAACCCTTCATTCGCAAAAAGGTCGTCAAGAAAATTAATAACAGATGAGGAATCTACACAATTGACAATTTTGATAGCTGGCCACCTGGAGAACATGTCAATGCACACAAGAACGTACTGATCTTGAGATCTTACCTTGACTGGACCTAAAATGTCAATGGCTACGTCTACCCATGGACCAGTTGCTTGTTTTCTAACGATCATTGGTTGGGTTCTACATTTGAGAACTTTATCACTACTGGCGCACTGGGGACAAGAGCGCACCAACCTCTCAATCTGTGTGTCCATCGCAGGCCACCAATATGTTTCCCTAAGTCTGGGGGCGGTAGGTGGCGCCGGACCAAGATGGCCGCGCCTGTGTGAGGCTCTGGCTGCCTGACCCAACGATCCTGTAATTATCTGCCTTCAGACCGCTCGCCCGCAGGCGAAATAATGCTTAAAGCGAGCCTCATGAGGAGGTGAACACTCGCTGTAAGTTTGGTGCCGATACCCGCTAATGTGCTGAAGTTATTCGCGGAGACAACTGCCAGCGGCGACGGTGCATGTCTCATCTGGAGGCTGGAGACGGACACTGCTGCTACGCAAATGCCGGTGCGGCCATGCGGCGGTGGGCCTCGGATCGGTATGGGCGCGAGACGACCCTCGTGGCCCTCTGCGGGCACCTTGCAGACGGCACCTGCCGGATGCGACCCTCGACGGAGCGCATCAGGGTCCTCCCCAAGCGAGGACGCAGCTGACCCCCCTCTGGGTCATACGGGGGCCTGGGATAGGAACCGGGGGACTGAACCCCTGTGAGGGCGGCAGCTGGGGGCTAGTACTGCGTGCCTTGGCCTGCCTCCTGGACCACTGGAGGCGGTCGGGAAGCGTGAGGACACCCCGGTGGCCGGCGGTGCGCGACGGTTGCTGGAGGGTACGGAGCTGCTGTCCCCTCCCCCACTACTCCGGAGCGGCTGAGAGGAGGTGGATGTGCGACTCCGGGTGCGACCCTGGATGTGGCTGGCTTTCGAGGAGTGAAGAGGCGACCGCCCGGCCTGCCGAAGACTGCTGGACCGCGCTTGGGCCTACTTGCACAGGGGTGAGTGTTCGGCCTGATGCTTGGCTGTGGGGCAGGCGGGGGCCGCGGTGTGGCTGGATTGCGCCTTGACGACTGAGAGCAGGACACCCACGCAGGGTACAGACCGAGAGAACGCCTGCATTTATCATGGACACTGCGTAGAGGGAGCCCCAGGCAAGCGCGATAATCAATCAATCAGTCATGGAACTTATATCGCGCATTACTCACCCGTAAGGGTCTCAAGGCGCTTGGGGAAGGGGGTCTGCTACTGCTCGAACAGCCAGGTCTTGAGCTGTTTCCTGAAGGCCAGGTGGTCCTGGGTCATCCGCAGGTGGACGGGTAGGGAGTTCCAAGTCTTAGCTGCCAGGTAGGAGAATGACCTTCCTCCAGCGGTGGCTCTCTGGATGCGAGGGACGACGGCGAGGGCGAGGTTAGCGGAACGTAGCCCGCGGGTGGGCGTGTAGAAGGTGAGGCGGCTGTTGAGGTACCCTGTGCCTAGGTCGTGGAGGGACTTGTGTGCGTGGGTGAGGAGTCTGAACGTGATCCTCTTGTTGACAGGGAGCCAGTGCAGGTCTCTCAGGTGGCACGAGATGTGGCTGCGTCGGGGGACGTCCAGGATGAGTCGGGCGGAGGCGTTCTGGATACGCTGAAGTCTTTTCTGAAGCTTGGCTGTAGTACCGGCGTAGAGGGTGTTTCCGTAGTCTAGTCTGCTGGTGACGAGAGCGTGGGTGACCGTCTTCCTGGTCTCGGTCGGGATCCATCGGAAGATCTTTCGGAGCATGCGGAGGTTGTGGAAGCAAGCTGAGGAGACGGCGTTGACTTGTCTGGTCATCGATAGGGAGGAGTCCAGTATGACGCCCAAGTTGCGTGCGTGGTCCGTCGGTTCAGGTGCGGTGCCTAGTGCCGGGGGCCACCAGGAGTCGTCCCATGCGGAGGGTGATGGTCCCAGGATGAGGACTTCTGTCTTGTCCGTGTTCAGTTTCAGGCGGCTGATGTTCATCCATTCAGCGACGTCTGTCATCCCCTCGTGCAGGCTGGCTTTGGCGGTGTCGGGGTCTCTGGAGAGGGAGAGAATTAGCTGGGTGTCATCGGCGTAGGAAATGATGTTGAGGTTGTGTTGGCGTGCGATGGCAGCGAGGGGTTTCATGTAGATGTTGAAGAGAGTGGGGCTGAGCGACGATCCTTGCGGGACGCCGCAGATGACTTCGGTGGCCTCGGAGCGGAACGGAGGGAGGCGTACTCTCTGTGTTCTGCCGGAGAGGTATGAGATGATCCATTCCAGAGCCTTCCCTTGGATGCCGGTGTCGTTGAGGCGTTGGACTAGTGTGCGGTGGCAGACAGTGTCAAATGCTGCGGAGAGGTCTAGGAGGATGAGTGCCGCTGTTTCGCCGTTGTCGAGCAGGGCTCGGATGTCGTCGGTGGCTGCGATGAGGGCGGTCTCGGTGCTGTGGTTGGCTCTGAATCCGGACTGTGATGGGTCGAGGGATCCGTTCGTCTCGAGGAAGGCTGCCAGTTGCTTGTTGACGACCTTCTCGATGACTTTGGCGGGGAAAGGAAGGAGCGAGATGGGGCGGAAGTTCTTGAGGTCTGTCGGGTCCGCTGTTGGTTTCTTCAGCAGAGCGCTGAGTTCGGCGTGCTTCCAGCTCTCCGGGAAGGTTGCTGTGTTGAAGGAGGTGTTGATGATGTCTCGGAGGTGGGGTGCGATGGTAGAGGCTGCCTTGTTCAAGACATGATGGGGGCACAGGTCGGTCGGAGATCCGGAGTGGATGGTGTTCATCATGCGTGACGTGTCTTCGGGGGTCACCTCGGTCCATGTCTGGAGGGTGGCGGCGGGGTGCGAAGGTACGACCGATGGGTGCGGGGGTGAAATGTCGAAGCTGTTGTGGATGTTGGCGATCTTGCGGTGGAAGTACGAGGCGAGGGAGTCGCAGAGGTCCTGTGAGGGAGTGATGTCGTTGTTGCCGGTGCTGGGGTTGGAGAACTCCTTGACGATGTTGAAGAGCTCCTTGCTGTCATGGGCGTTCTTGTCCAGTCGTTCCCGCAGAGATTTCTTCTTGGTGGTGCGGATGAGCTGGTGATGTCTGCGAGTGGCGAGTTTGAGTGCGGTTCTGTTGTCGGCGGTCTTGTTGAGGAGCCAGGCCTTCTCGAGGGTGCCGCAGGCCTTCTTGGAGTCCTTAAGTTCGTCGGTGAACCAGGGGGCCTTCTTGCTTCTGGGCCTGGTGAGGGGGTTCTTCAGTGGCGCGAGGTCGTCGGCACAGGAGGTCAGCCACTGCGTGAGGTCGAGGGCAGCTGTGTTAGGGTCCGTGGTCCTGACAGGTGGGCTCTGGCTGAGGGAGGTGGCGAGCTGGTCGGCGGTGATCTTGCTCCAGTTTCTGTGGGGAACCTGCTTCGGGTGATGGTGGACCGTGTTCTTTCTGAAGCTGAAATGGACGCAGCTGTGGTCGGTCCAGTGAAGTCCGGTGGAGTGGCTGAAGGTGACGTGCTTGCTGGACGAGAAGAGTGGGTCGAGCGTGTGGCCGGCGAAGTGGGTGGGGGTGTTGACCAGTTGCTGAAGTCCGAGGTTGGCGAGGTTATCCAGCAGGGCGGTGGTGTTGCGGTCATTGTTGTTCTCCAGGTGGAAGTTGAGGTCCCCGAGGAGGATGTAGTCGGCGGAGGGGAGGGTGTGAGGGCTGATGAAGTCGGCGATGTCTTCGCAGAACTGTGCGCGTGGTCCCGGGGGTCTGTAGATGAGGGTGCCTCTGAGGGTAGTCTTGGGGTAGGTGTGGATCTGGAAGTGCAGGTATTCGGCGGCGTTGAATACGTCGATGGAGTCAGTCGAGATGCGAATGGTGCTCTTGTGTACGATGGCGATGCCTCCTCCGGTCTGGTTGACGCGATCCTTCCTGATGATCTTGTAGCCGTCCGGGATGGCTATGGCGATGTCGGGGGCTGAAGAGTCGTTCATCCAGGTTTCCGTGAGGAAGGCGACGTCTGGAGATGCGGTGTCGAGGAGGTTCCAGAGTTCCACGGCGTGTCTGTGGACGGAGCGGGTGTTGAGCAGGATGCACTTGAGGTGGTTGCTGTTGTCCGTCTTGGTGGGCGTGGTGCTTGTTTGGAGGCAAGAGAAGTTGCAGGATCGGCAGGCGAAGGGTCCATGGGTGCGTCGCGGGGACGCTCGGTAGCATCCGGGGGCTCGGGCGGTTTTGAGTGCGATGAGCGTAGCGAAGTCGTAGATCCTGCGGGGGGGCTGGCGGGCGCGGGGACCAGGGGATCTGGCGCTGGGCGCGGTCCAGGCGCGGACGGGCGCAGACGGGCTTACCTTTGGCGCACCTTCGGCGCACATAAGGCGCTCCCGCTGCGCGGTCGCGGAGGGGGCGTCATAAATAAGGAGCCGGGAGGGAGGGTCAGCGGGAGGCGGGAGCGGGGTGGCCAATGGGCAGGGAGGGGGGGCGGGACTGAAGAAGGAGGCGGGAGTGGGAGTGTGCGCCTGGGGCAGCGGCGCCGAGAAAACGGCGGGAAAACCGGCGGGAAGCGACGGAGCCCAAGGAGTGACCAGGTAAGTGGCGGTGGTCAGCGGGCGTGAGGAGTGAAGGTAGCGGCGTGGGTAGCGACCAGGAAGCAGCAGGCGTTACCTGGGAGGCGGAGGCGAGATGCAGGCAGCGGCGTCAGGTAGGTGGTGAGGATCGGCAAACAGGCGTCAGGCAGCGGAGGCAGGTAGGTAGCAGCAGCGGGAGGGAGCGTCCGTCTGTGAAGGCACAGGGGGTCGCACTGACCAGCCCGCGGGTTCCCCTTAAATAAGGAGCCGGGAGGGAGGGTCAGCGGGAGGCGGGAGCGGGGTGGCCAATGGGCAGGGAGGGGGGGCGGGACTGAAGGAGGAGGCGGGAGTGGGAGTGTGCGCCTGGGGCAGCGGCGCCGAGAAAACGGCGGGAAAACCGGCGGGAAGCGACGGAGCCCAAGGAGTGACCAGGTAAGTGGCGGTGGTCAGCAGGCGTGAGGAGTGAAGGTAGCGGCGTGGGTAGCGACCAGGAAGCAGCAGGCGTTACCTGGGAGGCGGAGGCGAGATGCAGGCATCGGCGTCAGGTAGGTGGTGAGGAGCGGCAAACAGGCGTCAGGCAGCGGAGGCAGGTAGGTAGCAGCAGCGGGAGGGAGCGTCCGTCTGTGAAGGCACAGGGGGTCGCACTGACCAGCCCGCGGGGTCCCCTTAAATAAGGAGCCGGGAGGGAGGGTCAGCGGGAGGCGGGAGCGGGGTGGCCAATGGGCAGGGAGGAGGGGCGGGACTGAAGGAGGAGGCGGGAGTGGGAGTGTGCGCCTGGGGCAGCGGCGCCGAGAAAACGGCGGGAAAACCGGCGGGAAGCGACGGAGCCCAAGGAGTGACCAGGTAAGTGGCGGTGGTCAGCGGGCGTGAGGAGTGAAGGTAGCGGCGTGGGTAGCGACCAGGAAGCAGCAGGCGTTACCTGGGAGGCGGAGGCGAGATGCAGGCAGCGGCGTCAGGTAGGTGGTGAGGAGCGGCAAACAGGCGTCAGGCAGCGGAGGCAGGTAGGTAGCAGCAGCGGGAGGGAGCGTCCGTCTGTGAAGCCTCTACTGTGCGGGGCGCCGCCGGCGAAGTGGGCCGGGACAAAGATCCGCTGTGCTAGACGAGTGTCCGGGTACAGATGACAAGATCAGGATAGAAGACGGAGAGTGCAGAGTGGGCCGGGACTGGAACGCTGCGGCGCCTGGCGGGGCAGGCTGATTTGAGCCGGAATCCTGCGGGGCCTAGCCGAGCGCGCACTCAAGAGGGGCGCATAATGGGGAAGGCGGACGCACGCCAATCCAAGCTGCCGTTCGAGCAGAAGAAAACTACCACGCGATCCTCCGCCGAGGAACAGGGGGACCTGGCTGCGGTACAGCAGGCCCCTCCCGAAGCCTCCCCTAACGAGGAACTGAAGTCCATGCTCACAGTGATGCAGCAGAATTTGAATGCCCTTTCAGGGCAAATGGACACCATGAATACTCGCCCCGATTTCCTGGTTTTGAAAGTGGATAAACATGAAGAGCAGCTTAAAGAAGCTGAGAGGAGAATTTCTGGCACAGAAGATAATGCTACTAACATGGCCAAGCAAATGTCGCAAATGGACAAGCTGCTCAAGGTTATCGCGGCCAAGAACGAGGATCTTGAAGCACGTAGCCGACGGAACAACATCCGTTTAATAGGGATTCCGGAGTCCACTGCCACGGGACGCATGAAGGACTACGTGGAGCGGCTACTTACCTTGGTGCAGGGTGCTGGGTGCAGACTCCTTCTCGGTGCATCTGACAGTCGAGCGGGCTCATGGGTCGCTGGGCCCGAGGCCACCGGTTGGGGCACCGCCGAGACCAATAGTGGCACGGCTGCTTAACTATCGAGACCGAGATGTGGCCTTACGCAAGGCGCGAGACATACCGGAGCTGTAGTTTGAGGGGAATGCGTTCTCTATTTACCCGGACTTCACGATGGCTGTCCAGGAGGCGAGAAAGAAATATGTGCAGGTGAAACAGAAACTGCATAAGCCAAATGTTGAGTATGCTCTCCTATACCCTGCCAAGCTGAGGATAAGCCATCGGGACCGCTCGATTGTCTGCACCAACCCGCAGCAAGCGGAGGACTTTCTTAGGTCCCTAAAGCGCTCCTCCCCGGCGCACGGTGACGCTGGTGAACAATCGAGATCGCAATCACCGGAGTGAGAGCCATTGAAACTGACACATCGTAAACACTGCTGCTGGGGCTGGAGCTTCTTGTGCATGGCTGGAGGGCCCATGACTCGCGACAGTGGAGACTAACCTGGGAACTATTTGCGACAGGGATGGTATATTGGAGCTCGGCCGAGGGCAGTCTCGCACATTGAAACACGCGACTGATGCTGGCACCAGCGGGGCCTGGAGACTGCACGCCTGCTGACAGATGAGTACATGAGACAAGAACTGATGTATTTTGGTGCATGCTGGAGTGGGAATATCCCGCACAGGGTGGCTCGAACTGACTCATTATACATAGGTTCGTTTGAACTGTTTTGATTGTGTGGACTAGAAGGGGCCCATCTAATGGGGGTCAGGCACCCTCTCCCCTGACCCTTCCGCACCCCAGATCCATTGGGGAGGGTTCGGGAAGTCCCGGTAACCTGAGGGACGGGAGTGTTTAAGAGGCACACCAGCGCCCCACCACAGGCGGTCCCCACTAACTACAGATAGCTAGTTCTGGAAACAACTTTCTTCTTTTTTTTTTGTGTGTCCTTTGCTGGCTCGATGTTAAGGTTTAGAGCTGGGCACATGTTCTTGTTTGAGGGTAGGGAAGGAGGGTTCTGGAATCCCAGCACAATTGGGGTGCTGATGTGGGTGGATAGCCTGGGGGGGACAGGGAGGGGGGAGCCTCAGGAGAAAGTGGGAGGAGGGTTCAGTATGACGGATGCTCGTGGCACTGACACAGCTTCACATCACCGCTTGGAGTCAATGGGCACTACACTGCAACACAGAACACCAAAAAACACTAGCGCAAATTGCGCTTGCGCTAAATGGCATATCCATATTAGGATGCACACATGAGGGAGAGAGGGCGAGACATGGTGAGGCTCCTGTCGTGGAACGTTAGGGGGCTGCGGGATCCCAGGAAGCAGAGACAGATTCTCTCTTACCTGGACCGTCATGACATTGGAATAGCGGCGCTGCAGGAGACACACACTGACCCGAGGATTCCCCCGACATTCGGATGCAGATGGGCGTCCCACAGGGTATTCTCGGCCTACTCCACGTAGGCCCGGGGCACAGCAATACTGTCAAGAAGGGTACCCCTTTTCGTTTTGGCGGGGCGCGTGATGATAGAGAGGGTAGATTTTGCATGATGTGGGGCTCGCTAGGAGCTCATTCGGTGGTCATTGTTAGCTACTATGGCCCCAACTTCGATAGCCCTGATACCTTGACTGCACTGTGGGGACAAATACTGGACGTTGGTGCCACTCACATCTTATGGGGAGGGGATTTCAACACGGTTTGCGACCCTACAAAGGACCGATCCTCACACTCGCCGCACCATTACACACGTAGTCAAGGAGCGTTGAGGGACTTGTTGGGGGACGGCAGTTTAGTTGACCTGTGGAGATACAGAAACTCGGGGAGATGTGAGGGCACCTTCCACTCGTCGATACACGAGTCCTGGTCGAGACTGGATTATTGGCTTGGCTCCCGTGGGATCTGTCCGTGGGTGCGGGGAGCGGACCATCTAGCCCGTACACTGTCTGACCACGCCCCAGTATGCATTGCTCTCGCTGTCCCTAGCCTGAGCGCTGGCCGGAGGTGCTGGAGGCTTGTCCCGGAGGCACTTCTGGACGAAGTATTTAAAACGGAGGTGGGAGAGGCTATAACAGATTTCTTTGAAAAAAATAGGGGATCGGTTGAACGGGTGGGGACTCTCTGGGAGGCATTCAAAGGTACTATGCGAGGGATTTGTATGACTAAAAGTTTTGGGGTCCTTCGGGATATCCGCCGACGGCTTCTTAGGCTAGAGGGAGAACTTAAGACCCTAGAGGAGACTGTCTGGCAGACCGACTCTGGGGAGGGGAAGGTTAAGTTGAGGGAGACACTGACTGACTACATGGCGACGGCAGAGCGTGAGACTAAATTCAGAGGGAAATATGCCCAGGCGCGGCGCGATGGGGAGGGCGGTAGGCCTGGGAGGGCGCTGGCTCAGGACATCAGAATGCCCCGATATGCAAACTACATCCTTGAGGTTGAGGACGAGAAAGGCCACTGCCACAAGGACAGTGCCCAGATATTGCAGACCTTTACGGACTTCTACGCTGAGGTATACAGATCAAAAGGGACCAACACAGCTGACTTCTCGTGTTTTTTTGGGGACATTACGCTAGGATATTTGGAGGACAATCAGAGGGAGTTTCTGTGCGCGCCATTCACGAGTGATGAATTCAGGGAGGCAGTTCTCCAGCTGCGTTCTGGGAAGGCGCCGGGGCCGGAAGGACTGCCGAGCGAATTTTATAAAATATACCTGGACCAGCTGGCCCCTATTCTACAGGAGGTTTATGCCGAGGCCCTAGAGACTCAGGAACTGCCGCCCACCATGAGAGAGGCCCTTATCGTGTCCATCCTGAAGCCGGGTAAATCGGCCAACAAGTGTGCCTCATACCGGCCTATGTCCCTTATCAACGTAGATAGTAAAATCCTCACTAAGCTATTGGCCAACCGGCTCAACCTCCTAATGGATAAGCTAATTCTACCTGACCAGGCGGGCTTTATTCCCGGACGGTCCACTTCCCATAACCTCCGCACCCTCTTCTCGATCGTGCGCAAGGTGTCCCCGCAGCTGCCGCTTGCGGCAGTCTTCTTGGATGCCACTAAGGCGTTCGACTCGGTCGAGTGGGAGTATCTGCATGCAGTGCTCCGATGTATGGGATTCCCGGTTGTATTCTCGGCCTGGATCAAGCTGATCTATCAGGCGCCGTTGGCCCGAGTACAAATTAATGGCCACGAATCTGCGGCTATACCACTATCGCGGGGCACCAGACAGGGGTGCCCGTTGTCACCGCTGTTATTTGCACTGGCGATGGAGCCGCTTGCGGCCAAAGTTCGCCAGTATCACCAGGAGAGGGCCCTAAGATGCCTGCTGCGCCCTATTCTGATTTCGCTCTATGCGGATGACGTTACCCTCTATGTCAAGGATCCGATGCACAACCTCAATCCGATCCTTAGAGAATTCGTACGATTTGGGGGACTCTCTGGAATACAGATCAATTGGTCAAAATCTCAAATTCTTCCTTTGACCCCGGCGGTGGCCCCCTTTGAGGTCGAGTATCCGCTGGAGTGGTGCGACTCCACCGTTCGATATTTGGGCATAAATGTCACCCTCGACAGGGAGGAACTAATCCATGACAACTACAGTCGGGCTATTGACGCGCTCCGCGACATGATAACGAGGTGGATAGCCATGCCACTTTCTATTGCCGACAGGATATCCCTGATCAAAATGATAGTGCTGCCTAAGTTCCTTTACTATTTTCTGAATATCCCATACCACCCTGGACAACCCTTCTTCGATACTTTGAAGGCGGAGCTCATGCGACTTGTGTGGGGTGGTAAGTAGCCGCGGATCAAATGGACAACACTGGCTAGTCCGTATGAGATGGGAGGGCTCGAACTGCCTAACTTCGAACTATATTATATGTGCGCACAGGCGCACTATGCGTACTACTGGTGTCATGGCCCAAAATACACTGCTCATCTGGCCACGGAGCATTGGCTGGCAGACCCTGTCCCTATAGAGGGAGCGGTGCTGCAGCTAGCGTCAAGTCGCGAGCGCACCCCCACAACTGTGGACTGCACGGTGCGTGCATGGGGATGGATGGTACACAAAATGAAGGCCCCAATGATCTACTCCCCCTGCTTGCCGCTTGAGTATCATCCTCACCTGACCCTTTTGCAGGAGGGTATTTTCAAAAAGTTCAAAAGGCAGCGAGGAATCCACACTTGGGGAGTGTGGGAAGTTGGCCTGATATATGATGTCACTAATTCTAGTGTACACCTTGTATCAGTCCAAACAACCCTTATGGTGATTGGTTGTAAAGTCAACCTTATAGACCAGCTATCCTAGTGGTAGCATGGACAAGAGCAGTCTTAGGCTAAACTCTGTATGGCATGTGAAGCCAGCTGTTCTACCATTTGCAATCCCTTGAATACCAAATGAAAGGACACCACAACAGATATATATAAAAATAGAATGTATTTATTCTAGTCAAAATACCCTCAGCACTCTTTATGAGATTCGAGGTCAGTACAACACAGTCTTATTTAAGCATACATTAAGTCACACAGGTAAGTAATACAGTTAGGCCCTGGGGCCACGCAAACCATATACTAAGTAAGTGGTATAAGAACCACTGTCACGAACACAGGATAGGCCTAGGCCTAGGGAATCGCTGGGGCTACACGATACTACCAAAGGTTAGGAAGTGGGAGGCCCACGGGATTCAGGTGCAGAGGACACTTCCGGAATAGCTAGGAGTTCGAGACTTGGAAACTAGACCCTAGGATAGTCAATACCCTTGTGAGCACCGGAGTACTCAAGTTACCTAGCCCACGGGCTGCGGGTGCATAGGTGGGAACTTGCGTCGGGTTTCGTCGTTGACTCCTATGGATGCCGGAAGGAAAGTTGCTGACAGGCAGCCAGTGAAGAGTGTCCGGTGGATCCCAAGGATGGAATCAAGAAGGAAGGATACCTGCAAGCAGAAGGGACAGAGTCTAGGTCACCAGCCAGGAGCCGGGAAGGAACCAGGAAGGAACCAGGCGATATCGTGCAGATGCAGGTGAAGAGGTGAAGCTTGTCGCAGCAGCCACGGGTACCAGGAGACGTCGAGGATGACCAGGACCAGGAGGCGAGCTGTCCCATGAAGGCTCTTGCTGTTGGCGGCGTCGATGTCGAGTTAGGACCCAACAAGCCTTGGCAAGCGAAACCCACGCAGAATGGAGTACTTGCTTCTGGTGCAGACCACGAAGGTCTGGGGGGCTTCTCTTTCACAGAGGAGCGAGTGCCAGTCTGGAGGAGCCGGACCAGCAAGGTGAAATTAAAGGTTCTTCGTCACAGAGGTCACTAGCCAACGGGCCAGCAACCAGACAACACGTCGAGCAACTCAGGTGCAGAAGGGCCCCACGCAGAACACGTGAAGTGTGGGGAGCTGATCTTCTTTGCAGATGGTGCTCGGGATGGGGGCTTCTCAATTCCCCAAGCACAGCCTTGAGGAAGCCTCAGAAGTCACGCTAGTCAGTTACTAGCCACTTTTCCCAAGTCGCCGGTCCCACATCCCTCGTCGCCTCCACGGGTCTCAGCTTTGCTGTAGATGTGGATCTGGTTCAGAGGTGTCTGGAAGTCTCGGCGCTGGTCAGTCTCTGCAGTCGTCTCTCGTAGGATCAGTCGCAAAGCAAGCAGCGGTCGCTGGATGGTGCCTGGTTGCCCAGGGTGGTCACTCCTTGGCCACAAGGGAGATTCTTCAGTCTTCTTCCTGAGGTCGAATGTCGAAGGTCTAGAGTTTCTGTTCAAGTTGCATATTCAGGATAATCTAACTCTGCAGGGCTCAGCTTCCTTCTAATATACTAGGCTAGTGGGCTGGGCTACCTGCAAGGTCCCTCCTATGGGTGGGACCTGGAAGGGGGGTGGGTACACCCCCTTTCCTTTGTCCAGTTTCGCGCCAGAGCTGGGGCTGGAGTGCCCCAACACCGGTTTGAACTGGACTATGCATGGAGCACCTTGTGTGCCCCAGGCATGTCTCATTCCTTTCAGCCCTCCCTGCCCCAATACACTGAAGTCTGTCTGGGGAGGTGCTAGCACCTCCCCAAGCAGGAAACCTATTGTCCAGGCCTCCCTGGCTGGGAGGCCTCCCAGCTGCAGGAGGTCAGACTTGTGTCTGTGGCAGCAGCATCCATTTTGTGATGCTGAGGCTTTGGTCAGAGTTAAACAGCAACGTAGGATTTTAACATGTCTCTCCCTCTAGAAGGTAGGAATAATATCCTCATCACCAGAAATGGTATGGGGGTATTATTCCAAAGTGTTAGACACCTTACACGACATGTTTTGATAAAGCCAAACCATAGTTACCATAACCGTTTAAGATTATAAGGCACTTTAAGAGTATATGGTAGGTGATATCATAGAACAGCTATAAGGACATGCTTCCGAAAGCTGCAGACAGGCTCAGCTCATGCTAGAGCACCATCTCACATGTTACCAAGCACTCTGCCTCCAGGATTGTTAAGGCCTGCCATTGGAGTGGCTCACAGGTACACATGTGTCTACTTTAAGGGTAGATATAGGTATACTATATCTAAGCAAGGGTTGATTACACGACCTTGCCCCAGCTGAGTGATCAGCCAGTTGTGTCTGATTGGAAGGCCAGGCCAGGGGTGGCATAATACATGCTGCAGCCCCTGGGAGGCCTAGGGTACACCCATGCCCTGGGTACCTAGGGTACACTCTACAGGGTCCAATAAGGTGATCCTTACCAATTGGGTATTTACCTAGGGTACATGAAGTCCATTTTAAAGAGCGAGCAGACAACCTGAGACCCTGAATGGCAGGATCTCAGGCCAACTAAGTCGAAAAACCAGCTAGACACTAGGCAAAAAGTTGGGGGTAACCATAGTCAGATATCCACCTTCCTACAGGGAGACCTATACAAAAATGGGAAATTTGCTACGCTACAACAGCTATGTGGTGACTCTCCGCCGACGGGGATGGAAACATTCCTTTATGCCCGTCTCCGGGAAGGTATACGGGCCTGCACCCCGGAGTATCCGCGGGAACCGCAAGTGCTTCCGCAGATGCACAGTCTTCTGACGGCAAAGACTCCGTCTCATTTGGTCTCCATCCTCTATAGATCGCTATACGAAGAAGCTGACGCGCCGCTGTGCGCTGCTCGAACTAAATGGTCACACAAACTGGGACAGGAGCTCTCAGATCGAGAGTGGCTCTATTGCTGTACGCAGACGGAGAAGGTGGCTGCTAGCTACAGGTTGCGTATCACGCACTACAAATATCTGCAACGTTACTATTACACACCTGCCCTCCTGCATCGATACGGTCTACGGGAGGACGCCAGATGTGGCAGATGTCGGGCTGATGATGCGGACTTGCTGCACTTAGCCTGGGGCTGTCCGGCCCGCCAGGAATATTGGGAACAGATATTTGAAGCGGTTGGGAAAATGTTGGACATTGTGATTTCGCTCTCTCCGCTGATTGGCATTCTGGGGTACACGGAGGGACTCCCAATGGTGCACAGGAAATTTGCCTCCTTCTGTTTCCTCCTTGCTAAATGGAAGGTGGCCTGTAGATGGGGTAGAGGAAGGGCACCTAAGTTTAAGGAATGGCTCAGGATGCTGATTTGTTGGCAGGAACAGCTTGCCTTGTACTCTGACCTCCTTTCATCGAACTCCCGACCCCGAGACATATGGGGCCCACTGAAAGCGTACCTACTGCTTCCCTCGCAGGCACTGGATGTGGCGACTATGGCCTCCTCACCCGTCTGATGAGCTGGAGAACTTGCGGGCAGGGGGCTACGGATGGAGTTGCAAACAGTGGCCCTCGACGCATTGCGGCTCTGGACATCGGGGGGAATTGGTTGGGAACTGAGTGATCTGGGGGCTGATACACGGCTTACTAGGGGTGGTGAAGGACCTGTCATGGTGCTAGGCGAGAATTGATTACCCCTAAGAAACCCCCACTATAATGTCTGCGCGCTACAGAGTGAATCCTGTTGTGTTGATGGCCCTCTGAGCGGGATGTTGCGATACCCTTGTAGACCACTTTCACCGTGAGTCTAGTTGAATTTTTTTTTTTTTAACAGTTACTTGATCTTATTAGGGGCTGAGATCCCTAGCTCTACCCCTTAAAAGAGGGAGGGGGGAGGAAATGGGAAAGGGGAAAACAAAATACCGAAACCTGTTTGTTACTGGACCCGGCCTGCCCTTATGGGTTGTTGGTGATTCGCTGTGTACACTTCTGTCCTTTCCTTGCCACCATGCGCTGCCGGCCAAGTATGGTTGTAGGCATCCTGCTGTGTACGTTCATTATGTGCTAAATAAAGGTTTTATAAAAAAAAAAAATGTTTCCCTAAGTCTTTCTTTCTTTCCGCTCCAGGTGAACCTCAGTTGGATCTGGAAGGTGCTCAAACACCTCCTGTCCCTCCGAACCTAAACAATGGAGAAACAGAGCAGACTTTCTTTCCGCACTCAGAGATGTACCACAGACCCTAGCATAGTTAGCAAACACTTTCTTCCATTTGAGCCAAGGTATGGGGGGGGTTCACCTGGAGCGGAAAGAAAGAAACGAGGAGAGGTGACGTTTTGCATGGTGGTAACGAGGGAGTGGTGAGGAGGAGCGTGAATAATCCAAAATGAGACAGAATGTACGCTAGATACGAAAGTTGGCTCTAACTCCTTGACAACAACATTTATCAAAAATAACAACACATATCAAATCACACCTGTGAATTAAGAGCAGGTAGTTGAAAGAGTATACAAATCACGTGAATATGGGCTTTCAATCTTTCCTTGAATGTAAGACAGAAGTTGTGCAACGCTCCTAAATTACACATTCCATTTTATACAGGAAAGAAAAGTTGTGTAGATCAGCGTGGTCTGGAAATTACACAAGCACAGTTCTAAAGTAGATGACCTGCAGCAAGGCAGTTTTAAAGAAAAGATAGCTGTGCAGATCAGCGTTAAAATTAGACAAACTTTGAATAAATAGTACCTTTTCTTGCAATGTACACGATCTGCAGCAAGACAGTTTTAAAAGAAAGACAGCTGTGCAGATCAGCGAGGACGTCAAGCAAAACCTTTAATGAATGGTACCTTTCTTTTCCGTTGAGGCAGTAAGCAGTGAGTGTGTGATGAACGATACCTTTTTCCTTCACAAGGTGAGAGAGACGCTTACCGCGCAAGGTTTAATCCTCTTGCTGCGGTGAGCCGAGTGAGATACCAGAAGCTCCTGGGAGACGCGCTGATGCTGGTGACGTGATGACGAGGTACGCGGGGTGACGCGGGTGACGCGTCATCAGGCAACAGCGTGAGCCGTATTGGTAGACCTTAGGGGAGGCGAGTTGCCAGGCAACAGTGGGGGAAGTGCCGGTAGGCCTCACGGGGTACGCGAGGTGACGCGGGTGACGCGTTACCAGGCAACAGTGCGAGGAGTACTGGTAGGCCTTAGGGCATATGCCGGGCAGCAGTAGTGAAAGTCCTGGTAGGTCTCTCCTATTTATTCTGCGCTGACGAGCTGAATCCGGAAGACCCGCAAGCCTCCGCGATTAAATCCGCATCGCTGGGCAGAACGAGGCGTAAGACGATCACGGAGACGAATTTCAGAGATGCATCCAAAGCATTACACCCTCCGTCACGAAGCGAGTCCCGTACAGCGCCGACAGCGCTGTATCTTTGAAGAATGGAAAGGTAGGAATTTCTTCATTTTTTTTAACTGAATAAATCCAGGAGAGGATATGTCGGAGTTCAGATGGGGATGAGTCTTTCAAAATAGACTGCAGGCAAAATGTTGAGTTGAGGTCTCTTGTGATGATTTCCAGTCGTCGCCAAAATGAAGTGTGAAGCACGCCGAAGTGAAAACAGGAAACTGTAGGGTTGCTTGAAGATCCTTTAATGTAGAAGGTAAACTAGAGACCTCATCCTTAAGATTTACAAGCGAATGGTTCGGTCCTGAGGCAGAAGCCGGGACTCTGTACGAGCGTTTGGTTGAGACTGTGATTTTAGCCTATTTTATTTTCAACTGCACTTGCACTTATTCATTTAATGTTGTGTCTTGATTTTTAACTATAAATATTCAGTTTCGCGCACGCAGAGGTGCTACTCACTTGCTGGGAACCCTCTGTCTCCCTCGAAGCGCCCATTGCAGACGATTAGGTTCTGCGTGGGGTAACGACTTCGGGCGCCATCTTGAGTGAGGCGAGGAGCTGGAGAGCGGTCTAGTGCTCGGCCCCTCCCGCCACACAGCATAAAATGGCTCCCTGGCACAGGAGGCGCAGCGGACGGGCGCAGCGGGCGCGCCGGCGGCGCGCCGAAGGCTCACCGTAGGCAAGCCCGTCTGCGCCCGTCCGTGCCAGTCCCGGGCCTAGGGCCAGTGACGCTGCCGGTTCACATCTTATCCAAAGACACCCCTGGTCTAGATCCCAGCTAATGGCCTTGAACAAGGAGGTCTGTACTCCCCAGGTACGTTGTAATCTAACCTCGCCCACCTGGTCTCACTTTAAATGTGAGCATTGCACCTTTTCCTTTCTGAATAATAAATCTATACTTTCTACTACCTATACTCCTCCCACTCCTACTCGCCTATACACGGCTGGCTTATTGAACTGCCGCTCTTTGCCGTGTCACTCTAGTGATATATGGCTACTACTGTCTGAAATGTCTTGGGATTTACTTTTTCTCACAGAGACGTGGATCAAAGACTCATCTAATCCAGATATTGCCTTGGCCACACCCCCTGGCTATCGCCTAATGGGAATTAGCCGTGAGGGAGGAAAGTCTGGAGGTGGAATTGCTGTCATTTTACAGAACCATCTAACCATCACCTCTAGAAAAATCTCCAATATAGGTTCCATAGAAGCATTCTATTTTTCTATCTCAGATGCCTCCACTGCCATATTTTCAGGCGTCCTGGTATACTCCCCCCCTAACGCTCCCCAGTCCGCAATGGTCACATTATTGGCGGCCATTGCTGATCTCTCGCTTAACCATCCTCACTTTACGGTACTAGGAGACTTCAATCCCCATATTGATGTACATGATTGCACACGCGCTAAAAATCTCTTAGATTCCATGTAAGGTCTGAATTTAATTCAAAAAGTCAAAGGCCCCACTCACTCTGCAGGACACACCCTTGAGTTAATTTTTTCAAGCTGGTCTGACCTTAAGGTTCTTCCATCTATGCCCCTTACGTGGTCTGACCATTACTTGATCCCGTTTGAATTATCCACTCTTTTACCACCTAAGATGAATTTGACTATCAGAGACCAGGGATAAAGTGGCATAAAGTTACCTGTACGGCTCTGGAACAATTGTATAGGAACAGCCCTGATTTTTTTAATGATGATCTTGATGTAGTTGTTGCTACTTTTAATAATGATCTTTCTGCTGCCATTGAACAAATTGCCCCAATGCAGAACTTTACCTCTCAACGTTCAAAACCCTCAGCCCCCTGGTTCTCAACGATGTTACGAGATAACAGAAGTAAATGTAAAAAACTGGAACGTAGCTGGCGTCGTTCATACGACCCAGAGTCCAAGGCCCTCTACAGATCAGCCCTTAAAGAGTTCCACAAACTTCAACGCAATGCCATGAAACAATACTTCATGGACAAAATTAAGAGAGCTGAAAATTCCTCCAAAACGCTCTTTAATATTGTCAAGGTGTTCGCAAACCCTTCTGCTTTGGCATGCCCTGTTATCTCTAGTCAACTACTTAGCGATGGTTTGTCGGACTTCTTTTTTGAGAAAATTGTGAACATTACAGCAGCTATTCAACAGGCTCCGCTAGCTGCCACTTCAGCCAATGATACCACCAGCGCTACAACATTTACCTCTTTTAAACCTCTGTCTGAAGATCACGCTTTGTCCTTGTTCTTAAAATGTAAGTCTGGCTCCCCCCTTGATCCTGCCCCGGCTCTGATTTTGAATGAATTAGCTCCACTACTGATTAAACCTTTACTAAAAATTTGGAACTCTTCTCTGCAATCGGGCCTCTTTCCTTCTTTGTGGAAACATGCATTGCTGTTACCAATTCTGAAAAAAACTGATGCCGACCCACTATGTTTTAGCAATTATCGGCTCATTTCACTTCTCCCTAAACCAGCAAAAGTGTTAGAGAAAGTGGTGCAAGAGCAATTGTCTGATTACTTGGAATCGAACCACCTGCTACATGACACCCAGTCAGGATTCAGGCCAAACTTTAGCACCGAATCAGCCCTGCTTGAAGCAACTGAATCAATTCGCGAATGTGTGGATAGAGGAGAGGAGGCCATGTTGGTCCTCCTCGACCTATCCGCAGCATTCAATACCATTTCTCATAACATATTACTTAATCGTCTTTTGGAAGTGGGCATTGGCGGGATTCCACTGGCTTGGGTGAAATCATTTCTGACAGGCAGATTCCAACAGGTCACCTTTGGCTCTTTTGTCTCCACGGAGAAACCATTGATATGGGGGGTCCCCCAGGGCTCTGCCCTAAGCCCCCTCCTATTTAACGTATATCTTAGGCCGTTGGCAAGGGTGGATGAATCTTGGGGCGTCAGAGTGATCTTCTACGCTGATGATACTCAGCTTGTGTTTTCATTTAAAGATCACTCTGAAAGCTCTTTAGCTAATTTTCGCCACTGCCTGGTTAACATCGCCTCCTGGATGTCCACCAACAATTTGAAATTAAATGCCGATAAAACGGAGGTTCTTTTCTTCAATCAGAAATCTGCCATCCCTTCTAACATCTGGTGGCCAGTTGAACTCAATCCCCCCCCGGCACCAGTTCAGGCTGCCCGTAACTTAGGCTTTCAATTTGATACAGAGCTTTCCTGTAAAACTCAAATCAACAAAGTCTCTTCCTCCTGCTTTGGAAAACTATGAATGATAAAAAAAATCATCCCTTTTTTGCCTCATGAGGCCCGCTGAACAGTAGTCCATGCTCTAATAACTTCTCATTTAGACTACGCAAACAGTCTCTACCTCGGGGCTCCAGCGTTCCTTATTAATCGTTTGCAGATGGTGCAGAATTCGGCAGCCAGGCTGATTTATAACATCCCTTATCGCCATTCGATTTCACCGTACTTGGCCAAACTGCACTGGTTACCAGTGAACTATCGCATTCAATTTAAAGCCCTAGTTCTTACTTTCAGAGCTCTTAATGGCCGAGGTCCTGCATACTTAATGCATAGACTCAGGTTGACTCAGGCGACACGGAACCTGAGATCTAATCATCTTCGCCTCATGTTCTGCCCTCGATACCGTCTAGCACGCATGGGTGGTAGGGCTTTTGCCGTGGCCACCTCCAGACTGTGGAACCGACTACCGATGGAACTCAGATTTGCGACATCTGAGCCTCTGTTTCGAAGAAAAATGAAGACCTGGTTTTTCTCTTGCTTTTAGCTACATTGTTCATTTTCAGCTTATCCTCTTTTCCGTCGCATTCTCTTGTTGTCAGCGCCGGGACACCCCCGTCGGGGGTAGCTTAGCGCTTTATAAATTTCTAAATAATAATAATCCTCCAAGAAGCAGATCCAACTGAAGTTACATTCAAGAAGTAACATTCTACACAAGAACATTCTAAGAAGGAACACTAAAGAAGTACTAGCACAGGGTAAAAGGAATGTATGACATAAGCATATGACATCACCAAGTCAGAACACTACACAATGTTACATACCAAGACTTGAAGACTATGTGATTCCTCAAGGAAATTGAAGACAGGGAAAAGCCCAACCACACAACATCTCATAAAGTTGTTGCTTGCAAATGACCTCAGAAAGACCCCAGGGCCTGATAAGGTAGGCAGAGTGGGTGGGGCAGCAAAAGAGGAAAGGCCAAGAGGTGACAACACCTATGACCTAGAATGTGAAGCTGGCCAGGAGGATCAAGATGATTCTAACCTGGACAATCCAATCTTTCCTGAAGGTGAGGACGAAGAGCCCAGGTGGCCCATTTTCACTCCACCTGGGAGGGTTAACAGTTTAACAAAAGGTCTAGATCTCATTCTCAGGAATCTAATCATTCTGGTACATCTGTAGGGACCTCTGTCTCTCATAGGACCTCCACATCTCAGAGAAGGGAGTCCTCTTATGAGAGAAGAAGCCAACTGCTTGAGTTTGAGAAAGCTAAGCTTAGGATCAAGAGCGAGCAACTGGCCTTAGATAGGGAATCCCTTGAGCTCCAGAGAGCTTCAAAAAGATTGGGGCTAGAGCCCCATGGTGTCCCTAGAGGTAGAGAACATACTCATGACCATAGGAACCTGAACAAGATTGTCCCTCCCTACCAGAGTGGGGATGACATCCACAAATGGATAACTGCACTGGAGAGGGCCTGTACAGTACAAAGGGTCCCTCAGGAGCAGTGGGCAGCAATCTTGTGGCTCTCCTTTGCAGACACAGGTAGAGACAAGCTCCTCACTGCTAGAGAAGAGGATGCAGACAATTACACAATCGTGAAGAGTGCACTGATAGATGGGTTTGGCCTAACCACTGAACAGTACAGGTTGAAGTTCAGAGATACCCAAAAGGCACAGACACAAGACTGGGTTGACTTTGTAGATTGTGCTACTAAGGCTCTGGAGGGCTGGTTACTTGGCAGTAAAGTGTATGATTTTAAAGGACTGTACAATTTGATTATGAGGGAGCAGATCTGTGGTCGCCCCCCCCCCCTTCAGGCGTATAGGATGCAGAGGCACTAGTAGGTTGTGTTTCTTTTGTTTGGTAGATATAGAGATGGTCCAAGAATGGAAGAAACCAGTGGCTGGTATGGGACAGAAAACAGGAGAAAAGGAGTTCTTTAGACGCTGACTCCGCCTTTGTGTCTCAGGGAGGGACGCTCTGACGGTCTTCTGGGCAGGGAGGGAGTTGTGATAGCTGTCAGTCGGCTCCTCCTCGTCGTCAAGGATAGTTATAGGTGGCTGGTACCCTCAGGAGAATAAAAGGGATAACAGGGTCAGCAATTAAGGCACGGGCTAACGTATACACCGTCACCTCACACCCTACAGGCGTATATAGGTCAAAGAAGGGAGGGGGTGTTGTGCAGTGAGGGTGGAAGTGCATAAAGAAAACGGTGTGGTACAGTGGACTATTTAAAATCTTGCCCTTCACCAGCCCAACGTGAGGTAAGTAAAAAAGGGTACTTGCCTCCAGCCACGGCCCTCCGGAGTCAGCTGTCAAAAGGCATTTGATGACCTAAAGCAGGCCATGTGCACTGCTCCCATTCTGCAAAGTCCTAACTACTCCAAAGAATTCATTGTTCAAACAGATGCATCTGAGTTGGGGGTTGGGGTTGTGTTATCACTATGGAATGATGGAGGTCAGGATCAGCCAGTAGCTTTTATTAGCAGAAGGCTGACCCCAGAGAGAAACGTTGGTCAGCTATTGAGAGGGAAGACTTTGCTGTGGATTGGGCTCTGAAGAAGCTGAGGCCATACTTGTTTGGCACTCACTTCATTGTTCAGACAGACCATAAGCCCCTCTTATTGCTAAAACAAATGAAGGGTGAAAATCCCAAACATTTGAGGTGGGTCAATTTCCCTACATGGGATGGACTATACAGTGGAACATAGACCTGGGAGTAACCATGCCAATGCAGATGGACTGTCCAGATCTTTCCGACTAAGAAAATGAAGACTCAACTGGTCAAGGTTAGTTTAATGTCCTTATCTTGTGGGGGGGGGAAAGGGGGATTGTGTAGGAGAGTAGGATCTGCTTCTTATAGTTACCCCCACTTTTTGCTGATGTTTCACTGTTTTTCGACTTTAGTCTGGCTGGGGCCCTGCTAACCAGGACCCCAGCCTAGCTGCTTCCTCTCTAAAGTGATTACCAGTACTTTAGGTACACTCCAGATTGGATTATGGGATACCCTTATAAGTCCCTAGTATATGGTATACTATGTACCCAGTGCATAGGTACCCCAGAGGCCTACCAGGGGCTGCAGCATGTATTGTGCCACCCCTGGGAAGCCTTCCAAAATGACACCAGAGGTCTGCTACTGCAGCCTGGATAAGGTGGTGTATGAACCCCTTACTGAGATATAGGTTACTCTGCCCCTCTGCAGCTTTCGGAACATTTATTCCGGGGTTGTTTGTGATGCAGCCAAACCATATACTTTTAAGTGCATTATAACCTCGCGGTAAATGCTAACTTTGGAATGGCTGCATGGAAACATGTCGTGTTTGGTGACAAACACCTTGGAATCATACCCCAACACCAGTAAATGGTGTGGGAGGTATTATTCCACCCTACTAGAGGGAGAAACATGACAGCACCGGTATACCCGGTACCAGATTAACAGACCCTGGCATCACAAAATGGATGCTTCCAGCCACAGACACGAGTCTGCCCTCCTGCTGCTGGACGAAACTCCGGCAGGGGAGGCCTGGAGAATAGGTTTCCTGTCACAGGGAGGTGTAACCACCTCCCAGACATGCTTTAGTGTATTGGGGCTGGGTGGGTGCACTCCAAGAGTGCTTTGAAGTCTGTACTGGAGGCACATTTGGTGTCCCTGTGCATAGTCCAGCTCAAACCTGTTGCTGGGGCTCCCAGCCCCTGCTCTGGTGCGAAACTGGACAAAGGAAATGGGTGTAGCCACCCCTCTTTCCTGACCCTCCAAAAGGTGGGTCCCTAGAGTTTGTCCCACCCCTTCCTTGGGTATAAGATAGGAACCCCTGGCTACAGGACTTTAGATTTACCTGGACGAAACTCTGATACATAATCCTGGAACTTCGATGATCTACAAGGCACTAGATGACTGAAGAATCTCCCTTGGAGTAAAGGAGTGACTCCCCTACAAGGCAGGCACCTAAGACGTATCTGACCGATTTGCATCTTCGAAGCTCCTGCCGGACTCCGAAGAATTTGCAACACAGGAGGTGGGTTCCCTGACTTCCCAGAGGCCGACCCGAGCTCCCAGCAAAGCTGGGACCCGTAGCCCTCGTGGTGACCGTGGAACCGGATCCCCTGGACACCGTGCACATTTGAAAGTGTATATGCTTCTCGTCAATCCTTGAGGCTGTGCTTTGGGCTACTTGTAGTCCACACCCGAGCAGTGTCTCCACCGAAGATTACTGGCCTACACTCACCGTGTGTCCAGTGGGCTGGTATTGTGTGATTCCTTTCGAGGTCCCTTCGCGATCCCTGGTCCGTCGACTGGCGTGTCCCTTTGAAGGCAACTCTAACTTTAATTGGGCTTACCTGGTTGCTTCAGACGTGCCCTGGCTCTCCATCGCTTGGGGAGTCCCCAGGACCTTGCTGGTCCGCACCGAAGCATCTTTTCTCTTCCTGCGTGGGTTGCTGTTGCCAAGGCTTGTTGGGTTCAATCCGAGCACCGACATCGCAGCACTCGACATCTTGGTGGGACAGCTTGAATACAGCTCCTGGCTGTCGTGGACGCCTCCTGGTCCTCGTGGCTGCAGAGTCAAGCCTCACCTCTTCGCACCTGAAACACCCTACATCGGTGGGCATTCGTCTGTCGTGCCCCTGGTCACTGGCAAGTGACCCCGACTCTGTCCCCTCTGCTTTCTGGTTCTTCTGATCTTCGATCCAGGCTTGGATCACACTGGACACGTTTCTTCTTCCCGGCAGCAGCACTTTGGAGCAGATCGCCATTGAAATCAACGATGATTCCTGACACCATTTGACACCGTTGCACCCGGCTTCCCTGGGTGAGGTAACTTGAGTACTCCGGTGCTCCCGTGGGTGTTGGCCCTAGAACCCCCTAAGTCTAAAGGTGTTTGCTCAAAGTCCTCTCCTAAGTGTCCTTAACTTCTAAAATTCCAACCGCGACTTTCTCATAGAATAGTACGGGGCTCGCGCCTGTGTTCTCACACTGCACGCGTCCCCCGTGGGTCTCCTGTGTCACTACCTTGGGTGGTTCCTGGGGTCCCAGCGATTCTACGTGCTCTAGGCATTATGTCGAGTCAAGTTGTGGTTCTTAACCCACTTTCTTAGTATATGGGTGGTCCCCCCCGGGGCCCATTGTATATTGTGCTAGTTATTGCTATTTTAGAACTGTATTATTGTGTATCTTGGACTCTAATCTCATAAAGAGATTAGTAGTGAGTGTTTAGAAATAAATACATATATTTTATATATACCTTGTGTGGTTCTCCTTTCATTTAGTGATTCAAGAGGTTATAATCTGGTAAACCAAGCTGCTTTACACTACTTCAAGACTTAGCCTGAAGGCTGCTCTCCATAGCTACCACTAGGATAGCTTTCAATAAAGGTTGTCTTTAAACCTATTCATCAATAAGGGTTGTTTGGACTGGTTCAAGGTGCCTACTATAACTATTGGATAGCATATGCCAGGCCAATTTCTCTCAATAAACACAACCTTTCCTTAACTTTAGAAGGAAAATGTGGCCCTGTGCTTCTTTTAAAATTAACTCAAGGTTGCGAGTTACACTAAAGGTGCCTGAGAGCTACTGGTAGCTCATAATCAACTGACTGGAGACACATCAGTTAGATGTACTATTCATACTCAAGTTACCATAATAATAGGGAAAGTCTTGGACTTCGGCGTATGAAATTAACTATTCCCAATCCAGTCTATTCAACTGTAGGGAAAGAGTTAGACTCTGGAGAGGTTAAATTTACTATTCCTCCTACAAACAATGCAACAGTATGGAAAGTGTTGGATTTCGGTGGGGTGGAATGGAATTTACCATTCCCACTTCAAACAACACAATAGTACGGAAAATATTGAACTTCTGAGAGGTTACATTTACTAGTGTGACTCCAAACAGGGCATCAGCAGGAAAAGCATTAGATTTCTGAGAGATAAAACTTTCTATTCCTACTCCAATTAGCACAATCGTAGGGAAAGTGTTGGACTTCGGAGAGGCAAAATTTACTATTCCCACTCTAGTCTGTGCAACAGAAGGGAAAGCATTCAATTTCGTAGGAGTACAATTTACTATTGTCACTCCAGAGCAAAAGTATGGAAAGTATTAGATTTTGGAGGGGTTAAGTATATTATTCCTACTCCAAAGAGCGCACGAGAAGGGAAAGTGTTGAACTTTGGAGGGGTAAAATGTACTATTCCCACTACAAATAGCGCAAAAGGTGGGAATGTGTTGGACTTTGGAGAGGTAACATTTACTATTCCCGCTCCAGTCTGTTCAACAGTAGGGAAATCCTTGGGATATGGAAAGGTGAAATTTACTATTTCGACTCCAGTCAGCACAACAGTAGAGAAAGTGTAGGACTTTGAAGGGGTAAAAGTTACTATTCCCACTCCAGTCTCTGCAACATTAGGGAAAGCGTTGGCTTTCAGAGGGGTAAAATTTACTATTCTCACTCCAAACAGCACAACACTAGGGAAAGTGGTAAACTGTGAAGAGGTTAATTTAACTATTCCTACTGCTGTCTAAGCAAGAGTAAGGAAAATACTTCAATTCAAAAACATTACATGTATGACTAACCCCATGAATGTTGAAAAAAAAATTGAACTCCTAATTAAAAAAAAATAACTAACATGAAATATATACATAAAGATATGTATTAAAAACAATACATTTACATAATAAATATGCATGAAAAAATAATCAATAAATATTTGTTATTCAATTATTAATTGCCTTCCTACTCTATACCCCTACAAACTTTGCAGTTGTACCTAATATATAACTATAAAAATACCTATTCCATAAGTTACATATTTATATTAAATACATAATTAACAATTAATAATTGATAACTATTAATTAACTTCCCACCCTAGACCCCTATAAGCCTAGAATCCTACAACTAAATAAAATGAAATTAATAAGTGTTCCTCAATTCATATATTTAAAATTAAATAATTCATTAACAAATAATTAATAGTTAATTATTACTTAAGTTCCCACCCTTTACCCCTACATACCCCGTGTCCCACTACTAAAATGTTAGTAAAATAAATCTCTATTGCATATTTTATATAATTAAAAATCAATTCAATTAGAAATTCAAAATACATTGTTAATGATTTCTCAATTAACTTCCCACCCTACAAACCTAGCAGCTCACAACTAAAATATAAAGAAAATAATTAAGTATTCCATAAATTACATAATTAAAAAATCAATTCAGTAATGAACAATTACAAATTATTTGTTAATTAATTATAACTTAATTATCTTTTTACCCTATACCCCTACAAACCTAAAAGCTGCAATTGACATATTACAAAATAAATCAGTATTACATAAATTACATAATAAATATCAATCAAATAATTCAATAAAACCTATTAAATAATTCTTAGTTATTTATTACATAATTAACTTCCCACTCTATCGCCCTACAAACCTAACAACTAGCGACAACATTATAAATTCCTATTAAAAATTAATTTAAAAATTCTAAATCACTTCAAATTACAAGCTATATTTTACAGAAACATTTATATAAACAATAGTAACGTATGTTATGTTATGTCTACATTTGTAGAGCGCCTGGTTATACCCACTGGTGTGTCCCCACGCTATTAGAGCTCCCTGCAACTCTGGGAATCAGTACCTCTCAGGAACCCAGCATAGTCATTTCCTATTGTTTATAGAGCCATGTTTTCAATTTTTTACGGAATAGTCTCTCTGATGGTTCTTCTGCCAAGTAGCCAAAAGAGTGGGCTCCCATTCATGCTTTTCTTATCCTCGGGACTGTCACCAGATGTGTCCCAGTAGACCTCAGGTGCCTTTCTATATTGTACGGGGTTATGAGATTACGTAAGTACATGGGACATCTGCCCAGCAAAATACGATGACCGGTGCATAGTGTCTTGAATGTAATTCATTTCCGAATGGGCAGCCAGTGTAATGTATCCAGTGCCTTCTTCGAGGATGCCCGTCTTGGCAGATTTAAAACCAAGCGGGCCGCTGCGTTCTGAACGGATTACAGCTTCTGGAGTTGACAAGTGCATGGGACAGGTTTTTTTTTGCCGCTAGTGGTAAAATGTCTAGGGTTTTCCTTAATATTCTAAGGATTCCGAAACACCTGCCTGCAACTCTCTTAATATGAGTCTCGAAGGAAAGTTTGGAGTCTATCCATACTCCCAAGTTCTTCACCTCCATCCTAGGGGTGGGGACTGGTCCTAAACTTATTGGCCACCAGGCCGAGGACCAAATTGATGGAGTGTTCCCGACTATCAGTAACTCCGTCTTATTGCCATTTAGTCTCAAGCAGTTATCTGTCATCCACCCGGCTAGATTTTTCAAGCAGTCTGCAAATCTACTGGCAGCTGATGTCGAATTTGGGGCTAAGGTGACCACAAGTTGTGTGTCATCTGCGTATGACACTATCTTAACACCGTGTTTTTCTACAATTTCAGCTAAGGGTGCGACACATAGGTTAAACAGAGTGGGGCTTAAAATTGAGCCCTGCGGCACCCCCTGCGCTAACTTGATGTGTTTGGAAGTATACATAGGCTGTGACACCTGAAAACTGCAGCTAAGAGACTAGCCAGTTCAGGGCAGCCCCGTCCACCCCTCCCCCTTCTGAGTCGGTGCACTAGCAGCTCATGTGACACCGTATCAAAAGCTGCGCTAAGGTCCAGAAGGACAAGTGCCGTTGTCAGGCCTTCATCCACTCTCGTACGGACTGTCTCAGTAGCATAAAGCAAAGCCGTCTCAGTTGAGTAGGTTGGTCTGAAACCTGATTGTGTGGGATGTAACAAGTCGTGTTTCATTATGTGTGCCCCCAGCTACATATTGACCACTTTTTCAGCAATTTTAGAGAAGTAAGGGAGCAATGAGACCGGTCGCAAATTTTCCATTACATTCCCATCAGCTGTAGGTTTTTTTTTCAGTGGGCGAACAATTGCTTGCTTCCACATGTCAGGGACCTTCCCTACCCGAAAGGAGGTCTCTAACAGCTGTTGGATATAGGGTAGAATAGCCTCTATTCCTGTGCAGATCACCTTCGGTGTTGAAGGATCTTCGGGCGATCCTGATTTTATGCTTAATGCCACCTTTTTCTTCTAGCGAAGGAGGAGAAAATTGTGAAATACTGTTTTCCCCCAGTCCTTCGTTTGTTCATTGTGTCTTATGTGTCCATTACGTGCCTCGTCTGGGAAGGTGTCATAGATTTTGGATACTTTTTCTGCGAAGAAGTCCGCAATTTGATTGCATAACTCCTCCGAACAAGGAGCTGGTGCAACTGTTCTTTCTAGTGAGGATAGTTCTTTAAAGATACCAAATAGTTCCCTTGAAGAGTTATCTGCTTTCTCAATCCTCTCCGTGTAGTAGGCAGCCCGTGTTTTCTTTGAGTGCGTGGTAGTGTCTTAGCTTCAACTTATATACCACTTTGTCTGAGTCCAAGCAGCCCGCCCTCCATTTGCGTTCTAGCCGTTTTCATGCTTTTCTAGCCATCCTTAACTCCTGGTTAAACCATGGCACACTCTTGGTGCGTCTGTGTGGGGTGCTAGTAGACTATGGGGCTACCACATACAACGCATCCGTAATCCAGTTGTTCACTTCTTGACCTGCCTCATTGATATCCGTATTAAGGGAGGGGGGGATTAGCTAACAGGGCCTGTGTGAAGCTACTCTCTTTGAAGTTCGTCCATTTCCTATGCCTGCTGTTAGGTGGCGGGTCCCTAATTGACGACGGTCTTGTAAGGGGGATGGAGAAGGCCACTAAATAGTGGTCTGACCATGGGATTGCTGTTGGGCGTTCAATTGTCAGCCCTTGGCAGTTTGAAAATATGGGGTCCAATAAGTGTCCTCGTTGGTGTGTTGCATGTGTAGATTTTAGTTCTAATTGGAGTCCCTCAAGATCCTGGCATAGGTCTTGTGTGTCCCGGCATGTTTTGCTGTCAAAATGTAGATGTAGGTCCCCCATAACTATCAGGTTACTATAGTGCAGTGCTGGTTGGATTAGTCTATCCACAAGGCTCTCCCTAAAGCCTGATGCTGTCCCTGGGGGTCTATAAATCAGAAACCCATTTATTGTCTGCTTGTCATGAGCCTTTATTGTGAATGCGGCTGCTTCACAGTAATCTATTTGTGTCTCTTGCATCATTCATCCTAGTGACAATTTATGGATCATCGCAATGCCCCCCTCCCTTTTTCTTCAGGCGATCCACTCTAAGGATCCCGTATTCAGGTGGGAGTGCCTGTAGGACATCGGGAGCTGAGGATTCATCCAGCAAAGTTTCTGTTAGAAACAGGACATCCAAATCTTTATACTCAATAAAATCATATATATCAATTTTGTGTTTATTTGGTGATCTACAGTTTATGAGTAGGCACCTCATCCCCCTGATAGCCTGTTTTGTAGGGGGAGCCATAGTTGTTTTAGCTTGAACGGGCAGTGAGGTCACCTTTCCATACCCTGCTCTATTGATATCCCATGTCTACAGTGTGCTAATAACAGTGACTAGCTGCCTGAGTTCGCTGCTGGAATATCTTAAGATCTTGTCTGTAGAAACTTGGGCAGCATTTTTGGCCCTTGGCTATACTCGGGCGCAGACGGGCTTGCCTTTGCCGAGCCAGCGGTGCACTTGCGGCGCTCGGCCACTGTGCGTCCTAGCTGGCATCTGCGTTAAGTAGGCGCTGCCCTAGTGAGCACTAGACCGCTGCCTTAGGAGGAAGTGAGTCGGCGGAAGTGAGGATATGCACGTGACCCCACCCTCCGCTCAATCGGCACTTGCCGCGGCGGACCAGGACGGATCGGTCAAGAGCACCGGTTAGGATTATTTACAGTGCGTGCAGGAAGCGTGCATAAAGTTAAAATACTAAAATGCTAAAACTAACGTTGGTACTTGCTTTAGAGTACTTTATTCCAAAGAGTTAAAACACATATGTGCTAAATCAATCAATTTCCGTAGTTGCAGTTGCTTTTCCCCGCGCTCTCGCAGCCTACTTACTTGCTGCTATCTTACGTACAAAGTTATTATATCAACTAAAACACATTAAAATAATAAAAAACACTATATTAATGAAAATGATATTTAAAACATTAATATTATTTTCAGCAATATTACAAACCTCTAAAAAGATATTCTTGTCAGAGATATCTGCGCATGACGATTCACAATATTGTTGTGTCACAATATTCATTTTCCGATGGTTCTGCCTCCTGATATTTTTAAAACAATATGTTGTCCAATTACTGTTCATATCTATCAAACCATTAGGCTACCCACCTTTTTCCCAAATCCCTTGACACCAGCCAAACAGTTCCTTCACCCATTAGACATAAAGATGAAACTTCTTTTCTACCTTGACATGACCAAGGGCCTGATTTATACTTTGGCAGATGGTTGTTTGTCCATCAGGACGAAGGAGTAAAGTACTTAGTCTCCTTGATGGACATGCCGTCCACTAAAGTTAAAGATGTCTGCCGGTCCAGTGGACATCTCTTAACATTATCAGGAACCACTGTCACTGAATTTTCCAATAAGCTTGCAGACTTCTTCTATGATAGAATTATTAAAATTCAGATTCATCTTCACAAACCCACCTCAAGTTGTTTTGAGGAGAGGCCGCAGAGCTGTGGGTCTGCCTCTAACAAGTGCTCTCTCAGTTCAATCTTATCTCTTTGGAGGAGTCTAAAATAGCAATACTGAATTGCAAATCAGGATCTCCTGTTGATCCCTGCCCAGTCTCGAATTGAAATAGACAAAAAAGTAATGAAATGCTTGAATTAATCTCAGCCAGTCGTATCGCTCTGGGATGCATCTCAGTCCATTAATATTTTGCACACTATGCCCTCTCCATTGGACCCAGCCATATGCAAACAATTCTTGTGCCTGCTCAAGTGGGACAGTCCAACCTGAACAGCTAGGCCAGATCCTCTCTGAACCAGAACCCAGGATCGTTTTTGCCCTTATTTGGTCTCATCAGCAGGGTATAGCTTGGTTCCAGGGGCATAGTGTGCCCAAGACACCTCTGGGCATACACGTCACACATATGGCGTCACACTGAAGTTACAAAAACGTGATGAATGGAATCCTTAAATTAATCTCTCTTGAGTTACCTGAAATACATTACAGATAAGACTGACGTTCTTCTATTTGGGTCTACCAGTACACACTGGTAGGAGACTGAATCGCCGGAAACTCTGTCCCTTCCTCCTCTTCCCGCCAAAGTAGTAAAGAGTCTGGGGTCAAGTTTGATGATCAAACTCAGCTGTTTTCAGTGGTAGGCTATAATTTGTGCTGCTCCGGACTCTCAAGAACTTACATTTTTTTTCTACCACTATGCTCCAGGAAGACAGTGGTCAATTCGCTGATAACTGCGACTGCATTATCTCAATGCCCTGTATCTAGGTCTTTCGGTAGGTGTAGAAATTCTATAGCTCGTTTGATTCTGAAACTCCCTTGGCATGTCTTGGTTGCTTCCCATCGCAGGACTGTCCATTAGCTGCTAGTAAAAAAGAGGATCTTCTTCAAGTCCTAGGTCTTGGTTCATCGGACCCTCATCTGGTCCCTGGTATCGCTTTAAAACCTTTCGATTTTACCTTCCGGTCAGAGCACCTAATTCACCCAATGCCACTTTGGCAGTGGTGCCAAAGGTTAGGCAGGTGAGAAACGGGGGATGCTTCTTCTCTTATTTGATGGCACAAACTTGGAACCAGCTCCCACTCGAACTTTGCACCCTCAGCTTTGAGCTGTTATTTCAGAAGACATAGCTATTTTCTTCTGCTTGAGGTGGTGCTGGCTAATTCAGTTTGCGGCAAACATAAATAAATATATATATATATATATATATATATATATATATAATATTATATATATATATATTTATTTTTTTTTGGAAGCTGGAGTCCCAGTCCCGCCAAATGCGAGACCCGGGACTCCGCACTCAACATTAGGGCAAGTAAGGACACAGTTTGAGATGGCCCTGCTCACCCCTTAGTAGCTTGGCACAAGCAGCCAGGCCTATCTCCAAGGCACGAGTTTACAGTATGTGCAACTACACTCACAGCAACCCACTGGTGACACCACAAATGGACTCCACATGAGTATAAAATTTATATTAAAGGATATACGATCAGACCACACGATACAAAAGCCAACATATAATAAAGGGTAATATTCGTTCCGGCTGGCTGGTAGGTTCAAATCCCAACCACCGCTTTCCAAATGCTAAGCTGGTCATAATGCTAGAATCACACACGTTGCAATGGACAACAATAGTGCACTGCGTCATGATACAATCTTGTACTTGGCAAAGGAGAAATAATGTAATGCATAACGATACCTTGCAATGGGAGAAATAATGCAATGCGTACCGCTACAATCATATACTGCGCAATGAAGGAATAATGAAATGCGTCACCCCCCCAATCACTTACTTTGCAATGAAGAAATAATGCAATGTGCACCGCTACAATCATGTACTTTGCAATGAAGGAATAATGCAATGCGGGCCGCTACAATCCTGTACTTTGCAATGGAGAAATAATGCAATGTGTAGTGCTACAATTGTGTACTTCGTTATGCAGAAATAATGTCAGGCGTCATAAGACAGTCCGGCAGTTCGTTAGCAGCAATATTGGCAATGTGTATTACGACAAACAGCCTCTTCGATAACAGTTGCCCGCCACACATATTAACGATGACATAAAGTACAGCTTCTTACTCTGGCCCCAGTACGGCCACTCCTTTGGTCAGGACGGGCCCCAATCTGAGCCGAAGCAAAGGCTCACATCGCCAGAAGGAATGAGAGGCTGAGAGAGTGTCCCTCCGAGCCCGCACCCCGCCCAGGTAGTGATCCACGTTACCTGGGGGCGCGACCCCTCTCCCCTCTCCTACTTCAGCGAACTGGGCCTTCCATGCAGAACTTTCTCAATGGGCCTCAGCGGCACAGCCTGGCAGCTCAACTCCTCCGGGGCTGTCGGTCCGGGCTGCGACTGTTAGGAAGGTCTCAGGCGGCCACAGGGCAACACGTACCCCACGCCTCTGAGATTATGTTACTCCAGGTGCACGTTCACCACAGCACCCTCCGGGTCTCCTCTGGCACGAAGCCACACACACAACACTGATGGGACTTCATGTCGACTCGGAGTGCACGTTCACCAGGCACTCCTTCCTGCGATCTCAGGTGGCACCAAGACACGCACACCGCGCTGCTGAGACTCACTTTCTTCCGGTGCACACGATGATCAGCCAATCACCTCCACAGTGCCAGGTTGCACCAAAGCACACACACTGCTTCACTGAGGCTTCCTCCAACTCCGGTGCCCCGATATCCAGGCGCTCTTGACCAACGCCTTCGGCTGCACCACGACACGCTCACCGTGTCAGAGCCTCACTTCTCCTCCGGTGCACTCGATGACCAGGCGCTCTTCACCAGCGCCTCCGGTGCACCCTGACACGCACCCCGCGCGTCCGAGACTCACTCCGCTTCCGATGAACACGTTGACCAGGCGCTCCTCACCAACACCTCCTGTGCACCACGACATGCACCCTGCGCGTCTGAGACGCTCTTCACCAGTGCCTGCGGTGCACCACGACACGCACCCTGAGCATCTGAGTCTCACTTCACCTCCGATGCACACGGTGACCAGGCGCTCCTCACCAAGGCCTGCGGTGCACCACGACATGCACCCTGCACGTCTGAGACTCACTTCACCTTCGATGCACACGTTGACTAGGGACTCTTTACCAACACCTCCTGTGCACCACGACACGCACCCAGCGCGTCCAAGTCTCACTTCTCTGTGTGTCCAAGATCACAGGGCACACCTTCCGAGGGTCTCAAGCTGCCACAACACACGCCCACCGCGTCGCTTGATACTTCTCCGGAAACTTTTATATTCCTATGTTTCCAAACAGGGAGCCAGATCACCTCGGGCCCTTGGGGTAACAAAACACAGCACACAGCACAGTCTTCTTCAAGCAGGGGGACCCAGCGCACAAAGCACAGTCCCAATAGCCTCTTCCTTGGTTAAAACAGCAAACTGCAGACCAGCCTCAGATCACGAAGCAAGGGTTGGTCCTTCCCAGCAGTCTCTTCAGTTGTTCCTTCCTTAGCAGAGGTTCCTCTTTGTAGGAGAGTAGGGTCTGCTTTCTATGTTCACCCCCACTTTTTGCTTTTGCTTTACTGGTTTTCGACTTAGATGTGGCTGTGGGCCTGCTAATCAGACCCACAGCCCTGCTGTTCTCTCTCTAAATTGATACTATGTACTTTAGGTGCATAACCCATTTTGGATAGGATCACCTTATTGGCCCCTGTACAGTGTACCCTAGGTACCCAGGGCATAGGTGTACCCTAGGCCTACCAGGGGCTGCAGCATGTATTATGCTACCCCTGCCCTGGCCTTCCATTTTGACACAACTGGCTGATCACTCAGCTGGGGCAAGGTCGTGTAATCACCCCTTGCTTAGGTGTAGTATTCCTATACCTAACTTACATATAGACACATGTGTACCTATCAGTCACTCCTATGGCAGGCCTTAACAATCCTGGAGGCAGAGTGCTTGGTAACATGTGAGATGGTGCTCTAGCATGAGCTGAGCCTGTCTGTAGCTTTCGGAACCATGTCCTTATAGCTGTTCTATGATATAGCCTACCATATACTCTTAAAGTGCCTTATAATCTTAAACGGTTATGGTAACTATGGTTTGGCTTTATCGAAACATGTCGTGTAAGGTGTCTAACACTGTGGAATAATACCCCCATACCATTTCTGGACATGAGGATATTATTCCCCCCTTCTAGAGGGAAAGACATGTTAAAATCATACTTCACTGTTAGCCTCTGACCAAAGCCTCAGCATCACAAAATGGATGCTGCTGCCACGACACAAGTCTGACCTCCTGCTGCTGGAAGTGATCCCAGCCAGGGAGGCCTGGACAATAGGTTTCCTGCTTGGGGAGGTGCTAGCACCTCCCCAGACAGCCTTTAGTGTATTGGGGCAGGGTGGGCTGAAAGGAATGAGACATGCCTGGGGCACACAAGGTGTTCCTTGCACAGTCCAGTTCAAACCGGCGCTGGGGCACTCCAGCCCCAGCTCTGGCGCGAAACTGGAGAAAGGGAAGTGGGTGTAACCACCCCCTCCCAGGTCCCACCCATAAGGCGTGACCTAGCAGGTATCCCAGCCCCCCAGATTAGTATAAGAGTGGGAGTTGGGCCTCAAGACTTTAGATTATCCTGAACCTTCAAACTTGAACAGAAACTCTGGACCTTCGACATTCGACGAAAGAAGAAGACTGAAGAATCTCCCTTGTGGCCAAGGAGTGGCTACCCTGTGCAAACAGGGACCATCAAGAGAATACCCTTTGCTTTGCCCAGGTTCTACGAGGGACCGACTGCAGAGCCCGACCAGAGCCTTGACTTCCAGACTTGTCCGACCCTGATCCACATCCACAGCAGAGCTGAGATCCGTGGAGGCGACGAGAGACGTGGGACCGGCTACCTGGGAAAAGTGGCTAGTATCTTCAAGCGCAGCTTCTGAGGCACCCCCGAAGTTGTGCACCGGGGATTGAGAAGCCCCAACCCCAAGCACCATCTGCACCGAAGACCAGCCCCCCACACTCCACGAGTCCTGCGTGGGGCCCTTCTGCATTTTCCTGCTTGCCGCGTCTGTCCGGTTGCTTGCCCGTTGGCTAGTGGCCTTTGTGACGACGCATCCCGTAATCTTCAGCGCTGGTTTGGCTCCTCCAGACTGGCTCCTGCTCCTTTGAAAAAGAGAAGCACCCCAGACCTTCCTGGTCTGCACCAGAAGCAAGTCCTCCGTTCTGCGTGGGTTCCGCTTGCCAAGGCTTGGTGAGTCCTAGTCCAACTTCGACGCCGCCGACAGCAAGAGCCTTCGTGGGAAAGCTCGCCTCCTGGTCCTGGTCGTCCTCGACGCTTCCTGGTCCTCGTGGCTGCAGCGTCAAGCTTCACCTTCACCTGCAATCTTCACGACATCGCCTGGTTCCTTCCTGGTTCCACGTGGTCACTGGCTAGTGACCTTGACTCTGTCCCTTCTGCTTGCAGGTCTCCTCTCTTCTTGATCCCAGCCTTGGGATCCACCGGACACTCTTCACTGACTGCCTGTCAGCATCTTTCTTCAGGCATCCATAGGAGTCGACGACGAAACCCGACGCAACTTCACCCCTATGCACCCGCAGCCTGTGGGCTAGGTAACTTGGGTACTCCGGTGCTCATCAGGATAGTGACTATCCTAGCGTCTAGTTTTCCGGTCTCGACTTCCTAGCTACTCCGGAAGTGTCCTAAATCTATCTATTTCTAAACTGTACTATTGCTAGTGACTTTTACGCATTACGCGTGAGTGTTTCCACTCTGCACCTGAATCCCGTGGGCCTCCCACTTCCTAACCTTTGGTAGTATAGTGTAGCACCAGCGATTCCCTAGGCCTAGGCCTATCCTATTTCCGTGACAGTGGTCCTTATACCACTTACTTAGTATATGGTTTGCGTGGCCCCTAGGGCCTAACTGTATTACTTACCTGTGTGACTTAACGTATGCATAAATAAGACTGTGTTGTACTTACCTCTAATCTCATAAAGAGTGCTGAGGGTTTGACTAGAATGAATACACTTTATTTTATATATATATCTGTTGTGGTGTCCTTTCATTTGGTATTCAAGGGATTATATATGGTATCACAGCTGGCTTCACATGCCATTCAGAGTTTAGCCTAAGACTGCTCTTGTCCATGCTACCACTAGGATAGCTGGTCTATAAGGTTGACTTTACAACCAATCACCATAAGGGTATTTGGACTGATATAAGGTGTACACTAGAACTAGTGTCATCATACATCAGGCCAACTTCTCACATTGGTGAGCAGCGGTTGGGATCTGAGCTTGCTGTTGTAATACCATTGTAATCTTAAGATACTAAATTGAAAGATCACACAGATATTGTCTAGGTACATATAACATAGATTATAATACTTAAGTCCTACTGGACTTAGTAGTTGTAGGTTGAAGGGAGTAACACACCCTGACTACAACTACCAGAGAGGTTTAGTAGAAACAACTAGTGTAGGTAGGTGCACACACCACACCCTCACTAGATCATGTCTCTGGGAGGAGATCAAGTAGATGCTCTCTCAGGAGGGTCAGGTCTGCAGAAGACCCCCTCTAGATATGATACTCTAACATTCCAGGAGAGGAGACAATTGTGTACCTCCAGAGGAATAAAACAGGGTGCAAACCCTACCCTCCTTCAGTTAAGACAACTCCTAGAGGAGTATGATGCTCTTAAAGCCTCACAGGCAGGTACCCTAGGTACAAAGGAGGGTCTACCCACCACAGATGAGTCAGATGGGACTTCAGATGAAGAGGTAGACAGCCAGGGCCAAGTAGGAAGACTTAGCCAGGCTAACCTAAGCTTACATGGGAGTTTGCATGGGGTCCCCCCATACAGATCCCCAAGTGGGCTTACACAGAGAAGCAGGAGGGACAGATCCCCTTCAAGGGAATCCATCCACTCCCATGTCTCTAGCATCTCTAGTGTTTCCTCTCACAGGGGAATGACTTCCCCTGAGAGAAAGGAACATGAAGCCAGAATGAGGGAAGCTAATCTGAGGATTCAGAGGGAAGAACTTGCCCTTGCCAAGGAGAAGCTTGCTCTGGCTAGAGAGCAAAAGTTAAGTGGGTCAGAACCCACTGGTGGCAGCAATATCCCTAAGGATAGAGACAGGCACTATGATAATACAAACCTGAGCAAGATTGTCCCTCCCTACAAGTGTGGGGATGACATCCACAAATGGATAACTGCTTTGGAGAGAGCTTGCAAAGTACAGCAGGTACCCCAAAGTCAGTGGGCAGCTATCTTGTGGCTCTCCTTCTCTGAGAAAGGTAGAGACAAGCTCCTCACAGTTAGTGATGAGGATGCAGATAATTACACTGTCCTGAAGAGTGCTCTGATTGATGGGTTTGGCCTAACCACTGAACAATACAGGTTGTTGTTCAGGGATACCCAGAAGACACAGACTCAGGACTGGACTGACTTTGTAGATTGTGCCACTAAGGCTCTGGAAGGCTGGCTAATGGGAAGTAAGGTTAAGGACTATACAGGATTGTATAATTTGATCATGAGAGAACAAATACTTAACAACTGTCAAACCCAGCTATTGCATCAACACCTGATTGATTCTGATCTGACTTCTCCCCAAGAATTGGGAAAGAAGGCAGATAGATGGGTCAGGACTAGAGTTAAGCAGAAAAACCAGTACCAGGGCGGTGATCAGAAAAAGGCAGACCAGAAGGGTAATGATCAGAAACAAAAAGACCAGAAGTCTTCACCAGGCCCCCAAAAGGCTCAGGGGGAGGGTGGTCCCAAAAAGGATAAAAAGAAAGAAGGCCAAAAGAAACCATGGTGCAACTATTGTAAGTCCAACTCATATTGGTTTAGTGAGTGCACCAAAAAGGATAAGCCCCCAGCCACCATTGCCCTTAAGGCAACTGTATCCCCTAGTTCAGCTGTAAGTAGTGGTTCCCAGCAAAAGGGTGTAGTAGGGTTAACCCTGGGAACTGAGGAGGATTCTGGCCTAGTCAGAATACCTACTCAGGCTGTTCTGATCTGTGATGGGGACTTGGCTTTGTCCTCTACTGTAGGCCCCAGTAACCTGGGCAAGTACAGACAGACTCCTTTTATCAACCAAAGAATGGCTCAGGCCTACAGGGACACTGGGGCTAGTGTCACAATGGTGACACCTGCTTTTGTGGACCCTGGACAGATCATGCTAGGTGAGAATTACCTAGTGACCAACGCTAGCAATGCCACTACCTCCCATAGTGTGGCTATTGTTAACTTCTCCTGGGGAGGGGTAACTGGCCTCAAGAAAGTTGTTGTTAGTTCAGACCTTCCTGTAGAGTGTTTACTGGGCAATGATCTTGAAACTTCAGTTTGGTCTGAAGTGGAGTATAGGACCCATGCAGAAATGCTGGGGATAGATGCACATGTCCTTGCTGTGACCAGGTCACAGGCCAAAAAGTGCACCACTGAACAAGTGCTGGATCCTGAAACTATGGACCAGTCACAACCCAAGAGAAAGAGCAGTAGGGTTAAGGCTGTGCCTTCCCCCCTGCCTCAGGTGGTGGATCAGCCCTCCCAGGAGGATGATTCTGAGAGCCCTGAAGGAACTGTCCTAGAAGAACTTGAACCTGATCAGGTTGAGTTTCTTGGGACAGGGGGACCTTCAAGGGCAGATCTGAGGCAGGCTCAATTAGACTGCCCCTCTCTTGAACCCCTCAGACAGCTGGCTGCTGCTGAGGCTGCAGGGAATGCTCAAGGTACCCATAGAGTGTATTGGGATGAAGGGCTACTGTATTCAGAGGCTAGAGACCCCAAGCCTAGTGCATCCAGGAGGTTGGTCATACCACTGAAGTTCAGAGGCTTCCTTCTTACCTTGGCCCATGATATTCCCCTTGCAGGACATTTAGGCCAGAACAAGACTTGGGACAGGCTTGTCCCTCACTTTCACTGGCCCCATATGTCAGAAGATACTAAGGAGTTTTGTCGCTCCTGTGTCACCTGCCAAGCCAGTGGCAAATCAGGTGGCACCACAAAGGCCCCCCTCATACCACTACCTGTGGTGGGGGTCCCCTTTGAAAGAGTGGGCATAGATATTGTAGGACCAATGGACCCACAAACAGCATCTGGGCACAGATTCATACTGGTGATAGTGGACCATGCCACCAGGTACCCAGAAGCAATTCCCCTGAGGACCACAACAGCTCCTGTTGTGGCAAGGGCCCTGCTTGGAGTATTCTCCAGAGAGGGCTTTCCAAAGGAGGTCATTTCTGACAGAGGTGCCAACTTCATGTCAGGATACTTGACTGCAATGTGGAAGGAGTGTGGTGTGAACTACAAGTTCACCACACCCTATCACCCACAGTGCAATGGGCTTGTTGAGAGATTCAACAAGACCCTAGAGGGAATGATAAAAGGTTTACCAGACAAGCTTAGGCGAAGATGGGACATCCTTTTACCCTGCCTTCTGTTTGCTTACAGAGAGGTCCCACAAAAGGGGGTTGGCTACAGCCCTTTTGAGCTTTTGTTTGGGCATCCTGTAAGAGGACCCCTGTGTTTGGTAAGGGAAGGATGGGAGAGACCTCTCAGACAACCCAAACTGGACATAGTGGATTATGTACTTGGTCTCCGCTCCAGGATGGCAGAGTATATGAAGAAGGCTTCTAAAAACCTTGAGGCAAGCCAAGAACTCCAAAAAGCTTGGCATGACCAAAAGGCTGTACTGACTGTTTACCAGCCAGGACAGAAAGTGTGGGTGTTGGAGCCAGTGGCCCCAGCAGCACTCCAAGACAAGTGGTCTGGACCCCACACTATTGTTGAGAAAAAGGGAGAAGTCACCTACTTGGTGGACCTTGGGACTCCCAGAAGCCCCCACAGGGTGCTTCATGTCAACGGATTGAAGGCATATGTTGACAGGGCAGACATGGGGCTACTCATGGCTACAGATGAGGGGCAGGAGGAAGAGAGTGACCCTCTCCCAGACCTGTTGACTCAGAACCCTGATGATGGCTCAGTTGATGGTGTGGTCTTTTCTGACAGCCTCACTGCCCATCAGCAACAGGACTGCAGGCAAGTTCTGCAGTCCTACAGACATATGTTCTCTCTGACCCCAAGTCAGACAAACTGGTGCACCCATGAGGTGGACACTGGTGACAGTCTGCCTGTGAAGAGTAAAATCTACAGGCAACCTGACCATGTCAGGGACTGCATAAAAGTTGAGGTACAAAAGATGTTGGAGCTGGGAGTCATTGAACCTTCAGAGAGCCCTTGGGCTAGTCCTGTAGTCCTTGTGCCAAAACCTCACACCCAAGATGGTAAGAGAGAGATGAGGTTTTGCGTGGATTACAGAGGTCTCAATGCTGTCACTAGGACAGATGCCCACCCAATACCTAGGGCAGATGAGCTCATTGACAGACTGGCAGCTGCTAAGTTTTTGAGCACATTTGACCTGACAGCAGGCTACTGGCAAATCAGACTAGCTGAGAGTGCAAAGGCCAAAACTGCTTTCTCGACCCCAGGAGGACATTATCAATTTGTGGTAATGCCCTTTGGTTTGAAGAATGCACCTGCCACTTTCCAAAGGTTGGTGAATCAAGTCCTTACTGGGTTGGATGATTATTGTGCAGCTTATCTTGATGATATTGCTGTCTTTAGCTCCACCTGGGAGGATCACCTGGTCCACCTGAGGAATGTGTTAGAGGCCCTGCAAAAGGCAGGCCTCACTATCAAGGCCACTAAGTGCCAGATAGGGCAGAGCAAGGTTGTATACCTGGGCCACCTAGTTGGTGGGGGTCAGGTTCAACCACTGGAGAGCAAGATCCAGACCATAAAGGACTGGACTCCTCCAACTACCCAGACTCAGGTGAGAGCTTTCTTGGGCCTGACTGGGTACTACAGAAAGTTTGTTAAGAACTATGGGTCCATTGTGACACCACTTAATGACTTGACCTCCAAGAAAATGCCAAAGAAAGTTCAGTGGACAGTAAGCTGTCAAAAAGCATTTGATGACCTGAAGCAGGCCATGTGCAGTGCACCTATTCTGAAAAGTCCAGACTACTCCAAAGAGTTCATTGTCCAGACAGATGCTTCTGAGTTAGGTGTGGGAGCTGTTCTTTCACAACTGAATGTAGATGGTCAAGACCAGCCCATTGCTTTTATAAGTAGAAGGCTGACCCCTAGAGAGAAACGTTGGTCAGCTATTGAGAGGGAGGCCTTTGCTGTGGTTTGGGCCCTGAAGAAGCTGAGGCCATACTTGTTTGGCACTCACTTCAAGATTCAGACAGACCATAAGCCCCTCTTGTGGCTAAATCAGATAAAGGGTTAAAATCCCAAACTTCTTAGGTGGTCCATTACCCTACAGGGGATGGACTTCACAGTGGAACATAGACCTGGGACTGACCATGCCAATGCAGATGGACTCTCCAGATATTTCCACTTAGAACATGAAGACTCAACTGGTCAAGGTTAGTTTAATGTCCCTAAGTTTGGGGGGGGGGGGTTGTGTAGGAGAGTAGGGTCTGCTTTCTATGTTCACCCCCACTTTTTGCTTTTGCTTTACTGGTTTTCGACTTAGATGTGGCTGTGGGCCTGCTAATCAGACCCACAGCCCTGCTGTTCTCTCTCTAAATTGATACTATGTACTTTAGGTGCATAACCCATTTTGGATAGGATCACCTTATTGGCCCCTGTACAGTGTACCCTAGGTACCCAGGGCATAGGTGTACCCTAGGCCTCCCAGGGGCTGCAGCATGTATTATGCCACCCCTGGCCTGGCCTTCCATTTTGACACAACTGGCTGATCACTCAGCTGGGGCAAGGTTGTGTAATCACCCCTTGCTTAGGTGTAGTATTCCTATACCTAACTTACATATAGACACATGTGTACCTATCAGTCACTCCTATGGCAGGCCTTAACAATCCTGGAGGCAGAGTGCGTGGTAACATGTGAGATGGTGCTCTAGCATGAGCTGAGCCTGTCTGCAGCTTTCGGAACCATGTCCTTATAGCTGTTCTATGATATAGCCTACCATATACTCTTAAAGTGCCTTATAATCTTAAACGGTTATGGTAACTATGGTTTGGCTTTATCGAAACATGTCGTGTAAGGTGTCTAACACTGTGGAATAATACCCCCATACCATTTCTGGACATGAGGATATTATTCCCCCCTTCTAGAGGGAAAGACATGTTAAAATCATACTTCACTGTTAGCCTCTGACCAAAGCCTCAGTATCACAAAATGGATGCTGCTGCCACGACACAAGTCTGACCTCCTGCTGCTGGGAGTGATCCCAGCCAGGGAGGCCTGGACAATAGGTTTCCTGCTTGGGGAGGTGCTAGCACCTCCCCAGACAGCCTTTAGTGTATTGGGGCAGGGTGGGCTGAAAGGAATGAGACATGCCTGGGGCACACAAGGTGTTCCTTGCATAGTCCAGTTCAAACCGGCGCTGGGGCACTCCAGCCCCAGCTCTGGCGCGAAACTGGACAAAGGGAAGTGGGTGTAACCACCCCCTCCCAGGTCCCACCCATAAGGCGTGACCTAGCAGGTATCCCAGCCCCCCAGATTAGTATAAGAGTGGGAGTTGGGCCTCAAGACTTTAGATTATCCTGAACCTGCAAACTTGAACAGAAACTCTGGACCTTCGACATTGGACGAAAGAAGAAGACTGAAGAATCTCCCTTGTGGCCAAGGAGTGGCTACCCTGTGCAAACAGGCACCATCAAGAGACTACCCTTTGCTTTGCTGAAGTTCTACGAGGAACCGACTGCAGAGCCCGACCAGAGCCTTGACTTCCAGACTTCTCCGACCCTGATCCACATCCACAGCAGAGCTGAGATCCGTGGAGGCGACGAGAGACGTGGGACCGGCTACCTGGGAAAAGTGGCTAGTATCTTCAAGCGCAGCTTCTGAGGCACCCTCGAAGTTGTGCACCGGGGATTCAGAAGCCCCAACCCCAAGCACCATCTGCACCGAAGACCAGCCCCCCACACTCCACGAGTCCTGCGTGGGGCCCTTCTGCATTTTCCTGCTTGCCGCGTCTGTCCGGTTGCTTGCCCGTTGGCTAGTGGCCTTTGTGACGACGCATCCCGTAATCTTCAGCGCTGGTTTGGCTCCTCCAGACTGGCTCCTGCTCCTTTGAAAAAGAGAAGCACCCCAGACCTTCCTGGTCTGCACCAGAAGCAAGTCCTCCATTCTGCGTGGGTTCCGCTTGCCAAGGCTTGGTGAGTCCTAGTCCAACTTCGACACCGCCGACAGCAAGAGCCTTCGTGGGACAGCTCGCCTCCTGGTCCTGGTCGTCCTCGACGCTTCCTGGTCCTCGTGGCTGCAGCGACAAGCTTCACCTTCACCTGCAATCTTCACGACATCGCCTGGTTCCTTCCTGGTTCCACGTGGTCACTGGCTAGTGACCTTGACTCTGTCCCTTCTGCTTGCAGGTCTCCTCTCTTCTTGATCCCAGCCTTGGGATCCACCGGACACTCTTCACTGACTGCCTGTCAGCATCTTTCTTCAGGCATCCATAGGAGTCGACGACGAAACCCGACGCAACTTCACCCCTATGCACCCGCAGCCTGTGGGCTAGGTAACTTGGGTACTCCGGTGCTCATCAGGATAGTGACTATCCTAGCGTCTAGTTTTCCGGTCTCGACTTCCTAGCTACTCCGGAAGTGTCCTAAATCTATCTATTTCTAAACTGTACTATTGCTAGTGACTTTTACGCATTACGCGTGAGTGTTTCCACTCTGAACCTGAATCCCGTGGGCCTCCCACTTCCTAACCTTTGGTAGTATAGTGTAGCCCCAGCGATTCCCTAGGCCTAGGCCTATCCTATTTCCGTGACAGTGGTCCTTATACCACTTACTTAGTATATGGTTTGCGTGGCCCCTAGGGCCTAACTGTATTACTTACCTGTGTGACTTAACGTATGCATAAATAAGACTGTGTTGTACTTACCTCTAATCTCATAAAGAGTGCTGAGGGTTTGACTAGAATGAATACACTTTATTTTATATATATATCTGTTGTGGTGTCCTTTCATTTGGTATTCAAGGGATTATATATGGTATCACAGCTGGCTTCACATGCCATTCAGAGTTTAGCCTAAGACTGCTCTTGTCCATGCTACCACTAGGATAGCTGGTCTATAAGGTTGACTTTACAAGCAATCACCATAAGGGTATTTGGACTGATATAAGGTGTACACTAGAACTAGTGTCATCATACATCAGGCCACCTTCTCACACTCTTGACCACAAAATGGGTCCAAGCCTTTTCAGTCTCAATCCATTTCTATTCCCACGTTCAGGGGTCTCAGCTCTCATAGTCATACCCCTAAATGTCTTTGAAGTTCGTTGTGCTCAGGGATCCCTGGCCCCCTGCCTAAATCAGTTCTGGGTGTCTCCCTCCCAGTGTCACCTTCCTCCCTTTGATACTGGGGGTCTGTATCCTTAATCACTCAGCAGGAGACGGGTCAATTGTTTTATAGCAGCAACCCAGGCCTCTTCACCTCCCGGGCTTCTCCTCCCCCTACTCTCCTGATGCCGATCAGCCGGGTGCCATCTCAACCCCCACCCTGGGTTAAGACCTCCCCCAGCTCCTATCACCTCTCAGATCCAGACAGTCAATCCACATTCAGCAGAGACACACAGACAGGCTTGAAGCACAAAACTCAGCCACTTTCTAAAAGAGTGGTTTCAAAACCACCTTCATAGAAAGATGTATGACAGTGTGAGTTCATACATACTAATCATCACCTCTCCATTTTAAACCTATGGGAAACTAGGCTAACGAACACACTACCCAGCCTCTCCCATTCTGTCCTATGGGCAGAATGGCCTTTCACTAGTGAAAAACGAAATGGAGTGTTTTTCACTGTCAGGACATGGCACACACCTCAGTATATGTCCTGCCTTTTACTTACACTGCACCCTGCCCAAGGGTTACCCGGGACCTACCACAGGGGTGCCCACTGTGTACGCAAAACGGAAAGTAAGACCTGACAAGTGGTTGCACTTAACAGGGCAACATGCTAACTTAGCAAACTGCGCGCAGGCCCTACACTGCAGGCCTGAGTTCCCTTCTCCGCGCACCTGTGCATTACTAGCCCTGGCACACACAGTGCACATCACTAGGGACTTTACTAGTAAGGCAAACATACCAATCATGGCCAACCAATTACCATTACACTTTACACAGGAAACACTTGTCCTTTGACACTGATCAGCAGTGGCAAAGTACCCAAAGCATCTAAAAGAAAAGGAGGTAGAGGCAAAAAGTCAGGGGTAATAACGCCAACATGTGCCAGGTCTAACATATATGTATATATATATTCTCTTCCAGGGGATCCTCATCAATAGTCATAAGCATTAGAATATTCCCGCCCATGCGCGGGACCCCGGAAACACTATATTATATGTGCCCCATATATATATATCCATATATATATACATATATATATATTCACTTAAAAAACCATAGGTTTCACACATGTTATAGTTAGGTGGATATTTCACTCGTAAAAAACCAATGAAATTCCCCCGTTATAGTTAGTTCAGATAACTATAACTCGCGTGCCCGCAATCCACTGCTCATGACGTCACATATTACATCACTCATGACATGGTCAGTGGCATCACTCATGACATCACTGATGACATCATCCTTGTGATAGAGTGGCGGTCGCGCGAGTTATAGTTATCTGAACTAACTATAACGGGGGAATTTCATTGGTTTTTTACGAGTGAAATATCCACCTAACTATAACATGTGTGAAACCTATGGTTTTTAAAGTGAATTTGCAAGGTTTTTAAAATGCTAATTCCTAACTATAACGTGTGTGAAACCTATGGTTTTTTCAGTGAATTTGTACGGTTTTTTAAATGCTAATTTATTTATGTATTATTATTTTTTTATATATTTATTCTACAATAAACTACGTATGAAAAATTGTTTTTTTGGGGGGGTTTTTCACCGTGCGCGCACGGTGCGCGCAGCCCCGCGATGTTTTAAAAAAAAATTACATTTTTTTTTTCTGCCTTTGGGGTCCTTCAGTGACCCCCTGACAAAGGCTAGGGGGTCAGGAACTCTCTACCCTGCCCCCTTTTCACGTTCGCCACCTTCCTTTTTCACTCTCACACTGAAAACAAACAAAATGGCGGCCGACACTTCCTGATTTCGACCGATTCGAATGTTGACTAACATGTAACCACCAATCAGAATTACGCTCGCGCACGTTAGGGTGCTCGCACGGTGCGCGCACGGTGCGCGCACGGTGCGCGCTTATAGATATTTAAATGCTTTTAAATGCTATTTTCTCAGGAACTACTGAACAGATTGACACCAGACCTGCAAAAGGCACTTCCCTGACCTGAGGACTACCTCTCTGCCAAATTTCAAGTAATTCTGTTCAGCCGTTCGGGCTGTACCTTCGACTAAAGGTCCTATGGAAAAATGCATGGGGAAAACGTGTTTTGGGACCCCCCTTTTTTCTCGGCCCCCGCTTGACGAATCACCCCGAGACTTTCAGGGTAGGAGCTGAACGGAGCGCCCCATTAGTTTTGAAAATTTCCCGAGGATTCGTCAACCGGCGCCAAAGTTATTCAAAATAGAATTTTCAGATTTCCTGTGGAAACTCGGTCCTAACTATAACTATCTACTGGCGAGCGCCAGTAGATAATATATATATATATATATCTATAAAAAAATAAGCAATTGCAGCCTAATAAACACCAGAGCTGAATCATGCTGCAAGGAATTTCCACTATACATGAAAAACATGCATTAGAAACAGGAATAAAATTTGTTTAGAAACTGTTTTAATGCTCAGCAATCAGTGGAAATCCTCATAAAACACTGAAAGCATAGGAAGCTCCCAGGCTGCATTGCAAATACCCAGTCTAACAAGACTGAAAAGCTAACCTAGCAATAAACTGACACCGTGCCTTTAAGGCACACCTGACCCCCAGCTTCCCATCATGCCTCAGGGGTGACAGGTGAGTTGTTCTTTCCGGCTCCTTCAGGAAGGATCCTGGCAACACAGCTCCACTCTTTTCTGATTTTTGTCAAAAAATATTTTCACTTTTCACAACTTTTATACCTTACTTCGATGTCTTTCATCATTTGTATTAAGAAGCTATCTTTTTTTGACAGGTTTAGGCATTTTCTAACAACTTAAAATGCCATCTCTTTTTGAACCTTGCCCTTCTTGTGGTAAAAAGAAGGCCAAAACAGACTCTCATGGGGTCTGTATTCTTTGTCTGCCTGAGGATCATGATCCTAAGACCTGCCCTCACTGCCAGAACCTTTCCAGAAGAACTTTAAAGGACAGGGAAAGGATTCGCCTGTATGGCCTGGCAGATAGATCATCTAGGGGAAGGTCTCCGGTAAGGAAGGGCTCCAAGAGGTCTAGAACGCCTTCTAGAAGCAAGTCCTCCCGTCCTTCTGCTTCAGCGTCGGGCTCAGTGCTGAGACAAGATCTTCAGGTGGGTCATTCATCTAAGAAAAGACCTTCGACAGCGGGCTCGACGTCGAGAAAAGGTACGTCGTCGACGTCGAAGACTCGAGATCCTCCGCCGTTGTGAACCCGGCGACGATCGGCTTCGAGAGACAAGACCCCTCCGGCGTTGTCAACCCGGCGATGATCGGCGTCGAGACACAAGACCCCTCCGCCGTCGTCAACTCGGCGACGATCGGCATCGAGGAGCAGAGCGGCGTCGAGGAGCAGAGACCGTCCGCCGTCGTCAACTCGGTGACAATCGGCGTCGAGGAGTGTCACCCCTCCGCCGTCGAGGGCAGGCTCACTTCTGTCATTGCAGTCCCATCAGTGATCGACGTCGAGAGCAAAGTCTCCGCCGTCGTCAACTCGGCGACGATCGGCGTCGAGAATGAAATCTCCGTCGTCGTCTCGACGACGCTTGGTGTCGAGGGCGAAAAATACTCCTCCGCCGTCGTCTCGTAGACCTTCGACGTCGAGATTGGACACAGCTCCGCCGTCGTCTAGACGACACTCGGCGTCGAGAGAGAGAGTCCCTCCGTCGTCGGCTTCACATCGCCGTTCGACGTCGAGGCTGCATTCTTCACCTACTTCTCATCGGCGGTCGCCGTCGGGACGGCATTCGACGTTGAGCAGACGGGAGGCCCAACTAGCTAGAAGTCAGGAGCCAAGATCGACGTCTGGGATGCGTGCAGGTTCAACGTCTAGAGCACGCTCGACGTCGAGACAGGCCTCGGTGAGGTCTGGGGATGGATCGGTGGTCCTAGTGACGGAATCAGCCTCGCGCCATTCGTCCTCTCACTCTTCCAAAAGGGCTTCTTCAAGGTCAGCCACTCCGCAGGCTCTCTCCCATAGAGAAGCTTCTAGCCATGTCCGCAAGTCTCCTTCAGGACAAATCGAGGCCCCTTCTGCTGTTCAGTTGTCCCCGAGATGGCTGCTGCCCTTACGTCACTGGCAGGACTCAGAGGCGACAAGGGGAATGCAGCAGTATACCAGTCTGGTTCATAGATCTCCTCTTCAGAGATTGGTGGACGAAGTGGACAGAGTGAGTCCTCCCAGGCATACGCACGAGAGGTCCCCTGAGAGACGGCGCTTTGCATCGCGTTCCCCCAGGCGAGAAGAACGTGCAGCCAGATCACCAGAAAGGAGGCCCCCTGCTCATCGGCGAAGTAGAAGAACACCATCTACTTCCTCGACTCCCTCTACCCGGTCCTCCAAGAGGGATTACTCCCCCACACTATCGGACAGCCCGGTTTCCAGGCTCTCTCCCATAGATGACATTAATACATACCATGAGGTTCTGCAGAGGGGTGCTCAGAAACTCAACATTGAGATGTCTGTCCTGCAAGTCACGACGACAGTGATCTTCATCAGAAGGCTGCATCTCGACCATTGCTTCCACTGGTTCCTGGGATCCTTGACCCGGTCATGGACACTTTTTTAACTCCAGCAACCATCAAAGCTGTGCCGGCTCGCATCCTAAAGAAATATAAGCCAGCTACCTCGGATCCAGTCTTCGTCAAGATGAACCCTCCTGCAGACTCAGTCATCGTGGCGGCAGCAAAGAAGACGCATGCTGTATCTGCCTCTTCTTCTGTTCCACCGGATAAGGAGAGCAGGTCTCAGGACTCGTGGGGACGCAAAGCGTGCACGTCTGCGGCTGCATCCCTTAAGGTCTCCAGCTCTGCTGCGTTGCTAAGCCGTTATGACAGAGCTCTCTGGGACTCTTTGGAGCGGTTCAAAACCAAGCTCCCAAAGGAAGACCAAAAGGATTTTGACGAGATAGTCACTGAGGGATCTTTGGTGGCAAATCAAGCAATTAGCACAGCAGCAGATGGGGTGGTGCTATCAGCGCACTCTTACGTGCATGGAATATGCGCCAGGAGATCGTCCTGGTTAAGACTGACAGGTCTAAAACCAGTTGCGCAGCAAAGGATCTTGAACCTCCCATTCTCTGGCTCTTCTCTCTTCGGCACACACGCAGATGAAGAGATGAATAGAATGAAGACCGAGTTGGACACCCTCAAGGCGGTTGGGTTGGAGAAAAAGAAGGAATTTAGACGCCGCTACAGACCCAACCAGCACAATGGGCCTCAACAGAGGGTTCAAACCCCTCGGTGGTCCCAGAACAAAAACCAGGTGAAGTCCCAGTTTCGAGGAGGAAAGTCCAACAGAGGTAGAGGGGGTCACCAGCAACAGTCCTCTACCACGGCGAGAGCGGGAGGGAAGTCATGAGCAGTGGCTTCCTCTGCCGCCGTTGCCCACTCCAGTGGGAGGAAGTGCTTCACAACATCTGGCAGAGTGGGACAGCATCACAAAAGATCGCTGGGTGCTGAATATACTGCGCAATGGATATGCGCTACGTTTCCGTGCGCTTCCAAAGGACATACCACCGAAAAAGTCTCTTCCCCACCAGTTAAAGCTGCTTCGAAAGGAAGTGACGGCTCTTCTTCAAAAGCAGGCTATAGAAGAAAATAGGAAAAGGAGTTTACTCCAGGTACTTTCTTGTCCCCAAAAAAGATCAGGAGCACAAGTTTCGACCGATCCTGGACCTCCGACTTCTGAACAAGGTCATAGTGAAGGAGAAGTTTCGCATGTTGGCCCTTCATCAAATATGTCCACATCTGCAAGTAGGGGACTGGATGTGTTCGGTGGACCTTCAAGATGCGTACTTCCACATTTCCATTGCAAAACGCCTTCACAAGTACCTACTGTAGGAAGGTGGATATCTGACTATGGTTACCCCCAACTTTTTGCCTAGTGTCTAGCTGGTTTTTCGACTTAGTTGGCCTGAGATCCTGCCATTCAGGGTCTCAGGCTGTCTGCTCTCTCTTTAAAATGGACTCCATGTACCTTAGGTACATACACAATTGGTAAGGATCACCTTATTGGACCCTGTACAGTGTACCTTAGGTACCCAGGGCATAGGTGTACCCTAGGCCTACCAGGGGCTGCAGCATGTTGTAACGTCCTGGCTTTCTCGGGGTTGGGACAAACAGACGACGGACCAGAGAAATGGAGGTTTAAGGATGATTTAATAAACAGATAAACAACTACAGACAACAAAGAATACCGGTACTGGAATCACCAGTTAAAGTACGATACCCATTCACAGCTCGTCTAACCGTCCTCCGCATGCACACCGGACCCGGTATGCTCCAACGGAGGGCACAGTGCTAAGCAGTGGCCGACAATGCCACTCGACCGCTGTGAAGGGTAGTTCCAAGGTTGTGGAATCTACGGGGGGGCACGTGGGAGTCACCCGGCCGGGCTCTCTACCACCTGGGAACAGCCGCTCTACCAGTATCCCCCAGAGTACTGCCACAACACAAAGACGCTGGGAACACCTCCTAGTGTGCGTCTCTTGTATCCGGGTTTAAGTGATGATACCCAAGGTTGCGCAGAGAATGGATGGGAGCAGCCGCTCTACCTATCCCAGTTCTCCTACGAGTGTCGATGGCTAAGACGCGGAAACACCTCCTGGATAGCGTCTTAGCTCTAAGCGTGTGTTTACTCAAGGAACGAGGGTTGGGAGCTTCGGCTCGCACCAACCTCGTTTTCTCCAAATTGTCAGGCCGTTGGGAGCTTCGGCTCTACCAACGGGACTTGTGCCCAATGACGTTTGAATACGGCTCTCAGAACGGGACAGGACACGGGCAGGAAGCACACGCCAGCACCTCTCCTCCGCTCCGTAGAATGTTCCTTCCGCCGCTCAACTCACCGGTCCGTGTACCTCAACCAGGTACTCCGGCAAAGATCAGAATATCCGACGCCGAGTCCCAGTGATCTTCTCCTTAAGTAGTACTCTCGGCGTTGTATAACCATGACTCTTGAGTTGCATAACAGGAAAACTAGGCGTTACCCTTGGTGTTATGTAACCAGAACTCTTGAGTTGCATAACATGAAAACTAGGCGTTCCCCTTGGTGTTATGCAACCAGAACTCTTGAGTTGCATAACATGAAAACTAGGCGTTTCCCTTGGTGTTATGTAACCAGAACTCTTGAGTGGCAAAAGGCAATTGTTGCCGGAGGGCATTCTGGGAGTTGTAGTCCGCTCTCCTCCAAGCACACCAGGTTCACGGAAGTGGCATCGTGGGAGGGAATCCATGTGTGGGAGGGGATTCCTGACAGTACATCCCCCTCCCATCAGCGCCCCCCTTCAGGACCAGCACAGGAAGGATATTGACGATGGAACGACGATACCAGACGAGGAGCGTGAACCCCCGCCGCAGGTTCCCATGACTGCTCCTCGGGTCCGTACCCCTTCCATGCCACCAGATACCATAGTTTGCCCCTGCGCCACTTGGAATCCAAGATACCAGCCACCTCGTACTCCACCTCCGAATCCACAGTCACCGACACCGGTGTACGAGGCCCCACAGCGTTCGCGGGTTTCAAGAGGGAAATGTGGAACACGGGATGGATCCGCAGGGACTGGGGCAGGCACACTTTCACGTTCACCGGGCTGATGCATCGAAGGATCCTATATGGGCCCATGAAGCGGGGATGGAACACGCTACTTTTCTTGAATCTCATGTGCCGTGTAGAGACCCAGACGTAATCTCCAGGTTTGTAGACCGGTCCAGGCCTTCTCCTCCTATCAGAAAAGGCTTTATACGTGGCCTTAGCCCCCTCCAGGGCAACTCGAGAACTCATCAAGGCCTCCTTGATGCGGGCCACCCTCTTGGCTGTTGTCGGCAATCTGTCTTCCCTGACCGGGTGCAGAAACGGCAAGAACCGGGGATGATGGCCGTAGTTACTATAAAAAGGGGAGGCCTTGGTGGAACAATGTGTGGCGTTGTTGTACGCGATTTCCGCGATCCAAAGTAGGTCCACCCACTCATCCTTCCCTTGCTCTACAAAACAACGTAGATATTGTTTGAGCGACTGGTTCAGGCGCTCCGTCTGGCCGTCCGTCTGCGGGTGATAACTCGTGGACATGGCAGACTTGACGTGTAACGCCGAACACCAAGTTTTCCAGAAGTGCGACGTGAACTGAGACCCCCTGTCCGACACGATCACGTTGGGTAGGCCATGTAGTCTCACTACATTCTTCAATAACAACGACGCCAGCTCTCCTGCCGAAGGTACCTGTTTGCAAGCGAGGAAGTGCCCCATCTTCGTGAGATAGTCCACCACCACCAGTATGGCCGTCTTTCCTTGATCCTTTGGTAGCCCGACAATGAAGTCTAAGGATATGTTTTCCCAGGGTTTGGTTGGTGTAGGAAGGGGTTGGAGGAGTCCTTGCGATCTTCTGTGGTCCGATTTCATGGATGCGCAAACGGTACATGATGAACACCAATTCCGGACGTCTGTTCTCATGGCAGGCCACCAGAACTGCCGTCCTTTCACCGGAATCCCGTCCTTCATCTGCCACTCCTTGTGACTGCGAAGCCACCTCCGCCACATGAAGGTATGGGTCCCCTTCTGGACCCCCCTGAGGAACGTCTGTGGTTGAATCACCCCTATCACAACTCCTGGAGGGATGATGGAATGTTCGGCAAACGGCTGCGGATCCCTGCCATTCGATTGCCTCGAAAGCGCGTCCGCTTTTCTGTTCTCCGTACCGGGTCGGTATGTGATGTGGAAATTGAAACCGGAGAAAAAGATCATCCACCTCATTTGACGGGGAGACAAATGCCGCGCCGCCGTCAGAAACTGGAGGTTTCTGTGGTCTGTATACACTGTAACCACATGTCTGGCCCCCATTAACAAATGCCTCCACTCAGCAAATGCGTCCTTTATTGCGAGTAGTTCCTTCTCCGCAATATGGTAATTGCGTTCCGCGTCGTTCAATTTACGAGACATGTACGCCACAGGATGGAGCAAACCCGACACCTCATTCCTCTGAGATAGAATGGCACCCAGCGCCACATCAGAGGCGTCCGCTTCTACCACATAGGGTAATTCCGGATTCGAGTGAGCTAGCACCGGGGCGGTGCTGAAGGCCTTCTTGAGGGCCACAAATGCTTTTTGTGCTTCCGGTCCCCACACGAACTCCTGAGACTTCCTTAGTAGTTGCGTGATCGGGGCAACCAAGCCAGAAAACCCCTCAATAAAACGCCTATAAAAGTTGGCAAAGCCTATGAAGCTCTGGACTTCCTTTACTCCTCGGGGCACCGGCCACTCCTCCACCGCTCTGATCTTGCGTTCCGCCATCTCCTGTCCGTTGGGGCTCAGCATCACCCCAAGGAATTCCACTGTTGTGACGTGGAAGTCACATTTGCTGAGTTTGCAGTATAGCATGTTTTCCCTCAGTTTTTTGAGAACCGCGGATACGTGCTGTACGTGTTCTTCCTCTGAGTTGGAGTAGATGAGTATGTCGTCTATGTAAACGACCACGTAGATATCCAATACCTCCCGGAACACCTCATTGAGGAAGTATTGGAAGGCGGCAGGGGCATTGCATAGTCCGAACGGCATGACGAGGTACTCAAAGAGCCCGAACCTGGTCTTAAAGGCGGTTTTCCATTCGTCGCCGTCCCTCATGCGCACAAGATGGTATGCCCCCTTGAGATCAAGCTTTGTGTATATTTGGGCCTTTTTTACCTGTTCCAGGAGAACGCTTATGAGAGGCAGGGGGTACCGGTTTTTTATGGTTATCGCGTTCAAGGCCCTAAAGTCCACGCAGGCCCTCAATTCGCCATTTGCTTTCGGAATGAAAAAGGGAGGCGATGCGGCAGGGGATTTCGACGGCCTGATGAACCCCAGCCCTAGTAACTTATCCAAATATCCCCGTAGATGTACGTTTTCGGGTTCTGTGAGCGCATACAGTCTGCCGCTGGGAACGCTAGCCCCCGGAACCAGGTCGATTTGGCAGTCGAACGGTCTATGTGGAGGGAGCACCTCCGCTCGGATTTCATCAAAGACGTCCCCGAAACTGTGATACACTCTGGGCAGCTTTACGTCCTTTTCTGCTGCCGTGGCGACCGTGTGACCTTCGCCTACCTCACCTTCGTGGGGGTCCTGCCGCATGCCGCACCATTGTTCACAAAACGGGGAAGTCATCTCAATGTGATGCGTAGGCCAATCCACCGTTGGGTTATGTTTTTGGAGCCAGGGTAGACCCAATATGACCCCGTACTGCGGGGCTCTGATTATGCTAAAATCGATACGTTCGTTATGCAGTTTTCCGAACCTCACCGGTATTTCTCCTGTGTGCTGTCCGATAGGTCCGGTCACCAGACTTCTCCCATCCACTGCATACACCTCCTCTGGTATCTGTTTGGGAAGGAGAGTGAGACCCAGTCTCCGTGCTTCATTGTAGTCCATGAACATGCCCGTGGCTCCTGAATCAATCATGGCTACCACAGGTATCCACTGGTCCTGCACTCCTACGTGTAAGGTAATAAACAAATGTCTTCGCCCTTTTTGATTCGGGCTCAACATGGAAGGGATGTGGGTGTGACTCCAAGATGCCCCTTCCCTAGACCCGGAGTCCCTCAGTTTTCCGCCGGTGCGTCCACCACTGCTGTCACCGTTTTGTTCGCTCGGTATCGTGAGGTTTTTGGCTTGGCTGGACACTCGCGTACATAGTGCCCCTTTTTCCCGCAGTAAAGGCAAAGGCCTTGCTTGCGGCGTGATTCTTTTTCAGTGGCTGTAAGGCTCGCCCTTATAGCTCCTATGTCCATGGGTTCCGTCCTGGTGGAGGAGTTGGTCTCAGGGCCACCCATCGAAACATACGATGGCAGCGCTTTCCCTTTCCTCTTGTGATCGCCCTTTCTTTCGTTCAATCTATGGTCCAGCCGTAGCACCAGGTTGATCAAGCCTTCACATGTCTTGGGTTGGGGGTCGATTTGTGCTACCACATCTTTGAGCTCTTCGCTCAAGCCCTGGTGAAACAGCGCGGTTTGTTTGGCTATGGGCCACTTGGTTTCGGCCACTAACCTTCGAAAATGATAAAGGTACTGCACCAGATCATTGTTGCCTTGCCTCAGCTCCAACATCTCTCGATCGGCAGTATACGAGTCCGCCCTTCGATCAAACACCTTCAAGAATTCCTCGCGGAAGGCTCCCCAATCACATAGGATAGGGTCGTCCCTGCTCACCAGTGGGACTGCCCATTGCGCCGCGTTCCCAGCAAGATACGAGATCAGAAAGGCCACTCTGGCTTGGCTGGTTGGAAAGGCCTTTGGTTTGCAGGACAGATGCAGTGCTACTTGAGTGAGGAATACCTGCACTGTGTTGGGGTCTCCGCTGTACCTCTCTGGTGTAGCCAAAGGAATGGCTACGGGCATCTCTACCACAACCGCAGGAGCCGTGGCCGTGTGAGAGGCACCCGCCTGTAGCGGATCGTTCTGCACAGCGTCCATTCTAGCCTTAACGTCTGCTGTTTCCTGTCTGGAAGTGGTGAGCTCGATTTGCATCGCGGCTAAGACGGCCAACACATCCTCAATCGTGGCCATGTCGTTCGCCCAACCAGGAGATAGTTATGGAAGAGGTCGGATATTATGTAACGTCCTGGCTTTCTCGGGGTTGGGACAAACAGACGACGGACTAGAGAAATGGAGGTTTAAGGATGATTTAATAAACAGATAAACAACTACAGACAACAAAGAATACCGGTACTGGAATCACCAGTTAAAGTACGATACCCATTCACAGCTCGTCTAACCGTCCTCCGCATGCACACCGGACCCGGTATGCTCCAACGGAGGGCACAGTGCTAAGCAGTGGCCGACAATGCCACTCGACCGCTGTGAAGGGTAGTTCCAAGGTTGTGGAATCTACGGGGGGGCACGTGGGAGTCACCTGGCCGGGCTCTCTACCACCTGGGAACAGCCGCTCTACCAGTATCCCCCAGAGTACTGCCACAACACAAAGACGCTGGGAACACCTCCTAGTGTGCGTCTCTTGTATCCGGGTTTAAGTGATGATACCCAAGGTTGCGCAGAGAATGGATGGGAGCAGCCGCTCTACCTATCCCAGTTCTCCTACGAGTGTCGATGGCTAAGACGCGGAAACACCTCCTGGATAGCGTCTTAGCTCTAAGCGTGTGTTTACCCAAGGAACGAGGGTTGGGAGCTTCGGCTCGCACCAACCTCGTTTTCTCCAAATTGTCAGGCCGTTGGGAGCTTCGGCTCTACCAACGGGACTTGTGCCCAATGACGTTTGAATACGGCTCTCAGAACGGGACAGGACACGGGCAGGAAGCACACGCCAGCACCTCTCCTCCGCTCCGTAGAATGTTCCTTCCGCCGCTCAACTCACCAACGGGTCCGTGTACCTCAACCAGGTACTCCGGCAAAGATCAGAATATCTGACGCCGAGTCCCAGTGATCTTCTCCTTAAGTAGTACTCTCGGCGTTGTATAACCATGACTCTTGAGTTGCATAACAGGAAAACTAGGCGTTACCCTTGGTGTTATGTAACCAGAACTCTTGAGTTGCATAACGTGAAAACTAGGCGTTCCCCTTGGTGTTATGCAACCAGAACTCTTGAGTTGCATAACATGAAAACTAGGCGTTTCCCTTGGTGTTATGTAACCAGAACTCTTGAGTGGCAAAAGGCAATTGTTGCCGGAGGGCATTCTGGGAGTTGTAGTCCGCTCTCCTCCAAGCACACCAGGTTCACGGAAGTGGCATCGTGGGAGGGAATCCATGTGTGGGAGGGGATTCCTGACACATGTATTATGCCACCCCTGGCCTGGCCTTCCATTATGACACAACTGGCTGATCACTCAGCTGGGGCAAGGTCGTGCAATCACCCCTTGCTTAGGTGTAGTATTCCTATACCTATCTTATATATAGACACATGTGTACCTATCAGCCACTCCTATGGCAGGCCTTAACAATCCTGGAGGCAGAGTGCTTGGTAACATGTGAGATGGTGCTCTAGCATGAGCTGAGCCTGTCTGCAGCTTTCGGAACCATGTCCTTATAGCTGTTCTATGATATAGCCTACCATATACTCTTAAAGTGCCTTATAATCTTAAACGGTTATGGTAACTATGGTTTGGCTTTATCAAAACATGTCGTGTAAGGTGTCTAACACTTTGGAATAATACCCCCATCCCATTTCGGGGGATGAGGATATTATCCCTCCCTTCTAGAGGGAGAAGACATGTTGAAACCTACTTACCCGGTTAAAGTTAACCAGAGCCCCAGCATCACAAAATGGATGCTGCTGCCACGACACAAGTCTGACCTCCTGCTGCTGGGAGTGATCCCGGCACGGGAGGCTTGGACAATAGGTTTCCTGCCTTGGGAGGTGCGAGCACCACCCCAGACAGGCCTTAGTGTATTGGGGCAGGGAGGGATGAAAGAAACGAGACACTGCCTGGGGCACACAAGGTGTCCCATGCATAGTCCAGTTCAAACCGGTGCTGGGGCACACCAGCCCCAGCCCTGGCGTGAAACTGGACAAAGGGAAGGGGGTGTAACCACCCCCCTCCCAGGTCCCACCCATAAGGCGTGACCTAGCAGGCAACCCAGCCCCCCAGATTAGTATAAGAGTGGTAGCTGGGCCCCAGGAGATTAGATTATCCTGAACCTGCAACTTGAACAGAAACTCTGGACCTTCGACATTCGACGAAAGAAGAAGACTGAAGTATCTCCCTTGTGGCCAAGGAGTGGCTACCCTGTGCAAACAGGCACCATCAAGAGACTTACCCTTTGCTTTGCTGAAGTTCTACGAGGGACCGACTGCAGAGCCCGACCAGAGACTTGACTTCCAGACTTCTCCGACCCTGATCCACATCCACAGCCGAGCTGAGATCCGTGGAGGCGACGAGAGACGTGGGACCGGCTACCTGGGAAAAGTGGCGAGTATCTTCCAGTGCAGCTTCTGAGGCACCCTCGAAGTTGAGCACCGGGGATTGCAAAACCCCAACCCCAAGCACCATCTGCACCGAAGATCAGCCCCCCACACTCCACGAGTCCTGCGTGGGGCCCTTCTGCATTTTCCTGCTTGCTGCGTCTGTCCGGTTGCTTGCCCGTTGGCTAGCGGCCTTTGCGACGACACACCCTTGAATCTTCACTGCTGGTTTGGCTCCTCCAGACTGGCTCCTGCTCCTCTGCCAAAGAGAAGCACCCCAGACCTTCCTGGTCTGCACCAGAAGCAAGTCCTCCATTCTTCGTAGGTTCCGCTTGCCAAGGCTTGGTGAGTCCTAGTTCGACTTCGACGCCGCCGACAGCAAGAGCCTTCGTGGGACAGCTCACCTCCTGGTCCTGGTCGTCCTCGGCGTCTCCTGGTACCCGTGGCTGCTGCGACAAGCTTCACCTCTTCACCTGCAATCTTCACGACATCGCCTGGTTCCTTCCTGGTTCCACGTGGTCACTGGCTAGTGACCCAGACTCTGTCCCTTCTGCTTGCAGGTATCCTTCCTTCTTGATTCCGGCCTTGGGATCCACCGGACACTCTGCACTGACTGCCTGTCAGCAACTTTCCTTCAGGCATCCATAGAAGTCCACGACGAAACCCGACGCAAGTTCACACCTATGCACCCGCAGCCCGTGGGCTAGGTAACTTGGGTACTTCGGTGCTCACAAGGGTAGTGACTATCCTAGGGTCTAGTTTCCGAGTCTCGACTTTCTAGCTATACCAGAAGTGTCCTAAAACTGCTTATTTCAGAACTGTGCTATTTCTATCGATTATATGCATTACGCGTGAGTGTTTCCACTCTGCACCTGAATCCCGTGGGCCTCCCACTTCCTAACTGTTGGTAGTGTAGTGTAGCCCCAGCGATTCCCTAGGCCTAGGCCTATTCTATTTCCGTGACAGTGGTCCTTATACCACTTACTTAGTATACGGTTTGCGTGGCCCCTAGGGCCTAACTGTATTACTTACCTGTGTGACTTAATGTATGCTTAAATAAGACTGTGTTGTACTTACCTCGAATCTCATAAAGAGTGCTGAGGGTTTGACTAGAAAAAATACACTTTATTTTATATATATCTGTTGTGGTGTCCTTTCATTTGGTATTCAAGGGATTATATATGGTATCACAGCTGGCTTCACATGCCATTCAGAGTTTAGCCTAAGACTGCTCTTGTCCATGCTACCACTAGGATAGCTGGTCTATCAGGTTGACTTTACAACCAATCACCATAAGGGTTGTTTGGACTGATATAAGGTGTACACTAGAACTAGTGACATCATACATCAGGCCAACTTCTCACACCTACGGTTTGTAGTCGGCCACAAGCATTATCAATACAAGGTCCTGCCCTTTGGACTCAAGTCAGCTCTGCGAGTCTTCACCAAATGCATGGCAGTGGTAGCAGCTTTTCTTCACAGAAAAGGTCTCTTCGTCTTTCCATACTTAGACGACTGGCTGCTGAAAGGTCCATCCCCTCTGCAGGTGAGGCACGACTTCCAGATCTGTCTACAACAGTTGCACGATCTCGGCCTTCATGTCAACATGGAGAAGTCAGTGCAGCAACCCACTCAGTCCATCCACTACCTTGGCTCTGTTCTGGACACAAGCGTGGGAAGAGCATATCCTTCGGAGGAGAGACTGTCTTCGATGAGACAGAAGTGCAGGTATCTGAAAGAAACACGTTAGTTAGATTCCTCACCTTAGAATATCCCCAGGCGTCAGACTGGATCCGGAAGATTTTTGTAGCAATACCCCTTGCGCGTCGCTAGGCGTCGTGCGCCGGAATGACGTCGTTGGAGTACTTAGACGCCGCCCTCGCGTGCTGACGTCAGTTCTTCTTTTTTCCACGCCAGTATGCGCCGATCCGGGAGTGCTACCCCTATAGTCATTTTTTGACTAAATATTTTGACTCTTTTTGGTCACTTTATCGACTCTGGTGCCGGTAGGATGCCTGGTTTCAAGGCCTGCGACGACTGTCACCGACTGATGTCGGTGACCGATCATCACCGCCGGTGCTTGTACTGTTTGGGGCCCGACCACTGCGCGGAGTCGTGTTCCGATTGTATGGCCCTGACCTCGAAAGCTAGGCGGGAGCGGTCCCGTAAGCTTCTCGAGCTTCACCACTCGGCTCCGCGCCCCTCTCAATCCCGGTCCAGGAGGAGGTCCAAGGATCGGTCGCGGAGCCGCAGTCAACATCATTGCTCGTCTGCCTCGAAGTCTTCGGGTAAGTTGAAGTGCTCCAAGAAGTCCAAGAGGCGACACCGCTCTTCGGACTCCCCTCGCCGGTCGCACGACTCGGCCGAGGGTCAGGGTGGTCCCACCCCCGCGGCACGTCCCCATACCCGCCGGTCCCTGGGACTGACGCAACGCCGGCGGAGGTCAGTGCCTTCCTCTCGGCCATGAGGAGCCTGGCCCCGCCGTCGACGCCCGCTGGCGCGCCTTCGGGCCCCGCGGACTCGACTGGGCGACCTTGCGTGCCGGCGGCTCCGGCCTCGGTGCCGTCGGAGGCTCTGGCCCCGACGCTGCAGGTCCCCGAGGGGCCCAGGCCTGGGCCCCTGTCGACGCCGGTCGACCTCGTCACGCCTCCTCTGCCGGCGTCGACACCGGTGCCACCTCCGACGCCGACTCCGGTCGACGTCGATCCCCGGTTCAGCCCCTGTCCGGACCCGACGCCGGTGCGGCGCCGCTCGACGCCGCATCCAACGCTGCTAGAGACACATTTTGTCTATCGTCCGGCTCCGATCATTCCTCCTGTTTACCAGGAATCGGATGACGGGGGCGACTGGGAGGGGTCCGTGGACCCTCTGGCCCTTCAGGGCCAACTTTCGCAGGACTGGGCAGATGAACTGGGGGAGGCCAGTGGTTTGGATACCTCACCGGACACTGGATTCATCTCTCCTCCGACTGTGGCTTCGGAGGAGGGTGCAGCTTTTTCTGTGGTGCTGCGCAAGGCGGCCGCGGCCCTTGGGCTTGAGCTGCCTGTGAGAAGTTAGCCTGATGTATGATGTCACTAGTTCTAGTGTACACCTTATATCAGTCCAAACAACCCTTATGGTGATTGGTTGTAAACTCAACCTTATAGACCAGCTATCCTAGTAGTAGCATGGACAAGAGCAGTCTTAGGCTAAACTCTGAATGGCATGTGAAGCCAGCTGTGATACCATATATAATCCCTTGAATACCAAATGAAAGGGCACCACTACAGATATATATATAAAATAAAGTGTATTTATTCTAGTCAAACCCTCAGCACTCTTTATGAGATTAGAGGTAAGTACAACACAGTCTTATTCAAGCATACATTAAGTCACACAGGTAAGTAATACAGTTAGGCCCTAGGGGCCACGCAAACCATATACTAAAGAAGTGGTATAAGGACCACTGTCACGGAAATAGAATAGGCCTAGGCCTAGGGAATCGCTGGGGCTACACTACACTAGCAACAGTTAGGAAGTGGGAGGCCCACGGGATTCAGGTGCAGAGTGGAAACACTCACGCGTAATGCGTAAAAGTCGATAGAATTACTAGCAGTTAGAAATTAACAGTTTAAGGACACTTCTGAAGCAGCTAGAGAGTCGAGACTCGGAAACTAGACCCTAGGATAGTCACTACCCTTGTGAGCACCGAAGTACCCAAGTTACCTAGCCCACGGGCTGCGGGTGCATAGGTGTGAACTTGCGTCGGGTTTCATCGTGGACTTCTATGGATGCCTGAAGGAAAGTTGCTGACAGGCAGTCAGTGAAGAGTGTCCGGTGGATCCCAAGGCTGGGATCAAGAAGAGAGGATACCTGCAAGCAGAAGGGACAGAGTCAAGGTCACTAGCCAGTGACCACGTGGAACCAGGAAGGAACCAGGCGATGTCGTGAAGATTGCAGGTGAAAAGGTGAAGCTTGTCGCTGCAGCCACGGGTACCAGGAGACGTCGAGGACGACCAGGACCAGGAGGCGAGCTGTCCCACGAAGGCTCTTGCTGTCGGCGGTGTCGAAGTCGAACTAGGACTCACCAAGCCTTGGCAAGCGGAACCCACGAAGAACGGAGGACTTGCTTCTGGTGCAGACCAGGAAGGTCTGGGGTGCTTCTCTTTTGCAAGGAAGCGGGAGCCAGTCTGGAGGAGCCAAACCAGCAGTGAAGATTTCAAGGTGTGTCGTCACAAAGGCCGCTAGCCAACGGGCAAGCAACCGGACAGACGCGGCAAGCAGGAAAATGCAGAACTGCCCCACGCAGGACTCGTGGAGTGTGGGGGCTGATCTTCGGTGCAGATGGTGCTTGGGATTGGGGCTTCTCAATCCCCGGTGCACAACTTCGAGGGTGCCTCAGAAGCTGCGCTGGAAGATACTCGCCACTTTTCCCAGGTAGCCGGTCCCACGTCTCTCGTCGCCTCCACGCATCTCAGCTCGGCTGTGGATGTGGATCAGGGTCGGAGAAGTCTGGAAGTCAAGGCTCTGGTCGGGCTCTGCAGTCGGTCCCTCGTAGAACTTCAGCAAAGCAAAGGGTAGTCTCTTGATGGTGCCTGTTTGCACAGGGTAGCCACTCCTTGGCCACAAGGGAGATTCTTCAGTCTTCTTCTTTCGTCAAATGTCGAAGGTCCAGAGTTTCTGTTCAAGTTTCAGGTTCAGGATAATCTAATCTCCTGGGGCCCAGCTACCACTCTTATACTAATCTGGGGGGCTGGGTTGCCTGCTAGGTCACGCCTTATGGGTGGGACGTGGGAGGGGGGTGGTTACACCCCCTTCCCTTTGTCCAGTTTCGCGCCAGGACTGGGGCTGGAGTGCCCCAGCACCGGTTTGAACTGGACTATGCACGGGACACCTTGTGTGCCCCAGGCATGTCTCATTCTTTTCATCCCTCCCTGCCCGAATACACTAAGGCCTGTCTGGGGTGGTGCTCGCACCTCCCAAGGCAGGAAACCTATTGTCCAAGCCTCCCTTGCCGGGATCACTCCCAGCAGCAGGAGGTCAGACTCGTGTCTGTGGCAGCAGCATCCATTTTGTGATGCTGGGGCTCTGGTTAACTTTAACCGGGTGAGTAGGTTACAACATGTCTTCTCCCTCGAGAAGGGAGGGATAATATCCTCATCCCCAGAAATGGGATGGGGGTATTATTCCAAAGTGTTAGACACCTTACACGACATGTTTTGATAAAGCCAAACCATAGTTACCATAACTGTTTAAGATTATAAGGCACTTTAAGAGTATATGGTAGCCTATATCATAGAACAGCTATAAGGACATGGTTCCGAAAGCTGCAGACAGGCTCAGCTCATGCTAGAGCACCATCTCACATGTTACCAAGCACTCTGCCTCCAGGATTGTTAAGGCCTGCCATAGGAGTGGCTGATAGATACACATGTGTCTATATGTAAGTTAGGTATAGGAATACTACACCTAAGCAAGGAGTGATTACACAACCTTGCCCCAGCTGAGTGATCAGCCAGTTGTGTCATAATGGAAGGCCAGGCCAGGGGTGGCATAATACATGCTGCAGCCCCTGGTAGGCCTAGGGTACACCTATGCCCTGGGTACCTAAGGTACACTGTACAGGGGCCAATAAGGTGATCCTATCCAAATGGGTTATGCACCTAAAGTACATAGTATCAATTTAGAGAGAGAACAGCAGGGCTGTGGGTCTGATTAGCAGGCCCACAGCCACATCTAAGTCGAAAACCAGTAAAGCAAAAGCAAAAAGTGGGGGTGAACATAGAAAGCAGACCCTACTCTCCTACACAACCCCCCCCCCCAAACTTAGGGACATTAAACTAACCTTGACCAGTTGAGTCTTCATGTTCTAAGGGGACATTTCTGGAGAGTCCATCTGCATTGGCATGGTCAGTCCCAGGTCTATGTTCCACTGTGAAGTCCATCCCCTGTAGGGAAATGGACCACCTAAGAAGTTTGGGATTTTCACCCTTCATCTGATTTAGCCACAAGAGGGAATTATGGTCTGTCTGAATCTTGAAGTGAGTGCCAAACAAGTATGGCCTCAGCTTCTTCAGGGCCCAAACCACAGCAAAGGCCTCCCTCTCAATAGCTGACCAATGTTTCTCTCTAGGGGTCAGCCTTCTACTTATAAAAGCAATGGGCTGGTCTTGACCATCTCTATTCAGTTGTGAAAGAACAGCTCCCACACCTAACTCAGAAGCATCTGTCTGGACAATGAACTCTTTGGAGTAGTCTGGACTTTTCAGAATAGGTGCACTGCACATGGCCTGCTTCAGGTCATCAAATGCTTTTTGACAGCTGACTGTCCACTGAACTTTCTTTGGCATTTTCTTGGAGGTCAAGTCATTAAGTGGTGTCACAATGGACCCATAGTTCTTAACAAACTTTCTGTAGTACCCAGTCAGGCCCAAGAAAGCTCTCACCTGAGTCTGGGTAGTTGGAGGAGTCCAGTCCTTTATGGTCTGGATCATCCTCTCCAGTGGTTGAACCTGACCCCCACCAACTAGGTGGCCCAGGTATACAACCTCGCTCTGCCCTATCTGGCAGTTAGTGGCCTTGATGGTGAGGCCTGCCTTTTGCAGGGCCTCTAAAACATTCCTCAGGTGGACCAGGTGATCCTCCCAGGTGGAGCTAAAGACAGCAATATCATCAAGATAAGCTGCACAATAATCATCCAACCCAGTAAGGACTTGATTCACCAACCTTTGGAAAGTGGCAGGTGCATTCTTCAAACCAAAGGGCATTACCACAAATTGATAATGTCCTCCTGGGGTCGAGAAAGCAGTTTTGGCCTTTGCATTCTCAGCTAGTTTGATTTGCCAGTAGCCTGCTGTCAGGTCAAATGTGCTCAAAAACGTAGCAGCTGCCAGTCTGTCAATGAGCTCATCTGCCCTAGGTATTGGGTGAGCATCTGTCCTAGTGACAGCATTGAGACCTCTGTAATCCACGCAAAACCTCATCTCTCTCTTACCATCTTGGGTGTGAGGTTTTGGCACAAGGACTACAGGACTAGCCCAAGGGCTCTCTGAAGGTTCAATGACTCCCAGCTCCAACATCTTTTGTACCTCAACTTTTATGCAGTCCCTGACATGGTCAGGTTGCCTGTAGATTTTACTCTTCACAGGCAGACTGTCACCAGTGTCCACCTCATGGGTGCACCAGTTTGTCTGACTTGGGGTCAGAGAGAACATATGTCTGTAGGATTGCAGAACCTGTCTGCAGTCCTGTTGCTGATGGACAGTGAGGCTGTCAGAAAAGACCACACCATCAACTGAGCCATCATCAGGGTTCTGAGTCAACAGGTCTGGGAGAGGGTCACTCTCTTCCTCCTGCCCCTCATCTGTAGCCATGAGTAAGCCCATGTCTGCCCTGTCAACATATGCCTTCAATCTGTTGACATGAAGCACCCTGTGGGGGCTTCTGGGAGTCCCAAGGTCCACCAAGTAGGTGACTTCTCCCTTTTTCTCAACAATAGTGTGGGGTCCAGACCATTTGTCTTGGATGGCTGCTGGGGCCACTGGCTCCAACACCCACACTTTCTGCCCTGGCTGGTAAACAATCAGCACACCCTTTTGGTCATGCCAAGCTTTTTGGAGTTCTTGGCTTGCCTCAAGGTTTTTAGAAGCCTTCTTCGTATACTCTGCCATCCTGGAGCGGAGACCAAGTACATAATCCACTATATCAAGTTTGGGTTGTCTGAGAGGTCTCTCCCATCCTTCCCTTACTAAACATAGGGGTCCTCTTACAGGATGCCCAAACAAAAGCTCAAAAAGGCTGTAGCCAACCCCCTTTTTATGGGACCTCTCTGTAAGCAAACAGAATGCAGGGTAAAAGGATGTCCCATCTTCGCCTAAGCTTGTCTGGTAAACCTTTTATCATTCCCTTTAGGGTCTTGTTGAATCTCTCAACAAGCCCATTGCACTGTGGGTGATAGGGTGTGGTGAACTTGTAGTTCACACCACACTCCTTCCACATTGCAGTCAAGTATCCTGACATGAAGTTGGCACCTCTGTCAGAAATGACCTCCTTTGGAAAGCCCACTCTGGAGAATACTCCAAGCAGGGCCCTTGCCATAACAGGAGCTGTTGTGGTCCTCAGGGGAATAGCTTCTGGATACCTGGTGGCATGGTCCACTATCACCAGTATAAATCTGTGCCCAGATGCTGTTTGTGGGTCCATTGGTCCTACAATATCTATGCCCACTCTTTCAAAGGGACCCCCCACCACAGGTAGTGGTATGAGGGGGGCCTTTGTGGTGCCACCTGATTTGCCACTGGCTTGGCAGGTGACACAGGAGCGACAAAACTCCTTGGTATCTTCTGACATATGGGGCCAGTGAAAGTGAGGGACAAGCCTGTCCCAAGTCTTGTTCTGGCCTAAGTGTCCTGCAAGGGGAATATCATGGGCCAAGGTAAGAAGGAAGCCTCTGAACTTCAGTGGTATGACCAACCTCCTGGACGCACCAGGCTTGGGGTCTCTAGCCTCTGAATACAGTAGCCCTTCATCCCAATACACTCTATGGGTACCTTGAGCATTCCCTGCAGCCTCAGCAGCAGCCTGCTGTCTGAGGGGTTCGAGAGAGGGGCAGTCTAATTGAGCCTGCCTCAGATCTGCCCTTGAAGGTCCCCCTGTCCCAAGAAACTCAACCTGATCAGGCTCAAGTTCTTCTAGGACAGTTCCTTCAGGGCTCTCAGAATCATCCTCCTGGGAGGGCTGATCCACCACCTGAGGCAGGGGGGAAGGCACAGCCTTAACCCTACTGCTCTTTCTCTTGGGGTGTGACTGGTCCATAGTTTCAGGATCCAGCACTTGTTCAGTGGTGCACTTTTTGGCCTGTGACCTGGTCACAGCAAGGACATGTGCATCTATCCCCAGCATTTCTGCATGGGTCCTATACTCCACTTCAGACCAAACTGAAGTTTCAAGATCATTGCCCAGTACACACTCTACAGGAAGGTCTGAACTAACAACAACTTTCTTGAGGCCAGTTACCCCTCCCCAGGAGAAGTTAACAATAGCCACACTATGGGAGGTAGTGGCATTGCTAGCGTTGGTCACTAGGTAATTCTCACCTAGTATAATCTGTCCAGGGTCCACAAAGGCAGGTGTCACCATTGTGACACTCGCCCCAGTGTCCCTGTAGGCCTGAGCCATTCTTTGGTTGATAAAAGGAGTCTGTCTGTACTTGCCCAGGTTACTGGGGCCTACAGTAGAGGACAAAGCTAAGTCCCCATCACAGATCAGAACAGCCTGAGTAGGTATCCTGACTAGGCCAGAATCCTCCTCAGTTCCCAGGGTTAACCCTACTACACCCTTTTGCTGGGAACCACCACTTACAGCTGGACTAGGGGGTACAGTTGCCTTAGGGGCAATGGTGGCTGGGGGCTTATCCTTTTTGGTGCACTCACTAAACCAATGTGAGTTGGACTTACAATAGTTGCACAATGGTTTCTTTTGGCCATCTTTCTTTTTATCCTTTTTGGGACCACCCTCCCCCTGAGCCTTTTGGGGGCCTGGTGAAGACTTCTGGTCTTTTTGTTTCTGATCATTACCCTTCTGGTCTGCCTTTTTCTGATCACCGCCCTGGTTCTGGTTTTTCTGCTTAACTCTAGTCCTGACCCATCTATCTGCCTTCTTTCCCAATTCTTGGGGAGAAGTCAGATCAGAATCAATCAGGTGTTGATGCAGTAGCTGGTTTTGACAGTTGTTAAGGATTTGTTCTCTCATGATCAAATTATACAATCCTGTATAGTCCTTAACCTTACTTCCCACTAGCCAGCCTTCCAGAGCCTTAGTGGCACAATCTACAAAGTCAGTCCAGTCCTGAGTCTGTGTCTTCTGGGTATCCCTGAACAACAACCTGTATTGTTCAGTGGTTAGGCCAAACCCATCAATTAGAGCACTCTTCAGGACAGTGTAATTGTCTGCATCCTCATCACTAACTGTGAGGAGCTTGTCTCTACCTTTCTCAGAGAAGGAGAGCCACAAGATAGCTGCCCACTGACTTTGGGGTACCTGCTGTACTTTGCAAGCTCTCTCCAAAGCAGTTATCCATTTGTGGATGTCATCCCCACACTTGTAGGGAGGGACAATCTTGCTCAGGTTTCTATTATCATAGTGCCTGTCTCTATCCTTAGGAATATTGCTGCCACCAGTGGGTTCTGACCCACTTAACCTTTGCTCTCTAGCCAGAGCAAGCTTCTCCTTGGCAAGGGCAAGTTCTTCCCTCTGAATCCTCAGATTAGCTTCCCTCATTCTGGCTTCATGCTCCTTTCTCTCAGGGGAAGTCATTCCCCTGTGGGAAGAAGCATTAGAGATGCTATAGACATGGGAGTGGATGGATTCCCTTGAAGGGGATCTGTCTCTCCTGCTTCTCTGGTTAAGCCCACTTGGGGGTCTGTAGGGGGGGACCCCATGCAAACTCCCATGTAAGCTTAGGTTAGCCTGGCTAAGTCTTCCTACTTGGCCCTGGCTGTCTACCTCCTCATCTGAAGTCCCATCTGACTCATCTGTAGCGGGTAGACCCTCCCCTGTACCTAGGGTACTGGCCTGTGAGGCCCTAAAAGTATCATACTCCTCTAGGAGTTGTACTAGCTGAAGGAGGGTAGGGTTTGCACCCTGTTTTAACTTTCTGGAGGTACACAATTGTCTCATCTCCTGAAAAGTTAGGGTATCATATCTAGAGAGGGTCTTCTTCAGACCTGCCCCTCCTGAGAGAGCATCTACTTGATCTCCTCCCAGATACATGATCTAGTGAGGGTGTGGTGTGTGCACCTACCTACACTAGTTGTTTCTACTAAACCTCTCTGGTAGTTGTAGTCAGGGTGTGTTACTCCCTTCAACCTACAACCACTAAGTCCAGTAGGACTTAAGTATTATAATCTATGTTATATGTACCTAAACAATATCTGTGTGATCTTTCAATTTAGTATCTCAAGATTACAATGGTATTACAACAGCAAGCTCAGATCCCATCGCTGCCACCAATGTGAGAAGTTGGCCTGATGTATGATGTCACTAGTTCTAGTGTACACCTTATATCAGTCCAAACAACCCTTATGGTGATTGGTTGTAAAGTCAACCTTATAGACCAGCTATCCTAGTGGTAGTATGGACAAGAGCAGTCTTAGGCTAAACTCTGAATGGCATGTGAAGCCAGCTGTGATACCATATATAATACCTTGAATACCAAATGAAAGGGCACCACTACAGATATATAAATAAAATAAAGTGTATTTATTCTAGTCAAACCCTCAGCACTCTTTATGAGATTAGAGGTAAGTACAACACAGTCTTATTCAAGCATACATTAAGTCACACAGGTAAGTAATACAGTTAGGCCCTAGGGGCCACGCAAACCATATACTAAAGAAGTGGTATAAGGACCACTGTCACGGAAATAGGATAGGCCTAGGCCTAGGGAATCGCTGGGGCTACACTACACTAGCAACAGTTAGGAAGTGGGAGGCCCACGGGATTCAGGTGCAGAGTGGAAACACTCATGCGTAATGCGTAAAAGTCGATAGAATTACTAGCAGTTAGAAATTAACAGTTTAAGGACACTTCTGAAGCAGCTAGAGAGTCGAGACTCGGAAACTAGACCCTAGGATAGTCACTACCCTTGTGAGCACCGAAGTACCCAAGTTACCTAGCCCACGGGCTGCGGGTGCATAGGTGTGAACTTGCGTCGGGTTTCGTCATGGACTTCTATGGATGCCTGAAGGAAAGTTGCTGACAGGCAGTCAGTGAAGAGTGTCCGGTTGATCCCAAGGCTGGGATCAAGAAGAGAGGATACCTGCAAGCAGAAGGGACAGAGTCAAGGTCACTAGCCAGTGACCACGTGGAACCAGGAAGGAACCAGGCGATGTTGTGAAGATTGCAGGTGAAAGGTGAAGCTTGTCGCTGCAGCCACGGGTACCAGGAGACGTCGAGGACGACCAGGACCAGGAGGCGAGCTGTCCCACGAAGGCTCTTGCTGTCGGCGGCGTCGAAGTCGAACTAGGACTCACCAAGCCTTGGCAAGCGGAACCCACGAAGAACGGAGGACTTGCTTCTGGTGCAGACCAGGAAGGTCTGGGGTGCTTCTCTTTTGCAAAGAAGCGGGAGCCAGTCTGGAGGAGCCAAACCAGCAGTGAAGATTTCAAGGTGTGTCGTCACAAAGGCCGCTAGCCAACCGGCAAGGAACCGGACCGACGCAGCAAGCAGGAAAATGCAGAAGGGCCCCACGCAGGACTCGTGGAGTGTGGGGGGCTGATCTTCGGTGCAGATGGTGCTTGGGGGTTGGGCTTCTCAATCCCTGGTGCACAACTTCGAGGGTGCCTCAGAAGCTGCGCTGGAAGATACTCGCCACTTTTCCCAGGTAGCCGGTCCCACGTCTCTCGTCGCCTCCACGGATCTCAGCTCGGCTGTGGATGTGGATCAGGGTCGGAGAAGTCTGGAAGTCAAGGCTCTGGTCGGGCTCTGCAGTCGGTCCCTTGTAGAACTTCAGCAAAGCAAAGGGTAGTCTCTTGATGGTGCCTGTTTGCACAGGGTAGCCACTCCTTGGCCACAAGGGAGATTCTTCAGTCTTCTTCTTTCGTCGAATGTCGAAGGTCCAGAGTTTCTGTTCAAGTTGCAGGTTCAGGATAATCTAATCTCCTGGGGCCCAGCTACCACTCTTATACTAATCTGGGGGCTGGGTTACCTGCTAGGTCACGCCTTATGGGTGGGACCTGGGAGGGGAGTGGTTACACCCCCTTCCCTTTGTCCAGTTTCGCACCAGGACTGGGGATGGAGTGCCCCAGCACCGGTTTGAACTGGACTATGCATGGGACACCTTGTGTGCCCCAGGCATGTCTCATTCGTTTCAGCCCTCCCTGCCCCAATACACTAAAGTCTGTCTAGGGAGGTGCTAGCACCTCCCCAAGCAGGAAACCTATTGTCCAAGCCTCCCTGGCTGGGAGGGCTCCCAGCAGCAGGAGGTCAGACTCGTGTCTGTGGCAGCAGCATCCATTTTGTGATGCTGAGGCTTTGGTTAGAGTTAAACAGCAAAGTAGGATTTTAACATGTCTCTCCCTCTAGAAGGGGGGAATAATATCCTCATCACCAGAAATGGGATGGGGGTATTATTCCAAAGTGTTAGACACCTTACACAACATGTTTTGATAAAGCCAAACCATAGTTACCATAACCGTTTAAGATTATAAGGCACTTTAAGAGTATATGGTAGGCTATATCCTAGAACAGCTATAAGGACATGGTTCCGAAAGCTGCAGACAGGCCCAGCTCATGCTAGAGCACTATCTCACAGTTTACCAAGCACTCTGCCTCCAGGATTGTTAAGGCCTGCCATAGGAGTGGCTGATAGGTACACATTGTAGTGTGGGTTAACCACGCCCTATGTACAACGCTAAGTTAGCATAACCTCGATGGCTGTTAGAAAGCCAGCTTGCTGCTTCTGCTGCTTTTGAACGCAACACTGTTGTTACATGTTATTCATTCGAGAACTGCTGACTCGACTTTGCTTCACATGACAACCGTCTGTTGTTTAACATCCTTAACAGCGAGCTGTGACCTTGGTCTGTACACCGTGTAAAGAACGAGACTGGGTCACTAGACGGGGCAGGTTGTTGTGTTCAGGTTGATCGTACCACTTCTTAGCCATAGCATACATACAGCTGCCAATACCTGAAAGATGAGCCCTTTAATATTACAGAGCAGCATGTTTTCTGTTACATTCGAAACGAAGAGCTGTTGCAGGAGAGAGCCTGGCTGATCCTGTGATGTGATTCCACTAAGCTGATCTATAAGGTATGGGGTCTCCCATGCAAGCCTAAGAGACCTTCTATTAGTCTAATAATACCTTATTAGTTGCTAGAGAAAGGAGGGTGGTTGCTTTCCACTGTCATTATTATTATGATTGCTCCTTTCATTTTCTATGGTATTGTAACAATGCTGATGGTGCTGATCCTAACCATTTGTTTGCTTGTGTTAGCCAAAGTACTGCATCTTAGGACGCGAGGTTTATAAAATAAACTCTTTTAACTTTACCGTGTCTTTGTTATTCTGTTGTGGACTGATATATAGCTACCAACGGGTACTTCGGATTCCCACCACTCCTGAGAGTATCTAAGTCGCTTGTTCTGGGTTGTCTATACATTGGGACCACCGAGCTAAATCTCGGATAACGAATGTGACACTAAGCTAGTCGGATAGGGGTTCTTAGTTCTGAGGGGAGTTTCTGGTACACCACAATTCTCTGAGGTCCTGGTTTCTTGCGCATAGTTCTGTGCATAAGCAGAATCCCTGCAACATGGCGCACCTAACGTTTGGTCTTTTGATCTGAAACGCCTTAGTAGTGCTTTTATTAGTCCACAACGCCCTCACTCTGGTTTCCGGATAGCGGGAGTGACGGCTTAACCTACCTAGGTTTCGACTAAAGGTTCTTTCAAGCTTGATAATTAAAAAGGTTTTCTTTTTCTGAACCCCAGTGCTACAGTATAGCTTTTTGTTCTTCTTGAAAGTGTCCCGATGGCGGTCAATGTTGCCGCGCATAGTCGGGTTCCCCTGACCGCACATTTAAGGGTCCATGGGGTCCCGGATGATGGCTTGGCTGTTATTTTAGTGGTAGGCGCTGATGCGGCGTTCCCGTATGAGTTGTTCTACTCTTGGGTGACGTTTGAGAAGGTGGATGCAAACGACAATTTGTTCCACGAATATACTCACACCGCGGTGCCTGCAGCCTATGCCCCTTATCGGACACTTGAGATTCCCCTCACTGCCTGGCAGCATACTATTTGGTTTAATGGCGCCCTTCCCCATGCGGTAGTACCGGCGAGAATGGGCCCGTTGTCGATTGCAGGGGCCACATGGCCGGTGCTGGCCGGTTATACACCCCATCCCCGCTACATGACTGTGGCGGTGGCGGAGTTACGAGTACTGCACACTGCCCTGATTACGGTCCATAGGGCGTTAGTGCAGTACGTGTCTCGCAATGTACAGGTGGGGGCACCTGCGGTTGTGGGCCACACGACTGACCATCACGCGATGGTCATCAGTCCTGTTATGGTTAATTCGGTTGTCAGCAAGCGCCCCCAAAATAGGGATGAATTTCCTTACTGGCTTGCTGAAAAATTTGATCAATTTGAAGCCGTGTTTCCGCATACTTCTCCTGTGGATAAACACAGGATACTCACTATTACTTTGCCGAAGGATCTGGTCCCGGATATTGTCGACTGTGACAATTGGGGCAAGGTCTTTGCTGCGACCTATGCAAAGTGCTATGGCACTCCGTCTATGTCTGTACTGCCCTCGGTCATCAAGAAGGTCCAAGACAATCATGGTGCAGAGGCAGCAATTGAGTTGGGATTGAGGCATTGTCGACAGCTTCGATGTGGTTTGTTCCATGGTTATGGGCAACCTCAAAGGAGATGCCATGCAATTCCAAGTGTGCAATATGTTGGCACTTGTGGATCCAGGCGACAGGCCAAAGGAATTCGCTAAAATTATAGCGAAAGCCTACAGAATGGTGGGTCGTAGCGCCTTGGGTGTGAAACCCGCCGTGATCATTCCAACTGTGGTACAGCAGCCTAAAGTGAGTTCGTCTACCAAAGACGAGAAGCCCAACTTTCCAAAACAAAGTTGGCGAGCTAAAAAACAGGGGAAACAGCAAGAGAAACGGAGGTCTCGTTCTGCGTCGCCGGTGCAGATACAAAGTGAACGCACTTATGATTTGCGTGATCGTTCTAATATTAAGTCACCTGATAGATTTCAGGTTCCTGAACAACGCTCTCCTCGTTCTTCACAGGAAACATCGGCTTTTCAATCCGGTGGCGGAGATCGTGGGAAGGGAAGGGGTGCTCAAGGTCGTGAGCAGCCCCGTCAGACTGACGGTAAAGGCAAGCAGGACGAGTCTGCACGTCAAAGACCCCCGTTTCAAAAGAAGAAAGTTGCTGCTCTGACTGCGAGATATGCCTCAGATGATACGGACACAGCTTCTGAACCAGACATGGGCGCTAACGCTGCTGGACAGCGCGGCGGAAGTTACAGTAGTGCGACAAGCGCTGCGTCCGTTTCTGGCGGCGACAGCAACTGATACATTTGTAAGTGTTGAAACTGCTGATACTCGCGTAGCTCCCCCTGAACGAATGTTTAAAATTGACCTTTTAATTGAGGGTGACATACAACGTAAAATTAAAGTGGTATTTTGGGATAATCTAACCTCCACCTATGATATCCTTTTGGCGGAGGCGGATTGGCCCCGGCTTTCGTGTTGGAGGCTCCTAGAGGGTAGGTGGTAATCCTCCCGTCCTTTGGGCACACAGTGCCACTGGAACATTCTAACAGGTTAGCCGGGGAGTGGGCGCAGGTGCTCGCACCTCCGTTGTACCGTACTCAGGTGGGCTGGGCCAAATTTTCTCCCAATCATACGATTCCGTTGCGGTCGGAACCCCAGCCACAGCCCCAATACCCCATGCGTCGCGAGGCTCGATCTCACTTCGCGTCCATCCTTGAGCAATTGGAATATCAGGGAGTAATTGAAACATGTGTGTCACCCATGAATAATCCTTTATTCACTGTGACGAAGCCTGCCGGATCGTACCACCTAGTTTTGGATTACCGGCACTTAAATTCGCACTCCCGGACATGTGCGGTACAGAATACACACAGTTCGGCTCTCGTCGATAGTCTCGTGAGAAAACGTTTTAAAACTACTCTTGACATCTCCAATGGCTTTTATAGCCACAACCTGTCTCCTCATAGCTATCAGTGGACGGCGTTTACCTCGGGTGGCAAACAAAAGAGGTTCAAAAGGCTCCCGATGGGCTATAAAAACAGCCCTGGGGTCTTTGCAGCTCGTGTGGTCTCACTTTTGGAGATGATTGACCCGGAAGCATATTATGTAGATGATATCTACCTGACGGACGACGAGTTGCTTCCACACCTTGCTCGTGTGGATAACATAATAACTATGTTTGCTGACTTTGGATACAAGTTCAACTTTGCCAAGTCCCACATTGCCGAGTTCACAGTGTTGTTCTTGGGGTACGAACTCAATCATGAGGGTCGAGGCTTGGCTCCGCAGTTCCTTGAGAAATGCGCACGCCTTAGTACTCCTACGACACTGAAGAAATTACAATCTTTGCTGGGTTTTCTGAATTTCGGTCGTACCTACATTCCTGATTATGCCCAGCGTATCAAGTCGCTTTATGCCTTGGTACAACCAACTTTTACCAAATCTTGCTGGCTGCCTGAGCATTCGGCTGCATTGCAATCTTTGCAGTCTGATCTTCTTGCTTCAAAGTTTTTACAAACTCGTGATAACCACACTAACCTAGTCATTAGAATCGTACCGGGTGCAGTGGGTTTCACCTACTTGACGTTCAATGAGGGCGACACCGTCCCCATTGCATACAAATCTCATCTGTACACTTCGGCTGAGCTGCGCTTCTCCGCTGTCGAGAAAGTACTGACAGCAGTTCAGATGGCGATCCTGAAAGAGCGAGCGCTATCACAGGGGAAGCACATGCTGTTGGTGACACCGTACCCTGCCCTTGAGGTGGTCACTAAAGCCAGTGTACCTAATTCTAAGGCTTTGCATCCAAGGTGGATACAATGGGCAACCTCCTTGACTTCGCCTGATGTCACATATATCTTTGACGCGGCATTACAGACACAGGAGTTCTTGGAGTATGAATTTGTTCATCCGGCTCCTCTGACTTTGCGCCCGCTCGAGGAGTACCATTGTGTCATTTACACTGATGGGTCTGCGCAACCCGCGACTGGATCAAAGCACGCCTATTCAGCGGCCTGCGCAATTGTAGTAGGTACTTTCGTGAACGGTGAGTTACAGTCTGATGTCGTGCATACGCAGTCATTGGGTGATTGTACCGCGCAGTTGGCAGAACTGAAAGCTCTGGTGCTTGCACTGGAGTTTGCTGATCCTCGGGTCACCACTCTTATAGTGAGTGACTCGTTCTATTGTGTTCAATCATACAACGAGAATTTACACTTTTGGAGTCACAATGACTTTCGTGATTCGAAAGGTAGCACAGTAAAGCACAAAACGCTTTGGGTTTGAGTGGCAGAACTTAAAGAAGGTCTGCCCCTCGTGAATGTAATTCACACTCTTGGTCACCAACGTGTTGGTGTCCATGCTGTTGGTAACAGTTTGGCTGACGAGGCAGCAAAAACCGCAGTGGCGACATATTTAGTAGCAGCAGTTACAAGATCCAAAACTAGGATTGATGATGATATCTTGACAGCTATTGCTGCGTCCGAGACAGGGACGGGCTTTCCGAAAGGATTCCCTTCCCGCTACCATTTTAGTTTAAGTCCTGATAACGTCCTGTTAGTGAGGATTAATGACGTTGGTGACAGATTGATTCCCAACGCGGACTGCAGACCATCTCTGATTACAGCTGCCCACGAAGGTGTTGCGTCTGCGCACGCCGGCGTTTCGGCTACTGTATCTCTTTTGCAGCAACGTTACTGGTGGTACGGTTTGTACAAACAAACGCGAGCTTATGTTCTTTTATGTGACATTTGCCAGCAGATTAAACCATCTACTGTCGCGCGTCCACCACAAACACAGCTGTATATATCTAATCAACCACTTGCGTGTGTTTATTTAGATCACTGCGGTCCTTTTTCCTCTGATACTGCGTACAAGTACATCTTGGTTGCAGTGGATTCTTGCACACGTTTTCTGTGGGTGTGGCCGCAAAGGAGTACTAATGCCCGGACGGTCATCAAGGATTTGCGTGTCTTTATTGGAAGTTTTGCATGTGGTACCCTTCATTCTGACCAGGGCCCTGCGTTTGCCTCTAGGGCTTACAAGGAAGCCATGAGAAGTTTGGGGGTCCAAGTCAAATTTTCGTCTCCATACCGGCCTGAGGGCAATAGTGTTGTGGAGCGAATGAACCGTGACCTAAAGCAGTCTTTGACAGCAAGGGTTTTAGGTACAGGCCGAAGCTGGCTAACCCACTTGTATGACGTGCAACGTGCACTTAATAATCTCCCTAGAAGGTCTCTGGGTGGGCGGACCCCATACATGATGCTCTTTGGAGTACGAATGTTTGTTCCAGACCTTGAGGGTCTAGACATGGTGGCGGTTGCCGCGCCTTTTGACCTAGATGATCACTGTTCTGTATTGCAGAATCTACAAGAAGCAAGAGACACTCTGGCCAAGGAACACGTACCCTCTACATGCGAAGCTGAGCTCCAGATCCCGGTAGTCGGCTGGCTACCTCGAGTTGGTGACCTGGTCCGTGAGAAGGTGGAGAACAAGAAAGAGTTTGGCCCCTCTTATCGTGCACCAGTCCCGGTGCTTGAAATCCAGGGTACACGTACAGTTATTTTACCACCATTTCCTGGTCGCAAGGATAACAGGTACATGTCGATTGACAATGTCAAGCTACAGCGAATGGCCGATACTTCATAGTATGACACCTTCGGTTTCTTGCCCTTCCATTCTGCGAAATTCTGTTGGGATGCCGCCCTCGACCATCATGCCTGAGGTTGCAGTTGAGATGCATGCTGTTGCTTCCCCTCCTATACCGCCTATTGATGGTGGTTTGCCTGATGATCCTGAGTATGCTTATCCTGCGGATGTCCCGTTGCCTCTTTTACATTCAACAGCGATTAACCAGTCCCGTTCTTCCTTTGACACTGAATCAATGACTTCCACTGCCCCTTCCAAAATTGCTATATTTTTTGCCTGGTTCAAGAGACATTTTTTGGTGGCACCATGGACTTACATCTGGCTGGTGCTAATATGTATTTTTTTGTTCATGACAATTGGCTTTGTGGTAGTGTTTTTTAAACTTATAAATGGACACTACCTGACTGAAAGATCTACGATTGGATTAATTGATGGAACTTTGGCCCCCCATTCCTCATCACACATTATGAAAAGGGACCAGACTTTTGTGAACATTACTGCCTGGCCTGTGCGTGATGGGATCGCTTGGGATGCTGTTAAATTTCAAATTCATGGACCTACCGAAGTGATTAATGTGCCTAATGTATTTCGTGTTTCTATGGGTGATGTAGTTAAACAAAATATCCGATCTGATGATTGGGATGTACAAGCAATAGAAGCACTATTTTCTGATCTAAAATATTATGCTGCATTTGATGCTGAAGATTTATATTTAAATTCTGCTAATTATGGTGAAAAATGTTGTTATCAACATTATGGTACAAAAGGGGGTGGTGATGGACGGAGCATCAGAACCAATCAAACACTCACACCCAGTCAACAGATCTGGGTTTGATCCAACATTATGGCACACATTTCCTACACAGAGCAAATACCTTTCGAAATTTTGTTAATTACACACAATGGGAACATGTCCGGCCCCTTATCATGGCAGTTCTGCCACGTTAGTGAACAAGTTCACATACTTTTCGGATTTTAGTGTGTCTAAACCGGCCTCCTTTTATTTTAAAATGGCGCCTGAGACCGCCTCGAAGGTAAGGTTGACACATACCAAATTATTATATTCCAAGTCCTTTATGGACGAATTGGCTGTCGGAGGCTATGAGCTATGGAAATCTACTATCGATCTTAAATCGGTTTGGGGTACTAAACCATGGCAGGTACAGGGAACAGAAGCTTTGCATCGCGCCTGTCTTATCCCAAACCATATTTTATTTTTGAATTCATCTATTTTTCAGACAACCTGTTTTGGTTTGGCAACATCTAAAAAATTGAATTCCCCCACAATCCCGGATCTGGGTGCTTACCCCGGCTGGGGTAATTTCACAGATCTATCCCTTATTAAATTGCAGTCCCTCATTTCCAACACCACCTTTAATGTTTCGGCGTTTAATCCTGAGGGGTGGTTGGTATGGCAAACTGGTTCAGATTCTTGTCAACGTCGATTTTTAGCCTTGGCACCTGGGTACACTCAAGTCAGGGTAGATCCTCGTTTTGAATCATCACACACTGTAACTACCTACTCTGTGGGTAAGTTATGCCAGTCGTGGCTGCAACATTCCACATTAGCGTCTATTAAACTTCATTTGTCACGTTTAGACGACAAAATTGATTTGAATGATTTTATTAAAGGTCCTGCAGTAGGCAGGTCCAAAAGATGGGTATATGCTATTTACAACGAAGTTTGGAAGTTGTCACAAATTGAGGCTGCCTCCAGATTACGTGCTATTGACCAGGCCAATATGGAAAAAGTGTTGGCTGTGATTGATAATAGTATAAATACCTTGTCTTCTAGAATTTACACTTTAGATAATATTGTTTCTTCTGTCGTAGACATTGTGCAGGATGATTTGTCTGTGTTATACCATGGCCAGAATCAGTTGCGTTCTGTTATGCAGTTTGCATGGACTTTACAAACGTTAAAGGCAGGGAAGGTCCCATGGGATTACATGAATGTTTCCTCTTTGTTCCTCCCTTTTAATTTAACGGCAAAACAACAGTTTATGTCTATGAAGGATGCGACTTATTCATTACTACACATTGAGAAATTAGAACCATTGCCTTTCTCTATTGCTGAGTTAAATTCAGCCGTGTGGCTTATCCACGGCGTGATCACTTTACCTTTTTCACTTTTTAAGTTTAGATCGTGCATGAAACATTATGCTCTTGGCAGATATGAACAACTTGGTAGTGCGTTCCTGCACGAAGTTTGGTCGCTCCCGTTTACATATAGATGCATGCGGGAGGGCACAGAGGTTTATCTGAAGGGTGAGGAATGCACTTCCGCTCCTGATCATTCTGTGGTGTGTAGACACATACAATTACATGGTGCTTGCAATGTACACGCTCCTAATTTGGCTTGCGTTCTGAAAGGTGTACCGGTGCCAGTTATAACCCCTTCATTTACACTGCTTGCTAACGGTAGTTATTTGCTTTTAAATAATGAAAATTGCTGTGGGATGCTAAAGGACATACCATACATAGTCACTGTTTCACAGCGTGTAGTTTGCTGTAATAATGTCCTTTTCCCACCCCCGCATGGCCGGCTCGATGTTTCTATCTCGCCTTCGATTCCAACCTTGAGCGCAGAGTTCAACCAGATGAGCAGAATAAGGGTTCTTTTGTCTCAAAGGGAGGTCGCTTTGACTTCATCCCGTGAAACCTTTCTTCTTCACGTGGCAAACACCCGCACAGAGGTGCAGGCGCTTTTGAATACTGACCTCCCCAACCATTTTGGAACATTGATACAGACTATCTTTAATGCCTCGTCTACGACCGGCATAGTTAATTTTTTTAAACTAGTGGGCTCCGGCCTCGTGACCTCCTTTCAGACTATTTTTGGTGTGATTCCCGCATTTTTTCATTGTATTTTTTCCAGCGTCTTCGGAGGTCTTCCTTTGCTTCTTGCCCTTATTGCTGGAATACTTTTGCTGGTTTGCGTCCTACGCAATGGCTGCGCAACTTGCGTACAGAGACAACATGCCCCGGCTGTTTCATCTGCGTAACCGGATGCTTGAATACTATGGCACGTTGCCCCTGGCGACTTTGAGTGTCGCGTATGGATTATCCTTCCGGTTTCCCTTCTTTACTTGTGTGCAACCCGTCTTTCACTGCCTGGATTGTCCATTCCTGTGGGCTCTGAATTTATGCCTGTCATCCTCGGTGTCACCTATACCAGATTTTGGTCAACTAATGGGCCCCTTAACGGCTCATGAATATGAATGTTCTGGTGTTGGGTTTATGGCCTTGGGTGCGGCACATGGAGTCCTTGGAAATTGGGCCATTGAAGAGGCTGCGATTGACTTTCTGGAACTAAGTTATATCGAGGAACCTTCCTGATGTCCCCGTGTGGTGCTGGAGGCTCCTATTGTGAGTGAACACGTGTGTTCCTTTCCCTTGTTAAACTGGATGGCAGATACTTTTGCGGGACGCTCCAATGATTTCCTCTTGGAGGCTGTTGCAACTTATTGTGCCTATACTTTTATGGATTGACTTTTGTCTTGCTCGACCCTTGATGTATCGATCGATGTCGGGTTTTTTTTCCCCTTTTTTCATGTTTTTTTTCCACCTGACGACATCTTGTTCTGTTTTTGAATTTTTTTTCTTTTTCGAACTTTACACTTACCTTATATGGACTTATAGTTCATGCCCTTGGTTCCGTTCTTTCTAACTTGAACTCTGCGTTCTTGATAAGTGCGCCCCTAGTGGTTAGTAGTCCGATCAAAGGGGGGTGTAGTGTGGGTTAACGCTAAGTTAGCATAACCTCGATGGCTGTTAGAAAGCCAGCTTGCTGCTTCTGCTGCTTTTGCACGCGACACTGTTGTTACATGTTATTCATTCGAGAACTGCTGACTCGACTTTGCTTCACATGAGAACCGTCTGTTGTTTAACATCCTTAACAGCGAGCTGTGACCTTGGTCTGTACACCGTGTAAAGAACGAGTCTGGGTCACTAGACGGGGCAGGTTGTTGTGTTCAGGTTGATCGTACCACTTCTTAGCCATAACATACATACAGCTGCCAATACCTGAAAGACGAGCCCTTTAATATTACAGAGCAGCATGTTTTCTGTTACATTCGAAACGAAGAGCTGTTGCAGGAGAGAGCCTGGCTGATGTTGTGGTGTGATTCCACTAAGCTGATCTATAGGGTATGGGGTCCCCCATGCAAGCCTAAGAGACCTTCTATTAGTCTAATAATACCTTATTAGTTGCTAGAGAAAGGAGGGTGGTTGCTTTCCACTGTCATTATTATTATGATTGCTCCTTTCATTTTCTATGGTATTGTAACAATGCTGATGGTGCTGATCCTAATCATTTGTTTGCTTGTGTCAGCCAAAGTACTGCATCTTAGGACGCGAGGTTTATAAAATAAACTCTTTTAACTTTACCGTGTCTTTGTTATTCTGTTGTTGACTGATATATAGCTACCAACGGGTACTTCGGATTCCCACCACTCCTGAGAGTATCTAAGTCGCTTGTTCTGGGTTGTCTATACATTGGGACCGCCGAGCTAAATCTCGGATAACGAATGTGACACTAAGCTAGTCGGATAGGGGTTCTTAGTTCTGAGGGGAGTTTCTGGTACACCACAATTCTCTGAGGTCCTGGTTTCCTGCGCATAGTTCTGTGCATAAGCAGAATCCCTGCAACAACATGTGTCTATATATAAGGTAGGTATAGGAATACTACACCTAAGCAAGGGGTGATTACACGACCTTGCCCCAGCTGAGTGATCAGCCAGTTGTGTCATAATGGAAGGCCAGGCCAGGGGTGGCATAATACATGCTGCAGCCCCTGGTAGGCCTAGGGTACACCTATGCCCTGGGTAAAAAGTGGGGGTGAACATAGAAAGCAGACCCTACTCTCCTACACAACCCCCTCCCCCCCCAAACTTAGGGACATTAAACTAACCTTGACCAGTTGAGTCTTCATGTTCTAAGTGGAAATATCTGGAGAGTCCATCTGCATTGGCATGGTCAGTCCCAGGTCTATGTTCCACTGTGAAGTCCATCCCCTGTAGGGAAATGGACCACCTAAGAAGTTTGGGATTTTCACCCTTCATCTGATTTAGCCACAAGAGGGGCTTATGGTCTGTCTGAATCTTGAAGTGAGTGCCAAACAATTATGGCCTCAGCTTCTTCAGGGCCCAAACCACAGCAAAGGCCTCCCTCTCAATAGCTGACCAACGTTTCTCTCTAGGGGTCAGCCTTCTGCTTATAAAAGCAATGGGCTGGTCTTGACCATCTATATTAAGTTGTGAAAGAACACCTCCCACACCCAACTCAGAAGCATCTGTCTCGACAATAAACTCTTTGGAGTAGTCTGGACTTTTCAGAATAGGTGCACTGCACATGGCCTGCTTCAGGTCATCAAATGCTTTTTGACAGCTTACTGTCCACTGAACTTTCTTTGGCATTTTCTTGGAGGTCAAGTCATTAAGTGGTGTCACAATGGACCCATAGTTCTTAACAAATTTTCTGTAGTACCCAGTCAGGCCCAAGAAAGCTCTGACCTGAGTCTGGGTAGTTGGAGGAGTCCAGTCCTTTATGGTCTGGATCTTGCTCTCCAGTGGTTGAACCTGACCCCCACCAACTAGGTGGCCCAGGTACACAACCTTGCTCTGCCCTATCTGGCACTTAGTGGCCTTGATAGAGAGGCCTGCCTTTTGCAGGGCTTCTAAAACATTCCTCAGGTGGACCAGGTGATCCTCCCAGGTGGAGCTAAAGACAGCAATATCATCAAGATAAGCTGCACAGTAGTCATCCAACCCAGTAAGGACTTGATTCACCAGCCTTTGGAAAGTGGCAGGTGCATTCTTCAAACCAAAGGGCATTACCACAAATTGATAATGTCCTCCTGGGGTCGAGAAAGCAGTTTTGGCCTTTGCATTCTCAGCTAGTCTGATCTGCCAGTAGCCTGCTGTCAGGTCAAATGTGCTCAAAAACTTAGCAGCTGCCAGTCTGTCAATGAGCTCATCTGCCCTAGGTATTGGGTGGGCATCTGTCCTAGTGACAGCATTGAGACCTCTGTAGTCCACGCAAAACCTCATCCCTCTCTTACCATCTTGGGTGTGAGGTTTTGGCACAAGAACTACAGGACAAGCCCAAGGGCTCTCTGAAGGTTCAATGACTCCCAGCTCCAACATATTTTGTACCTCAACTTTTATGCAGTCCCTGACATGGTCAGGTTGCCTGTAGATTTTACTCTTCACAGGCAGACTGTCACCAGTGTCCACCTCATGGGTGCACCAGTTTGTCTGACTTGGGGTCAGAGAGAACATATGTCTGTAGGATTGCAGAACTTGTCTGCAGTCCTGTTGCTGATGGACAGTGAGGCTGTCAGAAAAGACTACACCATCAACTGAGCCATCATCAGGGTTCTGAGTCAACAGGTCTGGGAGAGGGTCACTCTCTTCCTCCTGCTCCTCATATGTAGCCATGAGTAAGCCCATGTCTGCCCTGTCAACATATGCCTTCAATCTGTTGACATGAAGCACCCTGTGGGGGCTTCTGGGAGTCCCAAGGTCCACCAAGTAGGTGACTTCTCCCTTTTTGTCAACAATAGTGTGGGGTCCAGACCATTTGTCTTGGAGTGCTGCTGGGGCCACTGGCTCCAACACCCACACTTTCTGCCCTGGCTGGTAAACAGTCAGCACAGCCTTTTGGTCATGTCAAGCTTTTTGGAGTTCTTGGCTTGCCTCAAGGTTTTTAGAAGCCTTCTTCATATACTCTGCCATCCTGGAGTGGAGATCAAGTACATAATCCACTATATCAGGTTTGGGTTGTCTGAGAGGTCTCTCCCATCCTTCCCTTACTAAACATAGGGGTCCTCTTACAGGATGCCCAAACAAAAGCTCAAAAGGGCTGTAGCCAACCCCCTTTTGTGGGACCTCTCTGTAAGCAAACAGAAGGCAGGGTAAAAGGATGTCCCATCTTCGCCTAAGCTTGTCTGGTAAACCTTTTATCATCCCTTTTAGGGTCTTGTTGAATCTCTCCACAAGCCCATTGCACTGTGGGTGATAGGGTGTGGTGAACTTGTAGTTCACACCACACTCCTTCCACATTGCAGTCAAATATCCTGACATGAAGTTGGCACCTGTCAGAAATGACCTCCTTTGGAAAGCCCACTCTGGAGAATACTCCAAGTAGGGCCCTTGCCACAACAGGAGCTGTTGTGGTCCTCAGGGGAATAGCTTCTGGATACCTGGTGGCATTGTCCACTATCACCAGTATGAATCTGTGCCCAGATGCTGTTTGTGGGTCCATTGGTCCTACAATATCTATGCCCACTCTCTCAAACGGAACCCCCACCACAGGTAGTGGTATGAGGGGGGCCTTTGTGGTGCCACCTGATTTGCCGCTGGCTTGGCAGGTGACACAGGAGCGACAAAACTCCTTGGTATCTTCTGACATATGAGGCCAGTGAAAGTGAGGGACAAGCCTGTCCCAAGTCTGGTTCTGGCCTAAGTGTCCTGCAAGGGGAATATCATGGGCCAAGGTAAGAAGGAAGCCTCTGAACTTCAGTGGTATGACCAACCTCCTGGATGCACCAGGCTTGGGGTCTCTAGCCTCTGAATACAGCAGCCCTTCATCCCAATACACTCTATGGGTACCTTGAGCATTCCCTGCAGCCTCAGCAGCAGCCTGCTGTCTTAGGGGTTCAAGAGAGGGGCAGTCTAATTGTGCCTGCCTCAGATCTGCCCTTGAAGGTCCCCCTGTCCCAAGAAACTCAACCTGATCAGGTTCAAGTTCTTCTAGGACAGTTCCTTCAGGGCTCTCAGAATCATCCTCCTGTGAGGGTTGATCCATTACCTGAGGCAAGGGGGAAGGCACAGCCTTTACCCTACTGCTCTTTCTCTTGGGTTGTGACTGCTCCATGCTTCCAGGATCCAGCACTTGTTCAGTGTTGCACTTTTTGGCCTGTGACCTGGTCACAGCAAGGACATGTGCATCTATCCCCAGCATTTCTGCATGGGTCCTATACTCCACTTCAGACCAAACTGAAGTTTCAAGATCATTGCCCAGTAAACACTCCACAGGAAGGTCTGAAGTAACAACAACTTTCTTGAGGCCAGTTACCCCTCCCCAGGAGAAGTTAACAATTGCCACAATATGGGAGGTAGTGGCATTGCTAGCGTTGGTCACTAGGTAGTTCTCACCTAGTATGATCTGTCCAGGGTCCACAAAGGCAGGTGTCACCATTGTGACACTCGCCCCAGTGTCCCTATAGGCCTGAGCCATCCTATCATTGATAAAAAGGACTCTCTCTGTACTTGCCCAGGTTACTGGGGCCTATAGTAGAGGACAAAGCTATGTCCCCATCACAGATCAGAACAACCTGAGTAGGTATCCTGACTAGGCCAGAATCCTCCTCAGTTCCCAGGGTTAACCCTACTACACCCTTTTGCTGGGAACCACCACTTACAGCTGAACTAGGGGGTACAGTTGCCTTAGGGGCAATGGTGGCTGGGGGCTTATCCTTTTTGGTGCACTCACTAAACCAATGTGAGTTTGACTTACAATAGTTGCACCATGGTTTCTTTTGGCCATCTTCCTTCTTATCCTTTTTGGGACCACCCTCCCCCTGAGCCTTTTGGGGGCCTGGTGAAGACTTCTGGTCTTTTTGTTTCTGATCATTACCCTTCTGGTCTACCTTTTTCTGATCACCGCCCTGGTTCTGGTTTTTCTGCTTAACTCTAGTCCTGACCCATCTATCTGCCTTCTTTCCCAATTCTTGGGGAGAAGTCAGATCAGAATCAATCAGGTGTTGATGCAGTAGCTGGTTTTGACAGTTGTTAAGGATTTGTTCTCTCATGATCAAATTATACAATCCTGTATAGTCCTTAACCTTACTTCCCACTAGCCAGCCTTCCAGAGCCTTAGTGGCACAATCTACAAAGTCAGTCCAGTCCTGAGTCTGTATCTTCTGGGTATCCCTGAACAACAACCTGTATTGTTCAGTGGTTAGGCCAAACCCATCAATTAGAGCACTCTTCAGGACAGTGTAATTGTCTGCATCCTCATCACTAACTGTGAGGAGCGTGTCTCTACCTTTCTCAGAGAAGGAGAGCCACAAGATAGCTGCCCACTGACTTTGGGGTACCTGCTGTACTTTGCAAGCTCTCTCCAAAGCAGTTATCCATTTGTGGATGTCATCCCCACACTTGTAGGGAGAGACAATCTTGCTCAGGTTTCTATTATCATAGGTCCTGTCTCTATCCTTAGGGATATTGCAGCCAACAGTGGGTTCTAACCCACTTAACTTCTGCTCTCTAGCCAGAGCAAGCTTCTCCTTGGCAAGGGCAAGTTCTTCCCTCTCAATCCTTAGATTAGCTTCCCTCATTCTGGCTTCATACTCTTTTCTCTGGGGGGAAGTCATTCCCCTGTGAGAAGAGGCATTAGAGATGCTAGAGACATGGGAGTGGATGGATTCCCTTGAAGGGGATCTGTCTCTCCTGTTTCTCTGGTTAATTCCACTTGGGGGTCTGAATGGGGGGGCCCCATGCAGACTCCCATGTAGGCTTAAGTTAGCCTGGCTAAGTCTTCCTACTTTGACCTGGCTGTCTACCTCCTCATCGGAAGTCCCATCTGACTCATCTGTAGCGGGTAGACCCTCACCTGTACCTAGGGTACCAGCCTGGGAGGCCCTAAGAGAATCATACTCCTCTAGGATCTCTACTAGCTGAAGGAGGGTAGGGTTTCACCCTGTTTTAACTTTCTAGAGGTACACAATTGTCTCATCTCCTGAAAAGCTAGGGTATCATATCTAGAGGTGATCTTTCTAAGACCTACCCCTCCTGAGAGAGAATCTACTTGATCTCCTCCCAGAGACATGATCTAGTGAGGGTGTGGTGTGTGCACATACCTACACTAGTTGTATCTACTAAACCTCTCTAGTAGTTGTAGTCAGGGTGTGCTAGGCCCTTCAACCTACAACAACTAAGTCCAGTATGACTTAATTATTTATAATCTATGTTATATGTACCTAAACAATATCTGTGTGATCTTTCAATTTAGTATCTCAAGATTACAATGGTATTACAACAGCAAGCTCAGATCCCAACCGCTGCTCACCAATGTGAGACGTTGGCCTAATATATGATGTCACTAATTCTAGTGTACACCTTGTATCAGTCCAAACAACCCTTATGGTGATTGGTTGTAAAGTCAACCTTATAGACCAGCTATCCTAGTGGTAGCATGGACAAGAGCAGTCTTAGGCTAAACTTTGAATGGCATGTGAAGCCAGCTGTTATACCATTTGTAACCCCTTGAATACCAAATGAAAGGACACCACAACAGATATATATATAAAATAAAGTGTATTTATTCTAGTCAAACCCTCAGCACTCTTTATGAGATTCGAGGTAAGTACAACACAGTCTTATTTAAGCATACATTAAGTCACACAGGTAAGTAATACATTTAGGCCCTAGGGGCCACGCAAACCATATACTAAGTAAGTGGTATAAGGACCACTATCACGGAAATAGGATAGGCCTAGGCCTAGGGATTCAGGTGCAGAGTGGAAACACTCACGCGTAATGCGTATAATCTATAGAAATAGTACAGTTTAGAATTAATAAGATTTAGGACACTTCTAGAGTAGCTAGGAAGTCGAGACTTGAGAACTAGACACTAGGATAGTCAATACCCTGATGAGCACCGGAGTACCCAAGTTACCTAGCCCACGGACTGCGGGTGCATAGGTGTGAACTTGCGTCGGGTTTCGTCGTCGACTCCTATGGATGCCTGAAGGAAAAATGCTGACAGGCAGTCAGTGAAGAGTGTCCGGTGGATCCCAAGGCCGGGATCAAGAAGGAAGGATACCTGCAAGCAGAAGGGACAGAGTCTGGGTCACTAGCCAGTGACCACGTGGAACCAGGAAGGAACCAGGCGATGTCGGGAGATTGCAGGTGAAGAGGTGAAGCTTGTCGCGGCAGCCACGGGTACCAGGAGACGTCGAGGACGACCAGGACCAGGAGGCGAGCTGTCCCACGAAGGCTCGTGCTGTCGGCGGCGTCGAAGTCGAACTAGGACTCACCAAGCCTTGGCAAGCGGAACCCACGAAGAATGGAGGACTTGCTTCTGGTGCAGACCAGGAAGGTCTGGGGTGCTTCTCTTTTACAGAGGAGCAGGAGCCAGTCTGGAGGAGCCAAACCAGCAGTGGAAAATTGAAGGTGTGTCGTCGCAAAGGTTACTAGCCAACGAGCAAGCAACCGGACAGACGCGGCAAGCAGGAAAATGCAGAAGGGCCCCACGCAGGACTCGTGGAGTGTGGGGGGCTGATCTTCGGTGCAGATGGTGCTTGGGGTTGGGGCTTCTCAATCCCCGGTGCACAACTTCCAGGGTGCCTCAGAAGCTGCGCTGGAAGATACTCGCCACTTTTCCCAGGTAGCCGGTCCCACGTCTCTCGTCGCCTCCACGGATCTCAGCTCGGCTGTGGATCAGGGTCGGAGAAGTCTGGAAGTCAAGGCTCTGGTCAGGCTCTGCAGTCGGTCCCTCGTAGAACTTCAGCAAAGCAAAGGGTAAGTCTCTTGATGGTGCCTGTTCGCACAGGGTGACCACTCCTTGGCCACAAGGGAGATTCTTCAGTCTTCTTCTTTCGTCGAATGTCGAAGGTCCAGAGTTTCTCTTCAGGATAATCTAATCTCCTGGGGCCCAGCTACCACACTTATACTAATCTGGGGGGCTGGGTTGCCTGCTAGGTCACGCCTTATGGGTCGGACCTGGGAGGGGGGTGGTTACACCCCCTTCCCTTTGTCCAGTTTCGTGCCAGGACTGGGGGTGGAGTGCCCCAGCACCGGTTTGAACTGGACTATGCATGGGCCACCTTGTGTGCCCCAGGCAGTGTCTAGTTTCTTTCATCCCTCCCTGCCCCAATACACTAAGGCCTGTCTGGGGTGGTGCTCGCACCTCCCAAGGCAGGAAACCTATTGTCCAAGCCTCCCGTGCCGGGATCACTCCCAGCAGCAGGAGGTCAGACTTGTGTCGTGGCAGCAGCATCCATTTTGTGATGCTGGGGCTCTGGTTAACTTTAACCGGGTAAGTAGGTTTCAACATGTCTTCTCCCTCTAGAAGGGAGGGATAATATCCTCATCACCAGAAATGGGATGGGGGTATTATTCCAAAGTGTTAGACACCTTACACGACATGTTTTGATAAAGCCAAACCATAGTTACCATAATCGTTTAAGATTATAAGGCACTTTAAGAGTATATGGTAGGCTATATCATAGAACAGCTATAAGGACATGGTTCCGATAGCTGCAGACAGGCCCAGCTCATGCTAGAGCACTATCTCACATGTTACCAAGCACTCTGCCTCCAGGATTGTTAAAGCCTGCAATAGGAGTGGCTGATAGTACACATGTGTCTATATATAAGGTAGGTATAGGAATACTACACCTAAGCAAGGGGTGATTACACGACCTTGCCCCAGCTGAGTGATCAGCCAGTTGTGTCATAATGGAAGGCCAGGCCAGGGGTGGCATAATACATGCTGCAGCCCCTGGTAGGCCTAGGGTACACCTATGCCCTGGGTACCTAAGGTACACTGTACAGGGGCCAATAAGGTGATCCTATCCAATTGGGTTATGCACCTAAAGTACATACTATTAATTTAGAGAGAGAACAGCAGGGCTGTGGGTCTGATTAGCAGGCCCACAGCCACATCTAAGTCGAAAACCAGTAAAGCAAAAGCAAAAAGTGGGGGTGAACATAGAAAGCAGACCCTACTCTCCTACAGTGGCCATATGGGAGAGGCGGAGATCAGAGGCCTCTGGTCTCCGGCGGAGTCTCGCCTCCACATCAACTTGTTGGAGCTGAGAGCGATCCGACTTGCACTGAAAGCCTTCCTTCCCTCTGTCCGGGGAAGTGTCGTGCAGGTGTTCACGGACAACACCACCGCCATGTGGTATTGCAACAAACAGGGCGGGGTGGGGTCGTGGACCCTTTGTCAAGAGGCTCTGCGCCTCTGGACATGGCTGGAACACCAGGGCGTCACCCTAGTGGTTCAACATCTGGCGGGCTCTCTGAATGCCAGAGCAGACGAACTCAGCCGCCGGTGCATGATGGATCACGAATGGCGTCTGAACTCAGAGGTGGCGCAAGGTCTCTTTCAGCAGTGGGGAGAGCCTTGGTTAGATCTATTCGCCACCGACGAGAACGCGCAATGTCAGCAGTTCTGCGCGTTGGAATTTCCAAGGCGGCACTCGCTCCGCGACGCTTTTCGTCGCGAGTGGAGTTGCGGTCTGTTGTACGCCTTTCCGCCTATACCACTTCTGCCCAGAGTGCTGAAGAAGATCAGGCACGACCGGGCCCAAGTCATCTTGGTGGCTCCGGATTGGGCACGAAGGTACTGGTATCCCGAGCTACTCAGTATGTTGACCGATCCTCCGTTACGTCTGCCCCTTCGGGAGGATCTTCTGTCGCAGCAGCAGGGGACGGTCCTCCACCCGAACCTGTCCAGCCTCCACCTCCATGCGTGGAGATTGAGTGGCGGCAGTTGATGCCATTTGACTTGCCTCCTGAAGTCTGTGATATCATTCTGGCAGCCAGGCGTCCCTCCACAAAGACGGTATACGCCTGCCGGTGGAACAAATTTGTGGCATGGTGCACAGCAAAGGCTGTGGATCCCCTTTCCGCCCCTCTTTCTGAGGTTCTCCTCTTTCTTCTTTCTTTGGCCCAGCAGGGCTCTGCCTTGGGCACCTTGAAAGGTTATCTTGCTGCCATCTCTGCCTTCTTACGGCTTCCTGATCAGCCTTCTCTTTTCAAGTCCCCTATAGTTTCACGCTTTCTTAAAGGCATTACTCACACGTTCCCTCCTGTCCCTTTCGTAATGCCTCAGTGGGACTTGAATCTTGTCTTAACATTTCTGATGTGCGCTCCCAATTGTCCTCTTCGTCTTCTGACTCTTAAGACTGCTTTCCTGGTAGCCATCACCTCGGCTAGACGGGTGAGTGAGCTCCAGGCTCTATCGTCCAAGCCTCCTTTTCTGTCTGTTCATCCGGACAAGGTTGTCCTTCGGCCTCGTCCTTCCTTCTACCGAAAGTGGTGACCCCCTTTCATCTTGGGCAATCTGTCACCTTGCCCACCTTCTTTCCGCCTCCGCATCCTTCCAAAGAGGAAGAGCGGCTCCACCATCTGGACCCAAAACGTGCGCTCTCCTTTTATTTGGACCGCACGAAACAGTTCCGGGTGGAAGACCAGCTTTTCGTTGGCTACGTGGGTGCTAAGAAGGAGAAAGCTGTGCACAAACAGACCATCTCCCGGTGGGTCGTTTTGTGTATAAAAACCTGTTATTCCTTGGCAAAAAAGGACCCTCCTGTTGGGCTGCGAGCCCATTCTACTCGGGCCACAGCGGCTACTACTGCTTTGGGACGGGGAGTCCCTTTGCAGGACATCTGTCAGGCGGCGACGTGGGCTTCGCTGCACACTTTTGCCAGGCATTATTGCCTAGACAGCGAAGTCCGGAGGGATGGCTTCTTTGGCCGTTCTGTCCTCCAGGACTTTCTGGTGTGATCTTGGTTCGCAGACCCACCATCGGGGTTGGTATTGCTTGGGTATCTATTCTAAGGTGAGGAATCTAACTAACGTGTTTCTTTCAGATGAACAAGTTACTTACCTTCGGTAACGATGTATCTGTAAGAAACATTAGTTAGTGAGATTCCTCACCGACCCACCCATCCTCCCCGTTCTGCGAACTGACATCTAGGGTTAAGGCTATCCTTTTCAGGGCCCTAGATTTTTTGGCACCAGTGTCGGTCTCTTGCATGGCTCTGCGTTCCTGGCGCGGAAAGCTATGTACAAGAACTGACGTCAGCCCGCGAGGGCGGCGTCTAAGTACTCCGACGACGTCATTCCGGCGCACGACGCCAACGACGGACGCGGAGCCGCAGACGACGCCTAGCGACGCGCAAGGGGTATTGCTACAAAAATCTTCCGGATCCAGTCTGACGCCTGGGGATATTCTAAGGTGAGGAATCTAACTAACTAATGTTTCTTACAGATACATCGTTACCGAAGGTAAGTAACTTGTTCTTCTGCTCCAGGTGCAAAATCCAACAGTCTGGCATGCGGCATCCCTGCTAGGTTCCAGGGCGTCCTTCATCTTTCTCATTCCCAACGCCAGGCTGAGGATGCGGCCTTTGCAGCAGACTCTGGAGGACCAGTGGGATCAGTCAACAGGTCGCTGGGAAGATCACATATGTCTCTCCCAGGTGGGGAGATCTTCCCTCACATGGTGGACTCAGCAGCGCAATCTGATGGTGGGAGTGCCTTTTCACCAGTCACTTCCAGTGCAATCGGTGGTGACAGACGCGTCTTTGCAAGGCTGGGGGGCACACATGGGGTGCCTTCAGATACAAGGGCGGTGGTCGGCGAAGGAACAGACCTACCACATCAATATGCTGGAGCTCCGAGCAGTCCACCTTGCTCTGAAAGCTTTCCTATCAGCAATCGAGTCCAATTCGGTCTTGGTCCAGACCGACAACACGACGACCATGTTCTACCTAAACAAACAGGGTGGAACTCGGTCGCGTCCTCTTTCCCTGGAGTCACAGGTGATCTGGCACTGGCTTGTCGCCCGGAACCTCTCGGTGGTGGCAGTACACCTTCCAGGAGAACTAAATGTCAAGGCAGATGCACTCAGCAGGCACTTCGAAGATCAGCCAGACTGGGTGCTACACGACAAGGTGGTGGCGGACCTTTTCCATCGTTGGGGTCGTCCGGAAATGGATCTATTCGCAGACGACGAAAACACAAAATGCCTCGCCTTCGCGTCCAGATTCCACCGTCCAGGGGCAAGGGGGAATGCGCTTTTGATGGACTGGTCAGGGACATTTGCCTACGCCTTTCCTCCTCTGCCCCTGATCCCGAAGGTGGTGTCCAAGCTACTCAGATCCAGCATGGCGATGATTCTGATAGCTCCAGACTGGACACGGCAGTGGTGGTACCCGGACCTTCTTCATCTGTCGGTACTTCCACACAGGAGGCTACCTTGCAGGCCAGACCTGCTGACCAAGATGGGCGGGAGGATTCTTCATCCCAACCTTCCCTCACTGAACTTGACAGCATGGCTCCTGAGGTCCTCCAATACGGACATTTGAATCTGCCTCCTGATTGTATGCATATTTTGAAAGCAGCGAGAGGAGCCTCCACAAGAGCGTCATATGCGTTTAAGTGGAAGAGGTTTTTTATCTGGTGTAGAGAACATCACCTTGATCCTACAAAGGGGCAGGAGGATGTCATTCTCCCTTACCTGCTGTGCTTAGCAAGATCAGGGTTAAAGTATGCTTCTATCAGGGTGCATTTATCTGCCATTACGGCGTACAGGAAATCTCCTAGTCAGCCCTCCTTTTTCCAAATGCAGGTGGTCAAGGACTTCTTACAGGGGTTGAAGAAAGTGTATCCCCCTGTTCGGAACCCTTCTCCTCCGTGTGAGTTGAACCTGGTGTTATCTAAATTGATGGGCCCACCTTTTGAGCCAATCCACAGAGCTTCCTTGCAGCCTTTGTCTTGGAAGGTCGCTTTTCTGGTAGCCATTACATCAGCGCGCAGAGTTAGCGAGATCCAAGCACTGTGTACCAATGAGCCTTACACTGTTTTCCACCATAACAGAGTAGTTTTAAGGGCACATCCCTCTTTTCTCCCTAAGGTGGTGTCTGATTTTCACATCAATCAGTCCATTTCCCTTCCATCTTTTTTCACAAATCCAACGACCCCGGCCGAGCGGTCACTTCATTCCTTAGACCTCAAGAGGGTGCTTAAGTTCTACTTAGAAAGTACCAAGGGCATAAGGAAGACAGATCAGTTATTTGTCAATTATGGCGCCATGAGAACAGGTTTCCCAGCCACTAAGAGATCCATTTCCAGTTGGATTGTATCCTGCATTACCTTAGCTTACCAGCTGGCGAAAAGACCCTTACCGTTGCCTCCGAAGGCGCACTCCACTAGGGGGAAAGCGGCCACAGTTTCTTTCTTACATGACGTCCCAATGTCAGAGATCTGCAAGGCTGCAACCTGGAGATCGGTTCATACCTTTACGAGGCACTACTGCCTAGAATCTGATTCCAGGGCTGATGCTCAAGTAGGCCAAGCCTCCTTGAGGAATCTATTTGGATATCTTAGTTTTGTCTAAGTTTACTGATCACATTTCTGTGTTCTCCTTTGCCCGCAGGGAGATGAGGTGAGGCTCGCTATTCTATTCTAATGCTTATGACTATTGATGAGGATCCCCTGGAAGAGAAGGATTAGTTACTTACCTGTAATCCTAGTTCTCTTCCAGGGTATCCTCATCAAAGTCATAAGCAACCCTCCCGCCTCCCCGGGCAAAGGATTGTTATAATTTGAAGATATTGTTAATTCTTCGTACCATTACTTTTTTCAGTCTCCGCTAAGAACAACTGACCTAACTGTCACCCCTGAGGCATGATGGGAAGCTGGGGGTCAGGTGTTCCTTAGAGGCACGGTGTCAGTTTATTGCTATGCAGCTACAGGTTAGCTTTTCAGTCTTGTGAAACTGGGTATTTGCAATGCAGCCTGGGAGCTTCCTATGCTTTCAGTGTTTTATGAGGATTTCTACTGTTTGCTGAGCATTAAAACAGTTTCTAAACAAATTTTATTGTTGTTTCTCCTGTTTCTAATGCATGTTTTTCATGTATAGTGGAAATTCCTTACAGCAGGATTCAGCTCTGGTGTTTATTAGGCTGCAATTGCTTATTTATATATATATATATATATATATATATATATATATATATATATATATATATATATATATATATATATATATATATTCACTGAAAAAACCATAGGTTTCACACACGTTATAGTTAGGAAATAGCATTTAAAAAACCTTGCTAATTCACTGAAAAAAACATAGGTTTCACACATGTTATAGTTAGCTGGACATTTTACTGATAAAAAACCAATGAAATTCCCCCGTTATAGTTACTGTAGGCAACTATAACTCACGCGACCGTAATCCTCTGCTGATGCTAATACTGTATTTAGACACTTATTTGCCCATATCTTCTTCCATTAAATTTTAGCTATACATATATTACAAATATTTTTTTTTCATAAAGACACATATGTCATCAGCAGAGGATTACGGTCGCGTGAGTTATAGTTGCCTACAGTAACTATAACGGGGGAATTTCATTGGTTTTTTATCAGTAAAATGTCCAGCTAACTATAACATGTGTGAAACCTATGTTTTTTTCAGTGAATTAGCAAGGTTTTTTAAATGCTATTTCCTAACTATAACGTGTGTGAAACCTATGGTTTTTTCAGTGAATTTGTACGGTTTTTTAAATGCTAAGTTACTTTACGCCATTTGTGGCGTGCGCGCCCACTTAACGCAGTTCGTTCCGTGCACGGTTTTTATCAACTTTAATAAGCCCTGTACATTTGGTGGCCTTCGGCCACCAAAAGCACAGGGGGTGAGGTCAATGTGGATAGTGTTTTTTTTATTTCGATTTTATAATTTCATGTTGCCAAAATTACGTTTTTTTTCTCTATTAATAAGCCCTGCACATTTGGTGGCCTGCGGCCACCAAAAGCACAGGGGGTGGGGTAAGTGTGGATAGTGTTTTTTTTATTTTTATTTTTTTACCGTAAGCGTACGGTAAGCTTACGGTAAGCGTACGGTAAGCGTACGGTAAGCGTACCCCGCGAAATTGCCGAAAAAAAAATAAAACCGTTTTTGCTCTTGGGGGATGTTTGGGGACTCCCTCAACATGACTATGTGGGAGGGAGTTGTCAAAACAGCCCCGTAACATGTTTTTGGCCATCATGTTTGATAAACAACACTCAGTGCGAGAGACAAAATGGCGGACGCCGCTTCCTGGTTTCGGCCGATTCGAATGTTTACTAAGATCTAAGAGCCAATCAGAATCGCGCTCGCGCACGCCACCGTAAGCTTACGGTAAGCGTACGGTAAGCGTACGGTAAGCGTACCGTAAGCGGGCTCAGATATATATATTGATTTAAAGGCTATTTTCTCAGAATCTACTGAACAGATTTACACCAAACCTACAAAAGGCACTTCCTTGACCTAGGGACTACCTCTCTGCCAAATTTCTAGTAATTCTGTTCAGCCGTTCGGGCTGTAGCTCGTTCTAAAGGTCCTATGGAAAAATGCATGGGAAAAATGCGTTTTGGGACCCCCCTTTTATCTCAGCCCCCGCTTGACGAATCCCCCCGAGACTTTCAGGGTAGGAGCGGAGCGTAGCGCCCCACCTATTTTGAGAAATTCGCGAGGATTCGTCGACCGGCGCCAAAGTTATTCAAAATAGAATGTTGAGGTTTTCCTATGGAAACGTGGTCCTAACTATAACTACCTACTGGCGACCGCCAGTAGGTAATATATATATATATATATATATATATATATATATTCACTGAAAAAACCATGGGTTTCACACACGTTATAGTTAGGAATTAGCATTTAAAAAACCTTAGAAATTCAATGAAAAAAACCAAAGGTTTCACACATGTTATAGTTAGCTGGACATTTCACTCGTAAAAAACCAATGAAATTTCCCCGTTATAGTTAGTTCAGCTAACTATAACTCGCGCGCCCGCAATGCACTGCTGATGACGTCACATATTACATCACTCATGACATGGTCACTGACATCACTCATGACATCACTGATGACATCTCAAATGACATCACTGATGACATCACTGATGACATCATCCTTGTGATAGAGTGGCAGACCTCCTCTCACCCTAATATAACCTTTGATACACACATACAAAAATAGAAACTAAAATTTTCAAAAAAATGGACATACCAATATCAGTTACAACAACCTATTCAGTAATTCTTAGAACCACATACACATCCACTCATTCACCAACAGTCCTATACAGTCATTCATACATGCACTCACTCTTCATATGTACTCATACACCTATACATCCTGTGACACAATGCCACTCATCCATAGAGTTACTCACACATAGTCACTCATGCTAATAAAGAAACAAACATACATTTATTAGCTTATACAGTTATACACACACCACCACACTTACTTCTACGGAAACTTACACATAGTTAGTCTAAAAAACAAACACTTATAGAAACACATACTTATTCATACAGGAACTCTTTCAATCTCTCACTGTCACATATACTCACTTATATACACCAATATTCACATATACTAGTTTAATAGATATGTAGTTACTCATAAAGACACTATTGAGACAGTCATTCACTCACTAACACACCCATACACACACTCATCCACCCATACAGTCCTGCACACATGTTGTCTTCAACACATACAAAGAGTGAATCACTCATTCATGCACCAATGCACTACATAATACCCCCCACCGAACCATACAGACACTCAGACTGATACTTAAAAAAAGAACTATTTACCTATATAGATACCCATGAAGCTACTCACCAACCCATGCAGCCACTTATACACAAAGTGAGAGACTGATACAGATATTTTCATATTTAAACATTACTCAGTAAGTCATGTATTCACTATAATACCCTTAATCAGTCAGTTACACAAATTCTTTTTTAAAAAAGCATCCATTTAAACAATTATATACCCATTTATTCTTCCATTAACCTTGAGATATACATAAATATAAAACATATTTAATTTTCAGAAAAACACACATTCACTGGATGATGGCATCAGTGATGTCATCAGTGATGTCATTTGAGATGTCATCAGTGATGTCATGAGTGATGTCAGTGACCATGTCATGAGTGATGTAATATGTGACGTCATCAGCAGTGCATTGCGGGCGCGCGAGTTATAGTTAGCTGAACTAACTATAACGGGGAAATTTCATTGGTTTTTTACGAGTGAAATGTCCAGCTAACTATAACATGTGTGAAACCTTTGGTTTTTTCATTGAATTTCTAAGGTTTTTTAAATGCTAATTCCTAACTATAACGTGTGTGAAACCCATGTTTTTTTCAGTGAATTTGCAAGGTTTTTTAAATGCTAATTTTTTTTTTACATATTTTTATTATAATTTTCTATCCTTTTTTAAAGACTATGGTTAAATTTTATAAATTCTACAATATGTTTTATTTTTTACCATTTTTATAAAATAAACAGGTAAGATTTATTAGTATAACATATTGTTTTTTTTTTCTTTTTTTTTTTAACGTGCGCGTACGGTAAGCGCACGTCTTGCTTTCATTACGTTAGATTTCTACGCTGTTTGCGTTCATTTATGCAATTTGCGTAGGCGAAGTGAAGGGGCGTGCCTGTTTTGCGCATGCGCGCGAGCGCGTGTCTTTTTTACGCGCATGCGTACTTTTACCGTAAGCGCACCGTAAGCGTAACGTACGCGCACGGTGGGTCATGTGATCATGAAACACAACTTTTGATTGGTTGAAACTACTTTCAGTTCTAGAACACTCCTACACCACACCCATTCCCCTCATTTCTGCTTGTGATCCCTTAGGAGAAGGAGCTGAGTTGTCTTTGTGATACGATGGCAGAACAGCAGAACTCTTCTGAGAGTGAGGCTAGCAGCACTACCTTGAGGCAGAGAAGGAGGAAACAAAAGAGCTCTTTCATATGGGAGTATTTTTCTTTTCCAGAGGACAAGAAAAAGGTAAATGCACCCTTAGTGACTTGTAAGCTTTGTGGCCGTGTACTTTCAAGAGGGAATCCCAACAAGAAGTATTCCTTCGGGAATCACACCATGTTGAGACACCTTCAAGATGTACACGGTAGGACATTTGCTCGACATACCGAAGGTAACCCTTCAGTAAGTCAACCAAGCACATCCACAGCAGCTCAGCCTGGTCCATCATCTGCAGTGCCGAGTCCATCTTCGGCAGGTCAGCTGAGCCCTTCATCTGTGGGGGGAGCATCTCCTTTTTCTCGTCCTCTGGAAATCAACCATCGGTTTTCGAGGGTTTTAGTTCGTTGCGCCACTTGTCATGATCTAATTGCTCATAGGGAGACCAGTGTTGCCCTAGTGAACAATTTAATAGATCAGCACATTTGTCGTAGAGACTAATATTCCCACTCTTTCTTTCCTCTGTCCCTGCATGAACACAACGGCTCTTTTAAGAGCCAACCTTACCTTTTAACTTTTTTTAATATATTTTTTAAAACTTTTTTTTATTTTTTTTTACCGTACGCGTACGGTACGCGTAATTGTTTTTTTTTTTTTAAAAAAACACTAAAAATCAATTATCACATTACAAGGTCCTTGAGAGACTACAATGATAAACTGAAAATGTGATTGTGGAGAAGTGGAAAAAAGGGAGCATGAAATTGTTGACTTACCATACCCACTCAAAAAATTATTTATTAATTAAAATTTAATTTTTATTGCTTTAAAAATGGTTCAAGTTTTCGAAAATTTTCTATCTCAATCTGAAAAAAAAGAAAAAAGTATTAATATTTAATAAAACATTTTATAATACAGTACACATATTTACATATTTTCCCCCAAAAAATGTTTGCCTTTTTTTTGCTGTTTTCAGAATATATTGCATTTCACTATAAATTGTGAAAGCAATTGCATTCATCATTTAACAGCGGGCAAAAAAAAAATAACAATCTCAAAGATTGTTTTAAAAAAGCCCAGAATCTCTTTTAACTTAAACATAACATTATAGAAATGCATAATATTCTTAAAAAATATCATCTAATATCAATACTTATTTCTTTAAAATACCGTCTGACATTTTTGTTTCAGAAGTATAATCCCAAAAATATTATATCTCAAATAACTCCACAATACATCTGGTTCCATTTCCTTTAGGCCAAATAGTAATTTTAAAATTCTTTTTTGATTAAATTTCCAATGGTAATCCAATAAAATTCTAAAGTTTAAATTGTACAGATCTCACCGATTCTCTGTAACATTTTGGTTTCCGAAAGATTAAATAATAATTAAATAAGTCCACAATACAATTGTTTACTTTTCCTCATGGCCAAATAGTAATTTTAAAAATCTTTTTTGAATAAATTTCCAATGGCAATCCAATAACATTCCAAAATTTAAATTGTGCAGATGTTACCGATTTTGTCTAAATTTTTGGTTTTCCAAAGTTTCATTAAAAATTTAAAAAGTCCACATTACAATTGGTTACCTTTCCATTAGGCCAAATGATAATTTGAAAAATCATTTTTTTTGAAAATTCCAATGGTAATCGAATAAAATGGTAAAATTGTTTTGTACACATCTTGCCAAGTCTCTCTAAAATGTAGGTTTCAGGAAGATTAGATAGGAATTTGCTAAATCAAAAGGCAAACGTTGCTTGAAAATCAATTGGGAATCATTACACAGTGTCCAGCCTTTTTCACATTTAAGATAAACTGTGTAATGTCCAGAAGTAACAGTAGGTCCTTCATGGAAAATTATTGCAACTGTTACAAAAGTTTTTCCTGAAATTGATAATTGCTGTCCTGTAAACTTCTTTATTAAAGTATCTAATTTTGAACCATCAGCTTTACATCGTTGCATCATTAAAATTACATATTGTCCGTATTCCTTTAAAATTAACGTTGAAAACATTTCAGATTTACACTCACTGCATTCCATGCTATGATTAGCATCTTTAACTAATTTAGCAAAAGTGACTGTTTTACTTTCTGGCAATGTTAAATAAATAAACCTTTCAGAATCAACATTAGAGCCACATATATTGTAACAGTTTTCACAACTATGTTCCCATTTATAAGAGAGACCAAACAAATTATCAATGGCAACCCCTTCTTCTTCCAGTACCTGAAGAAAAAACATCAAGAATTCCTGTGCGTCTTGCTGTACATTTTGAGAAAACTGTGTTCGTCCTGAACATACATCTAAAAGTTTTCTAATTTCAGTAGCACTTTCTATTTGAGTTTTATCATTACTCAGCTTTTGAAAAAGGAGACTCAACTCAGAACAGAATCTTTTTCCCTGATTTACTATTATCTGCTCTTGCACACTTTCCAGATAAAAAGCAACATTCAGCACTACATTAGCGTAGCAGTTGACACCAGAGCTATTTTCAAAATGACATCCTACAACCTGTTCTTCATTTTCCTTTTTCTTTTTGCTTGCAATTACATCACTCCTCTTTTTTTCCTCCTCTCTACATCTTCATTACAGATATTCTCATTTCTCCTTTTACGAGAAACTACACGTTTCTCCAACACAGGATACTGACCTAAATGAGGAGCATAGCTTCTTCTTAATCTATTATACTCCTTTACACAATTTGTATCAGCACTAACTTTAGAGTCATCAAAGTCTATCATGAATAAACCAGATAATGTTTTCACTCGTGACAAAGCTACATAAGCCATACCTTCTTTGAACACAGTTGAACCAATGTTCACAAAAGCACAATCTACAGTCAATCCTTGAGACTTGTGAATAGTTACAGCATATGCTAGAGAAAACGGAAACTGCTTCCTACGTACATATAAGTCTTTCACAAGCATGAAACGAACTGAACAACGACAAATATCTTTAACTTCTTCTATCTGATCAAATTTTATTTTTAAACATTCAATTCCATCTTTTTTCTGATAATTAATAAAACCCACAACTCTTCCCATAGCTCCATTAACTAAACCCTTTTCAACATCCAAATTTCTCCTTAAAAATACTCTACAGTTCATGCAAACATATAGATTTTTTTCTAATCCAGCTGTTTTGGAAATGTTCTTCTCTAGTGAATCCAATTTATTTTTCAGTGTGCCTGTTAATGTGATAGTAATTCTTCCATCTTCAATTTTGTCCACTGCTTCCAATTTCCTGATATCTTCCTTTTCCAATTTTAAAAGCTCCTCATTGAATATTGAGCATTCACGTAGAGTTGGCATTAAGCAGATGACACTTTTCTTTTCTGCAATGTTCTTGTATATCTTCTCTGCAACTATTTCTTCTTTTGGAAATAAATTATGTAGCAGCCGACTCTGTAATGCTTTTTTGCCAACTTCTGTGAGTAGTCCAATCCTGATATCTTTCAGAATACTTCCATATTCTTCATCATTTGCTTGCCTCATATTAGTAGTAAGTTCCTTGTACTCAAAGAAGGACCAAATATTTGCATTACCAATGCTTCCCAATGACTTCTTTTTGTCTTCATGTGTCACAGTATTAAACACTGGTTGTCCTTTAACTGGAGTAAGCTGTAGAAGATCCCCAAATACAATGACATGTTTTCCACCAAATAACACGTCATAGTCTGTCCTTAGAATTTGCTGCATTCTTAAATGCACAAAGGCAAGCATTAAGTTTCATACCATGCTCACCTCATCAATAATGAGAACTTGCATCTTCTTCAATACTCTTGAAACTTCCAAGCATGCTTCTCCAGTTAGCTTGTTGTATTGTATTTTGTTCTCATGCTCCACTGGTAACATTAGCAAACGATGTAAGGTGATTCCTTTTATGTTATATGCTGCTAACCCAGTTGGAGCAGTAACCACACAAGACAAAGTAGAATCCGTTTTTGCTGTAGGTAGCTTCTGATGACTTTTATTAGGAAACTTTTTCCAGTTCCAGCTTGTCCGCTTACATACATCCTGATTGGATGAAATGATGGGCATGAGCACTCTTTTTTTTATGTAGAAATCCGTGATCAATTTTGTTTCTGATCTCTTCATAAATTTGTTGCTGCTCTTCGTTCAGTTGTCTTTCCAAATTTTGTAAGTCTATAAATTCTTCTTGAGCTTGATTCATAGCCGTTTCCACTTCATTCATGGCTATTGATGCTTCATTTTCAACGATTGGTTGTCCTAGGGGATCTTGACTGAGTGTTCCTAAACTTTGGCTGTCCTGAGAACTGTCTCTAGCTACTTCTGCTGCAATTGTAGTTTCCTGTTCAATTTCTTCATTTAACATTTGCAGATAAGTTGTGAATGTATTGCATTGTATGCTGTCTTTGCAAGCATTAAATGAATCTTCATAGCTTTGAAATTCTCCCAGTAGTTCATCCTCTGTACGCCATGGTTTAAACAGCTGTAAAAGAGCCAAGTAGTAAAATTCCTTTTTGTCAGTAGTGTCGCAACTCAGCTTCCGGTGATTTATCAAACTTCCTTTTGTTTGCTTCACCAAACATCCTTCCTCACCAATGACTTTATATTTTCCATTTTTGATGTCTTCTGCGGCTTTCCGTGAATAAATGTAGTTCTGCAGCACTTCATAGAGACACATGTTCTCCAGATGTTGACTTCTCTTGGGATAATATGTGTCCAACATGTTTGATTTCAAAATATCTGTACTTTCTGGGTCATTCTCGGCCAAATATTCAATTTCTCCAACAGATTTCAGTACCCGATTTCTCATTGCTGCAAGGCCTAAACTTGCCCAAATTATTCTTCTTGATTTCGAGTAGAGACTTGCAGAAGATAACCTATCTGAACATTCGTAGGATCCAATTTCTCGATGCGATAACATCTTTAAACTGAAACTGTACAGCTTCTTACTGACAGTCTTCTCGTGAGAAATCTCTTCCCACATTTCCTTCAATTCCGTTTTCTCAGATTTAGTAATGTAAGACGTTACATATCGAGCAACAGCAATGGAATTGTCAGCTACATACTGTATATCCATGTTAGCATTCCACATGGATAAAATGACTGGGTTGTAGTCATTTATATTTTTTGATTCTTCTTTTCTTTTTAGGTTGTAGGTATTCTTAGGTGATTTTCTTGTAATAGTATGTCTCACAGATGACATAAAACTGTTTACTCTTCCATTTGAAAGAACAGGTCTAGGAAATCCAAATCGACATTTAGTGTAGTATTTTTCTTTGCTCTTGTATTTCCGTCGACAGTATTTTCCACACCGATGACTTTGGAAACGTAAAACTTGCTCCTTTAACTTTTTCTCTTCTGTGCTTTTTGGTATAGCACATGTTGCATATTCTTCAATGTAAGATAACACTGCTTCATCAGTATCTGTTCCAAACTTTGGGGGATCCACAACAGCATATGAATATGAGGAGCACCTCTTGCCTGGTACTCTTTTCTCCAAAAGAAATCCACTACTTCTCCAAGAGGTGGATTTTTTTTATTGCAGATGAAGGACATCATAGCCTCAAATCTATGATTGAAATATCTGCAAACATTAACCGGATCCAATGAGCACAGTTCTCCCGCTGTCTTGTATTCGATGTTTTTAATGTTTGAATTTGCCTCTCGTAGAAAATCCAGTAAATCATCCCAAGCGTACTCGGCACAGCTTAGGGTAAGGAACCATGTTGGTGTTCCTAAATTCCGTAACATGCATTTTAATTCACCATGGCGTCGGTACCAATATTCATTTGTCCCACGCTGACAAGCCATCAGATTGATCAGTTGTGTTTCCAAATGATCATCTCGGTGCTGCACTTTCTCCATAAAATCCTTAGCAGACACATTTTGTAAATGTACTCCACTTTTTAAAATGTGATTTACTGCATATGATAATGCAGACAAGTCGCTTTCAAATAAAAGATGGAACAAATAAGGAATACTTTGTCGAAATCTGGGATCTTCTGCATATAGTCTTGTAGTCCGATACTCAGAAGCTGGAATCTGTTCTGGACGTTCATCGTATCGTCCTCCTTTTCCTTTAGGAAACAGCTGGGGAAAACATCGAGCTTCCAAGCTCTCCTCCCATACACTCACGGGAGTTCCTTTTGCTTTCTTCATCTGAAACAGATCAATATTGTCTCCCATAGCTTCTTTTGAATGTAGAGGATGTATGCTAAAATGTTCATAAATTTCTTCTTCCTTTGACTTGTCCACTTTTTCAATTTGTCCAGTTGGTGTTTCTGTGTCTTCTTGTAAATCTTCTTCTTCTTCTTCTATATAAATTGATTCATACCATTTGTTATTCCTTTTCAAATACAAATTTGCTCTTTGTACTTTCCGTACATCTACCAGCTCCTGCCAAATCTTCTTATTCTTTGTAGGTACACCATTAACCAGAATAACTAATGGTTCAGTTTCCAAAGTATCTGCATCAATAGTTTCCATATTTTTTTTCAAATCCAAGGGCAAATACACCACTCTACCTTTTAAACCTCTCAGTAAATCTGAAGGAGGTAATTTACCAGTTTTGGGCTCCATACGTACTATGGTCTGGAACGGATGAACACATTGAATAAGTATAGACTCATATGTATTTAATTCAGAAAGTTCGGCAGGAATAACATCCAATTCTAAATTATTATGTACAGCTCTGGTCGGCATTCTATTTTCCTCTAACTTGTTGTAACAGTATTTACAAATACGCTGATCTTCACCCAATTCAAAACAATTTTCTAGAAATATATATGTGACAAAATCTTTCCACTTATAATTATCTTCATTTTTACTCTTTCTGTAGAGATCAACATTCCTAGTTTGTTTTCTATAATGAGTTCTGCGGCAACAAATACAAGTAATATTTGGTCTTTCATTAGAGATTTTTTCAAATTTTGTTATGTGATCATTAAATGTCTTACTTACAGAGGGTTCTACATTCTCTTCCACTTCTTCCTCATTTACTGTGTCCTTTTCTGCACTGTTTTGTTCAGGACCAAAGTAACAAAACTGAATTTCATCAACAACCTTCTCTACATCTGATACCGATCCACGGAACAGAGCCCTATTCAATTCATCTAACTTTATTGCTGGACTTTTAGCAAAATACAACCGTCTCACAAACTTTCTCATTTCAGTATGATGAACAGCCAGCATCCTAAAATGATGGAAAACACTATTACACACTTTTCTAGATAGACAAGCCAGAGAATGACCCTGCAAACCAGTATTCTCTCTCACTCTGCATGGATCTAGACTTTGAAGCACCTTAATCTTCTGTTTTACACTTTTTTTACTATATTCTCTTAGAAACTCACGAAATGTATCAATAGATTCCTGACGCACAGTGCAAATACTACTACAATTCCAAGTGTACACTGGGGCTTTAGGACGTCTCCCCATAGCCTCATCCGCCATCACTTGTACCTCATCTCTTGGAACCATTATCTCCTTCTCCATTATGCAACCATTTTTCACTTCATAAGCACGACCTCTGGTGTCAACTGCATGCAGCAAACTATTACTTTGAAAATAACTCTCTTCATTAAAAAAAGGTTCACTACTTGAACTATGCATCCATTTTCCTAAAAACACTTTACAAAAGTTTGTTCTGTTCACTACTCTTTTCCTTTTGCTTTGTGATTTCAGTACATTAACCATTTTATCTAATGTACGCATCCTATTCAAAATTAAAATGAATAGTTTCCTTTTTAATTCTAATGCCTTTGCTGCAATGGCTTCAATTTCTTTTTTTCTCTTGTAATATTTTGCCTTTTGCTTATATTTCTTCACATCCTTTATCAAATTGGACATAACTCTTCTCTGAAACATTTTTCTACGTATCTCTTTAAACGCTGTTTTTCTGTTTAAGTTAATCTTTGTTGTTGCAGAAGGTATATTTGCATTAACTAAATTCTCAATTTTTTCCTGTTTTTTTCTATTGAAAACATTCTTTCCAGTACAGACATTTTGTACATTTTTCCTTTTTTTGAAGATGTTCTTTAAAAAATCTTTTGTCTGCTTACCAGAAGACTTGTTCTTTTTCCCAACATGAGCATCTCCAACTAACTTAGGTCCTCCAGTTGTCTTGAAATATAGGTTTTTTTTGTGGTCTTTCTTTAGTCTGGATTTTGTAGGCATCTTAAAATTTGGTCACTGCTCTTCAGCAATACCTGAAAAAAACTAAAAAAAAAATCCTTTATTTTATTTAAATATATTACTACATTTTTTATGATCTTTTCAAATCTTAAAATACTATATACCCCTTTCCTACAAGTGAAAATCACAATAACACCATCACAAATTAAATACCTAAAAACAATTCCTGTGTGCACACAGAGTCATGGTTTGAAATTAGGCAGAAAACGAAATTTCTTTGCCAATTGCAAAGCATACTTTCTACTACTTTTTTGGCAAGTGATAAGTACTTTTACAGTCTGACACATTTTAAATCCACTTTTCAGATTCTGAAAACATCACATGTCCAAACTGCTTTTTCAGACCAGCACCATGTGTAACCTGGGTGCCTGACTACACTCCAGCAAGGGCAACCAGCCTTAGTGTTGCTGAATGTATTTGCATTACTGACTGAAACCTCAAACCCCACTCGGTTGTGAATACTGTGCATGATTCCACAGGATAAGCAGCTGGGTGTGTGCTAAGAGTCTGCTTCTGCATACAAAAAAATGGCTCCCCCTTTCCATCTAATGCAAATGTAAAATCACCAGAGCAATACGCAATAAATCTCTGCCTGTAATTCCTATTTGCACACAGAGTCATGTTTTCACATTAGTCACAAAACAAAATTTCTTTGCCAATTTGAAAGCACACTTACTACTCTTTTATTTGGCTAGTGATAAACACTTTTACAGACTGACACATTATGAATCCACTTTTCAGATTCTGATAAAAGCACATGTCCAAACTGCTTTTTTCAGACCAGCACCATGTGTAACCTGGGTGACTGACTACACTCCAGCAAGGGCAACCAGCCTTAGTGATGCTGAATGTATTTGCATTACTGACTGAAACCTCAAACCCCACTCGGTTGTAAATACTGTGCATGATTCCACAGGATAAGCAGCTGGGTGTGTGCTAAGAGTCTGCTTCTGCATACAAAAAAATGGCTCCCCCTTTCCATCTAATGCAAATGTAAAATCACCAGAGCAATACGCAATAAATCTCTGCCTGTAATTCCTATTTGCACACAGAGTCATGTTTTCACATTAGTCACAAAACGAAATTTCTTTGCCAATTTGAAAGCACACTTACTACTCTTTTTTTTGGCGAGTGATAAACACTTTTACAGACTGACACATTATGAATCCACTTTTCAGATTCTGATAAAAGCACATGTCCAAACTGCTTTTTTCAGACCAGCACCATGTGTAACCTGGTTGACTGACTACACTCCAGCAAGGGCAACCAGCCTTAGTGATGCTGAATGTATTTGCATTACTGACTGAAACCTCAAACCCCACTCGGTTGTAAATACTATGCATGATTCCACAGGATAAGCAGCTGGCTGTGTGCTAAGAGTCTGCTTCTGCATACAAAAAAATGGCTCCCCCTTTCCATCTAATGCAAATGTAAAATCACCAGAGCAATACGCAATAAATCTCTGCCTGTAATTCCTATTTGCACACAGAGTCATGTTTTCACATTAGTCACAAAACGAAATTTCTTTGCCAATTTGAAAGCACACTTACTACTCTTTTTTTTGGCAAGTGATAAACACTTTTACAGACTGACACATTATGAATCCACTTTTCAGATTCTGATAAAAGCACATGTCCAAACTGCTTTTTTCAGACCAGCACCATGTGTAACCTCACATTTAAATTTCTCCCAAAACAGAAAATAATAAACATAACTTCAACAAAAGGAATTCCAATTCTATTATTCATTTCTTAATTTACCATATACATCCCCTCTCAAACTCTAAACTCACCTTTAAAATTAGTTAGTTGTGAAAGAAATGTGGCACTCAAACAGCAGATTATCAGAGCCAGGATCTCTCTTCTGTACACCTCTCTCCTCTAAGCAGAACCAGATAATGGCAAACTTTCCCTCTCTTTTTCCACACATATACATGTTAATTTCAAATCTCAGTGCTTCCCCCTTTTTTTCAAATGTAATCACACATTTCTATTGGTTGAAAACCAACCCTTTTCCAAAAGTACCCTTCCCCCAACTTGACTTCTGCCTAGTACCCTTCCCCCAACTTGACTTCTGCCTGCTACCATAGCAACAGCTCTTGAAACACTGCTGTGCAGAGTTAGGTCAGAAGTTCACCAAACAATGTTTCAATTCCAAAGAGCAGGAGTGCTTGACTTTTCAAACCTAACAGCAAATCCATAGTACTGTTCTTTAGTAACACATTTTTCTGTACCAATACAAAACATGCTTCTATAAATTTACACATACAGCCTAGTTTTTTATTCTAGAATGGTATGAAACAGCCAATCAGTTCTTTTTTTTATAAAAAAAATATGTATGCCTCCATTTCCAAACTGTCTTTCATTTCTTTTTACCATTCTACTGAATTACACCTCCTGAGTGCATCCAGTTCTCCTTTGAAGATGTTCACAGTGTGGATTGTAGGGCACAGCTATGTCTTCTGGAGTGAAAAGTATGCAGAGAAAACAGATATGGTGAGAGACCTTGCTTTGCCAAATGTAGACATTAAATGGATTGGTCAGAGAGGGTTAAAGTGGCACCAATTGATGCCATTGGTGAAATCATTCATGCAAATCCAACACCCTGACCTCATAATAGTGCACTGTGGTGGCAATGACCTAGGCACTTTGACTGGGGTAGGTCTGGAAATGCTTATGAAGGACACCTTTGCACAACTGTTTTCACTTTTCCCTAAAACTGCCTTTGTGTTTTCTAACATATGCCAAAGGCAAAAATGGAACTGGTCCAATCATTTTTGTCCGCAGATTGACAAAGCAAGAAAGCACGTCAACAAATCTGTTTCTGCTTTCCTCCGTGACTATGGTATGGGTTCCATTTACCACAACAACTTGCGTTACGACATGCAAGACATTTATAGAGGAGATGGTGTACACTTCACTGATGAAGGGAACAGAGTCTTCCTCTTGAACCTTAGACTCTGCATCGGTACTTACTTGTAGGTACCAATAAAAAATCACTTCATAAACACAACGGCTCTTTTTAGAGCCCCCTAATATCTAAACACTTAAATCTGCATTTCATTTCTTTTTTTTCTTTTTTTTTACCGTACGCGTACAGTGAGCTTACCGTACGCGTACCCCGCGATTTTTTTTAAAATCAATAAATGTTTTCTTTGTGCTTTTCTGTCCTTCTTTGACCCCCTTACAAATGTTAGGGGGTCTGTAACTCTCTTCCTTGCCCCCTTTTCAAGATATCACCCTTTTTTACCGGAGTGAAATACACAAAATGGCGGCCGCCGCTTCCTGGTTTCGACCGATTCAAATGTTTACTAAGATCTAAGAGCCAATCAGAATCGCGCTCGCGCACGTCACCGTACGCGTACGGTAAGCGCACCGTAAGCGCACCGTAAGCTGGCTCAGATATATATATTGATTTAAAGGCTATTTTCTCAGAATCTACTGAACAGATTTACACCTAACCTATAAAAGGCACTTCCTTGACCTGAGGACTACCTCTCTGCCAAATTTCATTAAATTCTGTTCAGCCGTTCGGGCTGTAGCTGTGTCTAAAGGTCCTATGGAAAAATGCATGGGAAAAACGCGTTTTGGGACCCCCCTTTTATCTCAGCCCCCGCTTGACGAATCCCCCCGAGACTTTCAGGGTAGGAGCGGAGCAGAGCGCCCCACCTATTTTGAAAAATTCGCGAGGATTCGTCGACCGGCGCCAAAGTTATTCAAAATAGAATGTTGCGGATTTCCTATGGAAACGTGGTCCTAACTATAACTACCTACTGGCGACCGCCAGTAGGTAATATATATATATATATATATATATATATATACACATATATATGGATATATATATGTGGGGCACATATAATATAGTGTTTCCGGGGTCCCGCGCATGGGCGGGAATATTCTAACGCTTATGACTTTGATGAGGATACCCCTGGAAGGATTACAGGTAAGTAACTAATCTATATCCAATGACAAGTTCCCACAGGTATTGCTGAACTCACAACAGGTACAAGCTTGAGCGGATGTGGGATCTGCTTGTTTCACACCAACTTGAGAAAAGACGTAGGTGCACTCATGGGATGCTTGCTGAAATGGCTTTATAAGCACAGACGCGTTTCAGCACATTGCTTTCTTCAGTGCGTTTAAAAACCACAGAAAACCTGCACAGTGATAAAAGTCAATTTAAATATATTCAGCATGCTGATCGGCTGAATCCGGTGCCAATGGGGAGGTGGCAATCACCCTGGAGTTTCGGTGACGGATCGGCTTTCTCGTTGATGTTATATCCATTCCAGGCTTCAATAAGCCAATTCAATGTCTAGTCCTGATGTTGCCTGGGAGCCGAAGGCACCAGCCACGCTAGTCCTACCACCACCCTATGTCTCCCTATATGGGCGGCCGCATCAGATGGTAAGTCTGTGCATGCAACATCCCTCGTTTGCCGCTGGATTATACATAGTAGTTTCGCAGCAGCCAGCAATAGGAAAATCATCCCTTTCTGCATCCCTTACTTGCCTTCCCATGTTTTTCTTGAAATAAAAGCACATTTTTCGGGAAGCTTCATTTCCGAGACACTGGCTGCCCTGTTAAGGTCTGGCTCTTAACGATGCAAATGGTGGTGAAGTTTGATTTATTGGAGCCTGATCTGCTTGCCCCTCTCGGATAAAAAAAAAAAAGATTTCCTTCAAGAGAAACATGGGAAGCCAAGTAAGGGTGCAGAAAGGGATGATTTTCCTATTGCTGGCTGTTGTGTTTAAACTAAGTTAAAATGAGATGTACAAGCTGAAAGTGCATATGGGGCACACAGGACATTGTTCGCAATGGGAAACAATTTGAAAATGTTAAATAAGGTTTTTACTGTGGAATATTGAAGTGACAATTTTGAATAACGCTACTCTCCTTAAATCAAAAAGTTGTTTTACTGTTTCCCTGTGCGTGCTCTGAAGAGGAAATATGGCCTGCCTTTAAAAACCATGTGGGCATTTTTTAATACAGAGCGACTTTTCGCGTGACCAAGGCTTGTTAGAGCTAAAACGCGTAGGGAATGTGAGCCTCTTGCCTGCATGTCTTCATAGAATAAAACCAGTTTAATACACACAGCCTGAGCCGGGCTACTTCTTGTCAAGGGCAGACAAAGGAGAAAATGTGTGCTATTATTTTCGGGAAGCTTCGTTCCCGAGACACTGACCGCCCTGTTGAGGTCTGGAGCTCTTAACGAAGCAAATGGTGGTGATATATATAAATATATGTATATATTATATAGTACCACACAAGAGCTGCGTATTACCGGAGTTCAGGCCTGTTGGCAGGTGGTGCGTCGCGCCAGTGAAGCCTCCCGGCAAATTAAATATCCACACGATTTTGAAAAGATGGGATGCACTCTCAGGAAATAAACCAAGTGAGTTTATTCGGTAACGCGTTTTGACAGACAAGCTGTCTTGTTCACACAGTGACCATATACGTGAGGAGGCTATACATAGACAATTGGGCAAAAGTAATGACGGACTCCACATGGAAATGCTGTGGATACATCAAACAAATGCGGCAGCCATTTGTAAAAGGGTCAAACATTTTATACTTGATGTTTACGTATGCTAGATAAAGGACATGTACGTATACCAGTTGCAAACGAGTGCGTGAAAAGTAGAGTAATCACCATAGTGGTAAAAAAATAGTGGTAAAAATAAAACGCAACATAGGCAATTGGGCAAATAATAATGACAGACTCCACATGGGATACTGTGGATACAACACACAAATGCAGGGAGGTCTGGTGATCTACGTAAACAACACCTGCGCAAACTCAGTCCATCTAGTGGCCTTAACAACACCGGAATCCATTGCTATAATAATCTCCACCATAGAGGGGCCATCAGGGAATAGGCACAAGGATATAGTATTAATAAACACATACATACATCCTAACAGGAAATCTAACGAGGTAAAGCAATTGGCCAACTTCGTAGAGTCTTGCATGAGCGAAGTCAGCACACCGGACTTGATATTGACAGGAGACTTTAATCTATATCTACTTGGCCCATCAAAAGCGGAGGAAGTTTCTATACTTAACCAGCTATGGAACATCCCGCAACAAGGAACCAATTCAACAGCAGCTCCCTCAAAAATCGGTCAACAAAGAATTCAACACTGGACTATACCTTTGTTCCCTAACTCTCTTTAAAGAAATCTTCTCATTTAGTATGGGCGACAAAGCTGATAGCGATCACCTGCCCCAGGAACTTATATTGCGCACAAATATCCCAAGATTAACGAAATGGAAGGGCCTTCCAGGCACAACTGCTACAATCAACTTCAGGAAAATAAAATTTACGCAAGCAACGCAAGATAACTTCCAGGAAGCTGCTAAATTTCTATTTGAATCACGGGAAGGGGACAACAAAATAGAGAAATGAACAAATTATACACATGCTTTGGCAACATCTTTTTCCGCCCCAATTAAATCTAAACCAAAGCAGGGTCACACTAACTTCACCATGCCGCGAAAGAGTAAGATAAAATCCATCAAAAAAAGCATCAACTACTCTCTGCGGCAGGTGCGGCAGGCTCCAACCAACATCACAAAATTAGCTGAATTGCGACAGCTGAAAACACGTCTAAAGCAATCAATTTGGGAAGCCAGGCATGACAACGAGGATATTCTATGGGCGAAACTGCATGCGGACTCTAAGCTGAAAAACAGCGCGAGATTTTGGGAAACAATAAAAAGATTTACCCATCCGATGCACGAGGGTCTGTCTTCAAATATATCTGAGGAAGACTGGGCCATTTTTCTTGGAAATCACTTCTATCAAGGAAAAACCGTATTACATGTAGAAACTAGCATGGATTCCACACAGTGGCCTATGATTTTGAAGCATCAATCCAACGTGGGAAATGTAACTTCAGAGGAACGGCATGAAGGAGAACCACCGGGATTTACTCCTTTTAATGATTACATAAAATCAATTAACAAATACATCAAGAAGGGAAGGCAAGAAGGGGCACCGGGGCCCAACGGAATTCCACCCGTGCTTTATAAACAAGACACAGAATATTGGGCGAAGGCACTCAGTCCTCTGTTTAGGGAAATAAGAACAACAGGTCTATTCCCTCCATCCTGGCGGACTTCGATAATTTCACCAATTTTCAAATCGGGTGATAAGACCCAGTCTAAGAGCTACCGGTTAGTTGCCCTCTTGGACAGTGAGGCAAAATACTTTGCTGGCACGCTGCTGGATGAACTGCAACTCTGGGCGGAAGACAATTCAGTCATTCCCCTAAATCAAACTGGCTTCTCTAAATCTGTCGGGACCACAACAAACATAACAACAATGGCTCTGTTAATCGATAAGGCTGAGATCACTAGAACGCCACTACATTTGTGCTTCATTGATTTCCGGGCAGCTTTTGATCATGTAAATCGTCATAAACTTTGGTTGAAACTGGCAGGCTGGGGCATTCCCCAGGCTTTACTGAACTTTTTAATTAATCTGCACACTAAGACCTGGGTGCAAGTAAAGCTGGGTGACGGCTCAACTCTATTGAGGAAAATTCCAACAACAAAAGGCCTCAAGCAAGGTTGCGTAATGGCCCCGACGCTGTTTAATCTGTTTCTTGCAGATCTGATCCCGCTATTAAATGCTAGTAATTCACATTCTCCAAAAATTGGGAATCTAGTACTACCATGCCTACTTTACGCTGATGACCTAGTATTGATCAGCCAAACGAAGGTGGGTCTACAGCGTCTTCTTGACATCACGTTTGAATACTCTGAGGCTAATTACTTAAATATCAATCTGGAAAAAACCAAAACCATGACAATTAAAAAGAACCTGAAGAAAATACCTGTCTGGTTTTGGGACAATATTCAAATAGACTCAGTTACAGAGTACAAATATCTGGGGGTGATTATTGACAGAGGCGGGAACTTTGTAACCCAAAGAGATACAATTAAAAGGAAAGGTATAGCCCTAGCCGCCTCAATGAGAAACCTCAACTCCAGACTGACGGGCCCCTCACTTGCCCCACTGGTTGAAGTTATACGAACACAACTCCTACCCACAATAACCTATGGGAGCGAGGCACAGAGGGGAAGGGATTCAAAACTCTTGGATGCTGTGGTCGCAAAAGTGTACAGAATAATCTTTGGTCTACCAACACGAGTCTCTCCAGCACAAATTAGGCTCGAGTTTGGTTTGCAAAAACAGACCATTGCAAGGAAAGGCGCAATAGTCATTTTTTGGGATAAAGTAAGGAAATCCAAACCAGGTACTCTAAATTGGCACTTGTGGACTGAGTTACAACAGAAAGAGTCATCACCAGCGGCAAAATATTTAGCAACCAACGTGTCAACTCTGGGTCTCACCAAACTTTGGTCAACTCCCACAAGTCATTGCCTCCTTAAAAAATTAACAAAGAAAATAGTAAAGAACGAATCTTGGATCGAAGATAAGGCAGCCCTAACAAGGAGGTCGCATGGCTGGATGATTTTAAGTTCCTACTCCTCCCTGGCTGCACAAAAGTATTTAGCTTCGGGTTTTGCCAAACATACAAAAATTCAATTTTTTAAATACAGATTAGGCTTGTTGCCATGCACAAAGCACTTTCCATATTGGCTGAAAAACCAATCTGATTCTAATTGCCGTTATGTGGTATACCGCAAGAAGATATGTCGCATCTCCTCTGCACATGCAAAGATCTAACAGAGGAAAGAAGACAGCTTTTAAAACCACTTTTTAACCAGAGGCATTCGCACACGGAGACGGGGTGTGCTGGCATGTTTTGCACCCGAGGACACGCAGCTCAACTGCCGCTTTGTAAAATTCTTAAGACAAGTGGAGAAGAAAATGCCAAGTCAGAACAGCAATACAGCTGACAAGGAAAAAGACTGATGCTGCTAAAATAATTGCTTATTTTTTTCATGTACTGTAAATACCATTTGGTTCTAATGTTTTTTTTTGATCGGTTTTAATTTTTAACATGTAATGAGATATTTTGTAGCAATGGTTTTAAGTAACTTTGCTAAATAAAATAAACTTAAAAAAACACACAAATGCGGCGGCCATTTGTAAAATGGCAAACATGTTATACTTTACAGTTACGTATGCTTGATAACGTGCATATACGAAAATCACTTGCAATTACCAGTTGCAAACGAGTGCGTGAAAAAAATAGAACGCAACAGTATTGATGTCAAAAATAGATGCAGCATACTGTAGGCAAGTAAATGCAAGATATAAAGTGTATATACTAACTGTGCATAACCATAGTGGTTGAAAAGTAACAGTATTACTATCAGGATAGATAACGCATACTGTAAACAGTTGTATTAAAGATTGAGCATATTGAGGTGCCCCCGTGTCAACTGATGTGCTGGAGTAGAATTACCAAGTGGTTTGATAATACAAAGTTGAAAATAAACCGCAGCAATGTTGCTACCAAGGTCAATGAAGCATACTCTTACCAGGTTTAACAGTTCACAATCTACCCCACGACAATATTGACAGTTTTCATGATGTTGTCACAAAATCACTTCTAAAACTGAAACATCAAAAATGTAAGAAAGTCTCATTCAATCTATCTGCTAAACAAAAAGAACTATTAAAATCACTGGCAGACGACACCAATATCATTACCCGCCCTGCAGATAAGGGAGGTAACATTGAAGCCACAAGAGAACTGGACGATCATAGGTTAATACGGACATTTATAATACTAGCATTTTTGAAACCTGGAATAAACTACAAGAATGGGAACACTTGGGAAGAATTTTGTTTCCTAAAACGTGACTATCCAAAACTGTCTATTTTGTATCTTCTACCTAAGATACATAAGGACTCCAGCTTACCTCCTGGTAGACCCATAGTTTCTTCTGTTGGTAGTGTACTAGAGAACGTGTCTAAGTATGTTGACCATTTTCTTAGGGAGTATGTTATTTCCCTCCCGTCATATGTTAAAGCTACAAAAGATTTTCTCACCAAGCTTGAAGGTATCATATGGGATACTAATGACCTTATGATAACACTTGACTTCAACTCCCTTTACACCATAATTGATCACACACAAGGCATCGCAGCATGCCGCCATTATCTAAACAAGCATTTACAATGCAATGGTCTCGGCATTGTTAAAGTTAGAGCTGTTGGCATTGCTCATGACATTCTTGTATGTTTTTGTTTTTAAAACATTTAAAGAAACGGCATTGTTATTTACAATGTCAATAGCTTAATCACTCTCCAATGCGAGACCTATTGCATTTGCACCCACACACAGAGCCACCCACACAGAGCCACCCACACATACAGAGCCACACACACAGAGCCACCTACACACACAGAGCCACCTACACACAGAGCCACCTACACATACAGAGCCACTCACATAGAGCAACCTACATACAGTTACCCCCACCACTCACATAGAGCATTCTACACACAGAGTTACCCCCACACAGAGTCTCCCACACAGACTCTCACACACACACACACAGAGCCTCCCACACACACACACACAGAGCCTCCTGTAGGAGAGTAGGGTCTGCTTTCTATGTTCACCCCCACTTTTTTGCTTTTGCTTTACTGGTTTTCGACTTAGATGTGGCTGTGGGCCTGCTAATCAGACCCACAGCCCTGCTGTTCTCTCTCTAAATTGATACTATGTACTTTAGGTGCATAACCCATTTGGATAGGATCACCTTATTGGCCCCTGTACAGTGTACCCTAGGTACCCAGGGCATAGGTGTACCCTAGGCCTACCAGGGGCTGCAGCATGTATTATGCCACCCCTGGCCTGGCCTTCCATTATGACACAACTGGCTGATCACTCAGCTGGGGCAAGGTCGTGTAATCACCCCTTGCTTAGGTGTAGTATTCCTATACCTAACTTACATATAGACACATGTGTACCTATCAGCCACTCCTATGGCAGGCCTTAACAATCCTGGAGGCAGAGTGCTTGGTAACATGTGAGATGGTGCTCTAGCATGAGCTGAGCCTGTCTGCAGCTTTCGGAACCATGTCCTTATAGCTGTTCTATGATATAGCCTACCATATACTCTTAAAGTACCTTATAATCTTAAACGGTTATGGTAACTATGGTTTGGCTTTATCGAAACATGTCGTGTAAGGTGTCTAACACTGTGGAATAATACCCCCATACCATTTCTGGACATGAGGATATTATTCCCCCCTTCTAGAGGGAAAGACATGTTGAAATCATACTTTACTGTTAGCCTCTGACCAAAGCCTCAGCATCACAAAATGGATGCTGCTGCCACGACACAAGTCTGACCTCCTGCTGCTGGGAGTGATCCCAGCCAGGGAGGCCTGGACAATAGGTTTCCTGCTTGGGGAGGTGCTAGCACCTCCCCAGACAGCCTTTAGTGTATTGGGGCAGGGTGGGCTGAAAGGAATGAGACATGCCTGGGGCACACAAGGTGTTCCTTGCATAGTCCAGTTCAAACCGGCGCTGGGGCACTCCAGCCCCAGCTCTGGCGCGAAACTGGACAAAGGGAAGTGGGTGTAACCACCCCCTCCCAGGTCCCACCCATAAGGCGTGACCTAGCAGGTATCCCAGCCCCCCAGATTAGTATAAGAGTGGGAGTTGGGCCTCAAGACTTTAGATTATCCTGAACCTGCAACTTGAACAGAAACTCTGGACCTTCGGCATTCGACGAAAGAAGAAGACTGAAGAATCTCCCTTGTGGCCAAGGAGTGGCTACCCTGTGCAAACAGGCACCATCAAGAGACTACCCTTTGCTTTGCTGAAGTTCTACGAGGGACCGACTGCAGAGCCTGACCAGAGCCTTGACTTCCAGACTTCTCAGACCCTGATCCACATCCACAGCCGAGCTGAGATCCGTGGAGGCGACGAGAGACGTGGGACCGGCTACCTGGGAAAAGTGGCTAGTATCTTCAAGCGCAGCTTCTGAGGCACCCTCGAAGTTGTGCACCGGGGATTGAGAAGCCCCAACCCCAAGCACCATCTGCACCGAAGATCAGCCCCCCACACTCCACGAGTCCTGCGTGGGGCCCTTCTGCATTTTCCTGCTTGCCGCGTCTGTCCGGTTGCTTGCCCGCTGGCTAGTGGCCTTTGTGACGACGCATACTGAAATCTTCACCGCTGGTTTGGCTCCTCCAGACTGGCTCCTGCTTCTTTGAAAAAGAGAAGCACCCCAGACCTTCCTGGTCTGCACCAGAAGCAAGTCCTCCGTTCTTCGTGGGTTCCGCTTGCCAAGGCTTGGTGAGTCCTAGTCCAACTTCGACGCCGCCGACAGCAAGAGCCTTCGTGGGACAGCTCGCCTCCTGGTCCTGGTCGTCCTCGACGTTCCCTGGTCCTCGTGGCTGCAGCGACAAGCTTCACCTTCACCTGCAATCTTCACGACATCGCCTGGTTCCTTCCTGGTTCCACGTGGTCACTGGCTAGTGACCTTGACTCTTTCCCTTCTGCTTGCAGGTCTCCTCTCTTCTTGATCCCAGCCTTGGGATCCACCGGACACTCTTCACTGACTGCCTGTCAGCAACTTTCCTTCAGGCATCCATAGAAGTCCACGACGAAACCCGACGCAAGTACACACCTATGCACCCGCAGCCTGTGGGCTAGGTAACTTGGGTACTTCGGTGCTCACAAGGGTAGTGACTATCCTAGGGTCTAGTTTCCGAGTCTCGACTCTCTAGCTGCTTCAGAAGTGTCCTTAAACTGTTAATTTCTAACAACTACTATTTCTATCGACTTTTACGCATTACGCGTGAGTGTTTCCACTCTGCACCTGAATCCCGTGGGCCTCCCACTTCCTAACTGTTGCTAGTGTAGTGTAGCCCCAGCGATTCCCTAGGCCTAGGCCTATCCTATTTCCGTGACAGTGGTCCTTATACCACTTACTTAGTATATGGTTTGCGTGGCCCCTAGGGCCTAACTGTATTACTTACCTGTGTGACTTAATGTATGCTTGAATAAGACTGTGTTGTACTTACCTCTAATCTCATAAAGAGTGCTGAGGGTTTGACTAGAATAAATACACTTTATTTTATATATATATCTGTTGTGGTGTCCTTTCATTTGGTATTCAAGGGATTATATATGGTATCACAGCTGGCTTCACATGCCATTCAGAGTTTAGCCTAAGACTGCTCTTGTCCATGCTACCACTAGGATAGCTGGTCTATAAGGTTGACTTTACAACCAATCACCATAAGGGTATTTGGACTGATATAAGGTGTACACTAGAACTAGTGACATCATACATCAGGCCAACTTCTCACACCTCCCACACACACACAGAGCCTCCCACACACACACAGAGCCTCCCACACACACACACACAGAGCCTCCCACACACACAGAGCCTCCAACACACACACAGAGCCTCCCACACACATATACGCTACAGCCAGGGCTTTAAGAGGGCCGGGTCTCACCAGTGAAGAGCACCTGCAGTTTTTTAAATGGGGCCTCGAAACGGGTCTCTATCGGGAGAGACCCCATGAGACGTGTCCGGGAGGTTTCAAGGTCTCAAACATCTGAGTACCTGCTTCTGGAACGGCGCATGGTCCGGGGGCGCGCATTGTCTGACCACCCGAATAGCTGCTTCTTGGGGGTGTGGGCAGGGAGACTCCCGTAGCGTGTCCGGGGCTTCCAGGGTCTGAAGCGCACGTGTTCCAACTTGTCGGGGTAGAGACAGCTGCAATAATCCTCCTTGATCTTAGTGCGGCTTTCGATACCGTCAACCATCAAATCCTTATTTCAAGATGCCACGAGATGGGGATGACTGGTACCGCACTGAGATGGATAGCTTCCTTTCTGGAAGGCCGCACATTCCAGGTCTTTGAGGAGAATGTGACTTCTAGGAATGTGCCTTTGAAGAGTGGAGTGCCTCAGGGCTCATCACTTAGCCCCACTCTTTTTAATATTTACATGAGTCCTTTAGCCAAAATTGTGGAGGCATTTGGCATACAAATTGTCACGTATGCCGACGACACCCAGCTGATTGTCTCCCTTAAAGACCCAGGACAGCCAGGAAGTAATCTCTCCAGATGCCTTGAGGAAATATTCGTCTGGATGAAAAAGTCCTGCCTCCAGCTAAATGGAGCAAAAACAGACCTTATGCTGCTGGGAAAACCTTTGCCTCCAGACATGCCGTTGGCATGGCCTAGTTGTATGGGAAACCCGCCTACTCCTAAAAACCACATCAAGAGCTTAGGAGTCTGGCTGGATGCAAGACTAGACATGAAGACACAGGCTAACAAGGTAGCTGGGTGCTGCTTCGGGATACTGAAGACAGCACGAAAGATCCTGCCTCTTCTCCCGTTTCATGCAAGAAGACTACTCCTCCAGGCATTGTTTCTGTCACGTCTGGATTACGCTAATGCCCTATATTTAGGAGTCCCCCAGTCCACAATAGGCATACTACAGAAGGTCCAGAACTGTGCGGCAAGAATTCTCTTGCAAATTTCGCAGAGAGAATCAGCGAAAGGAGCAATTAGACAATTGCACTGGCTTCCTATTTCAGAAAGGATTAAATTCAAGGCCCTCTGTGTCACGCACAAGATCATGGCCGCGAACGGCCCTCTAATCCTTCAAAGGATAGTCTATCCATACCATCCCAGAAGGCACCTTCGCTCTGGAAATAAGCGCCTGGCTATGGTCCCGAGAATTTTCAGGTCCAGATGTAGAGGTCGCTGTTTCTCATATGTCGCTTCCAAGACATGGAACACCCTCCCAGACTCCATCCGTATGGAGGAGGAATACCTGCCCTTTCGGCGGCTTCTGAAGACGCATCTTTTTCCTACTGTATAATTTAATCTGCTTTCTGGTCGTCTGGTTCTTAGCGCTGGGAGGCCTTAGGGTAGCCATGCGCTCTATAAATGCCTCTTTCATTTCATTTCTTTCACAGCCAGAGGCGTGAGATCTCAGAGTTTAACCCGATGCTCAGAAATGTAAGTTTAATTCCAACAGCATCCTCATAGTCGCCCACATTTTCGCTCTCAGGGTCCGGCCCTGCTACTCAGAAAGTCGGTTTTATATCCGTACGGTTGGCAATTCGCCCAGGGGCACTCGCATGTCTTCCAAACCCCCGGGCACTGTACTTCGTGGGGATTTAACTACCCATGTAAGTATGACACATAAAGATTGTCTTTAACTGTATGGTTTGGCCGCTAGTATTATTGGGGGTGGACTCCTCGAATCCACGAGCACGCTCTGCAGCCCCGAATTCTTTAACAAAACCTTCACGCGCGTTGTAAGAAGCCTCGTGGGTGGGAAAAATGCAAACCCAGTGAAACTTTAAAGATGTATGCACTGTACCACCTTAGCACGTTCAATTCCGCGGCTCGTCAGGGGTCGGGAATCCCGTGCATACCTTGCACGCTCACTTCAGCACCTAGACGCCTTGCACGCTCACTTCAGCGCCTTGTCAGGGGTCGTACATAGGATACGGACAACATAAACACATACACCACTTTGCAGTGTCTACAGTAAAAGGTGTAAAGCGGAGTGTGAGTATTCGAACTACAAGTATACAGTTATCGGCGAGGCGTGGCTGTGCCTGTGTTTTGGAATCGAGTGGTGTGAAGTGCGTGCTTGTGTGTGTCTGTCTTTAGTGGCGTCCGCTGGCCGCCGCCGCTGGTTTCACATCATACAGCTTTAGGACCCGAGGCTGCAACCTGCCAGGGCGCAGACGTCTCAAGTGTCCCACGCCAGCGGAGAGTAGGAAATACGAGTTTCTTTTCTATCTTTTAGTTTCTATTTTCCTAATATAAATGCAAATCTACAAATTCCAGAATGTACCGTGGTAAAAAAGCCTGCCAGCTGCTCACGCCGGGCATGGGGCAGCCTGACATCTCTCAGGATGTGGGCCCCAGTGGGTACAGTTGCCTCATGTTAGACAAAGTTTCAAGGGGACGATTCGCAGAGTTTTTAATGCACTGAGATCGAGTTTATGTGCACAAAAAGGTCAACTAAGCGTTAAGGTCGGATCTTCTGATTCAAAGTGTGGGACTCTGCGAAAGACAGGAGTGCGTGCCTCGGTCTCCCCAGGGTGAAAACCGGAAGGCAGCACCGCCATACTCATTCACTGGCAAAATACGGTCCCTGTAGACAAGATGAAACAAAAACATTGTGCAATAATCAGATCTTTTGAATAAATGTACCTGTGCGATCAACAGGAGTAGGTTTAGCGGATGTGAAATGTAAGCCTCCCACTTGCTTGGATTTCTACTTACTTCTGTGAGTTTTGTGCTCCCCTATCCTCTCACCCCCTCCCTCCTAAAAAAAGGAACTCTGTGCGACTCTTAGGTGCAGATTGAAAAGCGCAGTTTCCGATTTTTTACTAAAAAAGAGTCTACAAACAAGCAGCGCAGCTCCATTCTCACTGCGCTCACGCGTTGAAATAAAGCGCCTTGAGGCTATTCCGCTCTCAGAGCAGCGCTGCGCCAGAACATTCTTACAGGCATCACTCTTGGTTTGATCATCTTCCTTCGAGTTTATTTCTTTTCCTCGGACTAGGGGCCTCGCACAGAATTAGACAGAGGGGTGTGTGTGAAACCAGCTCAGTGAAAACGGCTGAATGTTTTATTCAATTCAAGTGGCATCCGGGTGCAAATTCCAGTTGACTAGAGCGATACATGTTTTCTAGTGTACGTGTTTTATTGTATGCGTGTCACATCATTTCCTCTTCGCTGCTGCAGAAAACATTTTACTTTATTGAATATACATTGTAGAACCAGTAACTATTGGGCATTTAGCTGGCAGGCGCTGCTCTCTGAGTTGTCTTTAAAATTGAAAGCTCTCACATCATAACCAAATCCAATGTTCCCTTTATCGCTCACAAAATGATGAAAGAAGGAGTCGGCATGGAGGGGATTTGAGCCTGCAGCATACCCGCAGATGTCTTCTTTTGACCCATGTGGCCGCAGCAGGCACAGCACTCACTGAGCTATCGCGCCCTGCATTATACACATTCCATTTGTTCTTTATATTTATTTGGAATTGTTACCATTTGAACAAAAGTCCAGTGCATGGCAGCAAGCTTCATGCGGCAGCTTTAGCAGTTTGGACGGGCACCGAGATACATGAAGTGCTGGTCGCTCATTGGGCTAATGCACCTACTGCGGGGATCGGTATTTGACGGCAGCATGCTCGGATCTGGGCGGGTTCACTCCCTTTTCATCCTCAGTAATGTGAGTACCCTTGAGTTGTGCAACAATAAACATATGTTCTTTAGCGCCAAGAAGCTGATAGAGGCAGAGCGCTTTACAAATAATACATGCCAGGTTACAAGATAGTTTAAATAGAGGTCCTGGGCACAGAGAGCCCAGTTACACGAGACAACTAGTATACATGTTTACATTACAGGCTTGATAATGGTGCTACAGAAGAGGTTAAAGCGCCCACTGCCCATACCTGTATCCCGCCTCCTTGAGGAATCCCGTGCCACCGTAATTAGGGCAGTATTTATGGACCCCAGGGACCCGTGAGTAGACGAGGATGTCCTGGGGTGGGCGAGCCATCCACAGGTGCTGGTCCTGGCCCAGTGACCCCTTCCCAGGGGCTCTCAGAGGGAATCGCCCTGAACACCACCCCGCCTTTCTCTGAGGCAAAGCAGAAATGCCTCGGAGAAACGCAGTGGCGTTTTCGGATTCGGGGCGTGTTTTTCTTTTCTCTCCTCTTGCCATTGGCTGGAGGAGAGAAAAACACGCCCTGAGAAAACTTCGCAAAAAACACGTCCCCGAATCCGAAAAGGACGGGGCCTGTTCGGAGACACAAAGCCTCTTCTCCAATGGCTGGCCAGCATTTAAGAGGCCATCCAATGGAGAAGAGGAGAGAAGAGGGGCGGGTTCAAGCCCCTCTTCTCCAAAACATTAATTCTCCGGACTTCCGATTCTGCCTTCGGCAGACCGGATGGTCCCGAGACCTAAAAAACAGAACAATAGGATACTTAGAACATACCGAAATGATCTTAGAGATGATGAACCTATGTCTGACTAATAACATCTTTATGTTTAATGGCACCATCTTTAAACAGATGCTCGGCACAGCCATCAGCGCATGTTTTACCCCAAGCTTTGCTAACCTATTCTTGGGCAAATGGGAGGAAGACATACGGGCTGACAGAGCTTTCAGTATTGACTTTAGCAAAGTTAAGATCTGGCTACGCTACATTGACGATCTTTTTTTAATCTGGACAGTTACTGAAGACGAAGCTACAAGATTTATAAACAGACTGAACATTAACAATCACAATATAAATCTTACCGCCAACTTGAGCAGAAGTCATATTGAGTTCTTTGACCTGTTGATAACAGCACAACAGAACACTCTACATACTAGCCTATTTAGGAAAACCACTACTGGAAATACTCTTCTTCACGCTCTCAGCAGTCACCCAGATACTCTCAAGTGGACTATTCCCTACGGTGAACTGCTGAGAGCGAGGAGAAATTGTAGCACGGCATCTGCCTTCTTCCAAGAACAGGACACTATGGTCAAAAGATTTCTTGACAGGGGTTACCGAATGTGGGTACTCAAAAAAGCACTGAATAGGGTCAACAAAATTCACCGAGCACAAACATTGATGATCCCCACCAGCGACATTGAGGAAAGCAAAACATCCAAATTTGAAGAGAGCAGAATCATTATGACTTATAATGGTAATTCTAAGCAAATACCAAAAATCCTAGTGGATAAGTGGGATGTTCTCACTAGCGACCCCATTATTGGCCACACCTTACACCACAGACCCAGAATTACATTTAGGAAGGGTTGTAGCCTCAGAGACATTCTTGTACACAACGACATCACCCAAGCACCATCTCGAAGTAAACACAGTCTCAAAGGTCTTTATCTCTGTGGGCGCTATAAGGCCTGTCGCAACAGTTATATGACTAAAGCAATTGACATCCCAGGACAGAACAAACCTAAGAACATCAACCAATTCTTAACATGTAGCACCACCTACAGTGTGTACGTTTTGGAATGCCCATGTAAGTTGCGATATGTGGGGAGCACTACATTTATCGCCCAAAAAAAAATGCTCGACATGCTTGCCATAAATAAAAAAGACAAACACTACCCCATAGCCAGACATTTTGAAGATTTTCATCTCTCTAACAGTTCCCTTTTGTGATACTTCATTATTGAACAAGTACATACTGGCCCAAGAGGCGGTAATAGAGTTTTGAAGCTGAGTAAACGAGAATACAAATGGATATTAGAACTCGAAACCAAGCATCCGAAGGGACATAATCTGGATGAGGAATTAAATACACACTTACGAGAGGAATGATACCTGTATATTTGCTTATCTCTGATTCCTTTTCTGATTCATTTTCTGATTCTGTTATATGCTAACATAATGATCATATTTTTAATCTGTCCGTGTTACTATGAGTACAATAGTAATTCAGGTTATTTTTAACATCACTTTTCCTGCTTTCTCATTGCACAGGAGGAAAGGAAGGGATTCACCGCCTGCGGACTGTCTAATCCGATTCGGCCTCCCTACCCTTTTCTTCCCCGTCTTCTGGGTCCACTCTACATAAAGTTAAGATCTCTTGTATATAACGATTTACTCTATTTTTCACTTCACTTTGTTCTTTAGGAGGCTTATGCTTAGCTACCCTCCCTGTGAGGGTCCTATCATTTTGCTTTGTATACTCTTAGCTCCAGATATTCTACACACTTGTGGATAGTATTTATGCTGTATGGACTTTCCATTGTTGATGCCCGCTGTCAAAGTCTTGATGTAATGACTATTCTGTTTCTGCATGGTCAACTATAATGTATGCCCTCCTGGCTAATCTAATGACATATATCTGTTGATACAAGGGCACCTAAACCTGTCATAACTGGTAAGAGTATGCTTCATTGACCTTGGTAGCAACATTGCTGCGGTTTATTTTCAACTTTGTATTATCAAACCACTTGGTAATTCTACTCCAGCTCATCAGGTGACACTGAGGCACCTCAAAATGCTCAATCTTTAATACAACTGTTTATAGTATGCGCTATCTATCCTGATAGTAATACTGTTACTTTTCAACCACTATGGCTATGCACAGTTAGTATATACACTTTAGATCTTGCATTTACATGCCTACAGTATGCTGCATCTATTTTTGACATCAATACTGTTGCGTTCTATTTTTTACCACTATGGTAATCACAGCTTTATTTACGCACTCGATTGCAAGTGATTTTCGTATATGCACGTTATCAAGCATACATAACTGTAAAGTATAACATGTTTGCCGTTTTATAAATGGCCTGCGCATTTGTGTGTTGTATCCACAGTATCCCATGTGGAATCTGTCATTTTATTTGCCCAATTGCCTATGTTGCGTTTTATTTTTCACCACTATTTATTACCACTATGGTGATTACTCTACTTTTCACGCACTCGTTTGCAACTGGTATACGTACATGTACTTTATCTAGCATACGTAAACATCAAGTGTGAGAAGTTGGCCTGGCATATGCTGGTCACTAGTTATAGTGGCCACCTTGCACCAGTCCAATTCGACTCTTGGTAGAGAGGTTTAAGACAACCTTTTAAAGAAAGCTATCCTAGTGGTAGCTGTGGAGAGCAGCCTTCAGGCTAAGTCTCTGAGGAATGTAAAGCAGCTTGCTTTACCTTATAATCTCTTGAATTACCAAATGAAAAGGACACCACACAGGTATATATATCAAATATATATGTATTTATTCTTAGATACACTCTACTAATCTCTTTATGAGATTAGAACCCAGATACACATTCAAATGTCAACACTTCTCAATAAATTAAGCACAAATATGGCTGTAGCCCTAGGGGCGTACCAGACCATATACTAAAAAAATGGTTTAACAAACTCAACTTGCAAAATGGAAAGGCCTAGGGCCTTGGGAATCGCTGGGGCTTCACTTCTGCAGTGTTAGCAGGTAAGTAATCAGCCCACGGGAGACGCGTGCAGTGTCTAAACACAGCCGCGGGTTTCCTATAGGTTTCAATGGCACAAGTCGCGGTTTGTAATTTAAAGTTTTAGGGCACTTCGGAAAAGTCAACAAGCAAGCCACTTACAAGGTAAGTATTTCGAGGGCCAACACACACTTGGGCACCGGAGTGCACGAGTTACCTCACCCACGGAAGCCGGGTGCATAGGTGTCTTTTGGTGTCGGGTCGCGATGCTGTTTTCAATGGGGACCACTGAAGACTTGCTGCTTGTGACGACTGGAGAGGTGTCCGCTGGAATCCGAAGATGGATTGAAGTTGAAGAGGACCTGAAAATTGAGGGGACAGAGTTCAAAGTCACTTGCCAGTGACCAGTGGCCAGCAGGATGGATGACCACTGATGTCGCATCTCTTCAGGTCGTCGATGGTGATTTGTCTCTTCGCTCACGAAGTCCAGGAGAGATCGATGATGACCAGCAGCTGGATTCGGGAGGTCCCACAACGTCTGCAGCTGATGACGGTGTCGGCAGCCAGATTGGAGCCAACAAGCCTTGGCAACTGCAAGTCTTGTGTAGAATGAAGATTGAAGATGGTGCAGACCAGCAAGGTCTGATGGACTTACCCAGCGAGGGTAAGTGAGGGCAGGCCCGGAGCAGCCAGTAGAGCCCTTGAAGTCATTGAGAAAGTCTTTGGGTGAGTCACTAGCCAACGGGCAAGCAACCGCCAAGACACCTTTGCAGGAAAAGTTCCACAGGAGCCCACGGTCACTCGGGATGGGGTAGGCCGCTGATTTTCGGTACCAGATCTGCTAGGTACTTGGACTACAGATGGTCCAAAGCACAAGTTCGTAGAACGTTGTTTAGGGTTTGCACCCGAAATCAGTGCACGGTTCCCTGGTATTGCTGTTCCTCGTCACTTGTGGGGTCCAGACGCCACAGCTTCACTGGGGACTCAAAATGGCCGTCGAGAGGTCAGGAAATTTGCTTCAGGGGACGCAGGGACTTCGGACTCCGGCGGGAGCGGTGAAGTTTGCAACCATTGATCAAGTTACTGGTGCCTGCCAAGCAGGGGAGTCACTCCTTGACTCCAAGGGAGATTCTTCAGTCTTCCAGAGATAGTGGAACGTCGAAGGGCCAGGATTCTTCTTTGTAGAGCGTCGTCCAGGTGTAATCTGAATTGGATTTGCAATGCTTGGTATCTTATAGTGAAGATAGGGGAGGGACTAGCTCTATGACCACTCCTCTAGGAGGGTCAGGGTAGTGGGTGGTTACACCACTTCCCTTTGTCCAGTTTCGCGCCAGAGCAGGGGCAGGTATCCCCTGAACTGGTTTGAGCTGGCATATGCACAGAGGAGCCTACTGCTCCCCCAGTGCAGGACTTCAAAGGCACTCTAAGAGTGCACCCACCCAGCTCCAATACACTAAATCCTGTCTGGGAGGTGGTAACACCTCCCTGTGACAGGATACCCTTTGTTGGACTTCCTCCACTGCAAGTTTCGGTCAGCAGCGGGAGGGCAGCCCAGTGTCTGTGCTGGTGGCATCCATTTTGTGATGCCAGGGATCTAGAAGATTTCTACCGTGTAGTACAGTGGGTACATGTCGTCCCCTTTAGAAGGGTGGGATCCTACTCCCACACCAGTTACTGGTGTGGGGGTAGGATTCCAAGTTGTTTGACACCAAACACGACATGTTTTGATGCAGTCATTCCAAAGTTAGCATTTACCGCGAGGTTATAATGCACTTAAGAGTATATGGTTTAACCGCATCCACAAACAGCAGTAGAGAATAGACTCTGCTAGGTGCAGAGGGGTCCTGCTCAGGCAGAAGCACCCCCTCACATAGTAAACCAAGCACCCTGCCCTCAGGATTGTTAGGGCCTGCTAGAGGGGTGACTGATAGGTTTATATGTGTGTGTATGGTGAGATATAGGAACCTATACCTCAGTGAGGAGTGCTAACACTACCTCAAACAGGCTGCAGTAGCAGGCCTGTGGTGTCAGATTGTGAATGCTTCCCAGGGGTGGCATAATACATGCTGCAGCCCCTGGTAGGCCTGTGAAGTACCAATGCCCTAGGTACCTAAGGTACCATATACTAGGGGCTCATAAGGTACCATAGTATCTAATCACTAGTGCATCTAATATGCACACCAATCATTTAAGGGAGTAAGCAGATAGGCTGGGGTCCTGGATAGCAGGATCCCAGCCAGACTAGTCAAAAACCATTCAAACACCAGGAAAAAAGTGGGGGCAACCATATAGTCAGATTCCACCTTCCTGCATCAAGTATTAAATGTTTGCCCCTTTTACAAATAGCCGCCGCATTTGTTTGATGTATCCACAGCATTTCCATGTGGAGTCCGTCATTACTTTTGCCCAATTGTCTATGTATAGCCTCTTCACGTATATGGTCACTGTGTGAACAAGACAGCTTGTCTGCCAAAACTCGTTACCGAATTGTGGCGGGGCCGATTGGAAACACACAGACAGTTTTAGATGGTAACGAAGGTTTTATTGGTCTTAAGACCCTTTGTTTGTAACTCGCCGGTCTATAGTAAGGTAAGGGGGAGTCCAACTCTTGCTCCGGGGACACACGGCCTCTAGGAAATGCCTTTCCTCGTCTGGTCCACTCCAGGATGACGTTGTCTCCGGAGGACAGCTCTCAGTAAAGCGGCGTAAAAGAAAAGGGAGACTGTAATCAGTCGGGTGCCCACTTCGTGATTTAAGTGAGGGAAGGGTAGTGAGGAGACACACAGTGCTCTTTCCAAACTTCTAGGTGTCGGTGGTGTTCGGTACGGGGTATAAGGGGAGTCGAAACACGTCTTTTACGGTTTTGTCAACCCCTTTCGACCCGTCCAACCCGAGATACGTGATCGTACCTGTTTGAGCCACGCTTCTCCTGAAACGTGGCAGGGCGAGTCGCAGAGTCGTTGGCCTCCTGCCTCCGGTATCCTCGGGGTCGGTTTCGCACACGTTCCTCTGTCGTCTGCCTCCCTCTCACTTTCGTCCCCAGGAATCTCTCTTCTCTCGTTCTCGTCGTCGCTGGTAAAGGAACATCTCCGACTCTCCCTACTTCCTGGATTTGAGCTCCTCTTCTTTCCTACGTCACCGGTGTAGGCGGGGTATGATGAGAACTCGGCCCAGTTAAAGAAACATTGGCCCTCTTTTTCTCCCGCGGCTCGTGTTTGAAGTTCAGCTTTCCAGGCTTCAGGCTGCTGGAGGGAGAGAGGGGAGAGGGGATAGTTCACGTACTCTCTTACAAGAGGTAGGCACCCATCCTCGTCTGTCCGGGCCTCCTCGTCACATACCACCCCCCCTGGAATCTCCCGATCGGGGTGAGGAAACCGGGAGAGAAAGTCCGCACTGCCATTCTCTATTCCTTTCAGATGGCATACTGTAAAGGAGAAAGGCTGGAGGGTCAAAAACCACCGCAGAACCCGGGGATTTTGTGACATGTTTCGGCTCATCCATTGTAGAGGGGCATGGTCCGTGTACAGGGTGAATGGGTGGCCCTCAAGATAGTATCTTAGCTTATCTACAGCCCATTTTATAGCCAGGCACTCCTTCTCTATTGTGGGGTATTTTAACTCCCGGGGAAAAAGTTTTCTGCTGATGTACAGGATGGGGTGTTCTATCCCCTCTGGTGACAATTGTGACAGTACCGCCCCTACCCCATAATCAGAAGCGTCAGTGTGTAGGATGAAAGGCCGGGCATAATCGGGGGATGACAATACAGGACTGGTGGTGATTACTTTGTTTAGGGAATTGAAGGCCTTCCACATAGCGGGGGTGGGATGTTGATATGTCTGAGGCTTGGATTCCTTTTTTAGGGTATCAGTTAATGGAGCTGCTATATCTGAGAATAAGGGTATGAACCGGCGATAGTAGCCTATGAGTCCCAAAAAAGCTCTCATCTCTTTTTTGTTAGTGGGAAAGGGGGTTTCGGCAATGGCTCTGACCTTCTCTATTTGGGGCTCGATGACCCCATGCCCTAAGACATACCCCAAATACTTCACTTTGTGGTAGCCCACTCTGGACTTTTTAGAGTTTACGTGTAATCCCGCCTTCTGCAGGGCCTGAAGCACCAAGGACATATGTAAGAGGTGGCTCTCCCAGCTGGGACTGAAGATTATAATATCGTCTAGATATGCCGAGGTAAAAGAATGGTGTTCTCTTAACACCTCGTTCATTAATCGTTGAAACGTCGCCGGGGCTCCATGTAGCCCGAACGGTAATACGTTAAACTCGAACAATCCATCCGGTGTTGCAAAGGCTGTTTTCTTGCGGTCTTCCGCACATAGTGGTACTTGCCTGTCGGGCGCAGGTTGGCTTCCCAAGCAGAAATGGCCTTTCCCCAGGAGCGCTGAGAAAGCCTCTCCCTTTCCTGAAAATACCACCCACTCAGTGGATTTAACGAACACACGTGAGCAAGGCAAATATTCCCAAAAAATGGAGAGACCAGATAGGAGCAGCTATAAGCCTCCCAAGGCTGTCAACAGGAGGTGGTCCAGAGAGAAGAAGAAGGAACAGCAGTGCCCTACAAAAGACAAGAAACCCATTAGACCTAAATGACACCTATATAATAAACTTAATAACCAACACCTTCACCTCCCTCTTAACCCTATCTAGGTTGTGTGCTTTTCCATACCTACCTGTTCGTAACACAGGGAACAGGCTTTTAATTCAGGTTCAGGACCACTTGACACAAGTCAGTCTCTCGCAACACATAAACGTGTAAAAAAAATTAAAGGAGACTAAATAAGTCTTTAGCCGCTGGTTGCTGCAGTCTGCGAGTATCTATGTTTACCAGTAAGTCTCTAATTGTAGACGGTATTCCAAAAGAGCACACAAATACCCCACAAAATCTCAAAACGTAATAGTTTGTTCTTTAAACTCCACTCATACAAAAAGGTTTCAATTTCTTACTGACTCTTGGAGATCGTGGGAGAGAATTCGGATAGTGTCCATCTCGCAGAGCCACACAAAGGAGTAGGAAGGACGATGGCAGACAGGCCTCCGATTACTCACGTAGTGCAAACATAACTCCAATGCACCAGGTGTCCGGTATTGGGGAGACACGAAGGTTGAGAAGGGGGCATCAGGAAAGGCTGCGGGACATTGAAGAATAAACAACGCTTCCTCGCGCTGTTCGTCGACTGGTTAGGAATGTTAAACAGCACAAGAATTCTGACCCGTCTCTGGAGGGAAAGAGAGACTTCAAGAGTCACGGGCCAGGGGCGGCGGCAGCAGTGAAGCACAGCCTTGCAACGTTTAGCGCTTCCACGAGCCGCTGAATGCACCACAGCTGTGCCTTCCATCGATAATGCCAGAGAAAGGAACGGGAGGCCAAAAGGTAACTGTCCTAAATCGCGCTTACTAGCGCTAAAGTCTCAAACTTAATCTGAGCCTGAAAAGCACAATCCAATGTAGCAAGGGAACTCGAAAATCAGGAATCCAAGGTTAGCAGGCAGGGTTCTCTCGAGCAAAGCCAAGCACCTGAGGCCGGGTCACGGGGAGCTAAATACCCTCCCTAATCACGTGACCAGCCTCAGGGTAGTATGGGTCAGCACACAACCCGCCTCTCTACTGTAGCATTCTGGGACAGGTAGTCCTACTTATTGCACATGATGCCTGAATCCTAACATTGCAAATATCCTTTGGTCAAATCCAGGGTACTGATATATTTGGCTTCTCTGAGTTTTTCGATAAGCTCGTCAATTCGGGGGATTGGATAGGCATCAAATGAAGAAAGGTTGTTTAGGGCGCGAAAGTCCATACAGAACCTCGTGCTTCCTTCTGGTTTAGGGACCATCACTATTGGTGAAGACCATTCACTCCTGGACGGCCTTATTATTCCCAGACGTAGCATTTCTTGGACCTCCTTTTGGACTGGCATCCGTTTGGCGGCGGGTATCCGGTAGGGTCGTTTCTTAATGACGGCTCCCGCAGGGGTTTCGATCCGGTGTTCTATCAGGGAGGTTTTCCCAGGGGCATCCGAAAACAGTGATGAGAAAGGTACTAAGGTTTCATGTAGGCTTTCTTTCTCTTGCTGTCTGAGGTCGTCATTCACCACTAGGTCCCCCAAAGTAGAGGGTGAGGGAGAACCCGTTGGTAAGGAGAGATGGGCGCTCTGTGGTGGAGGACCGATCCACTTCTTCAGAACGTTAATGTGATAGACCTGAGTCTTTCTACCTGGATCTTGTAGCTGGTCTTCCCGATGGTCGCGACGACTCTATAGGGACCCATCCATTCTGCTTGAAATTTTCGGGTAGAGGAGGGTAACAGTACCAAGGCCCAGTGGTCCACTTCCAATTTCCTCCACTTTTTCCCTTTATCATAGCAGGTCCTCTGTCGTTCTTGACTTTTTTCCCAGTTGACTTAGGCCAGCTCCCTTAATTTCCCCAGTTTGCTTTTTAGAGCCTGTGTATATTCAAGAATACCCCGTTCGTCGCCTGTGTCTTTCTCCCATGCTTCCTTGGTCATTTCGAGTAGGGTTCTGTCACTGTCACGGAAATAGGATAGGCCTAGGCCTAGGGAATCGCTGGGGCTACACTATACTACCCAAGGTTAGGAAGTGGGAGGCCCACGGGATTCAGGTGCAGAGTGGAAACACTCACACGTAATGCGTATAATCGATAGGAATAGTACAAGTTAGAATTAATAAGATTTAGGACACTTCTGGAGTAGCTAGGAAGTCGAGACTTGAGAACTAGACACTAGGATAGTCAATACCCCGATGAGCACCAGAGTACCCAAGTTACCTAGCCCACGGGCTGCGGGTGCATAGGTGTGAACTTGCGTCGGGTTTCGTCGTCGACTCCTATGGATGCCTGAGGGAAAGATGCTGACAGGCAGTCAGTGAAGAGTGTCCGGTGGATTCCAAGGCCGGGATCAAGCAGGAAGGATACCTGCAAGCAGAAGGGACAGAGTCTGGGTCACTAGCCAGTGACCACGTGGAACCAGGAAGGAACCAGGCGATGTCGGGAGATTGCAGGTGAAGAGGTGAAGCTTGTCGCAGCAGCCACGGGTAGCAGGAGACGTCGAGGACGACCAGGACCAGGAGGCGAGCTGTCCCACGAAGGCTCGTGCTGTCGGCGGCGTCGAAGTCGAAGTAGGACTCACCAAGCCTTGGCAAGCGGAACCCACGAAGAATGGAGGACTTGCTTCTGGTGCAGACCAGGAAGGTCTGGGGTGCTTCTCTTTTACAGAGGAGCAGGAGCCAGTCTGGAGGAGCCAAACCAGCAGTGGAAAATTGAAGGTGTGTCGTCGCAAAGGTTACTAGCCACCGGGCAAGCAACCGGACAGACGCGGCAAGCAGGAAAATGCAGAAGGGCCCCACGCAGGACTCATGGAGTGGGGGGGGGCTGATCTTCAGTGCAGATGGTGCTTGGGGTTGGGGCTTCTCAATCCCCGGTGCACAACCTCGAGGGTGCCTCAGAAGCTGCGCTGGAAGATACTCGCCACTTTTCCCAGGTAGCCGGTCCCACGTCTCTCGTCGCCTCCACGGATCTCAGCTCGGCTGTGGATGTGGATCAGGGTCGGAGAAGTCTGGAAGTCAAGACTCTGGTCAGGCTCTGCAGTCGGTCCCTCGTAGAACTTCAGCAAAGCAAAGGGTAAGTCTCTTGATGGTGCCTGTTCGCACAGGGTGACCACTCCTTGGCCACAAGGGAGATTTCTTCAGTCTTCTTCTTTCGTCGAATGTCGAAGGTCCAGAGTTTCTGTTCAAGTTGCAGGTTCAGGATAATCTACTTTAGCAGGGCCCAACTAGCTACTAATATACTGGGCTAGTGGGCTGGGCTACCTGCAAGGTCCCTCCTATGGGTGGGACCAGGAAGGGGAGTGGCTACACCCCCTTTCCTTTGTCCAGTTTCGCGCCAGAGCTGGGGCTGGAGTGCCCCAGCACCGGTTTGGACTGGACTATGCATGGAGCATCTTGTGTGCCCCAGGCATGTCTCATTCCTTTCAGCCCTCCCTGCCCCAATACACTAAAGTCTGTCTGGGGAGGTGCTAGCACCTCCCCAAGCAGGAAACCTATTGTCCAGGCCTCCCTGGCTGGGAGGGCTCCGAGCAGCAGGAGGTCAGACTCGTGTCTGTGGCAGCAGCATCCATTTTGTGATGCTGAGGCTTTGGTGAGAGTTAAACAGCAAAGTAGGATTTTAACATGTCTCTCCCTCTAGAAGGGAGGAATAATATCCTCATCACCAGAAATGGTATGAGGGTATTATTCCAAAGTGTTAGACAACTTACACAACATGTTTTGATAAAGCCAAACCATAGTTACCATAACCGTTTAAGATTATAAGGTACTTTAAGAGTATATGGTAGGCTATATCATAGAACAGCTATAAGGACATGGTTCCGAAAGCTGCAGACAGGCTCAGCTCATGCTAGAGCACCATCTCACATGTTACCAAGCACTCTGCCTCCAGGATTGTTAAGGCCTGCCATAGGAGTGGCTGATAGGTACACATGTGCCGATATATATGGGTAGATATAGGTATACTATATCTAAGCAAGGGGTGCTTACACGACCTTGCCCCAGCTGAGTGATCAGCCAGTTGTGTCTGATTGGAAGGCCAGACCAGGGGTGGCATAATACATGCTGCAGCCCCTGGGAGGCCTAGAGTACACCTATGCCCTGGGTACCTAGGGTACACTGTACAGGGTCCAATAAGGTGATCCTTACCAATTGGGTATGTACCTAGGGTACAGGGAGTCCATTTTAGAGAGAGAGCAGACAGCCTGAGACCCTGAATGGCAGGATCTCAGGCCAACTAAGTCGAAAAACCAGCTAGACACTAGGCAAAAAGTTGGGGGTAACCATAGTCAGATATCCACCTTCCTACACCGAGGGGGAAAGAAAAAGTGAGATAAAGATTTAAAAAACAAGAAACGGGGTCAGGGTTAAAACACCCTGGCCCCCCCAGGCGCCAGTGCGCGAATCCGTCTGAAAATTAAAACATAACGAAGCCCCCTGGTGCACCAAGTCCCAGGGGCAATTTATTAATGTAGCGGGGCCACCCGCAGCCCCGGGGACTGCCACCCCCGGGGCTTGTTTTTTTATTAATGTGTGGACCCCCCCCATGCCCCGGGGACCAACACCCCCGGGGCTTTTCTTAAATATTCACAGGGGGCACATGGCACCCCCGCTGCCCCGGGGGCCGCCACCTCCCGGGGCACTAATAATGTAAATGCTGGGGTCTGGTTTCTGACCCCCGAGCTCTGGGGACTGTTCACTAGTAGGGAGGGGGGCTGCGCGGCCCTCCTCCAGGCACCCTTGATGGCCCTGGGGACCGCCACCCCCCCAGGGCCGGCTCCTGCAGTGTCCCGGGGTGCCCACTCCTGGGACACTGCTGTTTGCTATGACAGGGCGGGAGCTGGTGGGCTAGTTGGCCCCAGGGACCCTCAGGACTCAAGGGGATTTAATCCCCCAATTTACAACGCACCAGGTGATGCGTTTGCACAGTGGTGCAGAGAGGGGGCATGGCATGATTTGACAAGTGTACAAACACGCCCTGGGGCGCATTTTAAGTTGGGGAATTAATTCCCCTTCAATCCTGAGGGTTCCCGGGGGTTCCTGGGGGCCAACTAGCCCACTAGGTACCTCCAGTAAGCGCCACAGGGCTGCGTTGCAGAGTGGTGGTCCGAGGCCACGCCTCTTTTTACACCTCTCTGCAACGCAGCTCTGTAGCGCTTACTGGAGGTACCTGGTGGGCTAGTTGGACCCCAGGGACCCTCAGGATTGAAGGGGACTTAATCCCCCAACTTAAAACGTGCCACGGTGCGTTTGCACACTTGTCAAATCGGGCCCCACCCCCTACCTGCACCACTGTGCTAACGCGCCGCATGGTGCATTTTAAGTTGGAGGATTAATTCCCCTTCAATCCTAAGGGTCCCTGGGGGCCAACTAGCCCACCAGGTACCTCCAGTAATCTCCAGGGAGCTGCGTTGCTTACTGGAGGTAGCTGGTGAGCTAGGTGGCTCCCAGGGACCCTCAGGATTTAATCCCCCAATTAACAACGCACCAGGGGGCGCGTTTGCACAGTGGTGCTGGGAGGAGGCGTGGCCTGATGTGACAAGTGTGCAAACGCGCCCCGTGGCGCGTTTTAAATTGGGGAATTAATTCTCCTTAAATCCTGAGGGTCCCTGCGGGACAACTAGCCCACCAGGTACCTCCAGTAAGTGCCAGGGGGCTGCGTTGCAGAGAGGTGGTCCAAGGCCATGCCCCCTTTTTACACCACTCTGCAATGCAGCTCTGTGGCGCTAACTGGAGGTTATATTTTTTAAACCCGTCAGGGGGCGCGTTTGCACATTGGTGAAGGGAGGGGGCGGGCCTGATGTGACATGTGTGTACTTATCCAATCACTTCGCCAAAACCCAAGCACTTATAAATTCACCATGCACTCTCCTTACAGTACTCTAATCATCCTGTCAGTACTCATGCACTTATGCAATGGCCCAGGCACTAACACATTCACTGCTACAATCCCCTGAGCACTACTGATGCAGTCCAGCCATCTTCTTGTCACTACCCATGTACTCCTCCAATCACCCAGCTAGTTCCATGTCCTTATCTAATCACTGCGCCAAAACACAAACACTTATAAATTCACCATGCACTCTCCTTGCAGTACTCTAATCATCCAGTCACGAACCATGTACTCATGCAACGACCCAGGAACTAACACATGCACTGCTACAATCCCCTGAGCACTACTGATACAGTCCAGCCATCTCCTTGTCACTACCCATGCACTCCTCCAATCACCCAGCCAGTTCCATGTCCTTATCTAATCACAGCGCCAAAACACAAGCATTTATAAATTCACCATGCACTCTCCTTGCAGAACTCTAATCATCCAGTCAGTACCCATATACTTATGCAATGGCCCAGGCACCAACACATGCACTGCTACAATCCCCTGAGCACTACTGATGCAGTCCAGCCATCTCCTTGTCACTACCCATGCACTCCTCCAATCACCCAGCGAGCACCATGTACTTATCCAATCACTCCGCCAAAACCCAAGCACTTATAAATTCACCATGCACTCTCCTTGCAGTACTCTAATCATCCAGTCAGTACCCATGTACTTATGCAATGACCCAGGCACTAACACATGCACTGCTACATTCCCCTGAGCACTACTGATGCAGTCCAGCCATCGCCCTGTCACTACCCAGGCACTCCTCCAATCCCCCAGCGAGCACCATGTACTTATCCAATCACTGTGCCAAAATCCAAGCACTTATAAATTCACCATGCTCTCTCCCTGCAGTACTCTAATCATCCAGTCAGTACCCAGAGCCTGTATGGTCCGTACTCAGACATACCTTAAACAGAAGGATGGTGGTTTCCGAATTACTCACCTAGAAAGATATTACCAGGCGGCCCAATTACGCTACATGATAGAATGGTATAGACCCACCTCTGAGAAACATTGGTGCTTTATTGACCGTGTGTCGTGACCCCACAAGGCTTACCTTCTGCTTGTGAAGCGATCCCGCAGGGAAGACATGAACAACCACCACCGTCTCCCTCCTTACCCTAGAAAGGATTAAATACTGACCAGGTTGAAGAGGGGAACGGGGAAGGTAGCCAAACAGAGGTGAAGACAGCATATAGGGAGGCTTGATAGACACGCCCTCATGTGTTCTTAGGGTCTCTCGGAAAACACTGCGTGTGAGATGGAGCAGATGGGTAACACTCACGCTACTGACATGAATCATGCACAACAGACAATGGACACAAGAACAGTGTAGTCACCTGGGGTGCAGCGCCTGGAAGGTGGAGATGTGTTGTCGGTCCTAGGGCTGACCAAGAAACCCAGCGCTCCTGCGCTGTCCGGGAAACAAAAGAAACGCGGCTCTGTGCACCTGCATGAGTCGCGGAAGGCTGGGGAAAGTACGCGCTCCTGCGCTGTGCGGAAAACAAAAGGAGAGCGGCTCCATGCACCTGCACGAGTCGCTGAAGGCTGGGGAACGTACGCGCTCCTGCGCTGTGCGGAAAACAGAAGGAGAACAGCTCCGTGCACCTGCACGAGTCGCAGAAGGCTGGGAAAGTACACACTCCTGCGCTGTGCGGAACACAGAATGAGAGCTGGTCCGTGCACCTGCACGAGTCGCGGAGTCAGGGGACTGTGGGCGCCCTTGCACGGTCCGGGTATGAGCTCCAGTTGCTGGTAGAGCATTCGCTAGCGCTCAAGCGAAGCTCAGGACGTCAATACGAAGCTCGTCAATACGAAGCGCCGCCTGGGCCGGAACCGCCATCAGTTATGCGGTCCTCCCCGGAAGCGCCGGGCAGCTGGTTGATCAGCTGCTTCCGTCAGAGGAATGCTAGACCGCCAACCAGCCTGACAGCAGCAAGGGAGTGGGCGCGCACGCAACACACCACGTGCCAGCCATACGGTGAGCAGAGGATCATGACACCGTGCTGTCTCCGGGATCCATACCTGGAAGGTACCCTGGCTACCTAACAAGTACCAGCCTGCCGGGATGTATATTTCACCAGTCACCAGGTCCACAATGGTAGTGTGGGACAGGGTACAAGAAGCACAACATCTCTCAACGTGCACATCACCCGACTCCATTCATAGGCCACCCAGACTTTCCACCGGCAATGGAAGGTGATAGCTATATTAAGTGACAAGAGGCTAACTGTAAAAGAATTGGAGACCTCTTTGATGCCAATGGGGTGATGGACATTTCCCAATCCCGCTCTGCTTATGGCTTACCTAGTGAGGCATACTAGCAATACATTGCCATGATGCACTGGGTCTCTGTTGGACAGGCCACACAAAGGGCTTGCTCCCTCCCCGCACGACAGGGCCCAAGCCCTGGCCCGCCAGGCGTGACCCACAAGAATCACCCGCACCCCGTCCCCCGACGGAACTCCTGCCCCCGGACCTCCATGTATCACGGGACCGAGCCACCACCGGCTCCCCCGGCCGGATCAAGCCGCCATCTTGGGCCCTGCACCACGAGGCCGCGTGGCCTCCACCCGACCCTAGCCCTGGGCCTGGCCGGCCCCGACATCCCGGCACCACCATCCACCCAGGAGGTGAGCGGACCACTTGGCAGGTCAATGGGAGAACGAAGCGTCAAGGGCTCTCCCCCGCCAGGTGCCGATCGCCTCCAGCTCCCCCAGGCACTGGCTCCACCCCCTGCTGGGTGTCTGGACACCTTCATCCCGGGCCCTCCGACCTCCAAGTGCGAGGGTCCGGACATCAAAGGGCGCCAGACCTATAACTAGGGCAGCTCCGGAGCAGGACGACAGTTGTATCCTGGAGTCGAGAGACACCGAGAGAACTCAGCCTTGACGGACTACTGGCGCTGCCGTAGCCCTACCTTGTGAACTATCGTCCTGCCTGCTGGCGCTGCCGCGGCCTTCTGCAACATCCATCCTCGTCGGGACCTGCTGGCGCTGCCGCGGCCCATTTTAACGACCATCTTCCCGGGACCTGCTGGCGCTGCCGCGGACCGTGTATCGACCATCTTCACCGGGACCTGCTGGCGCTGCCGCGGACCGTGTATCGACCCTCTTCACCGGGACCTGCTGGCGCTGCCGCGGCCCGTCCCAGCTAGAACACCGAGCTCGAGGATTGTGAGCCATCCACCATACCATCTCAACTACCAGACTGGTAACCAGACTGTCCCGCTACCCCCTTTCCCCACCTTGAGAGACTTGAATCGAGGGGACCCCTGAGTCCAGACCTCCTTGTACCATTTCATCGTACCGTAAGAAATTGCCTATAAAGAACGCTGAATCTTCTCCTTGTGTGGTGTCTGTCTGTGGGGGGGGGGAAGTTATTTATCTGTACGATCGCTGGAGACGGCTCTCCCCGGAGACCTCTCCCATTGTCCTCGGCCGACCCTCCCGGTCCGTCTAACATTGGTGGCCAGCGGCGCGATCCGAATCAACGCGTAATCGTACAGAGAGTAGCTCACCCCACGACAAAACCACGATGTCAGCCAAAGATAGCGGTTCCACTGAAAAGTTCCAAATGGATAAGTTGGAAGAATATAGCCACCGCGAACTTAAACAATTCTGCATGGAACTAGGCATTGCTACCACCGGCCTGAGTACCAAAGACGATTTGAAGCGCGCCCTTGAGTCGTGGGCAGAAACTGGGGTCGCCGGATCACCCGACCAAACCAGTGTCGCACCAGAGGGGAACGCCACGGCTCCCGAGGAGCGGGGAACGGGCCTCTCGCAGGAGGAGATCCAAGAAAGAGAAAGAACCAGATTACATGAGTTGGAAATGGCACGACTCAAGATGGACGGTGAACTAAAGTTAGCCGAGCAGAAACTAAATCTAGAACATCTGCGACTCCGAGAAGAACGAGAAGAAAAACAGAGACAGAGAGAGCTCGAGGAAAAAAGAATAACACTCGAACACGAGCGCAAACTGGCGGAAATAGAACTTCGGAAACAGAATAAAGAACCGGGGGTGCCTGAGCGACCGCACACCCCGGGAGCAACCGAGAAAAAAGTCCACATCCCCAAGGATGTTGTCCGAGAATATGTCCGAGAGGACGACATACAACAGTGGTTCAAAGCCTACGAGATCGCCATGACCTCCCACCGGATCGACCGGAGTGATTGGGGAGCCGGACTATGGGGGAGGTTCGTCAACGAAGGCCGCAATGCCCTATTGCAGCTCCCAGATCACCAGATGTCGTCCTACGACCACATGAAGGCTGCCCTCCTCACCCGCTACGGCCTCACGCCCGAGATGTACCGCCAGAGGTTCAGAGACTGCACCCGGATCCCGGGTACAACTTGGGTGGAGTACGTCAACTATTTCAGCCGAGCCTTCGAGGGTTGGATCAAGGGGAGCCATGTAACGACCTACGAGCAACTCTTTAACCTTATGGTATGGGAGCACCTGTCGAACAACTGTTTCGTCGAGCTCAGGCAGCACCTCCTCGACAGTAAATTGACTGACCCCCGGCAACTCGCCGCCGAAGCTGACCGATGGGAAAGCACCCGAGTGGGCCGGAGAGGACCACACGAGCAAAACCGAAACAACCAAGGCCAGCACCGTCCCCGGGGAGGAGGAGGAGGCCAGGGGCGAGGGAGAGACACCATCCCGGCAACACCCGTGGCCAGCACCACGCCCCCGGCCGGCCGGGGCAACCCCCCGATGCGCCCGGGGTTCCGAGCCAACGTCACGTGCCACCGATGCCAGCGAGTCGGCCACTACGCCAATGACCCGAGCTGCCCGCAGAACCAAACACCAAAGCCCCGCCAGGTAGCTGCCGCCGCCCTGGGGGGAGAACGACTATCAGAGGAACAGGAAGAATATGAGCCGGCCCAGCAGGAGTGGGAACCGGCCGCCATGGTTCTAGCGTGCCTAGGGGGAAAAGACATGGTCCCGCGGGCTCCCCTACCCGCCAACACCCGGAAATATGGCCAGTGGGTGACCATTAATGGACGTCGGGCCGAGGCCTTACGTGACACAGGCGCCAGTGTGACGGCCGTCCGCTGTCACCTGGTGAAGCCCGAGCAGATCATTCCGAACATTCTCTGCCCCGTCCGCTCAGCCGACAATTCCGAAAGTCTGTGTCAAATGGCCTGCGTCCCCTTCGAATGGGGAGGGGTCTCCGGCCTGTTGAAGGTGACGGTCCGGGATGATGCCCCCGTGGACTGCCTCCTGGGGAATGACCTTGAGAGTTCCCCGTGGGCCACCGTCGAAAGAAGAGAGCACCTGGGGATGCTGGGCCTCCCGGACTGGGCCTGCGTAACCACCCGGTCCATGGCCGCCCGTGCCGTCCCCCGATCAGAAGACCCAGAATGGCCAGCACCTCCGCCCCCGGTCGCCCCAGTAGAGGACAACGACGAGGCCAACCCCCCAGAACCAACGGCCGAAGGGGTCGCGCAACCCCCGGACCTTCCCGTCCTGGCTCAGTGGCGTCAAGAAGGGGGGCCCACCCAAGAACAGTTCCGCCAGGAGCAAAAGACCTGCCCCTCCCTCGAGGGACTCCGCCGACAAGCCAGCGCCCAGCGCGCAGGGGACTCCACCGGAACTCATTGGGTCTATTGGGATAACGACCTGCTATACAGCGAACAAAGAATCGCAGAGCTAGGGGCCAGTCGAGTGCTGGTGGTACCTCTCCGCTTCAGAGACTTCCTACTAACTCTGGCCCACGATGTCCCCCTGGCTGGACACCTGGGCCAGGACAAAACCTACAGTCGCCTAGTGACTCACTTTTTCTGGCCGAAGATGCGGAACGACGTCCTTAACCACTGCCGGTCCTGCCCCACGTGCCAGGCCAGTGGGAAGAGCGGCCGTAAGCTGAAAGCCCCTCTGCAACCCTTCCCAGTGGTCACCACCCCGTTCGAGAGGGTAGGAATAGACATTGTGGGGCCCCTGGACCCCCGCACGGCACAAGGACATAGGTTTATCCTGGTACTGGTGGACCACGCCACCCGTTACCCCGAGGCGGTGCCCCTACGAACTGTAACAGCTCCGGTGGTTGGCCGGGCCCTAATGGGGGTCTTCTCCCGGGTGGGCTTCCCCCGAGAAGTCGTCAGCGACCGAGGCACGAACTTTATCTCAAAATATATGAAGTCCCTCTGGCAACAGTGCGGGGTCACCTACCGATTCACGACCCCCTATCACCCCCAAGGGAACGGACTAGTGGAGCGATTCAACCGCACCCTCAAGGGGATGATTGGGGGATTGGAAGAGCCCCTCCGTCGCCAGTGGGATGTACTACTCCCGTGCCTCCTCTTCGCCTATCGAGAAGTTCCCCAGAAGTCCCTCGGCTTCAGCCCTTTCGAACTCCTGTACGGGCACCCTGTGCGAGGGCCCCTCAGCCTGGTCAAGGAAGGTTGGGAGATGGCCCCCCTAAAGACCCCTCCCGACGTCTTCAAGTACCTCCTGGCCCTACGCAATCAGACCCGGCGCTTCAGGGAGATGGCCAAGGCGAACCTCGAGGCCAGTCAGGAGGACATGAAAAAATGGTACGATCACAATGCCTCCTCCGTCGAGTTCGAACCTGGTCAACAAGTGTGGGTGATGTCCCCCACCGAACCATGTGCCTTACAAGATAAGTGGACGGGGCCCTTCAAAGTGGTCGAGCGCAAAAGCCCCGTCACTTACCTCATCGACATGGGGACCCCCCGGAACCCCCTCCGGGTCCTCCACACCAACAGACTCAAACCACACTTTGTGCGCTCAGAACTCAGCCTCCTGATGGCTACGGACAGTGGGGCGGAAGAAGACTCCGAACCCCTCCCGGATCTCCTGAAGACTCAGGAGAACGACGGTTCCGTGGACGGGGTCCGGCTCTCCGATGCCCTCACCCCAGAGCAACGCCAGGGCTGCCGGGACCTCCTGCTGCGGTTCGCTACACTGTTCTCCCTCACCCCCGGGATCACCCCTTGGTGCTTGCACGACGTGGACACCGGGGACAGTCCCCCTATCCGACACCGGGCCTACCGCGTGCCAGATCGGGTACGGGCCTGCATCCAAGAGGAAGTGGCCAAAATGCTCACGATCGGGGTCATCAAGCCCTCGGACAGCCCCTGGGCCAGCCCGGTTGTACTGGTCCCCAAAGCCGCTGCCCCCGGCACCACACCTGAACTGAGATTCTGCGTCGACTACCGGGGCTTGAACGCTGTCACCCGGACCGACGCTCATCCTATCCCCGAGCGGATGAATTGATCGACCGGCTGGGGGCCGCCCGCTACCTCAGCATCTTCGACCTAACAGCGGGCTACTGGCAGATCGGTCTCACACCCCGGGCTCAGGAACGGTCCGCCTTCTCTACCCCCGATGGCCACTACCACTTCAAGGTCATGCCCTTCGGCATGAAGAATGCCCCCGCTTCATCTTGATTCCTATCCTCGCCGATTTTCGAGGTGCAACGTGCGCGACGACGCGCTGACCGCGCCGCCGCTTTCCCGGAGTCTGAGCCCGCCCGGATGCCGGAGTTCTTGGTGCCTTTGTTCTCCGCGCTGGACCCCTGCTCTATTGTGGCCTTGGCCGGCCCCCTGGAAGCTCCGCAGTCACTGGACCCCCGGCGCAAATCTGAGCCCCGCGGCCCCGATCCCGCCTCCCACCACGGATTGTCGCCAGATGAGCCGGGGGAGAGACGCCCGGACACCTCCTTCACCTTTCACCTGACGGGCTGGAGTTATAGGGTTAGCCCCGGTGTGGCGGGTCGCCTGCTTCGCTCTGTGGCCCGCGCTGTGGAAGGCTGCGGACCCCCTTCTTCTATTGCCTAGTCGGCTGCAAAGAGAGTCCGAGGGAGGGGAAGCGACTGTTGGCTTTCACCTGTTGCGGCGCAGACCTGCGTGGAATTGCCTCCTTGTTACGACCCCCCCCCCTGGCCACTGTACCGTTCAGCGGTAAAACATGGCGTTGATTGCCTGCTCGCTGCTGGGGGGCGATGCTCCGGTCTCGCCCGCTGCCCGCTTCGCCCTCCCTCTATCAGACTCCAGCTCCACAGTGCCGTCCCGGATTGCGGCCGATGTGGGGGCGCAGCTTCCACTGACATGCGGCTCCGTTCTGGCTGCCCTGCGGGACCTTCGTCTGCAATTGTGTGTTGGCTTGCAAATGCTGAGTGAGCGGTTCGACTCCATACTGTCGGCTGCGGGTCGTGAGCGCCCCGTTTGTTCTCAACAAGACGTGGGTCTGCCAGTGCTTCTGTCCTCTTGCGGGGACGCAACGACTGTGTATAACCGTGCTACACTGGTGTCTGCATCTGGCTTTCCCGGCACCCAGGATCAATCGATCTCCTGCTCAATTGTGGACACTTTGTTTCCCCGTTCATTGCTGCCTGCTTTGTTGTTGCCTGCCTCACCGCGTCCGCAAGAGTATCCAGCTGAGCGACACCTGACGTCCTCGAGGAACCGTTCACGGTGGCCTACGGCTTATTTTATGTGGAACTCCTGTACTTTACAGGCCCGGTCTGGATTTTATATGGTGCACAAGGGGACCTCAATAGATGATCGGCGGCCATTTTGTGACTCTACTTCTCCATCTTCTCCCAAGCGGCCATATTGTCTTTGTTTGCACGGGCTGCGGGGCCTTCATGTGGGGGCTAGTCTAATCTTACGCCCGCGATCGGGCCAGGGCTAGATTGATTTCTATCACCATGGTGTCACGGATGGGCTGGACTGGGACTGGAACTGTCTGCATATGTTGTGCGCACTCGTCGCGATTTGTCTGCCTTCATTTATATGGTTGTCACACGTTATCTTCACACGACCGCCTTTGGGTGTAGTGGGTTCTTAGTGTGTGGAGGCGTAGTTGGCCGGTGGTTTCGGGCGCTCCGAGGTTACGTGGGCTCCTCCCCGCTTTCTTCTTTGTTTGCTTATTTTCTTTACTCTATTCCTACTTTCTCTCTTGTCTATATTTCGGGTTCATTGGGCGACAGGCACTATGCCGGGGGGGGGGGGCAGGCCGTAGCCTCCGCATTGGTGTAGGGTGGGGGGGTAAATTACCTTTTCTTTTTAGTTCTATGGGCCTCTTTCTTCTATGTCTCTGCGCTATACTTGTTTCCGATTCGGGGTCCGGGTGTGGGGTGGATTGAGTGAGGGCGGCTGTGGAGGGGTGCGTATTTACTCATGTGACTATCCTGTTCTATAACTGCATCGCCTCACTGTCTGAGATTTTCTATGGCCGTTTTAATGATGCTGCTGCTCTCCCGTGTGATGACGCCATCTTGCGGACTCGAATCTCCTTGGTTCTATCCTCTACTGACTTTCTCCTCGATAAAATTATTTTGAAAACCTTAAAATTAACCTTTACTTCTCCTTCCCCTGGTGTCAAGGATCTCTCCAGTGTATAACTCCTGAATCGTTGCTAATCTTGACCATTGACGCACAGGGGTTGTAATGTGTGTCTCAGTGCTTAACCGTTTTGTGGCCGGCCTGATGGTTGTAGGCCCGTATTTGTCCTTTTCATATGCACAAATAAAGGTTTAAAAAAAAAAAAAAAAAAAAAAAAAGAATGCCCCCGCTACTTTTCAACGTCTAGTGAACCAGGTCTTGGCGGGGCTCGAAGAGTTCAGCGCCGCCTACCTGGACGATATCGCTGTGTACAGCCGCCACTGGTCCGACCACCTCCTCCACCTCCAAGAGGTCCTGCAGGCCCTCCAGCGGGCCGGCCTCACGATTAAGGCCGGCAAATGCCAAATTGGTCAAGGGTCCGTGACCTACCTCGGGCACCAGGTGGGAAGCGGGCTGGTGGCCCCGCTGCAACTTAAAATTGCTGCCATCCAGTCCTGGCAGCCCCCCGTCACCCAGACCGAGGTCCGAGCCTTCTTGGGGCTCACCGGCTACTACCGGCGGTTCGTGAGGGACTACGGCAGCATTGTGGGGCCCCTCACGGGTCTCACGTCCAAAAACCAGCCGAAGCGGATTAACTGGACCCCCGACTGTCAAGCGGCCTTCGAAGAGCTGAAGGCCGCCCTGTGCACCGCCCCTGTGCTCCAGGCCCCCGATTACAGTCGGGAATTCATTGTACAGACAGACGCCTCCGACCACGGCATCGGAGCGGTTCTTTCCCAACTAAACCCCGAGGGTCATGACCAGCCGGTGGCCTTCATCAGCAGACGTCTCCTGGCCCGAGAACAGCGCTGGAGCACAATCGAGAGGGAGGCCTTCGCAGTGGTGTGGGCCCTCAAAAAGCTCCGGCCCTATCTCTTCGGTACCCACTTCCGGGTACAAACCGACCACCGACCCCTGCAGTGGCTGATGCAGATGCGGGGGGAGAACCCAAAACTATTGCGCTGGTCCATCTCCCTGCAGGGAATGGACTTCACCGTGGAACATCGACCGGGCCAAGACCACGCCAACGCAGATGGCCTGTCACGCTTTTTGCGCCTCGACGAGGAGAGTCCCCAGGAAGATGGGTGACTCTCCCCGCCTTCAGCTGGGGGGGACGCATGTTGGACAGGCCACACGAAGGGCTTGCTCCCTCCCCGCACGACAGGGCCCAAGCCCGGCCCGCCAGGCGTGACCCACAAGAATCACCCGCACCCCGTCCCCCGACGGAACTCCTGCCCCCGGACCTCCATGTATCACGGGACCGAGCCACCACCGGCTCCCCCGGCCGGATCAAGCCGCCATCTTGGGCCCTGCACCACGAGGCCGCGTGGCCTCCACCCGACCCTAGCCCTGGGCCTGGCCGGCCCCGACATCCCGGCACCACCATCCACCCAGGAGGTGAGCGGACCACTTGGCAGGTCAATGGGAGAACGAAGCGTCAAGGGCTCTCCCCCGCCAGGTGCCGATCGCCTCCAGCTCCCCCAGGCACTGGCTCCACCCCCTGCTGGGTGTCTGGACACCTTCATCCCGGGCCCTCCGACCTCCAAGTGCGAGGGTCCGGACATCAAAGGGCGCCAGACCTATAACTAGGGCAGCTCCAGAGCAGGACGACAGTTGTATCCTGGAGTCGAGAGACACCGAGAGAACTCAGCCTTGACGGACTACTGGCGCTGCCGTAGCCCTACCTTGTGAACTATCGTCCTGCCTGCTGGCGCTGCCGCGGCCTTCTGCAACATCCATCCTCGTCGGGACCTGCTGGCGCTGCCGCGGCCCGTTGTAACGACCATCTTCCCGGGACCTGCTGGCGCTGCCGCGGACCGTGTATCGACCATCTTCACCGGGACCTGCTGGCGCTGCCGCGGACCGTGTATCGACCCTCTTCACCGGGACCTGCTGGCGCTGCCGCGGCCCGTCCCAGCTAGAACACCGAGCTCGAGGATTGTGAGCCATCCACCATACCATCTCAACTACCAGACTGGTAACCAGACTGTCCCGCTACCCCCTTTCCCCACCTTGAGAGACTTGAATCGAGGGGACCCCTGAGTCCAGACCTCCTTGTACCATTTCATCGTACCGTAAGAAATTGCCTATAAAGAACGCTGAATCTTCTCCTTGTGTGGTGTCTGTCTGTGGGGGGGGGGAGTTATTTATCTGTACGATCGCTGGAGACGGCTCTCCCCGGAGACCTCTCCCATTGTCCTCGGCCGACCCTCCCGGTCCGTCTAACAGTCTCGCAGCCCCACATCCGCCCACATGATGGACGCTCACTGACAACTTTAAAAAAGGGTTTATCACCCACCAATCAGACAAACACTTGCTCTCTGAAATATACTCCTTATCCAGTATTGGGGTATCTTTCATAGATTCACATGCCTGAATCATCCCCGTCGCCAAGGCGGGAGTCCCCGGTAAATAAAAAGTAGTGCCAAAAGTGTTAGTAGTAGTAGGCCCAAAGAAAAGGCCTAAAGCCTAGATCTTAGCAGCCTATCTACCTCATTATGCAAAAGAACCAAGAATTTGGTAACAACCAATCAGACACCAGCACCCTTCTAGAACCCTCTCAGCAGAGCCTCAGATTTTCACTGCACGTCGTGTGGAAGAGAGTCTCCCTGAGTGCCACACAGTTTTCAACTTTCTTCAGCATGTCTGACAAGAAGGCCTTGTTCAAGTCCTGCAGAACCTGCGCCAGGAAGAGAGTCCATGTTGATGATCAACATTTGGATTGCATCTACTGCCTCTACCCAAAACATGAGGCAAAAGATTGCAAAATTTGCCGCACCTTTCCTACCAAGACTCTTAGGGATAGGGAGGCGAGAGTGCTATTGTGGCTTAAATCCTCTTCGGCTGAGGAGGATGACAGAGCCTCTACTTTTAGCAAGAGAGCTAGATCGCATGCTCTTCCAGTGAAGGGAAGAAACGCCATAAATCTTCCCATTCTACTTCTGATTCTGTTCAGAGGAGTTCCATCATTTCCTCTGAATCAGCGCACTCTCCTCAGGATTCTGCTGTCAAGGACTCAAAAACTGTGAGTAAAAGCCTTTCAAAGTCTCTGGCTTTCTCTCCGTCGACTATTTCTGTCACTTCTTCTACTCCTGCATTGACGGAAACCATCTCGACGACGTCCATTACCTCTTCTATTCTGTCAACGAGGATTACTATCCTGTCAAAAAAGTCCGTCGTCGAGGGATCGTCGACGAAGTCATCGTCGACGAAGTCATCGTCGAAAACCATGTCGACGACGATGCCGTCGACGAAGCCTTCGTCGTCGAAGAGAGAAGTGTCGATAAAGATCTCGTCATCGAAGGTCCCGTCGACGACGCTTCCGCCAGCGAAGAGCCTGTCGACGTCGAGCCCGTCGAGGAAGATCCCATCGACGAAGACCCCGTCGACGTCAAGCCCGTCGACGAAGGCTCTGTCGGCGAAGACCCCGTTGACGTCGAGCCCGTCGACGAAGACCCCGTCGACGTCGAGCCCGTCGACGAAGATCCCGTCGACGGCTGTGGGTTCCTTCGACGACATCCTCAGAGTCACTCCAGGCATAAAGAGCGCTCTACGTTGGTGTTCCCACATACCCAACTTAGCAGAAGGGCTCACTTTCATACAGAAGGTTCCAGACTTTGTCCTCACTACGGATGCTTCTATGGAAGGATGGGGAGGTCATCTCCAAGATTTACAGATTCAGGGGAAATGGTCTCCAGAGTACAAGAACAAGCACATCAACAGCTTGGAATTGCAAGCAATTTTCCTGTCTCTGCAAGCTTTCCTTCCAAGGATAGCAGGTTCTTCGGTTCTGGTTCGGACCGACAATACCACCAGCATGTTTTACGTGAACAAGCAAGGAGGGACAAGATCAGCAACTCTATCCACAGAGGCTCAGGAGTTGTGGGAATGGGTCACACTCCACAACATAACCCTCAGAGCAGAACATGTCAGATGTCTCTGCAATACATTAGCGGACACGCTCAGCAGATCCCAATCGGATTGCCACGAATGGGAGCTACAGCAGGCTCAAGTGCTCGGAGTATTCAGAGCTTGGGGCACACCGACACTGGATTTGTTCGCAACAAAAGAAAACAAAAAATGCCGCTTTTATGCCAGCAGAGACCCTCAACAGGGGTCAAGGGGGAATGCCCTGTGTGAGAAGTTGGCCTGATGTATGATGTCACTAGTTATAGTGTACACCTTATATCAGTCCAAATACCCTTATGGTGATTGGTTGTAAAGTCAACCTTATAGACCAGCTATCCTAGTGGTAGCATGGACAAGAGCAGTCTTAGGCTAAACTCTGAATGGCATGTGAAGCCAGCTGTGATACCATATATAATCCCTTGAATACCAAATGAAAGGACACCACAACAGATATATATATAAAATAAAGTGTATTTATTCTAAGCAAACCCTCAGCACTCTTTATGAGTTTAGAGGTAAGTACAACACAGTCTTATTAATGCATACAGTAAGTCACACAGGTAAGTAATACAGTTAGGCCCTAGGGGCCACGCAAACCATATACTAAGTAAGTGGTATAAGAACCACTGTCACGGAAATAGAATAGGCCTAGGCCTAGGGAATCGCTGGGGCTACACTACACTAGCGTTAGTTAGGAAGTGGGAGGCCCACGGGATTCGTGTGCAGAGTGGAAACACTCACGCGTAATGCGTAAAAGTCAATAGCAATGTTACAGTTTAGAAATAGATAGATTTAGGACACTTCCGGAGTAGCTAGGAAGTTGAGACTTGAAAACTAGACACTAGGATAGTCACTATCCTGATGAGCACCGGAGTACCCAAGTTACCTAGCCCACAGGCTGCGGGTGCATAGGGGTGAAGATGCGTCGTTTTCGTCGTCGACTCCTATGGATGCCTGAAGAAAGATGCTGACAGGCAGTCAGTGAAGAGTGTCCGGTGGATCCCAAGGCTGGGATCAAGAAGAGAAGAAACCTGCAAGCAGAGGGGACAGAGTCAAGGTCACTAGCCAGTGACCCCGTGGAACCAGGAAGGAACCAGGCGATGTCGTGAAGAGTTGCAGGTGAAGGTGAAGCTTGTCGCTGCAGCCAGGAGGACCAGGAAGCGTCGAGGACGACCAGGACCAGGAGGCGAGCTGTCCCACGAAGGCTCTTGCTGTCGGCGGCGTCGAAGTTGGACTAGGACTCACCAAGCCTTGGCAAGCGGAACCCACGAAGAACAAAGGACTTGCTTCTGGTGCAGACCAGGAAGGTCTGGGGTGCTTCTTCTTTGCAGAGAAGCGGGAGCCAGTCTGGAGGAGCCAAACCAGCGCAGGAGATTTCAGGGAGCGTCGTCACAAAGGCCACTAGCCAGCGGGCAAGCAACCGGACAGACGCGGCAAGCAGGAAAATGCTGAAGGGCCCCACGCAGGACTCGTGGAGTGTGGGGGGCTGGTCTTCGGTGCAGATGGTGCTTGGGGTTGGGGCTTCTCAATCCCCGGTGCACAACTTCGAGGGTACCTCAGAAGCTGCGCTGTAAGTTACTAGCCACTTTTCCCAGGTCGCCGGTCCCACGTCGCTCGTCGCCTCCACGGATCTCAGCTCTGCTGCAGATGTGGATGAGGGTCGGAGAAGTCTGGAAATCAAGGCTCTGGTCGGGCTCTGCAGTCGGTTCCTCGTCGAACGTTTCACAAAGCAAAGGGTAGTCACTTGATGGTGCCTGTTTGCACAGGGTAGCCACTCCTTGGCTACAAGGGAGATTCTTCAGTCTTCTTCTTTCGTCGAATGTCGAAGGTCCAGAGTTTCTGTTCAGTTTTGCAGGTTCAGGATAATCTAAAGTCTTGAGGCCCAACTCCCACTCTTATACTAATCTGGGGGGCTGGGATACCTGCTAGGTCACGCCTTATGGGTGGGACCTGGGAGGGGGTGGTTACACCCACTTCCCTTTGTCCAGTTTCGCGCCAGAGCTGGGGCTGGAGTGCCCCAGCGCCGGTTTGAACTGGACTATGCAAGGAACACCTTGTGTGCCCCAGGCATGTCTCATTCCTTTCAGCCCACCCTGCCCCAATACACTAAAGGCTGTCTGGAGAGGTGCTAGCACCTCCCCAAGCAGGAAACCTATTGTCCAGGCCTCCCTGGCTGGGATCACTCCCAGCTGCATGAGGTCAGACTTGTGTCGTGGCAGCAGCATCCATTTTGTGATGCTGAGGCTTTGGTCAGAGGCTAACAGTTGAAGTATGATTTTAACATGTCTTTCCCTCTAGAAGGGGGGAATAATATTCTCATGTCCAGAAATGGCATGGGGGTATTATTCCACAGTGTTAGACACCTTACACGACATGTTTCGATAAAGCCAAACCATAGTTACCATAACCGTCTAAGATTATAAGGCACTTTAAGAGTATATGGTAGGCTATATCATAGAACAGCTATAAGGACAAGGTTCCGAAAGCTGCAGACAGGCTCAGCTCATGCTAGAGCACCATCTCACATGTTACCAAGCACTCTGCCTCCAGGATTGTCAAGGCCTGCCATAGGAGTGACTGATAGGTACACATGTGTCTATATGTAAGTTAGGTATAGGAATACTACACCTAAGCAAGGGGTGATTACACGACCTTGCCCCAGCTGAGTGATCAGCCAGTTGTGTCAAAATGGAAGGCCAGGCCAGGGGTGGCATAATACATGCTGCAGCCCCTGGTAGGCCTAGGGTACACCTATGCCCTGGGTACCTAGGGTACACTGTACAGGGGCCAATAAGGTGATCCTATCCAAATGGGTTATGCACCTAAAGTACATAGTATTAATTTAGAGAGAGAACAGCAGGGCTGTGGGTCTGATTAGCAGGCCCACAGCCACATCTAAGTCGAAAACCAGTAAAGCAAAAGCAAAAAGTGGGGGTGAACATAGAAAGCAGACCCTACTCTCCTACACAACCCCCCCCCCAAACTTAGGGACATTAAACTAACCTTGACCAGTTGAGTCTTCATGTTCTAAGTGGAAATATCTGGAGAGTCCATCTGCATTGGCATGGTCAGTCCCAGGTCTATGTTCCACTGTGAAGTCCATCCCCTGTAGGGAAATGGACCACCTAAGAAGTTTGGGATTTTCACCCTTCATCTGATTTAGCCACAAGAGGGGCTTATGGTCTGTCTGAATCTTGAAGTGAGTGCCAAACAAGTATGGCCTCAGCTTCTTCAGGGCCCAAACCACAGCAAAGGCCTCCCTCTCAATAGCTGACCAACGTTTCTCTCTAGGGGTCAGCCTTCTACTTATAAAAGCAATGGGCTGGTCTTGACCATCTACATTCAGTTGTGAAAGAACAGCTCCCACACCTAACTCAGAAGCATCTGTCTGGACAATGAACTCTTTGGAGTAGTCTGGACTTTTCAGAATAGGTGCACTGCACATGGCCTGCTTCAGGTCATCAAATGCTTTTTGACAGCTTGCTGTCCACTGAACTTTCTTTGGCATCTTCTTGGAGGTCAAGTCATTAAGTGGTGTCACTATGGACCCATAGTTCTTAACAAACTTTCTGTAGTACCCAGACAGGCCCAAGAAAGCTCTGACCTGAGTCTGGGTAGTTGGAGGAGCCCAGTCCTTTATGGTCTGGATCTTGCTCTCCAGTGGTTGAACCTGACCCCCACCAACTAGGTGGCCCAGGTATACAACCTTGCTCTGCCCTATCTGGCACTTAGTGGCCTTGATAGTGAGGCCTGCCTTTTGCAGGGCCTCTAAAACATTCCTCAGGTGGACCAGGTGATCCTCCCAGGTGGAGCTAAAGACAGCAATATCATCAAGATAAGCTGCACAATAATCATCCAACCCAGTAAGGACTTGATTCACCAGCCTTTGGAAAGTGGCAGGTGCATTCTTCAAACCAAAGGGCATTACCACAAATTGATAATGTCCTCCTGGGGTCGAGAAAGCAGTTTTGGCCTTTGCACTCTCAGCTAGTCTGATTTGCCAGTAGCCTGCTGTTAGGTCAAATGTGCTCAAAAACTTAGCAGCTGCCAGTCTGTCAATGAGCTCATCTGCCCTAGGTATTGGGTGGGCATCTGTCCTAGTGACAGCATTGAGACCTCTGTAATCCACGCAAAACCTCATCTCTCTCTTACCATCTTGGGTGTGAGGTTTTGGCACAAGGACTACAGGACTAGCCCAAGGGCTCTCTGAAGGTTCAATGACTCCCAGCTCCAACATCTTTTGTACCTCAACTTTTATGCAGTCCCTGACATGGTCAGGTTGCCTGTAGATTTTACTCTTCACAGGCAGACTGTCACCAGTGTCCACCTCATGGGTGCACCAGTTTGTCTGACTTGGGGTCAGAGAGAACATATGTCTGTAGGCCTGCAGAACTTGTCTGCAGTCCTGTTGCTGATGGACAGTGAGGCTGTCAGAAAAGACCACACCATCAACTGAGCCATCATCAGGGTTCTGAGTCAACAGGTCTGGGAGAGGGTCACTCTCTTCCTCCTGCCCCTCATCTGTAGCCATGAGTAGCCCCATGTCTGCCCTGTCAACATATGCCTTCAATCTGTTGACATGAAGCACCCTGTGGGGGCTTCTGGGAGTCCCAAGGTCCACCAAGTAGGTGACTTCTCCCTTTTTCTCAACAATAGTGTGGGGTCCAGACCATTTGTCTTGGAGTGCTGCTGGGGCTACTGGCTCCAACACCCACACTTTCTGCCCTGGCTGGTAAACAGTCAGTACAGCCTTTTGGTCATGCCAAGCTTTTTGGAGTTCTTGGCTTGCCTCAAGGTTTTTAGAAGCCTTCTTCATATACTCTGCCATCCTGGAGCGGAGACCAAGTACATAATCCACTATGTCTAGTTTGGGTTGTCTGAGAGGTCTCTCCCATCCTTCCTTCACCAAACACAGGGGTCCTCTTACAGGATGCCCAAACAAAAGCTCAAAAGGGCTGTAGCCAACCCCCTTTTGTGGGACCTCTCTGTAAGCAAACAGAAGGCAGGGTAAAAGGATGTCCCATCTTCGCCTAAGCTTGTCTGGTAATCCTTTTATCATTCCCTTTAGGGTCTTGTTGAATCTCTCAACAAGCCCATTGCACTGTGGGTGATAGGGTGTGGTGAACTTATAGTTAACACCACACTCCTTCCACATTGCAGTCAAGTATCCTGACATAAAGTTGGCACCTCTGTCAGAAATGACCTCCTTTGGAAAGCCCACTCTGGAGAATACTCCAAGCAGGGCCCTTGCCACAACAGGAGCTGTTGTGGTCCTCAGGGGAATTGCTTCTGGGTACCTGGTGGCATGGTCCACTATCACCAGTATGAATCTGTGCCCAGATGCTGTTTGTGGGTCCATTGGTCCTACAATATCTATGCCCACTCTTTCAAAGGGGACCCCCACCACAGGTAGTGGTATGAGGGGGGCCTTTGTGGTGCCACCTGATTTGCCACTGGCTTGGCAGGTGACACAGGAGCGACAAAACTCCTTAGTATCTTCTGACATATGGGGCCAGTGAAAGTGAGGGACAAGCCTGTCCCAAGTCTTGTTCTGGCCTAAATGTCCTGCAAGGGGAATATCATGGGCCAAGGTTAGAAGGAAGCCTCTGAACTTCAGTGGTATGACCAACCTCCTGGATGCACCAGGCTTGGGGTCTCTAGCCTCTGAGTACAGTAGCCCTTCATCCCAATACACTCTATGGGTACCTTGAGCATTCCCTGCAGCCTCAGCAGCAGCCAGCTGTCTGAGGGGTTCAAGAGAGGGGCAGTCTAATTGAGCCTGCCTCAGATCTGCCCTTGAAGGTCCCCCTGTCCCAAGAAACTCAACCTGATCAGGTTCAAGTTCTTCTAGGACAGTTCCTTCAGGGCTCTCAGAATCATCCTCCTGGGAGGGCTGATCCACCACCTGAGGCAGGGGGGAAGGCACAGCCTTAACCCTACTGCTCTTTCTCTTGGATTGTGACTGGTCCATAGTTTCAGGATCCAGCACTTGTTCAGTGGTGCACTTTTTGGCCTGTGACCTGGTCACAGCAAGGACATGTGCATCTATCCCCAGCATTTCTGCATGGGTCCTATACTCCACTTCAGACCAAACTGAAGTTTCAAGATCATTGCCCAGTAAACACTCTACAGGAAGGTCTGAACTAACAACAACTTTCTTGAGGCCAGTTACCCCTCCCCAGGAGAAGTTAACAATAGCCACACTATGGGAGGTAGTGGCATTGCTAGCGTTGGTCACTAGGTAATTCTCACCTAGTATGATCTGTCCAGGGTCCACAAAAGCAGGTGTCACCATTGTGACACTAGCCCCAGTGTCCCTGTAGGCCTGAGCCATTCTTTGGTTGATAAAAGGTGTCTGTCTGTACTTGCCCAGGTTACTGGGGCCTACAGTAGAGGACAAAGCTAAGTCCCCATCACAGATCAGGACAGCCTGAGTAGGTACTCTGACTAGGCCAGAATCCTCCTCAGTTCCCAGGGTTAACCCTACTACACCCTTTTGCTGGGAACCACCACTTACAGCTGAACTAGGGGGTACAGTTGCCTTAGGGGCAATGGTGGCTGGGGGCTTATCCTTTTTGGTGCACTCACTAAACCAATGTGAGGTAGACTTACAATAGTTGCACCATGGTTTCTTTTGGCCTTCCTTCTTCTTATCCTTTTTGGAACCACCCTCCCCCTGAGCCTTTTGGGGGCCTGGTGAAGACTTCTGGTCTTTTTGTTTCTGCTCATTACCCTTCTGGTCTGCCTTTTTCTGATCACCGCCCTGGTTCTGGTTTTTCTGCTTAACTCTAGTCCTGACCCATCTATCTGCCTTCTTTCCCAATTCTTGGGGAGAAGTCAGATCAGAATCAATCAGGTGTTGATGCAATAGCTGGTTTTGACAGTTGTTAAGTATTTGTTCTCTCATGATCAAATTATACAATCCTGTATAGTCCTTAACCTTACTTCCCAATAGCCAGCCTTCCAGAGCCTTAGTGGCACAATCTACAAAGTCAGTCCAGTCCTGAGTCTGTGTCTTCTGGGTATCCCTGAACAACAACCTGTATTGTTCAGTGGTTAGGCCAAACCCATCAATCAGAGCACTCTTCAGGACAGTGTAATTATCTGCATCCTCATCACTAACTGTGAGGAGCTTGTCTCTTCCTTTCTCAGAGAAGGAGAGCCACAAGATAGCTGCCCACTGACTTTGGGGTACCTGCTGTACTTTGCAAGCTCTCTCCAAAGCAGTTATCCATTTGTGGATGTCATCCCCACACTTGTAGGGAGGGACAATCTTGCTCAGGTTTCTATTATCATAGTGCCTGTCTCTATCTCTAGGAATGTTGCTGCCACCAGTGGGTTCTAACCCACTTAACTTTTGTTCTCTAGCCAGAGCAAGCTTTTCTTTGGCAAGGGCAAGTTCTTCCCTCTGAATCCTCAGATTAGCCTCCCTCATTCTGGCTGCATGCTCCTTTCTCTCAGGTGAAGTCATTCCCCTGTGAGAGGAAGCATTAGAGATGTTAGAGACATGGGAGTGGATGGATTCCCTTGAAGGGGATCTGTCCCTCCTGTTTCTCTGTGAATGTCTACTTGTGGGTCTGTATGGGGGGACCCCATGCAAACTCCCATGTAAACTTAAGTTAGCCTGGCTAAGTCTCCTTACTTGGCTCTGGCTGTCTACCTCCCCATCTGAAGCCCCATCTGACTCCTCTGTGGTGGGTAGACCCTCCTCTGTGCCTAGGGCACCTTCCTGTGATGCCCTCTGAGCATCATACTCCTCTAGGAGTTGTCTTAACTGAAGGAGGGTAGGGTTTGCACCCTGTTTTATTCCTCTGGAGGTACACAATTGTCTCATCTCCTGGAATGTTAAGGTATCATACCTAGAGGGGGTCTTCTGCAGACCTGCCCCTCCTGAGAGAGCATCTACTTGATCTCCTCCCAGAGGCATGATCTAGTGAGGGTGTGGTGTGTGCACCTACCTACACTAGTTGTATCTACTAAACCTTTCTAGTAGTTGTAGTCAGGGTGTGTTATTCCCTTCAACCTACAACTACAAAGTCCAGTAGGGCTTAAGTATAATAATCTATGTTATATGTACCTAGACAATATCTGTGTGATCTTTCAATTTAGTATCTCAAGATTACAATGGTATTACAACAGCAAGCTCAGATCCCAACCGCTGCTCACCAATGTGAGAAGTTGGCCTGATGTATGATGTCACTAGTTATAGTGTACACCTTATATCAGTCCAAATACCCTTATGGTGATTGGTTGTAAAGTCAACCTTATAGACCAGCTATCCTAGTGGTAGCATGGACAAGAGCAGTCTTAGGCTAAACTCTGAATGGCATGTGAAGCCAGCTGTGATACCATATATAATCCCTTGAATACCAAATGAAAGGACACCACAACAGATATATATATAAAATAAAGTGTATTTATTCTAAGCAAACCCTCAGCACTCTTTATGAGTTTAGAGGTAAGTACAACACAGTCTTATTAATGCATACAGTAAGTCACACAGGTAAGTAATACAGTTAGGCCCTAGGGGCCACGCAAACCATATACTAAGTAAGTGGTATAAGAACCACTGTCACGGAAATAGAATAGGCCTAGGCCTAGGGAATCGCTGGGGCTACACTACACTAGCGTTAGTTAGGAAGTGGGAGGCCCACGGGATTCGTGTGCAGAGTGGAAACACTCACGCGTAATGCGTAAAAGTCAATAGCAATGTTACAGTTTAGAAATAGATAGATTTAGGACACTTCCGGAGTAGCTAGGAAGTTGAGACTTGAAAACTAGACACTAGGATAGTCACTATCCTGATGAGCACCGGAGTACCCAAGTTACCTAGCCCACAGGCTGCGGGTGCATAGGGGTGAAGATGCGTCGTTTTCGTCGTCGACTCCTATGGATGCCTGAAGAAAGATGCTGACAGGCAGTCAGTGAAGAGTGTCCGGTGGATCCCAAGGCTGGGATCAAGAAGAGAAGAAACCTGCAAGCAGAGGGGACAGAGTCAAGGTCACTAGCCAGTGACCCCGTGGAACCAGGAAGGAACCAGGCGATGTCGTGAAGAGTTGCAGGTGAAGGTGAAGCTTGTCGCTGCAGCCAGGAGGACCAGGAAGCGTCGAGGACGACCAGGACCAGGAGGCGAGCTGTCCCACGAAGGCTCTTGCTGTCGGCGGCGTCGAAGTTGGACTAGGACTCACCAAGCCTTGGCAAGCGGAACCCACGAAGAACAAAGGACTTGCTTCTGGTGCAGACCAGGAAGGTCTGGGGTGCTTCTTCTTTGCAGAGAAGCGGGAGCCAGTCTGGAGGAGCCAAACCAGCGCAGGAGATTTCAGGGAGCGTCGTCACAAAGGCCACTAGCCAGCGGGCAAGCAACCGGACAGACGCGGCAAGCAGGAAAATGCTGAAGGGCCCCACGCAGGACTCGTGGAGTGTGGGGGGCTGGTCTTCGGTGCAGATGGTGCTTGGGGTTGGGGCTTCTCAATCCCCGGTGCACAACTTCGAGGGTACCTCAGAAGCTGCGCTGTAAGTTACTAGCCACTTTTCCCAGGTCGCCGGTCCCACGTCGCTCGTCGCCTCCACGGATCTCAGCTCTGCTGCAGATGTGGATGAGGGTCGGAGAAGTCTGGAAATCAAGGCTCTGGTCGGGCTCTGCAGTCGGTTCCTCGTCGAACGTTTCACAAAGCAAAGGGTAGTCACTTGATGGTGCCTGTTTGCACAGGGTAGCCACTCCTTGGCTACAAGGGAGATTCTTCAGTCTTCTTCTTTCGTCGAATGTCGAAGGTCCAGAGTTTCTGTTCAGTTTTGCAGGTTCAGGATAATCTAAAGTCTTGAGGCCCAACTCCCACTCTTATACTAATCTGGGGGGCTGGGATACCTGCTAGGTCACGCCTTATGGGTGGGACCTGGGAGGGGGTGGTTACACCCACTTCCCTTTGTCCAGTTTCGCGCCAGAGCTGGGGCTGGAGTGCCCCAGCGCCGGTTTGAACTGGACTATGCAAGGAACACCTTGTGTGCCCCAGGCATGTCTCATTCCTTTCAGCCCACCCTGCCCCAATACACTAAAGGCTGTCTGGAGAGGTGCTAGCACCTCCCAAAGCAGGAAACCTATTGTCCAGGCCTCCCTGGCTGGGATCACTCCCAGCTGCAGGAGGTCAGACTTGTGTCGTGGCAGCAGCATCCATTTTGTGATGCTGAGGCTTTGGTCAGAGGCTAACAGTTGAAGTATGATTTTAACATGTCTTTCCCTCTAGAAGGGGGGAATAATATTCTCATGTCCAGAAATGGCATGGGGGTATTATTCCACAGTGTTAGACACCTTACACGACATGTTTCGATAAAGCCAAACCATAGTTACCATAACCGTCTAAGATTATAAGGCACTTTAAGAGTATATGGTAGGCTATATCATAGAACAGCTATAAGGACAAGGTTCCGAAAGCTGCAGACAGGCTCAGCTCATGCTAGAGCACCATCTCACATGTTACCAAGCACTCTGCCTCCAGGATTGTCAAGGCCTGCCATAGGAGTGACTGATAGGTACACATGTGTCTATATGTAAGTTAGGTATAGGAATACTACACCTAAGCAAGGGGTGATTACACGACCTTGCCCCAGCTGAGTGATCAGCCAGTTGTGTCAAAATGGAAGGCCAGGCCAGGGGTGGCATAATACATGCTGCAGCCCCTGGTAGGCCTAGGGTACACCTATGCCCTGGGTACCTAGGGTACACTGTACAGGGGCCAATAAGGTGATCCTATCCAAATGGGTTATGCACCTAAAGTACATAGTATTAATTTAGAGAGAGAACAGCAGGGCTGTGGGTCTGATTAGCAGGCCCACAGCCACATCTAAGTCGAAAACCAGTAAAGCAAAAGCAAAAAGTGGGGGTGAACATAGAAAGCAGACCCTACTCTCCTACACCCTGTCCATGCGATGGTTAGGGATTTGTGCTTACGCTTTTCCCCCGATACCTCTAATACCGAGAGTCATACGCAAGGTGAAGTTGGAGGGCTGTCGTCTCATCTTGATTGCACCCAGATGGCCACGCCAGTATTGGTTTCAGGAGCTTCTATTATTATTCCAGGACCAGCCGATCCGTCTTCTTCCGACGCCCACAATGCTGTCAAGGAACAGAGGTCAGGTACTCCACCCGGACCCTCAGTCCCTACATTTACACGCATGGCTCCTGACTTCTTAGAATTCAAGGACCTGGCTATCCCTCAAAACTGTAGGGATATATTAGCGAAATCACGAGCTCACAGCATGATAAAAACTTACCGTCTCAAATGGAAATGTTTTTGCTGTTGGTTGTGAAACAAACCAGGTTCACCCGGTGGAAGCTCTTGCAGAACAGATCCTCCCCCTTATTTGTTACATCTGGCAAGATCCGGGCTTTCTTTCCCTTCAGTCAAGGTCCATTTAGCCGCACTTTCCAGATTCAGAAAGGGGGCTCATGGCCCTTCTCTGTGTTCATCCTCTTTAATTAAGCAGTTTATGAAAGGACTTTTCCGGGAGTTTCCTCCGGTCAGGCTTCCTCCACCGGAGTGGGAACTTAACACAGTCTTATTGCAATTAATGAAACATCCATTCGAGCCTATCCACAAGGCTGATCTCAAATTCCTCACCTGGAAGGTTGCCTTACTTCTGGCCCTGACGTCAGCTAGACGAATGAGTGAAATTCAGGCTTTCACTGTGAAGGAACCTTTTCTACGCTTCACTCAAGACTACGTGCACCTCCGAACTAATCCGACATTCATTCCTAAGGTGCCGTCACAGTTTCATCTTAATGAACCGGTGAAGTTAAAGACTTTCTTTCCTAACCCATCTACTCCAGTGGAGCGAGCCTTACATTCTCTCGATATCAAGAGATGTCTCAAATTCTATCTTTAGAAAACAAAAAACCTTAGAAAGTCTGATCAATTGTTTGTGGCTTATGGCCAAGCTATCCTGGAGAATGCAGTGACAAAATCCACTATTGCCAGATGGATAGCATCAACAATCCAGTTCTGCCATGACAAAGCTCACAGGCCGTTGTTTGCTGTGGTGATTCTGGAGAATATTTGCCGTGCTGACTCTGGAGAATATTTGCCGTGCTGCGACATGGAAGAATGTCCACACTTTTACGAGACATTACTGCCTCCAATCTACGCATCAAGGCGATGCAGCGGTCGGACAAGCTGTCCTGCGACATCTTTTTCTTTGAGATAATTTCAGGTACCTTTTTTCCACTTTTCACATGTTATATGTTGATATCTTTTAGCATGACAATGGCATGTTTACAATGATGATATATTTCACTTCGAATGTTATTGCATTACATGCTGCTTTCTCTTTGTTGCTTGCATGTTTCGAATTTTAAGATTGGGTTTCTTATACCTTTTGTAAACGAGTTGTGGATGCATCTGGGGAGTATCAGCACTAGTCTCCCACCATCCGCAAATGACTGTATACTTGGTATACTGCTCGCTATTCTGATTCAGGCATGTGAATCTATGAAAGATACCCCAATACTGGATAAGAAAACAAGTTACTTACCTGTAACTACAGTTATCCAGTATTGGTATCTTTCATAGATTCACATGCACCCACCCTCCTCCCCGTAGAGTCAGTTCTCTATGTTTTGGGACATTTACTTCCCACTCGTGCTAGGAAAATCTGAGGAGAACTGGCTCTGCTGAGAGGGTTCTAGAAGGGTGCTGGTGTCTGGTTGTTACCAAATTCTTGGTTCTTTTTCATAATGAGGTAGATAGGCTGCTAAGATCTAGGCTTTAGGCCTTTTCTTTGGGCCTACTACTACTACTACTGACACTTTTGGCACTACTTTTTATTTACCGGGGACTTCCGCCTCGGCGACGGGGATAATTCAGGCATGTGAATCTATGAACGATACCAATACTGGATAACTGTAGTTACAGGTAAGTAACTTGTTTTCTTCCTCCTCACACCTCTACAAGACACAAAATACCCGGCGCAGCGCAGGTGGGAATCTAAATGTGAGTATGAATTTTCACTTAAGGAATGGCAGGATATTGTTCACAGTGTAAGGGCTTCTTCATGCACAGCCGCAGGCAAGCAAATGTTTCCCCTTATTTTCCCATTACTGGTACTATACCCAGGTCAGGGTGGCCCGCTGGAGGCGCCCAGGTTCCCTAGCTACATACTAATGGAACTTCCGAATGCATTGACCTACCCTGTAAGATCTTGCCAGGGGCGGGCGATCAGTTTGCCTCTGGGGGCTGGCAAACAGATCCTGCTATCCCGCTGGGGTACTGAAAATTTCCTGAATAGACTAGATTGGTTGCATAAAGTATGGGAGATTGTCGGTATGGAGATACTGACGGTGAGTGTTACACACACACGCTACCACGCTTTGACAAAACATGGGGTTCCCCAATAAAATATTTAGCTACTAAATTTGTCGAACTAACTTGCCCGATGTACTTGCGGGTCCTTTGCCTCACTCAGTCTGTTCAGACAAAGCATAATCTGCCTGCTGTTGATGTAAAGGGTGCCTATGCAGGAATCCCACTACCATCTATCAATGCTATTTACTTAAGCTGTAGCATATCTATTTCTATTTCTAATTTTCTAAGACTTCTCTATCTGTTTATATTGCCCTTTCTCATTTCTATTTCTTTCATAGCGGCTTATTATTTCCACACCGGCCTTTGAATGTAAGTGGTTGCTGTTGTTCTCAATTTTCAAATTAATAAAAAAGATTTAAGCAATAAATGAGCCCGATTCATGGGCATGGCTGTCACACCTCCCCAAAGCCATCCTCCTCAGATGTGGAGCCTTTGGTTCACTTCAGTAAGACCCTTTTGGCACCTTTTCTGGTTATTTTGGGAGAAACATTATTTAGGCCCACCTGTTCACAGACAAATAGACAGCATAGACCTGCTCCCAATCACCTGAAGTTCTTGTCTTCACACCCTTCACCAGAAAGTCTAGTGATCTGTGAGCAAGAAGTTCAAATCAAGGGTGAATCGAAATGATTTGGCCTGTTCTGTTAACTGGGGTGTGAAGCCCTTTTGGTTTAAGCAGGGGAGCCATGATTGAATCAGAGATAGAAAAGGAAAAAATTGGTTCTGTTGGGAGTGAACTTGATTTAAGGAACACTGAATGTGTACAAGAGATTATTACAAGAAAGTGTACCCAATCACAAGCAAACACACACACACACCAACGTAAAGTGATTTTCGTTCTCAATGTATTTTTAAATGTATTTATAAATGTACATGATTATTATTGCAACATAAGACTGACCCAAAAGACAATACATAAACACATTTGGTGAACGATAGTGTACAATCACATAAACAATCAACATAGACTTGACATCATGAACATATATTTAGACAAAAACATTAAAAGAATGATGATCCGTGGTTCGTAGCATAGAACACCACAATATGTATTATTCAATATTCCAATGGTGAAATTGCATGGATCAATCAAATAGATAACGTCGACGTTTCGACCCTAGGAATACGTGTGAATTTATACGCATCAAAGTCGGGTCTTCATCAGGACAACGACAACCAGTCAGTCTGTAATAACAGAACATATAATCAAAACCTTAAAGTTATGTGTGTGTTTACGTAATTATACTGCAGCGATTAAATAGCTGCTGCTCACCTGGGGACTAGGAAACGATTTGTATATATATCCTTTTTGTCGCATACGGTGAAAGCAATCCAAATTATCCCTGCGACAAGGCAAAATTCCTATAACAAATAACGCAAATTAACTCTCATGAATGGTAAAATATATGGTCATAGTCCGAAAAGAGACATACCGCCGGCACATACCTTCTGACGCTCCTGCGTAGGGCAGACAAATACCATCAAATCGATCAGCAAGGTCTATAAATAAACGCATATGGGATCGTGAAACAACGAAATTAATTTAAATCGCGTCTTTATAAGCTTAAATGTACTTTATAAGCTTAATTGTATTAGCAAGGTCTTAGACTGAATCTACGATACCGTCCTTAGACTGGTATCCGCACTGTAAGATAACTCCCAAAGCGACGTCGAAATCGTAAATTAAATAAATTAATTGACGTCATGGTAAGCTCAAAATACCAATATACAACAAAAGTATTCAAGCTTACGTGGCCTCTATTTTCTAAATCTATGAAAAAAGGAAACCGAAAAAATCCGGTTGACGCCCTACAGCAACCCGTGAAAATGGCTATAGCAGGGGCAGACAGCACAGGGTGAGTATCGCCCGTCGCTGAACAACGTGTGCCTCTGGTCTAAATGTATGCGCTCGTAGTGAGCGCATACATTTAGACCAGAGGCACACGTTGTTCAGCGACGGGCGATACTCACCCTGTGCTGTCTGCCCCTGCTATAGCCATTTTCACGGGTTGCTGTAGGGCGTCAACCGGATTTTTTCGGTTTCCTTTTTTCATAGATTTAGAAAATAGAGGCCACGTAAGCTTGAATACTTTTGTTGTATATTGGTATTTTGAGCTTACCATGACGTCAATTAATTTATTTAATTTACGATTTCGACGTCGCTTTGGGAGTTATCTTACAGTGCGGATACCAGTCTAAGGACGGTATCGTAGATTCAGTCTAAGACCTTGCTAATACAATTAAGCTTATAAAGTACATTTAAGCTTATAAAGACGCGATTTAAATTAATTTCGTTGTTTCACGATCCCATATGCGTTTATTTATAGACCTTGCTGATCGATTTGATGGTATTTGTCTGCCCTACGCAGGAGCGTCAGAAGGTATGTGCCGGCGGTATGTCTCTTTTCGGACTATGACCATATATTTTACCATTCATGAGAGTTAATTTGCGTTATTTGTTATAGGAATTTTGCCTTGTCGCAGGGATAATTTGGATTGCTTTCACCGTATGCGACAAAAAGGATATATATACAAATCGTTTCCTAGTCCCCAGGTGAGCAGCAGCTATTTAATCGCTGCAGTATAATTACGTAAACACACACATAACTTTAAGGTTTTGATTATATGTTCTGTTATTACAGACTGACTGGTTGTCGTTGTCCTGATGAAGACCCGACTTTGATGCGTATAAATTCACACGTATTCCTAGGGTCGAAACGTCGACGTTATCTATTTGATTGATCCATGCAATTTCACCATTGGAATATTGAATAATACATATTGTGGTGTTCTATGCTACGAACCACGGATCATCATTCTTTTAATGTTTTTGTCTAAATATATGTTCATGATGTCAAGTCTATGTTGATTGTTTATGTGATTGTACACTATCGTTCACCAAATGTGTTTATGTATTGTCTTTTGGGTCAGTCTTATGTTGCAATAATAATCATGTACATTTATAAATACATTTAAAAATACATTGAGAACGAAAATCACTTTACGTTGGTGTGTGTGTGTGTTTGCTTGTGATTGGGTACACTTTCTTGTAATAATCTCTTGTACACATTCAGTGTTCCTTAAATCAAGTTCACTCCCAACAGAACCAATTTTTTCCTTTTCATATACGTACCCAGGTTCTGAGGGTTACTGGGTTACCCCATTAAATCTAATGAATGAATCAGAGATAGGGCATGGTTGGCAAGCAGGAGGAATCGGTTTTTGAAGAGTCTCGCATCTGGTAGCATTTTGACATCCAGATTTAGATGCATTTGAGGCAGGAACACATTGTCAAGAATGCCACAACATCCTGGTTCTAACCTCTCCTCTCCTGATTGTTGGAACAGCCTGGTTCCATCTCACTCACATCGGGCCACACCCAGTCAACGCCGGGCCCCTGAAGCCACCCCCTAGCCGCAATCCACCTAACCTCTTAGGCTGACCCCGCAGGCCCGACAGCAGGCTGCACTAACTCGAGGCTCGTGCCCGGTCAGGCCTCATTTGAGCACTCTGTACCTTGATGCAGCAGGTACCACGGTCCATCCTGCATGCTTGACTTGCAGCTCTGTGTTCCGCAGGCACCCGCTAGCAGCTTCGCTCACTCTCATGTGTTGTCTCCCAACGGCAAATGCCTCCAGCAACCACCGGGGACCCGGCCACACGCCGCTGCCTGCAGCCGGGAGTCGCCAGGCACTGCTACCTCTGGGTACCTGAGCATCCGTACACAGGGGGTGGGGGTGTGAAATCTGGGTCCAGCTCCCTCGCCGGCGGGCTGCAAGCCCCTCAGTGCTCTCACCGCGTCGCAGGGTGGTGGGCTTAACCTGATGTCAACCTCAGCAGGGGCCAATTCACCTGGGCCTTTTTAACAGGTGGCACCCAACCTGGAGGACACTTGCGCCCCAACACCTGCCGATGGTGCAGGATTTTTAAGGATTAGGAGCGTGTTGGCGGGAGCTCCAGGGAACCATGCCTAGGCAGCCATCTTGCTTGCCCACGCCCCCCTTGGAGAATTACTGTTGTTTACCTAGAATCCCATGTGTACCCAGCATGGTAAATTCTATCAAACCCATGACTAGCCAGAAATGAGCAATTGGTAACCAGCAGATGGGTCTCTTGCAGGCGCAGGATGATGGCACAGCGGAGTACTGCACCTTGCTTGATATGGTCATTAAGGCCATTGACGTTCCACATCATCGAAGTAAATGAGCCCATAGCGAGCAAAGATGGTGGGTGCCGATTTGTCTTTTGTGAGCACAGTTGCTCCCGTGTGGAGTTCCTCAGGGCTCATCCTTGAGCCCCACATTATTTAACATTTATGTATCAGAATTGCCTAAGCTCATAAGATCTTTCGGCCTAGCGTTGACATCCTACGAAGATGATACATAAATTGTATTATTTTTATCAAAAAACTCCGCACCACCAATGCAAAATTTCAAGGACTGCATGTTGGCAGTCAGTTCCTGGATGAATTCTCATTGTCTGAGATTAAGACGGTGCAGGGAGGCATTATGCCATGCATGTCTGGTACACTGACTGTTCACAGGCTGTGTTGTGGGCAGTTGCTGTGGTGATTGTCCACGTGGAACCTATTCTTTCTCCTAACAGTGTTCTGCAGTTGACTCTTTGAGACCCTGTCATTGTGACTTCTGGCATCGGATGGGGAGCCTGGCGTGCTCATTGGGCACCGGAGTGTGATCCCCATGTGGGTGCTGGGTTTGTCATCAGGGCTCTGTGCTTCTTCACCCAGTTCAATGCCGACTTTGGGGTGTTGAAAAAGATGGTCTTGGAGTTATGAATGACCTTGAGTCACACTGGGATCATCAGCATGTACCGCAAGTTCATCGCCCGGGGTTTCAGCTTAACTTTTTCATTGGAATTTCGAGCCTCTTGAACCTGGCGGGTATAGAATTTCATAATCCGTTTCAATTGATAGGTGGGGTCCCATTTTCACGGGCCCCCTGCAGGATTTTGTCCTGGTCCCTGAAGTTGAATATTTTGGCAATGATTGGGTGACAGTTAGGAGGAATAGATCAGAGCCTGTGTTTTGATTCTGTATCCTTGATGGAGGACCTTAAGACTGTCGAAGAGTTATGCAAAGGTGTAAAGCTCCAATATGTGGCGGAAGTCACTCAAGGGGTGAGTAAAGTTGTAATCAGTGTGAAGGGTAGTGGATATTAGCAGCATTGTCAGGCTAGAATATGAAATCATGTTGGGAGCCAAGAAGATGATAGTGTTGGCACATTCTGAATCACCAAACACTACTGCTTATTAGCTCAGGACTAGAGAGCATAGCACCACAAACATTCAGTTACTGCCACCTTCAGAACTCATGGGAGTTCCCCGTATGACAAGGTTCTACATGACGTGACTGTGTCCACATACACAGCTCGGGAAGATGACCATAGCAGTAATCCACAAGTGATATTGATCATGAATGGTGAAGCGTCTTTCGGCAGGCATGTGAGAAGACTAAGTACACCTTCTACTCAAATTTCGCTGGGGTTAGTTTACTCAAATTCCTGTAATTGTTTATAATGCACAATGGAATGATTGGCATTGCTTTGCAATCATTTTTTTTTTCCCAGTAACGCGTGCTTATAAGGTACAAAGTTATTACCTGGAGCAATTACAGTTTGAAACACAATTTAAACATTTAAACATTAACTAAAACATTCCCTTCTCTTCCAGGGGATCCTCATCAATAGTCATAAGCACTGAATATTCCCGCCCATGTGCGGGACCCCGGAAATAATAAAATTATATATGTAAAAAACATACATATAAACAGCTCTGTATATGTATAAACATATATCATTTTTTCCAAGCAAATGCAGCCCCCATAATAGGCTAGACAATGTATATATAAATATCCAATAAAACATATAGGTATAATAATACACCTAAATCTCTCTTTTTTTTTTAATGAGGTAAACACTCATAAGAAAGAAAAGAGAACACTGTGAGAAACACAGATCCAGAAAACATTGTTAGCCTGCAGGCTGCATTGCAATACAATACCATAGAGACTGAAAAGCCTTGTACAGGTAAAAACTGGCACCGTGCCTTTAAGGCACCCTGACTCCAATATCCCATCATGCCTCAGGGGTGACAGTTGGGTCAGTTGTTCTTTCCGGCTCCTTCAGTCAGGACCCTGGATTTCAGCTCTCTTCTTTTTGACTTGTCAGTCAAGTATTGTTACTTTTATTGTAATTTTTTTGGCTTCCTCTTGTTAATATCTGTGGAGGAAGCGTATACCCTGTGTTTTCTGACTAATTTAAAAAAAAATTCTGTCAGAAAAATGCCTTCTTTATTCATGCCTTGTCCATCCTGTGGCAAAAAGAAGGCCTCTTCAGACACACATGCTGTGTGTATCGTCTCTCTGCCAGAATCTCACTCTCCGGCGTCATGTCGTCATTGCAAAGACCTTTCAAAAAGAACTTTGAAGGAGAGAGAGAGGATTAGGCTCTATGGCCTGTCAGAGCGGTCGACGTCGAAGCAGCTGGTCCCTGTTTGCTCTCCATCGGCGTCGGGCTCGGCGTCGAAGACTCCAGCGGCGGGATCGTCGCTGAGAGGTGAGGAGTCCAGGGGGAGTCATGCTTCGAAAAGAAAATCAACGTCGACTCCAGATACGGCGGCGAAGCGGATGCGTTCGTCGTCGGCAACTTCGACGTCAAAGAATCCATCGGCGTCGAAGGAACGTAGTCATCGCTCGACGTCAAGAAGACATCGCTCGACGTCAAGAGAAAGACATCGTCCGAAAAGTCGACGTCGCATGAAGATCGTAGGGGTTTGACTTCAAAGTCTACAGTGACGTCGAGACCAAGATCGTCGTCGAGGCCAGGTTCGCCGTCGAAGAAGAACCGACCGCCGGCGGATATACTTACGACGTCGAGACATTCATAGTCGGAACATTCGACGTCGAGGCAGGCGCCTCCGTCAAGACCGACGTCGAGGCAGGGCCCTCCGTCGGAGTCGACGTCGAGGCATGCGCCTCCGTCGGGATCGACGTCGAGGAAGGTGCCTCCGTCCTCGCAGGTCTCCAAGGCTTTGGAGAAGACAGCGACGTCGAGGCGACATTCCCCGTCGGGGTCTAGGCCTCCGTCCAGATCAAGTCCTCTGTCGACGACAAGGCTCTCGACGTCGAGGCAGGACAAATCGCCAATTATCCACTTGGTGTCAAGATCCAGTTCTCCGGTGATAGGCCTATTGCCGCCGAGACGCTCCTCTGCGGTGGGATATCAGGAAACGTCACACATACGTCTGACTTTCAAGCCAGTATCGAGACGCAAATCTCCACATAAGCTGGTATATACCACATCTGAGCACGATTCACCGCGTCCTATCTCGGTTTCACCTTCAGCATCCGAGGGTTCGAGATCTAGGTCCGGATCGCCGGAGGTTTTGGGTTTATCTCCAGCTCCTCCAGTGGAGCATAGCTCTCAAGAAGAAGACAATGCTCTGACTCAAAGTCCTACTAGGGAGATACCGCGGGACACTTCCATGATTCGGGCAGTAACTCTACCGTCGAGAGCAGTAAGATCACGTTCTCGAGAAAGAGAATACCAACGTCGTTCTCGTACGCCACGAAGGCGATCCAGGTCCTCCTCTCGCAGAAGGGAATCAATCAGATCGGGGAGAAGGCGGCGTAGGTCCCCCACATCATCTCCGTCAAGCCGTTCATCCAGAAGGGATTATTCGCCCACACTCTCAGATACACCACCTTCTAGAGTGTCGCCGGTGGATGACATTAGCACCTTCCAAGAAGTGTTGTGCAGAGGAGCGTCGAAATTAAACATTCCAATGCCAGTTCACGAGACCACCTCCTCTGTCATTTTTGAAACCCTTCATGAGCGAACAGCATCTCGACCACTTTTGCCTTTAGTCCCTGGTTTGCTGCAACCGGTAATGGACATCTTCCTCACGCCAGCGTCTATCAAATCTGCGCCAGCGCGGATTCTTAAAAAGTATCGTCCGGCTCCTGAGGATCCTATATTTCTCAAGTCAGATCCACCACCGGATTCAGTAATCACTGCCGCTGCCAGAAAAACTCATGCAGTGGCTGGGTCATCCACAGTGCCACCAGATGAAGACAGTAAATCTCAAGACTCTTGGGGGAGAAGAGTATGTGGCTCGGCATCCTCTAGCCTGAAGGTAGCCAGTGCCTCAGCGCTTCTGGGGCGCTACGACAGATCACTGTGGGACTCCCTCCAGAGATTTATAGATAAAGTTCCTTCAGAGGATAGAAAGGACTTTGAAGAGATTCTACAGGAGGGCAGTCTGGTCTCGAACCAGGTAATAAGTGCAGCAGCGGATGGAGCAACGTTGGCAGCTCATTCGTATGCCCATGGGATTACAGCTAGAAGATCCTCGTGGCTAAGGTTGACAGCTCTGAAGCCTGAAGCTCAAACAAGAATACTGAACCTGCCTTTCTCTGGTAGTTCGCTTTTCGGGTCTCATGCGGATGGAGAAATGGCTCGCATGAAGGCAGAGCTTGAGACCATGAAAGCCGTGGGGCTAGAAAAACGAAAGGAGTTTAGTTGCCGTAGGGGGAACTGTAGGAAGGTGGATATCTGACTATGGTTACCCCAAACCTTTTGCCTAGTGTCTAGCTGGTTTTTCGACTTAGTTGGTCTGAGATCCTGCCATTCAGGGTCTCAGGCTGTCTGCTCTCTCTTTAAAATGGACTCCATGTACCTTAGGTACATACACAATTGGAAAAGGATCACCTTATTGGACCCTGTACAGTGTACCTTAGGTACCCAGGGCATAGGTGTACCCTAGGCCTACCAGGGGCTGCAGCATGTATTATGCCACCCCTGGCCTGGCCTTCCATTATGACACAACTGGCTGATCACTCAGCTGGGGCAAGGTCGTGTAATCACCCCTTGCTTAGGTGTAGTATTCCTATACCTATCTATATATAGACACATGTGTACCTATCAGCCACTCCTATGGCAGGCCTTAACAATCCTGGAGGCAGAGTGCTTGGTAACATGTGAGATGGTGCTCTAGCATGAGCTGAGCCTGTCTGCAGCTTTCGGAACCATGTCCTTATAGCTGTTCTATGATATAGCCTACCATATACTCTTAAAGTGCCTTATAATCTTAAACGGTTATGGTAACTATGGTTTGGCTTTAACAAAACATGTTGTGTAAGGTGTCTAACACTTTGGAATAATACCCCCATCCCATTTCTGGGGATGAGGATATTATCCCTCCCTTCTAGAGGGAGAAGACATGTTGAAACCTACTTACCCGGTTAAAGTTAACCAGAGCCCCAGCATCACAAAATGGATGCTGCTGCCACGACACAAGTCTGACCTCCTGCTGCTGGGAGTGATCCTGGCACGGGAGGCTTGGACAATAGGTTTCCTGCCTTGGGAGGTGCGAGCACCACCCCAGACAGGCCTTAGTGTATTGGGGCAGGGAGGGATGAAAGAAACGAGACACTGCCTGGGGCACACAAGGTGTCCCATGCATAGTCCAGTTCAAACTGGTGCTGGGGCACACCAGCCCCAGTCCTGGCGCAAAACTGGACAAAGGGAAGGGGGTGTAACCACCCCCTCCCAGGTCCCACCCATAAGGCGTGACCTAGCAGGCAACCCAGCCCCCCAGATTAGTATAAGAGTGGTAGCTGGGCCCCAGGAGATTAGATTATCCTGAACCTGCAACTTGAACAGAAACTCTGGACCTTCGACATTCGACGAAAGAAGAAGACTGAAGAATCTCCCTTGTGGCCAAGGAGTGGCTACCCTGTGCAAACAGGCACCATCAAGAGACTTACCCTTTGCTTTGCTGAAGTTCTACGAGGGACCGACTGCAGAGCCCGACCAGAGCCTTGACTTCCAGACTTCTCCGACCCTGATCCACATCCACAGCTGAGCTGAGATCCGTGGAGGCGACGAGAGAAGTGGGACCCGCTACCTGGCAAAAGTGGCGAGTATCTTCCAGCGCAGCTTCTGAGGCACCCTCGAAGTTGTGCACCGGGGATTGAGAAGCCCCAACCCCAAGCACCATCTGCACCGAAGATCAGCCCCCCACACTCCACGAGTCCTGCGCGGGGCCCTTCTGCATTTTCCTGCTTGCCGCGTCTGTCCGGTTGCTTGCCTGTTGGCTAGCGGCCTTTGCGACGACACACCTTTGAATCTTCACTGCTGGTTTGGCTCCTCCAGACTGGCTCCTGCTCCTCTGCCAAAGAGAAGCACCCCAGACCTTCCTGGTCTGCACCAGAAGCAAGTCCTCCATTCTTCGTGGGTTCCGCTTGCCAAGGCTTGGTGAGTCCTAGTTCGACCTCGACGCCGCCGACCGTAAGAGCCTTCGTGGGACAGCTCGCCTCCTGGTCCTGGTCGTCCTCGACGTCTCCTGGTACCCGTGACTGCTGCGACAAGCTTCACCTCTTCACCTGCAATCCTCCCGACATCGCCTGGTTCCTTCCTGGTTCCACGTGGTCACTGGCTAGTGACCCAGACTCTGTCCCTTCTGCTTGCAGGTATCCTTCCTTCTTGATCCCGGCCTTGGGATCCACCGGACACTCTGCACTGACTGCCTGTCAGCAACTTTCCTTCAGGCATCCATAGAAGTCCACGGCGAAACCTGACGCAAGTTCACACCTATGCACCCGTAGCCCATGGGCTAGGTAACTTGGGTACTTCGGTGCTCACAAGGGTAGTGACTATCCTAGGGTCTAGTTTCCGAGTCTCGACTTTCTAGCTATACCAGAAGTGTCCTAAAACTGCTTATTTCAGAACTGTACTATTTCTATCGATCATACGCATTACGCGTGAGTGTTTCCACTCTGCACCTGAATCCCGTGGGCCTCCCACTTCCTTACTGTTGGTAGTGTAGTGTAGCCCCAGCGATTCCCTAGGCCTAGGCCTATTCTATTTCCGTGACAGTGGTCCTTATACCACTTACTTAGTATATGGTTTGCGTGGCCCCTAGGGCCTAACTGTATTACTTACCTGTGTGACTTAATGTATGCTTAAATAAGACTGTGTTGTACTTACCTCAAATCTCATAAAGAGTGCTGAGGGTTTGACTAGAATAAATACACTTTATTTTATATATATATCTGTTGTGGTGTCCTTTCATTTGGTATTCAAGGGATTATATATGGTATCACAGCTGGCTTCACATGCCATTCAAAGTTTAGCCTAAGACTGCTCTTGTCCATGCTACCACTAGGATAGCTGGTCTATAAGGTTGACTTTACAACCAATCACCATAAGGGTTGTTTGGACTGATATAAGGTGTACACTAGAACTAGTGACATCATACAACTTCTCACATTGGTGAGCAGCGGGTGGGATCTGAGCTTGCTGTTGTAATACCATTGTAATCTTGAGATACTAAATTGAAAGATCACACAGATATTGTTTAGGTACATATAACATAGATTATAAATACTTAAATCCTACTGGACTTAGTTGTTGTAGGTTGAAGGGCCTAGCACACCCTGACTACAACTACTAGAGAGGTTTAGTAGATACAACTAGTGTAGGTAGGTGCACACACCTCACCCTCACTAGAATCATGTCCCTGAATGGAGATCACACTGATACTCCCTCAGGAGAGGAGAATCCTGGACAGATTCCCTCTAGATATGATGCATTCACTTTCCAGGAGATGAGACAACTGTGTACCTCCAGGAGATTAAAACAGGGTTCCAACCCTACCCTTAGACAGCTAGTGGAGCTTCTGGAGGCCTATGATGCTGAAAGAGCTGCCAAGTATGGTGCCATAGCTGTAGATAAGGGCCTCCCCTCCACAGAAGAGACCCCTGACTTAACTGATACAGATGATTTAGAAGAGACCTCAGAGGAAGAGGGAGGTAGCAAGACCCCAGTCAGAAGACTTAGTCAGGCTAACTTAAGCTTACATGGGAGCTTCCCTTACAGGCCCCCAAGTAATCTTAAAAAGAGAGATAGGAGGGGTAGATCTCCCTCAGGGGACTCTCTCCACTCCTATCACTCAAGAAGCTCCAATGCTTCATCCCACAGGGGGATGACGTCCCCCCAGAGGAGTGAGCATCAGGCCAGAATGAGGGAAGCCAATCTGAGGATTGAAAGGGAAGAACTTGCCCTTGCCAAAGAGAAGCTTGCTCTGGCCAGAGAGCAAAAATTGTGTGGGTCAGAACCTACTGGTGGCAGCAACATTCCTAGAGATAGGGATAGGTCTTATGACCATAGAAACCTAAGCAAGATAGTCCCCCCATATAAGAATGGGGATGACATCCACACGTGGATGACTGCTTTGGAGAGGGCCTGCAAAGTACAGCAGGTACCCCAGAGTCAGTGGGCAGCTATCTTGTGGCTCTCCTTTTCTGACAAAAGTAGAGACAAGCTCCTCACAGTTAGTGATGAGGATGCTGACAATTACAAAGTCCTGAAGAGTGCTCTGATAGATGGGTTTGGCTTAACCACTGAGCAATATAGGTTGTTGTTCAGAGACACCCAGAAGACACAGACACAGGACTGGTCTGATTTTGTGGATTGTGCCACTAAGGCTTTGGAAGGTTGGTTAACTGGCAGCAAGGTGCAGGACTATACAGGATTGTACAACTTGATTATGAGGGAGCAGATCCTTAATAATTGTCAAAACCAGCTTCTCCATCAACACCTGGTAGACTCAGATTTGACCTCTCCCCAAGAATTGGGAAAGAGGGCAGATAAATAGGTCAGGACCAGGATGAGGCCTAAAAATCAGGGTGGTGACCAAAAGAAAGATACCACCAAGCCTCAAGAGAAGGGTGGGGATAAAACAAAAGAGAAATCTTCCTCAGGGCCCCAAAACTCCACACAGGGTGGTGGGTCCCAAGCTCCCTCCTCTACCACAGTTAAAAAGCCTTACTGCCATGAGTGTAAAACTCCTGGGCATTGGAAAACTGACAGCAGTTGCCCAAAGGCTAAAAACAAAACTGTTCCTCCAACTACTCCTGTCACACCACCTAAGACTGTCAGCAGTAATCCCCCAGGTGGTGGGAGTGCCCCCAAAAATTTCGTTGGGTTTTCTTGGAGAACACAGGGGGACCCTGGCTTAGCCAATTCCCCTACAGCAGCTACTCTTGTCTGTGATGGTGACATGGGGTTTGCCAACTTCACTGCCTGTCCCAACACTTTGGGTAGGTACAGACAGGAGCCCTACATCAATGGTAGAAAAGCTGAGGCCTACAGAGACACTGGAGCTAGCATCACTATGGTGGCCCATAGGCTAGTTCCCTCTGAGCAGCTTTTGCCTGGTTTCTCATAACAGGTAACTAACATTGATGGCAAACAGAACAGTCATCCCATGGCAGAGGTATGTCTCAGCTGGGGAGGTGTCACTGGCCCTAAAAGGGTGGCAGTGTCCCCAACTTTGCCTGTAGACTGCTTACTGGGGAATGACTTAGAACTCTCAGCTTGGGCTGGAGTTGAACAAGACACCCATTCCAAAATGGTAGGCCTTTCAAAAAAGGGTAGTGGGGTTGTGCCAGCCACAACCCCTGTCCAAGTAGATGTCCTCCCTGAAAAGGTTGGAAGGGCAGTGGTAGCCACAGCCCAGGCAAAGACAGACTTCCCTGTAGAGATTGGCAGAGCTGTGACAGTCACAGCTCAAACCCAAACTGAGTGCCTCCCTGAAAAGGTTGGCAAGGTTGTAATGGTCTCAGCCCATACTCAGACTGACATAGGTGTAGTGAAGCCTGAAACTATGGATCACTCCACACAAACAGAGAGTAGTGGGGAGGAAGAAAAGTCTCCCTCTCCCCAGACATTAGGAAAAGGTCAGCCTCCTCAGGGATCTGACCTCACCCCTTGTGAAGGAACTTCCCCAGAGGTAGCCAGGCCTGGCCTGGCAGAGCCTCTGATGTCAGTGGCCCCTTCCAAGTGGGACCCAGTCTGGTGCAGGTAGCCTGCCTCTCTCTACCCTGCCTCAGTCAGCCTAGGGCTGTAGAGGTCAGGGAGGCCAGTGGACCCCAAGAGGGCCCCTGTCCACAAGAACCCCCCCATCAAAAGAATGAGGATTGCCTGGCTAGTAGCCCTAGCCAGGTGATGGTTAAAAACATTCCTGAGGGATCCCCTTTACAGGTAGTTAGGGACCTCCCCCAGAGGGATTCTGCTATGCACAGGCAAACATGGGACCTTAGGGCCCCAAACCTGACCTGTCCCTCCAGTAAGCCCACAAAAGGGACCCAGCCTCCAGCTTTAGGTAGCCAGAGGCTGACCCTGAGAGCACAGTGCAACTCAGTTAAAGAAAGAAAGGCATCCATGGTGGAGGATGATTGGAGGAAGCTGAGGCCTCACTTTGAGGGCACTCACTTCAGTACTCCATCTCGACACCAGCCTTTTACTTTGCAAAGACACACCCAAGGTAGAGATTCCCTATGGTGGAGACCCTATGATACCTTTAGGATGAGGGATTGCTTAGTGGACCATGAGACAGGGGGTAACCATGCCAGATCTGGTTCTTCCTTATATGGCCACTTAGGCAATATAGGCTTACCTGGTCAAGGACAGCCTTATCTCCTTTCGTTTGGGGGGGGTTGTGTAGGAAGGTGGCTATCTGACTATGGTTACCCCCAACTTTTTGCCTAGTGTCTAGCTGGTTTTTCGACTTAGTTGGCCTGAGATCCTGCCATTCAGGGTCTCAGGCTGTCTGCTCTCTCTTTAAAATGGACTCCATGTACCTTAGGTACATACACAATTGGTAAGGATCACCTTATTGGACCCTGTACAGTGTACCTTAGGTACCCAGGGCATAGGTGTACTCTAGGCCTACCAGGGGCTGCAGCATGTATTATGCCACCCCTGGCCTGGCCTTCCATTATGACACAACTGGCTGATCACTCAGCTGGGGCAAGGTCGTGTAATCACCCCTTTCTTAGGTGTAGTATTCCTATACCTATCTTATATATATAGACACATGTGTACCTATCAGCCACTCCTATGGCAGGCCTTAACAATCCTGGAGGCAGAGTGCTTGGTAACATGTGAGATGGTGCTCTAGCATGAGCTGAGCCTGTCTGCAGCTTTCGGAACCATGTCCTTATAGCTGTTCTATGATATAGCCTACCATATACTCTTAAAGTGCCTTATAATCTTAAACGGTTATGGTAACTATGGTTTGGCTTTATAAAAACATGTTGTGTAAGGTGTCTAACACTTTGGAATAATACCCCCATCCCATTTCTGGGGATGAGGATATTATCCCTCCCTTCTAGAGGGAGAAGACATGTTGCAACCTACTTACCCGGTTAAAGTTAACCAGAGCCCCAGCATCACAAAATGGATGCTGCTGCCACGACACAAGTCTGACCTCCTGCTGCTGGGAGTGATCCCGGCACGGGAGGCTTGGACAATAGGTTTCCTGCCTTGGGAGGTGCGAGCACCACCCCAGACAGGCCTTAGTGTATTGGGGCAGGGAGGGATGAAAGAAACGAGACACTGCCTGGGGCACACAAGGTGTCCCATGCATAGTCCAGTTCAAACCGGTGCTGGGGCACACCAGCCCCAGTCCTGGCGCGAAACTGGACAAAGGGAAGGGGGTGTAACCATCCCCCTCCCAGGTCCCACCCATAAGGCGTAACCTAGCAGGCAACCCAGCCCCCCAGATTGGTATAAGAGTGGTAGCTGGGCCCCAGGAGATTAGATTATCCTGAACCTGCAACTTGAACAGAAACTCTGGACCTTCGACATTCTACGAAAGAAGAAGACTGAAGAATCTCCCTTGTGGCCAAGGAGTGGCTACCCTGTGCAAACAGGCACCATCAAGAGACTTACCCTTTGCTTTGCTGAAGTTCTACGAGGGACCGACTGCAGAGCCCGACCAGAGCCTTGACTTCCAGACTTCGCCGGCCCTTCTGCATTTTCCTGCTTGCCGCGTCTGTCCGGTTGCTTGCCCGTTGGCTAGCGGCCTTTGCGACGACACACCTTTGAATCTTTACTGCTGGTTTGGCTCCTCCAGACTGGCTCCTGCTCCTCTGCCAAAGAGAAGCACCCCAGACCTTCCTGGTCTGCACCAGAAGCAAGTCCTCCATTCTTCATGGGTTCCGCTTGCCAAGGCTTGGTGAGTCCTAGTTCGACTTCGACGCCGCCGACCGCAAGAGCCTTCGTGGGACAGCTCGCCTCCTGGTCCTGGTCGTCTTCGACGTCTCCTGGTACCCATGGCTGCTGCGACAAGCTTCACCTCTTCACCTGCAATCTTCCCGACATCACCTGGTTCCTTCCTGGTTCCACGTGGTCACTGGCTAGTGACCCAGACTCTGTCCCTTCTGCTTGCAGGTATCCTTCCTTCTTGATCCCGGCCCTGGGATCCACCGGACACTCTGCACTGACTGCCTGTCAGCAACTTTCCTTCAGGCATCCATAGAAGTCCACGACGAAACCCGACGCAAGTTCACCCCTATGCACCCGCAGCCCGTGGGCTAGGTAACTTGGGTACTTCGGTGCTCACAAGGGTAGTGACTATCCTAGGGTCTAGTTTCCGAGTCTCAACTTTCTAGCTATACCAGAAGTGTCCTAAAACTGCTTATTTCAGAACTGTACTATTTCTATCGATTATACGCATTACGCGTGAGTGTTTCCACTCTGCACCTGAATCCCGCGGGCCTCCCACTTCCTAACTGTTGGTAGTGTAGTGTAGCCCCAGCGATTCCCTAGGCCTAGGCTTATTCTATTTCCGTGACAGTGGTCCTTATGCCACTTACTTAGTATATGGTTTGCGTGGCCCCTAGGGCCTAACTGTATTACTTACCTGTGTGACTTAATGTATGCTTAAATAAGACTGTGTTGTACTTACCTCGAATCTCATAAAGAGTGCTGAGGGTTTGACTAGAATAAATACACTTTATTTTATATATATATCTGTTGTGGTGTCCTTTCATTTGGTATTCAAGGGATTATATATGGTATCACAGCTGGCTTCACATGCCATTCAGAGTTTAGCCTAAGACTGCTCTTGTCCATGCTACCACTAGGATAGCTGGTCTATAAGGTTGACTTTACAACCAATCACCATAAGGGTTGTTTGGACTGATATAAGGTGTACACTAGAACTAGTGACATCATACATCAGGCCAACTTCTCACAGGAACGATAGGCGTAACTACCAACAGAGGGTTCAAACCCCTCAGTGGCAGTAAAATCAGGACCAACAAGGACAAAAGAAGCAGCAATACCAGTCCCGCAGACCATCTAGGGGACGTGGAAACTACCGTCAATCTAACTCTGCAAACAAGGCTCAAGGAAAGCAATGAGGGACTGCTTCCTCCGATGCTGTCCACCGCTCCGGTGGGAGGAAGTATTGCACACCATCTTCCAGAGGGGCAATCCATCACAAAAGACAAGTGGGTTCTAAATATACTGCGACATGGATACTCGCTTCGTTTCTCGGAGTCAACCTCCCTCGATTCACCCTGTGCCATCATCTCAACATCTCAAGAGGCTAAGAGAAGAGGTGGCAACTCTTCTGCACAAATCCGCAATAGAAAGAGTGCCCAGAACGCAAAGAGGGAGAGGAGTGTACTCAGATATTTTCTGATCCAAAAAAGGAGCGAAAAAGCAGAGTTCAGACCCATCTTGGACTTGCGAATACTGTACAAACACATCAAAAGAGAAAAATTTCGTATGCTGGCGCTCCACCAAATATATCCTCTTCTCCGAAGAGGCGATTGGATGTGTTCGCTAGATCTGCAGGACGCATATTTTCATATTCCCATCCTACAGTGTCATCGAAAGTTTCTCAGGTTTGTGGTGGGGACCTCTCACTATCAGTTCAAGGTTCTACCATTTGGCCTGAAGTCAGCTCCTCGAGTATTTACAAAATGCATGGCAGTAGTAGCGGCTGCGCTGAGGCGTGCAGGAGTCTTCGCCTATCCCTATCTCAACGACTGGCTGATAAAAGGTCCATTGCCTCAGAGTGTTCACTCGCAGCGGGCTCTTTGCCTGAATTTGTGTCACAGATTGGGGCTGAGGGTGAATGTCAAAAAATCCACCTTCTCGCCAACACAAAGAATTCACTACCTGGGTGCAACTATAGACTCCGCAGTAGGAAAAGTGTTTCCCTCGGATGAGAGACAGTCCTCCATTATCCTCAAAGGCAAGCAGATTATATCCAACAATCTGTCTACGGCAAGACAAATCTCGTCTCTGCTAGGGGCCATGGCGTCCTGCATTTTCCTAGTGCCCAATGCCAGATTGAGGATGCGTCCTCTCCAACAAGATCTCGAGGACAAATGGGACCAGAGGAATTCCCGGTGGGAAGAAAAAGTGTGCCTTTCCTCAGCGGCCAGACAGTCAGTCAAGTGGTGGTTGAAGCCACTCAATCTACAGGGGGGGATTCTCTTCCATCAAGAACCCCCAACTCAGACGTTGATCACCGACGCATCTCTTCAAGGTTGGGGTGCGCATTTCATATCACTACAAACCCAGGGGCGGTGGTCCAGCAGCGAGCAGTTGTACCACATCAACATGCTGGAGCTCAGGGCAGTCCACCTAGCCCTCAAGGCGTTCCTGCCCGCCATCAGGACGAGTCCCATTCTAGTACAGACGGACAATACCACCACAATGTACTACCTGAACAAGCAGGGGGGTACTCGATCCAGGATGCTTTCGCTGGAAGCTCAGTCCCTGTGGCACTGGATCCTAGCAAGGAACATCTCAATAAAGGCGGTGCACCTGCCAGGAGAACTCAACGTTCAAGCGGACTTGCTCAGTCGTCATTTTCAAGAGCCAGAGGACTGGGTGCTCAACGACGAGGTGCTAGAAGACATCTTCGGTGAGTGGGGGCGTCCGCAAATAGATCTCTTCGCGGACGAGTACAATACAAAATGCCGAGGCTTCGCCTCAAGATACCATCGGCCAGGATCCATAGGGAATACCCTTTTGATCGATTGGTCAATGACATTTGTGTACGCTTTTCCACCTCTCCCACTAATCCCCAAGGTGGTGACCAAACTGCAGAATTTGTCTACCACAATGATCCTCATAGCACCGGACTGGCCGAGGCAGTGGTGGTACACGGATCTCCTCCACATGTCTTTCCGACCTCACAAGCGACTGCCGTGCAGGCCGGACTTGTTAACCAAGATGCAGGGGAAGATTTACCATCCCAGCCTTCCCTCGCTGAGCTTAGCTGCATGGCTCCTGAAGTCCTCCAGTATGGCCATTTGAACCTTCTCCAGGAGTGTATGTCCATACTGAAGGAAGCCAGGAGGCCTTCGACAAGACACTCTTACTTCTGTAAGTGGAAGAGGTTTTATATATGGTGTTGTCAACATCAGTATGATCCTACAAAATGTCAAGAGGATGTAATTTTGCCCTATCTTCTATACTTAGCGAGGGCGGGGTTGAAATTTTCATCCATCAAAGTTCACCTAGCGGCCCATCGCAGCAGTGTTTCTTTAAGCTGCAGGTGGTGAAGGATTTTTTGCAGGGGCTCAAAAATGTTTATCCCCCAGTAAGGCCTCCCTCGCCTTCTTGGGAGCTTAACTTGGTTCTTTCAAAGCTCATGAGTTCACCTTTCGAGCCCATACATAAAGCTACCTTACAGCACCTTACACGGAAAACAGCTTTTTTAATAGCTATCACTTCAGCACGGAGGGTGAGTGAATTACAAGCCCTTTGTTCTAAAGAACCCTACACGATGTTTCATCTTAATAGGGTAGTGATGAGGACTCATCCATCTTTTTTACCAAAGGTGGTGTCAGACTTTCATGTCAATCAAGCTATCTCTTTACCAACCTTTTTTCCCAACCCCTCTTCGCCATCGGAGAGGGCGTTGCACTCTTTGGATGTTAAGCGGGTCCTAAAATTCTACCTAGATAGGACTAAGGCTGTCAGGAAATCTGACCAATTGTTTGTGAACTATGGTGCTGTCCGCACAGGTTTTGCTGCATCCAAACGTTCCATTGCTAGGTGGATTGTATCAAGTATTAAATTGGCTTACCAACTGGCTCAGAAGCCGTTGATGGCGCGCCCTAAAGCGCATTCTACAAGAGGGAAAGCGGCTACCGCTGCTTTTCTCCATAATGTCCCACTCTCCGAGATCTGCAAAGCAGCCACTTGGAGATCTGTTCATACCTTTACCAGACATTATTGTCTAGATTCGGACACCAAAGCAGACACTCAAGTGGGACAAGCCTCCTTGAGGAATCTGTTCAATACTTAATTGGTTTCATGAATTTCTTACTCCATGTATAGTACATTTTTTCATTTGCCTGCAGGTGGAAGGTGGGCTTGCTATTCTATTCAGTGCTTATGACTATTGATGAGGATCCCCTGGAAGAGAAGGATAAGTTACTTACCTGTAATCCTAGTTCTCTTCCAGGGGTATCCTCATCAAAGTCATAAGCAACCCACCCGCCTCCCCAGGCAAATGAGAAGAGTGTATTATTTTACATGGAAGATATATATCTTTGTGTTTAGGACTACGGTCCCGCAAAGAACAACTGACCCAACTGTCACCCCTGAGGCATGATGGGATATTAGAGTCAGGGCTGCCTTAAAGGCACGGTGCCAGTTTTTACCTGTACAAGGCCTTTCAGTCTCTATGGTATTGTATTGCAATGCAGCCTGCAGGCTAACAATGTTTTGTGGATCTGTGTTTCTCTTTTTTATTTTTATTTTTTATTTTTTTATTTTCTCAGTTAACAGTGCACATTTAATACATGCAATTAAACATTAGTACAACGTAAACCTTTTATACATTTTATACAGAGTCTAATCCAACTAAACAAATCAAACCGAGTAATAATTTAAATAATACCGACTTACCCTATTCCCTCTCTCCACCTCGCTAGCGGCTCCCAAATTCTTATACCCAAAGCTCTGCCTGCTCTACCCTTTTTTGCATATATAGGTTTTTCCAAATTAAATATCGCAATAAGATTTGCTAACCATACTTGCATAGACGGAGGAGTTTTGTCTAACCAAGCCCTAGCTATGATTAATCTGAATACCGCCATTGTCATAAAGACAAACTCCTTAACACCATTACTAATTCCGGCATGACCTATTCCAAGCAGAATCCAAGAGGGGGAAAGGGATATCTGTATCCCCAGTGCCCTGTCCAGAAAATCCTCTATATCCCCGAGAAGAGTGTGTAGTTGAGGGCAGGTAGCAAACATATGAACTATATCCGCCTCAGATGCATTGCAACGAGGGCAGTTTATCCCTGCTCTGCCCCCCCATTTGGCGATTCTGGCAGGTGTATGATATAGCGAAAATAAGGTTTTATAATGTTGGGATTGTAAAGGAGCTGAACATAAGATGTTACAACCCAATTCCAGCGACTCCTTAAAATCCTCAGTTTCTCCTCCAAGTTTCTCAGCCCACTTGTGACTGTGTTTGTCCAAATCATCCACTTTAGTTTTAGCTAGTAATGCATACGCTGACCTGATGGTATGTAGACCGCCAGTAATTAATGTCTCCATAAAGTCGTTAATCTTATATCCTGCTGTGCCGCCAAGCTTGTCCCCGAGAAAACTTCTGACCTGTAAGTATTTAAAAAAATCTTTTCTAGATAAATCATACTTGTTTACAAGTACATCAAATTGTGCCACGCCCACAGAGTCTCTTAAATCCCCAATTTGTTTAATTCCTTTTTGATTCCATGCGGCCATAACTGAGTCTGAAAAACTTTCCGAGGGAAACAGCTTATTATTATATAGTTTAACATATCTATTAAATCGACCAAGTCCCATCCGCTTCTGAAAAGCCTTCCAAATATGTATGGCCGCGTTAAGAGTCCTAAACTGCTTCCCTCTAAAATGCCCCAGATCAGTATAATATAAGAAGCAGTTTTCTGTCTCCTGTCCTAATAGGATTGCATAGACATCTGTAGATGAGGAAGTAATTTTCTGAAGCTGTCCCCCTCCTCCGATTAAACCCTGCATATATTGAAGAGCAGATGCTAAGTAATATAGTCTGAAATCCGGGGCTCCCCACCCGCCTCTGTCTCTCGGTAGAGTCATAAATCTATAAGCCCTACGAGTTTTCCCGTGGGCCCATATAAATTTATTGAAGATGCTTTCCAAAATATTAAACCATTTAGCTTCAAAAATTAACGGAATTGCTCTGAATAGATAGAGAAACTTTGGTAGAATACTCATTTTTAGTACGTTGGTACAACCTACTAGCGAGAGATGTAGGTTATTAATTCTCTCTAAGTCTATTTTTAATTTATCAACCAGAGGGGTTATATTTATCTCAACTAGAATGTCCAAATTTGCAGCTATTACTATACCAAGATATATAGCGGCGAGGGCAACCCTAGCGTCAGTACAGGAAATATGTTTATTCTTAACTATCTGGGTCTTAGACCTATTCAACCTATAGCCCGAAAATTGCCCAAATATGCTAGCTTCCCTTTCAACCTCAGCGATAGCTAGGTCCGGATTCGGGGTGAGTATGGCAACGTCATCTGCGTACACCAAGATTTTAATTACGCGGCCATTCAAGACCATCGGGGGAATTTCCTTGTTTCTCTCCAACCTTCGTATATAAGGCTCAAGGAATAGTGCAAAGAGCAGGGGAGATGAGGGACAGCCCTGTCTCGTTCCCCTAGATATTGCCACTATATCTGAATGTCCTCTGTTTACTCTAATTTTGGCTGTTGGTCCTACATATAAAGCTTGGAGAGCTGTTATAAAGCCTTCTCCAATACCACACCATCTCAGAACTGCCCAAAGAAATCCCCATGCGACCCTATCGAAGGCCTTTTCAGCATCTAGAAACAGTGCTGCGATAGGGTCACCCAAGGACCCTGCGGCATCAAACATTGTAATGACCGTCCTGACATGCTGAGTGGTTCCCTTGCCTGGTATGAAACCGTGCTGCGAAGAACTTACGAGCTGCTCTATGTTACCTCCAAGCCTCATCGCAAGCATTTTTGAGTAAATTTTTATGTCAGAATTCATAAGGGTGATAGGTCTATATGATCCGGGGAGTATTGGGGGTTTACCTTTTTTAGGAATAACTATGATATCTGCCATCCCCCAGGACTCTGGAGGAGACCCCCCCCCGCTGTGTATGCAGCATGATATTTAACATATCTACCGCTAAGATATCCTGAAACAGTTTGTAGAATTCAACTGGGATTTGGTCTGGCCCAGCAGCTTTTCCCGAAGGCAAACCACCCAAATATCCCTTAAATTCATCTAGATGAAAGGGAGCATCCAGCCCCGCTCTGTCCTGCGATGACAAGAAGGGAGCTGTAATGTCCCTAAGATACCGATCCACCTCCATCTCTATTAAAGTACTCCCCTCCTCCCGAGTATAGAGTTTAGCATAGAATTTCCGAAACACTTCTCTAACACGGTCGGGATCAGTGACTAAGTTGCCCTGGCTATCTTGAATTTCCTTAATGTTAGCCATGGCTACGCGCTGCCTAGTTCTGACAGCAAGGATGTGTCCAACTCTCTCACTCAGCTCGTGTGAGTCTTGTTTATGCACTAAATACTTTTCAGCGGCTTTCGAACTAATGCCTTCAGTAGCATCCCATTTAAGGACAGTTATGCTAGCTAAATAAGTCTCAAGTGGAAGCCCCTGAATTATAGCTCTGGCAAGATTTTCTTCTGCTGCCAGCAATCTAAACCTTATATCATCCAGGTGTCTTCTTTCACTTTTCCGTTTAGCCAGTACATAGGTCAGTGTTTCTCTTCTGACCCCAGCTTTAAAACAGTCCCAAACCACACCAGGAGGGGCAGAGTCTCTATTAACTTCCCAGAAGAACTTTATCCATGATTCCATTCGTTTCTGATAATCGCCGTCCCTTAACAGTGTGCGCTCAAAAGTCCACTGAGTTTTTGTAACACTTATCTGTGTAATATTTAATGTTAAAACTAGAGGGCTGTGGTCTGAAATAATTCTAGGTTGTTTCTCGATTTTTACATGAGAAATTAGGGAGTTAGAAATTAGAAAGTAATCCAGCCTGACCAATACTTTATGCGGGCCGAGAAGTAGGTGCTACCATCTATAAGGGGGTGTAGCTTTATCCATGGATCGATAAGGGAGTTGTGATGAACCATATCAGTCAGGGCTTTAAATGTCTTCCTCTTTCTCCCTAGGTACCCCCCCCCCCCCCCCCGGTTCTGAAAAGGAGCTTTTTGGAACGTGAATGTTAAAATCTCCGCAACATATAATGGGTTCTGGCCACTGTGCCAGTTCGATATCCAAAAACTGCCAGACATCAGGATCGTCTTCCGTAGAACCATATATTGTGACTAACGTAATCCGTACCCCTTTAAAACTCAAATCTACCATCACCCACCTCCCCCATTGGTCCTCCTTTTTTCGATGCACCACCAAATCCCTTTTTCTTCCTAGTATTGCTACTCCCCTAGTTCTAGTCCCTTGTTTACTTGCTGCTAATACGTCATACCCAAGCTGCTTTAACAAATACATCTGCGTTGCTTCAATATGAGTTTCCTGGAGGCAACCCTAGTCCAATTGCAAAGAACTCAACAGCCCTGCTACTTTCACTCTTTTCCCAGGATTATTCAAGCCACAAACGTTAATTGAAGCAATCTTGCAAGGCATTACAGGAGATCAGTGGGATTCCTACTCCTAATCTGCCAGAGTATTAACAACCAAAAATTACAGCTACCTACAATCCTTTGATACTGTCTATAACACCTACTTTGTGTGTACCATGTTTCACACAAGAATAGGGAAAGAATAAGGATGTGTCTGTGCATTAAATTGTGCATTACCAAGCCACCAAAAAAACAAACTTTTACCCAAAGTAAAACCCACCCACCCCCCCTCCCTTCCCTTCCCTTCAGCCCCCCCCCCGCCCCCCTCCCCCGCCCTCCCCTGAACAGGCAAATAGGTCAATGGGACCTATACGTAGCCGGTTCCGAGCGGCTATAGTCGTACCCCTCTCCCTGCTTCATCTCAGAACTAATGCTAGAACTAACTAACTAATACCCCCTGATACCCCCAGAGACCGGGAATAGATTTCCAAGCACCTCAGCATACATTAGGAACAAACAGACAAACTAAGGATATTTTCCCCCTCCTTATGAATCCTGCTTTTTCAACTCGTCTATAAATTGCAGGGCTTTGACCTCAGAAAAGAACATCCTAACTCTACCTTGAGTAATTACTTTCAGCTTGGCAGGGAACAATAGATAAGCTTCTGAACGTAATGCCTGGAAATTTGGGATCAGCTGCCTCAGCCTCCACCTTCGTTCAACCGTCACGTGGCAAAAATCCGGCCTAGCAAAAAATGTAACGCCATCAAATGACCTCTTATTATTAGGCCTTGCCTTTTCAATAACTTCCTGTCTAAGGAGGAAATTTCCAAAATAGACTAAAATAGCTCGTGAATAAACCGCCTTGCCTCCACCATCTGCCCCATGCCCCTTTTTGGGTGTAAGAGGGAACCTATGCGCCCTCTGGATTTCCCTGTCCCACTGCCACTGAGACTCCGGGAATGCTCCTCTAAGTAGATTAACCACAAAGCGCATTATGTCCTGACCTTCGACTCCTTCAGCCACACCCAAAATTCTAACATTATTTCGCCTTTGGCGATTTTCAAAATCCTCCATTTTCCAGTGCAAGTCTTCTGTCACCCTTTCTTGATCTGCTTTAAAAGTCTGCCAACTGCTGCAGTCATCTTCGAGCTTACTCGTACGCTCCTCCACCTCCGTAACTCTGCCAACCAGCTCATCATACAGCTTATTAGTTTTCCTCAATGAGGATTGTATCTTTTTTGCGTCTTGCCTTTCTTTCCGGCTGACAACCCTAGCTTCTGCTTGCATTTGTTTTAACATATTAAGCAGGGTGTCAAAAGGAGCGTTCTGTCTCAATGGCCCAGTAACATCATCCTCCTGATCTGTCTGGGAAGTTCCTGAATAATCCCACAGCAATCCTCTCTCAGTGCCTCCCAGCGAACCAATCTGCTGGCTACTTGGTTTTAACTTTACTTGTCTCTTCCTCATAGTTGAATCGTTACCTGCGCTCAGACCAACATCCCCCTCAGAGGAGCTGGAGTCTGATACTGAAACCTCTTCCACTTCATCAACTTCCTCTTCCTCCTCTGTGAGATCCTCGCTCGGTTGGACTGACAGTGAGTCTGAGTCTTCGTTGAGGGAAAAAAACCTGTCACCTTCACCCGACCCGACATCGCCTTTTTCCATCAGGACTGACTCTTTATAGTCGAGCTGTCTTGCCCCCGTTGCCAGACAAATAGAGTTTCCACCCATGGGCAATGGCCCCTTCACAGTTTCAAAAGTTTTGGGGGCCTTAGGGGTTCCTAGCTCTGACTCGAGCATCATAATTGCCTCCATCATCTCTGCATCCACACTCCGCTTTCCCCGCAAGATTGCATTACCTGGCTGTGAACACTCGGTGCGTAGAGGGGAACAACTCCTTGCAGAGACAGATTCTGTACGAAGCCCAGCCGGCTCCTGGGTCCCAGCGGTATTGTTGAGCTGCTGTGTCTGCTGGGTCTGCTGTTGCTGAGCAACGGGGGCGTCCGTGCTTGATGCACCTCCAGCGTCCTCAAGGACGCCTCCGAGATCGCCGAGATCGCCGCTGTATCTGGTTCTGCCGGTTTCGCTTAGTGTCCGGGTGCGTGGTGCCGCGGATTGAACTGAGAACACTTCAGATAAGGTAGGTTGTCTGAGGGGAGTCTCTCTGTTTTTGGGATTAATTTTCCCCGATCTAGCAGACTTTTCCACCCCGTCGTCGTGTTTCCCCGGCTTCTGCATCCTTGCATCTGGCTGGCTGCCTGAGTCAGTAGGGGTGGTTGTGACGGGTTTCTCTGCTCTCCGCGTCTCAGTCTTCTTTAGCCGCTGTGGAGGCATTATCTTCCGAGTAGCCCCTAGTTCTTTAGCGTACGCCGTCGCTACTTCAGTTGAGTCTTTTGAAAGGGGCACTTGGTCCTTTACTTTCTCTCTCACCTTGTCGGTTTTGGCGGGACGTGGTGGCATGTTGTATAAGTGTAGATACCGTAGTTTTAGATTACAACAAGACCTCCAGCAAACACTCCAAAATCTCACAAAGTTCTCCTTTAGCCGAGTCAGCTCCGATAGATTAGGCACTTCAGTGAGAGTCCGGACTGGAGAGTGTAAATCTGTGTACCAGCTGTAAAAAAGAGCCATCAGGGGTCTGATTTACAATAACCAATGCATCCTCCGTTTGCTACCAAGAGGAGAGGTCAGCAGCGACTACTCAGCTCAGCTCGTCCGCGGCCATCTTGCCTCCTAGTATGTGATCGTGGATCTGTGTTTCTCACAGTGTTCTCTTTTCTTTCTTATGAGTGTTTACCTCATTAAAAAAAAAGAGATTTAGGTGTATTATTATACCTATATGTTTTATTGGAAATTTATATATACATTGTCTAGCCTATTATGGGGGCTGCATTTGCTTGGAAAAAATGATATATGTTTATACATATACAGAGCTGTTTATATGTATGTTTTTTTACATATATAATTTTATTATTTCCGGGGTCCCGCACATGGGCGGGAATATTCAGTGCTTATGACTTTGATGAGGATTCCCCTGGTAGAGAACTGGGATTACAGGTAAGTAACTTATCCTTACCCTCCCACCACCCTCCCTCCTGGTCTGCTTTTTTGTTGTTGTATCATTCAGCCTATCACCATACATCTGTCTAGGTCACTTTGCTACCAGTTGTTGGTGGCGCGCTGCCTGGGTTCGAAGATGGCCTTAACTAGTCTGTGTCGCATGTGATGTAGCATTATGCATATATTATGGAGTAGGAGTAGTATTACTTTATTAGATTTTGGTTTTAATCATAAAAAGAGTGGCTTAACTGCCAAAACACATAACATTCATAAGCAAAGTACAAATTAATTATTAATTGTCGTTTAAAATTTATGATAAAAACTATTTATTTATTTTTCTCATTTTTTTAAAACACAGAGTACAGTTGGTTCCTTCGGACTTGTAATAGTGAGTCTAGCTATAAGGTATATCGTTCTTATGCAGGCTTCGGGCTAATTGTCTCGACCGTTTCAATTTACATGCTTTGCTTATTGCTTATTATGGAGTACGTGTGACGGGCCCAGGTGTAAGATTGGACTTTCTAAAATCTTCTAGCATGTGGTCCCATTCTAGGGAGATGGGGTGCTTTCGTAAACCTCTCGCCTCCTCTCGTCTGATTGCCGCACTCTCGGCCCCACACCATCGTATCGTATCCTCCTGCCACATTGTTAATGGAGGGCATCAAGGAGATTTCCATCTCATGGTAAGCCCTCGTATGGCTAAGATAAGAGCTAAGTCGAAGAATCGCAACTGGACCCTTAGGGCACTAATATGTTTGCGGAGACCCAGTAGGCATTCCACAGTATTGTCACAAATCATTAAATGTGTGGTCTCTTCAAGTGTTCTTTGAACCCTACCCCAGTAAGCGCCGAGGCAGGGGCAAGCCCATAACATGTGGCAAATCCCGCTTCCTCTGCCCTGCATCAGGGGCAGCAATTTTGGGCCTCAGGGAATATACGCTGGATTCTCTTTGGGGTTAAATATGACCTATGTAGCACCATAGTCTGTATAAATTTAAGTTGGGCGTTACGGGATACCCGTTTGGGGTGTTCTAGAATACTCGCCCAGGCTTTGTCAGTTATATCCATGTCTGTGTCTTCTGCCCACCTTACCCGGAGATCAGTGAGAGTGATGGAGGTTTGCACCCTGATACCAGTGTACAGCCATTTCACTAGGTGGCCTCCCTTCCCCATGTAGTAAAGCAGGTGTACTAGCTCACGTTGTGGAGGTTCAATGCGCTGGGGTACCCAAGTCTCTTGTAGTGGGCAACTGCAGCGTATAGCAGATAATGGCGATCTGTTGCTCCTGTGGCTTGCACGAACATGTCATGATCTAGTAGAGTGCCATCCCCGAAGAGCAAACCGACCTCTTCCACTCCCGCCTCCCCCCTGTCCTGTAGTCTTACCTTCGTTAGCCTTCCCCCAGGAAGTGGTATATCTAATAACGGGATATTCCTCGCGTATGGGGCTGTCCCCGAGGTATATTTTAGGGCCTTCTTCCAACATTGGAGTGCGGTTGTTAGTAAGTGGGGTCGCTGCAACGGGGGTTTGATTTTGAGGAGCAAGAGTCTGTGAAGTGTCCCGCTCTCTAAATCTCGGGGTCCGTAGCCTATTTCCTGTAGATTTCTGCCTGCTGTCCAGAAGGATAACCACTGCAGTTGGCATGCATAGTAGTGGGCCCTAAAGTCTGGAACCCCTAATCCGACTTTGTAGGGTTCCAGCTGCAATTTCTTGAGGCTAACCCTGCGCCGACGTTTCCCCCATACAAGCTCCAGAAGAAGTACATCTAATGTTTTTGAATACAGCTTGTGGGACTATTAGGGGCAGATTAACAAAGAAATATAGAAGATGGGGGAGCATCACCATTTTGGAAATGGTTATCCGCCCTTTCGCCGATAGTGGTAGGGAAGTCCAAAAAGATATACGTGAGCGTATGGCTGTAATCGCCCTCATTAAATTACCATCAAGTTGATCCGAGTGTGCCCTGTATACGCGGATCCCCAGATATTTAAAGGTAGTGTGCACTATCGGCACGTTGTGGGTGCCAAAAGTAAGTGTGTCTGGGCACGGTCCGTCGCGAAAATAAAAGGCGTTTGACTTTCCCTCATTGATGGCTAGGCCCAAGATGCGCTCAAAGGTAGAGAATATACTGGGAAGGGGTTCCGCACTAGCTATCATGTCGCGTAAATAAATGAGGATGTCATCTGCGTATATTGAAATTAAATGCGCAGTACCATCGAGCAGTATCCCTAGTCTCTCGGCCGATTGCCGCAGCGCTATCGCTAGGGGCTCCAGTGCCAAGACAAACAATATGGGGGATAGAGGGCACCACTGTCGTGTGCCTTTATGTATGGTATATTCACGGGAAATATGCTTCCCAGGACGTGCTCTGGCAGTGGGATTGGTGTAGAGCAGACGTACCCATCGGAGATACCCTGGAGGGAGTCCGAATCGGCACAAGGCTGCAAACATATATCCCCAAGTGATGGAGTCGAAGGCCTGGCGAAGATCTAATGCTAGGCAGCCTGCATTGATGTATTCCAGTGGAGTAGCCGCCATGACGTGGTGTAGCCGTCTGGTGTTTAGGGAAGTACTGCGGGCCGGGAGAAATCCGCATTGATCCCTGTGTGTTAGGGTATTTAGGGCGGGCAGGAGGAGGTTGGCCAAGGCCTTACTAAGGATTTTATATTCAGTCGCTAGAAGCGATAAGGGCCGGTAGCTGGATAAGTCAGCGCCATCTCGTCCCGGTTTTGGGAGGGAGACATCCAGAGCTTGCATAGTGGATTGTGGTAAATGACCAATTTCTAGGGCCGTCTTATATAGTTCTTCTAATTTTGGGACAAGAGTGTCTGAGTAAGTTTCGTAAAACTCTAAGCCTGCGGGATTTATTACGGTTGAGGCCCTTGATCGCTGCTCTTATTTCATGCTGGGTGATGGGACCAGAAAGCTCTTCCTTTGCGTCGTCTGTAATACTGGGGAACGTTAGTTCGTTTAAGAAGTCCTCTAATAGCTTGTCATTAGTATGTGTGGAGTTGCTTTGAAATCATAATTTTTAAAATGTATCGCTGAGTGGTTTAACCAGGGGAATCACCTTGGAAGAGGAGACTATGTCTGGTGCTGCAGAGACAAGATCAACTGTACGCACTGCGTGTGTGTAGAGCCATTAACCCCCCCCCCCCCGTTCTAGTCCCAAGTCCTCTAGATCAAATAGAGAAATGACTTTATTTGGCCCCCTATTATGATTGGTTGTACCTTCAGCTGTGAGAGTTTCAAATATCCCAATAATAAAAAGATTTTGAGCTTTCTGGGAAGGAAAGGTGCCCCTGCATGGATCGGTGGCTTGCAACGTTATCCTAAGTTCTGGCCACAGCAGATTTTTGGTTATTCATGTCAGCACACATGACAATCATGCATGTGCACTGATGGTCGTCTGTGAAATAGCATTACTTCATTGTCTGGAGGGACACATCAAGTGTTGCCCTAATTTCTGAGAGTGCTATTGTAATCTCACTTGCTAAAAGGGACTGGCAGTGATGTCAGCAAACAAAATGTGGTAGAACAAAAAATAACTTTTCACTTGTTGCCTTCAGTTGAAGAGTTACCTACCAGACTCTACTGTTTAAAATGTCCTGCGTAGGGGGTGTACCTGAATGTTCAATATGTAGGTTGCCTAAATCATAGGTTCCACTCCTAACTCCTGATTTCCTGGCCACCTAACACCAAGAGAGGCTAGCTCGATGCTGAAGAGGGCACGCCTGAATAATGTTCCGACCAAGGGAGATACATTAGATAGCTGTGGTGGCCTGACGGAGCAAATGAGTGCTGATCCTTCAGTGTGCCTCCAAATTCTTCCAAATATGAAAAAAGAAACTCGAAACACAACACAAAAAGGGAATTATTCCCAGAAAGGCTGATCACAGTCCAGTAACACTGCCTATGAAAAGACGCCTTGAAATTAGACCTACTAAATTCACTCTCACCAACCCTCGCAATGGGAACAAGTTATCTCAAAGGCACTCTGTGTCTCTGCAATCAAAACCATCTCTTATGAAAACAAACTTTTCAAGTTCCCATCTCCTCTTATTAGAGGAAAGACATCAATCTCCATCTTTAGATTATGATCCACTTGTCAGATGAGTCTTGACCAATTTAAAAACAAATTTCCCAAATGTATCCATGTTAAAGAGAATCCATCCCTCACAGAGAGCCCCATTAAGATGTCCTTCTCTCTAGCTCCATCCTCTCTTCCCGTCATCATTGCTCCCCTTTCTCGATGTCCTATCAATATGACTTTGTAAATGCTTGTAGAGACAATGGCGGAAAGAATACAACCTAAAGGATAAGGCCATTTATAAAGCTGCTCTCAAGGGACATGCACACAAAGCTGTTTTTCAGGTCATTTCTCCCTCCAACTTGTACTAATCAAAACATAGAGACATCTCAGAACCTATGTGAGAATCTCTCCAATTTTTTTCGGGAGATTATTAATATTTATTCTAGTCTGGATTCAGACGACAAGACTCCTGCCCTGACAGCTTGTCAATCTGTCCTGAGCCACACCAAGAAAGGTATTTTCATGCAGATACACCCAATTTATCAGAATTTGAGAACATCTCTTTGGAAGACACAGAAAGGGCTCCAGTTTCGGTAAGATCGCGGTCTCCATTAGACCCATGCCCACCTGGTATTCTCAGGTTAGTTTCAGAAACACTCAACATGGTACACAATCAATCATTAAAATCTGGCCTCTAACCTAAAACATGGAAGCAGGCTATGATCCTTCCTCTGTTAAATAAACAAAAATGCAGATCCCACCTGTTTAAACAATTCTAGATCAATTTCTGTCCTGCTGGCTCTGGGCAAACTGTTAGAAAAGTCAGTGAACAGCCAGATATCAAACTTTATTGAAACTAATGACTCACTGCATCCCTCCCATTTTGGCTTTCATAAAGGATTCAGTACGGAAGTGGCACTGTAAAGGTGGCAGAAATTGTCAGAGTTAATTGAGATTTGGGCAAACACGCAGTAGTCATTTTCATGGATCTTTCGTCTGTGTTTGATATGCTTTATCATGAGATCTTGCTGGACCGACTGAGAGATGCGGCATTAATAAGGTGCAAAAACAACAATTGATGGACAGAATGGAGAACAATGTCATACATTCACCCCAGTACAGATATATGGGCCTATATCCATTGATTATTTGCTCCCAATGCACTTCTAATTTGAAACCAGTCATATGCAAATCAGTCTTGACCCTGCACCCAATGGGAACAGTCCAGCCCGAACTGCCAGGCCAGGTCCTCCCTGGACTGGAAACAAGCATCGGAGGACCGGTTTCGGGGTTTCACCCCTCATCAGCCAGGATAGCTTGACTCCAGTGGCATGGAGAGCACAGGACCCACGCCTGGCCATACCCGTCCCACTCAGGGTGACAAATGCAAAAACTACAATTGATGGATAGAATGCAGAACAATGTGATACATTCACCCCGGTGCAGAGATCTGGGCCTAAATCCATCGTTTTTATGCTCCTCGTGCCATTCCAGTTTGAATCCAGTCATATGCAAATCAGTCTTGACCCTGCGCCCAATGGGAACAGTCCAGCCTGAACTGCCAGGCCAAGTCCTTCCTGGACTGGAAAAAAGCATCCAGGACCGGTTTCGGATTTTCACCCCTCATCAGCCAGGATAACTTGACTCCAGTGGCATGGAGAGCACAGGACCCACGCCTGGCCATACCCGTCCCACTCAGGGTGACAAATGCAAAAACTACAATTGATGGATAGAATGCAGAACAATGTGATACATTCACCCCAGTACAGAGATCTGGGCCTAAATCCATCGTTTTTATGCTCCCTGTGCCATTCCAGTTTGAATCCAGTCATATGCAAATCAGTCTTGACCCTGTGCCCAATGGGAACAGTCGAGCCTGAACTGCCATGCCAGGTCCTCCCTGGACTGGAAAAAAGCATCCTAGGACCGGTTTCGGATTTTCACCCCTCATCAGCCAGGATAACTTGACTCCAGTGGCATGGAGAGCACAGGACCCACGTCTGGGCATACCCGTCCCACTTGGGGTAAAATATGCAAAAACAACTGACGGACAGAATGCAGAACAATGTGATACATTCACCCCAGTACAGAGATCTGGGCCTAAATCCGTCGTTTTTATGCTCCCCATGCCATTCAAGTTTGAATCCAACCATATGCGAATCAGGCTTGACCCTGCGCCCAATGGTAACAATCCTCCCAGAACTGCCAGGCCAGGTCCTCCCTGGACTGGAAAAAAGCATCCTAGGACCGGTTTCGGATTTTCACCCCTCATCAGACAGGATAACTTGACTCCAGTGGCATGTAGAGCACAGGAGCCACATCTTGGCATACCTGTCCCACTTGGAGTGACATATGCAAAAACAACAATTGATGGACAGAATGCAGAACAATGTCATACATTCACCCCAGTACAGAGATCTGGGCTTAAATCCATTTGCTTTCTCACCCTAAGTGCGCCGGGTGTGCGCAGACGTTGGTCCCTGGCTCACTGTGCCACTGGATTCAAGCTGTCTTGGCTGATGATGGGCGAATCCCCGAAACCGGCTCTAGGATGCTTCCGACCCAGGGAGGACCTGGTTGGGCAGTTTGGGCTGGACTATTCCCATGAGGCACAGGGTCTAGACTGATTTGCATATGACCAGGTCTAAACTGGGATGGAATGGTGAGCAAAAGAATGATGGCTTTAACCCAGATCTCTTGACTGAGGGTGAATTTTTTGATTTGTTCTGCGGTCTGTCCATCAATTGTGTGTCTTTTGCTTTCTCATCCTAAATGCGCCGGGTATGCCCAGATGTGGGTTCCTGGCTCACTGTGCCACTCAATTCAAGCTATCCTGGCTGACAAGGGGTGAAACCCCGAAACCTGTCCCAGGATGCTTGTTTTCAATCCAAGGAGGGCCTGCCTTGGCAGGGCAGGCTGGACTGGTCCCATGAGGCACAGGGTCAAGACTGATTTGCATATGGCCAGTTCTAAACTGTGGTGGCATGGTGAGCAAAAGTATGATAGATTTAACCCAGATCTTTTGACTGGGGGTGAATGTTTTGATGTGTTCTGCATTCCGTCCATCAATTGTGTGTCTTTTGCTTTCTCACCCTAAGTGCGCCAGGTATGCCCAGATGTGGGTCCCGGGCTCACTGTGCCACTGGATTCAAGCTATCCTGGCCTTTAAGGTGTGAATCCCCCAAACCGGTCCTAGGATGCTTGTTTCCGATCCAGGGAGGACTAGGCTTGGCAGTGTGGGCTGGACTGTTCCCATGAGGCACAGGGTTAAGACTGATTTGCATATGGCCAGGTCTAAACTGGGGTGACATGGTGAGCAAAAGAATGATGGATTTAACCCAGATCTCTTGACTGGGGGTGAATGTTTTGATTTCTTCTGCATTCTGTCCATAAATTGTGTGTCTTTTGATTTCTCACCCTGGCATTAATAAGTTGGCATACAAATGGCTTAAATGTTTTTTAATCACACAGGGCGCAAGCTGTACATATTCCTCCTTTTTCTTCGGATTTTAGGACAATGTGTTGTGAGGTACCTTTGGGTTCTGCCTAAGCCCCACGACCTGCAATATATATCTTGCTCCTCTGGGCAAGTTTGTGGAGAATTGGGGGTTTTAATTTAGTATCCTACACTATGACATGCAGTTGATGCTGTCTGTCCAACAAATGGATAGCGAGCTGGGTGGAAAGTGTTCAGTGCTGTTTGACTACCATTGTAAAGTGAACAAAACAAAGTTATCTGAAGCTAAACTCAGATAAATCTGAGATTTTGTTCTGTAGAGCCTTACGTTCTCCCTCTGATATTTCTTTGTGGCCATATGACTTAGGTCCTCCCCCAGCTCCGATAGTAGTGGTCAGGAACCTTGGTGTCACTTTTGACAAAAAAAATTGTATTCTGTATTTCTTCCACTTTCCCGCCTGTATTGTGTCTCGTGGTATGTATGGGACATGGAACTGTGCTGCTGCAGGATCCGATGTCAGAAATTCAAATATCATTTTATTCTATACCTCTCAGGAGCGCTGAGAAACCGCTATATTCAGGCTGAGAAAGCGTGGAAAAATTGTGGTGCACTGGCCTGCCAGGAGCAGGTTACTGGCAGTGTTTAGTACGAGTCCCTGCCATCTGAAGCCCACCGAGGAATTTGGAATGAAAAGTGTAAATCATCGCGCCCTAGAATACCCATGTATTGATTTCAATAATATTGGTGGCTATATCTTAGTATCTGGGCGCCTAAATATTTAAAAAATACTCTATCTGGAGTAGCCTAGCACTGCTGCGCGCACCTCATTAGTGCCCCAGGGGAAAGAACACTAGTGCAACAGCGCTCTGACGTCAAGAACCGCCTACTGACGAGACAGAGGAGGAGGTGCCCGCAGGGAGGCGGAGCGGTGACTGTTGGCGCGCTCGCGCCGTTGCGTGGAGCCTGCGCGTGACGTCGGAGCGAGCATCTCTTTGTTATGTACAGAGACCAGTGAGTGACGTAGCTTGCAGACCAGACCGCCTCCCTCTTTTCTTCACTTGGGTGGTTTCTGTGCGGTGCCTTAGTGAACCTTCGTCTGTTCATGCACAAAGGTTATATTTACAGCATACTTAAAATGCAATAAAATAAGGCTTTTATTAAAACACTGGGTGGGGGAGCATGTGGGAGAAAAACATTTAAAAAAAACGTCCTCATTTGACACGGTCAACAAAAAAATCTCTAACCTTTTTCTTTTATATATACAATTTCTTAAAAAAGGCAATTATATAAAAATCTATGCCTAAAAAAGATGGAGTTAAAGACCTGGGGATCATGTCATGGAATGTAAATGGATTGAGGGTTCCCTCGAGAAGGAAAAGAATATTAGAATATATAAAGCTATCAGATTGCAAGATTTTCCTTGTCCAAGAATCCCATTTATTGAAAGAGGAATGGACTATGATGTTAAAACAACAGAAATGGATTGAATACTGCATCTGCACAACACAATCTTGCACAGTGAAAGGTGTAGCCATTCTAGTTAAAAAAACAGCATCAGCAATATTAGGGGAATGTATAGTTGATACGCAGGGGAGGTGGGCTATTGCCAAATTGAAAATTAATGAGGTGTGGATAACCTTTGTAAGTTACTATGGACCAAATGTGGATGATCCGGCCCCCTTATATACTCTACTTTTTCAGTTAACTGGAGTCAGTGACTCTATAGTATTAGGGGGTGATTTTAATTTGGTTCTAGATCCAGGCCAAGACTCCACCTCTCGTAGAGGAGCCTCCAAAACACAAAAAATGAGAACTGCTATAAGACAACTAATGGCTGATATAGGATTGGTCGACATTTGGAGGGAGATGGCTAATAAATATAAAATAAATGGAGGGAAATTTACATTTCATAATAAAAAATGTGGACACCGGTCAAGAATTGACTTTTTCTTAGTGGATACTGTAGTGAGTAGGAATGTTATTCAAATAAGTCATGCTCCTGAGCATATGTCAGACCATTCAGCAGTTATTTTAAAAATAGCTACACATAATGCTCAATTAACACGGAGGTGGACTATTAACAGGACACTACTATTAGAAAGCACTATAGTCGAAAAACTAAAAGCAGAGACTAAAGAGTTTTTTGATATAAACCTTAACTCTGCCCCAATACAAACAGTCTGGGACACATACAAGGTGTTGGACAGGCCACATGAAGGGCTTGCTCCCCCCCCGCATGACAGGGCCCGAGCCCCGGCCCTCCAGTTGTTACCCACAGAAACAACCCGCACCCCGTCCCCAGACGGGACTCCTGCCCCCGGACCTCTCTGTATCATGGGGCCGAACCACTACCGGTTCCCTCGCCCGGCCCGGCCGCCATCTTGGACACTGCACCACGAGGCCGCGTGGCTTCAGCTCGACCCTAACCCTGGGCCTGGCCAGGCCCCGACATCCCGGCACCACCATCCACCCAGGAGGTGAACGGACCACTTGGCAGGTCGATGGGAGAAAGAAGTGTCGATGGCTCTCCCTCGCCAGGTGCCGATCGCCCCCCAGCTCCCCCGGGCGCTGGCTCCACCCCCCTGCTGGGTGTCTGGACTCCCTCATCCCGGACCTCCCGACCTCCAAGTGCGAGGGTCCGAACATCAAAGGGCGCCAGACCTATAACTGGGGCAGCTCCAGAGCAGGAAGGCAGTTGTATCCTGGAGTCGAGAGACACCGAGAAGAACTCATCCTTGACGGACTACCGGCGCTGCCGTAGCCCTGCCCTGTGAACCATCACTCTGCCTGCTGGCGCTGCCGCGGCCTTCTGCATCCTCCATCCTCATCGGGACCTGCTGGCGCTGCCGCGGACCGTTGTACCTACCACCTTCATTGGGACCTGCTGGCGCTGCCGCGGACCATTGTAACTACCACCTTCGTTGGGACCTGCTGGCGCTGCCGCGGCCCGTTGTAACCGCCACCTTCATCGGGACCTGCTGGCGCTGCCGCGGACCGTGTAACGACCACCTTCACCGGGACCTGCTGGCGCTGCCGCGGCCCGTCCAACTAGAACACCGAGCTCGAGGATTGTGAGCTATCCATCATTTCATCGCATCTACCAGATTGGTAACAAGACTGTCCCGCTACCCCCTTTTTCCCAACCAAGAGACTAGAATCGAGGGGACCCCTGAGTCCTGACCTCCTTGTACCATCCTATCGTACCTAAAGATTGCTTATAAATAACGTTAAAACCTATCTTTGTGTGGTGTACATCTGTGGGGGGGGAAGTTACTCGTCTGTACGATCGCTGGAGACGGCTCTCCCCGGAGACCTCTCCCCTTGTCCTCGGCCGACCCTCCCGGTCCGTCTAACACAAGGCTTTCTTGAGGGGTTTATTAATAGCTATATCCTGCTCACAGGCTAAGAAAACAAAAGAAGATATTAAGAAATTAGAAAATAAGATACAAGGATGTCAAGAAAACCTTGAAAAGGAACAGGGAAATCCAAACATTCTGGAAAATTTATTGAATGCAAAACATAAACTTGCTGACTACCTAGAGATCATAATCAAAAAAAAGTGGGATGCTAGTAAACTAGCTCACCACGAATATGGAGAGGGGTGTAGCAAACTTCTCGCATGGAAGACAAAAACTGACCATACGAGAAATCGGATAAAGGACCTTCGAAATGTAGATACTGGCAACATAATAACAAACGATACTGAAATTGAAGAAGCCTTCACCCACTTTTTTGAAAATTTATATACGGAGGAAAAAATAATTGAGGAAAAGAGTATTAATTAATTTTTATCGGAGCTGACTCTTCCCTCACTTCAACAAAATGAAAAAGAACAAATAAACTGCCCCATAGTTGTGGAAGAAATAACTCAAACCATTAAGTCTTTAAAAAAGGGTAAAGCGGCAGGCCCGGACTCCATTCCAAATGAGATATACAGTATATTAAAAAAAGAACTGACACCTATTCTTTTCCAACTTTTCAACTCCTGTTTTTTAAAAGGTAATACCCCCCCCCGCGTCATGGGAGGAGGCGACTATCACAATCCTGTTAAAACCAAACAAAAACCCACGAATATGCGAATCATATAGGCCTATCTACCTCCTAAATTGTGATCATAAGATCTACACACAGATTATCACAAAAGGGCTTTATGAAAGGGAGACAGCTCAGCGAATTAGTACAGGACCTTATCGGATCTATAGATATGGCCCAAACATACAAGACCCCCTTGGCAGTAATGACTTTTGATGCTGCCAAAGCTTTCGATCGGGTCAACTGGACTTTTTTATTTAAAGTGATACAACGTTTTGATCTGGGTGAAACATGTATTACAGCAATTAAAGCTATCTATAAAAAACCCTCAGCAAAAATTTTGGTGAATGGGAAATTAACTAGATCCATACAAATTGGAAGAGGGACTAGACAAGGCTGCCCTCTCTCCCCGTTACTTTTTAATATGTATATGGAACCACTAGCATATAAACTGAGAACTAGCCAGAATATTATTCCATTTAGATGTAATGGATGGGAGAAAAAAATAGGTCTATATGCGGATGACCTTATCATCTTTTCAGGTGACTTAGAAACATCATATACAGGAATTTGGTCTGAATTAGAAAATTTTGGCAGGGTTTCAGGATATTCACTCAATCAACAAAAAACTGAATTAATGAAATGGAACACAAATTTCAAAAGTATCTACACAAAAAAAGAAATAAGGTATTTGGGGATACAGATAGCTCAAAATATTGATAAGATTGCACAGATAAACTTCGAAAAAGTGACAAAAAAAGTAAGCTCCCAACTACAAACCTGGGGAGCGCTGCCTATCTCCTTTCTGGGCAAATCTAACCTATTAAAAATGTCAATCCTTCCCCAATATACATTCCTATTTAACACCATTCCCTTAGAGTTCCCAAGAGCCTGGTTTAGGAAGGTACAAGGACTTTTTTCAAGCTTCATATGGGGAAATAAAAGCCCGAGAATAGCCCTGAAAAAACTGAGAAAAAAAAAAGAATATGGAGGTATTGCAACCCCTGATTTATATATTTATCTGTGCGCGTTCCAGTTAAAAAATTTCCGACAATTGATGATTGAAAGCTCTATGTTCTCGCCCCTCTACAAAGCGCTAACTTTTGGTTTCTCCCAACAAGCTGGATGTTTCCTTTTAAAATTTGGTCACCCAAATTTTTTTAAAAAAAGTTAGATTGAAGATTCTGCTATCTGCAGTAAAGCTTTGGTCGCAGGTGAGCCGTCTTTTAAAAATTCCCTACTACAATGATATCACACCAGTCTGGGACTCTCCTGGGACGCCTTTATGTCTAGAGGATGCTCTTGCAACACCTTTGAGGAGATATGGAATTAATACCTGGGGTCAACTTTTATTTGAGGCGGAACTTATATGCTGGTCCCATATATCTGTAATTTGCGAAGATCAGATATCAAAGTTCAAATACTATCAACTGTCAAGCTGGACAAAATCTTCTAGAAAAGAATTGGAAGGAAATTCGAACTTGGCCTTAAAGATATCCACTCGACAAACACAAGTAAAAGAAGTGGCAGAATGGTATTGGCTACTTGTCCAAAATGGGGAAGAGGAGCAGGTCTTATTCATGGAGACATGGAGGAAAGACCTACCGGATAAAGACCTCGAAAATAGTGGGCAAGTATCTATGTCTCTTTTATGGTCTTGTATAAATGCTGCGCCCTTAAAAAAGAACCATCTCTTTACAGTCCATAAGGCTTACTGGACTCCTCGGAGATTATCGAAAATGGGAAGCCGTGAAATCAAGAAATGCCCTAAGTGTGGAGAAGAGAGGGCAAATGAGGTACACATGTTCTGGAGCTGCCCAGTAATACACGTCTTTTGGAATAATGTGGGTAAGATCATATCAGATATTATGGGCTTGGATATAAAATTAACAACTATGTCGGTCATTTTTGGGCTACTCCCAAGGGAAGTAGTTGGAGGGGTATTAACAAAAAGTCATCAAGCCTTGTTTTTTACTTTGACTCTACTAGCTCGAAGGGAGCTTTGTATTAAATGGATTTTGCCCTGCCCTCCCACGAAGGAGGAATGGATTCATTCCATTCAGAGGTATCATCCTTAGATCAAGCTAGTAAAAGTACAAAAAAAACAAAATATTGGGAAATTTGGGATAAATGGATAGAGACAGAAGCTAGATATATATAAAGTACTTTTTTTTTTTTTTTTTTTTTTTGCAATCTTATTGTATTTTCATGATATCCTCTCTTGTTTGTGATCTTTGGGTCCAATGATTAAAAATATGCCCCACAAAAACCCTAGGGAAGGAAAAAAAAAATTCTCCCTGAGGAGGGAATTGTGGCTCTGTCATACTCTCAAGATAAAGGTTGAGGCCCATATGAGTATTTGAAGGTTCGGTTCTGGAGTTATAAGGCACCCTTTTCCTCCCCTCGGGGTATGACCAGACCGGTAAAAACTTGCCTTTAAATGTTCCAAAATTGGGTCAGAGAAATCTATCTATGAGTTGAAGCATATTTTGGTTAAATGAAGACTTATTTAAAAAAAAAACAACAAAAAAAAAAATATATATATATATATATATCTTGCTCCTCTGGGCAAGTTTGTGGAGAATTGGGGGTTTTAATTTAGTATCCTACACTATGACATGCAGTTGATGCTGTCTGTCTGTTAGGTTCTGTGAGATGGAAGGTCGAGGGCCACTCACCTCATAAGCCGGATACAGCGGGAGCGATGCTAAGAACCCTCCCCTCCTGTGTGGTGTTGCCGCCAACCCCTTAGTAGGACGTCGAGCGGGGGACACCACCCACAGGGGGAGAGGGAACGGAAGGAATCCCAGGAAAGGGGTATGGGAAGAACTCTCAAAGGGGGGTAGCACGTCTGAAGGTAACCTCACTCCTGCGTGCCTCCTTCACGACCCTGTAAAGAGACAGCAGAGTGAGAAAAACCGGGGTCCCGCAGAAGAGTCCCCTCCCCTCGCCCACCGAAGGATAACACAGGGTCCTAGGTCGTGGAGCAGTACTCACGGGTTCAGCGCGGTAGCACAGGGCGAGGTCTAGGGTCTATGCCGCTCTCCGAGCCTTTCAAACGGCTCCAAGCGCATAGGGAGTGCTGTCCGGGACGCTCTCCGAGCCTTTCATGCGGCTCCAAGCGGAAAGAGGAGGATTCCTTAAGGCAGGTGCAGTGTGAAGGAGCAGCCTGAAAACAAACGGGCTGCCCTACGGGGGTAAACACAAGGAGACAACAAAAGGGGGTGTTGGAAGTCGTTCCCCACCTCCTGCAGGCTAACGCGGCGTCCGGAGAAGGCGTCCCTGCGTTCTAGCCTGAGCAGGTAGGGGTGCGTAGGCAAAGCAACAAGGCCTCCGGGCTTCTGGAGTGTCACGGGTCGTCCGTTGGCGTGACGGGAATCGGGAACCGGTGGGTCGTAGGAGCCGATTCTTCCCCCTGACTGGGCTCGGCCGCCGGTGCAGACGATGAAGCGGGAGGTTCCAGTTGGAACGAGGTAGCTGGTGGTTCGCTGGGTTAAGAGGAACGCGAGCAGCGTTCCGGGCTCGTTTGGATTTCAAACTAAGGTTGACAAGCGCCGGAGCGAGGGAAGGCGGGGCCTATATAGGTCCCGTGGTTGCGCTTGCCCTTCGGCATGCTGGGAGATGTAGTTTTACTCCCTGCGCGCGCTTCACTTGCACCGCGCGGGCGTTCCGGATCGTGACAGAACCCCCTCCCTGCGCCCGGCGTCTCGACGGGCCCCCAGGTTTGGAAGGATGGGTTGCGTGAAAGCGTCTCAGCAAAACAGGGCAGTGTAGGTTAGCCACGGGTTCCCATGACCTCTCCTCTGGTCCGTACCCTTTCCAGTCGATTAAGTAAAGGAGCCTCCCCTTCACCCGTTTTACGTCGAGAATTGTCTTGACCTCGTATTCTTCTCCATCCTCTACCAGTACAGGCGGGGGTTTTGAGAGGATCCTGGTATGTGGGAGGCATGGTTTCAACAACGATACATGGAACACCGGGTGGATGCGCCAAGAAGTGGGGAGGTCTAGCTTCATTGCTACCGGATTTATTACTTTGGTTATGGCATAGGGCCCTACATATCGGGGCTGTAGACGGGTGTTGCCCTTGAATTTCAGGTGTCGAGTGCTAAGCCATACCTTGTCCCCTACTTTGTATGCGGGTTCAGGTGCCCTTCGTTTATCTGCGTATTTTTTGTCGTGCCTCTGCGCCGCAGCTAACTGTACCTTAGATGCCTGGAGTATGGAACGGAGGTGTGAGTGGTGTTCCTGTATGGTGGGATGTTGTGTTAGTACTGGCCATTCGAAGGGTAGCATGTTTGGGTGGTGACCTAACAGACAATAGAAAGGTGAGCACCCCAGAGAGGAATGGTCGGCGTTGTTGTAGGTGAACTCGGCTAGCCACAACAGCCGGCCCCACTCCTCCTCATGTGACAAGGTGAAGCAGCGGAGGTACTGTTCCAAGGATTGATTCAACCTCTCCGTCTTCCCGTCGGTCTGTGGATGGTAGCTCGTGGAAAGGCGGGCATCAATCTTCATTACCTCACACAACGCCTTCCAAAAACGAGATGTAAATTGCGTCCCTCGGTCCGTGATGAGAACAGCCGGTATGCCGTGCAAGCGCACTATCTGTTGTAGGAAGATGAGGGCGAGAGAGGCGGACGAAGGCAGTTTGTCGAGGGCTACAAAATGACCCATTTTAGTAAGGTGGTCCACTACCACCAAGATGGTGTTCTGGCCCAGACTAGGGGGCATGTCCACGATGAAGTCCATGGACACCGTGTGCCAGGGAGATGGAGGAATAGGGATAGACTGCAGCGTTCCGCAGGGCTTCTGATGCAGCGCTTTTCCTTGCACGCAGACCGCACACCCTGACACGTAACGAGTAGTATCTGATCTCAAGGTTGCCCACCAGAAGTAACGCTGCAGAGCTTGAGTGGTCTTGAGGGCTCCCAAATGCCCCCCTAGGGGTGTGTCATGTACCCAGTAGAGGGCGTGTTGTCTTAATTCTTCCGAAGGCAGAAACAATTTGTTCTCATGGTACAAGAGACGGTGGGAGGTGGAGCGACGGGTGGGGTGTTCTGCCACCCATGCAGGTGAGTCTACCGTGTCAGTCTGCTTGCGCACGTCCTCTAAGAAGTCGTCTACGCTGGTTGCGGCTAGGAGTTCCTCTGGAAAGGAGGCCTTTTGCAGAATGACGGGGGGTTCCTCGGGGGACTGGTCACCGGATTCAGGAGGGTGCTGAAGTCTTGATAAGGCATCTGCCTTTCCATTCTGCGGCCCTGGCCGGTATCGAATCACAAAGTCATAGTCGGAAAAAAATAAGGACCAGCGGAGTTGTCTGGGAGTAAGAGCCCTGGCTGTCTTTAAGAACAGGAGATTTCGGTGGTCCGTGTATATCTCCACTGTATGTCGAGCTCCCAGTAGGTGGTGCCGCCACTCCTCACATCCTTTCTTAATCGCCAGCAGCTCTTTATCTGTAATGCTGTAATTGGTTTCACAAGGGGAAAGTTTTTTTGGAAAAGAAGGCAATGGGGTGTAGCTGGCCCGTGTCCGGATGCCGTTGTGATAGGATTCCTCCCACTGCAAACTGCGATGCATCAGTCTCCAGTACAAAGGGCTGCTCCGCGTCTGGATGTCGCAACACAGGTGCCGTGGTGAAACAACGCTTCAGGGCCTGGAACGCTCGTTCTGATGCTTCCGACCACTCAAACTTCGCTCCTTTTCGCAGTAACTTGGTAAGAGGCTGGATTATATGAGAGAAGCCTTGGATGAATCGCCGGTAGAAATTTGCAAAGCCGAGGAAACTTTGCAAGGTCTTCACTGTGGTGGGTGTTTTCCACTCGATGATGGCTCTCGTCTTTTTGGCATCCATGCATACTCCACCAGGGCCGATGACATACCCTAGGAATTCTACCTCCGGGACGTGAAACAGGCATTTTTCCAATTTAGCGTAAAGGGAGTGTTGTTTCAGGCGTTCCAGTACCGCTGAAACATGCCGCACGTGCTCATCCATTGAGGCAGAATAGACTAGGATGTCGTCTATGTAGACGATACATGAGACGTCCAAAAGCCCTCTCAGCACTTCGTCCATAAAGAACTGAAAGGCGGCGGGGGCGTTACAGAGACCGAACGGCATGACTCGGTATTCGTACAGCCCGAACTTTGTTCTGAACGCCGTTTTCCACTCGTCCCCCCGCCTCACCCGTACCAGATGATACGCACCCCTGAGGTCCAGCTTGGTAAAGACCTGGGCTGTCTTCAACTGGTCCAACAGTACTGGAATCAGAGGTAGTGGGTACCGATTCTTCACTGTCACTCTGTTGATGGCACGGTAGTCAATACATGCCCTCAATCCCCCTTCCTTCTTCGGTATAAAGAAGATAGGCGAGGACGCGGGAGAGGAAGAGGTGCGTATAAATCCGGAGGCCAACATGTCTGCTAGGTATTGCTGCAAGTAAGTTGTTTCGGCTTCGGTGAGGGCATAGATCCGGCTACAGGGAATGCTGGCCCCCGCTTCCAGTTCGATGACACAATCGTACTCCCGATGGGGAGGCAGCTGGCTTGCTTCTTTTTTGTCGAACACTGCCTTGTATTCGTCATATACTTCAGGTAGTGTTGATAGACAGCACACCGCTGAATCCGAGCCTGCGCTAGCGAGCATTGCGGCTGGACTCGCTGTTGGTAGGGTGCACTTCTCGGCCTTCATGGTACAGTGGTCCCGACAAAAAGGAGAGTTCAGAGTCACCGTGCGAGCGGCCCATCTCACCAGAGGGTCATGTAGCGTTAACCACGGCATTCCTAGGATTAGTTTAAACTGGGGAGCGTCGATCAGATCAAAGCTTATGCGTTCCACATGGTTTTCTCCGATCTGCATCCGGACCGGATGTGTATGAAACCGCACAGGACCCGACGTCAGTGCCGATCCGTCCACGGCCTTCACCCTCTCAGGCGCCTCCTTTTGATCACAAGGCAGGCGAAGTTCTTTGGCGTACTTTTGATCTATAAAGTTGCCAGTAGCCCCCGAGTCTAATAAGGCGTGGACAACCACGGATATCTCTGAGGGCAAGTCCAGCACGGCACAAACGTTCATGTGGGCTACGGATGACTGCAGGGTGTTGGCTACTGCGGGTGAGACCTTGGTGACCGTAGGCCTCAAACAGGGGGTCTCCACCTTGTTTGAGGACGTCAGTTTTCCGAATACTCGGCTGCTGTGTTCACCACCGACAGGGTCTTGTCCCCGGTTCTTCCCGGGCTCACGGTTTTCATCCGGCTCTTACATTCTTTGATGAAGTGCCCTGGTTTCCCGCAGTATAAGCACAATTTCTGGCTTCTCCTTTTCTCTCTTTCGGCTGGACTGAGGGGGCCTCTAATTCCCCCGATCTGCATGGGCTCCGACCCATCACTTGGGGTACTTCGTTCTTCGGGCATGATACGGAGCCTCGAAGGGACGAACCTCGGTTCCGCTCTCAGCTTGTCTCCCTTCCGCTCCTGAAGACGGTGGTCTAGCTGAACTGTCAGGTCAATTAGTTCCTCACACGTGGCGGGTAGCTGAACCACTTGGGCCAGCACGTCCTTCAACTCCCCTCTCAATCCTTGATAAAACAGCGACGTCCGTTTGTCCTCGGGCCACTCCGTTTCCACGATCAGCCGGTTGAAAGTGGTGATGTAAGTAAGCAAGTCCTGTGTACCTTGCATCAGGGACAGGAGTTCTTTATCCAAGGACAACTGATGTCCTTTCCGGTCGAATAGCCGTCGCATCTCCACACAGAAGTTCGGGAAATTGTATAACACTGGGTCGTCGCGTTCTATCAGGGGAAAGGACCAGTTCGCTGCATTACCTCCGAGGTAGGACAGCACAAAGGCAGTTTTTGCTTGATCCGTCGGAAAGACAGCGGGTTTGCATAGAAAATGCAGTCGACACTGTCCCATGAACACCCCAAATTTCTTTGGGTCTCCAAAGAATCTTTCTGGAGGGGCGAGGGGCAGGTGCATGGGTTGGATGACATGTATAGGTGACGAACCCGGTTGTGGCACGGAAGAGAAGGAGGTATGCGGGAAGACCCCTGTGCCCTGTCCCCCTACGGAAGCGGTCGCTCCCCCATCCGTAGCTGGCGTTTGCGAAGTGAAAGGGGGTGGCAGAGTCCAGCCTCTGATATATGAGCTTCCTACAGCCCCAGTTCCCTTTTGGCGGGAGAGGCCTGCCACCTCTCTTCTCATGGTGCCCATCTCTTGCTTAAGCGCGGAGTTTTCGGCCCGGAAGGCATCTACCTCCCCGCGCAGGGCAGTTAAGGTCTCTAATATTGCGGCTAGGGTGGTATCCGCATCCATCGCTCAGGCTGTAGGTATCCGTGGGCTTGTCAACCTGTCAGGTTCTGTGAGATGGAAGGTCGAGGGCCACTCACCTCATAAGCCGGATACAGCGGGAGCGATGCTAAGAACCCTCCCCTCCTGTGTGGTGTTGCCGCCAACCCCTTAGTAGGACGTCGAGCGGGGGACACCACCCACAGGGGGAGAGGGAACGGAAGGAATCCCAGGATAGGGGTATGGGAAGAACTCTCGAAGGGGGGTAGCACGTCTGAAGGTAACCTCACTCCTGCGTGCCTCCTTCGCGACCCTGTAAAGAGACAGCAGAGTGAGAAACACCGGGGTCCCGCAGAAGAGTCCCCTCCCCTCGCCCACCGAAGGATAACACAGGGTCCTAGGTCGTGGAGCAGTACTCACGGGTTCAGCGCGGTAGCACAGGGCGAGGTCTAGGGTCTTTGCCGCTCTCCGAGCCTTTCAAACGGCTCCAAGCGCATAGGGAGTCCTGTCCGGGACGCTCTCCGAGCCTTTCATGCGGCTCCAAGCAGAAAGAGGAGGATTCCTTAAGGCAGGTGCAGTGTGAAGGAGCAGCCTGAAAACAAACGGGCTGCCCTACGGGGGTAAACACAAGGAGACAACAAAAGGGGGTGTTGGAAGTCGTTCCCCACCTCCTGCAGGCTAACGCGGCGTCCGGAGAAGGCGTCCCTGCGTTCTAGCCTGAGCAGGTAGGGGTGCGTAGGCAAAGCAACAAGGCCTCCGGGCTTCTGGAGTGTCACGGGTCGTCCGTTGGCGTGACGGGAATCGGGAACCGGTGGGTCGTAGGAGCCGATTCTTCCCCCTGACTGGGCTCGGCCGCCGGTGCAGACGATGAAGCGGGAGGTTCCAGTTGGAACGAGGTAGCTGGTGGTTCGCTGGGTTAAGAGGAACGCGAGCAGCGTTCCGGGCTCGTTTGGATTTCAAACTAAGGTTGACAAGCGCCGGAGCGAGGGAAGGCGGGGCCTATATAGGTCCCGTGGTTGCGCTTGCCCTTCGGCATGCTGGGAGATGTAGTTTTACTCCCTGCGTGCGCTTCACTTGCACCGCGCGGGCGTTCCGGATCGTGACACTGTCCAACAAATGGATAGCGAGCTGGGTGGAAAGTGTTCAGTGCTGTTTGACTACCATTGTAAAGTGAACAAAACAAAGTTATCTGAAGCTAAACTCAGATAAATCTGAGATTTTGTTCTGTAGAGCCTTACGTTCTCCCTCTGATATTTCTTTGTGGCCATATGACTTAGGTCCTCCCCCAGCTCCGATAGTAGTGGTCAGGAACCTTGGTGTCACTTTTGACAAAAAAAATTGTATTCTGTATTTCTTCCACTTTCCTGCCTGTATTGTGTCTCGTGGTATGTATGGGACATGGAACTGTGCTGCTGCAGGATCCGATGTCAGAAATTCAAATATCATTTGATTCTATACCTCTCAGGAGCGCTGAGAAATCGCTATATTCAGGCTGAGAAAGCGTGGAAAAATTGTGGTGCACTGGCCTGCCAGGAGCAGGTTACTGGCAGTGTTTAGTACGAGTCCCTGCCATCTGAAGCCCACCGAGGAATTTGGAATGAAAAGTGTAAATCATCGCGCCCTAGAATACCCATGTATTGATTTCAATAATATTGGTGGCTATATCTTAGTATCTGGGCGCCTAAATATTTAAAAAATACTCTATCTGGAGTAGCCTAGCACTGCTGCGCGCACCTCATTAGTGCCCCAGGGGAAAGAACACTAGTGCAACAGCGCTCTGACGTCAAGAACCGCCTACTGACGAGACAGAGGAGGAGGTGCCCGCAGGGAGGCGGAGCGGTGACTGTTGGCGCGCTCGCGCCGTTGCGTGGAGCCTGCGCGTGACGTCGGAGCGAGCATCTCTTTGTTATGTACAGAGACCAGTGAGTGACGTAGCTTGCAGACCAGACCGCCTCCCTCTTTTCTTCACTTGGGTGGTTTCTGTGCGGTGCCTTAGTGAACCTTCGTCTGTTCATGCACAAAGGTTATATTTACAGCATACTTAAAATGCAATAAAATAAGGCTTTTATTAAAACACTGGGTGGGGGAGCATGTGGGAGAAAAACATAAAAAAAAACGTCCTCATTTGACACGGTCAACAAAAAAATCTCTAACCTTTTTCTTTTATATATACAATTTCTTAAAAAAGGCAATTATATAAAAATCTATGCCTAAAAAAGATGGAGTTAAAGACCTGGGTATCATGTCATGGAATGTAAATGGATTGAGGGTTCCCTCGAGAAGGAAAAGAATATTAGAATATATAAAGCTATCAGATTGCAAGATTTTCCTTGTCCAAGAATCCCATTTAGTGAAAGAGGAATGGACTATGATGTTAAAACAACAGAAATGGATTGAATACTGCATCTGCACAACACAATCTTGCACAGTGAAAGGTGTAGCCATTCTAGTTAAAAAAACAGCATCAGCAATATTAGGGGAATGTATAGTTGATACGCAGGGGAGGTGGGCTATTGCCAAATTGAAAATTAATGAGGTGTGGATAACCTTTGTAAGTTACTATGGACCAAATGTGGATGATCCGGCCCCCTTATGTACTCTACTTTTTCAGTTAACTGGAGTCAGTAACTCTATAGTATTAGGGGGTGATTTTAATTTGGTTCTAGATCCAGGCCAAGACTCCACCTCTCGTAGAGGAGCCTCCAAAACACAAAAAATGAGAACTGCTATAAGACAACTAATGGCTGATATAGGATTGGTCGACATTTGGAGGGAGATGGCTAATAAATATAAAATAAATGGAGGGAAATTTACATTTCATAATAAAAAATGTGGACACCGGTCAAGAATTGACTTTTTCTTAGTGGATACTGTAGTGAGTAGGAATGTTATTCAAATAAGTCATGCTCCTGAGCATATGTCAGACCATTCAGCAGTTATTTTAAAAATAGCTACACATAATGCTCAATTAACACGGAGGTGGACTATTAACAGGACACTACTATTAGAAAGCACTATAGTCGAAAAACTAAAAGCAGAGACTAAAGAGTTTTTTTATATAAACCTTAACTCTGCCCCAATACAAACAGTCTGGGACACATACAAGGCTTTCTTGAGGGGTTTATTAATAGCTATATCCTGCTCACAGGCTAAGAAAACAAAAGAAGATATTAAGAAATTAGAAAATAAGATACAAGGATGTCAAGAAAACCTTGAAAAGGAACAGGGAAATCCAAACATTCTGGAAAATTTATTGAATGCAAAACATAAACTTGCTGACTACCTAGAGATCATAATAAAAAAAAAGTGGGATGCTAGTAAACTAGCTCACCACGAATATGGAGAGGGGTGTAGCAAACTTCTCGCATGGAAGACAAAAACTGACCATACGAGAAATCGGATAAAGGACCTTCGAAATGTAGATACTGGCAACATAATAACAAACGATACTGAAATTGAAGAAGCCTTCACCCACTTTTTTGAAAATTTATATACGGAGGAAAAAATAATTGAGGAAAAGAGTATTAATTAATTTTTATCGGAGCTGACTCTTCCCTCACTTCAACAAAATGAAAAAGAACAAATAAACTGCCCCATAGTTGTGGAAGAAATAACTCAAACCATTAAGTCTTTAAAAAAGGGTAAAGCGGCAGGCCCGGACTCCATTCCAAATGAGATAAACAGTATATTAAAAAAAGAACTGACACCTATTCTTTTCCAACTTTTCAACTCCTGTTTTTTAAAAGGTAATACCCCCCCCCGCGTCATGGGAGGAGGCGACTATCACAATCCTGTTAAAACCAAACAAAAACCCACGAATATGCGAATCATATAGGCCTATCTCCCTCCTAAATTGTGATCATAAGATCTACACACAGATTATCACCAAACGCCTAAATAAAGTGATGGGTTCGATCATACACCCAGACCAAAAGGGCTTTATGAAAGGGAGACAGCTCAGCGATTTAGTACAGGACCTTATCGGAGCTATAGATATGGCCCAAACATACAAGACCCCCTTGGCAGTAATGACTTTTGATGCTGCCAAAGCTTTCGATCGGGTCAACTGGACTTTTTTATTTAAAGTGATACAACGTTTTGATCTGGGTGAAACATGTATGACAGCAATTAAAGCTATCTATAAAAACCCCTCAGCAAAAATTTTGGTGAATGGGAAATTAACTAGATCCATACAAATTGGAAGAGGGACTAGACAAGGCTGCCCTCTCTCCCCGTTACTTTTTAATATGTATATGGAACCACTAGCATATAAACTGAGAACTAGCCAGAATATTATTCCATTTAGATGTAATGGATGGGAGAAAAAAATAGGTCTATATGCGGATGACCTTATCATCTTTTCAGGTGACTTAGAAACATCATATACAGGAATTTGGTCTGAATTAGAAAATTTTGGCAGGGTTTCAGGATATTCACTCAATCAACAAAAAACTGAATTAATGAAATGGAACACAAATTTCAAAAGTATCTACACAAAAAAAGAAATAAGGTATTTGGGGATACAGATAGCTCAAAATATTGATAAGATTGCACAGATAAACTTCGAAAAAGTGACAAAAAAAGTAAGCTCCCAACTACAAACCTGGGGAGCGCTGCCTATCTCCTTTCTGGGCAAATCTAACCTATTAAAAATGTCAATCCTTCCCCAATATACATTCCTATTTAACACCATTCCCTTAGAGTTCCCAAGAGCCTGGTTTAGGAAGGTACAAGGACTTTTTTCAAGCTTCATATGGGGAAATAAAAGCCCGAGAATAGCCCTGAAAAAACTGAGAAAAAAAAAGAATATGGAGGTATTGCAACCCCTGATTTATATCTTTATCTGTGCGCGTTCCAGTTAAAAAATTTCCGACAATTGATGATTGAAAGCTCTATGTTCTCGCCCCTCTACAAAGCGCTAACTTTTGATTTCTCCCAACAAGCTGGATGTTTCCTTTTAAAATTTGGTCACCCAAAATTTTTTTTAAAAGTTAGATTGAAGATTCTGCTATCTGCAGTAAAGCTTTGGTCGCAGGTGAGCCGTCTTTTAAAAATTCCCTACTACAATGATATCACACCAGTCTGGGACTCTCCTGGGACGCCTTTATGTCTAGAGAATGCTCTTGCAACACCTTTGAGGAGATATGGAATTAATACCTGGGGTCAACTTTTATTTGAGGCGGAACTTATATCCTGGTCCCATATATCTGTAATTTGCGAAGATCAGATATCAAAGTTCAAATACTATCAACTGTCAAGCTGGACAAAATCTTCTAGAAAAGAATTGGAAGGAAATTCGAACTTGGCCTTAAAGATATCCACTCGACAAACACAAGTAAAAGAAGTGGCAGAATGGTATTGGCTACTTGTCCAAAATGGGGAAGAGGAGCAGGTCTTATTCATGGAGACATGGAGGAAAGACCTACCGGATAAAGACCTCGAAAATAGTGGGCAAGTATCTATGTCTCTTTTATGGTCTTGTATAAATGCTGCGCCCTTAAAAAAGAACCATCTCTTTACAGTCCATAAGGCTTACTGGACTCCTCGGAGATTATCGAAAATGGGAAGCCGTGAAATCAAGAAATGCCCTAAGTGTGGAGAAGAGAGGGCAAATGAGGTACACATGTTCTGGAGCTGCCCAGTAATACACGTCTTTTGGAATAATGTGGGTAAGATCATATCAGATATTATGGGCTTGGATATAAAATTAACAACTATGTCGGTCATTTTTGGGCTACTCCCAAGGGAAGTAGTTGGAGGGGTATTAACAAAAAGTCATCAAGCCTTGTTTTTTACTTTGACTCTACTAGCTCGAAGGGAGCTTTGTATTAAATGGATTTTGCCCTGCCCTCCCACGAAGGAGGAATGGATTCATTCCATTCAGAGGGTATCATCCTTAAATCAAGCTAGTAAAAGTACAAAAAAAACAAAATATTGGGAAATTTGGGATAAATGGATAGAGACAGAAGCTAGATATATATAAAGTACTTTTTTTTTTTTTTGCAATCTTATTGTATTTTCATGATATCCTCTCTTGTTTGTGATCTTTGGGTCCAATGATTAAAAATATGCCCCACAAAAACCCTAGGGAAGGAAAAAAAAAATTCTCCCTGAGGAGGGAATTGTGGCTCTGTCATACTCTCAAGATAAAGGTTGAGGCCCATATGAGTATTTGAAGGTTCGGTTCTGGAGTTATAAGGCACCCTTTTCCTCCCCTCGGGGTATGACCAGACCGGTAAAAACTTGCCTTTAAATGTTCCAAAATTGGGTCAGAGAAATCTATCTATGAGTTGGAGCATATTTTGGTTAAATGAGGACTTATTTAAAAAAAAAAATATATATATATATATATATATATATATATATATATATCTTGCTCCTCTGGGCAAGTTTGTGGAGAATTGGGGGTTTCAATTTAGTATCCTACACTATGACATGCAGTTGATGCTGTCTGTCCAACAAATGGATAGCGAGCTGGGTGGAAAGTGTTCAGTGGTGTTTGACTACCATTGTAAAGTGAACAAAACAAAGTTACCTGAAGCTTAACTCAGATAAATCTGAGATTTTGTTCTGTAGAGTCTTACGTTCTCCCTCTGATATTTCTTTGTGGCCATATGACTTAGGTCCTCCCCCAGCTCCGATAGTAGTGGTCAGGAACCTTGGTGTCACTTTTGACAAAAAAAAATGTATTCTGTATTTCTTCCACTTTCCTGCCTGTATTGTGTCTCGTGGTATGTATGGGACATGGAACTGTGCTGCTGCAGGATCCGATGTCAGAAATTCAAATATCATTTTATTCTATACCTCTCAGGAGCGCTGAGAAATCGCTATATTCAGGCTGAGAAAGCGTGGAAAAATTGTGGTGCACTGGCCTGCCAGGAGCAGGTTACTGGCAGTGTTTAGTACGAGTCCCTGCCATCTGAAGCCCACCGAGGAATTTGGAATGAAAAGTGTAAATCATCGCGCCCTAGAATACCCATGTATTGATTTCAATAATATTGGTAGCTATATCTTAGTATCTGGGCGCCTAAATATTAAAAAAATACTCTATCTGGAGTAGCCTGGCACTGCTGCGCGCACCTCATTAGTGCCCCAGGGGAAAGAACACTAGTGCAACAGCGCTCTGACGTCAAGAACCGCCTACTGACGAGACAGAGGAGGAGGTGCCCGCAGGGAGGCGGAGCGGTGACTGTTGGCGCGCTCGCGCCATTGCGTGGAGCCTGCGCGTGACGTCGGAGCGAGCATCTCTTTGTTATGTACAGAGACCAGTGAGTGACGTAGCTTGCAGACCAGACCGCCTCCCTCTTTTCTTCACTTGGGTGGTTTCTGTGCGGTGCCTTAGTGAACCTTCGTCTGTTCATGCACAAAGGTTATATTTACAGCATACATGCCAGAGCTTTAAACACAGGAAAGTGGGAGAGTTTGAAAAAGTCATCCGGGGGATGTACTCTCCCCATTTACTTATAATGAAGCGCAGCCAATTTAAGGTGGGGGACAGCTAAAATAACGCCACTTTTGGCTTTAAAAATCGTGAGTGTCCCACCCGAACCTGGTATGTTGGCAAATAAGTTATAGGCCGCACTAGGACTCCCTCATTCTCTTTTTGCCAAATAATTGTACCCGGTCGCGCAGGCGCAGCGCAGTTGGCCGTACGGGCCAATGGCTGCGGCCTGCGACTGTTTGCCGTACAGTAGAGCCACTGTGTGACGTAAGGCGGGCGCACGCAGTTCCGCGCAGGCGCAGAGCGCACTTGGCCGTTTCTCCGCTAGCTGATGTCGTAGAAGAAGAGGCGACAGACGGGAGAAAGAGCGGGGACCGGTGAGAAGACGGGGGAGTGGCGTGGATCCGGGAGGGTTACCGTGAAGGGGTATACGGGGACAATCCCTGAGAGGCGAGGTAGAGCAGAGAGTGGAAACAGAAGCGGGTAGCTTTGGGGGAAAGAAGAAAACAAGAGGTCAGGGGAGAAGAACCAGCCTCCTCCCCAGCCATGTTTATTCACCCCTCTAACTCTGTTATACATATTAAAAACAGTCGGCCCGGGACTTTCTCAATGTTTTGAATATCATCATCATATCTTTAGGTGTACACAAGGATCCCTCCCCTAGCGTTCCCAACCTCCCAGGAGTAATAATAATATGACTCCACCCAGTAACACTCCTGCCTCCCCGGCCGTAGATGTCAATGCCCCAGCTGAGGACAGTAGCAGCCTTCTCTCCGTAGGAACAGCTCTGCCTCCCCTAGCTTAGCTGTGTTAGTACCACAGCTATTAGTTGAAAATTATCTTCAAAATTGTGTATTTTAAAAGGCGATTGTACAAATAAATGTGGAGTAAGCTGCTGAGGTTGGGATTCCTACCTGGGTCCCAGGCCCCGAAGTCAGCTGTTTTTAGGCACTAGGCCATATCTTCTGCCTACTCAGAGCTTCAGACTTCTAGATCAATACTCCCTGTTGTGCTTAATGACATCCCCATCAGTAGATATAAACACGGCTCCCTCCACCAACCATGTGGTTCGCATTGTATAGTTACACCCCTCTTCGTGACTATGGCTCCACTCCAGAGTTTCCAAGTCCTGACACTTATCATGGATACTAGCCCATCTCCTCTCTAGCCACGGGTATTCACTCCTCTCGTAGTCAAATCGATCTCTCCTCTGGCCTTGCATAGTAGGACGCCTATCCAGCCATGGGTTGTAACTCACTAGTCAAATGGATCCCTCCTCTAGTCTTGCATAGTAAGACACCTATCCAACCATTGGTAGTAACTCACCCATAGTCAAATGGATCTCTCCTCTAGCCTTGCATAGTAAGACACCTATCCAGCCATAGAAAGTGACTCACCCCCTAGTAAAATGGATCTCTCCTCTAGGCTTGCATAGCAGGACACCTATCCAGCCATGGATAGTAACTCACTCCCTAGTCAAATGGATCTCTCCTCTAGCCTTGCATAGTAGGACACCTAACCAGCCATGTAAGACACCTATCCAGCCATGGATAGGAACTCCTCCCCATGTCAAATGGATCTCTCCTCTAGCCTTTCATAATAAGACACCTATCCAGCCATTGATAGTAACGCATCCCCTAGTCAAGTGGATAGCTCCCCTAGCCTTGCATAGTAGGACACCTATCCAGCCATGGATAGTAACTTACCCCCTAGTCAAATGTACCTCTTCTTTAGCCTTGCATACTAAGAGATCTACCCTGCCATGGGGAGTAACTCCTCCCCTGGTTAAGGGTACCTTCCCATTTGCTGTGTCATGTGATTCGTCCCCCTCCCCGGATAGAACTACTGTTCAACAAAGTCACAAACAAGCAAACATTAGTGTAATTATGGCATAGTTGGAATTTACCTCACCCAATATTTGCATGTTGATATCATTCTCTTTAAGGAGCTGGGTTTCCCCTTTTACCAGGATCAGCCCACTGCTTTGACAAAAGCAGTAGAGGTTAAGTATGCATGAGTAGTAACCACTAAATAATGGTTAGTACGTGCCCAGCTATGACCCCCCAGCTTACCAGTGGACAAAATCTCCTTCTCTAGGTTTGGATAATCTCTCTCGTTTCCTGACATGCACACCTCATTTGTAACCCAAGGCCTTGGTATTGTAATGCCACTGGTCATTTTCTGATGCTCCTTTTTGCTTATGCAGGCGTGCATCCTCTTGATTACCTTAGATGTTTGCTTTAGTACAATCCTATGCCCGTGGAGTGGATCTCATTCTATAATACGTTTTATTTGATTGCAGGAGAAGCTTCTGTTAAACCGGAATGTGAATTGGGTGGGGAGCGGCATATGCAGTAGGGAATGACTGGGAAGCACAGTTAGCATTTCAACCACATATGTATGTCTTGTACATATTCATAGTTACATTATATTGTGCATCTTGGCATTTCGACACACTAGAAGACACTGCTTTGCTCTTGGTCTTGATTTTTGAATCAGGTTTTTCCTGTTTGAGTGGATCTTTATCGTAATTGAAGGTATGGAAGTAGAGGCCCTTCAGTATCATTGGGTGAGTTCCTCTGGATATTATGGGATTGGTTGGATCTGCTTGTCTATGTGAATTCCATAATCGGATCTGCTTGGTTTTCATGGTCTTGGTGGTGCATCCCCATTGCATGATATGGCTTCTTAGCTTTTTCCAATGAGCTTTTCCATTTGTGAGGTGTGCCTTCAGCACAGAGAAAATTGTATTTCCCTCTGCATGAATTTCATTGGAATTAAGGACAACTTAAGGATATTCTTAGTGGCCCTCAGTAGTTTCATGTCATCATCTACCTCCCTTACCTCATTGGTTCTGATCACCATGACTTTATTTAGGGCCTGGGGCAATCATGGCTACTGTGGGATACTAATTGTGGTGTTTGGACTGGTGTGAAAGTATTTTCTTATAGACACCTAGCGTGATGGTGGTGACTTTTACTGAGTGTGTTGTGTGAACTGTGGCAAAAAAAAGTGGTGATGGTTTTGTCTGGGGCTTGGTGGGATATCTGCCACAAATCAGTGGTGTGCCATTCTTTCTGAAATGAGGGGTTATTAGAGAGCTGTTATACAAAGCAAGAATTACAAATGTCAAACCCATATGAATTCTTTAAACCCAACAGGTGAAATGTATAAACCATCCCAAAAACTTCCAGAGTGGGGAAAATTCACCCATCGCATCATATTAACGCTGTAGTAATGTCTGTATTTCACATCTGAGCTCTCCATGATTCAGCATGCGAACATTAAGAATGCACAAGTATGGCTGGTTTCCTCTCAATCTTTACCCCTGGCTTGTCTCAAAATTTCCAGGTCAATGAAAATGTTCCAAGTGGTGGATGCAGCAAAACCTGATGGTGCGCTGTATTAGTGCCACCAAATACCCGGTAAATCACTGAAGGGTTCTGTAACTTTTCATTGAATTACTTTTTTACCAGAACGATGTCTAATCTGCCATTCCTAAGCAAAAATTGTAGATGGGAAGTTAAAAACAAGCATTGGTATAGCAAATAGGTCTCACCTTTGGGACCTTATAAGTATTTAGTTATGTAGCAGGTTCCAAATGCAATACCTATTGGCTATGCCAATGCTTGTTTTCTCTTCCATTGCCAAAGAAATCAAGTCCCTAGCTCCAGCCTCCCGATCTTCCTGCCACATTGAACTGAGCCCCATTCATTAAGCTGGCTCGATGCAGCGGGCCAGGAAGGAAAACAAGCGGAGGCAGACCAGGGGGAGGCTGCTCAGTGCGAGGGCACCCCAGTATCTGGAGCCTGCTCGGGAGCTCAGTGCGAGGGCTCGCCAATGAAGTCAGTGCGAGCTGTGAGGGCACCCCGGTATGTGAAGGCTGGTAGGGGCGGGCTGGCGGCAGCTCAGTGCCAGGGCACCCGGTATCTGGATGCTGCTCGGGAGCTCAGTGTGAGGGCTCGCGGGTGAAGTCAGTGCGAGCTTCGAGGGCACCCTGGTATGTGAAGGCTGGTAGGGGTGGGCTGGCGGCAACTCAGTGCCAAGGAACCCCAGTATCTGGAGGCAGCTCGGGAGCTGAGTGCGAGGGCACGCCGGTGTCTGAAGACTGCTTGGGAAGTCAGTGCGAGCTGTGAGGGCACCCCAGTATATGAATACTGGTAGTGGCGGACTGGCGGGAGTTCAGTGCCTGGGCACCCGGTATGTGGAGACTGCTGGGGGTGGGCTAGTGGAAGCTCAGTAGAAGGAACCCCGGTATCTGAGAGCTGCTCTGGAGCTCAGTACCCTGGTATGTGAAGGATGCTGGGACTGGATGGTGGGAGCTCTGCTAAGGCACGCCGGTATCTGAAGGCTGCTCGGGAGCTCAGTGCTAGCTGCGAGGACACCCCAGTATGTGAAGACTGCCGGAGCGTGGCCAGGAGAGCACGGTAAAGGCCAGTGGCAGATCAGTGCGAGGACACACCGGTATCTGAAGGCTGCAGGTGGGCGGGCTGGTGGGAGCTCAGTGCATGGGCACACCGCTATTTCACAGGGCACACTTCTCTTACACAACCTTCATTCAGTAAGACACTGCCACAAACACATAAGAGAGAGGGCTTCCGTTACACACCCTCTCACGTATTTAGTGCCTGCAGCCACAAACAACCACGCGAATGGTGCGCACACGCCACAGCGATGCATCTGTTTTGAATTATCGTGCACACGTCTGGGCATGATAATTCAAAACAGATGGTGCCTGTGCGGGTAACCGCAAGCAATTGGCTGTGGGCGGAGCAAAGGTCGGACATGCACCCGCCTTTGCCCAATTGCATGCTGTCTTTCTTAGAAAGACGCACGGAAAGGCCAAAAGCCTCTGACCAAAAACAAACCACACGCTCGAGCGTGTGTTCAGATTTTGAAGCGCCCTTACAAAAAGTCTCGCAGAGTAGCGCATGCGCGCTGGCTCAGGCGAGACCTAATGAGCATTGGCACTGCCAATGCAAGAGCTATTGACTTTGTCGATGTAAATGTGGGTTTAGCTTTGTATGGATAGATGGTCCAAGCGCCCGCAGCTGTTGTGCCGTTACTCCTCTGTGTAACCAACGGCATCCCAAATTAAATTTACCATTTGATAGAGAGCAGAACACAGTATGAAATGTCAATTTCCTTTAAATGAGTGCTGTCAAAATTACCTAGTAAAATCATGATAATTATTTTGCTCACCTCTCAAGACCTGAGTCTGCCTTATGCAAGTCACAAGTATGAATTGCACTGATACACACACGTGCATACTGCAGGCACTCAGCTTACTGAGCTGTCGGAGTGGCTAGAAGTATCGCAATCAAAATGCAGGGATCACTCCAATGGAGACCATGGATGGGATTGTTGATGTACTGTGTGCTGTATTGTAAACAACAAAACGCTTACTCTATAGATGCACTCAAGCACCCAAGAGTTGGTGGCATGGGGCGCTATGATCATCCAGTAAATTGAAACGAGCCCTTTCGGGAGCTTGTATTTTTTATTAGTAATCAGTGAGCCTGTTATGATGTGTTCCTATTTTTGTAACTATCTCGGGTGCGGGGAGGGAGGTGAGAATGAGTGAGCGAAGGGCAACTGATACTAGGCAGTCATGTGACCTTGCAAGGCGATGGAGACCATGGAGGGGATTGCTGACTCATGGGACTTAGACACCCATGTTTCGCGTCTAGTTTGTCTGCCATGCGGTTGAACCCCACCTGCACCTCTTCATGGTTATAGCTACAAACGCTGTGCTTTGGTGAAAAGCAAAGTGCATGCAGGGTGGCAAAAATTCTGCTTGCAGGGAATTTTATAAGGTGCCAAGTTATATTCAGATATCTCATTCGGTCTGTTTATTATTTACTTTTGGAGCAGCTCACCCCTTTGGAGACTGTGTAACTCAATTCTTTTAGGAAAATTCAATTTCTACACACTTTTTAACAGGGCTCCAAGTCAACAGCACATTGTAATTCAGAATAGTCTGATAAGGGCACCGCTGTTCTTTTGAAAGGGGAGGGATTTAAGGCGCTTCAAAATACCCAACATGTTTTTATCTTGTTATGCCTAGAACGGACGCTGGTGCAATATTGTGGTTGTCGTGCACTTGAAAGGTGGACCACTTGGCATAGGCAAGGAACCGGCTATTCTAGCTACTACTTCACCACTTCATGCCTGAAAGTGACCTAGATTGAGCCCGCATTTTGAGAAGTGTGTTTCATTTGGATCAAAGGAAATGTGTGTGGTGTATGGTCACACGTTCAGAAGCAAGTTAAATCTTGTACAGAAAAGAATGGATTTTTGATTTCCTGCTCTAAGCAGGGGTGTGGAATTTAATAAAATATCTACTTGTCCATGGGACGGATTGCTTCATAAATTTACTTGCCCTTTAACAAAATCCACTTGTTTCTATTGTGCCATGTAGTGCAGCGACAAATTATGTCAGTAATCTAATTAAATAAGAGCTCTGATAATAGCCTCTATGAAATTGCCAGAGCTAATACTATAGTAGGGTTTGAATACTAACAATTCCCTTATTTGGCCACCTTTCCGCAGATCTACATACTGATGCTGGAGGTAGCGGTAAGCGTTTGCCCCCCATGATAGGAATGGCCTTTTTGAATCTGTGCAAACCTACTAGCATGTTTTATGGGTTTTTGTCAACTCGTCTCTAATATTTTACCATCCAGAGAAAGGCTGGCAATTAATTCCATACATAGGCAGAAGTAAAACATTTTCCCGGGTTGAAGAAAAAAAGTGGTTGGTGGGAAAGTGAACTTTTTTACTGCTTAACAGATTTTCGCATGACTGCACTTTTGTGACTTTCTTTAAGAAGAAGGCCCCTATTTAGGTCTGACGTAAAACCTACACGTCTGCGTGCAAAGGTTTGTTCAGTGCCAGAAACTACTGTGGCAATGTGTGGTTTTTGAGACCAAAAATATTTTTTGCTTTTGCCAATATTTGTTATAACGATGAGGGCCAAAATCAGGTCAAGGCACGCATTCGCAAAACCAAAAGGCTGACCACCAATGTCATACATATTGGCATTGCCAATGCTTGTTTATTGTCATGTTTCCTATAATTTTATTGAAACTGGTTACACTGATTTTCCATGATGAATATCTTTTTGGAAATATTAGCATATTGTAACACGTTTTACTAAATGATGCTTCAAAGAAATGGTACCTAAAATGACACAGTAGTTTAGCCAAACGTTTTGTTTCTATTTGCATTTTTTAATGAAGATTTATTTGGAAAGCAAAGAATCATCAATCTTGCTTTCGCATCTAATCTGAGAGCATCCTGGAAGCATTATACGTAGCCACAGATTGTTCAACTTTGCAAATGTGCAGACACATTTTTATGCTGGAACCACTGTCAATTGTGCAGTGTGAACTCACATTTCCCTATAGCACTCACCCTAATGACAAAGGCTTTCTATTAATGAACCATAAATACAAGTTCGAACAGCAATAATAGATGGACACAATTACCTTAGCTACAGACAACGAGCTTCCCTGATCCATAATGTGGTACTGTAATCTGGCAGGCAAAGGGTTGGGATTGCAGGGAGTTGGGCCTCCGTGTCCCAATGACTAAATAAACATAAAACCTGTTGTCCTTGACCCCAAACAATATGTCCTGGGCGTCACGCTATAGAAATTACACACCCCTGTTTAAGGATTTCCATTTATTCCTATGCAAATAAAAAGGCCTGCTACCTAATTTTAGTGTTAAGATAATTCCCCTACTCCAGTTTCCATTTTTGTAACCTCTCCCACGGGTTAGTCATATTACCATTTTAGGAGTGCATCAACATGTCGCACAATCTGTGAATGCATTGCTACTCCATCCCTCTTTACCATGGCCTACTGGTGTAGCATACATTTCTGTTGATAAAGTGGCAGTGCAACCTTTCTGGATTGAGTAAGTTTTCCCAGCTCTGCAGATGTTAAAGTAGAGTTGAGGCAAGTGAAGGGTGGCAAATTCGCATGGTAAAATGAAGGGCTAAACAAGACACTTCGATTTTCTTTGATCTTGACTTGGATACGTTTATCTATTTACAGCCTACTTCATATCAGCAGTACAAAGTGGCTTCCTGTCTCAGCTAGCATTTAAGAAAACAATTGCCTTGAGAAATATAATTTATCATATTTAATGTGCAGTTATTTGGGTTTTACTCATTGCTGTATGTGCACAGCTTTTAATGTGTGGAGTCACGAACCCCTTTACACATTGTGTGTTTAGGTGCTCACCATAATTTTGTTCGTAGGATGGTAAAGGAACTTTGTTCACAATGTAACCTTTTTTTTTTTTTTTTCTTTCCGCAGGTGCCTCACTAATGCTTCTGTCTTCAGGTCTAAAATAAGACTATTTTTAATTTGCATTTGAACTGTTTTGAGACATTGCCCTTCCAGAAAGCCAGTAACTACATTTTAGCATTTGCAAAGGGAGGACCCTTTAGTGGGTGTTTGCAGGCGGCTCCATCTGAAGGCTTCGTACTGGGTCGTAACTAGGAATATGTTTGGAAAGAGTGAAATTCCATAGAGGAAACGTGGCTTCATTGCATTAGCTCAGTCATACCCATCTCTGAAGCTGTGCTGCCGAGGCACCCGCTGGCGGCAGCAGGGACACCTTCATGGCAAAACAGGACGGGGGCATCATTGTCCTGGACGATGATGATGACGATGATGAGCTGAAGACTGGCTCTTGGGTTGCTCGACCGTGGAAACTCCCCTCCTCTTTGAGTGTTCAACCCCGGACGTTTGCATCTGGTTCTGCGGCTCAAACCCAGAATCCTCCCTCTGCTTCCAACGTCCCGTTGCAAACCCACCCATCAACTTCAAACGCTCATTTGCGGTCTCTTCCTTGTACTCCGTCCCTGACTCCACCTTCCACCTTGAAATCCCACCCCACGGCGCATCTTTCAAGCAGCGGAAGTTTGCCAGCGCCCCAAACCAATGGGTCACATGTCAAGTCTGTGTCAGATAAAGAGTCAGCACAGATTTTACTCAAGGCCACAAATGAGAAACTGTTTAAAGAGGTGAGTTTTTTTACCCTATCATTCATGTGATCTTTCGTCCATGATCTTTTCCATTTGACAGGTATGAGTTGCTGACTGAGCTTCACTACTGAAAACAAGGCTTAGTTTGCAAGTTTAAAGGCTGTAGATTAGTGATTAGCTCTGCATCACCCAGAGACGTATGTGGTTGTGTCGTCAGTACTGTATTGTGTTCAGTGGACCTTCTTTTGTATTGTTGATGTAGTTGATTTGATGTTTCTTGTCTGCCCTCTTGTGTGTTGAGCCTGAAATAGGTATCTTTGCATATCGGGTGTATGATTGGTTGGCTGTGGGTGAGTTTGGAAGTGTGTTTGAATATCATCTGGCCGGTCTGTTAACTGTTTGACAGCCGCAAATTGGAGGCTTGCAAGCATGTGGCACGTGTGGTTTCCTGCTTATTTTTGGATGTGGTGACGTTGAAGCTGCGCTAGAATACCCATGGTTTTTAGGTCGAGGACTACCGGTCTGCCGAAAGACAGAACCGGAAGTCGGAGATTTTATGACTTGGAGAAGAGGGGCTTTAACCCGCCCCTCTTCTCCCCTGTTCTCCATTGGCTGGCCTCGTAAATACTGGCCAGCCACTGGAGAAGAGGTCAGTCATTCCAAACAGGCCCCGTCCTTTTCGGATCGGGGGGCGTGTTTTTTGCGAGAAGTCTCAAGGAGGAGACAACAGCAAAACACGCCCCCGAATCCGAAAAGGACGCTGCCTTTCTCCGAGGCATTTTTGCTCTGCCTCGGAGAAAGGCAGTGGTGTGCCTTTTGCTCTGCCTTGTTATTGTTCACGTTGCGCTTCACGGAGAAGATAGAGATGTTGTAGGCCCTGCCCGATGCCAACGCCCGCTCTGATCAGTGTGTAAAGACTCTAGCCACCCTCTTCAAAGGCATTCCTTGTACGTGAAGAGAAATACACAGGTCTGTCCTTCGACAAACGCTGTCCTCGAGTATAACACTTGCCATTTCATTTTACGAGACCTAACAAAACGAAAGTGATTTCAAATCAGATTTTAATTGATTAAACCTAGTCCCTGGTCAAGGTTTAGCAAAACACACGCGTGCCCCAGAGGAGCACTACACACCTTAGCTGACGACAACATGTGAGCATTTCAAAGCACGGCAACGTCCAGGGCACGGTGGGCGTCACAGACCTCACCCTGAGTGGAGTCCGCCATCCGTGGCCCCTGCTCAAAGGGACAGCATCTGAGCAACGCCTGCGTGTTTTGACGAAAGTGACATTATCAATCCCCGGGCCCAAGAAGACAAGACATTCATTTAACATAAGCCCCTCCCCCAAACACACACAACACCAACAAATGTTTACAGCTAAGCACAATAAAAAAAAGCCAATGCCACTTGTTATTTTTTTTCTTTTTTTAAAGACGGATGTAAGGTTTAGTTGTTCAAAACCTGCAGTTCAAATAAATGCATGTTTAATCAATGTTATGTTGCTGTATATGCGTAACCACGCGCTGGGGGCGTGGCCATTAACCATCTATACAGAAACCGAGCATCTTGCAGTTATGGCCAGCATATATGACGTTGCAGCTCAGTGGCAAGTGAAGTTTAAGTTTAGCTCACTTATTCGGGAACTTCTGGGGAGGGGGGTAATCACGTGCCAGTGCGCATGGGCCACCGGCCGCCAATAAACAAACAGTGCTGTGCATTGTGAAGGCGATGCAGCAGCGCGGAGTGCAGCGGCCCTAGACAGCACGCTGCAGTCCGAGGCTCGGTCACTCCCCCTGGCTCGGGTTTGGAAGGATGGGGACGGCAGCTCTGCCTCCAACTTTACACTCTGCGCTTCTGAAAACAATACCGGAGCCTGCGAGTTCCCTCCAGCTCCCCCTAGTCCCACCTACCACTTCCTGTCAGGACCTTGGGGAGGGGGGCAGACGGCCAGCCTTCCTGCCTCACTCACCATCAATAAAAGTAATATCAGAGGGTTTGGGAAATGTACCAAAGCGGACGAAAACAAGCATTTACAATGCAATGGTCTCGGCATTGGTAAAGTTAGAGCTATTGGCATTGCTCATGACATTATTTTTGTTTATGTTTTTGTTTTTAAACATTTAAAGAAACGGCATTGTCATGAGCAATGCCAATAGCTCTAACTTTAACAATGCCGAGACCGTTGCATTGTAAATGCTTGTTTAGGTCTCGTCTGACCCAGCGCATGCGCTGGTCTGGCGAGACTTTTTGAGAGGGCTCCAAAAAGTGCTACCAGGCCAGCCTAGAGCTACAGTGCATGTGCGCGGGCGCCGCGCTTTACCGCGATTACTTTCGCGGCCGCTTTGATGTTTGATCGCGATCACTTTCGTGGCCGCGCGGCCGCTTGTTATCTTATGTAATGTAAGCCATGCCCTTGGTTATATTAGCCACGTCCCTTTGAAATAACCCCCAGTTTTTTCATCCCACTTACGGCCCTGGCATGCTTGTTTGTTATTTGACAACATGTATTCCCGTTATTGGAGCGTTTTTAGCCCCATTGTCACTGAAGGGAAATTAAATCGTTGTGTGTGCAAAACTGTTTATTACCGGTTTCCCTTTTAAACAAGAATTTTGCGACAAGTATCAGAGCGCTTTACCCGAGCAGGACGTGCGTTACATAATGCCACCTTTATTTATTAAAATATATATGGGGGAGGGCAGTAAGCCATTTGCCCCTAATCACAGGGTGTTGACCGTTATCTCTGAAAGTTAACCCAGCTCCCTTGATCCGATAGTGGAGGTCGACCGCCTAGCCCTTAGGCCACCTCCTGTTCCTGCATCTTTATTCCCCTTCCTTCCTGCATCTTCCTGTCCGACTATCATCTGCCTTCTCTCCCCCTCCTGGCATGCTTGTGTCGTTGTTTGACAATATGAATTCACGCTATTGGTGCGTTTTCAGCCCCATCGTCACTGAAGGGAAATCGTTGTGTGCGCAACCCCGTTATTACTAGTTTCGCTTTTAACCTGAATTTTTGCAACAGGTATCAGAGCGCTTTAAATGGGGCACAAATTGCGTTACATAAAGCCACATTTATTTATTTTAATATAGGGGGAGATTACGCGACTTACCCAGAATCACAGGGTATTGCCGGTTATCTCTGAAGCTTAACCCACTACCCTGGATCCTCTAGTTGAGATCATCCCGTCCCGCGCTGAACATTAAAACGAAATTACACCATTTACGAGAAAAGACAGTTCCTGCTTGTTTATAACTTCGGCTCCGAGAGCTGTATTGAAGACTCTCCAGAGTCTTATTACGCCCTCGCCTCTTCCTGTTAATCTGTTAGTGCAAGAGTTTCTTCTCTCCCACTCCTTGTGCTTGTCCCCCCTTCCCCTCCGACCCCTCTGCCCCAGTGGGCCTCTCCTTCCAAGCATGTGGCTCTGCCTCTCTCGTCTGTCCATCGAAGTGTGCTCTACTGCCTGAGCTTTAACTATTAAGTGTAACTGAAGCCTGCACTACGCTTGCGTTTTTATTCTTAAATGTAAGCGAAGCTTGCAGTACTGCATCGCTTCATCTCAGCACCCCACGCCGACCATAATTACAGGCACGGGGGACAATGTGCCATAACCGACCCACTCCATTGCTATCCGCAAAACTTCATCCTGCGCTGCCTGGTTCCCCTGCCTTACCCTTAGAATTATTTAAGGAGGTCAGTCACTCCACTACAGTCCTCCGTTCTACCAACTGAGCTAGATAAAGCTCGTATAAACAAGCATTGGCATAGCCAATAGGTCTCACTTTTGGGACCTTATAAGTATTTAGTTATGCAGCACAATATCCTTGGTGCAACAACAACTGTTGCAACGCAAAACACTTATAAGGTCCCAAAGGCGAGACCTATTGGCTTTGCCAATGCTTGTTGTATGTCTGTTGCTGGTAAGTAAGGGCATGTATGCAGTAGAACGTGTTGCGCGTTTGCACCTGTGTTGTATTGGTTGTCTGCCAGCCTCTATTACGCAGCGATTTCTAGGTTGTAATGTGGTTCCAGAAGTTGGAAGCTCTTCTATTATTCCCTCTCTATGCTCTTTTGCACTATTGTAAAACTGTTAATGTTTGTGGTAAGTGGTAAGGTGGTTTCCACGGAGGAAATTCTCAGGTGCCTTGATGTGGTGGAAAGTTGGAGGGGGTTTAGCACATGGCCTACGGATAGTCCTGCATTGATTGATGCATGGGAGATTGAAGGTTCAGCCCATTGAGTGGCTTGTTTTGGGATATTTGAGGGAGTTATAGAATTGGCAGCAGATAGGTTTGTTCTGAAACTATCCTTTGAAACACTCATGTTGTTTTCTTTCTGTGTTTAGTTTATGGACCTTTGTGGAAATGAGACTACTGAACATCCCGAGGTCATGTCTTTCTTACTGGGACGTTATCAAAAGGCCAGCCCAGCCTTCCTGGCCTCAACTGAGTTCCGTAACGTGATTGGCCGTTGCCTTACTCGAGTCCAGAACAAGAAAAGTAAGGTATATGTTTACATCAATGAGCTCTGCACTGTACTGAAGTCCAATTCGGAGAAGAAGAAGGTAGCACTCAGCAGTGCTCCTGCCCCTGCATCAAAGCAAAAGCAGTCCCAGCAGCTTCAAAGCCACCCCCTGGCCGATTGCTCTGCCACAGAAACCACTGATGGCCTTGAGCAAGAGGAGAACCAGGAGGCTAAAGAGAATGCTGGTGCAGAATCCATGGAAGATGGTGAGCATCACAGAGCCTCCAAACGACAGATTCGCTACTTGGAGAACCTTCTGTCTGTTTACACCACAGAGATTCGTAGGCTCCAGGAGAAGGAGTTGGATCTTACGCAGCTGGATGATGAGGACTCTATTTATATCCAGGAGAACCGGCTGAAGCGGAAAATGATCCGAATTTTTGAAAAGCTTTGTGATTTGAAAAGCTGCTGCAGCCTTACTGGCCGGGTCATTGAACAGCGCATACCATACCGTGGAACGCGCTACCCTGAGGTCAACCGCCGCATCCAGAAGTTCATCAACAAACCAGACAACTTCCCTGACTATGGCGATATCCTCAAGGTCATTGAAAAGGCAAACCTCCGTCACAGCTTGGATTTGACTAAACGGCAAATGCAGAGCATGGCTGCCGATGCCTTCCGTGAAGTGGGCAACCGGCTGCAGGAACGGCGACACCTTGACATGGTGTACAACTTTGGAAGTCATCTAACGGACCAGTACAAGGCTGGTGAGTAGAATTTGCTCCATGGCAGGTTTATTCCTTTACCTTTATCATTATACAATATTAACATAGATACTATGGTTTGTCTTCTCAGTCCTAGCATATGTTTTCTGCTGGCCCATCCTGATTTCTATAGTTCTCATCCACTATTTGTGTACCTTTTGCTTTATGCCTATTTTTTGGTTTGCTTCCTCTCTTCTGTTTCTGCTTGTCAGTTTGTGGTGCTTTGTCTGGTCCACTTCTGTTAACCACTTCCTTAACTTGTGGGTGTCACTTGCTCTTCCTCTTGTTTGTGCCACTCCCTTCTGTTTCTTGAGCTTTCTTTCACTGTATTACTCCACATTCTCAAGTCACTCCTTTATGCCTGTCTTCTTAGACCAGCGTAACCCATAAACCATACTGTGATTCGCCTGGTTAGTTTAGCCCACCCTTCTGTATCTTTTGCGTGCATCATATATGTAGTCTTCTGAACACCTCGTGATTGTTTGAGGACAGAATATTTTAGTAAAGACATTTTCTTTTATTGTAAATCCTTTTGTTTAAAGAGAAACATGATTTTTCTTAAAGACAGCATGTTGCTTACTGATAGTCACCTCATGGTAATGTTGTTCTTATGGCTGTCTGATCGAGATCACTGCTCAGGGTTCAGTGCTTGATATGCACAGCACCACTTTCTCTAGAGTCCCAGGATGTCATGGCTGCAGGTGAGGGCATGTCTGTGTGAGAGACCTGGGCTTTGGTACACTACAGGTTTCAAAACCTTGTGTGCCTTCTGACTGTCTACCTCTGCTATTTCCCTCAGCTACGGGTAATGTGGCATTATTTATACATGCTGAGCTGTACTCTATTGTCTCCTGCTCCTCTTTGGCTGGACCATTCGCTTCTGTGCTTTCTTGTTGCTTATTGCAATTTCAGGTTGCTGAATTAGACGTACACTGTCAGCTTGGAGGGCCTGAGAATTCTGCACCCTGATGTGTACTCTGCAATTCTGTCTTGATAGTAGGGATCTTCTGTGACACGTAGTTGTAAAATCCACAAGAGCTAGATCTTACAGCAAAGAGAGTTGCACTTATTAAAATGTCAGTCTTACCTCTTTTTAATTTTTTATTTTCGACTATTCCATGCACTTTATCAAGTTTGTTTTTTTACTAAAATAGAGTCAATGTTTACCACTTTTCTATGGGCAAAGAAATCTTCACGCATTGCACTAAGCACCTTATACGAGAAGGAGGAACAAGGAGGACTAGCGCTTCCAAATCTCAAGGATTACTATTATGCATATTTTGCACAATATTTATCGAGATTTAAGCCTCCCCCACAAGTAAAATTTTTTATTAATAGTTTTATGGATCTTATGCTTAAAGAAAATCAGATTCAATCACCGCTTGCAATTTTTACATCCCCTAAACTGGTTAGGTACAAGTGCCTCCATTGGGTATTCAAAAAACGACAAGCACTGTTTAAGAGATATTCTATCCCGGCCATTACCTCAGGTATTCTATTGGCTGGGATATTCCCCTTAGCCTGGATCGTATCCTCTACCAAACTTACGTTAAAATGGGCTATGATAGGATTCCGCCAAGTAGGTGATTTTCTGCAAAATGGTCAATGGTTATCTAAGCATAAAATTTTACAACGAGCTCCGAATGATTTTATTCTATTGGGATCTTATAACATGTTCTACAAATTCTTCTCAGATTTAGATATTTCCCAATTGAATAGGTCAAGCTAGTTAGTCAATGATCTACTATTTGTAGCATCTGACAGGAAACCTGGTGAATGGAAACAATGCTTAACCTCGGTTAAGAGTTTGGATCTTGCACAGAAAGCAATCAAAAAATGGTCTGATCAGGAGGATGTTGAAATTTCTATGAATGTTTGGATGACGATTAATAGATTAAATTTTAACACACTTAGAGGTGCAAATTGGCGTAGGATGCTTTTTTTCAGTAAATGGCTAGTATATCGCACACCTTCTGTTTTGCGGAAAATGTTCCCTAATTCTTCAGCTCATTGTTTCAGATGTATTAGTCACCCGGCAGCTAATTGGACCCATACTATGTTACAGTGCTCAAAAATTCAAACATTTTGGGAAGATGTCTTTGGTTTTCTTGCAATTGAATGTGATTTACAATGTTTAAGATATGATAAACTGATCCTTATTGGTTTTGACCCAGATCTTCTACTCCCAGACCAGATGGTCAAACTGGTATATATCGCAATGGCAGTAGCTAGATCCCTTTTATTACAGAAATGGCGCACAGATTTAGTCCCCTTACTAATGGAATGGGTCAATAAGATGCGGGCGGTTAAGCGAAGCGAACGCATATATGCTATGAGAATAGGGGGGTCTTAAAAAATTCACAAAAATATGGTCTTCCTGTTATGACTAAAAAGTTTTGGGATCCATCATTATCATCATCCTGATATAAATTGGTGTCGCAAGAACCAGTGAGTTTGGAGGTAGGATTGGGTCTAGTTTTATGTACATGGGCATATATCTTTGGGGGATTTTATCGGCGGTTGAGCCCTGGTTTTAGCAATCCTTTCCTAAATCTGGATGTATTTTACTTCTTGTATATGCAATGTGTTTTGAATTTCGTGTTGATATTTTTTATTTTTTCATGTATCAGATGTGTAAAGGTAATTTGCTTTTGGACTTCAATAAAAAAAAAAAAGAGTTCGATCTTACACGAGTTTCTTGCTTGAAAGCTGAAGGGGTTTCGGACTAACGTACCTCATTTTTATTGTCATTGATGCGTTCTTACCGTGCAAGTTGTGGTAGCAGTTGGGAAAGGCCTGACTGAGCCAGTAAGTTTGATTTGACATATTTTGGCCACATATTGTACTCAATTATACACATTTAGATCAATCATCATTATAATTCTAGGTACAGAACTTTATTGGATTTCCCTGCAGTAAAATACTTTATTTTTGTAAAGCACTTGTATATTCTTGGTTCTGACTAGACCATCGCATCATACTAATTACCTTGAAAGAATCCCAAACCACATTAGGGCGATTTTGCTAGGACCAGGTAATTTCTAATTCAACTAATCCAGCAAAGAATCCCACAAACTGGCAAAGGGGATGGAGAAGCTATATATCCTCCAATGCCGCTTTTAGCAAATTTAGGAACCCAGTGAATTGACAGCGGTAGAGCACAGGAATCTTGGGGCTGATGAGCAGGGATCAGCTTCTTTATAGACCAAGCAGAGTATCTATACATTGTCCCTGTGCAGTGCATAGTATCTCAACACGAATGTGTCATTTTATAGGGAGCGGGGGTAATGATTGATGGAGATGGGTCTCCCAGCACTAAGCATGTTGCATGATTCTAGATCAGCGGAATCCTTTGAATAACAGTCAGGTGACCACAGCTAAAGTGAATTAGCATAATCTATTCTCAAGCCAATAATTACTGAGATGGCTCACCTCTTTCCATCATCGTTAACAAAAGACAATCTTCCTAAGTAATTTTAGGTGGTTTGATCACGAAGAAACAAAGGCTGATGATATCTGATTAGGAGATCTTTACTTTCAAACTATTAACTACCTTTTCTGGTGCTACAGATCTACTTTCTCATTCATCCCCGTCTGTTTTCAGTGTGAGGTGGTCACTGCCAATTCTCTTGCAGATGACTCTCACAAACTGTTGAGATTGTACGCCTGACATCAAACCACCGCAAAGTCTCACTAGCTGCTGTTTGTCATTGGCAAACATTTGGAAGTTAAGTTCTCTTGGGTTAATGAGGTCTACCAGCACTCCAACATAGAGGTTAATGAGGTGGGCAGGTGGATCAGAAGCCTGAAGAATTCCATGTTGCTAGGGAACATCCGGGCCATATATGGCTGTAGTGTGTCTGATTGCAGTATTGCTTCAACTCTACAGAGTTTCAGATCTGAAGCGAAACGCGTTGGCTCGTTAGCACCTCAACCCCACATCCATGGCTTGATAAGGTAACCGGTTAAGAATGTGGGTAAACCCATTATATCCTTGGAGGCTTGGGCAATTAAGTAAAGGGTGCCTTTTTTGGAAAAGTATGAAAATCAAGAAATAGAAAGACACAGGAATATCTTATTTCAAAGGTACAACATTTTTTTTTATAATTAATAATATTCGAGAGGGTACAATCAGAAGAAATTAATCCAGCAAGACATCATGAGAGGGTGTACAAATTAACCTGCAAATCATGAGTATACACACCTATTCCAGAATAATTAGAGAAGTAACATATCTAGCAATGCAAAGTACAGTTACTTATGTACAAACATTTTTGGGAAATAGATGAAGTCAGACTATAAACATTTTTGTACCTTTGAAATAAGATATTCCCGGGTCTTTCTATTTCTTGATTGTTCATAATTTTTCCAAATTGATGTATTTGATTGTTCTAAGGCTCAGGATCTAATTTCACTGAACCACCCAGTCCTTTTTGTGTGAAGTATACTAAAAGCCCCCATTTTTCAAGTTGTTCAGCATTAAGACGTTCAACAGGAACAGTTCTTTATGTTGTAGAAGAATGCTTGAAAGAGACTCTTTCCTAATGTTACACAGCACAGACCGTCTTTTGGTCATGATAGGATACTGTCCCTTTACTTTTTCTTTGCCCTTGATGGATCTGGTCCTGGAATCTACACTAGTTTCCTATCTTTAAACTCTTTGAGGAATCGGCTGCTCATTAGACGAATACGAGGGAGTCTTTAGAACTCTGTTCCCTTGTAAGTTGACTTCAGTGGACTCTCGTTATTTGCCTACCATGTCACTGAATCAGAATGGGAGGTGCTGCCTGTGACCATTTCCTAAGTTCTGGCTCCTGGAAGCCATCACTTGTACACATGAAGTGCCTGTAAATAGGCCTTTTCGTATTATGCTCCCAGACTCTCATCTTCCTGCAAAGAACCAGATGATGGAAGGATTGTGTCAGCTGCTTAGGCCATATCAGTGTACACAGGACAATGTTTGAACCTACCCTTTACACTTGGAGTGTCTACTCTGACAAAGTGAGGGAAAGCATGCTTCAAGTTATCTCAGTGATATAATAAGCAGTGGAAAATGAACGTTTTCTTGACTTATATTTAGATCCTGCATCATCTAAATAGAGACCTTCTTCATTTGCTTCTTTCATTGCTGAAAATGCTCATAAAGCTTTGGATAAAGTGAAGTGAGGCACTTCTTCAGACTATTATCAGTGTTAGTGGTGAAACAAGGGCAGGTATCAACTTTGGAAACCCCCGACTCGCACTCTATTTGTCTGGATTTTGACTTAGTACCAGTTTTATTCAAAACTCATGTAGTCCCTCTGATAATGACTCTGATCCAGCAGTGTTTAAAACTATTGGAAGATATTCCTGCTACTTGTAGCTGGAAGGTCACATCTCTAAACATTTCTTGGTAGGTCAAATCTCTAAACAACTCTGAATGTATGCAAAGTGCTGAAGCATTAAATGTTAATTTCTGCTGATTTTCACCGAGTCCTAAGTACTGTCTGTACTCCTTTCCGCACTGGATGACTTCACGATCTCTGGTGGTGGTGGTTTCATGGGATGAGCTCAGCACAGGTAAGATGTAGATGCCCATGGTAAAAAGCTTTTCTGGTCTCTGTTTGGATTCGTACTTGACAGAAATCTTTCTGGCCTGCGGAAAGCAACCGTTCCTGTGCTTCTTAGAGAGACGCTGGAGTCATTTAGGACACCCAAACTCATCTATCCACTGAGATCTCTGCCTTTTATTTAATTAGTTATTTTTAATTTATAAGGCTCAGTCACCGCAGGCATTATGGCACTAGTATAGAAACAACAACCCTGTATCAGATAAAGGGGCAGTCAAGTCTTTTGGGGATTTCCTGAAGACATCCGTATCTGAGATTTGAGTGCAGCATCAGGGAAAGGATGTTCCACAATTGGGCCCCTAGAACTCTGAACTATCTTCCACCACAACAGGCTTTCCTGGTATGCAGAATTGTCAGTAGGGCCTTAAATCCAGATCTCCAGGACCACACTGGATAATGAGGGACAATGAGATCCAGCCAAATTTAGGGCCAGTGTAAAACACAGCCCAATACACAAAGTGCCTTTTGTTACAGTAAACGATAGAAGGCCTTGAACAAGAATTATTAACAGGGAGCGTCTTCTGCCATTGCTTAATACAAAGCCAGCCATGCGGTGGCGCTAAAACACATAGAATACCATGGTGCTGCATTAGATACGTTAGGGGGACTCCATCATGCCTCGCAGTACCGACTACGATGGAGGGAATAAAGCAGGTAAGCTTTTAGCCCGGGTTGATAAACGTGAACAGGCCAGGTGTTGAGTGCTTGAGAATAGGACGGATGGGGCAAGACTAAGAGGGGAAGTGAGCAAATAGCTGAAACTTTCCCCGCTTACTATTCCTCCTTTTGGTCCCCTGGGGTCTCTAGTACGAAGGCAGAGGAGCAGGAGTTACTCCACGACAGACACATGCCTTGTCAATTGCAGGAAGAGAGACTGTTCTTGGGGGGGGGGGGGGGGGGGGGGGGGGGAGACATTAGCTCTGCAGAGATTGGGGCAGCTCTAAGAGATTTGCAATCTGGCTAAGCCATTGGGCCCAATAGTATACTTGAGGAATTGTACAAATTGATGGGCTCCACGTCAATCCCACATTTGCTAACAATGAAAACAAGACAAAGGGAGAATTGCCTAGGGACGAAAGGTTGGCCACAATTGTGGTAATACATGGGGCCAGGAAGCTACCTGTAGGGTGTGCCTCATAAAGGCCCATATCTGTTCTACTTGTGGAAGTTACGGTATTGGCCAAGTTACTGGCAAGATGACTGACTAAGAATATTACGTTAGTCCACCCAGACCAGTAGGGTTACATGTCCCCCCACGGCACCAACCTCATACTCCGATGACTCTATTGGGTGATTGGGCAAATTTAAACATACCAGTACTGGTGCTATCACTAGATGCCAAGATGGCATTTGATATGCTAGAATGACATTACATGTTTGCTGTGCTGTAGAGTCTATGTTAGAGCTCCTAGTTTTTCCAATGGGTTCGGCTCCTTTACGCACGGTCACTGGCCCAGGTCAAGGTGAATAGCAGCTGTTGGAGGTCGTTTCCATTCTCCAGAGGCACACTGCACGGCTACCCTCACCCACCCTTGATGTTTTCCCTTGCCCTCAGGCCTTTGGCGGCCGGTATTCGCCAGGCTCCACTAGTGCGAGGCATGTTAAGGGATGGAATGTAGGGAGATAAAATATCACTATATGCTGATGATATACTCCTGTATGTAACTGACCGGGTGATGACCCTGGCTCAACTAATGCAAATCATAACAATCTTTGATAGATATGCTGGATATACTATCAATTGGCACAAATCCATTCTGTACCCCCTAAAGACTCCATACCTGCATTGGCCGTGGACTGCAAGGCAAAAATTGATTCAACAAGTTTCCAATATTTACGAATGTTACCTCAGACCAGTCCTTTTCCAGCAGCGAAACCGTACACCGGTACTCAGTAGATTGTGGCAAGACATACGTAACTATAACTCGTTTGCAGCGGCCAGGGCGACTGACGCCGGACGCTGGGGATCACGGTTCGATCCCCGGCACTGGTGGTAGGTCAGCCCAGCATCATGTGAATCTGGGCAATAGCTTGCTTAATCTTCCTGAGGGCCCCTTAGCGCCGGGATGCCTACGGGTAGTTGTGCGCTTTACAAATACTGGATTTACATTTACATTTCCACTTTCCCTACTGAAAAAAGTGGCCTTTTTAAAAATGATGTGCTTACCCCGATTTCTATGTGTATTACAAAACACTCCCTATGAGGTGCCCGGTTCCTACTTAAAGGTGATCGATACAGAGGTGGGTATGCTACTGTGGAGGTGGGGGCGCGCTGCGTATAGTGCTGTCCAAACTTACTAGGAGATGGGGAGAGAGCAGTGCCAGACATCCAAAAATATTACTGGGCAGCCCTACTCGCAGTGATCAATGGGTGGATGTTTCTCCCGATGTCGGAGCTTGCTTTTCCAATAAACAGGGCGTCGATTAGGCAACGGAATTAACAGAGAGTGCTATATTGTGCTACAGTGCAAAAAGAATGGCCGGACCCTACTCGGCAGGCCATACAGATCTGGAGATGGGCAATGAAATTCCTAGTAGTGGGGAAAAGTAAGTCAGATGACACCATTGTGGGAGGTCCCAGCCCTACACTCCTTCCAGGGTCAGCTGGGATTTGACAAATGGCACATGGTAGGAATGTCTTGAGTGGGAGACCCTAAAACTGTACTTGCCCACTCACTATTGCGAGTCAATTTCTTTCAGGGTGAGCCAGTTTTCAGGCCTACTTGACTGGCCTGGCGAGTGAGTTCTGCCGCTGTGCTAATCTGAGTTTGCTTCAGCTAGTGCAGTGCCAGTCTCTAGGGGGCAGCAGGGTGAAATTTTATTTGAAAAACACTAGAACTGTGAGAAAGTAAAGGTGTTGATTGGCTGATTGCAACATGGGCTCGGACTGACAAGGCCTATTTACAATCACCCAATTAGATGGCAACTCTTATTTGTGCTCTCCTTCATGTATATAGTGTATAGGCATGTTTACATGCTACTCATTATCTGATTACAATGAGCCACGTCAGGATATATAGCTCGATAAGCATGTAAACTGCTTTGCCAGTCCCTGCATTGGTGTTTCCAGATCTGTGGTGGCAGCAAACTGGCTGGGGACGGTATTGTGCCATATTTCAGCTGTGCCCAACTTTATAATTGGCCACGCTACCTACAGCGGGCCATACACGGCAGCAGCAGGTAAGCTGGCGCAGTTGCTCTCCTCCTGGGAGTTTCTCTGTAGCTGCAGAGGGCATAACTTGGGATGTAGAGCAGAATCGGGATGCTATACCTGTTTTGTTCAAGTTACAAAGGCCATGGGTGGGATGAGCATTCGCAGTGAAACTTTTCAGTGCAGAGGAAATGAAATAGGTGTGGTGGCAGCTACAATCTGGGGAAAATGAGGAATGGCCTGCAGGACTTTCTTCCACACAAGAGAGACGTGAGGCTGAACTGAGAACGAGGATGCTCTTTCAGTTTATTGTGCTCACAGGCATCCGACTGACAGCCAAATCTGAAAGAATTAAAAGAAAACCCTGTTATAGAAGTCCTAGTAATGCCGATGCTTAAGATTACTGGACTTTTCTCCATGTCAGACGAAGCAATGATCCGGTTCAGGGCTTTCCTTTAACAGATCCTTGTTTTCAGGTATTTTCGCTTAATTAGACCAACTGATATGAACCAGGACTACAACTCACACAATGCACTATTAAGCGAAAATTGAGCACAATAATACTACTTACTTGTTGTCGTGGAGTCATGATATTCTTACTGCAGCTGCACATCCAGAGGACCACCTTTGTGGCATTGAGTATCTCAGGATTCCATAATTGCTCCTAATGAACAAAATTAAACACATGCTGGACCTCATTCAGCACACTTGTAGCTTGCTCTATGAACTGAGCCCTTCCTTGCAATAATTGTTTCAAGCCTCGTACATTAGATTCTCTTCCAGGGGATCCTCATCAATAGTCATAAGCACTGAATATTCCCGCCCATGTGCGGGGACCCCGGAAATAATAAAATTATATATGTAAAAAACATACATATATACAGCTCTGTATATGTATAAACATATATCATTTTTTCCAAGCAAATGCAGCTCCCATAAAAGGCTAGGCAATGTAAATATACACATCCAATAACACACATATATATATATATATATATATATATATATATATATATATATATATATATATATATATATATATATATATAAAGGTATAACAATACACCTAAATCTCTTTTTTTTTTTTTTTTTTTAATGAGGTAAACACTCATGAGAAAGCAAAAAATAAAGAGAACAAACTGTGGAAAAACACAGATGTACAACACATTGCCAGCCTGCAGGCTGCATTGCAATATAATACCATAGAGACTAAAAAGCCCTGTACAGGTAAAAACTGGCACCGTGCCTTTAAGGCAGCCCTGACTTCCATATCCCATCATGCCTCAGGGGTGACAGTTAGGTCAGTTGTTCTTTCCGGCTCCTTCAGTCAGGACCCTGGAATTCAGCTCTCTTCTTTTTTGACTCTTTAGTCAAGAATTATTACTACTTTAAGATTTTTTGGACTTCTTCTTAGAACTTCTTTGAGGAAGTCTGTATCCTGTGATTTTCTGACTGACTTTTTTGCTATTTTGTCAGAAAAATGCCTTCTTTATTTGTTCCATGTCCATCTTGTGGAAAAAAGAAGGCGGCTTCAGACACACATGAGGTGTGTATTATCTGTTTGCCGGACTCTCACTCTCCAGCAACATGCCATCATTGTGAAGACCTTTCCAAAAGGACTTTAAAGGAGAGGGAGAGGATTAGGCTGTATGGCCTAGCAGAACGGTCGACGTCGAAGCAGTTGGTCCCTGTTTGCTCCCCATCGACGTCGGGCTCGGCGTCGAAGACTCCAGCGGCGGGATCGTCGCTGAGAGGTGAGGAGTCAAGGGGAAGTCATGCTGCAAAGAGAAAATCGTCGTCGACTTTAGATTCAGCGTCGAAGCGGATGCGTTCGACGTCGACGGCGTCTAAAAGCTCGGCGTCGAGGACTCGGCGCCATAGTTCAACGTCGAGAAAGCATCTGTCGACGTCAAGAAAAGATCGATCGACGTCTGCTCAGAGATATCGTTCGTCGTCGAAAGAAAGACATCGTTCGACGTCGAGGTCGGCGAGACATCATTCGACGTCGCAAGAAGTACGTAGACGATCGCCACAGTCGACGTCGAGACCAAGATCGCCGTCAAGATCAAGATCGCCGTCGAGGAAACATCGTTCGACGGCGAAGAGGCTTTCGACGTCGTCGGAGCATTCGACGTCGAGACAAAAGTCTCCGTCAGGAGTGACGTCGAGGCAAACGCCTCCGTCAGGGCCGACGTCGAGGCAGGAGCCTCCGTCGGAGTCGACGTCGAGGCAGAGGCCTCCGTCGGAGTCGACGTCGAGGCAAAGGCCTCCGTCGGAGTCGACGTCGAGGCAGGTGCCTCCGTCGGAGTCGACGTCGAGGCAGGTGCCTCCGTCCTCACAGGTCTCGAAAGCTTTGGTGAGGTACAGGAAGCCTCCGTCGAAGATAATCTCGACGTCGAGACAAGAAGCTCGGAGCCTCGAAGATTCGAGTCAAAGATCTCCGGTGATAGGCCTATCACCGCCGAGGCAGCCCTCTGTTGAGGGTACGCAGGAGGTGTCACATATTCGCCTCACGATTCGACCAGTCTCAAGGCGGAAATCTCCTCATAGACTGATATATACGACTCCTGAATCACCGCGTCTCATATCTATCTCGCCTTCAGGATCAGAGGGCTCAGGTTCAAGATCAGAATCACCAGAGCTTGTGCATCAATCTCCAGTACCTGCAAGAGAAAGTTCGCAGGAGGAGGACAATGCTGTACCTTAAAGTCCCGTAAGGGAGATGCCTCAGGACCCTGCTATGCCGGACGCAATAAAGGCATCGCTAACAAGAATAAGGGGCGTGGTATTCCCAGCGACACCGATCAGACCAAGATCTCGAGAAAGAGAATCCCGAAGTCACTCTCGAGCACCAAGAAGGCGATCCAGGTCTCCCTCCCGCAGAAGAGAGTCGACCAGATCAGAGAGAAGGCGCCGTAGGACCCCTTCTACCTCCCCTTCTTCCAGATCATCCAAAAGGGATTATTCACCGACACTCTCGGAGACGCCACCCTCTCGGGTATCTCCGGTAGATGATATTTCTACGTTTCAAGAAGTGTTGTGTAGAGGAGCTACAAAATTAAATATCCCTATGCCGGTTCAGGAGACAACTTCATCCATAATTTTTGAAACTCTTCATGAACGCACAGTGTCACGCCCTTTATTGCCGTTAGTCCCCGGTTTGCTACAACCGGTAATGGATATCTTTCTCACACCAGCAACCACCAAAACGGCGCCGGCGAGAATTCTAAAAAAGTACCGTCCAGCTCCGGAGGATCCTCTATTCCTTAAATCGGATCCTCCACCGGACTCTGTCATCACCGCCGCTGCCAGGAAGACACATGCAGTAGCGGGATCTTCAACGGTACCACCAGATAAGGACAGTAAAACACAAGACTCCTGGGGGAGGAAAGTTTGCGGCTCAGCATCCTCAAGCCTTAAGGTGGCGAGTGCCTCGGCGCTTCTGGGGCGCTATGATAGGTCATTATGGGACTCTCTGCAGAGGTTCATTGACAAAGTTCCATCAGAGGACAGACGGGACTTTGAAGAGATTTTGCATGAGGGGAGTCTGGTTTCTAACCAGATCATAAGTGCAGCGGCAGACGGGGCAACACTGGCAGCGCATGAATATGCACATGGAGTCACAGCCAGAAGATCATCCTGGCTTAGATTGACGGCCTTGAAACCGGAAGCGCAGGCAAGAATTTTAAATCTGCCTTTCTCCGGTAGTTCTCTTTTTGGGTCCCATGCAGACGAAGAAATGGCCCGTATGAAAGCAGAGCTGGGGACCATGAAAGCTGTCGGGCTTGAAAAGAGAAAAGAGTTTCGACGCCGCAAGGGAAATGACAGGCGCAGTTACCAACAGAGGGTTCAAACCCCTCATTGGCAAAAGAACCAGGACCAGCAAGGTCAAAAGAAACAGCAATACCAGTCCCGCAAGCCATCCAGGGGACGAGGTAACAACAGGCAGTCTAATGCTGGAAACAAAGCTCCGGGGAAGCAATGAGAAGCCGCTTCCTCCGATGCTGTCCACCGCTCCGGTGGGAGGAAGTGTTGCACATCATCTTCCAGAGTGGCAATCCATCACAAAGGACAAGTGGGTACTGAATATACTGCGTCATGGGTACTCGCTTCGTTTCAAAAGTCACCCCCCATCGATTCCTCCTGTCAATTCATCCCAGCATCTAAAGCAGCTCAGAGAAGAGGTAGCGACGCTACTACTCAAATCTGCAATAGAGAAAGTGCCCATAAACCAGAGAGGAAAGGGAGTTTACTCCAGATACTTTCTCATCCAAAAGAGGAGTGTGAAGGTAGAGTTCAGACCCATTTTAGACCTACGGATACTGAACAAGCACATAAGAAAGGAAAAATTTCGCATGCTGGCGCTCCACCAAATATATCCTCTTCTCCGGATGGGCGATTGGATGTGTTCACTGGACCTTCAGGATGCATATTTCCATATTCCCATCCTAAGGAATCATCGAAAATTTCTCAGGTTTGTGGTAGGCAACTCTCACTATCAGTTCAAAGTCCTCCCTTTTGGCCTGAAGTCAGCGCCTCGAGTATTCACAAAATGCGTGGCCGTAGTAGCGGCTGCTCTGAGACACGCAGGAGTCTTCGTCTATCCCTACCTAGACGACTGGCTAATAAAGGGCTCATCACCACAGAATGTGCGGTCACAGCTGTCGCTATGCCTGAACTTATGTCGCAAGTTGGGTCTCAGAGTGAATGTCAAAAAGTCCAATTTTTCACCAACGCAGAGGATCCACTACCTGGGTGCAACTATAGACTCCGTAGTAGGAAAAGTGTTTCCTTCGGAGGAAAGACAGTCATCCATTATGCTAAAAGGCAGACAGATCATAACCAGCAATCTGTCGTCGGCAAGGCGAATCTCATCTCTGCTAGGGGCCATGGCATCCTGCATCTTCCTAGTGCCCAATGCCAGGCTAAGGATGCGTCCTCTCCAGCAAGATCTCGAGGACAAATGGGATCAAAGGAACTCCCTGTGGGAAGAAAAGGTTTGCCTCTCCTCTGCAGCCTAACAGTCAGTCAAGTGGTGGCTGAAGCCAAGGAATCTACAAGTGGGGATCCCCTTCCATCAAGAACCCCCAACTCAGACCTTAATCACCGACGCATCCCTTCAAGGCTGGGGTGCGCATTTCGGGTCTCTGCAAACTCAGGGACGGTGGTCCAGCAGCGAACAGTTGTACCACATCAACATGCTGGAGCTCAGGGCAGTCCACCTAGCCCTCAAAGCGTTCCTGCCTGCGATCACGACGAGTACCATTCTAGTACAGACTGACAATACCACCACAATGTACTACCTGAACAAGCAGGGGGGGTACTCGATCCAGAACGCTCTCGCTGGAAGCTCAGTCCCTGTGGCACTGGATCCTAGCAAGGAACATCTCATTGAAAGCGGTGCACCTACCAGGAGAACTCAACGTGCAAGCAGACTTGCTCAATCGGCATTTTCAAGAACCAGAGGACTGGGTGATCAACGACGAGGTGTTAGAAGACATCTTCGAGGAATGGGGGCGCCCGCAAGTGGACCTCTTCGCGGACGAGCAAAACACAAAATGCCGAGGCTTCGCCTCAAGATACCATCGACCAGGATCCCTAGGGAATGCCCTTTTGATCAATTGGTCAATGACATTTGTGTACGCTTTTCCGCCTCTCCCACTAATTCCCAAGGTGGTGACCAAGCTACAGAATTCATCTGCCAAGATGATCCTCATAGCACCGGACTGGCCGAGGCAGTGGTGGTACACGGATCTCCTACACATGTCGATCCGCCCCCACAAGCGGCTGCCGTGCAGGCCGGACTTGTTATCCAAGATGCAGGGGAAGATTTACCATCCCAGCCTTCCCTCGCTGAGCTTAACAGCATGGCTCCTGAAGTCCTCCAGTATGGCCATCTGAACCTCCCTCAAGAGTGTATGTCCATACTGAAGGAAGCCAGGAGGCCTTCGACAAGACACTCCTACTTCTGTAAGTGGAAAAGATTTTATATATGGTGTGCTCAGCATCATTATGATCCCACTAAATGCCAGGAGGATGTAATTTTGCCCTATCTTCTACATTTAGCAAGGGCAGGGTTGAAATTTTCATCCATAAAGGTTCACCTAGCAGCCATAACAGCATACAGGCGTTCGCCTTCACAGCAGTCATTTTTTAAAGTGCAGGTAGTGAAGGATTTCTTGCAAGGACTCAAGAAAGTCTATCCCCCTGTTAGACCTCCCTCTCCTTCCTGGGAGCTAAACTTGGTTCTGTCGAAGCTCATGGGTTCGCCTTTTGAACCTATTCATAAGGCTACCCTACAGCACCTCACATGGAAGACAGCATTTTTAATAGCCATCACTTCAGCACGGAGGGTCAGTGAGATACAGGCCCTCTGTTCTAAAGAACCCTACACAATTTTTCATCTAAATAGGGTGGTGATGAGAACTCATCCTTCGTTTCTACCCAAGGTGGTATCGGAATTTCATGTAAACCAAGCCATCTCCTTACCAACCTTTTTTCCCAACCCCTCCTCTCCGGCAGAGAGGGCGTTGCATTCTCTAGATGTCAAAAGGGTCCTAAAATTCTACCTAGATAGGACTAAGAATGTCAGGAAATCTGATCAATTGTTTGTGAACTATGGGGTTGTCCGTATGGGCTTTGCGGCTTCCAAACGTTCCATTGCTAGGTGGATTGTTTCAAGTATTACATTGGCCTACCAACTGGCTCAGAAACCATTGGGGGCGCGCCCTAAAGCGCATTCGACAAGAGGAAAAGCGGCTACCGCGGCTTTTCTCAATAATGTCCCACTCTCCGAGATCTGCAAGGCAGCCACTTGGAGATCTGTCCACACTTTTACCAGGCACTATTGTCTGGATTCGGACACCAGAGCAGACACTCAAGAATGACAAGCCTCCTTGAGGAATCTGTTCCATGCATAATCATTTTCATGATTCTCTTTCTCCATGGGTGATACAACCTTAGTTTCATTTGCCTGCAGGTGGAAGGGGAGCTTGCTACTCTATTCAGTGCTTATGACTATTGATGAGGATCCCCTGGAAGAGAAGGGTAAGTTACTTACCTGTAATCCTAGTTCTCTTCCAGGGGTATCCTCATCAAAGTCATAAGCAACCCACCCACCTCCCCAGGCAAATGAGAAGAAGTGTATTATTCATTATGGAAAGGATATATCTTTGTGTTTAGGACTACGGTCCCGCAAAGAACAACTGACCTAACTGTCACCCCTGAGGCATGATGGGATATGGAAGTCAGGGCTGCCTTAAAGGCACGGTGCCAGTTTTTACCTGTACAGGGCTTTTTAGTCTCTATGGTATTATATTGCAATGCAGCCTGCAGGCTGGCAATGTGTTGTACATCTGTGTTTTTCCACAGTTTGTTCTCTTTATTTTTTGCTTTCTCATGAGTGTTTACCTCATTAAAAAAAAAAAAAAAAAAAAAGAGATTTAGGTGTATTGTTATACCTTTATATTTATATATATATATTTATATATATATATATATATATATATGTGTGTGTTATTGGATGTGTATATTTACATTGCCTAGCCTTTTATGGGAGCTGCATTTGCTTGGAAAAAATGATATATGTTTATACATATACAGAGCTGTATATATGTATGTTTTTTACATATATAATTTTATTATTTCCGGGGTCCCCGCACATGGGCGGGAATATTCAGTGCTTATGACTTTGATGAGGATACCCCTGAAAGAGAACTAGGATTACAGGTAAGTAACTTACCCTTTGGTGTTGAGGAACAGACTGTGTTTGGTTATTCATATAATAATATCCCTTGACTTTCAGTTTATGACGCAATGCATTCTGCGAGCTATAGTGTCGGTCTATTTCAATTGCACTAACTCATGTGACAGCCCCGACTTTTAAAAGGGAAGCCCTGGGTGGGACAGATCTCTGCCAGGTGAGGGAGCCAACAAATTTACTGGGAAAGCTGAGTCACGGGTGTTAAAAGTCCATGCACAAGCAGAGCCCTGAAAATAGCTGGCCTGTAAATCATTGCAGCAAAGGGGTTTTTAAAATGTAGGCATTATTTATTTCTGTACCATGCACATATTTCACCGTAGTACATCACGTTATTAATCTAGTTGGAGCAAGATTTTATAAAATCAAAAACGAGAGGGTTTTGTTTTGCGCACATTCGGAATGTCTGTATTTGGAGGGTCCTCTTATAATAATATACTGTTTCCCCGAAGGTGGCTATAATTGGTAGCGGCAAGGCATCCTCGGTGTTGCTAGCTCTTCAGTGCCTTTCCCATGTAGTCTTCTCTTTTGTAGCCTGCCATGCCAAACCGGTTCACAAGTAATTTTTAAAATCGCCCTAATGATTGACAGGAAACAAACGGGCTGAGGCGAGTGGCCCGCTGGCATGGATTTCTGGGCGCACCAATAAACAAGCATTGGCATTGCCAATAGGTCTCGCTTTTGGGACCTTATAAGTGTTTAGCCAGTGTAATAATTAAAGATGTCACGTAGACAGGCCGCTTAGGACAGATTGTAGGTTTATTGGTTAGCCATAAAGTCCATGTAGATCTCGTGTAAGGCCTCAGCTAGGCCCCTGTAAAGCCCCACCAGGAGCAGCCTCCCTGCTGCTCAGCCCCATCTCCTCCAACTGCCAACTCCTCCAGTCCCTCACACCCAACATTCTAAATGACATCACACACATGGCTGAGCAGCAAGGGACAGAGTAGCAATGAGGAAGATGCACATAACACAACAGGTTATAACACATCTCCCTTCCTTACGAAAACAAAGCATAAAGATACAAATGCATAAAATCAAGATGTAACCAAAATACCATTGCAAACATTAACAGAAAATTCATTATGCAAGTAAACATACAACAGATCAGAAAATACTTGCAAGACAATCCATAACGAACCCCATCCCCCTCCCTAGGGAAATAATTAGATGGGTACACACTACCAAAAAGAACACCTCCCTAAGACACATAAAACATAGAAATAGGGAAACGCACCTCCCTATGAAACTCCAAATACTGTAATAGGGAAAAACACCTCCCTATAGGGGAAAACACCTCCCTTAGACACATAGAACATTGAAATAGGGAAACGCACCTCCCCATGACACTCCAAATACTGTAATAGGGGAAAACACCTCCCTATAGGGGAAAACACCTCCCTTAGATTCATAGAACATAGAAATAGGGAAACGCACCTCCCCATGACACTCCAAATACTGTAATAGGGGAAAACACCTCCCTATAGGGGAAAACACCTCCCTTAGATTCATAGAACATAGAAATAGGGAAACGCACCTCCCTATGAAACTCCAAATACTGTAATAGGGGAAAACACCTCCCTATAGGGGAAAACACCTCCCTTAGATTCTGCGAACACCGTAATAGGGAAAAACTTTCCCTATGATACTCCAAGATATCAAAACTTGTAATAGGGGAACACCTCCCTATAGGGGAAAAACACCTCCCTTTTGAAAAGGAACACAAGTCCCTGTGAACTGAATTAGGGCACATAGCTCCCAAAACGTCTCAAATTGAACAAGAACACACACAGCTCCACAACTCCATGAAACCTCACCATAAAATTGTACACAACACCTTTAAACTAGGACTAAGGCACACACTACCCCACAGCCTCAACATAGAGAGACACACCACACTATGAACTAAATCAGAACACACACACACACACCACCCCCACAGGATAGAAGCACTCACTCACACCCCCACAAAACAGTACTTTCCTCCCCCCAGTTGACGCCACACCCATCCAACCACACCCTAGTAAGCTACAACAAGGAAGTGTGCGCATCACCGCGCAAATACAAGCGATCAAATTTACAAAGAGAGCTGTCTCCTGCTCGCTCCATTGTGCTCAGAAAATTGTCACCTTACAACACCTCACGTGTTGGCTCTTGTAATGCTGCTGGGGTACTGAATGTTCTGGGTATTAATACTGCTTGGGGCACTGCTCTCCTGTGGGCTCCTGTAATGCTGGTCGGAAACTGAACTCATTCCAGAGGAAGTGTGCGCATCACCGCGCATGTTCGGGGAAAGATTAGCTTCGAGCTTGGTGCTTCCTGTTCCCAATGCGCATGCGCCAGCTTCAAAACGTCTCATTTCGCCTCTCAGACCAAAACTTGCTATCGTCGTCACTTCTGTAACTCGAGAACAGAGGAAATCTCTTTGCCATGGATCAAGCGAACGACAACAACTCATGTCGTCAAGGTAACCAACCAAGGTGACGAAAACGAATGGCCACGGAGCTGCTCCCCGCGGCAGTTGAAGCTGGTAAGACGGCGCGCTCTGAGCGAATGTCATGAGGCTCGTGGCATGTTTGAAAGAGTAAATGATACTGAACCAAAACCGCCACCGCACAGTGAAACCAAACAGCCAAAAAACTTTTCCATTTTGCCACGATGATTTCAATTGTTAAAAGAGCACAGCCTCTTACATTTCGTCTTTAGTCCTCACACCTCACATGCACAGTTCATCTTCCTTACAGCGCGTACAATGCAGTGGGCACAATCCACAACCTCACCAGCCAGTTAAGAGGCAATCAGTGGTCGATTACTTGCACTGCTCCACAATAAATTATCACAGAAGTGTCGACAGTAGTTCCTTTGAAAACAGTTAATTACCAGTTAACGCTGAGGCTCAATCAGTGCCATAACCACACAAAAAAAAAATATATATTCCACCGAGGCTCGACACATGCCCCCGATCACAGAATCAGACGGTCCGGTCACCACACATTGGGATATATTAACTAAAGAAGGACCGTTAACACCGGAGCTCTTTAACGTCATGTAGGTTCACGAATCTCTTGCAACACAGTACAGAAAAAAGATACTGGCACTTACATATTAGGGCGACCGATGGAGTGGTCACTGGTGGGGCTCTTAAGTGTCAGTTTCCTCAAAATACGCAATTACTCTTGAAGTTACTTGAAGTCCTTTTACTTGAATAACTCTTGAAGTTCCTTTCTCTTGAAAATCCTTTAAGCTTCATAAAGCATAACCCAGAACACGCGTTAGTTCCTCCAAATCGTCGCCAGTGTAATAATTAAAGATGTCACGTAGACAGGCCGCTTAGGACAGATTGTAGGTTTATTGGTTAGCCATAAAGTCCATGTAGATCTCATGTAAGGCCTCAGCTAGGCCCCTGTAAAGCCCCACCAGGAGCAGCCTCCCTGCTGCTCAGCCCCATCTCCTCCAACTGCCAACTCCTCCAGTCCCTCACACCCAACATTCTAAATGACATCACACACATGGCTGAGCAGCAAGGGACAGAGTAGCAATGAGGAAGATGCACATAACACAACAGGTTATAACACACATGCAACAGTTGATGTTGTTGCACCAAGGATATTGTGCTGGATAACTAAACACTTATAACGTCCCAAAGGCGAGACCTACTGGCTATGCCAATGCTTCTTTGATTCCTTGACGTTACTTTTGGTGCAGCTAGATGCGATTTACTTCTCAAGCTAGCGCTACAAATTAACAACGAAAACATACTGTAAAATCATTATTTCCTTGCAGCAGCATTCCTAGCGTTGATCGGGCAGTCCTATAAGAGACTTAAAGATGGGCGAGCCTCATATTACCGGCACCCTCTGCTAATTGTGGTGAACATTATTAATAAAAATAGAGACATTGCAAATATCTATACAGGGTAACAACGCACATCATTAGGTTTCTAATGTAGCAAACAACTTGTATCCCGACACAGAACTACTATGGTGCACTCATGACCGTGCAACCCCAGTGCCGACTCACGAGCCTCGAAGCGCCATGTGCAGTCTTGGCCCCTGTCAGCGCTGCGGGAGCAGTGCCACCGAGGCCCAGAGGTGTAATGGGCCGATGCAGTCCCAATTAACTGAGGAAAGTGTCATGTGTAGCTTCTCACACTCGTGAGCCGAGTCGAAAACGAGTAAATCTATTTGACTGGGACATGTGACTGAGCAAAGGTGAGACAGGGCGACAACGAGACAGCAGGATGCACACACAAGCATGAAAGGAAATAGCCCTAGATGATACGGTGCATATATTTTTCAAATTACAGTAACAACTGAACAACCTTTGACGTGTACACGAGTACTTGTTAAGTGCTCGATTCATCCTACGGTTGGCGCACGCTGCCTTGAGTACAGACAGAAACAACTTCTACCTACCACGCCCGCAACCTGCCCCACATGCGCGAGGATTGTTAATTCACTGCTAGGCAACAAGCATCTGCACATCCTAGAAAGGTGTATAGTTTCTGAAACAAACACATTCAAGTGATGTTCGTAATAAATGCATATATACATGTTACAAAGGCAGACAACCGGTTCCTTGAAGGGCGTTTAGAAAACATTTCGCATTGACGCTAAGTATGACAATGTTTGAAAGCTGCAGCCTTAAAGGGTCCGACAAAGGATCCCTGCCGTGCCCGAAGAGGAGAACAGATGGCCTGCACAAGATGGGATGCAAGCAAGATAACTACTGACTGGGGGGGGGAGGAAATTTGTGTCTGCGGATGCCTGCTGCGAGGGTGCACAAGACGGCCGAGGCAGACAGGCAGCGCGTGCTGGTTTTAGTGCAATGAATGGACTTCCCCAGACAAAGTAGCTTATCCACAACAGATGGCGCCAATGCTTGCTCCCGACAGCTTTAGGCCGTGGGAGTGAACATTTACAGAGAAGGTGGGACATGCACCCGCCTTTGGCCAATTGCATGCTGAAAGCCACACGCAAAGGCCAATATAAAGTGTGGGAAATAAAAAGCCACACGCACGAGTTTAGTGAAAGTCTGGAGAAGTCTGTAGTGATTCCAAGAGATTCCATGCGCGCTGTGCTAGGCGAGACCTAAAAAAGGAAATGATAAAGCCAGAGTCCCTGTGATGCACAAGGAAGTAGGACAATGCATATGTAGCACAGGCACATCGCTCCTTTTCCCCAGTAAAATTCTATAGCACTGAGTCACAAAACTTTCTCCAGGTGTAAGTCAGGCTTACACCCGAAACAGTTGTAATTTGTACAAGTCAAAGAAATGTTATTGTTCGGTTAAAAAAGAAAACATTACAATAAGAAAAGCATGGTTAGATATCAAAAGATTTCAAAATATTAAGTTAAAGACTATTCAATGCATATTCGTTATGCAATCAAAAGTGCTTCCGCAGATAACACCCTTCTGCCTTTGCTAGTACTGGCTAGTAGTGTACATGTTGCTTGTTCTTCGTATTTACTTAACTTTCATTTTACACCTGTGATAACTATATGGGCGTACTGTTTCAGTAAGTAGCGGTTTAAAAAAAGTTAATATTAAGGTGCCTTGTGCAAACCATTTAATACTTAAAGTGCCAAATGCTGGAGTATGTCAGATAAGCTATCAGAATATTAGCACTAATTGTGCTAATATACACTGTTTGAGCTCTTTGTTAAAGTGCCAAAATTATTGAGTAAACCATTTAAGCTAACTGGGAACAGTCTTATATCAGACTGCGGTTCTCCGAGAAATTAAATTAAAGTGCCATGTGCTTATATGAACCATGAGTAGCGTGAATAACTATGTTCTGCGAAGACTTAATGCCAGGCAGATTCTGTAAGTCCTGCCCAAAGTCACAGGACCTTTAATACAATGGACAGAAACGACTGTGAGAAGCCCTGTCCACTTTATGTACTTTTGCTATTGCAGGTGCCAACTATTTTAATAGAATTGGCAAATTAACTGTGGATCTACACCCTGCATACACACTGTTCTTGCTTCCTGTTCGAACTTACACCAAGCTGGTTAAAACATGGGTGCGTGTAAAAACCTCCTTCTTAACCCCTTCGACGCGCATGATGGAACGGTTCCGTCATGCACGTCGGTTGGGCTGTGCTTATGACGGGACCGTTCCGTCATGGCCCTGCCCGCGCTCAGAACCTTCAGCGTGGCGCGGAAATCCGCGCCGCGCTGAAGGGGTTAAATCAAAAGGTGTGGACGAATACGATTGTGCGTGCTATTGATATTGACACCCTCTACAGCATTTGCGTGACACATAGTACTTCCAAGTCTCTTAAGTTTCAAGTGGCAACAGCGAAAACCTCAATCGTATGTATTTATCTCTTACAGTTTGCTTCAAGTTCATAGTGAGATATGGTTGAGGAGAAGGCGAGGGATATGATGGCAATAAAAGCTGCTCTCTGGAAAATTTGCCAGGGACATTGATGGTCATCCTTGCAACAGACTTTGCTTGTACATTTAAGTGAATATATGAAACCTTGTTGTCCCAACTCTCCTTGAGCTGTAGCTGCCTTAAATGTTATCAAGGGTGGGGATACCATTACTGTTGGGTATGTGAAGGTGATCTACCAGCTGTTTCAAGGCCAGGTTTTTTAGGGACTCCACATGTGCCTTTCTTAATCGAAAGCCGTATTTGATACATTGTAGTGCTGCCAGAGTTGTTATATTGACCAAGCCAAACTCCCATCTGAGCTGACTGGCTTACTCATAGGTAATCCAAACATAGATCTAATAACATCCGAATAGATGTTTCCTAGGTCCTCATGTAGCTTTGAATACCAAACTGAGGACCCATATAATATTGCTGTCACCAGTTTTGCTCTGAATACACCTAGGACACCAGTACCTCTGGGGCTTTTTAAGCTTCTCTTGATTTTCCACAGCTGGTTTTGCAGGTAACAGGCACGAATGTGCATCAATCTAAGCTGGTTTTTAAAAGTTGAGATTGGTATCTAACCAAAACCCTAGATAAAGAAATGTGTCTGTGGTAGATATATTTTGATCTCCTAACTTCCATTTGTGCTCAGTCTTAGTTTGTGCCAGATTTGATTTTAGTTCATTGTCTTGATTACATTTCTTTTTTTTATTTCAAAATATCTTTATTGGAATTTTTTTGTAAAAGAACAGACAGGAGCAGGGAACCAGACTGGCATCCCGGTGTACAGGAGATGGAATGCAAATGGGCCAAAAGGCGAATGCCAGCATTAGTCGCATGTGTTAACATTGAAGTAATCAATTATTCCCCTTCTCCAGAAAGAAAGGAAGAAAGAAAGAGAAAGGAGGAGAAGAGGAAAGGAATCCTGAAAGAAGAGAAGGAGAGAATGTCTAGCACCCCAATCCCGAAGTACAGTATAATATAGTAGACAAAATACGAGACCATACACTTCCATAACTGTGAGGACACATATGGATGATCATACCACAAAGTAAAGTCAAGGTGGTTTATGAGTAGCAAAGTACGCATCTAGGGTAGACCATATACTCCTGGTGGGTGATTTCCAAGGCGATTGTTGCAAGACAATGTTATCTGCCCCCCTAAGGTGTATGACCCAGTTCATCCAGCAGTTGTATGAGGCTTTAGTAGTATCCTTCCAGTTGGAGAGTACCGTTTTAACTGCAGAAATCAACAGTAGATCAAGGAGAGCTCGATCATCCTCCGACTGCAAATCAACCTGTAAAAAAGCAGAAACTACAGACGGAAGAGTCCTAGGAATTACACAGTTAAGCAGCATAGATAAAAATAGGTAGACTCTATCCCAGAAGGGTTTCACTGCAGAACAGTGTAAAATGAGATGTGCTAAATCACCCCTGTCCTGATTGCAATTCCAACATTTGTCATCTTCCCGGATCCCCATGGAAAACAACCTAGCTGGTGTCCAGAAAGCCTTATGTAGTAGCCAGAATTTCGTTTGTGAAAGAACTGGGGAAATTTTATTGCGTGAAACTGACTTCCATAAGGGGGGCCACGAATCATCGGTTAGCTGATTAACCGAGAGAACGCTCCAATACTCAACAATCTTAGAATTAAGCCTGGAGGATTTGGGGCGCAAGAGTTGGTAAATCTGGGAAACCTGATGGCCAAGTCTATTAAGTTTTGAAGCAAATGAGGGTAACGATGGAGAACCAGGGGACAGTCTGGATTTCGCAATGGCAGCCCTCACTTTCAGAAAATTATAAACTTCAATATCAGCTAGTTGGAATCTAGACTGTAGTTCCGTGAACGACAGTGGGTAAGCATTATTTTCTAATTGTTGAGGGAAGAAAATACCGGATTTGCACCAGGAAGCAAGAGACAATGGTTTACCCTTGTAGAGGAATTTGGAGTTTAGCCAAATTGATTCCATATTGGAACCCCTCACCCTAACATCCATGGTCTTGTCTAACCTCAAGAGAGCCAATTTAGTGTTCTTAAAGATGGATCTCGAGTGTGTGGCGATGAGGCGGTTGGCCGTGAGAAATGATAAGTGGTGTATGTTATTGAGGAGGGCCCCTTCCACTTCCAACCACACTGGTATGTAATTATCAGGAGGAGAAATCCAGAGGAGGCCTTGCTTTGCCAAAAAGGCGTATTGATAGAGACGAAAGTCCGCCAGATTCACGCCCCCCAGCGTCTTATCAAGCCTTAATTTACGAATGCTAATTCGGGCTTTTTTGCCGCGCCAAAGAAAAGATGTTAGGAGAGTATCTAGTTTATGGTGAAAGGAATCAGTTAAAATGAGTGGTAGCATACTTATGAGATAATTAACTAAAGGAGTGACCATCATCTTGATAGTTTCGATTCTCCCCCATCACGTTATAAATTTTGGGGACCAGGAATCAAAAAGTTTCTTAATTTTCTGCAGGAGTACCTTTTCGTTTTGATGCAGGGTATCTAAAATGTTATTTCCAAATTCAATCCCCAAGTATTTTATGAAGCCTGGTTGCCAAATCAACCCAGAGTCTCCCAACATATCATTGGTACAAAACACGTTTAATGGCTTGACTTCCGATTTATCTCTATTGAGTTTATACCCGGAGTGTAAGGAATACGCTGCGATCGTTTCCATTAGGGCTGTGATGGAAGAATCCGGGCATTCCGTAACTATCAAAATATCGTCCGCATACGCGGCCAATTTGACTCGCACCCCATTGATATCAATACCTGTAATATCTGTGTTGAGCTTGATGGCCTGAAGGAGAGGTTCCAGCGCCAATAGAAAAAGTGAAGGAGATAAAGGGCATCCCTGTCTGGTACCCTGATAAAGGTGGAAAGACTCCGAAAGCGACCCATTGACAGCTATGCGACCAGTCGGTTTTAAATATAGAGCCATAACCATTTTGATAAAATCAGGGCCCAAATTAAACAGGTGAAGGCAACGTTCCAAGAACGCCCAAGAGACTCTATTGAATGCCTTCTCGGCGTCTAACATGATGGCAACAGAGGGTTCAGGTTTAGCGGCAGCATTTTCTAATATATGGCATAACAAGCGTGTGTTGTCACTAGATAGCCGGTGCCGGAGGAACCCCACCTGGGAGTTACTTATCAATTTGTGAAGGACCAAATTTAATCTGACAGAGTATTTTGGCGTAAATTTTGCAGTCAACATTTATGCGCGAAATAGGCCTGGATTTTTTGGATAAACCGGGTCTTTTCCCTCCTTGGGAATAACAACAATGTTGGCTTCGGTCATAGAGTCAGGCGTAAGACCTGTGGCAGCACTGTGGTTAAAAACCTGTTGCATAATAGGACCTAATTGGGATAAAAAGGATTTATAAAAGGATGCCGTGAAGCCATCTGGGCCTGGTGCTTTATTGTCTTTCAGAGATCTGACAGTCTTTTCTATTTCCGAACCATTGATTTCCCTGCCTAGCATGGCAGAGTCTTCCACTGAGAGTTGTGGCAGGTTAAGACCTCGGAGAAAAGCAGTGCACTTCTCATTGTCAAAAGATTGATTGTTCGAGTATAGATCCTGGTAAAATTGTTTGAAAGTGTTGAGGATACCATTATGTGATGTGTGGGTTTGGTTATTAGCATCCCTAATTGCAGAGATGACATGTTGATCTTGTCTATGTTTGAGATAGGAAGCTAAAAGTTTCCCTGCCTTGTTAGCCTCGCATAAATTCAGCGCTTTAAATTTGTTGATCCACACCCCGGCACGTTCACTTAGTATCCTATTGTACTCGTATTTTTTCTGTGTTAGGGTCGATAATATAGTGGGATCCCTTGGGGATGCTATGTGGTAAGATTCTAAACTCCTGCTCTCTCGTTCTAGCTGGAGTAGACCTTGGTTCATGCGTTTATTTATTTTTGTTTTTATAGCAATCGCTAGTCCTCGTATAGTAGCCTTCAGAGCATCCCAGTGTGTATTTATATTCGTGTCAGAGACCTTATTATGAACAAGATAATCAGATATGTCCTCCGCAATCCTCTGTTTATCCTCAGGGTCTGATAAGACATCGCTGTTAAACCGCCATCGTTTGGGAGTCTGCACCCTGTGGCTACCCGTTAATTTAAGAGAAATGCAGGAGTGATCAGAAATCAACCTTGGGGCTATATCAGAGGACTCGATGAGGCTGGTGTATGACCCAGAGACAAGGATATAATCAATCCTAGAGAACGAATTGTGAGGGGGTGAGTAGAAAGTATAGTCCCGTGTGTCTGGATGCTGGAGTCTCCAGGGGTCTTTGAGGTTAAATTTAGAGCAAATAGTCGTAAGCATAGCGTGTGAACTCGTAGGTTGATAGTGGCAGTTGGATTGTCTATCACCGGGTCTAGGGGGAGATTGAAGTCGCCTGCCATTATGATTAGGTCCTCCTGAGAAAAACTATCTAGCCTGTCCGAGATGTTGGACCAATAGGAGGGGTCATCAGTATTGGGACCATAAATGTTGACCACGTGTATTAAATTTTCGCCTCTCCTCAAGTGAGTAATCAAGAGGCGACCCTCATTGTCGTGTGTATAGGATTCTATCTTGATATTGGCAGATCTCGAGATCAAGGTTATGACCCCCCGTTTCTTTCTGTCTGCTGGCGAGCATGCCATTTGCGAAATCCAGTTGCCCCTAATGTGCCTACTATCATCCTCCGAAAGCTTTGTCTCTTGTAGGAGCATAATATCACTTTTGGTCTTGGCTAAATACTCTAAAACCTTACCTCTTTTCACTGGGTGATTTAGACCTTTGACGTTTAGGGACACAACCTTCAGATCGGTCGAAAGGGCGCACTGTCTGTTAATGGCCATCAGTAATAGTTATAAATGGTGAAATCAGTAGGCATAAAACTGGATATGGAGACAGAGACGAATGTCTAAGAAACCATATTATAGGGCACATATGATAGTCAAACAGAACATACATCCTCATCAGCAACATAACCTGGAAAACCAGGTAAACCCATCTCGGAAAATGCATATGGGATATAAGGCACCAGAATCACCTTCCGCCTCCTCACCCACGCACACAAAGCCCTACACGACCAAGGCCCGAGCTACCTCAACAGCCGGATCAACTTCTACGCTCCCAAACGCCACCTCCGATCAGCCAACCACGCCCTCGCCGCCGTCCCCCGCATCCGAAGAGCAACTACAGGAGGAAGGGCCTTCTCCTACCTGGCCGCCAAGACCTGGAACTCCCTCCCTCCCGACCTGCGCCTGACCCAAGACCACCTCTCCTTCAGGAAGAAGCTGAAGACCTGGCTGTTCGAGCAGTAGCGGCACCCCCCCCCCCCCCCCAGCGCCTTGAGACCCTACGGGTATGTAGCGTGCTATATAAGTGTCACTGATTGATTGATTGATAGACAAGACGAGAAAGAAAAAGAGACCAGAGAGAGAGAGGAATGAAAGAGAAGGAAGAAAGGAAGGAAAAGAAAAGAAAGGAAGAAAGTTGGAGAGCATCTAAAGAATCAACAATGAAGACAATGAAAACGTTATTGAAAACGTGAGCGCTCTCAACCCATACCCCCCCCGACCCCTCCCTCCCCTCCCCAACCACAATACTTAGCATATGGGAGGTGCGACAACAGAAGTGCCACCCACACTCCAGGGGAAAACTGCATCATCAGAACAGCTATATACCTTCCCACAATCCAACTGACAAACGCTCTTCGGCTAACGTGCCAGACTAACTAAAAACAAATACAAATACAGATATCACCATGACCAAGCACCGACCCAAGCAATAATGGGTTTGTATCGACCCCAAAGAAGAGATGAATCATTACATTACGTCGGAACATCAGAAGAAGACAATTATAAGTGGAGCGAAGGCAACCAAGTAAGCCCTACACCGGGCCTGGCGAAGATTTCCTTTTACTGGCGGAAAGCTGCGATAAGTCCATATCTTGAGTAGGAGGGCCTTCCAAATAATTCGCAAGGTCTCTGGGGTCATTGAAGAAGAGTTGTCTTCCTCCGTCAGTAATCTTAAACCTGGAGGGACCGACAAAGGAGAACATAATACCCTTGTTTCTCAGCTTATCTCTTAGGTTTAGGAAACCTTTGCGTATGTCGACAGTAGGCTTCGAAAAGTCTTGGGTGAAAACAATTTTGTGCCCCTTCCAGGTGAGTTGGTGATTTTTCCGGGCGTAGTTAAGTATAGCTTCAACATGGCGAAATCGCAGAGGTTTACATATGATTGGTCGGACCCCCTGCCTAGATGAAGATTTAAATGAAGGGATTCTGTGTGCTCTGTCTAATTCAAAAGGTTGATCAAACGATATGCCCGTAAACTTAGGAATCCAGTCTTCCAAAAAGGCTAAACAGGAGCCAAGAGCTTCCTCCGGAACGCCAAGAATTCGGAAGTTACCTCTACGATTACGGTCCTCCAACTCGGCTGACTGCCTTAAGAGCCTAGACGACATGTCCTTTAGAGAATTCGTGTCAGAGCATGACTTGGCAACCGTGTCCTCCACATCGCTAATCCTCTGTTATGCTGCTGAAAGTCTGTTATTTACCATGTTCAAGTCTGCTCTAATGGCCGTGATCTCCAGCTGTAAAGTATCTGTAGTATGCTTGGTTGACTTGGCTAACTCATGAACATCAGCCAGCTTTTTAAGAATTAAATCTAACGTACTATTGATGTCTGGTTTCAACTTGATGGGTGAATCTGACTGTGAGGGTTCACCTTTATTTCGTTTATGCAGCAACTTAGTCTCGGTCAGCCATTTTGGAGGTTAGTTAGGACTTGACAGCAACCAGATAGACAGTTGGTAGCCTGCGTGGTTGATGAGATTGACTAGGGAGATATAGGCGCTCCGTGCCAGGAGAGATCACGTAATGTGGATAAGACTGTTCGGAGGGCCAGACGATATCAACCCTTGCGATATCCTCAAATGACAGATAAGGTGGGATTAGCCAACAGTAGGCGGTGTAGTAGGAAATCGCGGTGAGTCGCGATGAAGAGAGGGCTATCCTAGTATGAAGACGGCGGTATCCACTGGTGTGGGATAGAGCAGAAAGGTGCCCGGCGAGAAGTGCAATCTAAGCGCAGCAAGGTGGGGAAGGCTTCCCTCCTCAAGTCGCACTGAGAGGGCACAGCGCAGAAACGTGGCAAAGCAGGGCTCGGTGCGCGGCACCTACTCACACTAGGAACCCCACAACGGGGCGCACAGGCACCTCAGAGAGCAAGACTGGGACTTAGCAGGCAAGATAAGGCAGGAGTGCTCAGGTCCACCTCTGATGGGAGGCACTGGCCATGTTTCAATGAAGCAGCAGACGGGTGTCGGGATCAAGCTGAAAGGGGACCCCCAACGAAGCGCAAGCAGGTTTCTGGTGAGGAATTGACTCGCGCTAGGTCCCTGGAGGAATCGGTAGCGTGGATGTTTGCATATAGGGAGCACTGGCCCTGGCCCTGGCCAGAACCGGAGCTTTTCTACCTCGCCGCCATCTTTGAATCAGGCAAGCAAGGATTGTATTCAACAGAGTGCCGAGAAGCAGAGGCGGTGAAATCGCCGGGACCACAGAGCGGCATCGATGTGAGAGGGCACAGAGGAGTGGTAGAAGCTGGCGTACCTGCCGCGGGTCAGCAAAGCAGCCGAACATGAACTTCTCTCTCGGCTCGGCGGTCAGGCGCCATCTTGAAGATCGGGTAATGCGTCGCGCGTCGCGAGGGAGACCCTCTGGAGAGTTGGATTTCCAGCATCCGCCGTCGGGAATAAGGAGGTCTTCAGACGCCTGGGCACCCACGAGACGTTGCCATCACTCCCCAGTGTACGCTCAGCCGTTTGCAGGGCTCGGGAAGGACAGCATTTCCCCCGGTCCGACGGAGCGGCTGAATCAGGCGGCCATCTCTACTGCCGTCCAAGCCACGCCCCCCATTGATTAAATTTCTGAAGGCCATCTAGAGCTCTTTCGAGGCCTATGGAGGTTTGATTCAGAAGTGCTGTTGTTTGCGCACTGTAGGAGTAGATGTCTAGCTCCTAATTTTGGGAGAACATATTTTGCCTTGCCAGTGATGGAAGTAAAGTGGTTGTATATAGATTGAGGTGCACTGGTGCCAGCACACAGCCTTGTTTCAAACCCAGATTGGTTGAAGTTTTCTTAGAAATCAATGATCCATTGCCCAGCTTTATCCTGAACCACGTGTGTAGGAGGCGGATTGCATTGAAAAGTTGCACAGGGATATTCCAAGACTTTAGCTTTCTCCACAGAGTTTCTCAGTTGGCTTTATCGAAGGCTATACTGTAATTGAGAAAGCATGCATACAATGAGGATTTGTGAGCTAGTGCCTTATTGGTTACCAAATCAATCGCTGTTACATTACTCAATGTTTCGCAGCCTTTTCTGAAGCTGGTCTGAATGGTTGGCAAGATGTTTAGTTTGTTGACACAATCTTCCAGTTCGGCCAACAAGCACTTTGGAAAATGCCTTTGCTTCAGTGTCAATGACGGCTATTGTTCTGTAGTTCTGAGGGTTGTCTATGGGCCCCCTTTTTGTTTATGGGGTGCAATATTGAACCCCTTAAATTTTCCGGAATAATTTTGGTAGCTAAGATTACTGTGTATAATAATAATAATAGGGGAGTACTCCAGGTATCTAGAACATGTAAAAACTGACACGGGAACTCTGCTCTGAAGGGGCCCTCTACTGCAACTCGAAGATGATACAATTTTTACTATATCTGATTTTGTAATTCCCAGTGTGTTGTAAAATAGGTTAAGTTAATAGCTTTAATAGCTTTGCAGTAGTGTCTGCATTAGTTCTAGATGTTAAGAGGCTGAGCTCAGGGAATTGACACCAACTGAGAAGTCTACATCATGCCCATTGTGGCCTTGGCCTCCAGTCACTGCTGAGTCGAACAGCGGTGACTTGTTACAGGCTTCCTAAATAAACCAGCCCCTTTTACTCACTTGGTGTCACCTTGTGATTACAACATAGAAAAGTTGGGGTTGAGCAGGAGGAGTCAGTTGGATATTGAACCCAACGTCACCTTTCCAGTACGAGACATTAAGAGGCATCAACACAGGATCCCAGGCCTGCTGTAGCTGCTAACACATCTGTGCTGTTTAATTAAGGTGCACCGGATTGTAATAGTGATTTCTGGGCTTCAGAGGTGGATCTGTGTAATTTCAAGGGGGTTACTTGGGCGGGGCTGACGATTGTGAAAAGAGCTGCACCACTTGTAGAAACATGGAAAAATAAGACCAAACGACCAATAAAAATATACAAAATGTTTCTTGGTGGCCATCTTAGCTGCTGGTAGCAGAGTGAGCCTAATCACCTGAGGAAAAGCAACTGAGTGTTTTTCAGTTACCATTTAGTCTGATTGGGAAGGCTTATTGTTTACAAGGCCCATCGCATGTATAAAGCATGACAATAGCGCAACGTGGCATCCATCTTTGAAGTTTGGGAAGTCTTCCAGTGCAGCTCAGGAGCAACATGATTTTCAGCTCTGCAGTTATAGTCTAAGGTTCTGCAACAGCTTATCTTCAGTGAAAGGCACACCTATTCAAGTGAAGGAGCCTATCCATCAACAGTCCAGTCCAATCAGGGTGACACACACCTTCATGTAATCGGTGTACATCAGACAAAGAGAATACAAGTAAAGCACAAACACTTATGTTCAGGTAACTAGTGTGTCAGGCAGGTGACAGTACGAAGCAAAGAGTGGTTCAAGAGTGAAAGCTTCAGTAGTTAAGTGTTGGTATAAAAAAGGGGATATTGTAGTGCAAGTATTCAGTAAGTAGCTCCTCCATTTTTGGAAACTCCTGGCCTACCGCCTATGCAATGGAAACAATGTTTTCAAGTATTTCAAATGTATTTGGGAGCAATTGGAGTATCACATTTCAGATCTGAATTGAAAACGTTCTTAATACTACATTCATTAGGGTTTGAAGATATCTTTCTGCACCAGTAGTCACGGATAATAAGGAACTTGATGAATTCCAAAAAGTAGTGAAGAAATTGGAGCTTGGTGGTTTTACAGCCAAAAGATTTTTTTAAAAGGTCATAAATGCTGGATGAAAATGTAGACACATTTGTGATTGCTCTTCGATAGCGGAGTCCTCGTCGTTTTAAAAATGTCAATGGTTAGTTGATTAGGGATCAGTTGATTAGTCACTGTTATGATAAAAGTATCCAACAGAGGTTGCTCACATTGGGTGTCCTTTCACTTGAGAAGGTCATCAGGTACCAAAGAGTATTGAGCTTACAAGTATTTCCATAAAGTAATTACATGATGAGCAAAAAAATACAGTATCAGTTGTACATGAAAAAGAACATACCCAAAAGAAAGAAATGAAAAGGGCTGATAGAAGTTTCTTTAAATTACGCCATGTGTGTTTCTGGTGTGGTAACTGCGAAAGTTGCTAGCATTAAAAAAAATTATGTGGGTGTTACCTCAGAGAACCAGCTCATTCAAGATTTTCATGATATGGTTTTAGTACTATCAGAAAAAAAACATTGTTAAAGGTGACCCTGCTGATTGCACTGATCCATATATTAACATTAAGCTTGGTGACAAGTTTCTACATTTGTTGGTGAATTCAGGAGCAGGGATTACTTCTGATCTGTTCCATGAGAAATGGGGAGGTAGGAAATTATTCCCATCAGATAGATCCCCGGTTTCATATAAAGGTAGGACAATTCAGTTAGAAAGATTTATTGAGGACATTTTGGAATTCAGGGGTTGTAGGATTCAAGGAAGAATTTATGTTGCAGTCAAAGGTCTTTATATACTGGACTGGTTTTATCAAGGGATTTTTGGATTGTTACTTTGAAGGGGTACCAAAGATCAAGTGGTGGTAGTGAGGGACCAGACAGCTGTAAAGAATCTAACATGGATATTTTCATCTGCATTTGCTGATACTCTAGGAATGATAACAAGTTTTAGACATAAGATGAAGGTAAAAAGGACCACTACCAGTCAAACACAAGTTATGTAGTATCCCTTTCAGCTTAATGGAGGAACTGGAAAAGGAACTAAAATAGTTGCTCATTAAAGGAATAAGTGAGTCTGCTGAATCTTGACTGTGACTCACCTTTAGTAGTTACCCAAGAGTGGGGAGGAGATTTAAGAGTATGTGTGGATTCACACAGCCTGAAAAAAGATGCTCTTTGTTTGTTTATAGGTCTGTGTGAATTTTGTGCAAAGTTCATACCCGATTATGCATCTAAAATAAGAATTTAAGCTATATGCTTAAGATGTCTGTTTCATTCCAATGGGATGATAGGTGTCAAAAACATTTGAATGTGTGAAGCAAGAAATGACTATTGGTAAAGCTCTTAACTAAGGTATATTACCCCACGCTTCAGTGCATCACTATTGGTGATGCTAGTAAGTATGACTTAGGGGCTGTTTTAACACAAAAAGATGTTGTTGAAGAAGTAACTGTTTGCTATGCTTTCAGAGTCCTTCAAGATGCAGAATTGCATTACTGAGTGACTGAAAAATAACTTTTGGTATGTTTTTGGCAATTGACAAATTTCTTAATTATGTTTGGGAAGGATGTTTATGTTGCAAACAGATCACAAGCTTTTGGTGTATATTTTGGATGGCCATGTTATTAGGTACACCACTGCGCAAATAGCTGGGTTAACAAGAAAGTTATTTCAATATGATTTTGTAGTAAAGTATATTTCAGGCAAAAGTAATACTAGGGTAGATTTTTATCCAGATTACCTGTGGAGCGTGAAGACTTTGTAGGCCCAGAAGATGATCTTGAGAATTGCTTTATTTATTTTATTTCTTTCTTCTATTGATGTATGCCAGTGGACTGCATGTTCTGAAAATATTTGGAGGGAAGCTAATGAGAAGGATGAAACTCTTTCCAGCGGTACATATGATCTTGTCAACTTCAGTTTATTATATTTTGTGTTATTAGTATTTTAGATTTGTTGTATATGTCGTTTTGCTTATGAAAATGTAGTATTCTTTTTTTTTTAAGGGAGATAATGTTGTAATATAGGCTGTGCTAATAGCTTTGCATGTTTGCATTATTTCTAGAAAGTTAAGGGACTCCAATCAGTGGATTAGAGCTCGAGGGTACTCACACAGTTATTTGTATTTAACTGCAATTAGAGCAGTGGCTTCTCCAGGAGGAAGGTGCAAGTAGTAGTTACGGGAATGCAGTGAGAATAAGAACATATCGCAGAGCTTCTTATCTCAATGGTACAGGCTCCATGGAGAAGAAAGTGTGGACGAGTGAAACCACAATGCTCTATTCTCATACTGTCAAAGTGTGCAAAGGGAGCGATGACGTTCAATACAATATTACATGTATTTTAGGGGAAATGTCTTTTATGAAAAAAACTCGATACTACAGTTTTCCTAGCCCTGCTTATTGTTGCATAACGTTAGCAGGCATGAGTCAACAATGTACATGTGTACATTACAAGAAGCATGATCTAAGCATAGACTGAATTGGCACCACGTTTCCTAAAGACTTATAAATTACAATCCGGCATAGGCATAAATGACACATGCCATATTTTGCTTGTGTAAATAGCTGCTTCTGTGAATCAGGACTTATGTTTCTGAACTCTTTAAGCACTTAGACAGGATATAAAAAGTGTATATTTTGAAAATGATGTTTATGGTGCATACAGTGCTGATAGTTCAACATATCCTGGTCACAGGAAATGATTTACAAATGCATGCCGGGCTGGGCTGTTATTTAACCGGACCGGAAATGACCGTATCCAGCACGAAAAGGAGCCGGAAGGCATCCCCCCTGTGAGCTATTGGCTCATAGCAAAGAGCTTACGTGCGGAACGAGTACATACGAAAACGAGCTCTCAACAAGCACATTACCATCAGTCATGCGCAGGTTCATGGGTTGGTCAATGCAGGATGCTTCCCGCCGTTATCAGTTCAGTTATCCACCCCTGGCACCGGCCAGAGCTTTGCATGAAAGCTGCAAGCTCAATGAGACATCACATGCCAAATGAAAATAAAACACAGGTATGCCTCCCACAAACACAGGCAGAGCTCTGCCCAGCAAGCACGGCATGTGCTGAACACAGATGAAACCACACACTATCTCTAGAACAAACACGTCATGGAGTCAGCCCAGGTTCCAGTCTGTAGAAAGCAAACCAGAAATATAGGCAGGACCCTCTTAATACGTTGATCTGTGTTGGAGGTCGTTTAATGTATTATAGGTAAAATGTGCTTGAGGCATTTTAATTTATTATAATAAAATAAATACCACTGATTACAATGAAAAGTACACTATATGGTGCAATATGGTGCTAACGTCAAGCGTTACGGAATTTAATGTTGACAAATTAACCTGTACAACAGCTTTTACAACCGAGAACTGGAATACCACCAACAAAAAGCTGTTTGTGTGTTACAGTTCATACCACTGAGCAATGCAAATAAAGTTGACAGAAAACTATTTAAGTGATAAGGGCAATGATTTTGTTACATCAATCCCTCGAGCGCGGCAACAGTGGTACAGTGCAAGATGTATATAGCAACGGTTTAAAGTGGGGAGGGTTCTTGGGCGGGAATGATTCATGACCAGATGATGGGCAGTCAGTCTGAGAAGTGAGCACCGGAAGAGCTTTGAAGCAGCTGTTTATAACAACATTCTTACAAGTTACGTAACGTATCCATACACTAATACATGCAAATAACAAGCGGCCGCGAAAGTGAAAGTAATCGCGGTAAAGCGCGGCGCGCGCGCCCGCGCACATGCACTGTAGCTCTAGGCTGGCCTGGTAGCCCTTTTTGGAGCCCTCTCAATAAGTCTCGCCAGACCAGCGCATGCGCTGGGTCAGGCGAGACCTAAAAAGCAGCTCAAAGCAGGTGAGCAGCTATATAGTACAGCAGGTGCAGTAGAACGATGAACCTCGGGCATTGGTGTGTGAGCAGCCCTCTGCCCCGAAGCATTGCAGTATATTACCTACAAACCGGATGCTGTGATTTTCTTGCTTGCATTGGGGCCCACTATTTTGCCTCTGGTTCCACCTCCTTGCAGGTGGATTAACCAAGAATAATATATTGAGGTGTACTGAGACCTCTGGCACAAGCAAGCACCCAGTGACTTGTGACTCGGGTTAATGGACCAATACTGGTGGTGTCGGTGTTTGCTTGTATCGATCCTTTGTGTTTTACCTGTTTTCTGTATGTGAGAATAGGTTACACCGCTACCACACAGTAACGTTCACAGTCCTGGCATATCTATTGTGCTTGGGGAAGCTTGTACTAATACAGAGGGATGGGAGGATGCGTGTCTGTGTGAGGACGGCTTGTGCTGCTGAACCCAATGTGATCCAGTCTGTGATGTTATGTAAGCTCCAGAAAACCTTTTCATTGTTACAAAAGCCGCAACGGCTGCCATTGTTTTCTTACGGCACGTTCCAATAGCCGTTAGTCATGCAAAGGAGAGCGAGGTTTTACCTACTGACACAATAAAAAGGGTGCCGTGGCTTAACGGAACCGTCCCTGGGTGATGAGGAGTAGCAGACGAAGCAGTTACTGATAAAATATGGCATCATTGCTCCTATTTTTTTCCCCACTTTTCAACAAAGAAAAGGTGAGGTTGTTGGGAACTTGGATGTGGCTGGTATGAATAACTACTGAGTATGTGTGACCCACTCTGCCTGCATATTCTATTGTCTGGTAGAGCTTCCTATGGAATGGCGGGGGCTTGGGAGCAGGAGTAATATCTGAGAAGCCACGCTTCCTGTTCTTGAGGGGGGAAAACACAAATCGGAACCCACAGGACTGCTGGTTTTGCAGAGCTCATAAAGGCAGTTCTTTGTGGGCAAAGATATGTCTTGGGCAGGTAGATTTTGGCTAGTACAGTCTGGTATGGGGTTGCCTGGCATGTGACTGATCATATTCCAGTCGGCCAGAAGTGCTGACTGGTGTGAAATCAACTGTAGCGCAGCCTGAACTAGTAAATGTGACACTACTCTTCTTATCCACGTGACATATTAATCAGCACAACTAGTATTAATTCCGCCACTTGTGATTGTGACCAGGTAAAACACCTCTCTTGTATGACTGAAGCCAGAAAAATGGGCAATACAGTTGCTCGATGTCAAAACATTTTTGACTGGGTAACTAGTCATGCAGGTATTTATATGAGACCAGTTTGTGGGCAGAGTGTATTGATGTTAGGTCGAGTAGATAATTCTAGTTACAAGACCTGCGTTTCTAGTAATGTTCTAAAGATTTTTCGAGGCCTGTTTTAGAAACGGGGAGGTGGGGGAGATTATTTCATGGCCTGACCTGTAGCAGGAATATCAAATGAACCGTACTGAGATCTATAACTATTTGCAGGTGTGACACGCCCTGCAGACATCCCTCCTGAAATGGGTGGACCAACCCAAATCCTCTCCTTTAGAAAACAGACTTACTGAGTACATGACCCCGAAAGCTATTCCACTCACTAAAAAAACCTGGTTAAAAACGCACCAAATGTCATTCAACGATTAAAAGAGAAATGGGAGAGTGATGTTGGCATTTTTGAAGGAGAATGTGAGGAAGCTATTGCATCCCATAGAGATATAGATATCTGGGCGGGCTTTCGCTTGATTTGGTGGAGGATCTTCCATCATTCGTACTATGCAACAACCACAATGGTTTGTATGGGGCAATTGGCAGATCAGTGTCTAAGGGGCTGTCGGTGGTCAGGTACATTCTTCCATATCCTGTTAGTTCGCTCTCATATACACACCTATTGGGTGGCAGTAATTGATTGTCTGAGGTCATGTGGGGGAGAGTGCATAGAGTTGTCAGCTAAACAATATGTATTACATGTAACTTAGAGCGGCAGATGAGAGAGAGAGGGCCACAAGACTGTGGATTACGGTGGGTCTGGTGGTGGCCAAAAGTAACCTCACTAAATCCTTTGGTTCCGCTCAGCCACAGGACATTGATGCCTGGAAAAAAGATCTGGATTGGTGCATGTTAGCGGAAAAGGTGGTTTCTGAAAGCAGAGGTTGCCCTGGAAGTGGGAGATAATTTGGGTGTGCTGGAATGCCCATAGGGGCAATATTTGTGACCATGTACGATCAAGTAATTCTCAAGATTCTAATGTATGAGGATGGTATAGGGATATGCTCTTTGGGATGATTGGGGTGGGGTGAACAATGTGTTGACATTATAAATTCTACCAGTGCTATGCCTGTAAACACTTTGTGTTTTATATTTCCAATAAAAAGTAAATAAAATAAAAAAGTGCCCTATGTTGGCTCCTTGCTTAAATTGTAAAGCAGTGCACTGCTTTGCGGATTTGAGTTGATACGGTTATACGTATACAAACCCAAAGGTGTGAGAACTGTATTTTTGTATGCATTGAAACTTTTAGTTGATTTTCAGGTAGGCCACGCTATACTGTGTTTTCCTAATTCAGCAGGCGAGAGCAAGATGCCCCACAACTGAGGCTCGCTGCCCTTCCGGAGTGAAAGGCATGATTTTCCTTGGAGTGCAAAGTAGAAGAAAGCAAGCTTCCCAAATTTCTTGGATTCGCGGGTCAAAAGTTGGTTTGTCATCTAACCGTACTCCAGTGTTCCTCAACTGGGAGTATGGCATAGACAAGTCTACCGAGAAGGGCTGGTAATGTTCAGTCCAGCATGATGGTGCTTTTAAGATCAGAACCTCATTCTTGCTCTTGTTTAATTTAAGGAAACTGTCCAACTTCTCCAGGACTGCTGACAGGCAAGCTTTCATTATTCCTGTGTACAGGGTGGAACCAGAGTCCAATTTCAGTAGCTCCTAGGTGTCCTCACTGTAGGACAATACTGTGAACCCATTCCAAATGGGGTTGCATATCGATATTAATGAGAAAGCTCTGAGCCCCGTGAGATTCCTCTGGTTCTATTCCAGGGGATACTCATCAATAGTAATAAACACTGAATAGCCCCGCCCTCGTGCGGGGACCCCGGAGCATATACATTGCGTGTGTGTGTGTGTGTATATATATGTGTGTGTGCATGTATATATATATATATATATATCTTCATTCTCGCTTGCTTTACACCTCCGTGTGAAGCACTCTTGAGCGGGTGCTGACATGCGGCGGTGAACTCCGCAATTTATTGGCGCAAGATTTTCTTTGAATTGAAAGGAAATCTTCACTCGCGGGGACATTCAAAGATGTTTTATTTTATCCAGCAACCAGCAACAGACGCGTTTCGACGGGCTGCCTTCCTCGGTGTTACTGCCACACCGGAAGCGACCTTGTTTTAAACTATACCACATGTGCATAACATTGAAAAGGGACCAACGAATCAGGCAAAAGTCGATGCCATCTTGCAATGCCTAATAAACATACATGTTTCATATTGCATCACTGATCATGCATATAATATGCACCCAACCACGGTGTAGCAATTTCATTTGATATTCAAATTCAATTTTTTCAGCTATTGTCCATCCATTGCTCAAATTTGATTAAAAACCAATTGTTTTTCAACCTTGGATACATCAATTCATCCTTTTCAACCACTTAATGTATTGCAGTTTTAAAGCAAAAATATCTTACAGCATATTGCAGTTTTTTATAAAAACCCATCACGCCGTATATCGGCCAGAGCAATGATATAACACCATGGTTCATTTCTATCTTGCTGTGGATCGGCCAAGGTCCCTTTTTAACAACGTTATAGCAATGCATAATCTGTGAGATAGTGATCATACTAAGAAACATATTTATGGAAACTACACCTCATAGCGCTGTGTATCAGCAGGTCAATTGTTTAGATTGCCATCTATAGGCCTAAATGTACTGTCAGCTCTTCCCCACTATTTAATCCTTTGGGGAAGTTTGTTTGCAAATCCACGATATAGCGTGACTCCAACCTGCGTAATGTTTGAATTCTATCCCCCCTCTGGTTTTTCTGGAACGTGATCTAAACCATAGTTCTGTAGCAAATTCTTACTGCTAAGATGTCTATCGGCAAAATGCCTTGCTACTGGATATGATGCATCTTTTTTTGAGACAGCCCTAAGATGTTCCAGTATTCTTATTTTCAGTGGGTGGATCGCACTACCGATATATCTTAACCCGCATGGATATGTTAGACAGTACACTGAGTACGCAGTATTGCAGGTTATAAATTTCGTTATGGGTCTGCACTTTTCTATGTCCGGTATGTTATAGAACAAAACTCTTTTACTATTAGAACAAGCTTTGCATTTGCCGCATGGGTAAAAACTTCACATCTTTTTCAAGGTACCCATTCTCTGTGGTATTTTTTCAAGGTGACTTCGAACCAGCATATCTTCCAGTGATCGCGCCTTTTTAAAGGTGACCAATGGATATGCTGGGATATCGTTGTTAATAACATTGTCTGTTTTTAAAATATGCCAGTTCTTTTTGAGCATACGTTTCAGGTAATTCGCTTCAGCTGAGTATGTTGTAACCATCCTGAACTTCCCCTCCCTGGTCGATTCAGAGATATTCTTGCATTTATCTGTCAATAGTTGACCTCTGGGGATTCCTTTCACTTAAGTGTTTTCTCAAGTAGTGTTGAATCGTAGCCTCGCAAGATTAATCTAGCTAAACATTCTCTAGCGGCTACCTCAATCACAATCTCTGGAGCTATTTCTTTTTAGTCTGAGAAGCTCACCATATGGAATGCTGTGTATCAATTTGGGAGGATGGTTACTAATTGCAAATAGTTTTGAGTTCCTTGCTGTTCATTTCCTATACAGGGCTGTGTTGAGTTTCCCTGCTGATGCAAACACCTTCAGGTCCAGGTAGTCTACTGGCACTGGGCTAACTGTACCCGAAAAGTGCAGATGTAAGTCATTGGTGTTCAAAACTTTGATATACTGTAATGTGCCCTGCCACACTATAAAAAGATCATCAATATATCAATGCCATGCAGTGACCTTGCCCTTTTCTGCCCCACACTCATATGACCTGGTCACCTGCTCCTCCCACCAGACCTCGAACAAGTTCGCGTAGCTGGGGGCAAAGCAGGTGCCCATCGTGGTACCGGAAATTTGTTTAAAGTATTTCTCTTCAAATAGTAAAATGTTGTTTAGTGAGACAGAATCTTGTAAATTCAACCAGCATAAGATTGTGCTCTGCAAAGCGTAACTGTTGCTTATTTAAATAAAACTGTATAGCATTTAAACCATCCTCATGGTTTATGCAAGTGTATAAACTTGTGATGTCCAACACCATTAATTGCTATGAGGGATCCCAAGGCATTTCAACAATTTTGTTTATAAAGTCTTTTGTATCCTTTACATATGATGTTAATTGGACAACAAATGTAGAAAGAAAGTGGTCAATAAACATAGATAAATGTTCAGTGAGGCTTCCCTGTGACGACACGATCAGCCTCCCAGGTGGGTGTAGGCTGTCTTTGTTGAGCTTCGGAATAGGTAAAAAGTAGGGGTCACTGGATTCAAGTTTCGAAGAAACAAATGTTCCTCAGTCCCTAACATCGACTTGTCATACCACTTCTTAAAAAGGATATCATAATTCCGTGTGCTTTCTTGATATATTTCACGGGTGGTTTCTTAATAATATTTTCCATCTGACAACTGCCGTAAGGCTTCCTCACAGTATTGAACCCTGGTTTGAAGAACGATGTTCCCGCCTTTATCTGAAGGCTTAATTATTATTGAGGTGTCTCGTAGCAGATTTTCCAATGCCAATTTCTCTTCTTTTGTTATGTTGCTCTTAATTGGACCCTTGATTTTTTTTTAGATCTAAATTTCAGTAAATCATTATTCATAGCTTCAGAGAAGACATTGATCGCGTCGAGTGGCATCTGTGATATGAACTGGAATTTGGGCTTGAAGGGACTCTCATCCATTTCTTGCTCTATTCCAACCTGCTTTGCTCTATGTGCAATGTCATCACTATTGTCACAAATATCTTCTTGTTCATTGCGAAGATTTTCTAAAAGTTCTATAGCTGGTAGATAATGTCCAGTTAGCATATCAGTTGCTGTGATTCTTAAAGCTACCTTCTTTGTTTCTTTCATCGTAGCTTCAATTTGAGTATGAATCGTAAAAGATCAATTCTTGTTTGCGTGTATTCCAAACGACCAAATACCACAGAGAATGGGTACCTTGAAAGAGATGTGAGGTTTTTACTCATGCGGCAAAAGCAAAGCCTGTTCTAATAGTAAAAGAGTTTTGTTCCATAACATACCACACATAGATAAGTGCAGACCCATAACGAAATTTATAACCTGCAATACTGTGCACTCAGTGTACTGTCTAACATGCCCATGCGGGTTAAGATATATCGGTAGTACGATCCACCCACTGAAAATAAGAATACAGGAACATCTTAGGGCTGTCTCAAAAAAAGATGCTTCATACCCAGTAGCAAGGCTATATCGTGGATTTGCAAACGAAATTCCCCAAAAGATTAAACAGAGGGGAAGAGCTGACAGTACATTTAGGCTAATATATGGCAGTATAAACAATTGACCTGCTGATACACAGCGCTATGAGGTGTAGTTTCCATAAATATGTTTCTTAGTATGATCACGGTCTCACAGATTGTACATTGCTTTAATGTTGTTAAAAAGGGACCTTGGCTGATCCACGGCAAGATAGAAATGAACCATGGTGTTATATCATTGCTCTGGCCGATATACCTGACCCTAGCAGGGGCGGTACTTGTGCCGGACAACTTAACGGAGCGAGGGGCTAGGCCCGGGGTCCAGAGAGGGCCGAGAGCTAGAGCGGCCTGGCTGAGCTGAGTGGCAGCAGACTGACGCCTTTCCCTTAACGACTGTGACACATTTGAGGAGGAAGGCATTAGAACCCTTGGGGTGAGCACCAAATGCAGCCATGGGTACTGCAATATAATGAAAGATCCAGAAAGGGGAATGGCGATGCAGTGCCCAGGATTGAGCCCATAGTAAGGTAGAAGCGGGGAACACTAGAAGCGGAGCTGTAGCACCGCGGCTATTGCTCCTGAGAAGGAACTGGCACAGCTACCCTCAGTCATACAGCAAGGGCCTCAATGCGCTGAAAGGCTAATCCCACAGCGCTCGACTAATTACTTTTCGGCCTTGTTGCGCTGCCCTGTAGGATTATGGCCTGAGGACTACGGCACTGTAGAAACTGGGGTCACCAGTTCCCCAGGGGGTAGTTTGGCGCAAGCAGGCAGGCACCCGAAATCTTGGGTGTAAGGTGACCATACAGCACACACATCCACTGGGACAGGAAACACACACAATGACTGACACCACACCAGTGAGTTTGAGTAAAAATCAAATAGCTTTTATCTAGATCAGAGTCAGGGTAATCAATAATCACGGTTTCTCTATTTCATCCGAGCATTTCATCAAGAATGAACATGGCATTTCATCAGAGCGTTTCATCAAGAATGAACATGGCATTTCATCAGAGCGTTTCATCAAGAATAAACATGGCATTTCATCAGAGCGTTTCATCAAGAATAAACAGGCCATTTCATCAGTGTTTCAAGAATAAACATGGCATTTAAGGCAATTAACCCTCATTTCATTAGGGAAGGCCTAGACTTTCTGTCAGGCAGGAATACCCCTCCCACGCAGCCTGGGTAGCATTAGCAAACAGTATGTCCCTAGGCCAACAATATCCTGCACATCCGGTAAACGTTCGGCCCTTCATAGGGCAGGAGTCAACAGGGCCTTGGACCGGGTTATTCCCCGTTCCTGGGGCAAGTGGGGGCCAACAGGGCCCAACGATAGTCTTCCCCGGGGGAGCGGCGGGTTCAGTGCCTCCCTCTGGCCTTCCGCCCTCCTCCCTGGGGGTTACCTGTTCCTTCGGCCTCCTCGGGGCACTTGCGGCGGTTTCAGGCAGGGCGGGGGGTGCTCGCTCTCCTTGGAGCCCCTCCCGCCAGCAGTGTGAGGTTCCCGGCGATGCCCGGGCTGAGAGGAGGCTTCGAGGCAGGCCTGAAGGTGAGCAGAGCGTCGTGGGGCCTCCGGCGGGTCTGGGGGCGGCCGGTGAGTTCCACGCTGTCGAGGGGCCTGTCCCGGGCCCTCCGCTGGCTCCTGGGGCCCGGGGGCCGGTTGAAGTGGCTTCAGTAGAGGTGCAGCCGCCAACGACAGCGTGGCCTGCGGGGGCGCGGCCTCAAGAACAAATAGGCAAGCGGCAGGGGCAGAGTCCAGGAGGATGCCCACGTCACGTGATGCGGGGTAACAGCCTCAGGGCCTAACGTGGCCTGCTCTTGATCCCGGCAGCCCTCTCCTTCCCGAGGGCCGTCGCGAGGGACCACCAGCCACTAGGCCCATGTCGGGGGGGGGGGCGGCGCCCCGGAGATGATCGCAGGGCCCAGAACCCCTCGGGCCCTGGAGATGACGGCGGCGCCGCGCTGCGGTGGTGAGTTTGCCCGTAGCGCCTCAGATTAGCAGAGCAGGCCAGGCACGACGGTGGCAAATCAGTACGGGGGGGGGTCCCAGGTGGAGTCAGGGAGCGCAGGGGTGACACAGCGCCAATACCTGGTTGATCCCCCAGTAGTCCTGTGGAAAATTATAGGGTCTTCTCGGCGCTTGCTGGTTCCTGCGCCCTTAGTAGCTGGTTTCTTGAGGGAGGGTGGGGGTGGTTGAGTTGATGGCTGAAGACAGGTTAGTCAGTCACTGCAGGTCGTCCCTGGGTTCCCCTCCCGCCGGGCCAGATCAGTGGGCTAGTTCAGTGTTCCTCACACAGCTTGGAAGGCAGCACCTCAGCCCTGTCACTCCCAGTGGTATAGGTCCCTGACTAGGCCCTACCGCCCAAGTCTTCTGCGTAGGTTCCCCCAGGTTAGCGTCGCCCCAACTGACTAAAAAGTTTCCCTCCTTCCCTTATGTATGCCCAGGTCAGGTGACCACTCTCTAAGGCGGCAAAAACAGACCCCGCCCTTGTTCTAGAAGGTTCCAGGAGCTTCCCTACTCTAACTATGGAAGAAAAAGGCGGCTGGTGTGGCAACAATGTTGTAGGGTCCCAGCCAGCTCCTGGCGACTAGGGTGCTACTAAAAGACCACTCTGCAGTAGCAGGGGCCTGTGGCAGCCATGTTGGGAGAAGAGAGCACCTGCACCTTAGCATTGATTAGCAATGGGAAGGCGCTCGGAGACCTAAGGTCCAACTAAAAGAGGGTGGAAAAAAATGAGGCAAGGGTGAAAAACACAGGGAAAGACCACCCTAGGGCTGACAGGTCAACCAACTCATCTGCCCGTGGGATCGGGTGAGCGTCTGTTTTGGTGACAGAGTTCAATCCCCGATAATCCACACAGAACCGAAGTTCTGGTGTGGTACTCGGTGGGGCCGCTTTCGGCACCAACACTACCGGACTAGCCCACGGGCTGCTGTAAGGTTCGATCACCCCCAGCATTTTGGCCACCTCACCCTGGATGCTGTTCTTGACTCTATCGGACAGCCGATAAGACTTCGTTTTTACAGGTGGGCTGTCCCCTGTGTCCACATCGTGGGTACACAGATGGGTGATTCCAGGCGTGAGGGAGAACAACGAGGCGTACTGCTCCAACACCTGGCGGCAGTCCCTCTATTGCTCTGGGGTCAAGGATGGGGAGAGGACCACGCCCTCCACCGATCCATCCTTCTCCTGGGCCGCCAGGTCAGGAAGAGGCTCACTCTCTTCCTCCTCGCTCCCGTCCGTCACCATGAGGAGAGCAAGCTCAGATCGCTCAGGGTGTGGTTTCAGGCGGTTGACGTGGAGCACCCGATGGGGCTGTCGGGGGGGTCTTCAAATCAACGATATAGGTAGTCTGGCCTCGTCGCTCCACAATCTCGTACGGACCAGTCCACAGGTCTTGGAGGGCACTAAGCTCCCCTGGCTCCATGACCCACACCTTCTTTCCAACGTCCAACTCCACCGTCCGAGCGTTGCGGTCATACCACTCCTTCATGACGGCTTGGCTAGCCTCCAGATTGTCTGAGGCTTCCTTCCACAGCTTGGCCATCTGGCTGCGGAATGCCAGCATGTAGCTGACGACATCACGGGGAATCTTCTTCGAAGTCTTATCCCACCCCTCCTTCACCAGGCTGAGGGGTCCCCTAACGGGGTGGCCATAGAGCAGCTCAAAAGGGCTGAACCCGACTCCCTTCTGCGGCACCTCACGGTACGAAAACAGCAGGCACGGGAGGAGGACGTCCAAGTCCCGCCTCAAGTCCTCTGGCAGGCTCTGGATCATCCCCTTCAGAGTCTCATTAAAGCGCTCTACGAGCCTGTTAGTCTGGGGGTGGTAAGGAGTGGATAACCGATAGGTCACCCCTCACTCCTTCCACATGGCCTACATGTAGGCCGACATGAAGTTCGTGCCCCTATCTGACACCACGACCTAGGCCCACGCCACCACGGGTGCAGTGATGGTCCTCAAAGGAATAGCCTCCGGGTACTGAGTGGTGTGGTCCACTAACACCAAAATGAACCGGTGTCCCGCAGAGGTCGGAGGGTCCAACGGCCCAACAATGTCAATTCCGAACCGCTCAAAAGGGGTCCCGACCACCGGGAGCGGTTCCAAAGGGACCTTCACCGTAGTCCCAGTCTTGCCACTCGCCTGGCAAGTCTTGCAGGTCTTGCTGTAGGTGTCAGAGGCAACTCTCATCCTGGGCCAATAAAAATGCGGGACCAACCGCGCAAAGGTTTTGTCCTGACCCAGGTGTCCAGTTAAGGGTATTTCATGTGCCAATTCCAATAGGAAGGCCCGGTAGCATTGGGGGACCACTAAGGCCCTCGAGAATCCATGCACCGGAACCTTAGGCTCACTGTAAAGGAGGCCATCCTCCCAGTACACATGATAACTGCCGGTCTCTTGGTTGGTCGCTTGGGCTTCAGCTTGCCGCCGCATGCCGTCAAGCGTGGGGCACTCTCTCTGTGCCCGACAGAATTCCTCCCGGGTAGGCCCTCCTTCCACATGCCACTCGGCAAGGATCGGCAAGTCCCCCACGGGAACAACATCCACCTCCTCGGACTCCGGGGGTACCTCCGCGGGCTCTCCATCACACGGGGCGTGTCCTCCACAACACTTTTCCCTTCATGACCAGCATTGGGTTGGGCCGTTGTCTCAAGCTCCAACCCGTGTTGAGTTCCTTGCCGGGCAGCCATGGACCTCGTGACCACGCAAGTCCATCCTGGTAACCCCAGTATCTCAGTGTGGGCTCTAAACTCCACTTCCTTCCAGGCGGTATATTCTAGATAGTTTCCTAGTAAACACTCCACAGGCAAAGCAGGGATCACAGCAACTCTCAACGGGCCTTTAACTCCTCCCCACTCAAAGGGAACTCGAGCCACAGGATAGTGACTCACACTGCCGTCAGCCAATACGGCCGGATGGAACACATCGGGGATCACCTGCTCAGGGGACACCAGCCGCCTCACTATGGTGGTCATGCTGGCACCTGTGTCCCTCAGAGCCTCCACCTCCTCCCCGTTAACCTTCACCCTCTGCTGGTACTTAGCAGTGTTGGATGGTAAGGATGTCACTGGGATCATCTCTCTATCCCCGAGTGAAACAAGGGTCAGGCCTGTCCACTCCCCTTCCCTATCTAGGGGCAGCTCCATCCCAAGCGCTACACTAGCCACCCCGGGGCTCTTACCTCCTGTGGGGTCTCTTGCGACACTGAGGATCGCCCTTGTAGTGTCCAACCTCCCCACATTCGTAGCAACGGACAGTTCTTGGCTGCTGGTTCTTGTCCGGGTAAGTGTACTTTGGGGAACTGGACTGAGGTGGGGTACCTACTCCTCTCCCAAACTGGCTAGTTTGTGGGCCTCGTGAGAACTCCTTTTTATCTCCCCCTCTCTCTTCTGGGGGAAACCCTGTCCGCCTTTCGGGCATCTACCCCGGGGCCCTTGTGAGACACCCGGGTGCTAACCCAAATATCCGCCTCCTCCGCAAGTTCACGGGGATTAGTCAACTTGCGGTCCACCAGATGTTGGCGCAGCTCCAGAAAACATTTATCCAAGGGGTGCTCTCTCCAAAATAGGTTGTACAGGCCCTCATAAACATGCACCTCGCTGCCACGCACCCAACCATCCAGAGCCTTACGGGCATAGTCAAAAAAATCTACCCAATTTTGCGTGGACAGCTTATGGCTGCCACAGAACTTCTGGCGATACCGTTCTGGGTTGAGGCCAAACTTTTTAAGTAGCGCCTCCTTCATGGGGGTATATCTGAATTGGTACGCCTTCTCTAGGTACAGGAGGGTGTCCCTGACATTGGGAGCTATGTATCGGTACAGGGCACCTCCCCAGTAGCTTTCAGGCACCCCATGGGCTGTCAAGGCCACCTCATACGCCTCCAACCACTTGGCGATGTCATCCCCTCCCCTCCCCCCCCCCCCCCCCCCCCAAGTGTAATTCGCGATCACATCTTTGGGTAGAGAAAACTTAGGCTCATGTAGAGCCTTTGGTACGCTGCCACCATTAGCATTCCCTGGCGCGCCTAACTGCAATGCTCGCAGTGTGGATTTGGGGGTCTTTTGGGGGAGCACCCAAAGGTGCAGGGTCCACCCTTCGTCCACGGGTCCCGGATACAAACTGAGACCAACACTAGAGCGCTGAGAGAAAGGATATTTATTACAATCTCATGAGATGGAGAGAGAGCATCGGCAACAGACACCCGCAGCTTGTCTGAGGAGGCAATCTCCTGAGTGCTTTGCTTCTGCACCTTATATACCCTTCATCCCCACCCTGTGCGTGCTAGGTGAACAATAACAAACACCAATAATTTACAGACAAGCAATGGTCAGTTATGATACAATCAGCAGGTGGTGGCTGTTTGGCCCCTGCAGGGCATAGGTGAAAAAGGCATGATTATATGTCAAACAAAGGTTAATCTGATAAGTCCACAGATGGTAGCGGTGAGGCCCCTGCAGGGTGTAGGCGAAAAGCATGTTTATACGACAAGTAAAGTTCGATCAGATAAGTCCGCAGATGGTAGTTGTTGGACCCCTGCAGGGCACAGGAGAGAGGAATGATTACACAGCAAGCAGAGGTCAATCTGATAGGCCTGCAGATGGTAGCTGTTGGACGCCTGCAGGGCATAGTGTGCAGGCTGAGGACGATAAACATCTGGGAAACTCCCTGTCCGACTGGTTGAGCATGGGCTGGTCAGTTTGTGGCAGGTCAAAGCACGAACAGGGTGTGAGCGTCCGTGCAGGAATGTGGGAGGTCAAAAGCGGAACTCCAGAGTGATCGTGAAATAGAGAGAAGGTCAGTCATGAAGGGTATAGCACAACATGGTGGAGTGAATGGCAAGATAACAGACCTACTTTTCCACAGCAGCTCCGACTCTTTAAGTTGAAGCTCGTGCGCCAGCTTCTTCTCCTCCATTGCAAATCTCCTACCTTCCCTTTCTCTCTCCCTTTCGTGGTCCAGCTTGGCAAGCTCCCACCTCAATTGCCTCTCCTCCCTCCTATCCTCATATTCTTCCAGCGACGCACTCCTCCTAGACCCTACACTACTGCCTGCCCCGGAACGTCTCCCTGGTAGCAAGTTTTCAGTAACATCAATATGCAGTAGGTCTAGCTCTTCCTGTGCGCCCGCCTCCTGTAGTGCGCCCTGCCCCTCCTGTCCCCCATCCCCTCTGGGTGGGCCCTTACCCATGCCCTCAAGGCTGCACGGAGCTCCTCTCCTTTGGCTCTCCGCTCAACAGGCACCCCCATCCCCTGACAGAATCCCCTCAGCTGCACCACTGTATACTCTTCAAGGTTGGCTAGCTGGAACTCCATTTAGACAGGTGGGGACCTAGATATCAAAGGGAAAGACACTAGGACGTAGGCAACAGTATCGGGTTCAAACAGGACTCCGCACACTCAACTTAGACAGTGGGGGGGGGTCAATTGATGCAGCTTGCATACACCATAGGCGTCCAATTGCGGCGCCCACCGTCCCACTGGAGGGTGCTGTATAGCCACAGGTCCTTATCCCACCGCTGCCACCAATGTAGGCACTGGGGTCACCAGTTCCTCAGGGGGTAGCTAGGCGCGAGCAGGCAGGCACCCGAAAGCTTAGGTGTAAGGTGACCATACAGCACACACATCCACTGGGACTGGAAACGCACGCAATGACTGACACCACACCAGTGAGTTTGAGTTAAAATCAAATAGCTTTTATCTAGATCAGAGTCCGGGTAATCAATAATCACGGTTTCTCTATTTCATCCGAGCATTTCATCAAGGATAAACATGGCATTTCATCAGAGCGTTTCATCAAGAATGAACATGGCATTTCATCAGAGCGTTTCATCAAGAATGAACATGGCATTTCATCAGAGCGTTTCATCAAGAATAAACATGGCATTTAAGGCAATTAACCCTCATTTCATTAGGCAAGGCCTAGACTTTGTCAGGCAGTAATACCCCTCCCACGCAGCCTGGGTAGCATTAGCAAACAGTATGTCCCTAGGCCAACAATATCCTGCTCATCCGGTAAACATTCAGCCCTTCATAGGGCAGGAGTCAACAGGGCCTTGGACTGGGTTATTCCCTGTTCCTGGGGCAAGTGGGGGCCAAAAGGGCCCAACGATAGTCTTCCTCAGGGGAGGGGCGGGCTCAGGGCCTCCCTCTGGCCTTCCGCCCTCCTCCCCGGGGGTTACCTGTTCCTTCGGCCTCCTCGGGGCCCTTGCGGCGGTTTCAGGCAGGGCGGGGGGGGCTCGCTCTCCTTGGAGCCCCTCCCGCCAGCAGTGTGAGCTTCCCGGCGATGCCCGGGCTGAGAGGAGGCTTCGAGGCAGGCCCGGAGGTGAGCAGAGCGTCGTGGGGCCTCCGGCGGGTATGGGGGAGGCCGGTGATTTCCGTGCTGTCGAGGGGCCGGTCCCGGGCCCTCCGCTGGCGTCTGGGGCCCGGGGGCCTGTTGAAGTGGCTTCAGTAGAGGTGCGCCCGCAGCCGCCAACGACAGCGCGGCCTGCGGGAGCGCGGCCTCAAGACCCAATAGGCAAGCGGCGGTGGCGGAGTCCAGGAGGACGCCCCCGTCACGTGATGCGGGGCAACGGCCTCGGGGCCTAACGCAGCCTGCTCTTGATCCCGGCGGTCTGCTCCTTCCTGAGGGCCGTTGCGAGGAACCACCAGCCACTGGGCCCACATGGGGGGGGGGGGCATGGGGGCGGGCGCCCCAGAGATGACGGCGATGGCGGAGCCCAGAACCCCTCGGGGCCCTGGAGATGACGGCGGCGCCGGACTGCGGTGGTGAGTTTGCCCGCAGCACCTCAGATTAGCAGGGCAGGACAGGCCACACACGACGGTGGAAATCAGTACAGGGGGGGGGGTCCCAGGTGGAGTCAGGGAGTGCAGGGGTGACGGCGCCAATACCTGGCTGATCCCCCAGTAGTCCTCTGGAAAATCATAGGGTCTTCTTGGCGCTTGCTGGTTCCTGCGCCTTTAGTAGCTGGTTTCTTTGGGGGGGGGGTTTGAGTTGGTGACTGAAGGCAGGTTAGTCAGTCACTGTAGGTCGTCCCTGGGTTCCCCTCCCGCCGGGCCAGATCAATGGGCTAGTCCAGTGTTCCTCACACAGCTTGGAAGGCAGCACCACGGCCCTGTCACTCCCAGTGGTATAGGTCCCTGACTAGGCCCTACCGCCTAATTCTCCTGCGTAGGTTCCCCCAGGTCAGCGTCGCCCCAACTGACTAAAAAGTTTCCCTCCTTACCTTATGTATGCCCAGGTCAGGTGACCACTCTCTAAGGCGGCAAAAACAGACCCCACCCTTGTTCTAGAAGGTTCCAGGAGCTTCCCTACTCTAACTATGGGAGAAAAAGGCGGCTGGTGTGGCAACAATGTTGTAGGGTCCCAGCCAGCTCCTGGCGACTAGGGTGCTACTAAAAAGACCACTCTGCAGTAGCAGGGGCCTGTGGCAGCCATGTTGGGAGAAGAGAGCACCTGCACCTTAGAATTGATTAGCAATGGGAAGGTGCTCGGAGACCTAAGGCCAACTAAAAGAAGGTGGAAAAAAATGAGGCAAGGGCGAAAAACACAGGGAAAGACCCCCCTAGGGCTGACAGGTCTAATAGGCACACTGAATGTGAAGCCAGGGAGAGGAGCTCCCCACCAGAGAGGAACACGAGGCGACCGCTCCCCCGCACCTGGGAGGCGCACTGAGAAATTGTAACTGGTTAATACCTGCCCCTTCCTACCCTACAACCTTTAGGGAGGGGACTTTGAAGAACCTGCCCCCAATTTTCCCCCCTGAGCTAAGAAACAGGGCAGTGGCGTAGGAGAGCACCCGCCATCCGACCCTTAGGAGAGCGCTTACAATACCCTAAAGTTAGTACACCTGCCCATTGAAGAATGCATAGGCTGGCTCTACGAGAGCAGCTATCGTAGCAAGCCTACTATCCTACTTGCCTGGCTGGACGCATAGGATTGCACACAGTAAAGCGAGGATCTATCCCCGAATGCCCAGCGCACCTCCCTCGCAAGCATCGACGACACCCACCCTGTGAGTACCAGGTCATGCCACAAAGTAGGCCCCCAAAAAAAACCAATGGCAATGAAAAAATGATCGAGTAGGTTAGTCCGAAATTGCAAGAACATACCTACCTGGAACCCAACCCCAGAGATGATGGGTAAATCTACCAGGCGAAAAGATCCAGAACAGGAGAAACAGAGTACAGCTATGACCACTGAGACGACTACTCCCTCCATGTCAAGTCCATCCAGTGATACCCCATTACAGGACATACTGCAAGCTATTACTGCCTCTAGAGAAGGCTTGGAACTTCAAATTGACGCCATTGGCACGGACCTCAACTTTCTTAAGGATGATCACAGGAAACTCGCTGAAAAAATAGCCAACAGTGAATGAGAGCTGGCAAAACTATCCCCGACGATGACCACGATGCAGACGCGCCTGCGAGACATGGAAACGAAAGTGCAGATGCTGGAGAATAAGGCAGAGGATGCTGAAAATCGCTCATGCCTCAATAACATTTGAGTCATGGGCATGCCTGAAAAGCTGGAAGGGGACAATGCAGTGCAGTATATAGACCAATGGCTGAGACCTATTTTGACCCCTGAGGGCCTTTCTGTGTTCTTTGCCCTATAACGGGCACACCAGGTACCGACCAGACCGTCCCCACCTGGTGCTCCTCACGACCGATAATAGCACGCCTGCTATACTTCGGAGATCAAGACTATATTCTGGCACAGGCGCGAGCGAAAAAAGAACTAAGAGTTAATATTGCCACTGTGCGCATCTTCCCAGATTTCTCAAGGGAGGTCCAGAGACAAAGAGTGTCCTATCAGTAAGTCAAGAGGAAATTGAGACAGCTAGAACTCCAATATTCCATGCTTTTCCCAGCAAGATTGCGGGTAGTCACCCTAGACGGAACACGATACATAAGGAGGAGGATGGAAATAGCAGCACCAGAAACGCAGTGGGGCATGGGCACGACGAAGTCTGGCTGCGCCCTCCTAAACTGAAGCCAAGATGGTACGACAAAGAATGATGGAGGCTGTAGCGCAAATAAGTGGGGGTCAAGTAGACCGAGAGACACCAGAGCGGGGGCCTACCCCTCCCGATGCCCAAGATCACCCCAGGCCCGACGTACGATATCATATAGTGCATTTAGTCTCCCCTCAGAGAGCAATGGAGAGCTTTGATTCTACTTATTGGCGAACCGCTGGCCCATTGGAAGCATACTGAGCACCCACCCTGGACGAAGTCCCACGCTATTGACTCACTAAGGGGGCCTTGCTGCCGAGGAGTTATGCGGGCACCCCTCTATACTACAGAGCACTAAGGAAGCTCTCTCACAAACTTATTGAACGTTATCAAGGTTCTGGCGACTGGCATGTTGCTGCTGGTCCTGGGGAGTGGGAGTTGGAGGTTTTGTTTCGTGGGATGGGAACTAGCGAGCCACACAGCAATATACATGGACACTACTGGAACACCTTACGAATGGCGTGGGGGTTTGTGTGTCAAGTACGGGGGGATTCCTTCCCCAACACTCAGCTTTCATATGGCTAGAACTCCGACTTTTAAATGCCTGAGATGGAGTGTTAGGGGGATGCACACCATGGTGAAAAGATACAAGATCTTCTCTTACCTACGACGGAGAGGGACACAAATTGAATTACTACATGAAACTCATCTCACTGACAAAGAAGGTCACGCATTGAGGAAATGATGGAGGGGCCAGGTGTATTATACCACCTATTCAACATATGCCTGGGGGTGCTGGCATGGATTCGAGCTGGGGTTCCCTTCCAACTAGTAGACACTGTAATAGACACCGAGGGTAGGTATATGGCAGTGAGGGATCGCCTGGAAGGCAGGGAGATAGTATTGATAAATGTATATGCCCTATGCCCCAAATACAGAGCACTGCACATTCTTTGCGACATTATTGCGTCGCCTATCCCTATTGCTGACGGAAGCGACAATAATCTGGGGAAGCTAACTGCATTGCCAATTCCATGCTCGCTCGCTCACACCCTCTCTTACGAGACGCCTAGACATCCCGCACGGCCAGAGTTTTTGCGGACTGGCAACAGCAATGTAGTCTTATAGACCCCTGGAGACACCTACACCCACAGGGCAGAGACTATTCCTTTTTCTCTAGACCTATTAGTCTCCTCTCCGGACCTGCACAACCAGATCGGGGCAATTGAATACCTATCCCGTACTATCTCGGACCACAAGCCAGTGCCGCTGCCACTATAATGGGAACAACCTAGACCCTCCATACCAACATTGAGGCTCAAACCTGAAGCATTGGAGGACCAGGTCTTCCGCAAAACAATTAGAACCAAAATTGTCCAATATTTTACAGATAATAGTGGGACCGCATCCACCCTCCATATAGAATGGGATGCCTTCATAGTTGTTGCATTGCAATAGAATGGGATGCCTTCATAGTTGTTGCATTGCTGAGTCCAATGGAATTATGCAGACCTTATTGACTGACGTAGAAAAGGCAGAAAAGCACCTCTGGCAAATAGAACTAAGATGACGTGCCACCCTGAGATCCAGCTGGACCTTCTGATGGCCAAGGAAGAGGTGTAAACGCAGGTGGAGCATTTAAGCTATTTTGATTAGAAGAACTACATGGATAAAACACATGCTGAGAGAGACAGATCGGGCTCTTTGCTAGCGTGGCTGGCTAATTCCACTAAAACCTATACTAGAAGTAGCTAATGCGGAAGGCAACAGAATCTATACGCAGGAAGGGATGAATGAGATATTCGCTGACTATTATTCAATTTTATGCGCTAGTACATCCCCTAGTAAGCCACAGTAGACTCGAACATATTTGGCAAACCTCGAGATACCACAGATCACGAAGGAAGTCGTAGAACTATTGTGTGGGGGGACATAACGACCTGTGAGATAACTGCCGCTATCAAACATGGCGCGCAATAAAACTCCGGGCACCTAAGGGTTCCCAATAGAGTTTTACTCCACATACTCTGCCAAATTAACTCCTTAACTTGTGAAGCTGTATGGGGCAGCTGCTGGCATGGGTTTCCTTCCAATAACTACCAAGGAGGTTATTATAGTCCCTATTCTGAAACCCAATAAAGAGGCTCATGACAAGACGTCAATACGCCCACTCTCGATGTTAAACATCTATTATAAAATTCTAAGCCGGATCCTTGCCACTCGCCTACTGCCCCTTATGAACACACTAGTGCACGAGGACCACACTGGGTTCATCCCAGGAATATTAGACGATTGCTCACTATACTAGAGGCTGACAGAAAAGACAGTGAAACGACAGCTATTTTTGCGGTTGACATAGAAAAAGCATTTGACAGCCTAGAATGGGGTTACCTGTATGACGAGCATGGGGCTCGGAGAGAGATTTGTAAAGTGAACAAGACTCCTTTATACCGAGCATACAGCTAGAGTGCGCACTGGACGAACCATATCGAGGAGATGGCCAGTAGAGCGAGGCACCAGGCAAGGATGCCCCCGTTCCCCCCTCTTTGCCTTGGCTCTAGAACCCCTCGCACTTGCGGCTAGAACAGGGTGCTACTACAGAGGATTTCAGGTTGACCAGGCTTGCCATTACATAGCACTCTATGCAGATGACTTGCTGCTGTTTTTAGAAAGGGGAATGAGGACCTAACGGAGGCCCGGGCCCTATTAGAGAGATTCAGCATCATTTCAGGGCTTAAGCTGAGCTAGCAAAAGTCTCGACTTCCCAGCGATGCAGACTGGATACCCCCTGGGAGATCTCAGAAATCTGCGTTGGGAACCTAACTGCCTACCCTATCTGGGAGTCCGCATTTACCATGATTGGAGTGATCTATATGAAGGTAACATTGGGAAAGCTGTGCGGGGACTGAAGGCAGCTGTGGAATTCTGGAGGACCCTGCCACTCAGCCGGCAGGATTGCACTACTCAAAATGGTGGCGCCCCACGCCTGTTTTACTTCTTTAACACACACCCACTGTGGATCGCTACAGCCTTTTTCAGGGACCTGAGCTCCCAGATCCGGGTTTTCCTTTGGAGTTCAGGGTGCCGCAGAGTAGCCCTACTCATAATGGCTGACTGGTGTAGGTGGTATGGCGGTCCCATATTTTAAGAGCTATTATATAGCAGCACAAATCCAGTGGTTGGTACAAGGCATAGCGCTGAGAAGGCGACAGACGGACAACCCAGGGGTGACTGACCCATCCCTACACGATCTCTTACAGATATTCCTTGGGGTGAACAGATCAGCTAGGAACGACCCTCACACACTTACAGTGCAGGCAAGGTGCAGGCGCGTGGATTACAAAGAATAGGAGTGAAGGTCCTGTATTCACAAGACATTCCATTAGACATGCTAAGAGCACTCCCACACATGACAACTGGCGGACCCTAGAGGTATGGATGGAGGCTGGGATGACAAAAATGGGCGACCTATAAAAAGATAATGAACTACTACCATTTGAGAAGCTCTGTACTAAGTTTAGGTTGCCACAGGGACATTTCTTATAACATGGAGCACTTACTACAACAATATGCAAACACTGGAAGACCGGTTCTACGGAGACTCCATCCCAGCAGAGCTCGTACTACATAGCCTTATCAGAGGGTACCAATAAAGCGGTCTCTTCATAGGGTGCTTCATGTGGATGGATTGCGCTTACTTGAGGCGCTATGCCTACAATGGGAAGATGACTTGGGCTCCCCAATCCCGACAAAGGACTGGGATACTATACTGAAAGGAACACCTAAAGTGTCCAGAAACGCACCCTTTAAATTGATAAACTATTATGTCCTTCATAGAGCCTCCCTGACTCCCGAACGTATACACAGATACTTCCAGACAGAAAGAGACATTTGCCCACGGTATGGTGGAGAACGAGCGCACATTTTGCACGTTTTGGGCCTGTTTCTTACCTGCTGAAATATTGGGAGGGGGTGGTACGCACAATAGGGGAAGTCACTGGTAAAGAGATCCCTTGCTCCCCAGGCCATTGCCTCCTAGGGTGGTTCCCCCACACAGCAAAGAATAAGGTTACTAGCAGATTCCAAGACCTGGGGTTTATACTCGCGAAACGGAAATAACCAGACGTAGGAAATCGCCGAGAAGCTTAAAGATGGCCACCAGAAAAGCATAGCTTCTAAAATGGGCAGGATGCGAAGGGTGTAACCTGAAGAGGGATCCCAAGATAGGGCTGTGAAATAAAGAATTACCAGAGCGTGGGAGACCATACTACACGATCTAATGCAACCGTACCTGGAGTCCGGAGGAGGGATGTGGGGGGGGGTTAAGAGGGGCAGAATCCTCATAGATCCGCTGGTTATAGCTGGGACAGTCCTATAGTCCGGATGTGATCTAGTCCTCACAGACCACCTACTAACCCAACCTCACACGACCTCCCTCATACTATATTTTAGTTATCTGATACACACAGAGTTCTGTGTCATGTATATAATCAACCTTTTGCCCAATGCTGTGGTTTGAAGTTATAACATGTTACTAGTGGGCCTTCTGAACAGCAACGATGAAGTCAGTAGTGGATACTCCTGCAGAACCTGCGTTAAAACATCTATTCACACTGCTGAATTGTCATATTACTATAAATGGTTAATAAAATATGTTTAAAAAAAAAATAAGTGGCTCTTGGTCCAGAGTGCACTCTTTTTGTTAAAGGTTGCAAATCCGTTCAGTAGTTCCTGAGAAATTAAACATTTCTCAGATCTACAAATGGCTGCGGAGGATTCGCGAACCCTCCCGATCTCGTGCCTGAGATCTGATTGACGTGCAGGCCCCCTACCATTTTTATTTCAAAAAAATAAAGGATGAGGCCATGCCCTGGGGGTTGGGGTACCCTGGGCAATATCGGCCTCAGGAGGGGGCTGCATGGCCTGAGCAGGTTTTGTTTGCCTGTCCGGTATTGCTGTCGAGTCGTTATCATTGGCTTCGGCCTGAGTGTTCGTGCTAAACAATGTAAAAAATGTAGCATCAGCCCGAGACTACCTTTTGTCCAAAAAAAGAGGCCGTATGTGTAAAACTTTTTAATTACTTTAAAGAATTTATGTAGCTATTTTAAATTTGTCATATATATACATATTTATCTTAATTGGGTAATTAATTCCTCGCTTAAGGAAATCTTTTGAAGTACTTGTATCTTGCGGTTTAAATTGTATTTTGCACATTACTAGCTGCTATTTATTGCTATTTTGCACATTAGGAATATGTTGAGTATATGTCCCACTCTGACCTTTCGATTATTCTCCAAAATTAATTGAAGTGGAATTTGCATACATTTGCACATAACTTATCTGCTAGTGCATGGCTTTTGCATAGATCGGGCTACGCTTAGTTACTCTGCCATGCTGCTAGTCCCTAAATTGTACTTGAATAGGTTGCCATCTACTCCCTTTTGTACATTTGCATATTTAGTAAATGCTTTGTTTCCTTTCTCTTCTGGTAATTCATTTTTTTTTTTTTATTTGAATTAGAATTGGGTTTTATATAACATAAGAATGGGTAGCTATCTGATGTTAATGCACTTATTAGGATATTGTTTATCTCATCCCTTTAAACCTCATTTATAGACAAATTGTTTACGTGTTGCTGTGGTAAATTTTATGATGGCATGTGGAGTGAGCCTTGTTATGTTTTGTTATCTATAATACTATGCTCTTATGTGGACCTCCTAGGAGTTCCAAATCTAGAATAAAATATTGAATTGAATTGAATTGAATATGCATGGGAGCTGTATTATTCCAAAATGTGTATCTATCTATCTATCTATCTATCTATCTATCTATCTATCTATCTATCTATCTATCTATCTATCTATCTATCTATCTATCTATCTATCTATTTATTTATTGGTGCTCTCAATGCAAGCTTAGTATGAGAATCCTTGTGTGGTCACTATTTGCAGAATCTTGGAGCAACACTCGCACATGTGAAAGTAGGAGACAGCAATCTGTTTCGTTTCTGGCTTTTTCAAAAAGAAATACGGAGGCGACTGTCTGAGTGTTATCAACTAATCTATAGCAGCTGTTAAGATTAATGCCAATGAAGTCTCCTAAATGTTAAATAATGGTAGCTCGCCAAACATGCAGGTGCTACCTGAAAGAATGTGTTTCCAAAACTAAAAGATTGCGTTTTTTATTTCCCTGTGAAAAGTGATTATGGTAATTGTTTGTGGCCTACATATGTATTGACAGTAAAGAGACCTTGTGGCATTCTGCATTTCAATGCAATATATTTGAAAGTTGTGTAGGTCCACAATATACAGGTAGCACTTACTTTGTATTTTAATGCAATGGGTGATTTTCTTTTCTTCTAAATATTATATATATATATATATATATATATATATATATATATATATATATTTATTTATTTTTTCTATGTATCGTACACCAGATTGACAAAGGCTCTTGCTACAGCAGAAACGCGTCTCTCCTGGTTGCTGGGTCAAGGGAGGCACATATATATAACTTTAATTTTAAAACCGGTACAGCAACTTGCAATGAAAGCCAGGTTTTAATTTAAACATTGCGGAATTTGCACAGTGATCTGAAATGACTCTTACACTTTAGGCATTAGCCAGAGAAGGATTTAAAGGGACACTGATCCAGTACTATCTGAAGAATATTATATATAAGTGCCTGAAGTCAAAGTATTTCCACTATATGTGAACTATTCCAAGGGTTGACAAAGGACGGCAGAAATGCGTTCCCTATTTAAAGCTGCTGTGATTTTAAATAAAGCCGACGACACCCTGAGCCTCGAGTGTAGATTCCTTCTTTGATGTGTGTGTGTGTGTGTGTGCATATATATATTATCTACTGGCGGTCGCCAGTAGATAGTTATAGTTAGGACCGTGTTTCCATAGGAAATCCTCAACATTCTATTTGGAATAACTTTGGCGCCGGTTGACGAATCCTCGCGAAATTTACAAAATAGGTGGGGGCGCTCCGCTCCTACCCTGAAATTCTCGGGGGGGATTCGTCAAGCGGGGGCTGAGAAAAAAGGGGGGTCCCAAAACGCGTTTTCCCCACGTAATTTTCCATAGGGACCTTTAGTCCAGGGTACAGCCCGAACGGCTGAACAGAATTACTTGAAATTTGGCAGAGAGGTAGTCCTCAGCTCAGGGATGTGCCTTTTGCATATATGGAGTCAATCTGTTCAGTAGTTCCTGAGAAACTTGCAGTTAAAAGCACATACATATCTATAGCCGAGCACCGTGCGCGCACCGTGCGAGCACCCTAACGTGCGCGAGCGTAATTCTGATTGGTGGTTACATGCTAGTCAACGTTCGAATCGGTCGAAATCAGGAAGTGTCGGCCGCCATTTTGTTTGTTTTCAGTGCGAGAGTAAAAAAGGAAGGTGGCGAACGTGAAAAGGGGGCAGGGTAGAGAGTTCCTGACCCCCTAGCCTTTGTCAGGGGGTCCCTGAAGCACCCCAAAGGCAGAAAAAAACATTTAAAAAAAAAAAAAAATCGCAGGGTTGCGCGCACGGTGAAAAACCAAAAAAAAAAAATTTTTTTTTTAATACGTAGTTTATTGTAAAATAAATATAAAAAAATAATAATAAAGACATAACTTAGCATTTAAAAAACCGTACAAATTCACTGAAAAAACCATAGGTTTCACACTCGTTATAGTTAGGAATTAGCATTTAAAAAACCTTGCAAATTCACTTAAAAAACCATAGGTTTCACACGTTATAGTTAGGTGGATATTTCACTCGTAAAAAACCAATGAAATTCCCCCGTTCTAGTTAGTTCAGATAACTATAACTCGCGCGGCCGCCACTCTATCACAAGGATAATGTCATCAGTGATGTCATGAGTGATGCCACTGACCATGTCATGAGTGATGTAATATGTGACGTCATCAGCAGTGGATTGCGGGCGCGCGAGTTATAGTTATCTGAACTAACTATAACGGGGGAATTTCATTGGTTTTTTACGAGCGAAATATCCACCTAACTATAACATGTGTGAAACCTATGGTTTTTTAAGTGAATATATATATATATATATATATATCTCAAAAACAGAGACCACTCCACTGCTGGGCAATCAGAGGACACAGCGGGGAATTTCTGGGAGACCATTTATTCACAGCTATTTAGGCACGATGCATTTCGGCGTCCATCGCCTTCTTCAGATGCCGGTAGCTCAGGGTTATCCCACCTCCCTCCTTTAAGTATCATATTGGCTCTCCCATTGGCGGGAGTGAAGCTTGTCCCAATTGGTTGCTTTGCTGTAGTCCTATAATAAAGACTCCAATACCCAGCATGCACTATAATGGTAAGTTCCACCAGCGGGACAGATTTCTGCTTGCAATGAGCGCTGTTTTGCCAAACAAGAGAGGGGGGTTAATGCTTTGGGAGCGCCCCGTAATTAGGTGTCCATGGGCTCCCCGAGTCCCCTACGTCCAAGCCACAATTTCAGATGTCAAGCCGGGCCGTGGATCGACGATGCAGTCATCACGATCCTCCGTGCAGTCACGGACTGTCAGCTGGCAGCAGCCACTTGCCTGGCCTGATCTTGGGGCGGGTCTGTGGGATTCAATCACTTGAATGTCAAACTGCCTGGTTGCCAATTTTCCCTCAGGCCTCTTGCTGGGCGGGTCCTCTTTAGCGCGTGACTGGCAACACGCGCATAATATCAAAAACGAGTGAAATATCCACCTAACTATAACGTGTGAAACCTATGGTTTTTTAAGTGAGAATATATATATATATATATATATATATCTATATATGGGTACAAACTCCACTTTACCTTCACAAATTTTCTTTGTTTTCACCCGATCATGCAGTCATTGCGCGTTTCGGTAACAGCCGTTACCTTGATCACATGATTCCAATGCATTTCCGCCCAACATAAATACCACCTCCCGGCTGTGACATCATACAATAGTCATCGTGGACAGCCTATTCGATCCTTGCTGATTTATAAACTTATATGCATAGCCACACATTGTAGGGCTATTAATTCAAAAACCAATTCAATTAATATATTTACACATGACTTATTTTAGTGCAAATCTTAATCAAATGTATAAATAAGTGTACATTTTTTAAATTTCAGTATAATAAATTAAGTTAAATAAAAACACTATTGCTTAACAAATTATAATTCATATTAAGAATTCAAATCCTTGAAATTGTTTAGATGCTGGAAAATTCTCACGTGCACCTGCAGCTTGGTACTTTCAAAATAATTTAAGCCACAAGTGCATGTGTGAACATACACATATGATATATATCACCACCACCAAATTATTTCCTTTAAGAAACAACCGGGAACTCAGCGGATCTGCAGGGATTTATTGATTTTTCAACGGCATGATGCGTTTCGGCTGACGTGCCTTCCTCAAATGCCAAAAGCGCTGGTGCTCGCCGGTGGGTTTTTATGTGCATGCTGCCTCACTCCCATTGGAGGAAACAGTATGGTTCTTCCAACTACATGTCCCAGCATTCCCCTTGATGGGAACGCTGTTGATTGTTCCTTGCCACCAGAGTCTGTACTGAAAAATGTAAATGCCTCTGCAGACACCTCCTTCGCAATTCCCAATGGTATGTAGACCTGAAGGCGCGGTTTAAGTAAACGGCGTCTCTCAACAGACATGGCCCTACTCAGTCAGCAGTCCTCTCAGGTTTGCAGAGGTATATGTATGTGTGTGTGTATATATATATATATATATATATATATATATATATACACACACACCATTTTTTATTTAAAATAATACATATCCAACATTTCTGTGATTATAGAAAAGTGTACTCTGCACTTGTTTCAACATAGCCTTTATTTTAGAGGAAAAAGGCAAGGTAATGGGCAGTTAGCCCAGAGGCTGCATATAGAAACACAACTGATTAAAACTGGCGCTGTGCCTTAAAGACCTTCAGGCTCCCATCATGCCTCAGAGGTGACAGGTCAGTTCTTTTTTCCGGCTCCTTCTGTGAGGATCCTAGAGCATTGAGCTGATCAGTTATTGACTTTCTGCCGTTAATTGATATTTTGAAGTTTAATTTTTGGTCTTCACGCGACTTATTTTAGTACAAGCTGTACTATTTTCAGTTTTTTCTGATGTTCTTGATATTTTCTTTAGTCAGAAATGCCAGCCCTGTTTAACAAGTATTCTTTGTATGAAAGAAGATGTCTAAATCCAACCCACACTCTTGTCTGCATTGTGTGTTTGCCATCCTCACACAAACCAGTTGAGTGTTATTACCGTCAGCAGTTTTCCAAAAGGACTCTTTGGGACAGGGAAAGGATCAAACTGCATGCCATGCAGGAGAGAGGAAGAGGATCTACTAGTGGCCTGGAAGGTAACAAGCGGCCTTTTAAAGAGCCCCCCTCTCAAGTGCGGGCTGAGCATAGAAAAAGAGGTGAAAACAGACACTGGTCTGCTTTGCCGTTTATGGAGAGAAGATCAGTGTTGAACATATCTATATGCTCACCGTCTTCTTCCAAATTGTCGACCGGAAGACCTGTGCTGCGGTCGGCGTCGAAAGAACAATCGCCGATGACCCGATCAACCCCAGGCCCTTCAACCAAGACACCAAGTAAGTCTAAGTCCAGACTTCAAGTAGCGTAGACAACTCGACGTCGACTGTTCCGCGACGATGGCCCAGGTCAGGTTCCCCACCGGCAGAGCGCAGGGGCTCAACGTCGAAGTTGTCTCGGCTGCACAGACGTGGGTAGTAGCCGCCAGTCTCCTCCGCTGACGTCAAAACTCCCCCGGCGACGAGTCATAGACACTTGGCACTGAGGATCTCGCCTCCATACAAGCTCCGGACACTTGACGTCACCATCGCCGACAGCGCAGCAAATATAATCGACGTTGAGAAGAACAACATCCAGGCCGTTGTCCTCTCACATGCATCCACCGGCAGAGAGACGGAGAATGGTTGGTTCACCTGTACCTACGTCGAGGGAGATTGAAGTGGTGGAATCTCAGGGTCGAACTCAGAGACAGTCGACGTCAAAGAGCACATCCTCTTCTTCAGGCCATAGAATTGTACAGATCACGCCAGAGGGATCTGCAGCTCGAGAACAGCAAACGCCGCCGATTAATCTTTCACGAGGTGTCTGAGAAGTGTGAAAGAGTGGAGAGTGCCAAGGCGCAGTCCAGGTTCGGACTACTCCTAAATATACCCCCTCTTGAGGGATTTGTCCACCTACACGTGCCACAATGTCCCCTCGGGATCTCCACTGCGACAATTTCCTTCTCCAATGAGACATCAGTCCCGACAACACCTCACAGGCGGTTATCCTACTAGAACTCGCCACTTCTAATCCTCAAGGTCTCTGGAGCGTAGACACATCTCCATCCTGGCCTACAGAACCTCGGTGGAAGACTGTTCCCCTACTTTGTCTGCCACACCTCCTGTCAGAGTTTTCCAGTAGACGATATACTCACGTTCAATGAGGGTCCATGTAGAGGGGCTGCAAAGCTTAATATTGAGATGCCGTCTACAACCCCCTCGGCTTCAGGCATCTTTGAAACCCTCCATCACAGGTTGTCCACTAGACCTTTACTTCCCTTGGCACCTGGACAACTGGAACCGGCTAGTTATTTTTCTCACTCCTGCTTCAATAGGACCAGCGAGCATTATCAGAAAGTACAGAGCCCCAGTCCAGGACCACTTTTCCTGAGGTCCGACCCTCTACAGGACTTAGTCATAGATCCCTTGGGAAGAGAATGTATAGCACCATTGCCTCCTATATGAAGGTCTCTTAACGCCGTTGCACTCCTGGGAAGATATGACCGATCACTGGATTCACTGACCAACTGCCAAAGAAGATCAGCAGGATTTCCAGGATGTCCTGTAGAAAGGAGGACTCGTAGCAAACCAGGTCATTAATGCAGCATCCGATGCTTCAGATCTGGTGTCTCCTGGCTATTCGCATGACATCTGCGCTAACCGCTCCTCTTGGCTGAGACTCGCGGACCCAAAATCTGAGGCCCAACACAGGATTCTTAATCTGGCCTTCAACGGAACTTCGCCCTTCTGCATTCATGTCTCTGATGAGATGTCTGGAATGAAGTCCGAGCTTGACACCCTAAAGGCAGTGGGCCTGGAGAAACGTAAGGGTTTCAAAGGCTGATACCGTCTTTTTTAACTGTCGCCAATTCCAACAGAGGGTTCAAACCCTTCATTGGTCATCGCAGCAACTACCATTCTAGATCCCACTTTAATCAGCTCTGGCCAGGACGGGGACGAGGGTCCTCCAGGCATTCAACTCCCTTTGTTGGGCAGCAGACCAAACGGTAAGAGTTTGCTTCACCCAGCTCTGTTCCCCGCTCCGGTGGGGGAAAGTATCATCTGGACGAGGAGCACAAAATCACAAAGGACAATTGGGTGCTCGATATTTTGTGCAATGAATTACTCAATCAGATTCAAGTCCCATCCACCGACAATCCCGCCTCGGAGATCATCAGTCCATCAGCAAAGGCTACTTCGGGCAGAGGTATCCATCCTGTTGCAAAACAGGCCATTGAAAACGTTCCATGGCTCAAACATAGGCCGGGGATTTACTCCTGTTACTTCCTGGTTCTTAAGAGAGGCCCAATCAGGGAGTTCAGGCCTATACTCTATCTCAGACTCTTAAACAAGTTTATCCTCAAAAAGTTTCAGGATGTTGGCACTACACCTAATTGTTCCTCAGATCCATCAAGAAGACTGGATGTGTTCCATAGACCTTGAGGACGCCTACTCTCATATCCCCATTTCCTGAAAACACCGAACATTTCTACGGTTCCAGGTAGCGTCGGAACATTTCCAGTACAAAATCCTTTCTTTTGGACTCAAGTCAGCCCCCGCAAGTTCTCAAAATGCACAGCGGTGGTAGCGGCTTTTCTACTAAAACAAAATGCAAATGATATAGTTGGAGCAGGCATTAGAAGATCAGTGGTCCCAGCTCTCCTCAGACAGTCAGACACCTTTAGATGGTGGATGCAGAGTGATCATTTGTTGAAAGGAGTCCCGTTCCACCAGGAACTTCCCAAACAAACACTTGTCACAGACGTGTCTCTCAAAGGATGGGGAACCCACATTGGCCCTCTACAGGTTCAGGATATGTGGTCCGAAACAAAGAGAAGTTACCACATCAAGATGTTGGAACTAAGAGCTATAAACCTGGGCACTCAAATTGTTCTTTCCCTCCAGAAATGCACGCTTTCTGTTGGTTCAAACGTACAGTAACACAGCTATGTACTACCTCAGCAAACAGGGAGGAACCAGATCAAGACTTCTATCACGGGACGCCCAACCGATTTGAAAGTGGCTACAGGCGAGGAAGCTGACCATATCGGCCAGTCACCTCCCAGGTGCTCTCAATGTGCACGCGGATGCACTAAGTTGCAACTTCGTCGAAGCGAACGACTGGGTGCTAAAAGACGAGGTAGCACTAGACATTTTTCAAAGATGCGGTTCTCCAAACATCGATCTCTTTGCGGATGTGACAAACGCAAAATACTGCGCCTTCGCATCCAAGTACCCCTAACCAGACTCCCTAGGAAATGTGCTTTTGATAGACTGATCAGAGAGGGAGACTGGGGAGAGGAGTTGGCCTAACTGTTAGGGCGGTCGACCTTGAATTTGGGGAGCCATGTTCGAGTCTCGGCAATGACGCTGAGCATCCTTTGACTCTTGGCAAATCACTTAATCTCCCCGTGCCTAACAAAAATGTATGTGTTCTCAAGTAACGCAACTGGTGCTATGTAAAGCGCTCTGATACCCAATACCTTCAGGTCAAGTTCGTGCTATATAAAACTCCATTAAAAAAAAGACCTTACGCCTTGCCACCAATTCTGCTCATACCACTGGTGATCAACAAACTCTACCGATCCAAGACCAAGATGATCCTGATTGAACCAGGGTGGGCTCGCCAGTGCTGGTATCCGGACCTTCTTCACCTTTCCAAGAGACCACACAGGAGTTTACAATGCTGTCCGGACCTGCTAACCAAGTTTGGAGGGAAGGTGTTCTACCCCAACCTTCCATCTCGGAGATTAACGGCATTGCTCCAGAGTGCCTCCAGTATGAACATCTAGGTCTCTAGACAGACCGTATGCATATTTTGAAAGAGGCGAGGAGACCATCTACGAGGAAGCCATACGCTTTCAAATGGAAGTGCTTCTACCTTTGGTGTATAGCCAATGCCCATAATCCCATTCTTGGACAGGAACAGGTTATTCTCCCATACCTTTTCCACTTGGCTAAATCAGGTCTACAGCTTACTTCTATTAAAGTACACTTGCCGGCAATTACAGCTTATAGAAAATCACCTACACAGGTCTCTCTTTCGGATGCCAGAAGTTAACTACTTCCTGAAAGGGCTGAAAAAGGTCTACCCTCCGATTAGTTCTCCTTCTCCTTCCTGGGATCTTAATGTAGTCCCTTCAAGCCCATTCATAGAGCATCATTGCAGAATCTGACGTGGAAGGCTGCTTTCTCAGTGGCAATTTCCTCTGCTCGCAGAGTGAGCGAGAACCAGGAGAAGTTCTAAAGAGCCTTATCTAATCTTCAATGCGAACAGAGTGGTCCTGGGAACCCACCCTAGTTTTTTGCTGAAGGTTGTCTTGGATTTTCATATTAATCAGTCAATTACTCTTCCTACCTTTATTCCGACCCCTACCGCCCCTCCTGAGAGGGCGTTGCATTTTCTAGACCTAAAAGGGTACTAACATTCTCTCTGAATTAAACTAAGAGCATAAAGTCGGATCGTCTATTTGTGAATTATGATTAGGGCTCCCGGTTTTCCGTTTAAACGGATTTTTACACACATAAATGCAGACGGAAAACAAGTTTTCCTTTATTTGTATTTATATATAAAAACGGGAAAATACAAGTACATTTTGTCATTGACCATCTGGTGTCTCCCCCTCCTTAGAGGGTTAAGAGGTGTCAGCCCGGGCTGAGACAGTGTCCCGGGTACACACTCGGCCGCACCAGAGTACCTCACAGGTCTTTGAAAGACCGTTTCCTTGTTAATGAGGCTTTGTTGTTCTTTCACCCTTAGCCTCTGCCGATTGCACCAGACTGGGTTTTACAATATCCAAGGCCTGCAGAGAAGGCTCGGCAATAGTAGCTGTTCGGGGACTGGCGGGGAGCAGAGAAGGAAATGGTCTCCGTCTCTTGCTTCCTGTCCAGACAAGACAAGGAAGGTGTCCGCTTCTGCTCTGCCGCTGCAGCTGGCCCCCCCCCCCCTTCTCTTTCTTACTCTTATTCCCTCTCTGTCTGTCTAACTCCTCCTCACTTACCGAAAACCGTGACTCAAGAAATGGTTCTCACCCTCTTTTTTTTCCTGACCTTCATTTGTTCCCCTGTGAAATGGATGCAAAAAAGAAAACCACTTTTGATGGAAATGCCATTTTGACATTTTTCTATTCCAAAGTGCAGCCACGGAAATAAAAGGTTAAAAATATGAAAAATCAGTAACTAAATAAAGCAAGACGGAGTGTTCTTAAAGTGGCCGGATCGGTTTTATTCAAACCCCAAAAACATTAATGTCACTTTACCGAGTTTGCCAGTGAAGCGCTGTTTTCCCCCGGTGGGGAAGTGCGTCAAACCTGGAGGTACAGCAATACCTGGTTGATGGGTGGATTGGAAATGTGTACGGCGGCTTTGAGTTCACGAATATGGTCTTTTTAAACAATACTGTTTAAGTTTTGTAAGCATATAAGCAGTGGACATTGAAATGGGTCCTTTCTGGGCCCTGTAGTTTTCTGGCATAAGCACTCGGTGATTTCTGATTAGTGAGTGTAAAAGCGTTAAGTTCACCATGTTGTTCCTGCTTATATTTCATTATTTAATCTTTCGTTCCCTATGAATGTTTGCTTTTTCCAGGGTGTTGTTACTATTTCCTTTTGGGAGCATATTGCTCTTGCCTAGTGCGTAATTTGAATTGAGTCGCATCCAGGTGTTTATAGCAGATCAAATTGAATTGTAGTTGAAGGCAGTGTGGATTTCTCTCAGTGGGGCAGTATGGTGTTCAGTGAGGGAGCAGAGGTGGCACTCTGCCTATGACAGAAACTGCAAGGCTCTGAGACAAATGGCTTGTGATAGCACTTTTTAAGCATATTTGGGACATTCTGCAAATGGCAAAGTTTTCAGATGAATGTATAGTGTTGACCAATAAAAAACTGAGCGCATGTGTGCATTGTCAATTTAAATAAATGTGGAAAAATACTAGCTGTAGCGTCGTCTTTTGCTTGTGGCAAAAATAAATATGGATAAATACAGAAAAAATGCCCAAAATATAAATATGGATAAACACAGACGGAAATTGCAAAAAAATAAATACCATAAAACCGGGAGCCCTAATTATCTAATGTGCACTGGTCTCCCTTCTAAGCAATTCATCTCCAGATGGATAGTGTCCTGTGTTTATCTTATCAGTTAGCTAACAAGCAACTCCCTGGCAGACCACAGGCTGATTCCACTTGAGAGAAGGCCTCCACTATGGCCCTTCTCAGAAATGTGCCCATTCCAGAGATATGTAAGGCTGCTACATGGCGATTGGTACATACATTTGCTCGCCACTACTGCCTAGATTCTGATACTCAGGCGGATACTTAGTTTAGGCATGCTTCCTTGAGGAATTTGTTTGGTTAACCTGTTGTTCAGAGTGTGCTAGCTATACTGGTGTTCGTCCGCAGGATTCTGGGGATGGGCTTGCTACTCTATTCAGTGCTTATAACTATTGATGAGTATCCTCTGGAAGAGAACCAGGATTACAGGCAAGTAACTTATCCTTACTAATTGCTCTGCTGATTTGAATAGGGACCAAGGCACTGCTTGCAAGTGACCGCATGGAAAGTACCTGCAAAAGCCTTGAGCCACTTCAAAAACACTGTTGCTTTAAATGGTTTAGTAAGAAGAAGCCTACGTTATCAAAAGATAAGTTGAGTAGCATCAAAGCGGTATGGAGACTCTGGTGAAGTGTGAGCCATGTCTTATTCAAAAGGCTTCCAGGACTGTTATGATTTGGATGGGCACAAGCTCGTGACCAGGATTGCAATTGTTAATGCAGTCCGGAGCTGACAAACCCAAGTGAGAGCATTCAGGAAACAACCTCACACTGGAAGAACGTACACTCATTAAGTAGGACTGGTGGTTGAGTTGTGACCATTCAGGTGATTGTCCCTTATTGGGCGTTTCAACACTGTGTCCTGATGATGGTCTTGTGGACAACTTGGCCTCAAGAGACCAAAACGTTGACAGTTACTCCTCTCTAATAGCAGTCACAGTGATATTTATGTCCATAAGATTTTTGGAACAAAGAAGTAACCTAATTGGACTGTGTATTTGAGACTACATGTGGTTAGAAGGATATATCGTTCCCCTGTGTGCTTTTTTAGAATTTGTTGATTTGATCATGTGATGTGACAGCGTTGTATGAATATTTCGAATTGTAAATATAACGCTGGATATATATTGTTTATTAATCTTTGTATGACGAATAAGAGATTTGGTTTGACCAGTCTGTCTGAGTTTTATTTCATTATCTTGTAAATGGTGTCTTCTGCATATTATAGTGTTGAATTTGAAGAACAACGAAATACAAAGTATGCTAGAAATAATCCCTCTAGAGACATTTTGTTTTTTAGGTCGAGCCTAGCGTAATGATTTAACGAGATTTAATGATTTAGGGTCAGTGTCAGTATCGGGATTTAAGCCCCACCCCTCTTTCCCATTGGCTGGCATCACCGTTTATGCTAAACGGCGGCCAGCCATTGGGAATGAGAACTTGTTGACGTACAGTTTTCTCTATTTGAGCCGTCCCACTTGGACTGGCTCACTTGACTTACTGTCGTCACAAAAGCTTTGTTATCTTTATGGGGCCATGTGTTTCAAACACATGGCCCCATAAAGATAACAAACCTTTCACAAAAGAGGAAAGTGAAAGCGGAATGTGCTTCGCGCGACACTGCCTCGTTCTTGACGGGCATGTCTTCATTTGAAAGCTTCTGAAATATTTACATGTACACAAACATAATCTTATTACTTTTCGTGATACCGTTTATTATTTTTAAACACCCTTCGAACTGACGCTTCCCGGTGCGCTTTTCACTTAATTGACCCGTGGTACTGATATGTTTCTGCGAGTCGAGTTATGTGCCAAAACACTGGCTCGAGCACGTGACAGGATAGGGGGTTCGCTTCTAGAGCTGGCCTGGTGCGGTTTACGGCGCAATGTAACCTAAAGAAGTCCCGGTAACTGTAGAAATAAGGGCAACATTTACCGAAAACCAAAAGCGATGTCACATGAAAAGGCCACTCCTCCCCCCCCCCCCAGCATTAAAAAACAAAAACCGAAAGGTTCTGTCACTGTGTCACACAGCTCAATTACACAGGTGACTTTATAACGTACCCCAGATTAAATATCAGGGAAGCAGATCAGATTTGGCGCTAGGAGAGAACAAAACATACACACATTTAACAATAGGATAAAATGTCAGGCACGGGCCTGCCGGGCCAGTTTAATCTTGCACTGACTTACCACTTTGTTGCTTACTTACGCAGTACATGCTTTACTCGTCCAGTTCTGCCAGGAGTTTGATCCATGACTGGCAATCTCTTGCCATAATCACGTGTTTTTGATGTTACTTCTCGCTGCCCCAAATATCTCTTCTCAAGTCTCATGGAGTGACTTATAGCTCGAAGGATGAACACATTCGGCTCTTGTACCTTTTATTTAAGCCCTTCGGATATCTAAATGTTCCTTTTTGTGATGTAAAGGGTTCTAAAGTTATTGGAAGGGAGACATTGGGCGAAACCTGTAAGTTTTAAACAGACAATGAACCCTATGTTAAAGAAATGCAAAATGATGTATCTACATGACAATTGTTAGCGTATGTTTTTTTAATCTGCTGTGAAAAGCTCTCCCGCCTGGGCTGTTTCAGGCATCCTCGAGAGCCTGTGGCTTTTCACTCCCCTAGGAGGCTATTGTGCGCACGTCGCACCTGATGAGGAAAGCTTTAATTGACCATTTTGTAAATAATTATCTTTTGTTCGCATCACCTCTGCTGGACGGAAGGCCCAATGAAGCGCCGTGGCGGTCTTTGATATCACAGGGAAACTTTATTTCTGTTTTACATTGATCCGGAATAGGAATAGTGTCCAAAGTCAATAATGAGCATGCATTTCGTAGGATTCTGTTTATTATTATTATTTTTTTATACTGTCGACGAGCGTTCAGAATATTTTAAACACACACATTTTAATAAATCGCTCCCATGTTTTTTGATAGCGATGGGGCTGCTGCTGTCGGATAGAAAAACAAAGACGCGGTATTTAAGCACAGGTGTGCTTTCGAGTTTGTAGTTTATTTTAGAAGGAAATTCACATTTTAAGACCAAATACGTTTACAGGACCAATTATGGCCGAGTGCTGACCTGAAGTGTCCAGATGGAACTCAGTGTTCCGAAAAATATATGATGTCACAGACAACTATTTGACATATAGAACAGTGACTGAATTTGCTGTGACGGAAGAGAGAAACGTGTGATTGCGAAAGGAACACTGAAAATGTGTGAACCGGCTGTGCAATTTGGTGTATTGCAAAGAGCCCAGGTCACTCCCCCCCTCTCCCCCCCTCCAACACATCATAGTTTTAGTAATCCGGTTTAACCTGGTCATATAATTTCTTTTCTACATACTGCACGCCCTTATGTTTAGGACACCCCTGCTACGAAACTATACATAAAAAAAAACACACTCTCTCCAACTCTCTCTTATTTTGAATTAATAACAAGCATTTGCAATGCAATAGGTCTCGCATTACTAAATGTTTGAGCTGCTGGTGTTGCATTATTATTAGCAATGCCAATAGCTCAAATTTTAATAATGCGAGACCTATTGCATTGCAAATGCGTGTGTGTTTTTTATGTTGTATTAAGGTGCCTGTTGACGGGGCAATTGGTGTAGATGTATATTAAATAATTAATATAGGGAAATGTGGTTGTTATCATGTAAGTCCTAATTGTTTACTAAAGCAAAACATACTGGAAAAGGAAGCACCACAGTGAGGTACTTCGTAACAAAAAGCTCCTTGAGAGAAAAGCTCAGCAGTGTCCAATGTGATGCTTAATGAAGGACAAAACGCTGTGGAAAGCTTAGCAGTAGTCAGTGAAATGGTATCGTGGCACCGCGAAAAGATCCGCAATGTGTAGCAGCACGTAAACAATACAAACAAAGCATACGCTTGTGTGTGCACACAAACAAAAAATAAATTGAAAACAAAGCGCCGTGATAAGCTCTGCAGTGTCTTGTGGCACCTAAGCAATAAAAAAAAAAAAACGTGTTTGTGTGCTCATCTAAAACGTCAAACCAGCCAGAAAAGAACGCACCGGGAAAAGCTTAAAAGCATCTGGAGAAACAATATGGAAAGTGCAAAAAGCTCTGAAGTGTTTATCTGCAGCTAATGATTTAACAAGGAGGGTGGGGGAGAAGGGAGTGAGAGCAGAGGGGGGGGGGGTGGAGGAGCATGGAATGAGTCAACAATCAAACCATTAACAGCACTGCGCTGTGAGAGGCGCCATGAGGAAACAATCTCTCGGCATGCTGTGGTGGGGGCGGTGGAGCGCATTCCAGGCGGGGGAACGGACCCTTTGAAGTAGTATGATGCCGAGGCTGTGGCTACACGTGCACGCGCCAGTGGGCTGAAGCGCTTCCCCAAACGGATTGCATGGCGGCACGATGCACGTGATTGTGTGCGTGCTCACCATGCAATCCACTTTTGGGAGCACTTTGAAATGCCCCTCTTACTAGAGTCTCGCATAGCGATTGCGTAAACGCAATAGCTAGGCGAGACCTAAAAAGGGCACATGCCGTTTCTCAGGATAGTGTTTCAAATCGATGTTTACGTTTATTTATTGCTTCCAGAGTGAACATTTAAAAGACCTCCCCAGCCTTTCTCTCCTGAACTCTTCTTCAATAAGTAATCCGAGGTTTAAATAAATCCACTATTTATCAAAAGATGGGCAATAAAGAAGCTGCACATTTCGCATTCAGTGCTGGCTTCTGGGAATTGGTTCTGTGTAAATCACTGCTTTCTGACTGTAGTGCCCTGCTATAGAAAACACCCCCACCCCCTGGAAGGCAGTGAAGTGAAGTCTAGTGAACCCCTCAGTCTGACAAAGAGAGGATGTGGCCTAACGGTCAGAGCTGCCAACCTTGGAAGTTTCGAGCCTCGACGTCTGCTGAACATCCCGCAATTTGGGGCAAAACGCTTAATCTTCCCGTGCCCATCAAAAAATGAATGTGTCCTTGTGTAAAGTAACTGGTGCTTATGTAAAGCGCTTCGATACCTTCTGGTCGAGTTTGCACTATATAAAACCGCTATAGGAATCTCTTAATTCGTATACAGATGCCATCATTTGCATAATTGTGCACGTGATAGTTGGGCGAGACAGTGAATTAACAGGCAGAGCCGAGACAAGGATCTAGCTTGCCTCCACCAACCATAACACGAGCCGAGCCCTCAGCATATGAGGCAGATACATCGAGCAAAAATGTCATGTTAAAAATATGATCAATGGGCTTCAAAATAAAAAAAGCATTGGCATAGCCAATAGGTCTCACCTTTTGGACATTATGTTTAGTCATGCAACAGTTCATGTTGCACCAAGGATATTGTGCTGCATAATTAAATACTTATAAGGTCCCAAAGGCGAGACCTATTGGCTATGCCAATGCTTGTTTTAGCTTGTGACCAGGGCATTAGTTGCATCAGTCTTGGAGGGCAGTCACTTGGCCAGATGTTGCTTCTGTGACCTTGTAGACTGCTTTAGCAAGGTCATTGGTTAATAGTTTAGTTCAGTTGGGCCATGGTCAATTTTTTTTCAATATGTAGTTACAATGCCTTTTTTGACATGCCTAAGGCCTTGTTGAGGAATTTAGGAAAACATCTTTATTGACTAAAATATCAGCTGTGGTAGGTTGATTGATTGATGTGATTGATGTGGAACTTGTATAGCGCAGCTATCACCCTACGGGCATCCTTTAAGTCCCTTGCGGAATTCGAATAGGAAATTGCACTGTCGCAAGTTCAGAGGGAGCTTGTTCCACATGCCGGAAGCTACTATGCTGAAGGCCCTTCCGCCTACCCTAGAGCGCTTGAATCTCGGGACTACCAGTAGGCCGGCTGTGGAGGATCGAAGTTGCCTGATTGGTAAGTGGCGAACGAACTTATCCTGTAGAGGGGCTGTGCCTAGTCCATGCAATGCTCTAAATGCCAAACACAAAGACTTAAAAGAGACCCTTTCCTTAACAGGAAGCCAGTGTAGGTCCCTCAGTGCTCTGGTGGCCGAAGAGCTACGTCGCCAATCGAGCCCTAATTTGGCTGCAGCTGACTGGATACTTTTCAGTCCCTGGAAGATATACTGCGGGGCCCCCAAATATAGGGAGTTGCAGTAGTCAAGCCTGCTTAATACCGTACTGCGTACTACCATGGCTCGGGACTCCCTAGGAAGTAAAGGTAGAATACTCCGGGGCAGCCGCAGCAGGGCGAAGCAGACATTGGCGGTCTTGCTGGCCTGAGATACCATCTGGAGGTCGTCATCAATGATCACCCCAAGATTACGTACCTTCCTGACCGGTGTTAGGGGTCCTTCCTCTGGAGAGAGACTAAATTCGGAAGGAAGATGTTTATGGATCCTAGATGGCGAGCAAAAGACCACCTCGGTTTTGCCACTATTGAACTGGAGAGAGTTCCTTCTGAGCCAGTCCGTGGTCTGGTTCATGCATTGCTGGAATCGGTCCATGGATAGTGCGTCATCCCCTTCTAAAGAGAGGGCCAGCTGCGTGTCGTCAGCGTAGTTCACCAGGCTGACTCCAAAAGATTTAATTAAAGGAAACAGGGGCCGTAGGTAGATGTTAAAAAGGATGGGACTAATTGCAGATCCCTGCGGCACCCCGTACGCAACTGGAGACCTGCTGGAGGAGAAAGGTGTCACGGTGACTATCTGCTGTCTACCTTCTAGGTAGGATTGGAACCATTGCAGCGCTCTGCCTTTAACACCTATCTGCTTTAATCTCTCCACCAAGAATGGGTGGCTCACCGTATCGAAAGCTGCCGACATATCGAGAAGCACTAGAATCATGGCATTCCCGTTGTCGGCACGCATTCGAAGATGGTCCAGCATGGTAGTCAGAGCCGTTTCGGTTCCGTGGCCAGGACGGAAACCGAACTGATCCCTGTCGAGCAGAAGGTTCTCCTCCAGAAAGTGGGACAAAGTCCTGCTTACTGACTTTTCGAGGATTTTCACCGGATATGGCAAAAGCGAGATAGGCCTGAAATTAGCTGGTACCAGAGGGTCCAGATTCGGTTTCTTGATCAGTGGGGTTACCACTGCTAATTTCCAGCAGTCCGGTACAGATCCAACCATCAGGGACTGGTTGCAGATCATCCTCAACCAAGGAAAGGTATTGCGCCCATATAGCTTCCATATTTTGTGGGGGAGAGGGTCTAGGGGAGAACCAGAAGACACGCTTTCTATCAGGCTGTCAAAAACCACCTGGGAAAGTGGTTGAAAGCTGTCTAGGGCCGCGGTCAGTTGTAGATCTCCATCGGCCGAGCTGGTTGTTTCCTCAGAACCATCCTGAGTGTTGTCCTGTAATGTATTTACAATGTTAGCAATTTTCTCCTGGAAGAAGGAGGCAATTTCATTGCACAGGGCTTGCGAGGGGGCTACTCTGTTGTTCATACAGTCCGGGGTAGAAAGATCTCGGACAATCTTGAAAAGGGCTTTAGTCCCATTTGAAGCCTGTGTAATGGAGCTGGCATAGAAATCTGCCTTGGATCTCAAGATAAGGGCTTTATATTGTAGTTGGATTTTTCTTAGATCTTTTTTGTCATCCTCGGTATAGTTTCTTCTCCATTTCCTCTCTGCTTGCCTACGGGAGAGTCTGAGTTGATGCAGCTTCTCATTGTACCAGGGCGCTGATCTTTTCCTCACCTTCTTTAGTGACTTTATAGGGATAATATGATCTAGGATCTTAATTATATGTCCAGTGAATGATCTATAGTTTTCATCCACAGACTTATCGGAAGAGAAAGGTTCAAGGCTGGATTGTGCCAGTGTTTCCATTGGTGCACCAGCAGTGATGTCCACACGTTATTCACAGTCAAGACATTAGGTTGGATGCTCCAGATATGTAAATGCTTGTCCTATTACAGAGCACATAGTTTGATTCCATGTATTCCTAACAGGCAAGACAAGATCTTAACCCTAGAAGTCCATTATATATGCAGCTATGCATCCTTGTCCTAGAATGAAGCAGCTTCTGCATCAGCTTCTCACTGGGAAAAGCAAGGCTTTGTTGGATGAGTAGAACTCTGTGGGGTAAGCGATGTAGATTTCACTGTGGTCTAAAACAATGCTAAGTATCCTGCAATGCGGCTTAATGTTTATACCTAAACATCTTTGTTGAAGGGACCCACCCTGCGGTTAATTCCCTAAGCAGAGAGTAGAATCCAGATATATCATTGAGATCCCTTTGATTCCTCTCCTTAGGAGACCATCTCTGTCATGTTATGTTGTATGATACATAATGTCTGGTCCAGTCCTGCACCTAAATAGCTGAAGTTATCATTTACATGCACCTGGTACACATGATGCTTACGGAAACGTGGCTGCATGATGCATCTTAACCTTTCCTAGATTTCCTTATTGCCACCTGACCACTTCATCTTGTGTATGGATAAAGAGGATAGAATTGGCGGTAGATCTATTGTGGCTTGATTCCTTGCCATCTCCTTATCATTATCTATCAATCTCTGGATGTGAACAACATCTTTGTTGAACAGTGCATGGCACTCTACGCATCCAACAATATCCATATCTCTTTCAAAGACTCCACTGGAGTTCCCTATGGGATAGCTTGTCTTCCTTCTTTGCCTTCTTTCTCCATAGAATGTCTCTAACCCTGCCTAAACCCCAAAAACTGTGAATCCATTTATCACTCAAAAGGAATATATTTTAGTCAAAGATTCTATCATACTTGATCTAGAAACACCACTGTGAGACAACCTAAGAAGCACAAATAGTAAGCTTGTGACTTAAAATATTAAAACTAAAGAGCTTGCTACCCTTTTTGCTACCTTATCACCTGTGGTTCCTTTATAATGATGCTAATGATGTATTCAATAATGTGTAGGTCGAGATTGTTAGTGATACTGCACCAGTTAAAGGAAAATTTATCAAATGGAAGATATCTCCATTTCAGTACACCAAGAAACTTAATGATAAGAAAAAAATACTCTTTGTTCAATTACTCTTGGTGCCTCAGTCCTAAGGCTAATCTAGAACACTTCAGTGCGGCCAATAGGGCTTACAAAAGCATTGTTTTGAATCCAGCTCAATAGCCACAAACATTTTAAATTCACCTCCCTCTAAAAGTGTTATTGAGCTTGAAAAGAAATGTGAAAAATGTAGTTGCTTCTATGGTTAACGCTTTTGAAGATTTCCTTCTATCACTTCCCAGTTACCCTTTTCTTGTTTATAAGCAGCGTATCTTTGAACAGTGCACCTAGTTTTAAAACAATTTCACAGACAGAACTTCTGTGTTATTTCCAGATGTAATCCTTTCAGTTATGATGCTGAACCATTACCTTATAACCTACAATAAAGGGTTGCATGCTAATCTTGTCCCCTACTCGGCCAGCCTGATTAGTCTCTGACCCTCTCACTGTTTGTTAAAGAATATCTAAAAGTGCATAAAGTCAGCTTACTCCCCAAAAAATGTTCAGTCTACTGACCCAGGGGACCTGCGTTATTTCTGTCTATCTCACCCTACCGCTTTAAGCTAAAATCTGTAAGGTAGGGTAAGCAACAGTAGGTCTGGTTTTAGAGCAGGCTACAGCACTGAAACAGTAATCCTGCAAATTATTGATAATTTCCTGCTTATTATGGAAAAAGGTGACTCTTGCCTTCTGATATTAGTGGAGCTTTTATTGACTATGACACAGTTAATCCGGATTAATTTATTCACACAGTAAATCCTATTAAGCTTCCAAATCAAGGTCCTGAACTGGTTCAAATCATGTCTCAATAGATGCGCTTAGGTTATAACAATTTATAACTATTTTTGCAGTCTTTCATTACTGTGAGCTCCGAGGGTTCAGTCTTAGCTTTTGGGTTCTTAGCCTCTACCTTGAGCCATTGTGTTATTTGAGAACTTGGCATTTCACATCACTTGTCTGATGACAATCATGTGAGACGGAGTGTTTACAATTTAGGGGGCTTAAAACCCTCCCACAGCATACCATTAGTTGTTTTCGTTGTCTCTCTCATTTGCAATCTTCCGATTGGTTAGCTTTCTTAGGCCTCCTTTCCTGTGTTAGCTTCTTTCTGGAGCATTGACCAAGTACATCTGTTCATCCTTATGTTTTTGCAATGCCGTTTTAATTTTTTTAATTTTATTTTATAATTGTTTCAGGATTATTCCTGGGAATGCAATGTGCTTTCCAACTTTTAGCAAACTGAGGAATACGATTTCTTAATTATATTACTTTCACCCTATCTGCTGTCTGTTGACACTTTAGTTCTATTCTAGGGGATCCTCATCAGTAGTCATAAGCACTGAATAGTCCCGGCCACATGAAGGACATATTAAATATATATTCTATATAATGTTGTTATATATGTTATAAAAAGAAAGTATGTAGTACTTTACTAGATATATACACAGCCTACGTAAGGCAAAAAAATGCCCCGTTCATAGTTTCTCCAGTATTGTATCCTTTATAGATTCACAAGCTTGAATCTTCTGTGTCATCATGGTGGGATTCCCACGGTAACAGTAGAATAGCAGTATTAAAGCTTAACATTGAAAAAGCCCATAAGAATTCATTAACTTTAGTAACCTATAACCATTGTTATAAAACATCCAAACTCCAGCCAATCAGAGCGTAGACCATAGAATCTCCTTCCCCTGCAGGGCCACCATGCCCTCAGATTTCTTACTGCACGTCTTGTGCTAGGGAGTCTCCCTAAGATCTGCTCAGTCACATTGTTTCTACTGTTGCCCTTTTGAACTCCAGCTAAAGGATTATTTATCTCTGCGTTCATTTTTCTTCTGAGGTACCAGTCAGGAGTGTCAGTACCCATTTTTTCTTTATTATGTCAGTCTAAAAAAGGGTTGTTTAGGCCCTGTAAGACTTGTGGAAAGTCCAGACTTTATTCTGAGGACCCACATAAAGAATACCTCTACTGTCTTTACCCAGAGCATAAGCCCAGAGAATGCAAGTACTATCGTACTTTTTCCTCAAAAACCCTCAAGGACTCTGAGGGTAGGCTGCTTCGCTGGCTGCAAAGGACTCTGAGGCTGAGCAGAAGCTTCACACCTCCTCCAAGAAGAGAAAAGAGGAAGGATTTTCTTCATCTCTTAAAGATCCCATAAAGTCCAGGTCTTAAACTAAGGAGAGGGTTGAGGAGACAGGAGTTAAAAAAGGCCCGCCTAGTCCCTCCTCATCGTCTTGTCAGAGGTCAGGGTTTGCCCCTTCGTTGACGCCTCTGTCTCCTTCCAGGGATTCTTCAGGTGACAGAAAACACCCTTCGATGGGCCCGTAGACGAAGAATTTCCCATCTACGACCTCCAGCTCTGCTCCAGTGGGCGTTCAGTCGACGGTCTCGTCAGCAACACCTACAACGACGACGGTCAAGATGACGGCGGCCTCGTCGTCGACAGCTGTGATGGCATTACCGTCGTTGATCGCGGTTAGGCCCTCTCTGTTGACCAGAGTTTCACCGTCGACGGATCAGCAAGTATGTTCACAGTCGACAGGTATCCTTCCGCTGCAGCCTGTTGTCCCGTCGACGACTCTGTCAACGAGAGTGAAAATTGGTCTCCTTCTGAAACCGGCACCTTCCCTTATGCTGGATTTTTCAAAGATTTCTCCTCAACCTCCTGCCCGCCTTCTAGATTTTCAGGAGTCTGGAGATGATGGACCTTTCGGTCTTGCTTACAGTCCTTCGAAACGCCGAGTTAAGTGCCAGGACTCAGAGGATTTAGAGATGATGGATGATCCATCCACTTATGTGGAAAGAGACTATTCCTTTTCGGATAGGGAACGTCCCGCTTCTCAATGTTTGGACGCTTTCCAAGAACGCTATCCCTATGAGGAGCAGAAAGAACAAACTCAAGAGCCCTTCATTAACATTCCGATTTCATTGTGTCTGATCTTCGGCTAATGCTCAATGACTATTAGAGGAGATTTCCTGAAGCAAATTCTGCTCATCCTCCACCTCCCGCTCAGGAAGTCACCACTCCTACATTGCGGGTAGTACCTATGCTGCAGAAGAGCAGCACTGTATTGCCTCCTGCGCAAAGTCAGTATGATGACCAGCAGTTGGAAGAAGGGGATTTACGTTTGGACCAGGATATCCATGACGAGTGGCATGACTAGGCGTTCCCGACTCCACCTGCTCCTGCTCCTACTCCACCTTCAGCCGACTCTTCTTCCACCGTCAGCCGACTCTTCGCCTGCAGATATCTGCGGGTTTCACAATCTGCTATGGCGTGCTTCCAGGTGCTTTGACCTTCCCTTGCCCGTAAAGCAAACAGTGTTTTTTTGTATGATTTCAAGCTTACTACACAACGCTCCTCTAGTTACAACCCCATTGTGGAGTTCTTGTGGCAAGAAGGCCTGATATTGATGAAAACGCAAGCTTCTATTCCTGCTGTAGTACCGAAGTTAGATGAGAAGTACAAGGCACCTGAAGACTCTCCCGCATGCTTGATCGGGCATCCCCATCCTGATTCAGTCCTTATGCAGGCAGCTCAAAGGAGGTCTAAGAACCCGTCCTCTCCGTGTACAGCTCCCCCTAACGAGGAAGGGCACCGTTTGGATAACATCGGCAAAAGGTTCTACGCTTTGTAAGCCACCCCCATCAGAGCCTCCACCGCTTTAGCTATTCTTGGGAGGTATGACCGCCAGATGTGGTCCGACATCTCGGCTTTCCTGGAATTCCTTCCAGAAGATAAGGAGGCGGCACGTGAGGTGCTGTCGGAAGGAGAAAAGGCTTCTTCTGAAATGATTGACATGGCCATGGACATTTAATCAACGGCCTTAAGACAGATGGTGGGAGCAGTGGTACTGAGATGGCAAGGGTGGCTGAAGGCTACGGCCTAATCAACCGGAAGTTCAGGTGAAAAGTTCAGACATGCCATTCGATGGCGAATTTCTATTCGGGAAGTATTGCAATCAATTAAAAAGGATTTGGAGACCGCTACAACTTTGGTTAACTTACAACAAAAAAGATTTTCTTTTATCCGAGGTAGAGGTCAATATCTCTCTCTCCCCCAGCTTCAACAGCGTTTCCAGCCCTATCATCAACAGGGGTTTCATACACTGTACTCTTCTTTCTGCAAACCTCAACAGCGACCTATTCTAGACCAGCAGCACGTCGACGCCAACCATCAGGAGGTAGGGCTCACGACTCTAACAAGAGACAATGAGGTTCCACAGGCCCCTGCTACCGTACTCCCACTTCAATCCTGCTTCATTTGCTCCAGATTCTTGAATCAGTTAATGCTTATATCTTTGGACAAGTGAATGTAAGATGTATTTCTCCACGGTCACACCCTGGAATTTGTTTAACAGCCTCCGAACATGCCTCCACGAAAGACTTCTCATCGCCATCTCTGTATTCTCAAGAAGGAGGTCCGGTTGCTCTTAACAAAGCAGACAATTGAAGTAGTGTTGCCCAATCCACACAATCAGGGGTTCTATTCCCGCTTCTTTTTGATAAACAGAAAGACAGGAAAATTGAGGCAGATAATGAAAAGTCACTTAACAAGTTAATCGAATCCCAAGCTTTCAGAATGTTATCGCTCCAGGAAATTCTGCTTCTAATGGATACAGGAGACTATATGTCTTCACTGGTTCTTCTGGACGCATATTTTCACGTTCCCATTCACCCAAAACCTCGTCGATTTCTGAGGTTCGAGGTGGCAGGGTGCCATTATCAATTTCAAGTACTTCCTTTCGGGCTGAAGAGTCTTCACCAAGTGCTTGGCTCCGGTGGCAGCCTTTCTACGGCAAACTGGTCACCAGGTATTCCCCTATCTAGACGATTGATTGGTCAAGGCCCCTTCGCTTACACCTGCCAAGAGATCGATGGATGCCTGTTTCCAACTCTTTGCTCCCTGGGGCTCAGAATCAACTGGGAGAAGGTCCTCCCTGGATCCCTCCAGGTCAATAGTGTTTCTAGGAGCAACTCGGGGCACTACACTCTGAAAAGCCTTTCTCACAAAAGAAAGAATCCTGCCACAGCAAAGGACCGTGAAGGGTTGTTAGAAACGGGGGTTCCTGGTTGGCTAGGGCATGCGCCACAGCCAGGCAGAAAACCCCGTTTCTAGTCAGGTCAAGGGAGTTGCACAGTGCGCGGTGCTTCTGAGACTCCCGGGCCGGCGGCAGTGATTTTTGTGATGTCTCCGTGCGGGGGCAATATGGGATAGACTCCCGTTTTAAATAAATACAAAAGCGGAATGGGCTCCCGCGCGAAGGCAGAAGACATTGGGTGGGCACCCACTAGTAAAATATGCAGGATACACGAGGTGGGCACCCGCTTCGAAGGCACAAAACGCGGGGTGGACTGCCGCTGATAAAATATGCGGAAAACGCTGGGTGGGCTCCCGTGATGAGGCAAGACACGAGGGAATCCCGCACGCCGGGATTCCCTCGGGGCACGTTGATTCCTCGGCAGCGCGCTGCAGGGCACCAGCTCCTCTCTTTGCCTGGACAATTAAAATATAGAGCTCACGAGGTGCTAGAAGGCAGGAAAGCAGGGGCAATGCTGGGCGATATCAACAGGCCGTAGGGCAGCGCAGCAATACAGAGTAGCAGTTCCTAAAATCAGTCAAACTCAGAAAGGTGGCAATCCTCCTGGCGCAGCAGCCTTTACTCCAGCATAGTCTCTTCCAAGTCCTGTAGAAGGTAGAGTGGCAAAGTTGGGTACAGGGGCCAGCACGCAGGGACCTCTAGGAGCCAGCAGCTGGGTCCCGCAGCGGTTCCTCCCGGCAGAGTGTCCCCTCCAAGTCAGCACAAGCACAACACATGGGGTCACAGCATCTTTATTTATACACCCTTCTGCCCTGTTACTAGAAAGGGGCAGAAGCTTCTGGGAGGGTATTTGGGGAAACCAGTCCCAACTGGTCTAGGGGGAGTGTAAAGCACTTAGTTTACCAGGCTCCCCTCCTCCCTTTGTGAGCTGGGGCTTGTTAATCGGACACCCCACAGGGGGAGGAGCCAGCATTGTACAGGCCAGGCTTAGACCTATTCAGGGACAGGGGACTTTTCTCCCACTACTCCAATTGCAGATCTCCTACTCAGCCTGACACTGACTCACCCTGCCCTCTCTGGAGCCACCCACACTTCACCAGCCCCGGTCACGTCTAGAACCAGACTTGCAATACACATCAGGCAGGCAGTCACCCAGCACACAGAAATACCAACTTCTAAAAGTGGCATTCCTTAAATAGTGAAAATAAATCTTCGCACACCATTGCGCAGCATTTATTATTTCAAACCCACACATACCAAACGCGACATAACTTATTTGGTTCTATTTAGGAGTTATCCCATAAGGGGGGGGGTTCCCAATGTTAGCCTATGGAGGGTAGACAGCACACGCATTTTGCACTGCTAACCAGTGCTAAAGTGCCCAGAGTCATAAACCACCAACACCATGTTAGAAAAAAAAGGCTAGGAGGAAGGCAAAAAAGTCTGTCCACAAAAAACAGTAAGTTTCAGTAAGGACATACACGTCAATGCTAGGGATGTCATCCTTTATCCACTGATTACAAATTGCCGCTTAAGGATGAAACCTCTCCAGGAGAAATTCGACGGTCAATGGAGGCAATCTCAAGGCTCATTCGAGGACGTCACATCAATCACTTCGAGGATGACCACAGCAATGTCCTGGTGGACGGTCAAAGACCATCTTTCCCAAGGTCTTTATTTTCTCATGAAGAAACCAGAGTTGTTCATGACATCAATGCTTCCATGGACGGATGGGGGGCTCTTCTGCAAGGATTGCAGGTCCACAGAAAATGGTCTGTTCAGGAAGCTCAGTCTTACTTAAATCTCTTGGAACTCAGTGTTCTTTCTGGGTCTTCAAGCATTCCTGCCAAAAATCATGAGGTCATAGATCCTGATCCGTATGGACAACACCACCACCATGTTTTATCTGTTAAAGCAAGGTTGGACAAGATCTCAGACTCTCTCAATCCTGGCTCAGGAGATTTGGGAATGGCTGATAGCCAACATCGATTCAGGTTCAGCATGTGCCAGGAGTCGAGACAGATTTGGCAGATTCACTCAGCAGAGACACAAGGCAGTGTCACCAGTGGGAACGAGACAACAAGCAGTTGCAAAAGGTTTTTCACTGCTGGGGGTTTCCAACCTTAGATCTGTTCGGTACATCTCTCAGCAAAAAATGCAGATCCTTCGCCAGCAGTTCCCCTCAACCTGGCTCTCTGAGAAATGCCTTCCACTTCTCATGGGAGGGAGCCTAAGCATTCCCTCCATTTGCTCTCATTCCAAAAGTTCTCCAAAAGATCAAACGGGAACCTTGCCGTGTCATCCTAATAGCCCCAGCGTGGGCGCAACAATACTGGTTCACAGAGCTGTTTCGCCTATCCAGGTTTTCTCTGATTCACTTGCAACCAAAAGAAAATCTCCTTTCCATGAACCAGGGTCAAGTAGTTCACCCCCAAGTTCACAAATGCGACTTAAAATATCTCTCTTGGAAGGTGGCTTTCCTGTTAGCTATCACGTCAGCAAGATGCATTACTCAGATCCAAGCCTTCACAACAATGGAGCCTTACCTGCAAGTCTTTCCAGACAAAGTGATTCTTAGGACAAACCCATCTTTCATACCCCAAGTGCCTTCTGCATTTCATCTAAATGAACCGGTGTTTTTGACCTCCTTTTTTGCAGCTGCTTCTTCACCACCTGAGAGGGCACTCCATTCTCTGGACATTAGAAGATGTCTGAAATTCTACTTGCAAAAGACTCAACCTTTCAGTAAGTCTGTTCGCTTACTTGTTGTCTTTTCGGCCCCTAGGAAGGGTCAGGCTTTGACGCTGGCGTCTTATCGTTCGCTGGATCTCTTCAATTATTCTCTTTTGTCATGAGAGGGCTGGCTGCCCTCTGGTTGCCAAAGCCACAGCGCACTCCTCACATAATATGGTAGCTTCCTCCGCCCTGTTCGCTGGAGTGTCCTTGCTTGATATCTGCAGAGCAGCGACGTGGGCGAACGTCCATACCTTCACAAAGCTTGGATGCATGGCAGAAGGGGGATGTGGCAGTTGGTCAAGCTACTTTGAGGCGTTTATTCGCATAAGTATGATGTTTAAGTCTGTTCCCTAGTATATAAGTTTACTGTTATAACCTTTTCATATGTTCGTGAATATGTTCATATATATATTAATTCACTGAAAAAACCATAGGTTTCAGGGGCGTTATAGTTAGCTGGACTTTTCACTCGTACAAAACCATTGAAATTCCCCCGTTATAGATAGTTCAGCTAACTAGAACTCGCGCGCCCGCAATGCACTGCTGATGACGTCACATATTACATTACTCATGACATGGTCAGTAACATCACTCATGACATCACTCATGACATCTCAAATGACATCACTGATGACATCATCCAGTGAATGTGTGTTTTTCTGAAAATTACATATGTTTTATATATGTATATCTCAAGGTCGATGGAAGAATAAATGGGTATATAAGTGTCTAAATGGATTTGTTTTTGAAAAATTGATTGTATAACTGACTGATTAAGTGTATCTTAGTGAATACATGGCTTAGTGAGCAATGTTTAAATATGTAAATATCTGTATCAGTCTCACTTTGTGTATAAGTGGCTGCATGGGTTGGTGAGTAGCTACATGAGTGTCTATATGGGTTATTAGTTGTTTCTTTTAGTATCAGTATGAGTGTCTGAGTGTCTGTATGGTTCGGTGGGGGGTATTACGTAGTGCATAGGTGCATGAATGAGTGACTCACTGTTTGTATGTGTTGAAGACAGCAGGTGTGCAGGACTGTATGGGTGGATGAGTGTGTGCATCGGTGTGTTAGTGAGTGAATGACTGTCTCAATAGTGTCTTTATGAGTAACTACATTTTAAACTAGTATATGTGACTATTGGTGTATATAAGTGAGTATATGTGAGAGTGAGAGATTGGAAGAGTTTCTGTATGAATAAGTATGTGTTTCTATAAGTGAAATCTTAGTAGACTAAGTATGTGTAAGTTTCTGTAGAAGTAAGTGTGGTGGTGTGTATATAACTGTATATGCAAGTAAATGGATGTTTGATTCTTTATTAGCATGAGTGACTATGTGTGTGAGTAACTCTATGGATGAGTGGCGTTGTGTAACAGGATGTATAGGTGTATGAGTACATATGATGAGTGAGTACATGTATGAGTGACTGTATAGGACTGTTGGTGAATGAGTGGATGTGTATGTGGATCTTAGAATTACTGACTAGGTTGTTGTAACTGGTATTGGTATGTCCATTGTTTTGAAAATTTTAGTTTCTATTTTTGAATGTGTGTATCAAAGGTTATATTAGGGGAGAGGAGGTCTGCCACTCTATCACAAGGATGATGTCATCAGTGATGTCACTGACCATGTCATGAGTGATGTAATATGTGACGTCATCAGCAGTGCATTGCGGGCGCGCGAGTTATAGTTAGCTGAACTAACTATAACGGGGGAATTTCAATGGTTTTGTACGAGTGAAAAGTCCAGCTAACTATAACGCCCCTGAAACCTATGGTTTTATCAGTGAATTTTTAAGGTTTTTTAAATGACAATTCCTAACTATAACGTGCCTGAAACCTATGGTTTTTTCAGTGAATTTCAAAGGTTTTTTAAATGCTTATTTCTAACTATGCCTACAGAGATAGGACATGTGAAGAAAGAAGATAAAATGCACAGAAAGAAAAAAAAGAAGTGCAGAAAGAAGCAACAGAAGTCCTCAAAGAAGATAAAGTGCAGGAAGAAGGATAACGTGCAGAAAGAACAAACAGAAGAGCAGAAAGAAGCCTTGTTGCAAAATCATCCTGTACCCTCAACTTTTTCAGACGGATACTGGTGGTAACTGCGTCTGACTAACCAGTCCTAGAGCCAGTGCTATGGTAAAAGACACTCAGAATTCAGTGAAAACAGCTACATACACTAGGGAACACTATGCGTTGGGGTCCCCCTGTGATTAGCATGACCTCCTCTGTAAGCCCCTAGTATATAATAGGGCAGGGGATTAAAACTACCTCTTAAAACGCGCCACAGGGCGTGTTTGCACACGTCACCTCAGGCCCCGTCCCCTCCCTTCCCCACTGTGTAAACACACCCTGTGGCCGTTTTAAGTTGGGAGATTAAGTCCCCTTGAATCCTGAGGGTCCCTAGGGGCAAAATAGCCCACTAGGTACGTCCAGTAAGCGCCATTGCAGAGGGGTGTAAAAAGGGGAACGGCCTGCACCACCTCTCTGCAACGCAGAGCAGTGGCGCTTACTGGAAGCACCTGGTGGGCTAGTTGTCCCCCAGGGTCCCTCAGGATTGAAAGGGAATTATTTCCCCAACTTAAAACGCGCCACAGGGCGTGTTTGCACGCGTCACCTCAGGCCCTGTCCCCTCCCTTCCCCACTGTGTAAACATGCCCTGTGGCCGTTTTAAGTTGGGAGAATTAAGCGCCACAGAGCTGCGTTGCATAGAGGTGTAAAAAGGGGTGTGGCCTCAGAACACCTGTCTGCAACGCAGCTCCCTGGCGCATACTGGAGATACCTGTTGGGCTAGTTGGCCCTCAGGGACCCTCAGTATTGAAGGAGAATTAATTCCCCAACTTACAACTGGCCAGGGGGCACGTTTGCAGAGTGCTGCAAGGATGGGGCTTGGCCTCCTTCACGATGCCTGTCTTTTATTTTTTTTTATTTTTTTAAGAAGGAGGGCTGTGTGGCCCCCCTTCTTTTTCTAATTTATTGGCCCTGGGGACCTCATCCCCCCCCAATTTTTTTTGTTGAAAATTTTTTATTTGGAAGGTGGGCCGCGTGGCCCCCCCTCCCAAGGCCTTAATCGGCCCCGGGGACCCCAACCACCGGATCATGGCCTTTTTTTTTTTTATTCTTTAGGAGGGGGGCTGCGTTGCCCCCCTCCTCAGGCACATTTAATACACACGCACACCAAGCCATTCAAAGGGGATTCGACAAAAATTCGACCAAAATATGCAAGAAACCCCCCTCGCGGTTAATAAAACACCCACCCACCGCCGGATGTGTAATACTTTTTATTTTACTCTCTGGAAAGGCGACGAACCTCACTTGAGAGTCACAGCGTGCTCCTGGCTGAGCCCAATGCTGTGTTACACCCACCAGTGCCCGCCGAGTGCCACACACCTCTGTGTTGTATTCCACCAGCTAGTGCGTATGTTATGACACTCTCTAGCTCATGTGCACTGTAACACCACCCCGTGAATATGTCATGCCACACTTGCCTTCGCACGGGTTATATTGCCCCATCTAAGGTGCCTTCCTCGATGCCTATGTTATAACGCACAGCGCTATGCCATACATATTACAATCTGGGATCCATATCTTTGTCACAGTGCATATGCAACGTTACACTCCCCAGCACATATTTTATATTACAACTTTAGAGACTAGTTATGTTACACAACACTGCCCTGTGCATATTACACTCCAAGGCGCATATCGCATAGCACGCGCTAGTGCCTGTGCTATCTCGCTCTCTCCAATGAATCTGTCACTGTGCACAATGTATTGCATATTATATTTCACGCCCGGTTCATTTTATATCACACTTTTTGGTGCATAGTTTATACCATATACTATATCTAGTTTTCATTTTCAATCGTGCTCTCAGGACTATGTTCTATATAACACTGCGTCCACCTACCCTTTTCACGGGCATTACATTTTGCGATGGGGTGTGGAGGGTCAGTGGGTGTTTCTGCCAAGTGAGCCCAGAGTCACAGTCACAAACGTCCTCTTCTTCCTGAATAAAAGTGAGATTATGCTGCATACTTGTTCATATTTTAAGTAGTTCGCACAGACACACATTTTAAAAACAATAAAGTTCCTAATACCCACCTTCTCTGAACAGTTAGCTTGCTGCCCCATCCACCTCCTCCCTATCCTCTGTTGTCTGAATCCATGGACTAGCCTCCTCCCTCCTGCCATGCATGGTCTGATGTGCTGCCACTGCCCTCCATTTAGCATGATGTACCAGTCCACTCCTCCTGCCCTCCATTGTCCAATTCTATGGCCCATCATTGACCTCCTGCTTAGCCTCTGTGCTTAGCTTGCTGCCCCCATTCTCCTTCCCCCTGCTCTCCGATGTCTTTGTGCATCCTTTCGGCCCACTATGTTCCATGGACCTGCCACTCCTATCTACTCTAAGTGTTCTGTTGAGCTGCCACTCCCCTCCCACCTGCCTAGCATTGTCAGATGACTGTAACCTGTCCCTGCCACCTCCATCGTGCCTGTCCACATGCCATGCCCCTATCCCCTTCCTCCTGCCCTCCCTGGTCTGTTGTGCTCCAACTGCTCCTCCTGCCTTCCCCGCGCGGTCTGTTGTGAGGCCCCTTCCCCTGAACTCTCTTGTCTGTGCCCAGGCCCTTCTATCCTCCATGGTCCTTTGTGCATGCCCCTGCACCCTCCTTCTTGCCCATCATAGCCATTGTGCTGCCACTAACCCTCCCGCTTGCCATGCATGGTCTTCTGTGCTGCCATGGCCCCTCCCACCTTACCTGTGTGGTCAGCTAGCTGCCCCTGACCCCCTCCCACTTTCCCTCCATGGTCTGTGCGTATGCCATCATAGTCTCACTGTTGCTCTCCATGGTGTCTTGTTTCTAGTGCCCATCCTTCCTGACCTCCATGGTCATCTTGCTGCTCCTGCCAGCCCCAAGCCCTCTGTTCCATGTGCAGACCCCTATTCCCTCCCTCCTGGCTTGTCTGTTCCATTGTAATGCCCCTGATCCGTCCCTCCTGCCCTTTATGGTCTGTTATGCTGCAGCTTTCTCTCCTGTCTGTCCATTATGGTCAGCTAGCTACCATTGCCTCTTTCCCCTCTGTTCTCTGTTGTCCATGTGCATGGTCCTGTCCCCTCCCTATTGCTTTCTATGGATTGTTGTGCTGCACTCCCGTCCCGCATGCCCTGTGTGGTGTGCTGCTGCAAACCCTGATGCCTGCCCTGTAGGGTCAGTTTGGTGCACCTCTCCATGTCCCTCCTGTCCTCTGTTATCCGAGTCCATGTCCCTACCCCAATTCCTCCTGCCTACCATGATCCAATGTACCATACTTGCGAACATTTTGAACTTGGTAAGAGGGAGATTTTGAAAAAAAACTGGGGTATTGATTTTCCCCTTTGAGTTACTTTGAAAAAGAGGAGATTGTAGACAGGAGACAGATCAAATAAAGCCCATTTGAGCTTAAAAACATTGGACGTTTCCTGGCTGAAACGGGGCTGTTGGCATGTATGGTTGTACTACCACTGCCTCTTCCTTCTGCCCACAATGGTCTATTATATTGCCACAGCCTCTCTCGCCAGTCCTGTATTGTTGGTTTGTTGCCCCTGCCCCCCTTTCCACTGCCCTCCATAGTCTGTTGTGCTGCCACTGCCCTTCCTGCCTGCCCAGTGTGGTCAAATTGTTGCCTCTGCACTCTCCTACCTCCCTTCAATTTTCAGAGTCCGTGCCCCTGGCCTCTGCCTCTCAACAGTATCCCAATGAACAACTATATTGCTAACATTCTATATTTATT